>NC_090447.1:1508687044-1511411537 GCF_031143425.1 Pleurodeles waltl
AAGAGTGTATTTTAGTGTTATTGCTGTTTTTTGCTGGGTGGAAGGAAATTTGTGGCTCCTCTCAGATTCCAGAACTTTCTGTCACCGAAATATGAGGAAAATGTGTTTTTTTAGCCAAAATTTGAGGTTTGCAAAGGATTCTGGGTAACAGAACCTGGTCAGAGCCCCACAAGTCACCCCATCTTGGATTCCCCTAGGGCTCTAGTTTTCAAAAATGCACAGGTTTGATAGGTTTCCCTAGGTGCCGGCTGAGCTAGAGGCCAAAATCTACAGATAGGCACTTTGCTAAAAACAGCTCTGTTTTCTGTGATGTGTCCACGTTGTGTTTTGGGGCATATCCTGTCGCGGGCGCTAAGCCTACCCGCACAAGTGAGGTACCATATTCATCAGGAGACTTGGGGGAGCTCTGGGTGGAAGGAAATTTGTGGCTCCTCTCAGATTCCAGAACTTTCTGTCACCGAAATATGAGGAAAATGTGTTTTTTTAGCCAAAATTTGAGGTTTGCAAAGGATTCTAGGTAACAGAACCTGGTCAGAGCCCCACAAGTCACCCCATCTTGGATTCCCCTAGGTCTCTAGTTTTCAAAAATGCACAGTTTGGTAGATTTCCCTAGGTGCCGGCTGAGCTACAGGCCAAAATCTACAGATAGGCACTTTGCTAAACACAGCTCTATTTCTGTGATGTGTCCACGTTGTGTTTTGGGGCATATCCTGTCGCGGGTGCTAGGCCTACCCACACAAGTGAGGTACCATTTTTATCGGGAGACTTGGGGGAGCGCTGGGTGGAAGGAAATTTGTGGCTCCTCTCAGATTCCAGAACTTTCTGTCACCGAAATGTGAGGAAAATGTGGTTTTTTAGCCAAAATTTGAGGTTTGCAAAGGATTCTGGGTAACAGAACCTGGTCAGAGCCCCACAAGTCACCCCATCTTGGATTCCCCTAGGTCTCTAGTTTTTAAAAATGCACAGGTTTGGTAGGTTTCCCTAGGTGCCGGCTGAGCTAGAGGCCAAAATCTACAGGTAGGCACTTTGCTAAAAACAGCTCTGTTTTCTTTAAAAAAATGGGATGTGTCCACGTTGTGTTTTGGGGTGTCTCCTGTCGCGGCCGCTAAGCCTACCCACACAAGTGAGGTATCATTTTTATCGGGAGACTTGGTGGAAAGCTGGGTGGAAGGAAATTCGTGGCTCCTCTCGGATTCCAGAACTTTCTGTCACCGAAATGTGAGGAAAATGCGTTTTTTTTAGCCAAAAGTTGAGGTTTGCAAAGGATTCTGGGTAACAGAACCTGGTCAGAGCCCCACAAGTCACCCCATCTTGGATTCCCCTAGGTCTCTAGTTTTCAAAAATGCACAGGTTTGGTAGGTTTCCTTAGTTGCCGGCTGAGCTAGAGGCCAAAATTTATAGGTAGGCACTTTGCTAAAAACAGCTCTGTTTTCAGTGATGTGTCCACGTTGTGTTTTGGGGCATATCCTGTCGCGGGCGCTAGGCCTACCCACACAAGTGAGGTACCATTTTTATCGGGAGACTTGGGGGAGCGCTGGGTGGAAGGAAATTTGTGGCTCCTCTCAGATTCGAGAACTTTCTGTCACCGAAATATGAGGAAAATGTGTTTTTTTAGCCAAAATTTGAGGTTTCCAAAGGATTCTGGGTAACAGAACCTGGTCAGAGCCCCACAAGTCACCCCATCTTGGATTCCCCTAGGTCTCTAGTTTTCAAAAATGCACAGGTTTGGTAGGTTTCCCTAGGTGCCGGCTGAGCTAGAGGCCAAAATCTACAGGTAGCTACTTTGCTAAAAACAGCTCTATTTCTGTGATGTGTTCACGTTGTGTTTTGGGGCATATCCTGTCGCGGGCGCTAAGCCTACCCACACAAGTTAGGTACTATTTTTATCTGGAGACTTGGGGGAGCGCTGGGTGGAAGGAAAATTGTGGCTCCTCTCAGATTCCAGAACTATCTGTCACCGAAATATGAGGAAAATGTGTTTTTTTAGCCAAAATTTGAGGTTTGCAAAGGATTCTGGGTAACAGAACCTGGTCAGAGCCCCACAAGTCACCCCTTCTTGGATTCCCCTAGGGCTCTAGTTTTAAAAAATGCACAGGTTTGATGGGTTTCCCTAGGTGCCGGCTGAGCTAGAGGCCAAAATCTACAGGTAGGCACTTTGCTAAAAACAGCTCTGTTTTCTGTGATGTGTCCACGTTGTGTTTTGGGGCATATCCTGTCGCGGGCGCTAAGCCTACCCACACAAGTTAGGTACTATTTTTATCTGGAGACTTGGGGGAGCACTGGGTGGAAGGAAATTTGTGGCTCCTCTCAGATTCCAGAACTTTCTGTCACCAAAATATGAGGAAAATGTGTTTTTTTAGCCAAAATTTGAGGTTTGCAAAGGATTCTGGGTAACAGAACCTGGTCAGAGCCCCACAAGTCACCCCATCTTGGATTCCCCTAGGTCTCTAGTTTTTAAAAATGCACAGTTTGGTAGGTTTCCCTAGGTGCCGGCTGAGCTAGAGGCCAAAATCTACAGGTAGGCACTTTGCTAAACACAGCTCTATTTCTGTGATGTGTCCACGTTGTGTTTTGGGGCATATCCTGTCGCGGGTGCTAGGCCTACCCACACAAGTGAGGTACCATTTTTATCGGGAGACTTGGGGGAGCGCTGGGTGGAAGGAAATTTGTGGCTCCTCTCAGATTCCAGAACTTTCTGTCACCGAACTGTGGGGAAAATGTGTTTTTTTAGCCAAAATTTGAGGTTTGCAAAGGATTCTGGGTAACAGAACCTGGTCAGAGCCCCACAAGTCACCCCATCTTGGATTCCCCTAGGTCTCTAGTTTTAAAAAATGCACAGGTTTGGTAGGTTTCCCTAGGTGCCGGCTGAGCTAGAGGCCAAAATCTACAGGTAGGCACTTTGCTAAAAACAGCTCTGTTTTCTTTCAAAAAATGGGATGTGTCCACGTTGTGTTTTGGGGTGTCTCCTGTCGCGGCCGCTAGGCCTACCCACACAAGTGAGGTATCATTTTTATCGGGAGACTTGGTGGAAAGCTGGGTGGAAGGAAATTTGTGGCTCCTCTCGGATTCCAGACCTTTCTGTCACCGAAATGTGAGGAAAATGCGTTTTTTTTAGCCAAAATTTGAGGTTTGCAAAGGATTCTGGGTAACAGAACCTGGTCAGAGCCCCACAAGTCACCCCATCTTGGATTCCCCTAGGTCTCTAGATTTCAAAAATGCACAGGTTTGGTAGGTTTCCGTAGTTGCCGGCTGAGCTAGAGGCCAAAATTTATAGGTAGGCACTTTGCTAAAAACAGCTCTGTTTTCAGTGATGTGTCCACGTTGTGTTTTGGGGCATATCCTGTCGCGGGCGCTAGGCCTACCCACACAAGTGAGGTACCATTTTTATCGGGAGACTTGGGGGAGCGCTGGGTGGAAGGAAATTTGTGGCTCCTCTCAGATTCCAGAACTTTCTGTCACCGAAATATGAGGAAAATGTGTTTTTTTAGCCAAAATTTGAGGTTTGCAAAGGATTCTGGGTAACAGAACCTGGTCAGAGCCCCACAAGTCACCCCATATTGGATTCCCCTAGGTCTCTAGTTTTAAAAAATGCACAGGTTTGGTAGGTTTCCCTAGGTGCCGGCTGAGGTAGAGGCCAAAATCTACAGGTAGGCACTTTGCAAAAATCAGCTCTGTTTTCTTTCAAAAAATGGGATGTGTCCACGTTGTGTTTTGGGGTGTCTTCTGTCGCGGGCGCTAGGCCTACCCACACAAGTGAGGTATCATTTTTATCGGGAGACTTGGGGGAACGCTGGGTGGAAGGAAATTTGTGGCTCCTCTCGGATTCCAGAACTTTCTGTCACCGAAATGTGAGGAAAATGGTTTTTTTTAGCCAAAATTTGAGGTTTGCAAAGGATTCTGGGTAACAGAACCTGGTCAGAGCCCCACAAGTCACCCCATCTTGCATTCCCCTAGGTCTCTAGTTTTCAAAAATGCACAGTTTGGTAGGTTTCCCTAGGTGCCGGCTGAGCTAGAGGCCAAAATCTACAGGTAGGCACTTTGCTAAAAACAGCTCTGTTTTCTGTGATGTGTCCACGTTGTGTTTTGGGGCATATCCTGTTGCGGGCGCTAGGCCTACCCACACAAGTGAGGTACCATTTTTATCGGGAGACTTGGGGGAGCGCTGGGTGGAAGGAAATTTGTGGCTCCTCTCAGATTCCAGAACTTTCTGTCACCGAAATATGATGAAAATGTGTTTTTCTAGCCAAAAATTGAGGTTTGCAAAGGATTCTAGGTAACAGAACCTGGTCAGAGCCCCACAAGTCACCCCATCTTGGATTCCCCTAGGTCTCTAGTTTTAAAAAATGCACAGGTTTGGTAGGTTTCCCTAGGTGCCGGCTGAGCTAGAGGCCAAAATCTACAGGTAGGCACTTTGCCAAAAACAGCTCTGTTTTCTTTAAATAAATGGGATGTGTCCACGTTTTGTTTTGGGGTGTCTCCTGTCGCGGCCGCTAGGCCTACCCACACAAGTGAGGTATCATTTTTATCTGGAGACTTGAGGGAACGCTGGGTGGAAGGAAATTTGTGGCTCCTCTCAGATTCCAGAACTTTCTGTCACCGAAATGTGAGGAAAATGTTTTTTTTTAGCCAAAATTTGAGGTTTGCAAAGGATTCTGGGTAACAGAACCTGGTCAGAGCCCCACAAGTCACCCCATCTTGGATTCCCCTAGGTCTCTAGTTTTCAAAAATGCACAGGTTTGGTAGGTTTCCCTAGGTGCCGGCAGAGCTAGAGGCCGAAATCTACAGGTAGCTACTTTGCTAAAAATAGCTCTATTTCTGTGATGTGTTCACGTTGTGTTTTGGGGCATATCCTGTCGCGGGCGCTAGGCCTACCCACACAAGTGAGGTACTATTTTTATCGGGAGACTTGGGGGAGCGCTGGGTGGAAGGAAATTTGTGGCTCCTCTCAGATTCCAGAACTTTCTGTCACCGAAATATGAGGAAAATGTGTTTTTTTAGCCAAAATTTGAGGTTTGCAAAGGATTCTGGGTAACAGAACCTGGTCAGAGCCCCACAAGTCACCCCATCTTGGATTCCCCTAGGGCTCTAGTTTTCAAAAATGCACAGGTTTGATAGGTTTCCCTAGGTGCCGGCTGAGCTAGAGGCCAAAATCTACAGATAGGCACTTTGCTAAAAACAGCTCTGTTTTCTGTGATGTGTCCACGTTGTGTTTTGGGGCATATCCTGTCGCGGGCGCTAGGCCTACCCACACAAGTGAGGTACCATTTTTATCAGGAGACTTGGGGGAGCGCTGGGTGGAAGGAAATTTGTGGCTCCTCTCAGATTCCAGAACTTTCTGTCACCGAAATATGAGGAAAATGTGTTTTTTTAGCCAAAATTTGAGGTTTGCAAAGGATTCTGGGTAACAGAACCTGGTCAGAGCCCCACAAGTCACCCCATCTTGGATTCCCCTAGGTCTCTAGTTTTCAAAAATGCACAGTTTGGTAGATTTCCCTAGGTGCCGGCTGAGCTGGAGGCCAAAATCTACAGGTAGGCACTTTGCTAAACACAGCTCTATTTCTGTGATGTGTCCACGTTGTGTTTTGGGGCATATCCTGTCGCGGGTGCTAGGCCTACCCACACAAGTGAGGTACCATTTTTATCGGGAGACTTGGGGGAGCGCTGGGTGGAAGGAAATTTGTGGCTCCTCTCAGATTCCAGAACTTTCTGTCACCGAAATGTGAGGAAAATGTGTTTTTTTAGCCAAAATTTGAGGTTTGCAAAGGATTCTGGGTAACAGAACCTGGTCAGAGCCCCACAAGTCACCCCATCTTGGATTCCCCTAGGTCTCTAGTTTTTAAAAATGCACAGGTTTGGTAGGTTTCCCTAGGTGCCGGCTGAGCTAGAGGCCAAAATCTACAGGTAGGCACTTTGCTAAAAACAGCTCTGTTTTCTTTAAAAAAATGGGATGTGTCCACGTTGTGTTTTGGGGTGTCTTCTGTCGCGGGCGCTAGGCCTACCCACACAAGTGAGGTATCATTTTTATCGGGAGACTTGGGGGAACGCTGGGTGGAAGGAAATTTGTGGCTCCTCTCGGATTCCAGAACTTTCTGTCACCGAAATGTGAGGAAAATGGTTTTTTTTAGCCAAAATTTGAGGTTTGCAAAGGATTCTGGGTAACAGAACCTGGTCAGAGCCCCACAAGTCACCCCATCTTGCATTCCCCTAGGTCTCTAGTTTTCAAAAATGCACAGTTTGGTAGGTTTCCCTAGGTGCCGGCTGAGCTAGAGGCCAAAATCTACAGGTAGGCACTTTGCTAAAAACAGCTCTGTTTTCTGTGATGTGTCCACGTTGTGTTTTGGGGCATATCCTGTTGCGGGCGCTAGGCCTACCCACACAAGTGAGGTACCATTTTTATCGGGAGACTTGGGGGAGCGCTGGGTGGAAGGAAATTTGTGGCTCCTCTCAGATTCCAGAACTTTCTGTCACCGAAATATGATGAAAATGTGTTTTTCTAGCCAAAAATTGAGGTTTGCAAAGGATTCTAGGTAACAGAACCTGGTCAGAGCCCCACAAGTCACCCCATCTTGGATTCCCCTAGGTCTCTAGTTTTCAAAAATGCACAGGTTTGGTAGGTTTCCCTAGGTGCCGGCTGAGCTAGAGGCCAAAATCTACAGGTAGGCACTTTGCCAAAAACAGCTCTGTTTTCTTTAAATAACTGGGATGTGTCCACGTTTTGTTTTGGGGTGTCTCCTGTCGCGGCCGCTAGGCCTACCCACACAAGTGAGGTATCATTTTTATCTGGAGACTTGAGGGAACGCTGGGTGGAAGGAAATTTGTGGCTCCTCTCAGATTCCAGAACTTTCTGTCACCGAAATGTGAGGAAAATGGTTTTTTTTAGCCAAAATTTGAGGTTTGCAAAGGATTCTGGGTAACAGAACCTGGTCAGAGCCCCACAAGTCACCCCATCTTGGATTCCCCTAGGTCTCTAGTTTTCACAAATTCACAGGTTTGGTAGGTTTCCCTAGGTGCCGGCAGAGCTAGAGGCCGAAATCTACAGGTAGCTACTTTGCTAAAAATAGCTCTATTTCTGTGATGTGTTCACGTTGTGTTTTGGGGCATATCCTGTCGCGGGCGCTAGGCCTACCCACACAAGTGAGGTACTATTTTTATCGGGAGACTTGGGGGAGCGCTGGGTGGAAGGAAATTTGTGGCTCCTCTCAGATTCCAGAACTTTCTGTCACCGAAATATGAGGAAAATGTGTTTTTTTAGCCAAAATTTGAGGTTTGCAAAGGATTCTGGGTAACAGAACCTGGTCAGAGCCCCACAAGTCACCCCATCTTGGATTCCCCTAGGGCTCTAGTTTTCAAAAATGCACAGGTTTGATAGGTTTCCATAGGTGCCGGCTGAGCTAGAGGCCAAAATCTACAGATAGGCACTTTGCTAAAAACAGCTCTGTTTTCTGTGATGTGTCCACGTTGTGTTTTGGGGCATATCCTGTCGCGGGCGCTAGGCCTACCCACACAAGTGAGGTACCATTGTTATCAGGAGACTTGGGGGAGCGCTGGGTGGAAGGAAATTTGTGGCTCCTCTCAGATTCCAGAACTTTCTGTCACCGAAATATGAGGAAAATGTGTTTTTTTAGCCAAAATTTGAGGTTTGCAAAGGATTCTGGGTAACAGAACCTGGTCAGAGCCCCACAAGTCACCCCATCTTGGATTCCCCTAGGTCTCTAGTTTTCAAAAATGCACAGTTTGGTAGATTTCCCTAGGTGCCGGCTGAGCTGGAGGCCAAAATCTACAGGTAGGCACTTTGCTAAACACAGCTCTATTTCTGTGATGTGTCCACGTTGTGTTTTGGGGCATATCCTGTCGCGGGCGCTAGGCCTACCCACACAAGTGAGGTACCATTTTTATCGGGAGACTTGGGGGAGCGCTGGGTGGAAGGAAATTTGTGGCTCCTCTCAGATTCGAGAACTTTCGTTCACCGAAATATGAGGAAAATGTGTTTTTTTAGCCAAAATTTGAGGTTTGCAAAGGATTCTGGGTAAAAGAACCTGGTCAGAGCCCCACAAGTCCCCCCATCTTGGATTCCCCTAGGTCTCTAGTTTTAAAAAATGCACAGGTTTGGTAGGTTTCCCTAGGTGCCGGCTCAGCTAGAGGCCAAAATCTACAGGTAGGCACTTTGCAAAAAACAGCTTTGTTTTCTTTCAATAAATGGGATGTGTCCACGTTTTGTTTTGGGTCGGCTCCTGTCGCGGCCGCTAGGCCTACCCACACAAGTGAGGTATCATTTTTATCTGGAGACTTGAGGGAACGCTGGGTGGAAGGAAATTTGTGGCTCCTCTCAGATTCCAGAACTTTCTGTCACCGAAATGTGAGGAAAATGTTTTTTTTTAGCCAAAATTTGAGGTTTCCAAAGGATTCTGGGTAACAGAACCTGGTCAGAGCCCCACAAGTCACCCCATCTTGGATTCCCCTAGGTCTCTAGTTTTAAAAAATGCACAGGTTTGGTAGGTTTCCCTAGGTGCCGGCTTAGCCAGAGGCCAAAATCTACAGGTAGCTACTTTGCTAAAAACAGCTCTATTTCTGTGATGTGTTCACGTTGTGTTTTGGGGCATATCCTGTCGCGGGCGCTAAGCCTACCCACACAAGTTAGGTACTATTTTTATCTGGAGACTTGGGGGAGCGCTGGGTGGAAGGAAATTTGTGGCTCCTCTCAGATTCCAGAACTATCTGTCACCGAAATATGAGGAAAATGTGTTTTTTTAGCCAAAATTTGAGGTTTGCAAAGGATTCTGGGTAACAGAACCTGGTCAGAGCCCCACAAGTCACCCCATCTTGGATTCCCCTAGGGCTCTAGTTTTCAAAAATGCACAGGTTTGATAGGTTTCCCTAGGTGCCGGCTGAGCTAGAGGCCAAAATCTACAGGTAGGCACTTTGCTAAAAACAGCTCTGTTTTCTGTGATGTGTCCACGTTGTGTTTTGGGGCATATCCTGTCGCGGGCGCTAGTCCTACCCACACAAGTGAGGTACCATTTTTATCGGGAGACTTGGGGGAGCGCTGGGTGGAAGGAAATTTGTGGCTCCTCTCAGATTCCAGAACTTTCTGTCACCGAAATGTGAGGAAAATGGTTTTTTTTAGCCAAAATTTGAGGTTTGCAAAGGATTCTGGGTAACAGAACCTGGTCAGAGCCCCACAAGTCACCCCATCTTGGATTCCCCTAGGTCTCTAGTTTTCACAAATTCACAGGTTTGGTAGGTTTCCCTAGGTGCCGGCAGAGCTAGAGGCCGAAATCTACAGGTAGCTACTTTGCTAAAAATAGCTCTATTTCTGTGATGTGTTCACGTTGTGTTTTGGGGCATATCCTGTCGCGGGCGCTAGGCCTACCCACACAAGTGAGGTACTATTTTTATCGGGAGACTTGGGGGAGCGCTGGGTGGAAGGAAATTTGTGGCTCCTCTCAGATTCCAGAACTTTCTGTCACCGAAATATGAGGAAAATGTGTTTTTTTAGCCAAAATTTGAGGTTTGCAAAGGATTCTGGGTAACAGAACCTGGTCAGAGCCCCACAAGTCACCCCATCTTGGATTCCCCAAGGGCTCTAGTTTTCAAAAATGCACAGGTTTGATAGGTTTCCATAGGTGCCGGCTGAGCTAGAGGCCAAAATCTACAGATAGGCACTTTGCTAAAAACAGCTCTGTTTTCTGTGATGTGTCCACGTTGTGTTTTGGGGCATATCCTGTCGCGGGCGCTAGGCCTACCCACACAAGTGAGGTACCATTGTTATCAGGAGACTTGGGGGAGCGCTGGGTGGAAGGAAATTTGTGGCTCCTCTCAGATTCCAGAACTTTCTGTCACCGAAATATGAGGAAAATGTGTTTTTTTAGCCAAAATTTGAGGTTTGCAAAGGATTCTGGGTAACAGAACCTGGTCAGAGCCCCACAAGTCACCCCATCTTGGATTCCCCTAGGTCTCTAGTTTTCAAAAATGCACAGTTTGGTAGATTTCCCTAGGTGCCGGCTGAGCTGGAGGCCAAAATCTACAGGTAGGCACTTTGCTAAACACAGCTCTATTTCTGTGATGTGTCCACGTTGTGTTTTGGGGCATATCCTGTCGCGGGCGCTAGGCCTACCCACACAAGTGAGGTACCATTTTTATCGGGAGACTTGGGGGAGCGCTGGGTGGAAGGAAATTTGTGGCTCCTCTCAGATTCGAGAACTTTCGTTCACCGAAATATGAGGAAAATGTGTTTTTTTAGCCAAAATTTGAGGTTTGCAAAGGATTCTGGGTAAAAGAACCTGGTCAGAGCCCCACAAGTCCCCCCATCTTGGATTCCCCTAGGTCTCTAGTTTTAAAAAATGCACAGGTTTGGTAGGTTTCCCTAGGTGCCGGCTCAGCTAGAGGCCAAAATCTACAGGTAGGCACTTTGCAAAAAACAGCTTTGTTTTCTTTCAATAAATGGGATGTGTCCACGTTTTGTTTTGGGTCGGCTCCTGTCGCGGCCGCTAGGCCTACCCACACAAGTGAGGTATCATTTTTATCTGGAGACTTGAGGGAACGCTGGGTGGAAGGAAATTTGTGGCTCCTCTCAGATTCCAGAACTTTCTGTCACCGAAATGTGAGGAAAATGTTTTTTTTTAGCCAAAATTTGAGGTTTCCAAAGGATTCTGGGTAACAGAACCTGGTCAGAGCCCCACAAGTCACCCCATCTTGGATTCCCCTAGGTCTCTAGTTTTAAAAAATGCACAGGTTTGGTAGGTTTCCCTAGGTGCCGGCTTAGCCAGAGGCCAAAATCTACAGGTAGCTACTTTGCTAAAAACAGCTCTATTTCTGTGATGTGTTCACGTTGTGTTTTGGGGCATATCCTGTCGCGGGCGCTAAGCCTACCCACACAAGTTAGGTACTATTTTTATCTGGAGACTTGGGGGAGCGCTGGGTGGAAGGAAATTTGTGGCTCCTCTCAGATTCCAGAACTATCTGTCACCGAAATATGAGGAAAATGTGTTTTTTTAGCCAAAATTTGAGGTTTGCAAAGGATTCTGGGTAACAGAACCTGGTCAGAGCCCCACAAGTCACCCCATCTTGGATTCCCCTAGGGCTCTAGTTTTCAAAAATGCACAGGTTTGATAGGTTTCCCTAGGTGCCGGCTGAGCTAGAGGCCAAAATCTACAGGTAGGCACTTTGCTAAAAACAGCTCTGTTTTCTGTGATGTGTCCACGTTGTGTTTTGGGGCATATCCTGTCGCGGGCGCTAGTCCTACCCACACAAGTGAGGTACCATTTTTATCGGGAGACTTGGGGGAGCGCTGGGTGGAAGGAAATTTGTGGCTCCTCTCAGATTCCAGAACTTTCTGTCACCGAAATATGAGGAAAATGTGTTTTTTTAGTCAAAATTTGAGGTTTGCAAAGGATTCTGGGTAACAGAACCTGGTCAGAGCCCCACAAGTCACCCCATCTTGGATTCCCCTAGGTCTCTAGTTTTTAAAAATGCACAGTTTGGTAGGTTTCCCTAGGTGCCGGCTGAGCTAGAGGCCAAAATCTACAGGTAGGCACTTTGCTAAACACAGCTCTATTTCTGTGATGTGTCCACGTTGTGTTTTGGGGCATATCCTGTCGCGGGTGCTAGGCCTAACCACACAAGTGAGGTACCATTTTTATCGGGAGACTTGGGGGAGCGCTGGGTGGAAGGAAATTTGTGGCTCCTCTCAGATTCCAGAACTTTCTGTACCCGAAATGTGAGGAAAATGTGTTTTTTTAGCCAAAATTTGAGGTTTGCAAAGGATTCTGGGTAACAGAACCTGGTCAGAGCCCCACAAGTCACCCCATCTTGGATTCCCCTAGGTCTCTAGTTTTTAAAAATGCACAGGTTTGGTAGGTTTCCCTAGGTGCCGGCTCAGCTACAGGCCAAAATCTACAGGTAGGCACTTTGCAAAAAACAGCTCTGTTTTCTTTCAATAAATGGGATGTGTCCACGTTTTGTTTTGGGTCGGATCCTGTCGCGGCCGCTAGGCCTACCCACACAAGTGAGGTATCATTTTTATCTGGAGACTTGAGGGAACGCTGGGTGGAAGGAAATTTGTGGCTCCTCTCAGATTCCAGAACTTTCTGTCACCGAAATGTGAGGAAAATGTTTTTTTTTAGCCAAAATTTGAGGTTTCCAAAGGATTCTGGGTAACAGAACCTGGTCAGAGCCCCACAAGTCACCCCATCTTGGATTCCCCTAGGTCTCTAGTTTTAAAAAATGCACAGGTTTGGTAGGTTTCCCTAGGTGCCGGCTTAGCCAGAGGCCAAAATCTACAGGTAGCTACTTTGCTAAAAACAGCTCTATTTCTGTGATGTGTTCACGTTGTGTTTTGGGGCATATCCTGTCGCGGGCGCTAAGCCTACCCACACAAGTTAGGTACTATTTTTATCTGGAGACTTGGGGGAGCGCTGGGTGGAAGGAAATTTGTGGCTCCTCTCAGATTCCAGAACTATCTGTCACCGAAATATGAGGAAAATGTGTTTTTTTAGCCAAAATTTGAGGTTTGCAAAGGATTCTGGGTAACAGAACCTGGTCAGAGCCCCACAAGTCACCCCATCTTGGATTTCCCTAGGGCTCTAGTTTTCAAAAATGCACAGGTTTGATAGGTTTCCCTAGGTGCCGGCTGAGCTAGAGGCCAAAATCTACAGGTAGGCACTTTGCTAAAAACAGCTCTGTTTTCTGTGATGTGTCCACGTTGTGTTTTGGGGCATATCCTGTCGCGGGCGCTAGTCCTACCCACACAAGTGAGGTACCATTTTTATCGGGAGACTTGGGGGAGCGCTGGGTGGAAGGAAATTTGTGGCTCCTCTCAGATTCCAGAACTTTCTGTCACCGAAATATGAGGAAAATGTGTTTTTTTAGCCAAAATTTGAGGTTTGCAAAGGATTCTGGGTAACAGAACCTGGTCAGAGAACCACAAGTCACCCCATCTTGGATTCCCCTAGGTCTCTAGTTTTTAAAAATGCACAGTTTGGTAGGTTTCCCTAGGTGCCGGCTGAGCTAGTGGCCAAAATCTACAGGTAGGCACTTTGCTAAACACAGCTCTATTTCTGTGATGTGTCCACGTTGTGTTTTGGGGCATATCCTGTCGCGGGTGCTAGGCCTACCCACACAAGTGAGGTACCATTTTTATCGGGAGACTTGGGGGAGCGCTGGGTGGAAGGAAATTTGTGGCTCCTCTCAGATTCCAGAACTTTCTGTCACCGAAATGTGAGGAAAATGTGTTTTTTTAGCCAAAATTTGAGGTTTGCAAAGGATTCTGGGTAACAGAACCTGGTCAGAGCCCCACAAGTCACCCCATCTTGGATTCCCCTAGGTCTCTAGTTTTTAAAAATGCACAGGTTTGGTAGGTTTCCCTAGGTGCCGGCTGAGCTAGAGGCCAAAATCTACAGGTAGGCACTTTGCTAAAAACAGCTCTGTTTTCTTTCAAAAAATGGGATGTGTCCACGTTGTGTTTTGGGGTGCCTGCTGTCGCGGCCGCTAGGCCTACCCACACAAGTGAGGTATCATTTTTATCGGGAGACTTGGTGGAAAGCTGGGTGGAAGGAAATTTGTGGCTCCTCTCGGATTCCAGAACTTTCTGTAACCGAAATGTGAGGAAAATGCGTTTTTTTTAGCCAAAATTTGAGGTTTGCAAAGGATTCTGGGTAACAGAACCTGGTCAGAGCCCCACAAGTCACCCCATCTTGGATTCCCCTAGGTCTCTAGTTTTCAAAAATGCACAGGTTTGGTAGGTTTCCTTAGTTGCCGGCTGAGCTAGAGGCCAAAATTTATAGGTAGGCACTTTGCTAAAAACAGCTCTGTTTTCAGTGATGTGTCCACGTTGTGTTTTGAGGCATATCCTGTCGCGGGCGCTAGGCCTACCCACACAAGTGAGGTACCATTTTTATCGGGAGACTTGTGGGAGCGCTGGGTGGAAGGAAATTTGTGGCTCCTCTCAGATTCCAGAACTTTCTGTCACCGAAATATGAGGAAAATGTGTTTTTTTAGCCAAAATTTGAGGTTTGCAAAGGATTCTGGGTAACAGAACCTGGTCAGAGCCCCACAAGTCACCCCATATTGGATTCCCCTAGGTCTCTAGTTTTAGAAAATGCACAGGTTTGGTAGGTTTCCCTAGGTGCCGGCTGAGGTAGAGGCCAAAATCTACAGGTAGGCACTTTGCAAAAATCAGCTCTGTTTTCTTTCAAAAAATGGGATGTGTCCACGTTGTGTTTTGGGGTGTCTGCTGTCGCGGCCGCTAGGCCTACCCACACAAGTGAGGTATCATTTTTATCGGGAGACTTGGGGGAACGCTGGGTGGAAGGAAATTTGTGGCTCCTCTCGGATTCCAGAACTTTCTGTCACCGAAATGTGAGGAAGATGGTTTTTTTTAGCCAAAATTTGAGGTTTGCAAAGGATTCTGGGTAACAGAACCTGGTCAGAGCCCCACAAGTCCCCCCATCTTGGATTCCCCTAGGTCTCTAGTTTTCAAAAATGCACAGGTTTGGTAGGTTTCCATAGGTGCCGGCTGAGCTAGAGGCCAAAATCTATAGGTAGGCACTTTGCTAAAAACAGCTCTGTTTTCAGTGATGTGTCCACGTTGTGTTTTGGGGCATATCCTGTCGCGGGCGCTAGGCCTACCCACACAAGTGAGGTACCATTTTTATCGGGAGACTTGGGGGAGCGCTGGATGGAAGGAAATTTGTGGCTCCTCTCAGATTCCAGAACTTTCTGTCACCGAAATATGAGGAAAATGTGTTTTTTTAGCCAAAATTTGAGGTTTGCAAAGGATTCTGGGTAACAGAACCTGGTCAGAGCCCCACAAGTCACCCCATCTTCGATTCCGCTAGGTCTCTAGTTTTCAAAAATGCACAGGTTTGATAGGTTTCCCTAGGTGCCGGCTGAGCTAGAGGCCAAAATCTACAGATAGGCACTTTGCTAAAAACAGCTCTGTTTTCTGTGATGTGTCCACGTTGTGTTTTAGGGCATATCCTGTCGCGGGCGCTAGGCCTACCCACACAAGTGAGGTACCATTTTTATCGGGAGACTTGGGGGAGCGCTGGGTGGAAGGAAATTGGTGGCTCCTCTCAGATTCCAGAACTTTCTGTCACCGAAATATGAGGAAAATGTGTTTTTTTAGCCAAAATTTGAGGTTTGCAAAGGATTCTGGGTAACAGAACCTGGTCAGAGCCCTACAAGTCACCCCATCTTGGATTCCCCAAGGTCTCTAGTTTTCAAAAATGCACAGGTTTGGTAGGTTTCCCTAGGTGCCGGCTGAGCTAGAGGCCAAAATCTACAGGTAGGCACTTTGCTAAAAACAGCTCTGTTTTCTGTGATGTGTCCAAGTTGTGTTTTGGGGCATATCCTGTCGCGGGCGCTAGGCCTACCCACACAAGTGAGGTACCATTTTTATCGGGAAACTTGGGGGAGCGCTGGGTGGAAGGAAATTTGTGGCTCCCCTCAGATTCCAGAACTTTCTGTCACCGAAATGTGAGGAAAATGGTTTATTTTAGCCAAAATGTGAGGTTTGCAAAGGATTCTGGGTAACAGAACCTGGTCAGAGCCCTACAAGTCACCCCATCTTGGATTTCCCAAGGTCTCTAGTTTTCAAAAATGCACAGGTTTGGTAGGTTTCCCTAGGTGCCGGCTGAGCTAGAGGCCAAAATCTACAGGTAGGCACTTTGCTAAAAACAGCTCTGTTTTCTGTGATGTGTCCAAGTTGTGTTTTGGGGCATATCCTGTCGCGGGCGCTAGGCCTACCCACACAAGTGAGGTACCATTTTTATCGGGAAACTTGGGGGAGCGCTGGGTGGAAGGAAATTTGTGGCTCCCCTCAGATTCCAGAACTTTCTGTCACCGAAATGTGATGAAAATGGTTTATTTTAGCCAAAATTTGAGGTTTGCAAAGGATTCTGGGTAACAGAACCTGGTCAGAGCCCCACAAGTCACCCCATCATGGATTCCCCTAGGTCTCTAGTTTTCAAAAATGCACAGGTTTGGTAGGTTTCCCTAGGTGCCGGCTGAGCTAGAGGCCAAAATCTACAGGTAGGCACTTTGCCAAAAACAGCTCTGTTTTCTTTAAATAAATGGGATGTGTCCACGTTTTGTTTTGGGGTGTCTCCTGTCGCGGCCGCTAGGCCTACCCACACAAGTGAGGTATCATTTTTATCTGGAGACTTGAGGGAACGCTGGGTGGAAGGAAATTTGTGGCTCCTCTCAGATTCCAGAACTTTCTGTCACCGAAATGTGAGGAAAATGTTTTTTTTTAGCCAAAATTTGAGGTTTGCAAAGGATTCTGGGTAACAGAACCTGGTCAGAGCCCCACAAGTCACCCCATCTTGGATTCCCCTAGGTCTCTAGTTTTCAAAAATGCAAAGGTTTGGTAGGTTTCCCTAGGTGCCGGCTGAGCTAGAGGCCGAAATCTACAGGTAGCTACTTTGCTAAAAACAGCTCTATTTCTGTGATGTGTTCACGTTGTGTTTTGGGGCATATCCTGTCGCGGGCGCTAGGCCTACCCACACAAGTGAGGTACTATTTTTATTGGGAGACTTGGGGGAGCGCTGGGTGGAAGGAAATTTGTGGCTCCTCTCAGATTCCAGAACTTTCTGTCACCGAAATATGAGGAAAATGTGTTTTTTTAGCCAAAATTTGAGGTTTGCAAAGGATTCTGGGTAACAGAACCTGGTCAGAGCCCCACAAGTCACCCCATCTTGGAATCCCCTAGGGCTCTAGTTTTCAAAAATGCACAGGTTTGATAGGTTTCCCTAGGTGCCGGCTGAGCTAGAGGCCAAAATCTACAGATAGGCACATTGCTAAAAACAGCTCTGTTTTCTGTGATGTGTCCACGTTGTGTTTTGGGGCATATCCTGTCGCGGGTGCTAGGCCTACCCACACAAGTGAGGTACCATTTTTATCAGGAGACTTGGGGGAGCGCTGGGTGGAAGGAAATTTGTGGCTCCTCTCAGATTCCAGAACTTTCTGTCACCGAAATGTGAGGAAAATGTGTTTTTTTTGCCAAAATTTGAGGTTTGCAAAGGATTCTGGGTAACAGAACCTGGTCAGAGCCCCACAAGTCACCCCATCTTGGATTCCCCTAGGTCTCTAGTTTCTAAAAATGCACAGGTTTGGTAGGTTTCCCTAGGTGCCGGCTGAGCTAGAGGCCAAAATCTACAGGTAGGCACTTTGCTAAAAACAGCTCTGTTTTCTTTCAAAAAATGGGATGTGTCCACGTTGTGTTTTGGGGTGTCTCCTGTCGCGGCCGCTAGGCCTACCCACACAAGTGAGGTATCATTTTTATCGGAAGACTTGGTGGAAAGCTGGGTGGAAGGAAATTTGTGGCTCCTCTCGGATTCCAGAACTTTCTGTCACCGAAATGTGAGGAAAATGCGTTTTTTTTAGCCAAAAGTTGAGGTTTGCAAAGAATTCTGGGTAACAGAACCTGGTCAGAGCCCCACAAGTCACCCCATCTTGGATTCCCCTAGGTCTCTAGTTTTCAAAAATGCACAGGTTTGGTAGGTTTCCTTAGTTGCCGGCTGAGCTAGAGGCCAAAATTTATAGGTAGGCACTTTGCTAAAAACAGCTCTGTTTTCAGTGATGTGTCCACGTTGTGTTTTGGGGCATATCCTGTCGCGGGCGCTAGGCCTACCCACACAAGTGAGGTACCATTTTTATCGGGAGACTTGGGGGAGCGCTGGGTGGAAGGAAATTTGTGGCTCCTCTCAGATTCGAGAACTTTCTGTCACCGAAATATGAGGAAAATGTGTTTTTTTAGCCAAAATTTGAGGTTTGCAAAGGATTCTGGGTAACAGAACCTGGTCAGAGCCCCACAAGTCCCCCCATCTTGGATTCCCCTAGGTCTCTAGTTTTAAAAAATGCACAGGTTTGGTAGGTTTCCCTAGGTGCCGGCTCAGCTAGAGGCCAAAATCTACAGGTAGGCACTTTGCAAAAAACAGCTCTGTTTTCTTTCAATAAATGGGATGTGTCCACGTTTTGTTTTGGGTCGGCTCCTGTCGCGGCCGCTAGGCCTACCCACACAAGTGAGGTATCATTTTTATCTGGAGACTTGAGGGAACGCTGGGTGGAAGGAAATTTGTGGCTCCTCTCAGATTCCAGAACTTTCTGTCACCGAAATGTGAGGAAAATGTTTTTTTTTTAGCCAAAATTTGAGGTTTCCAAAGGATTCTGGGTAACAGAACCTGGTCAGAGCCCCACAAGTCACCCCATCTTGGATTCCCCTAGGTCTCTAGTTTTCAAAAATGCACAGGTTTGGTAGGTTTCCCTAGGTGCCGGCTGAGCTAGAGGCCAAAATCTACAGGTAGCTACTTTGCTAAAAACAGCTCTATTTCTGTGATGTGTTCACGTTGTGTTTTGGGGCATATCCTGTCGCGGGCGCTAAGCCTACCCACACAAGTTAGGTACTATTTTTATCTGGAGACTTGGGGGAGCGCTGGGTGGAAGGAAATTTGTGGCTCCTCTCAGATTCCAGAACTATCTGTCACCGAAATATGAGGAAAATGTGTTTTTTTAGCCAAAATTTGAGGTTTGCAAAGGATTCTGGGTACCAGAACCTGGTCAGAGCCCCACAAGTCACCCCATCTTGGATTCCCCTAGGGCTCTAGTTTTCAAAAATGCACAGGTTTGATAGGTTTCCCTAGGTGCCGGCTGAGCTAGAGGCCAAAATCTACAGGTAGGCACTTTGCTAAAAACAGCTCTCTTTTCTGTGATGTGTCCACGTTGTGTTTTGGGGCATATCCTGTCGCGGGCGCTAGGCCTACCCACACAAGTGAGGTACCATTTTTATCGGGAGACTTGGGGGAGCGCTGGGTGGAAGGAAATTTGTGGCTCCTCTCAGATTCCAGAACTTTCTGTCACCGAAATATGAGGAAAATTTGTTTTTTTAGCCAAAATTTGAGGTTTGCAAAGGATTCTGGGTAACAGAACCTGGTCAGAGCCCCACAAGTCACCCCATCTTGGATTCCCCTAGGTCTCTAGTTTCTAAAAATGCACAGGTTTGGTAGGTTTCCCTAGGTGCCGGCTGAGCTAGAGGCCAAAATCTACAGGTAGGCACTTTGCTAAAAACAGCTCTGTTTTCTTTCAAAAAATGGGATGTGTCCACGTTGTGTTTTGGGGTGTCTCCTGTCGCGGCCGCTAGGCCTACCCACACAAGTGAGGTATCATTTTTATCGGGAGACTAGGTGGAAAGCTGGGTGGAAGGAAATTTGTGGCTCCTCTCGGATTCCAGAACTTTCTGTCACCGAAATGTGAGGAAAATGCGTTTTTTTTAGCCAAAATTTGAGGTTTGCAAAGAATTCTGGGTAACAGAACCTGGTCAGAGCCCCACAAGTCACCCCATCTTGGATTCCCCTAGGTCTCTAGTTTTCAAAAATGCACAGGTTTGGTAGGTTTCCTTAGTTGCCGGCTGAGCTAGAGGCCAAAATTTATAGGTAGGCACTTTGCTAAAAACAGCTCTGTTTTCAGTGATGTGTCCACGTTGTGTTTTGGGGCATATCCTGTCGCGGGCGCTAGGCCTACCCACACAAGTGAGGTACCATTTTTATCGGGAGACTTGGGGGAGCGCTGGGTGGAAGGAAATTTGTGGCTCCTCTCAGATTCGAGAACTTTCTGTCACCGAAATATGAGGAAAATGTGTTTTTTTAGCCAAAATTTGAGGTTTGCAAAGGATTCTGGGTAACAGAACCTGGTCAGAGCCCCACAAGTCCCCCCATCTTGGATTCCCCTAGGTCTCTAGTTTTAAAAAATGCACAGGTTTGGTAGGTTTCCCTAGGTGCCGGCTCAGCTAGAGGCCAAAATCTACAGGTAGGCACTTTGCAAAAAACAGCTCTGTTTTCTTTCAATAAATGGGATGTGTCCACGTTTTGTTTTGGGTCGGCTCCTGTCGCGGCCGCTAGGCCTACCCACACAAGTGAGGTATCATTTTTATCTGGAGACTTGAGGGAACGCTGGGTGGAAGGAAATTTGTGGCTCCTCTCAGATTCCAGAACTTTCTGTCACCGAAATGTGAGGAAAATGTTTTTTTTTAGCCAAAATTTGAGGTTTCCAAAGGATTCTGGGTAACAGAACCTGGTCAGAGCCCCACAAGTCACCCCATCTTGGATTCCCCTAGGTCTCTAGTTTTCAAAAATGCACAGGTTTGGTAGGTTTCCCTAGGTGCCGGCTGAGCTAGAGGCCAAAATCTACAGGTAGCTACTTTGCTAAAAACAGCTCTATTTCTGTGATGTGTTCACGTTGTGTTTTGGGGCATATCCTGTCGCGGGCGCTAAGCCTACCCACACAAGTTAGGTACTATTTTTATTTGGAGACTTGGGGGAGCGCTGGGTGGAAGGAAATTTGTGGCTCCTCTCAGATTCCAGAACTATCTGTCACCGAAATATGAGGAAAATGTGTTTTTTTAGCCAAAATTTGAGGTTTGCAAAGGATTCTGGGTAACAGAACCTGGTCAGAGCCCCACAAGTCACCCCATCTTGGATTCCCCTAGGGCTCTAGTTTTCAAAAATGCACAGGTTTGATAGGTTTCCCTAGGTGCCGGCTGAGCTAGAGGCCAAAATCTACAGGTAGGCACTTTGCTAAAAACAGCTCTCTTTTCTGTGATGTGTCCACGTTGTGTTTTGGGGCATATCCTGTCGCGGGCGCTAGGCCTACCCACACAAGTGAGGTACCATTTTTATCGGGAGACTTGGGGGAGCGCTGGGTGGAAGGAAATTTGTGGCTCCTCTCAGATTCCAGAACTTTCTGTCACCGAAATATGAGGAAAATGTGTTTTTTTAGCCAAAATTTGAGGTTTGCAAAGGATACTGGGTAACAGAACCTGGTCAGAGCCCTACAAGTCACCCCATCTTGGATTCCCCAAGGTCTCTAGTTTTCAAAAATGCACAGGTTTGGTAGGTTTCCCTAGGTGCCGGCTGAGCTAGAGGCCAAAATCTACAGATAGGCACATTGCTAAAAACAGCTCTGTTTTCTGTGATGTGTCCACGTTGTGTTTTGGGGCATATCCTGTCGCGGGTGCTAGGCCTACCCACACAAGTGAGGTACCATTTTTATCAGGAGACTTGGGGGAGCGCTGGGTGGAAGGAAATTTGTGGCTCCTCTCAGATTCCAGAACTTTCTGTCACCGAAATGTGAGGAAAATGTGTTTTTTTTGCCAAAATTTGAGGTTTGCAAAGGATTCTGGGTAACAGAACCTGGTCAGAGCCCCACAAGTCACCCCATCTTGGATTCCCCTAGGTCTCTAGTTTCTAAAAATGCACAGGTTTGGTAGGTTTCCCTAGGTGCCGGCTGAGCTAGAGGCCAAAATCTACAGGTAGGCACTTTGCTAAAAACAGCTCTGTTTTCTTTCAAAAAATGGGATGTGTCCACGTTGTGTTTTGGGGTGTCTCCTGTCGCGGCCGCTAGGCCTACCCACACAAGTGAGGTATCATTTTTATCGGAAGACTTGGTGGAAAGCTGGGTGGAAGGAAATTTGTGGCTCCTCTCGGATTCCAGAACTTTCTGTCACCGAAATGTGAGGAAAATGCGTTTTTTTTAGCCAAAAGTTGAGGTTTGCAAAGAATTCTGGGTAACAGAACCTGGTCAGAGCCCCACAAGTCACCCCATCTTGGATTCCCCTAGGTCTCTAGTTTTCAAAAATGCACAGGTTTGGTAGGTTTCCTTAGTTGCCGGCTGAGCTAGAGGCCAAAATTTATAGGTAGGCACTTTGCTAAAAACAGCTCTGTTTTCAGTGATGTGTCCACGTTGTGTTTTGGGGCATATCCTGTCGCGGGCGCTAGGCCTACCCACACAAGTGAGGTACCATTTTTATCGGGAGACTTGGGGGAGCGCTGGGTGGAAGGAAATTTGTGGCTCCTCTCAGATTCGAGAACTTTCTGTCACCGAAATATGAGGAAAATGTGTTTTTTTAGCCAAAATTTGAGGTTTGCAAAGGATTCTGGGTAACAGAACCTGGTCAGAGCCCCACAAGTCCCCCCATCTTGGATTCCCCTAGGTCTCTAGTTTTAAAAAATGCACAGGTTTGGTAGGTTTCCCTAGGTGCCGGCTCAGCTAGAGGCCAAAATCTACAGGTAGGCACTTTGCAAAAAACAGCTCTGTTTTCTTTCAATAAATGGGATGTGTCCACGTTTTGTTTTGGGTCGGCTCCTGTCGCGGCCGCTAGGCCTACCCACACAAGTGAGGTATCATTTTTATCTGGAGACTTGAGGGAACGCTGGGTGGAAGGAAATTTGTGGCTCCTCTCAGATTCCAGAACTTTCTGTCACCGAAATGTGAGGAAAATGTTTTTTTTTTAGCCAAAATTTGAGGTTTCCAAAGGATTCTGGGTAACAGAACCTGGTCAGAGCCCCACAAGTCACCCCATCTTGGATTCCCCTAGGTCTCTAGTTTTCAAAAATGCACAGGTTTGGTAGGTTTCCCTAGGTGCCGGCTGAGCTAGAGGCCAAAATCTACAGGTAGCTACTTTGCTAAAAACAGCTCTATTTCTGTGATGTGTTCACGTTGTGTTTTGGGGCATATCCTGTCGCGGGCGCTAAGCCTACCCACACAAGTTAGGTACTATTTTTATCTGGAGACTTGGGGGAGCGCTGGGTGGAAGGAAATTTGTGGCTCCTCTCAGATTCCAGAACTATCTGTCACCGAAATATGAGGAAAATGTGTTTTTTTAGCCAAAATTTGAGGTTTGCAAAGGATTCTGGGTACCAGAACCTGGTCAGAGCCCCACAAGTCACCCCATCTTGGATTCCCCTAGGGCTCTAGTTTTCAAAAATGCACAGGTTTGATAGGTTTCCCTAGGTGCCGGCTGAGCTAGAGGCCAAAATCTACAGGTAGGCACTTTGCTAAAAACAGCTCTCTTTTCTGTGATGTGTCCACGTTGTGTTTTGGGGCATATCCTGTCGCGGGCGCTAGGCCTACCCACACAAGTGAGGTACCATTTTTATCGGGAGACTTGGGGGAGCGCTGGGTGGAAGGAAATTTGTGGCTCCTCTCAGATTCCAGAACTTTCTGTCACCGAAATATGAGGAAAATGTGTTTTTTTAGCCAAAATTTGAGGTTTGCAAAGGATTCTGGGTAACAGAACCTGGTCAGAGCCCCACAAGTCACCCCATCTTGGATTCCCCTAGGTCTCTAGTTTCTAAAAATGCACAGGTTTGGTAGGTTTCCCTAGGTGCCGGCTGAGCTAGAGGCCAAAATCTACAGGTAGGCACTTTGCTAAAAACAGCTCTGTTTTCTTTCAAAAAATGGGATGTGTCCACGTTGTGTTTTGGGGTGTCTCCTGTCGCGGCCGCTAGGCCTACCCACACAAGTGAGGTATCATTTTTATCGGGAGACTAGGTGGAAAGCTGGGTGGAAGGAAATTTGTGGCTCCTCTCGGATTCCAGAACTTTCTGTCACCGAAATGTGAGGAAAATGCGTTTTTTTTAGCCAAAATTTGAGGTTTGCAAAGAATTCTGGGTAACAGAACCTGGTCAGAGCCCCACAAGTCACCCCATCTTGGATTCCCCTAGGTCTCTAGTTTTCAAAAATGCACAGGTTTGGTAGGTTTCCTTAGTTGCCGGCTGAGCTAGAGGCCAAAATTTATAGGTAGGCACTTTGCTAAAAACAGCTCTGTTTTCAGTGATGTGTCCACGTTGTGTTTTGGGGCATATCCTGTCGCGGGCGCTAGGCCTACCCACACAAGTGAGGTACCATTTTTATCGGGAGACTTGGGGGAGCGCTGGGTGGAAGGAAATTTGTGGCTCCTCTCAGATTCGAGAACTTTCTGTCACCGAAATATGAGGAAAATGTGTTTTTTTAGCCAAAATTTGAGGTTTGCAAAGGATTCTGGGTAACAGAACCTGGTCAGAGCCCCACAAGTCCCCCCATCTTGGATTCCCCTAGGTCTCTAGTTTTAAAAAATGCACAGGTTTGGTAGGTTTCCCTAGGTGCCGGCTCAGCTAGAGGCCAAAATCTACAGGTAGGCACTTTGCAAAAAACAGCTCTGTTTTCTTTCAATAAATGGGATGTGTCCACGTTTTGTTTTGGGTCGGCTCCTGTCGCGGCCGCTAGGCCTACCCACACAAGTGAGGTATCATTTTTATCTGGAGACTTGAGGGAACGCTGGGTGGAAGGAAATTTGTGGCTCCTCTCAGATTCCAGAACTTTCTGTCACCGAAATGTGAGGAAAATGTTTTTTTTTAGCCAAAATTTGAGGTTTCCAAAGGATTCTGGGTAACAGAACCTGGTCAGAGCCCCACAAGTCACCCCATCTTGGATTCCCCTAGGTCTCTAGTTTTCAAAAATGCACAGGTTTGGTAGGTTTCCCTAGGTGCCGGCTGAGCTAGAGGCCAAAATCTACAGGTAGCTACTTTGCTAAAAACAGCTCTATTTCTGTGATGTGTTCACGTTGTGTTTTGGGGCATATCCTGTCGCGGGCGCTAAGCCTACCCACACAAGTTAGGTACTATTTTTATTTGGAGACTTGGGGGAGCGCTGGGTGGAAGGAAATTTGTGGCTCCTCTCAGATTCCAGAACTATCTGTCACCGAAATATGAGGAAAATGTGTTTTTTTAGCCAAAATTTGAGGTTTGCAAAGGATTCTGGGTAACAGAACCTGGTCAGAGCCCCACAAGTCACCCCATCTTGGATTCCCCTAGGGCTCTAGTTTTCAAAAATGCACAGGTTTGATAGGTTTCCCTAGGTGCCGGCTGAGCTAGAGGCCAAAATCTACAGGTAGGCACTTTGCTAAAAACAGCTCTCTTTTCTGTGATGTGTCCACGTTGTGTTTTGGGGCATATCCTGTCGCGGGCGCTAGGCCTACCCACACAAGTGAGGTACCATTTTTATCGGGAGACTTGGGGGAGCGCTGGGTGGAAGGAAATTTGTGGCTCCTCTCAGATTCCAGAACTTTCTGTCACCGAAATATGAGGAAAATGTGTTTTTTTAGCCAAAATTTGAGGTTTGCAAAGGATACTGGGTAACAGAACCTGGTCAGAGCCCTACAAGTCACCCCATCTTGGATTCCCCAAGGTCTCTAGTTTTCAAAAATGCACAGGTTTGGTAGGTTTCCCTAGGTGCCGGCTGAGCTAGAGGCCAAAATCTACAGGTAGGCACTTTGCTAAAAACAGCTCTGTTTTCTGTGATGTGTCCAAGTTGTGTTTTGGGGCATATCCTGTCGCGGGCGCTAGGCCTACCCACACAAGTGAGGTACCATTTTTATCGGGAAACTTGGGGGAGCGCTGGGTGGAAGGAAATTTGTGGCTCCCCTCAGATTCCAGAACTTTCTGTCACCGAAATGTGAGGAAAATGGTTTATTTTAGCCAAAATTTGAGGTTTGCAAAGGATTCTGGGTAACAGAACCTGGTCAGAGCCCCACAAGTCACCCCATCATGGATTCCCCTAGGTCTCTAGTTTTAAAAAATGCACAGGTTTGGTAGGTTTCCCTAGGTGCCGGCTGAGCTAGAGGCCAAAATCTACAGGTAGGCACTTTGCAAAAAACAGCTCTGTTTTCTTTCAATAAATGGGATGTGTCCACGTTTTGTTTTGGGGTGTCTCCTGTCGCGGCCGCTAGGCCTACCCACACAAGTGAGGTATCATTTTTATCTGGAGACTTGAGGGAACGCTGGGTGGAAGGAAATTTGTGGCTCCTCTCAGATTCCAGAACTTTCTGTCACCGAAATGTGAGGAAAATGGGTTTTTTTAGCCAAAATTTGAGGTTTGCAAAGGATTCTGGGTAACAGAACCTGGTCAGAGCCCCACAAGTCACCCCATCTTGGATTCCCCTAGGTCTCTAGTTTTCAAAAATGCACAGGTTTGGTAGGTTTCCCTAGGTGCCGGCTGAGCTAAAGGCCGAAATCTACAGGTAGCTACTTTGCTAAAAACAGCTCTATTTCTGTGATGTGTTCACGTTGTGTTCTGGGGCATATCCTGTCGCGGGCGCTAGGCCTACCCACACAAGTGAGGTACTATTTTTATCGGGAGACTTGGGGGAGCGCTGGGTGGAAGGAAATTTGTGGCTCCTCTAAGATTCCAGAACTTTCTGTCACCGAAATATGAGGAAAATGTGTTTTTTTAGCCAAAATTTGAGGTTTGCAAAGGATTCTGGGTAACAGAACCTGGTCAGAGCCCCACAAGTCACCCCATCTTGGATTCCCCTAGGGCTCTAGTTTTCAAAAATGCACAGGTTTGATAGGTTTCCCTAGGTGCCGGCTGAGCTAGAGGCCAAAATCTACAGGTAGGCACTTTGCTAAACACAGCTCTATTTCTGTGATGTGTCCACGTTGTGTTTTGGGGCATATCCTGTCGCAGGCGCTAGGCCTACCCACACAAGTGAGGTACTATTTTTATCGGGAGACTTGGGGGAGCGCTGGGTGGAAGGAAATTTGTGGCTCCTCTCAGATTCCAGAACTTTCTGTCACCGAAATATGAGGAAAATTTGTTTTTTTAGCCAAAATTTGAGGTTTGCAAAGGATTCTGGGTAACAGAACCTGGTCAGAGCCCCACAAGTCACCCCATCTTGGATTCCCCTAGGGCTCTAGTTTTCAAAAATGCACAGGTTTGATAGGTTTCCCTAGGTGCCGGCTGAGCTAGAGGCCAAAATCTACAGATAGGCACTTTGCTAAAAACAGCTCTGTTTTCAGTGATGTGTCCACGTTGTGTTTTGGGGCATATCCTGTCGCGGGCGCTAGGCCTACCCACACAAGTGAGGTACCATTTTTATCGGGAGACTTGGGGGAGCGCTGGGTGGAAGGAAATTTGTGGCTCCTCTCAGATTCCAGAACTTTCTGTCACCGAAATATGAGGAAAATGTGTTTTTTTAGCCAAAATTTGAGGTTTGCAAAGGATTCTGGGTAACAGAACCTGGTCAGAGCCCTACAAGTCACCCCATCTTGGATTCCCCTAGGTCTCTAGTTTTCAAAAATGCACAGGTTTGGTAGGTTTCCCTAGGTGCCGGCTGAGCTAGAGGCCAAAATCTACAGGTAGGCACTTTGCTAAAAACAGCTCTGTTTTCTGTGATGTTTCCAAGTTGTGTTTTGGGGCATATCCTGTCGCGGGCGCTAGGCCTACCCACACAAGTGAGGTACCATTTTTCTCGGGAAACTTGGGGGAGCGCTGGGTGGAAGGAAATTTGTGGCTCCCCTCAGATTCCAGAACTTTCTGTCACCGAAATGTGAGGAAAATGGTTTATTTTAGCCAAAATTTGAGGTTTGCAAAGGATTCTGGGTAACAGAACCTGGTCAGAGCCCCACAAGTCACCCCATCCTGGATTCCCCTAGGTCTCTAGTTTTAAAAAGTGCACAGCTTTGGTAGGTTTCCCTAGGTGCCGGCTGAGCTAGAGGCCAAAATCTACAGGTAGGCACTTTGCCAAAAACAGCTCTGTTTTCTTTCAATAAATGGGATGTGTCCACATTTTGTCTTGGTGTGACTCCTGTCGCGGCCGCTAGGCCTACCCACACAAGTGAGGTATCATTTTTATCTGGAGACTTGAGGGAACGCTGGGTGGAAGGAAATTTGTGGCTCCTCTCAGATTCCAGAACTTTCTGTCACCGAAATGTGAGGAAAATGGTTTTTTTTAGCCAAAATTTGAGGTTTGCAAAGGATTCTGGGTAACAGAACCTGGTCAGAGCCCCCCAAGTCACCCCATCTTGGATTCCCCTAGGTCTCTAGTTTTCAAAAATGCACAGGTTTGGTAGGTTTCCCTAGGTGCCGGCTGAGCTAGAGGCCGAAATCTACAGGTAGCTACTTTGCTAAAAACAGCTCTATTTCTGTGATGTGTTCACATTGTGTTTTGGGGCATATCCTGTCGCGGGCGCTAAGCCTACCCACACAAGTGAGGTACTATTTTTATCGGGAGACTTGGGGGAGCGCTGGGTGGAAGGAAATTTGTGGCTCCTCTCAGATTCCAGAACTTTCTGTCACCGAAATATGAGGAAAATGTGTTTTTTTAGCCAAAATTTGAGGTTTGCAAAGGATTCTGGGTAACAGAACCTGGTCAGAGCCCCACAAGTCACCCCATCTTCGATTCCCCTAGGTCTCTAGTTTTCAAAAATGCACAGGTTTGATAGGTTTCCCTAGGTGCCGGCTGAGCTAGAGGCCAAAATCTACAGATAGGCACTTTGCTAAAAACAGCTCTGTTTTCTGTGATGTGTCCACGTTGTGTTTTGGGGCATATCCTGTCGCGGGCGCTAGGCCTACCCACACAAGTGAGGTACCATTTTTATCGGGAGACTTGGGGGAGCGCTGGGTGGAAGGAAATTTGTGGCTCCTCTCAGATTCCAGAACTTTCTGTCACCGAAATATGAGGAAAATGTGTTTTTTTAGCCAAAATTTGAGGTTTGCAAAGGATTCTGGGTAACAGAACCTGGTCAGAGCCCTACAAGTCACCCCATCTTGGATTCCCCTAGGTCTCTAGTTTTCAAAAATGCACAGGTTTGGTAGGTTTCCCTAGGTGCCGGCTGAGCTAGAGGCCAAAATCTACAGGTAGGCACTTTGCTAAAAACAGCTCTGTTTTCTGTGATGTTTCCAAGTTGTGTTTTGGGGCATATCCTGTCGCGGGCGCTAGGCCTACCCACACAAGTGAGGTACCATTTTTATCGGGAAACTTGGGGGAGCGCTGGGTGGAAGGAAATTTGTGGCTCCCCTCAGATTCCAGAACTTTCTGTCACCGAAATGTGAGGAAAATGGTTTATTTTAGCCAAAATTTGAGGTTTGCAAAGGATTCTGGGTAACAGAACCTGGTCAGAGCCCCACAAGTCACCCCATCCTGGATTCCCCTAGGTCTCTAGTTTTAAAAAGTGCACAGCTTTGGTAGGTTTCCCTAGGTGCCGGCTGAGCTAGAGGCCAAAATCTACAGGTAGGCACTTTGCCAAAAACAGCTCTGTTTTCTTTCAATAAATGGGATGTGTCCACATTTTGTCTTGGTGTGACTCCTGTCGCGGCCGCTAGGCCTACCCACACAAGTGAGGTATCATTTTTATCTGGAGACTTGAGGGAACGCTGGGTGGAAGGAAATTTGTGGCTCCTCTCAGATTCCAGAACTTTCTGTCACCGAAATGTGAGGAAAATGGTTTTTTTTAGCCAAAATTTGAGGTTTGCAAAGGATTCTGGGTAACAGAACCTGGTCAGAGCCCCCCAAGTCACCCCATCTTGGATTCCCCTAGGTCTCTAGTTTTCAAAAATGCACAGGTTTGGTAGGTTTCCCTAGGTGCCGGCTGAGCTAGAGGCCGAAATCTACAGGTAGCTACTTTGCTAAAAACAGCTCTATTTCTGTGATGTGTTCACATTGTGTTTTGGGGCATATCCTGTCGCGGGCGCTAAGCCTACCCACACAAGTGAGGTACTATTTTTATCGGGAGACTTGGGGGAGCGCTGGGTGGAAGGAAATTTGTGGCTCCTCTCAGATTCCAGAACTTTCTGTCACCGAAATATGAGGAAAATGTGTTTTTTTAGCCAAAATTTGAGGTTTGCAAAGGATTCTGGGTAACAGAACCTGGTCAGAGCCCCACAAGTCACCCCATCTTCGATTCCCCTAGGTCTCTAGTTTTCAAAAATGCACAGGTTTGATAGGTTTCCCTAGGTGCCGGCTGAGCTAGAGGCCAAAATCTACAGATAGGCACTTTGCTAAAAACAGCTCTGTTTTCTGTGATGTGTCCACGTTGTGTTTTGGGGCATATCCTGTCGCGGGCGCTAGGCCTACCCACACAAGTGAGGTACCATTTTTATCGGGAGACTTGGGGGAGCGCTGGGTGGAAGGAAATTTGTGGCTCCTCTCAGATTCCAGAACTTTCTGTCACCGAAATATGAGGAAAATGTGTTTTTTTAGCCAAAATTTGAGGTTTGCAAAGGATTCTGGGTAACAGAACCTGGTCAGAGCCCCACAAGTCACCCCATCTTCGATTCCCCTAGGTCTCTAGTTTTCAAAAATGCACAGTTTGGTAGGTTTCTCTAGGTGCCGGCTGAGCTAGAGGCCAAAATCTACAGGTAGGCACTTTGCTAAACACAGCTCTATTTCTGTGATGTGTCCACGTTGTGTTTTGGGGCATATCCTGTCGCGGGTGCTAGGCCTACCCACACAAGTGAGGTACCATTTTTATCGGGAGACTTGGGGGAGCCTGGGTGGAAGGAAATTTGTGGCTCCTCTCAGATTCCAGAACTTTCTGTCACCGAAATGTGAGGAAAATGGTTTATTTTAGCCAAAATTTGAGGTTTGCAAAGGATTCTGGGTAACAGAACCTGGTCAGAGCCCCACAAGTCACCCCATCCTGGATTCCCCTAGGTCTCTAGTTTTAAAAAATGCACAGCTTTGGTAGGTTTCCCTAGGTGCCGGCTGAGCTAGAGGCCAAAATCTACAGGTAGGCACTTTGCCAAAAACAGCTCTGTTTTCTTTCAATAAATGGGATGTGTCCACATTTTGTCTTGGGGTGTCTCCTGTCGCGGCCGCTAGGCCTACCCACACAAGTGAGGTATCATTTTTATCTGGAGACTTGAGGGAACGCTGGGTGGAAGGAAATTTGTGGCTCCTCTCAGATTCCAGAACTTTCTGTCACCGAAATGTGAGGAAAATGGTTTTTTTTAGCCAAAATTTGAGGTTTGCAAAGGATTCTGGGTAACAGAACCTGGTCAGAGCCCCACAAGTCACCCCATCTTGGATTCCCCTAGGTCTCTAGTTTTCAAAAATGCACAGGTTTGGTAGGTTTCCCTAGGTGCCGGCTGAGGTAGAGGCCGAAATCTACAGGTAGCTACTTTGCTAAAAACAGCTCTATTTCTGTGATGTGTTCACATTGTGTTTTGGGGCATATCCTGTCGCGGGCGCTAAGCCTACCCACACAAGTGAGGTACTATTTTTATCGGGAGACTTGGGGGAGCGCTGGGTGGAAGGAAATTTGTGGCTCCTCTCAGATTCCAGAACTTTCTGTCACCGAAATATGAGGAAAATGTGTTTTTTTAGCCAAAATTTGAGGTTTGCAAAGGATTCTGGGTAACAGAACCTGGTCAGAGCCCCACAAGTCACCCCATCTTCGATTCCCTTAGGTCTCTAGTTTTCAAAAATGCACAGGTTTGATAGGTTTCCCTAGGTGCCGGCTGAGCTAGAGGCCAAAATCTACAGATAGGCACTTTGCTAAAAACAGCTCTGTTTTCTGTGATGTGTCCACGTTGTGTTTTGGGGCATATCCTGTCGCGGGCGCTAGGCCTACCCACACAAGTGAGGTACCATTTTTATCGGGAGACTTGGGGGAGCGCTGGGTGGAAGGAAATTTGTGGCTCCTCTCAGATTCCAGAACTTTCTGTCACCGAAATATGAGGAAAATGTGTTTTTTTAGCCAAAATTTGAGGTTTGCAAAGGATTCTGGGTAACAGAACCTGGTCAGAGCCCCACAAGTCACCCCATCTTCGATTCCCCTAGGTCTCTAGTTTTCAAAAATGCACAGTTTGGTAGGTTTCTCTAGGTGCCGGCTGAGCTAGAGGCCAAAATCTACAGGTAGGCACTTTGCTAAACACAGCTCTATTTCTGTGATGTGTCCACGTTGTGTTTTGCGGCATATCCTGTCGCGGGCGCTAGGCCTACCCACACAAGTGAGGTACCATTTTTATCAGGAGACTTGGGGGAGCGGTGGATGGAAGGAAATTTGTGGCTCCTCTCAGATTCCAGGACTTTCTGTCACTGAAATATGAGGAAAATGTGTTTGTTTAGCCAAAATTTGAGGTTTGCAAAGGATTCTGGGTAACAGAACCTGGTCAGAGCCCCACAAGTCACCCCATCTTGGATTCCCCTAGGTCTCTAGTTTTAAAAAATGCACAGGTTTGGTAGGTTTCCCTAGGTGCCGGCTGACCTAGAGGCCAAAACCTACAGGTAGTCACTTTGCAAAAAAACAGCTCTATTTTCTGTGATGTGTCCACGTTGTGTTTTGGGGCATATCCTGTCGCGGGCGCTAGGCCTACCCACACAAGTGAGGTACCATTTTTATCGGGAGACTTGGGGGAGCGCTGGGCGGAAGGAAATTGTGGCTCCTCTCAGATTCCAGAACTTTCTGTCACCGAAATGTGAAGAAAATGTGTTTTTTTAGCCAGATTTTGAGGTTTGCAAAGGATTCTGGGTAACAGAACCTGGTCAGAGCCCCACAAGTCACATCATCTTGGATTCCCCTAGGTCTCTAGTTTTCAAAAATGCACAGGTTTGGTAGGTTTCCCTAGGTGCCGGCTGAGCTAGAGGCCAAAATCTACAGGTATGCACTTTGCAAGAAAACAGCTCTGTTTTCTGTGATGTGTCCACGTTGTGTTTTGGGGCATATCCTGTTGCGGGCGCTAGGCCTACCCACACAAGTGAGGTATCATTTTTATCGGGAGACTTGGGGGAGCGCTGGATGGAAGGAAATTTGTGGCTCCTCTCAGATTCCAGAACTTTCTGTCACCGAAATGTGAGGAAAATGTGTTTTTTCAGCCAAAATTTGAGGTTTGCAAAGGATTCTGGGTAACAGAACCTGGTCAGAGCCCCACAAGTCACCCCATCTTGGATTCCCCTAGGTCTCTAGCTTTAAAAAATGCACAAGTTTGGTAGGTTTCCCTAGGTGCCGGCTGAGCTAGAGGCCAAAATCTACAGGTAGGCACTTTGCAAAAAACAGTTCTGTTTTCTGTGATGTGTCCATGTTGTGTTTTGGGGCATATCCTGTCGCGGGCGCTAGGCCTACCCACACAGGTGAGGTACCATTTTTATCGGGAGACTTGGGGGAGCGCTGGGTAGAAGGAAATTTGTGGCTCCTCTCAGATTCCAGAACTTTCTGTCACCGAAATGTGAGGAAAATGTGTTTTTTCAGCCAAAATTTGAGGTTTGCAAAGGATTCTGGGTAACAGAACCTGGTGAGAGCCCCACAAGTCACCCCATCTTGGATTCCCCTAGGTCTCTAGCTTTAAAAAATGCACAAGTTTGGTAGGTTTCCCTAGGTGCCGGCTGAGCTAGAGGCCAAAATCTACAGGTAGGCACTTTGCAAAAAACAGCTCTGTTTTCTTTAAAAAAAATGGGATGTGTCCACGTTGTGTTTTGGGGCGTTTCTTGTTGCGGCCGCTAGGCCTACCCACAGAAGTGAGGTATCATTTTTATCGGGAGACTTGGGGGAACGCTGGGTGGAAGGAAATTTTTGGCTCCTCTCAGATTCCAGAACTTTCTGTCACCGAAATGTGAGGAAAATGGGTTTTTTTAGCCACAATTTGAGGTTTGCAAAGGATTCTGGGTAACAGAACCTGGTCAGAGCCTCACAAGTCACCACATCTTCTATTCCCCTAGGTCTCTAGGTTTAAAAAATGCACAGGTTTGGTAGGTTTCCCTAGGTGCCGGCTGAGCTAGAGGCCAAAATCTACAGGTAGGCACTTTGCTAAAAACAGCTCTGTTTTCTGTGATGTGTCCACGTTGTGTTTTGGGGCATATCCTGTCGCGGGCGCTAGGCCTACCCACACAAGTGAGGTACCATTTTTATTGGGAGACTTGGGGGAGCGCTGGGTGGAAGGAAATTGTGGCTCCTCTCAGATTCCAGAACTTTCTGTCACCGAAATGTGAAGAAAATGTGTTTTTTTAGCCAAAATTTGAGGTTTGCAAAGGATTCTGGGTAACAGAACCTGGTCAGAGCCCCACAAGTCACCCCATCTTGGATTCCCCTAGGTCTCTAGTTTTCAAAAATGCACAGGTTTGGTAGGTTTCCCTAGGTGCCGGCTGAGCTAGAGGCCAAAACCTACAGGTAGTCACTTTGCAAAAAAACAGCTCTGTTTTCTGTGATGTGTCCACGTTGTGTTTTGGGGCATATCCTGTCGCGGGCGCTAGGCCTACCCACACAAGTGAGGTACCATTTTTATCGGGAGACTTGGGGGAGCGCTGGGTGGAAGGAAATTGTGGCTCCTCTCAGATTCCAGAACTTTCTGTCACCGAAATGTGAAGAAAATGTGTTTTTTTAGCCAGATTTTGAGGTTTGCAAAGGATTCTGGGTAACAGAACCTGGTCAGAGCCCCACAAGTCACATCATCTTGGATTCCCCTAGGTCTCTAGTTTTAAAAAATGCACAGGTTTGGTAGGTTTCCCTGGTGCCGGCTGAGCTAGAGGCCAAAATCTACAGGTATGCACTTTGCAAAAAAACAGCTCTGTTTTCTGTGATGTGTCCACGTTGTGTTTTGGGGCATATCCTGTCGCGGGCGCTAGGCCTACCCACACAAGTGAGGTATCATTATTATCGGGAGACTTGGGGGAGCGCTGGATGGAAGGAAATTTGTGGCTCCTCTCAGATTCCAGAACTTTCTGTCACCGAAATGTGAGGAAAATGTGTTTTTTTACCCAAAAATTGAGGTTTGCAAAGGATTCTGGGTAACAGAACCTGGTCAGAGCCCCACAAGTCACCCCATCTTGGATTCCCCTAGGTCTCTAGTTTTCAAAAATGCACAGGTTTGGTAGGTTTCCCAAGGTGCCGGCTGAGCTAGAGCCCAAAATCTACAGGTAGGCACTTTGCTAAAAACAGCTCTGTTTTCTGTGATGTGTCCACGTTGTGTTTTGGGGCATATCCTGTCGCGGGCGCTAGGCCTACCCACACAGGTGAGGTACCATTTTTATCGGGAGACTTGGGGGAGCGCTGGGTAGAAGGAAATTTGTGGCTCCTCTCAGATTCCAGAACTTTCTGTCACCGAAATGTGAGGAAAATGTGTTTTTTCAGCCAAAATTTGAGGTTTGCAAAGGATTCTGGGTAACAGAACCTGGTCAGAGCCCCACAAGTCACCCCATCTTGGATTCCCCTAGGTCTCTAGCTTTAAAAAATGCACAAGTTTGGTAGGTTTCCCTAGGTGCCGGCTGAGCTAGAGGCCAAAATCTACAGGTAGGCACTTTGCAAAAAACAGCTCTGTTTTCTTTCAAAAAATGGGATGTGTCCACGTTGAGTTTTGGGGCGTCTCTTGTTGCGGCCGCTAGGCCTACCCACACAAGTGAGGTATAATTTTTATCGGGAGACTTGGGGGAACGCTGGGTGGAAGGAAATTTGTGGCTCCTCTCAGATTCCAGAACTTTCTGGCACCGAAATGTGAGGAAAATGTTTTTTTTTAGCCACAATTTGAGGTTTGCAAAGGATTCTGGGTAACAGAACCTGGTCAGAGCCTCACAAGTCACCCCATCTTGCATTCCCCTAGGTCTCTAGGTTTAAAAAATGCACAGGTTTGGTAGGTTTCCCTAGGTGCCGGCTGAGCTAGAGGCCAAAATCTACAGGTAGGCACTTTGCTAAAAACAGCTCTTTTTTCTGTGATGTGTCCACGTTGTGTTTTGGGGCATATCCTGTCGCGGGCGCTAGGCCTACCCACACAAGTGAGGTACCATTTTTATCGGGAGACTTGGGGGAGCGCTGGGTGGAAGGAAATTGTGGCTCCTCTCAGATTCCAGAACTTTCTGTCACCGAAATGTGAAGAAAATGTGTTTTTTTAGCCAAAATTTGAGGTTTGCAAAGGATTCTGGGTAACAGAACCTGGTCAGAGCCCCACAAGTCACCCCATCTTGGATTCCCCTAGGTCTCTAGTTTTCAAAAATGCACAGGTTTGGTAGGTTTCCCTAGGTGCCGGCTGAGCTAGAGGCCAAAACCTACAGGTAGTCACTTTGCAAAAAAACAGCTCTGTTTTCTGTGATGTGTCCACGTTGTGTTTTGGGGCATATCCTGTCGCGGGCGCTAGGCCTACCCACACAAGTGAGGTACCATTTTTATCGGGAGACTTAGGGGAACATAGAATAGAAAACAAGTGTTATTGCCCCTTGTCTTTCTCGACATTTTTCCCTTCCAAATGTAAGACAGTGTGTAAAAAAGACGTCTATTTGAGAAATGCCCTGTAATTCACATGCTAGTATGGGCACCCCAGAATTCAGAGATGTGCAAATAACCACTGCTTCTCAACACCTTATCCTGTGCCCATTTTGGAAATACAAAGGTTTTCTTGATAGCTATTTTTTACTCTTTATATTTCAGCAAATGAATAGCTGTATACCCGGTATAGAATGAAAACCCACTGCAGGGTGCAGGTCATTTATTGGCTCTGGGTACCTAGAGTTCTTGATGAACCTACAAGCCCTATATATCCCCGCAACCAAAAGAGTCCAGCAGACGTAACGGTATATTGCTTTCGAAAATCTGACATTGCAGGAAAGAGTTACAGAGTAAAACGTAGAGAAAAATTGATGTTTTTTTCACCTCAATTTCAATATTTTTCTTTTTCAGTTGTTATTTTCTGTAGGAAACCCTTGTAGGATCTACACAAATTACCCCTTGCTGAAGTTAGAATTTTGTCTTCTTTTCAGAAATGTTGCGGTTTCTGGGATCCAGCGTTGGTTTCATGCCCATTTGTGTTACTGACTGGAAGGAGGCTGAAAGCACAAAAAATCTTAAAAATGGGGTATGTCCCAGTAAAATGCCAAAATTGTGTTGAAAAATTGGGTTTTCTGATTCAAGTCTGTCTGTTCCTGAAAGCTGGCAAGCTGGTGATTTTAGCACCGCAAACCCTTTGTTGATGCCCTTTTCAGGTAAAAAACCACAAGCCTTCTTCTGCAGCCCCTTTTTCCTATTTTTTTTTTAAAAAACGACATTTTCACTGTATTTTGGCTAATTTCTTGGCCTCCTTCTGGGGAACCCACAAAGTCTGGGTACCTCTAGAATCCCTAGGATGTTGGAAAAAAAGGACGCAAATTTGGCGTGGGTAGCTTATGTGAACAAAAAGTTATGAGGGCCTAAGCGCGAACTGCTCCAAATAGCCAAAAAAAGGCTTGGCACAGGAGGGGGAAAAGGCCTGGCAGCGAAGGGGTTAAAATAGTAATGTCAACATACCTATGTCACACAGCTCTAGTCCATGAGGAATCTAAGCAGATGTCACTTAGTGGGACCCACATCTGTGAAACCGTAAGGGAAAGTGACAACTCAGTGACCATACACTGGGAGAAAACGACAGACAGTAGAGAGGTATTTGTGTTAAAGTACATGTAGTAGGCAGGTTTGTATTCTTACCTGTGTCTCACTGGAAATGTTGCAGGATCACTGAGTCCCTGTTGTGCATGTCTTCTTCCTCTGCTTCCTCCTCATCACTGTCCACAGGCTCCACAGCTGCATTAACACCTCCATCTGGACCATCCTCCTGCAGAAAAGGCACCTGTCGTCGCAAAGCTAAGTTGTGCAGCATACAGCAGGCCACGATGATCTGGCACACCTTCTTTGGTGAGTAGAATAGGGAGCCACCTGTCATATGGAGGCACCTGAACCTGGCCTTCAGGAGGCCGAAGGTCCGCTCGATCACCCTCCTAGTTCGCCCATGGGCCTCATTGTAGTGTTCCTCTGCCCTTGTCCTGGGATTCCTCACTGGGTCAGTAGCCATGACAGGTTGGGATAACCAGAGTCACCTGCAAATGGTGAGGGGCAACTGTTAGACACACACTAACCTGGAGGGACAACCCCAGACAACCATTCCCACTGACTTGCTTCCAGTTGCTCACCTAATAGCCATACACGGTGCCTCTGGAGTTGACCCATCAAATAAGGGATGCTGCTATTCCGCAGGATGTAGGCGTCATGCACTGAGCCAGGGAACATGGCATTCACATGGGAGATGTACTGGTCTGCCAAACATACCATCTGTACATTCATAGAATGATAACTCGTCGGGTTTCTGTACACCTGTTCACTCCTGTGGGGGGGGACCAAAGCCACATCGGTCCCACCAATGGCACCTATGATGTTGGGGATATGTCCCTGGGCATAGAAATCACCTTTCACTGTAGGCAAATCCTCCACCTGAGGGAAAACGATGTAGCTCCGCATGTGTTTCAGTAGGGCAGACAACACTCTGGACAATACGTTGGAAAACATAGGCTGGGACATCCCTGATGCCATGGCCACAGTTGTTTGAAAAGAGCCACTTGCAAGGAAATGGAGCACTGACAGCACCTGCACTTGAGGGGGGATTCCTTTGGGATGGCGGATTGCTGACATCAGGTCTGGCTCCAACTGGGTACACAGTTCCTGGATTGTGGCACGGTCAAGCCTGTAGGTGATTATCAAATGTCGCTCCTCCATTGTACACCGGAAGATGCCGCCATCTCCTCACATGTCCCAGCGGACAGTGCCTATGAAGGACAACAGCGAGCACAGAGTAAAAAAACTCAGAGGTACGTACCCACAGTTTACCCAGAACACCAATCATACACAAAAGGTGGCCTGTATGTGTGTTGAGTCTAGCCCTAGGTATGTGTGACGCAGTTGAAAATGAAGCCATGTGGGCCCCTGAAATGGCGGCTGCCTGACCTCTGAAGTGGGACAATGGGATGTGAGGTAACTGCGCTGGCGTTGTACACCGTCGTGGTAGGCAGTCGAAGACCGCGGCGCAATGCTGCATTGGTTAACATTGGACCCTATGGGTCCCAGGAGCCAATGACGATGTGCTCCGGCGGTGACGGTACGCACCGCCGTGGACGTGACCGCCATTTTCTATCTGTTCAATCACTCGATACCTGATCTTCGACAGGAAAGGACCTACACTGCAAGTGTTGCTGTGACCTCGGTCTGGAAGTGACAATGGCTCGTGCGTCTGGGGAAAGGGCCCCTGCCTTCACATCAGAGGAATTGGAGAAGCTCGTTGATGGGGTCCTCCCCCAGTACACGCTATTCTACGATCCTGCAGACAAACAGGTAAGTACACAGGGAGCATGTTGTATGGGCTATGCCTGTGTGGAGTGGGCTGGATGTTAGAAGGAAGGTGGCAGAGTGCTGCGTGCATGAAAGACGGTGAATGTATGTATATGTATATGTATGTATATGTATATGTATGTATATGGGCATTTGTATAGCGTGTTCCGGCATTAGCATCGAAGCGCAAGGGTAGGGATGGGGGCCACTCACTTTGACGGTGCAGTTGGTAATGACTCCTCTTCTCCCCTGTACATTTCATGTAGGTCAGCGCCCACCAGATGAAAGATATTTGGCGTGCCATCGCCAAGGACGTCCGGACCCTGGGGGTGTACCACAGACGGAGCACCCACAGCCGGAAAAGATGGGAGGACATTCGCCGCTGGAGCAAGAAGATGGCGAAGGCTCAGCTGGGGATGGCCTCCCAACGTGGGAGGGGTGCCCGTCGAACCATGACCCCCCTGATGTTCAGGATCCTGGCGGTGACCTACCCGGAGTTGGATGGGAGCTTGAAGGCATCACAGCAGACACAAGGGGGTGAGTACACTCTCATTCTGCTGACTTTGCACGCAGTGGAGTTGTCTGGGTGGGGGAGGAGGGCTGTGGGTTTCCCAGGCCAGAGCGAGTTCCGTAGGCTAGGCCCCTCTGTAAGGCAGGCCCTGTGGCACCCCACCCCACCTCTGTAGATTGCCAAGTACAGCTATTCATGCCCCTGTGTCATCTATGTGTGCAGATGGCGTCCATAGCCTTGTAGGCCATTTCCCAGGAATTGAACTGTGGAGCCCAAGAGCGCGGCGTAGTGCAGGGGGCTTCTGTGTTTGTCTTGTCCGCCAACGGTAGCGGTAATCCATGCACTCAACATGTCTTTCTTCTGTCTACCCCCCCTTTTTGTGGTCTTCCTGTTCTTGTGTGCATTAGCATCATCAGGCGGAGGAGCAGTGGCACCGGAGCACGAGGGAGCTGCATCCCACATGGCCCTGGAGGGCGAGACAACGGACTCTGAGTTCACCAGTGGGACGGAGGGCGAGGGGAGCTCCACGGCGGGGACAGGAGCTGACACCAGCGACACAGACTTGTCCTCTGATGGGAGCTCCCTTGTGGTGGTGGCAACATCTGTGCCCCCGCATCTACAGGTACAGCCTCCACCCCCCCTACCAGCGCCGCCCTCCCAGCAGCCCCTCAGCCTACGCCCCGTGCCCGCTCACCCAGGAGGGTGGGCATCACCTTTGCCCCAGGCACCTCAGGCCCTGCCCCAGTCACCCCTGCTGCCCTTAGTGAGGAGGCCATTGACCTCCTCAGGTCCCTCACTGGGGGGCAGTCTACCATTTTGAATGCCATCCAGGGTGTAGAAAGGCAGTTGCAACAAACTAATGCATTCCTGGAGGGCATTCATTCTGGTCAGGCAGCCCTTCAGCAAGCTTTTCAAACTCTGGCCTCAGCACTGATGGCAGCCATTGTCCCCGTCTCTAGCCTCCCCCCTCCAACTTCCTCCACCCAGTACCTCTGCCTATCCCAAGCACACCATCAGACCAGCCTGCACACACCTCACCACACAAGGGAAGCTCAGGCAAACATAAGCACCACACCCCACAGGCACTCACACAAGCAACACACACATGCAGACACAGCAACATCCACTGCCTCCACTGTGTCCCCATCCTCGTCGTCTCCCTCCTCCCTCCCAGTCTCGTCTACACTCACACCTTCATGCACTACCTCTACAGCCACTACGTCCCTCACCAGCACACCCACCAGCACACCCCCTTCACGTGCAGTCACCACCCCCACTACCATTCACACGTCCCCTGTGTCCTCTCCCAGTGTGTCTGTGACGCCCCCTTCCAAGATACACAAACGCAGGCACACACCCACCCAACAGCCATCCACCTCACGACAGCCTCCAGCACATGCACCTGCACCCAAAGTCACCAAACGTACACCTCCTACTACCACCACCTCTTCCTCCACCCCAAACGCCCTCCAGCTACCCGTCCCAGTGTGTCCAAAAGAATTTTCCTGTCCAGCCTTGACCTTTTTCCCACACCTCCCTCACCCGTCCATCTCATAGGTCCCGAAGTAGCACCTCAGCCACAACACCTCCGGAACCAGTGGTGCCTGTAGTCACAGGTATGTGAAGTGCACCGGCCACCAGGACAGCCAGTGTGGCACGGAGCCACAGCACAGCCAGTCCCCCACCTGTGAAACAGGCGGGAGAGGGGGAAGGCTCCAGCCACCAAAGCCGCTCCCAGGGGTCCCGGTGGGAGTGTGGAGTCAGCTGTGGGGAAGGGCCACAAGAAACCCGGCTAGCCTGGGAAGGGCTGCACAGCGGAGAAGACTGCCATCATCCCCGCTGCCCAGGAGGCCACCGCCAGCCCCAGCCCAGCTGGCCAGGAGGCCACCGCCAGCCCCAGCCCAGCTGCCCAGGAGGCCACCGCCAGCCCCAGCCCAGCTGATCCATGAAGGACCGCCAGCACAAGCCCCGCTGGGCCGTGAAGGACCGCCAGCACAAGCCATGCTGGGCCATGAAGGACTGCCAGCACAAGCCCCGCTGGGCCGTGAAGAACCGCCAGCACAAGGCCCGCTGGGCCGTGAAGGCCCGCCAGCACAAGCCCCGCTGGCCCATGAAGGACTGCCAGCACAAGCCCCGCTGGGCCGTGAAGGACCGCCAGCACAACCCCCGCTGGCCCGTGAAGGACCGCCAGCACAAGCCCCGCTGGCCCGTGAAGGACCGCCAACTCAGGCACCGCTGAACAGGGCACCGCCAACTCAAGCACCGCTGAACAGGGCACTGCCAACTCAAGCACCTCTGAACAGGGCACCGCCAACTCAAGCACCGCTGAACAGGGCACCGCCAACTCAGGCACCGCTGAACAGGGCACCGCCAACTCAAGCACCGCTGAACAGGGCACCGCCAACCCAAGCACCGCTGAACAGGGCACCGCTAACTCAAGCACCGCTAGCCCATGAGCGGCAGGGGCACTGACGCAACTGGGTCAGTCACGGGGTGAGTGATGCACTCTGGGCACCAGTCCCCCTCCAGAACCAGTGGAGAGATACATCCACTACCTCTGTCCTTAGCAGGATGAAGCACTCTGGGCACAAAGCCGCCTCCAGAACCAGTGGAGACATCCATCCACTACCTCAGTCCTTAGCAGGATGAAGCACTCTGGTCACAAAGCCCCCTCCAGAACCAGTGGAGAGATACATCCACTACCTCAGTCCTTAGCAGAATGAAGCACTCTGGGCACAAAGCCCCCTTCAGAACCAGTGGAGACATCCATCCACTACCTCAGTCCTTAGCAGGATGAAGCACTCTGGGCACAAAGCCCCCTCCAGAACCAGTGGAGACATCCATCCACTACCTCAGTCCTTAGCAGGATGAAGCACTCTGGGCACAAAGCCCCCTCCAGAACCAGTGGAGACTGTCATCCACTTGAGAGACTGTGGCTTTGCACTCCCCAGGATTGAACAGTGGGCAAACCAGCCACTGTAGAGACTTGAGAGACTGTGGCTTTGCACTCCCCAGGATTGTACAGTGGGCAAACCACCCACTGTAGAGACTTGAGAGACTGTGGCTTTGCTCTCCCCAGGATTGAACAGTGGGCAAACCACCCACTGTAGAGACTTGAGAGACTGTGGCTTTGCACTCCCCAGGATTGAACAGTGGGCAAGCCACCCACTGTAGAGACTTGAGAGACTGTGGCTTTACACTCCCCAGGATGTAACAGTGGGCATGTGGCCCCCTTGTGGGTTTGGCGTTGTGCACTCAAGCAGCTGAGGTGCCCCCCCTTTCCCTCCCCCTGAGGTGCCTGTTTTCTTACTCTCTGATGCCCCTGCAGTGTTCTCTCCGTCATGGTCGGGGATCTTGTGTGGGCCTCGCCCATACCGTGTGGTCCCAGTGTTCCACTGACTTTCTTTGTGCAGTACCTGGACTTCTATGCCTGGTATTTATTTTGTACATGGTGTATATATATATTCCTGCCTACTTGTTTGTAATATATTCTGATGGTTACACTCATTTTCTTTGGTCTTTGCATTCTTCCGGGGAGGTTTGGGGGGGTGCAACTGTGATGTATTGATATGCATTGGTGTGTGTGTTGTAGTGGGTGAGGGGGTGGGGGTTAGGGGTGTTTGCGAGTGTGTATCCCTGTTTTTTGCCTCCCCCCTCCCCTGTGTCGTAGGTGCAGTACTCACCGTGGTCTTGGCCGCCGGCGTTCGTTCTCCTGGTAGAGGAGCAGGTAGACTATCGCAGGTAGGATTTGGAGTTCCGGTTCCATGGTGTCCTCGTTCCTCGTGGAGTGTGTAGAGGTGAGCGTTTTTTCCTTTGAAATTCCTGTTTCCACCGTGTTTTTATTCGCGGTGTATCCGCCCCGGAAATAGTGTGGGCGGTACATTGTCTCCCGTCTGTCTGTTGGCGGTGACCGCTGCGCTGTTTGTTTGTACCGCCGTGGCGGTCTGAGTGTTAAAGTGGCTGTCTTTGTTGGCGGTTTCTGCCACGGTCGTAATTGCAATTTTTTTACCGCCGCTTTGACACCGTCAGCCAGGGTTGTAATGACCACCAAGGTCTTGCTGATTGGTGTGTGCTGCACATTTTATAACCGCGACCTTAAAAGGCAGAGTTAAAGCCTTTATCAATTGCGCTAATAGGTCTTTATGCATTACAGGGGATCCATCAGATTTGAGAAATCCACTCCTTTCCCACCGGCGAATTCTGGAATGCACGGTGGTGGTGACATATGCTGAATCTGAATAAATGGTAAACTCCAGTCCTTCAGCGTGTTGCAGTGCTTCAATCATAGCTACTAATTCTGCAGCTTGCGCTGAGAAATGGGATGGAACTGGTATCTGGCTCACAATCTGTAAGGTGTCAGAGGATCCCTGCTGCTCGGCTTTTACAACAGCTGCTCCTGAGTGCCGAATCCCAGTCTCCTGATCTATGAAAGAGGACCCATCAACAAAGAGTAGCATGCTCCCAGGGATGGAGTCCTCTCTTATCTCACTCTCTTTCTCTGGGGTGCAAGTGGCGCAGTCATGTACTTGTTCATCCTCAGAAACTGGGTGTGCAAAGAATGTCGCTGGATTAACTGTGTGACACCGTACCACTTGCAAGGATGGTATTGACAGTATTACTTCATATCCAGATACTCTCTGAGTCGTAAGAGTGCTCTTGCTTCTCTGTAAGATAGCGAATATTGCATGCTCTACATACAGTGTTAAAGGTGATCCCATCACTATGGTGGCGCTCTTTTGAACAGCAAAAGCTGCTGCTGCCAGAGCTTGTTCACATGGGTAATGCCCTTTCATGACGGGATCTAGCAGCCCACTGTAGAAGGCAATTGGTTTGTGCCCCATAGATGTCTCTTGAGTCAGTACTGCTGTCATTGTTGTTCCATTACAATGACAAAGGAGGTAGAAATGTTTATTGTAATCAGGTGTAGCTAACACTGGAGCATTTGTTATTGCTTCCTTTAGCTCCAGGAAGGCTGTTTCCCTGTCATCGGTCCAGTCTACTTTATTTGCGTTTGCGTGGGACTCTTTTAAGGCAATGAGAAGTGGTGCGGTTAGGGTGGCATAGTCAAATATCCACTGTCTCACATAATTGCAGAGTCTTAAAAACTTGTGCATCTGTTTAGTGGTTGTGGGCTTAGACATATTCCTGATACTCTCTACTCTGTCCGGTATCACCCTCCTCCCCTCTTTGGATATTATCTGTCCCAAGTAGTGGACCTCTGTCTGCACGTTCTGTAATTTGTTTTTATCCACTTTGTAACCTTTTTCTGCAAGCATGCAGAGGAGACCAATGGTGTCATCTCTACATATGTCTTCAGTGGCGCTGCAATACATGATGTCGTCTACGTATTGTAACAATGTACTCCTGCACTCTATGTTTGCTAAAACCTTCTTCACTATTCTGTTAAAAATGCTTGGCGATTCACAGTAGCCTTGAGGCAAACGCCTGTAGCAAAGTTGAGTCTGTTTAAATGTAAAGGCGGTCAAATATTGGCTGTCAGGATGTAGTGGAACGCTGAAAAACGTATTCTTGAGATCGACCACTTGAGAAATAAGTGGCCTCTTTAGGGATGTTTGTTAGTATAATTGATGGGTCAGGTACCACTGGAAATTCTGGTATCACTACATCATTAAGAGAGCAAAAATCTTGAACCATTCGACAAGTTCCCCCCTTTGCCTTGCGTATCGGGAAGATCGGAGTGTTGCACGGTGACGACCTCTCATATATTACTCCCTGCTCAAGTAATGCCTGTATTGCGGGGAGAATACCCTCTTCTGCCTCCTTGGAAAAGGGGTACTGGCGTATCCTGGGCAGAATTGCTCCAGGCTTAAAAGTAATCTTCACAGGCTCAGCCCCTTTGATCAGTCCCACATCAAATGGACCCTTGGTCCACAATACCTCTGGGACCTTTGCCAAGTCTCTCTCAGTTATTGTTGGGTCTTGTGCATGTCTGGACGCTGTTCTGTATTGTAACTGTACTCCAATATCAATGTCCATCTCAAACACAACTGTCTCAGTTAGTGGGCAATCATCAAATAGTTCTTCATCTGATATATTTCTTAATTTAATCCCAGGATCTGTGAATATTATTGACGCCCACATCTCCTCTCTCCTGTCAGTTGCGAACAACACAGCATACGTGGATCTTATTTCAAGGGCAGATATTTCCAATATCATTTCACGTTCTTTAATAGGATCCACAGGCTCATGAGGCCTGAACAACAGTTCCTTCGGTAACTGCACTGTTTTCCCTTGCAGCGCTGGTGTGTGTGCTATTAAGGCATAGACGCCGCGCAAAAAAGCTTCCGTGTCAACAGGAGCTGCTCTGACCTGTTGTCCTAGTTCCTCGTGAGCTATGAGGGACAATATTCTGCTCGGTGTAACACCTGGTGTGTAACATACCATTGACCCATCTTCCAAAAAGGAAATGGTCATATTCAGTTTACTCATCAAATCTCTCCCAAGAAGATTAACTGGTGACTCTGGGGAGTATGGTAGCGGTCCTTCAATTTGTTTATCTCCCACAGTCATATTTACTGATTTGTTAAATGGAACCCTACTCACAGCCCCAGAAAACCCTTGTGTGTCCATTGAGTAGCAAGAAAGAGGTAATTTCTCTTCCTTAATACACGATTTGGTGGCCCCAGTATTGATTAAAAACTTATAGGGCTGACCTTCTATGGCTACCGTCACAGTGGGTTCCTCGTCTGACCTGAGGGTTACCGATAGTATTGGACACACAGTGGCTATCTGCGGGCTCTGTCATTGCATGTAGTTTTGAGTTGGTGCTCCCCCGAACATTTGGGGTGTTGCCTGGAAGGGGTTGCCTCCTAGCACTATTACCCCTCCCACCTGTGCCTGTCCTCCCATTGTATTGTTGACACCTTGTGGCCCGCCTTGCGGCATTGACCCCTGAGGTGCAGCCCACTGGGCTTGGGGCCCCGGTGGGGGTCCCTGCATGGCTTGCTGCTGGGGTGCCCACTGCACTTGTTGAGGCCTCATCTGCCCCTGTGAGGTATTCCAACCTTGCGCTCTCTCATCGTTTTTCGTGGCTCTGCATTCTTGTGCAAAATGGCCCATCTTACCGCAATAATAGCATTGCTGTCCTGCTCTATAATTTCCCTGCCTTCTCCCTTGCTCTCCTGTAAAACTCCCCTGTCCTTTCTTTGTATCACTTGCTGGTTGTCCTCCTGGTGTCTGCACCTGTACTGGCATGGTGACGGACATTGGTGGTGCAGTCACAAGTGCCCCTTCTGTACTCGGCTTCTTAAGTTTTTGTTGCACCAACTTCGCTGCGGCCCTTTCTGCCTGCTCTGTCCTCTCCTTGTCTTTTTCTTGTTTTCGCTTAAAATAATGTATTATGTGGGCCTGTATTTTGGGCCATGGTTTGGCCTCTATCCCCACCACTCCGTCTAGATTTGCTTGAATGTCATTGGGAAGGCCTCGCTTTAATACATTATAGAACAAAATTGCATTTCCTCCCGTGTTTTCCCAGTTACATCCTACCTCCTGCACCCATCGTTCTTTCATTCTACTGATAAATTCTGCAATATCCTCAGTCGGCTTTATACTTTCTGCCATAAGGGCTCCAATGTCCGGCCTGTCTGGGTACGTCCGTCGGAGCGCATCCCAAACATGTTGGCGAACATTGTTAAAAGATGACCCATCAAGCTGTGTATTTATCAATGTTACTTGAGGGAACCCGGCCCTTACAAAAATTGTGTTTACTTCATCTCCCACTAATGAGCTGAGCAGGCTTTTGACCAGTGACGATAGTGCTGCCCTCCAGGGCACTGACTCTGGCAGTGGTCTCCGGACCAGTGACGATGGGCCTGGCGGTGGCGTCCTGGCCAGTGGGGAGGATGGCGTCCTTCTCCGCCGTGCTGCTCTTACCAGACTTTGGAGTTTTCTTCTGCCCCTTCACCACCTTGGGAGGGGTCACAGCTGACTCGACACTCCCCCCGGGACCCTTGTGAGCGGCTTTGCCGGCAGGAGTCTTCCCCCTCTCCCGTCGGGCACTGTCCAACTTTTGGTGCTTTACAGGGGGTGGACTGGCAGTGCTTTGGCTCCGTGTCACACTGGCTGCCCTGGTGGCCGGTGCACTCCACATACCTCTAACACGCACCACTGGTACCGGACTTTTTTTGGCTGAGGTGCTAGTACGGGACCTATGAATTGGAGGGGTGGGGGTGATGGGACAGAGGTCAAGGTTGCTCAGGAAAAGTTTCTGACGAACACTGGGACGGGTTGCTGGAGGGTGGTCTGGGAGTGGAGGAAGAGGAGGTGGTTGTAGGAGGTGTAACTTTAGATGATTTGGGTGGAGGTGCAGGTTCTGGAGGCTGTCGTGAGGTGGACGGATGTTGGGCGTGTGGGTGCCCGCGTTTGTGTACTTTCGGAGGGGACGTCACAGACACACTGGGAGAGGACACAGGGGACGTGTAAATGGTAGTGGGGGTGGTGAGCGCAGGTGAGCGGGGTGTGGTGCTGGGTGTTCTGGTGCGAGTCCTGGTGGCTGTAGTGGTAGTGCATGCAGGTGAGAGTGTAGACGACACTGGGAGGGAGGAAGGAGACGATGATGAGGGGGACACAGTGGAGGCAGTGGATGTTGCCGTGTCTGTATGTGGGTGATGCTTGTGGGAGTGCCTGTGGGATGTGTGGTGCCTATGTTTGCCTGAGCTGCCCTTGTGTGTTGACGTGTGTGCAGGCTGGTCTGATGGTGTGCTTGGGATAGGCTGGGGTACAGGGGATTGGGTCTGGGTGGAGGAAGTTGGAGGGGGGAGGCTAGACACAGGGACAATGGCTGCCATCAGTGCTGAGGCCAGAGATTGAAGGGTTCGATGATGGGCAGCCTGACCAGAATGAATGCCCTCCAGGAATGCATTAGTGTGTTGCAACTCCCTTTCTACACCCTGGATGGCATTGTAGTGCTTTCCTCTTATTTAGTTTCTAAGCACTAACATAACACAACAGAAATGCACTTCTGAGGTCAAAGAAGACTTTTATTGCTGTTAATTCTTCCCCAACCACAATATTTATGAATGACGAATTAGTAGCTTTCAAGTCCGCGTTAATCAAACAAAATATATCAGTTTGCAATATACACAGCAGGTTATATTTATAAGATATTGAATGCAAAGCAAAACAAATACTTCACAGTGTGGGAACTATCTACAGCTTCATCTTTCTAAGGTCTGCAAGCTGATGACCCCTTTCAGCCGCGAGAAAGAGAGATTCATCTACCCACACGGGATTGCTGGCAGCTGGCGCCAAGCTCCAGCACGAGGTCCGGCAGATTCGAATCTGACCCTCTGCAGCCTGTTACATTCGTTACAAAGGTGTGCCCCCTCCTCTCAGACCTGGGAAACTGAGCAAGCCTTTTGGGGACTGGCCAGGTCTCCAAGACTACTCCTGTTCCCAAGCTCAAGCGAAGAAAAAACAACACCCATGTACTCTCTCTTATCATGTCTAGTCTACTGTGAGAAAAACATCTTGGTTCTCTGGTGCAAAAACACAGCTTGGAAAAATACAGCTTGGATTCTCAACTGCAAGATCTAACTCCACGTTAAAGGCAATAGGCAGCTAACCTAAGTATCAAATGCAATGTCATGTTAAAGCCAACAAGCATCTAAGCTGAATATAAAATGCAATGTATAATATCATGTCAAAGCCAATAGGCAGCTGAGCTGAATACAAAATGTAATATCATGTCAAAGCCAATAGGCAGCGGAGCTGAATACAAAATGTAATATATGATATCATGTCAAAGCCAATAGGCAGCGGAGCTGAATATATGATATCATGTCAAAGCCAATAGGCAGAATATCTAATAGCATGTCAAAGTCAATAGGCACAATACAGAATGTAATGACTAATGCAATGTCAAAGCCCATAGGCGGCTAAACTGAATACAGAAAGTAATGGCTAATGCCATGTCAAAGCCCATAGGCGGCTCAACTGAACAAAACATAGCATGTGCTACTGGTGAACATTGAGCAACTAATATGCGCAGTGGTGAAACACAAAGTCATTGGTCAAAACAAAATTTAACAAATGGCAGTACATTCCGCCCTTTGACCAATGAATTTTTGTTTCACATATCTCTTGTGTCAAACCAAAAACAAAAAACATCAGCACAAACAAAAAAAACATTATGATCAAAGCAATCCCTGTAAAGCAATGAAAGTGAATTAACACATTGATCTCATAACCTTTCACATCAGATACATCTACATAGAAAAGACTGAGCAATTTTTTTTTTTCTCTGAATGAGTCTCTAATTCAACAGTGTTAGCAATTTGATGTGGCATGAGTTCTGCTCATGTAAAGGTGCACGGTCCACCTGAAAGGTTTTCTGGAAGGTAAGCAAAAGTCAGAGTTCCATACGAGAGGGGAAAAAAAAAAACATTTAAACTGCACCCTTCCTCTTTCTTTCCCTGTTTTAGAATCAGCAGGACGTTTTTGGGGCCCTTTGTTATATTTTCTGCAGGTTCTGGAGGGTCACTTGGGGCTTCAGCCCACACATCAGCACTGAGGTTTTTATCTGCTGCGCCACAGCTTCCCTTTTCTTGCACTGTCAGAAGGGCTGGGGCAGACTCCTTCTTTAACAAACCTCCATTCACTGCACTTTTGCCAATTTGGGCCATTCTGTCTCCAATTTGTTTGAATGAATCAGATTCTTTTCTAGGTATCAGCATAATTTCGATTTTTCCTTGGTAATTTGCAGCAATCACTCTCCCTAAAACCTGATCAATTTGCCATTTCTGTTCTGGTAACTTTCCTCTCCCCAACTGCTCTGTGACTGCTTGCATGACAGATTGCTTTTGTGCGTGCTGCACAGTTTTTATCAAATCTAGGGGAATGTGCATCTCTCTCATCTCTGCCCACCTGTAAGTGGCCTTTTCTCTCAGCTGTTCACATTTCTGGGGCACCCACTTAGCCATCCCCACTAAGGCAGAATTCTGGGTGTACACTTCTCTCTCTGAATTTTTCTCATTAACATCTGCAAGGTAATTGAACCAGTTAGGTGCTAAAACATTAGCAATGAACCAAAAATCAGCGTAAAAATGACACATCTCACGTAGCTCTTGCTTTAAAATCTGACACACATTATACAACGCTGTTCCTTCTACGGTGCCAGAAAACAACATTTCAGTCAATGAATCATTAGTAAAACAAACATGCTTTTTATCTTCAGTGGACACGAATTCAAATGGTGCACACAATTTCATTGGTAACTCTTTTATCTGTGGTACTCTAGCCCTGTCTTGCAAATACCAGATCCATTGTATGATTCTAGCTAGGGGCACTATTTTCTTTCCTTGTTCTTGAGTTACATGTACATAAGTATTTCCTTCTTGCACTGCGCAGAAACCTAAAGTCTGCATTATTTCATTTGCCAAATCACAAGCGCGCAGCTGCATATAATTTTTCACAGTGACCATATACAAAAGTGTTAGGATTTCACTCAAATGAGGGCTATTCTTTTTCCAAAAATCAAACAAGCTAATGCAACTCGGTGTCTCTTGCTCTAAAATCCTTCCTTTTACTTGTGCATTTTGCAACGGTAACTCGTAAATCACATTCTGGTCTCTCTCGTCCGTGTTATCAGTTAAGGAATGCATTTTGGCTGCCAAAAACCCTGGCTCACACGAAAGCTCAGTGCAGCTCGGAGCTGTCTTAACCCCCTCATTACTGGAATGGGACAAGAAAGATTCTTCAAAAACAGCCTTTTATAACTTTCAGTCGGGCTAATTTGCTCACGTAAATTCCTATTTTCATGTTCCAACTGCCTACATTTCTCCTGCATTTCTCTGTAAGCAGATAAAGGTATCCAAACCTTTCTGTCATCATTACTTCCAAAAGACACGTTTTCTACATATGTACAACAGGAATTATTTCTCAAAGCATTATCAGGCCTTTTAGCTACACATGCATTTTCTTCTGTAATTCCCCAAACAGAAAACAATTCACAGTTTTTCTTAGCACCATCAGGCAGTTCATCAACACATGTATTCTCAGACATGGTCTGCCGTGCTACTGTGATTCTCCAAACAGAACAATTTCTGTAATTCTCCAAACAACAAAAAACAATTACACTTTTAAAGTGTGCACTTAGAAATCTACCAACTCGTCAACACCCTCTTAATCACCTCTTAATGACCAACCCCACTCCTGGTACCAATTGTAGTGCTTTCCTCTTATTTAGTTTCTAAGCACTAACATAACACAACAGAAATGCACTTCTGAGGTCAAAGAAGACTTTTATTGTTGTTAATTCTTCCCCAACCACAATATTTATGAATGACGAATTAGTAGCTTTCAAGTCCGCGTTAATCAAACAAAATATATCAGTTTGCAATATACACAGCAGGTTATATTTATAAGATATTGAATGCAAAGCAAAACAAATACTTCACCGTGTGGGAACTATCTACAGCTTCATCTTTCTAAGGTCTGCAAGCTGATGACCCCTGTCAGCCGCGAGAAAGAGAGATTCATCTACCCACACGGGATTGCTGGCAGCTGGCGCCAAGCTCCAGCACGAGGTCCGGCAGATTCGAATCTGCGTTATGTTAGTGCTTAGAAACTAAATAAGAGGAAAGCACTACAGGCATTCACAATGGTAGACTGCCCAACAGTGAGTGACCTGAGGAGGTCAATGGCCTCCTCACTGAGGGCAGCAGGGGTGACAGGGGCAGGGGCTGAGGTGCCTGGGGCGAAGGTGATGCCCACCCTCCTGGATGAGCGGGCACGGAGCGAAGGCTGAGGGGCTGCTGGGAGGGCGGTGCTGGTAGGGGGGGTGGCGGCTGTACCTGTAGAAGTGGGGGGCACAGGTGGTGCCGCCACCACAAGGGATCTCCCATCGGAGGACGAGTCCATTTCGCTGATTGCTGATCCAGTGACCGACGTGAATCTCCCCTCGCCCTCCGTCCCACTGGTGCATTCTGTGTCCGTGGTGTGGCCCTCCATGGCCATGTGGGATGCAGCCCCCTCGTGCTCCGGTGCCACTGTACCTCCGCCTGATGATGCTGATGCACAAAAGAACAGGGAGAGCACAAAAAGGGGTGGGGAAACAGAAGAAAGACAGGTTGAGTGCATGGCTAACTGTAGGAAAGTACCATCTTGCCTGGCATGTTACCCCCATTTTTCACTGTATATATGTTGTTTTAGTTGTATGTGTCACTGGGACCCTGCTAGTCAGGGCCCCAGTGCTCATAAGTGTGCCTGAATGTGTTACCTGTGTTATGACTAACTGTCTCACTGAGGCTCTGCTAATCAGAACCTCAGTGGTTATGCTCTCTCATTTCTTTCAAATTGTCACTAACAGGCTAGTGACCAATTTTACCAATTTACATTGGCTTACTGGAACACCCTTATAATTCCCTAGTATATGGTACTGAGGTACCCAGGGTATTGGGGTTGCAGGAGATCCCTATGGGCTGCAGCATTTCTTTTGCCACCCATAGGGAGCTCTGACAATTCTTACACAGGCCTGCCACTGCAGCCTGAGTGAAATAACGTCCACGTTATTTCACAGCCATTTTACACTGCACTTAAGTAACTTATAAGTCACCTATATGTCTAACCTTTACCTGGTAAAGGTTAGGTGCAAAGTTACTTAGTGTGAGGGCACCCTGGCACTAGCCAAAGGTGCCCCCACATTGTTCAGGGCCAATTCCCCGGACTTTGTGAGTGCGGGGCACCATTACACGCGTGCACTACCTATAGGTCACTACCTATATGTAGCTTCACAATGGTAACTCCGAATATGGCCATGTAACATGTCTATGATCATGGAATTGCCCCCTCTATACCATCCTGGCATAGTTGGCACAATCCCATGATCCCAGTGGTCTGTAGCACAGACCCTGGTACTGCCAAACTGCCTTTCCCGGGGTTTCACTGCAGCTGCTGCTGCTGCCAACCCCTCAGACAGGCTTCTGCCCTCCTGGGGTCCAGCCAGGCCTGGCCCAGGATGGCAGAACAAAGGACTTCCTCTGAGAGAGGGTGTTACACCCTCTCCCTTTGGAAAATGGTGTGAAGGCAGGGCAGGAGTAGCCTCCCCCAGCCTCTGGAAATGCTTTCATGGGCACACATGGTGCCCATTTCTGCATAAGCCAGTCTACACCGGTTCAGGGACCCCTTAGCCCTGCTCTGGCGCGAAACTGGACAAAGGAAAGGGGAGTGACCACTCCCCTGACCTGTACCTCCCCTGGGAGGTGCCCAGAGCTCCTCCAGTGTGCTCCAGACCTCTGCCATCTTGGAAACAGAGGTGCTGCTGGCACACTGGACTGCTCTGAGTGGCCAGTGCCAGCAGGGGACGTCAGAGACTCCTTCTGATAGGCTCCTTCAGGTGTTGCTAGCCTATCTTCTCTCCTAAGTAGCCAAACCCTCTTTTCTGGCTATTTAGGGTCTCTGCTTTGGGGATTTCCTTAGATAACGAATGCAAGAGCTCATCCGAGTTCCTCTGCATCTCTCTCTTCACCTTCTGCCAAGGAATCGACTGCTGACCGCACTGGAAGCCTGCAAAACTGCAACAAAGTAGCGAAGACAACTAATGCAACTCTGTAACGCTGATCCTGCCGCCTTCTCGACTTTTTCCTGGTGGTGCATGCTGTGGGGGTAGTCTGCCTCCTCTCTGCACTAGAAGCTCAGAAGAAATCTCCCGTGGGTCGACGGAATCGTCCCCCTGCAACCGCAGGCACCAAAGAACTGCATCACTGGTACCCTGGGTCTCCTCTCAGCACGACGAGCGAGGTCCCTTGAATCCAGCAACTCTGTCCAAGTGACTCCCACAGTCCAGTGACTCTTCAGTCCAAGTTTGGTGGAGGTAAGTCCTTGCCTCCCCACGCCAGACTGCATTGCTGGGAACCGTGACTTTTGCAGCTACTCCAGCCTCCGTGCACTTCCGGCGGAAATCCTTTGTGCACAGTCCAGCCTGGGTCCACGGCACTGTAACCTGCATTGCACGACCTCCTAAGTTGTCCTCCGGCGACGTGGGACTCCTTTGTGCGACTTTGGGTGAGCACCGTTTCACGCATCTTTGTAGTGCCTGTTCTGGCACTTTTGTGGGTGCTGCCTGCTGCTGAGAGGGCTCCTTGTCTTGCTCGACGCCCTCTCTGTCCGCAGACGCAATTGGCGACATCCTGATCTCTCCTGGGCCACAGCAGCATCCAAAAAACCTAACCGCACGATTTGCCGCTAGCAAGGCTTGTTGGTGGTCTTTCGGCACAAAAATACTTCTGCACAACTCTTCACGGCGTGGGGGATCCATCCTCCAAAGGGGAAGTCTCTAGCCCTTGTCGTTCCTGCAGAAACCTCAGCTTCTACTGTCCAGTAGCAGCTTCTTTGCACCCACAGCTGGCATTTCCTGGGCATCTGCCCATCTCCGACTTGCTTGTGACTTTTGGACTTGGTCCCCTTGTTCCACAGGTACCCTCGACTGGAAATCCATCGTTGTTGCATTGTTGGTTTGTGTCTTTCCTGCAGAATTCCCCTATCACGACTTCTATGTCCTTTGGGGAACTTTAGTGCACTTTGCACTCACTTTCAGGGTCTTGGGGTGGGCTATTTTTCTAACCCTTATTATTTTCTAATAGTCCCAGCGACCCTCTACAAGGTCACATAGGTTTGGGGTCCATTCGTAGTTCGCATTCCACTTTTGGAGTATATGGTTTGTGTTGCCCCTATCCCTATTTGTCCCCATTGCATCCTATTGTAACTATACATTGTTTGCACTGTTTTCTAATACTATTACTGCATATTTTGGTGTTGTGTACATATATCTTGTGTATATTTGCTATCCTCATACTGAGGGTACTCACTGAGATACTTTTGGCATATTGTCATAAAAATAAAGTACCTTTATTTTTAGTATATCTGTGTATTGTGTTTTCTTATGATATTGTGCATATGACACTAATGGTACTGTAGGAGCTTCACTCGTCTCCTAGTTCAGCCTAAGCTGCTCTGCTAAGCTACCATTATCTATCAGCCTATGCTGCTAGACACCCTATACACTAATAAGGGATAACTGGGCCTGGTGCAAGGTGCAAGTACCCCTAGGTACTCACTACAAGCCAGTCCAGCCTCCTACACTTACCGCTACCGTTGGCGGACAATACAGACACAGCAGCCCACTGCACTACGCCGTGCTCTTGGCCTCTACAGATGCAGTTCCTGAGATATGGCCTCCATGGCTATGAGTGTCATCTACCCACATAGATGACAAAGGGGCATGTATACCTGTACTTGGCACTCTACAGAGGTGGGGTGGAGTGGCACATGGCCTGCATTCCGGAGGGGCCTAGCCTACGGAACTCGCCCTGGCCTAGGGAAACCCACAGCCCTCCTCCCGCACCCAGACCCCTCCACTGCACGCAAAGTCAGCAGAATGTGAGTGTACTCAGCCCCTTGTGTCTGCTGTGATGCCCTCAGGCGCCCATCCAACTCAGGGTAGGCCACCGCCAGGATCCGGAACATCAGGGGGGTCATGGTGCGGCGGGCACCCCTCCCACCTTGGGAGGCCATCCCCAGCTGAGCCTCCGCTGTCTTCTTGCTCCAGCGGGAAATGTCCTCCAAGCTTTTCCAGCAGTGGGTGCTCAGTCTGTGGTGGACCCCCAGGGTCCGGACGTCCTTGGCGATTGCACGCCAAATATCCTTCTTCTGGTGGGCGCTGACCTACATGACATGTACAGGGGAAGAAGAGAAGTCATTAGCAACAGCACCGTCGAAGTGAGTGGCCCACATCCCTGCCCTTGCCATGTGGCACATGCAATCACACTTCTTCATGCTCGCAGAACTCTGCCCCCTTCCTACTGACATCCAGCCCTCTCCATCCAGGCATAGCCCATACAACGTGCTCCCTGTGTACTTACCTGTTGGTCTGGAGGACCGTAGAGTAGCGTGTACTGGGGGAGGACCCCGTCCACAAGCTTCTCCAACTCCTGTGCAGTGAAGGCAGGGGCCCTTTCCCCAGAAGCACCAGCCATTGTCTCTTCCAGACCGAGGTCACAGCAGCACTTGCAGTGTAGGTCCTCTCCTGTCGAAGATCAGGTATCGAGTGATTGAACAGATAGAAAATGGCGGTCACGTCCGCGGTGGTGACGTCCGTGGCGGTGCGTATCATCACCGCCGGCGCACTTCGTCATTGGCTCCTGGGACCCATAGGGTCCAATGTTAACCAATGCAGCATTGCGCCGCGGTCTTTGACCGCCTACCGCGACGGTGTACAGCGCCAGCGCAGTTACCTCACATTCCATTGTCCCACTTTAGAGGTCAGGCAGCCGCCATTTCAGGGGCCCACATGGCTTCATTTACAACTGCGTCACACATACCTAGGCCTACACTCAACACACATACAGGAAGGATTTTGTATTTAGTGTCGTGTTCTGTGTAGCTGTGGGTACATACCTCAGAATTTGTTGACTCTGTGGTCGCTGTTGTCCTTCCTAGGCACCGTCAGCTTGGACATGTGAGGAGATGGCGGAATCCTCCGGTGTACCGACCGCTGGTGGACCTGTTAACAATGGAGGAGCGACATTTGATCATCACCTACAGGTTTGACCGTCCCACAATCCAGGAAATGTGTACCCAGTTGGAGCCAGACCTGATGTCACCAATCCGCCATCCCACAGGAATCCCCCCTCAAGTGCAGGTGCTATCAGTGCTCCATTTCCTAGCAAGTGGGTCATTTCAAACAACTGTGGCCATGGCATCAGGGATGTCCCAGCCTATGTTTTCCAACGTGTTGTCCAGAGTGTTGTCTGCCCTGCTGAAACACGTGAGGAGCTACATCGTTTTCCCTCAGGTGGAGGATTTGGCTACAGTTAAAGGTGACTTCTATGCCCTGGGTGTGAGAAGGTAGCCTCTTTCTAGCCTTGTTACCCCCACTTTTGGCCTGTTTGTGAGTGTATGTCAGGGTGTTTGTCACTGTTTTCACTGTCTCACTGGGATCCTGATAGCCAGGCCTCAGTGCTCATAGTGAAAACACTATGTTTTCAGTATGGTTGTTATGTGTCACTGGGATCCTGCTGGTCAGGACCCCAGTGCTCATAGGTTTGTGGCCTATATGTATGTGTCACTGGGACCCTGTCACACAGGGCCCCAGTGCTCATAGGTGTGCATGTATATGTTCCCTGTGTGGTGCCTAAATGTCTCACTGAGGCCCTGCTAACCAGAACCTCAGTGGTTATGCTCTCTCATTACTTTCAAATTGTCACTAACAGGCTAGTGACCAATTTTACCAATTTACATTGGCTTACTGGAACACCCTTATAATTCCCTAGTATATGGTACTGAGGTACCCAGGGTATTGGGGTTCCAGGAGATCCCTATGGGCTGCAGCATTTCTTTTGCCACCCATAGGGAGCTCTGACAATTCTTACACAGGCCTGCCACTGCAGCCTGAGTGAAATAACGTCCACGTTATTTCACAGCCATTTTTACACTGCACTTAAGTAACTTATAAGTCACCTATATGTCTAACCTTTACCTGGTAAAGGTTAGGTGCAAAGTTACTTAGTGTGAGGGCACCCTGGCACTAGCCAAGGTGCCCCCACATTGTTCAGAGCCAATTCCCTGAACTTTGTGAGTGCGGGGACACCATTACACACGTGCACTACATATAGGTCACTAACTAACTCCGAATATGGCCATGTAACATGTCTATGATCATGGAATTGCCCCCTCTATGCCATCCTGGCATAGTTGGCACTATCCCATGATCCCAGTGGTCTGTAGCACAGACCCTGGTACTGCCAAACTGCCCTTCCTGGGGTTTCACTGCAGCTGCAGCTGCTGCTGCTGCCAACCCCTCAGACAGGCAGCTGCCCTCCTGGGGTCCAGCCAGGCCTGGCCCAGGATGGCAGAACAAAGAACTTCCTCTGAGAGAGGGTGTGACACCCTCTCCCTTTGGAAAATGGTGTGAAGGCAGGGGAGGAGTAGCCTCCCCCAGCCTCTGGAAATGCTTTGTTGGGCACAGAGGTGCCCAATTCTGCATAAGCCAGTCTACACCGGTTCAGGGACCCCTTAGCCCCTGCTCTGGCGCGAAACTGGACAAAGGAAAGGGGAGTGACCACTCCCCTGACCTGCACCTCCCCTGGGAGGTGTCCAGAGCTCCTCCAGTGTGCTCCAGACCTCTGCCATCTTGGAAACAGAGGTGCTGCTGGCACACTGGACTGCTCTGAGTGGCCAGTGCCACCAGGTGACGTCAGAGACTCCTGCTGATAGGCTCCTTCAGGTGTTAGTAGCCTATCCTCTCTCCTAGGTAGCCAAACCCTCTTTTCTGGCTATTTAGGGTCTCTGTCTCTGGGGAAACTTCAGATAACGAATGCATGAGCTCAGCCGAGTTCCTCTGCATCTCTCTCTTCACCTTCTGATAAGGAATCGACTGCTGACCGCGCTGGAAGCCTGCAAACCTGCAACATAGTAGCAAAGACGACTACTGCAACTCTGTAACGCTGATCCTGCCGCCTTCTCGACTGTTTTCCTGCTTGTGCATGCTGTGGGGGTAGTCTGCCTTCTCTCTGTACCAGAAGCTTCGAAGAAATCTCCCGTGGGTCGACGGAATCTTCCCCCTGCAACCGCAGGCACCAAAAAGCTGCATTACCGGTCCCTTGGGTCTCCTCTCAGCACGACGAGCGAGGTCCCTCGAATCCAGCGACTCTGTCCAAGTGACCCCCACAGTCCAGTGACTCTTCAGTCCAAGTTTGGTGGAGGTAAGTCCTTGCCTCACCTCGCTGGGCTGCATTGCTGGGAACCGCGACTTTGCAGCTACTCTGGCCCCTGTGCACTTCCGGCGGAAATCCTTTGTGCACAGCCAAGCCTGGGTCCACGGCACTCTAACCTGCATTGCACGACTTTCTAAGTTGGTCTCCGGCGACGTGGGACTCCTTTGTGCAACTTCGGCTAGCACCGTTTCACGTATCCTTGTAGTGCCTGTTTCTGGCCTTTCTCCGGGTCCTACCTGCTTTCGTGAGGGCTCTTTGTCTTGCTCGACGTTCCCTCTCTCTTCAGGTCCAATTTGCGACCTCCTGGTCCCTCCTGGGCCCCAGCAGCGTCCAAAAACGCCAAACGCACGATTTGCAGCTAGCAAGGCTTGTTGGCGTTCTTCCGGCGGGAAAACACTTTTGCACAACTCTCCACGGCGAGTCGGATCCGTCCACCAAAGGGGAAGTCTCTAGCCCTTTTCGTTCCTGCAGAAACCTCAGCTTCTTCTGTCCAGTCGAAGCTTCTTTGCACCCGCAGCTGGCATTTCCTGGGCATCTGCCCATCTCCGACTTGCTTGTGACTTTTGGACTTGGTCCCCTTGTTCCACAGGTACCCTAGATTGGAAATCCACAGTTGTTGCATTGCTGGTTTGTGTCTTTCCTGCATTATTCCTCTAACACGACTTCTTTGTCCTTAGGGGAACTTTAGTGCACTTTGCACTCACTTTTCAGGGTCTTGGGGAGGGTTATTTTTCTAACTCTCACTATTTTCTAATAGTCCCAGCGACCCTCTACAAGGTCACATAGGTTTGGGGTCCATTCGTGGTTCGCATTCCACTTTTGGAGTATATGGTTTGTGTTGCCCCTATCCCTATGTTTCCCCATTGCATCCTATTGTAACTATACATTGTTTGCACTGTTTTCTAAGACTATACTGCATATTTTTGCTATTGTGTATATATATCTTGTGTATATTTCCTATCCTCTCACTGAGGGTACACTCTAAGATACTTTGGCATATTGTCATAAAAATAAAGTACCTTTATTTTTAGTATAACTGTGCATTGTGTTTTCTTATGATATTGTGCATATGACACTAAGTGGTACTGTAGTAGCTTCACACGTCTCCTAGTTCAGCCTAAGCTGCTCTGCTAAGCTACCATTATCTATCAGCCTAAGCTGCTAGACACCCTATACACTAATAAGGGATAACTGGGCCTGGTGCAAGGTGCAAGTACCCCTTGGTACTCACTACAAGCCAGTCCAGCCTCCTACATTGGTTGTGCAGTGGTGGGATAAGTGCTTGAGACTACTTACCACTCTTGTCATTGTACTTTTCATAAGAGAAAAATATACAAAACAAGGTCAGTGTATATACACATAGCCAAAAAGTTTTGCATTTCCTCTTTTCACTCATTTCTAAGTGCTGAAAAGTACCTCTAAACTTTCAAAAAGTTCTTAAAAGTTTAAAAAGTTTTTTTTCTGTCTTTCCAAAAAGTTCTGAAAACTTGTTTCTCTTTTTCTATCACTTTAACTCTCTCTAAAAATGTCTGGCACAGGCCAAAGTGTTGATCTGTCCAAACTTTCATATGACAACCTTAGCTGGAAAAGAGCAAGGAGTCTCTGTATAGAGAGAGGTTTGAGTGTAGGGAAGAATCCTTCCTTGGAACTGTTACTTAACATGCTTAGAGAACAGGATAAGGCCATAGGTGCCCCATCTGTTGAAAAAGTACCTAATAGTTCTCAATCTGATTCAGGGACTCCCCCAGGAAAAGATTCAGGAAAGAAACTTCCTAGCCTGCCCATTACTAGACAGTCTAGCATAGATGGTAATGATGATGAGCCACACCATATAAATAGTGTTGTCTCACATCATAGCAAAAGCATTTATTCTCACCATACTGGTAGTAATGTTTCTGTAAACCAAGCTGTTAGGGTGGCTTCTGTAAGGGACAGGTCTCCTTCTGTTCATTCCCATCATAGCTCTGTTTCTAGAAATGTCCCTCCCACCAACCCTGATGACAGAATGTTAGAGAGGGAACTCAATAAGTTGAGGGTGGAACAAACCAGACTGAAGCTTAAAAAGCAACAGCTGGATTTGGATAGACAGTCTTTTGAATTAGAGAAGGAAAGACAGAAGTTGGGTTTAGATACCCATGGTGGCAGCAGCAGTATTCCCCATAGTCATCCTGCAAAAGAGCATGATTCCAGGAATCTGCACAAGATAGTTCCCCCTTATAATGAGGGGGATGACATTAACAAGTGGTTTGCTGCACTTGAGAGGGCCTGTGTTGTACAGGATGTCCCTCAAAGGCAGTGGGCTGCTATCCTATGGCTATCATTTAGTGGAAAAGGTAGGGATAGGCTCCTTACTGTGAAAGAAAATGATGCTAATAATTTCCAAGTTCTTAAGAATGCACTCCTGGATGGTTATGGCTTAACCACTGAACAGTACAGGATAAAGTTCAGAGAGACCAAAAAGGAGTCTTCACAAGACTGGGTTGATTTCATTGACCATTCAGTGAAGGCCTTGGAGGGGTGGTTACATGGCAGTAAAGTTACTGATTATGAAAGCCTGTATAACACAATCCTGAGAGAGCATATACTTAATAATTGTGTGTCTGATTTGTTGCACCAGTACCTGGTAGACTCTGATCTGACCTCTCCCCAAGAATTGGGAAAGAAGGCAGACAAATGGGTCAGAACAAGGGTGAACAGAAAAGTTCATACAGGGGGTGACAAAGATGGCAATAAGAAGAAAGATGGTGAAAAATCTCAAGATAAGCATGGGGACAAGGGTAAAACCAAAGATCACACTTCAAATCTTAAACACTCTTCAGAGGGTGGGGATAAAACAAATTCTTCCTCTTCTTCCCAACCTGCACACATTAAAAAGCCTTGGTGCTTTGTGTGTAAAAATAGAGGCCATAGGCCAGGGGATAAGTCCTGTCCAGGTAAACCCCCTGAGCCTACCACCACTAATACATCAAGCTCTAGTGCCCCTAGCAGTAGTGGTACTAGTGGTGGGACTGCTGGCAACAGTCAAGCAAAGGGTGTAGTTGGGTTCACTTATGGGTCCATAGTAGAAACTGGGGTAGTCAGTCCCAAGACAGTTTCTGTCACACCTAGTGGCACTGGCCTTGCCACACTGGCTGCTTGTCCCCTTACAATGGATAAGTACAGGCAGACAGTTTCAATAAATGGTGTTGAGGCCTTGGCCTACAGGGACACAGGTGCCAGTTTCACTTTGGTGACTGAAAACCTAGTGCCTCCTGAACAACACATCATTGGACAACAGTATAAGATTATTGATGTCCATAACTCCACTAAGTTTCTTCCCTTAGCTATAATTCAGTTTAGTTGGGGTGGAGTTACTGGCCCTAAGCAGGTGGTGGTATCACCTAGCTTACCTGTAGACTGTCTCTTAGGTAATGACCTAGAGGCCTCAGGTTGGGCTGATGTAGAGTTTTATGCCCATGCAGCCATGCTGGGCATCCCTGAGGAATTGTTCCCTCTCATTTCAAGTGAAATGAAAAAGCAAAGGAGAGAAGGCCTGAAAACTCAGGATCCCTCTCCATCAACAGGTAAAAAGGGTATCACAGTATCCCCTAACCACCCTACCATTCATGATACTATTCCTGTGGTGGGAGAAACCTCTCCTGGGGTGGCACCTGTTCCAAGGGAATCATCAGCTGGCAAAGCTGGACTCCCTGAGGTGGAAGTACCTCTCTGTGGGATAACTAACATTGGTGAGAAAAACAGCACCATTTTAGTTAACATGGAGCATCCCTCCAACCCTCCCAGAGAAACTTTAGTGCAGAAACCCTGCACTACCTCACAACACTTAGGACAGCATCCCTGCCCTAGTGTGGAGCTCATAGGACAGCATCCCTGCCCTGCTCCAACTCAAGAGAAACAGCATCCCTGTTCTCTCTTCCAGCCAGATGGACAACGTTTTTGCCCAGCTATGGCTTTTCTGAGACAGCATCCCTGTCTGGCATTTCCATCACTACAAATAGGTTCAGTGGACAATTCCCACTGCTCTAAACTAAAACTTACTGATAGAAACTCTGAAAATACATCTTCACATTGTTGCTTAGCTAAAAAACTTCAAACAGGGTGGTTTATATCCCCACAGGGAAGTAACCATATAGTGGATGATGAAGGGAGTAACCAGTCTATTGCAGAGCTACTCTCTACTTATCACCACTTAGACAATAAAGTCTCAACTGGCCAAGGTTAGCCTTATTGTCCTTCATTTGGGGGGGGGGGGGGGTTGTGTGAGAAGGTAGCCTCTTTCTAGCCTTGTTACCCCCACTTTTGGCCTGTTTGTGAGTGTATGTCAGGGTGTTTGTCACTGTTTTCACTGTCTCACTGGGATCCTGATAGCCAGGCCTCAGTGCTCATAGTGAAAACACTATGTTTTCAGTATGGTTGTTATGTGTCACTGGGATCCTGCTGGTCAGGACCCCAGTGCTCATAGGTTTGTGGCCTATATGTATTGGTCACTGGGACCCTGTCACACAGGGCCCCAGTGCTCATAGGTGTGCATGTATATGTTCCCTGTGTGGTGCCTAACTGTCTCACTGAGGCTCTGCTAACCAGAACCTCAGTGGTTATGCTCTCTCATTACTTTCAAATTGTCACTAACAGGCTAGTGACCAATTTTACCAATTTACATTGGCTTACTGGAACACCCTTATAATTCCCTAGTATATGGTACTGAGGTACCCAGGGTATTGGGGTTCCAGGAGATCCCTATGGGCTGCAGCATTTCTTTTGCCACCCATAGGGAGCTCTGACAATTCTTACACAGGCCTGCCACTGCAGCCTGAGTGAAATAACGTCCACGTTATTTCACAGCCATTTTTACACTGCACTTAAGTAACTTATAAGTCACCTATATGTCTAACCTTTACCTGGTAAAGGTTAGGTGCAAAGTTACTTAGTGTGAGGGCACCCTGGCACTAGCCAAGGTGCCCCCACATTGTTCAGAGCCAATTCCCTGAACTTTGTGAGTGCGGGGACACCATTACACGCGTGCACTATATATAGGTCACTACCTATATGTAGCTTCACAATGGTAACTCCGAATATGGCCATGTAACATGTCTATGATCATGGAATTGCCCCCTCTATGCCATCCTGGCATAGTTGGCACAATCCCATGATCCCAGTGGTCTGTAGCACAGACCCTGGTACTGCCAAACTGCCCTTCCTGGGGTTTCACTGCAGCTGCTGCTGCTGCCAACCCCTCAGACAGGCAGCTGCCCTCCTGGGGTCCAGCCAGGCCTGGCCCAGGATGGCAGAACAAAGAACTTCCTCTGAGAGAGGGTGTGACACCCTCTCCCTTTGGAAAATGGTGTGAAGGCAGGGGAGGAGTAGCCTCCCCCAGCCTCTGGAAATGCTTTGTTGGGCACAGAGGTGCCCAATTCTGCATAAGCCAGTCTACACCGGTTCAGGGACCCCTTAGCCCCTGCTCTGGCGCGAAACTGGACAAAGGAAAGGGGAGTGACCACTCCCCTGACCTGCACCTCCCCTGGGATGTGTCCAGAGCTCCTCCAGTGTGCTCCAGACCTCTGCCATCTTGGAAACAGAGGTGCTGCTGGCACACTGGACTGCTCTGAGTGGCCAGTGCCACCAGGTGACGTCAGAGACTCCTGCTGATAGGCTCCTTCAGGTGTTAGTAGCCTATCCTCTCTCCTAGGTAGCCAAACCCTCTTTTCTGGCTATTTAGGGTCTCTGTCTCTGGGGAAACTTCAGATAACGAATGCATGAGCTCAGCCGAGTTCCTCTGCATCTCTCTCTTCACCTTCTGATAAGGAATCGACTGCTGACCGCGCTGGAAGCCTGCAAACCTGCAACATAGTAGCAAAGACGACTACTGCAACTCTGTAACGCTGATCCTGACGCCTTCTCGACTGTTTTCCTGCTTGTGCATGCTGTGGGGGTAGTCTGCCTCCTCTCTGCACCAGAAGCTCCGAAGAAATCTCCCGTGGGTCGACGGAATCTTCCCCCTGCAACCGCAGGCACCAAAAAGCTGCATTACCGGTCCCTTGGGTCTACTCTCAGCACGACGAGCGAGGTCCCTCGAATCCAGCGACTCTGTCCAAGTGACCCCCACAGTCCAGTGACTCTTCAGTCCAAGTTTGGTGGAGGTAAGTCCTTGCCTCACCTCGCCGGGCTGCATTGCTGGGAACCGCGACTTTTCAGCTACTTCGGCCCCTGTGCACTTCCGGCGGAAATCCTTTGTGCACAGCCAAGCCTGGGTCCACGGCACTCTAACCTGCATTGCACGACTTTCTAAACTGGTCTCCGGCAACGTGGGACTCCTTTGTGCAACTTCGGCTAGCACTGTTTCACGCATCCTCGTAGTGCCTGTTTCTGGCACTTTTCCGGGTGCTACCTGCTTCAGTCAGGGCTCTTTGTCTTGCTCGACGTTCCCTCTCTCTTCGGGTCCAATTGGCGACCTCCTGGTCCCTCCTGGGCCCCAGCAGCGTCCACAAACGCCAAACACACGATTTGCAGCTAGCAAGGCTTGTTGGCGTCCTTCCGGCAGGAAAACACTTCTGCACGACTCTCCACGGCAAGGGGGATCCGTCCACTAAAGGGGAAGTCTCTAGCCCTTTTCGTTCCTGCAGAAACCTCAGCTTCTTCTGTCCAGTCGAAGCTTCTTTGCACCCGCAGCTGGCATTTCCTGGGCATCTGCCCATCTCCGACTTGCTTGTGACTTTTGGACTTGGTCCCCTTGTTCCACAGGTACCCTAGATTGGAAATCCACAGTTGTTGCATTGCTGGTTTGTGTCTTTCCTGCATTATTCCTCTAACACGACTTCTTTGTCCTTAGGGGAACTTTAGTGCACTTTGCACTCACTTTTCAGGGTCTTGGGGAGGGTTATTTTTCTAACTCTCACTATTTTCTAATAGTCCCAGCGACCCTCTACAAGGTCACATAGGTTTGGGGTCCATTCGTGGTTCGCATTCCACTTTTGGAGTGTATGGTTTGTGTTGCCCCTATCCCTATGTTTCCCCATTGCATCCTATTGTAACTATACATTGTTTGCACTGTTTTCTAAGACTATACTGCATATTTTTGCTATTGTGTATATATATCTTGTGTATATTTCCTATCCTCTCACTGAGGGTACACTCTAAGATACTTTGGCATATTGTCATAAAAATAAAGTACCTTTATTTTTAGTATAACTGTGTATTGTGTTTTCTTATGATATTGTGCATATGACACTAAGTGGTACTGTAGTAGCTTCACACGTCTCCTAGTTCAGCCTAAGCTGCTCTGCTAAGCTACCATTATCTATCAGCCTAAGCTGCTAGACACCCTATACACTAATAAGGGATAACTGGGCCTGGTGCAAGGTGCAAGTACCCCTTGGTACTCACTACAAGCCAGTCCAGCCTCCTACACTGGGACAGATCCCTAACATCATAGGTGCCATTGATGAGACCCATGTGGCTTTGGTCCCCCCCCCACAGGAGTGAACAGGTGTACAGGAACCGGAAGAGTTATCATTCGATGAATGTACAGATGGTATGTTTGGCAGACCAGTACATCTCCCAGGTAAATGCTATCTTCCCTGGCTCAGTGCATGACGCCTACATCCTGCGGAATAGCAGCATCCCGTATGTGATGGGTCAACTCCAGAGGCACCGTGTGTGGCTATTAGGGGACTCTGGTTACCCCAACCTGTCATGGCTATTGACCCCAGTGAGGAATCCCAGGGCAGAGGAACGCTACAATGTGGCCCATGGGCGGACTAGGAGGGTGATCGAACGCACCTTCGGCCTCCTGAAGGCCAGGTTCAGGTGCCTCCATATGACAGGTGGTTCCCTATTCTACTCACCAAGGAAGGTGTGTCAGATCATAATCGCCTGCTCAATGCTTCACAATCTAGCTTTGCGACGCCATGTGCCTTTTCTGCAGGAGGATGGTCCAGATGACAGTGTTGTGGCAGCTGTGGAGCCTGTGGACAGTGATGAGAAGGAAGCAGAGGAAGAAGACACTGACAACAGGGACTCTGTCATAAAGCAATATTTCCAGTGACACACAGGTGAGACATTTTTTTTTACTATTACATTCACTTTCACACTGCTACCTCTATCCTGTCTGTCAATTTGAAGTAGTATTTGCTAACTGAGTGATACATTTCCATTATGGTTTCACATGTGTGGTTACCAACGTGTGTCATCTGCTTGCATCCTTCATGGGCTTGTGATGTATAACATAGGTATGTTGACATTACATTTTCGAACGTTTTTTGTCATTGTCATAGATAATACACATTTTCAAAATCACAGACTGACTCCAGATTGTTTTGTGGTTCAAGGGTGTTTATTGAAGTGATAATTATTGGAGGGGGTGGCAAAATGGTGATGGGTGATGGTGGAGGAATGTCCAATGCAGAGTCCAGTCTATTAGTCGCACAGGTGCATTGCCCATAGGGGCATAGGAAGTGGAGCTGGGGCAGTTCCAATCTGGACAGGGTAACAAAGTGGGACAGTGGGAGGACAATCAGGGTGGGCTCATTTCCTGGCGGGGGTCTTGCCATCTTGCTCTGTCCTTTCCCTGGATCTCAGGGACCGCTTGCGGGGTGGTTCTCCGTCTGCAGGGGGTGGGGTGCTGGTGTGGTGGTCCTGTGGCAGGGCGTCCGGTCCACTAGCGCCGGCGGAGGTGGTGGGCAGTTCATCGTCCAGGCTAGTGTCAGGGGCCCCTTGGAGTGCCACGGTGTCCCTCATGGTCTTTTGTATGTCCTTCAGCACCCCTGCGATGGTGCCCAGGGCGGAGCTGATGGTTCTGAGCTCCTCCCTGAAGTCCAAATACTGTTCCTCCTGCATGCGCTGGGTCTCCTGAAACTTGGCCAGGACTGTAGCCATCGTCTCCTGGGAGTGGTGGTATGCTCCCATGATGGAGGAGAGGGCCTCGTGGAGAGTGGGTTCCCTTGGCCTGTCCGCCCCCTGTTGCACCACATTCCTCCCAGTTCCCCTGTGTTCCTGGGCCTCCTTCCCCTGGACCGTGTGCCCACTACCACTGCCCCCAGGTCCCTGTTGTTGTTGGGGTGGTGGGTTATCCTGGGTTCCCTGTAGTGGTGGACACACAGCTGATTGACGTGTCCTGGGGACGGAGATATGGGCCCGCTGGGTGGGTGCTGTACTGGTGTTACCAGAGGGTGGAAGGTCAGTGTTGGGCTGTGCCTGTGCGAGGGGAACGCTCCGCTCGCACAGGCTCCGGTCCCAGGATGCTTGTTTCTGGTCCAGTGAGGACCTGGCTTGGCAGTTCGGGCTGGACTGTTCCCATGAGGAACAGGGTCAAGACTGATTTGCATATGGCTGGGTCCAAACTGGGGTGGCATGGTGAGCAAAAGAACGATGGATTAAACCCAGATCTGTGACTGGGGGTGAGTGTTTGACAATGTTCAGCATTCCGTCCATCACTTGTTGTTTTTGCTTTGTCGCCCTAAGTGGGAAGGGTATGCCCAGACGTGGGTCCCGTGCTTCCCATGCCACTGGATTCAAGCTAGCCTGGCTGATGAGGGGTGAAACCCCGAAACCGGTCCCAGGATGCTTGTTTCTGGTCCAGTGAGGACCTGGCTTGGCAGTTCGGGCTGGACTGTTCCCATGAGGAACAGGGTCAAGACTGATTTGCATATGGCTGGGTCCAAACTGGGGTGGCATGGTGAGCAAAAGAACAATGGATTAAACCCAGATCTGTGACTGGGGGTGAGTGTTTGACAATGTTCAGCATTCCGTCCATCACTTGCTGTTCTTCCCGAGGCCCACGATGGTCCGGGCTGGTCATCTGGATCCAGTTGGCCAGAGCTGCTGTCATCACTGTGGGCCTCTTCTGTGGGTGAGGTAGAGATGTCTGGACCCTCCTGTCTGGTGACGTTACGTAGTGGTCCTGCAGGGGTATAAAAGCATGATTATTGCATCTGTGTGTGTCATGGTGTGCAATGGGTGGGTGTGCGTGTACCCCAGTGCAAGCATTCCTGTGTGGGGGCTTGTGTGATGATGGTTCGGGAGTGTTATGGGTATGTGCAGTGGGCATGCTTTAGTGATGGGTGTCCATGGTTAGTTGTGTCATGCAGGGCTTGGTGTGGGATGGGTGGTTTGTGTTATTAGTACATTAGTGAGGAGTTGGAGTGATAGGGGTGGGGGTGAGGGTGGGGGGGTGTGATAGCATGCAGGTAGGGTGGGGGATATGATAGTTGAGATTTGACTTACCAGTGTCCATTCCTCCACTGACTCCTCCGAGGCCCTCTGGATGCATAATGGTCAAGACCTGCTCCTACCATGTTGTTAGTTGTGGGGGAGGAGGTGGGGGTCTGCTGCCAGTGCATGTTGTGCCTGGAGACCACTGAACGCACCTTCCCCTGTAGGTCGTTCCACCTCTTCCTGATGTCCTCCCGATTTCTTGGGTGCTGTCCCACTGCGTTTACCCTGTCCACGATTCTTCGCCATAGCTCCATCTTCCTGGCTATAGAGATCCAAATAGCTGTGGCTCTACCCGTACGATTTCCTCCACCATAACCCTGAGCTCCTCCTCGGAAAACCTGGGGTGTCTTTGGCGTGCCATGGGGTGGTGTAGGTGATGTGTGGGGTGGTGTATGTGGTAATGAGTGTGGTGATGTGTAGTGGTGTGTGGTGTTTTGTGCGTGGATGTTGTGTGGGTGATGGTGTTCTGTGCCTCTGTGTGGTGGGGTTCTCTATTGCTGTGCTCTCTCTGTCGCCTTCGTCTCTAATTTTGGGTCGTGGGGTTTGTGGGTGATGTGGGTGTGTGTTTTATATTGTGTTGGGTGTGTGGGAGTGTTGTTTGTATGTGTATCAGGTGTGTGTGTTTTGAATTGTCCAATGTGGCGGTGTTTTGGAGATGTGTGTGTATTTTGAGCGCGGCAGTGTGTACCGCCAATGGAATACCGTGGTTGAAAGACCGCCGCGTGGATTCGTGGGTCGTGATAGCATGGGCGTGTTTCTGTTGGCGTGACGGTAGAGGATTTGTTATCGCCGGTTTATCACTGACCTTGTGTGGTTGTCTGAATTTTGGCGGATTCCGAGCAGTGGGTCATAATAGCTGTGGCGGAATTCCGCGGCCGCGGTGGTGTATTGGCGGTCTTCTGCACGTCGGTAAGCGGCTTTTACCGCCAATGTTGTAATGAGGGCCTTAGTGTCTCTGCAGATGTGTCTCCAAGCCTGAGAATGACATGCCCTGTAGTCCATTGTCCCCGAAGGGGGGAAAGACTCTTAGATTGCTCTGCCTGTCTCACTGTGTGTTGTAATTCACTTACTAGCCTGTCTCTCCCTCTCGGCTCTTGGTCAACTCGAGGAGCCGATGGCACAGGAGCGGGGGTTGCCTCAGCTCCCTGTGCTTCTTACCTCTCCTCCTTAGGCTCAACCCGAACTGGATCTTGGTACCCTGCAGCTGGCAGGATAGGGTACAACCCATAAGGTGGGGGCTCCCCTAGCAAATTTCCTGGGGATTCTGTTTGTGTTCGTGCCACTTCTTGTATTTGTGTCACTGCCTCTTCGGGCGCGGTAGACTTGTCCCTTTCTTTTTCATGACAGAATACTCGCCATAGTGACAGAATAGCTTTCCTCTTCTGTCTTTTCTCTTTCTCATATGTTGAGCGAATGTAAGTTAACGTGTGTTCAGCTACGTCGTGGTCAAATGTCCCTTCTTTTGGCCATGGTTGAGCGTGATCCTCGGTGCCTTTATGCCACTGTTTGCAATATTTTAGTATTCTTTTCTTATCTGAAGGGAACGTTTTCATCATATGGTCGAAAGGGGAATCCATGATCCCCATAGGACGGATGTTTCCTATGCGTACCTCGTGCAGTGTAACCGATGCGCGGTGTATTTATTTATTTATTTTTTATTTTTTCCTGTTATCTTGCGTGTATTTTTGGCTATACCACTGTCACTAACTTACAGCAGTATTGTGTAAGGTCAGTCCTACTCAGTATTACCTGACTTCACATATATGGTTGTGAGACCGTATCGGTGAACATCAGCCATACTTATCGCTAGTCTGTGTAGCACTTCTTCTATGGTGATGTCTAGGGCAGGTGAATTATTGGGGGGCCTAAGTGGATTTGTAGCTGAAGCAATGCGTGTTATAACGTTGTCATGTATGTAGTTGAGTATTTGCGGTGCTCTGGGATGCTTTGAGCCATTCATTGTTTGAGGCAGTGAAGTTACAAATATCTGTGAGGAATGCATCAAGAAGAGCCTCTAATATAAGGGGTGATTGAGTTATTATTTCAAACCTCGGGGTGTTACATGGGCATGGGGGTTGCCCGTGTGCCCATTTAAATACTAATTTTAGCTCAAGGGTATCTGTTTCCTGCCATAGAGAATTATCAATCTCACTCATAGGGATTTATTATCAACCTTTACTTATTTTTGAATTATTTATTCGGACCTCCTGTGTTTTTATTTACACTAATCATTTCCCCTTTACGGGACGCTTTAAGGGTGTCTATTGGGATGTCAAAAATATGGCAGAGGTCTCGCACCCTCTCCTCTTCACTTATCTCTGACTGCGTGACAGCTGGTGGGGACACCTGCCATTTCTCTATAACCTGACCTTTATGATTGTAAAACACAGTACTATTTTCGTTCTCTTTTTTACTCATTACTCATAAAAACGCATTCACTGGTCCCTGTTGCGCTTTTCAGGTTTGCAACCAAGGGTCTGGCTGTACTCAGACTCCCACTAATATCTCAGCCCTGGTCGCTCTCCCTCAAAGACGCCTTCCAGATGTTACTAAATCTGGGAATCTGGTGAACCGGGCGTGTGACTCAGTCAGAGCGAAATGTGCACACTTGTTACTCGGTCCACCTCACTATTTCCTACTCTAACCCCCCCGGATCTAACCGGGATATCTGGTAGGCATTCCCGAATTAATGTCTCTTCCAGGGGCTGCCCCCTGGGTAATGAACTACGGTCGTCCAGGGGCTGCCCCTGGGTAATGCACTGCTGTCTATTACACTAGCTAGTCTTCTGGTCTGACCGGGAAATCACAATGTATTAATACCATACCATCAAAACATTGCTTTAACCCCCTGACTAGTCTTCCGGTCTAACCGGGGAATCACAATTTATTTTTAGCATAACAACATAACATTGCATTTAAACCCCACATGAATCCTGCATGCATTTTGTCATATTATAGTTGCCAAAAAGAATCATGCAATTAAAAATAATAAGGTACAAGCCCAACCTCTCTCCACCCTTTAGGACAGCAACATCTGGAATCCCCGACTGCCTGTTTGAATAGGCAGGTGTAAGCTCACCTGTTTTTGTTGAGCGCAGTGTTCTATTCAAGCAGTACAGGCGGCTCTTCCTTTAGCTGCATCCGGAGAAGAGAAGGAGGGCTCCTGGCTGGCTTAGCCAGATGTTGGCAGGTCAAGAATAAAAGAACGACAAAACTCAGTTTGGCAATTAATATGAACATTTAGGAATAATGGCCGGGAAGGCAGCACAGCTCTATGACTGAAACCGCACTCAAATTCGTCAGTTCAAACAGCCCTTTTTATATGTTTTCGGCACCTTGAATACATCTTATCACTTGTCATGCATTTTGATTTAAGCGCTTGTTTGGTACATTGTGGGGCATATTTATACTCCGTTTGCGCCAAATTTGCGTCGTTTTTTTCGACGCAAATTCGGCGCAAAACTAACGCCATATTTATACTTTGGCGTTAGACGCGTCTAGCGCCAAAGTATGAGTAAAGAGCGTCATTTTTTTGCGTGAACGCCTTCCTTGCGTTAATGAGATGCAAGGTAGGCGTTCCCGTCCAAAAAAATGTCTGCGACGCAAATGCGTCGTATTTATACTCCCGGGCAAAAATCACGCCCGGGAGTGGTCGGGTCAAAAAACCCCGCATTTGCGCCTCTTTTTAACGCCTGGGTCAGGGCAGGCGTTAAGGGACCTGTGGGCTCAAAATGAGCCCACAGCTGCCCTCCCATGCCCCCAGGGACCCCCCCTGCCACCCTTGCCCACCCCAGGAGGACACCCAAGGATGGAGGGACCCACCCCAGGGACATTCAGGTAAGTTCAGGAAAGTATAAATTTGTTTTTTTTAATATATTTTTTTTGGCATAGGGGGGCCTGATTTGTGCCCCCCTACATGCCACAATGCCCAATGACCATGCCCAGGGGACATAAGTCCCCTGGGCATGGCCATTGGGCAAGGGGGCATGACTCCTGTCTTTACTAAGACAGGAGTCATGTAAATGGCGTCTGGGCGTCGTTAAAAATGGCGCAAATCGGGTGGAGGCGATTTTTTAGCGTCAACCTGACTTGCACCATTTTTAAGACGCCCTAACGCCATTTTTCCCTACGCCGGCGCTGCCTGGTGTACGTGGTTTTTTTCCACGCACACCAGGCAGCGCCGGTCTGCTTGCGCCGGCTAACGCCATTCAATAAATACGGCGCCCGCATGGCGCTTCAGAATGGTGTTAGCCGGTGCTAAAATTTTTGACGCTAAACTGCGTTAGCGCAGTTTAGCGTCAAAAAGTATAAATACTGGCCTGTATCTCTACTTACGTCAGCATAAAGCCACATTTCTCGTGAGAAAGCATCTAATTACACGTTTGCAGGAAAGCAAAGGTTACATATCTGTCATGGGCACATTTATTAATAAACAGCAATATCTTTTATCTCACGTTCTAAAGGCTGTCTGTATTTCCTCCTTTTCTAACTCCAGACTTGGAACCCCATCTGTCTGGCCTCCCTCACACAGCCGCTGGCCTTCAAGCATCAATGCTTATTGTGTTCCTGTCCTGAAACTCCCTTGGTGTGTCCTTCCCTTATGAACGTGGATTAGAATGCGTGCCTTTCCTGTGATTATATTATCGAGTTATGATTCAAGCTTCTAGGCCCTTCTACGTGCAGCTGCATTGTGAATAACTATGTGTTTGTCTCACTTCCCTGCCTCCTGCACTGGCCTTTTTACTTGGATGCCATGAGCACTCGGGCCTGTATTCCTCTCTGATCATGAACAACTCTGCACGTTTTCCTCCTAACTCATGCATTAGCAAAAATGGGCCTTCTCTTTCTATATTTCCAGCAACAGCAGAGTACGCTTCCGTTTCAGGAATCTTGTGCTGACACAGCCCGCCGGTCTGGAGCCTGATGCTCTCAACCACACCTGCACTCTTCCCTTCACCAACTGCCCTCCTTCAGAAACTTGCTACGGAGGGCCAAGCACACACCCTGTTTTGCACCAGCCTCGCAATCGCTTCATCTGCACTTACATACAGTCTCAGACTGCCCTTTCTTGAGGGCCCAGCACATGCAGCAGCAAACCAGCTCACCGCCAGCAGCTTGCAGCTTGGGGTGAGTGTGAAGTGCAGAGCAATTCTCAATTTTCCTTCAGAAAGCATGTATTTTAGTCTTATTGCTGGTTTTTATTTATTTTAAGAAAGGAAAAAAAAAGTAGAAGAAATAATAAATGAAAAGTGAAATTAGCGAGGAATCTGTGCAATTGAGCTAAGACGTGCACCAACTACTGTCTGCAAGAAGCAAAATGCCTACAGCACCTGGTAATCCCAGGCGGTCTCCCATCCAAGTACTAACCAGGTACAACTCTGATGAGCTTCAGAGATTAGACAAGATCAGGGCATTCAGGGTGGTATGTCTGTCCGCATTGTACACTGCCGTTCAGGCCTCTTGTGCTGACATAGCCCGCCGGTCTGGAGCCTGCTGCTCTCAACCACACCTTTGCTGTGGTTGGGACCATGCCTCTTTGGTACTCACTTCATTGTTCAGACTGACCACAAACCTCTCTTATGGTTAAAACAAATGAAAGGTGAATTCCCTAAATTGTTGAGGTGGTCCGTTTCCTTAATAAGGTGGTTAGCCTTATTGTCCCTCGTGTGGGGGGGGGGGGTTGTGTAGGAAAGTACCCACTTTTTGGCATGTTACCCCCAATTTCTGCCTGATGTCAGTGTGTTTGACAGTGTCAGTGGGATTCTGCTAATCAGGACCCCAGTGCTTATGCTCTCTTTCCTCTAAATTTTGTCACTGAAAACTGGTAAGCTTGTATTTCATCTAAAATTGGCATACTGGTCACCCCTTATAAGTCCCTAGTATATGGTACTTATGTACCTAGGGCACTTGGCTTCCAGGGGATCCCTATGGGCTGCAGCATTACTTTTGGTACCCATAGGGAGCCCATACAAAGGCTTCTACAGGACTGCCATTGCAGCCTGCGTGAAATGGTGCATGCACCCTTTCACTGGCATCTATACTGCACCGGGTCACTTAAACTCAACTATATGTCAGGCCTTCCAACCCTGAAGGTTAGGTGCAGAGTACCTGTGTGTGAGGGCATCCCTGCACTAGCAGAGGTGCCGCCACATCGTCCAGGACCATTTTCGCGGACTTTGTGAGTGTGTGGACACCATTTTACATGTGCACTGTACATAGGTACCTAGGTACCTATGTACCTATGTACAGCTTCACAATGGTAACTCCAAATATGGCCATGTTTGGTATCAAACAGGTTGGAATCATACCCCAAGGCTTTTGCAAATATTAGTTGCATGATTCCATGCACTCTGGGGGCTCCTTAGAGGACCCCCCAGTACAGCATTACAGCCTTCTGAGGTTTTCCAGGCAGCCCCAGCTGCTGCCACCTCACAGACAGGTTTCTGCCCCCTTGTTGCTCAAGCAGCTTGAGCCCAGGAAGGCAGAACAAAGCATTTCCTTTGGGAGAGGGGTGTTACACCCTCTTCCTTTTGAAATAGGTGTTACAGGCATGGGATGGGTAGCCTCCCAGAGTCTCTGGAAATGCTTTGAAGGGTACAGATGGTGCACACCTTACATAATCCAGTCTGCACCGGTTCAGGGACCCCCAGTCCCTGCTCTGGTGCAAAACTGGACAAAGTAAAGAGGAGTGACCACTCCTCTGTCCGTCACCATCCGAGGGGTGGTACCCAGAGCCCCTCCAGAGCATCCCTGTGTTTTGCCATCTTGGATTCCAAGGTGATAGGGCACTCTGGGAGCATCTGAGTGCCAGTGCCAGACCGTGACGTCAGAGCCCTCCCCTGATAGGTGCTTACCTGTGTAGCTGACCAATGTGAGAAGCTGGCCTGTCTTGTAGTGGGTACCAGAGGTACTTACACCTTGCACCATGTCCAGTTCTCCCCTTATTAGTGTATGTGGTAGTGTTCTAGCAGCTTAGGCGGATAGAAGTAGCTATAGCAGAGCAGCTTAGGCTGAACTAGGAGACATGTAAAGCTCCTACTATACCACTTATCACATGTACTATATCATAAGAAAAGACAATACTCAGTGTTACTAAAAATAAAGATACTTTATTTTAATGACAATATGCCAAAAGTTATCTTAGAGAATATCCTCCAACAGGAGGAAAGTAACAAGCATAAAATATACACAGATACTGACATCAGGTAAGCAAACAGTAAGAAAAACAGTGCAATTACCATAGAATGCAATAGACTGTAATAGGCCTAGGGACAACACAAACCATATACTCCAAAATGTGGAATGCGAAATGGGAATGTCCTCTAGGTAGGACTAGTGTGTAGAGAATCCCTGGGAGTATGAGAAAACACCAATGGTAAAACAAATACCCCACCCCGGGACCCTGAAAAGTAGTGGTAAAGTGAGACTACTTCCCCAGAAGACACACAGAAGTCAAAGTAAAGGATATTGCAAGAACTACACTACTCTGCCAGACACTGAAGACAGATTATGGAAGCTGGAGACCTGCAAAGAAAGGGGACCAAATCTAAAAGTCACTGGAGTGTCCGGGGGGACAGGAGCCCACTAAACCCCGGATGTAGGTGCAAAATGGCTACCTCGGGTTGGAATTAGATGCTGGTTTTGCACCAACGGAATGACCTAGGAGGCCCAAATTCGTACAGGAGCTGTCCCACGTCATGCTGGATGAGGCAGTGAAGAAAGTTTGCAAAAGCACTGCAAACAAGCCTTGCTACATGCAAGGGTCGCGGTTAGAAGAAAAAGGTGCTGCCTGGTCCAAGGATAGACCAGGATGTTGAAACATGGACTGCGTGGACAGAGAGGGCCCTCAGCAAGGATGAAGGCCCACAAAGAAGAAGGGAACACCCACAAGAGCCTTTGAACAGGGGTTCAAAGGAGCTGAACTCGACAGTCGTCTCACCACTGCTTTAAGAAGTCCCACGCCGCTCGGGTTCCACTCAAGGAGCTGTGCGTCACAGGACGGAGTGCTGGGGACCTCGGCTCAGCTGTGCATGAAGGGTTCCTGGATTGGACTTACAGAAGCCCTGGAAGCTGCTGGACACTGAACACACGAGGGCACTTACTGGTGGGGGGAGGCAAGGACTTCCCTCCACCACTTTCGTGCAGCTGGACCTCTGGACAGTTGGGGTCACTTGGGTCCACTGTGGGAGGCTGGCCTGGCTTATAGTGGGTACCAAGTGGTACTTACACCTTGTGCCAGGTCCAGTTCTAGCAGCTTAGGCTGATAGAGGTAGCTATAGCAGAGCAGCTTAGGCTGAACTAGGAGACATGCAAAGCTCCTACCATACCACTTATACAGGTACTATATATTAAGAAACACAATACTCAGAGTTACTAAAAATAAAGGTACTTTATTTTAGTGACAATCTGCCAAAAGTATCTCAGAGGATATACTCCCTTAGGAGGTAAGTAAAATACACAACATTTATATACACAGACCAAAATCAGGTAAGTAATACACTTAGAAAGTTAGAGCAAATACTGTAGGACACAATAAAATGCAATAGGAGACAATGGGCCTAGGGGCAACACAAACCATATACTCTGAAAGTGGAATGCGAACCACAAATGGACCCCAGACCTTTTGTAGTGTGTAGAGGGTCGCTGGGAGTGTAAGAAAACACTAAGGGTGTCCAAGATACCCCACCCCAAGACCCTGAAAAGTAGGAGTAAAGTTACCTTACTACCCCAGAAAGACAGTAAAGTCGAGATAGGGGATTCTGCAAGAACAACAACTGACTGCAGCGCACTGAAGATGGATTCCTGGACCTGAGGACCTGTAAAGGAAGGGGACCAAGTCCAAAGGTCACAAGAGTGTCCAGGGGGGGCAGGAGCCCACTAAACCCCGGATGAAGGTGCAAAAGGGCTGCCTCCGGGTGGAAGAAGCCAAAGATTCTGAAACAACGGAAGGTGACAGTAACTTCTTCTTTGGTCAGAAGATGTGCCACGAAGTGCTGGAGCACGCAGAGTTGTTTCTATGCAGAAGGACTGCAAACAAGCCTAGCTAGCTGCAAGATTTGCGGTTGAGGATGAATGGTGCTGCCCAGGCCTAGGATAGACCAGGAGGTTGCCATTTGGAAGAGGAGACAGAGGGGGCGTCCAGCAACACAGGAGCCCACGCAGAAGCAGGCAGCACCAGCAGAAGCACTTGAACAGGCGTTCAAGAAAGCTGAACATGATGGTCGACTCAGAAACACAAAGGAAGGTCCCACGAAGCCGGAGGTCAACTCAGCGAGTTGGTCAATGCAGGATGGAGTGCTGGGGACCTGGGCTAGGCTTTGCATGAAGAAATCCTTGCAAGAGTGCACAGAAGCCCTAGTAGCTGCAGTTCAGGCAGTACGCCGGATTGCTGTCTGGCGTGGGGAGGCAAGGACTTACCTCCACCAAACTTTCACAGAAGGACCACTGGACTATGGGGGCCACTTGGATCCAGCTCTGTGTTCCAAGGACCACACTCGTCGAGATGAGAGGGGACCCAGAGGACCAGTGATGCAGATGTTTGGTGCCTGCGGTAGCAGGGGGAAGACTCCGTCAACCCACGGGAGATTTCTTTGGGATTTCCAGTGCAGGCTGAAGGCAGACAGCCCTCAGAGTATGCACCACCAGGAAGCAGTCGAGAAACCCGGCAGGATTAGGCGCTACAATGTTGCTGGTAGTCTTCTTGCTACTTTGTTGCGGTTATGCAGGCGTCCTGGAACAGTCAGCTGTCGATCCTTGGCAGAAGTCGAAGAGAGAAGTGCAGAGGAACTCTGGTGAGCTCTTGCATTCGGAATCTGAAGAGAAACCCACAGGAGAGACCCTAAATAGCCCTTAGAGAAGGATTGGCTACAGAGAGAGGTAATCACCTATCAGGAAGGGTCTCTGACGTCACCTGCTGGCACTGGCCACTCAGAGCTGTCCATTGTGCCCTCACACCTCTGCATCCAAGATGGCAAAGGTCTGGGACACACTGGAGGAGCTCTAGACACCTCCCCTGGGGAGGTGCAGGTCAGGGGAGTGGTCACTCCCCTTTCCTTTATCCAGTTTCACGACAGAGCAGGGCTGGGGGGATCCCTGAACCGGTGTAGACTGGCTTATGCAAGGAGGCACCATCTGTGCCCTTCAAAGCATTTCCAGAGGCTGGGGGAGGCTACTCCTCCCCAGTCCTTCACATCTATTTCCAAAGGGAGAGGGTGTAACACCCTCTCTCAGAGGAAATTCTTTGTTCTGCCTTCCTGGGACTGGGCTGCCCAGACCCAAAGAGGGCAGAAACCTGTCTGAGGGTTGGCAGCAGCTGCCCGGAAAACCCCAGAGAGCTAGTTTGGCAGTACCCGGGTTCTATGCTAGAGCCCCGGGGATGCATGGAATTGTCCCCCAATACCAGAATGGTATTGGGGTGACAATTCCATGATCCTAGACATGTTACATAGCCATGTTCAGAGTTACCATTGTGACGCTATATATAGGTATTGACCTCTATGTAGTGCACGCGTGTAATGGTGTCCCCGCACTCACAAAGTTCGGGGAAATTGCCCTGAACGATGTGGGGCTACCTTGGCTAGTGACAGGGTGTCCTCACACTTAGTAACTTTGCACCTAACCTTCACCAGGTGAGGGTTAGACGTATAGGTGACTTATAAGTTACTTAAGTGCAGTGAAAATGGCTGTGAAATAACGTGGACGTTATTTCACGCAGGCTGCAGTGACAGTCCTGTGTAAGAATTGTCTGAGCTCCCTATGGGTGGCAAAGAAATGCTGCAGCCCATAGGGATCTCCTGGAACCCCAATACCCTGGGTACCTCAGTACCATATACTAGGGAATTATAAGGGTGTTCCAGTATGCCAATGAGAATTGGTAAAATTAGTCACTAGCCTGCAGTGACAATTTTAAAAGCAGAGACAGCATAAACACTGAGGTTCTGGTTAGCAGAGCCTCAGTGATACAGTTAGGCCCCACACATACAGGGCATACTTTATAAGCACTGGGGTCCTGGCTAGCAGGATCCCAGTGACACAGGCAAAAACAAACACACACACAAGTAAAAATGCAGGTAACATGCCAGGCAAGATGGTACTTTCCTACACACCCCCCCCCCCCCAAACTAGGGAGAATAAGGCTAACCTTGCCCAGATTAGTCTTTATTGTCTAAGTGGAAATATCTGGAGAGTCCATCTGCATTGGAGTGGGTACTTCCAGGTCTATGTTTCACTGTATAGTCCATTCCCTGTAGGGATATGGACCACCTCAACAATTTAGGGTTTTCACCTTTCATTTGTTTTAGCCAAAGTAGAGGTTTGTGGTCTGTCTGAACAATAAAGTGAGTACCAAACAGGTATGGTCTCAACTTTTTCAGTGCCCAGACCACAGCAAAGGCCTCCTTCTCTATGGCAGACCAACACTTTTCTCTAGGGGTCAACCTCCTGCTGATAAAAGCAACAGGTTCATCCTGGCCCTCAGTATTCAGCTGTGATAGCACTGCCCAACCCCTAATTCAGAAGCATCAGTTTGGACTATGAATTTCTTGGAGTAGCAAGGGCTTTTTAGGACAGGTGCAGAGCACATGGCCTGTTTGAGCTCATCAAAAGCTTTTTGACAGCTAGCTGTCCACAATACCTTTTCAGGCATCTTTTTGCTAGTGAGATCATTAAGAGGGGCTGCAATGGAGCCATAATTCTTGATGAATCTCCTATAGTACCCTGTGAGGCCTAAGAAGGCTCTCACCTGGATTTGAGTTGTGGGGGGAGTCCATTCCATAATGGTTTGGATCTTCCCCTCCAGTGGTGCAATCTGTTTCCCACCTACCAGGTGGCCCAGATGTAGGAGGCTGGACTGGCTTGTAGTGAGTACCAAGGGGTACTTGCACCTTGCACCAGGCCCAGTTATCCCTTATTAGTGTATAGGGTGTCTAGCAGCTTAGGCTGATAGATAATGGTAGCTTAGCAGAGCAGCTTAGGCTGAACTAGGAGACGTGTGAAGCTACTACAGTACCACTTAGTGTCATATGCATAATATCATAAGAAAACACAATACACAGTTATACTAAAAATAAAGGTACTTTATTTTTATGACAATATGCCAAAGTATCTTAGAGTGAACCCTCAGTGAGAGGATAGGAAATATACACAAGATATATATACACAATAGCAAAAATATGCAGTATAGTCTTAGAAAACAGTGCAAACAATGTATAGTTACAATAGGATGCAATGGGGAAACATAGGGATAGGGGCAACACAAACCATATACTCCAAAAGTGGAATGCGAACCACGAATGGACCCCAAACCTATGTGACCTTGTAGAGGGTCGCTGGGACTATTAGAAAATAGTGAGAGTTAGAAAAATAACCCTCCCCAAGACCCTTAAAAGTGAGTGCAAAGTGCACTAAAGTTCCCCTAAGGACAAAGAAGTCGTGTTAGAGGAATAATGCAGGAAAGACACAAACCAGCAATGCAACAACTGTGGATTTCCAATCTAGGGTACCTGTGGAACAAGGGGACCAAGACCAAAAGTCACAAGCAAGTCGGAAATGGGCAGATGCCCAGGAAATGCCAGCTGCGGGTGCAAAGAAGCTTCTACTGGACAGAAGAAGCTGAGGTTTCTGCAGGAACGAAAAGGGCTAGAGACTTCCCCTTTGGTGGACGGATCCCTCTCGCCTTGGAAAGTTGAGCGAAAGTGTTTTCCCGCCGGAAGGACGCCAACAACTCTTGCTAGTCGCAAACGTGCGTTTGGCGTTTTTGGACGCTGCTGGGGCCCAGGAGGGACCAGGAGGTCGCAAATTCGACCTGAAGAGAGAGGGGACATCGAGCAAGACAAAAAGCCCTCATTGAAGCAGGTAGCATCCGGAGAAGTGCCAGAAACAGGCACTACGAGGATGCGTGAAATGGTGCTCGCCGAAGTTGCACAAAGGAGTCCCACGTCGCCGGAGACCAACTTAGAAAGTTGTGCAATGCAGGTTAGAGTGCCGTGGACCCAGGCTTGGCTGTGCACAAAGGATTTCCGCCAGAAGTGCACAGGGGCCGGAGTAGCTGCAAAGTCGCGGTTCCCAGCAATGCAGCCCAGCGAGGTGAGGCAAGGACTTACCTCCACCAAACTTGGACTGAAGAGTCACTGGACTGTGGGGGTCACTTGGACAGAGTTGCTGGATTCGAGGGACCTCGCTCGTCGTGCTGAGAGGAGAACCAAGGGACCGGTAATGCAGCTTTTTGGTGCCTGCGGTTGCAGGGGGAAGATTCCGTCGACCCACGGGAGATTTCTTCGGAGCTTCTGGTGCAGAGAGGAGGCAGACTACCCCCACAGCATGCACAAGCAGGAAAACAGTCGAGAAGGCGGCAGGATCAGCGTTACAGAGTTGCAGTAGTCGTCTTTGCTACTATGTTGCAGGTTTGCAGGCTTCCAGCGCGGTCAGCAGTCGATTCCTTATCAGAAGGTGAAGAGAGAGATGCAGAGGAACTCGGATGAGCTCTTGCATTCGTTATCTGAAGTTTCCCCAGAGACAGAGACCCTAAATAGCCAGAAAAGAGGGTTTGGCTACTTAGGAGAGAGGATAGGCTAGCAACACCTGAAGGAGCCTATCACAAGGAGTCTCTGACGTCACCTGGTGGCACTGGCCACTCAGAGCAGTCCAGTGTGCCAGCAGCACCTCTGTTTCCAAGATGGCAGAGGTCTGGAGCACACTGGAGGAGCTCTGGACACCTCCCAGGGGAGGTGCAGGTCAGGGGAGTGGTCACTCCCCTTTCCTTTGTCCAGTTTCGCGCCAGAGCAGGGCTAAGGGGTCCCCTGAACCGGTGTAGACTGGCTTATGCAGAATTGGGCACATCTGTGCCCAACAAAGCATTTCCAGAGGCTGGGGGAGGCTACTCCTCCCCTGCCTTCACACCATTTTCCAAAGGGAGAGGGTGTCACACCCTCTCTCAGAGGAAGTTCTTTATTCTGCCATCCTGGGCCAGGCCTGGCTGGACCCCAGGAGGGCAGATGCCTGTCTGAGGGGTTGGCAGCAGCAGCAGCTGCAGTGAAACCCCAGGAAGGGCAGTTTGGCAGTACCAGGGTCTGTGCTACAGACCACTGGGATCATGGGATTGTGCCAACTATGCCAGGATGGCATAGAGGGGGCAATTCCATGATCATAGACATGTTACATGGCCATATTCGGAGTTACCATTGTGAAGCTACATATAGGTAGTGACCTATATGTAGTGCACGCGTGTAATGGTGTCCCCGCACTCACAAAGTTCAGGGAATTGGCTCTGAACAATGTGGGGGCACCTTGGCTAGTGCCAGGGTGCCCTCACACTAAGTAACTTTGCACCTAACCTTTACCAGGTAAAGGTTAGACATATAGGTGACTTATAAGTTACTTAAGTGCAGTGTAAAATGGCTGTGAAATAACGTGGACGTTATTTCACTCAGGCTGCAGTGGCAGGCCTGTGTAAGAATTGTCAGAGCTCCCTATGGGTGGCAAAAGAAATGCTGCAGCCCATAGGGATCTCCTGGAACCCCAATACCCTGGGTACCTCAGTACCATATACTAGGGAATTATAAGGGTGTTCCAGTAAGCCAATGTAAATTGGTAAAAATGGTCACTAGCCTGTTAGTGACAATTTGGAAAGAAATGAGAGAGCAGAACCACTGAGCTTCTGATTAGCAGAGCCTCAGTGAGACAGTTAGTCACTACACAGGTAACACATTCAGGCACACTTATGAGCACTGGGGTCCTGGGTTACCAGGGTCCCAGTGACACATACAACTAAAACAACATATATACAGTGAAAAACGGGGATAACATGCCAGGAAAAATGGTACTTTCCTACACAACCCCCCCCCAAACGAAGGACAATAAGACTAGCCATGACCTGATGAGTCTTCATTGTCTAAGTGGAAATATCTGGAGAGTCCATCTGCATTGGAGTGGCTACTCCCAGGTCTATGTTCCACTGTATAGTCCATTCCCTGTAGGGATATGGACCACCTCAACAATTTAGGATTTTCACTTTCATTTGTTTTAGCCAAAGTAGAGGTTTGTGGTCTGTCTGAACAATGAAGTGAGTGCCAAACAGGTATGGCCTCAACTTCTTCAGAGCCCAGACCACAGCAAAGGCCTCCCTCTCAATGGCAGACCAACACTTTTCTCTAGGGGTCAACCTCCTACTAATAAAAGCAACAGGTTGATCCTGGCCCTCAGAATTAAGTTGTGATAGGACTGCCCCTACTCCTAATTCAGATGCATCAGTTTGGACATAGAATTTTTTAGAGTAACAAGGGCTTTTCAGGACAGGTGCAGAGCACATGGCCTGCTTCAGCTCCTCAAAAGCTTTCTGACAGTTTGCTGTCCATAATACCTTTTTAGGCATTTTCTTGGATGTGAGGTCATTAAGAGGGGCTGCAATGGAGCCATAGTTCTTAATGAACCTCCTGTAATACCCAGTGAGGCCTAGGAAGGCTCTCACCTGAGTCTGAGTGGTAGGGGGAACCCAATCAATAATTGTTTGGATTTTCCCCTGAAGTGGTGCAATCTGTTCCCCACCAACAAGGTGTCCCAGATAAACCACCTTACCCTGCCCTATCTGGCACTTTGAAGCCTTGATAGTGAGGCCTGCCTTTTGCAGGGCCTCCAAAACTTTCCATAGGTGGACCAGGTGATCATCCCAGCTGGAGCTAAAGACAGCTATATCGTCCAAATATGCTGCACTGAAAGCTTCCAGCCCTTGCAGGACTGTGTTCACCAACCTCTGAAAAGTGGCAGGTGCATTTTTCAAACCAAAAGGCATTACAGTAAACTGGTAATGTCCTCCAATGGTAGAAAATGCAGTCTTAGGTTTAGCATCTTCTGATAATTTGATCTGCCAATACCCTGCAGTCAAATCAAAAGTGCTTAGATACTTGGCAGATGCCAGTGTATCTATGAGCTCATCTGCCCTGGGTATAGGGTGAGCATCAGTTTTGGTTACCAAGTTGAGACCTCTATAGTCGACACAAAACCGCATTTCCTTCTTTCCATCTTTGGAATGGGGTTTTGGTACCAGTACCACAGGAGAAGCCCATGGACTGTCAGAGTGCTCAACTACTCCTAGTTCTAACATTTTCTGGACCTCTTGCTTTATGCAGTCCCTGACATGGTCAGGCTGCCTATAGATCTTACTTTTGACAGGTAAACTGTCTCCAGTATCTATAGTGTGCTCACACCAAGAAGTGGTACCTGGCACAGTAGAGAAGAGTTCAGAGAATTGATCTAGGAGATTTATGCAATTATCTTTCTGCTCAGCAGTAAGACAATCAGCCAAAACTACACCTTCCACAAGAGCATCTTGATCTGTGGAAGAGAAGAGATCAGGTAGAGGATCACTCTCTTCTTCCTGTCCCTCATCTGTTGCCATGAGCAGGGTGAGATCAGCCCTGTCATAGTAGGGTTTCAGGCGGTTGACATGGAGCACCCTAAGGGGACTCCTGGCAGTGCCTAAGTCAACTAAATAGGTGACTTCTCCCTTCTTTTCAACAATTGTGTGGGGACCACTCCATTTATCTTGGAGTGCTCTTGGGGCCACAGGCTCCAAGACCCACACTTTCTGCCCTGGTTGGTACTGAACCAAAACAGCCTTCTGATCATGCCATTGCTTCTGGAGCTCTTGGCTGGCCTGAAGGTTTTTACTGGCCTTTTTCATGTACTCAGCCATCCTTGATCTGAGGCCAAGTACATAATCCACAATATCCTGCTTAGGAGCTTTTAAAGGTTGTTCCCAACCCTCCTTTACAAGTGTGAGTGGACCCCTAACAGGGTGTCCAAAAAGAAGTTCAAAGGGGCTGAAGCCCACTCCTTTCTGGGGTACCTCCCTGTAGGCAAAAAGGAGGCATGGTGGAAGGATATCCCATCTCCTGCGGAGTTTTTCAGGGAGACCCATAATCATGCCTTTGAGAGTTTTATTAAATCTCTCCACCAGTCCATTTGTTTGTGGATGATAGGGTGTTGTCAACTTGTACGTTACACCACACTCCTTCCACATGGCCTTTAAGTATGCAGACATGAAATTGCTTCCTTTGTCTGATACCACTTCCTTTGGGAAGCCCACCCTGGAAAATATTCCCAGGAGGGCCTTTGCCACTGCAGGTGCTGTAGTGGTCCTTAAAGGAATAGCTTCAGGATATCTTGTGGCATGGTCCACTACCACCAAGATAAACCTATTGCCTGAAGCAGTAGGAGGGTCAAGGGGGCCAACTATGTCAACCCCTACCCTTTCAAAGGGAACCCCAACCACAGGCAGTGGAATAAGGGGTGCCTTTGGGGTGCCACCTGTCTTGCCACTGGCTTGACAGGTTTCACAGGACTTACAAAATTCCTTTGTGTCCTCAGACATCCTAGGCCAATGAAACAATGGAACCAATCTGTCCCAAGTTTTCATTTGACCCAGGTGTCCAGCTAGGGGAATGCCATGTGCCAGGGTTAGGAGGAACTTTCTGTACTCCTGAGGAATCACTAATCTCCTGGCAGCTCCAGGTTTAGGATCCCTATGCTCAGTGTACAAGAGGTTGTCCTCCCAGTAAACTCTGTGAGAGTCACTGACATCCCCATTAGCCTGCTTGACAGCTTGCTGTCTGAGACCCTCTAATGTGGGACAGGTTTGCTGTGCCACACTCAGCTCCTCTCTGGCAGGCCCCCCTTCACCCAAAAGCTCAGCAGTGTCTGCTTCCAGCTCCTCTGGTGTAGGTTCTGCACAGGGAGGGAATTCTTCTTCCTCAGAAGTTGAATCCACTGTAGAGGGAGGGATAGTAGGAAGTGGTTTGCTTCTACTAGCCCTAGCTTTAGGGAGCACTTGGTCCATTGTTCCAGGATCCAAGCTTCCCTGTCCTTTTTGCTTTTTGGCCTGAGCCCTTGTCAAAGCAAAAATATGCCCTGGGATGCCCAGCATTGCTGCATGGGCCTCCAACTCCACATCTGACCAAGCTGATGTCTCCAAATAATTTCCTAGTAGACAGTCTACAGGTAAATCTGTGGCTACCACAACTTTCTTTGGACCAGTAACCCCCCCCCAGTTGAGATTAACAACAGCCATGGGGTGGCTGAGTGTGTTGTTGTGAGCATCGGTTACTTGGTACTGGTGACCAAGTAGGTGTTGTTCAGGGTGGACCAGTTTCTCTATGACCATAGTCACACTGGCACCAGTGTCCCTGTAGGCCTGAACCTCAACACCATTTATTAGGGGTAGTTGCTTGTACTTATCCATATTAAGGGGACAAGCAACTAAGGTGGCTAAATCAATAGCCCCCTCAGAGACTAACACAGCCTCTGGGGCCTCCCTAACAAGGCCAACCCCAACTAAGTTACCAATAGTGAGCCCAGCTACTCCCTTGGATTGGCTATTAGTAGGTTTGCTCCCACCACCACTGCTATTAGTAGGGACACTAGGGGTAGCAGTAGGGGTTGTAGTGGTAGGAGCATTGGTGCCTTTCTTTGGACAACTGGGATCTGTTGTCCAATGGCCTTTTATTTTACATAAATAGCACCATGGTTTATTTTCCTTGTTCTGATTAAAAGAGGATTTGGACCCACCACCCCCACCAGAGTGTTTTTGTGGGCCTGATGAAGACTCATTTTTAGATTTGTCCCCACCCTTGTCTGAAGACTTACCATCCTTCTTTTTGTTGCCATCTTTGTCACCCCCTGTATGAACCTTTCTGTTCACTCTTGTTCTGACCCATTTGTCTGCCTTCTTTCCCAATTCTTGGGGAGAGGTCAGATCAGAGTCCACCAAGTACTGGTGCAACAAATCAGACACACAACTATTAAGAATATGCTCTCTCAGGATTAAGTTATACAGGCTGTCATAATCAGTAACTTTACTGCCATGTAACCACCCCTCCAAGGCCTTCACTGAATGGTCAATGAAATCAACCCAGTCTTGTGAAGACTCCTTTTTGGTCTCTCTGAACTTTATCCTGTACTGTTCAGTGGTTAAGCCATAACCATCCAGGAGTGCATTCTTAAGAACTTGGAAATTATTAGCATCATTTTCTTTCACAGTAAGGAGCCTATCCCTACCTTTTCCACTAAATGATAGCCATAGGATAGCAGCCCACTGCCTTTGAGGGACATCCTGTACAACACAGGCCCTCTCAAGTGCAGCAAACCACTTGTTAATGTCATCCCCCTCCTTATAAGGGGGAACTATCTTGTGCAGATTCCTGGAATCATGCTCTTTTGCAGGATGACTATGGGGAATACTGCTGCTGCCACCATGGGTTTCTAAACCCAACTTCTGTTTTTCCTTCTCTAGTTCAAAAGACTGTCTATCCAAATCCAGCTGTTGCTTTTTAAGCTTCAGTCTGGTTTGTTCCACCCTCAACTTATTGAGTTCCCTCTCTAACATTCTGTCATCAGAGTTGGTGGGAGGGACATTCCTAGATACAGAGGTATGATGGAAATGAACAGAAGGAGACCTGTCCCTTACAGAAGCCACCCTAACAGCTTGGCTAACAGAAACATTACTACCAGTATGGTGAGAATAAATGCTTTTGTTATGATGTGAGACAACACTATTTGTATGGTGTGGCTCATCATCATTACCAACTATGCTAGACTGTCTAGTAATGGGCAGGCTAGGAAGTTTCTTTCCTGAATCTTTTCCTGGGGGAGTCCCTGAATCAGATTGGGAACTATTAGGTACTTTTTCAACAGATGAGGCACCTATGGCCTTATCCTGTTCGCTAAGCATGTTAAGTAACAGTTCCAAGGAAGGATTCTTCCCTACACTCAAACCTCTCTCTATACAGAGACTCCTTGCTCTTTTCCAGCTAAGGTTGTCATATGCACGTTTGGACAGATCAACATTTTGGCCTGTGCCAGACATTTTTAGAGAGAGTTAAAGTGATAGTAAAAGATAAAAAAATTATCAGAGCTTTTAGAAAGACAGAGAAAAAAACTTTTTAAACTTTTTAGAACTTTTTAGAAAGTTAGAAATACTTTTCAGCACTTAGAAAAGAGTGAAAAGAGGAAATGCAAAACTTTTTGGCTATGTGTATATACACTGACCTTGTTTTGTATATTTTTCTCTTATGAAAAGTACAATGACAAGAGTGGTAAGTAGTCTCAAAGCACTTATCCCACCACTGCACAACCAATGTAGGAGGCTGGACTGGCTTGTAGTGAGTACCAAGGGGTACTTGCACCTTGCACCAGGCCCAGTTATCCCTTATTAGTGTATAGGGTGTCTAGCAGCTTAGGCTGATAGATAATGGTAGCTTAGCAGAGCAGCTTAGGCTGAACTAGGAGACGTGTGAAGCTACTACAGTACCACTTAGTGTCATATGCACAATATCATAAGAAAACACAATACACAGTTATACTAAAAATAAAGGTACTTTATTTTTATGACAATATGCCAAAGTATCTTAGAGTGTACCCTCAGTGAGAGGATAGGAAATATACACAAGATATATATACACAATAGCAAAAATATGCAGTATAGTCTTAGAAAACAGTGCAAACAATGTATAGTTACAATAGGATGCAATGGGGAAACATAGGGATAGGGGCAACACAAACCATATACTCCAAAAGTGGAATGCGAACCACGAATGGACCCCAAACCTATGTGACCTTGTAGAGGGTCGCTGGGACTATTAGAAAATAGTGAGAGTTAGAAAAATAACCCTCCCCAAGACCCTGAAAAGTGAGTGCAAAGTGCACTAAAGTTCCCCTAAGGACAAAGAAGTCGTGTTAGAGGAATAATGCAGGAAAGACACAAACCAGCAATGCAACAACTGTGGATTTCCAATCTAGGGTACCTGTGGAACAAGGGGACCAAGTCCAAAAGTCACAAGCAAGTCGGAGATGGGCAGATGCCCAGGAAATGCCAGCTGCGGGTGCAAAGAAGCTTCTACTGGACAGAAGAAGCTGAGGTTTCTGCAGGAACGAAAAGGGCTAGAGACTTCCCCTTTGGTGGACGGATCTCTCTCGCCTTGGAGAGTCGTGCAAAAGTGTTTTGCTGCCGAAAGAACGCCAACAAGCCTTGCTAGTCGAAATCATGCGTTTGGCGTTTTTGGACGCTGCTGGGGCCCAGGAGGGACCCGCAGGTCGCAAATTGGACCTGAAGAGAGAGGGGACGTCGAGCAAGACAAAAAACCCTCACTAAAGCAGGTAGCACCCGGAGAAGTGCCAGAAACAGGCACTACGAGGATGCGTGAAACGGTGCTCGCTGAAGTTGCACAAAGGAGTCCCACGTCGCCGGAGACCAACTTAGAAAGTCGTGCAATGCAGGTTAGAGTGCCGTGGACCCAGGCTTGGCTGTGCACAAAGGATTTCCGCCGGAAGTGCACAGGGGCCGGAGTAGCTGCAAAGTGGCGGTTCCCAGCAATGCAGCCCAGCGAGGTGAGGCAAGGACTTACCTCCACCAAACTTGGACTGAAGAGTCACTGGACTGTGGGGGTCACTTGGACAGAGTTGCTGGATTCGAGGGACCTCGCTCGTCGTGCTGAGAGGAGACCCAAGGGACCGGTAATGCAGCTTTTTGGTGCCTGCGGTTGCAGGGGGAAGATTCCGTCGACCCACAGGAGATTTCTTCGGAGCTTCTGGTGCAGAGAGGAGGCAGACTACCCCCACAGCATGCACAAGCAGGAAAACAGTCGAGAAGGCGGCAGGATCAGCGTTACAGAGTTGCAGTAGTCATCTTTGCTACTATGTTGCAGGTTTGCAGGCTTCCAGCGCGGTCAGCAGTCGATTCCTTATCAGAAGGTGAAGAGAGAGATGCAGAGGAACTCGGATGAGCTCTTGCATTCGTTATCTGAAGTTTCCCCAGAGACAGAGACCCTAAATAGCCAGAAAAGAGGGTTTGGCTACTTAGGAGAGAGGATAGGCTAGCAACACCTGAAGGAGCCTATCACAAGGAGTCTCTGACGTCAGCTGGTGGCACTGGCCACTCAGAGCAGTCCAGTGTGCCAGCAGCACCTCTGTTTCCAAGATGGCAGAGGTCTGGAGCACACTGGAGGAGCTCTGGACACCTCCCAGGGGAGGTGCAGGTCAGGGGAGTGGTCACTCCCCTTTCCTTTGTCCAGTTTCGCGCCAGAGCAGGGCTAAGGGGTCCCCTGAACCGGTGTAGACTGGCTTATGCAGAATTGGGCACATCTGTGCCCAACAAAGCATTTCCAGAGGCTGGGGGAGGCTACTCCTCCCCTGCCTTCACACCATTTTCCAAAGGGAGAGGGTGTCACACCCTCTCTCAGAGGAAGTTCTTTGTTCTGCCATCCTGGGCCAGGCCTGGCTGGACCCCAGGAGGGCAGATGCCTGTCTGAGGGGTTGGCAGCAGCAGCAGCTGCAGTGAAACCCCAGGAAGGGCAGTTTGGCAGTACCAGGGTCTGTGCTACAGACCACTGGGATCATGGGATTGTGCCAACTATGCCAGGATGGCATAGAGGGGGCAATTCCATGATCATAGACATGTTACATGGCCATATTCGGAGTTACCATTGTGAAGCTACATATAGGTAGTGACCTATATGTAGTGCACGCGTGTAATGGTGTCCCCGCACTCACAAAGTTCAGGGAATTGGCTCTGAACAATGTGGGGGCACCTTGGCTAGTGCCAGGGTGCCCTCACACTAAGTAACTTTGCACCTAACCTTTACCAGGTAAAAGTTAGACATATAGGTGACTTATAAGTTACTTAAGTGCAGTGTAAAATGGCTGTGAAATAACGTGGACGTTATTTCACTCAGGCTGCAGTGGCAGGCCTGTGTAAGAATTGTCAGAGCTCCCTATGGGTGGCAAAAGAAATGCTGCAGCCCATAGGGATCTCCTGGAACCCCAATACCCTGGGTACCTCAGTACCATATACTAGGGAATTATAAGGGTGTTCCAGTAAGCCAATGTAAATTGGTAAAAATGGTCACTAGCCTGTTAGTGACAATTTGGAAAGAAATGAGAGAGCATAACCACTGAGCTTCTGATTAGCAGAGCCTCAGTGAGACCGTTAGTCACTACACAGGTAACACATTCAGGCACACTTATGAGCACTGGGGTCCTGGGTTACCAGGGTCCCAGTGACACATACAACTAAAACAACATATATACAGTGAAACATGGGGGTAACATGCCAGGCAAGATGGTACTTTCCTACACCAGATAAACCACTTTCCCCTGCCATATCTTGCACTTTGATGCCTTGATAGTGAGGCCTGCCTTTTGCAGGGCCTCCAAAACTTTCTACAGGTGGACCAGGTGATCATCTCAGGTGGAGCTAAAGACAGCTATGTCATCTAGATATGGTGCACTAAAAGCTTCCAAGCTTTGCAGGACTGTGTTCACCAGTCTTTGAAAAGTGGCAGGTGCATTTTTCAGACCAAAGGACATTACAGTAAATTGATAGTGCCCTCCAATGGTTGAGAATGCAGTCTTTGGTTTTGCATCTTCTGATAACCTAATCTGCCAATACCCTGCAGTTAGATCAAAAATGCTTAGATACTTGGCAGAAGCCAGTGTATCTATGAGCTCATCTGCCCTGGGTATAGGGTGAGCATCTGTCTTGGTTACTTGGTTGAGCCCTCTATAATCAACACAAAACCTTATCTCTCTTTTTCCATCTTTAGTGTGAGGTTTTGGGACAAGCACAACTGGGCTAGCCCAGGGTCTTTCTGAAGGCTCAATTACTCCTAAGTCTGACATTGTCTACACCTCTTGTTTAATGCAGTCCCTGACATGGTCAGGCTGCCTATAAATCTTACTTTTGACAGGTAAACTGTCTCCAGTATTGATAATGTGCTCACAACAAGTAGTTGTACCTGGTATCAGTGAGAAGAATTCTGAAAGTTGACATAAAAGATTTGTACAGCTGTCTTTCTGCTCAGCAGTAAGACGATCTGACAACACTACTCCCTCCACTAAGCCATCTGCTTCAGTGGTGGAGAATAGATCAGGGAGAGGGTCACTCTCTTCTTCCTGTCCCTCATCAGTTACCATGAGCAGGGTGAGATCAGCCCTGTCATAGTAGGGTTTTAGGCGGTTGACATGGAGCAACGTAAGGGGACTCCTGGCAGTGCCCATGTCTACCAAATAGGTGACCTCACTTTTCTTCTCCACTATGAGATGGGGTCCACTCCATTTGTCTTGGAGTGCTCTTGGTGCCACAGGCTCCAATACCCACACCTCCTGTCCTGCTTTGTACTGAGTCAGAACAGCCTTCTGGTCATGCCACTGCTTTTGGAGCTCTTGGCTGGCCTGAAGGTTTTTATTGGCCTTGTGCATGTACTCTGTCATTCTGGATCTTAGGCCAAGTACATAGTCCACTATGTCCTGTTTTGGAGCTTTTAAAGGTTGTTCCCAACCCTCCTTAACAAGAGCAAGTGGCCCTCTTATAGGGTGCCCAAAGAGGAGTTCAAAGGGTCTGAAGCCCACTCCTTTTTGAGGTACCTTCCTATAAGCAAAAAGGAGGCATGGCAACAGGACACCCCATCTCCTCCTGAGTTTTTCAGGGAGTCCCATTATCATACCTTTGAGAGTTTTATTAAACCTCTCAACCAATCCATTTGTCTGTGGATGATAAGGAATGGTGAACTTGTAGGTAACACCACACTCCTTCCACATTGCTTTTAGGTAGGCAGACATGAAGTTACTACCTCTGTCTGACACCACTTCCTTAGGAAAGTCAACCCTGGAAAAGATTCCTAGGAGGGCCTTTGCCACTCCAGGAGCTGTAGTGGTCCTTAAGGGTATGGCTTCAGGATACCTTGTGGCATGGTCCACCACCACAAGGATGAATCTATTGCCTGAAGCTGTTGGAAGATCAAGGGGGCCAACTATGTAAACTCCAACCCTCTCAAAGGGCACCCCAACCCCAGGAAGTGGGATTAAAGGGGCCTTTGGTGTCCCACCAGTCTTGCCACTGGCTTGGCATGTCACACAAAGCAACACAATTCTTTGGTGTCCTCTGACATATGGGGCCAGTGAAAGTATGGAACAAGCCTGTCCCAAGTCTTACTTTGGCCTAAATGTCCAGCCAAGGGAATATCATGTGCCAAGATGAGAAGGAACTCCCTATACTGTGAAGGGATTACCAATCTCCTGGGTGCACCAGGCCTAGGGTCCCTTGCCTCAGTATAGAGGAGGTTATCTTCCCAGTATATCTTGTGGGTGTCACTGATATCCCCATTCTGCTGTTTGACAGCTTGCTGCCTCAAACTCTCTAATGTGGGACAGGATTGCTGTGCCACACTCAGTTCCTCCATAGCAGGCCCCCCTGCACCCAAAAGCTCAGCTGTGTCAGCTGCCAGCTCATCTGGTGTAGGTTCTGCATAGGGAATAGATTCCTCTTCCTCAAAAGGGGAATCCTCTGTAGAGGGAGGGATAGAGGACAAGGGTTTGCCCTTCTTACCCCTAGCTTTTGGGAGCACTTGGTCCATTTTTCCAGGATCCAAGTTTCCCTGACCTCTTTGCTTTTTGGCCTGAGCCCTTGTCAAAGCAAAAATATGCCCTGGAATGCCCAGCATTGCTGCATGAGCCTCCAACTCCACATCTACCCAAGCTGATGTCTCCAAATCATTTCCCAGCAGACAGTCTACTGGTAAGTCAGTGGCGGCTACCACAACCTTCTTGTGACCAGATACCCCTCCCCAGTTGAGATTCACAACAGCCATCGGGTGGCTCTGTGTGTTGTTTTGAGCATCGGTCACTTGGTACCATTGACCAAGTAGGTGTTGTTCAGGGCCAACCAGTTTCTCAATCACCATTGTGACACTAGCACCTGTGTCCCTGTAGGCCTCAACCTCAACACCATTTATTAGGGGAAGCTGCTTGTACTTACCCATATTAAGGGGACAAGCAACTAAAGTAGCAAGATCAGTGCCACCATCTTAGACTAAAACAGCCTCTGTGGTCTCCCTAACAAGACCAACACCAACTGCACTGGTCAATAGTGAGCCCAGCTACACCCTTGGATTGGCTATTTGTGGTAGACTTCCCACCACCACTGCTATTACTAGGGGCACTAGAAGTGGCAGCAGGTGATGTGGTGGTGGGAGGCTTGGTGTTTTTCTTGGGACAAGTGGGATCACTTGCCCTATGACCTTTGGCTTTGCATAAATAACACCAAGGTGTCTTCTGATTGTGTGAAGAGGATTTAGACCCACCTCCACAGAGGATTTTTGTGGGCCTGATGAAGACTCTGAACTTCTCTTATCTTTGTCCCCACCCTTGTCATGTGACTTACCATCCTTCTTCTTACCTTCTTTGTCACCTCCTGTATGAGCTTTCTTGCTCACTCTTGTTCTGACCCATTTGTCTGCCTTCTTTCCCAATTCTTGGGGAGAGGTCAGATCTGAGTCTACAAAGTACTGGTGCAACAAATCAGACACACAATTATTCAGAATATGCTCTCTCAGAATTATGTTTTATAGGCTTTCATAGTCAGTGACTTTACTGCCATGTAACCAACCTTCAAAGGCCTTCACTGAACAGTCAACAAAATCTGTCCAGTCTTGAGAGGACTCCTTTCTAGTGTCTCTGAACTTTATCCTGTATTGTTCAGTGATTAAGCCAAAACCACCCAGGAGAGCATTTTTCAAAGCTTGGACGTTATTACCATCACTCTCTTTCACTGTAAGGAGCCTATCCCTACCTTTACCAGAAAATGATAGCCACAAGATAGCAGCCCACTGCCTTTGAGGGACCTCCTGAACCATACAGGCCCTCTCAAGTGCAGAATACCACTTGATAATGTCATCCCCCTCCTTGTAAGGGGGGACTATCTTATGCAGGTTCCTAGCATTTTGTTCGTTGCAGAATAACTATGGGAACTACTGCTTTTGCAGCCACCATGGGGAACTAATCCCAACTTCTGTCTCTCTTTCTCTATATCTAAAGACTCCCTGTCTAAGGTCAGTTGTTGCTGTTTCAGCCTCAACCTGGCCTCTTCCAACCTCAGCTTTCTGAGTTCCCTATCTAGGGTTATAACCTCAGGGTGGGAGGTATGGGAAGCTTCAGACACAGATATTATGTGAGAATGCATAGAAGGAGACCTATCCCTAACTGTCTGGACCCTAGTGACCTGGCCATTTGGAGTGAAAGGTGTCCTACTACTGTGTGACCCCCTTCCACTACCAGCTACACTAGTGGGCCTGTTGAGGGACAGGTCAGTGGAAGTACCCTCCCCAGAACCTTCAGGACTTTACTCTGACTCTACTGGGGTACCCTCCCCACTAACCTCCTGCTTAAGGGGCTGACCAGCCTGGTTCTGGTCATTGTCTAAGAGAATATTAAGGAGAACATCTTTTGAAGGGTTCTTCCCAATCCCTAAACTCCTTTCTACACAGAGACCCCTCAAACTTTTAAAGTTCAGATTCTCATAAGTGGTTTTCACCACTCTGGGGGTAGCCTCTACTGAAGAATTGTTGAAAGAAAGAGTTTAGAGTGAAAGTGAAAATGTTTAGAGACTTTTAAAGAAAAGAATTGTTTTTTTCAAAAGTTTGGAAAACTTTTAGAACACTTTTAAAACAGTTTTAAAGTGCAGTAAAGACTGTAAAAGCTTACCTGTGTATATTTTACAGTTAGAATATAATTTTCTTATGAAAAGCACAATATGAAAAAGTGGTAAAGCAGTTACGAGTACTTATCCCACCGCTGCACCACCAATGTGAGAAGCTGGCCAGGCTTGTAGTGGGTACCAGAGGTACTGACACCTTGCACCAGGCCCAGTTATCCCCTTATTAGTGTATGTGGTAGTGTTCTAGCAGCTTAGGCTGATAGAGGTAGCTATAGCGGAGGAGCTTAGGCTGAACTAGGAGACATGTAAAGCTCCTACTATACCACTTATCACATGTACTATATCATAAGAAAAGACAATACTCAGTGTAACTAAAAATAAAGGTACTTTATTTTTATGACAATATGCCAAAAGTTATCTTAGAGAATATCCTCCAACAGGAGGTAAGTAACAAGCATAAAATATACACAGATACTGAAACCAGGTAAGCAAACAGTTAGAAAAACAGTGCAATTACCATAGAATGCAATAGACTGTAATGGGCCTAGGGGCAACACAAACCATATACTCCAAAATGTGGAATGTGAAATGGGAATGTCCCCTAGGTAGGACTAGTGTGTAGAGAATCCCTAGGAGTATGAGAAAACACCAATGGTGAAACAAATACCTCACCAGGGGCCCTGAAAAGTAGTGGTAAAGTGACACTACTTCCCCAGAAGACACACAGAAGTCGAAGTAAAGGATATTGCAAGAACTACACCACTCTGCCAGACACTGAAGACGGATTATGGAAGCTGGAGACCTGCAAAGAAAGGGGACCAAGTCCAAAAGTCACTGAAGTGTCCAGGAGGGGCAGGAGCCCACTAAACCCCGGATGGAGGTGCAAAATGGCTACCTCTAGTTGGAAGTAGATGCTGGTTTTGCACCAACGGAATAACCTAGGAGGCCCAAATTCATGCAGGAGCTGTCCCACTTCGTGCTGGATGAGGCAGTGAAGATAGTTTGCAAAAGCACAGCAAACAAGCCTTGCTACATGCAAGGGTCACTGTTAGAAGAAAAAGGGGCTGCCCGGGCCCAGGAAGGACCAGGATGTCGAAACTCAGACTGAGTGGACAGAGGGGGCCCTCAGCAAGGATGAAGGCCCACAACAAAGAAGGGAGCACCCACAAGAGCCTTCGAACAGGGGTTCAAAGGAGCTGAACTCAATGGTTGTCTCACCACTGCTGTAAGAAGTCCCACGCCGCTCGAGATCCACTCACGGAGCTGTGCGTCGCAGGACGGAGTGCTGGGGACCTCAGCTCAGCTGTGCATGAAGGGTTTCTGGATTGGACTTACAGAAGCCCTGGAAGCTGCTGGACACTGGACACACGAGGGCACTGACTGGTGGGGGGAGGCAAGGACTTACCTCCACCACATTAGTGCAGCTGGACCTCTGGACAATCGGGGTCACTTGGGTCCACCACTCTTGCTCCAGGGACAACGCTCTCAGAAGGCGGAGGAGTCCCAGAGGGTCAGTGTTGCTGCTTTTGGTTGCCTGCTGGAGCAGGGGGACGATTTCATCGACCCACAGGAGATTTCTTCTGGACTTTGAGTGCAGACTGAAGGCAGACAGCCCCCAGAGGATGCACAATCAGGAAACAGTTGAGAAAGCCGGCAGGATTAGGCGCTACAAGGTCGCAGTAGCCGTCTGGATACTTTGTTGCACTTTTGCAGGCTTCCTGGGTCAGTCAGCGGTCGATCCTTGATGAAAGTTGAAGAGGGAGATGCAGAGGAGTCCTGGTGGCTTCTTGCAAATCTTTATCTGAGGAAACCCCCACAGGAGAGCCCCTAAATAGCACAAAGAAGAGGTATGGCTACCTAGCAGGTATGAGCCTATCAGGAGGGGTCTCTGACGTCACCTGCTGGCACTGGCCAACCAGAGGTGTCCAGTGTGCCCCCACACTGTGAATTCAAGATGGCTGAGGTCTGGGACACACTGGAGGAGCTCTGGGCACCTCCCCCAGGGAGGTGCAGGTCTGGGGAGTGGTCACTCCCCTTTCCTTTGTCCAGGTTCGCGCCAGAGCAGGGACAGGGGATCCCTAAACCGGTGTAGACTGGCATTTGTGCCCTTCAAAGCATTTCCATAGGCTCTGGGAGGCTACCCCTCCCAGGCCTGTGACACCTATTTCCAAAGGCAGAGGTTTTAACACCCCCCTGCCAAAGGAAATACATTGTTCTGCCTTCCTGGGACTGAGCTGCTCAGACCCCAGAAGGGCAGACTGCTGTTTGGAGGTTGGCAGCACTGTTGCTGCAGAGAAAACCCCAGAAAGCTAGTGTGGCAGTACTGGGGGTCCATGGTGGAGCCCCCAGAGTGCATGGGATTTGCCCCCCAGTACCAGAACTGGACTGGGGGTGAAATTACATGATCCACTTGGTTCAGCCATTGTGCAGCTACAGATAGGTGGTGACCTCTCTGTCGTGCACGAGTGTAATGGCGTCCCCGCTCTCACAAAGTCCGGGGAAATGGTCCTGGATAAAATGGGGGCACCTTTGCTACTGCAAGGGGGCCCTCACACTTAGGCCCTCATTACAACATTGGCGGTAAATGCCGCTTACCGCCATGCAGAAGACCGCCAATCACACCGCCGCGGAATGCCGCCACTGCTATTACGACCCACAGCTCGGAATCCGCAAAAATCTAGACACCCACACAAGTCCTCCACACCAAAGGTCAGTGATAAACTGGCGAAAACAAAACCTCCACCGTCACGCCAACAAGAATACGCCTACAGTATCACGACCCACGAATCCACGCGGTGGTCTTTCAACCGTGGTATTCCATTGGCGGTACACACCGCCGCGCTCAAAATACACACACATCTACAAAACACAGCCACATACACACACCACTCCCACACACCCAATACAATATAAAACACACACCAACATTACCCACAAACCCCTACGCCCAAAAATTTTGGCGAAGGCCAGAGAGACAGCAACCCCAAGACAACACCTGCATCCAGAGGCACACAACACCATCACACATACACATCCACGCACAAAACACCACACACCCCTTGTTCAGGGCAATTTCCCCGGACTTTGTGAGTGCAGGGACACCATTACATGTGTGCCCTACACATAGGGCACCACCTATGTGTAGCGTCACAATAGTAACTCCGAACATGGCCATGTAACATGTCTAAGATCATGGAATTGTCACTCCAATACCATTCTGGTATTGGGGAGACAATTCCATGATCCCCCGGGTCTCTAGCACAGAACCCGGGTACTGCCAAACTGCCTTTCCGGGGTTTCACTGCAGCTGCTGCTGCTGCCAACCCCTCAGACAGGTTTCTGCCCCCCTGGGGTCCAGGCAGCCCTGGCCCAGGAAGGCAGAACAAAGGACTTCCTCAGAGAGAGGGTGTTACACCCTCTCCCTTTGGAAAAGGTGAGAAAGGCTGGGGAGGAGTAGCCTCCCCCAGACTCTGGAAATGCTTTGATGGGCACAGATGCTGCCCATCTCTGCATAAGCCAGTCTACACCGGTTCAGGGATCCCCCAGCCCTGCTCTGGCGCAAAACTGGATAAAGGAAAGGGGAGTGACCACTCCCCTGACCTGCACCTCCCAGGGGAGGTGCCCAGAGCTCCTCCAGTGTGCCCCAGACCTCTGCCATCTTGGATTCAGAGGTGTTGCTGGCACACTGGACTGCTCTGAGTGGCCAGTGCCAGCAGGTGACGTCAGAGGCTCCTTCTGATAGGATCTTACCTCTCTTGGTAGCCAATCCTCCTAACTTGGTAGCCAAACCTCCTTTTCTGGCTATTTAGGGTCTCTGCTTTGGGGAATTCTTCAGATAATGAATGCAAGAGCTCATCAGAGTTTCTCTGCATCTCCCTCTTCACCTTCTGCCAAAGGATCGACCGCTGACTGCTCAGGACGCCTGCAAAACCGCAACAAAGTAGCAAGACGACTACTAGCAACCTTATATCGCCTCATCCTGCCGGCTTTCTCAACTGTTTCCAGGTGGTGCATGCTCTGGGGGTAGCCTGCCTCCTCCCTGCACCAGGAGCTCTGAAGAAATCTCCTGTGGGTCGACTGAATCTTCCCCTTGCAATGCAGGCACCAAAAGACTGCATCACTGGTCCTCTGGGTTCCCTCTCATCCTGACGAGCATGGTCCCTGGTACAAAGCAACTCTGTCCAAGGGACTCCCACAGTCCAGTGACTCTTCAGTCCAAGTTTGGTGGAGGTAAGTCCTTGCCTCCCCACGCTAGGCTGCAAAGCTGTGTTTCCCGTGATTTGCAGCTGCTCCGGCTCCTGTGCACTCTTCCAGGATTTCCTTTGTGCACAGCCTAGCCTGGGTCCACAGCACTCCGTCCTACAGTGCCCAGCTCGCTGAGTTGGCATCAGACGTCGTGGACTCCCTTTTGTAACTTCGGGTGGACTCTGGTTCACCACTCTTCCAAGTGCCTGTTTAGGTACTTCTGCGGGTGCTGCCTGCTTCTGTGAGGGCTCCCTGACTTGCTGGGCACCCCCTCTGTCTCCTCCTCCAAGTGGCGACATCCTGGCCCCTCCTGGGCCACAGCAGCACCCAAAAACCTCTACCGCATGGGAACACCTCTGCAAGCTTCTTCACGACATCGGACATCCATCCTCCAAAGGGAAAGTTCCTAGTCCTCTTCGTTCTTGCAGAAATCCAAGCTTCTTCCAACAGGTGGCAGCTTCCTTGCACCCTCAGCTGGCATTTCCTGGGCTCCTGCCCACTCTCGACACTGTTGCGTCTCTTGGATTTGGTCCCCTTCTCTTACAGGTACCCAGGTCCGGAAATCCACTGTTGTTGCATTGCTGGTGTTGTTTCTCTTGCAGAAACCCCCTATCATGACCTCTGTGCTCTCTGGGGGTAGTAGGTGCACTTTACACCTACCTTTCAGGGTCTTGGGGTGGGCTATTTTTCTAACCCTCACTGTTTTCTTACAGTCCCAGCGACCCTCTACAAGCTCACATAGGCTTGGGGTCCATTCGTGGTTCGCATTCCACTTTTGGAGTATATGGTTTGTGTTGCCCCTATACCTATGTGCTCCTATTGCAATCTACTGTAACTTTACATTGCTTGCATTACTTCCTTTTGCTATTATCTGCATACTTTTGGTTTGTGTACATATATCTTGTGTATATAACTTATCCTCATACTGAGGGTACTCATTGAGATACTTTTGGCATATTGTCATAAAAATAAAGTACCTTTATTTTTAGTACTTCTGTGTATTGTGTTTTCTTATGATATTGTGCATATGACACCAGTGGTATAGTAGGAGCTTTACATGTCTCCTAGTTCAGCATAAGCTGCTTTGCCATAGCTACCTTCTATCAGCCTAAGCTGCTAGAAACACCTCTTCTACACTAATAAGGGATAACTGGACCTGGCACAGAGTGTAAGTACCCTTGGTACCCACTATAAGCCAGGCCAGCGTCCTACAACCACCCTTGCAAGGAAGATGGAGCTATGGAGGCGAATCGTCGACAGGGTCAACGCAGTGGGACAGCACCCAAGAACTAGGGATGACATCAGGAAGAGGTGGAATGACCTATGGGGGATGGTGCGTTCTGTGGTCTCAAGACACCACCTGGCGATTCAGAGGACAAGCGGCGGACCCCCACCTCCTCCCCACAACTAACATCATGGGAGGAGCAGGTCTTGGCTATACTGCATCCTGAGGGCCTCGCAGGAGTAGAAGGAGGAATGGACTCTGGTAAGTTAAAGCTTTAACTACTTCATCCCCCACCCTACCTGTATGCCATCACAAACCCCCACCCACCCCCTCACCCCATCACTCCAACCCCTCACATCTGTCCCACCATCACAACCCACACATCCCAACACCAAGCCCTACATGCAACACCAAAGCATGGACACCCATCACCAATACATGGCCACTGCACATACCCACACAGACCCCTAAACAATTACCACACAAGCTCCAAAACAGGAATGGAAGCACTGGGGTACTGAGTCACCCACCCATTGCACACCATGGCACACACAGATGCAATAATCATGCCTTTACACCCCTGTAGAACCCCTACCCAATGTCACCGGACAGCAGGTTCCAGACATGTCCACTCCACCCACAGAAGAGGCCCACAGTGATGACAGCAGCTCTGTCCAACTGGACCTAGATGACCAGCCCGGCCCATCTGGGACCTCAGGACAGTCGGTTCCCCTCACACTGGCACAAGCCACCACAGAGCCTCCCCCCTCTGCCAACACCAGCACCGCACCCATCCAGCGGGCCCATACCTCTGTCCCCAGGACACGTCAAGCAGCAGTGTGTCCACCACTACAGGGAACCCAGGCTAACCAACCACCCCAACAACAGCAGGAACCTGGGGACAGTGGCGGTGGGCACACGGTTCAGGGGACAGAGGCCAGGAACACTGGGGAACTGGGAGGGCTGCTGTGCGACAGGGGGAGGACAGGCCCAGGGAACCCACTCTCCACGAGGCCCTCTCCAACATCATGGGAGCATACCACCATTCCCAGGAGACAATGGCAACAGTACTGGCCAAGTTTCGGGAGACCCAGTGGCTGCAGAAGGAACAGTATTTGGGGCTCAGGGAGGAACTCAAAGCCATCAAACCCTGGACACCATTGTAGGGGTGCTGAAGGACCTTGTGGACACGAGGAGGGACATTGTGGCACAACAAGGGGCCCCCGACACTAGCCTGGATGATGAACTGCCCACCACCTCTGCCGGCGCTAGTGGACAGGTGGCCCCGCCCCAGGACCAACAGGCAACCAGCACCCCACCCTCTGCAGAAGGAGAACCACCCCGCAAGCGGTCCCTGAGATCCAGGGCAAAGACAGAGAACAATGCCAAGACCCTTGCCAAGAAATGAGACCACCCTGATTGTCATCCCCCGTCCCACTTTGTAACCCTGTCCATCCATCTACTGCCCCAGCTCCACTTCCAATGCCCCCTTGGACAATGCACCTGTGAGACTAATAGACTGGACTCTGCCATGGACAATCCTCCACCATCACCCCTGACCAATTTACACTCCCCTCCACTAATTAGCACTTCAATAAAAAACCTTAAATCACAAAACAATCTGGAGTCAGTCTGTGCTTTCGTAAATGTGTATTTGCAAGAACAGAATTTTAAAGCCATATCCATTGTATCGTCAACATACCTATGTCACACAGCTCTAGTCCATAAGGAAACAAAGCAGATGTCACACAGTGGGACCCACATCTGTGAAATAGAAGGGGAAAGTGACAACTCAGGGTCCATACACTGGGTGTAAGTGGCAGACGGATGAGAGGTACAACAAGGGTATCGGATGTAGCAGTCAGTGATGTCTTCTTACCTGTGTCTCACTGGAAGTATTGTAGAATCACTGTGTTCCTGTTGTCGAGATCCTCTTCTCCTGCTTCCTCGTCTTCACTGTCCACAGGCTCCACAGCTGCAACACTTCCTTCTGGACCATCCTCCTGCAGAAAAGGCATCTGTCGTCGCAAAGCTAGATTGTGCAGCAAACAGCAGGCCACGATGATGAGGCAAACCTTCTTTGGTGAGTAGAATAGGGATCCACCTTTCATATGGAGGCACCTGAACCTGGCCTTCAGGAGGCCAAAGGTCCTCTCTATTATCCTCCTAGATCACCCATGTGCCTCATTGTAGCGTTCCTCTGCCCTTGTCCTGGGATTCCTCACTGGGGTCAGTAGCCATGACAGGTTGGGGTAGCCAGTCACCTGCAAATGTCGAGGGACAACTGTTAGACACACATTAACCCTTAGGGACTACCCCAGACCCAGACAAAGATTCACACTGGATAGGGTCCATGTCCTCACCTAATAGCCACACACGGTGCCTCTGGAGTTGCCCCATCACATAAGGGATGCTGCTATTACTCAGAATGTAGGCGTCATGCACTGATCCTGGAAACTTGGCGTTCACTGGTCTGCCAAACACACCATCTGCACATTCATCAAATGATAACTCTTACGGTTTCTGTACACCTGTTCACTCCTATGGGGGGGACCAAGGCCACATGTGTCCCATCAATGGCACCTATGATGTTGGGGATATGTCCCAGGTCATAGAAGTCAACCTTCACTGTAGGCAAATCCTCCACGTTAGGGAAAAGGATGTAGCTGGGCATGTGTTTCAGGAGGACAGACAACACTCTGGACAACACAATAGAAAACATTGGCTGGGACATCCCTGATGCAATGGCCACAGTTGTTTGAAATGACCCACTTGCCAGGAAATGGAGTACAGACAGGACCTCCACTGGAGGGGGGATTCCTGTGGGATGGCAGATAGCTGACATCAGGTCAGGCTCCAACTGGGCACACAGTTCCTGGATTGTGGCACGATCCAGTCTGTAGCTGAGTATAAAATGTCACTCTTCCATTGTCGCCAGGTCCACCAGTGGTCTGTACACTGGAGGATGCTGCCATCTCCTCACCTGCCCCAGCGGACGTGCCCTATGGACGAGAACAGCGAGCACACAGTCACCCAACACTGAGGTATCAAATAAAATATTTGTTGCACACATTTGTCAACCCGCTATGTGCCTGTCTTAGTGAGTATGCAAGGCCTAGATATGTGTGACGCATTTAAAATTTATGCCATGTGGCCCCATGAAATGGCAGTTGCCTGACCTGTAAGGTGGGACATGGAGATATGAGGTAACTGCGCTGGCGTTCTACACCGTCGCAGTACGCGGTCGAAGACCGCGGCGCAATCCTGCATTAGTTAACATTGGACCCTATTGGTCCAAGGAACCAATGATGATGTACGACGGCGGTGACGGTACGCATCGCTGCGGACGTGACTGCCATTTTCTCTCTGTACACCCACTTGATACCTGATCTTCGACAGGAGAGGACCTACACTGTAAGTGCTGCTGTGACCTGTGTCTGGAAGCGACAATAGCTTGAGTGTCTGGGGAAAGGGCCCCTGCCTTCACCACTGAGGAGTTGGAGAAACTAGTGGATGGGGTCCTCCCCCAATACATGCTACTCTACGGTCCTCCAGACAAACAGGTAAGTACACTGTGTGCATGTTGTATGGGCAATGCCTGTGTGGAGTGGTGTGGATGGGAGATAGATGGGGGGAGAATTAGGCGTGCATGAAACGACGGTGAGTGCATGTATGTCATGGCAAGGGTAGGGACGCGGGCCAATGACTGTGATGGTCCGGATGGTAATATCTTCTTTTGCCCTGTACTATTCCTGTAGGTCAGCGCCCACCAGAAGAAGGATATTTGGCGTGTCATCGCCAAGGACGTCCGGACCCTGGGGTCCACCACAGGCAGAGCACCCACTGCCGTAAAAGATGGGAGGACATTCGCCACTGGAGCAAGAAGACGGCGGAGGCCCAGCTGGTGATGGCCTCCCAACGTGGGAGGAGTGTCTGTCGCACCATGACCTCCCTGATGTTCCGGATCCTGGCAGTGGCCTATCCGGTGCTTGAGGGCATCACAGCAGCCACAAGGGGGTGAGTACACTCTCATTCAGCTGACTCTGCACGCATTGGAGGTGTCTGGGTGGGGGAGGTGGGCTGTGGGATCCCTTAGGCCAGGGCGGGTTTAGTAGGTAAGGTCCCTTTGTAAGGCAGGCCATGTGGCACCCCACCCCACCAGTGTTCAGAGCCAACTACACCTCGTCTGGCTCCTGTGACTTCCAGGTGTGCAGCAAGCGGGCATAGGCCTTGTACCCCATGTCCCTGTGATTAATTATGGAATCCTAAGTGCATGGCATAGTGCAGAGGGCTGCTGTGTCTGTAGTGTCCGCCAACGGTAGCGGTATTGCATGTACTGAACATGTCTTTCTTCTGTCTCCCCCCCCCACTTTTTGTGGTCTCCCTGTTCTTGTGTGCAATAGCATCATCAGGCGGAGGAGCAGTGGCACCGGAGCAGGAGGGAGCTGCATCCCACATGGCCCTGGAGGGCGACACTACGGAGTCTGAAGCCACTAGTGGGACAGAGGGCGAGGGGAGCTCCATGGCGGGGACAGGAGCTGAGACCAGCGACACAGACTCCTCCTCTGATGGGAGCTCCGTAGCGGTGGCGGGCCCCTCTGGGCCCCCCGCATCTACAGGTACAGCCGCCACCCCCCTACCAGCCCCGCCCTTCCAACAGCCCCTCAGCCAGTGCCCCGTGGCCGCTCACCCAGGAGGGTGGGCTTCTCCTTTGCCCCAGGCACCTCAGGCCCTGCCCCAGTCAGCCCTGCTGCCCTCAGTGAGGAGGCCATTGACCTCCTCAGATCCCTCATTGTTGGGCATTCTACCATTCTGAATGCCATCCAGGGTGTAGAGAGGCAGTTGCAAAAGACTAATGCATACCTGGAGGGCATTCATTCTGGTCAGGCAGCCCAACAGCGAGCTTTTCAGACTCTGGCTTCAGCACTGATGGCAGCCAGTGTCCCTGTGTCCAGCCTCCCCCCTCCAACTTCCTCTACCCAGCCCCAAACCCCAGTACCTCAGCCTATCCCAGGCACACCCTCAGATCAGCATGCACACATATCAACAGACAAAAGTGGCTCAGGCAAACATTAGCACCACACATCCCACATGCACTCACACAAGCAACATCCCCATGCCCACATACCAACATCCACTTCCTCCACTGTGTCCCCTTCCTCCACGTCTCCCTCCTCCCAGTCTCGTCTCCACTCACACCTGCATGCACTACATCCTCAGCCACTATCTCCATCACCAGGACGCCCATCACCACACACCGCTCACGTGCAATCACCACCCCCACTACCATTCACACATCCCCTGTGTCCTCTACCAGTGTGTCTGTGAGCCCTCCTCCCAAAGTACACAAACACAGGCACACACCCACCCAACAGCCATCCACCTCACAACAGCCTCCGGCCCATGCACCTTCACCCAAATTCAGCAGACGTACACCTCCTACAACCACTACCTCTTCCTCCACTCCCATATCCCCTCCATCTACCCGTCCCAATGTGTCTAAGAAACTTTTCCTGGCTAATCTAGACCTCTTCCCTTCACCTCCCCCACCCCTTCCGTCCCCTAGGGCACGCCTTGCAAGGTCCCAACCCAGCACCTCAGCCACCACATCAGCCGGACCAGTGGTGGCAAAAGTAACTGGCTTCTGGAGTGCGCCAGGCAGCAGGGCAGGCAGTGTGCAAAGGGGCAAGAGCGCGGACAGTCCCCCACCTCAGAAGCATAAAAAGTTGGCCACTGCCCGCAGGGAGAAGGGCAAAACACCTGCCATCAAGCCCTCTCCCAGGACTACGGTTTGAAGTGTGAAGACAGCTGCGCCAACATCCAAGGTGGGGAAGGGGCACATAAAGCAAGGTAAGTCCCCGCAAACCTGCACGGCGGACAAGACCGCCATCAGCACCGCTGCCCAGGACACCGCCGCCACCAGCCTTGCTGCCCAGGACACCGCCGCCACCAGCACCGCTGCCCAGGACACCGCCGCCACCAGCCACGCTGCCCAGGACACAGCCGCCACCAGCACCGCTGCCCAGGACACCGCCGCCAACAGCACCGCTTCCCAGGACACCGCCGCCACCAGCCCCACTGCCCAGGACACCGCCGCCACTAGCACCACTGCCCAGGACACCGCCGCCACCAGCACCGCAGGGCAATGAGCACCGCAAGGGCCGCCGCACATGAGGCCGCCACGGGCAGGATGAAGCACTCTGGGCACCAAGCCCCCTCCAGAACCAGTGGAGAAAGGCATCCACTCACCCTATCCTTGGCAGGATGAAGCACTCTGGGCACAAAACCCCCTCCAGAACCAGTGGAGAAAGGCATCCACTCACCCTATCCTTGGCAGGATGAAGCACTCTGGGCACCAAGCCCCTCCAGAACCAGTGGAGAATGGCATCCACTACCTCAGTCCTTGGCAGGATGAAGCACTCTGGGCACAAATCCCCATCCAGAACCAGTGGAGAACTGTTATCCACTAGTGAGACTGTGGCTTTGCACTCCCCAGGATGCAGCAGTGGGCAAACCACCCACTGTAGAGACTTGCCAGCACACCTCTGAATCCAAGATGGCAGAGGTCTGGGGCACGCTGGAGGAGCTCTGGGCACCTCCCCTGGGAGGTGCAGGTCAGGGGAGTGGTCACTCCCCTTTCCTTTGTCCAGTTTCGCACTAGAGCAGGGCTGGGTGACCCCTGAACCAGTGTAGACTGGCTTATGCAGAGATGGGCACCATCTGTGCCCATCAAAGCATTTCCAGAGGCTGGGGGAGGCTACTCCTCCCCAGCCCTGACACCTATTTCCAAAGGGAGAGGGTGTAACACCCTCTCTCTGAGGAAGTCCTTTGTTCTGCCTTCCTGGGCCAGGCCTGGCTGGCACCCAGGAGGGCAGAAGCCTGTCTGAGGGGTTGGCAGCAGCAGCAGCTGCAGTGAAACCCCGGGAAAGGTAGTTTGGCAGTACCCGGGTTCTGTGCTAGAGACCCGGGGGATCATGGAATTGTCCCCCCAATGCCAGAATGGCCTAGACATATTACATGGCCATGTTCGGAGTTACCATTGTGACGCTGTACATAGGTAGAGACCTATGTACAGTGCATGCGTGTAATGGTGTCCCCGCACTCACAAAGTCCGGGGAATTTGCCCTGAACAATGTGGGGGCACCCTGGCTAGTGCCAGGGTTCCCACACACTAAGTAACTTTGCACCCAACCTTCACCAGGTGAAGGTTAGACATATAGGTGACTAATAAGTTACTTAAGTGCAGTGGTAAATGGCTGTGAAATGACATGGATGTTATTTTACTCAGGCTGCACTGGCAGGCCTGTGTAAGACTTGTCTGAGCTCCCTATGGGTGGCAAAAGAAATGCTACAGCCCATAGGGATCTCCTGGAACCCCAATACCCTGGGTACGTAGGTACCATATACTAGGGAATTATAAGGGTGTTCCAGTGTGCCAATGAGAATTGGTAAAATTAGTCACTAGCCTGCAGTGACAATTTTAAAAGCAGAGAGAGCATAAGCACTGAGGTTATGGTTAGCAGAGCCTCAGTGATACAGTTAGACACCACACAGGGAACCCATACAGGGCATACTTTATGAGCACTGGGGTCCTGGCTAGCAGGATCCCATTGACACAGGTAAAAACAAACATACACACAAGTAAAAATGGGGGTAACATGCCAGGCAAGGTGGTACTTTCCTACAGTCTTGCAATCCGAATCTGAGGAAACACCCAGAGGAGAGTCCCTAAATAGACCTGAAAGGGGGATTGGTTGTAGGAAAGTACCATCTTACCTGGCATGTTACCCCCAAATTTGCCTGTCTGTCAGTGTGTTTTTGCCTGTCTCACTGGGATCCTGCTGGACAGGACCCCAGTGCTCATTGTTTGTGGCCTAATGTGTATGCATGTGTAGTGCCTAACTGTGTCACTGAGGCTCTGCTAATCAGAACCTCAGTGCTTATGCTCTCTCTTACCTTACATTTGTCACTGTAGGCTAGTGACCAATTTTACCAATTCAAATTGGCACATTGGATCACCCTTATAATTCCCTTGTATATGGTACCAAGGTACCCAGGGTATTGGGGTTCCAAGAGCACCTTATGGGCTGCAGCATTACTTTTGCCACCCATAGGGAGCTCAGACAAACCTTTCACAGGACTGCCACTGCAGTCCTGGTAAGATAGTGTCCACAGTATTTTACAGCCATTTTACACTGCACTTAAGTAACTTATAAGTCACCCATATGTCGAACTCTGGCTGGGTGCAAAGTTACTAAGGTGGTCATTAGTGTTAAAGCGGCGGTAAAACCGCAAACAGCCCGGCGGTCCAAAAAATGGGATTATGACCATGGCGGAAACCGCCAACATAGACAGCCACTTTAACACTCGGACCGCCACGGCGGTACAAACAAACAGCGCAGCAGTCACCGCCAACAGACAGGCGGAAGACAATGTACCGCCCATACTATTACAACAGGACAATCCGCCACCTTTTCCGGGGCGAATTCACCGCGAATAAAAAAACGGCGGAAACAGGACTTGGAAGGGAAAACGCTCATCTCTACACAACCCACGAGGAACCAGGACGCCATGGAACCTGAACTCCAAATACTCCCTGCCTTTGTCCTCCTGCTCCTCTACCAGGAGCACGAACGCCGGCGGCGAAGACCACTGTGAGTACCGCACCTACGACACAGGGGAGGAGGGAGGGAAAAGAGAGTGACACACACACGCAACACGCAACACCCCCACCCCCATCCTCACACACAACAACATACACACCAACACATGCTGAAACATTACATTTACACCCCCCAACCCCCTGGAAGAATGCAAAGACAAAAGGAAATGATAATAACGATTGTTATCTATTCAAATCCAGTACACATAAATACATATACACTATTTACAAATATGTACAAAAGAATCCAAGTCCAGGTACTGCACCTATATAGTCAGTGGATCACTGGGCCCAAAATGCATGGGTAAGGCCCACACTAGATACCCGATCGAAACGGAGAGAACACGGCTGGGGCATCAGATAGAAATACAACAGGCACCTCAGGGGGAAGGGAAGGGGGGCACCTCAGCCGGATGACTGCACGACGCCTGATCCACGAAGGGCCTCCATGCCCACTGCTCTATCCTGGGGAGTGCAAAGCCACAGTCTCTCAAGTCTATACAGTGGGTGGGTTGCCCACTGCTGCATCCTGGGGAGTGCAAAGCCACAGTCTCACAAGTCTATACAGTGGGTGGTTTGCCCACTGTTCAATCCTGGGGAGTGCAAAGCCACAGCCTCTCAAGTCTCTCCAATGGGTGGGTTGCCCATTGTTCAATCCTGGGGAGTGCAAAGCCACAGTCTCTCAAGTCTCTCCAGTGGGTGGGTTGCCCACTGTTCAATCCTGGGGAGTGCAAAGCCACAGCCTCACAAGTCTATACAGTGGGTGGTTTGCCCACTGTTCAATCCTGGGGTGTGCAAAGCCACAGTCTCTCAAGTCTATACAGTGGGTGGTTTGCCCACTGTTCAATCCTGGGGAGTGTAAAGCCACAGTCTCTCAAGTGGATAACAGTCACCACTGGTTCTGGAGGGGGCCTTGTGCCCAGAGTGCTTCATCCTGCCAAGGACTGAGGTAGTGGATGCCATTCTCCACTGGTTCTGGAGGGGGCTTTGTGCCCAGAGTGCTTCATCCACTGGTTCTGGAGGGGGCTTTGTGCCCAGAGTGCTTCATCCTGCCAAGGACAGAGGTAGTGGATGCCTTTCTCCACTGGTTCTGGAGGGGGCTTTGTGCCCAGAGTGCTTCATGCAGCCAAGGATAGGGTGAGTGGATGCCTTTCTCCACTGGTTCTGGATGGGGATGTGTGCCCAGAGTGCTTCATCCTGACAAGGATAGGGTGAGTGAATGCCTTTCTCCACTGGTTCTGGAGGGGGATTTGTGCCCAGAGTGCTTCATCCTGCCAAGGATAGGGTGAGTGGATGCCTTTCTCCACTGGTTCTGGAGGGGGATTTGTACTCAGAGTGCTTCATCCTGCCAAGGACTGCGGTGGTGGATGTGATACTCCACTGGTTCTGGAGGGGGCGTGGTGCCAGGAGTGCTTCATCCTGCCTGTGGCGGACTCAGTAGCGTCGGAATCATTTGCGCTGACTGACCTGCGGGGCTGCTGGCGGCGGTGTCCTGGGCAGCGGTGCTTGTGGTGGTGTCCTTGGCAGCGGTGCCTGTGGCAGCGGTTCAGCTGGTGGCGGTCTTGTCCTGCCCTGCGGGGCTGCTGGCGGCGGTGTCCTGGGCAGCGGTTCAGCTGGTGGCTGTCTTGTCCTGCCTTGAGGGGCTGCTGGCGGCAGTGTCCTGGGCAGCGGTTCAGCTGCTGGCGGTCTTGTCCTGCCCTGCGGGGCTGCTGGCAGCGGTGTCCTGGGCAGCGGTTCAGCTGCTGGCAGTCTTGTTCTGCCTTGCGGGGCTGCTGCTGGCAGTCGCTTCCTGGGCAGTGTGGCTGATGTCGGTCGCTTCCTGGGCAGAGTGGCTGATGGCGGTCCTGTCTGTGGCAGCGGGGCTGCTGCTGGCGGTCGCTTCCTGGGCGGTGTGGCTGCTGGCGGTCCTGTCTGTGGCAGCGGGGCTGCTGCTGGCGGTCGCTTTCTGTCCAGCGGGGCTGCTGCTGGTGGTCGCTTCCTGGGCAGTGTGGCTGCTGGCGGTCATGTCTGTGGCAGCAGGGCTGCTGCTGGCGGTCGCTTCCTGGGCAGTGTGGCTGATGGCGGTCACTTCCTGGGCAGTGTGGCTGATGGCGGTCGCTTCCTGGCCAGGGGGGCTGCTGCTGGCGGACGCTTCCTGGGCAGTGTGGCTGCTGGCAGTCCTGTCTGTGGCAGCGAGGCTGCTGCTGGCGGTCGCTTCCTGGGCAGTGTGGCTGATGGCAGTCGCTTCCTTGGCAGTGTGGCTGATGGCGGTCGCTTCCTGGCCAGCGGGGCTGCTGCTGCCGGTCACTTCCTGGGCAGTGTGGCTGCTAGCGGTCCTGTCTGTGGCAGCGGGGCTGCTGCTGGCGGTCGCTTCCTGGGCAGCGGGGCTGGTGGCGGACTTGTCCGCCATGCTGATCTTCCCAGACTTGCCGGTTTTACTGTGCCCCTTTCCCACCTTGGATGGTGTCGCAGCTGTCTCCACACTCCCAACTGTACCCCTGGGAATGGCTTTCTTGGCTGGTTTCTTTCTCCTCTCTCGCCGGGCACTGCCCAACTTTTTATGCTTGACAGGTGGGGGACTGTCCGTGCTCTGGCTCCTTGCCACACTGCCTGTCCTGCTGACTGGTGCACTCCATATTCCAGTGACTACTGGCACCACTGGTCCCGCCGATGTTGTGGCTGGGGTGCTAGGTTGGGACCTGGAGAGTCGGGCCCTAGGAGACTGACAGGGTGGGGGTGGTGAGGAAAAGAGGTCAAGGCTGGCCAGGAAAAGTTTCTTAGGAACACTGGTACGGGTAGCTGGAGGGGGTTTGGGAGTGGAGCAAGAGGTAGTGGTTGTAGGCGGTGTACGTTTGGTGACTTTGGGTGAATGTGCATGGGCTGGAGGCTGTCGTGAGGTGGATGGCTGTTGGGTGGGTGTGTGGCTGCATTTGTGTACCTTGGGAGGTGGCCTCACAGACACACTGGGAGAGGACACAGGGGATGTGTAAATGGTAGTGGGGGTGGTGAGTGCACTTGAGTGGGTTGTGGTGGTGGGTGTGCTGGTGATGGACGTAGTGGCTGAGGATGTCGTGCATGCAGGTGTGAGTGGAGACGAGACAGGGAGGGAGGAGGGAGATGAGGAGGAGGGGGACACAGTGGAGGCAGTGGATGTTGGTGTGTCTTTATGTGTGTGATGCTTGCGTGAGTGCCTGTGGGATGTATGGTGCTTATGTTTGCCAGAGCTTCCCTTGTGTGTTGAGGTGTGTGCATGCTGGTCTGAGGGTGTGCTTGGGATAGGCTGAGGTACAGGGGTGTGGGTCTGGGTGGAGGAAGTTGGAGGGGGAGGCTAGAGACAAGGACAATAGCTGCCATCAGTGCAGAGGCCAGAGTCTGAAAAGCTCGCTGAAGGGCTGCCTGACCAGAGTGAATGCCCTCCAGGAATGCATTGGTTTTTTGCAACTGGCTCTCTACACCCTGGATGGCATTCAAAATGGTAGACTGCCCAACAGTGAGGGACCTGAGGAGGTCAATGGCCTCCTCACTGAGGGCAGCAGGGGTGGCAGGGGCTGAGGTGCCTGGGGGGAAGGAGATGCCCACCCTCCTGGGTGAGCGGGCGCGTGGCAAAGGCTGAGGGGCTGCTGGGAGGGCGGTGCTGGTGGGGGGGTGGTGGCTGTACCTGTACATGTGGGGGGCACAGATGGGGCCACCACCGCAAGGGACCTCCCATCAGAGGAGGAGTCCGTCTCTCTGGTGTCAGCTCCTGTCCCCGCCGTGGAGCTCCCCTCGCCCTCCGTCCGTAGTGTCACCCTCCAGGGCCATGTGGGATGCAGCTCCCTCCTGCTCCGGTCCCACTGCTCCTCCGCCTGATGATGCTAATGCACACAAGTACAGGGAGACCACAAAAAGGGGGGGGGGGAGACAGAAGAAAGACATGTTCAGTGCATACAATACCGCTACCACTGGCAGACACGACAGACACAGAAGCCCCCTGCATTACGCTGCGCACTTGGGGTCCACTATTCAATCCCTGGGACATGGCTTACAAGGCTATGGCCGATTTCTGCACACATAGATGTCACAGGAGCATGACTAGGTGTAGTTGACACTATACACAGGTGGGGTGGGGTGGGGTGCCACAGGGCCTGCCTGAAGAAGGGAACTTAACTAGCAAACTAGCACTGGCCTAGGAGAACCCACAGCCCACCTTCCCACCCCGACACCTCCAATGTGCGCAGAATCTGCAGAATGAGAGTGTACTCACCCCCTTGTGGCTGCTGTGATGCCCTCAAGCGCCCATCCAAGTCCGGATACGCCACCGCCAGGACCCTGAACATCAGGGGGGTCATGGTGCGACGGGCACCCCTCCCACATTGGGAGGCCATCCCCAGCTGGGCCTCTGCCGTCTTCTTGCTCCAGCAGCGAATGTCCTCCCATCTTTTACAGCAGTGGGTGCTCTGTCGGTGGTAGACCCCCAGTGTCCGGACTTCCTTGGCGATGGCACGCCAGATGTCCTTCTTCTGGTGGGCGCTGACCTACAGGGGAAAAGAGAAGTAATTACCAACTGCACCGTCACAGTCATTTTGCCCGCATCCCTACCCTTGCCATGGCGCACATGCACTCACCGTCGTTTCATGGCTGCCTCATTCACACCCCCCCCCTATCTTTCATCCACCCCACTCCACACACGCATTGCCCATACAGCATGCTCACAGTGTACTTACCTGTTTGTCTGGAGGACCATAGAGTAGCGTGTACTGGGGGAGGACCCCATCCACGAGTTTCTCCAACTCCTCTGTGCTGAAGGCTGGGGCCCTTTCCCCAGATACACGAGCCATTGTCTCTTCCAGACTGAGGTCACAGCAGCACTTGCAGTGTAGGTCCTCTCCTGTCTAAGATCAGGTATCGAGTGATTGAACAGAGAGAAAATGGCTGTCACGTCCGCTGCGGTGCGTACCGTCACCATCGGCGTACATCGTCATTGGCTCCTGGGACCCATAGGGCCCAATGTTAACCAATGCAGAATTGCGCAGCAGTCTTCGACCGCCTACTGTGACGGTGTAGAACGCCAGCGCAGTTACCTCATATCCCCCTGTGCCACTTTACAGGTCAGGCAGCCGCCATTTCAGGGGCCCACATGGCATTATTTTTGACTGCGTCACACATACCTAGGCCTTGCCTAACCACTTATATAGGCAACTTTCGATTTATGAATATTTCCAGAGTAAGCTGTATTTACGTACCTCAGAGTTGGTTGACTCTCTGCTCGCTGTTCTCCTCCATAGACACCGTCCGCTGGGGCATGTGAGGAGATGGCGGCATTCTCCGGAGTACAGACAGCTGGTGGACCTATCGACAATGGAGGAAAGACATGTGATCATCACCTACAGGCTTGATCGTGCCACAATCCAGGAACTGTGTGCCCAGTTGGAGCCAGACCTGATGTCAGCTATCCGCCATCCCACAGGAATCCCCCCTCAAGTGCAGGTGCTGTCAGTACTCCATTTCCTAGCAAGTGGGTCATTTTAAACAACAGTGGCCATTGCATCAGGGTTGTCCAGGCCTATGTTTTCCAACGTGTTGTCCAAAGTGTTGTCTGCCCTGCTGAAACACATGCAGAGCTACATCGTTTTCCCTCGGGTGGAGGATTTGCCTACAGTGAAAGGTGACTTCTATGCCCTGGGACATATCCCCAACATCAAAGGTGCCATTGATGGGACACATGTGGCCTTGGCCCCCCCCCTGCAGGAGTGAACAGGTGTACAGAAACCGGAAGAGTTACCATTCGATGAATGTGCAAATGGTGTGTTTGGCAGACCAGTACATCTCCCATGTTATTGCCAAATTCCCTGGCTCAGTACATGACGCTTACATCCTGCGGAATAGCAGCATCCCTTATGTGATGGGGCAACTACAGAGGCACCGGGTGTGGCTATTAGGTGAGGACTGTAGGAAAGTACCATCTTGCCTGGCATGTTACCCCCATATTTCACTGTATGTATGTTGTTTTAGTCTATGTGTCACTGGGACCCTGCCACCCAGGGCCCCAGTGCTCATAAGTATGTGCCCTGTATGTGTTCCCTGTGTGATGCCTGTCTCACTGAGGCTCTGCTAACCAGAACCTCAGTGGTTGCTCTCTCTCTGCTTTCCAAATTTGTCACTAACAGGCTAGTGACTAAATTTACCAATTCTCATTGGCACACTGGTACACCCATATAATTTCCTTGTATATGGTACTGAGCTACCCAGGGTATTGGGTTTCCAGGAGATCCCTATGGGCTGCAGCATTTCTTTTGCCACCCATAGGGAGCTCTGGCAATTCTTACACAGCCCTGCCACTGCAACCTGAGTGAAATAACGTCCACGTTATTTCACAGCCATTTACCACTGCACTTAAGTAACTTCTAAGTCACCTATATGTCTAACCTTCACCTGGTGAAGGTTGGGTGCAAAGTTACTTAGTGTGTGGGCACCCTGGTGTAGGAGGCTGCCCTGGCTTGTAGTGGGTACCAGAGGTACTTACACTTTGTGCCAGGTCCAGTTATCCCTTATTAGTGTAGAAGGGGTGTTTCTAGCAGCTTAGGCTGATAGAAGGTAGCTATAGCAGAGCAGCTTAGGCTGAACTAGGAGATATGCAAAGCTCCTACTATACCACTGGTGTCATATGCACAATATCATAAGAAAACACATACACAGATATACTAAAAATAAAGGTACTTTATTTTTATGACAATATGCCAAAAGTATCTCAGTGAGTACCCTCAGTATGAGGATGCCGAATATAAACAAGATATATGTACACAAGACCAAAAATATGCAGTAATAGCAAAAGGAAGTAATGCAAGCAGTGCAAAGTTACAATAGATTGCAATAGGAGCACATGGGTATGGGGACAACACAAACCATATACTCCAAAAGTGGAATGCGAACCACGAATGGACCCCAAGCCTATGTGAGCTTGTAGAGGGTCGCTGGGACTGTAAGAAAACAGTGAGGGTTAGAAAAATAGCCCACCCCAAGACCCTGTAAGGTAGGTGTAAAGTGCACCTACAACCCCCAGAGAGAACAGAAGTCATGATAGGGGGATTCTGCAAGGAAGACCAACACCAGTAATGCAACAACAGTGGATTTCCAGACCTGAGTACCTGTAAGACAAGGGGACCAAGTTCAAGAGTCGCGACAGTGTCGAGAGTGGGCAGATGCCCAGGAAATGCCAGCAGAGGGTGCAAGGAAGCTGCCACCAGATGGAAGAAGCTTTGTGTTCTGCAATAACAAAGAGGACTAGGAACTTCCCCTTTGGAGGATGGATGTCCCACGCCGTGAAGAAGCTTGCAGAGGTGTTCCCACTCAGAAAGACTGCAAACAAGCCTTGCTAGCTGCAAGGGTAGTGGTTAGGGTTTTTGGATGCTGCTGTGGCCCAGGGGGGACCAGGATGTCACCACTTGGATGAGGAGACAGAGGGGGCGCCCAGCAAGGCAGGGAGCCCTCACAGAAGCAGGCAGCACCCGCAGAAGTACCAGAACAGGCACTTAGAAGAGGAGTGGACTGGAGTCCACCCGAAGTCAGAAAAGGGAGTCCCACGACGCCGGAGGACAACTCAGAAGGTTGTGCACTGCAGGTTAGAGTGTCAGGGACCCAGGCTTGGCTGTGCACAAAGGAAATCCTGGAAGAATGCACAGGAGCCAGAGCAGCTGCAAATCACGCGGTACCCAGCAATGCAGTCTAGCGTGGGAAGGCAAGGACTTACCTCCACCAAACTTGGACGGAAGAGTCACTGGACTGTGGGAGTCACTTGGACAGAGTTGCTGAGTTCCAGGGACCACGCTCGTCGTGCTGAGAGGGGACCCAGAGGACCGGTGATGCAGTCTTTTGTTGCCTGCGGTTTCAGGGGAAGGATTCCGTCGACCCACAGGAGATTTCTTCAGAGCTCCTGGTGCAAGAAGGAGGCAGGCCACCCCCAGAGCATGCACCACCAGGAAACAGGCAAGTAAGACAGCAGGATGAAGCGATACAAGGTTGCAGTAGTCGTCTTTGCTACTTTGTTGCGGTTTTGCAGGCGTCCTGAGCAGTCAGCGGTCGATCCTTTGGCAGAAGGGGAAGAGGGAGATGCAGAGGAACTCTGGTGAGCTCTTGCATTCGGTATCTGAAGAATTCCCCAAAGCAGAGACCCTAAATAGCCAGAAAAGGAGGTTTGGCTACCTAGGAAGGAGGATAGGCTAGTAAGAAAGGTAAGAGCCTATCAGAAGGAGTCTCTGACGTCACCTGATGGCACTGGCCACTCAGAGCAGTCCAGTGTGCCAGCAACACCTCTGAATCCAAGATGGCAGAGGTCTGGGACACACTGGAGGAGCTCTGGGCACCTCCTAGGGGAGGTGCAGGTCAGGGGAGTGGTCACTCCCCTTTCCTTTGTCCAGTTTCATGCCAGAGCAGGGCTGGGGGATCCCTGAACCGGTGTAGACTGGCTTATGCAGAGATGGGCAGCATCTGTGCCCATCAAAGCATTTCCAGAGACTGGGGGAGGCTACTCCTCCCCAGCCTTCACACCTATTTCCAAAGGGAGAGGGTGTCACACCCTCTCTCAGAGGAAATCCTTTGTTCTGCCTTCCTGGACCAGGCCTGGCTGGGCCCCAGGAGGGCAGAAACCTGTCTGAGGGGTGGCAGCAGCAGCTGCAGTGAACCCCGGGAAAGGTAGTTTGGCAGTACCCAGGTCTGTGCTAGAGACTCGGGGGATCATGGAATTGTCTCCCCAATGCCAGAATGGCATTGGGGTGACAATTCCATGATCCTAGACATGTTACATGGCCATGTTCAGAGTTACCATTGTGATGCTATACATAGGTAGAGACCTATGTACAGTGCACGGTGTAATGGTGTCCCCGCACTCACAAAGTCCGGGGAATTTGCCCTGAATGATGTGGGGGCACCTTGGCTAGTGCCAGGGTGCCCACACACTAAGTAACTTTGCACCCAACTTTCACCAGGTGAGAGTAGGACATAAAGGTGACTTATAAGTTACTGAAGTGCAGTGGTAAATGGCTGTGAAATAACGTGGAAGTTATTTCACTCAGGCTGCACTGGCAGGCCTGTGTAAGAATTGTCATATCTCCCTATGGGTGGCAAAAGAAATGCTGCAGCCCATAGGGATCTCCTGGAACCCCAATACCCTGGGTACCTCAGTACCATATACTAGGGAATTATAAGGGTGTTCCAGTATGCCAATGTGAATTGGTGAAATTGGTCACTAGCCTGTTAGTGACAATTTAGAAAGCAGAGAGAGCATAACCACTGAGGTTCTGGTTAGCAGAGCTTCAGTGAGACAGTTAGGGGGTCATTCCAACCCTGGCGGTCGGTGTTAAAGCGGCGGCAATACCGCAAACAGGCTGGCGGTAAAAAAAATGCAATTCCGACCCTGGCGGAAACCGCCAACATGGACCGTCACTTCAACACACCGCCCGCCACGGTGGAACAAACAAACAGTGCGGCGGTCACCGCCAACAGACAGGCGGGAGACAATGTACCGCCCACCCTATCACAACACACCAATCCGCCACCTTTTCCGGGGTGGTAGCCCCGCCGATAAAAACACGGCGGAAACAGCCATTTCAAACGGAAAACGCTCACCTCCATACACCCCACGAGGAATCTGGACAGCATGGAACCCGAACTCCACATCCTCCCAACGATTGTCTTCCTGCTCCTCTACCAGGAGCACGAACGCCGGCGCAGAAGACAACGGTGAGTACTGCTCCTACGACACAGGGGAGGGTGGAGGCAAAAAATTACGGGGACACACATATGCGACACACCCACCCTCACCCTCACCCACTACAACACACACATCAATGCATAGCAACACATCACAGTTACACCCCCAAACCCCTCGGAAGAATGCAAAGACAAAATGAAATGATTATAAACATTGGAATATATTGTATGACTGGCCTTAAAATATATCACACATATAAAAGTTTTATATACATAAATTGTCCAGTCCGATATTTGTATCAGGCATTGTTCGTGGACCACTGGGCCCAAATCACATGGGCAAAGCCCACACAGGATACCTGACTCCAACGGAGAGAACACTGCAGGGGCATCAGATACCAAAACTACAGGCACCTCAGGGGGAAGGGAAGGGGGGGCACCTCAGCCAGATGAGTCCACAACGCCAGATCCATGAGGGGCCTCCATGGCCACTGTTCCATCCTGGGGAGTGCAAAGCCACAGTCTCTCAAGTCTCTACAGTGGGTGGCTTGCCCACTGTTCCATCCTGGGGAGTGCAAAGCCACAGTCTCTCAAGTCTCTACAGTGGGTGGCTTGCCCACTGTGCCATCCTGGGGAGTGCAAAGCCACAGTCTCTCAAGTCTCTACAGTGGGTTGCTTGCCCACTGTTACATCCTGGGAGTGCAAAGCCACAGTCTCTCAAGTCTCTACAGTGGGTGGCTTGCCCACTGATACATCCTGGGGAGTGCAAAGCCACAGACTCTCAAGTCAATATCAGTCTCCACTGGTACTGAAGGGGGACCAGTGCCCAGATTGCTTCGCGCAGCCCTGCCCGACACAGATGCGGGCCTGCCCCTTCCGCCAATGGGCCAGCGGTGCTTGAGACGGCGGTGCCCAGTTCAGCGGTGCTTGAGACGGCGGTGCCCAGCGCAGTGGTGCTTGAGATGAAGGGCCCAGCGCAGCGGTGCTTGAGATGAAGGGCCCAGTTCAGCGGTGCTTGAGACGGCGGTGCCCAGTTCAGCGGTGCTTGAGACAGCGGTGCCCAGCGCAGCGGTGCTTGAGATGAAGGGCCCAGTTCAGCGGAGCTTGAGACGGCGGTGCCCAGTTCAGCGGTGCTTGAGACGGCAGTGCCCAGCGCAGCGGTGCTTGAGATGAAGGGCCCAGCGCAGCGGTGCTTGAGATGAAGGGCCCAGTTCAGCGGTGCTTGAGACGGCGGTGCCCAGTTCAGCGGTGCTTGAGACAGCGGTGCCCAGCGCAGCGGTGCTTGAGATGAAGGGCCCAGTTCAGCGGAGCTTGAGACGGCGGTGCCCAGTTCAGCGGTGCTTGAGACGGCAGTGCCCAGCGCAGCGGTGCTTGAGATGAAGGGCCCAGCGCAGCGGTGCTTGAGATGAAGGGCCCAGTTCAGCGGTGCTTGAGACGGCGGTGCCCAGCGTAGCGGTGCTTGAGATGAAGGGCCCAGTTCAGCGGTGCTTGAGACGGCGGAGCCCAGTTCAGCGGTGCTTGAGACGGCGGTGCCCAGCGCAGCGGTGCTTGAGACGGCGGTGCCCAGCGCAGCGGTGCTTGAGATGAAGGGCCCAGTTCAGCGGTGCTTGAGACGGCGGTGCCCAGCGCAGCAGTGCTTGAGATAAAGGGCCCAGCGCAGCGGTGCTTGAGGTGAAGGGCCCAGTTCAGCGGTGCTTGAGACGGCGGTGCCCAGTTCAGCAGTGCTTGAGACGGCGGTGCCCAGCGCAGCGGTGCTTGAGACGGCGGTGCCCAGCGCAGCGGTGCTTGAGACGGCGGTGCCCAGTTCAGCGGTGCTTGAGACGGCGGTGCCCAGCGCAGCGGTGCTTGAGACGGCGGTGCCCAGCGCAGCGGTGCTTGAGATGAAGGGCCCAGCGCAGCGGTGCTTGAGATGAAGGGCCCAGTTCAGCGGTGCTTGAAACGGCGGTGCCCAGTTCAGCGGTGCTTGAGACGGCGGTGCCCAGCGCAGCGGTGCTTGAGATGAAGGGCCCAGCGCAGCGGTGCTTGAGACGGCGGTGCCCAGTTCAGCGGTGCTTGAGACGGCGGTGCCCAGCTCAGCGGTGCTTGAGATGAAGGGCCCAGCGCAGCGGTGCTTGAGACGGCGGTACCCAGTTCAGCGGTGCTTGAGACGGCGGTGCCCAGCGCAGCGGTGCTTGAGACGGCGGTGCCCAGCGCAGCGGTGCTTGAGATGAAGGGCCCAGCGCAGCGGTGCTTGAGATGAAGGGCCCAGTTCAGCGGTGCTTGAGACGGCGGTGCCCAGTTCAGCGGTGCTTGAGACGGCGGTGCCCAGCGCAGCGGTGCTTCAGATGAAGGGCCCAGCACAGCGGTGCTTGAGACGGCGGTGCCCAGTTCAGCGGTGCTTCGGATGACTGCCCAGTTCAGCGGATCCGCCCATGGCGTGGAGATCATTCGCCACCTGACCTGTGGCTGGCTGCGCCTTCCTGCCCACCTGGGATGGGCCTGGTGGGGCCCTCCTGGGCTGTAGTACCGGGCCTGTTGGTGTCCTCCTGCCCACCTGGGATGGGGCATGCGGGGCCCTCCTGCACAGCTGGGCTGCTGGCGGTCTTGTCGGGCGTGCTGCCCTTCCCAGCCTTCCCTGTTCGCCTGTGGCCCTTCCCCACCTTTGGAGGTGTGCCAGCTGGCACCACACTCCCTGCCGGAGCCATGGTAGGGATTTTGGTCCCAGGTGTTGCAGGCCTCTTGCGCCGGCCACTCACAATCTTCGCATGTTTTTGCGGGGGTGGGCTGGCCGTGCCTTGGCTCCCTACAGAACTGGCTGACCTTGAGGGTGGGGGACTCCGCAGTCCATGGCAGACTGTCTTCACAGGGCCCGCTTTTGTGGTGGCTGAGGTGCTGACTGGAGTCCTATTAGATGGACGGGGTGGGGGAGTTGTTGGAAAGAGGTCAACTTTTGATAGGAAAATAAGTTTAGAAAGAGAGGGACGGGTAGGTGTAGTAGGTATGGGAGTGGAGGAAGAGGTTGTGGTTGTAGGAGTTTGAAGTCTGCTGTCTTTGGGTCAGGTGCTTGGGCTGGAGGCTGTCGTGAGGTGGATGGCTGTTGGGTGGGTGGCTGCCTGCGTTTGTGTAGCTTGGAAGAGGGGGTGACAGACACACTGGGAGAGGACACAGGGGACGTGTGAATGGTAGTGGGGGTGGTGACTGCACATGTGCGGGGGGTTCTGGTGGGTGTGCTGGTGATGGACGTAGTGGCTGAAGATGTTGTGCATGCAGGTGTGTGAGGAGACGTGACAGGGAGGGAGGAGGGAGACGAGGAGGAGGGGGACACAGTGGAGGCAGTGGGTGTTGGTATGTCTGCATGTGGATGTTGCTTGTGTGAATGCTTGTGTGATGTGTGGTGCTTATGTCTGTCTGAGCTTCCCTTGGGTGTTGAGGTGTGTGCAGGCTGGTCTGATGGTGTGTCTGGGATAGGCAGAGGTACAGGGGATTGGGTATGGGTGGAGGAAGTTGGAGGGGGGAGGCTAGAGACAGGGACAATTGCTGCCATCAGTGCTGAGGCCAGAGTCTGGAACGATCGCTGATGGGCAGCCTGACCAGAATGAATGCCCTCCAGGTATGCATTACTCTGGTGCACCTCCCTTTCTACACCCTGGATGGCATTCAAAAGGGTAGACTGCCCAACAATGAGCGTCCTCAGGAGGTCAATGACCTCCTCACTGAGGGCAGCAGGGGTGACTGGGGCAGGGCCTGAGGTGCCTGGGGCGAAGGAGATGCCCACCTTCCTGGGTGAGCGGGCACGGGGCAAACGCTGAGGGGCTGCTGGGAGGGCGGTGCTGGTGCGCTGGGTGGCGGCTGTACCTGTTGGTGCGGGGGGCACGGATGTTGCCACCACCACAAGGGAACTCCCTTCAGAGGACGAGTCGCTGTCACTGACATCCGCACAAGTCCCCGCTGTGGAGCTCCCCTCGCCCTCCGTCTCACTGGTGAATTCCGATTCTGTTGCATGGCCCGCCATGGCCATGTGAGATGCAGCTCCCTCTTGCTCCGATGCCACTTCTCCTCCGCCTGATGATGCTAATGGACAAATGAACAGGAAGACAACAAAAAAGGGGGGTGGGGAAAAATAAAGAAATGTTGAGTGCATGCATTGGCGACACCGTTGGCGGACAGGACAGACACAGAAGCCCCCTGCACTACGCCGCGCACTTGGGGTCGACTACGCAATCTGTGGGACATGGCCTACAAGCCTATGGGCGACCTCTGCTCACATACATGACACAGGGCAATGAATAGCTGTACTTGGCACCCTACAGAGGTGGGGGGCGGGGGCACAGGGCCATGCCTTACGGAGGGGCCTAGCCTACAGATATCGCCCTGGCCTAGGGATACCCACAGCCCTCCACCCCCACCCAGACACCTCCACTGCGCACAAAGTCCCCAGGCTTTGAGTGTACTCACCCCCTTGTGTCTGCTGTGATGTCCTCACGCGCCCATCCAAATCGGGGTAGGCCACCGCCAGGATCCGGGACATCAGGGGGGTCAAAGTACGACAGGCACCCCTCCCACGTTGGGAGGCCATCCCCAGCTGAGCCTCAGCCGTCTTCCTGCTCCAGCGTCGGATGTCCTCCCATCTCTTCCGGCAGTGGGTGCCCCGTCTCTGGTGGATCCCCAGGGTCCGGACGTCCTTGGCGATGGCACGCCAAATATCGATTTTCTGGTGGGCGCTGACCTATGTGACATGTACAGGGAGAGAAGAATAATCATCACCTTCTGCATGCTCGATGTGAGTGGCCCCCCATCCCCACCCTTGCCATGTGGCACATGCTCTCATCTGTCGTTTGATGCATGCCTCAATCGCTCCCCTCCCCACCATCTTTCATCCACCCCACTCAACACAGGCATTGGCCTCAAAGCATGGTCCCAGTGTACTTACCTGTTGGTCTGGAGGACCGTAGAGTAGCGCATACTGGGGGAGGACCCCATCCACGAGTTTCTCCAACTACTGAGCAGTGAAGGCAGGGGCCCTTTCCCCAGTCGCATGAGCCATTGTCTCTTCCAGACCGTGGTCACAGCAGCACTTGCACTGTAGGTCCTCTCCTGTCGAAGATCAGGTATCGAGTGATTAAGCAGATAGAAAATGGCGGTCACGCCCGCAGCGGTGCGTACCGCGGCGGTGCGTACCGCGGCGGTGCGTACCGCGACCGCCGGCGCACATCGTCATTGGCTCCTGAGACCCATAGGGTTCAATGTTAACCAATGCTGCTTTGCGCCGCGGTCTTCGACCGCCTACCGCCACGGTGTGCCACGCCAGCGCATTGACCTCACATCCCATTGTCGCACTTCACAGGTCAGGCAGCCACCATTTCAAGGGCCCACATGCCTTATTTTCTACTGCGTCACACATACCTAGGCCTTGCATCGACACTCATACAAGCCATTCAATGCATTGGGAATCGTGTTATGTGCAAGCTGTGTTTATGTACCTGTGGGTAGATTGACTCAGTGCTCGCTGTTGTCCTTCATAGGCACCGTCCGTTGGGACATGCGAGGAGATGGAGAAATCTTCCCGTGTACAGACCGCTGGTGGACCTGTCGACAATGGAGGAAAGACATGTCATACTGACATACAGGCTTGACCGAGACACTATACAGGAACTGTGTGCCCAGCTGGAGCCAGACCTGATGTCACCAATCCGCCAACCCACAGGGATCCCCCCTCTAGTGCAGGTGCTGTCAGTACTCCATTTCCTTGCAAGTGGGTCATTTCAAACAACAGTGGCCATATCATCAGGGATGTCCCAGCCCATGTTTTCCAAGGTGTTGTCCAGAGTGTTGTCTGCCCTGCTCAAACACATACAGAGATACATCGTCTACCCTGAGGTGGGGGATTTGGCTACAGTGAAGGCTGATTGCTATGCCCTTGGACATATACCCAACATCATTGGTGCCATTGATGGGACACATGTTGCTTTGGTCCCCCCCAGCAGGAGTGAACAGGTGTACAGGAACAGGAAGAGTTATCATTCCATGAATGTCCAGATGGTGTGTTTGGCTGACCAGTACATCTCCCATGTTAATGCCAAGTTCCCTGGGTCAGTGCATGACGCGTACATCATGCGGAATAGCAGCATCCCTTACGTGATGGGTCAACTCCAGAGGCACCGTGTGTGGCTATTAGGAGACTCTGGTTACCCCAACCTGTCATGGCTACTGACCCCAGTGAGGAATCCCTGCCTTCTCTGCAGGAGGATGGTCAAGATGGTGGTGTTGTAGCAGCTGTGGAGCCTGTGGAGAGTGAAGAGGAGGAAGGCGAAGAGGACGACATAGAGAACAGGAACACAGTAATACAGCAGTATTTTCAATGACACACAGGTAAGAATCCACAACGGCATTTTACATATACTTAACCCCTACTACCTCTCTACTGTCTGACCTTTTCCCCCAGTGTATGGTAACTGAGTTGTGACTTTCCCTTCCGATTTCAGAGATGTGGGCCCCACTGCGTGACATCTGCTTTAATTCCCCATGGACTACAGCTATGTGACATTGGTATGTTGGCATCACAATGTGAATATGCCATTTGGCACGGTAATGTCTAATACATTTGTACAAAATCTCAGCCAGACTCCAGATTGTTTTATGCAATAAGTGTGTTTATTACAGTGCTCAAAATTGGTGGGTGGTTGCAAATCGTTGAGGTGTGATGGTGGAGGATTGTCCATGGCAGAGTCCAGACTATCAGTATCACAGGTGCATTGTCCAGATGCCTGTGGAAAGTGGAGCAGGGGCAGTGTAAGGTTGGACAGGGTGTCAATGTGGGACAGTGGGATGACAATCAGGGAGGTATCCTTTCCTGGCTGGGGTCTTGGCATCTTACTCTGTCTTCTTCCTGGATCTCAGGGCACGCTTGCGGGGTGGTTCTCCTTCTGCAGGGGGTGGGGTTCTGGTGGCCTGTTGGTTTTGTGTCAGGGCCTCCTGTCCACTAGCGCTGGCGGAGGTGGTAGGCAGTTCTTGGTCCATGCTAGTGTCAGGGGCCCTTTGTGGTGCAACAGTGTCCCGCAATGTGGTGACTACCTGATTCAGAGCCACTACGATGGTGCCCATGGCGGAACTGATGTTTCTTAGTTCTTCCCTGAGCCCCATATACTGTTGCTCCTGCAGAAGCTGGATCTCCTGAAACCTGCCCAGGACCGTGGCCATCGTCTCCTGGGAGTGGTGGTATGCTCCCATGATGTTGGAGAGGGCCTCATGGAGAGTGGGTTCCCTGGGCCTGTCCCCCCCCTGTTGCGCAGCAGCCCTCCCAGTTCCCCTGTTTCCCTGGGCCTCTGTCCCCTGGACCGTGTGCCCACTACCACTGCCCCCAGGGCCCTGTTGTTGTTGGGGTGGTGGGTTAACCTGGGTGCCCTGTAGTGGTGGACACACCGCTGATTGACGTGTCCTGGGGACAGAGATATGGTCCCGCTGGGTGGGTGCTGTGCTGGTGTTCCCAGAGGGGGAAGGTCTGCTGTGGCCTGTGGCTGTCTGAGGGGAACCGACTATCCCGAGGTCCCTGATGGGCCGGGCTGGTCATCTAGATCCAGGGAGACAGAGCTGCTGTCATCACTGTGGGCCTCTTCTGGGGGTGGAGTGGACATTTGTGGACCCTCCTGCACGGTGACGTGGCGTTCGGGTCCTGCAGGGGTATAAAAGTATGGTTATTGCTTCTGTGTGTGCCATAGCGTGCAATGGGTGGGTGCCCGTGTACGCCTGTGCTTGCATTCCTGTGTGGGGGCTTTTGTGACGGTGGTTTGGCCGGGGGGGATGGGTATGTGCAGTGGGCATGCTTAGGTGATGGGTGTCCATGCTTTGTGGTCGCATGCAGGGCTTGGTGTTGGGATGGGTGGGTTGTGAGGGTGAGACATTTGCAAGGAGTAGGTGTGATGGGGGTGGGGGTGAGGGTGGGGGTATGAGTTGGCATGCTGGTGGGGTGGGGGGGATGAACTAGTTAAGATTTGACTTACCAGAGTCCATTACTCCGCCTACTCCTGCGAGGCCCTCAGGATGCAGGATCGCCAAGACCTGCTCGTCCCATGTTGTAAATTCTGGGGGAGGAGGTGGGGGTCCGCCGCCAGTCCGCTGCACCGCGATGTTGTGCCTGGATACCATGGAACGCACCTTCCCCGTTAGGTCGTTCCACTGCTTCCTGATGTCCTCCCGATTTCTTGGGTGCTGTCCCACAGCGTTGACCCTGTCCACTATTCTGCTCCATAGCCCCATCTTCCTGGCAATGGTGGTGTGCTGCACCTGTGTCCCGAAGAGCTATGGCTCTACCCGTACAATTTCCTCCACCATGACCCTGAGTTCAGCCTCAGAAAACCTGGGGTGTCTTTGCGGTGCCATGGGGTGGTTTGGGTGATGTGTGGGGTGGATTGTGTGGTGCTAAGTGTGGTGATGTGTATTGGTGTGTAGTTTGAAGTGCGTGGTAATATTGCTGGGTGACAGTGAATTGCGCGTCAGGGTGCTCGGGTCTCTTATATCTGTGCGTGTTCACGAATCTCTAGGAGTGGGGGTTTGTGGGTGATGTGGGTGTGTGTTTTATATTGTGTTGGGTGTGTGGGAGTGTTGTTTGTATGTGTATCAGGTGTGTGTATTTCGAATTGTCCAATGTGGCTGTGTTTTGTATATGTGTGTGTATTTTGAGCGTGGATTCGTGTGTCGTGATAGTGTGGGCGTATTTCTGTTGGCGTGACGGTGGAGGTCTGGTCATCGCCAGTTTCTCGCTGGCCTTTGGTGTGGCGGACTTTTGTGGATGTCTGTATTTTGTCGGTTTGCTTGTTGTGGGTCAGAATGACCGTGGCGGTTTACCGCGGCCGCGGCGGTGTTATGGCCGTCTTCTGCACGGCGGTAAGCGCCTTTTACCGCCGAGGTTGGAATGACCACCTTAGTCATCACACAGGAAACACATACAGGGCACACTTATGAGCACTGGGGCCCTGGCTGGCAGGGTCCCGGTGACACATACACTAAAACAACATATATGCAGTGAAATATGGGGGTAACATGCCAGGCAAGATGGTACTTTCCTACACAACCCCCCCCCAAACGAAGGACAATAAGACTAGCCATGACCTGTTGAGTCTTCATTGTCTAAGTGGAAATATCTGGAGAGTCCATCTGCATTGGAGTGGGTACTCCCAGGTCTATGTTCCACTGTATAGTTCATTCCCTGTAGAGATATGGACCACCTCAACAATTTAGGGTTTTCACCTTTCATTTGTTTTAGCCAAAGTAGAGGTTTGTGGTCTGTCTGAACAATGAAGTGAGTGCCAAACTGGTATGGTCTCAACTTCTTCAGTGCCCAGACCACAGCAAAGGCCTCCCTCTCTATGGCAGACCAACGCTTTCTCTAGGGGTCAACCTCAGGCTGATAAAAGCAACAGGTTGATCCTGGCCCTCAGAATTGAGCTGTGATAAGACTGCCCCTGCCCCTAATTCAGATGTATCAGTTTGAACAATGAATTTCTTGTGGTAACATGGGCTTTTTAGGACAGGTGCAGTGCACATGGCCTGTTTCAGCTCCTCAAAAGCTTTCTGACAGCTAGCTGTCCACAATACCTTTTTAGGCATTTTCTTGGAGGTGAGGTCATTAAGAGGGGCTGCTATGGAGCCATAGTTCTTAATGAACCTCCTATAATACCCAGTGAGGCCTAAGAAGGCTCTCACCTGGATCTGAGTTGTAGGGGGAACCCAATCTATGATAGTTTGGATTTTCCCCTGAAGTGGTGCAATCTGTTCCCCACCTACCAGGTGTCCCAGATAAACCACTTTCCCCTGCTCTATCTGGCACTTTGAAGCCTTGATAGTGAGGCCTGCCTTTTGCAGGGCCTCCAAAACTTTCCACAGGTGGACCAGGTGATCATCCCAGGTTGAGCTAAAGACAGGTATATCGTCCAGATATGCTGCACTAAAAGACTCCAACCCTTGCAGGACTGGATTCACCAACCTCTGAAAAGTGGCAGGTGCATTTTTCAAACCAAAGGGCATTACTGTGAATTGGTAGTGCCCTCCAATAGTTGAAAATGCAGTTTTTGCTTTAGCATCCTCTGATAACTTGATCTGCCAATACCCTGCAGTCAAATCAAAGGTGCTTAGATACTTGGCAGATGCCACTGTATCTATGAGCTCATCTGCCCTGGGTATAGGGTGAGCGTCAGTTTTTGATACCTGGTTGAGACCTCTGTAATCTACACAAAACCTCATTTCTCTTTTCCCATCTTTAGAGCGAGGCTTTGGTACAAGCACCACAGGAGAGGCCCATGGGCTTTCAGAATGTTCAACCACTCCCAGTTCAAGCATTTTCTGCACCTCTTGTTTTATGCAGTCCCTGACATGGTCAGGCTGCCTATAGATCTTACTTTTGACAGGCATGCTGTCTCCAGTATCTATAGTGTGCTCACACCAAGAAGTGGTGCCTGGCACAGTAGAAAAGAGTTAAGAAAACTGACCCAGGAGATTTATGCAGTTGTCTTTCTGCTCAGCAGTAAGACAGTCTGCTAAAACTACACCTTCCACTAGAGCATCCTCTTCTGTGGAAGAGAAGAGATCGGGGAGAGGGTCACTCTCTTCTTCCTGTCCTTCATCTGTTGCCATGAGCAGGGTGAGATCAGCCCTGTCATAGTAGGGTTTTAGGCGATTGACATGGAGCACCCTAAGGGGACTCCTGGCAGTGCCCAGGTCAACCAAGTAGGTGACCTCTCCCTTCTTTTCAACAATGAGGTGGGGTCCACTCCATTTGTCTTGGAGTGCTCTTGGGGCCACAGGCTCCAATACCCACACCTTCTGTCCTGGTTGGTAATGAATCAGAACAGCCTTCTGGTCATGCCATTGCTTTTGGAGCTCTTGGCTGGCCTGAAGGATTTTACTGTCCTTTTTCATGTACTCAGCCATTCTGGATCTTAGGCCAAGTACATAGTCCACTATGTCTTGCTTAGGAGTTTTTAAAGGTTGTTCCCAACCCTCCTTCACAAGTGTTAGGGGACCTCTTACAGGGTGTCCAATAGGAGTTCTGGGGTACCTCCCTGTAAGCAAAAAGGAGGCAAGGTAGCAGGACATCCCATCTCCTCCTGAGTTTTTCAGGGAGTCCCATTATCATTCCTTTGAGAGTTTTATTAAACCTCTCTACCAGTCCATTTGTTTGTGGATGATAAGGTGTAGTGAATTTGTATGTTACACCACATTCCTTCCACACGGCCTTCAAGTATGCAGACATAAAGTTGCTACCCCTGTCTGATACCACCTCTTTTGGGAAACCCACCCTGGAAAAGATTCACAGGAAGGCCTTTGCCACTGCAGGTGCTGTAGTGGTCCTTAGAGGAATTGCTTCAGGATATCTTGTGGCATGGTCCACTACCACCAAGATAAACCTATTGCCTGAAGCAGTAGGAGGGTCAAGGGGGCCAACTATGTCACCCCCTACCCTTTCAAAGGGAACCCCAACCACAGGCAGTGGAATAAGGGGAGCCTTTGGTGTGCCACCAGACTTGCCACTGGCTTGGCAGGTCACACAGGACTTACAAAAGTATTTTGTGTCCTCTGACATCCTAGGCCAATGAAACAGAGGGACAAGCCTTTCCCATGTTTTAATTTGACCCAAATGTCCAGCCAAGGGAATGTCGTGTGCCAGAGTTAGGAGGAACTCTCTGTATTGCAGGGGAATGACCAATCTCCTGGCTGCTGCAGGTTTTGGGTCCCTTGCCTCTGTATACAAGAGGTTGTCCTCCCAGTAAACTCTATGTGAGTCACTGACATCCCCATTTTGTTGTTTGACAGCTTGCTGTCTTAGACCCTCTAATGTGGGACAGGATTGCTGTGCCACACTCAGCTCCTCCCTGGGAGGCCCCCCTCCACCCAAAAGCTCAACAGTGTCTGCTGCCAGCTCCTCTGGTGAAGGTTCTGCACAGGGGGGAAATTCTTCTTACTCAGAAGTAGAATCATCTGTAGAGGGAGGGGTAGTGTGTAGGGATTTACCCTTACTAACCTTAGCTTTAGGGAGCACTTGGTCCATTGTTCCAGGATCCAAGTCACCCTGTCCTTTTTGCTTTTTGGCCTGAGCCCTTGTCAAAGCAAAAATATGCCCAGGAATGCCCAGCATTGCTGCATGACCCTTCAACTCCACTTCTGCCCAAGCTGATGTCTCTAAATCGTTCCCTAGTAGACAGTCTACAGGTAAATCTGAGGCAACCACAACTTTCTTTGGACCAGTTACTCCCCCCCAGTTGAGATTCACAACAGCCATGGGGTGGCTAAGAGTGTTGGTATGAGCGTCTGTCACTTGGTACTGATGACCAAGTAGGTGTTGTTCAGGGTGTACCAGCTTCTCTATTACCATGGTAACACTGGCACCTGTGTCCCTGTAGGCCTGAACCTCAACACCATTTATTAGGGGAAGTTGCTTATACTTATCCATATTAAGGGGACAAGCAACCAAGGTGGCCAGATCAATGGCACCTTCAGAGACTAGCACAGCCTCTGTGGTCTCCCTAACAAGACCAACACCAACTAAATTACCAAAAGTGAGCCCAGCTACTGCCTTGGATTGGCTATTAGTAGGTTTGCTCCCACCACCACTGCTATTACTAGGGGCACTAGTGGTTGCAGTATGGGTTGTGCTAGTGGGAGGCTTGGTGCTTTTCTTTGGACAACTGGCATCAGTTGTCCAATGGCCTTTTACTTTACATAAATAGCACCATGGTTTCTTTACTTGATTAGAAGAGGATTTGGACCCACCACCCCCACCAGAGTGTTTTTGTAGGCCTGATGAAGACTCATTTTTAGATTTGTCCCCACCCTTGTATGAAGACTTACCATCCTTCTTCTTGCCATCCTTGTCACCCCCGTATGAACTTTTCTGTTCACTCTTGTTCTGACCCATTTGTCTGCCTTCTTTCCCAATTCTTGGGGAGAGGTGAGATCTGAGTCCACTAGACATTGGTGTAACAAATCAGACACACAGCTATTCAGAATATGCTCTCTCAGGATTAGATTGTACAGGCTTTCATAGTCAGAAACTTTACTGCCATGTAACCACCCCTCCAAGGCCTTCACTGAAGAGTCAACAAAGTCTACCCAGTCTTGTGAGGACGCTTTTCAGGTGTCTCTGAACTTAATCCTGTAATGTTCAGTGGTTAAGCCAAATCCATCCATGAGTGCATTCTTCAAAACTGTAAAATTATTCGCATCACTTTCCTTAACAGTAAGGAGCCTATCCCTACCCTTTCCACTGAAAGATAGCCATAGGATAGCAGCCCACTGCCTTTGAGGGACCCCCTGTACCACACAGGCCCTCTCAAGTGCAGCAAACCACTTGTTAACGTCCAGGGTGGAATTGATGAATTTGAGTTCCTCCCTGAACCCCAAATACTGTTCCTCCTGCAGCCGCTGGGTCTCCTGAAACTTGGCCAGTACTGTTGCCATCCTCTCTTGGGAATGGTGGTATGCTCTCATGATGTTGGAGAGGGCCTCGTGGAGAGTGGGTTCCCTGGGCCTGCCCTCCCCCTGTCGCACAGCAGCCCTCCCAGTTCCCCGGTGTTCCTGGGCCTCTGTCTCCTGAACCGTGCGCCCACTGCCACTGCCCCCAGGTCCCTGCTGTTGTTGGGTTGGTGGGTTAGCCTGGGTTCCCTGTAGTGATGGACACACTGCTGATTGATGTGTCCTGGGGACAGAGGTATGGGCCCGCTGGGTGGGTGCTATGCTGGTGTTGGCAGAGGTGGGACGGTCTGTGGTGGCTTGTGCCAGTGTGAGGGGAACCGACTGTCCTGAGGTCCCAGATGGGCTGGGCTGATCATCTAGATCCAGTTGGACAGAGCTGCTGTCATCGCTGTGGGCCTCTTCTGTGGGTGTAGTGGACATGGCTGGAACCTCCTGTCCGGTGACGTTGGGTAGGGGTCCTGCAGGGGTGTAAGGACATGATTATAGCATCTGTGTGTGCCATGGTGTGCAATGGGTGGGTGTGCCTATACCCCAGTGCTTCCATTCATGTGTTGGTGCTTGTGTGGTAATTGTTTCGGGGTCTGTGTAGGTATGTGCAGTTGCCATGCATTGGTGATGGGTGTCTATGCTTTGGCGTTGCATGCAGGGCTTGGAGTTGGGATGTGTGGGTTGTGATGGTGGGACAGATGTGAGGGGTTGGAGTGATGGGGGCCAGGGGGTGGGTGGGTGGGGGTTTGTGATGGCATGCAGGTAGGGTGGGGGATGAAGTAGTTAAAGCTTTGACTTACCAGAGTCCATTCCTCCTTCTACTCCTGCGAGGCCCTCAGGATGCAGTATAGCCAAGGCCTGCTCCTCCCATGTTGTTAGTTGTGGGGGAGGAGGTGGGGGTCCGCCGCCAGTCCTCTGAACTGCTATCTGGTGTCTTGAGACCACGGAATGCACCTTCCCCCGTAGGTCGTTCCACCGCTTCCTGATGTCATCCCTGGTTCTTGGGTGCTGTCCCACTGCGTTGACCCTGTCCACGATTCGCCTCCATAGGTCCATCTTCCTTGCAATGGTGGTGTGCTGCACCTGTGATCCGAATAGCTGTGGCTCTACCCGGATGATTTCCTCCACCATGACCCGGAGCTCCTCCTCAGAGAACCTGGGGTGTCTTTGTGGGGCCATGGTGTGGTGTGGGTGATGTGTGAGGTGGTGTGTGTCGAAATGTGTTGGGGGATGTGTTTGTGTGTGTAGTGTGAGCTGCATGGATGTTGTGTGAGTGATGGTGTTGTGTGCCTGTGGATGCTAGTGTAGTTTCTGGTGGTGTCTCTCTCTGGCCTTTGTTCGTTTTTTGGGTCGTAGGGGTTTGTGGGTGATGTGGGTGTGTGTTTTTATATTGTATTGGGTGTGTGGGAGTGGTGTGTGTATGTGTATCAGGTGTGTGTATTTCGAATTGTCCAATGTGGTGCTGTTTTGTAGATGTGTGTGTATTTTGAGCGCGGCGGTGTGTACCGCCAATAGAATACCGCGGTTGAAAGGCCGCCGTGTGGATTCGTGGGTCATGATAGTGTAGGCGGATTCTTGTTGGCGTGACGGTGGAGGTTTAGAATTCGTCAGTTTATCACTGACCTTTGGTGTGGCGGACTTGTGTGGGTGTCTGGATTTTGGCGGATTCCGAGCTGTGGGTCGTAATACCTGTGGCAGCATTCCGCAGGCGCGGCGGTGTGTTGGCAGCCTTCTGCACGGCGGTAAGCAGGATTTACCGCCAATGTTGTAAAGAGTGCCTGAGTATTTTCTTTCATGTGTGGGAGTACTGTGTGACTATCGTGGTATTGCATGAGCTTTGCATGTCCCCTAGTTAGTCCTTGGCTGCTCATTCACACTACCTCTAGAGACCCTGGCTTCTGGACACTGACTACATTTCACTAATAAGTTGTAACTGGACCTGGTATAAGGTGTAAGTACCTTTGGTACTCACTACAAACCAGACCAGCCTTCTACATTGGTGGTGCTACGGTGGGATAAGTACTTCCAATTGTCTTATCACTGGTGCTTTCCACAGGAAAGAATACTCTGTACCTAGAGCTATACATACATATACCTAGTTACTGGGACTAGTCTCTTACCTTTCTTTCTAAGAGACTAGGGGTTAGGTAGAGTAGGTTTTTCTTTTCACTTACACTACTATAACACTCACTACATCATGTCTACTGCTGGGCCTAGCTCTGAGGTCCTCCCTATGAGGGCATGACCTTCAAAGAACTTAAATGGCTTTGCTCAGAGAGGAGCCTAGATGTAGGGAAGAAACCCAATAAGAATTTTCTGTTAAGCCTTCTTCTCTAGGATGATCAGGAGCATGATGATAACCAGGAGGAAGAGGGGGAGGGATATTCTGACCCCTTAGAGTCAGGGAATCATCCTGTATATTCAGGGGAGGGCTCTTCCACAGATCTTCCCCCTGGCAAACCTTCTAGTGTAGCTAGCAATGGGAGGGGTAGTCACTCTGGGAGGGCTCCCTTCACGCCTAGAGGTCAGGTCACCAAGGTTAGTAAAGTTAAGGAAAGATCTACCTCTGCCCACTCTCATATCACCTCAGTTTCTGAGGGATCCCATGGTTCAGCTGCAGGTGAAGACTCCATAGATAGGGAGCTCAGGAAACTGAGACTGGAGGAGGCCAGGCTGAGGCTGCAGCAGCAACAGCTAGCCCTAGATAGGGAGGCCTTGGCTGTGGAGAGAGAGAGGCAGGGGTTGGGGTTAGCTTCCCATGGTGGCAGCAGCAGTTTCAGGAGTTATCGGGTCAGGTGCTGCCGACAGGGTACAGGGGGCCTCTCGGGCAAGCCACCAACTGGGCAAGGGTGAGGGCTGCCTGTTGGTCGTTGCTGCACTGGTGGTCGGTTTCTTTCGGGCCTGGGGGCTGCGAGTGCAGTGCTTCTCCAGGCGTCGGATATCGTGGTACCAAGCAGTCGCGGTCAGGGAGGTCCGGTCTTTGGGATTCCCTCTGCAAGCATCATCGTAGGGGTGCAGAGAGGTCAGCCCAGGGTGCACATGTCGTCGGAGTCGCCTGGGGGTCCTCTCTGGATAGTTGGTTTCTCTGGGCACAGGCCGGGGGCATCGGGTGCAGAGTAGTTGGACTCAAGCTTCTGGAGTGAGGTGGGAGTCCCTTCAAAGTTGGTTTCTTGATCTTCTTTTTGGACAGGTTCGCTGTCCACTGGAGTTTTTTGGTCCTCTGTGATGCAGGCAGTCACCTTGAGGCTTTTCAGGGGTTGTAGGAAGCTGGCCTGGCTTATAGTGGGTACCTAGTGGTACTTACACCTTGTGCCAGGTCCAGTTATCCCTTATTAGTAAATTAGTAGTGTTCTAGCAGCTTAGGCTGATAGATGTAGCTATAGCAGAGCAGCTTAGGCTGAACTAGGAGACATGCAAAGCTCCTACACTACCACTTATATCATATAGCACTATATCATAAGAAACACAATACTCAGAGTTACTAAAAATAAAGGTACTTTATTTTAGTGACAATATTCCAAAAGTATCTCAGAAGATATACTCCCTTAGGAGGTAAGTAAAATACACAAAATATATACACAGAACAAAATCAGGTAAGTAATACACTTAGAAAGTTAGAGCAAACACTGTAGGACACAATAGAATGCAATAGGAGACAATAGGCCTAGGGGCAACACAAACTATATACTCCAAAAGTGGAATGCGAACCACGAATGGACCCCAGGCCTAGTGTAGTGTGTAGAGGGTCGCTGGGAGTGTCAGAAAACACGAAGGGAGTCCAAGATACCTGTAACCGGGCCGTCACAGCCACGGCTACAATTCAGACCCCTCAAACGTCCGAGGGGTGCCCCGGGGTTACGAGACAGGTTGTCGACAACCCGGAAGTGATCCCAAATCTGGATATCTGGGTTTATGCAGCATCAGCGCAAGAAGAAAAGGGACTCAGACGGAGAGAGGAAGCGCGCCACTGGACGGAGCCAGAGGAGAGGAGAGTCGAGGAGCTGCACGAGAGGAGATTCGAGGAGCCGGAGGAGAGGAAATTTGCAGAGTCGGAGGAGAGGAGCTTCGAGGAGCCAGACGAGATTAGATTCAAAGAGCCGGAGGAGAGGCGAGTCGAGGAGCCAGAGGAGAGGAGAGACCTTGTCGAGAAGCAGTCGAGCAAAGACCGGAATACAGAGACGCCGGCTGCCACCGACGGGAGACACGACCGGACCCGCCACGTCCCTGGAGGGGCGTGGCTATCACAGGTACGATTGTGCCTCAGGGTTCATTTTCTTCCGTTGTGGACCAGGGGCGGGAGTGAGAGGGATTTGCAGGGGAGGGACCGGGAGGAAGGGGTTTTGGAGTAAAGGGATGCGAGGGCATGAAAAAAACTTACAAACCATGGGGAAAATGGGGGTGCAATAAAACCACCCAGTCACAAAACTAAAAGACTATACCCTATTAAATTAGTACACTAAGAACACTTAGGGGGAAGAGAATTGTGGTGCACTTACCTATCCTGACCCGCTCACCTATCACCCCTGCACGGTTCAAACCAACCCTTTTTATCTCACTTTCTCTCCTACTAACCCTGTTATATGAGAAAACCCAGAAAACCCATACTTACCTATTTCTCTGTTTTCCTCGAGGAACGAACCCCAACCACGAGAACGAAGATGTCCACCCGTATCTAGACCCTCGCGCATCTCTTGGCTTCGACGTCCGGGGAGAGACGAACCTGTAGGAAGAAAAAACCCAAGTATCATTCCAGGAGCCATAGAGAAGAAGACCATAAGACATTCCCTAAGGACATAAAAGAGACATAAAAAGTATTTAAAAACCCACATTTGGAAAACAATAAAGAGCACTCACGCATGATACCTGGTGTACTGAATCCATTACAAAAACATCCTAACCAAGTCCTCAGCCGAACCCACTACAGTGGTGTCAGAAGTGGGATTTGACACACAAAGGACTGTACCCAAGGACATTCCAAGATGGAGGAAAAACCCACCATAGCGGACATGATGCAGCAACTAATGGAGGGGCAATGGCACCTCCAGCTAGTTTGGGAAGAACAACAAAAAGAGACCAGAACAGAGCGGGAAGCCCTTCAAAGTGCCCTGAAAAGTTAAGCGACCATTATGGCCAACAACCAGTTAGTCCACGAAAATGCTTTAAAAACACTGACCAATACCATTGCCACTACCAGGGTGCACCCCAACGTACTCAGTTCAGTGTCACAACGATACCAGGAAGGCGAGGATCAAGACACCTTTTTTACGAATTTTGAGAGAGTCGCCTCTTCCGCCATCTGGCCCCAGGTTTGTTGGGGACAATACATAGTCCCTCTGTTGACGGGCTCCCTGCAGGCCGCTTACCATGCAGTGAACCCTGGGGGTACAACACCTTACCAAGACATCAAAAAAAGTATTTTAGAACACATGGGATTTGACACAGAACACTACCGACTTCGTTTCAGGAAGGCCAAGTGGGGGCCCTCGGAAAATCCCCAGGCATTGTATTACCAGGTAAAGGACCTGGGACTAAAGTGGTTGGGCCCAATCGGGACAAACCGAGAGGACATCATAGAAACCATATTATTGGAACAATACATGGAGGCACTACCGACCACCACCCTTAACTGGATTAAACAACACCCCAATCCAGATACCGCAACAACCATTGAGTTAGCTTGTGCGTATCAAAGCTCTATGGAGTTCAAGTCTACACCTCATCGCGGGAACCCTAATCCCTCCCGTCCGATCCTTGGCCCCTTCCCTTCCACGAGTAAGAAAAACCCCGACGATAATGGAAGACCGGGGGTGCTAGACAGGCCGCCCCTACAGCAACCCCAATGTTATAGTTGTGGGGAGTGGGGTCATATTGCCCATGTATGCCCCCATAAGATTGACAGGCCTGAACCAATGGAGATAGGCATCACCCGGGGAAGGGTGTATTGTGTAGAAAACGAGGATAAGCAATATAAGAGAGAGTTGGTTGTCAATGGACGCCAAACATCAGTGTTAGTAGATTCTGGCTGAAGTCAGTCGGTCATTAGAGCCAATCTGGTCAATAAAAATACCCTTACTCCAGGAGCCGCCGTGGCTATATGCTGTATTCATGGAGACACAAGGGAATACCCCATGACCTGGGTTTCACTTACCTGGGATGCAGGAAGTAATGAGATCAGAATGGGAGTAGTGGAGTGATTGGTGGAAGAAGTTATTATTGGGACTGATTATATTCACTTTTGCGTCACTTCTAGACAGTCTCCGAAGAAAGGGGGAAACCAATCTATGGTGGAAACAAGCCCCTTTTGGTACAGAAACCATCCAATCGACTACCACAAGATATAAACCGAGCAAGAACAAGAAAAGAAAGACAAAAAAACCTATGTGCGACTAAAGATCTAGAGTCCAACCGGGTAAATACACAACATATTGCTCTCACTAGTCTTCCTCCATTTCGATCTTGTCAAAGGGAAGACCCCATGCTCCTAAATGCATGGAGAGCAGCACGACCTAGAAATCCGGGAGAAAGGGGACCCTCTTTTTCCATACATAAGAACCTGTTATATAGAATCACGAGTCATAATAACCAGGAAAAGAAACAGTTCCTAGTCCCAGAACCATATCGACTACAAGTCCTACATTTAGCCCATAGCCAGTTGGGTAGGGGCCATTACGGAAGGGAAAAAAACAAAGAATATCTGTTGCATAGGTTTTACTGGCCAGGAGTGTTTTCCCAGATTCAGCGGTTTTGCCAACAGTGTCCCAAATGTCAGTTTATTGATCCCGGACCTAGAAGAAGGCTTCCCTTACAATCATTACCTATTATTGACATACCCTTTTCCCGAGTAGGTATGGACCTGGTAGGACCCCCTCATCCCTTCCTCAAAAGGATATAGATATATCCTAGTATTGGTCGACTACTCCACCAGATATCCAGAGGCTGTTCCCCTGACCAGCATTGTAGGAAAGTACCATCTTGCCTGGCATGTTACCCCCATATTTCACTGTATATCTGTTGTTTTAGTGTATGTGTCACTGGGACCCTGCCAGCCAGGGCCCCAGTGCTCATAAGTGTGCCCTGTATGTGTTCCCTGTGTGATGACTAACTGTCTCACTGAGGCTCTGCTAACCAGAACCTCAGTGGTTATGCTCTCTCTGCTTTCTAAATTGTCACTAACAGGCTAGTGACCAATTTCACAAATTCACATTGGCATACTGGAACACCCTTATAATTCCCTAGTATATGGTACTGAGGTACCAAGGGTATTGGGGTTCCAGGAGATCCCTATGGGCTGCAGCATTTCTTTTGCCACCCATAGGGAGCTCTGACAATTCTTACACAGGCCTGCCACTGCAGCCTGAGTGAAATATCATCCACGTTATTTCACAGCCATTTACCACTGCAATTAAGTAATTTATAAGTCACCTATATGTCTGACCTTCACCTGGTGAAGGTTGGGTGCAAAGTTACTTAGTGTGTAAGCACCCTGGCACTAGCCAAGGTGCCCCCACATTGTTCAGGTTTCACGTGTGCACTGTACATAGGTCACTACCTATGTACAGCGTCACAATGGTAACTTCGAACATGGCCATGTAACATGTCTAGGATCATGGAATTGTCACCGCAATGCCATTCTGGCACTGGGGAGACAATTCCATGATCCCCTGAGTCTCTAGCACAGACCCGGGTACTGCCAAACTACCTTTCCTGGGGTTTCACTGCAGCTTCTGCTGCTGCCAACCCCTCAGACAGGTTTCTGACCTCCTGGGGTCCAGCCAGGCCTGGCCCAGGAAGGCAGAACAACGGACTTCCTCAGAGAGAGGGTGTTACACCCTCTCCCTTTGGAAAAAGGTGTCAGGGCTGGGGAGGAGTATCCTCCCCCAGCCTCTGGAAATGCTTTGATGGGCACAGATGGTGCCCATCTCTGCATAAGCCAGTCTACACCAGTTCAGGGATCCCCCAGCCCTGCTCTGGCGCGAAACTGGACAAAGGAAAGGGGAGTGACCACTCCCCTGACCTGCACCTCCCAGGGGAGGTGCCCAGAGCTCCTCCAGTGTGCTCCAGACCTCTGCCATCTTGGAAACAGAGGTGTTGCTGGCACACTGGACTGCTCTGAGTGCTCAGTGCCAGCAGGTGACGTCAGAGACTCTTTCTGATAGGGTCTTACCTGTGTTGCTAGCCTATCCTCCTTCCTAGGTAGCCAAACCTCCTTTTCTGGCTATTTAGGGTCTCTGCTTTGGGGAATTCTTTAGATAACGAATGCAAGTGCTCATCCGAGTTCCTCTGCATCTCTCTCTTCACCTTCTGCCAAAGGATCGACCGCTGACTGCTCAGGACGTCTGCAAAACCGCAACAAAGTAGCAAAGACGACTACTGCAACCTTGTATTGCTTATCCTGCCGCCTTCTCGACTGTTTCTTGGTGGTGCATGCTCTGGGGGTAGCCTGCCTCCTCTCTGCACCAGGAGCTCTGAAGAAATCTCCAGTGGGACGACGGAATCCTCCCCCTGCAACCGCAGGCAACAAAAGACTGCATCACCGGTCCTCTGGGTCCCCTCTCAGCACGACGAGCGTGGTCCCTGGAACTCAGCAACTCTGTCCAAGTGACTCCCACAGTCCAGTGACGCTTCAGTCCAAGTTTGGTGGAGGTAAGTCCTTGCCTCCCCACGCTAGACTGCATTGCTGGGTACCGCGTGATTTGCAGCTGCTCCGGCTCCTGTGCACTCTTCCAGGATTTCCTTCGTGCACAGCCAAGCCTGGGTCCCCGACACTCTAACCTGCAGTGCACAACCTTCTGAGTTGTCCTCCGGCGTCGTGGGACTCCCTTTTGTGACTTCTCATGGACTCCGGTTTACTCCTCTTCTAAGTGCCTGTTCCGGTACTTCTGCGGGTGCTGCCTGCTTCTGTGAGGGCTCCCTGCCTTGCTGGGCGCCCCCTCTGTCTCCTCATCCAAGTGGTGACATCCTGGTCCCTCCTGGGCCACAGCAGCATCCAAAACCCTAACCATGACCCTTGCAGCTAGCAAGGCTTGTTTGCGGTCTTTCTGCGTGGGAATACCTCTGCAAGCTTCTCCACGACGTGGGACATCCATCCTCCAAAGGGGGAGTTCCTAGTCCTCTTCGTTCTTGCAGAATCCACAGCTTCTACCATCCAGTGGCAGCTTCTTTGCACCCTCAGCTGGCATTTCCTGGGCATCTGCCCTCTCTCGACATTGTCGCGACTCTTGGACTTGGTCCCCTTGTTTCACAGGTACTCAGGTCCGGAAATCCACTTTGGTTGCATTGCTGGTGTTGGTCTTCCTTGCAGAATTCCCCTATCACGACTTCTGTGCTCTCTGGGGAATATAGGTGCACTTTACACCTACTTTTCACGGTCTTGGGGTGGGCTATTTTTTAACCCTCACTGTTTTCTTACAGTCCCAGCGACCCTCTACAAGCTCACATAGGTTTGGGGTCCATTCGTGGTTCGCATTCCACTTTTGGAGTATATGGTTTGTGTTGCCCCTATACCTATGTGCTCCTATTGCAATCTACTGTAACTTTACATTGCTTGCGTTACTTCCTTTTGCTATTACTGCATATTTTTGGTATTGTGTACATATATCTTGTGTATATTTGGCATCCTCATACTGAGGGTACTCACTGAGATACTTTTGGCATATTTTCATAAAAATAAAGTACCTTTATTTTTAGTATATCTGTGTATTGTGTTTTCTTATGACATTGTGCATATGACACCAGTGGTATAGTAGGAGCTTTGCATATCTCCTAGTTCAGCCTAAGCTGCTCTGCTATAGCTACCTTCTATCAGCCTAAGCTGCTAGAAACACCTCTTCTACACTAATAAGGGATAACTGGACCTGGCACAGAGTGTAAGTACCCCTTGGTACCCACTCCAAGCCAGGCCAGCCTCCTACATTGGTTGTGCAGCGGTGGGATAAGTACTTGCAACTACTTACCACTTTGTCATTGTGTACTTTTCATAAGAGAATAACATACAAAACAAGTTCAGTGTATGTACACCTAACCAAAAAGTTTTGCTTTTCTTCTCTTACACTATCTGCTAAGTGCTGAAAAGTACTCCTAAACTTTCAAAAAGTTTCTAAAAAGTTGAAAAAGTTTTTTCTGTTTCCTTAAAAAGTCCTGAAACTTTCTCTCTCTTTTATCTGTCCCTAAACCTTTTCTATCATGTCTGATGTAGGAACTCCTCTTAATTTGGTCAGCTCAGCTTATGACCACATTAACTTTAAGGGCCTAAAGAGTCTCTGCATTGATAGAGGTTTAGTGGTAGGAAAGAACCCCTCTAGAGAATTATTGTCTAACATGCTTATTGAAAATGATAAGACCTTAGCTGGCACTTCAATTGAGAAGTCATGTGATATCTCACACTCTGACTCAGGGGAGCCCCGAGTAAGAGTGTTAGAGGGTGCCCTTCCTAACCTGCCCCTTAGTAGACCACCTAGCATAGCTGGTAGTAATGGAAGCTCCCATCACAGTAGGGATATTTTTGTTCCTGTAGGCCAGGTTGCTAGGGTGCTAACTGTTAGGGACAGGTCTCCCTCTGTTCATTCACATCATTTTTCTGTGTCAAAGCATTCCCAACCCACCCACCCTGATGACAGAATGTTAGAAAGGGAACTCAATAGATTGAGAGTGGAAGAGCCCAGGCTGAAGCTTAAACAGCAACAGCTGGCTCTAGACAGGTAATCCCTAGCCTTAGAAAAAGAGAGACAGAGTTTGGGGTTTGGACCCCATGGTGGCAGCAGCAGTATTCCTGATAGCAATCCTGTGAAAGAGCATGATTCTAGGGATCTGCATAAGATAGTTCTCCCTTACAAGGAGGGGGATGACATTAACAAGTGGTTTGCTGCACTTGAGAGGGCCTGTATGGTACAGGGGGTCCCTCAAAGGCAGTGGGCTGCTATCCTATGGCTATCTTTCAGTGGAAAAGGTAGGGATAGGCTCCTTACTGTAAAGGAAAGTGATGACAATAATTTTACAGTTTTGAAGAATGCACTCTTGGATGGATTTGGCTTAACCACTGAACAATACAGGATTAAGTTCAGAGAAACCAGAAAAGAGTCTCACAAGACTGGGTAGACTTTGTTGACCATTCAGTGAAGGCCTTGGAGGGGTGGTTACATGGCAGTAACGTTTCTGACTATGAAAGCCTGTATAATCTGATCCTGAGAGAGCATATTCTGAATAGCTGTGTGTCTGATTTGTTACACCAATATCTAGTGGACTCAGATCTGACCTCTCCCCAAGAATTGGGAAAGAAGGCAGACAAATGGGCCAGAACAAGAGGGAACAGAAAAGTTCATACAGGGGGTGACAAGGATGGCAATAAGAAGGATGGTAAGTCTTCAGACAAGGGTGGGGACAAATCTAAAAATGAGTCTTCATCAGGCCCACAAAAACACTCTGGTGGGGGTGGTGGGTCCAAATCCTCTTCTAATCAAGTAAAGAAACCATTGTGCTATTTATGTAAAGTAAAAGGCCATTGGACAACTGATGCCAGTTGTCCAAAGAAAAGCACCAAGCCTCCCACTACCACAACCCCTACTGCAACCTCTAGTGCCCCTAGTAATAGCAGCGGTGGTGGGAGCAAACCTACTAATAGCCAATCCAAGGGAGTAGCTGGGCTCACTTTTGGTAATTTAGTTGGGGTTGGTCTTGTTAGGGAGACCACAGAGGCTGTGCTAGTCTCTGCAGGTGCCATTGATTTGGCCACCTTGGTTGCTTGTCCCCTTAATATGGATAAGTACAAGCAACTTCCCCTAATAAATGGTGTTGAGGTTCAGGCCTACAGGGACACAGGTGCCAGTGTTACCATGGTAATAGAGAAACTGGTACACCCTGAACAACACCTAATTGGTCACCAGTACCAAGTGACAGACGCTCATAACAACACTCTTAGCCACCCCATGGCTGTTGTGAATCTCAACTGGGGGGGGGTTACTGGTCCAAAGAAAGTTGTGGTTGCCTCAGATTTATCTGTAGACTGTCTACTAGGGAACGATTTAGAGACATCAGCTTGGGCAGAAGTGGAGTTGGAGGCTCATGCAGCAATGCTGGGCATTCCTGGGCATATTTTTGCTTTGACAAGGGCTCAGGCCAAAAGGCAAAAAGGACAGGGTGACTTGGATCCTGGAACAATGGACCAAGTGCTCCCTAAAGCTAGGGTTAGTAAGGGTAAATCCCTACCCACTATCCCTCCCTCTACAGATGATTCTACTTCTGAGGAAGAAGAATTTCCCCCCAGGTGCAGAACCTTCACCAGAGGAGCTGGAAGCAGACACTGCTGAGCATTTGGGTGGAGGGGGGCCTGCCAGGGAGGAGCTGAGTGTGGCACAGCAAACCTGTCCCACATTAGAGGGTCTAAGACAGCAAGCTGTCAGACAGCAAAATGGGGATGTCAGTGACTTACATAGAGTTTACTGGGAGGACAACCTCTTATACACAGAGGCAAGGGACCCAAAACCTGGAGCAGCCAGGAGATTGGTCATTCCCCTGCAGTACAGAGAGTTCCTCTTAAATCTGGCACACGACATTCCCTTGGCTGGACATTTGGGTCAAATTAAAACATGGGAAAGGCTTGTCCCGCTGTTTCATTGACCTAGGATGTCAGAGGACACAAAAGACTTTTGTAAGTCCTGTGTGACCTGCCAAGCCAGTGGAAAGACTGGTGGCACACAAAAGGCTCCCCTTATCCCACTGCCTGTGGTTGGGGTTCCCTTTGAAAGGGTAGAGGTTGACATAGTTGGCCCCCTTGACCCTCCTACTGCTTCAGGCAATAGGTTTATCTTGGTGGTAGTGGACCATGCCACAAGATATCCTGAAGCAATTCCTCTAAGGACCACTACAGCACCTGCAGTGGCAAAAGCCCTCCTAGGAATCTTTTCCAGGGTGGGTTTCCCAAAAGAGGTTGTATCAGACAGGGGTAGCAACTTTATGTTTGCATACTTGAAGGCCATGTGGAAGGAATGTGGTGTAACATACAAATTTACCACACCTTATCATCCAAAAACAAATGGACTGGTAGAGAGGTTTAATAAAACTCTCAAAGGAATGATAATGGGACTCCCTGAAAAACTCAGGAGATGGGATGTCCTGTTACCTTGCCTCCTTTTTGCTTACAGGGAGGTACCCCAGAAAAGAGTGGGCTTCAGCCCCTTTGAACTCCTATTTGGACACCCTGTAAGAGGTCCTCTAACACGTGTAAAGGAGAGTTGGGAACAACCTTTAAAAGCTCCTAATCAAGACATAGTGGACTATGTACTCGGCCTAAGATCCAGAATGGCTGAGTACATGAAAAAGGCCAGTAAAAACCTTCAGGCCAGCCAAGAGCTCCAAAAGCAATGGCATGACCAGAAGGCTGTTCTGATTCAGTACCAACCAGGACAGAAAGTGTGGGTCTTGGAGCCTGTGGCCCCAAGAGCACTCCAAGACAAATGGAGTGGACCCAACATCATTGTTGAAAAGAAGAGAGAAGTCACCTACTTGGTTGACTTGGGCACTGCCAGGAGTCCCCTTAGGGTGCTCCATGTCAATCGCCTGAAACCCTACTATGACAGGGCTGATCTCACCCTGCTCATGGCAACAGATGAAGGACAGGAAGAAGAGAGTGACCCTCTCCCTGATCCCTTCTCTTCCACAGAACAAGATGCTCTATTGGAAGGTGTAGTTTTGGCAGACTGTCTTACTGCTGAGCAGAAAGACCACTGCATAAATCTCCTGGGTCAGTTTTCTGAACTCTTTTCTACTGTGCCAGGCACCACTTCTTGGTGTGAGCACACTATAGATACTGGAGACAGCATGCCTGTCAAAAGTAAGATCTATAGGCAGCCTGGCCATGTCAGGGACTGCATAAAACAAGAGGTTCAGAAAATGCTTGAACTGGGAGTGGTTGAACACTCTGAAAGCCCATGGGCCTCTCCTGTGGTGCTTGTACCAAAACCTCACTCAAAAGATGGGAAAAGATAAATTAGGTTTTGTGTAGATTACAGAGGTCTCAACCAGGCCACTCAGAGCAGTCCAGTGTGCCAGCAGCACCTCTGTTTCCAAGATGGCAGAGGTCTGGAGCACACTGGAGGAGCTCTTGGCACCTCCCCTGGGAAGTGCAGGTCAGGGGAGTGGTCACTCCCCTTTCCTTTGTCCAGTTTCGCGCCAGAGCAGGGCTGGGGGATCCCTGAACCGGTGTAGACTGGCTTATGCAGAGATGGGCACCATCTGTGCCCATCAAAGCATTTCCAGAGGCTGGGGGAGGCTACTCCTCCCCAGCCCTGTCACCTTTTTCCAAAGGGAGAGGGTGGAACACCCTCTCTCTTAGGAAGTCCTTTGTTCTGCCTTCCTGGGCCAGGCCTGGCTGGACCCCAGGAGGGCAGAAACCTGTCTGAGGGGTTGGCAGCAGCAACAGCTGCAGTGAAACCCCGGGAAAGGTAGTTTGGCAGTACCCGGGTCTGTGCTAGAGACTCGGGGGATGATGGAATTGTCTGGCATTGGGGTGACAATTCCATGATCTTAGACATGTTACATGGCCATGTTTGGAGTTACCATTGTGACGCTATACATAGGTAGTGACCTATGGATAGTGCACGCGTGAAATGGTGTCCCCGCACTCACAAAGTCCGGGGAATTTGCCCTGAACGATGTGGGGGCACCTTGGCTGGTGCCAGGGTGCCCACACACTAAGTAACTTAGCACCCAACCTTCACCAGGTGAAGGTTAGACATATAGGTGACTTATAAGTTACTTAAGTGCAGTGGTAAATGGCTGTGAAATAACGTGGACGTTATTTCACTCAGGCTGCAGTGGCAGGCCTGTGTAAGAATTGTCAGAGCTCCCTATGGGTGGCAAAAGAAATGCCGCAGCCCATAGGGATCTCCTGGAACCCCAATACCCTGGGTACCTCAGTACCATATACTAGGGAATTATAAGGGTGTTCCAGTAAGCCAATGTGAATTGGTGAAATTGGTCACTAGCCTGTTAGTGACAATTTGTAAAGAGAGAGCATAACCACTGAGGTTCTGATTAGCAGAGCCTCAGTGAGACAGTTAGGCATCACACAGGGAACACATACATATAGGCCACAAACTTATGAGCACTGGGCCCTGGCTAGCAGGATCCCAGTGAGACAGTGAAAACACCCTGACATACACTCACAAACAGGCCAAAAGTGGGGGTAATAAGGCTGGAAAGAGGCTACTTTCTCACAAACGACACCAGCACCCCACACCCTGCAGATGGAGAACCACCCGCAAGCGGTCCCTGAGATCCAGGACAAAGACAGAGAACAATGCTAAGACCCCCGCCAAGAAATGAGACCACCCTGATTGTCATCCCTCTGTCCCACTTTGTAACCCTGTCCATCCATCAACTGCCCCAGCTCCGCTTCCTATTCCCCCTTGGACAATGCACCTGTGAGACGAATAGACTGGACTCTGCCATGGACATTCCTCCACCATCACCCCAGACCATTTTACACTCCCCTCCACTATTTAGCACTTCAATAAACACCCTTAAATCACAAAACAATCTGGAGTCAGTCTGTGCTTTCGTAAATGTGTATTTGCAAGAACTGAAGTTAAAAGCCATAACCATTGTATTGTCAACATACCTATGTCACACAGCTCCACTCCATGAGGAAACAAAGCTGATGTCACACACTGGGACCCACATCTGTGAAATAGAAAGGGAAAGTGACAACTCAGGGTCCATACACTGGGTGTAAGTGACAGACTGATGAGAGGTACAACAAGTGTATCAGATGTAGCAGTCAGTGATGTCTTCTTACCTGTGTCTCACTGGAAGTATTGTTGAATCACTGTGTTCCTGTTGTCGATATCCTCTTCTTCTGCTACCTCGTCTTCACTGTCCACAGGCTCCACAGCTGCAACAACACCTCCTTCAGGACCATCCTCCTGCAGAAAAGGCACCTGTTGTCGCAAAGCTAGATTGTGCAGCATACAGCAGGCCACGATGATCTGGCAAACCTTCTTTGGTGAGTAGAATAGGGATCCACCTGTCATATGGAGGCACCTGAACCTGGCCTTCAGGAGGCCAAAGTTCCTCTCTATTATCCTCCTAGTTCGCCCATGTGCCTCATTGTAGCGTTCCTCTGCCCTTGTCCTGGGATTCCTCACTGGTGTCAGTAGCCATGACAGGTTGGGGTAACCAGAGTCACCTGCATATAGAGAGGGACAACTGTTAGACACACACTAACCCTTAGGGACTACCCCAGACCCAGACAAAGATTCACACTGGATAGGGTCCATGTCCTCACCTAATAGCCACACACGGTACATCTGGAGTTGCCCCATCACATAAGGGATGCTGCTATTCCTCAGAATGTAGGCGTCATGCACTGATCCGGGAAACTTGGCGTTCACATGGGAGATGTACTGGTCCGCTAAACACACCATCTACACATTCATCGAATGGTAACTCTTACGGTTTCTGTACACCTGTTCACTCATCAATGGCACCTATGATGTTGGGGATATGTCCCAGGGCATAGAAGTCACCCTTCACTGTAGGCAAATCCTCTACCTCAGGGAAAACAATGTAGCTGCGCATGTGTTTCAGCAGGGCAGACAACACTTTGGACAACACAATAGAAAACATTGGCTGGGACATCCCTGATGCAATGGTCACAGTTGTTCGAAAGGACCCACTTGCCAGGAAATGGAGTACTGACAGGACCTGCACTAGAGGGGGGATTCCTGTGGGATGGTGGATAGCTGACATCAGGTCGGGCTCCAACTGGGCACACAGTTCCTGGATTGTGGCACGGTCCAGTCTGTAGCTGAGTATAATATGTCGCTCTTCCATTGTCGCCAGGTCCACCAGTGGTCTGTACACCGGAGGATGCCGCCATCTCCTCACCTGCCCCAGCGGACGTGCCCTATGGACGAGAACAGCGAGCACAAAGTCACCCAACACTGAGGTATCAAATAGAATATTTATTGCACACATTTGTCAATCCGCTATGTGCCTGTCTTAGTGAGTATGCAAGGCCTAGATATGTGTGACGCATTTACAATTTATGCCATGTGGCCCCATGAAATGGCGGCTGCCTGACCTGTAAGGTGAGACAAGAGGATATGAGGTAACTGCGCTGGCGTTCTACACTGTCGCTGTACGCGGTCGAAGACCGCAGCGCAATCCTGCATTGGTTAACATTGGACCCTATGGGTCCCAGGAACCAATGACGATGTATGCCAGTGGTGACGGGACCCACCGCTGCGGACGTGACTGCCATTTTCTCTCTGTACACTCACTTGATACCTGATCTTCGACAGGAGAGGACCTACACTGCAAGTGCTGCTGTGAACTGTGTCTGGAAGCGACAATGGCTCGAGTGTCTGGGGAAAGGGCCCCTGCCTTCACCACTGAGGAGTTGGAGAAACTAGTGGATAGGGTCCTCCCCCAGTACACGCTACTCTACGGTCCTCCAGACAAACAGGTAAGTACACTGTGTGCATGCTGTATGGGCAATGCCTGTGTGGAGTGGTGTGGATTGGAGATAGTGGGGGGGGAGAATGAGGCGTGCATGAAACGACGGTGAGTACATGGGCGTCATGGCAAGGGTAGGGACGCGGCCCAATGACTGTGATGGTCCGGATGGTAATATCTTCTCCTTTTGCCCTGTACTATTCCTGTAGGTCAGCGCCCACCAGAAGAAGGATATTTGGCGTGCCATCGCCAAGGACGTCCGGACCCTGGGGTCCACCACAGACGGAGCACCCACTGCCTTAAAAGATGGGAGGACATTCGCCGCTAAAGCAAGAAGACGGCGGAGGCCCAGCTGGGGATGGCCTCCCAACGTGGGAGGGGTGCCCGTCGCACCATGACCCCCCGGATGTTCCAGATCCTGACGGTGGCCTATCCGGAGTTGGGTGGGCACTTGAGGGCATCACAGCAGACACAAGGGGGTGAGTACAGTCACATTCATCTGACTCTGCGCGCATTGGAGGTGTCTGGGTGGGGGAGGTGGGCTGTGGGATCCCCTAGGCCAGGGGGACTTTAGTAGGTAAGGTCCCTTTGTAAGGCAAGCCATGTGGCACCCCACCCCACCAGTGTTCAGAGCCAACTACACCTAGTCAGGCTCCTGTGACTTCCAGGTGTGCAGCAAGCGGGCATAGGCCTTGTACCCCTGTCCCTGTGATTAATTAGGGAACCCTAAGTGCATGTCGTAGTGTAGAGGGCTGCTGTGTCTGTAGTGTCCGCCAACTGTAGCGGTATTGCATGCACTGAACATGTCTTTCTTCTCTCTTTCCCCCCCTTTTTGTGGTCTCCCTGTTCTTGTGTGCAATAGCATCATCAGGCGGAGGAGCAGTGGCACCGGAGCAGGAGAGAGCTGTAGCCCACGTGGACCTGGAGGGCGAGACTACGGAGTCTGAAGCCACTAGTGGGACGGAGGGCGAGGGGAGCTCCACGACGGGGACAGGAGCTGAGACCAGCGACATGGACTCCTCCTCTGTCCTCTGTCCTCTCCCTGATGGGAGCTCCGTAGCGGTGGCGGGCCCGTCTGTGCCCACCGCATCTACAGGTACAGCCGTCACCACCCCTACCAGCACTGCTCTCCCAGCAGCCCCTCAGCCAGTGCCCCGTGGCCGCTCAACCAGGAGGGTGGGCATCACCTTCGCCCCAGGCACCTCAGGCCCTGCCCCAGTCAGCCCTGGTGCCCTCAGTGAGGAGGCCATTGACCTCCCCATATCCCTCACTGTTGGGCAGTCTACCATTCTGAATGCCATCCAGGGTGTAGAGAGGCAGTTGCAAAAGACAAATGCATACCTGGAGGGCATTCATTCTAGTCAGGCAGCCCAACAGCGAGCTTTTCAGACTCTGGCCTCAGCACTGATGGCAGCCATTGTCCCTGTGTCCAGCCTCCCCTGTCCAACTTGCTCCACCCAGACCCAATCCCCAGTACCTCAGCCTATGCCAAGCACACCCTCAGACCAGAATGCACACATATCAACAGACAAAAGTGGCTCAGGCAAACATAAGCACCACACATCCCACAGGCACTCACACAAGCACAATCCCCATGCACACATACCAACATCTACTTCCTCCACTGTGTCCCCCTCCTCCACGTCTTCCTCCTCCCTCCCAGTCTCGTCTCCACTCACACTTGCATGCACTACATCCTCAGCCACTACCTCCACCACCAGCACACCCATCACCACACACCGCTCACGTGCACTCACCACCACCACTACCATTCACACATCCCCTGTGTCCTCTACCAGTGTGTCTGTGAGCCCTCCTCCCAAAGTACACAAACGCAGGCACACACCCACCCAACAGCCATCCACCTCACAGCAGCCTCTGGCCCATGCACCTTCACCCAAATTCAGCAGATGTACACCTCCTACAACCACTACCTCTTCCTCCACTCCCATACCCCGTCCATCTACCCATCCCAGTGTGTCTAAAAACTTTTCCTGGCTAATCTTGACCTCTTCCCTTCACCTCCCCCACCCCTTCCATCCCCTAAGGCACGCCTTTCAAGGTCCCAACCCAGCGCCTCAGCCACCACATCAGCCGGACCAGTGGTACCAACAGTAACTGGCTTCTGGAGTGTGCCAGGCAGCAGGGCAGGCAGTGTGCAAAGGAGCAAGACCACGGACAGTCCTCCACCTCAGAAGCAAAAAAAGTTGGCCACTGCCCGGAGGGAGAAGGGCAAAACACCTGCCATCAAGCCCTCTCCCAGGACTACAGTTGAAAGTGTGAAGACAGCTGCGCCAACATCCAAGGTGGGGAAGGGGCACAGAAAGCATGGCAAGTCCCCACAAACCTGCACAGCGGACAAGACTGCCACCAGCAACCTCTGTCCAGGACACCGCCGCCACCAGCATCGCTGTCCAGGACACCGCTGCCACCAGCACTGCTGCCCAGGACACCACCGCCACCAGCACCACTGCACAAGACACCGCCGCCACCAGCAACGCTGCCCAGGACACCGCCGCCACCAGCACCACAGGCCAATGAGCGCTGCAAGGGCCGCCGCGCATGAGGCCACCACGAGCAGGATGAAGCACTCTTGGCACAAAGCCCCCTCCAGAACCAGTGGAGAAAGGCATCCACTACCTCTGTCCTTGGCAGGATGAAGCACTCTGGGCACAAAACCCCCTCCAGAACCAGTGGAGAAAAGCATCCACCACCCCAGTCCTTGGCAGGATGAAGCACTCTGGGCACAAAGCCCCCTCCAGAACCAGTGGAAAAAGGCATCCACTACCCCAGTCCTTGGCAGGATGAAGCACTCTGGGCACAAAGCCACCTCCAGAACCAGCGGAGATTGACATCCACTTGAGAGACTGTGGCATTGCACTACCCAGGATAAAGCAGTGGGCAAACCACCCACTGGAGAGACATGAGAGACCTTGGCTTTGCACTCCCCAGGATAAAGCAGTGGGCAAACCACCCACTGGAGAGACTTGAGAGACTGTGGCTTTGCACTCCCCAGGATAAAGCAGTGGGCAAACTACCCATTGGAAAGACTTGAGAGACTGTGGTTTTGCACTCCCCGGGATAAAGCAGTGGGCAAACCACCCACTGGAGAGACTTGAGAGACTGTGGCTTTGCACTCCCGAGGATAGAGCAGTGGACATGAAGCCCCCTCGTGGATCAGGCGTCGTGCAGTCATCCGGCTGAGGTGCCCCCCCTTCCCTTCCCCCTGAGGTGCTGTTGTATTTCTATCTGATGCCCCTGCAGTGTTCTCTCCGTTTCGATCGGGTATCTTGTGTGGGCCTCGCCCATGCATTTTGGGCCCAGTGGTCCACGGACTATATAGATGCAGTACCTGGACTTGGATTCTTTTTGTATATATTTGTAAATAGTGTATATGTATTTATGTGTACTGGATTTGAATAGATAACAATCGTTACAGTCATTTCCTTTTGTCTTTGCATTCTTCGGAGGGGTTGGGGGGTGTAAATGTAATGTAGCAGCATGTATTGGTGTGAATGTTGTTGTGTGTGATGGTGGGGGTGTTGCGTGTTGCGTGTGTGTACCACTCTCTTTTCCCTCCCTCCTCCCCTGTGTCGTAGGTGCGGTACTCACCGTGGTCTTCGCCGCCGGCGTTCGTGCTCCTGGTAGAGGAGCAGGAAGACAAAGGCAGGGAGTATTTGGAGTTCAGGTTCCATGGCGTCCTGGTTCCTCGTAGGTTGTGTAGAGGTGAGCGTTTTCCCTTCCGAGTCCTGTTTCCACCGTGTTTTTATTCGCTGTGAATCCGCCCCGGAAAAGGTGGCGGATTGGCCTGTTGTAATAGTATGGGCAGTACATTGTCTTCCGCCTGTCTGTTGGCGGTGACCGCTACGCTGTTTGTTTCTACCGCCGTGGCGGTCGGAGTGTTAAAGTGGCTGTCTGTGTTGGTGGTTTCCGCCATGGTCATGATTCAATTTTTTTGACCGCCGGCCTGTTTGAGGCTTTACCGCCACTTTAACACCGACCGCCAGGGTTGTAAAGACCACCATAGTCCGTTTGAGTTAGTCTTTGGGCGACAACCCCGAACCCTGTTGGATATGGCATCCGAGATGTGGGAGGAGGAGGAAAATCCCTCTTAGAATATACCAGTGACCTGAAATCAGAAATCCACTCGGTATGGGAAGACGTAAGAGAACATTTAGAGAAGGCCCAAACCAAACAAAAACACTATTATGACAGAAACACCCAGATGCGTACATTGAACACTGGGGAAAAGGTTCTTGTCCTTTTACCCAGCTCCGAAAATAAACTACTAGCTAAATGGCAAGGGCCATATAGGGCTCTAGGGGCAGTGACCCCGGTAACATACACCATTGAAATGACAGAGAATCTGAGAAAGACCCAAATCTTTCACATAAACCTCCTAAAAAAATGGGAAGAACCCCCTGATCTCCCAACGGCACCGGTGACGGGATTTCTAGTTAATACCGTAAAAGAACTTGATATTGGTTGGTGTCCTACCAATCCAGACTCCCCACCCGAAGAACCCCAGAGTTATACACACCTCTTCCCTAGACAACAGGATCAACTAACACAACTCCTGTCCCGCCATGACAAATTTTTTTCCGCTCACCCAGGGAAAACCACAATAGTACAACACCATATCAAGACTCTACCAGGAAAGGTAATAAGTCTTCGACCATACTGCATACCTGAAGCCCGGAAAATCGTGGAAGAGCAGGAAATAGAAAAATTGTTACGAATGGGAGTCATAGGACGCTCTAATAGCCCTTGGTGTTCCCCCATGGTATTGGTCCCCAAACCAGATGGGTCTATTGCTTTTGTATTGATTTTCTACAAGTCAATGCTATTTCACAGTTTGACACATACCTACTTCCCAGAGTAGATGAGTTAATAGAACGATTAGGAAAGGCAAAGTACATGTCTACCCTTGACCTTACAAAGGGCTATTGGCAGATCCCTTTGGCCCCCGCCGACAAAGAAAAGATGGCCTTTTCCACATCCTCTGGTCTTTACTACTTTAATGTTCTCCCTTTTGGACTACACGGTGAACCGGCCACATTTCAACGTCTTATGGATTCCCTGTTATGACAATACTCCAGATATGCAGCAGCATACTTGGATGATGTTGTGAATAAAGCGAAACTTGGGAAGACCACTTAGTCCACCTAGATAACATATTTACAGTTTTACACCACGCCGGACTGACGGCGAATCCCACTAAAAGTCATCTAGCTTACACTGACATTTCCTATCTAGGCTATCACATAGGGGGTGGCATAATTAAACCCCAGCTGAACAAAGTGGAAGCCATTACACGCATACCTCCACCCACTACAAAAAAAGAAGTACAATCCTTTTTAGGATTGGTAGGATATTATCGGAGGTTCATTTCCCATTATTCTACCCTGGGAGCTCAATTTACTGATCTACTGAAAAAGGGTCAGCCCATGAAAATAATGAGTTTAACACCATCCTAACACCAGAGTTATCTCTCTCTACAGACCTGTCTCACAACAAAACCTATTTTGTGTTGTCCTGACTTCCTTCAACCTTTCCATCTCCAGATTGACGCGTCAGATGTAGGCCTGGGAGCGGTGTTATTTCAAAAGGGGGAAGAGGGTGTCAGCCATCCCATAGTCTTCATCAGCCGTAAACTACTACCCAGAGAACAAAGCTACCCTATTATTGAAAGGGAATGCCTGGCTAGTAAGTAGGCTATAGAGAGCTTACAGTACTACCTTCTGGGTCGTCCTTTTATAATGTACACCGACCACGCTCCTCTCATGTGGCTGTCTCGTCATAAAAATACCAACGCCCGTCTACTGAGATGGTTTATGGAACTGCAACCTTTTACCTTTCAGGTGTGCCACCTCCCGGGCGAATTGATGTGTCATGTGGACTATTTATCCCACTATCCGATGGCACCGGGTCTAGAACAGCCCCAGTCTTGGGGAGGGACATGTAACCGGGCCGTCACAGCCATGGCTACAATTCAGACCCCTCAAACGTCCGAGGGGTGCCCCGAGGGTACGAGACAGGTTGTCGACAAACCGGAAGTGATCCCAAATCCGGATATCCGGGTTTATGCAGCATCAGAGCGAGAAGAAAAGGGACTCAGATGGAGAGAGGAAGTGCGCCACTGGACGGAGCCGGAGGAGAGTTGAGTCGAGGAGCCGCACGAGAGGAGAGTCGAGGAGCCGCACGAGAGGAGATTCGAGGAGCCGGAAGAGAGGAAATTCGAGGAGCCGGAGGAGAGGAGCTTCCAGGAGCCAGACAAGAGGAGATTCAAGGAGCCGGAGGCGAGGCGAGTCGAGGAGCCAGAGGATAGGAGAGACCTTGTCGAGAAGCAGTGGAGCAAAGACCGGAATACAGAGACACCGGCTGCCACCGATGGGAGACATGACCAGACCTGCGACGTCCCTGGAGGGGCGTGGCTATCACAGGTACGATCGTGCCTCAGGGTTAATTTTCTTCCGTTGTGGACCAGGGGCAGGAGTGAGAGTGGTTTGCAGGGGAGGGACCAGAAGGAAGGGGTTTTGGAGTAAAGGGATGCAAGGGCATGAAAAAAACTTACACACCACGGGGAAAAGGGGGTGCCATAAAACCACCCAGTGACAAAGCTAAAAGACTATACCCTATTAAATAAGTACACTAAGAACACTTAGGGGGAAGAGAATTGTGGTGCACTTACCTATCCTGACCTGCTCACCTATCACCCCTGCACGGTTCAAACCAACCCCTTTTATCTCACTTTCCCGCCTACTAACTCTGTTATATGAGAATACCCAGAAAACCGATATTTACCTATTTTTCTGTTTTCCTTGGGGAACGAACCCAACCACGAGAACGAAGATGTCCAGCCGCATCTAGACCCTCGCCCATCTCTTGGCCTCGACATCCTGGAAGAGGCGAACCTGTAGGAAGAAAAAACCCAAGTATAATTCCAGGAGCCATAGAGAAGAAGACCATAAGACATTTCCTAGGGACATAAAAGAGACATAAAAAGTATTTAAAAACCCACATTTGGAAAACAATAAAGAGCACTTACGCATGATACCTGGTGTACTGAATCCATTACAAAACATCCTAACCAAGTCCTCAGCTGAACCCACTACAATACCTCACCCCAAGACCCTGAAAAGTAGGAGTAAAGTTACCCTACTATCCCAGAAAGACAGTAAAGTCGGGATAGGGGATCCTGCAAGAACAACAACTGACTGCAAACCACTGAAGACGGATTCCTGGACCTGAGGACCTGTAAAAGAAGGGAACCATGTCCAAAAGTCACAAAAGTGTCCAGGGGGGGCAGGAGCCCACTAAACCCCGGATAAAGGTGCAAAAGGGCTGGCTCCGGGTGGAAGAAGCCGAAGATTCTGCAACAACGGAAGGTGCCAAGAACTTCTCCTTTGGTCAGAAGATGTCCCACGAAGTGCTGGAGGATGCAGAGTTGTTTCTACGCAGAAGGACCGCAAACAAGCCTTGGCAGCTGCAAGAGTCGCCACTTGGAAGAGGAGACAGAGGTGGCACCCAGCAACACGGGGAGCCCACGCAGAAGCAGGCAGCACCAGCAGAAGTACTTGAACGGGCATTCAAGAAAGCTGAACACGATGGTCGACTCAGCAACACAAAGGAAGGTCCCACGAAGCCGGAGGTCAACTCAGTGAGTTGGGCAATGCAGGACGGAGTGCTGGGGACCTGGGCTAGGCTGTGCATGAAGGAATCCTTGCAAGAGTGTACAGAAGCCCTAGCAGCTGCAGTTCATACAGTGCACAGGATTGGTGTCTGGCGTGGGGAGGCAAGGACTTACCTCACCAAACTTGGACAGAAGGACCACTGGACTGTGGGGGTCACTTGGATCCAGCTCCTGTGTTCCAGGGACCAGGCTTGTCGAGATGAGAGGGGACCCAGAGGACCGGTGATGCAGATCTTAGGTGCCTGCGGTAGCAGGGGGAAGACTCCATCAACCCACTGGAGATTTCTTCTGGATTTCCAGTGCACGGTGAAGGCAGACAGCCCTCAGAGCATGCACCACCAGGAAGCAGTCGAGAAAGCCGGCAGGATTAGGCGCTACAATGTTGCTGGTAGTCTTCTTGCTACTTTGTTGCGGTTATGCAGGCGTCCTGGAGCAGTCAGCGGTCGATCCTTGGCAGAAGTCGAAGAGAGAAGTGCAGAGGAACTCTGGTGAGCTCTTCCATTCAGAATCTGAAGAGAAACCCACAGGAGAGACCCTAAATAGCCCTCAGAGGAGGGTTGGCTACAGAGAGGTAAGCACCTATCAGGAGGGGTCTCTGACGTCACCTGCTGGCACTGGCCAATCAGAGCTGTCCATTATGGCCTCACACCTCTGCATCCAAGATGGCAGAGATCTGGGACACACTGGAGGAGCTCTGGGCACCTCCCATGGGGAGGTGCAGGTCAGGGGAGTGGTCACTCCCCTTTCCTTTGTCCAGTTTCGCGTCAGAGCAGGGCTGGGGGGATCCCTGAAACAGTGTAGACTGGCTTATGCAAGAAGGGCACCATCTGTGCCCTTCAAAGCAGTTCCAAAGGCTTGGGGAGGCTACTCCTCCTCAGCCCTTCACACCCATTTCCAAAGGGAGAGGGTGTAACACCCTCTCTCAGAGGAAATTCTTTGTTCTGCCTCGCTGGGACTGGGCTGCCCAGACCCCAGGAGGGCAGAAACCTGTCTGAGGGTTGGCAACAGCTGCAGCTGCCTGGAAAACCCCAGAGAGCTAGTGTGGCAGTACCCGGGTTCTATGCTAGAGCCCCGGGGAAGCATGGAATTGTCCCCTCAATACCAGAATGGTACTGGGGGGACAATTCCATGATCCTAGACATGTTACATGGCCATGTTCGGAGTTACCATTGTGAAGCTACATATAGGTATTGACCTGTATGTAGTGTACGCGTGTAATGGTGTTCCTGCACTCACAAAGTTAGCAGAAATAGCCCTGAATAATGTGGGGGTACCTTGGCTAGTGCCAGGGGGCCCTCACACTTAGTAACTTTGCACCTAACCTTCACCAGGTGAGGGTTGGACATATAGGTGACTTATAAGTTACCTAAGTGCAGTGAAAATGGCTGTGAAATAACGTGGACGTTATTTCACGCAGGCTGCAGTGGCAGGCCTGTGTAAGAATTGTCTGAGCTCCCTATGGGTGGCAAAAGAAATGCTGCAGCCCATAGGGATCTCCTGGAACCCCAGTACCCTGGGTACCTAGGTACCATATACTAGGGAATTATGAGGGTGTTCCAGTGTGCCAGTGAGAATTGGTAGAATTAGTCACTAGCCTGCAGTGACAATTTTAAAAGCAGAGAGAGCATAAACACTGAGGTTCTGGTTAGCAGAGCCTCAGTGATACAGTTAGGCACCACAAAGGGAACACATACAGGGCATACTTTATGAGCACTGGAGTCCTGGCTAGCAGGATCCCAGTGACACAGGCAAAAACAAACATACACACAAGTAAAAATAGGGGTAACATGCCAGGCAAGATGGTACTTTCCTACACTTTTAAGTTACCTCAGTGCAGTGAAAATGGCTGTGAAATAATGTGGACGTTATTTCACGCAGGCTGCAGTGGCAGGCCTGTGTAAGAATTGTCTGAGCTCCCTATGGGTGGCAAAAGAAATGCTGCAGCCCATAGGGATCTCCTGGAACCCCAAAACCCCGGGTACCTAGGTACCATATACTATGGAATTATGAGGGTGTTCCAGTGTGCCAGTGAGAATTGGTAGAATTAGTCACTAGCCTGCAGTGACAATTTTAAAAGCAGAGAGAACTTTTTCTGCAGGCAGGTCGCTCCCCGCTCTGCCTTCCGCGCCACCTCCTTTCCCGTTTCCTTGTTGCCTTCGTTTTCCCACCGCTGCGTCCCCTGCGGCCCCTCCCGCCTCCCCCCTCCTTCTTCTCACCGTTTTCCTTGTTACCTTTCTTTTTCCCGCCGCTGCGTCCCCTCCCGCCTCCCCCCTCCTTCTTCTCACCGTTTTCATTGTTGCCTTTCTTTTTCCCGCCGCTGCGTCCCCTACGGCCCCTCCTGCCTCCCCCCTCCTTCTTCTCACTGTTTTCCTTGTTGCCTTTCTTTTTCCTGCCGCTGCGTCCCCTGCGGCCCCTCCCGCCTCCCCCCTCCTTCTTCTCACCGTTTTCCTTGTTGCCTTTCTTTTCCCGCCGCTGCGTCCCCCTGCGGCCCCTCTCCCCAGCCCTCTCATTCGCCAGGCCCTTCCGCCTCCCAGCTGCCACTCCCACCCTCCCCTCCTCTTATGGCAGCCGCAGTTAGGTAGCAGGGAGCAACCTTTGACCCTGCTTCTGCAGGCAGGTCGCTCCCCGCTCCGCCTTCCGCACCACCTCCTTTCCCGTTTCCTTGTTGCCTTTGTTTTCCCGCCGCTGCATCCCCTGCGGCCCCTACTGCCTCCCCCCTCCTTATTCTCACAGTTTTCCTTGTTGCCTTTCTTTTCCCGCCACTGCGTCCCCTGCAGCCCCTCCCCCCAGCCCTCTCATTCGCCAGGCCCTCCCGCCTCCCAGCTGCCACTCCCACCCTCCCCTCCTCTTATGGCCAAGCCCGTCTGCACCCGTCCGTGCCTGGACGGCACCCGGGGCCAGGGTTTCTGGCACTGGGCGCGGTCCATCGCCAGAATCCCAGGCCCCGGCAACAGCCACCCCGCCAGCATTTGCTACAACGCCGACACCCTCCGCACACTCAACACCAGCCGAGACACCACCTGCTTCCAGGCCTCTCCAAAGAGCACGCACGGACCCTTCTCCTGTCACAACTGCAGCTTCACCTGCAACAGAGCCCACATACCTCCAGGGATCAAGACCAACCACCTCCATTGCATACTCCTCAACACTCGCTCAGCACGCAAGCACGCCATCGAAGTCTGGGACCTGCTCGACTCCACCTCCCCGGACGTGGCCTTCCTAACCGAAACCTGGTGGAACGACTCCTCAGCACCCGACATCGCCATAGCCATCCCGAACGGATACAAAGTCGCTCGCCGGGACCGCACCAACAGAACCGGAGGAGGCATAGCCATCGTCCACAAAGCCACCCTCGAAGTCAAAACCACCCCGGACGACTCCTTCAGCGCCGCCGAACTCCTTCACTTCCAAATCCGCACCGACCCCAACACCACGCTCAGAGGAACACTCATCTATAGACCCCCAGGACCCATGACAACCTTCAGCAGCACCATCGCCGACCTGGCCAGCACCCACGCACTCGCCTCCACGGACTACATACTCCTCAGGGACCTGAACTTTCACCTCGAAAACAACAATGACACCAACTCAACCACCCTGACCGAAAACCTCGCCAACCTCTGCTTCACACAGCTCGTCAACACACCCACCCACACAGCCGGTCACACCCTTGACCCCATCTTCTCCACAAGCAACCACGTCACCTTCAACCATACCACCAAACTCTACTGGACCGACCACCACTGCATCCACTTCACCTTCAAGAAACAGACAGAACACCACCTCACCGAACAACCACCACGCCGCTGATGGGGCAAAGTCACCGAACTTCAACTAATCAACGCCCTAGCCCAGAAACCGCCCATCTATGCCACCGACCCTGACATCGCGGCACACAACCTAAAGCTATGGATCACCGACTGCGCCGACCGCCTTGCTCCACTCAGAAAACCCTCCAACAACCACATCAACAAAAAAGCCACCTGGTTCACGACGACCTCCAAACCTCCAAACACCACTGCCAAAAACTCAAGCAAATATGGCTACTCGAACGCACTCCAGACAACCACACGGCCCTCAAGGATGCCACACGCAAACACCACCATCAGGCTAGCAAAAAGATCCTCCTTCAAAACCCGCCTAGAAAACAACGCCCACGACTGCAAAGAACTTTTCAGTGACATCACCCCCTCCCAAGAACTTTGCGACCCCCTAGCAACTGCCTTCCACTGAAAAATCACTGACATCCACGACAGCTTCAACTCCCCTCACGCTCCAGACGCTCCTACCCCACCCACCACAAACTCCACCCGCTCCAGCCGACTGACCTCCTGGACCAACATCAGCGACGACGAAACCCGCAAGACCATGAACTCCATCCACTCCGGATCACCATCAGAACCCTGCCGACACCACATCTTCAACAAAGCAGACACGGCCATCGCACCACACCTACGGAAAGCCATCAACATCTCCTTCAAAACTGCAAGATTCCCGGACAGCTGGAAACACGCAGAAATCAACGCCCTTCTCAAGTAACCAAAGGTGGACCCCAAGGACCTGAAAAACTTCCGGCCCATCTTTCTGCTCCCGTTCCCGGCGAAGGTCATCGAGAAAATCGTCAACACTCAGCTCACTCAGTACTTCGAAGACAACAACATCCTCGACCCCTCCCAGTCCGGCTTTAGACGCAACCACAGCACCGAAACAGCCCTCCTTGCCACCACAGACGACATCAGAAGCCACCTCGACAATGGAGAAACATCAGCCCTCATCCTCCTAGACCTATCAGCCGCCTTTGACATCGTATGTCACCACACCCTAAAATCCCGCCTCCACGCAGCAGGAATCCAGGACCAGACCCTCGAATGAACAGCATCCTTCCTTTCCGCCAGAACCCAAAGAGTCCGCCTCCACCCGTACCAATCCAAAGCCTTCAACATCATCTGTGGCGTACCCCAGGGCTCATCCCTCAGCCCAACGCTGTTCAACATCTACATGGCCCCCCTCACACAAGTGGCCCGTCGGCACAACCTCAACATCATCTCCTACGCCGACGACACCCAACTCATCCTCTCCCTCACCAAGGACCCGCACACCGCCAACCTCCACGAGGGACTAAAAGCCATCGCCGACTGGATGAGAGACAGCCGGCTAAAACTGAACTTGGACAAAAGAGAGGTCCTCATCCTTGGGCGCACCCCCTCCGCCTGGGACAACTCATGGTGGCCGTCCACGCTGGGTCCCCCACCAACACCCACCGACAGCACACGAAACCTCGGCTTCACCCTCGACTCCTCACTCTCCATGTCAAAGCAGGTCAGCGCCATCTCCTCCTCCTGCTACAACAACCTCTGCATGCTTCACAGACTTTACAAATGGATCCCAGCAGAAACAAGAAAAACAGTAACCCAGGCCCTCGTCAGCAACAGACTCGACTACGTCAACGCCCTCTACACCGGTATCTCATCCAAACTCCTCCAACGCCTCCAACGGATCCAATGCGCCTCCGCCCGACTCATCCTCAACATCCCTCGCCACTGCCACATCACCCCCCACCTAAGAGACCTTCACTGGCTCCCCGTCAACAAGAGGATCACCTTCAAGCTCCTCACCCACGCACACAAGGCACTCCACAACACCGGACAATCATACCTGAACAACAGACTCAGCTTCTACACCCCCACCCGGCATCTCCGCTCCGCTAACCTCGCCCTCTCCTCCGTACCCCGCATCCGGCGCAAATCTTCCGGTGGCAGATCATTCTCGTACCTCGCCGCCAAGACCTGGAACACCCTCCCGCCGGATCTACGACAGACTCAGGACCTTCTTTCCTTCAGAAAACTACTCAAGAATTGGCTCTTCGAGCAGTAGCAGCACCCCCCCATCCCCCAGCGCCTTGAAACCCTCACGGGTATGTAGCGCGCTTTATAAATTAATTGATGTATTGATTGATTGAGAGAGCATAAACACTGAGGTTCTGGTTAGCAGAGCCTCAGTGATACAGTTAGGCACCACACAGGGAACACATACAGCGCATACTTTATGAGCAATGGGGTCCTGGCTAGCAGGATCCCAGTGACACAGGCAAAAACAAACATACACACAATTAAAAATGGGGGTAACATGCCAGGCAAGATGGTACTTTCCTACACTTATAAGTTACTTAAGTGCAGTGTAAAATGGTTGTGAAATAACGTGGACGTTATTTCACGCAGGCTGCAGTGGCAGGCCTGTGTAAGAATTGTCTGAGCTCCCTATGGGTGGCAAAAGAAATGCTGCAGCCCATAGGGATCTCCTGGAAGCCCAATACCCTGGGTACCTAGGTACCATATACTAGGGAATTATAAGGGTGTTTCAGTGTGCCAATGAGAATTGGTAAAATTAGTCACTAGCCTGCAGTGACAATTTTAAAAGCAGAGAGAGCATAAACACTGAGATTCTGGTTAGCAGAGCCTCAGTGATACCGTTAGGCACCACACAGGGAACACATACAGGGCATACTTTATGAGCACTGGGGTCCTGGCTAGCAGGATCCCAGTGACACAGGCAAAAACAAAAATACACACAAGTACAAATGGGGGTAACATGCCAGGCAAGATGGTACTTTCCTACACAATCCCACCCCAAACGAGGGACAATAAGGCTAACCTTGCCCAGATGAGTCTTCATTGTCTAAGTGGAAATATCTGGAGAGTCCATCTGCATTGGAGTAGGTACTCCCAGGTTTATGTTCCACTGTATAGTCCATTCCCTGTCGGGATATGGACCACCTCAACAATTTAGGGTTTTCACCTTTCATTTGTTTTAGCCAAAGTAGAGATTTGTGTTCTGTCTGAACAATAAAGTGAGTACCAAACAGGTATGGTCTCAACTTTTTCAGTGCCCAGACCACAGCAAAGGCTTCCCTCTCTATGGCAGACCAACGCTTTTCTCTAGGGGTCAACCTCCTGCTGATAAAAGCAACAGGTTGATCCTGGCCCTCAGAATTGAGTTGTGATAAGAATGCCCCTACCCCTAATTCAGAAGCATCAGTTTGGACTATGAATTTCTTGGAGTAGCAAGGGCTTTTTAGGACAGGTGCAGAGCACATGGCCTGTTTGAGCTCATCAAAAGCTTTTTGACAGCTAGCTGTCCACAATACCTTCTTAGGCATCCTTCTGCTCGTGAGATCATTAAAAGAGGCTGCAATGGAACCATAATTCTCGATGAATCTCCTATAGTACCCTGTGAGGCCTAAGAAGGCTCTCACCTGGGTTTGAGTTGTGGGGGGAGTCCATTCCATAATGGTTTGGATCTTCCCCTCCAGTGGTGCAATCTGTTCCCCACCTACCAGGTGGCCCAGATAAACCACTTTCCCCTGCCCTATCTGGCATTTTGATGCCTTGATAGTGAGGCCTGCCTTTTGCAGGGCCTCCAAAACTTTCCACAGGTGGACCAGGTGCTCATCCCAGGTGGAGCTAAAGACAGCTATATCATCTAGATATGCTGCACTAAAAGCTTCCAACCCTTGCAGGACTGTGTTCACCAACCTTTGAAAAGTTACAGGTGCATTTTTCAGACCAAAGGGCATTACTGTAAATTGATAGTGCCCTCCAATGGTTGAAAATGCTGTCTTTGGTTTTGCATCTTCTGATAAATCTAATCTGCCAATACCCTGCAGTTAGATCAAAAGTGCTTAGATACTTGGCCGAAGCCAGTGTATCTATGAGCTCATCTGCCCTGGGTATAGGGTGAGCATCTGTCTTGGTTACTTGGTTGAGCCCTCTATAGTCAACACAAAACCTCATCTCTCTTTTTCCATCTTTAGTGTGAGGTTTTGGGATAAGCACAACTGGGCTATCCCAGGGGCTTTCTGAATGCTCAATCACCCCTAAGTCTAACATTTTCTGCACCTCTTGTTTAATGCAGTCCCTGACATGGGCAGGCTGTCTATATATCTTACTTTTGACAGGTAAACTGTCTCCAGTATTGATAGTGTGTTCACACCAAGTCGTGGTACCTGGTATTAGTAAAAAGAGTTCAGAAAACTGATTTAAGAGATTAACACAGTTGTCTTTCTGCTCAGCAGTAAGACAATCTGCTAAAACCACTCCATCCACTAAGCCATCAGCTTCAGTGGCGGAGAAGAGATCAGGGAGAGGGTCACTCTCTTCTTCCTGTCCCTCATCAGTTGCCATGAGCAGGGTGAGATCAGCCCAGTCATAGTAGGGTTTTAGGCGGTTGACATGGAGCACCCTAAGGGGACCCCTGGCAGTGCCCAGGTCTACCAAGTAGGTAACCTCACCCTTTTTCTCTACAATTAGATGTGGTCCACTCCATTTGTCCTGGAGTGCTCTTGGGGCCCCAGTCTCCAATACCCACACATTCTGTCCTGGGTGGTAATGCGTCAGGACAGCCTTCTGGTCATGCCATTGCTTTTGCAGCTCCTGGCTGGCCTGAAGGTTTTTACTGGCATTTTTCATGTACTCAGCCATTCTGGATCTTAGGCCAAGTACATAGTCCACTATGACCTGTTTAGGAGCTTTTAAAGGTTGTTCCCAACCCTCCTTCACAAGTGCAAGGGGACCTCTCACAGGGTGCCCAAAGAGGAGTTCAAAGGGACTAAAGCCCACTCCTTTTTCGGGTACCTCCCTGTAAGCAAAAAGGAGGCAAGGTAACAAGACATCCCATCTCCTTCTGAGTTTTTCTGGGAGTCCCATTATCATACCTTTGAGAGTTTTATTAAACTTCTCAACCAGACCATTTGTTTGTGGGTGATAAGGAGTAGTGAACTTGTAAGTTACACCACACTCCTTCCACATAGCTTTGAGGTAAGCAGACATGAAGTTACTACCTCTGTCTGACACCACTTTCTTAGGGAAACCCACCCTGGAAAAGATTCCAAGGAGGGCCATTGCCACTGCAGGTGCTGGAGTGGTCCTTATGGGAATAGCTTCAGGATACCTAGTGGCATGGTCCACTACCACTAAGATAAATCTATTGCCTGAAGCTGTTGGAGGGTAGAGGGGGCCAACTATGTCAACTCCTATCCTTTCAAAGGCTACCCCCACCACAGGAAGTAGAATTAAGGGGGCCTTTGGAGTGCCACCAGTCTTGCCACTAGCTTGGCAGGTCACACAATAGCGACAAAACTCTTTGGTGTCCTCTGACATGTGAGGCCAGTGAAACAGGAGAACAAGCCTGTCCCAAGTTTTGCTCTGGCCTAAATGCCCAGCCAAAGGAATGTCATGTGCCAAGGTAAGAAGAAACTCCCTATACTGCAAAGGGATGACCAATCTCCTGGCAGCTCCAGGTTTAGGGTCCCTTGACTCAGAATAGAGGAGGTTGTCTTCCCAATACATCTTATGGCTATCACTGACATCCCCATCCTGCTGTTTGACATCTTGCTGTCTTATACCCTCTAGCGTGGGACAGATCTGCTGTGCCACACTCAGCTCTTCCCTAGCAGGCCCCCCTGCACCCAAAAGTTCAGCAGTGTCTGCTGCCAGCTCCTCTGGTGTAGGTTCTGCACAGGGAGAGGATTCCTCTTCCTCAAAAGGGAAATCTTCTGGTGAGGGAGGGATAGTGGGCAAGGATTTACCCTTCCTACCCCTAGCTTTTGGGAGCGCTTGGTCCATTGTTCCAGGATCCAATCTTCACTGTCCTTTTTTGCTTTTTGGCCTGAGCCCTGGTTAAAGCAAAAATATGCCCAGAAATGCTCAGAATTGCTGTATGAGCCTCCAACTCCACTTCAGCCCAAGCTGATATCTCCAACTCATTACCTAGTAAGCAATCTACATCTATTTCAGTGGCTGCTACAACTTTCTTTGGACCAGTAACCCCCCCCCCCCCAGTTGAGATTCACAACAGCCATGGGGTGGCTAAGTGTGTTATTATGAGCATGAGTCACTTGGTACTTCTGACCAAGTAGGTGTTGATCAGGGTGAACCAGTTTCTGTATAACCATAGTTACACTGGCTCCTGTGTCCCTGTAGGCCTTAACCTCAACACCATTAATTAGGGGAAGTTGCTTGTACTTACCCATATTAAGGGGACAAGCAACCAAGGTGGCAAAATCAATACCACCATCAGAGACTAAAACAGCCTCTGTGGTCTCCCTAACAAGACCAACCCCAACTACACTGCCAATAGTGAGTCCAGCAACACCCTTGGATTGGCTATTTGTAGTAGACTTCCCACCACCACTGCTATTACTAGGGGAACTAGAGGTTGCAGTTGGGGTTATGGTGGGGGGAGGTTTGGTGTTTTTCTTTGGACAAGTGGAATCACTTGCCCAATGGCCTTTTATTTTACATAAATAACACCAAGGCTTTTCCTGATGGTTAGAAGAGGATTTGGACCCACCACCCCCAGAGGATTTTTGTGGGCCTGATGAAGACTCAGAATGTTTTTTATCTTTGTCCCCACCCTTGTCAGAAGACTTGCCATCCTTCTTCTTGCCATCCTTGTCACCCCCTGTATGAACTTTTCTGTTCACTCTTGTTCTGACCCATTTGTCTGCTTTTTTTCCCCAATTCTTGGGGAGAGGTCAGATCTGAGTCTACATGTAGTGGCGCAACAAATCAGACACACAATTGTTAAGAATATGCTCTCTCAGGATTAGATTATACAGGCTTTCATAGTCAGTCACCTTACTGCCATGCAACCAACCCTCCAAGGCCGTCACGGAACAGTCTACAAAATCTGTCCAGTCTTGAGAGGACTCTTTTCTGGTGTCTCTGAACTTAATTCTGTATTGTTCAGTGGTTAAGCCAAATCCATCCAAGAGTGCATCCTTCAAAACTTTGTAGTTATTAGCATCACTTTCTATGACAGTAAATCCAGTGAAAAATAGCCACAAGATTGCAGTCCACTGCCTTTAAGGGACCAACTGTACCATACAGGCCCTCTCAAGTGCAGCAAACCACTTGTTAATATAATTCCCCTCCTTGTAAGGGGGGACTATCTTATGCAGGTTTCTGGAATCTTGTTCTTTAACAGGATTATTATCAAAAACACTGCTGCTGCCTCCATGGGGAACTAACCCCAATCTCTGCCTTTCCCTTTCTACATCCAGAGATTCCCTGTCTAAGGTCAGCTGCTGCTGTTTAAGCTTCATCGTGGCCTCTTCCATCCTCAGCTTTCTGAGTTCCCTTTCCATTAAGTTATCCTCAGGGTGGGAGGCTTGGGAATTGTGAGACACAGAGGAAATATGGGCAATTGGCAGAGAGAGACCTGTCCCTAACTGGCTGGACCCTAGTAAGCTGGCCTTTAGGAGTGAAAGGTGCCCTACTAATGTGTGACCCCCTCCCACTACCAGTGTCACTAGGTGGCCTGCTAGCTGGCAGGTCTTTGGAAGAACCCTCCCCAGCATCCTCAGGGGACTCCTCTGAGTCTGGCTGGGTGCCCCTCTCTTCTACCTCCTGTTCCTGGGATGGGCCAGACTGGTTCTGGTCACTTTCTAGGAGAAGGCTAAAGAGAAAGTCTTTGGTAGGATCCTTGCCAATGCTTAAATCTCTTTCTATGCAGAGACCCCTCAAACTTTTAAAGTTTAGATACCAATAAGTTGCCTGGACAATTGTGGGAGTAAGCTCTACTGCAGACATGACAGAAAAAGTATAGGACAGAGAGAGAAAAAGTTTTTAGAACTTTTGAAAGAACAGAGAAAAAACTTTTTCAAACTTTTGAAAACTTTTTAAAGTTTTCAGCAACTTTTCAGAAACTTTTTAGAAAGTTTTAGAGAAGGAAGGTTACACTGTTTAGGTCACTGTGTATATTCTGAAGTATTTGGTATATAGTTTTCTTATGAAAAGCACCAATGACAAAGTGGTAAAGCAGTTACAAGTACTTATCCCACTGCTGCCCCACCAATGTAGGAGGCTGGCCTGGCTTATAGTGGGTACCAGGTGGTACTTACACCTTGTGCCAGGTCCAGTTATCCCTTATTAGTAGATTAGAACTCTTCTAGCAGCTTAGGCTGATAGAGGTAGCTATAGCAGAGCAGCTTAGGCTGAACTAGGAGACATGCAAACCTCCTACTATACACTTATATAATATAGCACCATATCATAAGAAACACAATACTCAGAGTTACTAAAAATAAAGATACTTTATTTTAGTGACAATATGCCAAAAGTATCCCAGAGGATATACTCCCTTAGGAGGTAAGTAAAATACACAAAATATATACACAGACCAAAATCAGGTAAGTAAAACACTTAGAAAAGTAGTACAACCACTGTAAAACACAATAGAATGTAATAGGAGACAACAGGCCTAGGGGCAACACAAACCATATACTCTGAAAGTGGAATGCGAACAACGAGGAAGACCCCAGGCCTAGTGTAGTGTGTAGCGAGTCACTGGGAGTGTAAGAAAACACTAAGGGTGTCCAAGATACCCCACCCCAAGACCCTGAAAAGTAGGAGTAAAGTTACCCTACTAACCCAGAAAGACAGTAAAGTTGAGATAGGGGATTCTGCAAAGGCAACAACTGACTGCAAAGCACTGAAGACGGATTCCTGGACCTGAGGACCTGTTCAGGAAGGGGACCAAGTCCAAGAGTAACGAAAGTGTCCGGGGGGGCAGGAGCCCACTAAACTCCGGATGATAGTGCAAAAGGGCTGCCTCTGGGTGGAAGAAGACGAAGATTCTGCAATGACGGAAGGTTCCAGGAACTTCTCCTTTGGTCAGAAGATGTCCCATGACGTGCTGGAGGATGCAGAGTTCTTTCCACGCAGAAAGATTGCAAACAAGCCTTGCTAGCTGCAAGAGTTGCAGTTGAGGATAAAGAGTGCTGCCCAGGCCCAGGAAAGACCAGGATATCGCCACTTGGAGGAGGAGACAGAGGGGGCACCCAGCAACACAGGGAGCCCATGCAGAAGCAGGCAGCATGCACAGAACCACTTGAACAGGCATTCAAGAAAACTGAGCACAATGGTCGACTCAGCAACACAAAAGAGGGTCCCACAAAGCTGGAGGTCAACTCAGCGAGTTGGGCAATGCAGGACGGAGTGCAGGGGACCTGGGCTGTGCTGTGCATGAAGGGATCCTTGCAAGAGTGCACAGAGCCCTAGCAGCTGCAGTTCACGCAGTAAAGAGGGTTACTGTCTGGCGTGGGGAGGCAAGGACTTACCTCCACCAAATTCGGACAGAAGGACCACTGGACTGTGGTGGTCACTTGGATCCAGCTCCTTTGTTCCAAGGACCACGCTCGTCGAGATGAGAAGGGGACCCAGAGGACTGGTGAAGCAGAAGTTTGGTGCCTGCGGTAGCAGGGGGAAGACTCCGTCAACCCACAGGAGATTTTGTCGGGATTTACAGTGCAGGGTGAAGGCAGACAGCCCTCAGAGCATGCACCACCAGGAATCAGTTGAGAAAGCCGGCAGGATTAGGCGCTACAATGTCGCTGGTAGTCTTCTTGCTACTTTGTTGCAGTTTTGCAGGCGTCCTGGAGCAGTCAGCGGTCGATCCTTGGCAGAAGTCGAAGAGGGAGAGCAGAGGAACTCTGGTGAATTCTTGCAGGTCGTTATCTGAAGAGAAGCCCACAGGAGAGACCCTAAATAGCCCTCAGAGGAGGATTGGCTACAGAGAGAGGTAAGCACCTATCAGGAGGGGTCTCTGACGTCACCTACTGGCACTGGCCACTCAGAGGTCTCCATTGTGCCCTCACACCTCTGCATTGAAGATGGTAGTGGTCTGGGACACACTGGAGGAGCTCTGGGCACCTCCCCTGGGGAGGTGCTGGTTAGGGGAGTGGTCACTCCGCTTTCCTTTGTCCAGTTTCACACCAGAGCAGTGCTTGGGGGGATGCCTGAACCGGTGTAGACTGGCTTATGCAAGGAAGTCACCATCTGTGCCCTTCAAAGCATTTCCAGAGGCTGGGGGAGGCTACTCCCTCCCAGCCCTTTACACCTATTTCCAAAGTGAGAGGGTGTAACACCCTCTCTCAGAGGAAATTCTTTCTTCTGCCTTCCTGGGACTGGGATTCCCAGACCCCAGGAGGGCAGAAACCTGTCTGAGGGTTGGCAGCAGCTGTAGCTGCAAGGAAAACCCCAGAGAGTTTGTTTGGCATTACCCAGGTTCTATGCTAGAGCCCCGGGGATGCATGGGATTGTCCACCCAATACCAGAGTGGTATTTGGGGGACAATTCCATGATCCTAGACATGTTACATGGCCATGTTCGGAGTTACCATTGTGATGCTACACATAGATATTGACCTATATGTAGTGCACGTGTGTAATGGTGTCCCCGCACTCACAAAATTCGGGGAAATCGCCCTGAATGATGTGGGGGCACCTTGGCTAGTGCCAGGGTGCCCTCACACTTAGTAACTTTGCACCTAACCTTCACCAAGTGAGGGTTAGACATATAGGTGACTTATAAGCTACTTAAGTGCAGGGTAAAATGGCTGTGAAATAACGTGGACATTATTTCACGCAGGCTGCAGTGGCAGTCCAGTGTAAGAATTGTCTGAGCTCCCTATGGGTAGCAGAAGAAATTCTGCAGCCCATAGGGATCTCCTGGAACCCCAATACCCTGGGTACCTAGGTACCATATACTAGGGAATTATAAGGGTGTTCCAGTGTGCCAATGAGAATTGGTAAAATTAGTCACTAGCCTGCAGTGACAATTTTAAAAGCAGAGAGAGGATAAACACTGAGGTTCTGGTTAGCAGAGCCTCAGTGATACAGTTAGGCACCACACAGGGAACACATACGGGGCATACTTTATGAGCACTGGGGTCCTGGCTAGCAGGATCCCAGTGACACAGGCAAAAACAAACATACACACAAGTAAAAATGGGGGTAACATGCCAGGCAAGATGGTACTTTCCTACAGGGGTCTTGCAGCTTTTCGAAGCATGAGATGGGCCGGAAGGGCTGGGGCGGAGTCAGTTGGGGTCTCCTTCTCTTCTCTGCTGGGTTTTCAGCTCAGCAGTCCTTCTTCTTTCTTGAGGTCATCAGGAATCTGATGATCTGGGTTCAGGGTTTCCCCTAAATACTAATTTTAGGGGTGTGTTAGGGTCAGGGGGCAGTAGCCAAGGGCTACTGTCCATGAGGGTGGCTACACCCTCCTTGTGCCCACTCCCTCTGGGGAGGGGGGCACATCCCTATCTCTATTGGTCCTACTCCTCTAAAGCAAGATGGAGGATTTCTCAAGGAGGGGGTCACTTCAGCTCTGGTCACCTTAGGGGTGGACCTGGCTAGAGGGGTGACTCTTCCTTCTTTTTCTCATTATCCCTCTGGACTTGCCGCCAAAAGTGGGGGCCCGTCCCAGGGCAGGCATCTCCACTGGCTAGAGTGCCCTGGGGGTATTGTAACACCAGGCCTGGTCCTTTGAGGCTCACCGCCAGGTGTTACAGTTCCTGCAGGGGGGAGTTGTGAAGCACCTCCACCCAGTGCAGGCTTTATTTCTGGCCCCAGAGAGCACAAAGGCTCTCATCCCAGGGTGTCAGAAACTCGTCTCTCAGTGGCAGGCTGGCACAGACCAGTCAGTCCTGCACTGAAGGATTGGGTAAGATACAGGGGGCATCTCTAAGATGCCCTGTGGGTGCATTTTTTAAGAAATCCAAAACTGGCACAAGTGTGGGTTTATTATTCTGAGACGTTTGATACCAAACTTCCCAGTATTCAGTGTGGCCATTATGGAACTGTGTAGTTCGTTTTGACAAACTCCCAGACCATATACTTAATATGGCCACACTGTACTTACAATGTATAAGAATGGACTTAGACACTATAGGGGCATATTGCTCATGCAGCTATGCCCTCACCTGTCTGTGGTATAGTGCACCCTGCCTTAGAGCTTTAAGGCCTGCTAGAGGGATGACTTACCTATGCCACAGGCAGTGCTTTGTGGGCATGGCACCCTGAGGGGGATGCCATGTTGACTCTGTCTTTTTCTCCCCACCAACACACACAATCTGCAATGGCAGTGTGCATGTGTTAGGTGAGGGGTCCCTTAGGGTGGCACAACACATGCTGCAGTCCTTAGGGACCTTCCTTGGTCACAGGGCCCTTGGTGCCACTGCTACCTTTTAGAAGAGACTTATCTGTGTGCCAGGGGTGTGCCAATTGTGGAAACAATGGTACATTTTTAGTGAAAGAACACTGGTGCTGGGGCCTGGTTAGCATGGGCCCAGCACACTCTCAGTCAAGTCAGCATCAATATTAGGCAAAAAGTGGGGGGGAGCGGGTTAACTGCAACAAGGAACCATTTTCCTACAAGACAAAGGTAGTAACTTCATGTCTGCATGCCTGAAAGCAACGTGGAAAGAGTGCGGGGTAACCTACAAGTTCACCACACCTTACCATCCCCAGACAAATGGGTTGGTTGTGAGATTTAACAAAACTCTCGAAGGTATGATTATGGGACTCTCTAAAAAACTCAGGGGGAGATGAGATATCCTATTACCATGCCTCCTTTTTGCCTACAGGGAAGTACCCCAGAAGGGAGTGGGCTACAGCCCCTTTGAACTCCTTTTTGGTCACCCTGTTAGGGGTCCATTAGCACTTGTGAAAGAGGGGCGGGAGCAACCCTTGAAGCCCCCTAAACAAGATATAGTGGATTATTGTAGGAGGCTGGCCTGGTTTGTAGTGGGTACCAAAGGTACGTACACCTTATACCAGTCCAGTTATCCCTTATTAGTCTTATTAGTGAAATGTAGTCAGTGTCTAGAAGCCAGGCTGTCTAGGAGTAGCTGTAGCTGAGCAGCCAAGGCTTATCTAGGAGACATGCAAACCTCTTGCAATACCACTGTAGTCACACAGTACTCACACACATGAAAGGAAATACTCAGTGTTACAAAAATTAAGGTACTTTATTTTTATTTACACAATGCCAAAAATACCTTAGATACTATGCTCCCTTAGGAGATAAGTAATATACACGGTATATACACTAGAATGCAGAAATCGCTGTAAAAACAGTTAGAAAACAGTGCAAATAGTGACAATCACAGTGGGTTACGATGAGCCTAGGGGGAACACAAACCATATACTAAAATAGTGGAATGCGGAAGTCGGTTTCCCACCTAGGCAAGTATAGTGTGTAGAGGGGCGCTGGGAGTGTACGAGAACACCAAAGGTAAGTACTAGAACCCACCCCAGAGCCCAGGAAAGCAGGAGTAAATCACGGTAAGTTTCCTGAAACACACAAGAAAACGTGATAGAAGATTATGCAATAACCAGAAAAGACTGCAAAACACCAACAATGGATTCTTGGGCCTGAAGGCCTGTGTAAGAAGGGGGCCAAGTCCAAGAAGTACTGAAGAGTCCAGTGAGAACAGCGGTACAATTCCCAGTTGTTAGACACCTTACATGGCCATATTCGGAGTTACCATTGTGAAGCTGGACATAGGTATTGACCTATGTCCAGTGCATGCATAAAATGGCATCCCTGCACTCACGAAGTCTGTGAAAATGGTCCTGGACGATGAGGGGCACCTCTGCTAGTGTAGGGGTGCCCTCACACACAGTAGCTTTGCACCCAGCCTTCAGGGTTGGAAGGCCTGACATATAGGTGACTTATAAGTCACCTGGTGCAGTGAAAATGGATGTGAAAGGGTGCATGCACCATTTCACGCAGGCTGCAATGGCAGTCCTGCAGAAGCCTTTGCATGGGCTCCCTATGGGTGGCAAAAGTAATGCTGCAGCCCATAGGGATCCCCTGGAACTCCAATGCGCTGGGTACCTAAGTACCATGTACTAGGTACTTATAAGGGGTGACCAGTATGCCAATTTGGGATGAAATATTGGGTTACTAGTATGCAGTGACAAATCTGAGAAAAGAGAGAGCAAAAGCACTGGGGTCCTGGATAGCAGGATCCAAGTGACAAAGTCAAGCATACTGACAAACAGTCAAACATACTGACAAATACGCCACAAACCATAAGTACTGGGATCCTGGCTAGAAGGATCCCAGTGACACAGACAAACACACTGACAAACAGGCCAAAAATGGGGGTAACCATGCTAGAAAGAGTCTACTTTCTCACAATTATGTACTTGGCCTAAGATCTAGAATGGCTGAGTACATGAAAAAGACCACTTACAACCTTCATGAAAGCCAAGAGTTGCAAAAGCAATGGCATGACCAGAAGGCTGTCCTGCAAGTGTACCAACCAGGACAGAAGGTGTGGGTACTGGAGCATGTGGCACCCAGGGCACTCCAGGACAAATGGAGTGGTCCACACCTGATAGTGGATGGAGGAAAGTAGCCTCTTTCTAGCCTTGTTACCCCCACTTTTGGCCTGTTTGTGGGTATATGTCAGGGTATTTTTACTGTCTCACTGGGATCCTGCTAGCCAGGGCCCAGTGCTCATAGTGAAAACCCTATGTTGTCAGTGTGTTTGATATGTGTCACTGGGATCCTGCTAGCCAGGACCCCAGTGCTCATAGGTTTGTGGCCTATATGTGTTCCCTGTGTGGTGCCTAACTGTATCACTGAGGCTCTGCTAACCAGAACCTCAGTGGTTATGCTCTCTCTGCTTTGAAAATTGTCACTGCAGGCTAGTGACTAATTTTACCAATTCTGATTGGCACACTGGAACACCCTTATAATTCCCTAGTATATGGTACCTCGGTACCCAGGGTATTGAGGTTCTAGGAGATCCCTATGGGCTGCAGCATTTCTTTTGCCATCCATAGGGAGCTCAGACAATTCTTACACAGGACTGCCACTGCAGCTTGAGTGAAATAACATCCACGTTATTTCACAGCCATTCTACACTGCACTTAAGTAACTTATAAGTCACCTATATGTCTAACCCTCACTTAGTGAAGGTTAGGTGCAAAGTTACTAAGTGTGAGGGCACCCTGGCACTAGCCAAGATGCCCCCACATCGTTCAGGGCAATTTCCCTTGACTTTGTGAGTGCGGAGACACCATTACACGCGTGAACTACATATAGGTCAATACCAATGTGTAGCATCACAATGGTAACTCCGAACATGGCCAAACTAGCTATCTGGGGTTTTCTCTGCAGCTACCGCTGCTGCCAACCCTCAGACAGGTTTCTGCCCCCCTGGGGCCTGGGCAGACCAGTCCCAGGAAGGCAGAACCAAGGATTTCTTCTGAGAGAGGGTGTTACACCCTCTCCCTTTGGAAATAGGTGTTAAGGGCCTGAGAGGAGTAGCCCCTCCTGGCCTCTGGAAATGCTTTGAAGGGCACAGATGGTGCCCTCCTTGCATAAGCCAGCTTACACCGGGTCAGTGATCCCCCCAGCCTTGCTCTGGCACGAAACTGGACAAAGGAGAGGGGAGTGACGACTCCCCTGTCCAGCACCTCCCCAGGGGAGGTGCCCATAGCTGCTCCAGTGTGTCCCAGACCTCTGCCGTCTTGAATGCAGAGGTGTGAGGGCCCAATTGAGACCTCTGAGTGGCCAGTGCCAGCAGGTGACATCAGATACCACTCCTGATAGGTGCTTACCTCTCTTTGTAGCCAATCCTCCTCTGAGTGCTATTTAGGGTCTCTCCTGTGGGTTTCTCTTCAGATAACGAATGCAAGAGCTCACCAGAGTTCCTCTGCACTTCTCTCTTCGGTTTCTGTCAAGGATCGACCGCTGACTGCTCCAGGACGCCTGCAAAACCGCAGCAAAGTAGCAAGACGACTACCAGAAACATTGTAGAGCCTAATCCTGCCGGCTTTCTCAAATGTTTCCTGGTGGTGCATGCTCTGAGGGCTGTCTACCTTCCCCTTTTGTGGTTGATAAGGAGTAGTGAACTTGTGTGTTACACCACACTCCTTCCACATAGCTTTGAGGTATACAGACATGAAGTTACTACCTCTGTCTGACACCACTTCCTTAGGGAAGCCCACTCTGGAAAATATTCAGAGGAGGGCCTTTGCCACTGCAGGAGCTGTAGTGGTCCTTAAGGGGATAGCTTCAGGATACCTAGTGGCATGGTCCACTACCACAAGGATAAACCTATTGCCTGAAGCTGTTGGATGGTCAAGGGGGCCAACTATGTCAACCCCTATCCTTTCAAAGGGCACCCCAACCACCGTAAGTAGAATTAAGGGGGCCTTTGGTGTGCCACCAGTCTTGCCACTGGCTTGGCAGGTCACACAAGAGCGGCAAAACTTTTTAGTGTCCTCTGACATAAGGGGCCAGTGAAACAGGGGAACCAGTCTGTTCCAAGTTTTACTCTGGCCCAAATGCCCAGCCAAAGGAATGTCATGTGCCAAGGTAAGAAGAAACTCCCTATATTGCAAAGGGATGACCAATCTCCTGGCAGTTCCAGGTTTAGGGTCCATTGATTCAGTATAGATGAGGTTGTCTTCCCAATACACCTTATGGCTATCACTGACATCCCCATTCTGCTGTTTGACAGCTTGCTGTCTTAAACCCTCTAGTGTGGGACAGGTCTGCTGTGCCACACTCAGCTCTTCCCTAGCAGGCCCCCCTGCACCCAAAAGCTCAGCAGTGTCCGCTGCCAGCTCATCTGGTGTAGGTTCTGCACAGGGAGAGGATGGATTCCTCTTCCTCAAAAGGGGAATCTTCTGTTGAGGGAGGGATAGGGGGCAAGGATTTACTCTTCCTACCCCTAGCTTTTTGAGAGCACGTGGTCCATTGCTCCAGGATCCAAGTTTCCCTGTCCTTTTTGCTTTTTGGCCTGAGCCCTTGTAAAAGCAAAAATATGCCCAGGAATGCCCAGCATTGCTGCATGGCCCTCCACCTCCACTTCAGCCCAAGCTGATGTCTCCAAATCATTGCCTAGTAAGCAATCTACAGGTAATTCAGTAGCTACCACAACTTTCTTTGGACCAGTAATCCCCCCCAGTTGAGATTCACAACAGCCATGGGGTGGCTAGGTGTGTTATTGTGAGCATCAGTCACTTGGTACTGCTGACCAAGTAGGTGTTGATCGGGGTGAACCAGTTTCTCTAAAACCATAGTTACACTATGTGTCCCTGTAGGCCTCAACCTCAACACAATGAATTAGGGGTAGTTGCTTGTACTTACCCATATTAAGGGGGCAAGCAACCAAGGTGGCAAAGTCAGTGCCACCATCAGAGACTAAAACAGCCTCTATAGTCTCCGTAACAATACCTACACAAACTACACTGCCAATAGTAAGCCCAGCTACACCCTTGGAGTGGCTATTTGCAGTAGACTTCCCACCACCACTGCTATTACTAGGGGCACTAGAGGTTGCAGTTGGGGTTGTGGTAGTGGGAGCCTTGGCGCTTTTCTTTGGGCAAGTGGCATCACTTGCCCAATGGCCTTTTACTTACATAAATGGCACCATGGCTTTTTCTGATTGTGAGAAGAGGATTTGGACCCACCACCCCCAGAGGATTTTTGTGGGCCTGATGAAGACTCAGAATGTTTTTTATCTTTGTCCCCACCCTTATCAGAAGACTTACCATCCTTCTTCTTGCCACCCTTGCCAAAGTCTGTCCAGTCTGAGCATGATGGTCGACTCAGCACATCAAAAGATGGTCCCACGAAGCCAGAGGTCAACTCAGCAAGTTGGGCAATGCAGGACGGAGTGCTGGGGACCTGGGCTGTGCTGTGCACAAAGGAATCCTTGCAAGAGTGCACAGAAGCCCTAGCAGCTGCAGTTCACACAGTACACAGGATTACTGTTTGGCGTGGGGAGGCAAGGACTTACCTCCACCAAATTCGGAGAGAAGGACCACTGGACTATCGGGGTCACTTGGATCCAGCTCCTGTGTTCCAGGGACCACGCTCGTCGAAATGAGATGGGACCCAGAGGACCAGTGAAGCAGAAGTTTGGTGCCTGCGGTAGCAGGGGAAAGACTCCGTCAACCCACTGGAGATTTATTTGGGATTTCCAGTGCAGAGTGAAGCCAGACAGCCCTCAGAGCATGCACCACCAGGAAGCATTCGAGAAAGCCGGCAGGATTAGGCGCTACAATGTCGCCTTAAGTAACTTATAAGTCACCTATATGTCTAACCCACACTTAGTGAAGGTTAGGTGCAAAGTTACTAAGTGTGAGGGCACCCTGGCACTAGCTAAGATGCCCCCACATCATTCAGGCCAATCTCCCCGGACTTTGTGAGTGCGGAGACACCATTACACGTGTGAACTACATATAGGTCAATACCTATGTGTAGCGTCACAATGGTAACTCCGAACATGGCCAAACTAGCTCTCTGGGGTTTTCTCTGCAGCTACCGCTGCTGCCAACCCTCAGACAGGTTTCTGCCCCCCTGGGGCCTGGGCAGCCCAGTCCCAGGAAGGCAGAACAAAGGATTTCCTTTGGAAATAGGTGTTAAGGGCCTGAGAGGAGTAGCCCCTCCTGGCCTCTGGAAATGCTTTGAAGGGCACAGATGGTGCCCTCCTTGCATAAGCCAGTCTACACCGGTTCAGGGATGCCCCCAGCCCTGCTCTGGCACGAAACTGGACAAAGGAGAGGGGAGTGACCACTCCCCTGTCCAGCACCTCCCCAGGGGAGGTGCCCAGAGCTCCTCCAGTGTGTCCCAGACCTCTGCCATATTGAATGCAGAGGTGTGAGGGCACAATTGAGACCTCTGAGTGGCCAGTGCCAGCAGGTGACATGAGATACCCCTCCAGATAGGTGCTTACCTCTCTTTGTAGCCAATCCTCCTCTGAGGGCTATTTAGGGTCTCTCCTGTGGGTTTCTCTTCAGATAACGAATGCAAGAGCTCACCAGAGTTCCTCTGCTCTTCTCTCTTCAACTTCTGCCAAGGATCGACCGCTGACTGCTCCAGGACGCCTGCAAACAGCAACAAAGTAGCAAGACGACTACCAGTAACATTGTAGCGCCTAATCCTGCCGGCTTTCTCGACTGTTTCCTGGTGGTGCATGCTCTGAGGGCTGTCTGCCTTCACCCTGCACTGGAAGCCAAGAAGAAATCTCCTGTGGGTCGACAGAATCTCCCCCCTGCTAACGCAGGCACCAAATGTCTGCATCACTGGTCCTCTGGGTCCCCTCTCATCTTGACGAGCGTGGTCCCTGGAACACAGGAGCTGGATCCAAGTGACCCCGATAGTCCAGTGGTCCTTCTGTCCAAATTTGGTGGAGGTAAGTCCTTGCCTCCCCACGCCAGACAGTAAAACCTGTGTTCTGCGTGATCTGCAGCTGCTAGGGCTTCTGTGCACTTTTGCAAGGCTTCCTTTGTGTACAGTACAGCCCAGGTCCCAAGCACTCCGTCCTGCATTGTCCAACTCGCTGAGTTTACCTCCAACTTCTTGGGACCCTCTTTTGTTGTGCTGAGATGACCGCTGTGCTCAGCTTTCCTGAACACCTGTTCAGGTGCTTCTGCGGGTGCTGCCTGCTTCTGCATGGGCTCTCTGTGTTGCTGAGTGCACTCTCTGTCTCCTCCTCCAAGGGACGACCTCCTGATCCTTCCTGGGCCCTGGCAGCACCCAACACCTTGAACTGCAACTCTTGCAGCTAGCAAGGCTTGTTGGCAGTCTTTCTGCATGGAAACAACTCTGCATCCTTCAGCACGCCGTAGGACAACTTCTGACCAAAGGAAATGTTACTGTCACCTTCCGTTGTTGCAGAATCTTTGGCTTCTTCCACCCGGAGGCAGCCCTTTTGCACCTTCAGCCGGGGTTCAGTGGGCTCCTGCCCCACCGGACACTTGCGTGACTCTTGGAGTTGGTCCTCTTCCTTTGCAAGTCCTCAGGTCCAGGAATCCGTCTTCAGTGCTTTGCAGTCTGTTGTTGTCTTTGCAGAATCCCCTATCTCGACTTTACTGTCTTTCTGGGGTAGTAGGGTGACTTTACTCCTACTTTTCAGGGTCTTGGGGTGGGGTATCTTGGACTTCCTTAGTGTTTTCTTATAGTCCCAGTGACCCTCTACACAATATAGTTGGCCTGGGGTCCATTCGTGGTTCGCATTCCACTTTTGGAGTATATGGTTTGTGTTGCCCCTAGGCCTATTGTCTCCTATTACATTCTATTGTGTTCCACAGTGTTTGCACAACTTTTCTAAGTGTTTTACTTACCTGATTTTGGTCTGTGTGTATATTCTGTGTATTTTACTTACCTCCTAAGGGAGTATATCCTCTGAGATACTTTTGGCATATTGTCACTAAAATAAAGTACCTTTATTTTCAGTAACTCTGAGTATTGACTTTCTTATGATATAGTGCTATATGATATAAGTGGTATGGTAGGAGCTTTGCATGTCTCCTAGTTCAGCCTAAGCTGCTCTGCTATAGCTACCTCTATCAGCCTAAGCTGCTAGAACACTACTAATCTACTAATAAGGGATAACTGGACTTAGCACAAGGTGTAAGTACCACAAGGTACCCACTATAAGCCAGGCCAGCCTCCTACATTGGTGGTGCAGCGGTGAGATAAGTACTTGTAACTGCTTTACCACTTTGTCATTGGTGCTTTTCATAAGAAAACCATATGCCAAATACTTCAGTATATACACAGTAACCTAAACAGTTTAACTTTTCTTCTCTAAAACTTCCTAAAACGTTTCTGAAAAGTTTCTGAAAACTTTAAAAAGTTTTCAAAAGTTTGAAAAAGTTTTTCTCTGTTCTGTTAAAAGTTCCAAAAGCTTTTTTCTCTCTCTGTCCTAAACCTTTTCTGTCATGTCTGCAGTAGAGCTTACTCCCACAGTTGTCCATATGGGAATCTAAACTTTTAAAGTTTGAGGGGTCTCTGCAATGAAATAGGTTTAGCAATTGGTAAGAACCCTACAAAAGATCTTCTCCCCAGCCTTCTCTTAGAAAGTGACCAGAACAAGTCTGGCCCATCCCAGGATCAGGAGGTAGAGGAGGGGGGTCGCCAGCCAGACTCAGAGGAGTCCCCTGAGGATGCTGGGGAGAGTTCTTCCAAAGACCTGCCAGCTAACAGGCCACCTAGTGACACTGGTAGTGGGAGGGGTGTAGGAAGTTGGCTCTGTATATACTATTTCAAAGTAAGAAATAGTGTGCACAGAGTCCAAGGGTTCCCCTTAGAGGTAAGATAGTGGCAAAAGTAGATAATTCTAATGCTCTATTTTGTGGTAGTGTGGTCGAGCAGTAGGCTTATCAGAGGGTAGAGTTAAGCATTTGTTGTACACACACAGGCAATAAATGAGGAACACACACTCAAAGACTTACTCCAGGCCAATAGGTTTTTATATTGAAAAATATATTTTCTTAGTTTATTTTAAGAACCAGAGGTTCAAGATTTACATTAAACACTTTAAATGTAAGGTACTTCACTTAGATATTTTAGGAACTTTGAATGAAAACAATATCATGTACAGTCTCTGTAAAAATGGCAATAAGCTATTTTCAAAGTGGACACAGTGCAAAATCAACAGCTCCTGGGGAGGTAAGTAAAGGTTAGATTAGGAGGTAAGTAAAACACTTACAAGTCTCAATCCTGGGGCATAGGCATCCCACCGTTGGGGGATCAAGGCAACCCCAAAGTTACCACACCAGCAGCTCAGGGCGAGTCAGGTGCAGAGGTCAAAGAGGTGCCCAAAACACAAAGGTGCCTATGGAGAACAGGGGTGCTCCAGTTCCAGTCTGCCAGCAGGTAAGTACCTGCGTCCTCGGGGGCAGACCAGGGGGGTTTTGTAGAGCACTGGGGGGGACACAAGTAGGCACACAAAACACACCCTCAGAGGCACAGGGGCGGCCGGGTGCAGTGTGCAAAGCAGGCGTCGGGTTTTGTATAGGTTTCAATGGAGGGACTCTGGGGTCACTCTAGCGATGCAGGCGGGCACAGGGCGGGCTTCTCAGGACAGCCACCACCTGGGCAAAGCAGAGGGTTGCCTGGGGGTCACTCCTGCGTCGAAGTTCGGTTCCTTCGGGTCCTGGAGGCTGCGGGTGCAGTGTTGGTTCGAGGCGTCTGGTCCCTTGTTACAGGCAGTCACGGTCAGGGGGAGCCCCTGGATTCCCTCTGCAGGTATCACTGTGGAGGCTCAGGGGGATCGTCTCTGGTTACTCATGGGGTCACAGTCGCAGGGGAGTCCTCCCTGAGGTGTTGGTTTTCTGCAGGTCGAGCCGGGGGCGTCAGGTGCAGAGTGTAGAGTCTCACGCTTCTGGCGGGAAACGTCAAGTCTTTGGAAGTTGTTTCTTTGTTGCAAAGAAGTAGCTGGTTTTGAACAGGGCCGCTGTTCTCAGGAGTTTCTTGGTCCTGTAGTCCAGGGCAGTCCTCTGAGGCTTCAGAGGTCGCTGGTCCCTGTCGGATGCGTCGCTGGAGCAGGTTTTCGAAGTTGGAGACAGGCCAGTAGGGCTGGGGCCAAAGCAGTTGTCGTCTTCCTCCTTCTCTGCAGGCTTGTAGGTCAGCAGTCCTTCTTTTTTCTTCAGGTTGCAGGAATCTGATTTCCTGGGTTCTGCGGTGCCCCTAAATACTACATTTAGGGGTGTGTTTAGGTCTGGGAGGGCAGTAGCCAATGGCTACTGTCCTGGAGGGTGGCTACACCCTCTTTGTGCCTCCTCCCTGAGGGGAGGAGGGCACATCCCTAATCCTATTGGGGGAATCCTCCAAAATCAAGATGGAGGATTTCTAAAGGCAGGGGTCACCTCAGCTCAGGACACCTTAGGGGCTGTCCTGACTGGTGGGTGACTCCTCCTTGTTTTTCTCATTATCTCCTCTAGACTTGCCGCCAAAAGTGGGGGCTGTGTCCAGATGGGCGGGTATCTCCACTACCTGGAGTGCCCTGGGGCATTATAACAGGCAGCCTGAGCCTTTGAGACTCACTGCTAGGTTTTACAGTTCCTGCAGGGGGGAGGTGTGAAGCACCTCCACCCAGAGCAGGCTTTGTCTCTGGCCTCAGAGGGCACAAAGGCCCTCACCCCAGGGGGTCAGAAACTAATCCCTCAGCAGCAGGCTGGCACAGACCAGTCAGCCCTGCACTGAATGATTGAGTAAAATACAGGGGGCCTCTCTAAGATGCCCTCTGTGTGCATTTTTGAATAAATCCAACACTGGCATCAGTGTGGGTTTATTATTCTGAGAAGTTTGATACCAAACTTCCCAGTATTCAGTGTAGCCATTATGGAGCTGTGGAGTTCCTTTTTGACAAACTCCCAGACCATATACTTAATATGGCCACACTGTACTTGCAATATCTAAGAATAGACTTAGACACTGTAGGGGCATATTGCTCATGCAGCTATGCCCTCACCTGTGGTATAGTGCACCCTGCCTTATGGCTGTAAGGCCTGCTAGAGGGGTGACTTACCTATGCCACAGGCAGCATTTTGTGTGCATGGCATCCTGAGGGGGATGCCATGTCGACTTCCCCTTTTTCTCCCCAACACACACAATCTGCAATGGCAGTGTGCATGTGTTAGGTGAGGGGTCTCTTAGGGTGGCACAACATATGCTGCAGCCCTTAGGGACCTTCCTTGGTCACAGGGCCCTTGGTACCACTGGTACCTTTTACAAGGGACTTATCTGTATGCCAGGGGTGTGCCAATTGTGGAAACAATGGTACATTTTAGGTGAAAGAACACTGGTGCTGGGGCCTGGTTAGCAGGGTCCCAGCACACTTCTCAGTCAAGTCAGCATCAGTATCAGGCAAAAAGTGGGGGGTAACTGCAACAGGGAGCCATTTCCTTACACCCAAGCTCTCATGACTCACTGTGTCTCAGCCGACGAGGAGTGAGTTCCTGTCCTAGCAGCGCCAGGCAGGACACCCAGCAGGCGATGCCGGGGTGCCGGCGTCTTTCACGTTCCAGAGTGCTGTCCCGTTCAGCCGGCCAGCTCTGTGTTCAAAGGGCAATCCAATAATGTTTAGGCACCCTGGAGGTGGGTCAGGAGACAGCACCCATGCAATCGGCCCACTGATGGGCCCCAGCTGCCTCCCAGGTCTCTCCAGTCCCCTCTCCCAGCTCAGCACCATGCCTCACCAGCCAGCAACATCCAGGCCGAGTATGCTCCCCGAGGGATCAAGCGTCAGAGCAGGTGTACTTCACCTCCTCATCCGCAATGTTCTCTGCATCTCTGTCTCTCTGCCGGGGTTCCCCTGTCTCATCCGCACTGCTCACCGTCTTCCACCAGGCCTCTCCAGCGTGTCACCCCGGTCGCGGTGCTCACCGCTGGCACAGCCCTCACCGCGCAGGGGGAGTGAGGGGGAGGAAACGAGGACCAAAACTGGTCACCCCCATCCACAGCAGGCAACCCCCACCGGGGCCCCTCTGACCCATGGCACACAGGACAGGTCCGGTGCGCTAAATAATGCCAGACCAGCTCGCAGACACGATCGCGGCCGCCATGGTGGAGTCAGGCACTCACCACAAGTGCGGCTCCGCAGCAAATTTTTCAGTGTTTTTGTCCTTTGCCTGCACTCCACCTCGGTCCCCCGATCCCCATCAACAGGTCTGCTGGGTCCGCAGTGCCTCGAGATGGCAGGATGGTGGAGGATTTTTAAGCCGGGATCACCCGCCTAGTGCGTCCGGTCGGCCACCTTGTTGGCCAAGCCCCCACTGAGATGTGGTCCTTTACTCAAATGCACCAGATATCCAAATCTGATTTTTTTTAGAAACCTTCATTAGCATCATGCACATTGGAAATAAGCTGTGCGCGGGGGGCAGACTTGTCCCCTCAAGGAGATTATAAGGAAATATGATATACCTATGGCAAACAAAGCGCTACGTATTAATGCATTACATTCTCTGAATGAGTTGAAAAAAAAGTGGTAAAGGGCAACATGGAGGATGAGTCTGTGGGAGGCACAAATGCGCCTTAAGGGGTAGATGTTAGGTGGGCTTCTATTGGTTCAACTTGAAAAGATTACAAAGTGGGCGATATCCTAGGCAATGGTTCTGTGTGTTTAGGTATCGCCTTGAATAAAGTGCTTTAGGAGATGTGCTCAGGAGAGCACATTTTATTATACTAAGGGCCAGATGTAGCAAAGAAACATTTTGCGACTTGCAAATATCGAGTCATAGCAACTCGCTATTTGCAACTCGCAAAATGTTATGCAGAACGGTGTCTCAGACACCGTCTGCGAGTCGGTATGGGGTCGCAATGACCCACCTCATTAATATTAATGAGGTGGGTCGCAAATTGCGGCCCCATACTGACTATGGGCACTCGCAAACATGGAGGCCTGCTGTAGTCAGCAGACCTCCATGTTCGTGTCTGCTTTTAAATAAAGCAGTTTTTTTTTTTTAAGTGTAGCCTGTTTTCCTTAAAGGAAAACGAGCTGCACTTAAAAAAAAATCCGAAACCTTTAGTTTGGGATTTTTTCAGGGTGGGTAGTGGTCCCTTGGACCACTACCTGCCCTGAAAAAATAATTTGGGGTCCATTCACAAAGAGGAAGGGGTCCCATTGGGACCCCTTCCAATTTGCGAGTGGGTCACCATCCACTTGAAGTGGATGGTAACTGCGACACCATTTGCGACCGCATATGCGGTCACAAATGGTATTGCATACCACTAGGGATCGCAAATAGGAAGGGAACACCCCTTCCTATTTGCGATTCTGAAATGCATTTTGCGAGTCGGTCCCGACTCGCAGAATGCATTTCTGCATATGAAAATGCGATTTGCGACTGGCAAACGGCAGTTTTTGCCGTTTGCGACTCGCAAATCCTTTCCTACATCTGGCCCTAAATGCTTGTGCTCCGAAATACTGGTCTTCTGGAAGAAAGTAAATGAGAGACATTATGGTGGTCATTCCAACCTCGGCGGTAAAATGCGCTTACCGCCAGACAGAAGACTGCTATAACACCGCCGCGGTCACGGTAAACCACCACGGTCATTCTGACCCACAACAGGCAAACCGCCAAAATACCGACATCCACAAAAGTCCGCCACACCAAAGGTCAGCGATAAACTGGCGATGACCAAACCTCCACCGTCACGCCAACAGAAATACGCCCATGCCATTACGACCCACGAATCCACTCGGCGGTCTTTCAACCGCGGTATTCTATTGGCGGTACACACCGCCGCGGTCGAAATACACATACTCGTACAAAACACTACCACATTGGCCAATTCGAAATACACACACCTGATACACATACACACACCACTCCCACACACCCAATTCAATATAAAACACACACCCACATCACCCACAAACTTCCACTCCTAGAGATTCGTGAACACGCACCGAGAAAAGACATCCGAGCACCCAGACGCCCAATTCACTGTCACCCTGCAATATTAGCACGCACTTCACACAACACAACAATACACATAACCACACTTAGCACCACACAATCCATCCCACACATCACCCACACCACCCCATGGCACCTCAAAGACACCCCAGGTTCTCAAATGATGAACTCAGGGTCATGGTGGAGGAAATTGTACGAGTAGAGCCCCAGCTGTTCGGGACCCAGGTGCAGCACACCACCATTGCCAGGAAGATGGAGCTATGGAGCAGAATAGTCGACAGGGTCAACGCTGTGGGACAGCACCCAAGAAATAGGGACGACATCAGGAAGAGGTGGAACGACCTACGGGGGAAGGTGCGTTCCATGGTATCCAGGCACAACATCGCGGTGCAGAAGACTGGCGGCGGACCCCCACCTCCTCCCCCAGAATTTACAACATGGGAGGAGCAAGTCTTGAACATCCTGCATCCTGAGGGCCTCACAGGAGTAGCTGGAGGAATGGACTCTGGTAAGTCTCATCTTCACTACTTCATCCCCCCCACCCCACCTGCATGCCAACTCATACCCCCACCCTCACCCCCACCCCCATCACAACTACCCCTTGCAAATGTCTCACCATCACAACCCACCCATCCCAAAACTTAGCCCTGCATGCAGCCCCAAAGCATGGACACCCATCACCAAAGCATGCCCAATGCACATACCCATCACCCCCCCCCCCAAAACACTGTCACAACAGCCCCCACAAAGGAATGCCAGCACTGGAGTACACGGGCACCCACCCATTGCACGCCATTGGCACACACAGAAGCAATAACCATACTTTTATACCCCTGCAGGACCCGAACGCCAGGTCACCGCGCAGGAGGGTCCACAAATGTCCACTCCACCCCCAGAAGAGGCCCACAGTAATGACAGCAGCTCTGTCTCCCTGGATCTAGATGACCAGCCCGGTCCATCGGGGACCTCAGGACAGTCGGTTCCCCTCAGACACTCACAGGCCACAGCAGATCTTCCCCCCTCTGGGAACACCAGCACAGCACCCACCCAGCGGGCCCATACCTCTGTCCCCAGGACACGTCAAGCAGCGGTGTGTCCACCACTACAGGGAACCCAGGTTAACCCACCACCCCAACAACAACAGGGACCTGGGGGCAGTGGTAGTGGGCACACGGTCCAGGGGACAGAGGCCCAGGGAAACAGGGGAACTGGGAGGGCTGCTGTGCGACAGGGGGGGGACAGGCCAAGGGAACCCACTCTCCACGAGGCCCTCTCCTCCATCATGGGAGCATACCACCGCTCCCAGGAGACGATGGCGACGGTCCTGGCCAGGTTTCAGGAAATCCAGCTTCTGCAGGAGCAACAGTATATGGGGTTCAGGGAGGAACTAAGAAACATCAGTTCCGCCATGGGTACCATCGTAGTGGCCCTGAATGAGTTAATAACCACATTGCGGAACACTGTGGCACCTCAAAGGGCCCCTGTCACTAGCATGGACCAAGAACTGGCTACCACCTCCGCCGGCGCTAGTGGACAGGAGGCCCCGACACAAGACCAACAGGCCACCAGAACCCCACCCCCTGCAGAAGGAGAACCACCCCGCAAGCGGGCCCTGAGATCCAGGAAGAAGACAGAGTAACATGTCAAGACCCCCGCCAGCAAAGGATACCGCCCTGATTGTCATCCCACTGTCCCACATTGTCACCCTGTCCAACTTTAAACTTCCCCTGCTCCACTTTCCACAGGCATTTGGACAATGCACCTGTGATACTGATAGTCTGGATTCTGCCATGGACAATCCTCCACCATCACCCCTCACCGATTTGCAACCACCCATCCAAATTAGAGCACTTGAATAAACACACTTATTGCACATAAACAATCTGGAGTCTGTCTGTGATTTAAACAAATGTATTAGACATGACAGTGCCAAAATGTTTATTCACATTGTGATGCCAACAAACCGCTGTCACACAGCTGTAGTCCATGGGAAAACAAAGCAGATGTCACGCAGTGGGGCCCACAGCTCTGAAATTGGAAGGGAAAGTCACAACACTGTTACCATACACTGGGGGAATAAGTCAGACAGTAGAGAGGTAGGAGTCTTTAGGTAAATGTAATATGCCGGTGTCTACTCTTACCTGTGTGTCATTGAAAATACTGCTCTATTACTGTGTTCCTGTTGTCTATGTCGTCCTCTTCGGCTTCCTCCTCTTCACTCTCCACAGGCTCCACAGCTGCTACAACACCACCATCTGGACCATCCTCCTGCAGAAAGGGCACCTGGCGTCGCAAAGCCAGGTTGTGAAGCATACAGCAGGCCACGATGATCTGGCACACCTTCTTTGGTGAGTACATTAGGGATCCACCTGTCATATGGAGGCACCTGAACCTGGCCTTCAGGAGGCCAAACGTGCGTTCGATCACCCTCCTAGTCTGCCCATGGGCCACATTGTAGCGTTCCTCTGCCCTGGTCCTGGGATTCCTCACTGGGGTCAGTAGCCAGGACAGGTTGGGGTAACCAGAGTCCCCCAATAGCCACACCCGGTGCCTCTGGAGTTGACCCATCACATACGGGATGCTGCTATTCCGCAGGATGTAGGCGTCATGCACTGACCCAGGGAACTTGGCATTAACATGGGAGATGTACTGGTCAGCCAAACACACCATCTGTACATTCATGGAATGATAACTTTTCCTGTTCCTGTACACCTGTTCACTCCTGCTGGGGGGTACTGTAGGAAAGTACCATCTTGCCTGGCATGTTACCCCCATTTTTCACTGTATATATGTTGTTTTAGTTGTATGTGTCACTGGGACCCTGGTAACCCAGGGCCCCAGTGCTCATAAGTGTGCCTGAATGTGTTACCTGTGTAGTGACTAACTGTCTCACTGAGGCTCTGCTAACCAGAACCTCAGTGGTTATGCTCTCTCATTTCTTTCCAAATTGTCACTGACAGACTAGTGACCATTTTTACCAATTTACATTGGATTACTGGAACACCCTTATAATTCCCTAGTATATGGTACTGAGGTACCCAGGGTATTGGGGTTCCAGGAGATCCCTATGGGCTGCAGCATTTCTTTTACCACCCATAGGGAGCTCTGACAATTCTTACACAGGCCTGCCACTGCAGCCTGAGTGAAATAACGTCCACATTATTTCACAGCCATTTTACACTGCACTTAAGTAACTTATAAGTCACCTATATGTCTAACCTTTACCTGGTAAAGGTTAGGTGCAAAGTTACTTAGTGTGAGGGCACCCTGGCACTAGCCAAGGTGCCCCCACATTGTTCAGAGCCAATTCCCTGAACTTTGTGAGTGCGGGGACACCATTACACGCGTGCACTACATATAGGTCACTACCTATGTGTAGCTTCACAATGGTAACTCCGAATATGGCCATGTAACATGTCTATGATCATGGAATTGCCCCCTCTATGCCATCCTGGCATAGTTGGCACAATCCCATGATCCCAGTGGTCTGTAGCACAGACCCTGGTACTGCCAAACTGCCCTTCCTGGGGTTTCACTGCAGCTGCTGCTGCTGCTGCTGCCAACCCCTCAGACAGGCAGCTGCCCTCCTGGGGTCCAGCCAGGCCTGGCCCAGGATGGCAGAACAAAGAACTTCCTCTGAGAGAGGGTGTGACACCCTCTCCCTTTGGAAAATGGTGTGAAGGCAGGGGAGGAGTAGCCTCCCCCAGCCTCTGGAAATGCTTTTTTGGGCACAGATGTGCCCAATTCTGCATAAGCCAGTCTACACCGGTTCAGGGACCCCTTAGCCCCTGCTCTGGCGCGAAACTGGACAAAGGAAAGGGGAGTGACCACTCCCCTGACCTGCACCTCCCCTGGGAGGTGTCCAGAGCTCCTCCAGTGTGCTCCAGACCTCTGCCATCTTGGAAACAGTGGTGCTGCTGGCACACTGGACTGCTCTGAGTGGCCAGTGCCACCAGGTGACGTCAGAGACTCCTGCTGATAGGCTCCTTCAGGTGTTAGTAGCCTATCCTCTCTCCTAGGTAGCCAAACCCTCTTTTCTGGCTATTTAGGGTCTCTGTCTCTGGGGAAACTTCAGATAACGAATGCATGAGCTCAGCCGAGTTCCTCTGCATCTCCCTCTTCAACTTCTGATAAGGAATCGACTGCTGACCGCGCTGGAAGCCTGCAAACCTGCAACATAGTAGCAAAGACGACTACTGCAACTCTGTAACGCTGATCCTGCCGCCTTCTCGACTGTTTTCCTGCTTGTGCATGCTGTGGGGGTAGCCTGCCTCCTCTCTGCACCAGAAGCTCAGAAGAAATCTCCCGTGGGTCGACGGAATCTTCCCCCTGCAACCGCAGGCACCAAAAAGCTGCATTACCGGTCCCTTGGGTCTCCTCTCAGCACGACGAGCGAGGTCCCTCGAATCCAGCGACTCTGTCCAAGTGACCCCCACAGTCCAGTGACTCTTCAGCCCAAGTTTGGTGGAGGTAAGTCCTTGCCTCACCTCGCTGGGCTGCATTGCTGGGAACCGCGACTTTGCAGCTACTCCGGCCCCTGTGCACTTCCGGCAGAAATCCTTTGTGCACAGCCAAGCCTGGGTCCACGGCACTCTAACCTGCATTGCACGACTTTCTAAGTTGGTCTCCGGCGACGTGGGACTCCTTTGTGCAACTTCGGCGAGCACCGTTTCACGCATCCTCGTAGTGCCTGTTTCTGGCACTTCTCCGGGTGCACTGTTTTCTAAGACTAGACTGCATATTTTTGCTATTGTGTATATATATCTTGTGTATATTTCCTATCCTCTCACTGAGGGTACACTCTAAGATACTTTGGCATATTGTCATAAAAATAAAGTACCTTTATTTTTAGTATAACTGTGTATTGTGTTTTCTTATGATATTGTGCATATGACACTAAGTGGTACTGTGGTAGCTTCACACGTCTCCTAGTTCAGCCTAAGCTGCTCTGCTAAGCTACCATTATCTATCAGCCTAAGCTGCTAGACACCCTATACACTAATAAGGGATAACTGGGCCTGGTGCAAGGTGCAAGTACCCCTTGGTACTCACTACAAGCCAGTCCAGCCTCCTACATTGGTTGTGCAGTGGTGGGATAAGTGCTTGAGACTACTTACCACTCTTGTCATTGTACTTTTCATAAGAGAAAAATATACAAAACAAGGTCAGTGTATATACACATAGCCAAAAAGTTTTGCATTTCCTCTTTTCACTCTTTTCTAAGTGCTGAAAAGTACTTCTAAACTTTCAAAAAGTTCTTAAAAGTTTTAAAAGTTTTTTTCTGTCTTTCCAAAAAGTTCTGAAAACTTTTTTCTCTTTTTCTATCACTTTAACTCTCTCTAAAAAAATGTCTGGCACAGGCCAAAGTGTTGATCTGTCCAAACTTGCATATGACAACCTTAGCTGGAAAAGAGCAAGGAGTCTCTGTATAGAGAGAGGTTTGAGTGTAGGGAAGAATCCTTCCTTGGAACTGTTACTTAACATGCTTAGAGAACAGGATCAGGCCATAGGTGCCTCATCTGTTGAAAAAGTACCTAATAGTTCTCAATCTGATTCAGGGACTCCCCCAGGAAAAGATTCAGGAAAGAAACTTCCTAGCCTGCCCATTACTAGACAATCTAGCATAGATGGTAATGATCATGAGCCACACCATATAAATAGTGTTGTCTCACATCATAGCAAAAGCATTTATTCTCACCATACTGGTAGTAATGTTTCTGTAAACCAAGCTGTTAGGGTGGCTTCTGTAAGGGACAGGTCTCCTTCTGTTCATTCCCATCATAGCTCTGCTTCTAGAAATGTCCCTCCCACCAACCCTGATGACAGAATGTTAGAGAGGGAACTCAATAAGTTGAGGGTGGAAGAAACCAGACTGAAGCTTAAAAAGCAACAGCTGGATTTGGATAGACAGTCTTTTGAATTAGAGAAGGAAAGACAGAAGTTGGGTTTAGATACCCATGGTGGCAGCAGCAGTATTCTCCATAGTCATCCTGCAAAAGAGCATGATTCCAGGAATCTGCACAAGATAGTTCCCCCTTATAAGGAGGGGGATGACATTAACAAGTGGTTTGCTGCACTTGAGAGGGCCTGTGTTGTACAGGATGTCCCTCAAAGGCAGTGGGCTGCTATCCTATGGCTATCATTTAGTGGAAAAGGTAGGGATAGGCTCCTTACTGTGAAAGAAAATGATGCTAATAATTTCCAAGTTCTTAAGAATGCACTCCTGGATGGTTATGGCTTAACCACTGAACAGTACAGGATAAAGTTCAGAGAGACCAAAAAGGAGTCTTCACAAGACTGGGTTGATTTCATTGACCAGGCAGTGAAGGCCTTGGAGGGGTGGTTACATGGCAGTAAAGTTACTGATTATGACAGCCTGTATAACTTGATCCTGAGAGAGCATATTCTTAATAATTGTGTGTCTGATTTGTTGCACCAGTACTTGGTGGACTCTGATCTGACCTCTCCCCAAGAACTGGGAAAGAAGGCATACAAATGGGTCAGAACTAGAGTGAACAGAAAAGTTCATACAGGGGGTGACAAAGATGGCAACAAAAAGAAGGATGGTAAGTCTTCTGACAAGGGTGGGGACAAATCTAAAAATGAGTCTTCATCAGGCCCACAAAAACACTCTGGTGGGGGTGGTGGGTCCAAATCCTCCTTTAATCAGAACAAGGAAAAGAAACCATGGTGCTATTTATGTAAAATAAAAGGCCATTGGACAACAGATCCCAGTTGTCCAAAGAAAGGCACCACAGCTCCTACCACTACAACCCCTACTGCTACACCTAGTGTCCCTACTAATAGCAGTGGTGGTGGGAGCAAACCTACTAATAGCCAATTCTAGGGAGTAGCTGGGCTCACTATTGGTAACTTAGTTGGGGTTGGTCTGATTAGGGAGACCACAGAGGCTACTTTAGTCTCTGAAGGGGCTATTGATTTAGCCACTTTGGTTGCTTGCCCCCATAACTTGGAGAAGTACAAGCAACTAACCCTAATAAATGGTGTTGAGGTCCAGGCCTACAGGGACACAGGTGCCAGTGTCACAATGGTGATTGAGAAACTGGTACACCCTGAACAACACATACTTGGACACCAGTACCAAGTAACCGATGCTCACAACATAACACAAAGCCAACCCATGGCTGTTGTAAATCTCAACTGGGGGGGGGGTAACTGGTCCAAAGAAAGTTGTGGTAGCTTCAGATTTACCTGTAGACTGTCTATTAGGGAATGATTTGGAGACATCAGCTTGGTCAGATGTGGAGTTGGAGGCCCATGCAGCAATGCTGGGCATCCCAGGGCATATTTTTGCTTTGACAAGGGCTCAGGCCAAAAAGCAAAAAGGACAGGGAAGCTTGGATCCTGGAACAATGGACCAAGTGCTCCCTAAAGCTAGGGGTAGTAGAAGCAAACCACTTCCTACTATCCCTCCCTCTACAGTGGATTCTACTTCTGAGGAAGAAGAATTCCCTCCCTGTGCAGAACCTACACCAGAGGAGCTGGAAGCAGACACTGCTGAGCTTTTGGGTGAAGGGGGGCCTGCCAGAGAGGAGCTGAGTGTGGCACAGCAAACCTGTCCCACATTAGAGGGTCTCAGACAGCAAGCTGTCAAACAGGCTAATGGGGATGTCAGTGACTCTCACAGAGTTTACTGGGAGGACAACCTCTTGTACACTGAGCATAGGGATCCTAAACCTGGAGCTGCCAGGAGATTAGTGATTCCTCAGGAGTACAGAAAGTTCCTCCTAACACTGGCACATGACATTCCCCTAGCTGGGCACCTGGGTCAAATGAAAACTTGGGACAGATTGGTTCCATTGTTTCATTGGCCTAGGATGTCTGAGGACAGAAAGGAATTTTGTAAGTCCTGTGAAACCTGTCAAGCCAGTGGCAAGACAGGTGGCACCCCAAAGGCACCCCTTATCCCACTGCCTGTGGTTGGGGTTCCCTTTGAGAGGGTAGGGGTTGACATAGTTGGCCCCCTTGACCCTCCTACTGCTTCAGGCAATAGGTTTATCTTGGTGGTAGTGGACCATGCCACAAGATATCCTGAAGCAATTCCTTTAAGGACCACTACAGCTCCTGCAGTGGCAAAGGCCCTCCTGGGAATATTTTTCAGGGTGGGCTTCCCAAAGGAAGTAGTATCAGACAGAGAAAGCAATTTCATGTCTGCATACTTAAAGGGCATGTGGAAGGAGTGTGGTGTAACGTACAAGTTCACAACACCCTATCATCCACAAACAAATGGACTGGTGGAGAGATTTAATAAAACTCTCAAAGGCATGATTATGGGTCTCCCTGAAAAACTCCGCAGGAGATGGGATATCCTTCTACCATGCCTCCTTTTTGCCTACAGGGAGGTACCCCAGAAAGGAGTGGGCTTCAGCCCCTTTGAACTTCTTTTTGGACACCCTGTTAGGGGTCCACTCACACTTGTAAAGGAGGGTTGGGAACAACCTTTAAAAGCTCCTAAGCAGGATATTGTGGATTATGTACTTGGCCTCAGATCAAGGATGGCTGAGTACATGAAAAAGGCCAGTAAAAACCTTCAGGCCAGCCAAGAGCTCCAGAAGCAATGGCATGATCAGAAGGCTGTTTTGGTTCAGTACCAACCAGGGCAGAAAGTGTGGGTCTTGGAGCCTGTGGCCCCAAGAGCACTCCAAGATAAATGGAGTGGACCCCACACAATTGTTGAAAAGAAGGGTGAAGTCACCTACTTGGTTGACTTAGGCACTGCCAGGAGTCCCCTTAGGGTGCTCCATGTCAACCGCCTGAAACCCTACTATGACAGGGCTGATCTCACCCTGCTCATGGCAACTGATGAGGGACAGGAAGAAGACAGTGATCCTCTACCTGATCTCTTCTCTTCCACAGAACAAGATGCTCTTGTGGAAGGTGTAGTTTTGGCAGATTGTCTTACTGCTGAGCAGAAAGACCATTGCATAAATCTCCTAGGACAATTTTCAGAACTCTTCTCTACTGTGCCAGGCACCACTTCTTGGTGTGAGCACACTATAGATACTGGAGACAGTTTACCTGTCAAAAGTAAGATCTATAGGCAGCCTGACCATGTCAGGGACTGCATAAAGCATGAGGTTCAGAAAATGTTGGAACTAGGAGTGGTTGAGCACTCTGACAGTCCATGGGCTTCTCCTGTGGTACTGGTACCAAAACCCAATTCTAAAGATGGAAAGAAGGAAATGCGGTTTTGTGTAGACTATAGAGGTCTCAACTTGGTAACCAAAACTGATGCTCACCCTATACCCAGGGCAGATGAGCTTATAGATACACTGGCATCTGCCAAGTATCTAAGCACTTTTGATTTGACTGCAGGGTATTGGCAGATCAAATTATCAGAAGATGCTAAACCTAAGACTGCATTTTCTACCATTGGAGGACATTACCAGTTTACTGTAATGCCTTTTGGTTTGAAAAATGCACCTGCCACTTTTCAAAGGTTGATGAACACAGTCCTGCAAGGGCTGGAAGCTTTCAGTGCAGCATATTTGGACGATATAGCTGTCTTTAGCTCCAGCTGGGATGATCACCTGGTCCACCTATGGAAAGTTTTGGAGGCCCTGCAAAAGGCAGGCCTCACTATCAAGGCTTCAAAGTGCCAGATAGGGCAGGGTAAGGTGGTTTATCTGGGACACCTTGTTGGTGGGGAACAGATTGCACCACTTCAGGGGAAAATCCAAACTATTATTGATTGGTTCCCCCTACCACTCAGACTCAGGTGAGAGCCTTCCTAGGCCTCACTGGGTATTACAGGAGGTTCATTAAGAACTATGGCTCCATTGCAGCCCCTCTTAATGACCTCACATCCAAGAAAATGCCTAAAAAGGTATTATGGACAGCAAACTGTCAGAAAGCTTTTGAGGAGCTGAAGCAGGCCATGTGCTCTGCACCTGTCCTGAAAAGCCCTTGTTACTCTAAATAATTCTATGTCCAAACTGATGCATCTGAATTAGGAGTAGGGGCAGTCCTATCACAACTTAATTCTGAGGGCCAGGATCAACCTGTTGCTTTTATTAGTAGGAGGTTGACCCCTAGAGAAAAGCGTTGGTCTGCCATTGAGAGGGAGGCCTTTGCTGTGGTCTGGGCCCTGAAAAGTTGAGGCCATACCTGTTTGGCACTCACTTCATTGTTCAGACAGACCACAAACCTCTACTTTGGCTAAAACAAATGAAAGGTGAAAATCCTAAATTGTTGAGGTGGTCCATATCCCTACAGGGAATGGACTATACAGTGGAACATAGACCTGGGAGTAGCCACTCCAATGCAGATGGACTCTCCAGATATTTCCACTTAGACAATGAAGACTCATCAGGTCATGGCTAGTCTTATTGTCCTTCGTTTGGGGGGGGGGGTTGTGTAGGAAAGTACCATCTTGCCTGGCATGTTACCCCCATTTTTCACTGTAGATATGTTGTTTTAGTTGTATGTGTCACTGGGACCCTGGTAACCCAGGGTCCCAGTGCTCATAAGTGTGCCTGAATGTGTTACCTGTGTAGTGACTAACTGTCTCACTGAGGCTCTGCTAACCAGAACCTCAGTGGTTATGCTCTCTCATTTCTTTCCAAATTGTCACTGACAGGCTAGTGACCATTTTTACCAATTTACATTGAATTACTGGAACACCCTTATAATTCCCTAGTATATGGTACTGAGGTACCCAGGGTATTGGGGTTCCAGGAGATCCCTATGGGCTGCAGCATTTCTTTTACCACCCATAGGGAGCTCTGACAATTCTTACACAGGCCTGCCACTGCAGCCTGAGTGAAATAACGTCCACGTTATTTCACAGCCATTTTACACTGCACTTAAGTAACTTATAAGTCACCTATATGTCTAACCTTTACTGGTAAAGGTTAGGTGCAAAGTTACTTAGTGGGAGGGCACCCTGGCACTAGCCAAGGTGCCCCCACATTGTTCAGAGCCAATTCCCTGAACTTTGTGAGTGCGGGGACACCATTACACGCGTGCACTACATATAGGTCACTACCTATATGTAGCTTCACAATGGTAACTCCGAATATGGCCATGTAACATGTCTATGATCATGGAATTGCCCCCTCTATGCCATCCTGGCATAGTTGGCCCAATCCCATGATCCCAGTGGTCTGTAGCACCGACCCTGGTACTGCCAAACTGCCCTTCCTGGGGTTTCACTGCAGTTGCTGCTGCTGCCAACCCCTCAGACAGGCAGCTGCCCTCCTGGGGTCCAGCCAGGCCTGGCCCAGGATGGCAGAACAAAGAACTTCCTCTGAGAGAGGGTGTGACACCCTCTCCCTTTGGAAAATGGTGTGAAGGCAGGGGAGGAGTAGCCTCCCCCAGCCTCTGGAAATGCTTTCTTGGGCACAGATGTGCCCAATTCTGCATAAGCCAGTCTACACCGGTTCAGGGACCCCTTAGCCCCTGCTCTGGCGCGAAACTGGACAAAGGAAAGGGGAGTGACCACTCCCCTGACCTGCACCTCCCCTGGGAGGTGTCCAGAGCTCCTCCAGTGTGCTCCAGACCTCTGCCATCTTGGAAACAGAGGTGCTGCTGGCACACTGGACTGCTCTGAGTGGCCAGTGCCACCAGGTGACGTCAGAGACTCCTGCTGATAGGCTCCTTCAGGTGTTAGTAGCCTATCCTCTCTCCTAGGTAGCCAAACCCTCTTTTCTGGCTATTTAGGGTCTCTGTCTCTGGGGAAACTTCAGATAACGAATGCATGAGCTCAGCCAAGTTCCTCTGCATCTCCCTCTTCACCTTCTGATAAGGAATCGACTGCTGACCACGCTGGAAGCCTGCAAACCTGCAACATAGTAGCAAAGACGACTACTGCAACTCTGTAACGCTGATCCTGCCGCCTTCTCGACTGTTTTCCTGCTTGTGCATGCTGTGGGGGTAGCCTGCCTCCTCTCTGCACCAGAAGCTCAGAAGAAATCTCCCGTGGGTCGACGGAATCTTCCCCCTGCAACCGCAGGCACCAAAAAGCTGCATTACCGGTCCCTTGGGTCTCCTCTCAGCACGACGAGTGAGGTCCCTCGAATCCAGCAACTCTGTCCAAGTGACCCCCACAGTCCAGTGACTCTTCAGCCCAAGTTTGGTGGAGGTAAGTCCTTGTCTCACCTCGCTGGGCTGCATTGCTGGGAACCGCGACTTTGCAGCTACTCCGGCCCCTGTGCACTTCCGGCAGAAATCCTTTGTGCACAGCCAAGCCTGGGTCCACGGCACTCTAACCTGCATTGCACGACTTTCTAAGTTGGTCTCCGGCGACGTGGGACTCCTTTGTGCAACTTCGGCGAGCACCGTTTCACGCATCCTCGTAGTGCCTGATTCTGGCACTTCTCCGGGTGCTACCTGCTTCAGTGAGGGCTCTTTGTCTTGCTCTATGTCCCCTCTCTCTTCAGGTCCAATTTGCGACCTCCTGGTCCCTCCTGGGCCCCAGCAGCGTCCAAAAACGCTAACCGCACGATTTGCAGCTAGCAAGGCTTGTTAGCATCCTTTCGGCGGGAAAACACTTCTGCACGACTCTCCACGGCGAGAGAGATCCGTCCACCAAAGGGGAAGTCTCTAGCCCTTTTTGTTCCTGCAGAAACCTCAGCTTCTTCTGTCTTGTCGAAGCTTCTTTGCACCCGCAGCTGGCATTTCCTGGGCATCTGCCCATCTCCGACTTGCTTGTGACTTTTGGACTTGGTCCCCTTGTTCCACAGGTACCCTAGATTGGAAATCCACAGTTGTTGCATTGCTGGTTTGTGTCTTTCCTGCATTATTCCTCTAACACGACTTCTTTGTCCTTAGGGGAACTTTAGTGCACTTTGCACTCACTTTTCAGGGTCTTGGGGAGGGTTATTTTTCTAACTCTCACTATTTTCTAATAGTCCCAGCGACCCTCTACAAGATCACATAGGTTTGGGGTCCATTCGTGGTTCGCATTCCACTTTTGGAGTATATGGTTTGTGTTGCCCCTATCCCTATGTTTCCCCATTGCATCCTATTGTAACTATACATTGTTTGCACTGTTTTCTAAGACTAGACTGCATATTTTTGCTATTGTGTATATATATCTTGTGTATATTTCCTATCCTCTCACTGAGGGTACAGTCTAAGATACTTTGGCATATTGTCATAAAAATAAAGTACCTTTATTTTTAGTATAACTGTGTATTGTGTTTTCTTATGATATTGTGCATATGACACTAAGTGGTACTGTGGTAGCTTCACACGTCTCCTAGTTCAGCCTAAGCTGCTCTGCTAAGCTACCATTATCTATCAGCCTAAGCTGCTAGACACCCTATACACTAATAAGGGATAACTGGGCCTGGTGCAAGGTGCAAGTACCCCTTGGTACTCACTACAAGCCAGTCCAGCCTCCTACAGGTACCAAAGCCACATGTGTCCCATCAATGGCACCTATGATGTTGGGGATATGTCCAAGAGCATAGAAATCACCCTTCACTGTAGGCAATTCCCCCACCTCAGGGAAGACGATGTAGCTCCGCATGTGTTTCAGCAGGGCAGACAACACTCTGGACAACACCTTGGAAAACATGGGCTGGGACATCCCTGATGATATGGCCACTGTTGTTTGAAATGACCCACATGCTAAGAAATGGAGTACTGACAGCACCTGCACTAGAGGGGGGATCCCTGTGGGTTGGCGGATGGGTGACATCAGGTCTGCCTCCAGCTTGGCACACAGTTCATGTATAGTGGCTCGGTCAAGCCTGTATGTCAGAATGACATGTCGTTCCTCCATTGTCGACAGGTCCACCAGCGGTCTGTACACGGGAAGATTCCTCCATCTCCTCGCATGTCCCAGCGGACGGTGCCTAGGAAGGACAACAGCGAGCACAGAGTCAATCAACCCACAGGTACATTCCCACAGCTTGCACACAACACGATTCACTATGCATTGAATGGTTTGTATGAGTGTTGAGGAAAAGCCTAGGTATGTGTGACGCAGTAGAAATTAAGCCATGTGGGCCCTTGAAATGGCAGCTGCCTGACCTGTGAAGTGTAACAATGGGATGTGAGGTCAATGCGCTGGCGTGGCACACCGTGGCGGTAGGCGGTTGAAGACCGCGGCGCAAAGCCGCATTGGTTAACATTGAAGCCTATGGGTTTCACGAGCCAATGACGATGTGCGCCGGCGACCTCAAGTGCGCGGCGTAGTGCAGGGGGCTTCTGTGTCTGTCTTGTCCGCCAACGGTAATCCATGCACTCAACATGTCTTTATTTCTCCTCCCCCCCTTTTTTGTGGTCTTCCTGTTCATGTGTGCATTAGCATCATCAGGCGGAGGAGAAGTGGCATCGGAGCACGAGGGAGCTGCATCTCACATGGCCATGGCGGGCCATGCAACTGACTCGGATTTCACCAGTGAGACGGAGGGCGAGGGGAGCTCCACAGCGGGGACTCCTGCTGATGTCAGTGGCAGCGACTCGTCCTCTGAAGGGAGCTCCCTTGTGGTGCCGGCAACATCCGTGCCCCCCACAACAACAGGTACAGCCGCCACCCAGCGCACCAGCACCGCCCTCCCAGTAGCCCCTCAGCGTTTGCCCCGTGCCCACTCACCCAGGAAGGTGGGCATCTCCTTCGCCCCAGGCTCCTCAGGCCCTGCTCCTGTCACCCCTGCTGCCCTCAGTGAGGAGGTCATTGACCTCCTGAGGACCATCATTGTTGGGCAGTCTACCCTTTTGAATGCCATCCAGGGTGTAGAAAGGGAGGTGCACCGGAGTAATGCATACCTGGAGGGCATTCATTCGGGTCAGGCTGCCCATCAGCGATCGTTCAACGCTCTGGCCTCCGCACTGATGGCAGCAATTGTCCCTGTCTCTAGCCTCCCCCCTCCAACTTCCTCCACCCAGACCCAATCCCCTGTACCTCTGCCTATCCCAGACACACCTACAGACCAGCCTGCACACACCTCAACACCCAAGAGAAGTTCATCCAGACATAAGCACCACACATCACACTAGCATTCACACAAGCAACATCCACATGCAGACACAGCAACACCCACTGCCTCCACTGTGTCCCCTCCTCCTCGTCTCCCTCCTCCCTCCCTGTGACGTCTCCACTCACACTTGCATGCACAACATCTTCAGCCACTACGTCCATCACCAGCACACCCACCAGAACACTCCGCACACGTGCAGTCACCACCCCCACTACCATTTACACGTCCCCTGTGTCCTCTCCCAGTGTGTCTGTCACCCCCTCTTCCAAACCACACAAACGCAGGCAGCCACCCACCCAACAGCCATCCACCTCACGACAGCCTCCAGCCCAAGCACCTGCACCCAAAGACACCAGACTTCACACTCCTACAACCACATCCTCTTCCTCCACTCCCATACCCACTACACCTACCCGTCCCTCTCTTTCCAAATTGATTTTCCTTTCCAAACTTGACCTCTTTCCAACTACTTCCCCACCCCGTCCATCTCATAAGACTGCAATCAGCACCTCAGCCACCACCAAACCAGGACCGATCAAGACTGTTGTCCAAGGACTGTGGAGTCCCCCACCCTCAAGGGCAACTAGTTCTGCTAGGAGCCAAGGCACGGCCAGCCCACCCCCGGGAAAAACACCCAAAGATTACCAGTGCCCGGCGCGAGAGGCCAAGGACACCAGGGACCAAAATCCCTACCCTGGCTCCGGCTGGAAGTGGGGTGCCACCTGGCACACCACCAAAGGTGGGAAAGGGCCACAGACGACCAGGGAAGGGTGGGAAGGGCAGCACGCCCGACAAGTCCGGCAGCAGGCCAGCTGCCCAGGAGGGCCCCACCAGCCCCATCCCAGGTGTGCAGGAGGACACCCAGAGGCCCGGTACGGCAGCCCAGGATGGCCCCGCCAGCCACAGCCCAGCTGCCCAGGAGGGCCCCACCAGCCACAGCCCAGCTGCCCAGGAGGGCCCCGCCAGCCACAGCCCAGCTGGGCAATGAAGGAGCGCCAGCCACAGCCCAGCTGGGCAATGAAGGAGCGCCAACTCAAGCACCGCTGAACATGGCAAGGACTGCCAAGGCAAGGACCGCTGAACAGGGCAAGGACCGCCAGGGCAAGCACCGCTGAACAGGGCAAGCACCGCTGAACAGGGCAAGGACCGCCAGGGCAAGCACCGCTGAACAGGGCAAGCACCGCTGAACAGGGCAAGGACCGCGAAGGCAAGCACCGCTGAACAGGGCACCGCCATCTCAAGAACCGCTGAACTGGGCCCTTCATCTCAAGCACCGCTGCACTGGGCCCTTCGTCTCAAGCACCGCTGCACTGGGCCCTTCATCTCAAGAACCGCTGCACTGGGCCCTTCATCTCAAGCACCGCTCCGCTGGGCCCTTCATCTCAAGCACCGCTCCGCTGGGCCCTTCATCTCAAGCACCGCTCCGCTGGGCCCTTCATCTCAAGCACCGCTCCGCTGGGCACCGCCGTCTCAAGAACCGCTGAACTGGGCCCTTCATCTCAAGCACCGCTGCACTGGGCCCTTCGTCTCAAGCACCGCTGCACTGGGCCCTTCATCTCAAGAACCGCTACACTGGGCCCTTCATCTCAAGAACAGCTGCACTGGGCCCTTCATCTCAAGCACCGCTCCGCTGGGCCCTTCATCTCAAGAACCGCTGCACTGGGCACTTCGTCTCAAGCACCGCTGCACTGGGCCCTTCGTCTCAAGCACCGCTCCGCTGGGCACCGCCGTCTCAAGAACCGCTACACTGGGCCCTTCGTCTCAAGCACCGCTCCGCTGGGCCCTTCGTTTCAAGCACCGCTCCGCTGGGCCCTTCATCTCAAGCACTGCTCCGCTGGGCCCTTCATCTCAAGCACCGCTCCGCTGAGCCCTTCATCTCAAGCACCGCCCCGCTGGGCCCTTCATCTCAAGCACCGCTCCGCTGGGTCCTTCATCTCAAGCACCGCTCCGCTGGGCCCTTTATCTCAAGCACCGCTCCGCTGGGCACCGCCGTCTCAAGAACCGCTGAACTGGGCCCTTCATCTCAAGCACCGCTGCACTGGGCCCTTCGTCTCAAGCACCGCTCCGCTGGGCACCGCCGTCTCAAGAACCGCTGCACTGGGCCCTTCGTCTCAAGCACCGCTCCGCTGGGCCCTTCATCTCAAGCACCGCTCCGCTGGGCCCTTCATCTCAAGCACCGCTCCTCTGGGCCCTTCATCTCAAGCACCGCTCCGCTGGGCCCTTCATCTCAAGCACCGCTCCGCTGGGCCCTTCATCTCAAGCACCGCTCCGCTGGGCACCGGCGTCTCAAGAACCGCTGAACTGGGCCCTTCATCTCAAGCACCGCTCCGCTGGGCCCTTCGTCTCAAGCACCGCTCCGCTGGGCACCGCCGTCTCAAGAACCGCTGCACTGGGCCCTTCGTCTCAAGCACCGCTCCGCTGGGCCCTTCGTCTCAAGCACCGCTTCGCTGGGCCCTTCATCTCAAGCACCGCTCCGCTGGGCCCTTCATCTCAAGCACCGCTCCGCTGGGCCCTTCATCTCAAGCACCGCTCCGCTGGGCACCGCCGTCTCAAGAACCGCTGAACTGGGCCCTTCATCTCAAGCACCGCTGCACTGGGCCCTTCGTCTCAAGCACCGCTGTACTGGGCCCTTCATCTTAAGAACCGCTGCACTGGGCCCTTCATCTCAAGCACCGCTCCGCTGGGCACCGCCGTCTCAAGAACCGCTCCGCTGGGCACCGCCGTCTCAAGAACCGCTGAACTGGGCCCTTCATCTCAAGCACCGCTGCACTGGGTCCTTCTTCTCAAGCACCACTGCACTGGGCCCTTCATCTCAAGAACCGCTGCACTGGGCCTTTCATCTCAAGCACCGCTCCACTGGGCACCGCCGTCTCAAGAACCGCTGAACTGGGCCCTTCATCTCAAGCACCGCTGCACTGGGCCCTTCATCTCAAGAACCGCTGCACTGGGCCCTTCATCTCAAGCACCGCTCCGCTGGGCCCTTCATCTCAAGCACTGCTCCGCTGGGCCCTTCATCTCAAGCACCGCTCCGCTGGGCACCGCCATCTCAAGAACCGCTGAACTGGGCCCTTCATCTCAAGCACCGCTGCACTGGGCCCTTCGTCTCAAGCACCGCTCCACTGGGCCCTTCATCTCAAGCACCGCTGGGCCCTTCATCTCAAGCACCACTGCACTGGGCCCTTCGTCTCAAGCACCGCTCCGCTGGGCCCTTCATCTCAAGCACCGCTCCGCTGGGCCCTACATCTCAAGCACCGCTGGCCCATTGGCGGAAGGGGCAGTGCCGAATCTGTGTCGGGCAGGGCTGCACAAAGCACTCTGGGCACCAGTCCCCCTCCAGAACCAGTGGAGACTGTCATCCACTTGAGAGACTGTGGCTTTGCACTCCCCAGGATGGTACAGTGGGCAAGCCACCCACTGTATGGACTTGAGAGACTGTGGCTTTGCACTCCCCAGGATGGTACAGTGGGCAAACCACCCACTGTATGGACTTGAGAGACTGTGGCTTTGCACTCCCCAGGATGGTACAGTGGGCAAACCACCCACTGTATGGACTTGAGAGACTGTGGCTTTGCACTCCCCAGGATGGGACAGTGGCCATGGAGGCCCCTCGTGGATCTGGCGTCGTGTACTCATGTGGCTGAGGTGCCCCCCATTCCCTTCCCCATGAGGTGCCTGTAGTTTTTCTATCGGATGCCCCTGCAGTGTTCTCTCCGTTGGTGTCAGGTATCCTGTGTGGGCCTTGCCCATGTGATTTGGGCCCAGTGGTCCACGGACAATGACTGCTAAAAGTATCGGACTTTTAATATTTATGTATATATTAGTTTTAAATGTGTGATATTTTTATATGCCGATAATACAATATATTCAACTGTTTATGATCATTTCATTTTGTCTTTGCATTTTTCCGGGGGGTTTGGGGGTTGTAACAGTGATGTATTGCTATGCATTGATGTGTGTGTTATAGTGGGTGAGGGTAGTGGTGGGTGTGTAGCGTATGTGTGCCCGTAATATTTTCTCCTCCCCCCTCCCCTGTGTCGTAGGTGCAGTACTCACCGTAGTCTTCTGCGCCGGCGTTCGTGCTCCTGGTAGAGGAGCAGGAATACAATAGCTGGTAGGATGTGTAATTCGGGTTCCATGCTGTCCAGATTCCTCGTGGGGTGTATGGAGGTGAGCGTTTTCCGTTTGAAATGTCTGTTTCCGCCGTGTTTTTATCGGCGGGGCTACCGCCCCGGAAAAGGTGGCGGATTGGTGGGTTGTGATAGGGTGAGCGGTACATTGACTCCCGCCTGTCTGTTGGCGGTGACCGCCGCGCTGTTTGTTTGTCCCGCCGTGGCGGTCGGAGTGTTAATGTGGCGGTCTCTGTTGGCGGTTTCCGCCAGGGTCAGAATTCCATTTTTTTAACCGCCAGCCTGTTGGCGGGTTAGCCGCCGCTTTAACACCGACCGCCAGGGTTGGAATGACCCCCTATATGTTGGTACGCATATTGTAGGTACTGCCCCAAGGGTTGGTGCTTCTTGGGGTGGGGAATGACACTGAGGTTTCACGACAGATTCACATCTTCATGGATTTTGTGTTGGTAGGAGCAAAATGCGATATTGCACAAAGATAGGTCTGCTTGGTGTGCCCGTCTGTTGGGTGCATGATGTCTAAATCTAAACTGCTGTATTGAGAGCGAGTGGGGCCTACTGAGTACAAGGTGCCAAAAGAAATCTGAAAAGTTTATGGTGCTGGAGTCTGTAGGAAGCTGGCCTGGTGTGTGTGGACATCTATGGTGTTATCACCTATACCAGGTCCAAGTATCCCCTATTAGTCAAGTGTGGGCAGTGTCTAGGAAGCCAGGGCTCTCTAGAGGTGGCTGTGGATGAGCAGCCAAGACTTATCTAGGAGACATGCAAAGCTTATGCAATACCACTACAGTCCACAGCACTTACACAAATGAAAGAACCACACAGTGTTACAAACATAAAGGTGCTTTATTATAGTAACACAAATACTAGATGTTAGAAATGGGGTCTCTAGTTGGCAGAGGTATACACCCTTGTCAAAGTAGGGACCACAATCCTAGTCAGGGTAAGTCACACACAATCCAAATTATCCTCTGGCCACTCTCCGGTAGCTTGGCATTGAGCAGTCAGGCTTAACTTGGAAGGCAGTGTGTAAAATATTTGTGCTATAAATCATACAGTAACACAGTGAAAACACCACAAAAAGAAACCACACAGGTTTAGAAAATTAGAGAATATTTATCTGAATAAAATACTGTTGAAATGATGAAAATCCAATGTACGCAAGTAAAGCTATGAATTTTTAAAGATTAAATCCAACTAAAGTGCCTAGAAAACACAATAGCTCCAACTGGGGCTTTCACGGCGTTGTTGATGGAGTCGTTCCCAACAATCCGACACCACTGGTGCTGGTCACACGGACCCCCAGGTACAGTACCTTTTGAAAATGAAGAACAAAGACGTTGCACAGAGTCGGAAAGAGGCGTTGGTGTAGTCGGTGCGGTGTCAGTCCCTTACAGTGTCCGAGGAGAGAGGCGTTGGTTCCGTGCTGCGAGGCAGGTAGAGGTGCGGCTTAGGCTCCGTCCTGATGCAGGGGGGATGATGCGTTGTCGTCCGTGATGCGTCGAATCCTTGTGACCCGTAATGTGTTGACTTTGCAGTGTTGCTATGACCCTGAGTGACGTCAGCGGAGTCGTGGCGACGTCAGACTTGCGTTGCAGGCCGAAGTCGTTGCGTGCAGCGAAGTCCACGGAGCTGGAGTAGGCTGCGGCGTCACTGGCATCGCTGAAGTTGTTCCGATTTTGCTGAAGTCAGTGTACTACTAAAAAGCTAGCAGTGGAGGTCTTTGTAGTCCCCGAGAACCCAGAATAGGAGGCAAGCTCAATCCAAGCCCTTGGAGAGCACTTTGGGGGGAAAGCAGGGTCCTTCCAGCACAGTCAGAGGCCAGCAGGGCAATAGCAGGGAAGCAGTCCTTTGCAGCAAAGCAGTCCAGAAAGTCCTTTGCGCAGCCTGGCAGGTCTTCTGACAGAGTTCAGGTGCAGGTCCAGAAGTGTCTGAGTTGGTGGGGTCAGAGGCCCAGTTTATATACCCAAAAATGCCTTTGAAGTGGAGGAGACTTCAAAGAGTGGTTTTGAAGTGCACAAGTTCCCCTTTCAGTCCAGTCCTGTCTGCCAGGATCCTAGTGGGGGGTTGATCAGTCTATTGTGTGAGGGCAGGCCAATTGCCTTTGAAATGTAAGTGTCAGCCCCCCCCCCACCCTTCCAGCCCAGGAAGACCCATTCAGTATGTGTAGGAGGCTGGCCTGGCTTATAGTGGGTAGCAAGGGTACTTACACTCTGTGCCAGGCCCAGTTAGCCCTTATTAGTGTAGAAGAGGTGTTTCTAGCAGCTTAGGCTGATAGAAGGTAGCTATGGAAAAGCAGCTAAGGCTGAACTAGGAGACATGTAAAGCTCCTACTATACCACTGGTGTCATATGCACAATATCATAAGAAAACACAATACACAGATATACTAAAAATAAAGGTACTTTATTTTTATGACAATATGCCAAAAGTATCTCAGTGAGTACCCTCAGTATGAGGATACGTTATATACACAAGATATATGTACACAAACCAAAATTATGCAGATAATAGCAAAAGGAAATAATGCAAGCAATGTAAAGTTACAGTAGATTGCAATAGGAGCACATAGGTATAGGGGCAACACAAACCATATACTCCAAAAGTGGCTTCAAACAGAGGTAAGAGCCTATCAGAAGGAGCCTCTGACATCACCTGCTGGCACTGGCCACTCAGAGCAGTCCAGTGTGCCAGCAACACCTCTGAATCCAAGATGGCAGAGGTCTGGGGCACACTGGAGGAGCTCTGGGCACCTCCCCTGGGAGGTGCAGGTCAGGGGAGTGGTCACTCCCCTTCCCTTTGTCCAGTTTCGCGCCAGAGCAGGGCTGGGGGATCCCTGAACTGGTGTAGACTGGCTTATGCAGAGATTGGCAGCATCTGTGCCCATCAAAGTATTTCCAGAGGCTGGGGGAGGCTACTCCTCCCCAGCCTTTCTCACCTTTTCCAAAGGGAGAGGGTGTAACACCCTCTCTCTGAGGAAGTCCTGTGTTCTGCCTTTCTGGGCCAGGGCTGTCTGGACCCCAGGGGGGCAGAAACCTGTCTGAGGTGTTGGCAGCAGCAGCATCTGCAGAGAAACCCCGGAAAGGCAGTTTGGCAGTACCCGGGTTCTGTGCTAGAGACCCGGGGGATCATGAAATTGTCTCCCCAATGCCAGAATGGCATTGGGGTGACAATTCCATGATCTTAGACATGTTACATGGCCACGTTCGGAGTTACCATTGTGACGCTACACATAGGTGGTGCCCTAGGTGCAGGGCACGCGTGTAATGGTGTCCCCGCACTCACAAAGTCTGGGGAATTTGCCCTGAACAATGTGGGGGCACCTTGGCTAGTGCCAGGGTGCCCACATACTAAGTAACTTTGCACCCAACCTTCACCAGGTGAAGGTTAGACATACAGGTGACTTATAAGTTACTTATGTGCAGTGTAAAATGGCTGTGAAATAATGTGGGCATTATTTCACTCAGGCTGCACTGGCAGGCCTGTGTAAGAATTGTCAGAGCTCCCTATGGGTGGCAAAAGAAATGCTGCAGCCCATAGGGATCTCCTGGAACCCCAATACCCTGGGTACCTCAGTACCATATACAGTACAAGGGAATTATATGGGTGTACCAGTATGCCAATGTGAATTGGTAAATTTAGTCACTAGCCTGTTAGTGACAAATTTGGAAGTAAAGAGAGAGCATAACCACTGAGGTTCTAGTTAGCAGAGCCTCAATGAGACAGTTAGGCATCACACAGGGAACACATACATAGGCCACAAACCTATGAGCACTGGGGTCCTGGTTAGAAGGGTCCCAGTGACACATAACAAACATACTGATAACATAGGGGTTTCACTATGAGCACTGGGCCCTGGCTAGCAGGATCCCAATAAGACAGTGAAAACACCCTGACATACACTCACAAACAGGCCAAAAGTGGGGGTAACAAGGCTAGAAAGAGGCTACTTTCTCACATGCACTCTTCCAGGATTGCCTTGGTGCACAGCCAAGCTTGGGTCCTCTACACTCCTTCCTGCAGTGCACAACCTTCTGAGTTGTCCTCCGGCGTCGTGGGACTCCCTTTTGTGACTTCGGGTGGACTCCGGTTCACTCCTCTTCCAAGTGCCTGTTCAGGTACTTCTGCGGGTGCTGCCTGCTTCTGTGAGGGCTCCCTACTTTGCTGGGCGCCCCCTCTGTCTCCTTTTCCAAGTGGCGACATACTGGTCCCTCCTGGGCCACAGCAGTACCCAAAAACCTCTACTGGGACCCTTGCAGCTAGCAAGGCTTGTTTGCGGTGCTTCTGCGTGGGAACACCTCTGGAAGCTGCTTCACGACGTGTGACATCCATCCTCCAAAGGGGAAGTTCCTAGTCCTCTTCTTTCTTGCAGAACTCCAAGCTTCTTACAACAGGTGGCAGCTTCCTTGCACCCTCAGCTGGCATTTCCTGTGCTCCTGCCCACTCTCAACACTGTTGCGACTCTTGGACTTGGTCCCCTTGTCTTACAGGTACCCGGGTTCGGAAATCCACTGTTGTTGCATTGCTGGTGTTGTTCCTCTTTCAGAAACCCCCTATCACAACTTCTGTGCTCTCTGGGGGTAGTAGGTTCACTTTACACCTACCTTGCAGGGTCTTGGGGTGGGCTATTTTTCTAACCCTCACTGTTTTCTTACAGTCCCAGCGACCCTCTACAAGCTCACATAGGTTTGGGGTCCATTCGTGGTTCGCATTCCACTTTTGTAGTATATGGTTTGTGTTGCCCCTATACCTATGTGCTCCTATTGCAATCTACTGTAACTTTACATTGCTTGCATTATTTCCTTTTGCTATTTACTGCATAATTTTGGCTTGTGTACATATATCTTGTGTATATAACTTATCCTCATACTGAGGGTACTCACTGAGATACTTTTGGCATATTGTCATAAAAATAAAGGAAAGAGGAGTGTGCCCTCACACTTAGTAACTTTGCACCTAACCTTCACTAAGTAAGGGTTAGACATATAGGTGACTTATAAGTTACTTAAGTGCAGTGTAAAATGGCTGTGAATTAACATGGATGTTATTTCACTCAGGCTGCAGTGGCAGTCCTGTGTAAGAATTGTCTGAGCTCCCTATGGGTCGCAAAAAAAATGCTGTAGCACATAGGGATCTCCTGGAACCCCAATACCCTGTGTACCTAGGTACCATATACTAGGGAATTATAAGGGTGTTCCAGTATGCCAATCAGAATTGGTAAAATTAGTCACTAGCCTGCAGTGACAATTTTAAAAGCAGAGAGAGCATAAACACTGTGTAGCGTCACAATGGTAACTCCGAACATGGCCATGTAACATGTCTAGGATCATGGAATTGTCCCCCCAAAATCATTCTGGTATTGGGGGGACAATCCCATGCATCTCCGGGGCCTCTAGCTTAGAACCCGGGTACTGCCAAATTAACAGGTACTGCTGCTGACAACCCTCAGACAGGTTTCTGACCTCCTGGGGTCTGGCCAGCCCAGTCCCAGGAAGGCAGAACAAAGAATTTCCTCTGAGAGAGGGTGTTACACCCTCTCCCTTTGGAAATAGGTGTAAAGGGCTGGGGAGGAGTAGCCTCCCCAAGCCTCTTGAAATGCTTTGAAGGGTACAGATGGTGCCCTCCTTGCTTAAACCAGTCTACACCGGTTCAGGGATCCCTAGCCCCTGCTCTGGCGTGAAACTGGACAAAGGAAAGAGGAGCGACCACTCCCCTGACCAGCACCTCCCCAGTGGAGGTGCCTAGAGCTCCCCCAGTGTGTCCCAGACCTCTGCCATCTTGAATGCAGAGGTGTGAGGGCACAATGGAGACCTCTAGGTGGCCAGTGCCAGCAGGTGGCTTCAGAGACCCCTCCTGATAGGTGCTTACATGACTAGGTGGCCAATCCTCCCCTTAGGGCTATTTAGTGTCTCTCCTGTGGGTTTCTCTTCAGATAACGAATGCAAGAGCTCACCAGAGTTCCTCTGCATCTTCCTCTTTGACTTCTGCCAAGGATCGAGCGCTGACTGCTCCAGGACGCCTGCAAAACCGCAACAAAGTAACAAGAAGACTTCCAGCAACATTGTAGCACCTAATCCTGACGGCTTTCTCGAATGTTTCCTGGTGGTGCATGCTCTTAGAACTGTCTGCCTTCACCCTGCACTAGAAGCCAAGAAGAAATCTCTCGTTGGTCAACAGAATCTTCCCCCTGCTAATGCAGGCACCAAACTTCTGCATCACCTGTCCTCTTAGTCCCCTCTCATCTCAACAAGCGTGGTTCCTGGAACACAGGAGCTGGATCCAAGTGACCCCGACAGTCCAGTGGTCCTTCTGTCCAAATTTGGTGGAGGTAAGTCCTTGCCTCCCCAGGCCAGACAGTAATCCTGTGCACTGAGTGATCTGCAGCTGCTAGGGCTTTTGTGCACTTTTGCAAGGAAACCTTTGTGCACAGCATAGCCCAGGTCCCCTGCACTGGGTCCTGCATTGCTCAACTCGCTGAGTTGACCACCGGCTTCGTGGGACCCTCCTTTGTACTGTTGAGATGACTGCTGTGCTCAGATTTCTTGAATGCCTGTTCAAGTGCTTCTGTGGGTGCTGCCTGCTTTTGCATGGGCTCTCTGTGCTGCTGAGCAGCCCCTCTGTCTCCTCCTCCAAGGGACAACTTCCTGGTCCTTCCTGGGCCCGAGCAGCACCCATTTTCTTCAACCACAACCTTTGCAGCTAACAAGGCTTGTTTGTGGTCTTTCTGTGTGAAAACAAATCTGCGTCCTCCAGCACGCCGTGGGACATCGTTTGTGTAAAGGAGAAGTTCCTGGCACCTTCCGTTGTTGCAGAATCTTTAGCTTCTTCCACCTGGAGGCAGCTATTTTGCACCTTCATCCGGGGTTTAGTGGGCTCCTGCCCCCATGGACACTTCCGTGACTCTTGGACTTGGTCCCCTTCCTTTACAGGTCCTCAGATCCAGGAATCCGCCTTCAGTGCATTGCAGTCAGTTGTTGTCTTTGCAGAATCTCCTATCACGACTTTAGTGTGTTCCTAGGGAAGTAAGGTAACTTTACTCCTACCTTTAAGGGTCTTGGGGTGGGGTATATTGGACACCCTTGGTGTTTTCCTTAACTCCCAGTGACCCTCTACACACTACACTAGGCCTGGGGTCCATACGTGGTTCACATTCCATTATTAGAGTATATGGTTTGTGTTGCCCCTAGGCCTATTGCATTCTATTGTATTCTACATTGTTTGCACTACTTTTCTAACTGTTTACTTACCTGATTTTGGTTTTTGTGTATATTTTGTGTATTTTACTTACCTCCTAAGGGAGTATATCCTCTGAGATATTTCTGACACATTGTCACTAAAATAAAGTACCTTTATTTTTAGTAACTCTGAGTATTGTGATTCTTATGATATAGTGCTATATGATAGAAGTGGGGTAGTAACAAAAAAAATACCTTTATTTTTGGTAACACTGAGTATTGTCTTTACTTGTGTTTAAGTACTGTATAACTATAAGTGGTATTGCAGGAGATTTGCATGTCTCCTATTTCAGCCTAAGCTGCTCTGCTATAGCTACCTCTATCAGCATAAGCTTCTAGAACACTACTAATTTACTAATAAGGGATAACTGGACCTGGCGCAAGGTGTAAGTACCATCAGGTACCCACTATAAGCCAGGCCAGCCTCCTACCTGGGACACTGTTACTCGTGTACACTACATATAGGTCAATACCCATATGTAGCTTCACAATGGTAACTCCGAATATGGCCATGTAACATGTCTAAGATCATGGAATTGTCCCCCCATTCCAAGTCTGATATTGGGGAGCCAATTCCATGCATCCTGGGGTCTCCAACATGGACCCCCAGTACTACCAAACCAGCTCTCTGAGGCTTGCACTGCAGCTACAGCTGCTGCCACCTCACAGACAGGGTTCTGGCCTCCTGGGGTCTGGGCAGCCCAGTCCCAGGAATGCAGAACAAAGCATTTCCTTTGAGAGCAGGGTGCTACACCCTCTCCCTTTGGAAATAGGTGTTACTGGCTGGGGAGGGGTAGCCTCCCCCCAGCCTCTGGGAATGCTTTGAAGGGCACAGATGGTGCCCTCCTTGCATAAACCAGTCTACACAGGTTCAGGGACGCCTTTTCCCCTGCTCTGGTGGGAAACTGGACAAAGGAAAGGGGAGTGGCCACTCCCCTGTCCATCACCACCCCAGGGGTGGTGCTCAGAGCTCCTCCAGTGTGACCCAGACATCAGCCATCTTGCTGTGCAAGGTGTGGGGGCACTCTGGAAGACTCTGAGTGGCCAGTGCCAGCAGGTGACATCAGAGACCCCTCCTGATAGGTCCATACCTGATAAGGAAACCAATCCCCTTCTCTGGGGTATTTAGGGTCTCTCCCGTGGGTTCTCTTCAGATTCTGCTTGCAAGTTTCCTTCAGGAATCCTCTGCAACAACTTCAGCATCCTCTGACCTCGGATCAACCGCAGCCTGCTCCAAGAAATGCTGTAACTGCAACAAAGTGTCTACAAGAGACACTTTTCTTCAGCAACCTCAGCTCCAAGTCAGCAACTGCAACAGTTTCAATTGTGTGCATGCTCTGGGGACTCCCTGTCTTCATCCTGCACCAGAAGGACTAAAGAAATCTGTGCAGTGACGGAGTCACTCACCTGCTCCAAGCAGGCACCTTCCAAGTGACAACCGGTACCCTGGGAATCCTCTCACAGTGACGAGCATGCGCCTATGGACACACAGGGTGAACATCATCGACATAGACTGTCCTGAGGTCCTGCTTATGCAATTTGGAGGAGGTAAGACCTTGCCTTCCCCAAGAACGACAGTACCCCTGCATACTGTGTCTTCTTCACCTCCAGAGGCCTCTGTGCACTCTTTGCAAAATTCCTTTGTGCACAACCTGGCCCAGATCCCCAGCACTCCACCCTGTGACGCTCAAGTTGCTGAGTTTGTTCTCCGGCGGCGTGGGACCTTCTTTTGTTGTGCTGCATCAACCGCATTTTGCACCTCCTTTGAACCCAGATCCTGTGGCTTCTGGGGGTGCTGGCTGGCATCCTGAGGGCTCTCTAAAATGCTGAGAGCCCCCTCTTCCTCCTCACAGAGAGTTGAGGCCCCCAGGTCCCTCCTGGGTCCATCCAGCTTCATTTTGATGAGAAATGCACTTTTGCCATAGCCAAGGCTTGTTGGTGCCTTCCAACACAAAATCTCATCTGAAACAATCTTCACACCGTGGGACATCTTTTGCATCATGCAGGAACCCACTGCCATCTTCCTAGGGTGCATTTCTGCAGTCTTCAACTAACCAGGGACTCTTCTTTTGCATCCTCTTCTGGGTTGGCAGGTGCCCCTGTCCTTCCTGGAACTTCTTTCGACTTCTTGACTTGATCCCCTTCCTTTGCAGGTCTTCAGGTCCAATAATCCAGCAGTTGTTCTTTGCAGACATGGTTGGCTGCTGCAAAATACCAAAAAAGAGGTGGAGTGTGTCCTAAGGAAACTTGCAGTACTTTACTCCTGCTTTTCTGGGCTCTGGGGTGGGGTAATTTACTTATCTTTATTGTATTCTTACTCCCCCAGCGATTCTGCACACACTACACTTGTCTAGGGGGGAATTTGTGATTCACATTCCACTTTTTTAGTATATGGTTTGTGTTGCCCCTAGACCTATTTTCTCCCATTGCATTCTATAGGATTTCCTACTGTTTGCATTGTTCCATGACTTTTTACTTGTCTAATAGTGGTGTCTAGTGTATATATTGTGTATAATACTTACCTCCAGAAGAGTATTGTCTCTAAGATATTTTTGGTACTGTGTCACCCAAATAAATACCTTTATTTTTGGTAACACTGAGTATTGTCTTTACTTGTGTTTAAGTACTGTATAACTATAAGTGGTATTGCAGGAGATTTGCATGTCTCCTATTTCAGCCTAAGCTGCTCTGCTATAGCTACCTCTATCAGCCTAAGCTGCTAGAACACTACTGCATTCACTAACAAGGGATAACTGGACCTGGTGTAAGTACCCAATATACCAGAGGTTCCCAATCTGTGCGCCGCGGCACCCTGGTGCGCCTCTAAAACTACTCAGGGGCGCCACAACGTAATGCCTCGATATTCCGAGTGCAATTTTCGTTTTTCAAGCCGGCATTCAAAAATATGTTTTGCTAAGATGAAACTCCCTGTAGTACCACTAGATGGCAGTGCGTCATGAAAAATAGCACAGGAATTGCTCCTATCTGTCAGATCAGTTAACACAAACTATGAGCAATGCAGAGATATAAACACAGGCACGTGTTGGACTTAAGTATGTACGGTGTCACTTTAAAGGAAATTGTGGTATTGTTTTAAAAATATATTTTATTTAATCCTGAAGGGCACTGTTTTTAGTCTTGTTAATGTTAGTTGGTGGGAAGACTTTTATCTTTTGTAGTATGAATAAGTTCTTATAACTATGATAGTATGCAACAAGTTTAATACATAACTGCATTTTTACTTTTTTGATATGGTGTTATGTGGACCTCCATCGGAGTTTTGTACCATAATAAGAACTGAATTGACACGAACTGTGACACAACTATAGTGAGAAGGCATCAGAGACTGCAGACAAATACTGAGGTCTGAGACAGGAGAGTGCAATGACTCATCAGACGCTAGAATAGACAGAAGCAGAGTTAAGATAATGGTGGCTGCTGGAACATTTAGTAAAGTACTTTAGTAAAGTACTTGAAAGTGAAATATAGTAGAGCTGATTAGTGGAGCTGCATTCTTATATATCAAAAGTGGCTCCTTGACAACTAGAATGACCTGAAGGAGAGCTCCCTGTGCTGGAGGCAATTTTTAGGGAACATAACATAGTTTTAAAGAAAATTCATATATAGACTACAGTGCTGAAGAGCACTGTTCCCGTCTTAACCAATGAAAGTTTTTTTTTATTAAACAACTGTTAGATTTTTTTTTATTTTGCTACATCTATGATTATAATACCGTCATAGTTCATACCAAGTATTTTTGAGGGAATAAAATGGAAGAACTCCATAGGCCGGCTTACAAGCCCCCCTCCTTCCCTTCCCACTCGCCCAAAAAAAAATAACACAGTGGGAGCCGCAGCCAATAGGTCAAGGGAGCCACGGGTCGAAAAAGTTTGGGAACCACTGCAATATACCATCTACAAATCAGGCCAGCCTCCTACATTGGTGGTGCAGCTGTGGAATAAGTACTTGTAATTACTTTACCACTTTGTTGCCTGTGCTTTTCACAAGAAATGCTTGCTCCAATACTTAGAGCATATATAATATATACCTAGAAACAATTTTCTAACTTTCTTAAAAGTTCTGTTTAACTTTGCAAAAGTTTTTCAAAGTTCTGAAAAGTTTTCTTCTTTTCTCTAAAAAGTTAGCTCTGTTATTCTACAAACATTTTACTCACTTTCCTACATTTTTTTTCTTTCAATATGTCTTTTGTAGGAGCTACCCCTAGAGTTGTTAACACAACATATGAAAATCTTAACTTTAAAAGTTTGAGGGGTCTCTGCATTGAAAGAAGTTTAGGGATTGGGAAGAACCCCAATAAGGAGTTCCTCTTAAATCTTCTCCTCAAAGATGACCAGAGACTCAGCACTGGTCCAGATCAGACAGGGGAAGAGGTAGAGGATGACCCCAACCAGGAAGGCTCAGAGGAGCAGAATGACAATCCTGGGGAGGGTCCTTCCACAGACCTATCTAGCAACAAGGCCCCTAGAATAACTGGTAGTGGTAAGGGTTCACGATCAAGTAGGGCTTCCTTCACCCCTAGAGGCCAGGTCACTAGAGTGGCCCCTGTTGGAGATAGGTCTGCCTCTGTACACTCATCTTACCTCTGTTTCAGAGGCTTCACATACTTCTAACCTGAGGACCAGTCCTTAGATAGGGAACTCAGAAAGCTGAGGTTAGAGGAGGCCAGACTGAAGCTAATGCAGCAGTAGCTGGCCTTAAACAGGGAATCCCTGGCTGTGGAGAAAGAAAGGCAGGGTTTGGGGTTAGTTACCCATGGTGGCAGCAGCAGATTTAGAAATTCAAAAGTTAGGGAACCTTCATTTGATTCTAGATATATGCACAAGGTTGTCCCTCCTTACAAGGATGGTGATAACATCAACAAGTGGTTTGCTGCACTTGAGAGGGCCTGTAAAATTCAGAGGGTCCCTCATGTACAGTGGGCTGCTATCTTTTGGTTATCCTTATCTGGCAAGGGGAGAGACAGACTTCTTATTGTCAGAGAGGATGATGCAGATAATTACCAAATTCTTAAGAATGCACTCTTGGATGGTCTGGGCTTAACCACTGAACAGTATAGACTCAAGTTTAGAGATCAGAAAGGAGTCATCACAGGACTGGACAGACTTAGTGGACGGTTCTGTGAAGGCCCTAGAAGGTTGGTTACATGTCAGTAAGGTGACTGACTATGAAAGCCTATATAACTTGATTTTGAGAGAGCATTTCTTGAATAATTGTGTGTCTGACTTGTTACATCAGTACCTTGTGGACTCAGATCTGACCTCTCCCCAAGAACTGGGAAAGAAAGCAGACAAATGGGTCAGAACAAGGTTGAGCAGAAAAACTCATACAGGGGGTGACAAGGATGGCAAGAAGAAAGATGGTGAAAAATCTCAGGACAAGCATGGGGATAAAAGTAAACAAAAATCCTTCTTCAGGTCCAAAACACTCCTCTGGGGGTGGGGATAAAACGTCTTCATCTTCTTCAAACTCTTCACACAATCAGAAAAAGTCTTGGTGCTTTGTGTGGAAAAATAAAGGCCATAGGCCAGGGGATAAGTCCTGTCCAGGTAAACCTCCTGAGCCTACCACCACTAATACATCAAGCTCTAGTGCCCCTAGCAGTAGTGGTACTAGTGGTGGGACTGCTGGCAACAGTCAAGCTAAGGGTGTAGTTGGGTTCACTTATGGGTCCATCATAGAAACTGGGGTAGTCAGTCCCAAGACAGTTTCTGTCACACCTAGTGGCATTGGCCTTGCCACACTGGCTGCTTGTCCCCTTACAATGGATAAGTACAAGCAGACAGTTTCAATAAATGGTGTTGAGGCCCAGGCCTACAGGGACACAGGTGCCAGTATCACTTTGGTGACTGAAAACCTAGTGGCTCCTGAACAACACATCATTGGACAACAGTATAAGATTATTGATGTCCATAACGCCACCAAGTTTCTTCCCTTAGCTATAGTTCAGCTTAGTTGGGGTGGAGTTACTGGCACTAAGCAGGTGGTAGTGTCACCTAGCTTACCTGTAGATTGTCTCTTAGGTAATGACCTAGAGACCTCAGGTTGGGCTGAGGTAGAGTTTTATGCCCATGCAGCCATGCTGGGCATCCCAGAGGAATTGTTCCCTCTCATTTCTACTGAAATGAAAAAGCAAAGGAGAGAAGAAGGCCTGAAAACTCATGATCCCTCTCCAACAACAGGTAAAAAGGGTATCACAGTATCCCCTAACCACCCTCCCATTCAGGATACCATTCCTGTGGTGGGAGAAACCTCTCCTGGGGTGGCACCTGTTCCAAGGGAATCATCAGCTGGCATAGCTGTACTCCCTGAGGTGAAAGTACCTCTCTGTGGGATAACTAATATTGGTGAGAAAAAGAGCACCATTTTAGTTAACATGGAGCATCCCTCCAACCCGCCCAGAGAAACTTTAGTGCAGAAACCCTGCACTGCCTCACAACACTTAGGACAGCAGCCCTGCCCTAGTGTGGAGCTCATAGGACAGCATCCCTGCCCTGCTCCAACTCAAGAGAAACAGCATCCCTGTTCTCTCTTCCAGCCATATGGACAAAGTTTTTGCCCAGCTATGGCTTTACTGAGACACCATCCCTGTCTGCCATTCTCATCACTAGAAAGAGGTTCGGTGGACAATTGCCACTGCTCTAAACTAAAACTTACTGATAGAAACGCTGAAAATATATCTTCACATTGTTGCTTAGCTAAAAAACTTCAAACAGGGTGGTTTACATCCCCACAGGGAAATAACCATATAGTGGATGATAAAGGGAGTAACCAGTCTATTGCAGAGCTACTCTCTACTTATCACCACTTAGACAATAAAGTCTCAACTGGCCAAGGTTAGCCTTATTGTCTTTCGCTGGGGGGGGGGGGTTGTGTGAGAAAGTAGCCTCTTTCTAGCCTTGTTACCCCCACTTTTGGCCTGTTTGTGAGTATATGTCAGGGTGTTTTCACTGTCTCACTGGGATCCTGCTAGCCAGGGCCCAGTGCTCATAGTGAAGACCCTATGTTTTCAGTATGTTTGTTATGTGTCACTGGGACCCTGCTAGCCAGGACCCCAGTGCTCATAAGTTTGTGGCCTGTATGTATGTGTTCCCTGTGTGATGCCTAACTGTCTCACCGAGGCTCTGCTAACCAGAACCTCCGTGTTATGCTCTCTCTTTACAAATTGTCACTAACAGGCTAGTGACCAATTTCACCAATTCACATTGGCATACTGGAACACCCTTATAATTCCCTAGTATATGGTACTAAGGTACCCAGGGTATAGGAGATCCCTATGGACTGCAGCATTTCTTTTGCCACCCATAGGGAGATCTGACAAATCTTACACAGGCCTGCCAGTGCAGTCTGAGTGAAATAACGTCCACGTTATTTCACAGCCATTTACCACTGCACTTAAGTAACTTATAAGTCACCTATATGTCTAACCTTCACCTGGTGAAGGTTGGGTGCTAAGTTACTTAGTGTGTGGGCACCCTGGCACTAGCCAAGGTGTCCCTGTAGGAGGCTGGACTGGCTTGTAGTGAGTACCAAGGGGTACTTGCACCTTGCACCAGGCCCAGTTATCCCTTATTAGTGTATAGGGTGTCTAGCAGCTTAGGCTGATAGATAATGGTAGCTTAGCAAAGCAGCTCAGGCTGAACTAGGAGACGTGTGAAGCTACTACAGTACCACTTAGTGTCATATGCACAATATCATAAGAAAACACAATACACAGTTATACTAAAAATAAAGGTACTTTATTTTTATGACAATATGCCAAAGTATCTTAGAGTGTACCCTCAGTGAGAGGATAGGAAATATACACAAGATATATATACACAATAGCAAAAATATGCAGTATAGTCTTAGAAAACAGTGCAAACCATGTATAGTTACAATAGGATGCAATGGGGAAACATAGGGATAGGGGCAACACAAACCATATACTCCAGAAGTGGAATGCGAACCACGAATGGACCCCAAACCTATGTGACCTTGTAGAGGGTCGCTGGGACTATCAGAAAATAGTGAGAGTTAGAAAAATAACCCTCCCCAAGACCCTGAAAAGTGAGTGCAAAGTGCACCAAAGTTCCCCTAAGGACAAAATAGTTGTGTTAGAGGGAGAATGCAAGGAAAACACAAATCAGCAATGCAACAACGATGGATTCCTGTCTGAAGGTACCTGTGGAACAAGGGGACCAAGTCCAAAAGTCACAAGCAGCTCGGAGATGGGCAGATGCCCAAGAAATGCCAGCGGTTAGTGCAAAGAAGCTCTTACTAGGCTGAAGAACTGTGAATACTGCAGGAACGACAAGGGCTAGAGACTTCCCCTTTGGAGAATGGATCCCGCACGCCTTGGAGAGTCGTGCAGAAGTGTTTTCCCGCCGGATGGACGCCAACAAGCCTTGCTACACGCAAATCGTGCGTTTGGCGTTTTTGGACGCTGCTGGGGCCCAGGAGGGACCAGGAGGTCGCAAATTGGACCCGCGGAGAGAGGGGACGTCGAGCAAGACAAAGAGCCCTCAATGAAGCAGGTAGCACCCGGAGAAGTGCCAGAAAGAGGCACTATGAGGATGCGTGAAACGGTGCTCGCCGAAGTTGCACAAAGGAGTCCCACGTCGCCGGAGACCAACTTAGAAAGTCGTGCAATGCAGGTTAGAGTGCCGTGGACCCAGGCTTGGCTGTGCACGAAGGATTTCCGCCGGAAGTGCACAGGGGCCGGAGTAGCTTGCAAAGTCGCGGTTCCCAGCAATGCAGCCCAGCGAGGTGAGGCAAGGACTTACCTCCACCAAACTTGGGCTGAAGAGTCACTGGACTGTGGGGGTCACTTGGACGGTGTCGCTGGATTCGAGGGACCTCGCTCGTCGTGCTGAGAGGAGACCCAAGGGACCGGTAATGCAGCTTTTTGGTGCCTGCGGTTGCAGGGGGAAGATTCCGTCGACCCACGGGAGATTTCTTCGGAGCTTCTGGTGCAGAGAGGAGGCAGGCTACCCCCACAGCATGCACAAGCAGGAAAACAGTCGAGAAGGCGGCAGGATCAGCGTTACAGAGTTGCAGTAGTCGTCTTTGCTACTATGTTGCAGGTTTGCAGGCTTCCAGCGCGGTCAGCGGTCGATTCCTTATCAGAAGGTGAAGAGGGAGATGCAGAGGAACTCGGCTGAGCTCATGCATTCGTTATCTAAAGTTTCCCCAGAGACAGAGACCCTAAATAGCCAGAAAAGAGGGTTTGGCTACCTAGGAGAGAGGAAAGGCTACTAACACCTGAAGGAGCCTATCACAAGGAGTCTCTGACGTCACCTGGTGGCACTGGCCACTCAGAGCAGTCCAGTGTGCCAGCAGCACCTCTGTTTCCAAGATGGCAGAGGTCTGGAGCACACTGGAGGAGCTCTGGACACCTCCCAGGGGAGGTGCAGGTCAGGGGAGTGGTCACTCCCCTTTCCTTTGTCCAGTTTCGCGCCAGAGCAGGGGCTAAGGGGTCCCTGAACCGGTGTAGACTGGCTTATGCAGAATTGGGCACATCTGTGCCCAACAAAGCATTTCCAGAGGCTGGGGGAGGCTACTCCTCCCCTGCCTTCACACCATTTTCCAAAGGGAGAGGGTGTCACACCCTCTCTCAGAGGAAGTTCTTTGTTCTGCCATCCTGGGCCAGGCCTGGCTGGACCCCAGGAGGGCAGCTGCCTGTCTGAGGGGTTGGCAGCAGCAGCAGCTGCAGAGAAACCCCAGGAAGGGCAGTCTGGCAGTACCAGGGTCTGTGCAACAGAGCTCTGGGATCATGGAATTGTACCAACAACGCCAGGATGGCATAGAGGGGGTAATTCCATGATCATAGACATGTTACATGGCCATATTCGGAGTTACCATGGTGAAGCTACATATAGGTAGTGACCTATATGTAGTGCACGCGTGTAATGGTGTCCCCGCACTCACAAAGTTCAGTAAATTGGCTCTGACCAATGTGGGGGCACCTTGGCTAGTGCCAGGGTGCCCTCACACTAAGTAACTTTGCACCTAACCTTTACCAGGTAAAGGTTAGACATATAGGTGACTTATAAGTTACTTAAGTGCAGTGTAAAATGGCTGTGAAATAACGTGGACGTTATTTCACTCAGGCTGCAGTGGCAGGCCTGTGTAAGAATTGTCAGAGTTCCCTATGGGTGGCAAAAGGAATGCTGCAGTCCATAGGGATCTCCTGGAACCCCAATACCCTGGGTACCTCAGTACCATATACTAGGGAATTATAAGGGTGTTCCAGTAAGCCAATGTAAATTGGTAAAAATGGTCACTAGCCTGTTAGTGACAATTTGAAAGTAATGAGAGAGCATAACCACTGAGGTTCTGGTTAGCAGAGCCTCAGTGAGACAGTTAGGCACCACACAGGGAACATATACATGCACACCTATGAGCACTGGGGCCCTGTGTGACAGGGTCCCAGTGACACATACATATAGGCCACAAACCTATGAGCACTGGGGTCCTGACCAGCAGGATCCCAGTGACACATAACAACCATACTGAAAACATGGTGTTTTCACTATGAGCACTGAGGCCTGGCTATCAGGATCCCAGTGAGACAGTGAAAACAGTGACAAACACCCTGACATACACTCACAAACAGGCCAAAAGTGGGGGTAACAAGGCTAGAAAGAGGCTACCTTCTCACACAACCCCCCCCCCAAACGAAGGACAATAAGGCTAACCTTGGCCAGTTGAGACTTTATTGTCTAAGTGGTGATAAGTAGAGAGTAGCTCTGCAATAGACTGGTTACTCCCTTTATCATCCACTATATGGTTACTTCCCTGTGGGGATGTAAACCACCCTGTTTGAAGTTTTTTAGCTAAGCAACAATGTGAAGATGTATTTTCAGAGTTTCTATCAGTAAGTTTTAGTTTAGAGCAGTGGGAATTGTCCACTGAACCTATTTGTAGTGATGGAAATGCCAGACAGGGATGCTGTCTCAGAAAAGCCATAGCTGGGCAAAAACTTTGTCCATCTGGCTGGAAGAGAGAACAGGGATGCTGTTTCTCTTGAGTTGGAGCAGGGCAGGGATGCTGTCCTATGAGCTCCACCCTAGGGCAGGGATGCTGTCCTAAGTGTTGTGAGGTAGTGCAGGGTTTCTGCACTAAAGTTTCTCTGGGAGGGTTGGAGGGATGCTCCATGTTAACTAAAATGGTGCTGTTTTTCTCACCAATGTTAGTTATCCCACAGAGAGGTACTTCCACCTCAGGGAGTCCAGCTTTGCCAGCTGATGATTCCCTTGGAACAGGTGCCACCCCAGGAGAGGTTTCTCCCACCACAGGAATAGTATCCTGAATGGTAGGGTGGTTAGGGGATACTGTGATACCCTTTTTACCTGTTGATGGAGAGGGATCCTGAGTTTTCAGGCCTTCTCTCCTTTGCTTTTTCATTTCACTTGAAATGAGAGGGAACAATTCCTCAGGGATGCCCAGCATGGCTGCATGGGCATAAAACTCTACATCAGCCCAACCTGAGGCCTCTAGGTCATTACCTAAGAGACAGTCTACAGGTAAGCTAGGTGATACCACCACCTGCTTAGGGCCAGTAACTCCACCCCAACTAAACTGAATTATAGCTAAGGGAAGAAACTTAGTGGAGTTATGGACATCAATAATCTTATACTGTTGTCCAATGATGTGTTGTTCAGGAGGCACTAGGTTTTCAGTCACCAAAGTGAAACTGGCACCTGTGTCCCTGTAGGCCAAGGCCTCAACACCATTTATTGAAACTGTCTGCCTGTACTTATCCATTGTAAGGGGACAAGCAGCCAGTGTGGCAAGGCCAATGCCACTAGGTGTGACAGAAACTGTCTTGGGACTGATTACATCAGTTTCCACTATGGACCCATAAGTGAACCCAACTACACCCTTTGCTTGACTGTTGCCAGCAGTCCCACCACTAGTACCACTACTGCTAGGGGCACTAGAGCTTGATGTATTAGTGGTGGTAGGCTCAGGGGGTTTACCTGGACAGGACTTATCCCCTGGCCTATGGCCTCTATTTTTACACACAAAGCACCAAGGCTTTTTAATGTGTGCAGGTTGGGAAGAAGAGGAAGAATTTGTTTTATCCCCACCCTCTGAAGAGTGTTTAAGATTTGAAGTGGGATCTTTGGTTTTACCCTTATCCCCATGCTTATCTTGAGATTTTTCACCATCTTTCTTCTTATTGCCATCTTTGTCACCCCCTGTATGAACTTTTCTGTTCACCCTTGTTCTGACCCATTTGTCTGCCTTCTTTTCCAATTCTTGGGGAGAGGTCAGATCAGAGTCTACCAGGTACTGGTGCAACAAATCAGACACACAATTATTAAGTATATGCTCTCTCAGGATTGTGTTATACAGGCTTTCATAATCAGTAACTTTACTGCCATGTAACCACCCCTCCAAGGCCTTCACTGAATGGTCAATGAAATCAACCCAGTCTTGTGAAGACTCCTTTTTGGTCTCTCTGAACTTTATCCTGTACTGTTCAGTGGTTAAGCCATAACCATCCAGGAGTGCATTCTTAAGAACTGTAAAATTATTGGCATCATTTTCTTTCACTGTAAGGAGCCTATCCCTACCTTTTCCACTAAATGATAGCCATAGGATAGCAGCCCACTGCCTTTGAGGGACATCCTGTACAGCACAGGCCCTCTCAAGTGCAGCAAACCACTTGTTAATGTCATCCCCCTCCTTGTAAGGGGGAACTATCTTATGCAGATTCCTGGAATCATGCTCTTTTGCAGGATGACTATGGGGAATACTGCTGCTGCCACCATGGGTATCTAAACCCATCTTCTGTCTTTCCCTCTCTATTTCTAAAGACTGTCTATCCAAATCCAGCTGTTGCTTCTTGAGCTTCAGTCTGGTTTGCTCCACTCTCAATCTATTGAGCTCCCTTTCTAACAATCTGTCATCAGGGTGGGTGGGAGGGACATTTCTAGATACAGAGGTATGATGGGAATGAACAGAAGGAGACCTGTCCCTTACCAAGGGCACCCTAACAGCTTGGCTACCAGCATAATGTGAGAGCACATCATCAGTATGATGTGATTCAACCTCTGTACCAACTATGCTAGACTGTCTAGTAATGGGCAGGCTGAGAAGTTTCTTTCCTGAACCTTTTCCTGGGGGAGTCCCTGGATCAGATTGAGAACCATTAGCTACTTTTTCTACAGATTGGGCACTTATGGCCTTATCCTGTACTCTAAGCATATTAATTAACAGTTCTAAGGAAGGATTCTTCCCTACACTCAAACCTCTCTCTATGCAGAGACTCCTTGCTCCTTTCCAGCTAAGGTGATCATATGCCAGTTTGGACAGTTCAACTTTTTGGCCTGTGCCAGACATTTTTTAGAGAGAGTTAAAGTGATAGACAAAGAGAAAAAAGTTTTCAGAACTTTTTGGAAAGACAGAAAAAAACTTTTTAAACTTTTAAGAACTTTTTGAAAGTTTAGAAGTACTTTTCAGCACTTAGAAAAGAGTGAAAAGAGGAAATGCTAAACTTTTTGGCTATGTGTATATACACTGACCTTGTTTTGTATATTTTTCTCTTATGAAAAGTACAATGACAAGAGTGGTAAGTAGTCTCAAAGCACTTATCCCACCGCTGCACAACCAATGTAGGAGGCTGGACTGGCTTGTAGTGAGTACCAAGGGGTACTTGCACCTTGCACCAGGCCCAGTTATCCCTTATTAGTGTATAGGGTGTCTAGCAGCTTAGGCTGATAGATAATGGTAGCTTAGCAAAGCAGCTCAGGCTGAACTAGGAGACGTGTGAAGCTACTACAGTACCACTTAGTGTCATATGCACAATATCATAAGAAAACACAATACACAGTTATACTAAAAATAAAGGTACTTTATTTTTATGACAATATGCCAAAGTATCTTAGAGTGTACCCTCAGTGAGAGGATAGGAAATATACACAAGATATATATACACAATAGCAAAAATATGCAGTATAGTCTTAGAAAACAGTGCAAACCATGTATAGTTACAATAGGATGCAATGGGGAAACATAGGGATAGGGGCAACACAAACCATATACTCCAGAAGTGGAATGCGAACCACGAATGGACCCCAAACCTATGTGACCTTGTAGAGGGTCGCTGGGACTATCAGAAAATAGTGAGAGTTAGAAAAATAACCCTCCCCAAGACCCTGAAAAGTGAGTGCAAAGTGCACCAAAGTTCCCCTAAGGACAAAATAGTTGTGTTAGAGGGAGAATGCAAGGAAAACACAAATCAGCAATGCAACAACGATGGATTCCTGTCTGAAGGTACCTGTGGAACAAGGGGACCAAGTCCAAAAGTCACAAGCAGCTCGGAGATGGGCAGATGCCCAAGAAATGCCAGCGGTTAGTGCAAAGAAGCTCTTACTAGGCTGAAGAACTGTGAATACTGCAGGAACGACAAGGGCTAGAGACTTCCCCTTTGGAGGATGGATCCCCCACGCCTTGGAGAGTCGTGCAGAAGTGTTTTCCCGCCGGATGGACGCCAACAAGCCTTGCTACACGCAAATCGTGCGTTTGGCGTTTTTGGACGCTGCTGGGGCCCAGGAGGGACCAGGAGGTCGCAAATTGGACCTGCGGAGAGAGGGGACGTCGAGCAAGACAAAGAGCCCTCAATGAAGCAGGTAGCACCCGGAGAAGTGCCAGAAAGAGGCACTACGAGGATGCGTGAAACGGTGCTCGCCGAAGTTGCACAAAGGAGTCCCACGTCGCCGGAGACCAACTTAGAAAGTCGTGCAATGCAGGTTAGAGTGCCGTGGACCCAGGCTTGGCTGTGCACGAAGGATTTCCGCCGGAAGTGCACAGGGGCCGGAGTAGCTTGCAAAGTCGCGGTTCCCAGCAATGCAGCCCAGCGAGGTGAGGCAAGGACTTACCTCCACCAAACTTGGGCTGAAGAGTCACTGGACTGTGGGGGTCACTTGGACGGTGTCGCTGGATTCGAGGGACCTCGCTCGTCGTGCTGAGAGGAGACCCAAGGGACCGGTAATGCAGCTTTTTGGTGCCTGCGGTTGCAGGGGGAAGATTCCGTCGACCCACGGGAGATTTCTTCGGAGCTTCTGGTGCAGAGAGGAGGCAGGCTACCCCCACAGCATGCACAAGCAGGAAAACAGTCGAGAAGGCGGCAGGATCAGCGTTACAGAGTTGCAGTAGTCGTCTTTGCTACTATGTTGCAGGTTTGCAGGCTTCCAGCGCGGTCAGCGGTCGATTCCTTATCAGAAGGTGAAGAGGGAGATGCAGAGGAACTCGGCTGAGCTCATGCATTAGTTATCTAAAGTTTCCCCAGAGACAGAGACCCTAAATAGCCAGAAAAGAGGGTTTGGCTACCTAGGAGAGAGGAAAGGCTACTAACACCTGAAGGAGCCTATCACAAGGAGTCTCTGACGTCACCTGGTGGCACTGGCCACTCAGAGCAGTCCAGTGTGCCAGCAGCACCTCTGTTTCCAAGATGGCAGAGGTCTGGAGCACACTGGAGGAGCTCTGGACACCTCCCAGGGGAGGTGCAGGTCAGGGGAGTGGTCACTCCCCTTTCCTTTGTCCAGTTTCGCGCCAGAGCAGGGGCTAAGGGGTCCCTGAACCGGTGTAGACTGGCTTATGCAGAATTGGGCACATCTGTGCCCAACAAAGCATTTCCAGAGGCTGGGGGAGGCTACTCCTCCCCTGCCTTCACACCATTTTCCAAAGGGAGAGGGTGTCACACCCTCTCTCAGAGGAAGTTCTTTGTTCTGCCATCCTGGGCCAGGCCTGGCTGGACCCCAGGAGGGCAGCTGCCTGTCTGAGGGGTTGGCAGCAGCAGCAGCTGCAGAGAAACCCCAGGAAGGGCAGTCTGGCAGTACCAGGGTCTGTGCAACAGAGCTCTGGGATCATGGAATTGTACCAACAACGCCAGGATGGCATAGAGGGGGTAATTCCATGATCATAGACATGTTACATGGCCATATTCGGAGTTACCATGGTGAAGCTACATATAGGTAGTGACCTATATGTAGTGCACGCGTGTAATGGTGTCCCCGCACTCACAAAGTTCAGTAAATTGGCTCTGAACAATGTGGGGGCACCTTGGCTAGTGCCAGGGTGCCCTCACACTAAGTAACTTTGCACCTAACCTTTACCAGGTAAAGGTTAGACATATAGGTGACTTATAAGTTACTTAAGTGCAGTGTAAAATGGCTGTGAAATAACGTGGACGTTATTTCACTCAGGCTGCAGTGGCAGGCCTGTGTAAGAATTGTCAGAGTTCCCTATGGGTGGCAAAAGGAATGCTGCAGTCCATAGGGATCTCCTGGAACCCCAATACCCTGGGTACCTCAGTACCATATACTAGGGAATTATAAGGGTGTTCCAGTAAGCCAATGTAAATTGGTAAAAATGGTCACTAGCCTGTTAGTGACAATTTGAAAGTAATGAGAGAGCATAACCACTGAGGTTCTGGTTAGCAGAGCCTCAGTGAGACAGTTAGGCACCATACAGGGAACATATACATGCACACCTATGAGCACTGGGGCCCTGTGTGACAGGGTCCCAGTGACACATACATATAGGCCACAAACCTATGAGCACTGGGGTCCTGACCAGCAGGATCCCAGTGACACATAACAACCATACTGAAAACATGGTGTTTTCACTATGAGCACTGAGGCCTGGCTATCAGGATCCCAGTGAGACAGTGAAAACAGTGACAAACACCCTGACATACACTCACAAACAGGCCAAAAGTGGGGGTAACAAGGCTAGAAAGAGGCTACCTTCTCACAGTCCCCACATCGTTCAGGGCAAATTCCCCGGACTTTGTGAGTGCGGGGACACCATTTCACGTGTGCACTATACATAGGTCACCACCTATGTATAACGTCACAATGGTAACTCCGAACATGGCCATGTAACATGTCTAAGATCATGGAATTGTCACCCCAATGCCATTCTGGCATTGGGGAGACAATTCCATGATCCTCTGAGTCTCTAGCACAGACCCGGGTACTGCCAAACTGCCTTTCCCGGGGTTTCACTGCAGCTGCTGCCAACCCCTCAGACAGGTTTCTGCCCTCCTGGGTGCCAGCCAGGCCTGGCCCATGAAGGCAGAACAAAGGACTTCCTCAGAGAGAGGGTGTTACACCCTCTCCCTTTGGAAAAAGGTGTCAGGGCTGGGGAGGAGTAGCCTCCTCCAGCCTCTGGAAATGCTTTGATGGGCACAGATGGTACCCATCTCTGCATAAGCCAGTCTACACCGGTTCAGAGATCCCCCAGCCCTGCTCTGGCGCGAAACTGGACAAAGGAAAGGGGAGTGACCACTCCCCTGACCTGCACCTCCCAGGGGAGGTGCCCAGAGCTCCTCCAGTGTGCTCCAGACCTCTGCCATCTTGGAAACAGAGGTGCTGCTGGCACACTGGACTGCTCTGAGTGGCCAGTGCCAGCAGGTGATGTCAGAGACTCCTTCTGATAGGCTCTTACCTGTGTTGCTAGCCTATCCTCCTTCCTAGGTAGCCAAACCTCCTTTTCTGACTATTTAGGGTCTCTGCTTTGGGGAATTCTTTAGATAACGAATGCAAGGGCTCATCAGAGTTCCTCTGCATCTCTCTCTTCACCTTCTGCCAAAGGATCGACCGCTGACTGCTCAGGACGCCTGCAAAACCGCAACAAAGTAGCAAAGACGACTATTGCAACCTTGTATCGCTGATCCTGCCGCCTTCTCAACTGTTTCCTGGTGGTGCATGCTCTGAGGGTAGCCTGCCTCCTCTCTGCACCAGGAGCTCTGAAGAAATCTCACGTGGGACGACGGAATCCTCCCCCTGCAACCGCAGGCAACAAAAGACTGCATCACCAGTCCTCTGGGTCCCCTGTCAGCACGACGAGTGTGGTCCCTTGAACTCAGCAACTTTGTCCAAGTGAATCCCACAGTCCAGTGGCTCTTCAGTCCAAGTTTGGTGGAGGTAAGTCCTTGCCTCCCCACGCTAGACTGCATTGCTGGGTACCGCGTGATTTGCAGCTGTTCCAGCTCCTGTGCACTCTTCCAGGATTTCCTTCATGCACAGCTAAGCCTGGGTCCCCGACACTCTAACCTGCAGTGCACAGCCTTCTGAGTTGTCCTCTGGCGTCGTGGGACTCCCTTTTGTGTCTTCGGGTGAGTTCCAGTTCACTCCTCTTCCAAGTGCCTGTTTTGGTACTTCTGCGGGTGCTGCCTGCTTTTGTGAGGGCTCCCTGACTTGCTGGGTGCCCCCTCTGTCTCCTCATCCAAGTGGCGACCTCCTGGTCCCTCCTGGGCTACAGCAGCATCCAAAAACCCTAACCGCGACCCTTGCAGCTAGCAAGGCTTGTTTGCAGTCTTTCTGCGTGTGAACACCTCTGCAAGCTTCTACACGACGTGGGACATCCATCCTCCAAAGGGGAAGTTTCTAGCCCTCTTCGTTCTTGCAGAATCCACAGCTTCTACCATCCAGTGGCAGCTCCTTTGCACCCTCAGCTGGCATTTCCTGGGCATCTGCCCACTCTCGACTTTGTTGCGTCTCTTGGACTTGGTCCCCTTGTTCCACAGGTACTCTCGTCCGGAAATCCACTTTGGTTGCTTTGCTGGTGTTGGTCTTCCTTGCAGAATTCCCCTATCACGACTTCTGTGCTCTCTGGGGAATATAGGTGCACTTTACACCTACTTTTCAGGGTCTTGGGGTGGGCTATTTTTCTAACCCTCACTGTTTTCTTACAGTCCCAGCGACTCTCTACAAGCTCACATATGTTTGGGGTCCATTTGTGGTTCGCATTCCACTTATGGAGTATATGGTTTGTGTTGCCCCTATACCTATATGCTCCTATTGCAATCTACTGTAACTTTACATTGCTTGCATTACTTCCTTTTGCTATTACTGCATATTTTTGGTATTGTGTACATATATCTTGTGTATATTTGGCATCCTCATACTGAGGGTACTCACTGAGATACTTTTGGCATATTGTCATAAAAATAAAGTACCTTTATTTTTAGTATATCTGTGTATTGTGTTTTCTTATGACATTGTGCATATGACACCAGTGGTATAGTAGGAGCTTTGCATGTCTCCTAGTTCAGCCTAAGCTGCTCTGCTATAGCTACCTTTTATCAGCCTAAGCTGCTAGAAACACCTCTTCTACACTAATAAGGGATAACTGGACCTGGTACAGAGTGTAAGTATCCCTTGGTACCCACTACAAGCCAGGCCAGCCTCCTACACTGTGTCATTGAGGTCCTGCTAGCCAGAACCCCAGTGCTCATAGATAAAAACCTATATGTCAGTGTGTTTTGCCTGTGTCACTGGAGTCCTGCTATTCAGGACCCCAGTGCTCATAGTTTGTGGCCTAATGTGTATGCCTGTGTAGTGCCTAACTGTGTCACTGCTAATCAGAACCTCAGTACTTATGCTCTTTCTGCTTGTAAATTTGTCACTGTAGGCCAGTGACTTCATTTACCAATTTCAATTGGCATACTGGACCCCCCTTATAAGTCACTGGTACATGGTACCTAGGTACCCAGGGCATTGGGGTTCCAGGAGATGCATATGGGCTGCAGAATTTCTTTTGCCACCCATAAGGAGCTCAGACAAACCCTTACACAGGACTTCCATTGCAGCCTGCGTGAAATAGTGGACACACTATTTCACAGCCATTTCAACTGCACTTAAGTAACTGATAAGTCACCTATATGTCTAACCTTCACTTGCTGAAGGTTAGGTGCAAAGTTACTAAGTGTGAGGGCACCCTTACATTAGCAAAGGTGCCCCCACATAGTTCAGGGCTATTTCTCCAGACTTTGTGAGTGCGGGGACACCATTACATACGTGCACTACATATAGGTCAATACCTATATGTAGCTTCACAATGGTAACTCCGAATATGGCCATGTAACTTGTCTAAGATCATGGAATTGTCCCCCCATGCCAAATCTGGTATTGGGGTGCCAATTCCATGCATCCCTGGGGCTCCAGCATGGACCCCAGGTACTGCCAAACTAGCTCTCTGGGGTTTTCACTGCAGCTACCGCTGCTGCCAACCCACAGTCAGGCTTCTGCCCTCCTGGGGTCTCGGCAGCCCAGTCCCAGGAAGGCAGAACAAAGGATTTCCTCTGAGAGAGGGTGTTACACCCTCTCCCTTTGGAAATAGGTGTTAAGGGCCTGAGAGGAGTAGCCTCTCCTGGCCTCTGGAAATGCTTTGAAGGGCACAGATGGTGCCCTTCTTGCATAAGCCAGTCTACACAGGTTCAGGGATTCCCCAGCCCCTGCTCTGGCGCGAAACTGGACAAAGGAAAGGGGAGTGACCACTCCCCTGTCCATCACCACACCAGGGGTGGTGCCCAGAGCTCCTCCAGTATGACCCAGACTTCAGCCATCTTGCTTTGCAAGGTGTGGGGGCACTCTGGGGGGCTCTGAGTGGCCAGTGCCAGCAGGTGACGTCAGAGACCCCTCCTGATAGGTCCATACCTGGTAAGGTAGCCAATCCCCTTCTCTGGGCTATTTAGGGTCTCTCCCGTGGGCTCTCTTCAGATTCTGCTTGCAAGTTTCCTTCAGGAATCCTCTGCAACAACTTCATCATCCTCAGACCTCAGATCAACCGCAGCCTGCTCCAAGAAACGCTGTAACTGCAACAAAGTGTCTACAGGAGATACTTTTCTTCAGCAACCTCAGCTCCAAGTCAGCAACTGCAACAGTTTCCATGGTGTTCATGCTCTGTGGACTCCCTGTCTTTATCCTGCACCACAAGGACCGAAGAAATCTCCCGTGGAGTGACAGAGTCACTCCCCTGCTCCAAGCAGGCACCTTCCAGGGCGACGACCGGTACCCTGGGACTCCTCTCACAGCAACGAGCATGTGCCTCAGGACACAGAGGGTGGACATCATCAACATAGACTGTCCTGAGGTCCTGCTGACACAATTTGGACGATGGTACGATGGTACCCCTGCATACTGTTTCTTCTTTGCCTCCTGAGGCCTCTTTGCACTCTTTGCAAAATTCCTTTGTGCACAGCCTGGCCAAGGTCCCCAGCACTCCACCCTGCGACGCTCAACTTGCTGAGTTGTTCTCCGGTGGTGTGGGACCTTCTTTTGTTGTGCTGTATCAACTGCATTTTGCACCTCCTTTGATCCCAGATTCTGCGGCTTCTGGGGGTACTGGCTGGCATCCTGGGGGCTCTCTGAAAGTACTGAGAGCCCCCTCTTCCTCCTCACACAGAGTTGAGGCCCCCAGGTCCCTCCTGGGTCCTTCCAGCGCCATTTTGATGAAAAACTCACTTTTGCCGTAGGCAAGGCTTGCTGGCACCTTCCAACACAAAATCTCATCTGCAACGACCATCATGCCGTGTGACACCTTTTGCATCATAGAGGAACCCGCTGGCATCTTCCTAGGGTGCATTTCTGCAGTCTTCAACTAACCAGGGACTCTTCTTTTGAACCCTCTTCTGGGTTGGCAGGGGCTCCTGTCCTTCCTGGAACTTCTTTCGACTTCTGGACTTGGTCCACTTCCTTTGCAGGTCTTCAGGTCCAATAATCCAGCAGTTGCTCCTTGCAGACTTGGTTGGCTGCTGAAAAATCCCCAAAACAACGTGGAGTGTGTCCTAAGGAAACTTCCAGTACTTTACTCCTGCTTTTCTGGGCTCTGTGGTGGGGTAATTTACTTACCTTTACTGTATTCTTACTCTCCCAGCGATTCTGCACACACTACACTTGTCTAGGGGGGGAATTCGTGATTCACATTCCACTTTTTTAGTGTATGCTATAGCTACCTCTATCAGCCTAAGCTGCAAGAACACTACTAAATTCACTAACAAGGGATAACTGGACCTGGTGTAAGGTGTAAGTACTCAAGGTACCTACTACAAACCAGGCCAGACTCCTACAACCTGTCCTGTGTGTACCGGGATAGTACCCTTGCTGCACCTGTCCTCCATGTGCCCAGAAAGTGTCCTTGCTGCACCTGTTCTTTGTGTACCCAGATAGTGCCCTTGCTGCACATGTCCTCCATGTGCCTGGACAGTGCCCTTGCTGCACCTGTCCCCCATGTGCCCAGGCAGTGCCATTGCTGCGCCTGTCCTGTGTGTGCACAGACAGTGCCCTTGCTGTACCTGTCCTCCATGTGCCCAGAAAGTGTCCTTGCTGCACCTGTTCTTTGTGTACCCAGATAGTGCCCTTGCTGCACCTGTCCTCCATGTGCCTGGACAGTGCCTTGCTGCACCTGTCCCCCATGTGCCCAGGCAGTGCCATTGCTGCACCTGTCCTGTGTGTGCCCAGATAGTGCCCTTGCTGAACCTTTCCTATGTGTGCCCGGACAGTGCCCTTGCTGCACCTGTCCTGTGTGTGCACAGACAGTGCCCTTGCTGCACCTGTCCTCCATGTGCCCAGACAGTGCCATTGCTGCACCTGTCCTGTGTGTGCCGAGATAGTGCCCTTGCTGCACCTTTCCTATGTGTGCCCGGACAGTGCCTTCGCTGCACCTGTCCTCCATGTGCCCGGAGAGTGCCCTTGCTGCACCTTTCCTATGTGTGCCCGGACAGTGCCCTTGCTGCACCTGTCCTCCATGTTCCCAGACAGTGCCCTTGCTGCACCTGTCCTTTGTGTATCCAGAGAGAGCCCTTGCTGCACCTGTCCTGTGAGTGCCCAGACAGTGCCCTTGCTGCACCTGTCATCCATGTGCCCAGACAGTGCCCTTGCTGCACCTGTCCTTTGTGTACCCAGAGAGTGCCCTTGCTGCACCTGTCCTGAGAGTGTCCGGATAGTGCCCTTGCTGCACCTGTCCTGTGAGTGCCCAGACAGTGCCCTTGCTGCACCTGTCCTTTGTGTATCCAGAGAGTGCCCTTGCTGCACCTGTCCTGTGAGTGCCCAGACAGTGCCCTTGCTGCACCTGTCATCCATGTGCCCAGACAGTGCCCTTGCTGCACCTGTCCTTTGTGTACCCAGAGAGTGCCCTTGCTGCACCTGTCCTGTGAGTGCCCGGACAGTGCCTTTGCTGCACCTGTCCTCTATTTGTCCAGACAGTGCCCTTGCTGCACCTGTCCTGTGTGTTCCCAGAAAGTGCCCTTGATGCACCTGTCCTCCATGTGCCCGGACAGTGCCCTTGCTATATGATCCTGCGGGTGCCTGGAGCTGGCACTCCCTCCTACATTACTTCACTTTGGTCCATTCCCCCTGGCAGTGTGAAGCAACAAGGAATGGGAGGCTTCAGACAGTCTGCAGTGACTAGGGAGGGGGTGCTACTCTATACATTGCGTGTGAGTGTCTTAGAAGTTTTGGTGCAGATGGGTGTGTCTGCTTCTGCTAAGGTGCAGCCATAAAGTAGTTATTTAAGCTAAAAAGAATTTCCTTGAAGTATGTGAAATAGGTGACCTTCGAGGCCTCCTCAAGTCCTCTGTCTGTTCTGCTTCCCTGTGCATGTAGTAACACACTAACACAATGACTCCACCAACTTATGAGAACAGGACAGTGCACTCCAGGACAGTACTTAATTTGTAAATAAAAACGTGCCGGTGCCCAAAGCTCTCCTCTGAAACTCGCAACTGCTGCAAATAAAGGTGTGAGCACAGAATACTGAGGCAACGTAATACTGGAGCCATCTTGGGCCTCTTTAATCCATTTACAGCCCCTCTCTGCCCCTTCAACTCACACTTGCAACTTTCTGCGTTCTCCCTTTCTGACACTTTTTCGTTATTATCCAACCCCGTCTTTCCCATTTGTGTCTTTTCCTCGCAGTAAATGCTTGAGGCAGAAAAATAAGTGCCTGCCCTCAAAAATAAGTGCTGGCCCTCAAAAACAAGTGGCAGTGCCCCGTGCCGGAAAACACCGGCTCCAGGACCGAGAGCTTACAGGACAAAGGGGGTCATTCTAACTCTGGCGGGCGGCGGAGGCCGCCCGCCAGAGTTCCCCCCTCCGAAATACCGCACCGCGGTCAGTAGACCGCGGAGGGTATTCTAAGTTTTTCCCTGGGCTGGCGGGCAGTCGCCAAAAGACCGCCCGCCAGCCCAGGGAAAAACTCCCTTCCCACGAGGATGCTGGCTCGTAATCGAGCCGGCGGAGTGGGAAGGTGCGACGGGTGCTGTTGCACCCATCGCGTATTTCACTGTCTGCCAAGCAGACAGTGAAATACTTGTAGGGGCCCTCTTACGGGGGCCCCTGCAGTGCCCATTCCAGTGGCATGGGCACTGCAGGGGCCCCCAGGGGCCCCGCGACCCCCCCTACCGCCATCCGGTTCCCGGCGGGCGGACCGCCGGGAACTGGATGGCGGTAGGGGGGGTCGGAATCCCAAAGGATTCCAAAGGGCGGCGGTACACTGGCGGGAGACCGCCAGTGTTGCCGGTCCGACCGCGGCTTTACCGCCGCGGTCGGAATGCCCTTGGGAGCACCCCCAAAGTGTATAAAGAGCAGAACATGGCTTTAATGGTGACCTCTTGACAGTGCCTGTAGATGGTGGCGGTAGACTTCGCAAAAAAATGTGTTTAAAAGATTAGAATGGTTGAACTGAACTCAGAGGTCTTGATTCACAAAGGTAAACTTACACTTTCAGATACATTTACTATTTTTTAGTTATTCACAAACTACAAGTTCAATTTTGCTAATAATAATTTTACGACTGGGATATTCCGCAGTTGGGACGGAGAACTCCTCACATAAAAAGAATGGACGGGCTATCCGTTTGTGCAGAGTCCCCGCACATAAAAAGATAGGCCTGTCCTACCTTTTTATGTGCAGAGCACTCTGCCCTCACTGCTGAGTCTCCGCAGTCTTAAAATCACTATTAATAAAATTAAACTTGTAGTTTGTGAATGCCCCAAAATAGTAAACTTACTTAAAGTGTAAGTTTACCTTTGTGAATCAGACCCAGAGGGTTTTGATGTCCTTTCTAAAATGGCTCACCACAGACCAACAAACACAAAAGTGTAGGTTATTAGACAGAACAAGAATTGGGTCTCCTGGGAGCCGGATAAAGGGGTCACCGACACCCTCTCATTGCCAACTCCATGCCTTATTGACCAATGCAAATATACACAGCAGCAAGGCATCTACAATGTAAAACCTGCTATCTTGTGCACTCTGCAGGAGCTTTCCACCAGTGTATCTGAGTCCCTTTTTCTTAGAAACCTCTAGATGCTTTTCATAGGGCAACTGCTTCCTGCGCACATGCGCATCTGCTCCAGATATTTATCAGTCTGCCCTGTCTAAGCATCAAGCCTAGCAAAGAGGCTGAAATGATTGGGCAAGGGCTGGTATGATAAGGGAATGTAGATCAGAGAATGTACCATCCATTGGAATTGAAGGGCTAGACCCACTGACTGCTTAAGATCCCACCAACCCTTCGATCGAGAAAAGTCAAATACACAGAGGAGTAAATTACAGGTGTTACTCAGGCATATGTATGGGCTTTGCAGATAGCGCAACTACATCCAGGACATTGTACTGTGGTGCCTGGACTCAGGCTCATCTTCAGTTTGACTTTGTGTGATGGCACATTGATGCTTCCTGAACTGCGATGAGGTGGAAGGGCAAGGCTTGGACTGAAGGGACCGATGAGGGACCTGACTATGTGGGATAGTCGAGGATGAAACCAGGTGGAACAAAAACAAGGTGAGTAACCTTAGGAACTGTGCGAGCAGTAAATGTAGGCAAATTCTCCAACTAGATTCCACATGACTCATTCTTCCTGATGTTCCACTGCCATGAATAGATGAATTTATTCTTTCCTAATGCCTACTCATCTTAGGTCACTATGTCATAAATTTATAGTTGAAAGTACCAATATTTAGAATAGATTTATTCTAAATTCTTGTGATGATCTGTGCACCTCAGTCAGTAAGTAAAACCTTAGGAAGGCCCTTTAGATGTGCAATGTTTTTAAGAAATCTCATGGCCCATTTGGGAGCCGAAGGTAATTTGGTAAGAGGGATGATATGAGCAGCCTTATTGAAATAGGCCACGACAACAAGCAAACATATGAATAGCTGGGGCATAGATAACTGTGCAATAAAATCCACAGATAGATGTTGACCCTCAGTGGTCATATTTTCAATAGGGGGTTGCAATAAGCCTCCAGGTTTTGAATGATGAGGTTTCTTTTGAACACAAGTTAAACAGGGTTTGCTGTGGGTGACCTGTTCCCCGGTTATTCATATTAAGCCATGAAAAATGTTGGTTAATCAGTTTGTCTTTCTGATCTTGAGATGGTTGGCTCTCAGCAGCTTTGTGAACCATTGTTAGCGTTTCCAGTTAGGTCAGAAAAGTTTCCTAAAGGGCTAAAACCAGGTCGCGCAACACATGGAGGTTTGCTCCACACACATAATTTTCAAGCCTCTCGGCACTGGAGTCCAGTTTCACGGCACTGCTGACCACACAGTCCTTAAACGCAGCGTGGTCAGCAAAGCAGTTCTTTGCCTTGATGACATCACTCTCCAAAGTCTAGATCTTAGTACTCATCTCTGTCACCACCTGTTCAGTTTGAATTACCTTACTGGACTAGCTTCATTATTGTGTTCTGCTGCCTTCAAGACTGCCTTAATGGTCACTGACGTGTGTGCCATTTCTTCACCAAGACATTCATGGACCTCAACGATATCCTCTGCACATCTCTCAGTTCTTCATCACTATGCAGTCCACAATTCAATGCCTTCTGGTTCTTCTTCAAGCCTCAGATATGTGTCATTCCGTTTCTTGTTTACTGTGATCAGGTTCAGCCAAAAGTGTGAGTGGAAGTTATATGATCCGGTAAGATGTAGTCATGAAGTATTAGAAGGTGGCATCCAGTACACCCTTAAATGCAAATAGGTTTTTCTCCTCTCTGATCACGGGCACACCCCATCGGGTGGATGCAGTGGAAGTGGCCTCCATGATACCACCTTGACAGCTCACAGACTGAAGCTGTTACCACCTCACTCACGCCTCTACAACTCCCTGCAGACGAACCAGTCAAAGTGAAAGCAAACTGCAGTGACGACTCTTCCACAGTTCCTCATCAAAACGTGCCCTCCTCCTCCACTACCTGCTGTCACAAAGGTCTGGCGCCACCTGGGATTGGGCCCAGAAAACCCCAGGCCACCATTGTAGGAGGCTGGCCTGGCTTGTAGTGGGTACCAGAGGTACTTACACCTTGTGCCAGGTCCAGTTATCCCTTATTAGTGTCGAAGAGGTGTTTCTAGCAGCTTAGGCTGATAGGAGGTAGCTATGGCAAAGCAGCTTAGGCTGAACTAGGAGACATGTAAAGCTCCTACTATACCACTGGTGTCATATGCACAATATCATAAGAAAACACAATACACAGATATACTAAAAATAAAGGTACTTTATTTTTATGACAATATGCCAAAAGTATCTCAGTGAGTACCCTCAGTATGAGGATGAGAAATATACACAAGATATATGTACACAAACCAAAATTATGCAAGTAATAGCAAAAGGAAGTAATGCAAGCAGTGTAAAGTTACAATAGATTGCAATAGGAGCACATAAGTATAGGGGCAACACAAACCATATACTCCAAAAGTGGAATGCGAACCACGAATTGACCCCAAACCTATGTGAGCTTGTAGAGGGTCGCTGGGACTGTAAGAAAACAGGGAGGGTTCGAAAAATAGCCCACCCCAAGACCCTGTAAGGTAGGTGTAAAGTGCACCTACAAACCCCCAGAGAGCACAAAAGTCGTGATAGGGGGTTTCTGCAAGGAAAACCAACACCAGCAATGCAACAACAGTGGAGTTCCAGACCTGAGTAACTGTAAGACAAGGGGACCAAGTCCAAGAGTCGCGACAGTGTCGAGAGTGGGCAGGAGCCCAGGAAATGCCAGCTGAGGGTGCAAGGAAGCTGCCACTGGATGGAAGAAGCTTGGTGTTTTGCAAGAACGAAGAGGACTAGGAAATTCCCCTTTGGTGGATGGATGTCCCACGTTGTGAAGAAGCTTGCAGAGGTGTTCCCTTGCAGAAATACCGCAAACAAGCCTTGCTAGCTGCAAGGGTCGCGGTTCGGGTTTTTGAATGCTGCTGTGGCCCAGGAGGGACCAGGATGTCGCCACTTGGATGAGGAGACAGAGGGGGCACCCAGCAAGTCAGGGAGCCCGCACAAAAGCAGGCAGCACCCTCAGAAGTAACAGAACAGGCACTTGGAAGATGAGTGAACTGGAGTCTATGCGAAGTCACAAAAGGTAGTCCCACGACGCCAGAGGACAACTCAGAAGGTTGTGCACTGCAGGTTAGAGGGTCAAGGACCCAGGCTTGGCTGTGCATGAAGGAAATCCTGGAAGAGTGCACAGGAGCCGGACCAGCTGCAAATCACGCGGTACCCAGCAATGCAGTCTAGCGTGGGGAGGCAAGGACTTACCTCCACCAAACGTGGACTGAAGAGTCACTGGACTGTGGGAGTCACTTGGACAAAGTTGCTGAGTTCCAGGGACCCCGTTCGCCGTGCTGAGAGAGGACCCAGAGGACCAGTGATGCAGTCTTTTGGTGCCTGCGGTTGCAGGGGGAAGATTCCGTCGACCCACGGGAGATTTCTTCAGAGCTCCTGGTGCAAGAAGGAGGCAGACTACCCCCAGAGCATGCACCACCTGGAAACAGTTGCGAATGCCAGCAGGATGAAGCGATACAAGGTTGCTAGTAGTCGTCTGGCTACTTTGTTGCGGTTTTGCAGGCATCCTGAGCAGTCGATCCTTTGGCAGAAGGTGAAGAGGGAGATGCAGAGGAACTCTGGTGAGCTCTTGCATTCGTTATCTAAAGAATTCCCCAAAGCAGAGACCCTAAATAGACAGAAAAGGAAGTTTGGCTACCTAGGAAGGAGGATTGGCTACTAACAGAGGTAAGAGCCTATCAGAAGGAGTCTCTGACGTCACCTGCTGGCACTGGCCACTCAGAGCAGTCCAGTGTGCCAGCAACACCTCTGAATCCAAGATGGCAGAGGTTTGGGGCACACTGGAGGAGCTCTGGGCACCTCCCCTGGGAGGTGCAGGTCAAGGGAGTGGTCACTCCCCTTTCCTTTGTCCAGTTTCGCGAAAGAGCAGGGCTGGGGAATCCCTGAACCGGTGTAGACTGGCTTATGCAGAGATGGGCAGCATCCATGCCCATCAAAGCATTTCCAGAGGTTGGGGGAGGCTACTCCTCCCCAGCCTTCACACCTATTTCCAAAGGGAGAGGGTGTTACACCCTCTCTCAGAGGAAATCCTTTGTTCTGCCTTTCCGAGCCAGGGCTGCCTGGACCCCAGGAGGGCAGAAACCTGTCTGAGGCGTTAGCAGGAGCAGCAGCTGCAGTGGAGACCCCGGAAAGGCAGTTTGGCAGTACCCGGGTTCTGTGCTAGAGACCCGGGGGATCATGGAATTGTCTCCCCAATGCCAGAATGGCATTGGGATGACAATTCCATGAGCTTAGACATGTTACATGGCCATGTTCGGAGTTACCATTCTGACGCTATACATAGGTAGTGACCTATGTATAGTGCATGCGTGTAATGGTGTCCCCGCACTCACAAAGTCCGGGGAATTTGCCCTGAACAATGTGGGGGCACCTTGGCTAGTGCCAGGGTGCCCACACACTAAGTAACTTTGCACCCAACCTTCACCAGGTGAAGGTTAGACATATAGGTGACTTATAAGTTACTTAAGTGCAGTGGTAAATGGCTGTGAAATAACGTGGACGTTATTTCACTCAGGCTGCACTGGTAGGCCTGTGTAAGAATTGTCAGATCTCCCTATGGGTGGCAAAAGAAATGCTGCAGCCCATAGGGATCTCCTGGAACCCCAATACCCTGGGTACCTCAGTACCATATACTAGGGAATTATATGGGTGTACCAGTATGCCAATGTGAATTTGTGAAATTGGTCACTAGCCTGTTAGTGACAATTTGGAAAGCAGAGAGAGCATAACCACTGAGGTTCTGGTTAGCAGAGCCTCAGTGAGACAGTTAGTCATCACACAGGGAACACATTTAGGCCACAAACTATGAGCACTGGGGTACTGCCAAACTGCCTTTCCTGGGATTTCACTGCAGCTGCTGCTGCTGCCAACCCCTCAGACAGGCTTCTGCCCTCCTGGGGTCCAGCCAGGCTTGGCCCAGGAAGGCAGAACAAAGGACTTCCTCTGAGAGAGGGTGTTACACCCTCTCCCTTTAGAAAAAGGTGTTAAGGCAGGGGAGGAGTAGCCTCCCCCAGCCTCTGGAAATGCTTTCATGGGCACAGATGGTGCCCATTTCTGCATATGCCAGTCTACACCGGTTCAGGGACCCCTCAGCCCTGTTCTGGCGCGAAACTGGACAAAGGAAAGGGGAGTGACCACTCCCCTGACCTGCACCTTCCCTGGGAGGTGCCCAGAGCTCCTCCAGTGTGCTCCAGACCTCTGCCATCTTGGAAACAGGGGTGCTGCTGGCACACTGGACTGCTCTGAGTGGCCAGTGCCAGCAGGTGACGTCAGAGACTCCTTCTGATAGGCTCCTTCAGGTGTTGCTAGCCTATCCTCTCTCCTAAGTAGCCAAACCTCCTTTTCTGGCTATTTAGGGTCTCTGCTTTGGGGAATTCCTTCGATAACGAATGCAAGAGCTCATCAGAGTTCCTCTGCATCTCTCTCTTCACCTTTTGCCAAGGAATCGACTGCTGACCGCGCTGGAAGCCTGCAAAACTGCAACAAAGTAGCAAAGACGACTACTGCGACATTGTAACGCTGATCCTGCCGCCTTCTCGACTGTTTTCCTGGTGGTGCATGCTGTGGGGGTAGTCTGCCTCCCCTTTGCACTAGAAGCTCTGAAGAAATCTCCCGTGGGTCGACGGATTCTTCCCCCTGCAACCGCAGGCACCAAAGAACTGCATCACCGGTCCTCTGGGTCTCCTCTCAGCACAACGAGCGAGGTCCCTTGAACTCAGCAACTCTGTCCAAGTGACTCCCACAGTCCACTGACTCTTCAGTCCAAGTTTGGTGGAGGTAAGTCCTTGCCTCCCCCGCTAGACTGCATTGCTGGGAACCGCATGTTTTGCAGCTACTCCGGCTCCTGTGCACTCACTGAGGATTTCCTTCGTGCACAGCCAAGCCTGGGTCCCCGGCACTTTAACCTGCATTGCACAACCTCCTGAGTTGTCCTCCGGCGGAGTGGGACTCTCTTGTGCAACTTCGGGTGAGCACCAATTCACTCCACTTCGTAGAGCCTGTTCCGGCACTTATGTGGGTGCTGCTTGCTTCTGAGTGGGCTCTTTGTCTTGCTGGATGCCCCCTCTGTCCCTTCACTCAATTGGTGACATCCTGGTCCCTCCTGGGCCACAGCAGCATCAAAAACCCTAACCGCGATCCTTGCAGGTAGTAAGGCTTGTTTGAGGTCTTTCTGCGGGAAAACACTTCTGCACGACTCTTCACGACATGGGACATCCATCCTCCAAAGGGGAAGTTTCTAGCCCTTGTCGTTCTTGCAGAATCCTCAGCTTCTACCATCCGGTGGCAGCTTCTTTGCACCCACAGCTGGCATTTCCTGGGCATCTGCCCACCCCCGACTTGATCGTGACTTTTGGACTTGGTCCCCTTGTTCCACAGGTACTCTCGTCTGGAAATCCATTGTTGTTGCATTGCTGGTGTTGGTCTTTCCTGCAGAATTCCCCTATCACGACTTCTGTGCTCTTTGGGGAACTTAGGTGCACTTTGCACCCACTTTTCAGGGTCTTGGGGTGGGCTATTTTTCTAACCCTCAGTGTTTTCTTACAGTCCCAGCGACCCTCTACAAGGTCACATAGGTTTGGGGTCCATTCGTAGTTCGCATTCCACTTCTAGAGTATATGGTTTGTGTTGCCCCTATCCCTATGTGCCCCCATTGCATTCTATTGTGACTATACATTGTTTGCACTGTTTGCATATTTTGGTATTGTGTACATATATCTTGTGTATATTTGCTATCCTCATACTGAGGGTACTCACTGAGATACTTTGGCATATTGTCATAAAAATAAAGTACCTTTCTGTGTATTGTGTTTTTTTATGATATTGTGCAAGTGACACTAGTGGTACTGTAGGAGCTTCACTCGTCTCCTAGTTCAGCCTAAGCTGCTCTGCTAAGCTACCTTTTCTATCAGCCTAAGCTGCTAGACATCCCTCTACACTAATAAGGGATACCTGGGCCTGGTGCAAGGTGTAAGTACCCCTTGGTACTCACTACAAGCCAGTCCAGCCTCCTACATGAGGGCACCTTTCTACTAGCCAAGGTGCCCCCACATTGTTCAGGGCAATTTCCCCGGACTTTGTGAGTGCAGGGACACCATTACACGCGTGCACTACATATAGGGCAATACCTATATGTAGCTTCACAATGGTAACTCCAAACATGGCCATGTACCATGTCTAAGATCATGGAATTGTCCCCCCATGCCAAATCTGGTATTGGGGTGCCAATCCCATGCATCCCCGGGGCTCCAGTATGGACCCCGGGTACTGCCAAACTAGCTCTCTGGGGTTTTCACTGCAGCTACGCCTGCTGCCAACCCACAGACAGGCTTCTGCCCTCCTGGGTTCTGGGCAGCCCAGTCCCAGGAAGGCAGAACAAATGATTTCCTCTGAGAGAGGGTGTTACACCCTCTCCCTTTGGAAATTGGTGTTAAGGGCTGGGGAGGAGTAGCCTCCCACAGCCTCTGGAAATGCTTTTAAGGGCACAGCTGGTGCCCTCCTTGTATAAGCCAGTCTACACCAGTTCAGGGATCCCCCAGCCCCTGCTCTGGCGCGAACCTGGACAAAGGAAAGGGGAGTGACCACTCCCCTGTCCATCACCACCCCAGGGGTGGTGCCCAGAGCTCCTCCAGTGTGTCCCAGACCTCTGCCATCTTGAATTCAGAGGTGTGAGGGCACAGTGGAGGCCTCTGAGTGGCCAGTGCCAGCAGGTGACGTCAGAGACCCCTCCTGATAGGTGCTTACCTGGTTAGGTGGCCAATCCTCCTCTGAGGGCTATTTAGGGACTCTCCTGTTGGTTTCTCTTCAGTTAATGAATGCAAGGGCTCACCAGAGTACCTCTGCATCTCTCTCTTCGACTTCTGCCAAGTATCGACCGCTGACTGCCCCAGGACGCCTGCAAAACTGCAGCAAAGTAACAAGAACACTACCAGCAACATTGTAGCGCCTCATCCCACTGGTGGTGCATGCTCTGAGGGCCGTCTGCCTTCACCCTGCACTGGAAGCCAAGAAGAAATCTCCCGTGGGTTGACAGAGGCTTCCCCCTGCTACCGCAGGCACCAAACTTCTGCTTCACCGGTCCTCTGGTTCCCCTCTCATCACGACGAGCGTGGTCCCTGGAACACAGGAGCTGGATCCAAGTGACCCCAACAGCCCAGTGGTCCTTCTGTCCAAATTTGGTGGAGGTGAGTCCTTGCCTTCCCACACCAGACAGTAATCCTGTGTACTGTGTGAACTGCAGCTGCTAGGGCTTTTGTGCACTCTTGAAAGGAATCCTTCATGCACAGCATAGCCCAGGTCCCCAGCACTCCGTCCTGTATTGCTCAACTCACTGAATTGACCACCGACTTCGTGGGACCCTTCTTTGTAGTGTTGAGATGACTGCCTTGCTCAGATTTCTTGAACACCTGTTCAAGTGCTTCTGCGGGAGCTGCCTGCTTCTGCGTGGGCTCTCTGTCTTGCTGAGTGCCCCCTCTGTCTTCTCCTCCAAGTGGGGACCTCATGGTCCTTCCTGGGACGGGACAGCACCCATTTTCTTCAACAGCAACTTTTGCAGCTAGCAAGCCTTGTTTGTGGTCTTTCTGCATGGAAACAACTCTGCATCCTCCAGCACTTCGTGGGACATCTTCTGTGCGAAGGAAAGGTTCCTGGTGTCTTCTGTTATTGCAGAATCTTCAGCTTCTTCCACCCAGAGGCAGCCCGTTTGCACCTTCATCCAGGGTTTAGTGGGCTCCTGCCCCCCTGGACACTTTCATGACTTCTGGACTTGGTACCTTTCCTTTACAGGTCCTCAGGTCCAGGAATCCGTCTTCAGTGCTTTGCAGTCAGTTGTTGTCTTTGCAGAATCCCCTATCACGACTATACTGTCTTTCTGGGGTAGTAGGGTAACTTTACTCCTACTTTTTAGGGTCTTGGGGTGGGGTATCTTGGACACCCTTAGTGTTTTCTTACACTCCAAGCGACCCTCTACACACTACACTAGGCCTGGGGTCCATTTGTGGTTCGCATTCCACTTTTGTAGTATATGGTTTGTGTTCCCGCTAGGCCTATTGTCTCCTATTGCATTCTATTGTGTTCTACAGTGATTGCACTACTTTTCTAATTGTTTACTTACCTGATTTTGGTTTGTGTGTATATTATGTGTATTTGACTTACCTCTTAAGGGAGTATATCCTCTGAGATACTTTTGGCATATTGTCACTAAAATAAAGTACCTTTATTTTTAGTAACTCTGAGTATTGTGCTCCTTATGATATAGTGCTATATGATATGAGTGGTATAGTAGGAGCTTTGCTTGCCTCCTAGTTCAGCCTAAGCTACTCTGCTATAGCTACCTCTATCAGGCTAAGCTGCTAGAACACTACTAATGTACTAATAAGGGATAACTGGACCTGGCACAAGGTGTAAGTACCACAAGGTACCCACTATAAGCTAGGCCAGCCTCCTACACTGGTACAACAAATCAGACACTTGTTCAAAATATGCTCGCTCAGTATTAGATTATACAGGCTTTCATAGTCAGTCACCTTACTGCCATGTAACCAACCCTCCAAGGCCTTCACTGAACAGTCTACAAAGTCTGTCCAGTCTTGAGAGGACTCTGTTCTGGTGTAGCTGAACTTTATCCTGTATTGTTCAATGGTTAAGCCAAATCCATCCAAGAGTGCATCCTTCAAAACCTTGTAATTATTAGCATCACTTTCTCTAACAGTAAGGAGCCTATCCCTACCCTTTCCACTGAAATATAGCCATAGGATAGCAGCCCACTGCCTTTGAGGGACCCCCTGTACCATAAAGGCCCTTTCAAGTGCAGCAAACCACTTGTTAATGTCATCCCCCTCCTTGTAAGGGGGGGCTATCTTATGCAGGTTTCTGGAATCTTGGTCTCTTACAGGATTGCTATCAAAAACACTGCTGCTGCCACCATGGGGAACTAACCCCAACCTCTGCCTTTCCCTTTCCACATCCAGAGATTCCCTGTCTAAGGCCAGCTGCTGCTGTTTAAGCTTCAGCCTGGCCTCTTCCAACCTCAGCTTTCTGGGTTCCCTTTCCATTAAGTTATCCTCAGGTTGGGAGGCTTGGGAATTCTGAGACACAGATGAAGTGTGGGAATTGGCAGAAGTGGACCTGTCTCTAACTGGCTGGACTCTAGTAACCTGGCCTTTAGGAGTGAAAGGTGCCCTACTAGTGTGTGACACCCTCCCACTTAAAGTATCACTAGATGGCCTGTTAGCTGGCAGGTCCTTGGAAGAACCCTCCCCAGCATCCTCAGGGGACTCCTCTGAGTCTGGCTGGGTACCCCCATCCTCTATCTCCTGATCCTAGGATGGGCCAGTACGGGGACAGCGCTAATGGAGGTTACTAAATACATTCACAGTATCTCAGATACAAGGGAAAGACTGTGTTGATCATGTTAGATCCATCAGCAGCCTTTGATACGGTCCCCTACTCCAGGCTTCTAGCACCTCTCCAGTCTGTTAGTATAATGGGTCAGGCACTGGACTGGCTTGCCTCTTTTTTAGCAGGCAAAAGCCAACAAGTTTGGATTCCTCCCATCTCTTCAAAACCACATGAATTGACAGTGGGAGTTATCTAGGGTCCTGCTCTAAGCCCAACCCTGTTTAACATTTATCTCACTCCTCTTGCCCAGATAGCTGAAGTTCTTGGAGCAAAAGTTATATCTTACGCTGATGAGTCGCAGTGGCTGTTCTCATGTGGCAAGGGAGAGGAGATTTCAGGATTACATATTTAAACATGTCTGACTGTAGTTTTGCTCTGTATGTATGTATGCCAACTCAAGTGCAATGCTGACAAAACAGAAATTATTTTCTTTGGCAATACCCCTCTAGAATGTTGACAGATTTTCTGGCCAGAAGATGCCCCCCCCCCTTCATGGCCCACAGGGAGGCATAGTCAAGAACCTTGGGGGCATATTCGATGACAGTCTGTCCTTTAAGCCTCAAATTAGGTAGTGGTAGGCACTTGCTTCGGTATACTATGCTCCTTGAAAAAGTCCTTACACTACCTGTCCTTCACTGCACAAAATGCCTATCCAGGCCCTGATAACCTCTAGGTTGGACTAGGGTAATGTCCTCTAGTACGGACTGCCAGAACATCTGTTGGATAGGCCACAAGTGGACCAAAATGGGGCAGCTCACATTCTTCTGAAATTGCCAGTCAGAGTGCGGATATTTCCCCATCTGTGCGCTCTACACTGACTCCCTATCAGGAAAAGAATCTTGTTCCAGGCACTAGTACTAGTTCACTGGGCTCTTTACCAGACCGGTGCGGTCTCTCTTAGAACCTTCTATGCCCCATCAAGAAACCTGAGGTTTGCGAACAAATTGTTAGTGGTGACTCCCAGAATTCGACATGTCAAAGCAGAAGGAAGGTCACTTATCTAGGACCAACAGTGTAGAATCAGCTCCCTCTGGTGTTCCACGCATTGAGTAATGTTGCAGCGTTTTTAAAAAAAGGCTGAAAACCTGGCTTTTTGTTCAGTGAGAGATGTAAAATGTCTTCCATCTCATTTGACCTGTGATAAGCGCCGGGACACTTCTTGGAGTAGCCGTGCGCGATACAAGCCGCTTTCATCATCATTTCATCATTGTTGTGTGCAGGTACAGGTACACAATGTACAGCATATGCATGTGTGGAGACACACATTCTAGGGTTTCAGACACACATTCTAGGGTTTCAGACACACATTAGATTTTTCAAGTTTCCTTACAATGCATCTATCAAAAAGGATGAGGAACATTGCCATGGCAGGTCTCAATGAAAATGCATTGTGCCCTTAAGAAACGCGTGTTTACATGCTCTGTGAAGGTGCATTTTTTTATTTTCTGTTTAAAGTACAAACACAAAACCAAAAAGAAACTAAATATGTTTTTCAGTCTTCAGATTCCAGTGGATCACTGTGGTGGTCATTCTGACCCTGGCGGTCTTTGACCGCCAGGGCGGAGGACCGCGGGAGCACCGCCGACAGGCCGGCGGTGCTCCAATGGGGATTCCGACCGCGGCGGTAAAGCTGCGGTCGGACCGGCACCACTGGCGGGGTCCCGCCAGTGTACCGCGGCCCCATTGAATCCTCCGCGGCGGCGCAGCTTGCTGCACCGCCGCGGGGATTCCGACCCCCCCCTACCGCCATCCAGATCCCGGCGGTCGGACCGCCGAGATCCGGATGGCGGTAGGGGGGGTCGCGGGGCCCCTGGGGGCCCCTGCAGTGCCCATGCCACTGGCATGGGCATTGCAGGGGCCCCCGTAAGAGGGCCCCTACATGTATTTCACTGTCTGCTGCGCAGACAGTGAAATACGCGACGGGTGCAACTGCACCCGTCGCACAGCTTCCACTCTGCCGGCTCGATTCCGAGCCGGCTTCATCGTGGAAGCCTCTTTCCCGCTGGGCTGGCTGGCGGTCTGAAGGCGACCGCCCGCCAGCCCAGCGGGAAAGTCAGAATTACCGCCGCGGTCTTTCGACCGCGGAACGTTAACCTGACGGCGGGACTTTGGCGGGCGGCCTCCGCCGCCCGCCAAGGTCAGAATGAGGGCCTGTGTGTGTAAGTGTCACACCAGATGGACTGAACAGAGATAATGATTCAGAAGCGGGTGATGGGGTCTTGCAGGGTCTTTGAAGGCTGATAACTCACCATGCTAGGTGGTGCATTCTCGTGAGGTAGTGGTACAAAAATCTTTACATGTATGCATTTGTTGCCTCCAACATCGACCTGCAAGATTAGAGAGAAAGGTGAACCTGATTATTCAACAATGGTTTAAAAAGACTTTAAATTGGTCATATGATGCATTCTTCATTAGGTGTAGTAACAGCAGCCAACAGCTCTACGCCTCCAGCAGCAAGTGCTGCTAATAGAAGATTCCCTGTGAATCTGTCCACCACAGAATCTACAGCTATGCTATTTCAATAGGCGTAAGTACGCGGATCTGCATTTCATCACTGGTGCTGGGAGAACCCCACACCTTCTACAAAGCGGAAAGATGTGCGCTGAACTCACTAACAAGCTCATTATCTCAAGTAAAGCTGTTTTACCAGGAAATATTCTTACGGCCTGATTTAGATTGCGGCGGACGGGTTGCTCCGCCACAACGCTGACTGATATCCCGTCCACCAGAATCCAAATCCCATTATTTCCTATCGGATTTATATTTCCACAGACGGGACACCCGTCACCGTTGAGACAAACTACCCAGCCCGCCGAAATCTAATTCAGGCCCTCAGTCGCCTAAAGTGGCAAAAACAGATGTTCTCCATTGGACACGCGCTGATCAGTCCTCCTTGCGTATCTCAAACTATCATTCACTCTCAAACGCTCTACAACAGTCTAACTGACTTTCTTGAGGCAAAAACCAAGAACACTTATCAGGCCCTCTAACTTTCAGGAAAGCTCTTAAAACCTGGCTGTATACTCTTTAGGGTCCCTGTTAAGCTTTATTTTTCGGGTGACTGTTCAGTTTTTGCACGTGGGTTTGAGTGATCAGCGCCAGCACAAGTTTTTAGGTAACAGTCGCATTCTACAAGATGCATATTAATAATAAAAACAACTTCAATGATAATAATAATAATAATAATAATAATAAATAATGATAATAACAATAGTAATAACAATAATGGCAATAATAATAATAATAACAAACATTATAATAATAATAATAACAACAAGAACAACAACATGAATAATAATTATAATGGTAATAACAATAAGAAGAACTCTAATAATAATAACAACACTAATAATAATAATAATAATAACAATAATAATAATAATATTAATAACAATAATAATAGTAATAGTAATGGTAACAATACAATAATACTAATGATACTACTAATAATAATATTAATAATAATACTAATAACAATACTAAGAAAACTAAAAATAATATTACGTATAACAATAATACTAATAACGCAAATAATACTTATAATACTAATAATATTAAAAACGATAATAATAATACTAACCATACTAATAAAAATAATAACTATAAGGTCAGGCTTTCGACTAGTTCCCTGCGCTGCTAGGCATGATGCTCTCAGTGGCCGTTGCACAGAGTTGAAATAGCTCCCCTCCCCTCACCCAACCATCATTCGTTTACTGGCTCCTATGGGCAAGCGTCAGGCATGGGACAAGCCTCAGCGACAGACACTATTCCGCTAAACGTTACTCTTGGTTGAGTAGCAGCAACAAACTTGGGGTTTCCCATGGGAGTGTTTGAGGTTAGGCACCTGGGCCACTCAACACAGAGTCCTGCTATGCAGCAAACACAGCACGTGCCCTAGCGACATGTATGCCAAGGACCTTGCTGCCCCAGCACCGTAGAGGTCGCAAGTCAAAAGTCAACTTTTTGCAACTATCAAAAACCAGGTGTCATAAAAGCGGTAGGCAGCATTAGCACCTAACCGGTGAAGGAGTTTGTTGCATGGCCCTCTAGCCAGGGTGTATAACAAAGGTGCACAAGAGTCGTGCCAGATTTTCAGCGCATCCACATAGGATAAATTTGCTTGCAATGAACCTTTATGCAGTCAATGGTTACCCTGAAGTCAGACATGCACCTGTTCCTCTGGGATATACCTTTGACACACCTTCTCTAGCTTCAGTTGTTGTGCAGTCGTATCAAACCAATGACACATTTGTAATGGTTTTGTGTGTGATGCCACTGTCTTAGATTTTACCTTCACGATATAATTTGCCCCAGCAACAGTTTGTCTGATGAAAGAGATGGCTATATAGGTCCTGAGGTTTGTCCCCATCTTTTTTTTGTAATTCAGCCTTTACCTAAAAGAAAAAAGAGGAACATTTCTTTTAGTTGAATAGTTAAATGATTGTGGCCTTCTCATTACTTCTGGAACACCATGACTCACACATGAATAAAAAAGGAGCTGCATAGGAAGCAGTGAACAGGCCCATGCTCCCTCTCTGGTGGCTGCCATCGGTCAGGGGCAGAAACACACAATGAAAGCAGTTTCCTTGTAAGGAGGGACCTGGCTGGCACCCTGCATGGAGAACCCTGCATGGAGAACTCTTGCAGCAGAGCAACAAGATTCATGCATGGTGTCTTAACTTAATAACTAGCTCTATGTGGCTCTCCGTACTTATGCTCGCGTTAACTGCCAGAAAAGAACTAAATAAGTATTGAAGTAGCAGGTTTCATGCATAACCTAGTTAACAGCGCACTCTCCAATCAGGATGTCCAATAGACATGGGCGTTCGAAGAAGGCTTTTAACATCAGGTAAATAATGACTGCTGGGGGCTCCAAAAATATACATCTCTCCCCCACAACGCTTCCAGCACTATGTCCTGCTCAGCTAGTTTACATGGTAGGTGGGTGTTAAGGGTAGCCTATGACCCGCTCAGCTACTTTACATGGTAGTTGGTTGCTAAGGGCACTATGTTCCGCTCAGCTACTTTACATGGTAGTTGATTGCTAAGGGCAGCCTATGACCCGCTCAGCTACTTTGCATGGTAGTTGGTTACTAAGGGCAGCCTATGACCCGCTCAGCTACTTTACATGGTAGTTGGTTGCTAAGGGCAGCCTATGTTCCGCTTAGCTACTTTACATGGTAGTTGGTTGCTCCGGGCAGCCTATGACCCGCTCAGCTAGTTTACATGGTAGTTGGTTGCTCAGGGCAACCTATGTCCTGTTCAGCTAGTTAACAGGGCAGTTGTTCAGCAGATGCACTTTACAAATCTGAGCTCTTATTCATGGCTCTGTGCGAGAAATTATTGTGTGCATGTGTGTAGAGTCAATTGTCAGACATGTACCAGTTTCTAAGAATGTCAATGTTTCTATCTGTGAGTAGCGCTCATAGGGGCTCTACTCACAGTTAACAACATATATGTTATCTACAGTTCTCCAGCACTGGTACCTTTCTAGGATTCATACAACCCTCCTGCAAGGCTCAAAGGCTCTCTGTGCAGCACCCATTGGGAGTGATGCTCAGAGCCACCTCGCTTCACCATTGTGGTCCTTGTTTGGGTCTTACAATCAGGGGGACTAGGCTGCACATAATATTCCATGATATATAGCTGCAAGGTCTTACAGCTGATTTCACATTTCTACCAAAGTTTGGAAACTTTAGATGGAATAATTCAAGCATGTGAATCTATGAAAGATACCAGTACTTTTGAGTTGGCGTGAAAGGCAATTATCATTTTCGTGTTTACTCTTCAACTCTTGTTGCTGTCACTGTTGCTGTGGTCAATCCCCTTTCCTTTGTCCAGTTTCGCGCCAGAGCAGGGACTGGGGTTCCCTGAACCGGTGTAGACTGGCTTATGCAAGGAGGGCACCATCTGTGCCCTTCAAAGGATTTCCAGAGGCTGGGGGAGGCTACCCCTCCCCAGCCTGTAACACCTATTTCCAAAGGGAGAGGGTGTAACACCCTCTCTCAGAGGAAATTCTTTCTTCTGCCTTCCTGGGACTGGCTGCCCAGCCCCAGGAGGGCAGAACCCTGTCTGTGGGGTGGCAGCAGCTGTAGCTGCAGAGAAAATCCCAGAGAGCTGGTTTGTCAGTACCCGGGGTCCATAGTGGAGCCCTGGAGGTGCACGGAATTGGCTCCCCAATACCAGATTTGGAAAGGGGGGACAATTCCATGATCTTAGACATATTACATGGCCATATTCGGAGTTACCATTGTTAAGCTACACATAGTTATTGACCTATATGTAGTGCACATGTGTAATGGTGTTCCTGCACTCACAAAGTCCGGGGAAATGGCCTTGAACTATGTGGGTGCACCTTTGCTAGTGCAAGGGGGCCCTCACACTTAGTAACTTTGCACCTAACCTTAGCAAGTTAAGGCTAGACATATAGGTGACTTATAAGTTACTTAAGTGCAGTGAAACTGGCCGTGAAATAACGTGAGCTGCAATGGCAGTCCTGTGTAAAGGTTTGTCTGACCTCCCTATGGGCGGCAAAAGAAATGCTGCAGCCCATAGGGATCTCCTGGAACCCCAATACCCTGGGTACCTAGGTACCATATACTAGGGAATTATAAGGGAGTTCCAGTGAGCCAATTGAAATTGTTAAAAGTGGTCACTAGCCTATAGTGACAATTTAAAGGCAAAGAGAGCATAAGCACTGAGGTTCGGATTAGCAGGGCCTCAGTAACACAGTTAGTTACTACACAGGTATACACATTCAAGCCACAAACTATGAGCACTGGGGTCCTGGCTAGCAGGATCCCAGTGAGACAGGCTAAAACAAACTGACAAACATGTAAAAATGGGGGTAAAATGCCAGGTAAGATGGTAATTTCCTACACTCTGCCCTTGCCGCATGTGTCCTGTGAGTGCCCAGACAGTGCCCCTGCTTTACCTGTCCTGTGAATGCCCGCATAGTGAGCTTGATGCACCTGTCCTGTATGTAGCCGTACAGTGCCCATGCTGTACCTGTACTGTGAGTGCCCAAACAGTGCCCATAGTGTACCTGTCTTGTGTGTGCCCAGAGAGTGCCCTTGGTGCACCTGTCCTGCGAGTGCCTGGACAGTGCCCTTGCTGCACCTGTCCGAAGAGTGCCCGGACAGTCCTTTGTTGCACCTGTCCTGTGTGTGCCCAGGCAGTGTCCTTGCTGCACCTGTCCTGTGAGTGCCCGGACAGTGCCCTTGCTGCAAATGTCCTCCATGTACCCGCACAGTGCCCATGCTGCACGTGTTGTGTGTACCCGGACGGTGCCCTTGCTGAACCTGTCTTGTGTGTGCCTGGGTCGTGTACTTGCTGCACCTGTCCTGTGAGTGCCCGGACAGTGCCATTGCTGCATCTGTATTGTGAGTCCCCAGACAGTGCCCTTGTTGCACCTGTCCTATGTGTGCCCAGACAGTGCCCTTGCTGCACCTGTCCTGTGTGTGCCCGAACAGTGTCCTTGCTGCATCTGTCCTGTGTGTGTCCCCCGACAGTGCCCATGCTGTAGCTGTCCTGTGTGTGCCTGGAGAGTGCCCTTGCTGTACCTGTCATGTGAGTGCCTAGACAGTGCCCTTGCTGCACCTGTCCTGTGAGTGCCCAGACAGTGCCCATGCTGTATCTGTCCTGTGAGTGCCCAGACAGTGCCCATGCTGTACCTGTCCTGTGAGTGCCCCCGTAGTGTGCTTGCTGCACCTGTCCTGTGAGTGCCCAGACAGTGCCCATGCTATAGCTGTCGTGTGACTGCCCACACAGTGTCCTTGCTGCACCTGTCCTGTGAGTGCCCGCATAGTGCCCATGCTGTGCCTGTCCTGTGAGTGCCCGGACAGTGTCCTCGCTGCATCTGTCCTGTGTGTGCCTGGCGAGTTCCCATGCTGTACCTGTCCTGTGAGTGCCGGGACAGTGCCTATGCTGCACCTGTCCTGTGAGTGGCCAGACAGTGCCCTTGATGAACCTGTCCTGTGAGTGCCCGCACAGTTCCCTTGCTGCACCTGTCCTGTGAGTGGCCAGACAGTGCACTTGCTGCACCTGTCCTCCATGTGCCCAGACAGTGCCCTTGCTGCACCTGTCCTGTGAGTGGCCAGCCAGTGCCCATGCTGTACCTGTCCTGTGAGGGCCCAGACAGTACACTTGCTGTACCTGGCCTGTGTGTGTCCTGACAGTGCCCATGCTGTACCTGTCCTGTGGGTGCCTGGACAGTGCCCTTACTGCACCTGTCCTGTGAGTGCCCAGACAGTGCCCTTGGTGCACCTGTCCTGTGAGTGCCCGCACGGTGCCCTTGCTGCACCTGTCCTGTGAGTGGCCTTACAGTGCCCATTCTGTACCTGTCCTGCGAGTGCCCGGACAGTACACTTGCTGTACCTGTCCTGTGTGTACCCGCACAGTGCCCTTGCTGTACCTGTCCTGTGAGTGCCCGACAGTGCCCTTGCTGTACCTGTCCTGTGTGTGCCCGGACAGTACACTTGCTGTACCTGTCCTGTGTGTGCCCGGTCAGTGCCCATGCTGCACCTGTCCTGTGAGTGCCTGGACAGTGCCCTTGCTGCACCTGTCCTGTGAGTGCCCAGACAGTGCCCATGTTATACCTGTCCTGCGAGTGCCCTTGCTGTACCTGTCCTGTGTGTGCCCGGACAGTACACTTGCTGTACCTGTCCTGTGAGTGCCCCGACAGTGCCCTTGCTGTACCTGTATTGTGAGTGCCCGGACAGTACACTTGCTGTACCTGTCCTGTGTGTACCCGGACAGTGCCCATGCTGTACCTGTCCTGTGAGTGCCTGGACAGTGCCCTTGCTGCACCTGTCCTGTGAATGCCCAGACAGTGCCCATGCCGTACCTGTCCTGTGAGTGCCCAGACAGTGCCCTTGCTGTACCTGTCCTGTGAGTGCCCAGACAGTGGCCATGCCGTACCTGTCCTGTGAGTGCCCAGACAGTGCCCTTGCTGCACCTGTCCTGTGAGTGCCCAGACAGTGCCCATGCTATACCTGTCCTGTGAGTGCCCTGACAGTGCCCTTGCTGTAGCTGTCCTGTGTGGGCCCGGACAGTACACTTGCTGTATCTGTCCTGTGAGTGCCCCGACAGTGCCCTTGCTGTACCTGTCCTGTGTGTGCCCTGACAGTACACTTGCTGTACCTGTCCTGTGTGTGCCCGGACAGTGCCCATGCTGTACCTGTCCTGTGAGCGCCTGGACAGTGCCCTTGCTGCACCTGTCCTGTACCTGTCCTGTGAGTGCCCAGACAGTGCCCTTGCTGTACCTGTCCTGTGAGTGCCCAGACAGTGGTCATGCTAAACCTGTCCTGTGAGTGCCTGGACAGTACCCTTGCTGCACCTGTCCGGTGAGTGCCCAGACAATGCCCATGCTATACCTATCCTGTGAGTGATCAGACAGTGCCCTTGTTGCCCGTGTCCTGTGAGTGCCCGGACAGTGCCCTTGCTGCCCGTGTCCTGTGAGTGCCCGGACAGTGCCCTTGCTGAACCTGTCCTGTGTGTGCCCAGCCAGTGTCCTTGCTGCACCTGTCCTGTGAGTGCCCATACAGTGCCCTTGCTGCACCTGTCCTGTGAGTGCCCAGACAGTGACCTTGCTATACCTGTCCTGTGAGTGACCGGACAGTGCCCTTTACTGCACCTGTCCTGTTAGTGGCCAGACAGTGCCCATTCTGTACCTGTCCTGCGAGTGCCCGGACAGTACACTTGCTGTACCTGTCCTGTGTGTACCCGCACAGTGCCCTTGCTGTACCTGTCCTGTGAGTGCCCGACTGTGCCCTTGCTGTACCTGTCCTGTGTGTGCCCGGACAGTACTCTTGCTGTACCTGTCCTGTGTGTGACCGGACAGTGCCCATGCTACACCTGTCCTGTGAGTGCCCGGACAGTGCCCTTGCTGCACCTGTCCTGTGAGTGCCGGGACAGTGCCCATGCTATACCTGTCCTGTGAGTGCCCAGACAGTGCCCATGCTATACCTGTGCTGTGAGTGCCAAGACAGTGCCCTTGCTGCCCGTGTCCTGTGAGTGCCCAGACAGTGCCCTTGCTCCCCGTGTCCTGTGAGTGCCCGGACAGTGCCCATGCTGCACCTGTCCTGTGAGTGCCTGGACAGTGCCCTTGCTGCGCCTGTCCTGTGAGTGCCTAGACAGTGCCCATGCTATACCTGTCCTGTGAGTGCCCAGACAGTGCCCTTGCTGCCCGTGTCCTGTGAGTGCCCGGACAGTGCCCTTGCTGCCCGTGTCCTGTGAGTGCCCGGACAGTGCCCTTGCTTAACCTGTCCTGTGTGTGCCCAGGCAGTGTCGTTGCTGCACCTGTCCTGTGAGTGCCCGGACAGTGCCCTTGCTGCACCTGTCCTGTGAGTGCCCAGACAGTGGCCATGCTATACCTGTCCTGTGAGTGCCCGCACAGTGCCCTTGCTGCACCTGTCCTGTGAGTGGCCAGACAGTGCCCATTCTGTACCTGTCCTGCGAGTGCCCGGACAGCACACTTACTGTAACTGTCCTGTGTGTACCCGCACAGTGCCCTTGCTGTACCTGTCCTGTGAGTGCCCAACAGTGCCCTTGCTGTACCTGTCCTGTGTGTGCCCGGACAGTACACTTGCTGTACCTGTCCTGTGTGTGCCCGGACAGTGCCCATGCTGCACCTGTCCTGTGAGTGCCCGGACAGTGCCCTTGCTGCACCTGTCCTGTGAGTGCCCAGACAGTGCCCATGCTATACCTGTTCTGTGAGTGCCCTAACAGTGCCCTTGCTGCACCTGTCCTGTGAGTGCCCAGACAGTGCCCATGCTATACCGGTCCTGTGAGTGCCCTGACAGTGCCCTTGCTGTAGCTGTCCTGTGTGGGCCCGGACAGTACACTTGCTGTATCTGTCCTGTGAGTGCCCCGACAGTGCCCTTGCTGTACCTGTCCTGTGTGTGCCCCGACAGTACACTTGCTGTACCTGTCCTGTGTGTGCCCGGACAGTGCCCATGCTGTACCTGTCCTGTGAGCGCCTGGACAGTGCCCTTGCTGCACCTTTCCTGTACCTGTCCTGTGAGTGCCCAGACAGTGCCCTTGCTGTACCTGTCCTGTGAGTGCCCAGACAGTGGTCATGCTAAACCTGTCCTGTGAGTGCCTGGACAGTACCCTTGCTGCACCTGTCCTGTGAGTGCCCAGACAATGCCCATGCTATACCTGTCCTATGAGTGATCAGACAGTGCCCTTGTTGCCCGTGTCCTGTGAGTGCCCGGACAGTGCCCTTGCTGCCCGTGTCCTGTGAGTGCCCGGACAGTGCCCTTGCTGAACCTGTCCTTTGTGTGCCCAGGCAGTGTCCTTGCTGCACCTGTCCTGTGAGTGCCCAGACAGTGCCCTTGCTACCCGTGTCCTGTGAGTGCCCAGACAGTGCCCTTGCTGCACCTGTCCTGTGAGTGGCCAGCCAGTGCCCATGCTGTACCTGTCCTGTGAGGGCCCGGACAGTACACTTGCTGTACCTGGCCTGTTTGTGCCCTGACAGTGCCCATGCTGTACCTGTCCTGTGGGTGCCCGGACAGTGCCCTTACTGCACCTGTCCTGTGAGTGCCCAGACAGTGCCCTTGGTGCACCTGTCCTGTGAGTGCCCGCACGGTGCCCTTGCTGCACCCGTCCTGTGAGTGGCCTTACAGTGCCCATTCTGTACCTGTCCTGCGAGTGCCCGGACAGTACCCTTGCTGTACCTGTCCTGTGTGTACCCGCACAGTGCCCTTGCTGTACCTGTCCTGTGAGTGCCCGACAGTGCCCTTGCTGTACCTGTCCTGTGTGTGCCCGGACAGTACACTTGCTGTACCTGTCCTGTGTGTGCCCGGTCAGTGCCCATGCTGCACCTGTCCTGTGAGTGCCTGGACAGTGCCCTTGCTGCACCTGTCCTGTGAGTGCCCAGACAGTGCCCATGTTATACCTGTCCTGCGAGTGCCCTTGCTGTACCTGTCCTGTGTGTGCCCGGACAGTACACTTGCTGTACCTGTCCTGTGAGTGCCACGACAGTGCCCTTGCTGTACCTGTATTGTGAGTGCCCGGACAGTACACTTGCTGTACCTGTCCTGTGTGTACCCGGACAGTGCCCATGCTGTACCTGTCCTGTGAGTGCCTGGACAGTGCCCTTGCTGCACCTGTCCTGTGAGTGCCCAGACAGTGCCCATGCCGTACCTGTCCTGTGAGTGCCCAGACAGTGCCCTTGCTGTACCTGTCCTGTGAGTGCCCAGACAGTGGCCATGCAGTACCTGTCCTGTGAGTGCCCAGACAGTGCCCTTGCTGCACCTGTCCTGTGAGTGCCCAGACAGTGCCCATGCTATACCTGTCCTGTGAGTGCCCTGACAGTGCCCTTGCTGTAGCTGTCCTGTGTGGGCCCGGACAGTACACTTGCTGTATCTGTCCTGTGAGTGCCCCGACAGTGCCCTTGCTGTACCTGTCCTGTGTGTGCCCCGACAGTACACTTGCTGTACCTGTCCTGTGTGTTCCCGGACAGTGCCCATGCTGTACCTGTCCTGTGAGCGCCTGGACAGTGCCCTTGCTGCACCTGTCCTGTACCTGTCCTGTGAGTGCCCAGACAGTGCCCTTGCTGTACCTGTCCTGTGAGTGCCCAGACAGTGGTCATGCTAAACCTGTCCTGTGAGTGCCTGGACAGTACCCTTGCTGCACCTGTCCTGTGAGTGCCCAGACAATGCCCATGCTATACCTATCCTGTGAGTGATCAGACAGTGCCCTTGTTGCCCGTGTACTGTGAGTGCCCGGACAGTGCCCTTGCTGCCCGTGTTCTGTGAGTGCCCGGACAGTGCCCTTGCTGAACCTGTCCTGTGTGTGCCCAGGCAGTGTCCTTGCTGCACCTGTCCTGTGAGTGCCCATACAGTGCCCTTGCTGCACCTGTCCTGTGAGTGCCCAGACAGTGACCTTGCTATACCTGTCCTGTGAGTGACCGGACAGTGCCCTTTGCTGCACCTGTCCTGTTAGTGGCCAGACAGTGCCCATTCTGTACCTGTCCTGCGAGTGCCCGGACAGTACACTTGCTATACCTGTCTTGTGTGTACCCGCACAGTGCCCTTGCTGTACCTGTCCTGTGAGTGCCCGACTGTGCCCTTGCTGTACCTGTCCTGTGTGTGCCCGGACAGTACTCTTGCTGTACCTGTCCTGTGTGTGACCGGACAGTGCCCATGCTACACCTGTCCTGTGAGTGCCCGGACAGTGCCCTTGCTGCACCTGTCCTGTGAGTGCCGGGACAGTGCCCATGCTATACCTGTCCTGTGAGTGCCCAGACAGTGCCCATGCTATACCTGTGCTGTGAGTGCCAAGACAGTGTCCTTGCTGCCCGTGTCCTGTGAGTGCCCAGACAGTGCCCTTGCTCCCCGTGTCCTGTGAGTGCCCGGACAGTGCCCATGCTGCACCTGTCCTGTGAGTGCCTGGACAGTGCCCTTGCTGCGCCTGTCCTGTGAGTGCCTAGACAGTGCCCATGCTATACCTGTCCTGTGAGTGCCCAGACAGTGCCCTTGCTGCCCGTGTCCTGTGAGTGCCCGGACAGTGCCCTTGCTGCCCGTGTCCTGTGAGTGCCCGGACAGTGCCCTTGCTTAACCTGTCCTGTGTGTGCCCAGGCAGTGTCCTTGCTGCACCTGTCCTGTGAGTGCCCGGACAGTGTCCTTGCTGCACCTGTCCTGTGAGTGCCCAGACAGTGGCCATGCTATACCTGTCCTGTGAGTGCCCGCACAGTGCCCTTGCTGCACCTGTCCTGTGAGTGGCCAGACAGTGCCCATTCTGTACCTGTCCTGCGAGTGCCCGGACAGCACACTTACTGTAACTGTCCTGTGTGTACCCGCACAGTGCCCTTGCTGTACCTGTCCTGTGAGTGCCCAACAGTGCCCTTGCTGTACCTGTCCTGTGTGTGCCCGGACAGTACACTTGCTGTACCTGTCCTGTGTGTGCCCGGACAGTGCCCATGCTGCACCTGTCCTGTGAGTGCCCGGACAGTGCCCTTGCTGCACTTGTCCTGTGAGTGCCCAGACAGTGCCCATGCTATACCTGTCCTGTGAGTGCCCTAACAGTGCCCTTGCTGCACCTATCCTGTGAGTGCCCAGACAGTGCACATGCTATACCTGTCCTGTGAGTGCCCTGACAGTGCCCTTGCTGTAGCTGTCCTGTGTGGGCCCGGACAGTACACTTGCTGTATCTGTCCTGTGAGTGCCCCGACAGTGCCCTTGCTGTACCTGTCCTGTGTGTGCCCGGACAGTGCCCATGCTGTACCTGTCCTGTGAGCGACTGGACAGTGCCCTTGCTGCACATGTCCTGTACCTGTCCTGTGAGTGCCCAGACAGTGCCCTTGCTGTACCTGTCCTGTGAGTGCCCAGACAGTGGTCATGCTAAACCTGTCCTGTGAGTGCCTGGACAGTACCCTTGCTGCACCTGTCCTGTGAGTGCCCAGACAATGCCCATGCTATACCTGTCCTGTGAGTGATCAGACAGTGCCCTTGTTGCCCGTGTCCTGTGAGTGCCCGGACAGTGCCCTTGCTGCCCGTGTCCTGTGAGTGCCCGGACAGTGCCCTTGCTGAACCTGTCCTTTGTGTGCCCAGGCAGTGTCCTTGCTGCACCTGTCCTGTGAGTGCCCAGACAGTGCCCTTGCTGCACCTGTCCTGTGAGTGCCCAGACAGTGACCTTGCTATACCTGTCCTGTGAGTGACCGGACAGTGCCCTTTGCTGCATCTGTCCTGTTAGTGGCCAGACAGTGCCCATTCTGTACCTGTCTTGCGAGTGCCCAAACAGTACACTTCCTGTACCTGTCCTGTGTGTACCCGCACAGTGCCCTTGCTGTACCTGTCCTGTGAGTGCCCGACAGTGCCCTAGCTGTACCTGTCCTGTGTGTGCCCGGACAGTACACTTGCTGTACCTGTCTTGTGTGTGCCCGGACAGTGCCCATGCTACACCTGTCCTGTGAGTGCCCGGACAGTGCCCTTGCTGCACCTGTCCTGTGAGTGCCCAGACAGTGCCCATGCTATACCTGTCCTGTGAGTGCCCAGACAGTGCCCATGCTATACCTGTCCTGTGAGTGCCCAGACAGTGCCCTTGCTGCCCGTGTCCTGTGAGTGCCCAGACAGTGCCCTTGCTCCCCGTGTCCTGTGAGTGCCCGGACAGTGCCCATGCTGCACCTGTCCTGTGAGTGCCTGGACAGTGCCCTTGCTGCTCCTGTCCTGTGAGTGCCTAGACAGTGCCCATGCTATACCTGTCCTGTGAGTGCCCAGACAGTGCCCTTGCTGCCGGTGTCCTGTGAGTGCCCAGACAGTGCCCTTGCTGCCCGTGTCCTGTGAGTGCCCGGACAGTGCCCTTGCTTAACCTGTCCTGTGTGTGCCCAGGCAGTGTCCTTGCTGCACCTGTCCTGTGAGTGCCCGGACAGTGCCCTTGCTGCACCTATCCTGTGAGTGCCCATACAGTGGCCATGCTATACCTGTCCTGTGAGTGGCCGCACAGTGCCCTTGCTGCACCTGTCCTGTGAGTGGCCAGACAGTGCCCATTCTGTACCTGTCCTGCGAGTGCCCGGACAGTACACTTGCTGTAACTGTCCTGTGTGTACCCGCACAGTGCCCTTGCTGTACCTGTCCTGTGAGTGCCCAACGGTGCCCTTGCTGTACCTGTCCTGTGTGTGCCCGGACAGTACACTTGCTGTACCTGTCCTGTGTGTGCCAGGACAGTGCCCATGCTGCACCTGTCCTGTGAGTGCCCGGACAGTGCCCTTGCTGCACCTGTCCTGTGAGTGCCCAGACAGTGCCCATGCTATACCTGTCCTGTGAGTGCCCTAACAGTGCCTTTGCTGTACCTGTCCTGTGTGTGCCCGGATAGTACACTTGCTGTACCTGTCCTGTGAGTGCCCCAACAGTGCCCTTACTGTACCTGTACTGTGAGTGCCCGGACAGTACACTTGCTGTACCTGTCCTGCGTGTGCCCGGACAGTGCCCATGCTGTACCTGTCCTGTGAGTGCCTGGACAGTGCCCTTGCTGCACCTGTCCTGTTAGTGCCCAGATAGTGCCCATGCCGTACCAGTCCTGTGAGTGCTCAGACAGTGCCCTTGCTGTACCTGTCCCGTGAGTGCCCAGACAGTGGCCATGCCGTACCTTTACTGTGAGTGCCCAGACAGTGCCCTTGCTGCACCTGTCCTGTGAGTGCCCAGACAGTGCCCATTCTATACCTGTACTGTGAGTGCACTGACAGTGCCCTTGCTGTAGCTGTCCTGTGTGTGCCCGGACAGTACACTTGCTGTACCTGTCCTGTGAGTGCCCCGACAGTGCCCTTGCTGTACTAGTACTGTGTGTGCCCAGGCAGTGTCCTTGCTGCACCTGTCCTGTGAGTGCCCGGACAGTGCCCTTGCTGCACCTGTCCTGTGACTGCCCAGACAGTGACCTTGCTATACCTGTCCTGTGAGTGACTGGACAGTGCCCTTGCTGCACCTGTCCTGTGAGTGGCCAGAAAGTGCCCATTCTGTACCTGTCCTGCAAGTGCCCGGACAGTACAATTGCTGTACCTGTCCTGTGTGTACCCGCACAGTGCCCTTGCTGTACCTGTCCTGTGAGTGCCCGACAGTGCCCTTGCTGTACCTGTCCTGTGTGTGCCCGGACAGTGCCCATGCTGCACCTGTCCTGTGAGTGCCCGGACAGTGCCCTTGCTGCACCTGTCCTGTGAGTGCCCGGACAGTGTCCATGCTATACCTGTCCTGTGAGTGCCCAGACGGTGCCCATGCTGTACCTGTCCTGTGAGTGCCTGGACAGTGCCCTTGCTGCACCTGTCCTGTGAGTGCCCAAACAGTGCCCATGCCGTACCTGTCCTGTGAGTGATCAGACAGTGCCTTTGCTGTACCTGTCCTGTGAGTGCCCAGACAGTGGCCATGCTATACCTGTCCTGTGAGTGCCCAGACAGTGCCCTTGCTGCACCTGTCCTGTGAGTGCCCAGACAGTGCCCATACTATACCTGTCCTGTGAGTGCCCTGACAGTGCCCTTGCTGTAGCTGTCCTGTGAGTGCCCAGACAGTGTCCATGCTATTTCTGTCCTGTGAGTGCCCTGACAGTGCCCTTGCTGTAGCTGTCCTGTGTGGGCCCGGACAGTACACTTGCTGTACCTGTCCTGTGAATGCCCCGACAGTGCCCTTGCTGTACCTGTCCTGTGTGTGCTCCGACAGTACACTTGCTGTACCTGTCCTGTGTGTGCCCAGACAGTGCCCATGCCGTACCTGTCCTGTGAGTGCTCAGACAGTGCCTTTGCTGTACCTGTCCTGTGAGTGCCCAGACAGTGGCCATGCTATACCTGTCCTGTGAGTGCCCAGACAGTGCCCATACTATACCTGTCCTGTGAGTGCCATGACAGTGCCCTTGCTGTATCTGTCCTGTGAGAGCCCTGACAGTGCCCTTGCTGTAGCTGTCCTGTGTGGGCCCGGACAGTACACTTGCTGTACCTGTCCTGTGAATGCCCCGACAGTGCCCTTGCTGTACCTGTCCTGTGTGTTCTCCGACAGTACACTTGCTGTACCTGTCCTGTGTGTGCCCGGACAGTGCCCATGCCGCACCTGTCTTGTGAGTGCCCGGAGAGTGCCCATGCCGTACCTGTCCTATGTGTGCCCGGACAGTGCCTTTGCTGTACCTGTACTGTGAGTGCCCGGACAGTACACTTGCTGTACCTGTCCTGTGTGTGCCCGGACAGTGCCCATGCTGTACCTGTCCTGTGAGTGCCTGGACAGTGCCCTTGCTGCACCTGTCCTCTACCTGTCCTGTGAGTGCCCAGACGGTGCCCTTGCTGCACCTGTCCTGTGAGTGCCCAGACAGTGCCCATGCTAAACATGTCCTGTGAGTGCCCGGACAGTGCCCTTGCTGCACCTGTCCTGTGAGTGCCCAGACAGTGCCCATGCTATACCTGTCCTGTGAGTGCCCAGACAGTGCCCTTGCTGCCTGTGTCCTGTGAGTGCCCGGACACTGCCCTTGCTGAACCTGTCCTGTGTGTGCCCAGGCAGTGTCCTTGCTGCACCTGTCCTGTGAGTGCCCGGACAGTGCCCTTGCTGCACCTGTCCTGTGAGTGCCCAGACAGTGACCTTGCTATACCTGTCCTGTGAGTGACCGGACAGTACCCTTTGCTGCACTTGTCCTGTTTGTGGCCAGACAGTGCCCATTCTGTACCTGTCCTGAGAGTGCCCGGACAGTACACTTGCTATACCTGTCCTGTGTGTACCCGCACAGTGCCCTTGCTGTACCTGTCCTGTGAGTGCCCGACAGTACCCTTGCTGTACCTGTCCTGTGTGTGCCCGGACAGTACACTTGCTGTACCTGTCCTATGTGTGCCCGGACAGTGCCCATGCTGCCCGTGTCCTGCGAGTGCCCGGACAGTGCCCTTGCTGCCCGTGTCCTGTGAGTGCCCGGACAGTGCCCATGCTGCACCTGTCCTGTGACTGCCTGGACAGTGACCTTGCTGCACCTGTCCTGTGAGTGCCTAGACAGTGCCCATGCTGTACCTGTCCTGTGAGTGCCCAGACAGTGCCCTTGCTGCCCGTGTCCTGTGAGTGCCCGGACAGTGCCCTTGCTGCCCGTGTCCTGTGAGTGCCCGGACAGTGCCCTTGCTTAACCTGTCCTGTGTGTGCCCAGGCAGTGTCCTTGCTGCACCTGTCCTGTGAGTGCCCGGACAGTGCCCTTGCTGCACCTGTCCTGTGAGTGCCCAGACAGTGGCCATGCTATACCTGTCCTGTGAGTGCCCGCACAGTGCCCTTGCTGCACCTGTCCTGTGAGTGGCCAGACAGTGCCCGTTCTGTACCTGTCCTGATAGTGCCCGGACAGTACACTTGCTGTAACTGTCCTGTGTGTACCCGCACAGTGCCCTTGCTGTACCTGTCCTGTGAGTGCCCAACAGTGCCCTTGCTGTACCTGTGTGTGCCCGGACAGTACACTTGCTGTACCTGTCCTGTGTGTTCCCAGACAGTGCCCATGCTGCATCTGTCCTGTGAGTGCCCCGACAGTGCCCTTGCTGCACCTGTCCTGTGAGTGCCCAGACAGTGCCCATGCTATACCTGTCCTGTGAGTGCCCTAACAGTGCCCTTGCTGTACCTGTCCTGTGAGTGCCCCGACAGTGCCCTTGCTGTACCCGTACTGTGTGTGCCCAGGCAGTGCCCTTGCTGTACCCGTACTGTGTGTGCCCGGACAGTGCCCTTGCTGCACCTGTCCTGTGAGTGCCCGGACAGTGCCCTTGCTGCACCTGTCCTGTGACTGCCCAGACAGTGACCTTGCTATACCTGTCCTGTGAGTGACTGGACAGTGCCCTTGCTGCACCTGTCCTGTGAGTGGCCAGAAAGTGCCCATTCTGTACCTGTCCTGCGAGTGCCCGGACAGTACACTTGCTGTACCTGTCCTGTGTGTACCCGCACAGTGCCCTTGCTGTACCTGTCCTGTGAGTGCCCGACAGTGCCCTTGCTGTACCTGTCCTGTGTGTGCCCGGACAGTGCCCATGCTGCACCTGTCCTGTGAGTGCCCGGACAGTGCCCTTGCTGCACCTGTCCTGTGAGTGCCCGGACAGTGTCCATGCTATACCTGTCCTGTGAGTGCCCAGACAGTGCCCATGCTGTACCTGTCCTGTGAGTGCCTGGACAGTGCCCTTGCTGCACCTGTCCTGTGAGTGCCCAGACAGTGCCCATGCCGTACCTGTCCTGTGAGTGCTCAGACAGTGCCTTTGCTGTACCTGTCCTGTGAGTGCCCAGACAGTGGCCATGCTATACCTGTCCTGTGAGTGCCCAGACAGTGCCCTTGCTGCACCTGTCCTGTGAGTGCCCAGACAGTGCCCATACTATACCTGTCCGGTGAGTGCCCTGACAGTGCCCTTGCTGTAGCTGTCCTGTGAGTGCTCAGACAGTGTCCATGCTATTTCTGTCCTGTGAGTGCCCTGACAGTGCCCTTGCTGTAGCTGTCCTGTGTGGGCCCGGACAGTAAACTTGCTGTACCTGTCCTGTGAATGCCCCGACAGTGCCCTTGCTGTACCTGTCCTGTGTGTGCTCCGACAGTACACTTGCTGTACCTGTCCTGTGTGTGCCCAGACAGTGCCCATGCCGTACCTGTCCTGTGAGTGCTCAGACAGTGCCTTTGCTGTGCCTGTCCTGTGAGTGCCCAGACAGTGGCCATGCTATACCTGTCCTGTGAGTGCCCAGACAGTGCCCTTGCTGCACCTGTCCTGTGAGTGCCTGGACAGTGCCCTTGCTGCACCTGTCCTGTGAGTGCCCAGACAGTGACCTTGCTATACCTGTCCTGTGAGTGACCGGACAGTGCCCTTTGCTGCACTTGTCCTGTTTGTGGCCAGACAGTGCCCATTCTGTACCTGTCCTGAGAGTGCCCGGACAGTACACTTGCTATACCTGTCCTGTGTGTACCCGCACAGTGCCCTTGCTGTACCTGTCCTGTGAGTGCCCGACAGTACCCTTGCTGTACCTGTCCTGTGTGTGCCCGGACAGTACACTTGCTGTACCTGTCCTATGTGTGCCCGGACAGTGCCCATGCTGCCCGTGTCCTGTGAGTGCCCGGACAGTGCCCTTGCTGCCCGTGTCCTGTGAGTGCCCGGACAGTGCCCATGCTGCACCTGTCCTGTGACTGCCTGGACAGTGACCTTGCTGCACCTGTCCTGTGAGTGCCTAGACAGTGCCAATGCTGTACCTGTCCTGTGAGTGCCCAGACAGTGCCCTTGCTGCCCGTGTCCTGTGAGTGCCCGGACAGTGCCCTTGCTGCCCGTCTCCTGTGAGTGCCCGGACAGAGCCCTTGCTGCCTGTGTCCTGTGAGTGCCCGGACACTGCCCTTGCTGAACCTGTCCTGTGTGTGCCCAGGCAGTGTCCTTGCTGCACCTGTCCTGTGAGTGCCCGGACACTGCCCTTGCTGCACCTGTCCTGTGAGTGCCTAGACAGTGCCCATGCTGTACCTGTCCTGTGAGTGCCCAGACAGTGCCCTTGCTGCCCGTGTCCTGTGAGTGCCCGGACAGTGCCCTTGCTGCCCGTGTCCTGTGAGTGCCCGGACAGTGCCCTTGCTTAACCTGTCCTGTGTGTGCCCAGGCAGTGTCCTTGCTGCACCTGTCCTGTGAGTGCCCGGACAGTGCCCTTGCTGCACCTGTCCTGTGAGTGCCCAGACAGTGGCCATGCTATACCTGTCCTGTGAGTGCCCGCACAGTGCCCTTGCTGCACCTGTCCTGTGAGTGGCCAGACAGTGCCCGTTCTGTACCTGTCCTGATAGTGCCCGGACAGTACACTTGCTGTAACTGTCCTGTGTGTACCCGCACAGTGCCCTTGCTGTACCTGTCCTGTGAGTGCCCAACAGTGCCCTTGCTGTACCTGTGTGTGCCCGGACAGTACACTTGCTGTACCTGTCCTGTGTGTTCCCAGACAGTGCCCATGCTGCATCTGTCCTGTGAGTGCCCCGACAGTGCCCTTGCTGCACCTGTCCTGTGAGTGCCCAGACAGTGCCCATGCTATACCTGTCCTGTGAGTGCCCTAACAGTGCCCTTGCTGTACCTGTCCTGTGAGTGCCCCGACAGTGCCCTTGCTGTACCCGTACTGTGTGTGCCCAGGCAGTGCCCTTGCTGTACCCGTACTGTGTGTGCCCGGACAGTGCCCTTGCTGCACCTGTCCTGTGAGTGCCCGGACAGTGCCCTTGCTGCACCTGTCCTGTGACTGCCCAGACAGTGACCTTGCTATACCTGTCCTGTGAGTGACTGGACAGTGCCCTTGCTGCACCTGTCCTGTGAGTGGCCAGAAAGTGCCCATTCTGTACCTGTCCTGCGAGTGCCCGGACAGTACACTTGCTGTACCTGTCCTGTGTGTACCCGCACAGTGCCCTTGCTGTACCTGTCCTGTGAGTGCCCGACAGTGCCCTTGCTGTACCTGTCCTGTGTGTGCCCGGACAGTGCCCATGCTGCACCTGTCCTGTGAGTGCCCGGACAGTGCCCTTGCTGCACCTGTCCTGTGAGTGCCCGGACAGTGTCCATGCTATACCTGTCCTGTGAGTGCCCAGACAGTGCCCATGCTGTACCTGTCCTGTGAGTGCCTGGACAGTGCCCTTGCTGCACCTGTCCTGTGAGTGCCCAGACAGTGCCCATGCCGTACCTGTCCTGTGAGTGCTCAGACAGTGCCTTTGCTGTACCTGTCCTGTGAGTGCCCAGACAGTGGCCATGCTATACCTGTCCTGTGAGTGCCCAGACAGTGCCCTTGCTGCACCTGTCCTGTGAGTGCCCAGACAGTGCCCATACTATACCTGTCCGGTGAGTGCCCTGACAGTGCCCTTGCTGTAGCTGTCGTGTGAGTGCTCAGACATTGTCCATGCTATTTCTGTCCTGTGAGTGCCCTGACAGTGCCCTTGCTGTAGCTGTCCTGTGTGGGCCCGGACAGTAAACTTGCTGTACCTGTCCTGTGAATGCCCCGACAGTGCCCTTGCTGTACCTGTCCTGTGTGTGCTCCGACAGTACACTTGCTGTACCTGTCCTGTGTGTGCCCAGACAGTGCCCATGCCGTACCTGTCCTGTGAGTGCTCAGACAGTGCCTTTGCTGTGCCTGTCCTGTGAGTGCCCAGACAGTGGCCATGCTATACCTGTCCTGTGAGTGCCCAGACAGTGCCCTTGCTGCACCTGTCCTGTGAGTGCCTGGACAGTGCCCTTGCTGCACCTGTCCTGTGAGTGCCCAGACAGTGACCTTGCTATACCTGTCCTGTGAGTGACTGGACAGTGCCCTTTGCTGCACTTGTCCTGTTTGTGGCCAGACAGTGCCCATTCTGTACCTGTCCTGAGAGTGCCCGGACAGTACACTTGCTATACCTGTCCTGTGTGTACCCGCACAGTGCCCTTGCTGTACCTGTCCTGTGAGTGCCCGACAGTACCCTTGCTGTACCTGTCCTGTGTGTGCCCGGACAGTACACTTGCTGTACCTGTCCTATGTGTGCCCGGACAGTGCCCATGCTGCCCGTGTCCTGTGAGTGCCCGGACAGTGCCCTTGCTGCCCGTGTCCTGTGAGTGCCCAGACAGTGCCCATGCTGCACCTGTCCTGTGAGTGCCCGGACAGTACACTTGCTGTACCTGTCCTGTGTGTGCCCGGACAGTGCCCATGCTGTACCTGTCCTGTGAGTGCCTGGACAGTGCCCTTGCTGCCCGTGTCCTGTGAGTGCCCGGACAGTGCCCTTGCTGCCCGTCTCCTGTGAGTGCCCGGACAGTGCCCTTGCTTAACCTGTCCTGTGTCTGCCCAGGCAGTGTCCTTGCTGCACCTGTCCTGTGAGTGCCCGGACAGTGCCCTTGCTGCACCTGTCCTGTGAGTGCCCAGACAGTGGCCATGCTATACCTGTCCTGTGAGTGCCCGCACAGTGCCCTTGCTGCACCTGTCCTGTGAGTGGCCAGACAGTGCCCGTTCTGTACCTGTCCTGATAGTGCCCGGACAGTACACTTGCTGTAACTGTCCTGTGTGTACCTGCACAGTGCCCTTGCTGTACCTGTCCTGTGAGTGCCCAACAGTGCCCTTTGCTGCACTTGTCCTGTTTGTGGCCAGACAGTGCCCATTCTGTACCTGTCCTGAGAGTGCCCGGACAGTACACTTGCTATACCTGTCCTGTGTGTACCCGCACAGTGCCCTTGCTGTACCTGTCCTGTGAGTGCCCAGACAGTGCCCATGCTATACCTGTCCTGTGAGTGCCCTAACAGTGCCCTTGCTGTACCTGTCCTGTGAGTGCCCCGACAGTGCCCTTGCTGTACCCGTACTGTGTGTGCCCAGGCAGTGCCCTTGCTGTACCCGTACTGTGTGTGCCCGGACAGTGCCCTTGCTGCACCTGTCCTGTGAGTGCCCGTACAGTGCCCTTGCTGCACCTGTCCTGTGACTGCCCAGACAGTGACCTTGCTATACCTGTCCTGTGAGTGACTGGACAGTGCCCTTGCTGCACCTGTCCTGTGAGTGGCCAGAAAGTGCCCATTCTGTACCTGTCCTGCGAGTGCCCGGACAGTACACTTGCTGTACCTGTCCTGTGTGTACCCGCACAGTGCCCTTGCTGTACCTGTCCTGTGAGTGCCCGACAGTGCCCTTGCTGTACCTGTCCTGTGTGTGCCCGGACAGTGCCCATGCTGCACCTGTCCTGTGAGTGCCCGGACAGTGCCCTTGCTGCACCTGTCCTGTGAGTGCCCGGACAGTGTCCATGCTATACCTGTCCTGTGAGTGCCCAGACAGTGCCCATGCTGTACCTGTCCTGTGAGTGCCTGGACAGTGCCCTTGCTGCACCTGTCCTGTGAGTGCCCAGACAGTGCCCATGCCGTACCTGTCCTGTGAGTGCTCAGACAGTGCTTTTGCTGTACCTGTCCTGTGAGTGCCCAGACAGTGGCCATGCTATACCTGTCCTGTGAGTGCCCAGACAGTGCCCTTGCTGCACCTGTCCTGTGAGTGCCCAGACAGTGCCCATACTATACCTGTCCGGTGAGTGCCCTGACAGTGCCCTTGCTGTAGCTGTCCTGTGAGTGCTCAGACAGTGTCCATGCTATTTCTGTCCTGTGAGTGCCCTGACAGTGCCCTTGCTGTAGCTGTCCTGTGTGGGCCCGGACAGTAAACTTGCTGTACCTGTCCTGTGAATGCCCCGACAGTGCCCTTGCTGTACCTGTCCTGTGTGTGCTCCGACAGTACACTTGCTGTGCCTGTCCTGTGAGTGCCCAGACAGTGGCCATGCTATACCTGTCCTGTGAGTGCCCAGACAGTGCCCTTGCTGCACCTGTCCTGTGAGTGCCCAGACAGTGCCCATACTATACCTGTCCTGTGAGTGCCCTGACAGTGCCCTTGCTGTAGCTGTCCTGTGAGTGCCCAGACAGTGTCCATACTATATCTGTCCTGTGAGTGCCCTGACAGTGCCCTTGCTGTAGCTGTCCTGTGTGGGCCCGGACAGTACACTTGCTGTACCTGTCCTGTGAATGCCCCGACAGTGCCCTTGCTGCACCTGTCCTGTACCTGTCCTGTGAGTGCCCAGACAGTGCCCTTGCTGTAGCTGTCCTGTGAGTGCCCAGACAGTGGCCATGCTAAACCTGTCCTGTGAGTGCCCCAACAGTACACTTGCTGTACCTGTCCTGTGTGTGCCCGGACAGTGCCCATGCCGCACCTGTCTTGTGAGTGCCCGGAGAGTGCCCATGCCGTACCTGTCCTGTGTGTGCCCGGACAGTGCCCTTGCTGTACCTGTACTGTGAGTGCCCGGACAGTACACTTGCTGTACCTGTCCTTTGTGTGCCCGTACAGTGCCCATGCTGTACCTGTCCTGTGAGTGCCTGGACAGTGCCCTTGCTGCACCTGTCCTGTACCTGTCCTGTGAGTGCCCAGACAGTGCCCTTGCTGTACCTGTCCTGTGAGTGCCCAGACAGTGGCCATGCTAAACCTGTCCTGTGAGTGCCCGGACAGTGCCCTTGCTGCACCTGTCCTGTGAGTGCCCAGACAGTGCCCATGGTGCACTTGTCCTGTGAGTGCCTGGACAGTGACCTTGCTGCACCTGTCCTGTGAGTGCCTAGACAGTGCCCATGCTATACCTGTCCTGTGAGTGCCCAGACAGTGCCCTTGCTGCCCGTGTCCTGTTAGTGCCCGGACAGTGCCCTTGCTGCCTGTGTCCTTTGAGTGCCCAGACAGTGCCCTTGCTTAACCTGTCCTGTGTGTGCCCAGGCAGTGTCCTTGCTGCCCCTGTCCTGTGAGTGCCCGGGCAGTGCCCTTGCTGCACCTGTCCTGTGAGTGCCCAGACAGTGGCCATGCTATACCTGTCCTGTGAGTGCCCGCACAGTGCCCTTGCTGCACCTGTCCTATGAGTGGCCAGACAGTGCCCATTCTGTACCTGTCCTGCGAGTGCCCGGACAGTACACTTGCTGTAACTGTCCTGTGTGTACCCGCACAGTGCCCTTGCTGTACCTGTCCTGTGAGTGCCCAACAGTGCCCTTGCTGTAGCTGTGTGTGCCCGGACAGTACACTTGCTGTACCTGTCCTGTGTGTTCCCAGACAGTGCCCATGCTGCATCTGTCCTGTGAGTGCCCGGACAGTGCTCTTGCTGCACCTGTCCTGTGAGTGCCCAGACAGTGCCCATGCCGTACCTGTCCTGTGAGTTCTCAGACAGTGCTCTTGCTGTACCTGTCCTGTGAGTGTCCAGACAGTGGCCATGCCGTACCTGTACTGTGAGTGCCCTGACAGTGCCCTTGCTGTAGCTGTCCTGTGTGTGCCCGGACACTAAACTTGCTGTACCTGTCCTGTGAGTGCCCCGACAGTGCCCTTGCTGTACCCGTACTGTGAGTGCCCGGACAGTACACTTGCTGTACCTGTCCTGTGTGTGCCCGGACAGTGCCCATGCTGTACCTGTCCTGTGAGTGCCCGGACAGTGCCCTTGCTGCACCTGTCCTGTGAGTGCCCAGACAGTGTCCATGCTATACCTGTCCTGTGAGTGCCCAGACAGTGCCCTTGCTGCACGTGTCCTGTGAGTGCCCGGACAGTGCCCTTACTGCCCGTGTCCTGTGAGTGCCCGGACAGTGCCCTTGCTGAACCTGTCCTGTGTGTGCCCAGGCAGTGTCCTTGCTGCACCTGTCCTGTGAGTGCCCGGACAGTGCCCTTGCTGCACCTGTCCTGTGAGTGCCCAGACAGTGGCCATGCTATACCTGTCCTGTGAGTGGCCAGACAGTGCCCATTCTGTACCTGTCCTGCGAGTGCACGGACAGTACACTTGCTGTACCTGTCCTGTGAGTGGCCAGACAGTGCCCATTCTGTACCTGTCCTGCGAGTGCCCGGACAGTACACTTGCTGTACCTGTCCTGTGTGTGCCCGGACAGTACACTTGATGTACCTGTCCTCTGAGTGCCCCGACAGTGCCCTTACTGTACCTGTACTGTGAGTGCCCGGACAGTACACTTGCTGTACCTGTCCTGTGTGTGACCGGACAGTGCCCATGCTGTACCTGTCCTGTGAGTGCCTGGACAGTGCCCTTGCTTCACCTGTCCTGTGAGTGCCCAGACAGTGCCCATGCCGTACCTGTCCTGTGAGTGCTCAGACAGTGCCCTTGCGGTACCTGTCTTGTGAGTGCCCAGACAGTGGCCATGACGTACCTGTACTGTGAGTGCCTTGACATTGCCCTTGCTGTATCTGGCCTGTGTGTGCCCGGACAGTAAACTTGCTGTACCTGTCCTGTGAGTGCCCCAACAGTGCCCTTGCTGTACCCGTACTGTGAGTGCCCGGACAGTACACTTGCTGTACCTGTCCTGTGTGTGCCCGGACAGTGCCCATGCTGTACCTGTCCTGTGAGTGCCCGGACAGTGCCCTTGCTGCACCTGTCCTGTGAGTGCCCAGACAGTGCCCATGCCGTACCTGTCCTGTGAGTGCCCAGACAGTGCCCTTGCTGTACCTGTCCTGTGAGTGCCTGGACAGTGCCCTTGCTACACCTGTCCTGTGAATACCTGGACCGTGCCCTTGCTGCACCTGTCCTGTGAGTGCCCAGACAGTGCCCATGCTATACCTGTCCTGTGAGTGCCCAGACAGTGCCCTTGCTGCCCGTGTCCTGTGAGTGCCCGGACAGTGCCCTTGCTGTACCTGTCCTGTAAGTGCCCAGTCAGTGGCCATGCTATACCTGTCCTGTGAGTGCCTGGACAGTGCCCTTGCTGCACCTGTCCTGTGAGTGCCTGGCCAGTGCCCTTGCTGCACCTGTCCTGTGAGTGCCCAGACAGTGCCCATGCTATACCTGTCCTGTGAGTGCCCAGACAGTGCCCTTGCTGCACGTGTCCTGTGAGTGCCCGGACAGTGCCCTTGCTGCCCGTGTCCTGTGAGTGCCCGGACAGTGCCCTTGCTGAACCTGTCCTGTGTGTGCCCAGGCAGTGTCCTTGCTGCACCTGTCCTGTGAGTGCCCGGACAGTGCCCTTGCTGCACCTGTCCTGTGAGTGCCCAGACAGTGGCCATGCTATACCTGTCCTGTGAGTGGCCAGACAGTGCCCATTCTGTACCTGTCCTGCGAGTGCCCGGACAGTACACTTGCTGTACCTGTCCTGTGAGTGGCCAGACAGTGCCCATTCTGTACCTGTCCTGCGAGTGCCCGGACAGTACACTTGCTGTACCTGTCCTGTGTGTACCCGCACAGTGCCCTTGCTGTACCTGTCCTGTGAGTGCCCAACAGTGCCCTTGCTGTACCTGTCCTGTGTGTGCCCAGACAGTACACTTGCTGTACCTGTCCTGTGTGTGCCCGGTCAGTGCCCATGCTGTACCTTTCCTGTGAGTGCCTGGACAGTGCCCTTGCTGCACCTGTCCTGTGAGTGCCCAGACAGTGCCCATGCCGTACCTGTCCTGTGAGTGCCCAGACAGTGTCCTTGCTGTACCTGTCCTGTGAGTGCCCGGACAGTGGCCATGCTGTACCTGTCCTGTGAGTGCCTGGACAGTGCCCTTGCTGCACCTGTCTTGTGAGTGCCTGGACAGTGCCCTTGCTGCACCTGTCCTGTGAGTGCCCGGACAGTGCCCATGCTATACCTGTCCTGTGAGTGCCCAGACAGTGCTCTTGCTGCCCGTGTCCTGTGAGTGCCCGGACAGTGCCCTTGCTGTACCTGTCCTGTGAGTGCCCAGACAGTGGCCATGCTATACCTGTCCTGTGAGTGCCCAGACAGTGCCCTTGCTGCCCGTGTCCTGTGAGTGCCCGGACAGTGCCCTTGCTGCACCTGTCCTGTGAGTGCCCGGACAGTGGCCATGCTATACCTGTCCTGTGAGTGGCCGGACAATGCCCATGCTGTACGTGTCCTGTGAGTGTCTGGAGAGTGCCCATGCTGTACGTGTCCTGCGCGTGCCCAGTCAGTGGCCATGCTATAACTGTCCTGTGAGTGCCTGAACAGTGCCCATGCTGTACGTGTCCTGTGAGTGCCCGGACAGTGCCCATGCTGTACCTGTCCTGCGAGTGCCCAGACAGTGCCCATGCTATACCTGTCCTGTGAGTGCCCAGACAGTGTCCTTGCTGCCCGTGTCCTGTGAGTGCCCGGACAGTGCCCATACTATACCTGTCCTGTGAGTGCCCGGACAGTGCCCTTGCTGCACCTGTCCGGTGAGTGCACAGACAGTGCCCATGCTATACCTGTCCTGTGAGTGCCCAGACAGTGCCCTTGCTACGCCTGTCCTATGAGTGCCCGGACAGTCCCATGCTGTAGTTGTCCTTTGAGTGCCTGGACAGTGCCCTTACTGCACCTGTCCTGTGAGTGCCCAGACAGTGCGCTTGGTGCACCTGTCCTGTGAGTGCCCGCACAGTGCCCTTGCTGCACCTGCCCTGTAAGTGGCCAGACAGTGCCCATTCTGTACCTGTCCTGCGAGTGCCCGGACAGTACACTTGCTGTACCTGTCCTGTGTGTACCCGAACAGTGCCCTTGCTGTACCTGTCCTGTGCATGCCCCGATAGTGCCCTTGTTGTACCTGTCCTGTGAGTGCCCGGACAGTGCCCTTGCTGCACCTGTCCTGTGAGTGCCTAGACAGTGCCCATGCTATACCTGTCCTGTGAGTGCCCAGACAGTGCCCTTGCTGCCCGTGTCCTGTTAGTGCCCGGACAGTGCCCTTGCTGCCTGTGTCCTTTGAGTGCCCAGACAGTGCCCTTGCTTAACCTGTCCTGTGTGTGCCCAGGCAGTGTCCTTGCTGCCCCTGTCCTGTGAGTGCCCGGGCAGTGCCCTTGCTGCACCTGTCCTGTGAGTGCCCAGACAGTGGCCATGCTATACCTGTCCTGTGAGTGCCCGCACAGTGCCCTTGCTGCACCTGTCCTGTGAGTGGCCAGACAGTGCCCATTCTGTACCTGTCCTGCGAGTGCCCGGACAGTACACTTGCTGTAACTGTCCTGTGTGTACCCGCACAGTGCCCTTGCTGTACCTGTCCTGTGAGTGCCCAACAGTGCCCTTGCTGTACCTGTGTGTGCCCGGACAGTACACTTGCTGTACCTGTCCTGTGTGTTCCCAGACAGTGCCCATGCTGCATCTGTCCTGTGAGTGCCCGGACAGTGCTCTTGCTGCACCTGTCCTGTGAGTGGCCAGACAGTGCCCATTCTGTACCTGTCCTGCGAGTGCCCGGACAGTACACTTGCTGTACCTGTCCTGTGAGTGGCCAGACAGTGCCCATTCTGTACCTGTCCTGCGAGTGCCCGGACAGTACACTTGCTGTACCTGTCCTGTGTGTACCCGCACAGTGCCCTTGCTGTACCTGTCCTGTGAGTGCCCGACAGTGCCCTTGCTGTACCTGTCCTGTGTGTGCCCAGACAGTACACTTGCTGTACCTGTCCTGTGTGTGCCCGGTCAGTGCCCATGCTGTACCTTTCCTGTGAGTGCCTGGACAGTGCCCTTGCTGCACCTGTCCTGTGAGTGCCCAGACAGTGCCCATGCCGTACCTGTCCTGTGAGTGCCCAGACAGTGTCCTTGCTGTACCTGTCCTGTGAGTGCCCGGACAGTGGCCATGCTGTACCTGTCCTGTGAGTGCCTGGACAGTGCCCTTGCTGCACCTGTCTTGTGAGTGCCTGGACAGTGCCCTTGCTGCACCTGTCCTGTGAGTGCCCGGACAGTGCCCATGCTATACCTGTCCTGTGAGTGCCCAGACAGTGCTCTTGCTGCCCGTGTCCTGTGAGTGCCCGGACAGTGCCCTTGCTGTACCTGTCCTGTGAGTGCCCAGACAGTGGCCATGCTATACCTGTCCTGTGAATGCCCAGACAGTGCCCTTGCTGCCCGTGTCCTGTGAGTGCCCGGACAGTGCCCTTGCTGCACCTGTCCTGTGAGTGCCCGGACAGTGGCCATGCTATACCTGTCCTGTGAGTGGCCGGACAATGCCCATGCTGTACGTGTCCTGTGAGTGTCTGGAGAGTGCCCATGCTGTACGTGTCCTGCGCGTGCCCAGTCAGTGGCCATGCTATAACTGTCCTGTGAGTGCCTGAACAGTGCCCATGCTGTACGTGTCCTGTGAGTGCCCGGACAGTGCCCATGCTGTACCTGTCCTGCGAGTGCCCAGACAGTGCCCATGCTATACCTGTCCTGTGAGTGCCCAGACAGTGTCCTTGCTGCCCGTGTCCTGTGAGTGCCCGGACAGTGCCCATACTATACCTGTCCTGTGAGTGCCCGGACAGTGCCCTTGCTGCACCTGTCCGGTGAGTGCACAGACAGTGCCCATGCTATACCTGTCCTGTGAGTGCCCAGACAGTGCCCTTGCTACGCCTGTCCTATGAGTGCCCGGACAGTCCCATGCTGTAGTTGTCCTTTGAGTGCCTGGACAGTGCCCTTACTGCACCTGTCCTGTGAGTGCCCAGACAGTGCGCTTGGTGCACCTGTCCTGTGAGTGCCCGCACAGTGCCCTTGCTGCACCTGCCCTGTAAGTGGCCAGACAGTGCCCATTCTGTACCTGTCCTGCGAGTGCCCGGACAGTACACTTGCTGTACCTGTCCTGTGTGTACCCGAACAGTGCCCTTGCTGTACCTGTCCTGTGCATGCCCCGATAGTGCCCTTGTTGTACCTGTCCTGTGAGTGCCCGGACAGTGCCCTTGCTGCACCTGTCCTGTGAGTGCCTAGACAGTGCCCATGCTATACCTGTCCTGTGAGTGCCCAGACAGTGCCCTTGCTGCCCGTGTCCTGTTAGTGCCCGGACAGTGCCCTTGCTGCCTGTGTCCTTTGAGTGCCCAGACAGTGCCCTTGCTTAACCTGTCCTGTGTGTGCCCAGGCAGTGTCCTTGCTGCCCCTGTCCTGTGAGTGCCCGGGCAGTGCCCTTGCTGCACCTGTCCTGTGAGTGCCCAGACAGTGGCCATGCTATACCTGTCCTGTGAGTGCCCGCACAGTGCCCTTGCTGCACCTGTCCTGTGAGTGGCCAGACAGTGCCCATTCTGTACCTGTCCTGCGAGTGCCCGGACAGTACACTTGCTGTAACTGTCCTGTGTGTACCCGCACAGTGCCCTTGCTGTACCTGTCCTGTGAGTGCCCAACAGTGCCCTTGCTGTACCTGTGTGTGCCCGGACAGTACACTTGCTGTACCTGTCCTGTGTGTTCCCAGACAGTGCCCATGCTGCATCTGTCCTGTGAGTGCCCGGACAGTGCTCTTGCTGCACCTGTCCTGTGAGTGCCCAGACAGTGCCCATGCTATACCTGTCCTGTGAGTGCCCTAACAGTGCCCTTGCTGTACCTGTCCTGTGTGTGCCGGACAGTACACTTGCTGTACCTGTCCTGTGAGTGCCCCGACAGTGCCCTTACTGTACCTGTACTGTGAGTGCCCGGACAGTACACTTGCTGTACCTGTCCTGTGTGTGAACGGACAGTGCCCATGCTGTACCTGTCCTGTGAGTGCCTGGACAGTGCCCTTGCTGCACCTGTCCTGTGAGTGCCCAGACAGTGCCCATGCCGTACCTGTCCTGTGAGTGCTCAGACAGTGCTCTTGCTGTACCTGTCCTGTGAGTGTCCAGACAGTGGCCATGCCGTACCTGTACTGTGAGTGCCCTGACAGTGCCCTTGCTGTAGCTGTCCTGTGTTTACCCGGACACTAAACTTGCTGTACCTGTCCTGTGAGTGCCCCGACAGTGCCCTTGCTGTACCCGTACTGTGAGTGCCCGGACAGTACACTTGCTGTACCTGTCCTGTGTGTGCCCGGACAGTGCCCATGCTGTACCTGTCCTGTGAGTGCCCGGACAGTGCCCTTGCTGCACCTGTCCTGTGAGTGCCCAGACAGTGTCCATGCTATACCTGTCCTGTGAGTGCCCAGACAGTGCCCTTGCTGCACGTGTCCTGTGAGTGCCCGGACAGTGCCCTTACTGCCCGTGTCCTGTGAGTGCCCGGACAGTGCCCTTGCTGAACCTGTCCTGTGTGTGCCCAGGCAGTGTCCTTGCTGCACCTGTCCTGTGAGTGCCCGAACAGTGCCCTTGCTGCACCTGTCCTGTGAGTGCCCAGACAGTGGCCATGCTATACCTGTCCTGTGAGTGGCCAGACAGTGCCCATTCTGTACCTGTCCTGCGAGTGCACGGACAGTACACTTGCTGTACCTGTCCTGTGAGTGGCCAGACAGTGCCCATTCTGTACCTGTCCTGCGAGTCCCCGGACAGTACACTTGCTGTACCTGTCCTGTGTGTACCCGCACAGTGCCCTTGCTGTACCTGTCCTGTGAGTGCCCAACAGTGCCCTTGCTGTACCTGTCCTGTGTGTGCCCAGACAGTACACTTGCTGTACCTGTCCTGTGTGTGCCCGGGCAGTGCCCATGCTGTACCTGTCCTGTGAGTGCCTGGACAGTGCCCTTGCTGCACCTGTCCTGTGAGTGCCCAGACAGTGCCCATGCTGTACCTGTCCTGTGAGTGCCCAGACAGTGTCCTTGCTGTACCTGTCCTGTGAGTGCCCGGACAGTGGCCATGCTGTACCTGTCCTGTGAGTGCCTGGACAGTGCCCTTGCTGCACCTGTCTTGTGAGTGCCTGGACAGTGCCCTTGCTGCACCTGTCCTGTGAGTGCCCGGACAGTGCCCATGCTATACCTGTCCTGTGAGTGCCCAGACAGTGCTCTTGCTGCCCGTGTCCTGTGAGTGCCCGGACAGTGCCCTTGCTGTACCTGTCCTGTGAGTGCCCAGACAGTGGCCATGCTATACCTGTCCTGTGAGTGCCCAGACAGTGCCCTTGCTGCCCGTGTCCTGTGAGTGCCCGGACAGTGCCCTTGCTGCACCTGTCCTGTGAGTGCCCGGACAGTGGCCATGCTATACCTGTCCTGTGAGAGGCCGGACAATGCCCATGCTGTACGTGTCCTGTGAGTGTCTGGAGAGTGCCTATGCTGTACGTGTCCTGCGCGTGCCCAGTCAGTGGCCATGCTATAACTGTCCTGTGAGTGCCTGAACAGTGCCCATGCTGTACGTGTCCTGTGAGTGCCCGGACAGTGCCCATGCTGTACCTGTCCTGCGAGTGCCCAGACAGTGCCCATGCTATACCTGTCCTGTGAGTGCCCAGACAGTGTCCTTGCTGCCCGTGTCCTGTGAGTGCCCGGACAGTGCCCATACTATACCTGTCCTGTGAGTGCCCGGACAGTGCCCTTGCTGCACCTGTCCGGTGAGTGCACAGACAGTGCCCATGCTATACCTGTCCTGTGAGTGCCCAAACAGTGCCCTTGCTACGCCTGTCCTATGAGTGCCCGGACAGTCCCATGCTGTAGTTGTCCTTTGAGTGCCTGGACAGTGCCCTTACTGCACCTGTCCTGTGAGTGCCCAGACAGTGCGCTTGGTGCACCTGTCCTGTGAGTGCCCGCACAGTGCCCTTGCTGCACCTGCCCTGTAAGTGGCCAGACAGTGCCCATTCTGTACCTGTCCTGCGAGTGCCCGGACAGTACACTTGCTGTACCTGTCCTGTGTGTACCCGCACAGTGCCCTTGCTGTACCTGTCCTGTGCATGCCCCGATAGTGCCCTTGTTGTACCTGTCCTGTGAGTGCCCGGACAGTGCCCTTGCTGCACCTGTCCCGTGAGTGCCCGGACAGTGCCCTTGCTGCACCTGTCCTGTGAGTGCCCGGACAGTGCCCTTGCTGCACCTGTCCTGTGTGTGCCCGGACAGTGCCCTTGCTGCACCTGTCCTGTGAGTGCCCAGACAGTGTCCATGCTATACCTGTCCTCTGAGTGCCCGGACAGTGTCCTTGCTGCCCGTGTCCTGTGAGTGCTCGGACAGTGCCCATGCTGTACCTGTCCTGTGAGTGCCCGGACAGTGCCCTTGCTATACCTGTCCTGTGAGTGCCCGGACAGTGTCCTTGTCGCAGCTTGTGCTTTCTTGCTATTTACTTGAAGGAAGCAGACGCTGCTTCTCGACGCTCTGCACTGATGCTGTGTATGAGGGAAGTTTGCATGGCCGCTGTTTATCCCTTTGGCAAAGTTGTTTTGGGAGCCTTTCCACTTCACAAAGCTTGCGAAGATATTTTGCATTGACACGAGCATTACAACAGTGACTTGTTGCCACACTTTATGTCGGCTCTATATCTTCAACAACGCGAACAAAAGGTTCTGCATACATTGTACTTACATAAAATGTGCCTCATTAGCAGTGAGCTTGCATTCTTGATGGGTCGGGTACCTGGAGATTCCATCCCTGTCGGGAACCACAAGTTATGTGGTATTGTCGCATGCGGCATTTTCTGGTGCAGTATTACCACATGTTTACTGTAGAGAATAAGCGGAGAGCCATGCGGGCTCTCCTTGTGTGTAAAACGTGCTCTGCGTGTCCGGGAGGGGCACAGAGCATCAGTATATAATAAAGTGAGAGCTGCGGTGACGCACTCTCGGGTGTGGCTTGAGGCCTAACAAGTCTCCGTGTGTGTTTGTTACTCGTCGAGGTCGCAAGACTACAATGGCGACGAGCGGGATCTCGATGTCCCATGTGTTGAAAGAAGAGTACCTCAAGTGAGGGATGAAGTTGTTAAAAAAAAAATAACGAGAAAAAAAAACCTACTGAAAGCCGTGCGGTGTCGGCCGCCTGGAGGTGAAATTGATCGCCCGGTGTGGTGCCTCCGGAGAGTGCGCGGCTTGGCCCCCTGCCTGGGGAAGCCGAAAACAGTAAGCAGCGAGACACGCCCTGCCTCGCCCCCGAAAAAAAAAGAGAAAAGGAAACGCTCCGTCGAGCGCTGCACGCGGTGAGACACGCCCCGCCCTGCCCCAGAAAAGAGAAAGAAACGCTCCGTCGAGCGTTTTAATTAAAGAATCCTGTTGCCGGAAGATCCTGGTGTCGAGCGAGACACGCCCTGCCCGGCCCAAAAAAAATAAAAGGAAGGAAACGCTCCGTCGAGCGTTTTAATTAAAGAATCCTGTTGCCGGGAGATCCTGGTGTCGAGCGCGCCTGAGCTACGCGTCCTGTTGCCAGGAGAACAACAGTGACACAGGTGCCGTCGAATCGCGTGTCCCCTCTGGAACTGTTCTGCCGCTGCGAAGAGCAGCGAGCTGAGTGTTTCCCCTGGAGCTGGGGAAACTAAGTGAATTAAATACGGGATAAGAGAGTGAGGCAACTGTCTCTGATCACTGGAGACAAGTGCCTGTGAGAGTTGGAGGTATTAATGGCAGGCAGAGGTCTGTGAAAAAAAAAAGAAAAAAAAATAATAATAAAATAAATAAAGAGAGGTTTTTTTTTTTTCTCTCTCTCTCTTCTATATATGTGTATGAGCCAGGATCTGGTTAAGGTCAACATTGTTCTAGAGACAATAAATCAAATAAAATTTCAAATTCTGTGAATCAGTGGAGAGAGCAAGTATGAGTGCCCCGCCCCAGGACAATGCTGATCTGCCACCACCACCACCAGGGAATCCCCAACTCCCTGCACAGTTGAATAACAGTTTGCACTCCTCAATTACGTCGTTACCACCGTTTAGCCAATTGATTGACCCGGCCACTGCTGCGCCTAGATGGCGCTTATGGATAAATCGCCTAGAAAACTATTTTTGCGCAACTAGAGAAACGGATGGAGCCGTACGTAGGTCCGTAATGCTGTTGATGGGAGGAGATGAACTGCAGGAGCTGTTTGATTCTCTCCCTGATACAGGAGATAAGTCTGATTTTGATGCAGCGGTAACTGCTTTAAATAGACACTTTGATCCTCAACTTAATTCTGATTTTGAACGTTTTAAATTAAGACAGGCGCAACAGACAGAAGTCGAATCAATGGATATGTTTTATGCCAGGTTGAGAAAGCTGGCGAGCTTGTGCACAGGACTCAACCAGCAAGAGGAAATTCGAGCGCAAATCATACAAGGTTGCCGATCCAATGCTTTAAGGAAGCTTATTCTTCGACAGCAGGGTATGTCACTCGACGATATTTTAATTCTTGCGCGGTCGCATGAACTATCTGCGGTACGAGCAGATGCCATGGCAGCCGTAAGAGGCCAGTAGTTAGCGGCAGCGTCTTCAACTCGTGCTGTCCAGGTTAAGGAAGAACAGGTGGATGCTGTCCAGACACACCGGATAGCGCCACGTAATCCAAACCTGGCCAAATCCAATGACAGGGTTTGTGGAAGCTGTGGATATGAGCACCGAGCGAACATGGGGTGCCTGGCGAAAGGACAATCGTGCAACCGCTGTGGTAAAGCAAACCATTTTGCTAAAGTGTGTAGATCCCGAAGAAATGTGACAACAGACCCGAAAGGAAAAGATGCTAGTGTTAGAGCTGTATCCAAAAGCACGGAAGAAGTAAAGGACCATGTCATGGTGAGTGGCCCAGCTTGCGATGAAGACGAAGAGGAAGACATCTTTGTAATTTCTTTCACGGGAGGGAGGCCATTAAAGAAGAGATCGCCTCCCATGAGCGATGTTCAAGTAAATGGCATGCCTGTATCCGTACTCATCGATACAGGGGCGTCTGTCAATGTCATGGATGAAACTCTTTTCAAGAAGCTAGTGCCGGCCCCGATACTCACTCCAACGTCGACAAAAATATATAACTATGGAGGACGAGACCCCCTTCCTCTCAAAGGAACAGTAGAGGTGTCAGTGCATAGCGGGGGTAAGTCAACGGATGCAAGATTCTATGTGGTGTCTGGGGATCGTGGCACTCTACTAGGATGTTACACGGCGGAAGAGTTAGAATTGGTGTTCTTCACACGTCAAGTTCATGACGCTCAAGTGGAACAACTACTCAATGAGTTCTCGCAGCTCTTCGAAGGGTTAGGACGGCTGAAAGGAAAGCGCATCAAACTGCACATAGACCGAAGTGTGGTTCCGGTGGCGCTAAGACATCGTCGAGTACCATTTCATTTGCGTCCTGCTGTCGAGAAAGAATTGCAACTTCTGGAGGACCAAGGAGTAATAGAAAAGGTAGATGGACCTACACCTTGGGTGTCACCGTTGGTGATCGCGCCAAAGCCTAAACAACCGGGAGCAATTCGTCTCTGTGTTGATATGAGGCTGCCAAACAAAGCCATCAAAAGAGAGAGACATATAACGCCCACAATGGATGATATCATTGCAGATCTAAATGGGGCCCAGTGGTTCTCGAAACTGGATCTTAATGCTGGGTATCATCAGTTGGAACTAGACCCTGGAAGTAGGAATATCACCACGTTCTCAACCCATGTGGGGCTAAGAAGATATAAGAGACTAAGGCCCTCATTCTGACCTTGGCGGGCGGCGGAGGCCGCCCGCCAAAGTCCCGCCGTCAGGTTACCGTTCCGCGGTCGAAAGACCGCGGCGGTAATTCTGACTTTCCCGCTGGGCTGGCGGGCGGTCTCCTTCAGACCGCCAGCCAGCCCAGCGGGAAAGAGGCTTCCACGATGAAGCCGGCTCGGAATCGAGCCGGCGGAGTGGAAGCTGTGCGACGGGTGCAGTTGCACCCGTCGCGTATTTCACTGTCTGCGCAGCAGACAGTGAAATACATTTAGGGGCCCTCTTACGGGGGCCCCTGCAATGCCCATGCCAGTGGCATGGGCACTGCAGGGGCCCCCAGGGGCCCCGCGACCCCCCCTACCGCCATCCGGATCTCGGCGGTCCGACCGCCGGGATCTGGATGGCGGTAGGGGGGTCAGAATCCCCGCGGCGGTGCAGCAAGCTGCGCCGCCGCGGAGGATTCAATGGGGCCGCGGTACACTGGCGGGACCCCGCCAGTGGTGCCGGTCCGACCGCGGCTTTACCGCCGCGGTCGGAATCCCCATTGAAGCACCGCCGGCTTGTCGGCGGTGCTCCCGCGGTCCTCCGCCCTGGCGGTCAAAGACCGCCAGGGTCAGAATGAGGGCCTAAGTTTTGGAGTATCTTCGGCTGCTGAGGTTTTTCAGAATGCACTCAGAGAGACCTTGTCTGGATTACCGGGAGTGATCAATTTAAGTGACGATATCTTGATATATTCCCGGACGAGAGAAGAGCATCATCGCCATCTGAGATCGACTTTGCAGAGGTTAGCTAATGCGGGACTGACGTTGCACAAAAAGAAGTGTGCGTTTTATCAAACGTCTGTAGATTTCTTTGGTTACATCTTCTCGAAAGATGGCCTGCAGGTGGATCCACGGCAGGCGGAGGCGATCCGACAAGCCCCCGTTCCACAAAGTCCCACGGAAGTTCGTAGTTTTCTAGGAATGGCCACCTATTGTGGAAGGTTTATACCACAACTTGCTACTATGGCTGAACCTCTTCGACAGCTCACCAAAGGGCAACATCGCTGGGACTGGACTCAGGAGGCTCACAAGGCATTTGCGGACATTAAGGCTGCACTGCTTGATAGGTCAACAATGGCCTATTTCAACCCCCGCAGGAGAACAGAAGTGGTGGTAGATGCAAGCCCCGTTGGGCTAGGGGCGGTGTTATTGCAAGAACAAAGGCATCAAGAGTGGATCCCTGTCGCATATGCTAGTAGGGCTTTGTCGGCGGTAGAGACCAGATATGCGCAAATTGAACGCGAAGCGCTGGCTATTCGCTGGGCGTGACGCCATTTTCATCTCTATTTGTATGGGCATGAATTTCAGGTGGTCACTGATCACAAGCCGTTGGTATCGTTGTTTGCGGGCAGTCCACGCCTTGCGCCCCCAAGAATTGAACGATGGACCGTTCTGCTTCAGCCCTATCGCTTCACTTTCGTGTATCGCCCTGGGGCAAGTAATCCTGCAGACTATCTATCTCGTCATCCTGCTCCACAGGTATTTGATGCACACCAAGAACAAGATGAGGAAAACACCGAGGTCTTTGTCAGCATGGTTGTACAGTCGGCATGTCCCAATGCTCTGCTTATCGCTGACATCGTCACTGCTACCCGGGATGATGTGGTGCTGGGTCATGTCAAGGAGGCGTTGACCCATAAGAAGTGGAAGTACTTTCTAGAGAAAACTAGTATGTCATGCTCAGGTCAGAAGTTGGCTATGCAAGGTATCTGGAAGGTGCGTGATGAGTTGTCTACAGACAATGATGGTTTGGTCTTAAGAGGAAGAAGAATCGTACTTCCACAGTGTCTATGGTCTCGAGTGGTTGAGTTGGCTCATCAAGGACATCAAGGTGCTGGGAAAACTAAAGCGAGGCTACGTGCCAAAGTGTGGTTCCCTGGCATGGATAAGCAAGTGGATGACGTGGTGGGGAAGTGTCACTCCTGTATTATCACATCGATGGAACCTCCGAGTTGCCCTGTGGCAACGGAACCAGCAACTTTGAAACCATGGGCAAAGGTGAGCATGGATTTCGGAAGTTTTCCAGATGGAAGATTGACGGCTGTCCTAATTGATTCGTATACCAAATTCCCGGTGGTCGAGTTGGTATCGTCTACAGCGTTTGAAAATGTAAAACCAGTTCTGCAAAAGACGTTTGCATTGTTTGGTCTGCCCGACAAAATTAGAACAGACAATGGGCCTCCATTCCAAGGGCAAGAGTTTCGCGCGTATCTTGATGGGTTGGCAGTTCATCATAGTAAGATAATGCCCTATTGGCCTCAGGCAAATGGGGATGTTGAAAGGTTTATGCGAACTTTGAATAGGGCCCTCCGAATTGGAGTTGAACAGAAGGAAGACAGTGAACAGTGTATGCATCAGTTCTTGAGTGCTTATCGTCAAACGCCTCACAGTACTACTGGGTGTGCTCCATCTGCTCTGATGTTCAAGGTGTCTCCACGTGACTGCATTCCCGCTGGTGCCAAATGGAAACCTCCTGCGCTGGATGTCAAGGCAACTCAACAACGACGAGTAATCACTAATCAGAAGGCCAGTTTGAAACGAAGTTCCAAATATCGAGGGTTTCAAGAAGGCGTTCGAGTAGTAATAAGATGTAGGAGAGGTGGAGGAAAGTTTAGGACACCGTTTGGGCCTGAAGTATGGGAGATCATTGGAGTAAAAGGGTCCATGATAACTGCGTCCAGAGGTAGACAGAGAGTGACCCGAAATGTGTCACACTTTCGGAGGGCTGGCCGGAGAGAATTGGAAGGAGAAGAAGAAGAATGCGAGATGGAGGATGCCAATGATGGTCCCTCAATGATACCTGGAGAGATGGAAAGTACATCCGGATCAGCTGTGACTGAACAAACCCAGCCTAATTGTGTTCCGGGGCATGGGAATGTGCCCACTAGAAGCGTGAAGTATGACTTACGCCCCAATCCTGCACCAAGCAGCAAGCTAAAAGACTTTGTCTGTCAAGTTGAATAGTCATAAGCTACATATCATCATCTTCTTTTGAGGACGGAACACTGTTGGAGACTGATGGGGACAGTGTGAGAATGTCTCCAGGCGTCTAAAGAGGACAGTGTGAAAATATGGTGTACCAGTTGTTACAGAATTGCACTGTTTGGGTTTTGTTGTTTAGTTTGTTTCTTTTAGGTTTTTGTTACTCAGTTAATTCATCTCCATGTGAAGTAAAACATGGGGGAGATGTAGAGAATAAGCGGAGAGCCATGCGGGCTCTCCTTGTGTGTAAAACGTGCTCTGCGTGTCCGGGAGGGGCACAGAGCATCAGTATATAATAAAGTGAGAGCTGCGGTGACGCACTGTGGGTGTGGCTTGAAGCCTAACAAGTCTCCGTGTGTGTTTGTTACTCGTCGAGGTCGCAAGACTACATTTACCACACACAAATCCTCTAAGGTACACTGTTCCTGGACCGAACCTGACATTTTGGGTTGACATACAGTGATGGTGTGGTAACATGTGTGCAGGTCATTCCCAGTTCTATAAGGCCCATAGGTGATCAACCGACACCCGTGAATCGGTAATAATGGGTGTGGTGTTACTACCCAGTTTCTGCCCAGGAATACGGTGTGGCTTGTAACAGGACCACTAATCTTTTTCAGTGTAATACCATCGTGCATAGAAAACCTTACCCATGGGGTAGAACATTGCTGAAACATTCTGCAAACATTTAACATTCTGCATAGAAGAGGTTTGCAGACTTGCAGGTAACAATACTGCCCACATGTTCCAGCTTGGCTGAGTCAACTGGAGTGACAACTACCCCACTCTGGGGCGAACACGGCCTCGCAATGCACAGAAACATGTGCAATCCGAAGTGACGTGAACGCAGGAAACTTTGCAAGTGCCACTGAGGGTGAAACTGGAACCTACGCAAACTTTGCTTTAGAATACAAAAATGCACAGCCCTAGTTTAAACGGAAACTACGCTGAGGTCACTTGTTACCATCTTACCTGGTTGCAGTAGGCTTGGATGGCAGGCGTGGCCTTTTGCACTTCTGAGAATCCTCCTGGAATCGTGAACATGGCGACGGGGCTAGTCTCAGGCCAGGCGAGTGCAGGGAAGTCTGAGCAGGCAGGACACCTAGGAGAGACTCTGAGACTCAACAGATGCCACCGGGGAGGGTGTAAGCTTTTATACTCCAGGGCCGAACCCTTCTCCGCGCATTCCGGGCTCTGCACTCCTCCTAGAAGCTCTACTCTCAAGTTCCTCAAGTGTCACAGGTTTTACCAGACCCCCAGGCTGAGGCCATCCTGGAACTAGTCCGACTATAGTGTCAACTGCAATGACTTTTCGAAGGAGAGGCGTTCTTGCTCAGTTCTGCATTCCTAGAGCTTAGTGGTGCAATATCTGCTGCCTTCCCCCCGGGCAGTGCACGCTGATCACCAACAAACAGGTCTCAATACCCAGAACAGCACTAGTCAGCTCTCTGAACCAAAGCCCAAGTGCTGTCGTTGCTGCTTGATCTCCAGGTGGACCCTCTGCTCTGAGGAGGAAGGTCAGCGGATCCACAGCGGCCATCTGGCCACTGATGGGCTCCACACCCCCTGAAGCACAGCACTGTGTCTGGGCTTCGAGGAGTCATCAAGCAGGAAAGCTGCAAGTACCTCTGCGCATGTGACCAGACTTCATCGCTGGCCTTTTCTTCATCCCAATCAATTTCCCACCACAAATGGAAATGGTGAACATGCAGGGGTAGGAAGGCTACATGGACCTGGGCACAGAAGCCGTTTACTTTCTGTGGCTTTTTATGGCCTCTTAGATATGGAGTAAGGCACAACAGCGCACGTGGCTGTGTTCTCTTACTCTGCGTCACGGGGTGTTCTATGTGCAGTGAGGCGGGCTTTTCCACGCAGCACCCATGGATTTTTACGGTGCCCCAGAATTACTCAATGATGTAAACCTGGGGTACCACCAAACCCTTATGTCTCCCCAGAGGTTGCGAAACGAGTAAAAATATTTTCATTTCTCCTTGTTTTTTCCTCTTTCCATCTGCAGCCCACAGAAAGAGGAAAACGCCTCTCGGGATTGTTTTTGTGCAGTAAGGACACCCTTGCACCGTGGTGGAAGGGTTCCTGCATTGGTGCTAGCCCAGCGCAGGGTGAAAGGACAGGAATTCTCCATATTTCATGAATACAGTGCATTCCTGCCCTTTCACACTGGCGTAGGCCCGCGCTGCAGGAAGACTTGCGGCGCTGACTCACGCCAGTTTCCCATAAATATGGGCCTTAGCGCCTAGTGAATCAACTGCAGCCGAAAGGACACCATGCTCCACATCAACGTAGGTATCATGTGCTTGGCTATGAACACAGAGACTGCATTATAAGACGTGCACTAACAAACAAGCAGTGGCAAAGTGTAGGAGGCTGGACTGGCTTGTAGTGAGTACCTAGGGGTACTTGCACCTTGCACCAGGCCCAGTTATCCCTTATTAGTGTATAGGGTGTCTACCAGCTTAGGTTGATAGATAATGGTAGCTTAGCAGAGCAGCTTAGGCTGAACTAGGAGACGTGTGAAGCTCATACAGTACCACTAGTGTCATATGCACAATATCATAAGAAAACACAATACACAGATATACTAAAAATAAAGGTACTTTATTTTTATGACAATATGCTAAAAGTATCTCAGTGAGTACCCTCAGTATGAGGATAGCAAATATACACAAGATATATGTACACAATACCAAAAATATGCAGTATAGTATTAGAAAACAGTGCAAACAATGTATAGTTACAATAGGATGCAATGGGGACACATAGGGATAGGGGCAACACAAACCATATACTCCAAAAGTGGAATGCGAACCACGAATGGACCCCAAACCTATGTGACCTTGTAGAGGGTTGCTGGGACTGTAAGAAAACAGTGAGGGTTAGAAAAATAGCCCACCCCAAGACCCTGAAAAGTGAGTGCAAAGTGCACTAAAGTTCCCCAAAGGACATAGAAGTCGTGATAGGGGAATTCTGCAGGAAAGACACAAACCAGCAATGCAACAACAATGGATTTCCAGTCGAGGGTACCTGTGGAACAAGGGGACCAAGTCCAAAAGTCACAAGCAAGTCGGAGACAGGCAGATGCCCAGGAAATGCCAGCTGTGGGTGCAAAGAAGCTGCTACTGGACAGTAGAAGCTGAGGTTTCTGCAGGAACGACAAGGGCTAGGAACTTCCCCTTTGGAGGACGGATCCCTCACGCTGTGGAGAGTTGTGCAGAAGTGTTTTCCTGAAGAAAGACTGCCAACAAGCCTTGCTAGCTGCAAGTCGTGCGGTTAGCATTTTTGGATGCTGCTGTGGCCCAGGAGGGACCAGGATGTCGCCAATTGCGTCTGGGGACAGAGAGGGCGTCGAGCAAGACAAGGAGCCCTCTCAAAAGCAGGCAGCTCCCGCAGAAGTGCCAGAATAGGCACTACGAAGAGGAGTGAAAAGGTGCTCACCCACGTCGCCGGAGGACAACTTAGGAAGTTGTGCAATGCAGGTTAGAGTGCCGTGGACCCAGGCTTGGCTGTGCACAAAGGATTTCCGCCGGACCTGCACAGAGGCCGGGGTAGCTGCAAAAGTCGCTGTTCCCAGCAATGCAGTCTGGCGTGGGGAGGCAAGGACTTACCTCCACCAAACTTGGACTGAAGAGTCACTGGACTGTGGGAGTCACTTGGACAGAGTTGCTGGATTCAAGGGACCTCGCTCGTTGTGCTGAGAGGAGACCCAGGGTACCAGTGATGCAGTTCTTTGGTGCCTGCAGTTGCAGGGGGACGATTCCGTCAACCCACGGGAGATTTCTTAGGAGCTTCTAGTGCAGAGAGGAGGCAGACTACCCCCACAGCATGCACCACCAGAAAGCAGTCGAGAAGGCGGCAGTATCAGCGTTACAGAGTTGCAGTAGTCGTCTTTGCTACTTTGTTGCAGTTTTGCAGGCTTCCAGCGCGGTCAGCAGTCGATTCCTTGGCAGAAGGTGAAGAGAGAGATGCAGAGGAACTCGGATGAGCTCTTGCATTCGTTATCTAAGGAAATCCCCAAAGCAGAGACCCTAAATAGCCAGAAAAGAGGGTTTGGCTACTTTGGAGAGAAGATAGGCTAGCAACACCTGAAGGAGCCTATCAGAAGGAGTCTCTGATGTCACCTGCTGGCCCTGGCCACTCAGAGCAGTCCAGTGTGCCAGCAGCACCTCTGTTTCCAAGATGGCAGAGGTCTGGAGCACACTGGAGGAGCTCTGGGCACCTCCCAGGGGAGGTGCAGGTCAGGGGAGTGGTCACTCCCCTTCCCTTTGTCCAGTTTCACGCCAGAGCATGGCTGAGGGGTCCCTGAACCGGTGTAGACTGGCTTATGCAGAAATGGGCACCATGTGTGCCCATGAAAGCATTTCCAGAGGCTGGGCGAGGCTACTCCTCCCCTGCCTTCACACCATTTTCCAAAGGGAGAGGGTGTAACACCCTCTCTCAGAGGAAGTCCTTTGTTCTGCCATCCTGGGCCATGCCTGGCTGGACCCCAGGAGGGCAGAAACCTGTCTGAGGGGTTGGCAGCAGCAGCAGCTGCAGTGAAACCCCGGGAAAGGCAGTTTGGCAGTGCCAGGGTCTGTGCTAGAGACCCGTGGGATCATGGGATTGCACCAACAATGCCAGGATGGCATAGAGGGGGCAATTCCATGATCTTAGACATGTTACATGGCCATATTCGGAGTTACCATTGTGAAGCTACACATAGGTAGTGACCTATATGTAGTGCAGGCGTGTAGTGGTGTCCCCGCACTCACAAAGTCCGGGGAATTGGCCCTGAACAATGTGGGGGCACCTTGGCTAGTGCCAGGGTGCCCACACACTAAGTAACTTAGCACCCAACCTTTACCAGGTAAAGGTTAGACATATAGGTGACTTATAAGTTACTTAAGTGCAGTGGTAAATGGCTGTGAAATAACGTGGACGTTATTTCACTCAGGCTGCACTGGCAGGCCTGTGTAAGAATTGTCAGAGCTCCCTATGGGTGGCAAAAGAAATGCTGCAGCCCATAGGGATCTCCTGGAACCCCAATACCCTGGGTACCTCAGTACCATATACTAGGGAATTATAAGGGTGTTCCAGTAAGCCAATGTAAATTGGTAAAATTGGTCACAAGCATGTTAGTGACAATTTGAAAGAAATGAGAGAGCATAACCACTGAGGTTCTGGATAGCAGAGCCTCAGTGAGACAGTTAGTCATAACACAGGTAACACATTCAGGCACACTTATGAGCACTGGGGCCCTGACTAGCAGGGTCCCAGTGACACATACAACTAAAACAAAATATATACAGTGAAAGATGGGGGTAACATGCCAGGCAAGATGGTACTTTCCTACACAACCCCCCCCCCCCAAACGAAGGACAATAAGACTAGCCATGACCTGATGAGTCTTCATTGTCTAAGTGGAAATATCTGGAGAGTCCATCTGCATTGGAGTGGCTACTCCCAGGTCTATGTTCCACTGTATAGTCCATTCCCTTTAGGGATATGGACCACCTCAATAATTTAGGATTTTCACCTTTCATTTGTTTTAGCCAAAGTAGAGGTTTGTGGTCTGTCTGAACAATGAAGTGAGTGCCAAACAGGTATGGCCTCAACTTCTTCAGTGCCTAGACCACAGCAAAGGCCTCCCTCTCAATGGCAGACCAACGCTTTTTTCTAGGGGTCAACCTCCTACTAATAAAAGCAACAGGTTGATCCTGGCCCTCAGAATTAAGTTGTGATAGGACTGCCCCTACTCCTAATTCAGATGCATCAGTTTGGACATAGAATTTTTTAGAGTAACAAGGGCTTTTCAGGACAGGTGCAGAGCACATGGCCTGCTTCAGCTCCTCAAAAGCTTTCTGACAGCTAGCTGTCCACAATACCTTTTTAGGCATTTTCTTGGATGTGAGGTCATTAAGAGGGGCTGCAATGGAGCCATAGTATTTAATGAACCTCCTGTAATACCCAGTGAGGCCTAAAAAGGCTCTCACCTGGGTCTGAGTGGTAGGGGGAACCCAATCTATAATAGCTTGGATTTTCCCCTGAAGTGGTGCAATCTGGTCTCCACCAACCAGGTGTCCCAGATAAACCACCTTCCCCTGCCCTATCTGGCACTTTGAAGCCTTGATAGTGAGGCCTGCCTTTTGCAGGGCCTCCAAAACTTTCCATAGGTGGACCAGGTGATCATCCCAACTGGAGCTAAAGACAGCTATATCGTTCAAATATGCTGCACTAAAAGCGTCCAGCCCTTGCAGGACTGTATTCACCAACCTTTGAAAAGTGGCAGGTGCATTTTTCAATCCAAAAGGCATTACTGTGAATTGGTAATGGCCTCCAATGGTTGAAAATGCAGTTATTGCTTTTGCATCTTCTGATAATTTGATCTGCCAATACCCTGCAGTCAAGTCAAAAGTGCTTAGATACTTGGCAGATGCCAGTGTATCTATGAGCTCATCTGCCCTGGGTATAGGGTGAGCATCAGTTTTGGTTACCTGGTTGAGACCTATGTAGTCAACACAAAACCGCATTTCCTTTTTTCCATCCTTGGAATGAGTTTTGGTACAAGTACCACTGGAGAAGCCCATGGACTTTCAGAGTGCTCAACCACTCCCAGTTCTAACATTTTCTGCACCTCTTGCTTTATGCAGTCCCTGACATGGTCAGGCTGCCTATAGATTTTACTTTTGACAGGCAAGCTGTCTCCAGTATCTATAGTGTGCTCACACCAAGAAGTGGTACCTGGCACAGTAGAGAAGAGTTCAGAAAACTGACCCAGGAGATTTATGCAATGGTCTCTCTGCTCAGCAGTGAGACAATCAGCCAAAACTACACCTTCCACTAGAGGATCTTGCTCTGTGGAAGAGAAGAGATCAGGGAGAGGGTCACTCTCTTCTTCCTGTCCCTCATCAGTTGCCATGAGCAGGGTGAGATCAGCCCTGTCATAGTAGGGTTTCAGGCGATTGACATGGAGCACCCTAAGGGGACTCCTGGCAGTGCCTAAGTCAACTAAGTAGGTGACTTCACCCTTCTTTTCAACAATTATGTGGGGTCCACTCCATTTATCTTGGAGTGCTCTTGGGGCCACAGGCTCCAAGACCCACACTTTCTGCCCTGGTTGGTACTGAACCAAAACAGCCTTCTGGTCATGCCATTGCTTTTGGAGCTCTTGGCTGGCCTGAAGGTTTTTACTGGCCTTTTTCATGTACTCAGCCATCCTAGATCTGAGGCCAAGTACATAGTCCACTATGTCTTGCTTTGGAGCTTTTAAAGGGTGTTCCCAACCCTCCTTAACAAGTGTTAGAGGACTTCTTACAGGGTGTCCAAAGAGGAGTTCAAAGGGGCTGAAGCCCACTCCTTTCTGGGGTACCTCCGTGTAAGCAAAAAGGAGGCATGGTAAAAGGATATCCCATCTCCTGCGGAGTTTTTCAGGGAGTCCCATAATCATGCCTTTGAGAGTGTTGTTAAATCTCTCTACCAGTCCATTTGTTTGTGGATGATAGGGTGTAGTGAACTTGTATGTCACACCACACTCCTTCCACGTGGCCTTTAAGTAAGCAGACATGAAATTGCTTCCCCTGTCTGATGCTACCTCCTTTGGGAAGCCCACCCTGGAAAATATTCCCAGGAGAACCTTTGCCACTGCAGGTGCTGTAGTGGTCCATAGAGGAATTGCTTCAGGATATCTGGTGGCATGGTCCACTACCACCAAGATAAACCTATTGCCTGAAGCAGTAGGAGGGTCAAGGGGGCCAACTATGTCAACCCCTACCCTTTCAAAGGGAACCCCAACCACTGGCAGTGGAATAAGGGGTGCCTTTGGGGTGCCACCTGTCTTGCCACTGGCTTGACAGGTTTCACAGGACTTACAAAATTATTTTGTGTCCTCTGACATTCTAGGCCAATGAAACAAGGGAACAAGCCTGTCCCAAGTTTTCATTTGTCCCAAATGTCCAGCTAAGGGAATGTCGTGAGCAAGAGTTAGGAGGAACTTTCTGTACTCCTGAGGAATCACTAACCTCCTGGCAGTTCCAGGTTTAGGATCTCTTCCTTCAGTGTACAAGAGGTTGTCCTCCCAGTAAACTCTGTGAGAGTCACTGACATCCCCATTTGCTTGTTTGACAGCTTGCTGTCTTAGACCCTCTAGTGTGGGACAGGTATGCTGTGCCACACTCAGCTCCTCCCTGGCAGGCCCCCCTTCACCCAAAAGCTCAGCAGTGTCTGCTTCCAGCTCCTCTGGTGTAGGTCCTGCACAGGGTGGAAATTCTTCTTCCTCAGAAGTAGAATCCACTGTAGAGGGAGGGATAGTAGGTAGTGCTTTACTTCTACTAGCCCTAGCTTTAGGGAGCACTTGGTCCATTGTTCCAGGATCCAAGTCACCCTGTCCTTTTTGCTTTTTGGCCTGAGCCCTGGTTAAAGCAAAAATATGCCCTGGGATGCCCAGCATTGCTGCATGGGCCTCCAACTCCACATCTGACCAAGCTGATGTCTCTAAATCATTCCCTAGTAGACAATCTACAGGTAAATCTGAGGCAACCACAACTTTCTTTGGACCAGTAACCCCCCCCCCAGTTGAGATTTACAACAGCCGTGGGGTGGCTAAGTGTGTTGTTGTGAGCATCGGTTACTTGGTACTGGTGACCAAGTAGGTGTTGTTCAGGGTGGACCAGTTTCCCTATTACCATTGTAACACTGGCACCAGTATCCCTGTAGTCCTGAACCTCAACACCATTTATTAGGGGTAGTTGCTTGTACTTATCCATGTTAAGGGGACAAGCAACCAAGGTGGCTAAATCAATAGCCCCCTCAGAGACTAACACAGCCTCTGTGGTCTCCCTAACCAGACCAACCCCAACTAAGTTACCAAAAGTGAGCCCAGCTACTCCCTTGGATTGGCTATTAGTAGGTTTGCTCCCACCACCACTGCTATTACTAGGGGCACTAGGTGTAGCAGCAGGGGTTGTAGTGGCAGGAGGCTTGGTGCTTTTCTTTGGACAACTGGGATCTGTTGTCCAATGGCCTTTTATTTTACATAAATAGCACCATGGTTTCTTTTCTTTGTTTTGATTAGAAGAGGATTTGGGCCCACCACCCCCACCAGAGTGTTTTTGTGGGCCTGATGAAGACTCATTTTTAGATTTGTCCCCACTCTTGTCAGAAGACTTACCATCCTTCTTCTTGTTGCCATCTTTGTCACCCCCTGTATGAAATTTTCTGTTCACCCTTGTTCTGACCCATTTGTCTGCCTTCTTTCCCAATTCTTGGGGAGAGGTCAAATCAGAGTCCACCAAGTACTGGTGCAACAAATCAGACACACAATTATTAAGTATATGCTCTCTCAGGATTGTGTTATACAGGCTTTCATAATCAGTAACTTTACTGCCATGTAACCACCCCTCCAAGGCCTTCACTGCCTGGTCAATGAAATCAACCCAGTCTTGTGAAGACTCCTTTTTGGTCTCTCTGAACTTCATCCTGTACTGTTCAGTGGTTAAGCCATAACCATCCAGGAGTGCATTCTTAAGAACTGTAAAATTATTGGCATCACTTTCTTTCACAGTAAGGAGCCTATCCCTACCCTTTCCACTAAATGATAGCCATAGGATAGCAGCCCACTGCCTTTGAGGGACATTCTGTACAACACAGGCCCTCTCAAGTGCAGCAAACCACTTGTTAATGTCATCCCCCTCCTTATAAGGGGGAACAATCGTATGCAGATTCCTAGAATCATGCTCTTTTGCAGGATGACTATGGGGAATACTGTTGCTTCCACCATGGGTTTCTAAACCCAATTTCTGTCTTTCCCTCTCCACTTCTAAGGACTGTCTATCCAAATCCAGCTGTTGCTTCTTGAGCTTCAGTCTGGTTTGTTCCACTCTCAATCTATTGAGCTCCCTTTCTAACACTCTGTCATCAGGGTGGGTGTGTGGGACATTCCTTGAAACAGAAGTATGGTGAGAATGTACAGAAGGAGAACCATCCCTTACAGAGGGCATCCTAACAGCTTGGTTAACAGAAACATCACTTCTACTATGATGGGAAGGAATACTCTTGCTATGATGTGAGACAACACTATCAGTATGGTGTGACTCTACATCAGTACCAACTATGCTAGGCTGTCTTGTAATGGGCAGGCTAGGAAGTTTCTTTCCTGAATCTTTTTCTAGGGGAGTCACTGGATCAGATTGGGAACCATTAGCTACTTTTTCAACAGATGGGGCACCTCTGGCCTTATCCTGTTCTATAAGCATGTTAACCAACAGTTCTCTGGGGGGATTCTTCCCTACACTTATACCTCTTTCTATGCAGAGACTCCTTGCTCCTTTCCAGCTAAGGTGGTCATACGCAAGTTTGGACAGATCAACAGTTTGGCCTGTGCCAGACATTTTAGAAAGAGTTAAAGTGATAGAAAAAGGAACAAAAAGTTTGTCAGAACTTTTAGAAAGACAGAAAAAAAACTTTTAAAACTTTTAAAGAACTTTTTGAAAGTTTAGAAGTACTTTTCAGCACTTTAGAAAAGAAGTGAGAAAAGAAATGCAAAACCTTTTGGTTAGGTGTACATACACTGAACTTGTTTTGTATATTTTTCTCTTATGAAAAGTACAATGACAAAAGTGGTAAGTAGTTGCAAGCACTTATCCCACCACTGCACAACCAATGTAGCTGGCTTGTAGTGAGTACCTAGGGGTACTTGCACCTTGCACCAGGCCCAGGTATCCCTTATTAGTGTATAGGGTGTTTAGCAGCTTAGGCTGATAGATAATGGTAGCTTAGCAGAGCAGCTTAGGCTGAACTAGGAGACGTGTGAAGCTCATACAGTACCACCAGTGTCATATGCACAATATCATAAGAAAACACAATACACAGATATACTAAAAATAAAGGCACTTTATTTTTATGACAATATGCCAAAAGTATCTCAGTGAGTACCCTCAGTATGAGGATAGCAAATATACACAAGATATATGTACACAATACCAAACATATGCAGTATAGTTTTAGAAAACAGTGCAAACAATGTATAGTTACAATAGGATGCAATGGGGACACAGAGAGATAGGGGCAACACAAACCTTATACTCCAAAAGTGGAATGCGAACCACGAATGGACCCCAAACCTATGTGACCTTGTAGAGGGTCGCTGGGACTGTAAGAAAACAGTGAGGGTTAGAAAAATAGCCCACCCCAAGACCCTGAAAAGTGAGTGCAAAGTGCACTAAAGTTCCCCAAAGGACATAGAAGTCGTGATAGGGGAATTCTGCAGGAAAGACACAAACCAGCAATGCAACAACGATGGATTTCCAGTCGAGGGTACCTGTGGAACAAGGGGACCAAGTCCAAAAGTCACAAGCAAGTCCGAGACGGGCAGATGCCCAGGAAATGCCAGCTGTGGGTGCAAGGAAGCTGCTACTGGACAGTAGAAGCTGAGGTTTCTGCAGGAACGACAAGGACTAGGAACTTTCTCTTTGGAGGAAGGATCCCTCACGCCATGGAAAGTTGTGCAGAAGTGTTTTCCTGAAGAAAGACTGCCAACAAGCCTTGCTAGCTGCAAGTCGTGCGGTTAGCGTTTTTGGATACTGCTGTGGCCCAGGAGGGACCAGGATGTCGCCAATTGCGTCTGGGGACAGAGGGGGCATCGAGCAAGACAAGGAGCCCTCTCAGAAGCAGGCAGAACCCGCAGAAGTGCTGGAACAGGCACTACAAAGAGGAGTGAAATGGTGCTCACCCGAAGTCGCACAAAGGAGTCCCACGTCGCCGGAGGACAACTTAGGAAGTCGTGCAATGCAGGTTAGAGTGCCGTGGACCCAGGCTTGGCTGTGCACAAAGGATTTCCGCCGGAAGTGCACAGAGGCCGGGGTAGCTGCAAAAGTCGCTGTTCCCAGCAATGCAGTCTGGCGTGGGGAGGCAAGGACTTACTCCACCAAACTTGGACTGAAGAGTCACTGGACTGTGGGAGTCACTTGGACAGAGTTGCTGGATTCAAGGGACCTCGCTCGTTGTGCTGAGAGGAGACCCAGGGTACCGGTGATGCAGTTCTTTGGTGCCTGCAGTTGCAGGGGGACGATTCCGTTGACCCACGGGAGATTTCTTTGGAGCTTCTAGTGCAGAGAGGAGGCAGACTACCCCCACAGCATGCACCACCAGGAAAGCAGTCGAGAAGGCGGCAGGATCAGCGTTACAGAGTTGCAGTAGTCGTCTTCGCTACTTTGTTGCAGTTTTGCAGGCTTCCAGCGCTGTCAGCAGTCGATTCCTTGGCAGAAGGTGAAGAGAGAGATGCAGAGGAACTCGGATGAGCTCTTGCATTTGTTATCTAAGGAAATCCCCAAAGCAGAGACCCTAAATAGCCAGAAAAGAGGGTTTGGCTACTTAGGAGTGAAGATAGGCTAGCAACACCTGAAGGAGCCTATCAGAAGGAGTCTCTGACGTCACCTGCTGGCCCTGGCCACTTAGAGCAGTCCAGTGTGCCAGCAGCACCTCTGTTTCCAAGATGGCAGAGGTCTGGAGCAAACTGGACGAGCTCTGGGCACCTCCCAGGGGAGGTGCAGGTCAGGGGAGGGGTCACTCCCCTTCCCTTTGTCCAGTTTCGCGCCAGAGCAGGGCTGAGGGGTCCCTGAACCGGTGTAGACTGGCTTATGCAGAAATGGGCACCATGTGTGCCCATGAAAGCATTTCCAGAGGCTGGGCGAGGCTACTCCTCCCCTGCCTTCACACCATTTTCCAAAGGGAGAGGGTGTAACTCCCTCTCTCAGAGGAAGTCCTTTGTTCTGCCATCCTGGGCCAGGCCTGGCTGGACCCCAGGAGGGCAGAAACCTGTCTGAGTGGTTGGCAGCAGCAGCAGCTGCAGTGAAACCCCGGGAGAGGCAGTTTGGCAGTACCAGGGTCTTTGCTAGAGACCCGTGGGATCATGGGATTGTGCCAACTATGCCAGGATGGCATAGAGGGGGCAATTCCATGATCATAGACATATTACATGGCCATATTCGGAGTTACCATTGTGAAGCTACACATAGGTAGTGACCTATATGTAGTGCACGCGTGTAATGGTGTCCCCGCACTCACAAAGTCCGGGGAATTGGCCCTGAACAATGTGGGGGCACCTTGGCTAGTGCCAGGGTGCCTACACACTAAGTAACTTAGCACCCAACCTTTACCAGGTAAAGGTTAGACATATAGGTGACTTATAAGTTACTTAAGTGCAGTGTAAAATGGCTGTGAAATAACGTGGACGTTATTTCACTCAGGCTGCAGTGGCAGGCCTGTTTAAGAATTGTCAGAGCTCACTATGGGTGGCAAAAGAAATGCTGCAGCCCATAGGGATCTCCTGGAACCCCAATACCCTTGGTACCTCAGTACCATATACTAGGGAATTATAAGGGTGTTCCAGTATGCCAATGTAAATTGGTAAAATTGGTCACTAGCCTGTTAGTGACAATTTGAAAGAAATGAGAGAGCATAACCACTGAGGTTCTGGATAGCAGAGCCTCAGTGAGACAGTTAGTCATAACACAGGTAACACATTCAGGCACACTTATGAGCACTGGGGCCCTGGCTGGCAGGGTCCCAGTGACACATACAACTAAAACAACATATATACAGTGAAAAATGGGGGTAACATGCCAGGCAAGATGGTACTTTCCTACATTTAACTACTTCATCCCCCACCCGACCTTCATGCTATCAGATACCCCCACCCAACTCCTCTCCCCATCACTCCAACCCCTGACATATGTCCCACTATCACAAAACACACATCCCAACACCAAGACCTGCATGCAACACCAAAGCATGGACACCCATCACCAATGCATGGCCACTGCACATACCCACACAGACCCCTAAGCAATTAGCACACAAGCACCAACACAGGAATGGAAGCACTGGGGTACTGGGTCACCCACCCATTGCACACCATGGCACACACAGATGCATTAATCATGTCCTTACACCCCTGTAGGACCCCTACCCAACGTCACCGGACAGGAGGTTCCAGCCATGTCCACTCCACCCACAGAAGAGGCCCACAGTGATGACAGCAGTTCTGCCCAACTGGATCAAGATGACCAGCCCGGTCCATCTGGGACCTCAGGACAGTCGGTTCCCCTGACATTGGCACAAGCCACAACAGACCCTCAGCCCTCTGCCAACACCTGCACAGCACCCACCCAGCGGGCCCATACCTCTGTTCCCAGGACACGTCAAGCAGCAGTGTGTCCACCACTACAGGGAACCCAGGCTAACCCACCACCCCAACAACAGCAGGGACCTGGGGGCAGTGGCGGTGGACACACAGTTCAGGGGACAGAAGCCCAGGAACACCGGGGAACTGGAAGGGCTGCTGTGCGACAGGGGGAGGACAGGCCCAGGGAACCCACTCTCCACGAGGCCCTCTCCAACATCATGGGAGCATACCACCATTCCCAGGAGACGATGGCAACAGTACTGGCCAACTTTCAGGAGACCCAGCGGCTGCAGGAGGACCAGTATTTGGGGCTCAGGTAGGAACTCAAAGCCATCAATACCACCCTGGGCACCATTGTAGGGGTGCTGAAGGAACTCCTCAACACCAGGAGGGACACTGTGGCACAACAAGGGGCCCCTGACACTAGCCTGGACGATGAACTGTCCACCACCTCCGCCGGCGCTAGTGGACAGGAGGCACCGCCACAGGACAACGATATAGGAGGCTGGCCTGGCTTGTAGTGGGTACCAAGGGGTACTTACACTCTGTACCAGGTCCAGTTATCCCTTATTAGTGTAGAAGAGGTGTTTCTAGCAGCTTAGGCTGATAGAAGGTAGCTATAGCAGAGCAGCTTAGGCTGAACTAGGAGACATGCAAAGCTCCTACTATACCACTGGTGTCATATGCACAATATCATAAGAAAACACAATACACAGATATACTAAAAATAAAGGTACTTTATTTTTTATGACAATATGCCAAAAGTATCTCAGTGAGTACCCTCAGTATGAGGATGCCAAATATACACAAGATATATGTACACAATACCAAAAATATGCAGTAACAGCAAAAGGAAGTAATGCAAGCAATGTAAAGTTACAGTAGATTGCAATAGGAGCACATAGGTTTAGGAGCAACACAAACCATATACTCCAAAAGTGGAATGCGAACCACGAATGGACCCCAAGCACTGCCAAACTGCCTTTCCCGGGGTTTCACTGCAGCTGCTGCTGCTGCCAACCCCTCAGACAGGTTTCTGCCCTCCTGGGGTCCAGCCAGGCTTGGCCCAGGAAGGCAGAACAAAGGACTTCCTCAGAGAGAGGGTGTTACACCCTCTCCCTTTGGAAAAAAGTGTCAGGGCTGGGGAGGAGTGGGACCAGGATGTCGCCACTTGGATGAGGAGACAGACGGGGTGCCCAGCAAGTCAAAGAGCCCTCACAGAAGAAGGCATCACCCTCAGAAGTACCGGATCAGGCACTTAGAAGAGGAGTGAACCGGAGTCCACCCGAAGTCTGAAAAGGGCATCCCACGACGCCGGAGGACAACTCAGAAGGTTGTGCACTGCAGGTTAAAGTGTCGGGGACCCAGGCTTGGCTGTGCACAAAGGAAATCCTGGAAAAGTGCTCAAGAGCCAGAGCAGTTGCAAATCATGCGGTACCCAGCAATGCAGTCTAGCGTGGGGAGGCAAGGACGTACCTCCACCAAACTTGGACTGAAGAGTCACTGGACTGTGGGAGTCACTTGGACAGAGTTGCTGAGTTCCAGGGACCACGCTCGTCGTGCTGAGAGGGGACCCAGAGGACCGGTGATGCAGTCTTTTGTTGCCTGTGGTTGCAGGGGGAAGATTCCGTCGACCCACGGAAGATTTCTTCAGAGCTCCTGGTGCAGAGAGGAGTCCGCCTACCCCCAGAGCATGCACCACCAGGAAACAGGCGAGAAAGCCAGCAGGATGAAGCGATACAAGGTTGCAGTAGTCGTCTTTGCTAAGGGTGTTCCAGTATGCCAATGTGAATTGGTAAAATTGGCCACTAGCCTGTTAGTGACAAATTGTAAAGTAGAGAGAGCATAAGCACTGAGGTTCTGATTAGGAGAGCCTCAGTGACACAGTTAGTCACTACACAGGGTTACACATTCAGGCCAGAAACTATGAGCACTGGGGTCCTGACTAGCAGGATCCCGGTGAGACATATAAAACACACTTACAAATAGGGTTTTGTGGCTAGCAGGGTCCCAGTGAGACAGTGAAAATACCCTGACATATACTCACAAACAGGCCAAAAGTGGGGGTAACAAGGCTTGAAAGTGGCTACTTTCTCACACAATTAGACTCAGAAAAATGACACATATGCCTTTGGAAAAAAAGTGTTTACTACAAACACACATAGGCAAAAGTTACATGAGCTAAACATTGTAAAAACATGATCCGTCACCAGAATGTAAATGCTTACTTTCTTTCCAAAACAAAAAACAAAACAACAGAGAAGCCTGGCCTAAAGGCTGTGGAAAATTCTGTTAAAAGCCGGGCTTGGGGTACAGTGAATTTACTTCTAGTAAGACAGGTCGGCGGTGGTAGCGAGCACCCTACACAGATCTGTTTGTAAGCAGCAAATCTGAAATTCTGGCATAGCCTTTCATCCTACCGAGGTCGATTAGACTCGTGCCACTGGTTTGGGTGATTATAACACGCGTTACTACAGCCACAGACAAGCCACCGGGGTACCAACCACCATGTAACAGGCCAGGCTCGTTACTTTTCTGCTTACTGTGGCTGACACGAAGGGCCATCATTTAAGCCAGGACCTTCATGTGAGAACAGCACTGCTCGTTTTACTGCAATTTCCTTCTCAGTTATCAAACATGTTTTTGTACAACGCAGACACCTGCTTATTCAGCCACTAAGCACTTCACTGAAATTAAACGTGTCATAAAATGCATTACTGAATTTCAAATACAAAGCTAAAACGGCTAAACTCGTCAAAAACTTCATATTTTTAAGCAGTACTAAGAACGTGTGAAAATCAGGCCTGATGTGACACTTAAATGTGTTCAGTGGTACAAAGGTCTGTTCAGCATAAAAAAGACTCTGAGCTTATTCATCTGTTTATAAGAAGGCGTGTCGAGAAAACCCCACTCACAGTGAAATCTATTGGCAAAAGTGCAATTACCTACGTAACCAGCAAAAGTGCAATTACCTATGTAACAGGATCCATGTCATGCAAAGCGCTTGACTACTGCCCAGCGAGATCGCGCTGTGAAAAAAGAGAAAAAGTCATCCAGAAACTAGACGGAAAACATGGAGCCTCGTATGTTTTCAGCACTTGGTTAGTGAGCTCAAGAAGGGATAAACACCGGAAAGGGCATGACGTTTGCGTACCTTTCACTCATGAAAGCAAGCGGATTCTGAAAGGCAAGCCAACGAACCAATGAACGAGACTGACGTGACATGGGCGTGGTTTGAAGCCCAAAGAGAGATTACAACATGGGATGGAGCGCTTTGCGCTCGCCCCTAAAAAGGCTTTAGGGCACATATATGATCGCCATGTTTGCTGCGGTGGGAGTCAAAACACTACATTGTGCTAGAATGACCTTGAGGCAAGGGTGCACTCTGTCCAGAGCCATGGAAAGAGATCTTTCTCCATCCCAAGACCTTCAACATGGAGGCTGAAGCTTGAGGTCTGTACCACGCAGGTGCAACAGAGCGTTTGGTGCCTTCTCCTGGCAGTACCGAACCCTTAAAATACTACACAGCTGTTCTCCTACTCATCTAGTACAGCTCTGTCCATGCCTGTGTGCTCTAGCTCTGCGTGATTATTTTGTGTCTTTATGGGCACACACTATACAAAAGACATACCTACTTGCTTTGCCACTGCTTATTTGTTAGTGCACGTCTTACAATGCAGTCTCTGTGTTCATAGCCAAGCACATGATACCCTCGTTGATGTGGAGCATGGTGTCCTTTCGGCTGCAGTTGATTCACTAGGCGCTAAGGCCCATATTTATGGGAAACTTGCGTGAGTCAGCGCCGCAAGTCTTCCTGCTGCGCGGCCCTACGCCAGTGTGAAAGGGCAGGAATGCACCGTATTCATGAAATATGGTGAATTCCTATCCTTTCACCCTGCACTGGGCTAGCACCAATGCAGGAACCCTTCCACCACGGTGCAAGGGTGTCCTTCCTGCACAAAAACAATCCCGAGAGGCGTTTTCCTCTTTCTGTGGGCTGCAGATGGAAAGAGGAAAAAACAAGGAGAAATGAAAATATTTTTACTCGTTTTGCAACCTCTGGGGAGACATAAGGGTTTGGTGGTACCCCAGGTTTACATCATTAAGTAATTCTGGGGCAGCATCAAAATCCATGGGTGCTGCGGGGAAAAGCCCGCCTCGCTGCCCCTGGAACACCCCGTGACGCAGAGTAAGAGAACACAGCCACGTGCGCTGCGGTGCCTTACTCCATATCTAAGAGGCCATAAAAAGCCACAGAAAGTAAACGGCTTCTGTGCCCAGGTCCATGTAGCCTTCCTACCCCTGCATGTTCACCATTTCCATTTGTGGTGGGAAATTGATTGGGATGAAGAAAAGGGCAGCGATGAAGTCTGGTCACATGCACAGAGGTACTTGCAGCTTTCCTGCCTGATGACTCCTCGAAGCCCAGACACAGTGCTGTGCTTCAGGGGGTGTGGAGCCCATCAGTGGCCAGATGGCCACTGTGGATCCGCTGACCTTCCTCCTCAGAGCAGAGGGTCCACCTGGAGATCAATCAGCAACGACAGCACTTGGGCTTTGGTTCAGAGAGCTGACTAGTGCTGTTCTGGGTCTTGAGACGTGTTTGTTGGTGATCAGCGTGCACTGCCCGGGGGGAAGGCAGCAGATATTGCACCACTAAGCTCTAGGAATGCAGAATTGAGCAAGAACGCCTCTCCTTCGAAAAGTCATTGCAGTTGACACTATAGTCGGACTAGTTCCAGGATGGCCTCAGCCTGGGGGTCTGGTAGAACCTGTCACACCAGAAAACACTGGCAAGTGGGAACTTGAGAGTAGAGCTTCTAGGAGGAGTGCAGAGCCCGGAATGCGCGGAGAAGGGTTCGGCCCTGGAGTATAAAAGCTTACACCCTCCCCGGTGGCATCTGTTGAGTCTCAGAGTCTCTCCTAGGTGTCCTGCCTGCTCAGACTTCCCTGCACTCGCCTGGCCTGAGACTAGCCCCGTCGCCATGTTCACGATTCCAGGAGGATTCTCAGAAGTGCAAAAGGCCACGCCTGCCATCCAAGCCTACTGCAACCAGGTAAGATGGTAACAAGTGACCTCAGCGTAGTTTCCGTTTAAACTAGGGCTGTGCATTTTTGTATTCTAAAGCAAAGTTTGCGTAGGTTCCAGTTTCACCCTCAGTGACACTTGCAAAGTTTCCTGCGTTCACGTCACTTCGGATTGCACATGTTTCTGTGCATTGCGAGGCCGTATTCGCCCCAGAGTGGGATAGTTGTCACTCCAGTTGACTCAGCCAAGCTGGAGCATGTGGGCAGTATTGTTACCTGCAAGTCTGCAGACCTCATCTATGCACAATGTTAAATGTAGCAGAATATTTCAGCAATGTTCTACCCCTTGGGTAGGGTTATCTATGCACGATGGTATTACACTGAAGATTAGTGGTCCTGTTACAAGCCACACCGTATTCCTGGGCAGAAATTGGGCAGTAACACCACACCCATTATTACCGATTCACGGGTGGCGGTTGATCACCTATGGGCCTTATAGAACTGGGAATGACCTGCACATGTTACCACACAATCACTCTATGCCAAACCATAATGTCAGCCTCTGTACAGGAACAGTGTATCCTGGAGGATTTGTGTGTGGTAAACATGTGGTAATAATGCACCAGAAAATGCCGCATGCGACAATACCACATAACTTGTGGTTCCCGGCAGGGATGGAATCTCCAGGTACCAGACCCATCAAGAATGCAAGCTCACTGCTAATGAGGCACATTTTATGTAAGTACATTGTATACAGAACCTTTTGTTCGCGTTGTTGAAGATATAGAGCCGACGTAAAGTGTTGCAACAAGTCACAGTTGTCATGCTCGTGTCAATGCAAAATATCTTAGCAAGCTTTGTGAAGTGGAAAGGCTCCCATAACAACTTTGCCAAGGGGATAAACAGCGGCCATGCAAACTTCCCTCATACACAGCATCAGTGCAGAGCGGCGAGAAGCGGCGTGTGCTTCCTTCAAGTAAAGATCAAGAAAGCAGAAGCTGCGACAAGGACACTGTCCGGGCACTCACAGGACACGGGCAGCAAGGACACTGTCCGGTCACTCAGAGGACACGGGCAGCAAGGGCACTGTCTGGGCACTCACAGGACAGGTGCAGCAAGGGCACTGTCTGGGCACTCACAGGACAGGTGCAGCAAGGGCACTGTCCGGGCACTCACTGGACAGGTGCAGCAAGGGCACTGTCCGGGCACACACAGGACAGGTACAGCATGGGCACTGTCCGGGCACTCACAGTACAGGTACAGCAAGGGCACTGTCGGGGCACTCACAGGACACGGGCAGCAAGGGCACTGTCCAGGCACTCACAGGACAGGAGCAGCAAGGGCACTGTCCGGGCACTCACAGTACAGGTATAGCATGGGCACTGTCCGGGCACTCACAGGATACGGGCAGCAAGGACACTGTCCGGGCACTCAGAGGACACGGGCAGCAAGGACACTGTCTGGGCACACACAGGACAGGTATAGCATGGGCACTGTCCGGGCACTCACAGGACAGGTGCAGCAAGGGCACTGTCCGGGCACTCACTGGACAGGTACAGCATGGGCACTGTCCAGGCACACACAGGACAGCTACAGCATGGGCACTGTCCGGGCACTCACAGTACAGGTACAGCAAGGGCACTGTCGGGGCACTCACAGGACACGGGCAGCAAGGGCACTGTCCAGGCGCTCACAGGACAGGAGCAGCAAGGGCACTGTCCGGGCACTCACAGGACAGGTACAGCATGGGCACTGTCCGGGCACTCACAGGACAGTTGCAGCATGGGCACTGTCCGGGCACTCACAGGACAGGTGCAGCAAGGGCACTGTCCGGGCACTCACAGGACAGGCACAGCAAGTGTACTGTCCGGGCCCTGACAGGACAGGTACAGCAAGGACACTGTCGGGGCACTCACAGGACAAGTACAGCAAGGGCACTGTGCGGGTACACACAGGACAGGAACAGCAAGTGTACTGTCCGGGCACTCGCAGGACAGGTACAGAATGGGCACTGTCTGGCCACTCACAGGGCAGATGCAGCAAGGGCACTGTGAGGGCACTCACAGGACAGGTGCACCAAGCGCACTGTCTGGGCACTCACAGGACAGGTACAGCATGGGCACTGTCCGGCACTCACAGGACAGGTGCAGCATAGGCACTGTCCCGGCACTCACAGGACAGGTACAGCATGGGCACTCGCCAGGCACACACAGGACAGATGCAGCGAGGACACTGTCCGGGCACTCACAGGACAGACACAGCATGGGCACTATGCGGGCACTCACAGGACAGGTGCAGCAAGGGCCCTGTGTGGGCACTCACACGACAGCTACAGCATGGGCACTGTCTGGGCACTCACAGGACAGGTGCAGCAAGTGCACTACGGGGGCACTCACAGGACAGGTACAGCATGGGCACTGTCTGGGCACTCACAGGACAGATACAGCATGGGCACTGTCTGGGCACTCACAGGTCAGGTGTAGCAAGAGCACTGTCAAGGCACTCACAGGACAGGTGCAGCAACGGCACTCTCCGGGCACACACAGGACAGGTACAGCATAGGCACTGTTGGGGCACACACAGGACAGGTGCAGCAGGGACACTGTCCGGGCACACACAGGACAGGTGCAGTAAGGGCACTGTCCAGGCACTCAAAGGACAGGTACAGCATGGGCACTGTCTGGCCACTCACAGGACAGGTGCAGCAAGGGCACTGTGCGGGCACTCACAGGACAGGTGCATCAAGGGCACTGTCTGGCCACTCACAGGACAGGTGCAGCATTGGCACTGTCCCGACACTCACAGGACAGGTACAGCATGGGCACTCGCCAGGCACACACAGGACAGATGCAGCGAGGGCACTGTCCAGGCACTCACAGGACAGGCACAGCATGGGCACTATGCATGCACTCACAGGACAGGTGCAGCAAGGGCACTGTGTGGGCACTCACACGACAGCTACAGCATGGGCACTGTCTGGGCACTCACAGGACAGGTGCAGCAAGCGCACTACGGGGGCACTCACAGTACAGGTACAGCATTGGCACTGTCTGGGCACTCACAGGACAGATACAGCATGGGCACTGTCTGGGTACTCACAGGACAGGTGCAACAAGGGCACTGTCTAGGCACTCACAGGACAGGTGCAGCAAGGGGACTCTCCAGGCACACACAGGACAGGTACAGCATGGGCACTGTTGGGGTACACACAGGACAGGTGCAGCAAGGACACTGTCTGGGCACATACAGGACAGGTGCAGCAAGGGCACTGTCTGGGCACACATAGGACAGGTGCAACAAGGGCACTGTCTGGGGACTCACAGGACAGATGCAGCAATGGCACTGTCCAGGCACTCACAGGACAGGTGCAGCAAGATCACTGCCCGGGCACACACAGGACGGATTCAGCAAGGGCACTGTCCGGGTACACACAGGACACGTGCAGCATGGGCACTGTGCGGGTACATGGAGGACAGGTGCAGCAAGGGCACTGTCCGGGCACTCACAGGACAGGTGCAGCAAGGACACTGCCCGGGCACACACAGGACAGATTCAGCAAGGGCACTGTCCGGGTACACACAGGACACGTGCAGCACGGGCACTGTGTGGGTACATGGAGAACAGATGCAGCAAGGGCACTGTCTGGGCATACACAGGACAGGTGCAACAAAGGACTGTCCGGGCACTCGCAGGACAGGTGCAGCAAGGGCACTGTCCGGGCACACAAAGGACAGGTGGAGCAAGGGCACTGTCCAGGCATTCGCAGGACAGGTGCACCAAGGGCACTCTCTGGGCACGCACAAGACAGGTACACTATGGGCACTGTTTGGGCACTCACAGTACAGGTACAGCATGTGCACTGTGCAGCTACACACAGGACAGGTGCAGCAAGCGCACTATGCGGGCACTCACAGGACAGGTGCAGCATGGGCACTGTCCGGGCACTCACAGGACAGGTGCAGCAAGGGCACTGTCCGGGCACTCACAGGACAGGTACAGCAAGTGTACTGTCCGGGCCCTGACAGGACAGGTACAGCAAGGACACTGTCGGGGCACTCACAGGACAAGTACAGCAAGGGCACTGTGCGGGTACACACAGGACAGGAACAGCAAGTGTACTGTCCGGACACTCGCAGGACAGGTACAGAATGGGCACTGTCTGGCCACTCACAGGGCAGGTGCAGCAAGGGCACTGTGAGGGCACTCACAGGACAGGTGCACCAAGCGCACTGTCTGGGCACTCACAGGACAGGTACAGCATGGGCACTGTCCGGGCACTCACAGGACAGGTGCAGCATAGGCACTGTCCCGGCACTCTCAAGACAGGTACAGCATGGGCACTCGCCAGGCACACACAGGACAGATGCAGCGAGGACACTGTCCGGGCACTCTCAGGACAGACACAGCATGGGCACTATGCGGGCACTCACAGGACAGGTGCAGCAAGGGCACTGTGTGGGCACTCACACGACAGCTACAGCATGGGCACTGTCTGGGCACTCACAGGACAGGTGCAGCAAGTGCACTACGGGGGCACTCACAGGACAGGTACAGCATGGGCACTGTCTGGGCACTCACAGGACAGATACAGCATGGGCACTGTCTGGGCACTCGCAGGTCAGGTGTAGCAAGAGCACTGTCTAGGCACTCACAGGACAGGTGCAGCAAGGGCACTCTCCAGGCACACACAGGACAGGTACAGCATGGGCACTGTTGGGGCACACACAGGACAGGTGCAGCAAGGACACTGTCCGGGCACACACAGGACAGGTGCAGTAAGGGCACTGTCCAGGCACTCAAAGGACAGGTACAGCATGGGCACTGTCCAGGCACACACAGGACAGGTACAGCATGGGCACTGTCCGGGCACACACAGGACAGGTACAGCATGGGCACTGTCTGGCCACTCACAGGACAGGTGCAGCAAGGGCACTGTGCGGGCACTCACAGGACAGGTGCATCAAGGGCACTGTCTGGCCACTCACAGGACAGGTGCAGCATAGGCACTGTCCCGACACTCACAGGACAGGTACAGCATGGGCACTCGCCAGGCACACACAGGACAGATGCAGCGAGGACACTGTCCAGGCACTCGCAGGACAGGCACAGCATGGGCACTATGCATGCACTCACAGGACAGGTGCAGCAAGGGCACTGTGTGGGCACTCACACGACAGCTACAGCATGGGCACTGTCTGGGCACTCACAGGACAAGTGCAGCAAGCGCACTACGGGGGCACTCACAGTACAGGTACAGCATGGGCACTGTCTGGGCACTCACAGGACAGATACAGCATGGGCACTGTCTGGGTACTCACAGGACAGGTGCAGCAAGGGCACTGTCTAGGCACTCACAGGACAGGTGCAGCAAGGGGACTCTCCAGGCACACACAGGACAGGTGGAGCAAGGGCACTGTCCAGGCATTCGCAGGACAGGTGCACCAAGGGCACTCTCTGGGCACGCACAAGACAGGTACACTATGGGCACTGTTTGGGCACTCACAGTACAGGTACAGCATGTGCACTGTGCAGCTACACACAGGACAGGTGCAGCAAGCGCACTATGCGGGCACTCACAGGACAGGTGCAGCATGGGCACTGTCCGGGCACTCACAGGACAGGTGCAGCAAGGGCACTGTCCGGGCACTCACAGGACAGGTACAGCAAGTGTACTGTCCGGGCCCTGACAGGACAGGTACAGCAAGGGCACTGTCTGGGCACTCACAGGACAGATACACCATGGGCACTGTCTGGGTACTCACAGGACAGGTGCAGCAAGGGCACTGTCTAGGCACTCACGGGACAGGTGCAGCAAGGGGACTCTCCAGGCACACACAGGACAGGTACAGCATGGGCACTGTCGGGGTACACACAGGACAGGTGCAGCAAGGACACTGTCCGGCAACATACAGGACAGGTGCAGCAAGGGCACTGTCTGGGCACACATAGGACAGGTGCAACAAGGGCACTGTCTGGGGACTCACAGGACAGATGCAGCAATGGCACTGTCCAGGCACTCACAGGACAGGTGCAGCAAGATCACTGCCCGGGCACACACAGGACGGGTTCAGCAAGGGCACTGTCCGGGTGCACACAGGACACGTGCAGCATGGGCACTGTGCGGGTACATGGAGGACAGGTGCAACAAGGGCACTGTCCGGGCACTCACAGGACAGGTGCAGCAAGGACACTGCCCGGGCACACACAGGACAGATTCAGCAAGGGCACTGTCCGGGTACACACAGGACACGTGCAGCATGGGCACTGTGCGGGTACATGGAGAACAGATGCAGCAAGGGCACTGTCTGGGCATACACAGGACAGGTGCAACAAAGGACTGTCCGGGCACTCGCAGGACAGGTGCAGCAAGGGCACTGTCCGGGCACGGAAAGGACAGGTGGAGCAAGGGCACTGTCCAGGCATTCGCAGGACAGGTGCACCAAGGGCACTCTCTGGGCACACACAAGACAGGTACACTATGGGCACTGTTTGGGCACTCACAGTACAGGTACAGCATGGGCACTGTGCAGCTACACACAGGACAGGTGCAGCAAGCGCACTATGCGGGCACTCACAGGACAGGTAAAGCAGGGGCACTGTCTGGGCACTCACATGACACATGCGGCAAGGGCACAGTGTAGGAAAGTACCATCTTACCTGGCATTTTACCCCCATTTTGACATGTATGTCAGTTTGTTTTTGCCTGTCTCACTGGGATCCTGGTAGCCAGGACCCCAGTGCTCATAGTTTGTGGCCTGAAGTGTATACCTGTGTATTAACTAACTGTGTCACTGAGGCTCTGCTAATCAGAACCTCAGTGCTTATGCTCTCTTTGCCTTTAAATTTGTCACTATAGGCTAGTGACCACTTTTACCAATTTCAATTGGCACACTGGAACACCCTTATAATTCCCTAGTATATGGTACCTAGGTACCCAGAGTATTGGGGTTCCAGGAGATCCCTATGGGCTAGAGCATTTCTTTTGCCACCCATAGGGAGCTCCGACAAACCTTTACACAGGACTGCCATTGCAGCCTGAGTGAAATAACGCACATGTTATTTCACAGCCATTTTCACTGCACTTAAGTAACTTATAAGTCACCTAGATGTCTAGCCCTCACTTGGCAAAGGCTAGGTGCAAAGTTACTAAGTGTGAGGGCCCCCTTGCACTAGCAAAGGTGCCCCCACATTGTACAGGGCAATTTCCCAGGACTTTGTGAGTGCGGGGACACCATTACACATGTGTACTACATATAGGTCAATACCTATGTGTAGCTTCACAATGGTAACTCCGAATATGGCCATGTAACATGTCTAAGATCATGGAATTGTCCCCCATGCCAAATCTGGTATTGGGGTGCCAATCCCATGCATCCCCGGGGCTCCAGCATGGACCCCGGGTACTGCCAAACCAGCTCTATGGGGTTTTCTCTGCAGCTACAGCTGCTGCCACCCCACATACAGGGTTCTGCCCTCCTGGGGCTGGCCAGCCAGTCCCAGGAAGGCAGAACAAAGAATTTCCTCTGAGAGAGGGTGTTACACCCTCTCCCTTTGGAAATAGGTGTTACAGGCTGGGGAGGGGTAGCCTCTCCCAGCCTCTGGAAATTCTTTGAAGGGCACAGATGGTTCCCTCCTTGCATAAGCCAGTCTACACCGGTTCAGGGAACCCCAGTTCCTGCTCTGGCTCGAAACTGGGCAAAGGAAAGGGGATTGACCACAACAACAGTGACAGCAACAAGAGTTGAAGAGTAAACACGAAAATGATAATTGCCTTTCACGCCAACTCAAAAGTACTGGTATCTTTCATATAATCACATGCTTGAATTATTCCATCTAAAGTTTCCAAACTTTGGTAGAAATGTGAAATCAGCAGTGAATTATTCCACCTAAAGTTTCCAAACTTTGATAGAAATGTGAAATCAGCTGTAAGACCTTGCAGCTATATATCATGGAATACTATGTGCAGCCTAGTCCCCCTGATTGTAAGACCCAAACAAGGACCACAATGGTGAAGCGAGGTGGCTCTGAGCATCACTCCCAATGGGTGCTGCACATAGAGCCTTGGAGCCTTGCAGGAGGGTTGTATGAATCCTAGAAAGATACCAGTGCTGGAGAACTGTAGATAACATATATGTTGTTAACTGTGAGTAGAGCCCCTATGAGTGCTACTCACAGATAGAAACATTGACATTCTTAGAAATTGGTACATGTCTGACAATTGACTCTGCACACATGCACAGAAATCATTTCCCGCACAGAGCCATGAATGAGAGCTCAAATTTGTAAAGTACATCTGCTGAACAACTGCCCTGTTAACTAGCTGAACAGGGCATAGGCTGCCCTGAGCAACCAACTACCATGTAAACTAGCTGAGCGGGTCATAGGCTGCACTGAGCAACCAACTACCATGTAAACTAGCTGAGCGGGTCATAGGCTGCCCTGAGCAACCAACTACCATGTTAACTTAGCTAAGCGGGACATAGGCTACCCTTAACACCCACCTACCATGTAAACTAGCTGAGCAGGACATAGTGCTGGAAGCGTTGTGGGAGAGAGATGTATATTTTTGGAGCCCCCAGCAGTCATTATTTACCTGATGTTAAAAGCCTTCTTCGAACGCCCCTGTCTATTGGACATCCTGATTGGAGAGTGCGCTGTTAACTAGGTTATGCATGAAACCTGCTACTTCAATACTTATTTAGTTCTTTTCTGGCAGTTAACGCAAGCATAAGTACGGAGAGCCACATAGAGCTAGTTATTAAGTTAAGACACCATGCATGAATCTTGTTACTCTGCTGCAAGAGTTCTCCATGCAGGGTGCCAGCCAGGTCCCTCCTTACAAGGAAACTGCTTTCATTGTGTGTTTCTGCCCCTGACCGATGGCAGCCACCAGAGAGGGAGCATGGGCCTGTTCATTGCTTCCTATGCAGCTCCTTTTTTATTCATGTGTGAGTCATGGTGTTCCAGAAGTAATGAGAAGGCCACAATCGTTTAACTATTCAACTAAAAGAAATGTTCCTCTTTTTTCTTTTAGGTAAAGGCTGAATTACAAAAAAAGATGGGGACAAACCTCAGGACCTATATAGCCATCTCTTTCATCAGACAAACTGTTGCTGGGGAGAATTATATCGTGAAGGTAAAATCTAAGACAGTGGCATCACACACAAAACCATTACAAATGTGTCATTGGTTTGATACGACTACACAACAACTGAAGCTTGAGAAGGTGTGTCAAAGGTATATCCCAGAGGAACAGGTGCATGTCTGACTTCAGGGTAACCCTTGACTGCATAAAGGTTCATTGCAAGCAAATTTATCCTATGTGGATGCGCTGAAAATCTGGCACAACTCTTGTGCACCTTTGTTATACACCCTGGCTAGAGGGCCATGCAACAAGCTCCTTCACCGGTTAGGTGCTAATGCTGCCTACCGCTTTTATGACACCTGGTTTTTGATAGTTGCAAAAAGTTGACTTTTGACTTGCGACCTCTACGGTGCTGGGGCAGCAAGGTCCTTGGCGTACATGCCGCTAGGGCACGTGCTGTGCTTGCTGCATAGCAGGACCCTCTGTTGAGCGGCCCAGGTGCCTAACCTCAAACACTCCCATGGGAAACCCCAAGTTTGTTGCTGCTACTCAAGCAAGAGTACCTTTTAGCGGAATAGTGTCTGTCGCTGAGGCTTGTCCCATGCCTGACGCTTGCCCATAGGAGCCAGTAAACGAATGATGGTTGGGGCGAGGGGGGGGAGCTATTTCAACTCTGTGCAACGGCTACTGAGTGCATCATGCCTAGCAGCGCAGGGAACTAGTCGAAAACCTGACCTTATTGTTATTATTTTTATTAGTATGGTTAGTATTATTATTATCGTTTTTAATATTATTAGTATTATAAGTATTATTTGCGTTATTAGTATTATTGTTATTAGTATTATTATTAATATTATTATTAGTAGTATCATTAGTATTATTGTATTGTTACCATTACTATTATTATTGTTATTAATATTATTATTATTGTTATTATTATTATTAGAGTTGTTATTATTATTAGTGTTCTTCTTGTTATTACCATTATAATTATTATTCATGTTGTTGTTCTTGTTGTTATTATTATTATTATTATTATTATAATGTTTGTTATTATTATTATTATTACCATTATTTTTATTACTATTGTTATTATTATTATTATTATCTATTATTATTATTATTATTATTATTATTATTATTATTATTATTATTATAATTGAAGTTGTTTTTATTATTAATATGCATCTTGTAGAATGCAACTGTTACCTAAAAACTTGTGCTGGCGCTGATCACTCAAACCCACTTGCAAAAACTGAACAGTCACCCGAAAAATAGACCTCAACCCGGGACCCTAAAGAGCATACAGCCAGGTTTTAAGAGCTTTCCTGAAAGTTAGGGGGCCTGATAAGTGTTCTTGGTTTTTGCCTCAAAAAAGTCAGTTAGACTGTTGCAGAGAGTTTGAGAGTGAATGATAGTCTGAGGTACGCATGGAGGACTGATCAGCGCGTGTCCAATGGAGAACATCTGTTTTTGCCACTTTAGGTGACTGAGGGCCTGAATTAGATTTCGGCGGGCTGGGTACTTTGTCACAACGGTGACGGGTATCCCGTCGACGGAAATATAAATCCGATAGGAAATAATGGGATTTGGATTCTGGTGGACAGGATATCAGTCAACGTTTTGGCGGAGCAACCCGTCCGCCGAAATCAAATCAGGCCGTAAGTATATTTCCTGGTAAAACAGCTTTACTTGAGATAATGAGCTTGTTAGTGAGGTCAACGTACATCTTTCCGCTTTGTAGAACGTGTGGGGTTCTCCCAGCACCAGTGATGAAATGCGGATCCGCGTACTTACGCCTATTGAAATAGCATAGCTGTAGATTCTGTGGTGGACAGATTCACAGGGGAATGTTCTACTAGCAGCACTTACTGCTGGAGGCGTAGAGCTGTCGGGTGCTGTTACTACACCTAATGAAGAATGCATCATATGACCAATTTACCCTCTTTTTAAACCATTGTTGAATAATCAGGTTCATCTTTCTCTCTAATCTTGCAGGTCGATGTTGGAGGCAACAAATGCATACATTTAAAGATTTTTGTACCACTACTTCACACGAATGCACCACCTAGCATGGTGAGTTATCAGCCTTCAAAGACCCTGCAAGACCCCATCACCCGCTTCTGAATCATTATCTCTGTTCAGTCCATCTGGTGTGACACTTACACACACAGTGATCCACTGGAATCTGAAGACAGAAAAATATATTTAGTTTCTTTTTGGTTTTGTGTTTGTACTTTAAACAGAAAATAAAAAAATGCACCTTCACAGAGCATGTAAACACGTGTTTCTTAAGGGCACAATGCATTTTCATTGAGACCTGCCATGGGAATGTTCCTCATCCTTTTTGATAGATGCATTGTAAGGAAACTTGAAAAATCTAATGTGTGTCTGAAACCCTAGAATGTGTGTCTGAAACCCTAGAATGTGTGTCTCCACACATGCGTATGCTGTACATTGCTGCAAATGCTGAACTGGGCCACAGAATGACTTACACCTGGGCCTTCATGACTGCTTTTTAGTTCTCAGGGTCCAGAGCCACGTCCACACTTACAGCTGCTGGCTAGCTACATGGTCATGTGGTGTCAAACAATCTCCCTCCTCCTAGTACCTTTAGGATCGGAGTATGGAAAGTTCCAAACAGAGAGCTGGAGAAGAAGGAGAAACTCCAAGGAAACTCCATGAACCACTTGTAGCATTACGAGAGTAGTGGATTGCAAGGATTCCAGAGATGGCTTGTACAGGGCATACCTAACAGAATGTATTTCTAGGCTGCGGATGAGATGTAGTCCTTTACTCAAATGCACCAGATATCCAAATCTGTTTTTTTAGAAACCTTCATTAGCATCATGTACAGTGGAAATATACTGTGCGAAGAGCAGACGTGTCCCCTCAAGTAGATTATAAGGCAGTATAATATATCTATGGCAAACAAAGCGCTAGATATTAATGTATTGCATTCTTGGGATGCATTGAAAAATAAATGGGAAAGGGCAACATGGAGGATGAGTCTGGTGGGAGGCGCCTTAAGGGGACAGATATTAGGTGGGCTTTGTTGGTTCAACTTGAAAAGATTACAAAGTGGGCAATATTCAAGGAAACGGTTCTGCTTGTTTGGGCATCACCTTCAATAAAGTCCTTTAGAGGATGCACTCAGGAGAGCACATTTTATTATATTAAATGCTTGTGCCCCGGAATACTGGTCTTCTGGAAGAAAGTAAAAGAGAGACTTTATATGTTGGTATGCATATTGTAGGTACTGCCTTTTATTAATGACGTCTCCAGTTGGCAGAGGAATACACCCTTGTCCAAGTAGGATCCAGAATCCTAGTCAGGGTAAGTCACACACAATGCAAATTATCCTGTACCCACTTCTGGTAGCTTGGCATTGAGCAGTCATGCTTAAATCAGAAGGCAACGTGTAAAGTATTTGTGCAATAAATCATTAGTAGCACAGTTAAAACACCACAAAAATACACCACACAGGATTAGAAAAATAAATGGTATTTATCTGAATAAAATAAGGTAAAAATGACAAGATTAAATAAGCACAAGTTGAAATATCACTTTTGCAAGCTTTGAAATAGTCTTAATCCTTTGAAATAAGCAGTTGTCTCTTTGTTACACACAGTACCTAGTATGCGTCAAACATCACGACACATGGAGACCGCGGAGGAGAAGATGTGTGGAAAAGTGAGGTAGAGCATCAAATTATCTGAGGTGGCACAGATGATGCGTCATTTGACGTGCTGGAAGAAGGTACTGTGTCGATCCGGTAGGCGATGCGTAAAATTTTCTGTAGCAAGGCAGGCTCTGCGTCAAATTTCCACTTGGGAAGTCGCTCCGGTCAGCTGTGCGGCGATTCCTCAGTCACAATGCAGGCTTCCCTTCGATTTTTAGCAGGCGGTGTGTAAATTTTTGATGCACTAGGAGTTTCCTGAAGAGTTGAAGTCTTTTTGGCCCTGAGACTTCAAAAAACAGGAGCTAAGCTCAATCCAAGCCCTTAGAGAGCACTTTTGGGAAAGGCAGAGTACTTCCAGCAAAGTCAGAAGCCAGCAGGGCACCAGGGCAGCAGGGCAACAGCAAGGCAGCAGTCCTTCTCAGCAAAGCAGTCCAGATGAGTCCTTTGGGCAGCAAGGCAGTTATGCTTGACAGAATGCAGGTGTAGATCCAGACATGTCTGAGTAGATGGGGTCAGAGACCCAGTTTATATACCCAAAAATGCCCTTGAAGTGGGGGAGACTTCCAAGAGTGATTTTGAAGTGCACAGGTTGGTTCCCCTTTCAGTTTAGTCCTGTCTGCAAGGGTCCCAGTAGGGGGATTGGCAGTCCATTGCGTGAGGGCAGGCCACTGGCCTTTGAAATGTGTCGGGCCCTCCACCCTAAAAGCCTAGGAATACCCATTCAATATGCAGAAGAGTGCAGGTGGGACTGTGTCGTAGTTTGGACTCTTGCTCTGAGCAAGACTGCTGGTCTCAGGATTACAGTACTTTTGTTTGTAGGTGACTAAGGGGGTCATTTTGACCCCCGCGGGCGGCGGAAGCCGCCCGCCTGGCGGGAACCGACAGAATACTGTACCGCGGTCAAAAGACCGCGGCGGTCATTCTGACTTTCCCGCTGGGCTGGCAGGCGACCGCCAAAAGGCCGCCCGCCCGCCCAGCGGGAAAGCACCAGCAACGATGAAGCCAGCTCCGAATGGAGCCGGCGGAGTTGCTGGTGTACGACGGGTGCAGTTGCACCCGTCGCGATTTTCAGTGTCTGCCAAGCAGACACTGAAAATCTTAATGGGGCCCTGTTAGGGCCCCAAGACACCCGTTCCCGCCATCCTGTTTCTGGTGGTGAAAACCGGCAGAAACAGGATGGCGGGAAGGGGGTCGGAATCCCCATGGCGGCGCTGCTTGCAGCGCCGCCGTGGAGGATTCCCTGGGCCAGCAGGAAACCGGCGGGAAACCGCCGGTTTCCTTTTTCTGACCGCAGCTTTACCGCCGCGGTCAGAATGGCCCCAGAAGCACCGCCAGCCTGTTGGCGGTGCTTCCGCGGTCGTTGGACGCCAGGGTCAGAATGACCCCCTAAGTCTTTTCCCACAACTAGATGCGACTGTTGTCCAAACCTTACCGGCTCACTAGCAGTACCTCACCAGAAACACTATCGTAATAGGTGATTTATGGCAGTCGTTTACGCATGGACTCAAAGTAAGATATCTCAGGGAATGTCGTGGTTAAACAGAGATTACCCTTTTCTCACAGATATATTATGTCTCATACAAACAAAGGCAATAACACAGATGAAGTGAAGTTATAATAGTTTTTATTTAACATAACTGCAATTTGCGATAAGTTGAATGAACTGCAATGATTAGGATAATGAATATACCAAGCAACAGTATTGTGAAGAAGAGAGTCATTGTTATGAAGACCCCCACCATTTTGCAATATATGAAAAAAATATATATGTGTATATAAGATGGAAAATGCCCTAATACCCTAATGAGAATAGGCCTAACCTCCTACCTAAAGGAGAGCTGGGTTCGTTAAACCTAATCTGCCAATGCTGTGTCCATGAGAGGAGCCCCCAACCCTCGTTACCTTGGAATGAGGTCTCTATCTCAGACTCTGCAGGGACACGAAGACTGGGTCAGCGTCAAGGTGACTGCAGCATCAGTATCAGCGATGGTGGCGATGCCCTCTGGTCGGAATCCCTCTGATTATCTGTCTAAAGTGTGATGTATTTATACAGATCTACAAGGTCCCCTGACGTAGGTGTATTCCAAAACAATAGATAACAGGCATGCTTGGGACGGCAATTAATATCAACAATCCCTCGAAAGTATAGAGAGGGAAAATCCCTAAGTGTGAACATCTACTGTTCGTTTGTCTTTTGTGCTTGATCTTGATGCCTTGGCGCAGTGACACTGATAATAAAACTCATAACAAGTGCCCTAACTATAAAACAAGGCAGCCATCTTAGAGGAAATAAATAATGAATAAAGAACAAGCTAAGTAGGTTAAAAGTCACTAGGTGACCGGGGCAAGAGTTTACAAGCCTACGGGTAAGCTAACTCCTGCTATCCCATTAAAACAAACTAGGATTCACTACAACTGAGTGTCCTGTGTTTGTGGTTGTCTGGGTGAAATACACAAGGGAGCTGTCAACCAGCCCCGCCTAGCTAATTGGAGACAGGCTGTAAGGCACAGATGTTTTTTAAGTGCAGAGAAATGCCCACTTTCTAAAAGTGGCTTTTCTAAAATAGTAATATAAAATCCAACCTCACCAATAAGCAGGATTTTCTATTACCATTCTGGCCATACTAAATTTGACCTGGTTACCACTTTCAGATCAGTATCTACAACTCAAAAAGTGTATGAGTGCAGTCCCAATGCTAGTCTATGAAAGGAGCAGGCCTCACTGTAGTGGAAAACGACTTTAGGAGTTTTTCACTACCAGGACATATAAAACACAAATGTACACGTCCTGCCTTTTACCTACATAGCACTCAGCCTTTGGGTTACAGAGGGCCTACCTTAGGGGTGACTTATATGTAGAAAAAGAGGCGTTTAAGGCTTAGCAAGTACTTTTAAATGCCAAGTCTAAGTGGCAGTGAAATTGCGCACCACAGGCCTTGCACTAGCAGGCCAGAGACATTGATTTACAGGCCCTGGGCACATATAGTGCACTTTACTAGGGACTTACAAGTAAATTAAATATGCCAATTTGGTATAAGCCTATGTTACCATGTTTTAGGGAGAGAGCTTATGCACTTTAGCAAGTTTAGCGGTGGTAAAGTGTCCAGAGTCCTAAAGCCACCAAAAAGGAGGTCAGAAAGAGAAGAGAAGGAAGGCAAAAAGTTTGAGGTAACCCTTCAGAGAAGCCATTTTCCAACACTGCCCCAGGGTAGGTGCTTCTTGGGGTGGGGGATGGCACTGAGGTTCCACAACAGATTAAGATCTTCATTGATCTTGCATTGGTAGGAGAAAACGTGATACAGCGCAAAGATGGGTCTGGTTTGGTGTGCCCGTCTGTTGGGGGCACATTGTCTAAATCTAAACTGGTGTATTAAGAGTGAGTGGGGCCCACTAAGTGTGAAGAGCCAGAAGAAAACTGGAAAGTTTAGGGTTCATGGGGTCATCATTCAGAATTGACCCAAACAACAGATTAGACAGGTGTGTGTCCAGCAAGATGGAGTCTGATGGGGCACACGGCACTGACCCCGTCAACACATTTTACAAGCTATAGATCATCTAGTAAAAGTGACTGAAGTTAATGTGGAAATGTCAGTGGTAGAACTCCTCTGACTCCACTATGTTTCTTTGCTAATGAGCTTCTACATAAAAATAAAAAATACAAGGAACATTTTTTTTTTAAATCTTGGTTTAGCTCTGGCAGCAAGGCACCACGGGGTGGGGGTGAGTGTAAAAATGGCAAAGAGAGGAGATGTGGTGTGGTGAGGGAATTGCTGTCCTTGAAACCAAGAAACCTGGATTCTGGTCCCAGATATCACTGTGTGGTTGGAGGAATATCAATTTATCTCCCTTTGCCTTAAATTATCAATGTGTTCAGTGTATGAACAGCATGATAAAGGGTGCAATATATGCAGGTAAGGTTTTTGTTTGATATTAGAGAATGCTTCAGACCATTTTGGACCTAAGAGCCCAGAAGATAAATTATTTGGGAATGATATAAGCTGAAAGGGCAAGGAGGGAAAAACAAAGAGGTTTTGGATGCAGAGGTTTGAAACAGGAGGTTCTTCAACCTCTTGCTTAGGTTGGCCTGTAGCTCACTGTGAGAGAAGGCATCTTTTTGACATGGTTATCCCCCCACTTTTTGCCTGATGTTGATGTGTCCTAGAAATTGTAGTGCCCAGGGCGCCAGCTAACCAGTCCCTAGTAAGTGGGCACTTATGTGCCCAGGGCATGGGGTACTGTAGATAGGCCTGTGAGGGCAGCAGCATTGATTGTGCCACCCTCTAGGGCCATGCATCCAGATGCACCCAGCACTGCCATTGCAGGCTGAGTGTCCTTGTGCAAACCTAAAATACAAACTTGACATGGCACATTGCCTATGTGCCCTGTCCAGCATACATTGCATGTACTATGGGTAAGACTCCCCTTTGGCAGGCCTTACAGCCCTAAGGCAGGGTGCTCCATACTATATGTGAGGGCATAGCTGGATGAGCAATATGCCCCCACTGTGTCCTTGCCAAACCTTGGACATAGTGAGAGAACAGGGCAGCCATTTTAATGCATGTGCTGGACATTGGTCAACCCGAGTTTCTCAGCTACATGATGGCAACTCTAAACCCTGGGTTGTTTGGTATCAAACAACTCAGAATGACAAATCCAAACTGGTACCAGTACTGGATTTATTATAAAATGTTCCTAGGGGTCACCTTAGAGGTGTCCCCATAAAAGCTAACTATCCTGGCATGATTGCGGACTGGTCCTATCCAGCTGCCACCTCCAGACAGCCAACATACAAACCTTGGGGGAGAGCCCTGACTCTCCGGTTTGTAAGGCAATGCCCTTCCTGGGTGGAGGAGCTAACACATCTCCCTCAGGAACGTGCACTGTCCTAGCCATGAACTTCAAAGAGCTTACCGCCCTTGGAACTCGACCCCCAAGCCTGCTGCTAGCAGCAGCTGGCATCCTTCTGTGCAAACCCCCACTTTTGGCAGAAGCAAAGGCTGGAAATCAAACAAAGGGTATGAGGGGTGGCCCCACCTGGCATGCACCACCCCTAAGGTGTGGCCTCCGAGGTGGACCCTCAAATTCAGTTTCCTCCATCTTGGAATGGAGGAAGGTAGCCAATTAGGTTTAGGACAATGACCCTTCCCACAAGAAGTGGTCACTATAGTGGCACCCAAAGGTAAGTGTCCCAATGGACACTACCAGGTTCCCCCTAAAATGCAACCTAAATTCAATATTTAGTGGGCACCCTTAGACCAAGAAATCAGATTTGTAAGGACAAAGAAGAAGACAGCACCAAAGAAGACCACAGCTCGAGAACTGAGGACCTGCTGCATCAGAATTGGCGCCAAACCCTGCCTGCTGCACCTGAGTCCTGACAATCACCACTGCGGAGGAGCTGACCAATGGACTGACCTCAAAAGACCCTGAGGACCTCCAGGCATCACAAATCACCCCAGATCTCCCTTCTGTATGCCAGTGAGGATTCCTTCACTGACTGGGCAATATCTCTGGAACCAGAAGTTACAGTTGGATATGATGACACACTGACAACTGCCAGGATAAATACCGCCAGTGTGCCAAGTTTGGAGGCACTGTGCCCTCCAGTAGCTGAGTCATGTCAATACCCCAGTTACTTGTCAGTGGACATTGGAAACCAAGTAAAACAGCTCCCCCTGAGCTGCAACTGGACCAGATGGAAGCCCCAGTCAAGGGACTTCGGAAACATCCTGGTCCTCCCATCAGAGTGCCCCCGTTGTCCTGAAAACGACCATGACCACCACCTACATCTGGACCTGAGAGGCATCTTTGCGCACAGTCCTTGGATCAACAACTCGCCCTGCACCCGGCCGCCCTGCACCCTGCAATGAGGAACCAGGTGTGCCCCAAGGGTCCCTCACCCCTTGTGACCTCAACACCACAATAGGACCCCAAGGTATCACCTTTAAACCTGCCCTGCAGACCTTTTCCAAGTGGTTCCTCACAGTGGCCATGCACCAACTCCAAGAGTCTTTCCGACGCTGCTCCCGCCGGAACCGGGAGCTGCCCAAACTTCTCCTGCTGGCAGAGCATGCCCACCGACAATGGCGATCAACCTGTGAAAGCTGAACTTGGTAAAGCAACTGTAAGATTTTCTATGCATTTTTTAAAGTGACTGTCTATTGTTTCTTATGGTGTGTAATTCCGCACAGAAAGACTGCATTTATTAAAACTTGAAAACTTCATAACTTGAAAAGTACTTACCCCGATTTTAACAAAATGTAAATAAAAAGTTTAAGTATGTTTATAAATTGGTCTAGAGTTATTCCTTTGAGTGTGTGTGGTGCATGATTGATTCTGTAAATACAACAAATGCTTTGCACTTCTCTAAGATTAGTCTAAGTGCTCAACCAAGCTACCTAAAAAACTAGAGCATTAGGTGATCTAGTTTTTGCCTCTGGAAACTAGCGTGTGGTTGCCTGGACCCTCTGAACAGTGTACCTATTTTTGTGCACTACATAGAGGGCCAGCCTCCTACACTCACTAGCAATGATTCAGCTTGGCAGAACTCACACGTGTACACACTCATACATATACACTCTCTTTATTACTATCTCCCCATCTTTCTCTCTCTACCACTCTACTTAGAGCCCTTGTGTTTGAGATGACCCTACTGCCCTACTTCCCCTCTCATTAGTGTCCATAGGGTACATCACAGTAATATGGGCATTTCCCTTCCACTCTAATCCTCCTCTCTCATTGGAGTACATTGGGTTCATCATAAGAAAATGCACATTCCCTTACACCAGTGGTTCCCAACCTATTTTTGTGCACTACAATCCCATTCAATGACACAGCTCTGCTACTCCCGCAATAATGCACCAAGAGAAGGTGCCATGTGAATGCTCAGACCCTCCATTGAAGCAGGTCTGGTACTTATGGTGTAAGCACTTTGGCTGCTTGTAAGAAATTCACACATAAAAACAGATGATGGACGGAATGCTGAACAATGTCAACCATTCACCCCTTTCAGAGATCTGGGGCTAAACCCATAGATTTTTGGCTTACCATGCCACCCGAGTTTGGACCCAACTGTATGCAAATCAGTCTTGACTCTGCTCCTCATGAGAGCAAGCCAGCCCGAACTGCCAGGCCAGGTCCTCCCTGGACTGGAAACAAAGCTTCCTGGGACCAGTTTTGGGGGATCACCCCTCATCAGACTGGTGTGATATCAATAAGCAAAGACTCATGGCTCCCAGCTGGAGGTGAAATGGTGGCAAGTACTGTAGCATCCAGGGCAGCCATGGTGGCAGATGTTGGCAATGCCAGGAGTTCTCTTCGATAGCAGGACCCCTAATGAACTGGCCATCCCTTACCATTGAAGCGCAGTGGATCTCCAAGCTCGGTGTAGGAGGTGTGTGGCTATGGTAAGGGGAAGCCACAGGGTTTCTGGTTCCCAAGGATGCCCACCCTAGCAGGAGTGAAAGAGGGAGGAGGGAAGTGGGCAGCGGCTAGAGGCAGAGACTTCACAATGGAAACAATAGGTGTCATTGACAATAAAAATAACACTAACAATGTAATGAATTATAGAAATCTACATTACCTGCAAGAACCACCATTCCATGCTGTGTCTAAACATTACACAAACTATGTGGAGGAAGAAACAAATGAGATGCACATAGTGTAACCTGCACACAACAATGATGAAATGATGATGAAAGCGGCTTGTATCGCGCACGGCTACTTCAAGAAGTGTCCCGGCGCTTATCACAGGCCAAATGAGATGGAAGACATTTTACATCTCTCACTGAACAAAAAGCCAGGTTTTCAGCCTTTTTTTAAAAACGCTGCAACATTACTCAATGCGTGGAGAACCAGAGGGCGCTGACTCTACGCTGTTGCTCCTAGATAAGTGACCTTCCTTCCGCTTTGACAGGTCGAATTCTGGGAGTCACCACTAACAATTTTTTTGCAAACCTCAGGTTTCTTGATGGGGCATAGAAGGTGAACCTAGTTCTAAGACAGACCGCAACGGTCTGGTAAAGAGCTAGTACTAGTGCCTGGAAGAAGATTCTTTTCCTGATAGGGAGCCAGTGTAGAGCGCACAGATGGGGTAATATCCGCACTCTGACTGGCAAGTTCAGAAGAAGGTGAGCTGCCACATTTTGGTCCACTTGTGGCCTATCCAACAGATGTTCTGGCAGTCCATACTAGAGGACATTACCGTAGTCCAACCTAGAGGTTATCAGGGCCTGGATAGGCATTTTGTGCAGTGAAGGACAGGTAGTGTAAGAACTTTTTCAAGGAGCATAGTATACCGAAGCAAGTGCCTACCACTACCTAATTTGAGGCTTAAAGGACAGGCTGTCATCGAATATGCCCCCAAGGTTCTTGACTATGCCTCCCTACGGGCCATGAGGGGGGGCATCTTCTGGCCAGAAAATCTTCCAACATTCTAGAGGGGTATTGCCAAAGAAAATAATTTCTGTTTTGTCAGCAGTGCACTTGAGTTGGCATACATACATACAGAGCAAAACTACAGTCAGACATGTTTGAATATGTAATCCTGAAATCTCCTCTCCCTTGCCACATGAGAACGGCCACTGCGACTCATCAGCGTAAGATATAACTTTTGCTCCAAGAACTTCAGCTATCTGGGCAAGAGGAGTGAGATAAATGTTAAACAGGGTTCGGCTTAGAGCAGGACCCTCGATAACTCCCACTGTCAATTCATGTGGTTTTGAAGAGATGGGAGGAATCCAAACTTGTTGGCTTTTGCCTGCTAAAAAAGAGGCAAGACAGTCCAGTGCCCGACCCATTATACTAACAGACTGGAGAGGTGCTAGAAGCCTGGAGTAGGGGACCGTATCAAAGGCTGCTGATGGCTCTAACATGATCGACACAGTCTTTCCCTTATATCTGAGATACTGTGAATGTATTTAGTAACCTCCATTAGCGCTGTCCCCGTACTGGCCCATCCTAGGATCAGGAGATAGAGGATGGGGGTACCTAGCCAGACTCAGAGGAGTCCCCTGAGGATGCTGGGGAGGGTTCTTTCAAGAATCTGCCAGCTAACAGGCCATCTAGTGACACTGGTAGTGGGAGGGTGTCACGCACTAGTAGGGCACCTTTCACTCCTAAAGCCCAGGTTACTAGAGTCCAGCCAGTTAGAGACAGGTCCACTTCTGCCAATTCCCACATTTCTCCTGTGTCTCAGAATTCCCAAGCCTCCCACCCTGAGGATAACACCCTAGAGAGGGAACTCAGAAAGCTGAGGTTAGAAGAGGCCAGGCTGAAGCTTAAACAGCAGCAGCTGGCCTTAGACAGGGAAACGCTGGATGTGGAAAGGGAAAGGCAGAGGTTGGGGTTAGTTCCCCATGGTGGCAGCAGCAGTGTTTTTGATAGCAATCCTGTAAGAGAGCAAGATTCCAGAAACCTGCATAAGATAGTTCCCCCTCACAAGGAGGGGGATGACATTAACAAGTGGTTTGCTGCACTTGAGAGGGCCTGTATGGTACAGTTGGTCCCTCAAAGGCAGTGGGCTGCTATCCTGTGGCTATTTTTCACTGGTAAGGGAAGGGATTGGCTCCTTACTGGCAGAGAAAGTGATGCTAATAATTACAAGGTTTTGAAGGATGCACTCTTGGATGGATTTGGCTTAACCACTGAACAATACAGGATAAAGTTCAGATACACCAGAAAAGAGTCCTCTCAAGACTGGACAGACTTTGTAGACTTTTCAGTGAAGGCCTTGGAGGGTTGATTACATGGCAGTAAGGTGACTGACTATGAAAGCTGGTATAATCTAATACTGAGAGAGCATATTTTGAACAAGTGTTTGATTTGTTGCGCCAGTGTAGGAGGCTGGCCTGGCTTATAGTGGGTACCTTGTGGTACTTACACCTTGTGCTAGGTCCAGTTATCCCTTATTAGTACATTAGTAGTGTTCTAGCAGCTTAGGCTGATAGAGGTAGCTATAGCAGAGTAGCTTAGGCTGAACGAGGAGGCATGCAAAGCTCCTACTATACCACTCATATCATATAGCACTATATCATAAGGAGCACAATACTCAGAGTTACTAAAAATAAAGGTACTTTATTTTAGTGACAATATGCCAAAAGTATCTCAGAAGATATACTCCCTTAGGAGGTAAGTCAAATACACAAAATATACACACAAACCAAAATCAGGTAAGTAAACAATTAGAAAAGTAGTGCAAACACTGTAGAACACAGTAGAATGCAATAGGAGACAATAGGCCTAGCGGGAACACAAACCATATACTATAAAAGTGGAATGCGAACCATGAATGGACCCCAGGCCTAGTGTAGTGTGTAGAGGGTCGCTGGGGGTGTAAGAAAACACTAAGGGGGTGATTCTAAGTCTGGCGGGCGGCGGAGGCCGCCCGCCAGACTTCCCCCTCCAGAATACCGCTCCGCGGTCGGAAGACCGCTGCGGTGATTCTGGGTTTTGCACTGGGCTGGCGGGCGACCGCCAAAAGGCCGCCCGCCAGCCCCGTGCAAAACAACCTTCCCACGAGGACGCCGGCTCAGAATTGAGCCGGCGGAGTGGGAAGGTGCGATGGGTGCAGTGGCACCCGTCGCGAATTTCAGTGTCTGCTAAGCAGACACTGAAATTCTTTGTGGGGCCTCTTACGGGGGCCCCTGCAGTGCCCATGCCATTGGCATGGGCACTCCAGGGGCCCCCAGGGGCCCCACGACACCCCATACCGCCATCCTGTTCCTGGCGGCTCTGGATGGCGGTATGGGGTGTCAGAATCCCCATGGCGGCGCAGCGAGCTGCGCCGCCATGGAGGATTGTTTAGGGCAGCGGAAAACCGGCGGGAGACCGCCGGTTTTCCACTTCTGACCGCGGCAAAACCGCTGCGGTCAGAATGCCCTGCGGGGCACCGCCAGCTTGTTGGCAGTGCTCCCGCCAACCCTGGCCCACGGTCCATGACCGCCGGGGTCAGAATGACCCCCTAAAGGTGTCCAAGATACCCCACCCCAAGAGCCTGAAAAGTAGGAGTAAAGTTACCCTACTACCCCAGAAAGACAGTAAAGTCGAGATAGGGGATTCTGCAAAGACAACAACTGACTGCAAAGCACTGAAGACTAATTCCTGGACCTAAGGACCTATAAAGGAATGGGACCAAGTCCAAGAGTCATGAAAGTGTCCAGGGGGGAAGGAGCCCACTAAACCCCGGGTGAAGGTGCAAAAGGGCTGCCTACGGGTGGAAGAAGCTGAAAGTTCTGCAATAACAGAAGATGCCAGGAACTTTTCCTTCACACAGAAGATGTCCCACGAAGTGCTGGAGGATGCAGAGTTGTTTCCACGCAGAAAGACCACAAACAAGCCTTACTAGCTGCAAAGGTTGCTGTTGAAGAAAATGGGTGCTGTCCGGACCCAGGAAGGACCATGAGGTCGCCACTTGGAGGAGGAGACAGAGGGGGCACTCAGCAAGACAGAGAGCCCATGCAGAAGCAGGCAGCTCCTGCAGAAGCACTTGAACAGGTGTTCAAGAAATCTGAGCAAGGCTGTCATCTGAACACTACAAAGGAGGGTCCCACGAAGTCGGTGGTCAACTCAGTGAGTTCAGCAATGCAGGACGGAGTGCTGGAGACCTGGGCTATGCTGTGCATGAAGGATCTCTTGCAAGAGTGAACAGAAGCCCTAGCAGCTGCAGTTCACACAGTACACAGGATTACTGTCTGGCGTGGGGAGGCAAGGACTTACCTCCACCAAATTTGGACAGAAGGACCACTGGGCTGTTGGGGTCACTTGGATTCAGCTCCTGTGTTCCAGGGACCACGCTCGTCGAGATGAGAGGGGACCCAGAGGACTGGTGAATCAGACGTTTGGTGCCTGCGGTAGCAGGGGGAAGGCTCCGTCAACCCACAGGAGATTTCTTCTTGGCTTCCAGTGCAGGGTGCCTCAGTGACACAGTTAGGCATCACACAGGGAACACATTTAGGCCACAAACTATGAGCACTTGGGTCCTGGCTAGCAGGATCCAAGTGAGACAGGCAAAAACAAACTGACACACAAGTAAAAAATGGGGGTGACATGCCAGGCAAGATGGTACTTTCCTACAGTGACCTCGTGCAATAGAAATGGCAGTGAAAGGGTGCATGCACCATTTCACACAGGCTGCATTGGCAGTCATGTAAAAGCCTTGGTATGGGCTCCCTATGGGTGGCAAAAGAAATGCTGCAGTCCATAGGGATCCCCTGGAACCCCTATGCCCTGGGTATCTAAGTACCATATACTAGGGACCTATTAAGGGTGACCAGTATGCCAATTTTGGAAGAAATATTGGGTTACCAGTATGCAGTGACACAATTTAGAGGAGAGAGAGCATAAGCACTGGGTCCTGGTTAGCAGGAACCCATTGACACAGTTAAACACACTGACATCTCGAAGAAATTGGGGGTAACATGGCAAAAAGATGGTACTTTCCTACAATGAGGCACACACTCAATGACTAACTCCGCGCCAATGTATTTATATTGGAAAAATATATTTTGTTCCTTCACTTCTAAAAACAAGAGGATTTTGTTGCAGGTAAGTACATTTGCAAGTAATTATCGAGCAAATGTATCAAAGACACTTTTATTAGATTTCGCAATCAAAACAGTTTACGGGTAAGTAACACTTTTCACTTTAAAAAGTTGACACTGCAATTTTCAGAATAATCTTAGTGGGGGCAAAAAAGTGTTAGTGCAGTTTTGAGGTAAGTACTCAACTTACAGTTCCAGTCTCCGGGGGTTAGAATGTCCACAGGTCGAGGTTCAGGTTGACCCCAAACTGACACCACCAGCAACACGGGGCCAGCCGGGTGTAGAGGTCAAAGTTGAAGATAGATTTAGGATTGGATCCCATGGAGACTGGGGGCACACAGAAACAGATCTGCTGGCAGGTAAGTTCCAGCGACTTCGGAAGGCAGACCTGGGGGTTTAGGTGAACACCAGGGGGGCCACAGGTCAGCACCAAATACACACCCTCAGAGGCACAGGGGCAGCCGGGTGCAGGGTACAAACACAGCTTTGGGCTACCAATGCTTTTCAAGAGGGGGACACCGGGGGTCACAAAATGCTGCAGGATGGGTCCAGGGGGTCGGTTCCGGAAAACCACATGCTGGACAAGGAGGAGGGCTGCCTGCTGAACGTTGCTGCTCCAGAGGTTGGATTCTCCAAGGCCAGGAGGCTGCGGGTGCAGGGGTACCTTTAGGTTTTGGGAATCGTCGTCTGCTTCTCTTACAGTCAGGGGGTCTTCCAGATTTAGGCTGCAGGCGTCGTCATGTTGGCTAGGAGGGGTCAACCCGGGGTAGACACAAGGTCAGAATCGCCTGGGTACCAGCTCTAGTTGGGTGGGCCACCTGGACATGGGCCGTGGGGGTTACAGAGGTCAGAAGGCAGTAGCCACTGGCTACTGTCCCTGAGGGTGGCTACACCCTTCCTGCGCCCACTCTCTTTGGTTAGCAGGGCACACTCCTAACCCCATTGATCCCTGTCCTCCAAACCAAGATGGGGGATTCTGCAGGGAGGGGTCACTTCAGCCCTGGACACTTTAGGGGTGGTGTAGCTGAAGTGGTCACTCCTTCTTGTTTTTCATAATTTTCCCTTTGGACGTGCTGCCAAAAGTGGGTCTTTGTCCGGTGGGCAGGCATTTCCACTAGCTGGAGTGCCCTTGGGCACTGTAACAAGAGGCCTGAACCTTTGAGGCTCACCGTAAGGTGTTAAAATTCCTGCAGGGGGAGGTGTGAAGCACCTCCACCCAGTGCAGGCTTTGTTTTCGGCCTCAGAGAGCACAAAGGCTCTCACCCCATGAGGTCAGAAACTTGTCTAGAAGTGGCAGGCTGACACAGACGGGGCAGTCCTGGACTAGAGGTTTGGCTAAACTACAGGAGGCATCTCTAAGATGCCTTCTGGGTGCATTTTTCAATAAATTCAACACTGGTATCAGTGTGGGTTTATTGTGTTGAGAAGTTTGATACCAAACTTCCAATACTTCAGTGAAGCCATCATGGAACTGTGAATTTCTTAATGACAAACTCCCCGCCCATGTATTCAATATGGCCACACTGCACTTACAATGTCTAAGAATGGACTTAGACACTGTAGGGGCATATTGCTCATGCATCTATGCCCTCACCTGTGGCATAGGGCACCCTGTCTTAGGTCTGGAAGGCCTGCTAGAGGGGTGACTTACCTGTGCCACAGGCAGGGGTTGGTGCACATGGCACCCTGAGAGGGGTGCCATGTTGACTTTGCCTTTTTCTCCCCACCAACACACACACAAGTTGCAATGGTAGTGTGCATGTGTTTGGTGAGGTGTCCCTTAGAGTGGTATAACACATGCTGCAGCCCTTAGGGACTCTCCCTGGTCACAGGGCCCTTGGTACCATGGGTACCTTTTACAAGGTACTTAGCTGAGTGCCAGGGTTGTGCCAATTGTGGGAACAATGGTACAGCTTTGGGAAACAACACTGGTGCTGGGACCTGGTTAGCAGGATTCCAGCACACTCTGAGTCAAGTAAGCATCAACACTAGGCAAAAAGTGTAGGGGTAACCATATGAAAAGGGGCACTTTCCTACAAAGGTAAAGAGTGAAGATTGCATTTCATGACCACCAGGAGCATTTTCATTACTTCGTTATGCCTTCTGCTTTTTCCAAAGCCCCAACTGTTTATCAGCTTCTAGTTAGTTATATATTTTATGATATATTGACACCTTTTGTATTATGTATCTGGATGGCCTTTTGTTTCTTCAAATGCATTTAAACAAAATGTTTACAAAACATTTGCGTCTATTTTCAATTTAATTATTTATATTCAAAGGCTGAAAATATGTTTCTGAGGTGTACTCAATTACCGACCTAGCATTTAGAACTTCAGATCAAAGCCTACGTATGGATCCAGTCAAAGTTGCTATAATCATGGGTGCCCAACTCTGTCGAACATTAAAAAAAAAATACAGACATCCTTTGAGTTCACAAACTTTTATAGGCACTTCATTAAATGCCTCCACCTTAGTTTTGGTTATCACTAAAATGAAAAACGAAATACCCATTTAGTGGATATTGAAAGAAATGTTATTTAATAATCAATTACTGCAACATCCAGATTGCGAGAAACAGGTGTATCCTAGTTTGTAGTGGAAGTAATTCTGTCTAAACGACACCTTGCCACTGATACACTCTATCCTATGTGCTAAGTTTCATTAACACTGCTTTCAGATGAAACCAATTATATTTTCTAGTCTCTATCGTATTGACTAATTTCCATGACATTGCTTTCAAATTATAGGAATTATACATTATACAATTGAAAATTGCTTGCTTTTAAGGAGGTCTTTAGTCATTCATTGCAGTATTTGGAGAAGCATTGCTAGCTGCTGGCCTAGATGGCCTACATTGTTTGGTGCTGCCATGCTGATACTATATATTCCATCAACACCAGGCAAAGTGTTCAATGGGGTCTTTCTGAAAATAAGAAAGGAACAAGTCGACGCTCAGTTGCAAAACCAGCAAGCGGGCTTCCACAAAGATAGATCCTGCACAGACCAGATTGCAACACTTAGCATTCTCACTAAACAGTCGTTGGAATGGGACTCACCCTTCTAAGTCAACGTCATCAACTATGAGAAGGTATTCAACAGTGTGGACAGAGAGACCCCAGGAAACTTCTCTGCGACTACAGTGTACCAGATAAACTTGTAAGAATGATCAAGAACTCTTATGAGGGAATGACCTGCAAAATAGTTCATGGAGGACAACTGATGGAAGCCTTCCAAGTGAGGGCCGGAGTCCACCAGGGTTGTTTGGCCATAGACTGGATCATGAAGACATTCACAACAAGGAGAAGAAATGGGATCCAAGGGACACCTTGGCCGCAGCTTGACTACCTGGACTTTGTAGAAGATCTGGCCCTACTCTCCCATACCCATCTGCGGATGCAAAAGATGCCTGGCAATGTGGCAGCCACAGGGGAAAAATCAGGACCTTGAAGGCTAACAGGGTAAGCACAACTTCAGTCACTCTTGCAGACGATGCACTAGAAGGGGTTGTGGTCTTCACCTACCTGTGCAGTGTCATAGATAAGCAGAGTGGCACAGATGCCGCTGTCAAGGCAAGAATCAGCAAAGCAAGGGCTGCATTCATTCAGCTAAAGAAGGTCTGGAGCTCCAAGGACCCAATGCTTCAACCGCAAAGTCCTGACCTTTATTAACACCTGTCTGAGGAAAATCCTCCAAGTTCATTGGCCAAACACCGATCTATGGGAGCAGCAGATGTTCCAACTCCCTGCTCATAAAGAAATCATGAAAAGACGCTGGAACTGGATAGATCACATCAATCACCACCAGGCAAACACTGATCCAGAACCCTCAAGGGAAAAGGAAAAGAGGAAGGCCAAGAAACAGCTGGTGTGGAAGCCTCAAGGGTGATTGGAAGGGGATGACTTATTCCAGGAGTCAGAGTGAAAGAAAAGGCCAGAAAAGAGATGGATGGAGAGTCCTGGTTGATGGACCATACCCTAGAAGGGATAGTAGGCATAAGTAATGAGTCAGCTGCCCCTGAAACTGCAGGCTTCCTTTGCTGTTGTGAGGGTGAGTAATAGGGTGTGTGATGCATGTTCAGGAATGACCCTCCAGCTCATGTGACAGAAGTTCTCTAGCCCCCTCCCACCTCCTGAGAGAGTTGACCAGTGACACACCTTTAGCGAGGAGCCAGTGGTGGCCTGGGGTTTTCTGGGCCCAATCCCAGGTGGTGCCAGACCTTTGTGACAGCAGGTGAGTGGAGGAGGAGGGCACTTTTTGACGAGGAACTGTGGAAGAGTCGTCACTGCAGTTTGCTTTCACTTTGACTGGTTTGTCTGCAGGGAGTTGGAGAGGCGTGAGTGAGATGGTAACAGCTTCAGTCTGTGAGCTGTCAAGGTGGTATCATGGAGGCCACTTCCACTGCATCCACCCGATGGGGTGTGCCTGTGATCAGAGAGGAGGAAAACCTATTTGCATTTAAGGGTGTATTGGATGCCACCTTCTAATACTTCATGACTACATCTGACTGGATCATATAACTTCCACTGACACGTTTGGCTGAACCTGATCACAGTAAACAAGAAACGGAATGACACATATCTGAGGCTTGAAGAAGAACCAGAAGGCATTGAATTGTGGACTGCATAGTGATGAAGAACTGAGAGATGTGCAGAGAATATCGTTGAGGTCCATGAATGTCTTGGTGAAGAAATGGCACACACGTCAGTGACCATTAAGACAGTGTTGAAGGCAGCAGAACACAATAATGAGGCTAGTCTAGTAAGGTAATTCAAACTGAACAGGTGGTGACAGAGATGAGTACTAAGATCTAGACTTTGGAGAGTGATGTCAGCAAGGCAAAGAACTGCTTTGCTGACCACACTGCGTTTAAGGACTGTGCGGTCAGCAGTGCCATGAAACTGGACTCTAGTGCCGAGAGGCTTGAAAATTATGTGTGTGGAGCAAACCTCCATGTGTTGCGCGACCTGGTTTTAGCCCTTTAGGAAACTTTTCTGACGTCACTGAAAACGCAAAAAATGGTTCACAAAGCTGCTGAGAGCCAACCATCTCAAGATCAGAAAGACAAACTGATTAACCAACATTTTTCATGGCTTAACATTAATAACCGGGGCACAGGCCACCCACAGCAAACCCTGTTTAACTTGTGTTCAAAAGAAACCTCATCATTCAAAACCTGGAGGCTTATTGCAACCCCCTATTGAAAATATGAGCACTGAGGGTCAACATCTATCTGTGGACTTTATTGCACAGTTATCTACGCCCCAGCTATTCATATGTTTGCTTGTTGTTGTGGCCTATTTCAATAAGGCTGCTCATATCATCCCTCTTACCAAATTACCTTCAGCTCCCAAATGGGCCATGAGATATCTTAAAAACATTGCACAGCTAAAGGGCCTTCCTAAGATTTTACTTACTGACTGAGGTGCACAGATCATCACAAGAATTTAGAATAAATCTATTCTAAATATTGGTACTATCAATTATAAATTTATGACATAGTGACCTAAGATGAGTAGGCATAAGGAAATAATAAATTCATCTATTCATGGTGGTGGAACATCAGGAAGAATGAGTCATGTGGAATCTAGTTGGAGAATTTGCCTACATTTACTGCTTGCACAGTTCCTAGGGTTACTCACCTTGTTTTTGTTCCACCTGGTTTCATCCGCTACTATCCTACATGGTCAGGTCCCTCATCGGTCCCTTCAGTCCAAGCCGTGCCTTTCCACCTCATCGCAGTTCAGGAAGCATCAATGTGCCATCACACAAAGTCAAACTGAAGATGAGCCTGAGTCTGGGCACCACAGTACAATGTCCTGGATGTAGTTGCGCTATCTGCAAAGCCCATACATAGGCCTGAGTAACACCTGTAATTTTCTCCTCTGTGTATTTGACTTTTCTCGATCGAAGGGTTGGTGGGATCTTAAGCAGTCAGTGGGTCTAGCCCTTCAGTTCCAATGGATGGTACATCCTCTGATCTACATTCCCTTATCCAACCAGCCCTTGCCTAATCATTTCAGCCTCTTTGCTATGCTTGATGCCTAGACAGGGCAGAATGATAAATATCTGGAGCAGATGCGCATGTGCGCAGGAAGCAGTTGCCCTATGAAAGGCATCTAGAGGTTTCTAACAAAAAGGGACTCAGATACACTGGTGGAAAGCTCCTGCAGCGTGTACAAGATATCAGGTTTTACATTGTAGATGCCTTGCTGCTGGGTATATTTGCATTGGTCAATAAGGCATGGAGTTGGCAATGAGAGGGTGTCGGTGACACCTTTATCCGGCTCCCAGGAGACCCAATTCTTGTTCTGTCTAATAACCTACACTTTTGTGTTTGTTGGTCTGTGGTGAGCCCTTTTAGAAAGGACATCAAAACCCCCTGGCCCTGATTCACAAAGGTAAACTTACACTTTAAGTAAGTTTATAATTTTTGGCATTCACAAACTACAAGTTTAATTTTATTAATAGTGATTTTAAGACTGCGGAGACTCAGCAGTGAGGGCAGAGTACTCTGCACATAAAAAGGTAGGACAGGCCTATCTTTTTATGTGCGGGGACTCTGCACAAACGGATAGCCCGTCCATTCTTTTTATGTGAGGAGTTCTCCGTCCCAACTGAGGAATATCCCAGTCGTAAAATTATTATTAGTCAAATTGAACTTGTAGTTTGTGAATAACTAAAAAGTAGTAAATGTATATAAAAGTGTAAGTTTACTTTTGTGAATCAAGACTTCTGAGTTCAGTTTAACCATTCTAATCTTTTAAACACATTTTTTTGCGAAGTCTAGCGCCACCATCTACAGGCACTGTTAAGAGGTCACCATTAAAGCCATGTTCTGCTCTTTATACATTTTGGGGTTATTATAACTTTGGAGGAGGTGGTAATCCATCCCAAAAGTGACGGTAAAGTGACGGATATACCACCAGCCGTATTACAAGTCCATTATATCCTATGGAACTCGTAATACGGCTGGTGGTAAATCCGCCACTTTTGGGACGGATTAACACTGCCTCCAAAGTTGTAATAACCCCCTTTGTCCTGTAAGCGCTCGGTCCTGGAGCCAGTGTTTTCCGGCACGGGGCACTGGCACTTGTGTTTGAGGGCCAGCACTTATTTTTGAGGGCAGGCACTTATTTTTCAGCCTCAAGCATTTACTGCGAGGAAAAGACAAAAAATGTGAAAGACGGGGTTGGATAATAACGAAAAGTGTCAGAAAGGGAGAACGCAGAAAGCTGCAAGTGTGAGTTGAAGGGGCAGAGAGGGGCTGTAAATGGATTAAAGAGGCCCAAGATGGCTCCAGTATTACGTTGCCTCAGTATTCTGTGCTCACACCTTTATTTGCAGCAGTTGCGAGTTTCAGAGGAGAGCTTTTATTACACGTTTTTATTTACATATTAAGTACTGTCCTGGAGTGCACTGTCCTGTTCTCATAAGTTGGTGGAGTCATTGTGTTAGTGTGTTACTACATGCACAGGGAAGCAGAAAAGACTGGAGGAGGCCTCGAAGGTCACCTATTTCACATACTTAAAGGAAATTCTTTTTAGCTTAAATAACTACTTTATGGCTGCACCTTAGCAGAAGCAGACACACCCATCTGCACCAAAACTTCTAAGACACTCACACACAATGTATAGAGTAGCACCCTCACCCAGCCACTGCAGACTGTCTGAAGCCTCCCACTCCTTGTTGCTTAACACTGCCAGGGGGAATGGACCAAAGTGAAGTAATGTAGGAGGGAGTACCAGCTCCAGGCACCCTCAGGATCATACAGCAAGGGCACTGTCCGGGCACATGGAGGACAGGTGCAGTAATGCACTGTCCGGGTACATGGACGACAGGTGCATCAAGGGCACTTTCTGGGCACACACAGGACAGGTGCAGCAAGGGCACTGTCTGGACAAATAGAGGACAGGTGCAGCAAGGGCACTGTCCGGGCACACACAGGACAGGTGCAGCAAGGGCACTGTTTGGGCACATAGAGGACAGGTGCAGCAAGGGCACTGTCCGGGCACTCACAGGACAGGTGCAGCAAGGGCACTCTCTGGGTACACAAAGGACAGGTGCAGCAAGGGCACTGTCTGGGCACATGGAGGACAGGTGCAGGAAGGGCACTGTCTGGGCACTCACAGGACAGGTGCAGCAAGGGCACTCTCTGGGTACACAAAGGACAGGTGCAGCAAGGGCACTGTCTGGGAACATGGAGGACAGGTGCAGCAAGGGCACTATCTGGGCACCCACAGGACAGGCACAGCATGGGCACTGTCCGGGCACATGGAGGACAGGTGCAGCAAGGGCACTCTCTGGGTACACAAAGGACAGATGCAGCAAGGGCACTGTGCGGGTACACATAGGAAAGGTGCAGCAAGGGCACTATCTGGGCACACACAGGCAGGTGCAGCAATGGCACTGTCTGGGGACACGAAGGACAGGTGCAGCAAGGGCACTGTCCGGGCACACATAGGAAAGGTGCAGCAAGGGCACTGTCCGGGCACATGGAGGACAGGTGCAGCAAGAGCACTGTCCGGGTACACATAGGAAAGGTGCAGCAAGGGCACTATCTCGGCACACACAGGACAGGTGCAGCAATGGCACTGTCTGGGCACATGAAGGACAGGTGCAGCAAGGGCACTGTCTGTGCCCACACAGGACAGGTGCAGCAAGGGCACTGTCCGGGCCCACATAGGAAAGGTGCAGCAAGGGCACTATCTGGGCACACACAGGACAGGTGCAGCAATGGCACTGCCTGGGCACATGGGGGACAGGTGCAGCAAGGGCACTGTCCAGGCACATGGAGGACAGGTGCAGCAAGGGCACTATCTGGGTACACAAAGAACAGGTGCAGCAAGGACATTGTCTGGGCACATGGAGGACAGGTGCAGCAAGGGTACTTTCCCGGTACACACAGGACAGGTTGTAGGAGTCTGGCCTGGTTTGTAGTAGGTACCATGGGTACTTACACCTTACACCAGGTCCAGTTATCCCTTGTTAGTGAATGTAGTAGTGTTCTAGCAGCTTAGGCTGATAGAGGTAGCTATAGCATACACTAAAAAAGTGGAATGTGAATCACGAATTCCCCCCCTAGACAAGTGTAGTGTGTGCAGAATCGCTGGGAGAGTAAGAATACAGTAAAGGTAAGTAAATTACCCCACCCCAGAGCCCAGAAAAGCAGGAGTAAAGTACTGCAAGTTACCTTAGGACACACTCCACGTTGTTTTGGGGATTTTGCAGCAGCCAACCAAGTCTGCAAGGAACAACTGCTGGATTATTGGACCTGAAGACCTGCAAAGGAAGTGGACCAAGTCCAGAAGTCGAAAGAAGTTCCAGGAAGGACAGGAGCCCCTGCCAACCCAGAAGAGGGTTCAAAAGAAGAGTCCCTGGTTAGTTGAAGACTGCAGAAATGCACCCTAGGAAGATGCCAGCGGGTTCCTCTATGATGCAAAAGGTGTCACACGGCATGAAGATCGTTGCAGATGAGATTTCGTGTTGGAAGGTGCCAGCAAGCCTTGCCTACAGCAAAAGTGCGTTTTTCATCAAAATGGCGCTGGAAGGACCCAGGAGGGACATGGGGGCCTCAACTCTGTGTGAGGAGGAAGAGGGGGCTCTCAGCACTTTCAGAGAGCCCCCAGGATGCCAGCCAGTACCCCAAGAAGCCGCAGAATCTGGGATCAAAGGAGGTGCAAAATGCGGTTGATACAGCACAACAAAAGAAGGTCCCACACCACCGGAGAACAACTCAGCAAGTTGAGCGTCACAGGGTGGAGTGCTAGGGACCTGGGCCACGCTGTGCATGAAGGAATTTGGCAAAAAGTGCACAGAGGCCCCAGGAGGCGAAGAAGACACAGTATACAGGGATACCATTGTGCTTGGGGAAGGCAAGGTCCTACCTACTACAAATTGTGTCAGCAGGACCTCAGGACAGTCTATGTTGATGATGTCCACCCTCTGTGTCCTGAGGCACATGCTTGTTGCTGTGAGAGGAGTCCCAGGGCACCGGTCGTCGCCCTGGAAGATGCCTGCTTGGAGCAGGGGAGTTACTCTGTCCCGCCACAGGAGATTTCTTCGGTCCTTGTGGTGCAGGATAAAGACAGGGAATCCCCAGAGCATGAACACCATGGAAACTGTTGCAGTTGCTGACTTGGAGCTGAGGTTGCTGAAGAAAAGTGTCTCCTGTAGACACTTTGTTGCAGTTACAGCGTTTCTTGGAGCAGGCTGCGGTTGATCTGAGGTCAGAGGATGCTGAAGTTGTTGCAGAGGATTCCTGAAGGAAACTTGCATGCAGAATCTGAAGAGAGCCCACGGGAGAGACCCTAAATAGCCCAGAGAAGGGGATTGGCTACCTTACCAGGTATGGACCTATCAGGATGGGTCTCTGACGTCACCTGCTGGCACTGGCCACTCAGAGCCCTCCAGAGTGCCCCCACACCTTGCAAAGCAAGATGGCTGATGTCTGGGTCACACTGGAGGAGCTCCGGGCACCACCCCTGGGATGGTGATGGACAGGGGAGCGGTCCGTGGACCGGTGTAGACTGGTTTATGCAAGGAGGGCACCATCTGTGGCCTTCAAAGAATCCCCAGCCTGTAACACCTATTTCCAAGGGGAGAGGGTGTAACACCCTGCTCTCAGAGGAAATGCTTTGTTCTGCCTTCCTGGGACTGGGCTGCCCAGACCCCAGGAGGCCAGAACCCTGTCTGTGAGGTGGCAGCAGCTGTAGCTGCAGTGCAAGCCTCAGAGAGCTGGTTTGGCAGTACTGGAGTCCATGGTGGAGCCCCCAGGATGCATGAAATTGGCTCCCCAATATCAGATTTGGAATGGGGGGACAATTCTATGATCTTAGACATGTTACATGGCCTTATTTGGAGTTACCTTTGTGAAGCTACATATAGGTATTGACCTATATGAAGTGCAGGTGTGTAATGGTGTCCCCTGTAGGAGGCTGGCCTGGCTGATAGTGGGTACCTGATGGTACTTACACCTTGTGCCAGGTCCAGTTATCCCATATTAGTAGATTAGTAGTGTTCTAGCAGCTTAGGCTGATAGAGGTAGCTATAGTAGAGCAGCTTAGGCTGAACTAGGAGACATGCAAAGCTCCTACAATACCACTTATATCATATAGCACTATATCATAAGAATCACAATACTCAGAGTTACTAAACATAAAGGTACTTTATTTTAGTAACAATGTGTCAGAAATATCTCAGAGGATATACTCCCTTAGGAAGTAAGTAAAATACACAAAATATATACACAAACCAAAATCAAGTAAGTAAACAGTTAGAAAAGTAGCGCAAACACTGTAGAATACAATAGGATGCAATAGGCCTAGGGGCAACACAAACCATATACTCTAAAAGTGGAAGGCGAACCACGTATGGACCCAGGGCCTAGTGTAGTTTGTAGAGGGTTGCAGGGAGTGTAAGAAAACACTAAGGGTGTCCAAGATACCCCACCCCAAGACCCTGAAAGGGAGGAGTAAAGTTACCCTACTTCCCCAAAAACACACTAAATTCACGATAGGAGATTCTGCAAAGACAGCAACTGTCTGCAAAGCACTGAAGACGGATTCCTGGATCTGAAGACCTGCAAAGGAAGGGGACCAAGTCCAAGAGTCACAAAAGTGTCCGGGGGGGGCAGGAGCCCACTAAACCCCAGATGTAGGTGCAAAATGGCTGCCTCTGGTTGGATGAAGCTGAAGATTCTTCAAAAATGGAAGGTGTCAGGAACTTCTCCTTTGCACAGAAGATGTCCCACGGCGTGCTGGAGGATGCAGAGTTGTTTTCATGCAGAAAGACCACAACAAAGCCTTGCTAGCTGCAAAGGTCGCAGTTGAAGAAAATGGGTGCTTCCCGGGCCTAGGAAGGACCAGGAGTTGGCCCCTTGGAGGAGGAGACAGAGGGGCACTCAGCAATACAGAAAGCCCATGCAGAAGCAGGCAGCACCCACAGAAGCACTTGAACAGGCATTCAAGAAATCTGAGCACGGCAATCATTTCAACACTACAAAGGAGGGCCCCACGAAGCCGGTGGTCAACTCAGCGAGTTTAGCAATGCAGGATGGAGTGCTGGGGACGTGGGCTATGCTGTGCATGAAGGATGCCTTGCAAAAGTGCACAGAAGCCCTAGCAGCTGCAGACCACACAGTGCAGAGGATTACTGTCTGGCGTAGGGAGGTGAGGACTTACCTCCACCAAATTTGGACAGAAGGACCACTGGACTGTTGGGGTCACTTGGATCTGGCTCCTGTGTTCCAGGGACCATACTCGTCAAGATGAGAGGGGACCCAGAGGACCAGTGATGCAGAAGTTTGGTGCCTGCGTTAGCAGGGGGAAGATTCCGTCGACCCACTGGAGATTTCTTCTTGGCTTCTAGTGCAGGGGGAAGGCAGACAGTCCTCAGAGCATGCACCACCAGGAAACAGTCAAGAAAGCCGGCAGGATTAGGCACTACAATGTTGCTGGAAGTCTTCTTGTTACTTTGTTGCAGTTTTGCAGGCGTCCTGGAGCAGTCAGCGGTCGATCCTTGGCAGAAGTCGAAGAGGGAGATGCAGAGGAACTCTGGTGAGCTCTTGCATTCGTTATCTGAAGAGAAACCCACAGGAGAGACCCTAAATAGCCCTCAGAGGAGGATTGGCCACCTACCCTGGTAAGCACCTATCTGGAGGGGTCTCTGATGTCACCTTATGGCACTGGCCACTCAGAGGTCTCCAATGTGCCCTCACACCTCTGCCTTCAAGATGGCAGAGGTCTGGGATACACTGGAGGAGCTCTGGACACCACCCCTGAGGTGGTGATGGACAGGGGAGTGGCCACTCCCCTTTCCTTTGTCCAGTTTCGCGCCAGAGCGGGGCTGGGGGATCCCTGAACCGGTGTAGACTAGCTTATGCAAGGAGGGCACCATCTGTGCCCTTCAAAGCATTTCCAGAGGCCAGGAGAGGCTCCTCCTCTCAGGCCCTTAACACCTATTTCCAAAGGGAGAGGGTGTAACACCCTCTCTCAGAGGAAATCCTTTGTTCTGCCTTCCTGGGACTGGGCTGCCCAGACCCCAGGAGGGTAGAAGCCTGACTGTGGGTTGGCAGCAGCGGTAGCTGCAGTGAAAACCCCAGAGAGCTAGTTTGGCAGTACCTGGGGTCCATGCTGGAGCCCCAGGGATGCATGGAATTGGCACCCCAATACCAGATTTGGCATGGGGGGACAATTCCATGATCTTAGACATGTTACATGGCCATATTCGGAGTTACCATTGTGAAGCTACACATAGGTATTGACCTATATGTAGTGCATGTGTGTAATGGTGTCCCCGCACTCACAACGTCTGGAGAAATAGCCCTGAACTATGTGGGGGCACCTTTGCTAATGCAATGGTGCCCTCACACTTAGTAACTTTGCACCTAACCTTCAGCAAGTGAAGGTTAGACATATAGGTGACTTATAAGTTACTTAAGTGCAGTTAAAATGGCTGTGAAATAGTGTGCCCACTATTTCACGCAGGCTGCAATGGCAGTCCTGTGTAAGGGTTTGTCTGAGCTTCTTATGGGTGCCAAAATAATTTCTGCAGCCCATATGGATCTCCTGGAACCCCAATGCCCTGGGTACCTAGGTACCATGTACCAGGGACTTATAAGGGGGGTCCAGTATGCCAATTGAAATTGGTAAATGAAGTCACTGGCCTACAGTGACAAATTTACAAGCAGAAAGAGCATAAGCACTGAGGTTCTGATTAGCAGAGCCTCAGTGACACAGTTAGGCACTACACAGGCATACACATTAGGCCACAAACTATGAGCACTGGGGTCCTGAATAGCAGGATTCCAGTGAGACAGGCAAAACACACTGACATATAGGTTTTTATCTATGAGCACTGGGGTTCTGGCTAGCAGGATGCCAGTGACACAGTAAAAGCACACTGACACACACTCACAAACAGGCCAAAAGTGGGGGTAACCATACTAGAAAGAGGCTACTTTCTCACACAACACCCTCCCCCCCCAAACGAAGGGCAATTAGGCTAACCTTGGCCAGTTGAGACTTTATTGTCTAAGTGGTGATAAGTGGAAAGTAGATCTGCAATAGAGTGGGTACTCCCTTTATCATCCACTATATGGTTACTTCCATTTGGGGATTTAAACCACCCTGTTTGGTGATTTGTACCTAGCCAACAGTGTGAGTGTAAATTCTCAGAGTTCCTATTAGTAGGTTTTAAAGTTGGGCAGTGGGATTGGTCCACTGGGCCTATGTCAAATGCAGGAAATGCTAGACAGGGATGCTGTCTCAATAAAGCCATAGCTGGGCACAAACTTTGTCCATATGGCTGTTAGAGAGAACAGGTTTGCTGTTTCTCTTGAGTTGGAGCAGGGCAGGGCTGCTGTCCTATAAGCTCCTCACTAGGACAGGGCTGCGGTCCTAAGTGTTTAGAGGCAGTGCAGGACGGCTGCACTAAAGTTTCTCTGGGAGGGCTGGAGGGATGCTCCATATTTACTAAAATAGTGCAATTTTGCACATCTGGCTAAGTAGTTCCACAGAGAGGTACTTTTACCTCTGGGAGTCCAGCTGCAGTAGCTGAGGGCTCCTTTGGTACAGGTTCCACCCCAGGAGAGGTTTCTCCCTCCACAGGAATGGTATCCTTAGTGGCAGGGAGGGTAAGGGATACTTTGATGCCTTTTTTATCTGTTGGTGGAGAGGGATTCTGAGATTTCAGGCCTTTTTCTCTCCTTTGCTATTTCATTTCACCAGAAATGAGAGGAAGCAATTCTTCGGGGATACCCAGCATGGATGCATGGGTACTAAACTCTACCTCAGCCCAACCTGAGGCCTTTAGTTCATTACCTAAGAGACAATCTAGAGGTAAGCTAGGTGATACCACCACCTGCTTAGGGCCAGTAACTCCATCCCAAATAAGTTGAACTACAGCTAAGGGGAGAGACTGAGTGGAGTTATTGACGTCAGTAACTTAGTACTTCTGTCCAAGGAGGTGTTGTGCTGGTGACATCAGGTGTTCAGTCAACAAAGTGATATTGGCACCTGTGTCCCTGTAGGCCTGGGCCTCAACACCATTTATTAAGATTGACTGCCTTTGCCTATCCATGTTAAGGGGACAAGCAGCCAAGGTTGCAAGGCCAATGCCACCAGGTGTGACAGAAACTGTCTTGGGACTGTCTAGCCCAGTTTCTATTATGGTCCCAAAAGTGAACCCAACTACACCTTTAGTTTGACCATTGCCAGTAGTCCCACCACTATTACCTCTATTGCTCGGGGCACTAGAGTCTGATGTCTTAGTGGTGGTAGGCTCAGGGGCTTTACCTGTGCAGGACTTATCCCCTGGCCAATGGCCTTTATTTCTACACACATAGCACCAAGGCTTTTTCTGATTGTGTGAAGAGTTTGAAGAAGATGAAGATGTTTTATCCCCCCACCCAGAGGAGAGTTTTGGACCTGAAGAAGGATTTTTATGTTTACTTTTATCCCCATGCTTGTCCTGAGATTTTCACCATCTTTCTTCTTGCCATCCTTGTCACCCCCTGTATGAGCTTTTCTGCTCACCCTTGTTCTAACCCATTTGTCTGCCTTCTTTCCCAATTCTTGGGGAGAGGTCAGATCTGAGGCCATAAGGTACTGATGTAACAAGTCAGACACACAATTATTCAAGATATGCTCTCTCAAAATCAAATTATATAGGCTTTCATAGTCAGTCACCTTACTGACATGTAACCAACCTTCTAGGGCCTTCACAGAACCGTCCACTAAGTCTGTACAGTCCTGTGATGACTCCTTTCTGGTCTCTCTAAACTTGAGTCTCTACTGTTCAGTGGTTAAGCCCAGACCACCCAAGAGTGCATTCTTAAGAATTTGGTAATTATCTGCATCATCCTGTCTGACAAGAAGTCTGTCTCTCCCCTTGCCAGATAAGGATAACCAAAACATAGCAGCCCACTGTACATGAGGGACCCTCAGAACTTTACAGGCCCTCTTAAGTGCAGCAAACCACTTGTTGATGTCATCACCATCTTTGTAGGGAGGGACAACCTTGTGCAGATTTCATTGAATCAAATGAAGGTTCCCTAGCATTTGAATTTCTAAAACTGCTGCTGCCACCATGGGGAACTAACCCCAAGCCCAGCCTCTCTTTCTCCACAGCCAGGGATTCCCTGTTTAAGGCAAACTACTGCTGCATTAGCTTCAGTCTGGCCTCCTCTAACCTCAGCTTTCTGAGTCCCCTATCTAAGGACTGACCCTCAGGGTTAGAATTATGTGAAGCCTCTGAAACAGAGGTAAGATGAGTGTACAGAGGCAGACCTATCTCTAACAGGGGACACTCTGGTGACCTGGTGTGAGAAGGTAGCCTCTTTCTAGCCTTGTTACCCCCACTTTTGGCCTGTTTGTGAGTGTATGTCAGGGTGTTTGTCACTGTTTTCACTGTCTCACTGGGATCCTGATAGCCAGGCCTCAGTGCTCATAGTGAAAACACTATGTTTTCAGTATGTTTGTTATGTGTCACTGGGATCCTGCTGGTCAGGACCCCAGTGCTCATAGGTTTGTGGCCTATATGTATGTGTCACTGGGACCCTGTCACACAGGGCCCCAGTGCTCATAGGTGTGCATGTATATGTTCCCTGTGTGGTGCCTAACTGTCTCACTGAGGCTCTGCTAACCAGAACCTCAGTGGTTATGCTCTCTCATTTCTTTCCAAATTGTCACTGACAGGCTAGTGACCATTTTGACCAATTTACATTGGCTTACTGGAACACCCTTATAATTCCCTAGTATATGGTACTGAGGTACCCAGGGTATTGGGGTTCCAGGAGATCCCTATGGGCTGCAGCATTTCTTTTGCCACCCATAGGGAGCTCTGACAATTCTTACACAGGCCTGCCACTGCAGCCTGAGTGAAATAACGTCCACGTTATTTCACAGCCATTTTACACTGCACTTAAGTAACTTATAAGTCACCTATATGTCTAACCTTTACCTGGTAAAGGTTAGGTGCAAAGTTACTTAGTGTGAGGGCACCCTGGCACTAGCCAAGGTGCCCCCACATTGTTCAGAGCCAATTCACTGAACTTTGTGAGTGCGGGGACACCATTACACGCGTGCACTACATATAGGTCACTACCTATATGTAGCTTCACCATGGTAACTCCGAATATGGCCATGTAACATGTCTATGATCATGGAATTGCCCCCTCTATGCCATCCTGGCATTGTTGGTACAATTCCATGATCCCAGTGGTCTGTAGCACAGACCCTGGTACTGCCAGACTGCCCTTCCTGGGGTTTCTCTGCAGCTGCTGCTGCTGCCAACCCCTCAGACAGGCAGCTGCCCTCCTGGGGTCCAGCCAGGCCTGGCCCAGGATGGCAGAACAAAGAACTTCCTCTGAGAGAGGGTGTGACACCCTCTCCCTTTGGAAAATGGTGTGAAGGCAGGGGAGGAGTAGCCTCCCCCAGCCTCTGGAAATGCTTTGTTGGGCACAGATGTGCCCAATTCTGCATAAGCCAGTCTACACCGGTTCAGGGACCCCTTAGCCCCTGCTCTGGCGCGAAACTGGACAAAGGAAAGGGGAGTGACCACTCCCCTGACCTGCACCTCCCCTGGGAGGTGTCCAGAGCTCCTCCAGTGTGCTCCAGACCTCTGCCATCTTGGAAACAGAGGTGCTGCTGGCACACTGGACTGCTCTGAGTGGCCAGTGCCACCAGGTGACGTCAGAGTCTCCTTGTGATAGGCTCCTTCAGGTGTTAGTAGCCTCTCCTCTCTCCTAGGTAGCCAAACCCTCTTTTCTGGCTATTTAGGGTCTCTGTCTCTGGGGAAACTTTAGATAACGAATGCATGAGCTCAGCCGAGTTCCTCTGCATCTCCCTCTTCACCTTCTGATAAGGAATCGACCGCTGACCGCGCTGGAAGCCTGCAAACCTGCAACATAGTAGCAAAGACGACTACTGCAACTCTGTAACGCTGATCCTGCCGCCTTCTCGACTGTTTTCCTGCTTGTGCATGCTGTGGGGGTAGTCTGCCTCCTCTCTGCACCAGAAGCTCCGAAGAAATCTCCCGTGGGTCGACGGAATCTTCCCCCTGCAACCGCAGGCACCAAAAAGCTGCATTACCGGTCCCTTGGGTCTCCTCTCAGCACGACGAGCGAGGTCCCTCGAATCCAGCGACACCGTCCAAGTGACCCCCACAGTCCAGTGACTCTTCAGCCCAAGTTTGGTGGAGGTAAGTCCTTGCCTCACCTCGCTGGGCTGCATTGCTGGGAACCGCGACTTTGCAAGCTACTCCGGCCCCTGTGCACTTCCGGCGGAAATCCTGTGTGCACAGCCAAGCCTGGGTCCACGGCACTCTAACCTGCATTGCACGACTTTCTAAGTTGGTCTCCGGCGACGTGGGACTCCTTTGTGCAACTTCGGCGAGCACCGTTTCACGCATCCTTGTAGTGCCTGTTTCTGGCACTTCTCCGGGTGCTACCTGCTTCAGTGAGGGCTCTTTGTCTTGCTCGACGTCCCCTCTCTCTGCAGGTCCAATTTGCGACCTCCTGGTCCCTCCTGGGCCCCAGCAGCATCCAAAAACGCCAAACGCACGATTTGCGTGTAGCAAGGCTTGTTGGCGTCCATCTGGCGGGAAAACACTTCTGCACGACTCTCCAAGGCGTGGGGGATCCATCCTCCAAAGGGGAAGTCTCTAGCCTTTGTCGTTCCTGCAGTATTCACAGTTCTTCAGCCTAGAAAGAGCTTCTTTGCACTAACCGCTGGCATTTCTTGGGCATCTGCCCATCTCCGAGCTGCTTGTGACTTTTGGACTTGGTCCCCTTGTTCCACAGGTACCCTCAGTCAGGAATCCATCGTTGTTGCATTGCTGATTTGTGTTTTCCTTGCATTCTCCCTCTAACACGACTATTTTGTCCTTAGGGGAACTTTAGTGCACTTTGCACTCACTTTTCAGGGTCTTGGGGAGGGTTATTTTTCTAACTCTCACTATTTTCTAATAGTCCCAGCGACCCTCTACAAGGTCACATAGGTTTGGGGTCCATTCGTGGTTCGCATTCCACTTCTGGAGTATATGGTTTGTGTTGCCCCTATCCCTATGTTTCCCCATTGCATCCTATTGTAACTATACATTATTTGCACTGTTTTCTAAGACTATACTGCATATTTTTGCTATTGTGTATATATATCCTGTGTATATTTCCTATCCTCTCACTGAGGGTACACTCTAAGATACTTTGGCATATTGTCATAAAAATAAAGTACCTTTATTTTTAGTATAACTGTGTATTGTGTTTTCTTATGATATTGTGCATATGACACTAAGTGGTACTGTAGTAGCTTCACATGTCTCCTAGTTCAGCCTAAGCTGCTCTGCTAAGCTACCATTATCTATCAGCCTAAGCTGCTAGACACCCTATACACTAATAAGGGATAACTGGGCCTGGTGCAAGGTGCAAGTACCCCTTGGTACTCACTACAAGCCAGTCCAGCCTCCTACATTGGTTGTGCAGCGGTGGGATAAGTGCTTGAGACTACTTACCACTCTTGTCATTGTACTTTCATAAGAGAAAAATATACAAAACAAGGTCAGTGTATATACACATAGCCAAAAAGTTTTGCATTTCCTCTTTTCACTCTTTTCTAAATGCTGAAAAGTACTTCTAAAACTTTCAAAAAGTTCTTAAAAGTTTAAAAAGTTTTTTTCTGTCTTTCCAAAAAGTTCTGAAAACTTTTTCTCTTTTTCTATCACTTTAACTCTCTCTAAAAAATGTCTGGCACAGGAAAAAATGTTGAACTGTCCAAACTTGCATATGATCACCTTAGCTGGAAAGGAGCAAGGAGTCTCTGCATAGAGAGAGGTTTGAGTGTAGGGAAGAATCCTTCCTTAGAACTGTTAATTAATATGCTTAGAGTACAGGATAAGGCCATAAGTGCCCAATCTGGTGAAAAAGTAGCTAATGGTTCTCAATCTGATCCAGGGACTCCCCCAGGAAAAGGTTCAGGAAAGAAACTTCTCAGCCTGCCCATTACTAGACAGTCTAGCATAGTTGGTACAGAGGTTGAATCACACCATACTGATGGTGTGCTCTCACATTATACTGGTAGCCAAGCTGTTAGGGTGCCCTCTGTAAGGGACAGGTCTCCTTCTGTTCATTCCCATCATACCTCTGTATCTAGAAATGTCCCTCCCACCCACCCTGATGACAGATTGTTAGAAAGGGAGCTCAATAGATTGAGAGTGGAACAAACCAGACTGAAGCTCAAGAAGCAACAGCTGGATTTGGATAGACAGTCTTTAGAATTAGAGAAGGAAAGACAGAAGTTGGGTTTAGATACCCATGGTGGCAGCAGCAGTATTCCCCATAGTCATCCTGCAAAAGAGCATGATTCCAGGAATCTGCACAAGATAGTTCCCCCTTATAAGGAGGGGGATGACATTAACAAGTGGTTTGCTGCACTTGAGAGGGCCTGTGCTGTACAGGATGTCCCTCAAAAGCAGTGGGCTGCTATCCTATGGCTATCATTTAGTGGAAAAGGTAGGGATAGGCTCCTTACTGTGAAAGAAAATGATGCCAATAATTTTACAGTTCTTAAGAATGCACTCCTGGATGGTTATGGCTTAACCACTGAACAGTACAGGATAAAGTTCAGAGAGACCAAAAAGGAGTCTTCACAAGACTGGGTTGATTTCATTGACCAGGCAGTGAAGGCCTTGGAGGGGTGGTTACATGGCAGTAAAGTTACTGATTATGAAAGCCTGTATAACACAATCCTGAGAGAGCATATACTTAATAATTGTGTGTCTGATTTGTTGCACCAGTACCTGGTAGACTCTGATCTGACCTCTCCCCAAGAATTGGGAAAGAAGGCAGACAAATGGGTCAGAACAAGGGTGAACAGAAAAGTTCATACAGGGGGTGACAAAGATGGCAATAAGAAGAAAGATGGTGAAAAATCTCAAGATAAGCATGGGGATAAGGGTAAAACCAAAGATCCCACTTCAAATCTTAAACACTCTTCAGAGGGTGGGGATAAAACAAATTCTTCCTCTTCTTCCCAACCTGCACACATTAAAAAGCCTTGGTGCTTTGTGTGTAAAAATAGAGGCCATAGGCCAGGGGATAAGTCCTGTCCAGGTAAACCCCCTGAGCCTACCACCACTAATACATCAAGCTCTAGTGCCCCTAGCAGTAGTGGTACTAGTGGTGGGACTGCTGGCAACAGTCAAGCAAAGGGTGTAGTTGGGTTCACTTTTGGGTCCATAGTAGAAACTGGGGTAGTCACTCCCAAGACAGTTTCTGTCACACCTAGTGGCATTGGCCTTGCCACACTGGCTGCTTGTCCCCTTACAATGGATAAGTACAGGCAGACAGTTTCAATAAATGGTGTTGAGGCCTTGGCCTACAGGGACACAGGTGCCAGTTTCACTTTGGTGACTGAAAACCTAGTGCACCCTGATCAACACATCATTGGACAACAGTATAAGATTATTGATGTCCATAACTCCACTAAGTTTCTTCCCTTAGCTATAATTCAGTTTAGTTGGGGTGGAGTTACTGGCCCTAAGCAGGTGGTGGTATCACCTAGCTTACCTGTAGACTGTCTCTTAGGTAATGACCTAGAGGCCTCAGGTTGGGCTGATGTAGAGTTTTATGCCCATGCAGCCATGCTGGGCATCCCTGAGGAATTGTTCCCTCTCATTTCAAGTGAAATGAAAAAGCAAAGGAGAGAAGGCCTGAAAACTCAGGATCCCTCTCCATCAACAGGTAAAAAGGGTATCACAGTATCCCCTAACCACCCTACCATTCAGGATACCATTCCTGTGGTGGGAGAAACCTCTCCTGGGGTGGCACCTGTTCCAAGGGAATCATCAGCTAGCAAAGCTGGACTCCCTGAGGTGGAAGTACCTCTCTGTGGGATAACTAACATTGGTGAGAAAAAGAGCACCATTTTAGTTAACATGGAGCATCCCTCCAACCCTCCCAGAGAAACTTTAGTGCAGAAACTCTGCACTGCCTCACAACACTTAGGACAGCATCCCTGCCCTAGTGTGGAGCTGATAGGACAGCATCCCTGCCCTGCTCCAACTCAAGAGAAACAGCATCCCTGTTCTCTCTTCCAGCCAGATGGACAAAGTTTTTGCCCAGCTATGGCTTTTCTGAGACAGCATCCCTGTCTGGCATTTCCATCACTACAAATAGGTTCAGTGGACAATTCCCACTGCTCTAAACTAAAACTTACTGATAGAAACTCTGAAAATACATCTTCACATTGTTGCTTAGCTAAAAAACTTCAAACAGGGTGGTTTACATCCCCACAGGGAAATAACCATATAGTGGATGATAAAGGGAGTAACCAGTCTATTGCAGAGCTACTCTCTACTTATCACCACTTAGACAATAAAGTCTCAACTGGCCAAGGTTAGCCTTATTGTCCTTCGTTTGGGGGGGGGTTGTTTGAGAAGGTAGCCTCTTTCTAGCCTTGTTACCCCCACTTTTGGCCTGTTTGTGAGTGTATGTCAGGGTGTTTGTCACTGTTTTCACTGTCTCACTGGGATCCTGATAGCCAGGCCTCAGTGCTCATAGTGAAAACACTATGTTTTCAGTATGTTTGTTATGTGTCACTGGGATCCTGCTGGTCAGGACCCCAGTGCTCATAGGTTTGTGGCCTATATGTATGTGTCACTGGGACCCTGTCACACAGGGCCCCAGTGCTCATAGGTGTGCATGTATATGTTCCCTGTGTGGTGCCTAACTGTCTCACTGAGGCTCTGCTAACCAGAACCTCAGTGGTTATGCTCTCTCATTTCTTTCCAAATTGTCACTGACAGGCTAGTGACAATTTTGACCAATTTACATTGGCTTACTGGAACACCCTTATAATTCCCTAGTATATGGTACTGAGGTACCCAGGGTATTGGGGTTCCAGGAGATCCCTATGGGCTGCAGCATTTCTTTTGCCACCCATAGGGAGCTCTGACAATTCTTACACAGGCCTGCCACTGCAGCCTGAGTGAAATAACGTCCACGTTATTTCACAGCCATTTTACACTGCACTTAAGTAACTTATAAGTCACCTATATGTCTAACCTTTACCTGGTAAAGGTTAGGTGCAAAGTTACTTAGTGTGAGGGCACCCTGGCACTAGCCAAGGTGCCCCCACATTGTTCAGAGCCTATTCACTGAACTTTGTGAGTGCGGGGACACCATTACACGCGTGCACTACATATAGGTCACTACCTATATGTAGCTTCACCATGGTAACTCTGAATATGGCCATGTAACATGTCTATGATCATGGAATTGCCCCCTCTATGCCATCCTGGCATTGTTGGTACAATGCCATGATCCCAGTGGTCTGTAGCACAGACCCTGGTACTGCCAGACTGCCCTTCCTGGGGTTTCTCTGCAGCTGCTGCTGCTGCCAACCCCTCAGACAGGCAGCTGCCCTCCTGGGGTCCAGCCAGGCCTGGCCCAGGATGGCAGAACAAAGAACTTCCTCTGAGAGAGGGTGTGACACCCTCTCCCTTTGGAAAATGGTGTGAAGGCAGGGGAGGAGTAGCCTCCCCCAGCCTCTGGAAATGCTTTGTTGGGCACAGATGTGCCCAATTCTGCATAAGCCAGTCTACACCGGTTCAGGGACCCCTTAGCCCCTGCTCTGGCGCGAAACTGGACAAAGGAAAGGGGAGTGACCACTCCCCTGACCTGCACCTCCCCTGGGAGGTGTCCAGAGCTCCTCCAGTGTGCTCCAGACCTCTGCCATCTTGGAAACAGAGGTGCTGCTGGCACACTGGACTGCTCTGAGTGGCCAGTGCCACCAGGTGACGTCAGAGACTCCTTGTGATAGGCTCCTTCAGGTGTTAGTAGCCTCTCCTCTCTCCTAGGTAGCCAAACCCTCTTTTCTGGCTATTTAGGGTCTCTGTCTCTGGGGAAACTTTAGATAACGAATGCATGAGCTCAGCCGAGTTCCTCTGCATCTCCCTCTTCACCTTCTGATAAGGAATCGACCGCTGACCGCGCTGGAAGCCTGCAAACCTGCAACATAGTAGCAAAGACGACTACTGCAACTCTGTAACGCTGATCCTGCCGCCTTCTCGACTGTTTTCCTGCTTGTGCATGCTGTGGGGGTAGTCTGCCTCCTCTCTGCACCAGAAGCTCCGAAGAAATCTCCCGTGGGTCGACGGAATCTTCCCCCTGCAACCGCAGGCACCAAAAAGCTGCATTACCGGTCCCTTGGGTCTCCTCTCAGCACGACGAGCGAGGTCCCTCGAATCCAGCGACACCGTCCAAGTGACCCCCACAGTCCAGTGACTCTTCAGCCCAAGTTTGGTGGAGGTAAGTCCTTGCCTCACCTCGCTGGGCTGCATTGCTGGGAACCGCGACTTTGCAAGCTACTCCGGCCCCTGTGCACTTCCGGCGGAAATCCTGTGTGCACAGCCAAGCCTGGGTCCACGGCACTCTAACCTGCATTGCACGACTTTCTAAGTTGGTCTCCGGCGACGTGGGACTCCTTTGTGCAACTTCGGCGAGCACCATTTCACGCATCCTCGTAGTGCCTGTTTCTGGCATTTCTCCGGGTGCTACCTGCTTCATTGAGGGCTCTTTGTCTTGCTCGACGTCCCCTCTCTCTGCAGGTCCAATTTGCGACCTCCTGGTCCCTCCTGGGCCCCAGCAGCGTCCAAAAACGCCAAACGCACGATTTGCGTGTAGCAAGGCTTGTTGGCGTCCATCCGGCGGGAAAATACTTCTGCACGACTCTCCAAGGCGCGGGGGATCCATCCTCCAAAGGGGAAGTCTCTAGCCTTTGTCGTTCCTGCAGTATTCACAGTTCTTCAGCCTAGTAAGAGCTTCTTTGCACTAACCGCTGGCATTTCTTGGGCATCTGCCCATCTCCGAGCTGCTTGTGACTTTTGGACTTGGTCCCCTTGTTCCACAGGTACCCTCAGTCAGGAATCCATCATTGTTGCATTGCTGATTTGTGTTTTCCTTGCATTCTCCCTCTAACACGACTATTTTGTCCTTAGGGGAACTTTAGTGCACTTTGCACTCACTTTTCAGGGTCTTGGGGAGGGTTATTTTTCTAACTCTCACTATTTTCTAATAGTCCCAGCGACCCTCTACAAGGTCACATAGGTTTGGGGTCCATTCGTGGTTCGCATTCCACTTCTGGAGTATATGGTTTGTGTTGCCCCTATCCCTATGTTTCCCCATTGCATCCTATTGTAACTATACATTATTTGCACTGTTTTCTAAGACTATACTGCATATTTTTGCTATTGTGTATATATATCTTGTGTATATTTCCTATCCTCTCACTGAGGGTACACTCTAAGATACTTTGGCATATTGTCATAAAAATAAAGTACCTTTATTTTTAGTATAACTGTGTATTGTGTTTTCTTATGATATTGTGCATATGACACTAAGTGGTACTGTAGTAGCTTCACACGTCTCCTAGTTCAGCCTAAGCTGCTCTGCTAAGCTACCATTATCTATCAGCCTAAGCTGCTAGACACCCTATACACTAATAAGGGATAACTGGGCCTGGTGCAAGGTGCAAGTACCCCTTGGTACTCACTACAAGCCAGTCCAGCCTCCTACACCTGGCCTCTAGGGGTGAAGGAAGCCCTACTTGATCGTGAACCCTTACCACTACCAGTTATTCTAGGGGGCTTGTTGCCAGATAGGTCTGTGGAAGGACCCTCCCCAGGATGGTCATTCTGCTCCTCTGAGCCTTCCTGGTTGGGGTCATCCTCTACCTCTTCCCCTGTCTGAGCTGGACCAGTGCTGAGTCTCTGGTCATCTTTGAGGAGAAGATTTAAGAGGAACTCCTTATTGAGGTTCTTCCCAATCCCTAAACTCCTTTCAATGTAGAGACCCCTCAAACTTTTAAAGTTAAGATTTTCATATGTTGTCTTGACAACTCTAGGGGTAGCTTCTACAGAAGACATATTGAAAGAAAAAAAATGTAGGAAAGTGATTAAAAAGTTTGTAGAATAACAGAGCTAACTTTTTAGAGAAAAGAAGAAAACTTTTCAGAACTTTGAAAACTTTTGAAAAGTTCAACAGAACTTTTAAGAAAGTTAGAAAATTGTTTCTAGATATATATTATATATGCTCTAAGTATTGGAGCAAGCATTTCTTGTGAAAAGCACAGGCAACAAAGTGGGAAAGTAATTACAAGTACTTATTCCACAGCTGCACCACCAATGTAGGAGGCTGGCCTGATTTGTAGATGGTATATATTGGGTACTTACACCAGGTCCAGTTATCCCTTGTTAGTGAATGCAGTAGTGTTCTAGCAGCTTAGGCTGATAGAGGTAGCTATAGCAGAGCAGCTTAGGCTGAACTAGGAGACATGCAAAGTTCCTGCAATACCACTTATAGTTATACAGTACTTAAACACAAGTAAAGACAATACTCAGTGTTACCAAAAATAAAGGTATTTATTTGGGTGACACAGTACCAAAAATATCTTAGAGACAATTCTCCTTCTGGAGGTAAGTATTATACACAATATATACACTAGACACCAATATTAGACAAGTAAAAAGTCATAGAACAATGCAAACAGTAGGAAATCCTATAGAATGCAACAGGAGAAAATAGGTCTAGGGGGAACACAAACCATATACTAAAAAAGTGGAATGTGAATCACAAATTCCCCCTTAGACAAGTGTAGTGTGTGCAGAATCGCTGGGGGAGTAAGAATACAATAAAGATAAGTAAATTACCCCACCCCAGAGCCCAGAAAAGCAGGAGTAAAGTACTGCAAGTTTCTTTAGGACACACTCCACCTCTTTTTTGGTATTTTGCAGCAGCCAACCTTGTCTGCAAAGAACAACTGCTGGATCATTGGACCCGAAGACCTGCAAAGGAAGGGGATCAAGTCAAGAAGTCGAAAGAAGTTCCAGGAAGGACAGGGGCACCTGCCAACCCAGAAGAGGGTGCAAAAGGAGAGTCCCTGGTTAGTTGAAGACTGCAGAAATGCACCTTAGGAAGATGCCAGTGGGTTCCTGCATGATGCAAAAGATGTCCCACGGTGTGAAGATCGTTTCAGATGAGATTTTGTGTTGGAAGGCACCAACAAGCCTTGGCTATGGCAAAAGTGCATTTCTCATCAAAATGAAGCTGGATGGACCCAGGAGGGACCTGGGGGCCTCAACTCTCTGTGAGGAGGAAGAGGGGGCTCTCGGCACTTTAGAGAGCCCTCAGGATGCCAGCCAGCACCCTCAGAAGCCACAGGATCTTGGTTCAAAGGAGGTGCAAAACGCGGTTGATGCAGCACAACAAAAGAAGGTCCCACGCCGCGGAGAACAACTCAGCAACTTGAGCATCACAGGGTGGAGTGCTGGGGATCTGGGCCAGGCTGTGCACAAAGGAATTTTGAAAAGAGCACACAGAGGCCTCTGGAGGTGAAGAAGACACAGTATGCAGGGGTACTGTCGTTCTAGGGGAAGGCAAGGTCTTACCTCCTCCAAATTGCGTAAACAGGACCTCAGGACAGTCTATGTCGATGATGTTCACCCTGTGTGTCCATAGGCGCATGCTCGTCACTGTGAGAGGATTCCCAGGGTACCGGTTGGTACTTGGAAGGTGCCTGCTTGGAGCAGGGGAGTGACTCCGTCACTGCACAGATTTCTTTGATCCTTCTGGTGCAGGATGAAGACAGGGAGTCCCCAGAGCATGCACACCATGGAAACTGTTGCAGTTGCTGACTTGGAGCTGAGGTTGCTGAAGAAAAGTGTCTCATGTAGACACTTTGTTGCAGTTACAGCATTTCTTGGAGCAGGCTGCGGTTGATCCGAGGTCAGAGGGTGCTGAAGTTGTTGCAGAGGATTCCTGAAGGAAACTTGCAAGCAGAATCTGAAGAGAACCCACGGGAAAGACCTTAAATAGCCCCGAGAAGGGGATTGGTTACCTTATTAGGTATGGACCTATCAGGAGGGGTCTCTGATGATGTCACCTGCTGGCACTGGCCACTCAGAGTCTTCCAGAGTGCCCCCACACCTGGCAAAGCAAGATGGCTGATGTCTGGGTCACACTGGAGGAGCTCTTAGCACCACCCCTGGGGTGGTGATGGACAGGGGAGTGGCCACTTCCCTTTCCTTTGTCCAGTTTCCTGCCAGAGCAGGGGAAAAGGGGTCCCTGAACCTGTGTAGACTGGTTTTTGCAAGGAAGGCACCATCTGTGCCCTTCAAAGCATTCCCAGAGGTTGGGGGGAGGCTACCCCTCCCCAGCCTGTAACACCTATTTCCAAAGGGAGAGGGTGTAACACCCTGCTCTCAAAGGAAATGCTTTGTTCTGCATTCCTGAGACTGGGCTGCCCAGACCCCAGGAGGCCAGAACCCTGTCTGTGAGGTGGCAGGAGCTGTAGCTGCAGTGTAAGCCTCAGAGAGCTGGTTTGGCAGTACTTGGGGTCCATGTTGGAGCCCCCAGGATGCATGGAATTGGCTCCCCAATATCAGACTTGGAATGGGGGGACAATTCCATGATTTTAGACATTTTACATGGCTATATTCGGAGTTACCATTGTGAAGCTACATATGGGTATTGACCTATATGTAGTGCACACGAGTAACGGTGTCCCAAGTAGGAGGCTGGCCTGGCTTATAGTGGGTACCTGATGGTACTTACACCTTGCGCCAGGTCCAGTTATCCCTTATTAGTAGATTAGTAGTGTTCTAGCAACTTAGGCTGATAGAGGTAGCTATAGAAGAGCAGCTTAGGCTGAACTAGGAGACATGCAAAGCTCCTACTATCCCACTTCTATCATGTAGCACTATATCATAAGAATCACAATACTCAGGCTTACTAAAAATAAAGGTACTTTATTTTAGTGACAATGTGTCAGAAATATCTCAGAGGATATACTCCCTTAGGAGGTAAGTAAAATACACAAAATATATACACAAACCAAAATCAGGTAAGTAAACAGTTAGAAAAGTAGTGCAAACAATGTAGAATACAATAGAATGCAATAGGCCTATGGGCAACACAAACCATATACTCTAAAAGTGGAATGTGAACCACGTATGGACCCCAGGCCTAGTGTAGTGTGTATAGGGTCACTGGGAGTTTAAGAAAACACTAAGGGTGTCCAATATACCCCACCCCAAGGCCCTTAAAGGTAGGAGTAAAGTTACCTTACTTCCCCAGGAACACACTAAAGTCGTGATAGGAGATTCTGCAAAGACAACAACTGACTGCAATGCACTGAAGGCGGATTCCTGGACCTGAGGACCTGTAAAGGAAGGGGACCAAGTCCAAGAGTCACAGAAGTGTCCATGGGGGCAGGAGCCCACTAAACCCCAGATGAAGGTGCAAAATAGCTGCCTCCAGGTGGAAGAAGCTGAAGATTCTGCAACAACGGAAGGTGCCAGGAACTTCTCCTTTACACAGACCATGTCCCACGGCATGCTGGAGGATGCAAATTTGTTTTCACACAGAAAGACCACAAACAACCCTTGTTAGCTGCAAAGGTTGTGGTTGAAAAAAATGGGTGCTGCTCGGGCCCTGGAAGGACCAGGAGGTCGTCCCTTGGAGGAGGAGACAGAGGGGCTGCTCAGCAGCACAGAGAGCCCATGCAAAAGCAGGCAGCACCCGCAGAAGCACTTGAACAGGCATTCAAGAAATCTGAGCACAGCAGTCATCTCAACACTACAAAGGAGGGTCCCACGAAGCCGGTGGTCAACTCAGCGAGTTGAGCAATGCAGGAACCAGTGCAGGGTATCTGGGCTAAGCTGTGCACAAAGGATTCCTTGCAAAAGTGCACAAAAGCCCTAGCAGCTGCAGATCACTCAGTGCACAGAATTACTGTCTGGCCTGGGGAGGCAAGGACTTACCTCCACCAAATTTGGACAGAAGGACCACTGGACTGTCGGGTCACTTGGATCCAGATCCTGTGTTCCAGGAACTACGCTTGTTGAGATGAGAGGGGACTAAGAGGACAGGTGATGCAGAAATTTGGTGCCTGCGTTAGCAGGGGGAAGATTCCGTTGACCAACGAGAGATTTCTTCTTGGCTTCTAGTGCAGGGTGAAGGCAGACAGTCCTCAGAGCATGCACCACCAAGAAACATTCGAGAAAGCTGGCAGGATTAGGCGCTACAATGTTGCTGGAAGTCTTCTTTTTACTTTGTTGCGGTTTTGCAGGCGTCCTGGAGCAGTCAGCGCTCGATCCTTGGCAGAAGTCAAAGAGGGAGATGCAGAGGAACTCTGGTGAGCTCTTGCATTCGTTATCTGAAGAGAAACCCACAGGAGAGACACTAAATAGCCCTCAGGGGAAGATTTGCCACCTAACCAGGCAAGCACCTATCAGGAGGGGTCTCTGACGTCACCTTCTGGCACTGGCCACTCAGACGTCTCCATTGTGCCCCCACACCTCTGCATTCAAGATGGCAGAGGTCTGGGACACACTGGAGGAGCTCTGGGCACCACCCCTGGGGTGGTGATGGACAGGGGAGTGGTCACTCCCCTTTCCTTTGTCCAGTTTCGCGCCAGAGCAGTTGCTGGGGGATCCCTGAACCGGTGTAGACTGGTTTATGCAAGGAGGGCACCATCTGTGCCCTTCAAAACATTTACAGAGGTCAGGAGAGGCTGTAGGAAAGTACCATCTTGCCTGGCATGTTACCCCCATTTTTCACTGTATATATGTTGTTTTAGTTGTATGTGTCACTGGGACCCTGGTAACCCAGGGCCCCAGTGCTCATAAGTGTGCCTGAATGTGTTACCTGTGTAGTGACTAACTGTCTCACTGAGGCTCTGCTAATCAGAACCTCAGTGGTTATGCTCTCTCATTTCTTTCCAAATTGTCACTAACAGGCTAGTGACCATTTTTACCAATTTACATTGGCTTACTGGAACACCCTTATAATTCCCTAGTATATGGTACTGAGGTACCCAGGGTATTGGGGTTCCAGGAGATCCCTATGGGCTGCAGCATTTCTTTTGCCACCCATAGGACGCTCTGACAATTCTTACACAGGCCTGCCACTGCAGCCTGAGTGAAATAACGTCCACGTTATTTCACAGCCATTTTACACTGCACTTAAGTAACTTATAAGTCACCTATATGTCTAACCTTTACCTGGTAAAGGTTAGGTGCAAAGTTACTTAGTGTGAGGGCACCCTGGCACTAGCCAAGGTGCCCCCAGATTGTTCAGAGCCAATTCCCTGAACTTTGTGAGTGCGGGGACACCATTACACGTGTGCACTACATATAGGTCACTACCTATATGTAGCTTCACAATGGTAACTCCGAATATGGCCATGTAACATGTCTAAGATCATGGAATTGCCCCCTCTATGCCATCCTGGCATTGTTGGTACAATTCCATGATCCCAGTGGTCTGTAGCACAGACCCTGGTACTGCCAAACTGCCCTTCCTGGGGTTTCACTGCAGCTGCTGCTGCTGCCAACCCCTCAGACAGGCATCTGCCCTCCTGGGGTCCAGCCAGGCCTGGCCCAGGATGGCAGAACAAAGAACTTCCTCTGAGAGAGGGTGTGACACCCTCTCCCTTTGGAAAATGGTGTGAAGGCAGGGGAGGAGTAGCCTCCCCCAGCCTCTGGAAATGCTTTGTTGGGCACAGATGTGCCCAATTCTGCATAAGCCAGTCTACACCGGTTCAGGGACCCTTTAGCCCCTGCTCTGGCGCGAAACTGGACAAAGGAAAGGGGAGTGGCCACTCCCCTGACCTGCACCTCCCCTGGGAGGTGTCCAGAGCTCCTCCAGTGTGCTCCAGACCTCTGCCATCTTGGAAACAGAGGTGCTGCTGGCACACTGGACTGCTCTGAGTGGCCAGTGCCACCAGGTGACGTCAGAGACTCCTTCTGATAGGCTCCTTCAGGTGTTAGTAGCCTATCCTCTCTCCTAGGTAGCCAAACCCTCTTTTCTGGCTATTTAGGGTCTCTGTCTCTGGGGAAACGGCAGATAACGAATGCATGAGCTCAGCCGAGTTCCTCTGCATCTCTCTCTTCACCTTCTGATAAGGAATCGACTGCTGACCGCGCTGGAAGCCTGCAAACCTGCAAACCTGCAACATAGTAGCAAAGACGACTACTGCAACTCTGTAACGCTGATCCTGCCACCTTCTCGACTGTTTTCCTGCTTGTGCATGCTGTGGGGGTAGTCTGCCTCCTCTCTGCACCAGAAGCTCCGAAGAAATCTCCCGTGGGTCGACGGAATCTTCCCCCTGCAACCGCAGGCACCAAAAAGCTGCATTACCGGTCCCTTGGGTCTCCTCTCAGCACGACGAGCGAGGTCCCTCGAATCCAGCAACTCTGTCCAAGTGACCCCCACAGTCCAGTGACTCTTCAGTCCAAGTTTGGTGGAGGTAAGTCCTTGCCTCACCTCGCTGGGCTGCATTGCTGGGAATCGCGACTTTGCAGCTACTCCGGCCCCTGTGCACTTCCGGCGGAAATCCTTTGTGCACAACCAAGCCTGGGTCCACGGCACTCTAACCTGCATTGCACGACTTTCTAAGTTTGTCTCCGGCGACGTGGGACTCCTTTGTGCAACTTCGGCGAGCACCGTTTCACGTATCCTTGTAGTGCCTGTTTCTGGCACTTCTACGGGTGCTACCGGCTTTAGAGAGGGCTCCTTGTCTTGCTCGACGTCCCCTCTCTCTGCTGGTCCAATTTGCGACCTCCTGGTCCCTCCTGGGCCTCAGCAGCATCCAAAAACGCTAACCACACGATTTGCAGCTAGCAAGCCTTGTTGGCGTTTTTTTGGCGGGAAAACACTTCTACACAACTCTCCACGGCGAGAGGGATACGTCCACCAAAGGGAAAGTCTCTAGCCCTTTTCGTTCCTGCAGAAACCTCAGCTTATTCTGTCCAGTAGAAGCTTCTTTGCACCCACAGCTGGCATTTCCTGGGCATTTGCCCATCTCCGACTTGCTTGTGACTTTTGGACTTGGTCCCCTTGTTCCACAGGTACCCTAGATTGGAAATCCACAGTTGTTGCATTGCTGGTTTGTGTCTTTCCTGCATTATTCCTCTAACACAACTACTTTGTCCTTAGGGGAACTTTAGTGCACTTTGCACTCACTTTTCAGGGTCTTGGGGAGGGTTATTTTTCTAACTCTCACTATTGTCTAATAGTCCCAGCGACCCTCTACAAGGTCACATAGGTTTGGGGTCCATTCGTGGTTCGCATTCCACTTTTGGAGTATATGGTTTGTGTTGCCCCTATCCCTATGTTTCCCCATTGCATCCTATTGTAACTATACATTGTTTGCACTGTTTTCTAAGACTATACTGCATATTTTTGCTATTGTGTATATATATCTTGTGTATATTTCCTATCCTCTCACTGAGGGTACACTCTAAGATACTTTGGCATATTGTCATAAAAATAAAGTACCTTTATTTTTAGTATAACTGTGTATTGTGTTTTCTTATGATATTGTGCATATGACACTAGGTGGTACTGTAGTAGCTTCACACGTCTCCTAGTTCAGCCTAAGCTGCTCTGCTAAGCTACCATTATCTAACAGCCTAAGCTGCTAGACACCCTATACACTAATAAGGGATAACTGGGCCTGGTGCAAGGTGCAAGTACCCCTTGGTACTCACTACAAGCCAGTCCAGCCTCCTACATTGGTTGTGCAGCGGTGGGATAAGTGCTTTGAGACTACTTACCACTCTTGTCATTGTACTTTTCATAAGAGAAAAATATACAAAACAAGGTCAGTGTATATACACATAGCCAAAAAGTTTTGCATTTCCTCTTTTCACTCTTTTCTAAGTGCTGAAAAGTACTTCTAACTTTCTAAAAAGTTCTAAAAAGTTTTTAAAGTTTTTTTTCTCTGTCTTTCTAAAAGCTCTGACAAACTTTTTATCTTTTACTATCACTTTAACTCTCTCTAAAAATGTCTGGCACAAGCCAAAATGTTGATCTGTCCAAACTTGCATATGATCACCTTAGCTGGAAAGGAGCAAGGAATCTCTGCATAGAGAGAGGTTTGAGTGTAGGGAAGAATCCTTCCTTAGAACTGTTAATTAACATGCTTAGAGTACAGGATAAGGCCATAAGTGCCCAATCTGTAGAAAAAGTAGCTAATGGTTCTCAATCTGATCCAGGGACTCCCCCAGGAAAAGATTCAGGAAATAAACTTCCTAGCCTGCCCATTACTAGACAGTCTAGCATAGTTGGTAATGATGATGAGCCACACCATAGAAATAGTGTTGTCTCACATCATAGCAAAAGCATTTATTCTCACCATACTGGTAGTGATGTTTCTGTTAGCCAAGCTGTTAGGGTGGCTTCTGTAAGGGACAGGTCTCCTTCTGTTCATTCTCACCATACTTCTGTTTCAAGGCATGTCCCTCCCACCCACCCTGATGACAGATTGTTAGAAAGGGAACTCAATAGATTGAGAGTGGAACAAACCAGACTGAAGCTCAAGAAGCAACAGCTGGATTTGGATAGACAGACTTTAGAAGTAGAGAAGGAGAGACAGAAACTGGGTTTAGAAACCCATGGTGGCAGCAGCAGTATTCCCCATAGTCATCCTGCAAAAGAGCATGATTCCAGGAATCTGCACAAGATAGTTCCCCCTTATAAGGAGGGGGATGACATTAACAAGTGGTTTGCTGCACTTGAGAGGGCCTGTGTTGTACAGGATGTCCCTCAAAGGCAGGGGGCTGCTATCCTATGGCTATCATTTAGTGGAAAAGGTAGGGATAGGCTCCTTACTGTGAAAGAAAATGATGCTAATAATTTCCAAGTTCTTAAGAATGCACTCCTGGATGGTTATGGCTTAACCACTGAACAGTACAGGATAAAGTTCAGAGAGACCAAAAAGGAGTCTTCACAAGACTGGGTTGATTTAATTGACCATTCAGTGAAGGCCTTGGAGGGGTGGTTACATGGCAGTAAGGTTACTGACTTTGAAAGCCTGTATAACTTGATCCTGAGAGAGCATATTCTTAATAATTGTGTGTCTGATTTGTTGCACCAGTACTTGGTGGACTCTGATCTGACCTCTCCCCAAGAATTGGGAAAGAAGGCAGACAAATGGGTCAGAACAAGGGTGAACAGAAAAGTTCATACAGGGGGTGACAAAGATGGCAACAAAAAGAAGGATGGTAAGTCTTCTGACAAGGGTGGGGACAAATCTAAAAATGAGTCTTCATCAGGCCCACAAAAACACTCTGGTGGGGGTGGTGGGCCCAAATCCTCTTTTAATCAGAACAAGGAAAAGAAACCATGGTGCTATTTATGTAAAATAAAAGGCCATTGGACAACAGATCCCAGTTGTCCAAAGAAAGGCACCAAGCCTCCCACCACTACAACCCCTACTGCTACACCTAGTGTCCCTACTAATAGCAGTGGTGGTGGGAGCAAACCTACTAATAGCCAATCCAAGGGAGTAGCTGGGCTCACTATTGGTAACTTAGTTGGGGTTGGCCTTGTTAGGGAGGCCACAGAGGCTGTGTTAGTCTCTGAGGGGGCTATTGATTTAGCCACCTTAGTTGCATGTCCCCTTAATATGGATAAGTACAAGCAGCTACCCCTAATAAATGGTGTTGAGGTTCAGGCCTACAGGGACACTGGTGCCAGTGTGACTATGGTCATAGAGAAACTGGTCCACCCTGAACAACACCTACTTGGTCACCAGTACCAAGTAACCGATGCTCACAACAACACACTTAGCCACCCCATGGCTGTTGTTAATCTCAACTGGGGGGGGGTTACTGGTCCAAAGAAAGTTGTGGTAGCTTCAGATTTACCTGTAGACTGTCTATTAGGGAATGATTTGGAGACATCAGCTTGGTCAGATGTGGAGTTGGAGGCCCATGCAGCAATGCTGGGCATCCCAAGGCATATTTTTGCTTTGACAAGGGCTCAGGCCAAAAAGCAAAAAGGACAGGGAAGCTTGGATCCTGGAACAATGGACCAAGTGCTCCCTAAAGCTAGGGCTAGTAGAAGCAAACCACTTCCTACTATCCCTCCCTCTACAGTGGATTCAACTTCTGAGGAAGAAGAATTCCCTCCCTGTGCAGAACCTACACCAGAGGAGCTGGAAGCAGACACTGCTGAGCTTTTGGGTGAAGGGGGGCCTGCCAGAGAGGAGCTGAGTGTGGCACAGCAAACCTGTCCCACATTAGAGGGTCTCAGACAGCAAGCTGTCAAACAGGCTAATGGGGATGTCAGTGACTCTCACAGAGTTTACTGGGAGGACAACCTCTTGTACACTGAGCATGGGGATCCTAAACCTGGAGCTGCCAGGAGATTAGTGATTCCTCAGGAGTACAGAAAGTTCCTCCTAACCCTGGCACATGACATTCCCCTAGCTGGGCACCTGGGTCAAATGAAAACTTGGGACAGACTGGTTCCATTGTTTCATTGGCCTAGGATGTCTGAGGACACAAAGGAATTTTGTAAGTCCTGTGAAACCTGTCAAGCCAGTGGCAAGACAGGTGGCACCCCAAAGGCACCCCTTATTCCACTGCCTGTGGTTGGGGTTCCCTTTGAAAGGGTAGGGGTTGACATAGTTGGCCCCCTTGACCCTCCTACTGCTTCAGGCAATAGATTTATCTTGGTGGTAGTGGACCATGCCACAAGATATCCTGAAGCTATTCCTTTAAGGACCACTACAGCACCTGCAGTGGCAAAGGCCCTCCTGGGAATATTTTCCAGGGTGGGCTTCCCAAAGGAAGTAGTATCAGACAGGGGAAGCAATTTCATGTCTGCATACTTAAAGGCCATGTGGAAGGAGTGTGGTGTAACGTACAAGTTCACAACACCCTATCATCCACAAACAAATGGACTGGTGGAGAGATTTAATAAAACTCTCAAAGGCATGATTATGGGTCTCCCTGAAAAACTCCGCAGGAGATGGGATATCCTTCTACCATGCCTCCTTTTTGCCTACAGGGAGGTACCCCAGAAAGGAGTGGGCTTCAGCCCCTTTGAACTTCTTTTTGGACACCCTGTTAGGGGTCCACTCACACTTGTAAAGGAGGGTTGGGAACAACCTTTAAAAGCTCCTAAGCAGGATATTGTGGATTATGTACTTGGCCTCAGATCAAGGATGGCCGAGTACATGAAAAAGGCCAGTAAAAACCTTCAGGCCAGCCAAGAGCTCCAGAAGCAATGGCATGATCAGAAGGCTGTTTTGGTTCAGTACCAACCAGGGCAGAAAGTGTGGGTCTTGGAGCCTGTGGCCCCAAGAGCACTCCAAGATAAATGGAGTGGTCCCCACACAATTGTTGAAAAGAAGGGAGAAGTCACCTATTTAGTTGACTTAGGCACTGCCAGGAGTCCCCTTAGGGTGTTCCATGTCAACTGCCTGAAACCCTACTATGACAGGGCTGATCTCACCCTGCTCATGGCAACTGATGAGGGACAGGAAGAAGACAGTGATCCTCTACCTGATCTCTTCTCTTCCACAGAACAAGATGCTCTTGTGGAAGGTGTAGTTTTGGCTGATTGTCTTACTGCTGAGCAAAAAGATAATTGCATCAATCTCCTAGATCAATTCTCTGAACTCTTCTCTACTGTGCCAGGTACCACTTCTTGGTGTGAGCACACTATAGATACTGGAGACAGTTTACCTGTCAAAAGTAAGATCTATAGGCAGCCTGACCATGTCAGGGACTGCATAAAGCAAGAGGTCCAGAAAATGTTAGAACTAGGAGTGGTTGAGCACTCTGACAGTCCATGGGCTTCTCCTGTGGTACTGGTACCAAAACCCCATTCCAAAGATGGAAAGAAGGAAATGCGGTTTTGTGTAGACTATAGAGGTCTCAACTTGGTAACCAAAACTGATGCTCACCCTATACCCAGGGCAGATGAGCTCATAGATACACTGGCATCTGCCAAGTATCTAAGCACTTTTGACTTGACTGCAGGGTATTGGCAGATCAAATTGTCAGAAGATGCTAAACCTAAGACTGCATTTTCAACCATTGGAGGACATTACCAGTTTACTGTAATGCCTTTTGGTTTGAAAAATGCACCTGCCACTTTTCAGAGGTTGGTGAACACAGTCCTGCAAGGGCTGGAAGCTTTCAGTGCAGCATATTTGAACGATATAGCTGTCTTTAGCGCCAGCTGGGATGATCACCTGGTCCACCTATGGAAAGTTTTGGAGGCTCTGCAAAAGGCAGGCCTCACTATCAAGGCTTCAAAGTGCCAGATAGGGCAGGGTAAGGTGGTTTATCTGGGACACCTTGTTGGTGGGGAACAGATTGCACCACTTCAGGGGAAAATCCAAACAATTATTGATTGGGTTCCCCCTACCACTCAAACTCAGGTGAGAGCCTTCCTAGGCCTCACTGGGTATTACAGGAGGTTCATTAAGAACTATGGCTCCATTGCAGCCCCTCTTAATGACCTCACATCCAAGAAAATGCCTAAAAAGGTATTATGGACAGCAAACTGTCAGAAAGCTTTTGAGGAGCTGAAGCAGGCCATGTGCTCTGCACCTGTCCTGAAAAGCCCTTGTTACTCTAAAAAAATTCTATGTCCAAACTGATGCATCTGAATTAGGAGTAGGGGCAGTCCTATCACAACTTAATTCTGAGGGCCAGGATCAACCTGTTGCTTTTATTAGTAGGAGGTTGACCCCTAGAGAAAAGCGTTGGTCTGCCATTGAGAGGGAGGCCTTTGCTGTGGTCTGGGCTCTGAAGAAGTTGAGGCCATACCTGTTTGGCACTCACTTCATTGTTCAGACAGACCACAAACCTCTACTTTGGCTAAAACAAATGAAAGGTGAAAATCCTAAATTGTTGAGGTGGTCCATATCCCTACAGGGAATGGACTATACAGTGGAACATAGACCTGGGAGTAGCCACTCCAATGCAGATGGACTCTCCAGATATTTCCACTTAGACAATGAAGACTCATCAGGTCATGGCTAGTCTTATTGTCCTTCGTTTGGGGGGGGGTTGTGTAGGAAAGTACCATCTTGCCTGGCATGTTACCCCCATTTTTCACTGTATATATGTTGTTTTAGTTGTATGTGTCACTGGGACCCTGGTAACCCAGGGCCCCAGTGCTCATAAGTGTGCCTGAATGTGTTACCTGTGTAGTGACTAACTGTCTCACTGAGGCTCTGCTAATCAGAACCTCAGTGGTTATGCTCTCTCATTTCTTTCCAAATTGTCACTAACAGGCTAGTGACCATTTTTACCAATTTACATTGGCTTACTGGAACACCCTTATAATTCCCTAGTATATGGTACTGAGGTACCCAGGGTATTGGGGTTCCAGGAGATCCCTATGGGCTGCAGCATTTCTTTTGCCACCCATAGGGAGCTCTGACAATTCTTACACAGGCCTGCCACTGCAGCCTGAGTGAAATAACGTCCACGTTATTTCACAGCCATTTTACACTGCACTTAAGTAACTTATAAGTCACCTATATGTCTAACCTTTACCTGGTAAAGGTTAGGTGCAAAGTTACTTAGTGTGAGGGCACCCTGGCACTAGCCAAGGTGCCCCCACATTGTTCAGAGCCAATTCCCTGAACTTTGTGAGTGCGGGGACACCATTACACGCGTGCACTACATATAGGTCACTACCTATATGTAGCTTCACAATGGTAACTCCGAATATGGCCATGTAACATGTCTAAGATCATGGAATTGCCCCCTCTATGCCATCCTGGCATTGTTGGTACAATTCCATGATCCCAGTGGTCTGTAGCACAGACCCTGGTACTGCCAAACTGCCCTTCCTGGGGTTTCACTGCAGCTGCTGCTGCTGCCAACCCCTCAGACAGGCATCTGCCCTCCTGGGGTCCAGCCAGGCCTGGCCCAGGATGGCAGAACAAAGAACTTCCTCTGAGAGAGGGTGTGACACCCTCTCCCTTTGGAAAATGGTGTGAAGGCAGGGGAGGAGTAGCCTCCCCCAGCCTCTGGAAATGCTTTGTTGGGCACAGATGTGCCCAATTCTGCATAAGCCAGTCTACACCGGTTCAGGGACCCCTTAGCCCCTGCTCTGGCGCGAAACTGGACAAAGGAAAGGGGAGTGACCACTCCCCTGCACCTCCCCTGGGAGGTGTCCAGAGCTCCTCCAGTGTGCTCCAGACCTCTGCCATCTTGGAAACAGAGGTGCTGCTGGCACACTGGACTGCTCTGAGTGGCCAGTGCCACCAGGTGACGTCAGAGACTCCTTCTGATAGGCTCCTTCAGGTGTTAGTAGCCTATCCTCTCTCCTAGGTAGCCAAACCCTCTTTTCTGGCTATTTAGGGTCTCTGTCTCTGGGGAAACGGCAGATAACGAATGCATGAGCTCAGCCGAGTTCCTCTGCATCTCTCTCTTCACCTTCTGATAAGGAATCGACTGCTGACCGCGCTGGAAGCCTGCAAACCTGCAACATAGTAGCAAAGACGACTACTGCAACTCTGTAACGCTGATCCTGCCACCTTCTCGACTGTTTTCCTGCTTGTGCATGCTGTGGGGGTAGTCTGCCTCCTCTCTGCGCCAGAAGCTCCGAAGAAATCTCCCGTGGGTCGACGGAATCTTCCCCCTGCAACCACAGGCACCAAAAAGCTGCATTACCAGTCCCTTGGGTCTCCTCTCAGCACGACGAGCGAGGTCCCTCGAATCCAGCAACTCTGTCCAAGTGACCCCCACAGTCCAGTGACTCTTCAGTCCAAGTTTGGTGGAGGTAAGTCCTTGCCTCACCTCGCTGGGCTGCATTGCTGGGAACCGCAACTTTGCAGCTACTCCGGCCCCTGTGCACTTCCGGCGGAAATCCTTTGTGCACATCCAAGCCTGGGTCCACGGCACTCTAACCTGCATTGCACGACTTTCTAAGTTGGTCTCCGGCGACGTGGGACTCCTTTGTGCAACTTCGGCGAGCACCGTTTCACACATCCTCGTAGTGCCTGTTTCTGGCACTTTTTCGGGTGCTACCGGCTTTAGAGAGGGCTCTTTGTCTTGCTTGACGTCCCCTCTCTCTGCTGGTCCAATTTGCGACCTCCTGGTCCTTCCTGGACCTCAGCAGCGTCCAAAAACGCTAACTGCACGATTTGCAGCTAGCAAGGCTTGTTGGCGTTCTTTCGGCGGGAAAACACTTTTGCACGACTCTCCACGGCAAGAGGGATCCGTCCACCAAAGGGGAAGTCTCTAGCCCTTTTCGTTCCTGCAGAAACCTCAGCTTCTTCTGTCCAGTAGAAGCTTCTTTGCACCCGCAGCTGGCATTTCCTGGGCATTTGCCCATCTCCGACTTGCTTGTGACTTTTGGACTTGGTCCCCTTGTTCCACAGGTACCCTAGATTGGAAATCCACAGTTGTTGCATTGCTGGTTTGTGTCTTTCCTGCATTATTCCTCTAACACGACTACTTTGTCCTTAGGGGAACTTTAGTGCACTTTGCACTCACTTTTCAGGGTCTTGGGGAGGGTTATTTTTCTAACTCTCACTATTGTCTAATAGTCCCAGCGACCCTCTACAAGGTCACATAGGTTTGGGGTCCATTCGTGGTTCGCATTCCACTTTTGGAGTATATGGTTTGTGTTGCCCCTATCCCTATGTTTCCCCATTGCATCCTATTGTAACTATACATTGTTTGCACTGTTTTCTAAGACTATACTGCATATTTTTGCTATTGTGTATATATATCTTGTGTATATTTCCTATCCTCTCACTGAGGGTACACTCTAAGATACTTTGGCATATTGTCATAAAAATAAAGTACCTTTATTTTTAGTATAACTGTGTATTGTGTTTTCTTATGATATTGTGCATATGACACTAAGTGGTACTGTAGTAGCTTCACACGTCTCCTAGTTCAGCCTAAGCTGCTCTGCTAAGCTACCATTATCTAAAAGCCTAAGCTGCTAGACACCCTATACACTAATAAGGGATAACTGGGCCTGGTGCAAGGTGCAAGTACCCCTTGGTACTCACTACAAGCCAGTCCAGCCTCCTACAGAGGCTACTCCGCTCAGGCCCTTAACACCTATTTCCAAAGGGAGAGGGTATAACACCCTCTCTCAGAGGAAATCCTTTGTTCTGCCTTCTTGGGACTGGGCTGCCCAGACCCCAGGAGGGCAGAAGCCTGTCTGTGGGTTGGCAGCAGCAGTAGCTGCAATGAAAACCCCAGAGAGCTAGTTTTTTTCAGTACCTGGGGTCCATGCTGGAGCCAGGGGGATGCATGGAATTGGCACCCCAATACCAGATTTGGCATGGGGGGACAATTCCATGATCTTAGACATGTTACTTGGCCATATTTTGAGTTACCATTGTGAAGCTACATATAGGTATTGACCTATATGTAGTGCACACATGTAATGGTGTCCCCGCACTCACAAAGTCTGGGGAAATGGCCCTGAACTATGTGGGGGCACCTTTGCTACTGCAAGGGTGCCCTCACACTTAGTAACTTCACACCTAACCTTCAGCAAGGGAAGGTTAGACATATAGGTGACTTATAAGTTACTTAAGTGCAGTGAAAATGGCTGTGAAATAGTGTGTCCACTATTTCACGCAGGTTGCAATGGCAGTCCTGTGTAAGGGTTTGTCTGAGCTCCTTATGGCTTGCAAAAGAAATTCTGCAGCCCATATGGATCTCCTGGAACCCCAATGCCCTGGGTACCTAGATACCATGTACTAGGATTTTATAAGGGAGGGGGTCCAGTATGCCAACTGAAATTGGTAAATGAAGTCACTGGCCTACAGTGACAAATGTACAAGCAGAGAAAGCTTAAGCACTGACGTTCGGATTAGCAGAGCCTCATTGACTCAGTTAGGCACTACACAGACATACACATTGGCCACAAACTATGAGCACTGGGGTCCTGACTAGCAGCATCCCAGTGAGACAGGCAAAACATACTGACATATAGGTTTTATCTATGAGCACTGTGGTCCTGGCTAGCAGGATCCCAGTGACACAGTAAAAACACACTGACATACACTCACAAACAGGCCGAAAGTGGGGGTAACCATACTAGAAAGAGGCTACTTTCTCACACAACACCCTCCCCCTCCCCAAACGAAGGACAATAAGGCTAACCCTGGCCAGTTGAGACTTTATTGTCTAAGTGGTGATAAGTGGAAAGTAGATCTGCAATAGAGTGGGTACTCCCTTTATCATCCACTATATGGTTACTTCCCTGTGGGGATGTAAACCACCCTGTTTGGTGATTTGTACCTAACCAACAGTGTGAGTGTAAATTCTCAGAGTTCCTATTAGTATGTTTTAAAGTTGGGCAGTGGGATTGGTCCAATGGGTCTATGTCAAATGCAGGAAATGCTAGACAGGGATGCAGTCTCAATAAAGCCATAGCTGGGCACAAACGTTGTCCATATGGCTGTAAAAGAGAACAGGTTAGCTGCTTCTCTAGAATTGGATCAGGGCAGGGCTGCTGTCCTATAAGCTCCTCACTAGGACAGGGCTGCTGTCCTAAGTGTTTAGAGGCAGTGCAGGACGGCTGCACTAAAGTTTCTCTGGGAGGGCTGGAGGGGTACTCCATATTTACCTAAATAGTGCAATTTTGCACATCTGGCTAAGTAGTTCCACATAGAGGTACTTTTACCTCTGGGAGTCCAGCTGTAGTAGCTGAGGGCTCCTTTGGTACAGGTTCCACCCCAGGAGAGGTTTCTCTCACCACAGGAATGGTATCCTTAGTGGCAGTGAGGGGAAGGGATACTTTGATACCTTTTTTACCTGTTTGTGGAGAGGGATCCTGAGATTTCAGGCCTTTTTCTCTCCTTTGCTTTTTCATTTCACCAGAAATGAGAGGAAGCAATTCCTCAGGGATACCCAGCATGGATGCATGGGTACTAAACTCTACCAACCTGAGGCCTTTAGTTCCTTACGGTCAGAGACACCAGATCCTCGGGGTCTGCGCACGTTCCCAACATGTCCACGACTAGACAGCTCCAAAGCTCCGATAGAAATATCACAGAGCCTGAGAGAGTCCAAGTGGGGGAAATGGGGATTAGGTAGGGAACAGCTGGGAAGGAGACCTGTAGGAAGCAAAAGGTTAAACAACACAATAACAAGATATAATCACATTGACTTTCAATAGACTATGGTTCTAAAAGTTCTCATACTGTACCCATGAATAACCTAAGAAGTGACTATAACTAGACCTCAAGAAATCTAGGTACCTGGAAGAAATCAAGAATGGGTTAATACATTGTTTCATATGAGCTTTTCATGAAATATCACATACTGTCTAGAATACAAGAACCTTCTAGAATAATGTTTCTGAACAAACATTGCATTTTTACATAAGAACAAAAGTCTATCTGCAACATTCCCTGGAAAACAAGCGAAATTCCACTATGGACTTAATATGCACAAAAGGTTTCACATTTTGAAGTAAGCATCTTCGCAGAAAATCCAAAACTCTGGATAAATGTGTGCTCCTTAACAAACACGACACACCAAAGCTTTAAATGCTAGGAAATGATTGCTCACACTGTAGCTGATCTAAACATCAGGTTTTACATGCTGGAAATGAATTGCACACACTGCCGATTCAAACAAGAATATGCAAATGCCATGAAATGATCGCGCAAGCTTTTGAGGATCTGAAGATCAAGTTTTACATGCGGGAAATGAATCGCGCACGCTGCCGATTCGAACAAGAATATGCAATGCCATTAAATGATCGCGCAAGCTTTTGCCGATCTGAACATCAAGTTTTACATGCGGGAAATGAATCGCGCACAATGACGATTCGAACAAGAATATGCAAATGCCATGAAATGATCGCACAAACTTTTGTCGATCTGAACCTCAAGTTTTACATGCAGGAAATGAATCGCGCACACTGCCGATTCGAACAAGAATATGCAAATGCCATTAAATGATCGCGCAAGCTTTTGCCGATCTGAACATCAAGTTTTACATGCGGGAAATGAATCGCGCACGCTGCCGATTCGAACAAGAATATGCAAATGCCATTAAATGATTGCGCAAGCTTTTGCCGATCTGAACATCAAGTTTTACATGCGGGAAATGAATCACACACACTGCCGATTCCAACAAGAATATGCAAATGCCATGAAATGATCGCGCAAGCTTTTGTTGATCTGAACATCAAGGTTTACATGCGGGAAATGAATCGAGCACACTGCCGATTGGAACAAGAATATGCAAATGCCATGAAATGATCGTGCAAGCATTTGTCGATCTGAACGTCAAGGTTTATATGAGAGCAATGACTCTCGCACTCTGAAAGTTTCATAAGTAGGTGTAGGAGGCTGGCCTGGCTGATAGTGGTATCCAGAGGTACTTACACCCTGTGCCAGGTCCATGTATCCCTTATTAGTAGATTAGAGGGGTCTAGCAGTTTAGGCTGATAGAAGGGTAGCTATGGCAAAGCAGCTTAGGCTGAACTAGGAGACATGCAAAGCTCCTAATATACCACTTATATCATATAGCACAATATCATAAGAAAGCACAATACTCAGAGTTACTAAAAATAAAAGTACTTTATTTTTATGACAATATGCCAAAAGTATCTCAGTGAGTACCTTCACTTAGAAGGTAAGTAATATACACAAGTTATATGCATACAAACCCAAAACAGGTAAGTAACAGTTAGAAAAGTAGTGCAAACAATGTAGAATCACAATAGAATGCAATAGGTAGAAATAGGCCTAGAGGCAACACAAACCATATACTCCAAAAGTGGAATGCGAATCACGAATGGACCCCAGGCGTATGGGAAGTTGTAGAGGGTCGCTGGGACTTTAAGAAAACAGTAAGGGTTACCAAATACCCCACTCCAAGACCCTGGAAAGTAGGAGTAAAGTTACCCTACTACCCCAGAAAGACACACTAGTCGTGATAGGGGGATTCTGCAAGAACCACAAGCACCAGCAAAGCACTGAAAACGGATTCCTGGACCTGAGGACCTGCAAAGCAAGGGGACCAAGCCCAAGAGTCGCGATAGTGTCCAGGGGGGGCAGGAGCCCAGAAAACCCCGAATGAAGGTGCAAAAGGGCTGCCTCTGGGTGGAAGAAGCCAAAGATTCTGCAACAACGAAAAGGGCCAGGAGCTTCTCCTTCGGATGGAAGATGTCCCACGGTACGCTAGACATTGCAGAAGTGTTTCCTCGCAGAAATACTGCCAACAAGCCTTGCTGGCTGCAAGAGTCATGATAGAGGTTTTTGGATGCTGTTGGGGACCAGAAAGGACCAGGATGTCGCCCCTTGGAGGAGGAGACAGAGGGGGCGCTCAGCAACTCAGAGAGCCCCCACAAAAGCAGGCAGCACCCGCAGAAGTACCAGAGCAGGCACTTAGAAGATCTGAGGACAGCAGTTGACTCAGAGTCACAAAGGAGAGTCCCACGATGTCGGAGTTGGGCGATGCAGGAAGGAGTGCTGGGGACCCAGGCTAGGCTGTGCACAAAGGAAGCCTTGGAAAAGTGCACAGAAGCCGGAGCAGCTGCAGATCACGCAGAACACAGGATTGTCGTCTGTCGTGGGGAGGCAAGGACTTACCTCCACCAAACTTGGACTGAAGGACCACTGGACTGTGGGAGTCTCTTGGATCCAGGTCCTGTGTGCCAGGGACCACGCTCGTCGAGATGAGAGGGGAACCAGAGGACTGGTGATGCAGGAGTTTGGTGCCTGCCTGAGCAGGGGGAAGACTCTGTCAACCCACTGGAGATTTCTTCATGATTTCCAGTGCAGGGTGAAGGCAGACGGCCCTCAGAGCATGCACCACCAGGAAACAGTCAAGAAACCCGGCAGAATTAGGCGCTACAAGGTTGCTGGTAGCCGTCTTGCTACTTTGTTGCTCTTTTGCAGGCGTCCTGGAGCAGTCAGCGGTCGATCCTTGGCAGAAGCCGAACGGGGAAGTACTGAGGAACTCTGGTGAGCTCTTACATTCGTTATCTGAAGAATACCCTAGAGGAGAGACCCTAAGAAGCCAGAAAAGGAGGTTTGGCTACCAAGAAAGGAGGTTTGGCTACCAAGAGAGGTAAGAAACTAACATAGGGGGTCTCTGACATCACCTGCTGGCACTGGCCACTCAGAGCTGTCCCTTGTGCCCCAGCACCTCTGAATCCAAGATGGCAGAGGTCTGGGACACACTGGAGGAGCTCTGGGCACCTCCCCTGGGAGGTGCAGGTCAGGGGAGTGGTCACTCACCTTTCCTTTGTCCAGTTTCGTGCCAGAGCAGGGCTGGGGGATCCCTGAACCAGTGTAGACTGGCTTATGCAGAGATGGGCACCATCTGTGCCCATCAAAGCATTTCCAGAGGCTTGGGGACGCTACTCCTCCCCAGCCCTTCACACCTTTTTCCAAAGGGAGAGGGTGTAACACCCTCTCTCAGAGGAAATGCTTTGTTCTGCCTTCCTGGGACTGGGCTGCCCAGACCCCAGGAGGGCAGAAACCTGTATGAGGGGTTTGCAGCAGCAGCAGCTGCAGTGGAGACCCCTAAAAGGCAGTTTGGCAGTACCTGGGTTCTGTGCTAGAGACCCGGGGATCATCCAATTCCATCATCTTAGACATGTTACATGGCCATGTTCGGAGTTACCATTGTGATGCTACACCCAGGTAGTGACCTATGTGTAGTGCACGCGTGTAATAGTGTCCCCGCAATCACAAAGTCCGGGGAATTTGCCCTGAACAATGTGGGGGCACTTTGGCTAGTGCCAGGGTGCCCACACACTAAGGGGCTGATTCTAACCCCGGCGGTCTTCGACCGCCGGGGCGAGGGTCGGCGGGAGCACCGCCGACAGGCCGGCGGTGCCCCGCAGGGCATTCTGACCGCGGCGCTTTGGCCGCGGTCAGAAAGGGTAAACCGGCGGTCTCCCGCCGGTTTACCACTGCCCTCAGAATCCCCCATGGCGGCGCAGCTTGCTGCGCCGCCATGGGGGATTCTGACCCCCCCTACCGCCATCCTGTTCATGGCGGGAAAGCCGCCATGAACAGGATGGCGGTAGGGGGGGGTCGCGGGGCCCCCGTAAGAGGGCCCGCAAGGTATTTCAGTGTCTGCCTTGCAGACACTGAAATACGCGACGGGTGCTACTGCACCCGTCGCACCTTCCCACTCCGCCGGCTCGATTACGAGCCGGCATCCTCGTGGGAAGGGAGTTTTTCCCTGGGCTGGCGGGCGGTCTTTTGGAGACCGCCCGCCAGCCCAGGGAAAAACTCATAATACCCTCCGCGGTCTTCTGACCGCGGAGCGGTATTATGGGGGCGGAATTCTGGCGGGCGGCCTCCGCCGCCCGCCAGAATTAGAATCACCCCCTAAGTAACTTGGCGCCTAACCTTTACCAAGTGAGGGTTAGACATATAGGTGACTTATAAGTTACTTATGTGCAGTGGAAATGGCTGTGAAATAACGAGGACATTATTTCACTCAGGCTGCAGTGGCAGTCCTGTGTAAGAATTGTCTGAGCTCCCTATGGGTGGCAAAAGAAATGCTGCAGCCCATAGGGATCTCCTGGAACCCCAATACCCTGGGTACCTAGGTACCATATACAAGGGAATTATAAGGGTGTACCAGTGTGCCAATGAGAATTGGTGAAAATAGTCACTAGCCTGCGGTGACAATTTTAAAAGCAGAGAGAGCATAAACACTGAGGTTCTGGTTAGCAGAGCCTCAGTGATACAGTTAGGCACCACACAGGGAACACATATAGGGCATACATTATGAGCACTGGAGTCCTGCCTAGCAGGATTCCAGTGACACATGGGCAAAAACAAACATACATACAATGAAAATGGGGGTAACATGCCAGGCAAGATGGTACTTTCCTACAGTAGGCCCAAAAACTCGAGAGTCTTTGAGAACGGGGGTCGGGGGCCCGGCCCAACCTCCGCCTTACCGCCCTGCTCAAGGATCAGGAAGTTGCTGCTGCTCTGCATCGGGACCTCTGAATAGTGAGCACGTGGAGCTGGTCTGGCTCCCTTATATAGAGTTAGGCCCAGCCCACAAACCACACCAAGTCATGCTGCAGGGAAAGCTTCTAGAAGGTCCTAGAAAGGGACCACACCCTAACAGACTAAGTAAGCCTGCAGCAATGCCCTGCAAATGAACAGTTATTGCAAGCATCATTAATAGTGTTTTTCAAGGTTAAACTCTGCAATTCAAAAGGTTAACATACTGCATATAAACACAATGCATGAATTATGCTTTTGCATAAGGACTGGGTTTTTGCATTTTTGTCGCCGTAGAGCGCGCCTGTCCTGATGTTTGACAATCACCTAAGAGACAATCTACAGGTAAGCTAGGTGATAACACCACCTGCTTAGGGCCAGTAACTCCACCCCAACTAAGTTGAACTGCAGCTAAGGGGAGAGACTGAGTGGAGTTATTGACATCAGTAACTTGGTACTTCTGTCGAAGGAGGTGTTGTGCAGGTGACACCAGGTTTTCAGTCATCAAAGTGATCCTGGCACCTGTGTCCCTGTAGGCCTGGGCCTCAACACCATTTATTGAGATTGACTGCCTGTGCCTATCCATGTTAAGTGGACAAGCAGCCAAGGGTGCAAGGCCAATGCCACCAGGTGTGACAGAAACTGTCTTGGGACTGTCTACCCCAGTTTCTATGATGGTCCCAAAAGTGAACCCACTTACACATTTAGTTTGACTATTGCCAGTAGTCCCACCACTATTACCACTACTGCTAGGGGCACTAGAGTCTGATGTATTATTGGTGGTTGTCTCAGGGGCTTTACCTGGGCAGGACTTATCCCCTGGCCAATGGCCTTTATTTCTACACACATAGCACCAAGGCTTTTCTGATTGTGTGAAGAGTTTGAAGAAGATGAAGAAGTTTTATCCCCACCCCCAGAGGAGTGTTTTGGACCTGAACAAGTCAGACACACAATTATTCAAGATATGCTCTCTCAAAATCAAGTTATATAGGCTTTCATAGCCAGTCACCTTACTGCCATGTAACCAACCTTCTAGGGCCTTCACAGAACCGTCCACTAAGTCTGTCCAGTCCAGTGATGACTCCGTTCTGCTCTGTCTGAACTTAAGTCTATACTGTTCAGTGGTTAAGCCCAGACCATCCAAGAGTGCATTCTTAAGAATTTGGTAATTATCTGCAGCATCCTCTCTGACAATAAGAAGTCTGTCTCTCCCCTTGCCAGAGAAGGATAACCAAAGGATAGCAGCCCAATGTACACGAGGGACCCTCTGAACTTTACAGCCCCTCTCAAGTGCAGCAAACCACTTGTTGATGTCATCACCATCCTTGTAAAGAGGGACAACATTGTGCAGATTTCTAGAATCAAATGAAGGTTCCCTAACATTTGAATTTCTAAAACTGCTGCTGCCACCATGGGGAACTAACCCCAAACCCTGCCTCTCTTTCCCCACAGCCAGGGATTCCCTGTCTAAGGCCAACTACTGCTGCATTAGCTTCAGTCTGGCCTCCTCTAACATCAGATTTCTGAGTTCCCTATCTAAGGACTGGTCCTCAGGTTAGAAGTATGTGAAGCCTATGAAACAGAGGTAAGATGAGAGTGTACAGAGGCAGACCTATCTCTAACAGGGGCCACTCTAGTGACCTGGCCTCTAGGGGTGAAGGGGGTGAAGCTTGAACCCTTACCACTACCAGTTATTCTAGGGGGCTTGTTGCCAGATAGTTCTGTGGAAGGACCCTCCCCAGGATTGTCATTCTGCTCCTCTGAGCCTTCCTGGTTGGAGTCATCCTCTACCTCTTAGCCTGTCTGATCTGGACCAGTGCTGAGTCCCTGGTCATCTTTGAGGAGAAGATTTAAGAGGAACTCCTTATTGGGGTTCTTCCCAATCCCTAAACTTCTTTTAATGCAGAGACCCCCAAACTTTTCAAGTTAAGATATTCATATCTTGTCTTGACAACTCTAGGGGTAGCTTCTCCAGAAGACATATTGAAAGAAAAAAGTTTAGGAAAGTGAGTAAAACGTTACTAGAATAACAGAGCTAAATTTTTAGAGAAAAGAAGAACACTTTTCAGAACTTTGAAAAAGTTTTTCAAAGTTAAACAGGACTTTTAAGAAAGTTAGAAAATTGTTTCTAGGTATATATTATATATGCTCTAAGTATTGGAGAAAGCTTTTCTTGTGAAAAGCACAGGCAACAAAGTGGTAAAGCAATTGCAAGTACTTATTCCACAGCTGCACCACCAATGTAGGAGGCTAGCCTGATTTGTAGATGGTATTGGGTACTAACACCTAACACCAGGTCCAGTTATCCCTTTTTAGTGAATGTAGTAGTGTTCTAGCAGCTTAGGCTGATAGAGGTAGCTATAGCAGAGCAGCTTAGGCTGAACTAGGAGACATGCAAAGTTCATGCAATACCACTTATAGTTACACAGTACTCATACACAAGTAAAGACAATACTCAGTGTTACCAAAAATAAAGGTATTTATTTGGCTGACACAGTACCAAAAATATCTTAGAGACAATACTCCTTCTGGAGGTAAGTATTATACATAATATATACACTAGACACCAAAATTAGACAAGTAAAAAGTCATAAAACAATGCAAACAGCAGGCAATCCTATAGAATGCAAAGGGAGAAAATAGGTCTAGGGGCAAAACAAACGATATACTAAAAAGGGGAATGTGAATCACGAATTCCCCCCTAGATAAGTGTAGTGTGTGCAGAATCGCTGGGAGAGTAAGAATACAGTAAAGGTAAGTAAATTACCCCACCCCAGAGCCCAGAAAAGCAGGAGTAAAATACTGCAAGTTTCCTTAGGACACACTCCACCTCGTTTTGGGGATTTTGCAGCAGCCAACGTTGTCTGCAAAGAACAACTGCTGGATTACTGGACCTGAAGACCTGCAAAGGAAGGGGACCAAGTTCAGAAGTCGAAAGAAGTCCCAGGAAAGACAGGGGTCCCTGCCAACCCAGAAGAGGGTGCATAAGAAGAGTCCCTGGTTAGTTGAAGACTGCAGAAATGCTCCCTAGGAAGATGCCAGTGGGTTCCTGCATGATGCAAAAGATGTCCCACGGCGTGAAAATTGTTGCAGATGAGATTTCGTGTTGGAAGGCACCAACAAGCCTTGGCTATGGCAAAAGTGCATTTCTCATCAAAATGGTGCTGGATGGACCCAGGAGGGACCTGGGGGCCTCAAGTCCATGTGAGGAGGAAGAGGAGGCTCTCAGCACTCTAGAGAGCCCTCTGGATGCCAGGCAGCACCCCCAGAAGCCATAGGATCTGGGTTCAAGGGAGGTGCAAAACACGGTTAATGCAGCACAACAAAAGAAGGTCCCACGCCGCCGGAGAACAACTCAGCAAGTTGAGCGTCGCAGGGTGGAGTGCTGGGGACCTGGGCCAGGCTGTGCAAAAAGGAATTTTACAAAGAGTGCACAGAGGCCTCAGGAGGTGAAGAAGACACAGTATGCAGAGGTACTGTCGTTCTTGGGGAAGGCAAGGTCTTACCTCCTCCAAATTGGATCAGCAGGACCTCAGGACAGTCTATGTCGATGATGTCAACTCTCTGTGTCCTTAGGTGCACGCTCGCCGCTGTGCGAGGAGTCCCAGGGTACTGGTCATCACTTGGAAGGTGTCTGCTTGGAGCAGGGGAGTAACTCCGTCACTCCACAGGAGATTTCTTCGGTCCTTCTGGTGCAGGATGAAGACAGAGAGTCCTCAGAGCACGCACACCGTGGAAACTGTTGCAGTTGCTGACTTGGAGCTGAGGTTGCTGAAGAAAAGTGTCTCTTGTAGACACTTTGTTGCAGTTACAGCGTTTCTTGGAGCAGGCTGCGGTTGATCCGAGGTCAGAGGATGCTGAAGTTGTTGCAGAGGATTCCTGAAGGAAACTTGAAAGCAGAATCTGAAGAGAACCCACGTGAGAGACCCTAAATAGCCCCGAGAAGGGATTGGCTACCTTATCAGGTATGGACCTATCAGGAGGGGTCTCTGACGTCACCTGCTGGCACTGGCCACTCAGAGCTCTCCAGAGTGCCCCCACACCTTGCAAAGCAAGATGGCTGAAGTCTGGGTCACACTGGAGGAACTCTGGTCACCACCCCTGGGGTGGTGATGGATAGGGGAGTGGTCACGCCCCTTTCCTTTGTCCAGTTTCCTGCCAGAGCAGAGGAAAAGGGGTCCCTGAACCAGTGTAGATTGGTTTCTGCAAGGAGGGCACCATCTGTGCCCTTCAAAGCATTCCCAGAGGCTGGGGGGAGGCTACCCCTCCCCAGCCTGTAACACCTATTTCCAAAGGGAGAGGGTGTAACACCTTGCTCTCAGAGGAAATGCTTTGTTCTTCCTTCCTGGGACTGGGCTGCCCAGACCCCAGGAGGCCAGAACCCTGTCTGTGAGGTGGCAGCAGCTGTAGCTGCAGTGCAAGCCTCAGAGAGCTGGTTTGGCAGTACTGGATGTCCATGGTGGAGCCCCCAGGATGCATAGAATTGGCTCCCCAATATCAGATTTAAAATGGGGGGACAATCCCATGATCTTACACATGTTACATGGCCATATTCGGAGATACCATTGTGAAGCTACATATAGGTATTGACCTATATGTAGTGCACGTGTGTAATGGTGTCCCCGCACTCACAACGTCCGTGGAAATGGCCCTGAACTATGTGGGGGTGCCTTTGCTAGTGCAAGGGTGCCCTCACACTTAGTAACTTTGCACCTAACCTTCAGCAAGTGAAGGTTAGACATATAGGTGACTTATAAGTTATTTAAGTGCAGTGAAAATGGCTGTGAAATAGTGTGCCCACTATTTCACGCAGGCTGCAATGGCAGTCCTGTGTAAGGGTTTGTCTGAGCTCCCTGTGGGTGGCAAAAGAAATCCTGCAGTCCATATGGATCTCCTGGAACCCCAATGCCCTGGCTACCAAGGTACCATGTACTAGGGACTTATAAGGGGGGTCCAGTATGACAATTGAAATTGGTAAATGATGTCACTGGCCTACAGTGACACATTTACAAGCAGAGTGAGCATAAGCACTGAGATTCTGATTAGCAGAGCCTCAGTGACACAGTTAGGCACTACACACGCATACACATTAGGCCACAAACCATGAGCACTGGGGTCCTGACTAGCAGGATCCCAGTGAGACAGGCAAAACACACTGACATATAAGTTTTTATCTATGAGCACTGGGGTTCTGGCTAGCAGGATCTCAGTGACACAGCAAAAACACACTGACACACTCACAAACAGGCCAAAGGTGGGGGTAATCATACTAGAAAGAGGCTATGTTATCACACAACCCCCCTGTAGGAGGCTGGACTGGCTTATAGTGGGTACCTGATGGTACTTATACCTTGTGCCAGGTCCAGTTATCCCTTATTAGTAGATTAGTAGTGTTATAGCAGCTTAGGCTGAAAGATGTAGCTATAGCAGAGCAGCTTAGGCTGAACTAGGAGACATGCAAAGCTCCTACTATGCCACTTATATCATATAACAATATGTCATAAGAAACACAATACTCAGTTACAAAAAATAAAGGTACTTTATTTTAGTGACAATATGCCAAAAGTATCTCAGAGGATATAGTCCCTTAGGAGGTAAGTAAAATACACAAAATATACACACAAACCAAAATCAGGTAAGTAGACAGTTAGAAAAGTAGTGCAAACACTGTAGAATACAATAGGATGCAATAGGCCTGGGGGCAACGCAAACCATGTACTAAGAAAGTGGAATGCAAACCGCTTAGGGGCCCCTGGCTTAGTGTAGTGTGTAGAGGATCGTTGGGAGTGTAAGAAAACACTAAGGGTGTCCAAGATACCCCACCCCAAAACCCTGAAAAGTAGGAGTAAAGTGACCCTACTTCCCCAAAAACACACTAAAGTCGTGATAGGAGATTCTGCAAGGACCACAACTGACTGCAAAGCACTGAAGACAGATTCCTGGACCTGAGGACCACTAAAGGAAGGGGACCAAGTCCAAGAGTCATGAAAGTGTCCAGGGGGGCAGGAGCCTACTAAACCCCAGATGAAGGTGCAAAATGGCTGCCTCCGGGTAGAAGAAGCTGAAGATTCTGCAACAACAGAAGGAGTCAGGAACTTCTCCTTTGCAAAGAAGATGTCACACAGCGTGCTGGAGGATGCAGAGTTATTTCTATGCAGAAAGACTGTAAAAAGCCTTGCTAGCAGCAAAGGTTGCAGTTGAAGAAAAAGGGTGCTGCCTGGGCTCAGGAAGGGCCAGGAGGTCACCACTTGGACAAGGAGACAGAGGGGCCACTCAGCAATACAGAGAGCCCACTCAAAAGCAGGTAGGACCCGCAGATGCACTTGAATATGGGTTCAAGAGAAATGAGCACGGCAGTCATCCCAACACTACAAAGGAGGGTCCCACAGTCAGATTCTGTCAACCCACGGGAGATTTCTTCTTGGCTTTCAGTGCAGGGTGAAGGCAGACAGCCCCCAGAGCATGCACCACCAGGAAACAGTCGAGAAAGCCAGCAGGATTAGGCGCTACAATGTCACTGGTAGTCTTCTTGCTACTTTGATGCAGTTTTACAGGTGTCCTGGAGCAGTCAGCGGTCAATCCTTGGCAGAACTTGAAGAGGTAGATGCAGAGGAACATGGGTGAGCTCTTGCATTTGCTATCTGAAAAGAAACCCGCAGGAGAGACCCTAAATAGCCCTGAGAGGAGGATTGGCTACCTAGTCAGGTAAGCACCTATCAGGAGGGGTCTCTGACGCCACCTGCTGGCACTGGCCACCCTGAGGTCTCCATTATGCCCTCACACCTCTGCATTGAAGATGGCAGAGGTCGGGACACACTGGAGGAGCTCTGGGCACCTCCACTGGGGAGGTGCTGGTCAGGGGAGTGGTCACTCCTCTTTCCTTTGTCCAGTTTCGCGCCAGAGCAGGGGCTGGGGATCCCTGAACCGGTGTAGACTGGTTTATGCAAGGAGGGCACCATCTGTACCCTTCAAAGCATTTCCAGAGGCTTGGGGAGGCTACTCCTCCCCAGCCCTTTACACCTATTTCCAAAGGGAGAGGGTGTAACACCCTCTCCCAGAGGAAATTCTTTGTTCTGCCTTCCTGGGACTGGGCTGGCCAGACCCCAGGAGGGCAGAAACCTGTCTGAGGGTTGTCAGCAGCTGTACCTGTTAGTTTGGCAGTACCCGGGTTCTATGCTAGAGGCCCCGGAGATGCATGGGATTGTCTGACAATTCCATGATCCTAGACATGTTACATGGCCCTGTTCGGAGTTACCATTGTGACGCTACACAGTGTTTATGCTCTCTCTGCTTTTAAAATTGTCACTGCAGGCTAGTGACTAATTTTACCAATTCTGATTGGCATACTGGAACACCCTTATAATTCCCTAGTATATGGTACCTAGGTACCCAGGGTATTGGGGTTCCAGGAGATCCCTATGTCCTACAGCATTTTTTTTGCCACCCATAGGGAGCTCAGACAATTCTTACACAGGACTGCCACTGCAGCCTGAGTGAAATAACGTCCACGTTATTTCACAGCCATTTTACACTGTACTTAAGTAACTTATAAGTCACCTATATGTCTAACACTTACTTAGTGAAGGTTAGGTGCAAAGTTACTAAGTGTGAGGGCACACTCCTCTTTCCTTTATTTTTATGACAATATGCCAAAAGTATCTCAGTGAGTACTGCAAGCAATGTAAAGTTACAGTAGATTGCAATAGGAGCACATAGGTATAGGGGCAACACAAACCATATACTCCAAAAGTGGAATGCGAACCACGAATGGACTCCAAACCTATGTGAGCTTGTAGAGGGTCGTTGGGACTGTAAGAAAACAGTGAGGGTTAGAAAAATAGCCCACCCCAAGACCCTGAAAGGTAGGTGTAAAGTGCACCTACAACCCCCAGAGAGCACAGAGGTCGTGATGGGGGGATTCTGGAAGAGAAACAACACCAGCAATGCAACAACAGTGGATTTCTGGACCTGAGTACCTGTAAGACAAGGGGACCAAGTCCAAGAGTCGCAACAGTGTCAAGAGTGGGCAAGATCCTAGGAAATGCCAGCTGAGGGTGCAAGGAAGCTGCCACCTGTTGGAGGAAGCTTGTATTTCTGCAAGAACAAAAAGGACTAGGAGCTTCTACTTTGGAGGATGGATGTCCCACGTCGTGAAGAAGCTTGCAGAGGTGTTCCCATGCAGAAAGACCACAAACAAGCCTTGCTAGCTGCAAGGGTCGCGGTGAAGGTTTTTGGGTGCTGCTGTGGCCCAAGATGGACCAGGGTGTCGCCACTTGGAAGAGGAAACAGAGGAGGTGCCCAGCACGTCAGGGAGCCCTCACAGAAGCAGGCAGCACCCACAGAAGTACCTGAACAGGCACTTAGAGGAGGAGTGAACTAGACTCCACCCAAAGTTGCAAAAGGGAGTCCCACGACGTCTGATGCCAACTCAGCAAGCTGGGCACTGCAGGACGGAGTGCTGGGGACCCAGGCTAGGTTGTGCTCGAAGGAAATCCTGGAAGACTGCACAGAAGCTGGAGCAGCTGCAAATCACTGTGAACACAGCTTTGCAGTCTAGCGTGGGGAGGCAAGGACTTACCTCCACCAAACTTGGACTGAAGAGTCACTGGACTGTGGGAGTCACTTGGACAGAGTTGCTGTGTGCCAGGGACCACACTCGTCAGGATGAGAGGGGAACCAGAGGACCAGTGAAGCAGTCTTTTGGTGCCTGCGTTTGCAGGGGGAAGATTCCGTCGACCCACAGGAGATTTCTTCAGAGCTCCTGGTGCAGAGATGAGGCAGGCTACCCCCAGAGCATGCACCACCTGGAAACAGTTGAGATAGCCGGCAGGATGAAGCGATACAAGGTTGCTAGTAGTTGTCTGGCTACTTTGTTGCAGTTTTGCAGGCGTCCTGAGCAGTCAGCGGTCGATCCTTTGGCAGAAGGTGAAGAGGGAGATGCAGAGGAACTCTGGTGAGTTCTTGCATTCGTTATCTAAAGAATTCCCAAAAGCAGAGACCCTAAATAGCCAGAAAAGGAGGTTTGGCTACCAGGTTAGGAGGAAGGGCTACCAAGAGAGGTAAGAGCCTATCAGAAGGACCCTCTGATGTCACCTGCTGGCACTGGCCAGTCAGAGCAGTCCAGTGTGCCAGCAACACCTCTGAATCCAAGATGGCAGAGGTCTGGGGCACACTGGAGGAGCTCTGGGAACTCCCCTTCCCTTTGTCCAGTTTCACGCCAGAGCAGGGCTGGGGGATCCCTGAACCGGTGTAGACTGGCTTATGCAGAAATGGGCAGCATCTGTGCCCTTCAAAGCATTTCCAGAGGCTGGGGGAGGCTACTCCTCCCCAGCCTTTCTCACCTTTTCCAAAGGGAGAGGGTGTAACACCCTCTCTCTGAGGAAGTCCTTTGTTCTGCCTTCCTGGGCCAGGGCTGTCTGGACCCCAGGGGGGCAGACACCTGTCTGAGGGGTTGGCAGCAGCAGCAGCTGCAGAGAAAACCCGGAAAGGCAGTTTGGCAGTACCCGGGTTCTGTGCTAGAGACCCGGGGGATCATGGAATTGTCTCCCCAATGCCACAATTCCATGATCTTAGACATGTTACATGGCCATGTTCGGAGTTACCATTGTGACGCTACACATAGGTGGTGCCCTATGTGCAGGGCACAAGTGTAATGGTGTCCCCGCACTCACAAAGTCCGGGGAATTTGCCCTGAACAATGTGGGGGCACCTTGGCTAGTGCCAGGGTGCCCACACACTAAGTAACTTTTCACCCAACCTTCACCAGGTGAAGTTTAGACATATAGGTGACTTATAAGTTACTTATGTGCAGTGCAAAATGGCTTTGAAATAATGTGGGCATTATTTCACTCAGGCTGTAGTGGCAGGCCTGTGTAAGAATTGTCAGAGCTCCCTATGGGTGGCAAAATAAATGCTGCAGCCCATAGGGATCTCCTGGAACCCCAATACCCTGGGAACCTCAGTACCAAATGCAAGGGAATTATATGGGTGTACCAGTATGCCAATGTGAATTGGTAAATTTAGTCACTAGCCTGTTAGTGACAAATTTGGAAGTAAAGAGAGAGCATAACCACTGAGGTTCTGGTTAGCAGAGCCTCAATGAGACAGTTAGGGATCACACAGGGAACACATACATAGGCCACAAACTTATGAGCACTGGGGTCCTGGCTAGCAGGGTCCCAGTGACACATTACTTACTGATAACATAGGGTTTTCACTATGAGCACTGGGCCCTGGCTAGCAGGATCCCAGTGAGACAGTGAAAACACCCTGACATTCTCTCACAAACAGGCCAAAAGTGGGGGTAACAAGGCTAGAAAGAGGCTACATTCTCACATGCACTCTTCCAGGATTTCCTTGGTGCACAGCCAAGCCTGGGTCCCCGACACTCCTTCCTGCAGTGCACAACCTTCTGAGTTGTCCTCCGGCGTCGTGAGACTCCCTTTTGTGACTTCGGGTGGACTCCGGTTCACTCCTCTTCCAAGTGCCTGTTCAGGTACTTCTGCGGGTGCTGCCTGCTTCTATGAGGGCTCCCTATGTTGCGGGGCGCACCCTCTGCCTCCTCTTCCAAGTGGCGACATCCTGGTCCCTCCTGGGCCACAGCAGCACCCAAAAACCTCTACCGCGACCCTTGCAGCTAGCAAGGCTTGTTTGCAGTGCTTCTGCGTGGGAACATATATCTTGTGTATATAACTTATCCTCATACTGAGGGTACTCACTGAGATACTTTTGGCATATTGTCATAAAAATAAAGTACCTTTATTTTTAGTATATCTGTGTATTGTCTACTAGGAAATGATTTAGAGACATCAGCTTGGGCAGAAGTTGAGTTGGAGGCTCGTTCAGCAATGCTGGGCATTCCTGGGCATAATTTTGCTTTAACCAGGGCTCAGGCCAAAAAGCAAAAAGGACAGGGTAACTTGGATCCTGAAACAATGGACCAAGTGCTCCCTAAAGCTAGGGGTAGAAAGGGTCAATCCCTACCCACTATCCCTCCCTCTACAGATGATTCTCCTTCTGAGGAAGAAGAAGTTCCTCCCTGTGCAGAGCCTTCACCAGATGTGCTGGCAGCAGACACTGCTGAGCTTTTGGGTGGAGGGGGGCCTGCCAGGGAAGAGCTGTGTGTGGCACAGCAAACCTGTCCCACATTAGAGGGTCTCAGACAGCAAGCTGTCAAGCAGCAAAATGGGGATGTCAGTGACTCACATAGAGTTTACTGGGAGGACAACCTCTTGTACACCGAGGCAAGGAACCCAAAACCTGGAGCAGCCAGTAGATTGGTCATTCCCCTGCAGTACAGAGAGTTCCTCATAACTCTGGCACATGACATTCCTTTGGATAGGCATTTGGGCTAGATCAAAACATTGGAAATGCTTGTACCCCTGCCTGTTTCACTGGCCTAGGATGTCAGAGGACACAAAAGATTTTTGTAAGTCTTGTGTGACCTGCCAAGCCGGTGGAAAGGCTGGTGGCACACCAAAGGCTCCCCTTATTCCACTACCTGTGGATTGGGTCCCCTTTGAAAGGGTAGGGGTTGACATAGTTGGCCCCGTGACCCTCCTACTGCTTCAGGCAATAGGTTTATCTTGGTGGTTGTGGACCATGCCACAAGATATCCTGAAGCAATTCCTCTAAGGACCACTACAGCACCTGCAGTGGCAAAAGCCCTCCTGGGAATCTTTTCCAGGGTGGGGTTTCCAAAAGAGGTTGTATCAGACAGGGGTAGCAACTTTATGTCTGCATACTTGAAAGCTATGTGGAAGACATGTGGTGTAGCATACAAATTCACCACACCTTATCATCCACAAACTAATGGACTGGTAGAGAGGTTTAATGAAACTCTCAAAAGTAAGATAATGGGACTCTCTGAAAAACTGAGGAGGAGATGGGATGTCCTGTTACCTTGCCTCCTTTTTGCTTACAGGGAGGTACTCCAGAAAGGAGTGGGCTTCAGCCCCTTTGAACACCTCTTTGGACACCCTATCAGACGTCCACTAACACTTGTGAAGGAGGGTTGGGAACAACCTTTAAAAGCTCCCAAACAGGACATAATAGACTATGTACTTGGCCTAAGATCTAGAATGGCTGAGTACATGAAAAAGGCCAGTAAAAACCTTCAGGCCAGCCAATAGCTCCAAAAGCAATGGCATGACCAGAAGGTTGTTCTGATCCAGTACCAACCAGGACAGAAAGTGTGGGTATTGGAGCCTGTGGCCCCAAGAGCACTCCAAGACAAATGGAGTAGACCCCATTGCATTGTTGAGAAAAAGGGTGAGGTTACCTATTTGGTAGACCTGGGCACTGCCAGGAGTCCCCTTAGGGTGATTCATGTCAACCGTCTAAAACCCTACTATGACAGGGCTGATCTCTCCCTGCTCTTGGCAACAGATGAAGGACAGGAAGAAAGAGTGACCCTCTCCCTGATCTCTTCTCCTCCACTGAAGAAGATGCTTTAGTGGAGGGAGTAGTTTTGGCAGATTGTCTGACTGCAGAACAGAAAGACAACTGCATAAATCTCCTTGGACAGTTTTCTGAACTCTTTTCAACTGTGCCTGGCACCACATCTTGGCGTGAACACACAATTGATACTGGAGACAGCATGCCAGTCAAAAGTAAAATCTATAGGCAGCCTGACCATGTCAGAGACTGCATAAAACAAGAGGTTCAGAAAATGCTTGGTCTGGGAGTGGTTGAACCTTCTGAAAGCCCATGGGCGAGTCCTGTGGTGCTTGTACCAAAGCCTCACTCGAAAGATGGAAAAAAGGGAGATGAGGTTTTGTGTAGACTACAGAGGTCTCAATCAGGTAACAAAAACTGAAGCTCACCGTATACCCAGGGCAGAAGAGCTCATAGATACACTGGCATCTGCCAAGTATCTAACCACCTTTGATTTGACTGCAGGGTATTGGCAGATCAAATTGGCTGAGGATGCTAAACCTATAACTGCATTTTCAACTATAGGAGGGCACTACCAATTTACAGTGATGCCCTTTGGTTTGAAAAATGCACCTGCCACTTTTCAGAGGTTGGTGAACACAGTCCTGCAACGGTTGGAGGCTTTTAGTGCAGCATATCTAGATGATATAGCTGTCTGTAGCTCCACCTGGGATGAGCACCTGGTCCACCTTTGGAAAGTTTTGGAGGCCCTGCAAAAGGCAGGCCTCACTATCAAGGACTCAAAGTGCCAGATAGGGCAGGGAAAGGTGGTTTATCTGGGACACCTGGTAGGTGGAGAACAGATTTCACCACTTCAGGGGAAAATCCAGACAATCATGGATTGGGTTCCCCCTACAACACAGACCCAGGTGAGAGCCTTCTTAGGCCTCACTGGGTATTACAGGAGATTCATTAAAAACTATGGCTCCATAGCAGCCCCTCTTAATGATCTCACTAGTAAGAAGATGCCTAAAAAGGTATTGTGGACAGCTAGCTGTCAGAAAGTTTTTGAGGAGCTCAAACAGGCCATGTGCTCTGCACCTGTCCTAAAAAGCCCATGTTACTCCAAGAAATTCATTGTTCAGACTAATGCATCTGAATTAGGGGTAGGGGCAGTCTTATCACAACTGAATTCTGAGGGCCAGGATCAACCAGTTGCTTTTATCAGCAGAAGATTGACCCCTAGAGAAAAGCGTTGGTATGCCATAGAGAGGGAGGCCTTTGCTGTAGTCCGGGCACTGAAGAAGTTGAGGCCATACCTGTTTGGCACTCACTTCATTGTTCAGACAGACCACAAACCTCTACTTTGGCTAAAACAAATGAAAGGTGAAAACCCTAAATTGTTGAGGTGGTTCATATCTCTACAGGGAATGGACTATACAGTGGAACATAGACCTGGGAGTACCCACTCCAATGCAGATGGACTCTCCAGATATTTCCACTTAGACAATGAAGACTCATCAGGTCATGGCTAGTCTAATTGTCCTTCGTTTGGGGGGATTGTGTAGGAAAGTACCATCTTGCCTGGCATGTTACCCCCATATTTCACTGTATATATGTTGTTTTAGTCTATGTGTCACTGGGACCCTGTCAGGCAGGGCCCCAGTGCTCATAAGTATGTGCCCTGTATGTGTTCCCTGTGTGATGCCTAACTGTCTCACTGAGGCTCTGCTAACCAGAACCTCAGTGGTTATGCTCTTTCTTTACTTCCAAATTTGTCACTAACAGGCTAGTGACTAAATTTACCAATTCACATTGGCATACTGGTACACACATATAATTCCCTAGTATATGGTACTGAGGTACCCAGGGTATTGGGGTTCCAGGAGATCCCTATGGGCTGCAGCATTTCTTTTGCCACCCATGGGGAGCTCTGACAATTCTTACACAGGCCTTCCACTGCAGCCTGAGTGAAATAATGCCCACATTATTTCACAGCCATTTTACACTGCACATAAGTAATTTATAAGTCACCTATATGTCTAACCTTCACCTGGTGAAGGTTGGGTGCCAACTTACTTAGTGTGTGGGCACCCTGGCACTAGCCAAGGTGCCCCCACATTGTTCAGGGCAATTTCCCCGGACTTTGTGAGTGCGGGGACACCATTACACACGTGCCCTACACATAGGGCACCACCTGTGTGTAGCGTCACAATGGTAACTCTGAACATGGGCATGTAACATGTCTAAGATCATGGAATTGTCAGCCCAATACCATTCTGGTATTGGGGAGACAATTCCATGATCCCCCGGGTCTCTAGCACAGAACCCGGGTACCGCCAAACTGCCTTTCTGGGGTTTCACTGCAGCTGCTGCCAACCCCTCAGACAGGTTTCTGCCCCCCTGGGGTCCAGGCAGCCCTGGCCCAGGAAGGCAGAACAAAGGACTTCTTCAGAGAGAGGGTGTTACACCCTCTCCCTTTGGAAAAGGTGAGAAAGGCTGGGGAGGAGTAGCCTCTCCCAGCCTCTGGAAATGCTTTGATGGGCACAGATGCTGCCCATCTTTGCATAAGCCAGTCTACACCGGTTCAGGGATCCCCCAGCCCTGCTCTGGCGCGAAACTGGACAAAGGGAAGGGGAGTGACCACTCCCCTTACCTGCACCTCCCAGGGGAGGTGCCCAGAGCTCCTCCAGTGTGCCCCAGACCTCTGCCATCTTGGATTCAGAGGTGTTGCTGGCACACTGGACTGCTCTGAGTGGCCAGTGCTAGCAGGTGATGTCAGAGACTCCTTCTAATAGGCTCTTACCTCTCTTAGTAGCCAATCCTCCTTCCTAGGTAGCCAAACCTCATTTTCTGGCCATTTAGGGTCTCTGCTTTGGGGGAATTCTTCAGATAGCGAATGCAAGAGCTCATCAGAGTTCCTCTGCATCTCCCTCTTCACCTTCTGCCAAAGGATCGACCGCTGACTGCTCAGGACGCCTGCAAAAGCGCAACAAACTAGCAAGACGACTACTAGCAACCTTGTATCGCTTCATCCTGCCGGCTTTCTCGACTGTTTCCAGGTGGTGCATGCTCTGGGGGTAGATTGCCTCCTCTCTGCACCAGGAGCTCTGAAGAAATCTCCCGTGGGTCGACGGAATCTTCCCCCTGCAACCGCAGGCAACAAAAGACTGCATCACTGGTCCTCTGGGTCCCCTCTCAGCACGACGAGCATGGTCCCTGGAACTCAGCAACCCTGTCCAAGTGTCTCCCACAGTCCAGTGACTCTTCAGTCCAAGTCTGTTGGAGGTAAGTCCTTGCCTCCCCACGCTAGACTGCATTGCTGGGTACCGCGTGAGTTGCAGCTGCTCCAGCTCCTGTGCACTCTTCCAGGATTTCCTTTGTGCACAGCCTAGCCTGGGTCCCCGATACTCCTTCCTGCAGTGCACAACCTTCTGAGTTGTCCTCCGGCATCGTGGGACTCCCTTTTGTGACTTCAGGTGGACTCTGGTTCACTCCTCTTCCAAGGGCCCGCTCAGGTACTTCTGCGGATGCTGCCTGCTTCTGTGAAGGCTCCCTATGTTACTGGGTGCACCCTCTGTCTCCTCTTCCAAGTGGTGACATCCTGGTCGCTCCTGGGCCACAGCAGTAGCCAAAAACCTCTACTGCGACCCTTGCAGCTAGCAAGGCTTGTTTGCAGTCCTTCTGCGTGGGAACACCTCTGCAAGCTTCTTCACGACGTGGGACATCCATCCTCCAAAGGAGAAGTTCCTAGTCCTCTTCTTTCTTGCAGAACTCCAAGCTTCTTCCAACAGGTGGCAGCTTCCTTGCATCCTCAGCTGGCATTTCCTGGGCTCCTGCCCACTCTCGACACTGTCGCGACTCTTGGACTTAGTCCCCTTCTCTTACAGGTACCCGGGTTCGGAAATCCACTGTTGTTGCATTGCTGGTGTTGTTCCTCTTGCAGAAACCCCCTATCACGACTTCTGTGCTCTCTGGGAGTAGTAGGTGAACTTTACACCTACCTTGCAGGGTCTTGGGGTGGGCTATTTTTCTAACCCTCTACAAGCTCACATAGGTTTGGGGTCCATTCGTGGTTCACATTCCACTTTTGGAGTATATGGTTTGTGTTGTCCCTATACCTATGTGCTCCTATTGCAATCTACTGTAACTTTACATTGCTTGCATTATTTCCCTTTTGCTATTATCTGCATAATTGTGGTTTGTGTACATATATCTTGTGTATATAACTTATCCTCATACTGAGGGTACTCACTGAGATACTTTTGGCATATTGTCACAAAAATAAAGTACCTTTATTTTTAGTATATCTGTGTATTGTGTTTTCTTATAATATTGTGCATATGACACCAGTGGTATAGTAAGAGCTTTACATGTCTCCTAGTTCAGCCTTAGCTGCTTTTCCATAGCTACCTTCTATCAGCCTAAGCTGCTAGAAGCACCTCTTCTACACTAATAAGGGATAACTGGACCTGGCACAGAGTGTAAGTACCCTTGGTACCCACTATAAGCCAGGCCAGCCTCCTACACATACTGAATGGGTCTTCTTGGGCTGGAAGGGTGGGGGGCCTGACACTTACATTTTCAAAGGCCAGTGGCCTGCCCTCACACAATAGACTGATCAACCCCCCTCTAGGACCCTGGCAGACAGGACTGGACTGAAAGGGGAACTTGTGCACTTCAAACCCACTCTTTGAAGTCTCCTCCACTTCAAAGGCATTTTTGGGTGCATATAAACTGGGTCTCTGACCCCACCAACTCAGACACTTCTGGACCTGCACCTGAACTCTGTCAGAAGACCTGCCTGGCTGCCCAAAGGACTTTCTGGACTGCTTTGCTGCAAAGGACTGCTTCCCTGCTATTGCCCTACTGGCCTCTGACTGTGCTGGAAGGACCCTGCTTTCACCCCAAAGTGCTCTCCAAGGGCTTGGATTGAGCTTGCCTCCTATTCTGGGTTCTCGGGGACTACAAAGACCTCCACTGCTAGCTTTTTGGTAGTACACTGACTTCAGCGACATCGGAACAACTTCAGCGATACCAGCGACGCGGCAGCCTACTCCCGCTCTGTGGACTTCGCTGCACGCAACGACTTCGGCCTGCAACCCAAGTCTGACGTCGCCACGACTCCGCTGACGTCACTTAGGGTCATAGCAACACTGCAAAGTCAGCACAATACGGGTCACAAGGAATTGACGCATCACGGACGACAACGCATTATCCCCCCTGCATCAGGACGGAGCCAAAGCCGCACCTCTACCTGCCTCGCAGCACGGAACCAACGCCTCTCTCCTCGGACACTGTAAGGGACTGACACCGCACCGACTACACCAACGCCTCTTTCCGACTCTGTGCAACGTCTTTGTTCTTCATTTTCAAAAGGTACTGTATCTGGGGGTCCGTGTGACCGGCACCAGTGGTGTCAGATTGTTGGGAACGACTCCATCAACAACGCCGTGAAAGCCCCAGTTGGAGCTATGGTGTTTTCTAGGCACTTTAGTTGGATTTAATCTTTAAAAATTCATAGCTTTGCTTGCGTACATTGGATTTTCATCATTTCAACAGTATTTTATTCAGATAAATATTCTCTAATTTTCTAAACCTGTGTGGAGTCTTTTTGTGGTGTTTACACTGTGTTACTGTATGCTTTATTGCACAAATACTTTACACACTGCCTTCTAAGGTAAGCCTGACTGCTCAATGCCAAGCTACCGGAGAGTGGACAGAGGATAATTTGGATTGTGTGTGACTTACCCTGAATAGGATTGTGGTCCCTACTTTGACAAGGGTGTATACCTCTGCCAACTAGAGACCCCATTTCTAACATCTAGTATTTGTGTTACTATAATAAAGCACCTTTATGTTTGTAATACTGTGTGGTTCTTTCATTTGTGTAAGTGCTTTGGACTGTAGTGGTATTGCATAAGCTTCGCATGTCTCCACATGCTCATCCACAGCTACCTGTAGAGAGCCCTGACTTCCTAGACACTGCCCACACTTGACTAATAGGGGATACTTGGACCTGGTATAGGTGATAACACCATAGATGTCCACACACACCAGGCCAGCTTCCTACAGACTCCAGCACCCTAAACTTTTCAGATTTCTTTTGGCACCTTGTACGCACTAAGCCTCACTCGCTCTCAATACAGCAGTTTAGATTTAGACACCATGCACCCAACAGACGGACACACCAAGCAGACCTATCTTTGTGCAATATCGCGTTTTGCTCCTACCAACACAAAATCCATGAAGATGTGAATCTGTCGTGAAACCTCAGTGTCATTCCCCACCCCAAGAAGCACCAACCCCTGGGGCAGTACCTACAATATGAGTACCAACATATAATGGATCTCATTTACTTTCTTCCAGAAGACCAGTATTTGGAGCACAAGCATTTAGTATAATAAAATGTGCTCTCCTGAGCACATCTCCTAAAGCACTTTATTCAAGGCGATACCTAAACACACAGAACCATTGCCTAGGATATCGCCCACTTTGTAATCTTTTCAAGTTGAACCAACAGAAGCCCACCTAACATCTACCCCTTAAGGCACATTTGTGCCTCCCACCAGACTCATCTTCCATGTTGCCCTTTACCATTTTTTTTTCAACTCATTCAGAGAATGGAATGCATTAATACGTAGCGCTTTGTTTGCCATAGGTATATCATATTTCCTTATAATCTCCTTGAGGGGACAAGTCTGTCCCCCGCGCACAGCTTATTTTCACTGTGCATGATGCTAATGAAGGTTTCTAAAAAAAATCAGATTTGGATATCTGGTGCATTTGAGTAAAGGACCACATCTCAGGGGGGGCTTGGCCACCAAGGTGGCCGACAGGACGCACTAGGCGAGTGCTCCCGGCTTAAAAATCCTCCACCATCCTGCCATCTTGAGGCACTGCGGACCCAGCAGACCTGTTGATGGGGATCGGGGGACCGAGGTGGAGTGCAGGCAAAGGACAAAAACACTGAAAAATGAGCTGCGGAGCCGCACTTGTGGTGAGTGCCTGACTCCAGCATGGCGGCAGGGATCGTGTCTGCGAGCTGGTTTGGCATTATTTAGCGCACCGGACCTGCCCTGTGTGCCATGGGTCAGAGGGGCCCCGGTGGGGGTTGCCTGCTGTGGGAGGGGTGACCAGTTTTGGTCCTCGTTTCCTCCCCCTCCCTCCCCCTGTGCGGTGAGGGCTGTGCCAGCGGTGAGCACCTCGACCGGGGTGACACGCTGGAGAGGCCTGGTGGAAGACGGTGAGCAGTGCGGATGAGACAGGGAAACACCGGCAGAGAGACAGAGATGCAGAGAACATCGCGGATGAGGAGGTGAAGTACACCTGGTCTGACGCTTGATCAGTCGGGGAGTATACTCGGCATGGATGTTGCTGGCTGGTGAGGCGTGGTGCTGAACTAGGAGAGGGGACCGGACAGACTTGGGAGGCAGCTGGGGCCCATCAGTGGGCCGATTGCATTGGTGCTGTCTCTTCCCCCACCTCCTAGGTGCCTAAACATTATTGGATGGCCCTTTGAACACAGAGCTGGCCGGTTGAACGGGACAGCACTCTGGAACGTGAAAGACGCCGGCACCCCGGCATCGCCTGCTGGGTTTCCTGCCTGGCGCTGCTAGGACAGGAACTCACTCCTCGTCGGCTGAGACACAGTGAGTCATGAGAGCGTGGGTGTAAGGAAATGGCTCCCTGTTGCAGTTACCCCCCACTTTTTGCCTGATACTGATGCTGACTTGACTGAGAAGTATGCTGGGACCCTGCTAACCAGGCCCCAGCACCAGTGTTCTTTTACCAAAAATGTACCATTGTTTCCACAACTGGCACACCCCTGGCACACAGATAAGTCCCTTGTAAAAGGTACCAGTGGAACCAAGGGCCCTGTGACCAGGGAAGGTCCCTAAGGGCTGCAGCATATGTTGTGCCACCCTAAGGGACCCCTCACCTAACACATGCACACTGCCATTGCAGATTGTGTGTGTTGGTGGGGAGAAAAAGGCAAAGTCGACATGGCATCCCCCTCAGGATGCCATGCACACAAAATTCTGCCTGTGGCATAGGTAAGTCACCCCTCTAGCAGGCCTTACAGCCTTAGGCAGGGTGCACTATACCACAGGTGAGGGCATAGCTGCGTGAGCAATTTGCCCTACAGTGTCTAAGTCTATTCTTAGACATTGTAAGTACAGTGTGGCCACATTAAGTATATGGTCTGGAAGTTTGTAAAAAACTAACTCCACAGCTCCATAATGGCTACACTGAACACAGGGAAGTTTGGTATCAAACTTCTCAGAAAAATAAACCCACACTGATGCCAGTGTTGGATGTATTAAAAAATGCACACAGAGGGCATCTTAAAGAGGCCCCCTGTATTTTACCCAATCCTTCAGTGCAGGGCTGACTGGTCTGTGCCAGCCTGCTGCTGAGAGACGAGTTTCTGACCCCCTGGGGTGAGGGCCTTTGTGCCCTCTGAGGCCGAAACAAAGCCTGCTCTGGGTGGAGGTGCTTCACAACTCCCCCCTGCAGGAACTGTAACACCTAGCAGTGAGCCTCAAAGGCTTAGGATTCGTGTTACAATGCCCCAGGGCACTCCAGCTAGTGGAGATGCCCACCCCTCTGGACACAGCCCCCACTTTTGGCGGCAAGTCCAGAGGAGATAATGAGAAAAACAAGGAGGAGTCACCCACCAGTTAGGACAGCCCCTAAGGTGTCTTGAGCTGAGGTGACCCCTGCCTTTAGAAATCCTCCATCTTGATTTTGGAGGATTCCCCTAATAGGATTAGGGATGTGCCCCCTCCCCTCAGGGAGGAGGCACAAAGAGAGTGTGGCCACCCTTCAGGACAGTAGCCATTGGCTACTGCCCTCCCAGACCTAAACACACCCCTAAATTTAGTATTTAGGGGCACCCCAGAACCGAGGAAATCAGATTCCTTCAACCTGAAGAAAAAAGAAGGACTGCTGACCTACAAGCCTGCAGAGAAAGAGTAAGACAACAACTGCTTTGGCCCCAGCCCTACCGGCCTGTCTCCAAATTCGTAAATCTGCTCCAGCGACACATCCAACAGGGACCAGCAACCTCTGAAGCCTCAGAGGACTGCCCTGGACTACAGGACCAAGAAACTCCCATGAACAGCGGCCCTGTTCAAAACCAGCTACTTCTTTGCAACAAAGAAGCAACTTCCAAAGACTTGACGTTTACCGCCGGAAGCGTGAGACTCTACACTCAGTACCCGACGCCCCCGGCCCGACCTGCAGAAAAGCAACACCTCAGGGAGACTCCCCTGCGACTGCGAGCCCGTGAGTAACCAGAGATGACCTCCCTGGGCCCCCACAGCGACGCCTGCAGAGAGAATCCAGGGGCTCCCCCTGACCTCGACTGCCTGTAACAAGGGACCAGATGCCTAGAACCAACACTGCACCCGCAGCCCCCAGGACCCGAAGGAACCGAACTTCGACACAGGAGCCTCTAGGCAACCCTCTGCCTTGCCCGTGTGGTGGCTGTCCCGAGAAGCCCCCCCCCTGTGCCCGCCTGCAATGCTAGAGTGACCCCTGGGTCCCTCCATTGAAACCTATACAAAACCCGACGCCTGCTTTGCACACTGCACCCGGCCGCCCCTGTGCCGCTGAGGGTGTGTTTTGTGTGCCTACTTGTGTCCCCCTCAGCACTCTACAAAATCCCCTGGTCTGCCCCAGAGGACGCAGGTATTTACCTGTTGGCAGACTGGAACCGGAGCACCCCTGTTGTCCATAGGCGCCTTTGTGTTTTGGGCACCTCTTTGACCTCTGCACCTGGCCGGCCCTGAGCTGCTGGTGTGGTAACTTTGGGGTTGCCTTGAACCCCCAACGGTGGGCTGCCTATGCCCCAGGACTGAGACTTGTAAGTGTTTTACTTACCTCCTAATCTAACCTTTACTTACCTCCCCCAGGAACTGTGGATTTTTGCACTGTGTCCACTTTGAAAATAGCTTAGTGCCATTTTTACAGAGACTGTACATGATATTGTTTTCATTCAAAGTTCCTAAAGTATCTAAGTGAAGTACCTTACATTTAAAGTGTTTAATGTAAATCTTGAACCTGTGGTTCTTAAAATAAACTAAGAAAATATATTTTTCAATATACAGTAAAAACCTATTGGCCTGGAGTAAGTCTTTGAGTGTGTGTTCCTCATTTATTGCCTGTGTGTGTACAACAAATGCTTAACTCTACCCTCTGATAAGCCTACTGCTCGACCGCACTACCACAAAATAGAGCATTCGAATTATCTACTTTTGCCACTATCTTACCTCTAAGGGAAACCCTTGGACTCTGTGCACACTATTTCTTACTTTGAAATAGTATATATAGAGCCAACTTCCTACATTGGTGGATCAGCGGTGGGGTCTAAGACTTTGCATTTGCTGGACTACTCAGCCAATACCTGATCACGTGACTAAAATTCCAAAAATTGTCATTAGGAACTGATTTTTGGGATAGGGGATTCTGCAAGAACAACAACTGACTGCAAAGCACTGAAGATGGATTCCTGGACCTGAGGGCCTGTAAAGGAAGGGGACCAAGTCCAAGAGTCACAAAAGTGTCCGGGGGGGGGGGGGGCAGGAGCCCACTAAAACCCGGATGAAGGTGCAAAAGCGCTGCCTCTGGGTGGAAGAAGCCAAAGCTTCTGCAACGACGGAAGGTGCCAGGAACTTCTCCTTTGGTCAGAAGATGTCCCACCGCGTGCTGGAGGATGCAGAGTTGTTTCCACACAGAAAGACTGCAAACAAGCCTTGCTAGCTGCAAGAGTCGCAGTTGAGGATAAAGGGTGCTGCCTGGGCCCAGGAAGGACCAGAAGGTCGCCACTTGGAGGAGGAGACAGAGAGGGCGCACAGCAGCACAGGGAGCCCACGCAGAAGCAGGCAGCACCCGCAGAAGCACTTGAACAGGCGTTCAAGAAATCTGAGCACGATGGTCAACTCAGCAACACAAGAGAGGGTACCTACGAAAAAATATACTAGGAAATGATAAGGGTGTTCCAGTGTGCCAATGAGAATTGGTAAAATTAGTCACTAGCCTGCAGTGACAATTTTAAAAAGCAGAGAGAGCATAAACACTGAGGTTCTGGTTAGCAGAGCCTCAGTGATACAGTTAGGCACCACACAGGGAACACATACAGTGCATACTTTATGAGCACTGGGGTCCTGGCTAGCAGGATCCCAGTGACACAGGTAAAAACAAACATACACACAAGTACAAATGGGGGTAACATGCCAGGCAAGATGGTACTTTTCTACAGAACCCCCCCCCCCCTCCAACCCCCCCCAAACGAGGGACAATAAGGCTAACCTTGCCCAGATGAGTCTTCATTGTCTAAGTGGAAATATCTGGAGAGTCCATCTGCATTGGAGTGGGTACTCCCAGGTCTATGTTTCACTGTATAGTCCATTCCCTGTAGGGAGATGGACCACCTCAACAATTTAGGGTTTTCACCTTTCATTTGTTTTAGCCAAAGTAGTGGTTTGTGGTCTGTCTGAACAATAAAGTGAGTACCAAACTGGTATGGTCTCAACTTTTTCAGTGCCCAGACCACAGCAAAGGCCTTCCTCTCTATGGCAGACCAACACTTTTCTCTAGGGGTCAACCTCCTGCTGATAAAAGCAACAGGTTGATCCTGGCCCTAAGTATTAAGCTGTGATAGCACTGCCCCAACCCCTAATTCAGAAGCATCATTCTGGACTATGACTTGTTTGGAGTAACAAGGGCTTTTTAGGACAGGTGCAGAGCACATGGCCTGTGTGAGCTCATCAAAAGCTTTTTGGCAGCTAGCTGTCCACAATACCTTTTTAGGCATTTTCTCACTAGTGAGATCAATAAGAGGGGCTCCAATGGAGCCATAATTCTTAATAAACCTCCTATAGTACCCTGTGAGGCCTAAGAAGGCTCTCACCTGGGTTTGAGTTGTACGGGGAGTCCATTCCATATTGGTTTGGCTCTTCCCCCCCAGTGGTGCAATCGGTTCCCCACCTACCAGGTGGCCCAGATAAACCACTTTCCCCTGCCCTATCTGGCACTTTGATGCCTTGATAGTGAGGCCTGCCTTTTGCAGGGCCTCCAAAACTTTCCACAGGTGGACCAGGTAATCATCCCAGGTGGAGCTAAAGACAGCTTTATCATCTAGATATGCTGCACTTAAAGCTTCCATCCCTTGCAGGACTGTGTTCACCAACCTTTGAAAAGTGGCAGCTGCATTTTTCAAACCAACGGGCATCACAGTGAATTGATAGTGCCCTCCAATGGTTGAAAATGCAGTCTTGGGTTTAGCATCTTCTGATAATTTAATCTGCCAATACCCTGCAGTTAAATCAAAAGTGCTTAGATACTTGGCAGAACCCAGTGTATCTATGAGCTCATCTGCCCTGGGTATAGGGTGAGCATCTGTCTTGGTTACTTGGTTGAGCCCTCCTTGGTCAACACAAAACCTCATCTCTCTTTTACCATCTTTACTGTGAGGTTTTGGGACTAGCACCACTGGGCTAGCCCATGGGCTTTCTGAAGGTTGAATCACTCCTATGTCTCACATTTTATGAACCACTTTTTTAATGCATTCCCTGGCATGGTCAGGCTGCCTATAAATCTTACTTTTGACAAGTAAACTGTCTCCTGTATTGATTGTATGCTCACACCAAGTAGTGGTACCTGGTATCAGTGAGAAGAGTTCAGAAAACTGATTTAAGAGATTTACACAGTTATCTTTCTGCTCAGCAGTAAGACAATCTGCCAACACTACTCCCTCCACTAAGCCATCAGCTTCAGTGGTGGAGAAGAGATCAGGGAGAGGGTCACTCTCTTCTTCCTGTCCCTCATCAGTTGCCATGAGCAGGGTGAGATCAGCCCTGTCATAGTAGGGTTTTAGGTGGTTGACATGGAGTACCCTAAGGGGACTCCTGGCAGTGCCCAGGTCAACCAAGTATGTGACCTCGCCCTTCTTTTCAACAATGAGATGGTGTGAGAATGTAGCCTCTTTCTAGCCTTATTACCCCCACTTTTGGCCTGTTTGTGAGTGTATGTCAGGGTGTTTTCACTGTCTCACTGGGATCCTGCTAGCCAGGGCCCAGTGTTCATAGTGAAAACCCTGTTTTCAGTATGTTTGTTATGTGTCACTGGGACCCTGCTAGCCAGGACACCAGTGCTCATAAGTTTGTGGCCTATATATATGTGTTCCCTGTGTGGTGCCTAACTGTCTCACTGAGGCTCTGCTAATCAGAACCTCAGTGGTTATGCTCTCTCATCTCTTTCAAATTGTCACTAACAGGCTAGTGACCAATTTTACCAATTTACATTGGCTTACTGGAACACCCTTATAATTCCCTAGTATATGGTACTGAGGTACCCAGGGTATTGGGGTTCCAGGAGATCCCTATGGGCTGCAGCATTTCTTTTGCCACCCATAGGGAGCTCTGACAATTCTTACACAGGCCTGCCACTGCAGCCTGAGTGAAATAACGTCCACGTTATTTCACAGCCATTTTACACTGCACTTAAGTAACTTATAAGTCACCTATATGTCTAACCTTTACCTGGTAAAGGTTAGGTACAAAGTTACTTAGTGTGAGGGCACCCTGGCACTAGCCAAGGTGCCCCACATTGTTCAGGGCAAATTCCACGGACTTTGTGAGTGCGGGGACATCATTACACACGTGCACTACATATAGGTCACTACCTATATGTAGATTCACAATGGTAACTCCGAATATGGCCATGTAACGTGTCTATGATCATGGAATTGCCCCCTCTATGCCATCCTGGCATAGTTGGCACAATCCCATGATCCCAGTGGTCTGTAGCACAGACCCTGGTACTGCCAAACTGCCTTTCCTGGGGTTTCACTGCAGCTGCTGCCAACCCCTCAGACAGGTTTCTGCCCTCCTGGGGTCAAGCCAGGCTTGTCCCAGGATGGCAGAACAAAGGACTTCCTCTGAGAGATGGAGTTACACCCTCTCCCTTTGGAAAATGGTGTGAAGGCAGGGGAGGAGTAGCCTCCCCCAGACTCTGGAAATGCTTTCATGGGCACAGATGTACCCAATTCTGCATAAGCCAGTCTACACCGGTTCAGGGGACCCCTTAGCCCTGCTCTGGCGCGAAACTGGACAAAGGAAAGGGGAGTGACCACTCCCCTGACCTGCACCTCCCCTGGGAGGTGTCCAGAGCTCCTCCAGTGTGCTCCAGACCTCTGCCATCTTGGAAACAGAGGTGCTGCTGGCACACTGGACTGCTCTGAGTGGCCAGTGCCACCAGGTGACGTCAGAGACTCCTTCTGATAGGCTCCTTCAGGTGTTGCTAGCCTATCCTCTCTCCTAGGTAGCCAAACCCTCTTTTCTGGCTATTTAGGGTCTCTGTCTCTGGGGAAACTTTAGATAACGAATGCACGAGCTCATCAGAGTTCCTCTGCATCTCTCTCTTCACCTTCTGCAAAGGAATCGACTGCTGACCGCGCTGGAAGCCTGCAAAACTGCAGCATAGTAGCAAAGACGACTACTGCAACTCTGTAACGCTGATCCTGCCGCCTTCTCGACTGTTTTCCTGGTGGTGCATGCTGTGGGGGTAGTCTGCCTCCTCTCTGCACTAGAAGCTCCGAAGAAATCTCCCGTGGGTCGACGGAATCTTCCCCCTGCAACCGCAGGCACCACAAAGCTGCATTACCGGTCCCTTGGGTCTCCTCTCAGCACGACGAGCGAGGTCCCTTGAATCCAGCAACTCTGTCCAAGTGACTCCCACAGTCCAGTGACTCTTCAGTCCAAGTTTGGTGGAGGTAAGTCCTTGCCTCCCCACGCCAGACTGCATTGTTGGTAACCGTGACTTTTGCAACTTCTCTGGCCCCTGTGCACTTCCGGCGGAAATCCTTTGTGCACAGCCAAGCCTGGGTCGACGGCACTCTAACTTGCATTGCACGACTTTCTAAGTTGGTCTCCGGCGACGTGGGACTCCTTTGTGTAACTTCGGGTGAGCACCATTTCACGCATCCTCGTAGTGCCTGTTTCTGGCACTTCTCTGGGGGCTACCTGCTGCTAAGAGGGCTCCTTGTCTTGCTCGACGTCCCCTCTACCTTCTGGTCCAATTTGCGACCTCCTGGTCCCTCCTGGGCCACAGCAGCATCCAAAAACGCTAACCGCACGATTTTCAGCTAGCAAGGCTTGTTGGCGTTCTTTCGGCGGGAAAACACTTCTGCACGACTCTCCACGGCGAGAGGGATCCGTCCACCAAAGGGGAAGTCTCTAGCCCTTTTCATTCCTGCAGAAACCTCAGCTTCTTCTGTCCAGTAGAAGCTTCTTTGCACCCACAGCTGGCATTTCCTGGGCATCTGCCCATCTCCGACTTGCTTGTGACTTTTGGACTTGGTCCCCTTGTTCCACAGGTACCCTAGATTGGAAATCCATCGTTGTTGCATTGTTGGTTTGTGTCTTTCCTGCATTATTCCTCTATCACAACTTCTTTGTCTTTGGGGGAACTTTAGTGCACTTTGCACTCACTTTTCAGGGTCTTGGGGTGGGCTATTTTTCTAACCCTCACTATTTTCTAATAGTCCCAGCGACCCTCTACAAGGTCACATAGGTTTGGGGTCCATTCGTGGTTCGCATTCCACTTTTGGAGTATATGGTTTGTTTTGCCCCTATCCCTATGTGTCTCCATTGCATCCTATTGTAACTATACATTGTTTGCACTGTTTTCTAAGACTATACTGCATATTTTTAGTACTGTGTACATATAACTTGTGTATATTTGCTATCCTCACTCTGAGGGTACACTCTGAGATACTTTGGCATATTGTCATAAAAATAAAGTACCTTTATTTTTAGTATAACTGTGTATTGTGTTTTCTTATGATATTGTGCAAGTGACACTTGTGGTACTGTAGTAGCTTCACACGTCTCCTAGTTCAGCCTAAGCTGCTCTGCTAAGCTACCATTATCTATCAGCTTAAGCTGCTAGACACCCTATACACTAATAAGGGATACCTGGGCCTGGTGCAAGGTGTAAGTACCCCTTGGTACTCACTACAAGCCAGTCCAGCCTCCTACAGATGGGGTCCACTCCATTTGTCCTGGAGTGCTCTTGGGGCCACAGGCTCCAATACCCACACCTTCTCTCCTGGGTGGTACTGCGTCAGAACAGCCTTCTGGTCATGCCATTGCTTTTGGAGCTCTTGGCTGGCCTGAAGGTTTTTACTGGCCTTTTTCATGTACTCAGCCATTCTGGATCTTAGGCCAAATACATTGTCCACTATGTCCTGTTTAGGAGCTTTTAGAGGTTGTTTCCAACCCTCCTTAACAAGTGCAAGGGGACCTCTTACAGGGTGCCCAAAGAGGAGTTCAAAGGGGCTGAAGCCCACTCCTTTCTGGGGTACCTCCCTGTAAGCAAAAAGGAGGCAAGGTAACAGGACATCCCATCTCCATCTGAGTTTTTCAGGGAGTCCCATTATCATTCCTATGAGAGTTTTATTAAACCTCTCTACCAGTTCATTTGTATGTGGATGATAAGGTGTGGTGAATTTGTATGTTACACCACATTCCTTCCACATGGCCTTCAAGTATGCAGACATAAAGTTGCTACCTCTGTCTGATACCACCTCTTTTTGGAAACCCAGCCTGGAAAAGATTCCCAGGAGGGCTTTTTCCACTGCAGGTGCTATAGTGGTCCTTAGAGGAATAGCTTCAGGATATCTTGTGGCATGGTCCACTACCACCAAGATAAACCTATTGCCTGAAGCAGTTGGAGGGTCAAGGGGGCCAACTATGTCAACCCCTACCCTTTCAAAGGGAACCCCAACCACAGGTAGTGGAATAAGGGGAGCCTTTGGAGTGCCACCAGTCTTGCCACTGGCTTGGCAGATCACGCAAGATTTACAAAAGTCTTTTGTGTCCTCTGACATCCTAGGCCAGTGAAACAGAGGGACAAGCCTTTCCCATGTTTTAATCCGACCCAAATGTCCAGCCAAAGGAATGTCGTGTGCCAGAGTTAGGAGGAACTCTCTGTACTGCAGGGGAATGACCAATCTCCTGGCTGCTCCAGGGTTTGGGTCCCTAGCCTCTGTGTACAAGAGGTTGTCCTCCCAGTAAACTCTATGTGAGCCACTGACATCCCCATTTTGCTGTTTGACAGCTTGCTGTCTGAGACCCTCTAATGTGGGACAGGATTGATGTGCCACACTCAGCTCCTCCCTGGCAGGCCCCCTTCCACCCAAAAGCTCAGCAGTGTCTTCTGCCAGCTCCTCTGGTGAAGGTTCTGCACAGGGGGGAAATTCTTCTTCCTCAGAAGTATAATCATCTGTAGAGGGAGGGATAGTGGGTGGGGATTTACACTTACTTACCCTAGCTTTAGGGAGCACTTGGTCCATTGTTCTAGGATCCAAGTCACCCTGTCCTTTTTGCTTTTTGGCCTGAGCCCTTGTCAAAGCAAAAATATGCCCAGGAATGCCCATCAGTGCTGCATGAGCCTCCAACTCCACTTCTGCCCAAGCTGATGTCTCTAAATCATTCCCTAGTAGACAGTCTACAGGTAAATCTGAGGCAACCACAACTTTCTTTGGACCAGTAAACCCCCCCCAGCTGAGATTCATAACAGCCATGGGGTGCCTAAGAGTGTTGTTATGAGCGTCTGTCACTTGGTACTGGTGACCACGTAGGTGTTGTTCAGGGTGCACCAGTTTCTCTATCACCATGGTAACACTGGCACCTGTGTCCCTGTAGGCCTGAACCTCAACACCATTGATTAGGGGAAGTTGCTTGTACTTATCCATATTAAGGGGACAAGCAACCAAGGTGGCCAAATCAATGGCACATTCAGAGACTAACACAGCCTCTGTGGTCTCCCTAACAAGACCAACCCCAACTAAATTACCAAAAGTGAGCCCAGCTACTCCCTTGGATTGGCCATTAGTAGGTTTGCTCCCACCACCACTGCTATTACTAGGGGCACTAGAGGTTGCAGTAGGGGTTGTGGTAGTGGGAGGTTTGGTGCTTTTCCTAGGACAACTGGGATCAGTTGTCCAATGGCCTTTTACTTTACATAAATAGCACCAAGGCTTTTTTACTTGATTAGAAGAGGATTTGGACCCACCCCCCCACCAGAGTGTTTTTGTGGGCCTGATGAAGACTCATTAGGGTCGAGCCTGCGTTGCATGCGCTCGCGCATGCGTTTAGCAGGGAGACTCTTTTGTATTTAGAAAAGGGCTCGGAGCCCTGTCAACTTCACGTCAGTGTTTTTTATTGGTTGGTGGGCTTCCCTAATAAAATCTGCTTGCTTTTATTTGTCGAAGGCACGCATATGTCATGCCTTTTCCGGTGGCTAGCCCTCCTCCAGCGCAGCGACCAAGTACAGAAAACATGCGAGGCTCGCTGTTTTCCATCGGGCTCGTGGACTTTTTTTTCTCTAATTTACGAGCCCGATCTCGCTTGGCAGAAGTCGAGCGCTTTACATACTTGATTTCACTTTTTCGGGTTATGTACATAAATGCACTTTTGCCCGATAGGTGAAAAGTCGGGTTAGGAGTTTACAACGCGATCAGCTCTAACATGAGCAAACTCGAGACCCAATGCATTGTAAATACTTGTTTTTAGATTTGTCCCCACCCTTGTCTGAAGACTTACCATCCTTCTTCTTGCCATCCTTGTCACCCCCTGTATGAACTTTTCTGTTCGCTCTTGTTCTGACCCATTTGTCTGCCTTCTTTCCCAATTCTTGGGGAGAGGTCAGATCTGAGTCCACTAGATATTGGTGTAACAAAACAGACACACAGTTATTCAGAATATGCTCTCTCAGGGTTAGATTGTACAGGCTTTCATAGTCAGAAACTTTACTGCCATGTAACCACCCCTCCAAGGCCTTCACTGAATAGTCAACAAAGTCTACCCAGTATTGTGAGGACTCCTTTCTGGTTTCTCTGAACGTAATCCTGTATTGTTCAGTGGTTAAGCCAAATCCATCCAAGAGTGCATTCTTCAAAACTGTAAAATTATTGGCATCACTTTCTTTAACAGTAAGGAGCCTATCCCTACCCTTTCCACTGAAAGATAGCCATAGGATAGCAGCCCACTGCCTTTGAGGGACCCCCTGTACCATACAGGCCCTCTCAAGTGCAGTAAACCACTTGCTAATGTCATCCCCCTCCTTGTAAGGGGGAACTATCTTGTGCAGATTCCTGGAACCATACTCTCTAACAGGATTACTATCAGGAATACTGCTGCTGCCACCATGGGGGCCTAACCCCAACCTCTGCCTCTCCTTCTCTAAGTCTAGGGATTCCCTGTCTAGAGCCAGCTGTTGCTGTTTAAGCTTCAGCCTGGTCTCTGCAACTCTCAACTTATTGAGTTCCCTTTCTATCAATTTGTCTTGAAGGTCTGTGGGTTGGGAATGCTTTGACACAGAAGAAATATTGGATTCAACAGAGGGAGACCTGCCTCTAACAGCTTGCACTCTAACAACCTGGCCTTCAGGAATAAAACCTTCCCTACTATGATGGGAGCTTCTATTACTACCAGCTATGTTAGGTGTTCTGCCAAGGGGCAGATTAGGAAGAGAACCCTGTACCACTCCCTCAAGGGGCTCCCCTGAGTCAGAGTGTGAGCTATCTATCAACTTTTCAGATGAGGTGCCACCCAGGGCCTTATCATTCTCAATAAGCATATTAGACAGAAATTCTCTAGTAGGGTTCTTTCCCACCACTAAACCTCTATCAATGCAGAGACTCCTTAGGCTCTTAAAGTTAAGGTGATCCTAAATTTTATTGACCAAATTAAGAGGAGTTCCTACACCAGAGATGATAGAAGAAGGTTTAGAGACAGATAAAAGAGAGAACAAGTTTCATGACTTTTTAAAAAACAGAAGAAAAAAAAACTTTTTCAACTTTTTGAAACTTTTAGAAAGTTTAGGAGTACTTTTCAGCACTTAGCAGAAAGTGTAAGAGAAGAAAAGCAAAACTTTTTGGTTAGGTGTACATACACTGAACTTGTTTTGTATATTATTCTCTTATGAAAAGTACACAATGACAAAGTGGTAAGTAGTTGCAAGTACTTATCCCACCGCTGCACAACCAATGTAGGAGGCTAGCCTGGCTTGTAGTGGGTACCAAGGGGTACTTACACTCTGTACCAGGTCCAGTTATCCCTTATTAGTGTAGAAGAGGTGTTTTTAGCAGCTTAGGCTGATAGAAGGTAGCTATAGCAGAGCAGCTTAGGCTGAACTAGGAGACATGCAAAGCTCCTACTATACCACTGGTGTCATATGCACAATATCATAAGAAAACACAATACACAGGTATACTAAAAATAAAGGTACTTTATTTTTATGACAATATGCCAAAAGTATCTCAGTGAGTACCCTCAGTATGAGGATACCAAATATACACAAGATATATGTACACAATACCAAAAAATATCCAGTAATAGCAAAAGGAAGTAATGCAAGCAGTGTAAAGTTACAGTAGATTGCAATAGGAGCACATAGGTATAGGGGCAACACAAACCATATACTCCAAAAGTGGAATGCGAACCACGAATGGACCCCAAACCTATGTGAGCTTGTAGAGGGTCGCTGGGACTGTAAGAAAACAGTGAGGGTTAGAAAAATAGCCCACCCCAAGACCCTGAAAAGTAGGTGTAAAGTGCACCTATAACCCCCAGAGAGCACAGAAGTCGTGATAGGGGGTTTCTGCAAGGAAGACCAACACCAGCAAAGCAACAACATTGGATTTCCGGACCTGAGTACCTGTGAAACAAGGGGACCGAGTCCAAGAGTCGCGACAATGTCGAGAGTGGGCAGATGCCCAGGAAATGCCAGCTGAGGGTGCAAAGAAGCTGCCACCTGATGGAAGAAGCTTTGGTTTCTGCAAGAACGAAGAGGACTAGGAAATTTCCCTTTGGAGGATGGATGTCCCACGTCGTGGAGAAGCTTGCAGAGGTATTCCCACGCAGAAAGACCGCAAACAAGCCTTGCTAGCTGCAAGGGTCGCGGTTAGGGTTTTGGATGCTGCTGTGGCCCAGGAGGGACCAGGATGTCACCATTTGGATGAGGAGACAGAGGGGGCACCCAGCAAGTTAAGGAGCCCTCACAGAAGCAGGCAGCACCTGCAGAAGTACCGGAACAGGCACTTAGAAGGGGAGTGAACCGGAGTCCACCCGAAGTCAGAAAAGGGAGTCCCACGATGCCGGAGGACAACTCAGAAGGTTGTGCACTGCAGGTTAGAGTGTCGGGGACCCAAGTTTGGCTGTGCATGAAAGAAATCCTGGAAGAGGGCACAGGAGCTGGAGCAGCTGCAAATCACGTGGTACCCAGCAATGCAGTCTAGCGTTGGGAGGCAAGGACTTACCTCCACTAAACTTGGGCTGAAGAATCACTGGACTGTGGGAGTCACTTGGACAGAGTTGCTGTGTTCCAGGGACCACGCTCGTCGTGCTGAGAGGGGACCCAGAGGACCAGTGATGCAGCTTTTTGTTGCCTGCGGTTGCAGGGGTTAGATTCCGTCGACCCACAGGAGATTTCTTCAGAGCTCCTGGTGCAAGAAGGAGGGAGGCTACCCCCAGAGCATGCACCACCAGGAAACAGTCGAGAAAGCCGGCAGGATGAAGCGATACAAGGTTGCAGTAGTCGTCTTTGCTACTTTGTTGCGGTTTTGCAGGCGTCCTGAGCAGTCAGCGGTCGATCCTTTGGCAGAAGGTGAAGAGGGAGATGCAGAGGAACGTTGATGAGCACTTGCATTCGATATCTGAAGAATTCCCCAAAGCAGAGACCCTAAATAGCCAGAAAAGGAGGTTTGGCTACCTAGGAAGGAGGATAGGCTAGTAACACAGATAAGAGCCTATCAGAAGGGGTCTCTGACGTCACCTGCTGGCCCTGGCCCCTCAGAGCAGTCTAGTGTGCCAACACACCTCTGAATCCAAGATGGCAGAGGTCTGGGGCACGCTGGAGGAGCTCTGGGCACCTCCCCTGGGAGGTGCAGGTCAGGGGAGTGGTCACTCTCCTTTCCTTTGTCCAGTTTCGCGCCAGAGCAGGGCTGGGGGATCCCTAAACCGGTGTAGACTGGCTTATGCAGAGGTGGGCACCATCTGTGCCCATCAAAGCATTTCCAGAGGCTGGGGGAGGCTACTCCTCCCCAGCCCTGACACCTTTTTCCAAAGGGAGAGGGTGTAACACCCTCTCTCTGAAGAAGTCCTTTGTCTGCCTTCCTGGGCCAAGCCTGGCTGGACCCCAGGAGGGCAGAAACCTGTCTGAGGGGTAGGCAGCAGCAGCAGCTGGAGTAAAACCCCGGGAAAGGCAGTTTGGCAGCACCTGGGTCTGTGCTAGAGACTCTGGGGATCATGGAATTGTCTCCCCAATGCCAGAATGGCACTGGGGTGACAATTCCATGATCTTAGACATGTTACATGGCCATGTTCGGAGTTACCATTGTGACGCTATACATAGGTATTGACCTATGTATAGTGCACGCGTGAAATGGTGTCCCCGCACTCACAAAGTCCGGGGAATTTGCCCTGAACGATGTGGGGGCACCTTGGCTAGTGCCAGGATGCCCACACACTAAGTAACTTAGCACCCAACCTTCACCAGGTGAAGGTTAGACATATAGGTTACTTATAAGTTACTTAAGTGCAGTGGTAAATGGCTGTGAAATAACGTGGACGTTATTTCACTCAGGCTGCAGTGGCAGGCCTGTGTAAGAATTGTCAGAGCTCCATATGGGTGGCAAAAGAAATGCTGCAGCCCATAGGGATCTCCTGGAACCCCAATACCCTGGGTACCTCAGTACCATATACTAGGGAATTATAAGGGTGTTCCAGTATGCCAATGTGAATTGGTGAAATTGGTCACTAGCTTGTTAGTGACAATTTAGAAAGCAGAGAGAGCATAACCACTGAGGTTCTGGTTAGCAGAGCCTCAGTGAGACAGTTAGTCATCACACAGGGAACACATACAGGGCACACTTATGAGCACTGGGGCCCTGGCTGGCAGGGTCCCAGTAACACATACACTAAAACAACATATATACAGTGAAATATGGGGGTGACATGCCAGGCAAGATGGTACTTTCCTATAGCACTTGTTCCATTTTTCCAGGATCCAAGTTTCCCTGTCCTCCTTGCTTCTGGGCCTGAGCCCTTGTGAGACCAAAGATATGCCCTGGAATGCCCAGCATTGCTCCATGAGCCTCCAACTCCACTTCAGCCCAAGCTGATGTTTCCAAATCATTTCTTAGTAAGCAGTCTACAGGTAAATCAGTGCCTACCACGACTTTCTTTGGGCCAGTAACCCCCCCCCCAGTTGAGATTCACAACAGCCATGTGGTGCATAAGAGTGTTGTTATGAGCATCAGTCACTTGGTACTACTGACCAGGTAGGTGTTGTTCAGGGGCAACCAGATTCTCTATCCCCATGGTGACACTGGCTCCTGTATCCCTGTAGGCCTCAACCTCAACAACATTTATTAGGGGAAGTTGCTTGTACTTACCCATATTAAGGGGACACACAACTAAGGTGGCAAAATCAATACCACCATCAGAGACTAAAACAGCCTCTGTGGTCTCCCTAACTAGACCAACCCTCACTACAGTACCAATGGTGAGCCCGGCTACATCCTTTGTCTGGCTATTTGTAGTGCTCTTCCCACCACCACTGCTGTTACTAGGGGCACTAGTAGACGCAGTTGGTGTTGTGGTGGTGGGAGCCTTGGTGTTTTTCTTTGGACAAGTGGGATCACTTGCCCAATGGCCTTTACTTTTACATAAATAACACCATGGCTTCTTTTGATTGTGAGAAGAGGATTTGGACCCACCTCCCCCAGAGGATTTTTGTGGGCCTGATGAAGACTCAGAATTGTTTTTGTCTTTGTCCCCACCCTTGTCATGAGACTTACCATCCTTCTTCTTGCCATCTTTATCACCCCCTGTATGAGCTTTTCTGCTCACTCTTGTTCTGACCCATTGGTCTGCCTTCTTTCCCAATTCTTTGGGAGAGGTCAGATCTGAGTCTACCAAGTACTGATGCAACAAGTCAGACACACAATTGTTAAAAATATGCTCTCTCAGGATTAGATTATACAGGCTTTCATAGTCCGTCACCTTACTGCCATGTAACCATCCCTCCAAGGCCTTCACTGAACAGTCTACAAAGTCTGTCCAGTCTTGAGAGGGTTCTTTTCTGGTATCTCTGAACTTTATCCTGTATTGTTCAGTGGTTAAGCCAAATCCACCCAAGAGTGCATCTTTCAAAACTTTGCAATTGTTAGCATCACTTTCTCTGACAGTAAGGAGCCTATCCCTACCCTTACCAGTGAAAAATAGCCACAAGATAGCAGCCCACTTCCTTGGAGGTACCAACTGTACCATACTGGCCCTCTCATGTGGAGAAAAACACTTGTTAATGTCATCCCCCTCCTTTTAAGGGAGGACAATCTTATGCAGGTCTCTTGAATCTGTTTCTCTCTAACAGGATGACTATCAAGATTGCTGGTGTTGCTGCCACCATGGGGAACTAACCCCAACTTCTGTCTTTCTCTCTCTACATCTAGGGATTCCCTATCTAAGGCCAACTGTTGCTGCTTTAGCCTCAGCCTGGCCTCTTCCAACCTCAGCTTTCTGAGTTCCCTGTCTAGGGTATTATCCTCTGGGTGGAAGGTTTGGAAAGTATCTGATACAGAGGAAATGTGAGAATGCGTAGAAGTGGACCTTTCTCTAACTGCCTGAACCCTAGTGAGCTGGCCTTTAGGAGTGAAAGGTGTCCTACTGCTGTGTGACCCCCTCCCACTACCAGCTTCACTAGATGGCCTGTTAAGTGAAAGGTCTTTGGAAGTACCCTCCCAGAGTTCTCAGGACCCTCCCCTGAATCTATCTGGGTACAGCCCCCCCTCTACCTTCGGATCCTGGGTTTGACCAGTCTGATGCTGGTCATCTTCAAGGAGAAGGTTAAGAAGGAGATTTTGGTAGGGTTCTTTCCAATCCCTAAACTTATTTATATACAGAGACCCCTCAAACTTTTAAAGTTAAGATTGTCATAACTTGTTTTCACAACTTGTGGAGTAGCCTCTACCATAGACATGGTGAAAAGAAAGAGGTTAGGGGAAAGAGAAACAGTTTTGAGCTTTCAAGAAGAGAGAGAAAAAACATTTAAAGAACTTTTTAGAAAGTTTTTGGAGTGAAAGTAAGACTGTTAAGTTTACTTGTGCATATTTCTAAGTATTAGGAATATGATTGTCTTATGAAAAGCACCAATGACAAACTGGTAAAGCAGTTACAAGCGCTTATCCCATCGCTGCACCACCAATGTAGGAGGCTGGCCTGGTTTGTAATGGGTACCAATGGTACTTACACCTTATACCAGGTACAGTTATCCCTTATTAGTAGAGTGTAGTAGTGTTCTAGCAGCTTAGGCTGATAGAGATAGCTATAGCAGAGCAGCCGAGACTGAACTCGGAGACACGCAAACCTCATGCAATACCATTTATTTCATATAGGTACTATATCATAAGAAAAGACAATACTCATAATTACTAAAAATAAAGGTATTTTATTTTAGTGACAATGTGCCAAAAATATCTCAGAGGATATACTCCCTTAGGCGGTAAGTAACATACACAAAATATACACAACTAAACAAATCAGGAAAATAAAACAGTCAGAAAGTAGAGCAAACACTGTAAAACACAATAGGATGCAATAGGCCTAGGGGCAACACAAACCATATACAAAGTAAGTGGAAGCGAACCACAAATGCACTCCTAGGCAAGTGTAGTGTGTAGAGGGCCGTTGGGAGTATGAGAAAACACTAAGGGTGTAAAGGAGACCCCACCCCAGGACCCAGGAAAGTAGGAGTAAAGTGCTACTATTTCCCCCAAAACACACTAAGGCCCGTATTTATACTTTTTTTGCGCCGCATTTGCGTCGTTTTTTGACGCAAAAACGGCGCAAACTTGCAAAATACCATTGTATTTTGTAGGTTTGCGCCGTTTTGCGTCAAAAAGCGGCGCAAATGCGGCGCTAAAAAAAGTATAAATACGGGCCTAAATTTGTGATAAAGGATTTTGCAAGGACCACAACAGACTGCAAAGCACTGAAGACGGATTCCTGGACCTGAATACCTACAAAGGAAGGGGACCAAGTCCAAGAGTCGCTAAAGTGTCCAGGAGGGCAGGAGCTCACTAAACCCCGGATGAAAGTGCAAAATGGCTGCCTCTGGTTGGAAGAAGATGCTGGTTTTGCATCAACAAAAGGAGGTAGGCAGAAGATGTCCCACGGCGTGCTGGAGGACGCAGAGTTGCTACCTTGGCAAAATACCGCAAACAAGCCTTGCTACCTGCAAGAGTCGTGGTTGAAGAAAAAGCATGCTGCCCGGGCTCAGGAAGGACCAGGATGTCGCCACGTGGGAGAGGAGACAGAGGGGGCCCTCAGCAACATAGAGAGCCTACTGAATGAACGGAAGCACCAAGAAGATTGAACACAGCGGTCGTCTCAACACTGCAAAGAGAGGTCCCACAGCAACGGAGGCCAACTCAGGGAGCTTGGCATAGCAGGACAGAGTTCTGGGGTCCTAGGCTCGGCTGTGCATGCAGGAGTTCTTGGAAATGTGCACAGAATCCCTTGTAGCTGCAGATCACACGGTGCACAGGATTACTGTCTGGGGAGGGAAGGCAAGGACTTACCTCCTTCAAATTTGGACAGTTGGACCACTGGACAGTTTGGGTCACTTGGGTCCACCACCTGTATTCCAGGGGCCACGCTCGTCAGGATGAGAGGGGACCCAGTGTACCAGTGAAGTTGAAGTTTGTGCCTGCTGGAGCAGGGAGAAGATTCCGTCGACCCACTGGAGATTTATTCATGGCTTCCAGTGCAGGGTGAAGGCAGGCAGCCCCCAGAGCTTGCACCACCAGGAAACAGTCGAGAAAGCCAGCAGGATTAGGCGTTACAATGTCGCTGGTAGCCTTCTGGCTCCTTTGTTGCAGTTTTGCAGGCGTCCTGGAGCAGTCACCGGTCGATACTTGGCAGAAGTCGAAGAGAGAAGTGCGGAGGTGTCCTGCTGGATTCTTGCAAGTCGTAACCTGCTGAGAAGCCCACAGGAGAAACCCTAAATAGCCCTCAGAGGAGGATTGGCTACCTAGTCAGGTATACACCTATCAGGAGGGGTCTCTGATGTCACCTTCTGGCACTGGCCACTTAGAGGCCTCCAGAGTACCCCCACACCTCTGAAAACAAGATGGCAGAAGTCTGAGACACACTGGAGGAGCTCTAGCCACCACCCCTGGGGTGGTAATGGACAGAGGAGTGGTCCCTGCCCTTTCCTTTGTCCAGTTTCGTGCCAGAGCAGGGACTGGGGTTCCCTAAAACCGGAGTGGACTGGCTTATGCAAGGAGGGCACCATCTGTGCCCTTCAAAGCATTTCCAGAGGCTGGGAGAGGCTACCCCTCCCCAGCCTTTAACACCTATTTCCAAAGGGAGAGCGTGTAACACCCTGCTCTCAGAAGAAATGCTTTGTTCTGCCCATTGACTGGGCTGCCCAGACCCCAGGAGGGCAGAACCCTATCTGTGGGGTGGCAGCAACTGTAGCGGCAGTGAAAACCCCAGAGAGCTTGTTTGGCAGTACTGGGTGTCCATAGTGGAGCCCCCAGGATGCATGGAATTGGCTCCCCAATACTAAATTTGGAATGAGGGGACAATGCCATGATCGTAGACATGTTACATGGCCATATTCGGAGTTACCATTGTGAAGCTACATATAGGTATTGAGCTATATGTAGTGCACGCGTGTAGTGGTGTCCCCTCACTCACAAAGTCCGGGGAAATGGCCATGAACTATGTGGGGGTACCTTTGCTAGTGCAAGGGTGCCCTCACACTTAGTAACTTTGCACCTAACCTTCAGCAAGTGAAGGTTAGACATATAGGTGACTTATAAGTTACTTAAGTGCAGAGAAAATGGCTGTGAAACAACGTGTGCGTTATTTCACGCAGGCTTCAGTGGCAGTCCTGTGTAAGGGTTGGTCTGAGCTCCCTATGGATTGCAAAACAAATGCTGCAGCCCATATGGATCTCCTGGAACCCCAGTGCCCTGGGTACCTACGTACCATATACTAGGGACTTACAAGAGGGGTCCAGTATGCCAATCAGAATTGGTAAATGTAGTCACTAGCCTATAGTGACACATTTAAGGGCAGAGAGAGCATGAGCACTGAGGTTCTGATTAGCAGAGCCTCAGTGACACAGTTAGGCACTACACAGGCATACACATTTATGTCACAAACTATGAGCACTGGGGTCCTGGCTAGCAGGATCCAAGTGAGACAGGCAAAAACATACTGACATGCATGTAAAATTGGGGGTAACATGCCAAGAAAGATGGTACTTTCCTACAGTACTTAGGTACCCAGGGCATTGGGTACTAAGGGTAAGCCCCTGAGGGCAGCAGCACTGATTGTGCCACCCTCTAGGGTCATGCATCCAGTGGCACCCAGCACTGCCATTATAGAGTGAGTGACCTGGTGCAAACCTAAAACACAAACTCGACATGGCACACTTCATGTGTGCCCTGTCCTCCATACACTGCATTTACTATGGGTAAGACACCCCTCTGGCAGGCCTTAAAGCCCCAAAGCAGGGTGCTCTATATTATATGTGAGGGCATAGCTGCATGAGTAATATGACCCCACTCTGTCCTTGACAAACCTGGGACACAGTGAGTGAACAGGGCAGCCATTTTAATACATGTGCTGGAAACTGATCAAACACGAGTTTCCCAGCTACATGATGGCCACTCTGAACCCTGGAGTGTTTGGTATCAAACAACTCTGAATGATAAATCCAAACTGGTGCCAGTATTGGATTTATCCCTCAATGTACCCAGGGGTCACCATACAGGTGCCCCCTGTAAAAGCTAACTATGCTGACTGGTTCTATGCAGCCCGCCACCTCCAGACAGCCAATATACAAACCTTGGGGGAGCGGCCTGTCTCTCTGGTTTGTTAAACAATGCCCTTCCTGGGTAGAGAAGCTAACACCCCTCCCTCCCTGAGTTTCAAAGGGCTTACCGCCCTTGAAACTCAACCCCCATTCCTGCTGCTAGCAGCAGATGGCCTCCCCGTTTGCAAACTCCCACTTTTCGCTTTAGCAAAGGCGGGAAACCACACAGAGGGTAGGAGTTGGGGCCCCACCTGGCCTGCACCACCCCTTAGGTGTTTCCTGTGAGGTGGACCCTGTAGGAGGCTGGCCTGGCTTGCAGTGGGTACCAAGGGGTACTTACACTCTGTACCAGGTCCAGTTATCCCTTATTAGTGTAGAAGAGGTGTTTCTAGCAGCTTAGGCTGATAGAAGGTAGCTATAGCAGAGCAGCTTAGGCTGAACTAGGAGACATGCAAAGCTCCTACTATACCACTGGTGTCATATGCACAATATCATAAGAAAACACAATACACAGATATACTAAAAATAAAGGTGCTTTATTTTTATGACAATATGCCAAAACTATCTCAGTGAGTACCCTCAGTATGAGGATGCCAAATATACACAAGATATATGTACACAATACAAAAAAAATATGCAGTAATAGCAAAAGGAAGTAATGCAAGCAATGTAAAGTCACAGTAGATTGCAATAGGAGCACATAGGTATAGGGGCAACACAAACCATATACTCCAAAAGTGGAATGCGAACCACAAATGGACCCCAAACCTATGTGAGCTTGTAGAGAGTCGCTGGGGCTGTAAGAAAACAGTGAGGGTTAGAAAAATAGCCCACCCCAAGACCCTGAAAAGTAGGTGTAAAGTGCACCTATATTCCCCAGAGAGCACAGAAGTCGTGCTAGGGGAATTCTGCAAGGAAGACCAACACCAGCAAAGCAACCAAAGTGGATTTCCGGACGAGAGTACCTGTGGAACAAGGGGACCAAGTGCAAGAGTCGCGACAAAGTCGAGAGTGGGCAGATGCCCAGGAAATGCCAACTGAGGGTGCAAAGAAGCTGCCACCGGATGGTAGAAGCTGCGGATTCTGCAAGAACGAAGAGGGCTAGAAACTTCCCCTTTAGAGGGTGGATGTCCCACATCGTGAAGAAGCTTGCAGAGGTGTTCCCACGCAGAAAGACCGCAAACAAGCCTTGCTAGCTGCAAGGGTAGCGGTTAGGGTTTTTGGATGCTACTGTGGCCCAGGAGGGACCAGGATGTCGCCACTTGGATGAGGAGACAGAGGGGGCACCCAGCAAGTCAGGGAGCCCTCACAGAAGCAGGTAGCACCCGCAGAAGTACCGGAACAGGCACTTGGAAGAGGAGTGAACCGGAGCTCACCCGAAGACACAAAAGGAAGTCCCACGACGCCAGAGGACAACTCAGGAGGTTGTGCACTGCAGGTTAGAGTGTCGGGGACCCGGGCTTGGCTGTGCACAAAGGAAATTCTGGAAGAGTGCACAGGAGCCAGAGCAGCTGCAAATCATGTGGTACCCAGCAATGCAGTCTAGAGTGGGGAGGCAAGGACTTACCTCCACCAAACTTGGACTGAAGAGTCACTGGACTGTGGGAATCACTTGGACAGAGTTGCTGAGTTCCAGGGACCACGCTCATCGTGCTGAGAGGGGACCCAGAGGACCAGTGATGCAGGCTTTTGTTGCCTGTGGTTGCAGGGGGAAGATTCCGTCGACCCACGGGAGATTTCTTCAGAGCTCCTGGTGCAAAAAGGAGGCAGGGTACCCCTAGAGCATGCACCACCAGGAAACAGGGGAGAAAGCGGCAGGATCAGCGATACAAGGTTGCAGTAGTCGTCTTTGCTACTTTGTTGCGGTTTTGCAGGCGTCCTGAGCACTCAGCGGTCGATCCTTTGGCAGAAGGTGAAGAGAGAGATGCAGAGGAACTCTAAAGAATTCCCCAAAGCAGAGACCCTAAATAGCCAGAAAAGGAGGGTTGGCTACCTAGGAAGGAGGATAGGCTAGTAACACAGGTAAGAGCCTATCAGAAGGAGTCTCTGACGTCACCTGATGGCACTGGCCACTCAGAGCAGTCCAGTGTGCCAGCAACACCTCTGTTTCCAAGATGGCAGAGGTCTGGAGCACACTGAAGGAGCTCTGGGCACCTCCCCTGGGAGGTGCAGGGCAGGGGAGTGGTCACTCCCCTTTTCTTTGTCCAGTTTCGCGCCAGAGCAGAGCTGGGGGATCCCTGAACCGGTGTAGACTGGCTTATGCAGAGATGGGCACCATCTGTGCACATCAAAGCATTTCCAGAGGCTGGAGGAGGCTACTCCTCCCCAGCCCTGACACCTGTTTCCAAAGGGAGAGGGTGTAACACCCTCTCTCTGAGGAAGTCCTTTGTTCTGCCTTCCTGGGCCAGGCCTGGCTGGACCCCAGGAGGGCATAAACATGTCTGAGGGGTTGGCAGCAGCAGCAGCTGCAGTGAAACCCCGGGAAAGGTAGTTTGGCAGTACCGGGGTCTGTGCCAGAGACTCGGGGGATGATGGAATTGTCTCCCCAATGCCAGAATGGCATAGGGGTGACAATTCCATGATCTTAGACATGTTACATGGTCATGTTCGGAGTTACCATTGTGATGCTATACATAGGTAGTGACCTATGAATAGTGCACGTGTGAAATGGTGTCCCCGCACTCACAAAGTCCGGGGAATTTGCCCTGAACGATGTGGGGGCACCTTGGCTAGTGCCAGGGTGCCCACACACTAAGTAACTTAGCACCCAACCTTCACCAGGTGAAGGTTAGACATATAGGTGACTTATAAGTTACTTAAGTGCAGTGGTAAATGGCTGTGAAATAACGTGGACGTTATTTCACTCAGGCTGCACTGGCAGGCCTGTGTAAGAATTGTCAGAGCTCCCTATGGGTGGCAAAAGAAATGCTGCAGCCCTTAAGGATCTCCTGGAACCCCAATACCCTAGGTACCTCAGTACCATATACTAGGGAATTATAAAGGTGTTCCAGTATGCCAATGTGAATTGGTGACAATTTAGAAAGCAGAGAGAGCATAACCACTAAGGTTCTGGTTAGCAGAGCCTCAGTGAGACAGTTAGTCACCACACAGGGAACACATACAGGGCACACGTATGAGCACTGGGGCCCTGGCTGGCAGGGTCCCAGTGACACATACACTAAAACAACATATATACAGTGAAATATGGGGGTAACATGCCAGGCAAGATGGTACTTTCCTACAGACCCTCCATCTTAAATGGAAGGAAAATGACAATTAGGTTTAGGGAAGTGACCCTTCCCACAGGAAGTGGTCACTATAGTGGGTGAAGCCACCCAAAAGTAAGTATTGAATTGGACAGTACTAGGTTCCCCTTAAAACACCCAATAAATTCAGTATTTAGTGGGCATCCCTGGACCAAGAAATCAGATTCAAGGGACACAAAGAAGACTAGCACCAAGAAGAACCAAGGCACGAGAACTGTGGACCTGCTGCACAAAGAAAAGGCACCAACCCTGTTTGCTGTACCCAGGACCCGACAATCGCCACTGCAGAGGAGCTGGTCACTGGACTGACCTCAAGAAACCCAGAGGACCTCTAGGCTTCACCAATCGACCAAGAACTCCATCCAGAATGGAGGTACCACTCTGCAATAAACCAAGGACCAGCAACCCAGTGAGGGTCCCTCCCTGACCAGCTAATATCTCCTAAACCGGAAGTTGCAGCTGGATCCGACAACACACTGACAACCACAAGAAAAATCCCTGCAAGTGTGCCAAGTGTGGTGACACTACACACTGTACTGGCGGCACCGTACCAATACACTTGGTACTGATCAGCTGACATCGGACCACAGGAAAACCAGCTCGCCCACAGCTGAAAAAAGACCAGGAGGAAGCCCTAGTCAAGGGGCTTCAGGAACACCTTGGACCTCCTGTCAGAGTGCCTCCGTTGTCTGTCCTGTAAGCAGCTGACAAAGAGACCTACCTCCAGATCCAATGGACTCCTTTGCACACAGCCTCTGGCTCACAGACTTGCTCTGCACCCTGCCACCCTGTGCCTTGCAATGAAGAACCACCTGTGCCCCAAGGGTCCCTCACCCCTTACAACCTTGACATTCCAATGGGACCCTATGGAACCACCTTTAACCTGACCAGAGCAGACCTTTTCCAAGTTGTCCCCCCTCAGTGGCCCTGCACCAGCTCCAAGAGACTTTTCACTGCTGCTCCCGCCGGCCGATTGGCCGCCCGAACTCCTCCAGTTGACACAGCATGCCCACCGATGCCCTCGACCAACTTGCAAAAGTGGAACTCGGTGAAGCAACTCTGTGATTTACTGTGAATTTTTAAAGATGTCTTCCTATTGATTCCTATGGTGCGTAATTACGCACAGAAAGACTGCATTTAATAAAACTTCAAAAATTCACATCTTAAAAAGTACTTAACCAATTTTGATAAATCTTAGTCTTAAAATGTATATAAAAATCTAAAGTATTTTTATAAATTGGTCTCGAGTTAATCCTTTGGATGTGTGAGTTGCATGATTGAGACTGTGAGTACAACAAATGCTTTGCGCTTCTCCAAGGCTGGCCTAACTGCTTGACCAAGCTACCTAAAAAATTAGAGCATTAGGTGATCTAGTTTTGACCTCTGGAGACCAACGTGTGGTTGCCTGGACCACCTGCACAGTGTGCTTAGTTTTGCACACTACATAGAGGGCCAGCCTTCTACACCTTTCACTAGAGCATGGGTGAATTACTGTGTTCGTCCACTACCAGCTTTTCAGGTGCCTCTTTTTTTCTTTGTGTAAGCAGTCTACAGGAGTGTGTGTGTTTTCCAGCTGTCTCTCTCATGTACTTCTCCTTGTTCATCTACCAGTCTCCTCTTGCCCACCATCTGATGTTCATGTGCTGCCTCAGCCTCTCCTGCCCACCTTTCATTGTCCGTGTGCTTTCCTCAGCACCTCCCACTCAGCCTCCAATGTCCATGTGCTTGACCCAGCCCCTCCTGCCCACAACTGTGGTCCGTATTCCTACCTCAGCTCTTTCTGCCTATCCTCCGATGCCTTTGTGATCCCCCATCCCATCCTGCCTATCCCCTACAACTAACACATCCGTCTCTCTCACCCTTCCTCTGTATTGCCTCATTCCTCCCCACAGATGGAAAGAAAGTGGGTGGGAGAGAGGACAGGTGAGAGGAGGTGGGGGGAAACACCCAGCTAAATTTAAAAAAAAACTCTGACGCTGTGGTGCTATAGCAATTTGTTTTCATTAAACAAGAAGGCTGTGTCATAATGCTATTTTTTTAAATTGCCAAAGCCAATTGCTCTCATAGGCTAGAACTATTGCCTTTGCCGCTGCTTGTTTATTATATTAATCTTTTACTTATTTTAGGTTTTTGTCAACTTCAGTGATGTCCGCTACAACATGATGCCAAAGACGAAAGAGAACAAGTTCCTGAGGTGCCATAAGGGTGTACGATCACATGATATCCCCCCCTGAGATGTCATGGGGAGTCAGAGGCCACTTCCACTAACTCCTGGCGCTTTCATGAATTGATGTCCATGCATATTACTTTTTATGTTAACACTTTTGTCTTTTTGGAACACAACGGCATCATGTGTGCCTTTCACATCGCTCACCAACGTTACCTGAAGGATTGTGGTAAAGAGGGGTGGAAACGGGTGGTACAAGACATGGTTATTCACATTAGTTATGTCAATGGTAGTGACTATTTATAGTGCCATGTCTGTATATTAACAGCCACCAGTCGCAAGGTGCTGTGGACCTCGGATGCTGCATGTGTTATGTGTTAACTAACCGGGTTTCCCTGACGGTTGTGAACAGCTCAATTCGACTTATGTACAGAAATGGACAATAAAATATTATAGCGTGTAATTCTTCTTGCTGCCACTAGATGCCAGTGTTGTACCACATTTGGGCCTCAAAGGTGCCATCATTTCATAGTTCCCCTAAAGTGTTTGTCAACCTATACTGTAAGCAGACTGAGAGATAGCAACTCTGCAGTCACAAGTGCTAATGACGTCAAGAGCCTGGTTGTGACATAGTTAATATATTATAGGAATGTTAAAAAATTCGCTCTTTTTGGTCACAAATTGAAGGTTATCTAAAGAAGTACTCATCTGTTCACTTTTCCTTTGCCCCTCGACTGTCATCATTACATGATATCACAGGTCTGACATCCATTTCCACATATACTTCTAAGTGGCTTTCTACAGCTCCTAGCTTAGCCAAAACTAATATATTAGGGGCCAGATTCACAAAGGTTTAGCGCCGGGTTAGTGTTACTTTTATAGAGCTGAACCAACGCTAAAACTTTGGGGGGATTAACAAACCGACGCAAATTGGTACTTGCGTTGGTTTGTATGGAAAGTAATGCAAAGCAGCACAAAACACTGTTTTGCATTACTTTGTGTTAGTGGGGCGTTACATGGGCAACCACACATGCTTTTTCACGTGAAACCCTATTCACTAACTGTAGGAAGTTGGCTCTGTATATACTATCTCAAAGTGAGAGAAAGTGTGCACAGAGTCCAAGGGTTCCCCTTAGAGGTTGATAGTGGCAAAATTAGATAATACTAATGCTCTATTTTGTGGTAGTGTGGTCGAGCAGTAGGCTTATCAGAGGGTAGTGTTAAGCATTTGTTGTACACACACAGGCAATAAATGAGAACACACACTCAAAGACTTAACTCCAGGCCAATAGGTTTGTATATAGAAAAATATTATTTTCTTAATTTAGTTTAGAACCACAAGATTGAAATTTTAGGTAAGTACATAAATTGTAAGGCACTTCACACAGGTAAGTATGGAACTTTGAATTAAAACAGTAATGTACATACTTTTGGTAAAAATGGCAATAAGCTATTTTAAAAGTGGACACTGCAAAAATCAACAGTTCCTGGGGGAGGTAAATATCAGTTAGATTCTCAGGTAAGTAAAGCACTTACAACTTCAGTCTCCTGGGCATAGGCAGCCCACTCTTTGGTTTAGATGTTCGGGGCAGAGAATGTTGGCTCCGTTTTGGATGCAGTATTTACAAATTTGGATTCAGGTGTCGAGGACACGTATTTGTTCTACTCACAGAAGCAATAACCGAGACACACACACTCAAAGAATAAATCTGAGACCAATTTAGAAAAATAATACTTCTTTCTATATATACTTTAAACCCAGGAACTTCGTTACAAGGTAAGTACGTTGTCAAGCATAAGTACTTTTTAGTTAAAAAAATCGACAGTGCAATTTCAGAGTTCTTCAATGCTAACCTATGGAGGAAAACAATGTTCAGCAAACACATAGGCCAATCTCAGAGAGTTAAGGTAATGACTGGGCACCGATCAGAACCACACCAGCAGGTCACTCCGGGTTGCACTGGGGTGGTCGGGTGCAGGGGTGCAGTAAGGCATCAGGTGCCCAATGAATTTCAATGAGAATTGGACCTCGTGAAAACAGGCTGCAGGCTCTGGTCAGGAGGCCATTCTGGGACAACAAACAGGTAGATTGTAGGCACGGGGTGCTTCGGATGTAGGTGCACCTTTGGTCCTTTTCTCCAGGGCCCAAGGGCGACGGATGCAGAGTGTCCTTAGGCTTTGGGTTTCTTCATCCAGGAGCACTTTCGGTCAGGGGGTCCTGTGTGTTGAGGCGGCTCATTGGGGAGTCCAGCTGGGGGGAACCCAGGATTGACTCGAGCTCTGGGGAGCTAGGGGATGTTGTTGACATCGGTGACCCATCTCAGTTTGGGTCATGGGCGACGGGTACAGTGGTTTTTGGAGGTGTTTGGTTTTCTCTCACCACACGCCCGTGGGAGAGGGGGCCTGCCTGCAGAGGCTGGAGACAACTTGGAGGAGTTCAAGAGGGGTGAAACCTGGGTGGACTCGGACTCTAGACAGCTGGGGAACCTGGTCGGCTTCAGCTTGGGTTGTGGACATGAGTGCAATGGCCACTTTGCGTGTCGGGTCTTTGCTGTCCTGGAGGGCAGGCAGTCCTCCTAGGTTTCTTTTAGACTCAGCTGCAGGATGAGTCATCTTTTTGGGCAGAGTCCATCGAGGTCAACAGGGAGGCCAGGGCACTGGTACAGAGTCAGTTGCTTTTTCTTTCCCTCTTCTGCAGGTAGTCAGGATCTAGGGTTCAGGGGTGCCACTTAAATACTCAATTGAGGGACATTACAGGGTGTGCCAGGTGGTAGCCAAAGGACTGACCACCTTTAGGGTGACTACACCCTTTTTATTACCTCTTCTGCTGGGAATTGGGCATAACCCTAGCCCTAGCGGCCTAATTCCTTCCCAGCTAAGGTAGAGAAATGTATAAAGTGGTGTCCACTTCAGCTCGACCACCTTAGGGCTGGGACTGACATGAAGGGGGACACACTTTCTAATCTGCCTAATTTTCCCACCTGTCCTGCTGCCAAAAGTGGGGTCAGGACAGAGGGGTGGTCATCTCTGCCATCTGGAGAGACCTTGGTTTCATTTCAAAGGTGGCTAAGCCTTTGAAGCTCCCCACCCTGGAATGTCCACCCGGCCTGGGTGAGGTGCTAACACCCTCGTCCATGGCAGGCTTTTGCCTCTGGCCCTCGAGAGCCCTGGTTCTCACCCCTGGTGGGTCAGAAACGTGTGAAAAGGTGGCTGAACTGGTCAGGACCAGTCAGTCAACACATTGGTAGGTTTTCAGGGGGCACCTCTAAGGTGGCCTCTGGGTGCAGTTATAATAAATCCGTCACTGGCATCAATGAGGATTTATTAATCTGAGACGTTTGATAGCAAACATCCCTGTATTCAGAGAAGCCATCATGTAGCTGGGAAACTCGTAGTGACCAGTGTCCAGCCCGTGCATTAAAAATGGCTTCCCTGGTCACTTACTATGTCTGAGAGTCAACAAAGACATAGCAGGGGCATAGCTGCTTGTGCAAATAAGCCCTCACGTGTAATATAATGCACCCTGCCTTAGGCCTCCTAGAGGAGTGACTTACAAAGATTGCATGCAGTGCTTAGGGGACCCGGTACACCGGCTGTGTGCCCTGTCGTGTTTTCACTTTTGTCTGCACCAAGACACGCAGCCTGCAATGGTGGTTTGTAATGTGCTTCTCCTCTTGGGTTTCCAAAGGTTTCACTGGCCATTGTACATAGCAGTACCCGGTGAACAACTCCCTATCTCTCACTCTGCAGCACACATAGAAACTCAAGCCCACGAAGACAGAACAAAGCATTTCCTTTGGGAGAGTGGTGTTACACACTTTGGAAATAGGTGTTACAGGCATGGGAGAGGTAGCCTCCCAGAGCCTCTGGAAATGCTTTGAAGGGCACAGATGGTGCCCTCCTTGCATAATCCAGTCTACACCGGTTCAGGGACCCCCAGTCCCTGCTCTGGCGTGAAACTGGACAAAGGAAAGGGGAGTGACCTCTCCCTTGTCCATCACGACCCAAGGGGTGGGGCCCAGAGCTCCTCCAGTGTGTCTCAGGCGTTAGCCATCTTGTTTTCCATGGTGTGCGGACACTCTGGAGACTTCTGAGTGGCCAGTGCCAGCAGGTGATATCAGAGACCCCTCCTGATAGGTGCATACCTGGTTAGGTAGCCAATGCCCTTCTCAGGGCTATTTAGGGTCTTTCCAGTGGGTTCCTCTTCAGATTTTGCGTGTAAGTTTCCACCAGGAATCCTCTGCAACTCCTGCTTCATCCTCTGAACGACGGATCAACCGCAGACTGCTCCAGGAACCGCTATAACTGCAACAAAGTATCCAAAAAGATGACTGTGACTCTGCAACTTCAGCTCTAGCCAGCAACTGCAACAATTTCTACGGTGTGCACGCTCTGAGGACTCCCTGTCTTCATCCTGCACCAGAAGGACCGAAGAAATCTCCTGAAGAGTGACTGAGTCACTTCCCTGCTCCAGCAGGCACCTTCCAAGACGACGACCGGTTCTGTGGGACTCCTCTCCTGATGACGTGCTTGCTCCCTGGAACACGAGTGGTGGACCCCTTCGACCCAGACTGTCGTAAGGTCCAGCTGTCCAAATTTGGCAGAGGTAAGAGCTTGCCTTCCTGGTTTGCGACAGTATCCCTGTGCACCGCATCATCTCTAGCTCCTGAGGCCTCTGTGCACTACTTGCAAGAATCCTTCATGCACAGTGTGGCCCGGGTCCACAGCACTTCATCCTGCGATGCTCAACTCTCTAAGTTGTTCTCCGGCAGTGTGGGACCTTCTTTAGTTGAGCTGCACAATCAGCATTTTGCATCTTCTTTGTCCCTGTGTCCTGGGACTCCTGTGGGTGCTGCTTGCTCATCTGTGGGCTCTCTCCAGTGTTGGGAGCCCTCTCTGCCTCCGCAGTCTGAGTTGAGGCCCCCAGGTCCCTCCTGGGTCCAGGCAGCACCATTTTTATGCAAACCGCGACATTGCCGGAACGAAGGCTTGTTGGACGACTCCAGCGACGCAAACTGTCTGCATCCAACTTCACAATGTAGGACATCTCCTGCATCATGTAGGATCCCACAGCCATCTTCTTTGGTGAGCTTCTGCAGACTTCTTCCAACTGGAGAATCCTCTTTTGCACCATATTCTAGATTGGCAGGGTCTCCTGTCTTTCCTGGAATCTTCTGCGACTTCTGGACTTGGTCTCCTCCCTTCACAGGTCTTCAGGTCGAGGAATTCACTGTTTGTTGCTTGCTGTCTTGCTTGGTTCTTGCAATAACTCTAATCACAACTTGTAGTGTGTCCTGAGGAAACTTGCAGTACTTTACTCCTACTTTCCTGGGTTCTGGTGTGGGCTACTTTACTTACCTTTGGTGTTTTCTTCCACTCCCAGCGCCCCTCTATACACTACATTTGCCTAGGGGGGGAATTTGTGATTTGCATTCCACTTTCTTAGTATATGGTTTGTGTTGCTCCTAGGCCTCTTGCATTCTAATGTATTGTCTACTGTTTGCACTATTTTGTGACTATTTATTTACCTGATTTTGGTCTCTAGTGTATATATTGTGTATAATACTTACCTCCAGAAGGAGTATTGCCTCTAAGATATTTTTGGCCTTATGTCACTAAAATGAAGTACCTTTATTTTTTGTAACACCGCGTATTTTTTATTATGTATAAGTATTGTGTAACTATAGTGGTATTACAGGAGCGTTGCATGTCTCCTAGTTCAGCCTAAGCTGTTCTGCTACAGCTACCTCTATGGATGAGCAGCCAAGGCCTAACTAGGAGACATGCAAAGATCATACAATACCAATGTAGTCACACAGTACTCACAAACATGAAAGAAAATACTCAGTGTTACAAAAATAAAGGTACTTTATTTTGGTGACACAGTATGTAGAAATAGCTGTAAAAACAGTTAGAAAGTAATGTAAGGTTTCCCACCTAGGCAAGTGTAGTGTGAAGAGGGGTAAGTAAGTAATAGAACCCACCCCAGGGCCCAGGAAAGCAGGTGTAAATCACAGTAAGTTTCCTAGGACACACAAGAACACGAGAAAGAAGATTATGCAAGAACCAGAAGAGACTGCAAGACACCAATGATGGATTCCTGGACCTGAAGACCTGTGGAAGAAGGAGACCAAGTCCAAGAAGCACTGAAGAGTCCAGGGAGAACAGGAGCTCCTGCTACGCTGGATGAAGGTGCAAAAGAAGACCCACCGGTGAAGAACAACAGTCAGTACTGCACCCAAGAAGACAGATGTGGGTTCCTGGTTGGTGCAGAAGATGTCCCACGCCAAATGGATGATTGCAGTCTGGTTTGCGTCACTGGATTCTACCAACAAGCCATGGCACCCACAAAACTTGAGTTAGTGGAAAATAGTGCTGCCCGGGACCAGGAGGAACCTGGTGGACCCTACCCAGGAGAGAGAGTCAGAGGGGGCTCTCAGCAACTCAGAGAGCCCTCAGAAGACCAGGCAGCATGCACAGGAGTCCCACAGCACGGGGACAAAGAAGGTGCAAAAGGAGGCCCATGCAGCACTACACAAAGGGTTCCCACGCCGCCGGAGAACCAATCAGGAAGCTTTGTGGCACAGGATAGAGTGCTGGGGGCTGGAGCTGCACAGTGCATGAAGAACTTCGTGTAAGGATGCCAACAAGCCTTGGCAACTGCAAAACACAGTACTGTCTTGCGTGGGAAGGCAAGCTGTTACCTCCACCAAAGTTGGACAGTAGGACGTCTGGACCGCTGGGGGCCACTTCAGTCCACCACCTGTGATTCTGGATCCACACACTTCGTCAGGAGAGGGGACCCAAGCTACCGCTCGTTGCGGCAGAAGGGTGCCTGCTGAAGCAGGGGAGTGACTCTTTCACACCAAGGGAGATTCCTTCTTTCTTCTGGTGCAGGCTGAAGACAGGCTGTCCTCATAGAATGCACAATCTGGAAACAGTTGCAGTTGCTGGAGATTCAATGTTGCAGAAAACATCTTTGCTTCTTTGTTGCAGTTGTAGATTTCCTGGAGGGTCCAGATGCAGTTTCTTCACTAAGAAGGTGAAGTAAAGGATGCAGAGGATTCCTGCTGGAGTCTTGTAATCCGAATCTGAAGAACCACTCAAGAGAGAGACCCTAAATAGTCCTGAAAGGGGGATTGGTCAGCTACACAGGTAAGCACCTATCAGGGGAGGGCTCTGACATCACCTGCTGGCACTGGATGCTCCCAGAGTGCCCTGCCAACAATGGAATCTAAGATGGCAAAAACCAGGGACCCTCTGGAGGAGTTCTGAGCACCACCCCTGGGGTGGTGATGGATAGGGCAGTGGTCACTTCCCTTTCCTTTGCCAAGTTTCATGCCAGAGCCGGGACTGGGGGTCCCTGAACCGGTGTAGACTGGATTATGCAAGGAGGGCACCATCTGTGCCCTTCAAATAATTTCCAGAGGCTTGGGGAGGCTACCCCTCCCAAGCCTGTAACATCTATTTCCAAAGGGAGAGGGTGAAACACCCCTCTCCCAAAGGACATCCTTTGTTCTGTCTTCCCAGGCTTGAGCTTCTCAAATAACACCAGTGCAGAAACCTGTCTGAGATGTGGCAGCAGTTGGGGCTGCCTGGAAAACCTCATAAGGCTGGAATGGCAATACTGGGGGTCCTCTAAGAAGCCCCCAGAGTGCATGGAATCATACAACCTATGCTTGCAAAAGCATTGGGGGTATGATTCCAACATGTTTGAATCCAGACATGCCCATGTTCGGAGTTACCATTATGTAGCTGGACATAGGTAGTGACCTATATCCAGTACATTCCTAAAATGTCGTCACAACACCACGAAGTCTGCGAAAATGGTCCTGGAGGTCGTGGGGGCACCTCTGCTACTGCATGGGTTCCCTCACACACAGGTACATCGCACCCTGCTCTCAGGGCTGAAGGGCCTGCAATAGGGGGGACTTATAAGTGACGTAGTGCAGTGTAAGGGGCAGTGAAAGGGTGCATGGACCTTTTCATGCAGGCTGCAATGGCAGTCCTGTAGAAGCCTTTGCATGGGCTCCCAATGGGTGCAAAAGAAATGCTGCAGCCCATAGGGATTCCCTGGAGCCCCAATGCCCTGGGTACCTAGGTAACATTTACTAGGGACTTATAAGGGGTCACCAGTGTGCCAATTGTGGGTGAAAAACTGGATTACCAGTATGTAATAACCATAATTTAAGGTAGAGAGCATAACTACTGGCGTCCTGATTAGAAGGATCCCAGTAGACACAGTCAAACACACTAACAAACAGACCAAAAGTGGGAGTAACCATGCTAGAAAGAGGCCCCTTTCCTACAGCGCTTGGTAATAGTTTGCCCCCGTAGAGTGCATGCATATAACAGTTGTCTCCAAGTCCTATCATGTGTGAATGCCAGGTCATCCCAATCAGCATGTGCCCATTCGTTTACTACACTGGCTTGTGCTGCCTCTTAGTATTTTTTAATATCCGGTAAGGCTATACCACCCTCATATTTTGATCTCTGCAGAACTCTCAAGGCGATCCTAGGAGAACCCCCTGCCCAAAGTAGATTGCGAAGTAGGGAATCTTCCCAGCCGAAGAAATTATCTGGTACCCGGTCTGGACAGTTTTGTAGGGCATACAGCAGTCGCGACAGTGCCACCATCTTAAACACAGCCGCTTTGCCCAGATGAGAGAGCAGGAGTGTCTGCCAGTGCCCCACCTCCTGCTGTAACCGTTTAATCTACAGTTCAAGATTTGCCTTATAAGCCATGATTGATTCCTGTGTGATCCATATACCTAGGTATTTGAACTGTTGCCTCTCCACCCTCAGTGGAAGTTTTAGGTCACATTGCCAAGTCTTCATTCCCATTGGGAAGAGGAGTGATTTCTCCCAATTTATGGCAAAGCCTGAGTGTTCCCCAAATATTCTGAAAAAGACTTCCAGTGGATCGGAGTACATTAGATAAATACAGCAGGATATTGTCAGCGTATAGGGAGATAAGCTCCTCTTCGGCACCCCTGCCTGGCCATCCCCATACCGGCAGGTCTGTGTACACCCAGGCAGCCAACACTTCAATGGCGAGTGCGAATAACATCGGGGAAAGTTGGCACCCCTGCCTGGTGCTTGTACGGATATGGATTAGCCGAAACAGGTGGTCATTAACCTTGACTCTTGCCATGCGGCGGTCATATAGAAGTTTGACCCACTGTATGTATTTGGATCCAAATCCCATTTTTGCCAGTATCCCAAAAAGGTAAGGCCATTCGACAGAGTCGAAGGCCTTATTTGCATCTAATGATGCAATAGCTCTACCCTTTGGTGAGGCCATGATGGTAGCTAAATTATTGTGTAGTCTGCGTAGGCTTAGTTTAGTGGCTCTACCTGGCATGAATCCGGTTTGATCCAGATGCATCAGGCTGTGGATTACTTCCCGTAGCCTGTTGGCCAGGGTCTTGATGTCTATATTTAATAAAGATATGGGTCTGTAAGAGTCCCATTTGTCCAACGGTTTGCCTGCCTTTGGGATCAGTATGATTGTGGTGGTACGCATATCTTCTGGCAACTGTCCATTCAAAAGTGCTTGGTGATAAGCCGCATGCAGTGGAGTTGCCACCCTGTGATGTAGTATTTTGAGTAGCTCAATTGGGATCACGTTAGAGCCTGGGGCTTTCCCTGACTGTATCTGTCCCATTGCGGAGGCTATTTCCTCCACCGTTATATCAGAGTCCAAATGCTTTGCTTGCTGTTTCCCCAGCCGCCCAACAGGGCAGTCTTTTATTAAATATAGCACCTCTAGAGGGGAAGCTCCCAGTTGGGAACCATAGAACCTCTCTAGGTGATCTGTAAATGTCTCTGCTATGTTTCAGCTGTCTCTCACCAAGACTCCTGCAGTCGATCTCTCAGTTTTGATGCCCCCTTCGAAGATATGTTTTTGTCTAGCTCGGTATGCTGTTTTCACCTTGTCTCTAGCCATCACCTGATATTCTGCCCTCTAAAGGTCCATGGCATCTTTTCTGAGGTGAATGGATTTTGCAAGTAATCTCTTTCTAAGCCTTTTAGTTCCTCCTCCAAGCTATTAAGCCGTTCTCATCTTCGCCGTCCCTCCTCAATTTCACCATTGATGATGACCCCTTGTATTGTTGACTTATAGGGTCCCCACACTATTAATGGGCTATTCACTGAGAACTGGTTGTCTGCAAAGTATTGTTCGGTTTCTGCATTGAGGTGTTTGACCTCCTCTTTATTAGCAAGGCGCCATGTTTCCATGCACCATTGCCCTCTCAGTTTGGGGGTTTTGTTGTTGATTATTGCCACAATCGGAGTACGATCACTAATACCTCTTGCTTGGTATTCCACTGACTGAAATCTAGACTGCGTGTCTCCTGTAGAGAGGAGGTAGTCTATCCTAGAATGCATGTTGTGTGCCCTTGAATAATATGAGTACCCTCTCTCTCAAGGATGTAAAGATCTCCACATGTCACACAGCCCCAATGCTTGGGGGAAACTGGCTAGTTTCCCTCTCGTGGCATCCCCTTCTGCTTTCTCTCTATCCCTATCCATGTTAGTGTCCATTACCAAGTTAAAGTCTCTCCCTAACAGGACCAGGTCATGGCTAGCTTCGGCTATTACTCCACCCACTTTTCTCAGCATTCCTTATTGTAGTCCGGGGAGGGGGCGTATACATTAATCAGTAGGTTTTCCCCCTCCATTTCACCCAGGAGTGCAATGTAGCAACCACTTCCATCTTCCCATGTGCATTTTATATGAAGTGGGAGTTGTTTCCTCACTGGAATTGTTACCCCGCAAGCCTTATGTATAATGTGCAGAGCCAACCAGCTTGAATCTACCGTGTCCCCTGCTAAAGTGCTGCTTGTTCATTAAGTGAGTCTCTTGTAGGTACACTATGTCGGGTTTAAGACTATTAAGAGCCCGTTGGACTAAACCCCTCTTTTCTCTATTTCGCAAACCATTGCTTTTCCATGATGTCAGTAGTATGGAGTTTGTGTGTGTCATGGTGGATATCTACAGTCTACTGTCCGCAATGATGGGCCTACCTGCCTAAGTGGTCCATGTGTGCTGGTGCATTTCGGGTGATGAGTAGCGTTGTAACAAACCCCTCTGCCCCCAACCATTGCCCCTCCCAGCTTTGACCCTGTGCCTCTCCCTGTACCCTTACCTACAGAGGAGGGCGATAACATTTAAATATCACTTTCTGAATTCTTTAGTGGTCTCTGGTAATGTGACCAAAAATCAACCCCTTGAGAAGATGATCTATTTGGGATGGACCAACTATGTTTAAAGGAGTCATCTAGTGGATGATGCCACAATAGTTTTCACAACCCAACCTGACGTCATCAAACAAAGGGACTTTCAGAACCCTTATTGTTGGTGGTGATCATTTAAGATTAGGTAAGACAGCAAACATTTTTCCTTTTTACTGGATGGTCCTTTTAGGTTCAGTTTAACCAGAGGAAGTATTAATTCATCCTCAAGTAGACATGACTGAGGCCTTATGAGATACTGGCCTCTGCCTGGTCTGTTCTCAAGATAATCTGCAGCGCATAACTATCTGTGCTAGGCACGTGTATATATTGAACTGAACATTAGGACAGAAAATTAAAATGGATACCACACATAGTCTACTTACTTTGGTGAATATCAGTTCCCATTGAGATTTTCCGGTTCAGATTCTGGAGGAAACATTGGTTCGATACAAGGGCCTTGCCTATACCACCCAAGTTTTTTAGTTTTCAAGAGCTGTCAGGTCCTACCACACAATTTGTCATGGTGGACGTCACTGGCAGAATATGTTATCCATACTTGTATAGTGCCATCTACAATTATTCCATTCATGATGATCATATGGCATTGAGAATTGGTTGCATGTAGGAATGTGTTTACTAAAACCCTAGTTTACTTTTGCTTTCCTGCTACGTAATTTAAATGTAAAATGAGTATGATCCAGAAAAGGATCTTTGTAGTTTGTCATGCCTCAAGATGAGTATGGTGAAGGACTTAGCTGCTTTGATTGAACTGGGTGGTCGGTTGTCGATTGCCTTGTTTGTTAAGTTTTTTACTAAAGAGTCATCACTAGCGAGGTACATAGCAAAAGATGGGGCTTTGTGTCCATGCTAACTTTGCCTGAGCGGTTCAGAGCCACTTTATTCTGCTCAAAAACCTCAAGTATTATTCATGGAAATATCTATGAATTGTACACCGGAGATATGGTGGTGCTTTCTCACAGAGTTATGAGTCAAAGATGATGTTAAATGAGAAACTCAGAATTGAAGTGGAGAAGTTGCTAGGGACCCTAAAGTTCTTTATTCCTGCTGTTCAAACCAGAGGTAGCACAAAACCTCCTTGAGCTCCCCTTGCAAACCTTTAATTAACACAAACCAAATACCAAAGGATTCACTCCACCGGAGGTGCTGGGGATAATGGCAACAACCAGCGCAATATACTACAATCATCTGATGAATTAGGACCCGAAATCCACTAAAAGATCATTTGAAAATTATAATAAAAGTCCATGGTGCTTAGATTTAGTGTTTTTTTAAGGATGGCCAGAGTTACTGTATGGCATTAAAGCCCTAGCAGGTCTGTGAGTGAGCCACATATGCCAGGGCGGTGACATGTTCTAGTGCAAATGTTTTCTTCTGACTTCATGGATTTTAGGTCATCCAATCCGTGATTGACTCAGGCGATGTCCAACATGGAATCTATAGCCCTAGGTCAACTCTGTAGGAGTCCTTCATGGAGCAGGGGTGAGGTAAAGACTATTCTCTCTTTGGGAACACAGCACTTCCAAACAATGAAGCAGAATGTGTAGACATGAGATCCAGTGGGATTCTGGCAGTCAACCACTTTTCATTAAGTCTGAAGTTTGTTTACCAGTCTCTGATCGCTATGGAGCCAGTTTGCAGTGGTGAGTCTCTTGACAGAGATGAAGATACTTCAAATGAGACAAGAGAGCATGGGAGGCCAGGATGGGTGCTACATCTTCATGATGTGGTCTCTCTTGAATGTTTCTTGGAGATGAACCTGTGCACTTTGTTCTGTGTTGTGTCTTACTCTTGCAATTAGGATTCTGTTAAATTTTGTTGGCAAATCACTTTTCATAACTCTTGTTCTAGCCCCAATTTGGCCATTCCAAGCATTGTTCAGCTCATTCTTTTTTCTTTAAAACAATGTCACTAGACTTTGAGGGGTTCATCTGTTGATCCTCCCAAGCCATACCATTGGCTGAGTTGGCAACAATTTTATTTCCTGATTATTTAGGGCCGCCACTACTTCCATCAGACTCACCTTTTTTAGGGTTAAGTTCCACAACAAGTCCTCCATATTTGGCAGGACATTCCAGTGCATCTGGGCCTCGGATCCCCATTTGGAACTGTCCCAGCATGTTCACAGGCATGCTATGAAGCTCAGTGGCTAAGCAGTGGGTGAACTCCTGAACAATGCTTCAGGGTAGAGTTGCACAGACATTGCAAAGACTGACAGGACAATCTCTGTTGCAGGTGTAGGTGTTGAGGTGAATCTAGCTTTGGTGGTTTTAGGTGCCATGTTATAGTTATCTGGCCTTTTTAAGATTTGTACTGACACAAGTGTGCCATTGTCGCACTGATGGTGTCCGAAGTGATTACAGGAGCACCACTAAGTTTGTTTGGACGGTATGCAGCATGTTTGCCGGTGGTAGCAGCTGCTACCCTGGGATGCTCTTTAGTACCATTGACCTTCATGGATTCCCATCTATACCTCAAAGAAGACTGCATGCTGTGAGAAATATGGAATTTACCGTACATCATAATATTGAACAAGGCATCCTTTCTCCTTAACATGTTTAAAATGTGCACCAGCCAAAGACTATTCAGCATAGTGTACAAAGCTGGGGTTTAGCTTAGTTTTCCAGAGTGAATGCGGCCATAAGTGCAGCTCTTACACATCTTGGACACATAGGTCTTGAGTGTTCCAACTTACAGTTTTGTTTTGGTAACAGTGCAGTGCCTGTCTCTAGCTTATATTCAAGAATGAGCTCCAAACACATGTGCAAACTTTTATTATATTTCTGGGCACTAAGTTGTACATTCTTTAGTGGACCTGTCATGTTTCAATACATAATTCTCTCTTATTTAATCTGTGCACCAAATTCTGTTACTGTCCTGAATAAGACCAACTCACTTTTTAGATTGATCAGGATCACAGAGGGAGGGAGTGGCCCAAACACAAATCTGTCTTCTTGTATAAAGCCCTCAACATGACACGTTAGTAAACCACAGGAAAAGTGCCTGTAAATGAACACTCACATAAATGTTTTTTCAAATCTCACCTGAAGTCACTTCCTGATGGCACCAAGTGAAAATAGTATATCACTTCACTTCCTGTGATGCCACACCAGTCAAAGATCAGAGGATGTTACTTCCCGTTATGTTATCCTTGAGACAAATGGTGTACGATGCCACTTCTGCAAGCCCTGGCAATTCAGTGAATCAAAGCCAATGGTGTGTGGTTACAGTTTGTGCTATAGAGAAGCGTTAGATGTGAGGCATGATGTTGTGACATGTCGTGTAGTTGTGTTGCATGGGATTTGACAATCACAATGTTTTTTTATGTATGTGAACAGGAAAAGAACACACTTTAGGCAGGATTTATCCTACATTCTTGATCAAAAAGTCAATGCTTAGTGGATGTGTTGTTCCATTGATTGCTCATTGGTCTTTGGATGAAGCATCAAGCTCACTTGGTTGTCTTTGGGGAAATATTCAAGGAGTGCTTGTATCAGGCTATAGTTTTTTGGACTGCCAATATGTTGTGCTTAAATTATTATTGGTGTTGCGTAATGTTGAAGATCTCGTAGAAGTCTGATGTTTGAAAATCCATGTTTTCATGGCCTATTACAACCCATTCCAAACATACTGTTTATCGGTTCATGTTTAAGTTTGTTTTTAAAAGGTTTCTTTTGTTGTTGTACTTGTATTTTTAGGTCTAGCCCACAGACAAACAAATGGTGTTGGAGGAATGCTTGCAGAAAGTCTACACCACTGACAGTCGCTCTGGGAGCATACCAACACATATTTTTTCAGCTACTGTACCTCTCTAGACAGAATCCTGCTTTGTGCAAATCAGTAATTAAGTATGATTGGTCTGTGATCTCATACAGACCTCTGTAGTGGAGTGCTTCTCCTGAGAAGACCGTACTCCAGAATGGGTGCACCAGGAAAGGAGAGGTAGGGACTGGAGACGAGAGAGAAAGATGGGACTACGGGAATCTGTGAGCATGGTAATATGCAAGGTATTACGCCTTCTGAAAGTCTGACAACAGTGCCCAGTAAACCTATGATGAATTGGGGTCTATGTAAAGTCCACCAGCACAGTTTGTCATTATGTCCAATAGTTTTGAAAAGTGATTTTGTAGAGATTTTCAAGATCTTAGTCTATGCAATTTCAGATTTTCCTTGGTGGGCATCAGGTCACCTTTGTCAGAGGTGTGAATTGAGACACTTTCAAAAAATAATTTCTTCTTAGTTCCTAAATCTCATGCCTTTCTGTTTTTCCAAAATGGTTCCGACCAACCATTTTGTGAACTTACTTGTTGAACTCTTTGACCACCCAGTAGACGTACTTCAAGGGTCTCAGACACAGGAATAACTCTGTATTCCTTCAACCTCCAACTCTGTTTTTTTTAACAACTGTTTATTTAATTTTCAAAAACACAGTAAATTAGCAAGCAGTGGATATATCACACAAACCTCCCACTCTGTTGGTAACAATGTCTACTGTTTTGTCTCTGAAGGACAAAGTCCCAACTCCTATCCGGCTAACTTGCAAAGTAAGAGCAGCTCTTCTGCACGTTGTAACATAATCTTGTATTACTATTGCTTTAACATCAATGTTGGCCCCTTTCACCTGTATCTCACAATGTGCATGGATAAATTTTATATTCAAATATGGATGTTTTCTTATTAGTTTGAAGTATGTTTTAGCCTCAATATACTTGTTATGTTTCATGACTCTAGTACACCTAGTAGCAATTTTATTCGGAGTGGTACATTTGCACATTATCTGCATCTCTGTAGTAAAGCGTAGCCTTGCATTTGATATTGACAACCAGAAGTGTGATTTAAAGAAATTACTGAAGTCAGCCGTATGTTCATATATTGTATCTCAGTTTCATGAGAATCCCACATTTTTTATGTCAGAAAGTCCTGCCATCTGCTCATTAGATAGGTTTTGTTGGAAGTAACAAGTTTCTGTTGCATGTTTACGTCCCATAGCTTTATAATGAGGGGAAAATGTGTATGCATTTTAGCATTGCAAGCTCCAACTGGCCATTTTGGGTGAGAGTTGTAATCAGTTGAAATGAATATTGTCTCCTGATTTTTGGATTTTCTGCCCGCTACTTTTGCATTACGGGGATGTTAGAATATTGGCCTTCTGACATAATGTTTTTTAATTTCATCTACTGTAACAGAAGACTGATTTTTGGGGGAACTCTCAAAAGGTCATACATGTATTCAGATTAGATTTTCCAGTTAGGTGCACAAAAAAAGACATTAATTCGATGGATGATAAAAGTGAATATTTCTTATTCTCAAAAAGAATCTTTTTCTGAAAAATAAAAAAGCAAAACATACTCGTATAGGGGTTTAATGAATATTTATATGTATAGTTTGCAGAGTACCTGACTCCAATATGCCATTATGAAGTTATTCAAATATAGTTTTACTAGAAAGGCTTAAGATAACCAGAATTTTGGGGAGGGTTCACATGACACATTCACCAACACATGCTTAGCCCTGGCATTTTTGTTCCACCGCAAATTCCGGTGCTTAACAGCTTCCCTTGATTAGCTTCCATCTCCAGGCTTTTGTTTTCTGGTTGATTAGCTCAAATGTAATCTTTACATTTTTTGTCTTGTGTATCCCCCTTTACAATCCAAATATTCATTTATTCGATTGTACATATATCAATTGCAAATGCATGTTCCATTTGGTATTGTGTGCATGCATATATTTTTTAATGTTTGTTGTATCTTGATTTTATAGATCAGCAGTTGTTTAATATGTCATTCAAATAATCAATTTTATGTTGTATATTGTTTAATGTTTGTTTTAGCAATTGTTTATATATGAAATTCAAACTGTTGAAAATGTTTCATGGAAACAAACGTAGGTGAAGATGCATGCTGATCGCAGTTTTTGACAACATTTAATAAGGAACCGAGTTTCCAAAACCTTCTGAAAATAGTATTACAACTAAATACAAATAAGTGTTAGGGAGAGAGGAATCTTCACATTTTCAGCTTAGCGCTGGGAGCTTAGACTTTTGCAGACAAAAGTTGTCGACACCTTTTTGAGGACCACCAGTAGGCACCTTTAGGATGTCAAACAAGCCTCATTTGCTTGCCCTCTTCATATGGACAATTTTCTCCATTGTTCCACTAAGGCATGAGGCCCACCTAGGAAACCCACAAAAGCTCCTTTTTGTGCTAAGATAGTTTAGCTAGAGGGACAAAGGGAGAGGTTAGAGAAAATGACTGGCTCCATCTTTTCTATTTAGGGGAAATCAAAAATACTGATATAATGTTGCATTTCTTTTTTAATCTTCTCCATGGTTCCTACTATTCTGTTTGTTTTTATAGTTATGACTATTCAGGTTATGTGTTCTAGGATAGACTTTTGATTTTAATAAAAGTCATAAACATATTTTAGTGTGTATTCTTCAGTGTATCTATTCATAGTAAAAGAAGCACTGAAATCTACTAACAACAAATACTTCTATGAATCTCACAGGACTGATAGTTACCTAAAACGCATCATCTTCATGTAATGCACGAGTAGTTTGTGGGTTACAGTCCATTGGACTCTCCGTCTCAAGGAGGCATGTTGACTACCAGCCTCATATATATATATATATATATATATATATCGTAATAAGCTATTAGTCCCTAAAGTTAAGGAAAGGATGCCAGGCACTCAACCGATCAGGTTTATCACAACATATAATGATCAAGCTAGAGAAGTTAGGTGTATCTTGAATAAACATTGAGATATATTAAAGTTGGATGAAAAATTGGCAAAGGAAATTGGAGAAAGACCACAGATTACCTTTAGAAGAAGTGCATCGCTTAAAAGACAAATTATGTTCCAGTCTTTCTGGATCAACTAAAAATCAGAAACAGTCATTGATACAGGGCTTTTTTATTTGTGGCTCATGCAAGGCATGTAAAGGCAGCAAAAGCTGTAAACGAATACGATTATCATAAGCTACTCAACCCTTTGAGATAAAAAAACATTTGAATTGTAATACTGAATTTTGCGTTATGCACTATTATGTCCATGTGCAAAGTGTTAAATCAAGAGTACGATTCATAAAACCAAAAACTGGATTTTAGAACTTATGAGGGCTATATCAAAAGAGGATAAAACATATTCCATAGCTAGGCATTTTGCACAATGTCATGGTAAAAACAGCTCCCTTTTACAATTTTGTGTACTTGATAATGTTCCTCCAAATATACAGGGAGGGAATAGAGAATAAGAGTTACGAAGACTGGAGTCGAAGTATATTATTGAACAATGTCCCCCGATGGGTTCAATCTTGATGAGGAATTATCTGTACATTTAGGATAAGTGTAGCTGTCACAATATGTATATTGCAATGGTCATAAAAGGTAATGCATAGGTGTCACTAAAATATACAGCATTATTTATCGGGGTTTCACTAATAAGGTAATTGTTTTAAGCAGGCACACATGTTTAATAGTATTGGTTGATCTATTTTGTTTTTGTTTTTCAGGTACACTGGATGCAAAAGAGCTATTATATGGAGGCCAGTTTGAGAACAAATAAGACTTATAGTTGCGCGACCCCGAACCTGTGATGTATAATTGAATTTCTTTTTTCTATTTTTTTTATAAAAATTAATATTATTCTGCGGATCCAGCATATATGTTAAAAGAGAATGGATTGTAGAAAGGTTGAGCATTTAAATTGGCAGTTGTGATACTGCATTATTGAGCTAGATGATATTATTTGTCTGAGAATAGGCATTTAATATAAGACAATATTTTTTGGGGGAATAACTTTTGGAATCATTATTTAGCATTATTAATCAACAGTAATATATAACGTATACTAGACGCAGGATAATAGGTTGCTTTACTATATAACACGCAGTGGATTGAAGAAGCAGAACAAATGTGTTCAAAGATGGCCGACATGTTTTCTTTGAAAACGGGGGTTTTGATAGTCCTTTGTTTATGTTGCAATTTGGAAAAAACATGGTGGTGAGCTTTAAAAAAGTTTTGGAATGAGATACATGTAATTACCTGTGAGCAGGGAGCGTCAGCTCCGAAACGCGTAAGGGATTTCTTTGAAATAAATACGCTGATGCTGAATTCGCCTCGGCCCGTTGTGAGTGTCAAACGCAGATAAGGCTTCGCGTTTTTCAACCAACGTATTTTTGGGATATATATATATACATATATAATATTCTGGTGCAACAGCAGCAGAGTATGCTTACCGCCAATATAATGGTGCATTCGCTCAAATAATATGCAGATGCACAAAAGTTTGTCAACTGCAGAGATTACTCTGTTTCTGCCGTGGCCAAGCTTCTCTGATGACTCGATGAAGTAAGGGGCGTTAGAAAAATGGCTATATGTCTTTCTGCGCACTCTGATGGGTGAACAAATAGCTGTTTTTATTGCCCATCATCACCAGGAAAACCCTGATGGTAAGTGGCAGTAAAAGACAACACATTCTTCCCTCCCCATGGGAGATGACTCCCATGGTGAGGGAGATATTTTTTATTTATTTTCAAAATGAAAACTCACTTTGGGGTTTTGTTTTTTAAAATAAAAAAATGTTTTGAAACTTTACCATACAGTTCCATCATGTTTCACGGGGCTGTACTGCAAAGTTCCATTATATCCATAGGAACTGCCTTGAAGGCGGTTCCGGTGAATGGTACAAATGTCTGTCGGGCTGATGGACATTTCTAACTTTATCAGGCGGGTACTCCATTAGGGCAATGGAATAATTTACTCTGAGCACAATCCATCTGCCAAATATTAAATCAGCCCCTGGGTCTGCCCTGCAAGATGGTGTAGGGATCGTGAATCTCGGCCGCATTTTGGACAAGTTCCAGAAAATGAATTGCATCTTCTTTTAACATTACATACCACTCTATTGCATGCCTCTCTGTTTTGATGATAGCGGTTCATGGAGGTGGACAGCTTCCTGCGATGGGGCGGGCTGCAACCTGAGAGTTTTTCTTTTGTTAACTCTACCGCCCCTGCACCATTTCACAGCCATTTACACTGCACCAGGTCACTTCTAAGTCACCCATATAACAGGCCTTCCAACCCTGAAGGCTGGGTGCAGAGTACCTGTGTGTGAGGGCACCCCTGCAGTAGCAGAGGTGCCCCCACATTGTTCAGGATCATTTTCCCTGACTTCGTGACTGTGGGGACACCATTTTACGCATGCCCTGGACATAGGTCAATACTTATGTCCAGCTTCACAATGGTAACTCCGAATATGGCCATGTAAGGTGTCTAAAATCTTGGACTTATATCCAAATGCTGATTCTAGCATTGGTTTTATGATTCCATGCACTCTGGGGGTTCCACAGTGGACACCCAGTACTGCCAAACCAGCCTTCTGAGGTTTTTCAGGCAGCTCCAGCTGCTGCCACCTCACAGACAGGTTTCTGCCTTCCAGTTGTTCAAGCAGCTCGAGCCCAGGAAGGTAGAACAAAGAATTACCTTTAAAAGAGGGGTATTACACCCTCTCCCTTTGGAAATAGGTGTTACAGGCTGGGGAGGGGTAGCCTCCCAGAGCCTCTGGAAATGCTTTGAAGGGCACAGATGGTCCCTCCTTGCATAATCCAGTCTACACCGGTTCAGGGACCCACAACCCCTGCTCTGGCGCAAAACTGGACAAAGGAAAGCAGAGAGACCACTCCCCTGTCCATCACTGCCCCAGGGGTGGTGCCCAGAGCTCCTCCAGAGTGTCCGTGTATTTTGCTATCTTGGATTCCAAGGTGGTATGGCACTCTGGGAACATCTGACTGGCCGGTGCCAGCAGGTGACGTTAGAGCCTTCCCCTGATATGTGCTTACCTGTGTAGCTGACCAGTCCCCCTTTCAGAGCTATTCAGGGTCTCTCCTCTGGGTGTTTCCTCAGATTCGGATTGCAAGACTCCAGCAGGAATCCTCTGCATCCTTTACTTCACCTTCTTTTTTACAGAACTGCATCTGGACCCTTCAGGAGCTCTCCAAACTGCAACAAAGAAGCAAAGACAACTTCTGCAACATTGTATCTTCAACTTCTGCCAGCAACTGCAACTGTTTCCAGATAGAGCATCATCTGAGGTCAGCCTGTCTTCAGCCTGCACCAAAAGAATGAAGGAATCTCCCTTGAAGTGAAGGAGTCACTTCCCTGCTTCAGCAGGCACCCCTCCTGCAGCGATGACCAGTGGCTGGGGTCCCCCTCTTCTGCCAGTGGCTTGGGTCCCCTCTCCTGAAGAAGTGCTCGATCCAGCAACACGGGTGGTGGACTGAAGTGGTCCCAATGGTCCTTAAGTCCAGCTGTCCAACTTTGGTGAAGGTAAGAGCTTGCCTCCCCATGCAAGACAGTACCTCCGTGCACTGCATGTTTTGCAGTTGCCAAGGCTTGTTGGCATCCTTCCACAAAGTTCTTCATGCACCGTGCAGCTCCGGCCCCCAGCACTCCTCCTGCATGGTTCTCCGGCGGTGTGGAATCCCTTTGTGTAGTGCTGCGTGGGACTCCTTTTGCACCTTCTTTGTCCCCGTGCTGTGGGACTCCTGTGCGCAATGCCTGGTCTTCTGAGAGCCCCCTCTGTCTCCTCCCCCCCTCGATAAAGGCCACCCGGACCCTCCTGGTCCTGGGCAGCGCCATTTTCCTTTAATTGTAAGCTTTGCGTGTGCCAAGGCTTGTTGGCAGAATCCTGTGACCCAAACCAGACTACAATCATCCATCCGGCGTGGGACATCATCTGTACCAACCAGGAACCTGCATCTATCTTCTTGGCTGCAGTACTGACTGTTCGTCTTCACCAGTGGTTCTTCTTTTGCACCTGCATCCAGGTTAGCAGGGGCTTCTGTTCTCCCTGGACCTTTCAGTGCTTCTTGGACTTGGTCCCCTTTTTCCACAGGTCTTGAGGTCCAGGAATCCATCATTGGTGTCATCACGTGTTCTTGTGTGTTCTAGGAAACTTACTGTGATTTACTGCTGCTTTCCTGGGCTTTGGGGTGGGTTCTTTTACTTACCTTTGTTGTTTTCTTAGACTCCCAGCGCCCCTCTACACACTACACTTGCCTAGGTTGGAAGCTGACTTTCACATTCCACTATTTTATTACATGTTTTGTGTTCCCCCTTAGGCCCATTGCTATCTATTGGGATTTTCACTATTTGCACTGTTTTCTAACTGTTTTTATAGATATTTCTGCATTCTATTGCATATACTGTGTATATTACTAATCTCCTAAGGGAGTATAGTCTCTATGGTATTTTCGGCAATTGTGTCACCAGAATAAAGTACCTTTATTTTTGTAACACTGAGTATTTTCTTTCATGTGTGTGAGTACTGTGTGACTATGGTGGTATTGCATGAGCTTTACATGTCTCCTAGTTAGGCCTTGTCTGCTCATCCACACTACCCCTGGAGAGCCTGGCTTCTAGACACTGACCACATTTCACTAATAAGGGATAACTGGACCTGGTATAAGGTGTAAGTACCTTTGGTACCCACAACAAACCAAGCAAGCCTCATACACTACCAGACTGTGGAGCTGTCTTGCTTGTTAAAGACATCTTGGGGACATTCAGAAAGGTGACCTAGGAATGCATTCCGCCCATTGCTTGCAATTGGCTCTGTGGTTTGTAGCTCACATTATCTTGCTTTCCATTTGCTGGTTTTATTTGTTTTCGGCTGACCGGCTTGAGTTTGGTCTTCCCTTGCCAAAACTTTATGCACAGAATCCTTCTGAGTGGTCCCTTCCTATTAACAGGGCTGTAAATCGTGTTCTCATCTTATCACAAGGGTGCTTGTTTACCTTTTCTTTCTCTGACTTCAAAGTGAGAGGATTTGTGTGACAATCTTGCTGGATAGTAGGGGTACAAAATAGTTTTCTTCTAGCACACAATAACATTTAAATGAACTGTGTAAGTATTTCAGAATATATCAGAATTGTGAATGCACAAATGACGCACATTTTTTGGTTACTTCTGAAGCTGGTTAAAAACAAAAACTGTAATATGATCAAAACAAATCATTAAACTAGGTGATGCAATTTCCATACCTTTTTGTTGGTGCACTGTGTAGTTTTAGTTGTAAAACTGTATGTATGTGCAAATGCAGGGGTCATTTCAATTGAAAATGTGTTGTCTGTAATTGCTACCACACAATAAATACTCCAAACTAAATCACTCCACTCTACTCTGCACCACCCCATACCACTGCACTCTACTCTTCACCACTCTACGCCACTGCACTCTGCAGTACTCCACTCTATGCCACCGCACTCTAGGCCACTTCACGATACGCCTCTCTACTCTACCCTGCACTGCCCTACCCTATGCGAATACACTCTTCACCACTCTACACCCCTGCACATTTTGCCATTGCACTCTACAGCACTTCAGTCTAGCCACACCAATCTCCTCTGCACTACTCCACTGTATGCCACTGTACTCTACCACACTCTGTAACACTACACTCTATGCCACTGCACTCTATGCCAATACGCTCTACACCAATGCACTTTATTCTGGAATGCTTAACTCTATACCCCTGCACAACACACCAATCCACTGTATGCCATTCTAATCTACTCTGTACCATTGCACTCCATGCCACTGCAATCTACACCACTTTACTCCACACATTACACTTTATGCCACTCTATGCAACTGCACTCTACTCTATATCACTCAACTCTATGCCACTTCACTCTAGTTTGAAACAATCTACTCTACACCACTACACTCTACGTCACTCTGTACACTCTGTACCAGTGCCACTGCCCTCTACGTCACTGTACTCTTAACCACTGCACTCTACACCAATGCACTCTCCACAGCTGCACCAGTCACTGCACTCTACTCTGCATGACTGTATTTTATGCCACTGCTCTCTACGCCACTCTAATCCACTCTTTTCCACTGTACTCTGACACTTTACTCTGCAACACTGCAGCCTCCGCCACTGAGCTCTATGCCACTCTACTATGCACTACTCCACTTTATGTCACTGCACTCTATTCCAATGAAGTGTGTGGCACTATACTCTACTCTGCACCACTTCATGCTACTCTACACCACGCTACATCACTGCACTCTATGCCACTTAACTCTACACTGCGCCACTACCCTCTGCATCACTCAACTCTATGCACCTCCACTCTGCACTACTCTATGCCACTCTATGCTACTGCAATCTACCCTACTGAAGTCTACATCACTCTACTCTACTCTGCGCCACTCTACTCTGCAACACTCTCTCTGCACCACTCTACTCAGCGCCACTCCACGACTCTGCATTTACGCCGCTGAATTCAATGCCACTCCACTCTACGCCACTATACTCTTCAAAACTGTACACCAATGCACTCTACTCTACTCCACTCCAGTGTACGCCACTCTATGCAACTCCACACAATGCTACTCCAATGCAACTGTAGGAATGTAGCGTCTTTCCAGCTTGATTAACCCACTTTTGGCCTGTTTGTCAGTGTGTTTGAATGTGTCTACTGGGATGCTGCTAATCAGGCCCCCTGTAGTTATGCTCGCTCCCTTAAATTATAGTTATTGCATACTGGTAACCCAGTATTTCACCCACAATTGGCATACTGGTGCACTTATATAAGTCCCTAGTATATGGTACCTAGGTAACCAGGACATTGGCGTTCCAGGGGATCCCTATGGGCTGCAGCATATCTTTTGCCACCCATAGGGAGCCCATGCAAAGGCTGCTACAGGACTGCCATTGCAGCCTGGTTGAAAAGGTGCATGCACCCTTTTACTACCATTTACACTGCACCAAGGGCCACATGTACAAAGATCCAGTTTTGCGACTTGCAAACTGCGAGCCTTAGTGACTCTCAATTTGAGAGTCGCAAAACCGGATGTGCAAAAGTGTACTTTACACTGTTTGCGATTCCCAATGGGGTCGCAAATGACCTACCTCATGAATATTCATGAGGTAGTTTGCAATTTGCGACCCCATTAGGAACGCCCGCCCCCACAGGGATGGTGGCCTGCTGGAGACAGCAGGCCACCATGTCTGTGACTCCTTTTAAAGAAAGCAGTTTTTTTTTAAATGCAGCCCCTTTTCCTTAAAGAAAGACGAGATGCATTTCAAAAACAGCAACCATACTACTCCTCTTGTTTAATATGCAATAGCTTTGACATTATATTCAGATTTACAGTAACTTTATCAATTTCAAGTATATTTCAGGTCAATATATGGATCATGGAGATTGCTAGCATGTCAGAAAGATTATGTGAGGCTTGAATTACAAGCAACTTGTTTTTTGTCCAAATGCCAAACCAAACATTATTCCCTGGGAAGGCATTCCCTTTCCGCACCATATTCCATATATGTTTTTTTCCTGCCGGATATTACTATGATCTTGGGCCTGGAGCAGCAGAGAGTAGCTGGACTGACCCAAGCACAGAAGGAGAAGCAAGAAACACTGTGATAACCAAGACAGTCTTTTTTTATTTTCATGAATGTAAGATTACAAAAGATACATGCTGATACAATAAACACAGCAGCATTTCTCATGCTTGGTGTATGCTTTCAGCAGGGGGCGACATTGACCTCTTCTTTACTACTATGTTTTTTCTGTGGTTCTTGTTATTTTTTTCAAAAAATGTGTTCTTGGAGAGGAAGAGAATGGACAAACTGGTGTGTAAAGCACACAATTAAAGAAACTGTTTACACAGCAACGAGACCGAGAACTCTTCAAAATGGCCCAGTATACTCAGGAAGGTGCACACACTTATAACCCCCTGGGGTAATTGGACAACGTTTAGAATTTTACAATTTTGTGAGATTGCAAAGTTTTCCGTTTTGGTTTTCCAATTATGCAACTTGAAATATTTTGTTTCTTTCAGAAAGCTTCGCAAAAATCGATTTGCAGTTTTTTTCTGGGGAAAAAAGTGAAAAACATTTTTAGAACATTTCACAGATTTTCCTGAAACAGAGCCAAGGGTCCCTTTGTTGGTTATTTCAGTTACTTGGTCGGCCTTTTCTACAAAAGCTGTTAATAAACATTGTAGGTTTTAGGAAATGTGTACAAAGTATGGCCTTCATTACAAGTTTGGCGGTCTTTTGGCAAGACTGCTGTGGTGGCGGCCACCAATAGACCACCTTGTAGGCGGTATTCCGAATGCCGTATTAAGAGTCGCATACCATAGACTGGCAAGAATCAGCCACTAATCTACCACCACCAGGAGAATTGGAGTGGGGAAAGAGGCAGTTTCACCACCAGCACCACTAGCTCGACAACATTCCACACTCCAGATTACAACCCAGAAATCAGCATAGCGATCCTTCCACAGCGGAATAGCAATGGTGGTGCGTACCACCGCACTCGCAACACACTCAATGTTTGGTACATGGTGTTGCAGTTGTGGTGGATGAGGATCAATGATGGTGTGTGACTGTGCCGGTGCTGTGTTTCGGTATGTGTGCGATGCCTGTTGAGTGTACAATGTATGTGCAGGTGTGAGTGTGACTGTGGGTGTGTGTGTGCATGTCGGAGTGGGGGTACCAGTGTGTGTGTCACCCGCACCACTTGCATCCGATTTGTCTGTTGTGTATGTGTCTCTCTCATTATACATATAGGAACCGCCAGTGTTTACGTCGCGGTGCGACCGCGGCGGAAACTGTGGCAGTGTACAAGGTTGTAACCTGTCTGGCGGGAACATGGCCTCCTCTGGCCTGAAGGTGCCTCCCGCCAGACGCAGCGCCTGACGCACTGAAGGTGCCGGTGATTTGTTGGCTGTATTCTATGGTGAAAACTGCCATGGTCATAATTCGGCGGTCCTCACTGCCAGCCTGTAAGAGGTACGACCACGGCCGCCAACATGGTGGTCACAGAACCTCCAAACTCGTATTGAGGGTCTAAGTCCTGCACCTTCCTTTCCTCGGGCTGGGTAGAAGCTGGTAGAGAACACCACAAGGAATGAGTCCAGAACATACCCTGTGAGAGACGCTTCCTCAATGTGGTACCTCATTTTATGGGTGTACAAAATTTGTAGAGCTGACTTTTTTGGCAGCTCAGTGATGTACTTTCAAATACGTTGCTGCCTATGTCACAAAGTTGGAGAAATTAAAATAAAAAGCAAGTGCTAGTTCAGGACAACAATGGTTTTTCAGTGCCCCCTAGGTTTACCAATGCATAAGTTCTCTGCAAAAACAATTTCCTGAAAAAAATAATTTGCAGGAGTAATGTACCTGCAGGTGGTTTGGAAAAGCACTAATCGTTGCAACTTTTTGAAATTGTAGTTTTGTCACCACGAAATTATAATATTGCACACCACTAATAGCTGTTTCAATGTCAGCATTTCTCTAGCCATCCCTAGAACTCTAAAACCTGTCTCCTTCTACTTCCAAGAGGTAATGCAGTTATCTTTGTCCACTCTCTTCAACAAAAATTGGGTCTTGAATTTAACTAGTTAGCAGACAAATGTTATTCACAGGAAGTTTTTCTGAAACACAAATCATGAATACAATTGCAATTGCAGTAGGAATGCCAGTTCTTTGAAGACACATATCTCAGAGACATTGATACATGATTGGTTGAGACTGTACCATTAACTATCTCAAGTTAGTTCAAAAACATGAGCATAAAAGCTCCCCCAACCCTAGGATGGTTCCCCCCTTGTTAGCATTCTAGATTTTTTGGTTTCGGAGATCTTGAATAAAGTAACAGCTCCAGACGTTACAACAAAAGATGCCTATTGTTTATGGGTGTGCTGAATTAAAAATCTGACATCAAAGTTGTGCCAAGCTCACTATTTTTTCACTTCATGGAGTTGCCATCCTTACACACATTTGCCCGTAGACTGTTTTCTGCCACAAGAAGGATTTTGCTTTTCCGGGTTCAGCGACTGGATACCCTTACGGGCGACAATCAACGGTCTACAAATCCATCTTACAATCACAAAAGGTTTTTGCTGGAAAATTGTACACTCTGCAAAATGTGTTTAAAGAAATATGTGAATTTTTAAAGAAAGCTTTATGAGTTATGACAGCAGTTATTTGGGGGTAAGTGATTGATTGTGGTATTAGAGGTCCCCATTTTGAAGGTATATATATATATATATATATCTATATATATATATATATATATATAGATATATATATATATATATATACTTTTTTGGAATGTTTAGTGGAGATTCGTCAAACTGTGCCAAAGTTATTAGCACCACAAAAACGCATTTCCTATGACCTAACTATAACTACCCAATGGCAACTGGCACTAGGGAATACATATATATATTATATTTTGGAACTCTGCCTTTTTTATCCTTCTTTTCAGCAGTCCACATTGTACCCTAAACTATGTGGTGGTCAGAGTAGATGACGTGGTATTATCTGTCCCTTACACTAGCACAAAGGCAAAGTCTACTGCTTGTAAAGACAACTGTCACCTGATGGTGGTGCCATAGATGCCTGCCCAGTCAGGCCTTGACTTAGACTTGTTTCTTATGCCATTGTTTTCTTTGACTTCCTTTGAGTTCCCGGCCAAGGTCATCGAGAAGACCGTCAATAAGCAGCTGACCGCTTTCCTCGAGGCTAACAACTCGCTCGACCCATCCCAATCTGGATTCCGAGCCAACCACAGCACAGAAACCGTCCTCATCGCAGTCACCGACGACATCAGGACTCTGATGGACAACGGAGAAACAACCGCCCTCATCCTCCTGGACCTCTCGGCTGCCTTCGACACCGTGTGCCATCGCACCCTAATAACCTGCCTCCGCACCACTGGAATCCTAGGACAGGCCCTAGACTGGATCATCTCGTTCCTCTCCGACAGAACCCAGAGAGTTCACCTCCCTCCCTTCCGCTCAGAACCCACCGAGATCATCTGCGGCGTACCCCAAGGATCCTCGCTAAGCCCAACCCTCTTCAATATCTACATGAGCCCCCTCGCCGCCATCGCACGCAAACACAACATCAACATCATCTCCTACGCCGACGACACCCAGCTGATAATCTCACTCACCAAAGACCCAACCACCGCCAAAACCAACCTACAGGAAGGAATGAAAGACATCGCGGAATGGATGAAGCTCAGCTGCCTAAAACTGAACTCAGACAAGACGGAGGTCCTCATCCTCGGACAATCCCCATCCACCTGGGACGACTCCTGGTGGCCCACGGCGGTGGGCACCGCACCAACCCCCTCAGATCACGCACGCAAACTTGGATTCATCCTGGACCCCCTCCTCACAATGACCAAGCAAGTCAACGCCGTCTCGTCATCATGCTTCAACACCCTACGCATGCTCCGAAAAATCTTCTGATGGATCCCCGCCAAAACCAGAAAGACAGTTACTCATGCCCTCGTCACAAGCCGACTAGACTATGGAAACACCCTATACGCAGGCACCACCGCAAAGCTTCAGAAACGTCTACAACGCATACAGAACGCCTCCGCACGCCTCATCCTCAACATCCCTCGCCACAACCACATATCCGCCCACCTGAAACACCTGCACTGGCTCCCCGTCAACAAAAGGATCTCCTTCAGGCTCCTCACCCACGCACACAAAGCACTCCACAACATGGTCCCCGAATACCTCAACAGCCGCCTCTCGTTCTACACGGCCACCCGGCACCTCTGCTCAGCCAGCCTCGCCACCGTCCCAAGGATCCGCAGAACCACCGCCGGAGGAAGATCATTCACCTACCTGGCAGCCAAAGCATGGAACTCCCTCCCGCACACCTAAGAACTACCCAGGACCATCTCGCCTTCAGGAAACTCCTCAAGACATTGCTTTTCGAGCAGCAGTAACTCCCCCACCCCCCTCCAGCACCTTGAGACCCTCTCGGGTGAGTAGCGTGCTCTATAAATGTACTGATTGACTGATTGATTGATTGAGTTGAAATGAAAGTACCCTTATGCCCATGGCCAGGTTTATCTTTGGTTAGATTGTGTCGTTGACCTGTCTGCTTGCCATTGCCCGCTGCTTGGCACAGTTTCCTGTATTCTACCCTTTCCCACACAGCATTGCTCCCCAGTGAATGTGAACATATGGCCTCTAGCTTTATACAGACAGGTTGCCTTAGCAGCCTTAGCAGATTGGGTGTAGGCTGAGATATGTTGCTGCTCTTGGACCGTGTAGGTAAGTCTAATGAGGGTCATTACGAACTGCACAGCAGGGTCTGTGGTTGGAAGCATGCAACACGCTTCCACTGTTTATGTCTCCGGATGCCTGTCGTGCTGTGCAACAGCCTCTCAACATCATGCATGTGTAGAGCATTCATGGGACTAGCCCAGAGCATTTGTCTAACACTGTATATCAGTACTTATCATAATTCCCTGGCATACATCCTATACTGCTGTCAATGAGCCCAGCCTTCCCAATAGAGATCAAAGTATTTCTGTTCCACTGCAGCTTCCTGTTGTTTCTGGACAAGCCTGAACAGAGGATATCATGTCACTCTGTCTCTTTACTTCTCTGCATGATCAGGCCTGTAAATGGGGGGTTGAAGCAGCCATTTTAGGTACACTACTAATAATCTGTCTCAAGTTACATGTTCTGTCACTCGTGTACTCAATGTCTTTCTTTGCTGTACACCTTTGGGTGGTAACTGTTGCACGCAACAGCCACCTCGATCACTAAACTGTGGACCTCAGGCTTGAGCACTTTGGCCTCCTGTGGATTTGGAGGGTCTATGGGTTGGTTTTCTTTAGATTTCCTCAGTGACCCATGTACATATGTCACTGACTGTGAATGGATTGCTATATACCTGAAAATCCTATGGTTAAGTCATATATAGAAAAAGGGTGGTTAACTTAAGCACACACTCCCCCATTTCAGCCTGCTCTTTTGTAGGACTTACGTTGAGTGATTGCTGGAAATCTAATATTCAACTGTGTTTTTACCCATGAATCCTTTCTGTTGCTTGCTGATACCACATATTTACTTCAGGAACACCAGATTGGCTACTTCACACTCATGGGTTATAAAGAGGGGATACATCATCTTGAGTGAGGGTTCTGTATGGAGCTAGACAGGTGCCCACAAGCTAAAATACTATTCAAACAAGAGTGAAAAGAAACAGTCAGCATTCCTCAGGGAAGAATTGCCTGCATACAACTCTACTAGTTTGTGCCTGTAGAAACAAGAGAGAGAAAGTAGGAAAGGTCTTAAAAGTTAACTAAAAAACTACTTTTCTTTCAAAAATGGTAGTGTAAAGGGTTCTGCTTCTCAAGAAGCGTGTGTGCATACACAGACATCGCTGGCCATAAGAAAGTGTTGGAGTCCATTTTAGGTCATTAGTGATAGTGAGATGCTTGTCTTGATCTTCCCTGTCCAGACCCATGGAAATACATGTGAAATGGCCGAAACACCCTTGCATAATATATTTTCCCTCCACTTATACTGAAACAACACATTGCAGCCAATATCTGACCCACGAACAAGAATGGCATGCATTAAACTACTAAGTAATACAGTTGGCAGTCCACCTCCGGTTTGTGCAAGATCCATAGTTGTCACTTGTAGACCACGGTGGCTCTATGTTCTCAGACAAATTTGACCAATACTTTGAAGAGCACTTGTGTAGTTTCTGAGTATCTAAGGAACGCGCTCCATCCCATTGTAAGCATGCTTGAATGTTTCAACGCTTCATAAATACGATATACAGGTCTATGTTTCTAACACTACGCACACTCAACAGTTGCACTACAAGGGCAACTAAAGGACCAGCAGTAAAGTAAGGATGACTAAGGAAATCCCTAGTAGCATGTTTCTTCTAGGTGGAGCTGGTCCTCAGCTCAAAGACGTTTTAGTCTTTTGTGAATATACAGTACAATGCATGTCCCCAGGTATCGGAAAGGATTGATGGATGACATGAAGCAACCTTATTCAACCGATTAGCCATGGTCCAGCAACTCTAATCTGTTTGGTAGGGATGCTTACTTATACAAAAGAGGACACCAAGAGTGTCCTTCAGCTTAAGCATGGTTCAGCAGGATTCATCTGTGCTTCATCTGTTTCATCTGTGCTTGGGCATGCAGGACACGGACGCTCCTTGAGTGGTATTAACGTACGTTGTGGTATAGTCCAACCACAAGTCTTTGACCTCTCAGTTTGTGAACTTCACCCTTTCTTTAAAGCCCATTATCACAGTTTTGCAGGTCTTGTTAAGAGTTTATTGCATTCTCTGTGATAGTACTGCCAACATAATTCTTTGAATTGGATGTCTGAACAGAGGTCTCATCAACTGTGTGTTGGGTCTCAGTCTTGGTGTGGATGACAGATTCCTGCGACCCTGACACATCCTTGTTGGAGGCGGTGTTGAAGCTGGACTCACTCCCTGCATCACTATTTTGCAGAGGTAGAAGGGCTCGATGCCTGAGCAGGCTGTCGTCGCTGTGCTTGCCTTCCAGGGAATTCCTCCTCTTGGGTATTTTGTTACTGACTGCATTCTGCTGCGGCTCCTCAAAGCCCAGGGACAGAGTGACTGTCCCAGTGCCAAAGCTCACTTTGTGCTTGCACGGTCTTTGCTTCTCATTGCAGGTAAATGGCTCATCATGGTTGCTCTTGCTGCTGATAGAGGATGACGGAGTTGAGCCGGATGAACCGCCAAGACTATTGGATCTCTTGTGAGATACATTGCTGCGTCTCAAGGTAGCCCTGGCTGCCACCTTAAATGCATGGGCCGCTGTGCTGCACCGGACCTCTTCAATGGTGTTCCTTGAGGGCTTGAACAGTATGATGTAGACTTTGTTGAAGAAAATGCATGCCAATAGCCCAAAGCTAGAAGCTAGGATTGCAATGACTTCAACTGCAGAGACAAATTTTCCGTAGGTGCTGGCGTAGGCTGGAATGAAAGAAATCCAGACGATGAAGAAGATGAGCATGCTGAAGGTGATGAATTTGGCTTCATTGAAGTTTTCTGGAAGTTTCCTGGACTTAAAGGCAAAGAAGAAACAGACTGCAGCCAGAAGGCAAGTGTAGCCAATTAAAAAGCCCAACGCCATCAAGGAGCCCTCATTGCAGGTGATAAATATAATCTCATCTTCCATCTCATGATTTCGATAGCTCCAAGGTGGTGCGGTGTAGAGCCAAATCACACAGATGATGATTTGCACAAAGGTGCAGAGGAACACCAACAAGAACTGGAGGTTGAGGCCCCACCACTTGCGGTGGAAACTGGTGGGGATCTTAGCCTCAAAGACAAGAAGGACCCGGTTGGTCTTCACCAGGATGCAGGAGATGCACAGCACAAAGCTGATACCAAAGGTCGGCTGGCGTAAGCGGCACGTCCAATCCTGGGGCTCCCCGATGAAGAAAAGAGAGCTGGTGAAGCAGCAGATCAGGGAGAAGAGGAGAAGGTATGACAGCTCTCTGTTGGTGGCCTTGACGATAGGGGTGTTACGAAACTTGATAAAAACTCCCAGGACGAAGGATGTCAGGAAAATTCCCAAGACCGCGAAGAGAGTAAGGGCAATGCCGAAAGGCTCCGTCCAAGAGAGGAACTCGATTTGCTTAGCAATGCAGGCTGTGTGGTTTTCATTGGACCAGAAATTATCGGGGCATTTTTCACAAGCACTCGCATCTGTAGGGATAACATTCATAGAACACAATTATTAGTCATATTAACAACAAACATCAGAATTGTGAAATGTTAATAGCAAACTATACAGTAACATTTTGTGGTGAAATTCATTCTACAGATAAATGATAGACAATGTTTTGCTTGACATGATAATAAAGAACAATAAAATTATTTTAAAGTATGTTTTTCACTTCTCTTTAGAATGGATGTGGTAGTCAGTGGTTCTTAACGTTTTGACGTCTAAAGAACCCCCACTTTTTTCATTACTGGAACCTGGAGACCCTCAAGTAATCATTACTGAAATACAAGTACCCCCAACTTAGTCATTATTTGGAGCTGAGGACCCCGGCATGAGCATTTTGAATGATTTAAACTGCAAAACAATACACAAAAAATACAGAAACAAGCATTCATATTTTATTAAATTCACAGATACAAATAAAAAAACAAGATTTGACTCAAGCTTTTCAAAATTCAATTTAGGCCACTCATTGCAAATACTATATCCTGTTTGGTGCACTTGCCCTGCTCCCACGAATCAGTCTGATACTAGTTTAATTTCTATTCTCCAATTTGAAATTCCTTCACATTTACAGAACACTTTAAAATGTCCAGCTTTACATTTTGCTTATTTATATGCTTTATTAATGTGTTATTATTACACTTTCTAAGCCTCCCCCTGAATAGGCTTCGCGGACCCCGGGGGTCCCTGGACCACCGGTTAAGAACCAAGATGATTGGGTAACGCAAGACGGTCTGGGGTAGACGTTATGTAGTTCGCAAGAGGTTTAATCCATCCACCACCAGCTCTGTCCTCTCCACAACATGAACCCTTCCACTTCCATTTCCCACAGCATTAATCTAGATCAGGGGCATTAAGCCCCAAGAATCTATTATGGCAAACCCTTTTACATTTGTTTTGAGGAGAATTAGTCCTAAACAAAAGCAGCTATGCTAGACCCCCTCCGGATCAAGGCTCATCAGCCTTCATTGGATGCTAATTCAATAACTGTGGGAGAGGATGTGGTGTAACGGACAGAGCTGCCAACTTTGTAGATCGAGGAACCAGGTTTGAACCTCAATGCCGGCTCAACATCCTGTGATTCTGGGCAAATAACCTAATCTTCCTGTGCTACAATTCAGCGCCTTGAGACCCTCACATGTGATTTGCAGCTCATTACAAATCCTGGATTTATTTATTTTTTATTTGATGACTGTAGCTTCTAGAGGAACTAGTCAGAAATATAATTTCAGAAAAAGAATGGAATATAGACCTTCTACTGGGCAACAGACACTTCTGTGATAAAGGTATCTGTAATAATGGCATATACATGTGGATATAACACCTATGCTTTGCAAGCTGCATATGTGGCGGGGGAAATGGAGGGAAATTGCAGGTGGAGGTCCAGTGAGGGTCTGGGACTGCTGCAGAATTTTTACTGCCTGACAGTAAGGGTGACCAGAAGGACCTCCTGGATTGTCCCAGCATCCCAACACATTTTTATGAGAGAGCGTTGGGTAAGCAAGCACATTTTCACAGTGCTGAGCAGGCTCAAGTTTACAACAACCCTCTCTTCACTGGAGAGACAGAGTTTACTTGATCTGTGCCTCTTGCTGTGCTGCTTGGTGTCATTCACCCAGCACAGTAGGAGTTAATGAGGGATGGATCCGCTTCAACAAAGCCCATGGGGGAGGGAGTCGTCAAATGTCCTAAAAGAGAGTTCGTGTAGATCATAAATATGAGGGTTTGAGGTGCTTTGTGTGTGTGAATGTATATACAGCAAGTAGTCCTATTGTTATGTCATTGGCAGTCCTTTTTTTTGTTCTAAAAATCTGGTCCCCCTACTGACAGTCCCCTACCTCATTTCCATCATGGGCAGCTCACACATTCTTAGTCCTCAGAAAGATTCAGGAAGGTTCTGGATATGCTAACTATTCTAATTGGCTGCTTACAAGCCAGTCAGATTGACCGGGGCAGCTAACTGGATGCCCAGAAGCTGATCAGGCTCATAAGGACAAATTTTGCTTTGGCATTAGGGTGTTTAGGCAGAATATCAGCAGCAAAAATATTGTGGGACAAAATATCGTGTCAAGAATATTGATGACAAAAATATTGTGAAGGTAAGTTTCTGTAAGTAAGAAAAGTTTTACTATATATAACTCCACATATATGTACCTTCACAATATATATCTTCAAGGTATGTAGATGTGGAGTTCAGAATTGTAAACCTATACTTACCTCATTGCACTTACCTTCTCGATATTTTGGTCCTCGATATTTTTGACACAATATTCTGTACACATGATATTTTTTTCGAATATTCTGTCAGTGATCCAGTACTAGTTTGCTGCCTGAATTGGTTGTAGCAAACTGGTAATTGGGTATTCCTTGACCTAGTGGAATTAATGTGTATTACTGTCCTAAGGGCAGCCAGTCAGACACCATCACACTGTTTAATGCCCTGGAGGGTGCAAGGAGTCACAGATTACCACTGTGTGCCTCATGCTGGCAAGTTTAAGGGAAATACCAAAACTAGGGATTTCGGTGTGGCCTGTGTGCTTGAAGGGTGGAAAAAAATTGCAGCGGAATGGAATTCAAGTGCAAATAGTATTTGAATTCTGTGCTGCAAACAGAAAGTTGAAATGGTCGGATTCTTACAAGGTTGCTTTCTTTGTTACTTGTTTACCGTGTCTACTGATATTCAGTGCTTAATTTATAAATAAAAAAGGTGTTGGTGCCCAAAGCCCTCCTCTTAAACACGCGGCTGCTGCAATTAAATGTGCAAGCACGGAATACAGAGGCGGCGTAATCCTGAAGCCATCTCGGGCCTCTTTAATCCATTTACAGCCACTCCCAGCCCCTTCAGCTCATTCTTGCAGCTTTCTACTTTCTCCCTTGGTGACGCTTTTTCATTTTTCTCTTCCTCCGTCTTTCCCATATGTGTCTTTTGCTCGCAGCAAATGCTTGAGGCAGAAGAGTAAGCCCTGACCCTCAAAAATAAGTGCTGGTGTTCAGCACCGGAAACAACAAGCACAAATTAAGCACTGGTAATATTATGCTGAAGAGCGGGCTGATCGTTTGTTTGGGCTACCCTCACGCAGTCTTGGGTAGGATCTAACAAATAACTGGAACTATTGACATCAGCTGTGCCAGAAAACGTGATGGATACAAATCATTTTTCATTTGAAACATTTTGGGCTAGATGTACAAAGATTAAAATAGTGATTTCCTAATTGTGATTTTTTGCTAATTGTAGTTAGGAAATCGCTCTTTCTAATGTATAAAGCTCCATGAGTTTCATTTAGCGATCTGAAGTGGGTCGCAACAGACCTACCTCATGAATAATAATGAGGTAAGTCGCAGTTGGTGACCCCCTACGATTCACTGCAATCACAGAGATGGTGTCCTGCTGGGGTCAGCACACTACCCTGTCCATGATTGCTTAAAATAAAGCGGTCTTTGTTTTTTAAACACGGCCCGTTCCCCTTAAAGTAATTTTTGAAGAGTAAGCAGAGGTCCATGGGACAGGACAGTTCATGGTGCATAGGAGTTCCGTAGTACGTTCTTACGAGAGTACACAAGAGTACACATTAGCCAAGAAATCTCTCTCCTTCTCTTTTTTTCTCTCCTTCTCTTCTTACTTTCTTTCTGTCTCTTGTTCTCCTTCTCTTTCCTTTTTCTTTTGCTGTCCTTCCTGCCTTCTCTGTCCTTTATTTTCTTTCTTTCTCTGCCCTTTCTTTTCTCACTTTCATTTTCTTGTCTTTCTTTCTTTCTAGAAGACAAGAAGGTGGCAGCCAGTGCCAGACTGATTGAGTTTTTTAGGTCTGTGTTAGCCAAGATCTTTTGATTTTACTAAAATTATGTGTACAACCTATTTACTTAAAGGGGTTTCAGCCAGACGTCACCCATTAGTCTGCAGGTGGTGTAATTCACATTTTACTTCCATCCACTCCAGCTTTCATTAAGGAGCAATGTATGAGTTTCGGCATGTTCCCCTCTCACAGGGAACACAGCCACACACAAAGTTGATCATTCGGTGCCAGGGAGTGCTACTGTTGTGTATGTTTTTAGAGACCAAAAAAACCTTTGATCGATGAGAGCCCATCATATACCCACACAAGGTTTTGGAAAAACCAGGACACAACAAAACACGTATTGTCAGAAAGCTGGCGGTTAACGCCAGACCTGTAGGCTTTGCCAATCCTTATTATTACATGGTAGTAATTTATAACTGAGTAATAACATGGGTTTCATTGGCTCACCTCTTTTCTTTCCATCCTAGTATCCACTCGGAGTCGTCAGTCTGCATGCATTTCTGTACCTGCTCTTTGCAGTCAGCCCTTTAGATAAAGCCCCATTAGTTTCCTCTCTCACCCTAGATCTTTTTGCACTTTTGGGCAATCCCTACTCTCTGCGGGAATACACCCGTCCTTATTGGCCTGCCATTTTACCATAGTTGGGAGCTCCCATTACCTCAAACTCTGACAATATCGCTACAAGCGATTATAACACCCATATCGCACACTTTTTTTAACTATGCTGGTGGCATCTTCATTCAAAAACCCAATATTGATAGTTTTGATAACTTTCATTCCTCTCAAACCTCTTTATCTCACTTTTGCAGGTTCTTTTTCAACCCTAATTATTCAGTTTCTCACTGTTTTCTGTCTTTCCCTTCCTCATCCTTTTCTCCGCCTGTTTTTCTTTCTCTTGCTCCGGGTCAAAGAAAAATGATAAGTGCGGGTCCCCAAAACTGAGTGGCAGTGACCCCCCACCTGCAACCACCAGCTCAAATTAAGCATTGGGTTTGATAGATTTGGTGAGGTATCTTCTTAATCTGAACCAGCCTGAACCTCGTCCCAGCTGCTGCCTGTCTGGGACACTGCAATGCTTCTACCCACTCAGAGACTTAGAACCCTCCCAGGTCTGTTTCCCACATTGTTCTGAGCATGCTCAGTTTGTTGTATTAGTAATCTGTATTTTAAAAATGAGTGAGAAAGCTTTTTTTTTTGGTTAATCCAGCAGATTGGCATTGTTATACAAATATATTTCAACCACTGGGAATTTCTCTGGGCATCCCATTCCATCATTTTCTAGCTTGTCTGTGCCATTACAGAAGGGGGACGGCCAAATGGCAATCAGTCTTAGCCCTGCCCTAAAAGGGGAGGTGTAAAACAACTGTTAAACCCTGTTCCTTCTTTCCCATGAGCACATTTAGATGTGTTTGGGCCTGACCTGTTGCTCAAGGCAGTATTGGGCCCTATTCCTTATAAAAAGTAAAAGGGGAAGCAGAGATTTACATCTTGACTTGAGCATACATTCACCTTTCTTTCTATGTAAACATTTCCTCAGTGGAAAGGGGTTACAGAGAGACTGGAAATGCATGTGTGTGGCCATTCCCAAACTTCCAAGGCAAACCCTGCCCTGGAACACTCACTTCCCAGGCCTTCAGTGGGATTTACTATTGTGGATTTTCTGTACTTAAGGTGGGAAAACACACAGTAGCAAATATTTTTACACCTGCCAGGAATCCCTCTGTAAATTCCTGGCAGGTGTATTATGATATATGTTCAGCTGTAAACTTATGTTTAAGGCCAAACACTCCTTTGTGAATAGCTCCATTGTGCGGGCTAAGGGAGGGTTACCTAGCGTAGTTGTACATACTGTATACAGACACTTTAGTTTATTGCATTACATTATGCAGATCAATAAATCGTGTTGCCATTGTACTGACCAGCCGTGTGGTACACAGCACCTTACCGAAGGTGCACGGAACACAATTTTGGGTGTAAGCAGGGCCACTGGAATTATGCGGCAGGGCTAAATTATGCAGCAGAGTTGAGTAAATTATGCAGCAAGATGTGGCACATTTTATCATAGCATTAGTTAATTATTTTGTCATCTTTACACTTGTTAACACTGCTTGGGCATTGGTTGCACCTCATTAGTACCAGTTTAGCGCCCAAACAGAAAGTTGACCAGCCAACCTCTGCAAAGAGTCTTCTACTGCGAGGCAACAAATGTTTCTGCATTCTTAGGAAGTTTTGAAACGTTCGAGCTAAAAACAACTTTTTAAAATTAAAATGTGGAGATTATACACCAGCTAATGGATTATGTGGCAAATGCATCAAAACAATAATTATGCAAAAAAATGCTGCACAATCGCATATTCCCAGTGGCCCTGATATCAGTCATGTGAAGTAATGCATGTCCCACACTGAAGGTAAGCTATACACTGATGCACATGGTGTGTGTGTATCGGCACGCTATGTTTATTACCTGTTTCATCGCTGTACTCGCCATCTGGGCAGGCAACGCACTCAAAGCAGCAGGTGGGTTCCCCTTCGATGATCCCTTTGCGTGTGCCCTCCTGACAGTCTCTGCTACAGTTAGAGAAAGGTACCTGAAAAAGAGAGAAGTTTCTTTAACGTCTGAGGATAGAGTTTATCATGTTATTATAGTGCCGGAGGTACACCCTTCTGCACCGGCAGAGGGTGAGATTGGGGAGGGGACATCATTGGAGCAGTGTTGGGGTGGTCCTAATGAATACGGGGATGTTGTTCCAGATCCTGGACGCATAGATGCAAAAGGGCTGCTGTCTTGTTTTTTTCTTTTTACACTCCTTAGCCTGCAGGATGATGATGTCCTGACTGTGGGTGACCAAGAGCCACCAGAGATGGTGACCTTGTGTGCAAGATAAGCGGCGGTGCTAGTCGTGATGGTTTTGTAAATGATGCTGCTGGTCTTGAAGAGTATGTGGGTCGGCAAAGGGAGCCAATGGAGTGCTAATAGGACAGAGGTGATGTGATCATATTTCTTCAGGCCCTGGATAGGACGTGTTGCTGCACGTAGGATGGCTGCCTGCACTTTAATTCACAGGTAAGAGGCTAAAGCCTGCACTTTCAATTCAAGGTGAGATTTTACAGAGTGTACTTTCAGTCCTGGGGAAAAGGTATACCTTTCACTTTTTTGCCGTGGAGGAGATGCCTCAGTCTGTACTTTCAATCATGTGGGAGGCAACCATCTTCCTAATGGGGATACAGAGTTTATACCTCTTTATAATGTTTGCTGAGTTCAGTGCAGATCACAATACCACTCAAGAGAGGTGTGGTACCATGTCAGCCTGTGACCAGGGAAATGGGAAATCAATGAGGAGAATCCCAGCTAGACAATCCACTATGTGAGGATGTGAGTAGATGGCAGACATTATGACTCAGTGGAATTGTGGACAAAAGATCAGGGTTAGGAGCTCCTCAGGTAAAGTGAACAGCGGAGGCTTTCCACGATGTGTGGACTCACCCGGCCACAAGAGCAGGCAGTGAGACTAGAAAAGCGCACTTGTAGAAAAATATGCTTTCGCACAAGTAGGGTTCGACCTTGTAAAATTAATCAACTATATTAAGGGCATAGGTTGGTGGCAGGATATACTTTGTCTCTATGAATGTTTACAAAGTAAATAAAGTCATCTAAGCCTTAAGCATTGGAGGTAAGCGGGGTCCTGATGCAGGTAAAACCCGAGCCTAGCCTTTGTAGCTGCGTGATCAGATTGGTCCATTCTGCTACTGTCAGCACACAACTCTGGAACCCAAAAAGCATTAGTGTGGATTAGTATAGAGAAATATGGGTTAATTTGAGGAGTGAACATGTGAGTTTGTTAGTTGGATTGAAATAGGATAAAGAACGGATGGAACATGGAAAGTGTTATGTGGGAGATCACAGTAATAAGACCAGGTTTTGGGTGAGTTAAATGAGAGATGGAGGAGGGGAAACTCACTCTTTAGAAATGGATTAGGTTCATCCGTGATCCCATGTGATGCTGACCCATGCCTACAAGGCCCTGCACAATGAAGGACCTGCATACATCAACAAACGCCTGACCTTCTACCAAGTGACCTGACACCTCTGATCAGCTTCCCTCTCCCATGCAGACACCCCACGGATCCATTGAACCAACAGCAGAGGACACTCCTTCTCGCACCTGGCAGCCAAGGTTTGGAACAACCTTCCCCTGCGCCTCATGACCGCACTGTCACTCCAGCAATTCAGAAAAGAACTAAGGACCTGGATGTATGAATGATCATTCCTCCATGCAGCAGCACACTGCCCCAGCGCTTCCAGACCCTCACGGGTGATTTGCTGCGCTCTTTAAATGTCTGATTGATTGATGTTACAGAATGTAGCATAGGCATGCAAGGGGCTATGGTGGCAGAATTCAAGTTTGTTAATGACTTCCAGCACCTTTCCACAATCTGTTACAGTATAAACATACAACCTAAAAACAATGACGTTTTATGCTATCTGTCAAGCTGCATCCATGGCCACCATTGCCGTTCCACTTGACTGCATTCAAGATGATCACTATGGCTTGTCCTTGGTGCATACATTAATAAGAGGTTTGAATCACCCAGTGCCAAATATAGGGCACATTTAAGCCTCATATCTGACCTGCCTGACCATACATAGATTGCTTGCCTTGTATGCCAGACCAAACAAGGACCACACGCCTACGCACCTCAGTGGAGAAGCCGCTCCATAGGATCTTGTCCTCACGGATGAACAGCCTCTCTCCTTTCTTGGCGTAAACGTTGTAATGACCAATTTCCTCAAAGACAATGGACCCATCTTCGGGGGACTGGTGCCAGTTTATTATTGAGTAATTTCCAATTAAGTCTCCAAACTCGTCAAAGTCCACTCGTTCCCCCATGTTGTTGGTGAAGTTCAGGTGCCGCAGATGCTTCAAGACCTATAGAGAAGGAGATTTAAGGGAGAAATGAAGACAGGATGAGCAGGGATTCACTTTCACAATTTCATTTTCATCTTTCTCTAATTTCTCTAATTACAATTATTACATTTTGAGGTTTTTACAAGCTTTGCATGCATTACAAAAATGTATGATTTTACAAAAATTCTGCAGCACATATTTGGAACATTTGATGTACATTTCTAAAGTCTCCATAGGGATTTCAAGAAGAGGCACACAACTATATCTAAAATTTTAGGATTATACCTATTAGAATAAAGGTGAATATTGCGTTTGACCAGGAGGGACACCTTTCCTTGACCTCACACTGCAAATGTTCTAAATATCCCGGACACTAGTGCCTCTCGGTCTTAATAAGGATAAAAGAGTGAGGACCGAGAGGCAGAAATGAGAGGCACAAGTACTCACTGTGCTGGCTATTCCTTTCTTCAAAGACTGAAATGAGAACATCTACTGAGCCGTGCACAAGGACAAAGCATTTGGAATACAGCCAGCAGTGACAGAAAAAGATGGCCGCCGCCAGCGTGCTCGAGGAGTGACTGGAACTAATGCGTGCAAGCCCTCCACCACCGCCCCTTTCCATTGGAAGCACCTCTGCTGACAAATAGGGATGATTGTATCTGAAAAGGAAGTGAGATGCTCAATAGGTGGGTAGAACAGAGCACAGACAGTGAAGGCAATCAGCACATGGTGGAAAGCACTGCGGACAGAGCTCAAGCACTTTGACTGATGTTTTTAAGGGTCAAGGCTGCGTCATGACTGCCACTACAGGAACAACTCTCCAGTCAGGGAGTGTGGGTGATTCTGCCAGGTGGTGGAGGAAGTACCGCCCGGTGTGTAGGTCACATGAACTAAAACACAGACGGGATGTTCCTCTGTCACATGTTGTGAAGACTGGCCTGCACAGGTATCTACTGAAACCAGAGCAGAAGCCTACCTGGGATCTGTGATGACTGGAATACACGTGTGGTTCAAAAGCCGCGTAGTCACTAGTGGGACAGTGAGCATCATACTGCCACCAGTACATTGTTGAGTCCAGCTGTAGGTCTTCTATATGGTGTGTGATGTGGCATGGTGATGTCTGAATGCTACGTCTCAGCCACAGGACCTTCACCTGAACTCCATAACTGTCCAGATCTTGGTGTAGGCTATGTGAGGGACCTTGAGCTTCTTGAAGAATATAGCCTCCTACAAATCATCCAAACTCCAATGCAGAATATGAGAGACATCATGAATGATTGGATAGAGGGACAGCTGCCAAATCTGGAGAAGGTGCATTGATCTTCTAGCTCTGGAGCCTCCTCAAGATCAGATGGCAACTGTAGGCTCTGGCTTGTTCACTTCTGGGACAGGAAGCATCCGAGGGACATCTGTGGAACACGGCTCAAAGTAGCCCTAGTTGTGGTAGATCACAATGGCTTCTAGAAAAGCAATGTGTACAAATGCTGTATATAGTACAGGAATTGGAACGGCGGAGTACGCACACTACAGCAACCCAACAGCTCCATTCAGACATGGAGCACATTGGACAAGCTCACCCACAAGCACCTTGTGAGTCATGGGCTCCCCGCTATTACATGACAATTATGCCCTCACTTATGGGTGGTCAGAGAAATCCTCCTGCCCCTCTGGCCCTGGGGTGCTTAAACAAAGAAAAAGGGGGGAGGATGGTGGCATCGTTGTGCTACCAATGAAGTGCAAAGTGAAGTACCACTTATTCCAGGGGACGGGCCAGCTGCTGTGAAAGCCACCCCTCTCTGCTAAAGTGTATGGGATCCAGCTGAAGTCCAAGCATTTAAATTGAGGATGCCAGACCATTCCCAGGCTTCCACAGTTCACCTTCATGTCACATCACTCCAGGTGCAGAGTAGCACCCAAGGAAGCCCTCCTTTACTGGGAGTGCAGATATTCTCACCAGGGGCAAGGGAATGTAAACACTGTGACCCAGAACTGGGGCTCATGGGGGGAAATGTAGTATTCAATGATATCTGCTGCTCCCCCTCAGTTGGTACTGTTTAAAACGTCCTGGCACTGCCACCTATTCAAGTTAGCCTCTAACCCAGCTGCGTTACAGCGCAGGTGACAACAACTATGAGAAGCATGGGCTGCATGCCTAACAGGAACGTACCATACAAACTTAGAAAAGCGAAGTACTAGACATTCTTCCCATCCTGCAAACACACCCACAATAATTGCCACTCAGGGATCAGTGTATGATTCCATAGGGACCAGGGTATGACTCCCCAAGCCAATTAGGGGCAGATTCAAGAGCCTCTTATGCCTTCTAATGATACATTAGTCATTTTTTTTTACGCTAATGTGGCGTTAGATGGCCAAAAACGCTGTGCCAGATTTACAAAGTGTGTATGCAAAGGGGGCGTTCCCCCATTAGGGGGGCTGAAAAATGGTCCAAAGAAATCTAGGAGATTTCTTTGCATCATTTTTTTCAGCACTTTTAATGCCTGCTCAAAGCAGGCGTTCAAAGGAGGCACGCTGATATTCATAATGGGCCTCAATGGGCTTTGTAGAATTAGTGTCAAAAAAATTTACGCTAATCCTGCAAAGCTCCAAACTAGCATCAAAAATGTTAAAGCTAGTTCTCTAACTACCACCATGGTGGGCCGTACCTTTGATACGGCGCACACATGGCGGCGTTAGGGGACGCTAAGGAACGCATGAAAATTGGCGCTGCACCGGGTGCAGCACCACTTTTCTTAAATCTGGCTCTAAGTCTCTCATCGCTTAAGTCAGTGCACAATTAGATAGAGCCCCTCTGTTACATCATGGCCCCTGGGCCGAATAGGAATGCAAAGACTCCACTTAAGGCCCCCAGTAGACACCCATAATCGAAGAACTCAGAACAAAGGCTGAAAGGTGAAAGGTGATTTCCATGGAGGGCCAATTGAAGACAATTAATGGTGGGCGGGTGAATGTAAGACAGAGGACTGAGTGACTTTACCATGAAAACAGAGGAGACTGAAAAAAGGATCTCAAACCCTTCAAAAGGATGGCATTCACTGTCTGGGAGGAATCTACAAAGCCTGTCAGCTAAACCCATTCATGTGACTCAAGATGGGCTGCAGGCATGAAAGGCCAAGGGCAGGAAAATGGCAACTTCCTAAAAGTACTTTTTCAAAATTGTAATGATAAATTCAACTTTCACCATTAAAGAAGGCTTATCATTACAATTTTATAGGTACCAAATGTGACATGTCTACCTCCTCTTATTTAGGAGTTACAGCTTATTAAATCTAATGAGGAATCCCCAATGTTATTTATGGATGAAATATGCCTCACAGTAGTGAAAAACGAATTTGGGAGTTTTTCACTACCAGGACATGTAAAACTTAAAGATACATGTCCTACCTTATACTTACACAGCACCCTGTCCTTTGAGCTACCTAGGGCCCACCGTAGGGTGATTTATGTGTAACGAAAGAGGAGCTTAAGGCTGAACAAGGGGTTTTAAATGCCAGTTCAACATGGCAGTGTGACTGCATTCAGGCTGCAATAGCAGACCTAGAACATGTTTTGGAGGGCGACTAAACTGGGTGGCACAATAAGTGCTGCCGGCCCACTGGTAGCATTTAATTTACAGGTCATGGTATACCACTCTACAAGACTTACAAATAAATTAAATATGCCAATTGGGTATAAACAAAATTGACCAAGTTTTAGGGGAGAACACAAGCACTTTAGTGCTGATTTGCAGTGGTAAAGTGCACAGAGTCCTAAGGCTAACAAAAACTAATTCAGAATAAAAGTGAAAGGCAAAAAGGCAAAATGGTTAGGGGTGACCCTGCGAAGAAAAAAACTTGAAGTGGAGCAGCACATCACGCATGCACATAGGAAACTTGTCAGCTCTGCAGGGGGTCAGCAGCTGTGGTCCAGAGATACAAGGTACGTCCGCCTTTCACACAAAGTTTATGTTTCAGAGGTTAATACAGACACTAAGCAATTCTTCTTTCCTGGAAAAGTGCTGTGCAGGATGCGTCATGCAGCTGAGATGAGGGCTGACTATGAATGAATTTATCAAGCAGGGGATTCTAGCTGAAATGCATCAGACCACGCCCTTGGGTACGTGGGCCACGCCTCCCGTGAAAGGTTCTCAGTTCTACTTCTAATGTCATATCCCAATTACAGCCCCCCCACCCTTTCATCCCACTTAAAGCACTTCAAGGGATCATGACAGCTGCTCGTAAAAACACACATTAGTTCAGAAATGTTCACCTAAGATAACGTGAAAGTAGTGTGTTTAGGGTGACCACCTGGCATTGAAGCAAATTCTGGACAGGACTGTAAAAAATTCAGCACAAAGGGTTAAAATTTAGGACAAAAATTCAGGACAAAGGGTCAAAATTCAGGACAGACATTCAAGAACAACCATGAATTTTACAGACACACACAAGAGAGGCCATGCTTCACTATGTTGTCAGTGCATTTATTTACTGTTTTTTAACATAGCACAATTTATTCACTGTGGTCCTTTTGTGATTGCCTCCTGGTGTGCTACATTCAGGTGTCACATTACGTCCTTGTTCAGTAGCGTAGGCCAATCACCAAGGCCATCACCCCTACCCAAACCTACTGATTCTTTCTTGAAGAGAAAGTAACAGCAACATTTTAATTATGTTTCTGAACATTTTAAAACCCCTGGCAAACAGTTTGGGAAACATTAAGGTAATAAACATTATGCTAGTTTAAACAAATTTAACAAAAATATCTGGCTTACCCCAATCGCCCATGGACTTTCAACCTAAATTCAGGGCAGATGGTGTGTGCGACAGTCTCACACCTAATGTCGGGATGTGAGGTGCCCACAACTTGTCTGTAGTCTCATAGCACTAGACTGTATATCCATGCATACTCCACTCCAAGCTGCTCCGGCTCTCGTGTGTGTATACACAGACATGGGAACACGTTTTTTTACAAGGTCTGCTTATCTTGTCTTAAACATTATTCAGGAAATAAATTAAATGATTCATCTATATATTTATTTGTCACTGACCTAATAAATGCAAATCACATTTAACATTGCGCAAAAGAGCTTGTTTGCGACCATGAGCTGGGCACCCGTAGAAAAGAAGAACATATTTATTCAGATGGTATAGCTTTTAACTTTTAAAAAAAAAAAAAAAAAAAAAAAAAACCGGGGCGATATTAAGAGTAATCGGCCCACCCCTAATGCAAAGAACAGACTCCACCGTTCTCCTTGAATTATCACATCAAAAGCCGGAGATTAAAGATAGTTGTAGTCGCTGCCCGTTGACGCCAGGTGGCGAGAGACACCGAAAGATAAGTAGCATATGCCCACAAACGCCGAGACCGCAAATTACGAGTAAGGGAAAAACTGAAAACTGATAAAAATGACTCATACACTTCTTATAGAGTTGCCTCGTGCGCGTAAATTGTCGCTAGAAAATACATCTCTCTTTCTATATACAAGGGCACATTTTACTCTGCAGAAACTACAGAAACCATAGCAGGCCGTAAATAACCCCATAAGACATGTTTCCATCCACATCGAGTTCCATTGAAAATGTTAATTTATGGCAAAACACCATCACCTCCATGCATGCTTGAGTAGTAGTGACGTTCGAGTTCTTTTTCGCGTTCTCTAAGTTATATTTCTGTTTATCTCATTATTTTAAAAATACGTACTACAAATCCCAGAAGGCCAGAGGAGAATCTGGCTTGGCTGCTCAGGCCCTTGTAAAAGACCTGCAGTTGACTGCTCAGCCCAGACCCATGCAGGCCGCAGCAGAGCTGTCAATGTGTCCCAGAAACCCTTTCCCTGGGTCAAAGGTGGCTGCGTTGCATGCAGAAATGTTTTTGTGCAGGAAGGGCTGCCTTCCTGCACAAAAAGAATCCTGAGAGGTGTTTTCCTCTTTCTATGTGTGCTGCAGAACGCAGCACAGATTGAAAGAGGAAACAAGGAGTAGAAATAAAGATACTTCTCCTCATTGGGCCCCCCCTGGGGAGGTCTGAGGTTCTGGTGCATCCCCAGGTTTGCATGGCCTTGTAAATTTGGGGATTTGTTAAAATCAATGGGAGTTGCATCAGAATACCCTCCGCAACGCCCATTGAGCAACTCCCCCTGCGCAGAGTAAGGCAACGCACTGCCCTGCCCTGCTTTGTCTTACTCCATATCTATGAGACCATTGAAAGCCATGTAAAGTGGCTCTGCGCGGCCTCATAGGTATGAGTTCAACATTTGCATTGCTGTGGCATCACAAAACCTGACGCATGGCGGCGAGGGGGATCATAAATATGCCCCCAAGTTTTAAATTCTAATACTGATAATTAGCATAATGATGACGTCAGTGGAAATGACATCACACGTCATTTGGCCTAAAAATGACATCGCAGGAAATATGTTATCATTCGAGTTACCAGCAACCTGAGAGGCCCTTGCAGTGACTGGCGCACTGGCAGAGGGCAGAGGAGGTGAACTAAACAGCCCTCTCTCTAGAATTTCTGCAGGAACTACAGAGCAAGACAGATTTTGAGGGCTTATCCCCAAATTTAGACCATCTAACGGCTGTCGAATCACTGCAAATTTATCAGCAGCTGCTGAATTTTTAAACCAGAGGCGCTCATCCCACACAAAACATAATTAAAAAAGGTCTATGTAAAACAGGTTATTAAGGTATACATTTTGTTTCACAGGTCCAGCAAGAGAGTTTGTACTCACTAACCCCAGATATCTCCAGTCCTCGTCCCATTCATTACAAATGGAGGTAAACCTATCTCCACAATAGAGAAAAGAAAGCAAGGAATGCTGAGCCCCCTACCCCAACCCCCTCCCTCTGGGAGTACATAGCAAGTACTTACCCAGAATTCCTTCTGTTCTTTTTTCTGTCCTGCGGCAGAATGGTGCGAGGAGTGCAGGGAGCGGCTCCAGCAGGTCTGGGGTGGCTGCCGCTTTCCGGTGCTCTAGACTGCAGGAAAGAGGGTGAGGAGGCCAGGCTAAGGCTTCTCATTCGTGAGACTTTGTTGGAGATGGCAAAGGCTAGCAGGCAGAAAGTCACGCCTTCTGTTGTTTCTCCCTCTTTGGGATCTGAAGAGGAGGGCCAGGGCCCTGAGGAGCAGAGGGGAAAATACATCTCCAGGGACCAGTCGCCTGACCTGATTCGCCATGTCAAGTCAAACATGGGTTTTCAGGAGGAGAAGCTTCCAGAGTCTTACTCGTTACTGCGTCCATTTCAGAGTTCGACGACCATTGATGTGCACGCGCATCCCTGTATCCGGGAGGCGCTGACCTGGGAATGGAGGGATCCGGATAACATTTTAATGCCCCATTTCCCGACAAAGCTGTATCCCTTGCATCACATGCAGAAAGACTTGCCGGACTACATTCCTGTTGATTCCTTTGTGGCCAGTTTGATCGGTCATACTTCTTTGGCGGAGGATGTGGTGGTCAAGGATCCTGTGGATAAAAAGTGGATGCCTCCCTCACAGTGTACTCTGGGGCACATCTGGCTCTTCGGGCTGGTATTTTTGGTATATATATGGCCCAGCCGCTTATTTCTGATCTCAAGACTGTATAGAGCTTTGGATGAGTCTTCAGACTTCTGGTATTCTGGGCTTTATTGAGCATCAGGTGGAGCTCCTGTCTGATGTCTCTTTTGATGTGGTACGGGCCTCTGCTCTTGCTGGTGGGGCATGGGTGGCGGCTCAGCGCAATTTGGTGCTGAGAGATTAGAGGACAGATGCAGCCCAGAAGTCTTCAATGCTTCAGTTGCCCTTCCAGGGGTCAGTTTTGTTTAGGGCTGAACTGGAGAATAAGCTTCATAAACTGTTTAAGGAAAATAAGCATTCCTCCTCCCTGAAGTCCAGTGCTGGTGATCAGCATTTTTCTAAGTGCAAGTCCCTGTTGCGCCTCCACCAAGGAGGCAGTTTGTGCGATCTCAGGGAAGGTTTCCGGCAGGTCGAGGTCGTGAGCAGAAGCCCAAGTGTCCACCTCCCAAGCCTCACTCCTGACTATATGGTGGGGCAGGTGCTTGCAGTTGGGGGTCACCTTTAGTGTTTCCTCCAAACCTCGAGGGAATCTACTTCAGACGCTTGGGTTTTTGGACATGCTGCACGGCTATGAGATAGAGTTTGGTGATCTGCCTCCTTTTTCTGGTGTGCACCCGACTCCTTGGCCCTCCAACCTGGTAAAGCAGAACTCCTGCAGAAGGGGGGGCATTCGAGAGGTTTTCCCCTCAGGAAAGGTTTCAGAGGTTTTACTCAATCATCTTAATGATGGCGGAATCCCCCTGTGGTGTTGGATCAATCAATCAATCAATCAAAAAATGTATTAAGCGCACTACTCACCCGTTAGGGTCTCAAGGTGCTGAGGGGGAATGGGAGGGTTGCCGTTTACTGCTCAAAAAGCCATGTCTTGAGGTGCTTTCTGAAAGTTAGGAGGTCCTGGGTCTTGAGTAGGCTGGTTGGGAGGGAGTTCCAGGTCTTGGCGGCGAGGTGGGAGAAGGATCTGCTGCCGGAGGTGGTGCGTTGGATGCAGGAGATTGTGGCAAGGGTGAGGTCAGTGGAGCGGAGAAGTCGAGTAGGTGTGTGGAAGTTTACTCGTTTGTTAAGGTAGGCTGGTCCAGTGTCGTGGAGGGATTTGTGAGCGTGGATAAGGACTTTAAAGATGATCCTTTTGCTGATGGGCAGCCAGTGTAGGGATCTGAGGTGAGCGGAGAGGTGTTTGTGGTGGGGGAGGTTGAGGATGAGACTGCGGCTGCATTCTGAATTCGCTGGAGTTTTTCCTGAAGCTTGGCTGTGGTACCAGCATAGAGGGCGTTGCCACAGTCCAGTCTGCTGCTGATGAGGGCATGTGTGACAGTTTTTCTTGTTCTAAGGGAATCCATTTGAAAGTCTTCCGTAGCATGCGAAGGGTGTTGAAACAGGAGGACGATATGGTGTTGATTTGCTGGGCATGGAGAGAGATGAGTCTAAGACGATGCGGAGGTTGCCTGTGTGGGTGGTGGGTGTTGGGGGTGGTCCGAGGGCGGTGGGCCACCAAGAGTCGTCCCATGCTGTCTTGTTGGGGCCAAAGATGATGATTTATGTTTTGTTGGAGTTAAGTTTGAGGTGGCTTGCTGTCATCCATTTGGCGATGTCGAGGAGGAGTCTGGCGTGCAGGTTTGTCTTGGCGGTGGAAGGGTTCCTGGTGAGGGAGATGATGAGCTGGGTGTCGTCTGCGTAAGAGATGATGGTGATTCCGTGGGAGTAGAGGATGTTGGCGAGGGGGGACATGTATATGTTGAAGAGGGTGGGGCTGAGGGAGGATCCTTGGGGGACCCCGCAGATGATCTTGGTGGCTGGAGACAGGAAGGGAGGGAGGCGAACTCTTTGGGTTCTTTCGGCGAGGAAGGAGGTGAGCCAGTCTAGGGCCTTGTGTCGGATTCCTGCGTCAAAAAGGCGTGCGCGGAGGGTTTGGTGGCATACAGTGTCGAACGCTGCTGAGAGGTCCAGGAGGATGAGAGCGATGGTCTCACCCTTGTTCACTCTGGTTCTGATGTCGTCTGTGCAGGCTATGGGGGCGGTTTCAGTGCTGTGGTTCTTGTGGAATCCAGACTGGGAGGCGTCAAGTGTGTTGTTTTCCTCTAAGAAGTGAGACAGTTGGGCGTTCACTATCTTCTCAGCGACCTTGGCGAGGAAGGGGAGAAGGGAGATGGGACATCAGTTTGTGCGGTCTTCCGGGTTTGCTTTGGGTTTTTTGATGAGAGCGTTGACTTCGGCGTGCTTCCAGATGTCTGGGAAGGTTGCAGTGTCGATGGAACTGTTGATTACGGTGCAGAGATGGAGAGCGATGATTTGGCTGGCCTTGTTGAAAATGTGGTGGGGGCAGGGGTCTGTTGGGGAGCCTGAGTGGATGGAGTTCATGATTTTTTCGGTTTCTTCGTCGTTTATTGGGGTCGAGTCGTGTAGTTGGTTAGTGTGGGGGGGGGTTGTGTTGTCGGTCATGTCGGTGGTGGTGACGGTGGGTGCTGATGCTGTGAAACTGTTGTGTATGTCTACGATTTTGAGGTGAAAGTAGTTGGAGAGGGAGTTGCAAAGGTTTTGGGTGTGAGGGGAGTCGATGGTGCTGGAGTTGGGTTTGGTGAGCTCTTTGACGGTGGCAAAGAGTTCCTTGCTGTTGTGTGAGTTATTGTCTATGCGTTCTTTGTAGAAGGACTGTTTGGTGGTCCGGATGAGTTGGTGGTGTTTGCGTATGGTTGTTTTGAGGGCAGAGAAATTGCTCATTGAGGGTTCTTGGCACCATGCTTTCTCAATTTTGCAGCATTCACGCTTGGAGGCTTGGAGTTCTGTGGTGAACCAGGGGACGGTCTTGATGGTGTGGGTGTTGTTGTTTCTTATCAGTGGGGTGAGGGAGTCTGCGCAAGTTGTTAACCATTGTGTGAGGTTGTGGGCGGCAGTGTTGGGGTCGTTGGTGATGGGGGTGGAGCTTGTGTGAGCTTGGCAATCAGGTGTTCTTTGGAGATCTTGTCCCACTTTCGGTAGGGTGAGGTGTGTTGTCAGTGGTGGGTGGGGGGTTTCATGAAGGAGAAATGGACGCAGTGGTGGCCAGTCCAGTGGAGTTCGGTGGTGTGGGTAAAGGTGACGTGGCTGCTGGATGTGAAAATTGCGTCAAGCGTGTGTCCTGCTGAGTGAGTGGGTGAGGTGACTAGTTGCTTGAGGCTGAGGTTCGTGAGGTTGTCCAGCAGGGCTGTGGAGGTGCAGTTGTGGGTGCTTTCCAGGTAAAAGTTAAGGTCACCAAGGAGTATGTAGTCTGTGGAGGTGAGGGCGTGGGAGCTGGTAGTTTCTGCGATGGCGTCGCAAAATGGGGGGCGGGGTCCTGGTGGTCGGTAAATGAAGGTTCCTCTAAGGGTGGTGTTGGCGTTGATGCGTATTAGAAAGTGTAGGTGTTCTGCGCTGTCTAGGGTATCGTTGGTGTTGGTGTAGATTTTTATGGTGTTTTTGTGTATGATGGCGACACCTTCTCCTGGCTTGTTTATGTGGTCTCTACTGGAGATTTTGTAGCCTTCTGGGATGGCTATGGCTATGTCGGGTTCTGATGAGGGGTTCATCCATGTTTCCGTGAGGAAGGAGATGTCAGGGGAGTATGTTGTAATCAGGTCCCAGAGCTCGATGGCGTGCTTGTAGACGGAGTGGGTGTTAAGGAGTATGCAGTTAAGGCGGTTGCGGCGGTTGGTGTTGTGGTGCGTATTGGTGTTGTTGGAGTTTGTGTGAGTGCAGGAAAATCGGCATGAGTTGCATGTGAATGGTCCATGTGTATGCTTGGGGTTGGCCTGGGTGCAGTGGGGGTGTTGTCCTGGGTTGAGGACGTGGAGTTTGGTGGAGGACTAGTGCTGCCTCGGGGTGGTCGGAGCAGCGAGGGCCAGGGGGGCCGGCGCTAGGCGCGGTCCAGGCACGGCCAGGTGCAGACGGCTTGCCTCTTGCGTGCCGCAGCCGCAATTAAGAAGGGGAGGTGGGAGGGAGAAGCAGCTTGGAGGTGGGAGGGAGGGACCAATGGAGGCTCGAGGGGGGTGGGGCCACAGGGGACGGAGTGGCAGGGATCGGGAGACCGGCAAGAGCCAGCTGGGAAATGGGCGGTGCAAACAACAAGGGCAAAACGAAGAGGAATTCAAAAAGATTTAAAGGCATCGAACAAGTATGTGCGTCATGTACCATTTAAGATAGAGACCCTACAGTGCATAATTCCTCTGGTAGTTCAAGGGCATTTCATATGCACTCTGTATCTGCAGGACGCATATTATTATGTGACAGTTCACAGCCGTTTCTGAGGTTCTGTGTCCAGAACACACATGATCAGTTCAGGGTCCTGCCATTTTGCCCTCGATCTGCACCTACGGTGTTCACCAAGGTGGTATGTACACATTCATGCCCAGATCTTGCTGGACTTCTGATGAGCCAGCATATTACTTGTGTAGCATCCATCCAGTTGTGAAACTGACCCCGAAGGATTGAAGGCTCTGTAAAAACAATGTGTAGTTATGATCGGGAATTCACTTCTATACATTCAGAAGTGGACTGCAGTCAAAGGCAGTTCTAACATGACTACAGTCAGACTACACAGATTAATACCCAGATGCAATGTCCCATTTTACTTTTAAACAATGACAATCAGTGAGAGCCACAAGTCAGACTCAATGACCCCTATGACACACACATCAGCATGAGAGTAAAGGACAGCTCCTTTCGTTAAAGCTTCATTATGACTGAGTGCCCCAATATTTAGCGGTACCAATACCATAGGATGCAATATTTACCAGCTATGTTATAATGAATCATTTTGCACCTAATTATGGGTGATAACATGGTGCTACTGCATGTCTTTCCTCATCCAAGCTGCAAAATGTTCAATCTGTGGTTTTTCTCTACACAAATTCCCCCAATTTTTACCTGGTAAAACCCCTGTCGGGAAAAAGTGTGACAGTTGTAATCCTGTTTAGGCCACAAAAACCTGTTTGTGCTAGAATGGTAATTGACGCAGCTGAAAGAATAGTGGTCTAAATGAGAGTTTCACAAGTGGGGCATGCCTAAACATGCCATTGCCCCTTTTATTCAGCACATTAAGTACCCTAAACCTTGCTTTCCAATTGCTTGCTAGTTCATCTACCGTTTTAAGATGGGAAAGTAATGCTTTGTATGGTACTTAAGACAGGGAAAACATAGCCCACTGTTAGAAATGGGGTCTCTGGTTGTCAGTCAGTATGTACTCTGTCTCAGCAGGGACCCTCACTCTAGTCAGGGTACCCTCTTAGTATCTTGGTAGAAGCAGTAAGGCTTACCTCAGAGGCAATGTGTAAAGTATTTGTACAATCACACACAGTAACACAGTGTCATTCCCAACAATCTGGTACCAATGGCGCCGGTCGCAGAGTTGCACAGACCCCCGGGTACAGTACCTTGTGAAAATGAGGAAACAAGCCAGTGCATGGAGTCGGGGATCGAGGCATCGCTGGATCAGAGTTGGGTGTCACAGATGTTGGTGACACAGCACTTTGGGATTCACAGAGTTGTGGACTTCAGCAAGGCTGCAGTGGCATTGGGCCTGTGGGGTGTCGGTTGGGGTTGTCGCAATCCGGTGGGGGAGATCATGGCTTCAGTTGCAAGCAGCGTTGCGGGATCCAGCAGTGGCATCAGTTCGGGTGTAGTTGAAGTCGGTGCACTTGCTTTTTCTTGGTTTGTCACCAGCTTTCACCTCGAAGGGCCCAGAAACTGGAATAGGCATCCCCTGGCAAGTTAGAGTCTACAGCAAGTAAACCCAGAGGCTGGTAGGTGAAGTCTTTGCTGTCCCTGAGACTTCTTAAGAGGAGGACAGCTCAGTTCACGCCCTTGGAGAAACTTCACAAGCAGGATCCAGTCTTTGCCCTCTCTAAGGCAGAAGCAGCAATTGCAGGCCAACCCAGCAAAGCACACACAGCAAAGGGGTAGTACTCCTCCTCCAGCTCTTCAGCTCTTCTCCTTGTCAGAGGTTCCTCTTGATCCAGAAGTCTTCTAAAAGTCTGGGGTTTTGGGTCCACTACTTATACTCCTTTCTGCCTTTGAAGTAGGCAAACCTCAAAGGAAAGTCTCTGTTGTTCACAAGATCCTGCCTTGCCCAGGCCTGACCCCAGGCATACACAGGGGGTTGGAGACTGCCCTGTGTGAGGACAGGCACAGCCCTTTCAGGTGTAAGTGTCAGCTCCTCCCTCACCACTCCAGCCCAGGAGACTCATCAGGATATGCAGGCCACATCCCAGCTTTCTTTGTGTCACTGTCTAGAGGGAATTCACAACAGCCCAACTGTCAGCCTGACCCAGACGTGGAATACTCAAGCAAGCAGAGGCACAGAATAGCTTAAGCAAGAAAGTGCCCACTTTCTAAAAGTGGCAATTCAAATTGACAATCTAAAAACCAACTTTACCAAAAGATGTATTTTTAAATTCTGAGTTCAGAGACCCCAAACTCCATATCTCTATTGCTCCCCATGGGCAACTGCCCTTAAAAGATATTTAAAGACTGTCCCCATGTTAACATATGAGAGAGATAGGCCTTGCAACACTGAAAACTGAATTTAGCAGTATTTCACTGTCGGGACATGTAAAATCCATTAGTGCATGTCCTACCTTTAACATACACTGCACCCTGCCCATGGGGCTACCTAGGACCTGCCTTAGGGGTGCCATACATGTACAAAAAGGGAAGGCTGGGCCTGGCAAAGGGGTACACTTGACAGGTCGAATTGACAGTTTAAAGCTGCACTCATAGACACTGCAGTGGCAGGTCTGAGCCATGTTTACAGTGCTACTCATGTGGTTGGCACAATTAGTGCTGTAGTCCCAGTAGTAGCATTTGATTTATAGGTACCTCTAGTGCACTTGACTAGGGACTTACTAGAAAATCAAATATGCCAATCATGGAAAAGCCAATTATACATACAGTTTACCCAGAGAGCACTTGCAATTTAGCACTGGTCAGCAGTGGTAAAGTGCCCCGAGTACCAAAACCAGCAAAAACAAAGTCCAGCACACAGTCACAACATAGGAAGCAGTGGCAAAAAGACAGGAGACTACACCAAGGATGCCAGGTCTAACAGTCACAGAAACAAGAAGAAGATGGAATGGAGCACAAGAAAGTATTTGAAATCCTGGCGAGAACAAGCCCAAAATCTTTGGAGACACTGAAATTCATGGTGCCAAGAAGGTAGCACTCTTGCAAGGTGCAAAAGGCAGTGGGGGTGAAAGTCACTGAACTGGCACATGGGACCCAGATCACAAATACAGGATGCAGAACACATCATCTCATTCCATTCAATCTACAGCCAACAGTAGGCAGTGCACATGTTACTGAGATCACTTAAAACACCCAGAACATGCATATGGTGCGCTGCACTGGTAGACATGTATATCTTAACGGCTGATTCATCTGGAATAAATTACAGGTGGTAGAGTTGGCACTCAGTGGTTATCCACTGTTTGATAAGGACAGCTAGACATGTGTTTTTTTAGTCTTGGTGCACTGCTGCACCTGGACGTCTGACTTGAGGACCACTTCCTGGTGCCTGCACAGATGTTCAGCAGTTTACCACGTGGTTGTGGTGCGGAGTATTGTTCTTTAGGAGGCATCTTACAGCCAAGCATCCCAGGTATCCTACAGGTTTCTGATGTTGCTGCAGGAGCACATGAAGATGCCCACACAGTATGAGATGCCTTCCATTGCTGCTGCACATAAGATGATTGGTGGGACAGGGATTTTGGGAACAACGACTTGGAACGCTATGTGATGCAAAGACAAAGTTCGCAGCCAACAGCTGGTGGAACCTACTAGCTGATGATTTCAGTGCTGTAGGATGGCAGCTAGTTTTGCTGTCACCCAATCTCACCTCTGGAGACACTCTCCGGCAGCTCTAATACCTACCGACTTTGCTCATTGTCCAGAAGCTAGAAGCAAATGATGCAGAATCAATATGTATCATGCAAGAGTTAAGTGGAGACAAAACTACACCACAACAACAATGGACATATGTTCTTCAATGGATAAAGCATGACAACATACACAACAAATGCCTATTCATTGTGATCAATGGTTATGTGATGTCACTTCCTGTGATGTTTCTTCTTGTAACGTTATTGGGTGTGAAATGCCATGCAATCTCACTTCAGCTTCCACACTTCTGCTAACTGGCCGGTGTTTATGGCATGTAACAAGAGGATGTGTACCATAAACATAGACACAAGCCCCAGTTTAATCAGGGAAGATATGATATTCTAGTTGGGATGTTCCCAGTTTCTGCACTTGACCATACATTGTAGGAAAATCAATGTATCTTCTTTCCCAGATTGTAAATATATGTAAATATGTAACAAAAAGAAATTGTGCTGTCGAAATACCATGCACCCCCTTATTTGCATTTGATTTGGCGAGTCGCACAATTACCCAGGAATCGGGTGTCCTGGTGTTGGTATATTAGATCATGTGAACCACTTGAGGAAAATTACAGAAAGAAAAGATGGGTTTTCAATAATTTGTTGAATCTGATCAGTACTTTCTCGGATCTGATTTCCAGGGGGAGGGCATTCTAGATTTTGGAAGTGATGACTGTGAAGGCATGGCCACCTACAGCTAGATTGTAGGGGCTTGGCAGAAATATGCACTGAAAATAGGAAGACACGTAGACAGAAGGACTGAGGATAGCCTTGTGACCAAAACAGAGGCCCTTCCACAGGCAGCGTTTTGGATGGAAAACCAGTAGATTGTGATCATATGAGAGGTTATGCGGGTACGTTTTCAGAGGTCGAGAATGCGGACTAGTTCTGGATCTTCAGTAAGTATCCAGGAAGGCCTCCCATCCATGAGGACCTTCAAACGGGCAGGGAAGAGAAGCATATATGTGAGCTGCATCGACCTGAGTTTTTGTTTAACTTGTTCATATGAGCGGCACCTGGCCTGGACCTCCTGAGTATAGTCTGGGAAGACAAGGATCCTGTGATTTTCCCATCGGAGGTCGGGGCACAGGCTGGCCTCTCTGAGGATGGTGTCCCAGTCTTTAAAGTTCAGGAATCGGGCGATCATTGGCCTCCTAGGCCTGCCAGGCGGAGGCCTTGGTGCGAGCGCCCTGTGCGCCTGCTCAATTGCAAACCAGGGGGAGAGGCGCTGCTCCGGCATCCAGGACCTAATCCAGCTCTCCAAGAACTCAAGCGCCCGGTCCGCCTCCGCCCCTTCGGGGAAGCCAACAAAGCTCAGGTTATTGTGCCTGGAGCGGTTCTCTGCATCTTCGGCCTGGCGGTGCAGTTCACCCATGCGAGTCAGCAACTGAGCCACTTTAATTTTAAGATCTGCAAGTTCATCCTCCGCTTGGGAAACTCGGCCTTCCACCTCTGTGATCTGACCCACAGCAGTCCGGAGGTCTTGTCGTAACAACCCCACATCCTCACGTACTTCACCAATCTTAGTTTCCACTACTAGTTGCAAGGATGGGATAGCTTGGACGATAGCGCTCACACGATCAGGTGTAGACCCCCCAGACGCCAGATCTCCCACACTCTGGGGGGGTGTTTGCGTGGTGTACTGACCAATCTGTTGCTGGGAGTGCCGGAGGCAGTCTGCTAGCTCTGTCCTTCCCCATATTGCCTCACCAGGCCGAGCGACCCAAAGCTGCGCCCTATGCTGTATGCCCCCCTCTCGGGGCTGCCGCAGTTGACCTCACACAGCCCCACACCACGGGGAAATGAGCCCGGGAGGAAGGGGGAAGAATCCCCTTCACTTCAGGCACCCCCTACCATGCCCCGCGTACCTTGAGCTCCGTCCAGGGGCACCACCAGCGGCCCCCAACAGCTCCTCTGGCCTGGGGGCGCTGCCCAGCGAGTCGCCACTCCTCGGCACATGGGCACCCGCTTGCCACGCCCTCCGGGGCAGGCCCAGGACCCGCAGTCGACCAGGCCCGATCCTCCACCGTGCAGGTCCGACCCCACTCAGTGCTCTTCTGAGCGCCCCCGGTCCCCGCCCCCGCACCAGGGCCCGTCACCTCATTGCCTCGTCGCGGGTAGGCCAAACCGCCACTGCCTCGCCGTCTCCGTCAAGGCTGCGAGCCTTGCTTCCACCGCCTCGCCCTCCTACAGCATGGGCCACAGTCTTCTGGCAATTCTTTGTCTCCGGACTCCTCATCTGGGGGCCGCCGCTATGCAACCAAACTTCACAGGCAAGGCGGCCCACTCGCCACTGCCGTGCTGCCGCTTACCGGGCTGCGGCCTCACTCAGCTCATAGGGGCCGGCGTAGGCCCGGCCGTGGCCCCAGCGCGCCTCGTCCCCACATGGGCTCTGCTCTGCCCAGAGCGCCTCTGACTATGGTCCCGGGGCTGTGCCCGCCTCGCCTCTCCGCTCTCAGGTCTCAGTTCTCCGGGGTTGCCGCACCGCCGAGGGCCGGCCCCCGCCTTAACCACAGCACGGTGCCCAGATGGCGGCCACTCCTCCAGCCTCGGCCGCTCCGGCCGCACCGCCGACACGACCTTGGGTGGCTCTTCTACCGCTCTGCGGCGGCACTCACAGGGCTTGCGCCGCACCCTGTGGCTTGCCCTTATACCGGGACCACCAGGGGTAACTTGGGATGTGGGATGGCGGGGGCTACCACAGGCAGATGACGGAGGGGTCCGGAGCACTCTCAGAGTGCGACTGACATCTTGACGCCCCAAGCCACGCCCCTCTGTTTCGGCACTTTTAACACCTGCTCAGAGCAGGCGTTAAAAGGGGGCACACCATTGTTTACAATGGGCCTCTATGTACTCTGTAGGAGTAGCGCCAAAAGGTTGGCGCTAACCCTGAACAGGAGATCAATAGCGTCAAAAAATGTTGACACTATTGACCCCTACCCTGCGCCATGGCGCACATATGGTGGCAGTAGGGGGGTGTTAAGGGTCGCAAGGAAAGTGGAGCTGCACTGGGTGCAGCGCAACATTCCTTAAATCTGCCCTAAAATGTTTGACGCTAGTGTAGCAAAGCACCACAATAGCGTCAAAAATGTTGACGCTATTGTGCTAACGACCGCCATTGTAAAAACGACACAACCATGGTGTTGTTAGGTGCCGGTAAGGGGCACAAGAGAAGTGGCGCATCATCTATGCTGAGACACTTGTAAATATGCCCCAGGTGTGAGTGGAAGCACTGAATGCAGCTGTGTTTATTTGCTGCGGCTCTGAACATCCAGACGTCGGTGATAAATCAGAAACCTGGAAATGTGAAATCTGACTTTTATTGTAAATTAAATCTCAAAGCAACTGGGGCCATTTCCAGGCCATCTGCAGACTTTCTGGCACATGTGTAATTGGCACTTGCTTTCCTGTAATTGTGGTAACGAGGTCGGTGATGGCTGTAATGCAGCCACAAGTGACCTATGGAATGAGGGGGCGGATATCCAGCACCCACGCCTCCATTTATGAGGAAATAGCTACCAAGTGCGAGCCTGTGGTTTCACAGGAAGGATCTCCTGGGGGTGCATTACAGCAGCAGAAATACCAGGATACTTTGAAATTAATCTCCAAACACTTGTAAGAACAGCAGCCTCATTAGCTAATATGATCTCTCTCAAACTATTCCACTCTGTGGTTCCCAGCATGTGATTTCTTGTTTTTTAAATGCCTGAAACCACTACATTTTACTGCTGCACTCATCATGTAAATAGATGCTGGGCCCAGCACGCAGAGACTTATGGGTAAAGGAGATGCTTGTCTGCTTGTGCCTTCCTAGTCACCCTTAAAGGACTAGGACAGTGGTTCACAACCTGTGGTCCCAGGACCCGTGAGGGTTCGCGAAGCATCCTCAGGGGGTTTGTGACTGCTTAGAAAATTAACCAATATTAATGGATTATTAGAGTGTATGCAAATAAAGTGACTAAATGTACAATTGAAATTTTTTAAACGTAATGTGAATATCAAAGATTTGAAACTGGAGGTGGTAGCGTGGCAGGTGCATGAAACAGATTATACTATGGACAACGTGTGGCTTCAATTGAATTTAGAAAAGCTCTGACCTTCCTATTAAATGTATTTTTTTAATTTCTTTGCGAATTACATAAAATGTGTAATCATTTGTGTATCTGTTAGATGAATGCTTGCTTCTGTATTTTAGTGTATTGTTTTGCTTGTCTAATCATTGACAATGTATAGGCCAGGGTCACCGATTTCCAGTGTGGGGGTCCCCAGATTCCAATGATGATTCAGTGGGGGTCTCTGGATTCCAGTAATGGTAAAGTGGGGTTTCCATGGAATTCAAAAGGTTGGGAACCACTTGACTAGGAGGATTTTTTGCTGTGTTCACAAACAGTGATTAAACTGTAAATAACATAGGTGCAGGGGGCCTGTCAGAGTTACTGAATACCAAGACTGCATGTTCTCGATTCCACCTCATGCCTCTTTCTCCCCCACCCCACACACGCTGTCTCTTTATCACATGAATACTGAGGGTGCCTAGGCTTGATTCCACCTCATGTCTCTTTCTTCCACCTCCCTACATGCCCTTGTCTTTTTATTTCATCACTACCAACCCTGCCAAATCTTTATTCCACCTCATGCCTCTTTCTTCCACCATCCTACGCAGCCTGTCTCTTTATCACATAAATACTGAGGGTGCCTGGTCTTGATTCCACCTCATGCCTCTTTCTTCCACCATCCCACGCACCCTGTGTCTTCATCACATGAATACTGAGGGTCCTTGGTCTTGATTCCACCTCATGCCTCTTTCTTCCACCATCCTACACACCCTGTGTCTTCATCACATGAATATTGAGGCTGCCTGGTCTTGATTCCACCTCATGCCTCTTTCTTCCACCATCCTACACACCCTGTGTCTTCATCACATGAATATTGAGGCTGCCTGGTCTTGATTCCACCTCATGTCTCTTTCTTCCACCATCCTACCCAGCCTGTCTCTTTAACACATGAATACTGAGGGTGCCTGGTCTTTATTCCACCTCCTGCCTCTTTCTTCCACCATCCCACGCACCCTGTGTCTTCATCACATGATTACTAAGGCAGCCTGGTCTTGATTCCACCTCGTGCCTCTTTCTTCCACCATCCTACGCACCCTGTCTCTTTAACACATGAATACTGAGGGTGCCTGGTCTTGATTCCACCTCATGCCTCTTTCTTCCACCATCCCTCACACCCTGGCCCACATTTTTTACTTTTTTTGCACCGCATTTGCATCATTTTTTTACGCAAAAGCAGCGCAAACTTACAAAATACAATTGTATTTTGTAAGTTTGCGTCGCTTTTGCGTCAAAAAGCGGCACTAAAAAAGTATAAATATGGGCCCCTGTATCTTCACCACATGAATACTGAGGCTGCCTGGTCTGGATTCCACCTCATGCCTCTTTCTTCCAACACTCTACACATGTTGTCTCTTTATCACATGAATACTGAGGGTACCTCGGCTTGATTCCACCTCCTGCCTCTTTCTTCTATCAGCCAACACTTCCTGTGTCTTTATCCCAATCTCATAGGTTTTTTTCTCATCCCTGTTTTCTTCCTTAATTGCTGTCTTCCTGTTTATCCTTTTCCTTCCTTTTCTGCTTTTTTAGATTGAGCGCCCAAGCGCTCTGACCTGTTGTAACCTATCTGTGGGATTTTAACCACACCCACCGCACACCCATCAATATCAGTCGTTCATGGGCTTGCCTTTCAAAAACACTTTGTTATCATTAGTAAATGCTTTACGTTTGTCCCTCCTTGGGGCAGTTTGGAGACCGCCTTTGACATCGACTCAGACACATGGATAATTGCACAATTGGTGATACGTTTGACTGCAAGCGACTTCTTTTTCCTTTTGCGTCTCTCTTTCGCGCTCACGCTCATTGCAGCCGTGGGACTTTGAATCGGCTCTCTTATGTCAACTGTTTTACCTTTCATTTTTAATTTAAGTGGCAAGAAAAGTCCAGTTAGGAATTTACAACGTTAACAGCTCTAACTCGAGCAAATGTGAGAGCCATTGCATTTCAAATGCTTGTTTTCTCTCTTGCTACGGGTCAAAATCTGATAATGAAAACCAAGTCCTGGGTGCCCAACAGTGTATGCTGGTACCATAAACTGAGCAAATGAAGCACGGCAGACAAACAGAATATTTAGGGAAACAGTAGGAAAAGCCAGTTCTAGTGATGGAGAAATATTATAGGGCATGGATGGGAAGTGTCTGTTGAGGTGATTCAACTACAAATGGATATCATTGCCCTGTGAGATGCATCCTTGGCCGCCATGCTCAAGTCTGAATTAGGCCCAGGTGAAATTTAATTACGCTGGGTTAATTCCAATAATTTTGGGAATTGTGCGTTACTCTTAATATGTGACATTTCTGAAATTAATCCATCATGCCAAGTCACTAATTAGGCAAAATTATAGTGCTGGAGCGTGGGAACAAAGCAATAACCCAGAACACAAGCGGCTGTTATGCATGGCCATTGTGTTTTTTTGTGTATTTTTTTGTGTGGAATGTGTCCCGTTAATTTAAAATATAGTGCTAAATAATGGATTTGCATATTGTGTATGCAATTTTCCCAACATTTTACATAGTTACCTAAAAGCAAATTATGCAAATTTTGCACACCCCTAGTTTGAACGTTATATAAATGGTTCCTTTTCAATCCCTTACTGCACCACTGACAGATTCCCCCCTCGGTGGATGATGTTGCGGTATTATGTTTGCCTTTTATGAAAGGAATAAAAAAATATTTTGATGATGACCTGCTCATGGGCACCATTTTTTTAGCCTACCATGCATTATTTTGCAAATGAAAACACCAGCCAGGGTGCCATGACTGCCCCCCACCTTCCAACAAGGCCACGTAAATGAAAATGTTCATTGTCTCTCTGGAATCACTGCTGCCCTAATGGTGTGGATCCGCTCAACGTGCTGGTGCATTTATTCATAAAGTGTTTATCTACTCAAAGGCTTCTTAGCGCTACAAGTTTTGAAATGGGGCGGGGGGGTTGGGTTCCATGTCCAGGAATTAGATAGCAGATATTCCCCACACGTTATAAATGTTGCTGGTGGTAGGGGGGTGTTATTTAAACCTTTATCTGAATGGGACCACCATTTTCTGAAGTCAATGAAGGCAATTACATCATTGGTGATTCCCTTAATTCGGTGGTCCCACAGTCGACATTCCTATTGGATCTAAGACCACCGGCAGGTTATCGTGGATGGAGCAAACTGCCACGCTCTAATTGCCTGGCAGCTCAGAGAGGTGGGTGAAAGGGCCAGCTGCCATATTATGGTAGATGTCTCATAATCTAAATCAGACTTAGGTTCCTAATTTAGAACTTAGCAAATGCAAAACTCTGTCACACAGGTGACGTCCACTGTATTACGGTCCCCAAAGGACGTAATGGGATCATATAATGGGGTATAGGATATCCGTCATGTTTGTGACAGAGTATTCCCCTCCGCCAAGTTCTAAACCAGGCCGTAAGAGCCTGATTTAGAGTTTGGTAGAGGGAATTACTCCATCACAAACGTGGCAGATATCCCGTCCCCCTTATTACAATTCCATTATAGCCTATGGAACTTGCAGTATGGTGTTTGTGATGGAATAACCCCTCCGCAAAACTCTAAATCAGGCCCGAAATGGCAACATTATCTCGTCTAGCAGGACAGAGGCCTGTGCCAAAGCTGGAAAGAGTCCAGCCATCTAGCAGACTTCAGCTCGGACCGGTGTAGGCCCTACTTAACAGTCAAGGCCCTTGAAACCGTTCAGCCTCGCCCCTCATTGAAATGCAACGGCAGGCCCCAGCTGATGCAGAGTACAAGGTGGACACAGCCCGCTTCTTCCCTCACAAGCCGACCTCCATGTCACAGCGCTCCCTCCCGCCCACACCTGCAGGCGCTGCTATTATTAGGCCGGAGGTCACCTACGGCGACCTTATTAACTTATAAATAGTTACATTTCTGCATTGTAAATAAGATTCTAATGGGGGAAGGAGCGGAACACGGCAGGTGACATCTGCAGCGCTCTGAGGTTTGTAGAAACTCTCCTCACACGACGCCGCAGTACGTCAGTGGCGTTTACAAAGCAGACGCTCCACTGGTTACACAGGACATTTTTTTACCCTAAGATCTTGGGAGATTGAACCTTCACAAAGCGTTTGTCACTTTTACATGACACTTCACAATTACCCCCTGTATCCAGCCGCACATTTAAATGGCTTTCCACTGCTCTCAGCTTAGCCAAAGTCAACATATTACATTTCCTAAAGACCAATGTTATTCTGACAATTTACTCATGGCTTGAAGATATGTTTGAAGTGGCCACATTTGAAAAAATTATTTAAAAACTAAACACCAATTTACATAATTTTGATCATATATGGGGCCCTTTTTTAGGTTCACCACAATCCTGACTTTAAATATACACTTATTATTGATAGGCCTATATCTACTTTAGGTAAAATGTTTACATAAGCTCCATTGTTTTGTTGAATACATTTACATATTGATGAGATGATTAATCGCCTATGCAAGTAAATGTGGTATTTGATACATTTTTCTTTTTTTCCCTTCCGGTTACTGTTTTGTTTATATTTTTATGTATCATCAGTACTTCATGTTTATATGATGGTATGTGATTGATGATCATTATTTGTTTCATTTTGAAAAATTAATAAAGAATTAAGATACAAAAAAAAGAAACACTACTGTTATACGATTGTTGTAGTCCCTCCCCCAACCATGACAGCATCACTGATCTAAAAGCTTGGCTTTCTTTTCTTCTCTCAGTCCCTGTCTCCAGGCTTGTAATTTGACACAATAGGGACAGAAGAGCACAAACAAGCAGAGGCAAAGCCAAGAGGTGTTGTCGGTGACATCGGGTTATCAACTAATTATTCGCTATGGCATATTTTATGGAAAAAAACAAATTAAGATAGCCTCCTAAGTGCGTGCACATCTTGATTTTTTTTCTCCATAAAAATAGATGAGAAGGAGGAGATGTGGCCTAGTGGCTAGAACACTGGACCACGAGGAACCAGGTTTGAACCTTGGCCCTGGCTCAACATTGTGTCATAGTGGGCAAATTACTTAATTAACCACCTCCTTCCCCCCGCCCCAAAAAGGAAATGTATAACGTAGTCTGGTTCTGTTGTAAAGCGCTCTAATACCCTTGAGCCAGGTTCACGCTATATAAAAAGCATTTCAAGAGGGCCACAGTGAGTGTGCAAGTTGGCTGGACACACAGTGGCTGCCTTGAAGATTTCAAAAACATTTGAAGATGACTACTAGTTTATAGAGTTCCTATTGGTAGATGGCTGATGGAGAGTGAGGTGGCAAGTAGGAGCCAGAAGGCAAGCAACTTTTACAATGGGGGGGCACACACAGGTGTGTGAGAGCAAAGAGAGAGAGTGGGAGAGAAAATAGACCCTCCTGCACTGCAATGCAAGGTCCTGACGTCAGAACCAACAGCAGACAGCCGCGACAGACTAGAAAGCCATCAAATCACAAGTCAATCAATAATACGTTCATTTCACATAAAATAGCTTTGAAAACATTGTATGACGCTAATTTACAAATATGTAAAATGCATATTGCTCTCCGAAAGAGCAGATCTCAATTTAACAGGCATTATTTAAAAGCATCCCACTTCATAATAGACCAATGTGGAGGACAGTATCTGTAAAGGTAAAAACTAAAAACTACTGCATAATTAGCAAACTTCTCATTGCGCAACAGAGGAGGTAAATATTTCATATGAGCAGAGTGATAAAAATAGATAAAAACTTAATGCACATTGCAGTTTGTAAAGATATATAATCACAAGGACATGTGCTCAGTTCTCCTCTCTTACCTCACCCTCTAGCAAGAGATAACAGTGGATGAATCATATCTCCTCCAGAACTGGTCCACAAGTTTCATTTGTACATGTTGGGAGCAAGTTCTAAATAAGGTCCTAAGCCAATAGCAGTCTTAAGAGCCACAAATGTCCTTAGATAGGGTTTTTCTAACTTAACATTCCATCTAAGCATAAATCTCCATCTCAAAAATTCCCTTTTGGGCCAAGCCGTATCCAGCTTCAGGAGATGCCAAGGCAGGTTGTCAATCTAAGGATGACTTCAACCACGATATCTCTTTTTGATATATTTGAACCAGCTAAACTTATGTCCTTAATCCATGTTCATACAAACCATTATAATTCATCGGCTAAAACCGGCTTTAGAATTTATCTGTACGGAGATCCACAAGAGAGCCTAGGCAGTTTCAGTTATGACATCTGAATCATCTGTTCCCAGTTCTTCAAGACACATAAAATGCACAGTGCCCTAAATAAGAGCCTGCAAAATCCGAACTCTTCAACTTGTAGAGTAGCTGTAGGAAGGTAGCCTCTTTCAGGCCTTCTTACCCCCACTTTTGGCCTGTTTGTGAGTATATGTGAGGTTGTTTTTGCTGACTTACTGGGATCCTGCTGCCAACCCCTCATACAGGCTTCTGCCCTCTTGTGGTCTGGGCAGCCCAGTCCCAGGAAGGCAGAACAAAGTATTTCCTCTGAGAGAGGGTGTTACACCCTCTCCCTTTGGAAATAGGTGTGAAGGGCTGGGGAGTAGCCTCCCCCAGCCTATGGAAATGCTTTGATTGGCACAGATGGTGCCCATCTCTGCATAAGCCAGTCTACACCGGTTCAAGGATCCCCCAGCCCTGCTCGGGCGTGAAACTGGGCAAAGGAAAGGGGAGTGACCACTCTCCTGACCTGCACCTTCCAGGGGAGGTGCCCAGAGCTCCTCAAGTGTGTGTGGACTGCTCTGAGTGGCCAGTGCCAGCAGGTGATGTCAGAGACCCCTCCTGATAGGTTCTTACCTCTCTTGGTAGCCAAACCTCCTTTCTTGGTAACCAAACCTCCTTTTCTGGCTATTTAGGGTCTCTCCTCTGGGGTATTCTTCAGATAACGAATGCAAGAGCTCACCAGCGTTCCTCTGCACCTCCCTCTTCGACTTCTGCCAAGGATCGACCGCTGACTGCTCCAGGATGCCTGCAAAACCACAACAAAGTAGCAAGACGACTACCAGCAATATTGTAACGCCTCATCCTGCCGGCTTTCTTGACTGTTTCCTGGTGGTGCATGCTCTGAGGGCTGTCTGCCTTCACCCTGCACTGGAAGCCAAGAAGAAATCTCCCGTGGGTCTACGGAATCTTCCCCCTGCTAATGCAGACACCAAAAGACTGCATCACCGGTCCTCTGGGTCCCCTCTCATCCTGCCGAGCGTGGTCCCTGGAACACAGGCGCTGGGTCCAAGTGTCTCCCACAGTCCAGTGGCCCAAATTTGGTGGAGGTAAGTCCTTGCCTCCCCACGCCAGACAGCAAACCTGTGTACTGCGTGATTTGCAGCTGCTCCGGCTTCTGTGCACTTTTCCAAGGATTCCTTTGTGCACAGCCTATCCTGGGTCCCCAGCACTCCGTCCTGCAGTGCTCAACTCGCTGAGTTGGACTCCAACATCGTGGGACCCTCCTTTTGTGACTCTGAGTTCACAGATCTTCTAAGTGCCTGCGCCGGTACTTCTGCGGGTGCTGCCTGCTTCTGCAGGGGCTCTCTGAGTTGCTGAGCGCCCCCTCTGTCACCTTCTCCAGGGGGTAACATCCTGGTCCTTCCTGGTCCTCAGCAGCACCCAAAAACCTCTACTGCGACCCTTGCAGCGAGCAAGGCTTGTTTGCGGTATTTCTGCGTGGAAACTTCTGCAACATCCAGCACGCCGTGGGACATCTTCCATCCAAAGGAGAAGTTCCTAGCCCTTTTCGTTGTTGCAGAATCTTCGGCTTCTTCCACCCGGAGGCAGCCCTTTTGCACCTTCATCTGGGGTTTCCTGGGCTCCTGCCCCCCTGGACACTATCACGACTCTTGGACTTGGTCCCCTTGCCTTGCAGGTCCTCACGTCCAGGAATCCGTCTTCAGTGTTTTGCTGGTGCTTGTGGTTCTTGCAGAATCCCCTATCACAACTATTGTGTCTTTCTGGGGTAGTAGGGCAACTTTACTCTTACTTTTCAGGGTCTTGGGGTGGGGTATTTTGGGCACCCTTACTGTTTTCTCACAGTCCCTGCGACCCTCTACAACCTCCCATAGGTTTGGGGTCCATTCGTGATTCGCATTCCACTTTTGGAGTATATGGTTTGTGTTGCCCCTAGACCTATGTTCACCTATTGCATCCTATTGTGATCCTACATTGTTTGCACTACTTTTCTTACTGTTACTTACCTGTTTTGGGTTTGTGTACATATAACTTGTGTATATTACTTACCTCCTAAGTGAGGGTATCCTCTGAGATACTTTTGGCATATTGGCACTAAAATAAAGTACCTTTATTTTTAGTAACTGAGTATTGTGTTTTCTTATGATATTGTGCATATGACACCAGCGGTATAGTGGGAGCTTTGCATGTCTCCTAGTTCAGCCTAAGCTTTGCCATAGCTACCTTCTATCAGCCTAAGCTGCTAGAAACACCTCTATTCTACTAATAAGGGATAACTGGACCTGGCACAGGGTGTACGTACCACAAGGTACCCACTATAAGCCAGGCCAGCCTCCTACAGTAGCAATATCAATGGTACTCCAGACACCTGCCCAATAAACAATGGCAGAAACACAGTCTGCCATTTTGTAAACACTTGCCTTGGCTGCTCCGCAAAGAAACCTTTGCAGGAGAATCACTTGGAAGCCACAAAAGACATGCTGGTATCAGCCAACAGCTTAGACACTTCCCAGTCAGGTTCCTACAGGGCCTGTGGGGGCACTCAGACTCCTTTGTAACCCTACCTGGAAAATGTCACTACAAATGTAGTGTTAGAAACAAGCGATAAACAACAAAATGGACATAGACGATGGATGGGAAGGAGTAAAAGAAATTTTAGAGGAAAAAAAGTATCAGCATGTTTAAGCTATACAATCGGGCTATCGAATGATACATTTTATCAACTAGTTGTGGACTGGTTAGGAACGTGTGCCTGTGAAACTGAGTAGTCGTCTGGCACTCACTTATGAGGCTGAATTATTAGCTAGAGGAATGTGCTCATTGTACTCTCTACTCCCGCCCTCCTAAATACAGTCCTTACCTGTGACGAAGCACCGATGCCCTGAGCCCAAATGCAAGCAAAGCCCCTGGTTTGATAGTAAAATACAAACACAATTAGGCCCTTCACACCTGTGGGCCTGGTTCCAGTGCACCTGCTGTGTCATTGATAGCTCCACCCTTGGTTCTGACCATTCAGGAATGTCTCTGGTAGCTAGGATCTTGGTAAAGAAAGTTAAGGGTTTCAAAGATGTAAAAGAGGCAGGTTGGGTGGCATTGCTTGTCCTCTGGTGTACACAGATTGAGAAGTCAACCGGTTAAAGTGGGAAGGCCTCTCTGCTGCTCTGGCACTCAGGCACCTGGTCCTTTGAAATAACTAAACAGGGGGAACTGAGAAGTTACAGGGCAGGTATCCAGCATGGCTGGTTGTATCCACCTTGCGATCATGGTGACGTGCCACCGCTGCTAAACAAACATTCTTTCTTCAATAGAAAAAAAAGTTCTCCATGGAGTAACCCATTTGACCACATTCTCGCTAATTTTGGGGGTGTTGCCTTCTCCTTCCCAACATGTAAAATTATTTATTTCTGTACAAGAGTAAATCTCTCACCATTTTCAGAGTGGGAGGGGGTCAGACAGGCTATTCTCAAGTGTGGGGGTGTTCGGAAACTTAACACGGAAGATCTGGGTTTGATGCCCATTCATGACACCTCGAGTGACATTTACCCGCATGTAGTTACACCATTGTGTGGTTAACATTAAGGGGCAGATTCAAGTAAAATGCCACTGCACCCCGTGTAGAACCACTTTTATTGCGCCCCCCCCTACCGCCACCATGTGTGTGTTGTATTTAAAATACATCGCACTATGACGCATGGTACAGGGCAATAGCATCAACATTTTTGACACTATTGATGTACTGTTCAAGGTTAGTGTCAAAATGTTGTCACTAACCCTGAACAGTACATAGGGGCCCATTATAATTAATGGTGTCCCCCCTTTTACCACCTTCTCTGAGCAGGCGTTAAAAATGCGCCATTTCCCCCCCCACCCCAAATGGGGGAACGCCCTCCTTGCATACAGTATGCCTGGCGCAGGCATAATGTGGCGTAAGGGTTACGAAGTGAAACAATGCATGCATTGTGCCACTTTGTAAATCTGGAGCAGCGACTTTGGCCTCGTTGAGCCACACTAGGGTAAACAAATGATGCTAATGTGGCTCAAGGAGGCACTAGGGACTCGTAAATCTGGGCCCAAGTGTCTGGGAGAAAAGTAATACAAACTGAGGGAACAACTGTACGGCATGAGGCGCAGAGTGGGGAGTGAGTGACAGAGCGGTCAAAGTACATAGATAAGACATCACATTGAAAAGAAAGTTGAGTGGTGCAACACCTAATGCACTGATTTATTGGTAACCTACAGACACTGGAAGAGTAGGCTGAGGCTTTCATCATCCGGAGCCAATACAACGAGCATCTTCTATCTTAGGGCCAAAAGACAATTTAAAGTGTGCTGTGTTCTGTGTAAAAGGTGGTATTATTAGGGTCGAGCATGCGTTGCATGCGCTTGCACATGTGTTTTGCTAAGCGAGATGCTTTAGTAATTAAAAAGGTCTCGGAGCCCTGTCCACGTCACATCATTGTCTGTCATTGGCTTTTGTGTTTGCCTGTTAGAATGTGCTTGATTTCATTAGGGCAGGCATGCACATGTCATGCCTTTTCCGGTGGATAGCCCTCCTCGAGCGCATCGACCAAGTACAGAAAACATTTGAGGCTTGCTGTTTTCTGTCTGGCTCGTGGACTACTTTTTCTCTATTTTCCCAGCGCGATCTCGCTTGGCAGAAGTTGAGCGCTGTAGGAGGCTGGACTGGCTTGTAGTGAGTACCAAGGGGTACTTACACCTTGCACCAGGCCCAGTTATCCCTTATTAGTGTATAGGGTGTCTAGCAGCTTAGGCTGATAGATAATGGTAGCTTAGCAGAGCAGCTTAGGCTGAACTAGGAGACGTGTGAAGCTACTACAGTACCACTTAGTGTCATATGCACAATATCATAAGAAAACACAATACACAGTTATACTAAAAATAAAGGTACTTTATTTTTATGACAATATGCCAAAGTATCTTAGAGTGTACCCTCAGTGAGAGGGTAGGAAATATACACAAGATATATATACACAATAGCAAAAATATGCAGTATAGTCTTAGTAAACAGTGCAAACAATGTATAGTTACAATAGGATGCAATGGGGAAACATAGGGATAGGGGCAACACAAACCATATACTCCAGAAGTGGAATGCGAACCACGAATGGACCCCAAACCTATGTGACCTTGTAGAGGGTCGCTGGGACTATTAGAAAATAGTGAGAGTTAGCAAAATAACCCTCCCCAAGACCCTGAAAAGTGAGTGCAAAGTGCACTAAAGTTCCCCTAAGGACAAAGTAGTCGTGTTAGAGGAATAATGCAGGAAAGACACAAACCAGCAATGCAACAACTGTGGATTTCCAATCTAGGGTACCTGTGGAACAAGGGGACCAAGTCCAAAAGTCACAAGCAAGTCGGAGATGGGCAGATGCCCAGGAAATGCCAGCTGCGGGTGCAAAGAAGCTTCGACTGGACAGAAGAAGCTGAGGTTTCTGCAGGAACGAAAAGGGCTAGAGACTTCCCCTTTAGTGGACGGATCCCTCTCGCCGTGGAGAGTCGTGCAGAAGTGTTTTCCCGTCGAAAGGACGCCAACAAGCCTTGCTAGGCGCAAATCGTGCGTTTGGCGTTTTTGGACGCTGCTGGGGCCCAGGAGGGACCAGGAGGTCGCAAATTGGACCTGAAGAGAGAGGGGACGTCGAGCAAGACAAAGAGCCCTCGCTGAAGCAGGTAGCTCCCAGAGAAGTGCCAGAAACAGGCACTACGAGGATGCGTGAAACGGTGCTCGCCGAAGTTGCACAAAGGAGTCCCACGTCGCCGGAGACCAACTTAGAAAGTCGTGCAATGCAGGTTAGAGTGCCGTGGACCCAGGCTTGGCTGTGCACAAAGGATTTCCGCCGGAAGTGCAAAGGGGCCGGAGTAGCTTGCAAAGTCGCGGTTCCCAGCAATGCAGCCCAGCGAGGTGAGGCAAGGACTTACCTCCACCAAACTTGGACTGAAGAGTCACTGGACTGTGGGAGTCACTTGGAAAGAGTCGCTGGATTCGAGGGACCTCGCTCGTCGTGCTGAGAGGAGACCCAAGGGACTGGTAATGCAGCTTTTTGGTGCCTGCGGTTGCAGGGGGAAGATTCCGTCGACCCACGGGAGATTTCTTCAGAGCTTCTGGTGCAGAGAGGAGGCAGGCTACCCCCACAGCATGCACAAGCAGGAAAACAGTCGAGAAGGCGGCAGGATCAGCGTTACAGAGTTGCAGTAGTCGTCTTTGCTACTATGTTGCAGGTTTGCAGGCTTCCAGCGCGGTCAGCGGTCGTTTCCTTATCAGAAGGTGAAGAGGGAGATGCAGAGGAACTCGGATGAGCTCTTGCATTCGTTATCTAAAGTTTCCCCAGAGACAGAGACCCTAAATAGCCAGAAAAGAGGGTTTGGCTACCTAGGAGAGAGGAGAGGCTACTAACACCTGAAGGAGCCTATCACAAGGAGTCTCTGACGTCACCTGGTGGCACTGGCCACTCAGAGCAGTCCAGTGTGCCAGCAGCACCTCTGTTTCCAAGATGGCAGAGGTCTGGAGCACACTGGAGGAGCTCTGGACACCTCCCAGGGGAGGTGCAGGTCAGGGGAGTGGTCACTCCCCTTTCCTTTGTCCAGTTTCGCGCCAGAGCAGGGGCTAAGGGGTCCCTGAACCGGTGTAGACTGGCTTATGCAGAATTGGGCACATCTGTGCCCAAGAAAGCATTTCCAGAGGCTGGGGGAGGCTACTCCTCTCCTGCCTTCACACCATTTTCCAAAGGGAGAGGGTGTCACACCCTCTCTCAGAGGAAGTTCTTTGTTCTGTCATCCTGGGCCAGGCCTGGCTGGACCCCAGGAGGGCAGATGCCTGTCTGAGGGGTTGGCAGCAGCAGCAGCTGCAGTGAAACCCCAGGAAGGGCAGTTTGGCAGTACCAGGGTCTGTGCTACAGACCACTGGGATCATGGAATTGTACCAACAATGCCAGGATGGCATAGAGGGGGCAATTCCATGATCATAGACATGTTACATGGCCATATTCGGAGTTACCATGGTGAAGCTACATATAGGTAGTGACCTATATGTAGTGCACGCGTGTAATGGTGTCCCCGCACTCACAAAGTTCAGGGAATTGGCTCTGAACAATGTGGGGGCACCTTGGCTAGTGCCAGGGTGCCCTCACACTAAGTAACTTTGCACCTAACCTTTACCAGGTAAAGGTTAGACATATAGGTGACTTATAAGTTACTTAAGTGCAGTGTAAAATGGCTGTGAAATAACGTGGACGTTATTTCACTCAGGCTGCAGTGGCAGGCCTGTGTAAGAATTGTCAGAGCTCCCTATGGGTGGCAAAAGAAATGCTGCAGCCCATAGGGATCTCCTGGAACCCCAATACCCTGGGTACCTCAGTACCATATAATAGGGAATTATAAGGGTGTTCCAGTAAGCCAATGTAAATTGGTAAAAATGGTCACTAGCCTGTCAGTGACAATTTGGAAAGACATGAGAGAGCATAACCACTGAGGTTCTGATTAGCAGAGCCTCAGTGAGACAGTTAGTCACTACACAGGTAACACATTCAGGCACACTTATGAGCACTGGGGCCCTGGGTTACCAGGGTCCCAGTGACACATACAACTAAAACAACATATATACAGTGAAAAATGGGGGTAACATGCCAGGCAAGATGGTACTTTCCTACACAACCCCCCCCAAACGAAGGACAATAAGACTAGCCATGACCTGATGAGTCTTCATTGTCTAAGTGGAAATATCTGGAGAGTCCATCTGCATTGGAGTGGCTACTCCCAGGTCTATGTTCCACTGTATAGTCCATTCCCTGTAGGGATATGGACCACCTCAACAATTTAGGATTTTCACCTTTCATTTGTTTTAGCCAAAGTAGAGGTTTGTGGTCTGTCTGAACAATGAAGTGAGTGCCAAACAGGTATGGCCTCAACTTCTTCAGAGCCCAGACCACAGCAAAGGCCTCCCTCTCAATGGCAGACCAACGCTTTTCTCTAGGGGTCAACCTCCTACTAATAAAAGCAACAGGTTGATCCTGGCCCTCAGAATTGAGTTGTGATAGGACTGCCCCTACTCCTAATTCAGATGCATCAGTTTGGACATAGAATTTTTTAGAGTAACAAGGGCTTTTCAGGACAGGTGCAGAGCACATGGCCTGCTTCAGCTCCTCAAAAGCTTTCTGACAGTTTGCTGTCCATAATACCTTTTTAGGCATTTTCTTGGATGTGAGGTCATTAAGAGGGGCTGCAATGGAGCCATAGTTCTTAATGAACCTCCTGTAATACCCAGTGAGGCCTAGGAAGGCTCTCACCTGAGTCTGAGTTGTAGGGGGAACCCAATCAATAATAGTTTGGATTTTCCCCTGAAGTGGTGCAATCTGTTCCCCACCAACAAGGTGTCCCAGATAAACCACCTTACCCTGCCCTATCTGGCACTTTGAAGCCTTGATAGTGAGGCCTGCCTTTTGCAGAGCCTCCAAAACTTTCCATAGGTGGACCAGGTGATCATCCCAGCTGGAGCTAAAGACAGCTATATCATCCAAATATGCTGCACTGAAAGCTTCCAGCCCTTGCAGGACTGTGTTCACCAACCTCCGAAAAGTGGCAGGTGCATTTTTCAAACCAAAAGGCATTACAGTAAACCGGTAATGACCTCCAATGGTAGAAAATGCAGTCTTAGGTTTAGCATCTTCTGACAATTTGATCTGCCAATACCCTGCAGTCAAATCAAAAGTGCTTAGATACTTGGCAGATGCCAGTGTATCTATGAGCTCATCTGCCCTGGGTATAGGGTGAGCATCAGTTTTGGTTACCAAGTTGAGACCTCTATAGTCTACACAAAACCGCATTTCCTTCTTTCCATCTTTAGAATTGGGTTTTGGTACCAGTACCACAGGAGAAGCCCATGGACTGTCAGAGTGCTCAACCACTCCTAGTTCCAACATTTTCTGAACTTCTTGCTTTATGCAGTCCCTGACATGGTCAGGCTGCCTATAGATCTTACTTTTGACAGGTAAACTGTCTCCAGTATCTATAGTGTGCTCACACCAAGAAGTGGTGCCTGGCACAGTAGAGAAGAGTTCTGAAAATTGTCCTAGGAGATTTATGCAATTATCTTTCTGCTCAGCAGTAAGACAATCAGCCAAAACTACACCTTCCACAAGAGCATCTTGTTCTGTGGAAGAGAAGAGATCAGGTAGAGGATCACTGTCTTCTTCCTGTCCCTCATCTGTTGCCATGAGCAGGGTGAGATCAGCCCTGTCATAGTAGGGTTTTAGGCGGTTGACATGGAGCACCCTAAGGGGACTCCTGGCAGTGCCTAAGTCAACCAAGTAGGTGACTTCACCCTTCTTTTCAACAATTGTGTGGGGTCCACTCCATTTATCTTGGAGTGCTCTTGGGGCCACAGGCTCCAAGACCTACACTTTCTGCCCTGGTTGGTACTGAACCAAAACAGCCTTCTGATCATGCCATTGCTTCTGGAGCTCTTGGCTGGCCTGAAGGTTTTTACTGGCCTTTTTCATGTACTCAGCCATCCTTGATCTGAGGCCAAGTACATAGTCCACAATATCCTGCTTAGGAGCTTTTAAAGGTTGTTCCCAACCCTCCTTTACAAGTGTGAGTGGACCCCTAACAGGGTGTCCAAAAAGAAGTTCAAAGGGGCTGAAGCCCACTCCTTTCTGGGGTACCTCCCTGTAGGCAAAAAGGAGGCATGGTAGAAGGATATCCCATCTCCTGCGGAGTTTTTCAGGGAGACCCATAATCATGCCTTTGAGAGTTTTATTAAATCTCTCCACCAGTCCATTTGTTTGTGGATGATAGGGTGTTGTGAACTTGTAAGTTACACCACACTCCTTCCACATGGCCTTTAAGTATGCAGACATAAAATTGCTTCCTCTGTCTGATACTACTTCCTTTGGGAAGCCCACCCTGGAAAATATTCCCAGGAGGGCCTTTGCCACTGCAGGAGCTGTAGTGGTCCTTAAAGGAATTGCTTCAGGATATCTTGTGGCATGGTCCACTACCACTAAGATAAACCTATTGCCTGAAGCAGTAGGAGGGTCAAGGGGGCCAACTATGTCAACCCCTACCCTTTCAAAGGGAACCCCAACCACAGGCAGTGGGATAAGGGGTGCCTTTGGGGTGCCACCTGTCTTGCCACTGGCTTGACAGGTTTCACAGGACTTACAAAATTCCTTTGTGTCCTCAGACATCCTAGGCCAATGAAACAATGGTACCAATCTGTCCCAAGTTTTCATTTGACCCAGGTGCCCAGCTAGGGGAATGTCATGTGCCAGTGTTAGGAGGAACTTTCTGTACTCCTGAGGAATCACTAATCTCCTGGCAGCTCCAGGTTTAGGATCCCTATGCTCAGTGTACAAGAGGTTGTCCTCCCAGTAAACTCTGTGAGAGTCACTGACATCCCCATTAGCCTGTTTGACAGCTTGCTGTCTGAGACCCTCTAATGTGGGACAGGTTTGCTGTGCCACACTCAGCTCCTCTCTGGCAGGCCCCCCTTCACCCAAAAGCTCAGCAGTGTCTGCTTCCAGCTCCTCTGGTGTAGGTTCTGCACAGGGAGGGAATTCTTCTTCCTCAGAAGTAGAATCCACTGTAGAGGGAGGGATAGTAGGAAGTGTTTTGCTTCTACTAGCCCTAGCTTTAGGGAGCACTTGGTCCATTGTTCCAGGATCCAAGCTTCCCTGTCCTTTTTGCTTTTTGGCCTGAGCCCTTGTCAAAGCAAAAATATGCCCTGGAATGCCCAGCATTGCTGCATGGGCCTCCAACTCCACATCTGACCAAGCTGATGTCTCCAAATCATTCCCTAATAGACAGTCTACAGGTAAATCTGAAGCTACCACAACTTTCTTTGGACCAGTTACCCCCCCCCAGTTGAGATTTACAACAGCCATGGGGTGGCTTTGTGTTATGTTGTGAGCATCGGTTACTTGGTACTGGTGTCCAAGTATGTGTTGTTCAGGGTGCACCAGTTTCTCAATCACCATTGTGACACTGGCACCTGTGTCCCTGTAGGCCTGGACCTCAACACCATTTATTAGGGTTAGTTGCTTGTACTTCTCCAAGTTATGGGGGCAAGCAACCAAAGTGGCTAAATCAATAGCCCCTTCAGAGACTAAAGTAGCCTCTGTGGTCTCCCTAATCAGACCAACCCCAACTAAATTACCAAAAGTGAGCCCAGCTACTCCCTTGGATTGGCTATTAGTAGGTTTGCTCCCACCACCACTGCTATTAGTAGGGACACTAGGTGTAGCAGTAGGGGTTGTAGTGGTAGGAGCTGTGGTGCCTTTCTTTGGACAACTGGGATCTGTTGTCCAATGGCCTTTTATTTTACATAAATAGCACCATGGTTTCTTTTCCTTTTTCTGATTAAAGGAGGATTTGGACCCACCACCCCCACCAGAGTGTTTTTGTGGGCCTGATGAAGACTCATTTTTAGATTTGTCCTCACCCTTGTCAGAAGACTTACCATCCTTCTTTTTGTTGCCATCTTTGTCACCCCCTGTATGAACTTTTCTGTTCACTCTTGTTCTGACCCATTTGTCTGCCTTCTTTCCCAATTCTTGGGGAGAGGTCAGATCAGAGTCCACCAAGTACTGGTGCAACAAATCAGACACACAATTATTAAGAATATGCTCTCTCAGGATTAAGTTATACAGGCTGTCATAATCAGTAACTTTACTGCCATGTAACCACCCCTCCAAGGCCTTCACTGAATGGTCAATAAAATCAACCCAGTCTTGTGAAGACTCCTTTTTGGTCTCTCTGAACTTTATCCTGTACTGTTCAGTGGTTAAGCCATAACCATCCAGGAGTGCATTCTTAAGAACTTGGAAATTGTTAGCATCATTTTCTTTCACAGTAAGGAGCCTATCCCTACCTTTTCCACTAAATGATAGCCATAGGATAGCAGCCCACTGCCTTTGAGGGACATCCTGTACAACACAGGCCCTCTCAAGTGCAGCAAACCACTTGTTAATGTCATCCCCCTCCTTATAAGGGGGAACTATCTTGTGCAGATTCCTGGAATCATGCTCTTTTGCAGGATGACTATGGGGAATACTGCTGCTGCCACCATGGGTGTCTAAACCCAACTTCTGTCTTTCCTTCTCTAATTCAAAAGACTGTCTATCCAAATCCAGCTGTTGCTTTTTAAGCTTCAGTCTGGTTTGTTCCACCCTCAACTTATTGAGTTCCCTCTCTAACATTCTGTCATCAGGGTTGGTGGGAGGGACATTTCTAGAAACAGAGCTATGATGGGAATGAACAGAAGGAGACCTGTCCCTTACAGAAGCCAACTTAACAGCTTGGTTTACAGAAACATTACTACCAGTATGGTGAGAATAAATGCTTTTGCTATGATGTGAGACAACACTATTTCTTTGGTGTGGCTCATCATCATTACCATCTATGCTAGATTGTCTAGTAATGGGCAGGCTAGGAAGTTTCTTTCCTGAATCTTTTCCTGGGGGTGTCCCTGAATCAGATTGAGAACTATTAGGTACTTTTTCAACAGATGGGGCACTTATGGCCTTATCCTGTTCCCTAAGCATGTTAAGTAACAGTTCCAAGGAAGGATTCTTCCCTACACTCAAACCTCTCTCTATACAGAGACTCCTTGCTCTTTTCCAGCTAAGGTTGTCATATGCAAGTTTGGACAGATCAACACTTTGGCCTGTGCCAGACATTTTTAGAGAGAGTTAAAGTGATAGAAAAAGAGAAAAAAGTTTTCAGAACTTTTTGGAAAGACAGAAAAAAAAAACTTTTTAAACTTTTAAGAACTTTTTTGAAAGTTTAGAGGTACTTTTCAGCACTTAGAAAAGAGTGAAAAGAGGAAATGCAAAACTTTTTGGCTATGTGTATATACACTGACCTTGTTATGTATATTTTTCTCTTATGAAAAGTACAATGACAAGAGTGGTAAGTAGTCTCAAGCACTTATCCCACCACTGCACAACCAATGTAGGAGGCTGGACTGGCTTGTAGTGAGTACCAAGGGGTACTTACACCTTGCACCAGGCCCAGTTATCCCTTATTAGTGTATAGGGTGTCTAGCAGCTTAGGCTGATAGATAATGGTAGCTTAGCAGAGCAGCTTAGGCTGAACTAGGAGACGTGTGAAGCTACTACAGTACCACTTAGTGTCATATGCACAATATCATAAGAAAACACAATACACAGTTATACTAAAAATAAAGGTACTTTATTTTTATGACAATATGCCAAAGTATCTTAGAGTGTACCCTCAGTGAGAGGGTAGGAAATATACACAAGATATATATACACAATAGCAAAAATATGCAGTATAGTCTTAGTAAACAGTGCAAACAATGTATAGTTACAATAGGATGCAATCGGGAAACATAGGGATAGGGGCAACACAAACCATATACTCCAGAAGTGGAATGCGAACCACGAATGGACCCCAAACCTATGTGACCTTGTAGAGGGTCGCTGGGACTATTAGAAAATAGTGAGAGTTAGCAAAATAACCCTCCCCAAGACCCTGAAAAGTGAGTGCAAAGTGCACTAAAGTTCCCCTAAGGACAAAGTAGTCGTGTTAGAGGAATAATGCAGGAAAGACACAAACCAGCAATGCAACAACTGTGGATTTCCAATCTAGGGTACCTGTGGAACAAGGGGACCAAGTCCAAAAGTCACAAGCAAGTCGGAGATGGGCAGATGCCCAGGAAATGCCAGCTGCGGGTGCAAAGAAGCTTCGACTGGACAGAAGAAGCTGAGGTTTCTGCAGGAACGAAAAGGGCTAGAGTCTTCCCCTTTGGTGGACGGATCCCTCTCGCCGTGGAGAGTCGTGCAGAAGTGTTTTCCCGCCGAAAGGACGCCAACAAGCCTTGCTAGGCACAAATCGTGCGTTTGCCGTTTTTGGACGCTGCTGGGGCCCAGGAGGGACCAGGAGGTCGCAAATTGGACCTGAAGAGAGAGGGGACGTCGAGCAAGACAAAGAGCCCTCGCTGAAGCAGGTAGCACCCGGAGAAGTGCCAGAAACAGGCACTACGAGGATGCGTGAAACGGTGCTCGCCGAAGTTGCACAAAGGAGTCCCACGTCGCCGGAGACCAACTTAGAAAGTCGTGCAATGCAGGTTAGAGTGCCGTGGACCCAGGCTTGGCTGTGCACAAAGGATTTTCGCCGGAAGTGCACAGGGGCCGGAGTAGCTTGCAAAGTCGCGGTTCCCAGCAATGCAGCCCAGCGAGGTGAGGCAAGGACTTACCTCCACCAAACTTGGACTGAAGAGTCACTGGACTGTGTCGGTCACTTGGACAGAGTCGCTGGATTCGAGGGACCTCGCTCGTCGTGCTGAGAGGAGACCCAAGGGACCGGTAATGCAGCTTTTTGGTGCCTGCGGTTGCAGGGGGAAGATTCCGTCGACCCACGGGAGATTTCTTCGGAGCTTCTGGTGCAGAGAGGAGGCAGGCTACCCCCACAGCATGCACAAGCAGGAAAACAGTCGAGAAGGCGGCAGGATCAGCGTTACAGAGTTGCAGTAGTCGTCTTTGCTACTATGTTGCAGGTTTGCAGGCTTCCAGCGCGGTCAGCGGTCGTTTCCTTATCAGAAGGTGAAGAGGGAGATGCAGAGGAACTCGGATGAGCTCTTGCATTCGTTATCTAAAGTTTCCCCAGAGACAGAGACCCTAAATAGCCAGAAAAGAGGGTTTGGCTACCTAGGAGAGAGGAGAGGCTACTAACACCTGAAGGAGCCTATCACAAGGAGTCTCTGACGTCACCTGGTGGCACTGGCCACTCAGAGCAGTCCAGTGTGCCAGCAGCACCTCTGTTTCCAAGATGGCAGAGGTCTGGAGCACACTGGAGGAGCTCTGGACACCTCCCAGGGGAGGTGCAGGTCAGGGGAGTGGTCACTCCCCTTTCCTTTGTCCAGTTTCGCGCCAGAGCAGGGGCTAAGGGGTCCCTGAACCGGTGTAGACTGGCTTATGCAGAATTGGGCACATCTGTGCCCAAGAAAGCATTTCCAGAGGCTGGGGGAGGCTACTCCTCCCCAGCCTTCACACCATTTTCCAAAGGGAGAGGGTGTCACACCCTCTCTCAGAGGAAGTTCTTTGTTCTGTCATCCTGGGCCAGGCCTGGCTGGACCCCAGGAGGGCAGATGCCTGTCTGAGGGGTTGGCAGCAGCAGCAGCTGCAGTGAAACCCCAGGAAGGGCGGTTTGGCAGTACCAGGGTCTGTGCTACAGACCACTGGGATCATGGAATTGTACCAACAATGCCAGGATGGCATAGAGGGGGCAATTCCATGATCATAGACATGTTACATGGCCATATTCGGAGTCACCATGGTGAAGCTACATATAGGTAGTGACCTATATGTAGTGCACGCGTGTAATGGTGTCCCCGCACTCACAAAGTTCAGGGAATTGGCTCTGAACAATGTGGGGGCACCTTGGCTAGTGCCAGGGTGCCCTCACACTAAGTAACTTTGCACCTAACCTTTACCAGGTAAAGGTTAGACATATAGGTGACTTATAAATTACTTAAGTGCAGTGTAAAATGGCTGTGAAATAACGTGGACGTTATTTCACTCAGGCTGCAGTGGCAGGCCTGTGTAAGAATTGTCAGAGCTCCCTATGGGTGGCAAAAGAAATGCTGCAGCCCATAGGGATCTCCTGGAACCCCAATACCCTGGGTACCTCAGTACCATATACTAGGGAATTATAAGGGTGTTCCAGTAAGCCAATGTAAATTGGTAAAAATGGTCACTAGCCTGTCAGTGACAATTTGGAAAGACATGAGAGAGCATAACCACTGAGGTTCTGATTAGCAGAGCCTCAGTGAGACAGTTAGTCACTACACAGGTAACACATTCAGGCACACTTATGAGCACTGGGGCCCTGGGTTACCAGGGTCCCAGTGACACATACAACTAAAACAACATATATACAGTGAAAAATGGGGGTAACATGCCAGGCAAGATGGTACTTTCCTACAAGCGCACATAATATCGGCTGTGTTAAACAGTTAATTGCACTTTTTCGGGTTACGTACATAAATGCACTTTTGCCGTTAGGTTTCATTACCAGTGAAAAGTCGGGTTAGGAGTTTACAACGCTATCAGCTCTAACACGAGCAAATGCGAGACCCGTTGCTTTGGAAATGCTTGTTTTTAGTGTTCTTATTGTTAGTAGAGTTTCTGGTAGTAGTAAAGGCCTAGAGCAGTGGTTCCTAACCTGCGGTCCGGGGACCCCAGCGGGTCCGCAAAGCCTCCTCAGGGGGTTCGTGACGCCTTAGAAAATTAAATATTAACAGATTAATAAAGCATATGTAAATAAAGTGGCTAAACGTACAATTGAAAATGTTGAAACATACTGTAAATGTCAAGGAATTTAAAACTGGAGGCTAAAAATTACTTTTGTATCATGAGACTGATTTGTGGGAGCGGTGCAGGTTCATCAAACCGACTATAGTACAGACGATGTGTGGCTTCAATTAAATGTAGGAAAGCTCCAACCTCCTTATTAAAATTATTTTTTTATTTATATTTGCAAATTAAATAAAATGTGTTATCTTTTGTGCAAGTGTTTGATGAATGCTTGTTTTTGTATTTTTGTGTATTGTTTTGCAGTTCAAATCATCAACAATGTTTAGGCCAGGGTCCCCGGCTTCCAATAATGACTCAGAGCGGGGTCCCTGAATTCCAATAATGATTCAGTGGGATCCCCGGGTTCCAGTAATGATAAGGTGGTGGTCCTCAGAAGTCAAAAGGTTGAGAACCACTGGCCTAGAGCAAAAGATGGAACATGTATCATTGGAAATATAAGAGCAAAGCCACTGAAGAGCAGTAACAGATACACCTAGCCGTGGCTGAATTCAATCAACAGCAATGTTATCAGAATATTAAAGATATAATACAACAACAAGGGAGTAGTTATTGAATCTGTGACAGAGATCAGGTAATCACTGGTGGGAGAGAGGAGCAGGGCCATGTGAGTGTGTGGGTCCCACCCGCTCACACGCGTCTGCGCGCTTATGGGCCTGCCCTACTCCTACTTAGGACCGAGGTCCAAGCAGGGGAAGGGTTGAAAGATGACCACACGCTCAGGTGGATCACACAAGTGAAAACTGGAATGATATTAGAAACAGACAAGTAGTAAAAAAAAAATTAAGGAACATTTTGTTAGGGGTAGTGTTTACTGCAGGAAACATTAATTTGAGGCAGTGCTTAATTTGTGTTTGATGTTTCCGCTGCTGAGCATCAGCACATATTTTTAAGGGCCGGCGCTTATTCTTCTGCCCGCAGCACTTGCTGCGAGCAAAAGGAACATATGGGAAAGACGAAGGAGGAGAAAAACCTAAAAGTGTCACAATGGGAAAAAAAGACAGCTGCAAGAGTGAGCTGAAGGGGCAGGGAGTGGCTGTAAATAGATTGAAGAGGTCCGTGGTGGCTTCAGGATTACGTCGCCTTTGTATTCCGTGCTCCCACATTTAACAGCAGCCGCATGTTTAAGAGGAGGGCTTTGAGCACCGGCAGGTTTTTATTTACAAATTAAGCACTGATTTTAGGTACTTGATATGAAACCATCCTGCACTATGAAACCATCCTGCACATAAAGAACAGCACAGTGCTGACCAGACTATCAATGAGTAATGGAGTGGAACATGTAACTCAACAGTACACTCTACAATTCTTTTTTATGACACATATTTATAATTTGGGTACATAAAATCAAGGTACGCTAATGTCACACACGCCAAGACAGCTTTGATAAATATTGATACAACTGTGCAGTTTTCAACGCAAATTCACATTTGAAATAAAATTTACATGAAACTCTCAATCTAGTCAGTGACTGACAGGAAAGGTAGACTGTTCTCAAAGGCAGGGGCAGCTCCTCAATATGGGTGGAGTAGCGTCACCCCTCCCCCCGTCAGGTGCAACCACTGCAAATCTATTCACAATCAAGGGATCATAATCCCTGTTTATGATCCCTTCCTTGTGAAAGGGGAGGGGCGGGGTGCTGGGGGTGATGAGCAGAGGGGAGTGCCCTGTGCACACCCCTCACTGCACATGTATGTTTGGCTGGCCGTCTCCGGCCAGCCAAACATACATGCGCAGTAGGCTGTTGCTGGAGAGAGCCTGCACAGGCTTCAGTCTGCCTGGGATCACCCAGCCAGGGCGCTACCAGCCAATCCTGACATTGCTTTGAGCAGCATCAGGATTGGCCGCAGGGCAGACTGGGAGCCTGTGCCTGCACCCTTCAGAGGAGTGAGGAGCAGCGCGGCACGGGAGCCGAGGTACGTTTTTTTAAATTGTATTTTATTTTTTATTATTATGCAACCCTGTCCCCCCATACCCCTCCTCCCCGTCCCCGCACGTCACACCGCCTCCAGGAATCCCCATGAGCCGCGACTGCGCAAAGGTGCAAACCGCAGAGCTACTGCTAGCGTTCTTATAGGCTGAGGGCACAAACAGCAGAAACCATAATGTCCTAAAAATCTTATTCACTATAGTAGATGAAATGCCTCTACCATTAATATACACCTAATGTAGAAAGTGCCCTATGGCATTAGAGTAAGCAGGTAAACTTTGTAACCATAACAACAATATAACAAATAAATAATATAAATAGTGTACAAACTCCAGTCATTCCTAAAATACAAACATTTGTTCAATTTTAAGTATAAAAACTCTAAAAAGCTTTAGATAATAGTACAAAATATTTGCCGCAAGACAACATAAATGATTACACTGAACACCTCAGCAACCTAGATTTTAGTCATATTACTGCCCTCTCAGAATACGCCAAGCCACCACATATAACTTGCATCAGGCATGAATACTGCAGGAGTGTCTGTTCTGTAGCAAAGTGCCAGTACATTAATGCATTATCTTATACAAAATGTCTTAAGCAGAGAAACTAACCATTTGTGGTGAAGTGCCAGTGCATTGTCGGATACAAAGTGTCTTATATAGAGGAACTAACCATTTAGAGTAAAGTGCTGCGGCATTAGTGCACTGTCTGATACAAAGGCGGTCATTCTGACCGCAGTGGGCGGCGGTCGCCGCCCGCCATGCGGTCACTGCCAAATGGCTGCTCCGCGGTCAGGAGACCGCGGATGCCATTCTGGCTTTCCCGCTGGGCCGGCGGGCGACCGCCAAAAGGGCGCCCGCCGGCCCAGCGGGAAAGACCCTGCAACAAGGAAGCCGGCTCCGAACGGAGCCGGCGGAGTTGCAGGGGTGCGACGGGTGCAGTGGCACCCGTCGCGATTTTCACTGTCTGCAAAGCAGACAGTGAAAATCCTTATGGGGCCCTGTTAGGGGGCCCCTGCACTGCCCATGCCAGTGGCATGGGCAGTGCAGGGGCCCCCAGGGGCCCCACGACACCCGTTCCCGCCATCCTGTTCCTGGTGGTAAGAACCGCCAGAAACAGGGTGGCAGGAAGTGGGTCGGAATCCCCATTCCCTGGGCCAGGGGAAAACCGGCGGGAAACCGCCGGTTCCCCTTTTCTGACCGCGGCTTTACCGCCGCGGTCAGAATGGCCCTGGAAGCACCGCCAGCCTGTTGGCGGTGCTTCCGTGGTCCCCGGCCCTGGCGGTCATGGACCGCCAGGGGCAGAATGACCCCCAAAATGTCTTATATAGAGGAACTAACCATTTGTGGTAAAGTAACAGTGCATTCGTGTATTGTCTGATAGAAAACGTCGTATATAGAGGAATTAACCATTTGAAGTAAAGTGCCAGGGCATTAGTGCATTGTCTGATACAAAATGTCCTAAGTGGAGGAACTAACCTTTTACAGTAAAGTGCCAGTACATTAGTGCCTTATCTCTTACAAAATGTCTTAGATAGAGAAACTAACCATTTGGAGTAAAGTGCCAGGGCATTAGTACATTGTCTGACACAAAATGTCTTATATAGAGGAACTAACCATTTGTAGTAAAGTGCCAGTGCATTAGTGTATTTTCTAATACAAAATGTCTTAAATAGTGGAACTAACCATTTGCGACGAGTTACCCTTGTCTTTATGCAAAAAAGCATGAAGACCTTTATCGTACCACAACCCCCATATTTGGAAATACGAAGCTCATGGCTCACAGGGTCTGTGTTAAACTGTGACAAAACTTTGGGATAGTTCCTAGTATGAATTTAACACATAAAGCGTAACCTACGTCCTGCTGCATACAATCAAGGGAATACTCAAGTTCAGGTTATTGTTTTGGTAAAAGATATCTAGAGGTCAATGATGATGTCATTGAGGTCTTAATCAATTAAAAAAACTTGTGTGACCAATATACCTCTTTAACTTGTTTGATTGCACTGAAGTAAATTATAGGAGAATGGTTCCAAAGACGGTCAAACCCTAAATCCATAAGATCTTTTTTTCAAGATGTGCTGCTCACAAGTTAATATAGGAATTACTTATTTTAAGCTACTTAAGTATATTTCCCCATAGTGGTTACTATTTAAATACAGCCAGTACAGCACAGGGCTTAACCCATGATGTCAGAGCTTGGACTGATGCCCATTTTCATGAACAAAAGCACTAGCAGGATGCAAGGGTCCAACTAATAAGGTCCTTAAAATAATATTTTTGATCATCTGCAATTCCCTAGTTTTGGTATGACCCCATAGCTCAGCCCCATGGATTGCTGTGCCTGATGCCTACTGCCTTCTGCCTTCTGCCTATACACGTGTAATATTACACCAGGAGATCAACTACCAGTTTTATGTTTAAGGCACAGTACATTACTGGATATCTGTCTTAATACGATAGCAGACATTTCTTATTAAACATGCCAATTTAATTAATAGCTGGCACTGTACCAGGAAACAGTTTGTTACTGCACCTTGGAGTTCTTGGTCATCTACTACTGGGAGCCTTTGTAGGGAAGGTGGTGGCTTCATTGCCATTATTTTACTATAGACAGTATTAATTAGCAAAATATCCCCTTGCAATATTTCTGTGCATAGCCTTTTGTGTCAGAATGACCTCCACTGCACCATATGGAAAAAGAAGAATAGTTATCTTGTTATTGCACAGCTTTGGTAATTTAGAATTGTTTTTGTCTGGATGTATTCCAGCATCCTTAAGGAAAATGCTAAATAAAAGTTAGGCTAAAACACATCCTTGACATACACCTGAGGGAACAGAGAAGGTTTTACCATATTTCCCAGATGCCCCCATTTGGGACAAATGCATTGATTTCCATTGAAGGTCTTCAGCTGTTTGCAACAGTGTTTTTCCAAGTACGAACTTGTGTAGTACTTGTTATAGTGTCAATCTGTTCACTAGGTCAAATGCCAATTTGAAGTTGATAAAAGGCAGATACACTGGGACTTTCATTCTTTTGGCGTATTTAGCAGAAATCATACGTAGCCTAATAGCCTGATTAAATGTACAAATTCTGTTCTGAAGCCAGCTGCAGCACCAGTAAGAACTACATTTGTGGCAACCCAGCTGTGCAACCTATTTAGTAGCACACGGCCACAAATCTCACACAGGCCATCTAAAAGGGATATTGGCCTATATTTGGATGGATCCATTCTACAGCCCTTCTTTTGCAGGGCCATCAGAAAGATAGGACACCAAGATGCTGGGATGGAATAAGTTGCCAGGACTGAACTGAATGTTTGTGTTAAAACATCTGCCCATAGTTTAGCATCAGCACAAGTCATATCGACTGGTACAAAGTCTGGTCTTGGGGCTTTGTTAGGTCTCTGGTATAATATGTCTCTCTCTGTCTTGGGCAGAAATTTTTTAGGATGGCATTCTGCTTCTCAGCACCGATGGCACCCTGTTAAGTTATAGGAGTTCTCATCGGCCCTGCTTCTGTATTACTTCCACCAAAAGGTTTCTTAAAATGTTCGACCCATATATCGACACCAATATGATGCACTTGCTTATTTGTCCTCCTGCCCCCCACAATACGCCTTAGAAATTAGTGCCAAAAATCGTTTGGGGTCTTTCTCAGTAGTCGCAAATATAACATCCTCCCAAGAGTTCATTAGACTTACAGATTTGTTCTTTGGTAAGGTTTTATATTCTCTCCTTAAATTCTTAAAAGGCTCTTTTTCAGATGGTGCAAAATGTTGTGAGATTTGAGCTTTATATAGCATTCTCTTTTTAACTCTGCATTCTGCATCATGGCAAATAGGATTCTTATTTACGATTTCTTTGTAAGGGTCTGATGTTGGCCAGAAATCAGATAATTTCCCATTACTTCATTGTATGCATTCAAGATGACATTATGCTCGCCAATTTCAGGTGTACAAATAGAGGTCAATTTTTCTTTTAAATTGTCCAGTAACAACATTCCCTCATTACAATATCTTTCCACATTCCATTGGATTGCTCTTATATTATTAGTTGGTAAAACATCAGGGGAGTATGTAGTACTGTCTATAACCTTAAATTTAGATTTTATACTTGTTACCAAAGGAGAGTGGCTGCTTGCTAGTTCCTGTATAAACCTCATGTTGGGAACATGTCTCCAAAATTGTATGTAAATCACAGGTAGTCAATTAGGCGTGATCACCTATTGCATCTAAAGGTTGGAAATGCCTGGCTTAAGTATAAAACAGAGAATAGTTAATTAACAAATTTACAAAGTACTTGCCTCTCTTCAATTGATCAAATCTAGTTTTTTTGTCAAAACTGGAGCTGGGATTCCCCAACTTCCTTCCTCCATGATAGTTACCTCTTCCAAAGTTCCCAAGGCCAGTGCAATATTACATCACCACAGACCATCGGTATATATTGATCTGATGGGTTTACAGTAGATTTTATTTTATTTACTAGCAGTTCTACAATTTTCAAAAAGCCAAGGCTATCCAGATTATGGCCAGTTTGACTATAGACATTCACAGTAGTGACAGTTTGACTTATTGGTCTAGCAAGTAAAATATTTGTTGGTGCCTTTAAAATAAGCAGCTGTTGTGCATGACAATCTAACTTTAAAGAAACCAATGTTAACAGGCCCCAAATAGGGCCCCCCTTTAAGGATTCAATTACTGCTATTTTATATTCCAAAATTCATCGCAACTAAATCCACATCATTTTCTCATCAACTCAAGTCTCCTGAAAGCAATATATTATATATCATGTGATTTAACAAGAGTTAACCCATCAGGGACATCACATTTAGGGATTAAGCCAGCAATATTCCAAGATAGAATTGACATTTTATAGACAGGAACTACTTCTTTCTATATCCCAAGATGATTAGTTGGCTTAGGAGATGTGGGGCTTGATGTACTAAAATGAAGGGATCAAATCTGTAGGAAGCTGGCTCTGTATATACTATATCAAAATGAGATATAGAGGGTCATTCTGACCCTGGCGGCCGCCACCGACCCGGGAGCACCGCTGTAGGAAAGTACCATCTTGCCTGGCATGTTACCCCCCTTTTTCACTGTATATATGTTGTTTTAGTTGTATGTGTCACTGGGACCCTGGTAACCCAGGGCCCCAGTGCTCATAAGTGTGCCTGAATGTGTTACCTGTGTAGTGACTAACTGTCTCACTGAGGCTCTGCTAATCAGAACCTCAGTGGTTATGCTCTCTCATTTCTTTCCAAATTGTCACTGACAGGCTAGTGACCATTTTTACCAATTTACATTGGCTTACTGGAACACCCTTATAATTCCCTAGTATATGGTACTGAGGTACCCAGGGTATTGGGGTTCCAGGAGATCCCTATGGGCTGCAGCATTTCTTTTGCCACCCATAGGGAGCTCTGACAATTCTTACACAGGCCTGCCACTGCAGCCTGAGTGAAATAACGTCCACGTTATTTCACAGCCATTTTACACTGCACTTAAGTAACTTATAAGTCACCTATATGTCTAACCTTTACCTGGTAAAGGTTAGGTGCAAAGTTACTTAGTGTGAGGGCACCCTGGCACTAGCCAAGGTGCCCCCACATTGTTCAGAGCCAATTCACTGAACTTTGTGAGTGCGGGGACACCATTACACGCGTGCACTACATATAGGTCACTACCTATATGTAGCTTCACCATGGTAACTCCGAATATGGCCATGTAACATGTCTATGATCATGGAATTGCCCCCTCTATGCCATCCTGGCATTGTTGGTACAATTCCATGATCCCAGTGGTCTGTAGCACAGACCCTGGTACTGCCAAACTGCCCTTCCTGGGGTTTCTCTGCAGCTGCTGCTGCTGCCAACCCCTCAGACAGGCAGCTGCCCTCCTGGGGTCCAGCCAGGCCTGGCCCAGGATGGCAGAACAAAGAACTTCCTCTGAGAGAGGGTGTAACACCCTCTCCCTTTGGAAAATGGTGTGAAGGCAGGGGAGGTGTAGCCTCCCCCAGCCTCTGGAAATGCTTTGTTGGGCACAGATGTGCCCAATTCTGCATAAGCCAGTCTACACCGGTTCAGGGACCCCTTAGCCCCTGCTCTGGCGCGAAACTGGACAAAGGAAAGGGGAGTGACCACTCCCCTGACCTGCACCTCCCCTGGGAGGTGTCCAGAGCTCCTCCAGTGTGCTCCAGACCTCTGCCATCTTGGAAACAGAGGTGCTGCTGGCACACTGGACTGCTCTGAGTCGCCAGTGCCACCAGGTGACGTCAGAGACTCCTTGTGATAGGCTCCTTCAGGTGTTAGTAGCCTTTCCTCTCTCCTAGGTAGCCAAACCCTCTTTTCTGGCTATTTAGGGTCTCTGTCTCTGGGGAAACTTTAGATAACGAATGCATGAGCTCAGCCGAGTTCCTCTGCATCTCCCTCTTCACCTTCTGATAAGGAATCGACCGCTGACCGCGCTGGAAGCCTGCAAACCTGCAACATAGTAGCAAAGACGACTACTGTAACTCTGTAACGCTGATCCTGCCGCCTTCTCGACTGTTTTCCTGCTTGTGCATGCTGTGGGGGTAGTCTGCCTCCTCTCTGCACCAGAAGCTCCGAAGAAATCTCCCGTGGGTCGACGGAATCTTCCCCCTGCAACCGCAGGCACCAAAAAGCTGCATTACCGGTCCCTTGGGTCTCCTCTCAGCACGACGAGCGAGGTCCCTCGAATCCAGCGACACCGTCCAAGTGACCCCCACAGTCCAGTGACTCTTCAGCCCAAGTTTGGTGGAGGTAAGTCCTTGCCTCACCTCGCTGGGCTGCATTGCTGGGAACCGCGACTTTGCAAGCTACTCCGGCCCCTGTGCACTTCCGGCGGAAATCCTTCGTGCACAGCCAAGCCTGGGTCCACGGCACTCTAACCTGCATTGCACGACTTTCTAAGTTGGTCTCCGGCGACGTGGGACTCCTTTGTGCAACTTCGGCGAGCACCGTTTCACGCATCCTCGTAGTGCCTGTTTCTGGCACTTCTCCGGGTGCTACCTGCTTCAGTGAGGGCTCTTTGTCTTGCTCGATGTCCCCTCTCTCTGCAGGTCCAATGTGCGACCTTCTGGTCCCTCCTGGGCCCCAGCAGCGTCCAAAAACGCCAAACGCACGATTTGCGTGTAGCAAGGCTTGTTGGCGTCCATCCGGCGGGAAAACACTTCTGCACGACTCTCCAAGGCGTGGGGGATCCATCCTCCAAAGGGGAAGTCTCTAGCCCTTGTCGTTCCTGCAGTATTCACAGTTCTTCAGCCTAGTAAGAGCTTCTTTGCACCAACCGCTGGCATTTCTTGGGCATCTGCCCATCTCCGAGCTGCTTGTGACTTTTGGACTTGGTCCCCTTGTTCCACAGGTACCCTCAGTCAGGAATCCATCGTTGTTGCATTGCTGATTTGTGTTTTCCTTGCATTCTCCCTCTAACACGACTATTTTGTCCTTAGGGGAACTTTAGTGCACTTTGCACTCACTTTTCAGGGTCTTGGGGAGGGTTATTTTGCTAACTCTCACTATTTTCTAATAGTCCCAGCGACCCTCTACAAGGTCACATAGGTTTGGGGTCCATTCGTGGTTCGCATTCCACTTTTGGAGTATATGGTTTGTGTTGCCCCTATCCCTATGTTTCCCCATTGCATCCTATTGTAACTATACATTGTTTGCACTGTTTTCTAAGACTATACTGCATATTTTTGCTATTGTGTATATATATCTTGTGTATATTTCCTATCCTCTCACTGAGGGTACACTCTAAGATACTTTGGCATATTGTCATAAAAATAAAGTACCTTTATTTTTAGTATAACTGTGTATTGTGTTTTCTTATGATATTGTGCATATGACACTAAGTGGTACTGTAGTAGCTTCACACGTCTCCTAGTTCAGCCTGAGCTGCTTTGCTAAGCTACCATTATCTATCAGCCTAAGCTGCTAGACACCCTATACACTAATAAGGGATAACTGGGCCTGGTGCAAGGTGCAAGTACCCCTTGGTACTCACTACAAGCCAGTCCAGCCTCCTACATTGGTTGTGCAGCGGTGGGATAAGTGCTTTGAGACTACTTACCACTCTTGTCATTGTACTTTTCATAAGAGAAAAATATACAAAACAAGGTCAGTGTATATACACATAGCCAAAAAGTTTTGCATTTCCTCTTTTCACTCTTTTCTAAGTGCTGAAAAGTACTTCTAAACTTTCAAAAAGTTCTTAAAAGTTTAAAAAGTTTTTTTTCTGTCTTTCCAAAAAAGTTCTGAAAACTTTTTTCTCTTTGTCTATCACTTTAACTCTCTCTAAAAATGTCTGGCACAGGCCAAAAAGTTGAACTGTCCAAACTTGCATATGATCACCTTAGCTGGAAAGGAGCAAGGAGTCTCTGCATAGAGAGAGGTTTGAGTGTAGGGAAGAATCCTTCCTTAGAACTGTTAATTAATATGCTTAGAGTACAGGATAAGGCCATAAGTGCCCAATCTGTAGAAAAAGTAGCTAATGGTTCTCAATCTGATCCAGGGACTCCCCCAGGAAAAGGTTCAGGAAAGAAACTTCTCAGCCTGCCCATTACTAGACAGTCTAGCATAGTTGGTACAGAGGTTGAATCACATCATACTGATGATGTGCTCTCACATTATGCTGGTAGCCAAGCTGTTAGGGTGCCCTTGGTAAGGGACAGGTCTCCTTCTGTTCATTCCCATCATACCTCTGTATCTAGAAATGTCCCTCCCACCCACCCTGATGACAGATTGTTAGAAAGGGAGCTCAATAGATTGAGAGTGGAGCAAACCAGACGGAAGCTCAAGAAGCAACAGCTGGATTTGGATAGACAGTCTTTAGAAATAGAGAGGGAAAGACAGAAGATGGGTTTAGATACCCATGGTGGCAGCAGCAGTATTCCCCATAGTCATCCTGCAAAAGAGCATGATTCCAGGAATCTGCATAAGATAGTTCCCCCTTACAAGGAGGGGGATGACATTAACAAGTGGTTTGCTGCACTTGAGAGGGCCTGTGCTGTACAGGATGTCCCTCAAAAGCAGTGGGCTGCTATCCTATGGCTATCATTTACTGGAAAAGGTAGGGATAGGCTCCTTACTGTAAAAGAAAATGATGCTAACAATTTCCAAGTTCTTAAGAATGCACTCCTGGATGGTTATGGCTTAACCACTGAACAGTACAGGATAAAGTTCAGAGATACCAAAAAGGAGTCTTCACAAGACTGGGTTGATTTCATTGACCAGGCAGTGAAGGCCTTGGAGGGGTGGTTACATGGCAGTAAAGTTACTGATTATGACAGCCTGTATAACTTGATCCTGAGAGAGCATATTCTTAATAATTGTGTGTCTGATTTGTTGCACCAGTACTTGGTGGACTCTGATCTGACCTCTCCCCAAGAATTGGGAAAGAAGGCAGACAAATGGGTCAGAACAAGAGTGAACAGAAAAGTTCATACAGGGGGTGACAAAGATGGCAACAAAAAGAAGGATGGTAAGTCTTCTGACAAGGGTGGGGACAAATCTAAAAATGAGTCTTCATCAGGCCCACAAAAACACTCTGGTGGGGGTGGTGGGTCCAAATCCTCCTTTAATCAGAACAAGGAAAAGAAACCATGGTGCTATTTATGTAAGATAAAAGGCCATTGGACAACAGATCCCAGTTGTCCAAAGAAAGGCACCACAGCTCCTACCACTACAACCCCTACTGCTACACCTAGTGTCCCTACTAATAGCAGTGGTGGTGGGAGCAAACCTACTAATAGCCAATCCAAGGGAGTAGCTGGGCTCACTTTTGGTAATTTAGTTGGGGTTGGTCTGATTAGGGAGACCACAGAGGCTACTTTAGTCTCTGAAGGGGCTATTGATTTAGCCACTTTGGTTGCTTGCCCCCATAACTTGGAGAAGTACAAGCAACTAACCCTAATAAATGGTGTTGAGGTCCAGGCCTACAGGGACACAGGTGCCAGTGTCACAATGGTGATTGAGAAACTGGTGCACCCTGAACAACACATACTTGGACACCAGTACCAAGTAACCGATGCTCACAACATAACACAAAGCCACCCCATGGCTGTTGTAAATCTCAACTGGGGGGGGGTATCTGGTCCAAAGAAAGTTGTGGTAGCTTCAGATTTACCTGTAGACTGTCTATTAGGGAACGATTTGGAGACATCAGCTTGGTCAGATGTGGAGTTGGAGGCCCATGCAGCAATGCTGGGCATCCCAGGGCATATTTTTGCTTTGACAAGGGCTCAGGCCAAAAAGCAAAAAGGACAGGGAAGCTTGGATCCTGGAACAATGGACCAAGTGCTCCCTAAAGCTAGGGCTAGTAGAAGCAAACCACTTCCTACTATCCCTCCCTCTACAGTGGATTCTACTTCTGAGGAAGAAGAATTCCCTCCCTGTGCAGAACCTACACCAGAGGAGCTGGAAGCAGAGACTGCTGAGCTTTTGGGTGAAGGGGGGCCTGCCAGAGAGGAGCTGAGTGTGGCACAGCAAACATGTCCCACATTAGAGGGTCTCAGACAGCAAGCTGTCAAACAGGCTAATGGGGATGTCAGTGACTCACACAGAGTTTACTGGGAAGACAACCTCTTGTACACTGAGCATAGGGATCCTAAACCTGGAGCAGCCAGGAGATTAGTGATTCCCCAGGAGTACAGAAAGTTCCTCCTAACACTGGCACATGACATTCCCTTAGCTGGGCACCTGGGTCAAATGAAAACTTGGGACAGATTGGTACCATTGTTTCATTGGCCTAGGATGTCTGAGGACACAAAAGAATTTTGTAAGTCCTGTGAAACCTGTCAAGCCAGTGGCAAGACAGGTGGCACTCCAAAGGCACCCCTTATCCCACTGCCTGTGGTTGGGGTTCCCTTTGAAAGGGTAGGGGTTGACATAGTTGGCCCCCTTGACCCTCCTACTGCTTCAGGCAATAGGTTTATCTTGGTGGTAGTGGACCATGCCACAAGATATCCTGAAGCTATTCCTTTAAGGACCACTACAGCTCCTGCAGTGTCAAAGGCCCTCCTGGGAATATTTTCCAGGGTTGGCTTCCCAAAGGAAGTAGTATCAGACAGAGGAAGCAATTTCATGTCTGCATTCTTAAAGGCCATGTGGAAGGAGTGTGGTGTAACTTACAAGTTCACAACACCCTATCATCCACAAACAAATGGACTGGTGGAGAGATTTAATAAAACTCTCAAAGGCATGATTATGGGACTCCCTGAAAAACTCCGCAGGAGATGGGATATCCTTCTACAATGCCTCCTTTTTGCCTACAGGGAGGTACCCCAGAAAGGAGTGGGCTTCAGCCCCTTTGAACTTCTTTTTGGACACCCTGTTAGGGGTCCACTCACACTTGTAAAGGAGGGTTGGGAACAACCTTTAAAAGCTCCTAAGCAGGATATTGTGGATTATGTACTTGGCCTCAGATCAAGGATGGCTGAGTACATGAAAAAGGCCAGTAAAAACCTTCAGGCCAGCCAAGAGCTCCAGAAGCAATGGCATGATCAGAAGGCTGTTTTGGTTCAGTACCAACCAGGGCAGAAAGTGTGGGTCTTGGAGCCTGTGGCCCCAAGAGCACTCCAAGATAAATGGAGTGGACCCCACACAATTGTTGAAAAGAAGGGTGAAGTCACCTACTTGGTTGACTTAGGCACTGCCAGGAGTCCCCTTAGGGTGCTCCATGTCAACCGCCTGAAACCCTACTATGACAGGGCTGATCTCACCCTGCTCATGGCAACAGATGAGGGACAGGAAGAAGACAGTGATCCTCTACCTGATCTCTTCTCTTCCACAGAACAAGATGCTCTTGTGGAAGGTGTAGTTTTGGCTGATTGTCTTACTGCTGAGCAGAAAGATAATTGCATAAATCTCCTAGGACAATTTTCAGAACTCTTCTCCATTGTGCCAGGCACCACTTCTTGGTGTGAGCACACTATAGATACTGGAGACAGTTTACCTGTCAAAAGTAAGATCTATAGGCAGCCTGACCATGTCAGGGACTGCATAAAGCAAGAAGTTCAGAAGATGTTGGAACTAGGAGTGGTTGAACACTCTGACAGTCCATGGGCTTCTCCTGTGGTACTGGTACCAAAACCCAATTCTAAAGATGGAAAGAAGGAAATGAGGTTTTGTGTCGACTATAGAGGTCTCAACTTGGTAACCAAAACTGATGCTCACCCTATACCCAGGGCAGATGAGCTCATAGATACACTGGCATCTGCCAAGTATCTAAGCACTTTTGATTTGACTGCAGGGTATTGGCAGATCAAATTGTCAGAAGATGCTAAATCTAAGACTGCATTTTCTACCATTGGAGGACATTACCAGTTTACTGTAATGCCTTTTGGTCTGAAAAATGCACCTGCCACTTTTCAGAGGTTGGTGAACACAGTCCTGCAAGGGCTGGAAGCTTTCAGTGCAGCATATTTGAATGATATAGCTGTCTTTAGCTCCAGCTGGGATGATCACCTGGTCCACCTTTGGAAAGTTTTGGAGTCCCTGCAAAAGGCAGGCCTCACTATCAAGGCTTCAAAGTGCCAGATAGGGCAGGGTAAGGTGGTTTATCTGGGACACCTTGTTGGTGGGGAACAGATTGCACCACTTCAGGGGAAAATCCAAACTATTATTGATTGGGTTCCCCCTACCACTCAGACTCAGGTGAGAGCCTTCCTAGGCCTCACTGGGTATTACAGGAGGTTCATTAAGAACTATGGCTCCATTGCAGCCCCTCTTAATGACCTCACATCCAAGAAAATGCCTAAAAAGGTATTATGGACAGCAAACTGTCAGAAAGCTTTTGAGGAGCTGAAGCAGGCCATGTGCTCTGCACCTGTCCTGAAAAGCCCTTGTTACTCTAAAAAATTCTATGTCCAAACTGATGCATCTGAATTAGGAGTAGGGGCAGTCCTATCACAACTTAATTCTGAGGGCCAGGATCAACCTGTTGCTTTTATTAGTAGAAGGTTGACCCCTAGAGAAAAGCGTTGGTCTGCCATTGAGAGGGAGGCCTTTGCTGTGGTCTGGGCTCTGAAGAAGTTGAGGCCATACCTGTTTGGCACTCACTTCATTGTTCAGACAGACCACAAACCTCTACTTTGGCTAAAACAAATGAAAGGTGAAAATCCTAAATTGTTGAGGTGGTCCATATCCCTACAGGGAATGGACTATACAGTGGAACATAGACCTGGGAGTAGCCACTCCAATGCAGATGGACTCTCCAGATATTTCCACTTAGACAATGAAGACTCATCAGGTAATGGCTAGTCTTATTGTCCTTCGTTTGGGGGGGGGTTGTGTAGGAAAGTACCATCTTGCCTGGCATGTTACCCCCATTTTTCACTGTATATATGTTGTTTTAGTTGTATGTGTCACTGGGACCCTGGTAACCCAGGGCCCCAGTGCTCATAAGTGTGCCTGAATGTGTTACCTGTGTAGTGACTAACTGTCTCACTGAGGCTCTGCTAATCAGAACCTCAGTGGTTATGCTCTCTCATTTCTTTCCAAATTGTCACTGACAGGCTAGTGACCATTTTTACCAATTTACATTGGCTTACTGGAACACCCTTATAATTCCCTAGTATATGGTACTGAGGTACCCAGGGTATTGGGGTTCCAGGAGATCCCTATGGGCTGCAGCATTTCTTTTGCCACCCATAGGGAGCTCTGACAATTCTTACACAGGCCTGCCACTGCAGCCTGAGTGAAATAACGTCCACGTTATTTCACAGCCATTTTACACTGCACTTAAGTAACTTATAAGTCACCTATATGTCTAACCTTTACCTGGTAAAGGTTAGGTGCAAAGTTACTTAGTGTGAGGGCACCCTGGCACTAGCCAAGGTGCCCCCACATTGTTCAGAGCCAATTCACTGAACTTTGTGAGTGCGGTGACACCATTACACGCGTGCACTACATATAGGTCACTACCTATATGTAGCTTCACCATGGTAACTCCGAATATGGCCATGTAACATGTCTATGATCATGGAATTGCCCCCTCTATGCCATCCTGGCATTGTTGGTACAATTCCATGATCCCAGTGGTCTGTAGCACAGACCCTGGTACTGCCAAACTGCCCTTCCTGGGGTTTCTCTGCAGCTGCTGCTGCTGCCAACCCCTCAGACAGGCAGCTGCCCTCCTGGGGTCCAGCCAGGCCTGGCCCAGGATGGCAGAACAAAGAACTTCCTCTGAGAGAGGGTGTAACACCCTCTCCCTTTGGAAAATGGTGTGAAGGCAGGGGAGGAGTAGCCTCCCCCAGCCTCTGGAAATGCTTTGTTGGGCACAGATGTGCCCAATTCTGCATAAGCCAGTCTACACCGGTTCAGGGACCCCTTAGCCCCTGCTCTGGCGCGAAACTGGACAAAGGAAAGGGGAGTGACCACTCCCCTGACCTGCACCTCCCCTGGGAGGTGTCCAGAGCTCCTCCAGTGTGCTCCAGACCTCTGCCATCTTGGAAACAGAGGTGCTGCTGGCACACTGGACTGCTCTGAGTGGCCAGTGCCACCAGGTGACGTCAGAGACTCCTTGTGATAGGCTCCTTCAGGTGTTAGTAGCCTTTCCTCTCTCCTAGGTAGCCAAACCCTCTTTTCTGGCTATTTAGGGTCTCTGTCTCTGGGGAAACTTTAGATAACGAATGCATGAGCTCAGCCGAGTTCCTCTGCATCTCCCTCTTCACCTTCTGATAAGGAATTGACCGCTGACCGCGCTGGAAGCCTGCAAACCTGCAACATAGTAGCAAAGACGACTACTGCAACTCTGTAACGCTGATCCTGCCGCCTTCTCGACTGTTTTCCTGCTTGTGCATGCTGTGGGGGTAGTCTGCCTCCTCTCTGCACCAGAAGCTCCGAAGAAATCTCCCGTGGGTCGACGGAATCTTCCCCCTGCAACCGCAGGCACCAAAAAGCTGCATTACCGGTCCCTTGGGTCTCCTCTCAGCACGACGAGCGAGGTCCCTCGAATCCAGCGACACCGTCCAAGTGACCCCCACAGTCCAGTGACTCTTCAGCCCAAGTTTGGTGGAGGTAAGTCCTTGCCTCACCTCGCTGGGCTGCATTGCTGGGAACCGCGACTTTGCAAGCTACTCCGGCCCCTGTGCACTTCCGGCGGAAATCCTTCGTGCACAGCCAAGCCTGGGTCCACGGCACTCTAACCTGCATTGCACGACTTTCTAAGTTGGTCTCCGGCGACGTGGGACTCCTTTGTGCAACTTCGGCGAGCACCGTTTCAAGCATCCTCGTAGTGCCTGTTTCTGGCACTTCTCCGGGTGCTACCTGCTTCAGTGAGGGCTCTTTGTCTTGCTCGACGTCCCCTCTCTCTGCAGGTCCAATTTGCGACCTTCTGGTCCCTCCTGGGCCCCAGCAGCGTCCAAAAACGCCAAACGCACGATTTGCGTGTAGCAAGGCTTGTTGGCGTCCATCCGGCGGGAAAACACTTCTGCACAACTCTCCAAGGGGTGGGGGATCCATCCTCCAAAGGGGAAGTCTCTAGCCCTTGTCGTTCCTGCAGTATTCACAGTTCTTCAGCCTAGTAAGAGCTTCTTTGCACCAACCGCTGGCATTTCTTGGGCATCTGCCCATCTCCGAGCTGCTTGTGACTTTTGGACTTGGTCCCCTTGTTCCACAGGTACCCTCAGTCAGGAATCCATCGTTGTTGCATTGCTGATTTGTGTTTTCCTTGCATTCTCCCTCTAACACGACTATTTTGTCCTTAGGGGAACTTTAGTGCACTTTGCACTCACTTTTCAGGGTCTTGGGGAGGGTTATTTTGCTAACTCTCACTATTTTCTAATAGTCCCAGCGACCCTCTACAAGGTCACATAGGTTTGGGGTCCATTCGTGGTTCGCATTCCACTTTTGGAGTATATGGTTTGTGTTGCCCCTATCCCTATGTTTCCCCATTGCATCCTATTGTAACTATACATTGTTTGCACTGTTTTCTAAGACTATACTGCATATTTTTGCTATTGTGTATATATATCTTGTGTATATTTCCTATCCTCTCACTGAGGGTACACTCTAAGATACTTTGGCATATTGTCATAAAAATAAAGTACCTTTATTTTTAGTATAACTGTGTATTGTGTTTTCTTATGATATTGTGCATATGACACTAAGTGGTACTGTAGTAGCTTCACACGTCTCCTAGTTCAGCCTGAGCTGCTTTGCTAAGCTACCATTATCTATCAGCCTAAGCTGCTAGACACCCTAAACACTAATAAGGGATAACTGGGCCTGGTGCAAGGTGCAAGTACCCCTTGGTACTCACTACAAGCCAGTCCAGCCTCCTACAACCGCCAACAGGCTGGCGGTGCTCCAACGAGCATTCTGACCGCGGCGGTTCAGCCGCGGTCAGAAGCGGAAAGTCAGCGGTATCCCGCCGACTTTCCGCTGCTCGTGTGAATCCTCCATGGCTGCGGAGCGCGCTCCGCAGCCATGAGGATTCCGACCCCCCCTACCGCCATCCTGTTCATGGCAGGAAAGCCGCCATGAACAGGATGGCGGTAGGGGGGGTCGCGGGGCCCCTGGGGGCCCCTGCCGTGCCCATGCCAATGGCATGGGCACGGCAGGGGCCCCCGTAAGAGGGCCCCGCAAAGTATTTCAGTGTCTGCCTTGCAGACACTGAAATACGCGACGGGTGCCACTGCACCCGTCGCACTTTCCCACTCCGCCGGCTCGATTACGAGCCGGCATCCTCGTGGGAAGGTCGTTTTCCCCTGGGCTGGCGGGCGGTTTTTCAGCAACCGCCCGCCAGCCCAGGGGAAAACTTGTAATACCCGCCGCGGTCTTTTGACCGCGGCGCGGTATTTCGGAGGGGGGAATTCTGGCGGGCGGCCTCCGCCGCCCGCCAACATTGGAATGACCCCCATAGTGTGCACAGAGTCCAGGGGTTCCCCAGAGGCTTGCGGAGGTAATAATAGATAATACTAATGCTCTGTTTGTGGTAGTGTGGTCGAGCAGTTAGGCTTACCAGATGTTAGTGTTAAGCATTTGTTGTACACACACAAGCAATAGAAGAAACACACACTCAATGACTTAACTCCAGACCAATAAGATTTTTTGTAGAAAAATATGTTTTTGTTACTTTATTACTAGAACCACAAGATTCAGTTCAGAAGTAAATACTGCTGCAGGTAAGTACTTAGCATAGACATCAATGTAACTTTGTTTTACTTTAGTCAAGTAAACCGTTTTTAAGAAAAACACAGAATATCTATTTCAAAAGTGGACACTGCATTTTCTGAACAGTTCCTGGAGAAAGAAAGTACAGTAGAGTTTTAGAGGTAAGTAGACAACTTACAGTTCCAGTCTCCGGGATTTAGGTAGTCCGTCATTGGGGGTTCAAGTTAACCCCAAACACCCACCACCAGCAACACGGGGTCGGTCGGGTGCAGAGGTCAAAGTTGAGTAATTTTTATGTGAGCTCCTATGGAGACGGGGTACTCGGAATTCGGTCTACCAGCAGGAAAGTACCTGTGACTCGGAGGGCAGACCAGGGGTGTTCAAGAGAGCACTGGAGGGGCCCCAAGTAGGCACCAATCCCACACCCTCAGTGGCACTGGGGTGGCTGGGTGCTAGGTGCAAACAGGTCGCCGGGTTTCCAATGAAACTCTATGAGGTCACTCAGGAGCAGCAGTCGAGGTCCAAGGGAGCGTCTCTGGCACACCACCGGTTGGACAGGGAAGAGGGCCACCTGTTGATCGTTACTGCACCGGGTGTTGATTACTCCAAGGCCTGGGGGCTGTGGGTGCAGTGGGTCCTTTGGCGTCGGTTATCTTCGTTCAGGGCAGTTGCAGTCAGGGGGATCCTCGGGATTCCCTCTTTAGGCATCGTCGTGGAGGGTTGGAGAGGTCAACCCAGGGTGGGGACTTGGTCGCCATAACCTGGGGGTCCTCTCTGGTCAGTTGGGCCACCTGGACTAGGGCCTTGGGCGTCGGGTGCAGGGTGGTTAGGACTCATGCTTCTGGAGTGAGGTGGGAGTCCTTTAGAAGCAGTTTCTTCTTCTTTTCTTTTAGACAGGGCCCTTGTCCACGGGAGTGTCCTGATCCTCAGTGATGCAGACAGTCCTCTGGAGGTTTTTCAGGGGTCGCTAGACCAGCAGAGCTTGTTGCTTTTCTTTTGCAGGTTCTTTGTAGCAGGAGACAGGCCAGTTGGGCTGGGGACAGGTCAGTTGTTGTCTTATTTCCTTCTCTGGTGGGGTTTCAACTAAGCAGTCCTTCTTCTTCTTGTGAGGTCATCAGGAATCTAATGAGCTGGGTTCAGGGAGGCCCTTAAATACAAGATTTGGGGTGTTTTTAGGGGTCAGAGAGCAGGACCCAATGGCTACTGTCCCTGAGGGTGGCTACACCCTTTCTGTGCCCCCTCCCTTTGGGGACGGGGGCACATTCCTATCCATATTGGTCCCTGTCCTCCAAACCAAGATGGAGGATTCTGCAGGGAGGGTGTCACCTCAGCTCTGGACACATTAGGGTTGGTCCTGCTGGGGGGCTCACTCCTCCCTGATTTCCCTACTTTTCCCACCGAACTTGCCGCCAAAAGTGGGGCTTTGTCTGGGGGCTGGGCATCTGCACTAGCTGGAGTGCCCTGGGGCATTGTAACACAAAGCCTGACCCTTTGAGGCATCACTAGGTGTTACAGTTCCTGCAGTGCAGTGCAGGCTTTGTTTCTGACCTCAAAGAGCACAAAGGCTTTCACCCCATGGTGTCAGAAACTCGTCTCTCAGTGGCAGGCTGGCACAGACCAGTCAGTCCTGCACTGAAGGATAGGGTAAAATATAGGGGACATCTCTAAGATGCCCTCTGTGTGCATTTTGTGATAAATCCCACACTGGCATCAGTGGGGTTTTATTGTGCTGAGAAGTTTGATACCAAACTTACTTCCCAGTATTCAGTGAAGCCATTATGGAACTGGGGAGTTTGTTCTGACAAACTCCCAGACCATATACTTAATATAGCTAACACTGCACTTACAATGTCTAAGAATGGTCTTAGACACTGTAGGGGCATATTGCTCATGCAGCAATGCCCTCACCTATGGTATAGTGCACCCTGCCTTAGGGCTGTAAGGCCTGCTAGAGGGGTGACTCACCTATTCCACAGGCAGTATTTGGTGGGCATGGTACCCTGAGGGGGATGCCATGTCGACTTTGCCTTTTTCTCCCCACCAACACATACAATCTGCAATGGCAGTGTGCATGTGTTAGGTAAGGGCTCCCTCAGGGTGGCACAACACATGCTTCAACCCTTAGGGACCGTCCCTAGTCATAGGTCCATTGGTATCACTGGTACCTCTTACAAGGGACTTATCTGTGTGCCAGAGGTGTGCCAACTGTGGAAACAATGGTACATTTTTGGTAAAAGAACACTGGTGCTGGGGACTGGTTAGCAGGATCCCAGCACACTCTTAGTCAAGTCAGCATGAATATGAGGCAAAAAGTGTGTGTTTACTGCAAACAAGGAGTCATTTTCCAACACAATTCCTCTAATGTTCTTAAATCTTCAGAAAGTCAAGCTTCAAAAAGCCAAGTCCACACATTATCTACCTCACTTTCCTCTTGGGACACACTATTAGTGCTAAGCTCTGTTTTTCCACCACTCTGGTACTTTCTCCTCTAGGTACAATCATATAGTCTTAGCCTCATCCTTGATGTAACCAGCCAATCTAAAAGCCCCTTTGGGTCAGAGCCTTGCTGATATAGCTTTAGTTATAGTCTTAGCGATGATCATTGTGTCTTCTTGATGTTTTTGTTCAAAGTTTTGTTCAAGAACTTCAATTTGTCGAATCATATCAATGCCTTTACTATGGAGATGATACACATTGTCCATATTGAGCTTAAGGATCACAGCCAATCGAAATCCGACCTCAGTTATCTGGTGGTTAGTCTGTTGATTAAACTGATTCCTGGTACCTATTTGTGGTTTAACATATTTTATGTCAAGTGAGTTGATCAATCGCAATGGTAGGATTGAATAAAAAAATATTTAACAAAGAAGATCTGTTCATTGGGCTGTTGCCAGATGGACCCAGAAAAAGGTCTACAAAACCATAAGTTAGGGTCTTTCTGATAAATTCAATATTTCAGACTACAGAATAGATTTGACAAAAGCAACTGCAACACTCTTTCGTTGGTAGGATGATGCCAATCAAATGAGGGTGACAGAATAGAGAATGTTACTGTTGGACTTCGAGTCAATTTACTGCGGTTCTAGGTAAAGTTGATGGGGTAATTACTTGCTTGGATGTGGCCATTGGAAATACATTGCCATTGTTGTCAGAGTTTGCCTTTTGCACAGCTTCTAGATTTTTTTGTAACTTTTTAAATGCTAACCTGCGTCGTCTTGATCTTTTTCTTGTATTCTTGGCTCTTGGTAGGAGTAATTTGGTTTGTGTGCCACTGTTAATGGCATTTTGTTCTTTTGTACAACATTGGCGAAACCAACTAAGGGATATGGTTACCCAGTTATGTTCTGCGAAGAGTTTCTTCAAATGATTCACTGGGTCATTTCCCCCAAGAGGTTTATTTGCCCTTGTTCCTTTTTCTCTAACTCTGTTTGTGGTATTGTTTTTACGTAAATCAACTTCATTTATCATAATACCAGCCTTATTATGATACGAATTACCTGGAAAAAGTCCTGGCCTTTATTTTCTATTGCAGTGTCTGTAATAAGCTCTTTACAGGGTGTCTTAATCACCAGATACTCACCATTAAGATCCATCACATCACTTGGTCTTATACTACTACTGCTGCCCCCATCCAGTGCTACTGACTAATGACGTGTCCGCCCAATCACTGTAACTAGGTTGTTGCTTAAGCAAGTCTGCTTGCATCAAGAAATTAACCTTCGACTCCTGCTAGGGTTTGAATTTGCAGGATTAATGTCATCAAAACACACATATTTTCACTGATCATCAAAATCCTAGACAAAGGGTTTGTAGGTGTTCCATTCACCAGTGAGAGCTGCCATCTTTTTATCCCTATGGCTACTGGGAAGTATCACCAGTGTATTGAGTACTGGAACCTGAACTCCATCACAATTTGGAATTGCCATCCTCTCCCTTTCATTTCAGTAATAAACAGTTCTTCAGTACTCTAAAAGACAGGGAACTGTTAGCCATCAAGGAAGCCAACAAGATAACAATGTGGACAGATCCTGAGAATTCTTTATATTTGACATTGTGCTGTTGGTCCTTCTTCTTTTCTCATTTTCACTACCATATAATATATCGTCCTGGTCACCATCATGGAAAAGCTGATCCCCAATCCAGGCAAGCAGAGGAAGAAGAGCATATTCGCTATTGCCATAGTACCAGAGAATGTCTTTGAATGATTTCTAAAGCAAGTGCCAGAAGAGCAATCCATTGGCAATGTTTAAAGGTTACAACAGGAATCTAATACACAACAGAAATGGGCCTTGCTGTATCGAGGCAATACTTTGTATTGTCCTTGCAAAAAGTTACAAGATGAAGTTTTGTACTGGTAGCATGACTCTCCACTGGCCAGTCATTCTGCTCTCAAGATCAAGAAGGGTGACATTTTTTGATTTTTCGAATGTGAGAAATATAGGTTCAGATTCAGAGTTGTGTGCAAGGAAAATCACTTCACGCTGAACCAGCTGGATTACATCAAACACTAGCCATGCCACAAAAAACTTTGACTTCTCTTTCAATTAATTTTATTGTTGAACTTCCAAATTTACAAGGATTTATATCACTTTTAGTCATTAAAGATCTTCTAAACTGGGTCATTTTATTCCTATAAAGCAATTCGCCACAGCAGTAGAATTAGCCTAGGCTTTCTCTGATGGCATCTATCAACATCATGTCCTCCATAGTCCATAATTATTGATAGGGGATATCAATTCACAGAATACCTCTGGACTTAACTAATGAAGAAGATAGGCACTGTCCATTTATATTTATGTGCGATCACTCCCAGACTGATGGACAAACAGAGAGTGTTAATCAATCCGATGAGCAATACCTTAAATGCTTTCTGATGAATCATCCATCGGGATGCTCTAGAAGGATAGCTCTTGACGAATTTGTTTAGAATAACACTTTGCACTGCTCTTTAGGGACATCCCCCTTTTTCTGCACTTTTGACATTCATCCTTTCATGTTACCATCTTTACTTTGCAGTCACACACTTATTGTGTAATCATTCAACAAACAGTAGAACAACACTTATTGAAGGCCAAGGCAGCTTACAAACATTATCCATATCTACACCATCAGACTCCTCCTTCCTATCCTAACTGTAACTCTTCATTAAATTTACATCTGATATTTACATCCAGATGCATAGACCCTTTAGAAATCTTTGGGCTAGTTGTGAAGGCAGAGGGTAGATTTCTACTCCCTATTAAGTGGCAAATGCATGCTGTTGTTCATATATCGTGGATTAAATCTGGTGGTACTTGTACAGAGGTTACTTCCTTCACCTGATGCATGCTTGATGGGGCACTTGAGTATGAAGTAGAATCCATTGTAGACTCCTGGATACGTCATAGATGATTGCAACATCTAATCATCTGTAAGAGGTATGACATTTTAGTGAGCTCTTGGGAACCAAACTCATTTGTTTGTGCACCTCCGTTGGTCCACCAGTTCCACAAACATTTCCTTAATAAAGCAAACAGTCTTGCAGGTCTTCCGAAGTAGGTTGTTCAGGGGGTTTGCAGCCAGGATTTCAAACCAAAATTGATGAGGGAAGTGTAGACATATACCTTTACTGAAGCTGAGATCAGTTCAGACCCACTATCACTGCATCACAACCCAAAATTCCCCATTCAGACAGAGAAGGGCCTGGAAACTATGACGTATTGGGAAATGGCATCTAGGAAAGACTAGATCAATAACTGTCGTGAGGGTGGGAACTTGCTGGATTCAGTAACTACTTCTGCATCAATACTTGTAGATGGCACACATGTCTCCTTGCCTGGCACCAATTCAGAGTTGTATTGGCTCTCTGCTCCAGCTCAGTTTCCTGTCCACTTGACCTTGTGTTCCCAAAACTTTCTTGTTTTCTTCTTTGCCAGTACTCTGCTCGGGTTAATCTTAGCTACTAGATTATTAGGTGACTATGTTTATTTGGATGTTGTTTGTCTCACCATATGTCTGCTGCATCCCGGAATCCACTGGGGTGCCTGGTTGCCATCTGGTCTTATATTGCCTTTCACCACCCTGGAGGAGGGTAATCCATTTGTTCCATTTTGGGTCACTTCTCACTGTACCATTACTAGTTCTAATTTACTTACACTCTTTACGTACTTATATAGAATTCCACGTCCCACCTGAGAAACATTCAGTGACCCAGTCCACTAACAAGTCAGTCCTTTCTATATATCCCGGGTGCTGCACCAGCATAACATGCTCTCCTGTGTTCATCCCTTTCCATTTCCCCCTCAATTGCTCTTGCAAGATATTTGAGCTGTTGATGCAGCAGGCAGATCGGGAAACAACTGGTATATTTGTCAGGTCTTCGTCCACTGCCAGAGAGGGCTGTAATGCTATTGTGCGAAAGAGCAAACTGACTTCCCTCAATTCCAGTGGGGACATCCCCAAAAGAATGAGGGGCCACCCCTCTTTAAAAAAGTTAATACTTTAACAGTACCTGCTCATTCCATAATATAGAAAAGACCAGAAGTGTGGCCTTTGCTAAAAATAGAAGGCTTCAACCGAAATACTCTAATTACTCCCCCTGCATATCACTCTGCTCCATGGACCCTATCCTCCGCACAGTCCACTAGTAAATGTACACAACCCACATTTGCAAGACAGGCAACTCCAGCGATGTCACTGACTTCAGAAACAAGCATTTGGAATGTAATAGGTCTTGCATTTACAAGAGTCAGAGCTATTGGCATTGTAAAGGACAATGTATTTTACTTATGCGTTTTGGTTTGGAGTGTAGTGGGTGTATGTGTTGCGTAGTGGAATTATGTGGGTTGTATTGGAATTGCTAGTTGTGGAATTGTGTCAGTGTAATTATGTGGCATGTAGTGTATTTGCGTAGTGGAATTATGTGGCATGGTGAATAGATAGGGGTGAGAGCTGCACAGAATAGATAGAAAGGAAGATAGAGAGGGATAGGTAGTTTGTTTAAGAAGTGGTGAATGAACTTGAGACAGAGGAGCTCAAAGAGTGTGAGAAAGAAGGGGACAGTAGACTACAGACACATAAAGATGGAGCACCTGTGTACGCATAAGACACTCCAAAAACAGGAGGATAGTGTGGGTTTGAGGGACGGAAAGCTTGAAAAGGTACAAGAAGAAAACTGTGCTTGAAGACCTGAAGATAACCATATGAGGGATGCGGGAAGAGTGTTTGAGAGAGCGAGAATGGTGTGAGAGAGAGCACGAGAAAGAGATAGAGGGAGGAGTGTGAGGGGCACCTGGGGGCGGGGCGAGAGGAGGACCAGTGCGCAGCATGATGAGGTACAGGAAGGTAGCATGTGTGAGTAGACAGATGGAAAGGGACGACAGCAACTGATTAAAGGGGCCACTAGGCCGCAAGGTGATGGAAATCTTCCCACAATTATCCTAGGCCAGTGGCCTCTACATAGTGGAGGATGTGAAACTGTGAGGCAATGAACATAGGATTAAAAAATGTTAGCTTCATTGAGGTGGGATAAGAGCAAAGGTCATAGTAGGACGTGTGGCTTTCAGTGCTAATTAAAAGAAAACCCCACACACTGTTTACACATGCGCTTTAATATTGTACACCTACAGATGCAGCGCTTGCACGCTAGGACATCAGTGTGAGGACATTTCTTTTTTGTAGTGTCTACATTTATTTGGGTGGCACATCATATACTATATGCAGGGCCACTGGAATTATGCGATTCTGCAGCCATGGTGGTTTCCGCATGAATATCGATTTGCCTTATTTGCCGCATAAACCATCATCTGCTGTGTAATCTGCAGACTTTAACAAAAATGTGTTGCTAGTTCAAACAGATCAAAACTTGGGACTGATTGTCGATTCTTTCTGGACTAAAGTCTCTTTGTTCCACCTCCAAAGCTCTCACAGCACCTAGGAGTGTCTTAAGTTGCAGGGAAACTGTCAATTCCATCTTTTCCTCTCTCCGGCGCTGGCAGAATCTAAGGAGCTATGGTGTGATTAATACACAATCGATCTCTGTTGTACACACTCAAGAATAGCAATCTAATCAGCATGCAATGCTTTGTCCTGGCCTCATACTATGGTTATGAGCAGACTCTGTCACATGGGACACTGTGATTCCAGTTCTAGGGTTTCATTTAACAACCTGGAGGCTTCTGGAAGTTGTAGTCTTGTTTCACTTCAGTGGTAGCAATAAGACCAATGCACTTGGGGGCAGATTTAAGAGCCCCTAGCATCTCCTTGCAGGTCAAAATCACTGCGTCAAATTTACAAAGTGGCATAATGCATGCATTGCGCCACTTTGTAACCCTCTGCGCTACATTCTGCCTGCGCCAGTCATAATGTATGCAAAGGGGGCGTTCCCCCGTTAGGGGAGCCAAAAGAATAGCGCCAAAAAATCTAAGAGATTACTTTGCATCATTTTTTGGGATCTTTTAACGCCTACTCAGAGCAGGCTTTAAAAGGAGGCACATCATTGTTTACGATGGGCCTCAATGGGCTTTGCAGGATTAGCGTCAACATTTTTTAGGCTAATTCTGCAAAGCACAGAACTAGCGTCAAACATTTTGAGTCTAGTTCCCCTAACTACCGCCATGGTGCGCTGTATCTTAGATACGGCGCACACATGGTGGCGTTAGGGGGCACTAAGGGGTGCAAGAAAAGTGGTGCAGCGCCACTTTTGTTAAATCGGGCCCTAGATGCTCCTGAACGGGAAGCCTTGTGAAGCAACACAGACTTCTCTGGTAACCCTGCAGCTATTGGTGTCATATAGCAACCTACAAAATACCAGTTAAAGTAAACTAAGAGAATTGGTATCTATTTTTTATAAATTTTTGTTGTGCTGGCGGAGAGACGTCAGACTGAGTAGACTGGGTGCCACACTGCCTCTCCCAGTGGCAGCAGGTACACTTTTGCAGCTTCTCTGGTCGCAATGGTTTGCAACAAAACACAACCAACCCCACTTATTGCCCTAACTTCAATACTTTGGACTCTGCAGAATGGCGAGAGAGCCTTACGGAGGAGGTGGGAGGGAGAGGGGACTGGTTCAGTCTGACCTGCAAAATCATGCCTCCTGGTACCACTGCACCTGCTGTACTAATTACAGCCATGACCCTGAGCACGCGCACTGGAGACCGGCTGAGACCCCGAGGCGCATTAAACATCTGTTCTGAAACACACCTGTAGCTGTAGGAGAGGGCACTGCGCCGCTGTGGGGGGGTGAAAGGTGCATAAAACGCACTGCTACCTCACGCTGAACCAATTACTTCACATTTTAACTCATTGATACAACGTGCAACATATTTCAACCTTTTCCAGGGCACTATGGGGGTCTTTACGACCCTGGCGGAACAAGTCCGCCAGGGCCGTGGGACGCGGTGGCACCGCCGACAGGCCGGCGGTGCCCCGCGGGGCATTCTGACCGCGGCGGCTCAGCCGCGGTCAGAGAAGGGAAACCGGCGGTCTCCCGCCGGTTTCCCGCTGCCCCAAAGGAATCCTCCAAGCCGGCGCAGCATGCTGCGCCGGCATGGGGATTCCGACTCCCCCTCCCGCCATCCAGTTCCTGGCGGTTCTCCCGCCGGGAACCGGATGGCGGGAGGGGGAGTCGCGGGGCCCCTGGGGGCCCCTGCCGTGCCCATGCCTATGGCATGGGCACGGCAGGGGCCCCCGTAAGAGGGCCCCTAAAAGTATTTCAGTGTCTGCAAAGCAGACACTGAAATACGCGACGGGTGCACCTGCACCCGTCGCACCTTCCCACTCCGCCGGCTCTATTACGAGCCGGCGTCATCGTGGGAAGGGAGTTTTCCCCTGGGCTGGCGGGCGGTCTTGTGAAGACCGCCCGCCAGCCCAGGGGAAAACTCGGAATACCCTCCGCGGTCTTACGACTGCGGAGCGGAATTTCGGAGGGGGGAAGCCTGGCGGGCGGCCTCCGCCGCCCGCCAGGCTCGGAATGAGGGCCTATATATTGAACAAAGAGTTTCCATTTATGAATTTGAAATGAAATGTGGACAGCTCCCCTGAACACAGATAAATTGCACCCTGTGTTGAACCCCTAAACTAAAGTAAGGTATGAGAACGCCCATTCTAGGTCTGAATCGTAGTAATAGCAAAGGCAGTAGCCAGTGGGAAGTGCCTGTCACCTTCTGGTGCACAGACAAAATGTATACTTTATAGGGAGCGTATTGATAAGAGTAAAGTTTGATGATACAAGAAATGTCAACTTTTCTTGAAAAAAAAAATTATTATATGTCAACGTAGCAAATCACATGTATGGGCCTCAGAAAGTGCAGAGCTCCCTTGTATTTGGGGGAAGAATTGTGGTTGGGTCACGAGTCACATGGCCATTGATGACCAATCGTATGGCTCACTTCCCATATCTCATTTGAAAAAGTTTATTAGAAGAGCTGCGAGGGGATCTTTACTATTTGGTCGCCACTGTCCTCACCCTCACTGAACTCAGCAGGCAGACTGAGTCATTGCTGCATTGCCAGACTCTTATTTAGTTGATGTCACTCAGCAATGGAAGCTTAACCCCTCATAAGGATGACAGCATTCTTTATTTCACGAACAATTTAAGCATAGCAGGATGTCTTAAACATTGTTGGGGAGAGGCTGTGGTATAACGGCCAGAGCTGCCAATTTTGGAGCTGGGAAATCAGGTTCGAGTCTTGGTGTCGGCTCAATATCCTGTGATTCTGGGCAAATCTCTTAATCTCCCCATGCCTATCAAAATGAACGTGTACTCGTGTAGGTAACTGGGGGGTTGCTCATGTAAAGCACTCCAATACCCTTTAGTTGAGTTTGCGCTATAGAAAACCTCCCCCAAAAAAGTCTGTTTACAATGATAGGAAGCTACTCAGTGCAAGTGATCGGTGGACGCTTGTTTTCAGGAAGTCAACTAGTCATTGGTGGTAAGTGCAGTGCGAGTGAAAAAAAAAATACAATTTCACGGAGAAGCTAGTCATCATGATCGCTGCAGGGCGACTGGAAACACACAAAAAAGTCCCACTAAACACATAATAAACAAACGCAGTGGAAGGAGATCGTACTTAGTCGCTGCGCTTGGGCAGGGATAAACACAAAAGAAGGCATGACAAATCCGTGCCAGAAACAAACAGAAGCAAAGATTACAAGAGTGACAAAGGAACTAGCGAATCACAAGCTTGTGGGTGGGCATAAAGACCACAGACTAATTACAGCACGTCGGGAGACAGCGCATGCTCACTGCCTAGGCTCAACCTAAAAACACTGAACACCTAGCTGCGTCTCTCCAGGTGTCTGCTCTCGCCCTTGTTCTCCAAAGGGTGGCCTGCAGTTCTGCAGTCTACCTGCAGGGGGTTCTGCGGCATCAGCGTCTCCTTTGGGAAACACAGGGACATTCTTCGGCCCGTAAACCGCTGCAAGGGCATTGGCGGCACTGGGGGGAGGGGAATGTGGAAATGCAAAGATGCTTCCATTGTTGCACCATCCCACGTTGCAGTAAGATCTTTTATGGGACTCTCGTGCAAGGGAAAAGTCAGAATATAAAAATGCACTCCCCCCCCCCAAACCTAAAACTTGATCATTAACTACACAGAGACTAGACCCATTCTAGAATTGTTGCATTCACTCATCTATACATTCATCCTCCCATCCTATCTTCTACTCCGGCGTACTTGCACGCTTTCACCTTTCACCTTTCAATCTCTTCACATTTACATTCATCTTTTCACCTTTCCATCGATCCACTGACCATTCCATCCATCTAATAATGACTGTTTTCTTCCATCAATCTACTCATCCATCTAACGTTTCATATATTGTTTCATTGTTGCTTCCATCCGTTCTTTCATACGTGCATTCATCCCTCTGTATCCATTTCCAGCCTTTGTTCTTTTTACCTTTCCTGCCTCCCTTTCACCTTCCTTCTTTCCATATTTCATTCCTTCCTTTTACATTTTCACTTTCACCGTTTTTCTTTACATTTCCCCGTGAATCCTTTCCTGTTTTCAACTTCCAAGCTTCCTTTAATCATATTTGTTCTCTCTTACTTTTCTGTCCCCTCTCACTCCATCTGCAGCTGTCTCCATTTGCCATCAGTCTCTATAAATGAACTCAACACCTCTTCAGCCTCTCCCCTCAGTCCCTCAGTCCTGACCGCGGAGCTTTTGCCTGTAGAATCTTGGAAGAGGGACTTTTTATAAGCCATGGTGCTCAGTCAGGGGCATAACAAAGACCCCCGCGGTGCAGGGGGGAATGGGAGTGACGCGAGCTCCAAGGGGGCCCCTCAGCACTTGGCCTGAGTGAGTCCGGAGGGGCGGCCCTCTCCGTGTTCTGTTCAGGGAGGCCCCCTCCAGTTTCGTTACGTCACTGGGATCAGTGGTAACCCCCACTTTAGCTGCTAAAGCGGGGCGTCGACGACACCACTGCCCTCTGGCTTTTGGTGCAGAGCTCTCACAACCAGTGATGGACATTTTGTGTCGTTATTAAGCACGCACCGCACATCTCCTGACGGTGCAGGCAGGGCCGGCTTTAGGGCGGTGCGACCGGTGCGGCCGCACAGGGCGCCACCAGTGCTAAAGCCAGCCCTGGGTGCAGGGCAGCAGTGCGGCCACTCAGAGTTTACTACCCGGATACTCCTGACCTCTGACCTTTCATCACCTCTTGGAAACAGCAGCGCACAACTGACACCTTGGGGCGAGTTCTGCAAGAAAGACTGCAGCGGCTAGGCGCTTTGGAGCGGGCAAGACAAATAGTAATAGTATTGTAATTGTAATAGTATTTATATAGCGCTTACTACCCCCAACGAGGCGTCGAAAAGTACATGTTCTGTTTACATATAATGAATAAACAGAGCAGACTTCATTCAGGAGCCCCGTTAAAGCGGGGATTTAACAGTGTTATTTCAAGGATTTTTGGAGCCCTGGGCAAGTCATATTCTGGGCCCCCCTGTATGGAACAACTTTAAATTATAAGAAATATTTATGCTGATTGAACCCTGAAAGATACCAAGCCATATTGATTTATAGATCCAATTATCGGAAACGGGATCACGTTGAAGCATGGTCAATTGTTTTTAGGAATGCTCTGTACATTAATAAATAAATACGAAATTAAATAAATACTAGCACTTGCATACGTGGCGGCAAAAGGACACAAAACCTGGCTTGTTGCAGTAAGCATGGTGGGAGTTTCATCGAAGAGTGCAGTGACTGCTAGAAGCACATGAATAATGCACGGGTTGTATGATGTGTTAGCTGTGAAGATTGCAGCATCATAACATGATGATGGGGCCCCCAGGTACATTTCCTGAGGGAGCTTCTAGAACTTCACTCGGGTTGGGCGCCTTATAGAGGCAGGTGTGGCCATTCCCGAGCTACGCATGGGCCTGCTTTAGGTGGCGTTTGGACAGAATATTGTTTCCAAAATATAGCGTGGACAATATATTGTGTCAAGAATGTCAAAGACAAAAGTATTGTGAAGGTAAGTTTCTATGAGTAAACAAAGTTTTACTATACATAACTCCACATATATGTAGCTTGACTATATAAATATATAATATATATATTCATTCCAAAAAAACAAAGGTTACAGAGACATTATAGTTAGGTTCTGAATTTACTTGGACAAAACCATAGAAATTCAGCAGTTATAGTTATTTCAAGTAACTATAACTCGCACCCCGCCATGCACAGTTTTTTCTTCAATAATTTGACTGCTAATATTTCATTTATATTTTCAGTGACATTATAGAAGTTGCAATGAGTGCTGTAATATATGGGGTAATTAGCAGTGCATGGGGAGGGCGCAAGTTATAGTTACTTAACTGCTGAATTTCTAGGGTTTTGTACGAGTAAATTCAGACTCTAACTATAATGTCCCTATAACATTTTTTTTAAAAGTGAATTTCTATGATTTTTTAAATTCTATTTCCTAACTACGACGTCTGTGTAACCTTTGTTTTTTTTCAGTTAATTTCTATGGTTTTTTAACATAAAGTAATTTTAATTACAATACGTTAACTCAACCACTACCACACACGGCCTTTGGCGGTGCGTGGTGAGGGTTGGCCACAGGACCTGCCCTGCGGCCAAGCCTTGCAGCCAACCCCTCATAACCACCCAACCTTGCACCACACATGGCCGAAGGGGGAATCTCCCTGGGTGTCACAATAGGTGTGAAAGGGTGTCTCTGGGTGTGAGAGTGTTTGGGTGTGAGACTGGGTGTGTGAGGGTATGAGTGGCTCTGTGAGTGGGTGTGTGACTGAGTGGGTCTATGAGAGGATGCATGAGTGTCTGAGAGGGTCTGTGAGTGGGCGCATAAGGTTGTGAGTGGGCGTGTGAGGGTCTGAGTGGGTCTGTGAGTGGATGTGTGACCGTCTGAGTTGGTCTGTGATTCAGTGGGTCCGTATCTGAGTGGGTCTGTGACTGGGTGTGTCAGTGTCTGAGTGGGTCTGTGAGTCGGTGCATGAGGGTCTGAGAGGGTCTGTGAGTGGGTGCATGAGTGTCTGAGTGGGTCTGTGAGTGGGTGCGGGAAGGTCCGAGTGGGTCTGAAAGTGGGTGTATGGATCTCTGAGTGGGTCTGTGAGTGGGTGCATGAGTGTCTGAGTGGGTCTGTGAGTGGGTGCAAGAGGGTCTGAGTGGGTCTGAAAGTGGGTGAATGGTTCTCTGAGTGGGTCTGTGAGTGGATGCATGAGTGCCTGAGTGCTTCTATGAGTGAATGATTTGGTGTATGAAGGAGTCTGTGAAAGTTTTTTTTTTTTGTTGCCGATATTCACAAATTCGCCGCAACGTTACACTGGGGGCCATGATGAGCATTGCGACGTATTTGCGAATATCATACGTTGTGAAAAAAAAACATTTTAAACTCATAATTTGAACCTCAAACACCCCTAGTTCACACCCCTTGGGTCAGGGTACCTCCACCCAGACCTCCACCCAGACCCCTTATGCCACTTTTTATTTTATATGTCAGCCCCAGGGACCGCGTCCCGTAACCTAAAATTACAGCTGCATCTTCTGGTCAGGTTGCAGCCAGCCAATCACAGCATTCCTGGTGACATGCACATTTGCGAATACGCCGCGATCACCGCAAAATGGTGCAGCAGATTTACAGCCTTAGATATTCAAATGTATTACCCCTTTAATGTCTCAAAAATACTGAATGGATTTACACCAAATAACAAAAATCACAATCTGTGGAACAAAATCTAGCTTTTTGCCAAATTCGGTGTAATTCCATCCAGTAGTTCAGGATGTAGTCATGTTCAAAACTCCTATAGGATTTAACATGAGAAATGCACTGTTTTGAACCCCCATTTTTTTGGTTTCCCCTGACGGATCACCCTGAAACCTTCCGTGTGCAACAAGAATCACCGGCACACTTTTTTGGGGGAAAATTTTGTGAAGATCCATCAAAGGGTTCAAAAGATATAGACAAGTAAAAGTTGTTTTTCCTATGGAAATATGGTCCTAACTATACCCACTGGTGGCTGCCAATATATATATACATGCATATATAAATATATCTTCATGGTACGTAGCTGTGGAGTGAAAATAGCAAATCTATACCTACCTATTTTCACTTACCTTCTCTGTATTTTGGTCCTTGATATTTTTTACATGATATTCTGTCCACACAATATTTTTTGCATTGGTATTCTATCAGACAACCGCTTTAGGTGCCTTGAGGTTAGAGAGACATGAGGGTGGGACAGATAGGAGTGGCCAATGATTTAGTTAAATAGAAATTGTTATTCTCTGGAGAGAACTGATTTGTGTTTCCTTGGTCCTCATTGCAGGGTTCCCATTGACTCCACAGGGAGATAACAGGTCAGAATTAACAAGGCTTCAGTCAGTATCTGGTGTCTCTGGCCCTGGAATTATTTAGTTTGGTGTTTATGGAGCTGATAATCCCAGGCACGGAAACACTGGTAAAGTTGTAGTTGCCTAGAGTGGTATCAGCCCCCAGGATATCACTGGGGACAACTTGTAAGGAGGACTCTTTTATGGAAATGTTGTGGCCAGTAACACAAATGTCAACAAGGCATCCACAATGTGCACTTGGAAATGCACCCCAACCATTTATCAAATGTCTCTGCATAAAAATCACTGTGCAAGAATAACAGATGCAGATATTCTGCAAGGAAAACAAGCCCTTTTAAGTTTCATTAATTTATTTTGAACTCATTAGAAATCAGCAAATACCTGCATACCAGTACCGGGGCGGCTGGTGTTCAAGAGCTAAGGGGCTGCGCCCCTAGCCTTTTCTGGCCCCTCTAGTGAAGCATATATTTAATTACATGATGAACGTAAAACATTTTCTGCACAACATTTTCAGAGTGAAAGTTGTGCACTTTGAAAAGCCCCACTGCGCCTGCGTGAGTATGTAGCTGAAAGCTGCACAGTGGGGCTGACAGGGCTGGCCCACGCAAAGCCCTTACGTTTCCTCAGAACGCAGTGACGTCCCTGGCTTATCTCCTCCTCCACCAGGAGCCCTGATAGTAAACAGCCTGGAGCGTTTTTTGTTCAGCCCAGGTTTCTGAAAACTTCATGTCACTCCGATATTATTATCCACCCTTTCCTATTTACTCAAATGGTGGGGTGTGATCAGAAGGGTCTACGTACCAGAGGTCACATTATATTAAAAGAATGTGGCATTTCGCAAAGACAATCCCCTTTTCCTGCATTACAAGCAGTCTGTGGCAGAGAAATGGAATAAATACAATAAATAACTCCATCCAGGGCTCTCTGGGAGACAGGAGCGTCACCTGAAGACCTCAAGTCATAAATATGCCAAAGACAACCCTGCACACAAGTAAGTTGGAGCTCTATCTTTTTTACAGACAATAAGAAAAAAATCTGTTCTCTCAGCTCTCCTCGCCCTTCACTGCCTCTGTAGGTGATTTGTCTCTCAAAGGCAGTAATGGTTCCAGTGATTTATCATGGCTAGTTATGCTTGTTTTATTTCTTCTGCAGACTAATGATGTGATATGTCATATTAAACATGCAATCCGCAGCTCAAATAAACGTGTATCTTTTATCACTGAAACTTCTTCATCCCAGCCGTCTAACATTCACTGACATAGAGCCACTCTTTCCCCCATTCCTCACGCAGTAGAAGTGGATGCAAGCATGAGTAACTTGGTGTCTTGTCTTGGGTAATGGTAAGTGTTATAATGCTAATCTTATGTTATCTTAATGGTACTGAGACCCCTTGCCACACTAACCTCCCCCACTGTGACGCCCCAGGCCCTGGCTGCAAATCGCTGGCTCCTTTAGAAGTGGAGGTGCTGCATTTGTTCCCTCATGAAATTGATCCAAAAGACGAGCATGGTTCTTGTTCCCTTGCAAAATTGATCCAAATATTGGATTCAAGCACAAAGGGAGAAATATGTGCTTACAGTAAAGGCATTTATCTGCTGTATGGCCTTAAAACTGTCCCTATCATCATGCCCTTAGCATTAATGCCAAAAACATGAATTGATATGCAAACAATGAATATTAAAAAGTGATTTAGTTAATCTTATTTCACATGTTTTAATTAATGTTGCTTTCACCAAGAGAGTTAGCTGTTTCATCATGATCTGTTTCTGTCTTGCCTAGTGCACACTTTGATTCGTGCCAGGTGTTTATGAGGGGCTTTCATTGAGAGTGCTGGTGCTGAGGCTGAAGGTAAAGCAAAGTGCCTGTCAGTGTGTTGGCGTCTTCACAAAGCACACAGAACAATGGTCACGTTTTCCAGTTACATTTGACATTTAGGGCCAGATGTATCATGAAGGCCTTTTGCGATTCGGAAATAGCAATTTTTAAGAAATCGCTATTTCCGACTCGCAAAATGGCATGTATCACATTTGTGAATCAGTAATATCAATTTCTTAAAAATCGCAAATGCTATTACCGAATCGCAAATTGCGATACCGGCCCCATTTGCATCGTCAAATTTTTTGCATTTCCAAAATTGCGATTTCTTACCCAGAAATCGCAATTTTGGAAATGCAAAACCCCAGGGTGCCCTTAGGCCCCCTTTGCTGCACCCCAAAATTTTTTGGGGGGACATGTAAGGTGCACACATGCCAAAAGGGCATGTGTGCTTTACATGTACATTTTAAAAATGCATTTAAAATGCATTTTTTAATTTTGCACATGGTTACCACCAGGTTCAACCTGGTGGTAATTAGCGATTCCTAAATGCCCAAATCGCATTTAGGAATTGCTTCATACATGTGCTAAGGAATCGCAAATAAGGAATCCTTATTTGCGATTTCTAATTTAGAGAGTCGCAATTTGTGACTCTCTAAACAGGGTCGTAATTTTAAGGAATCGCTATTTTAGCGATTCCTTAAAATTGCGTTCAGAATGTCTTTCATACATTCTGAACTGGCTTTTTGCATCCGCAAACGGGCATTCGCAGCGTTTGCGAATGCAAAAAACCTTGATACATCTGGCCCTTAGTGTACATGTGTGTGAAGAGGATGCACAGAGGTCATAATATTTAGAAGGCAAAAGCAAGAGGAAATAAAGTGCTTATATGTGAATGAGTGCAATGTATGTTTGGGGTGGTAAAATGAGGGAGATGCAGGGAGTGCATTCAGGGGAGAGTGAAAAGAGGGTGCTGAAGAGGAGAGAGGAGGTTGAAAATGTGCAGATGGATGAGATGTGAAGAGAAATAGGGCAAACATATCTAACATTAAAGAACACATAACTGAAGGCCCTACTCCTTCCGCAGTCCTCAACAATATTTAATTCATGCAATTCATTCAGAATTGAAACATTTTCAATGTTAATTATTTATAACTAATCATTCTTGTTACTCATTTATCTTCCACAGCTAACAACCATTGACAAAGCCAACTGTACTGACAGGCTTTACCTGATGTCAATTGTTGTATTATATTTTTGGATGCAATAACATCTCATTTTGCAATTTCCCTTTTAGAGAGCCCCCACTTTTTTCATCCCACTTGAAGACCTGTCTGCACATATTTCTGTATGACTGGTTGCAGCCAGCAGTTGTGTGTGCTTCCTGATGCCTGGTTAGAACATATTCTTCCAAAGCTGATGCCGCATGGAGTGCAAGACAGTGGGTAAACACACACTTTCAAGGGCCTGAAGTTGTTGCAGTGTACAATTCGCACATTAAAGTAAAGGGTGAACGTATTAATGCAGTAAGATATGTGGTTAATATTTCAAGACTATACATTCCCACTGCTTTATAAACCTTGCTTTCTCACTAAATTTATTTCCTTTCAAATGGACCACTTGTCAATCTTTTTTCTATTTTTTCGTGGGTGGAGGACCCACCCAGGACCCCACGTTTGTCCACTGAGCTTACTCGCTACATAAAAGTCGTACCCAGACTATTACACCCCACCACTTTCAAATGTCACCATCCGCCACTGTACCAGTATGTGTTGTTTGTCCTTTGTGAGACTTTAACTCCAGAAAAGAGCTACAGGAAGATAAGACTGAGGGCAAAGGGAATGTTTTGTTTGTTGTGTTGAAAGCATCACCCTACCTCAGTATAAGACTGAGTTTTATACCTCAGCTTGGACAAGAACACGCTTACAAGGAAAACTCAATGCCTGTAGTTGTCAAAATGTATTGGAAATAAAGGCGAAATTGCAAACTGGATGTTAAAGTTCAATAAGTTTGGCAACTCCTAAATTAATTTAAATATATTTATTTTCTATGGGAGGGTGTGGCAGTACCGCTGGTTGGCCATGTAAGTTACTACAAAAGTGCAGTTTGTGAATACCAAAAGATAGTAAATGTAATTAAAAGTGCAAACTTAGTGAAAGTGCAGCTTGTGTATCAGGCCTATAATATCTACATTTTGGCAATAAATATAGGCCCTCATTACAACCTTGGCGGGCGGTTGAACCGCCGGGCGGCCGCCAATGCAGCCGCACGTCCACGGGGTCTATTAGGAGATCGGTTTCTGCCCGCCGGCCCAGCAGGGTCCTTGGCTGCAACACGGGAGCCGGCGGTGTTGTGGCTGTGCGACGGGTGCAGTTGCACCCGTCGTGCTTTTCACTGTCTGCAGAGCAGACAGTGAAAAGCTCCATGGGGCCGTGGCAGGGGGCCCCTGCACTGCCCATGCCAGTGGCATGGGCAGTGCAGGGGCCCCCAGGGGCCCCACGACTCCCCTTTCGGCCAGCCTTTTCATGGCGGTTCTTACTGCCATGAAAAGGCTGGCGGGAGGGGGACTCGTAATCCGTACAGTATTCACTGGTGTTTGGTATAAATAGAGAAAATTATCAGCAAATGGGTGTTAGAATTTATGGCATCAACAAAATCTAAAACAAGTTTTTTTTATAGCTAACGGCTCCCCATATATTGAAGATGGTGTCGACTCACATATACACAAGAATCCAGAAATCTAGCTGTACTGCATGGTTGTAATGTCTGGTTAAGAGTAAGATAAGGGTAAAACATGCAACATAGAGCACAGGCCTGAAAAATTATACAGCCATCTGAAACAGACATCAGCAAAAAAAAAACAGCCCATCATATATGCTTCTGTCTGGTGGCTGGCAGCTGCTGTGATTGCAGATATGAAAATACTATAAAGACTACGGGCCAGATGTATCAAAGACCCGTTTTGCATTTCCTAAATAGTGAATTTTAAGAAACCGCTATTTGAGAAATGCAAAATGGTATGTAAGAAAATAGCAAATCCCTAATAGCGATTTCTTAAAATTTGCATCGCTATTAGGGAATCGCTATTAGGGGATGGGACCTGATTCATCCATATAGGCCTAGGTGCGAATGGTTTTGCATTTCCTAATTTGCAAATTCCTTTTAGGAATTCGTAACTTAGGTAATGCAAATCCAAGGATGCTGGGGGCTTTAGGCCCCCTATGATGCACCCCCCCAAAGAAATTGTGCACATGTAAAGCGCACACATGCCCTAGCAGCATGTGTGCACTACATGGCACTTTAAAAAATGTATTCATAAAAATTGCACACGGTTACCACCAAACTGGAATTGGTGGTAATTGCATTTCCTAAATGCCCAGTTTGCATTTAGGAAATGCATGATACATGTGCATTGGTAATCGTGAATAGTTATTCCCTATTTGCGATTTCCTATTTAGGGAATCGCAATTTGCGATTCCCTATACAGAGTCACAATTTTAGAGAATCGCTGAAAATTTCGATTGACTAAAATTGCACTGCAATGCCTTTCACACAGCATGAAATGCGATTTTGCATTCGCAAACAGGGGAATCTTGAGATTCGCACCATTTGCGAATGCAAAATATCTTGATACATATGGCCCTACGAGTCCAAACGAGCAAGCAGTGCAAGTGCTGCCAGGATGTGAGGATGGGACCTTAAAAAATCAGTTTGCTTGCTCAAGTTGTTTACAGAAACTGAGCATGTGCCTGGCTGGACTGTCAGCTTCAGTGTGCAAGTTGGGGCTGCAATAAAGGCACCAGCTATTAAATAAACAAACACACACACACAGCCCCCAACACACAGACACACATAGACAAACAACCCCCCACACACAGACACACACACACACTCAACCACTGCTTAGCAACACACATGTGCATGCACCGCATAAATAACAATTTGACTATTTTCTGTGCTAAATAGATTTGTCCAGTGACAAAATAAACTAAACATTCAGCTGTACTCAGCGTTCATCTGTATAAATATGCTTGCTTTAAAGTATATTTGCATTTTCACATATTTTTCAGGGCAAATTTGGCAAAGAAAGGTTTCAATTTAGTTTAAAAATGCTACTCCTTAAGAAAAGGGCTACCACGTTAAAAGGACCCGAGAACAAAGCATTTATAAAACAATGCCAGCAAGAAGTATAATGTAGGAACGTGTAGCCAGATTCCTCGTGAGAACAGTTCCAGGCCCAGCTGACCCTGTGCTGCTGCATCGCTCTTGCTCCTGTCTTCTCCTTGCTTTCGTCCCCCGTTTTTTGTGTGCCTTCCCCTTGCTTTTTCCCTCGTTTTCACTGCTTTCTCCTTGGTTTTCTCTCACTTCCACTGCTTTCTCCTTGCTTTTTCCCTCCTTTTCTGTGTGCCTTCTCCTTGCTTTTCCACCATTTTCACTGCTTTCTCCTTGTTTTTCCCTCCTTTTCTGTGTGCCTTCTCCTTGCTTTTCCACCATTTTCACTGCTTTCTCCTTGTTTTTCCCATGCCGCTGCTGCATGCTGCCCGTCATTACCCACCTCTCACCTACCCCCGTCCACCGCCACCCACCACCCCTCCCTCCTCCCAGGACCTACTTAATGGAGGCCGCAGCACGACCCCACTGAGCAGGTCCCAGGCCGAGCGCTCTCCGTGTTGCTACATCGCTCTCGTCTTGTCTTCTTGCTTTTTCAGCTCCTTGAGACCCTCACAGGTGATTTGCCGCACTTTATAAATCATTGACTGATTGAAAGAGCGCACGGATCTGAAGTTCTTCCCAGAGGAATGATTCACAGTTTTGTGATACGGTTTCCCTGCTGTTCACTTCAATTGGACATTAGCAAATGGATTGTTACTGAGGCATAAAATCCTGTATTTTGTAGGATACTATTTTGGGCTATTTATTTTGCCAAGGACAGTTTCTGTGAATGTACTTCATGACTGCAGTAGGAATTGTGGGTAGGTTTTCACCTTTGCTTGCAGGGCACACCCCTTTTTCTGTCTCATCTCTGAAAGGTGATTACAGTGAGACAGTGTAAACTTTCTTTAAATTTGAGAGGATTTTTGAAGGTTTGCTTCATCTGATAATTGGCACACTTAGGCTAACTATGCATTGTATTTTTGTTCCAGTGCCACCTGGTCACTTTCATTCGCTGTTTGGCTTCCTTATAGCAGCATAGTCGGCTGAGGATGATTATAGCAGGCTTTTAATGTTGTCTTCCTCAGCATAAACATGGGTCTATAACAAGAAGATGTTTATGGTCTATTAGAACATTGGAATGCTGGAAGCTCCATTGAAAACAATGGAGTGCTGCGGGCTTTTACAGGCCGGTAAAAGCCCGCAGCGCCAACATTCCAATGTTCGCTTTGTTCACAGCAACAGCTGTGAACAAAGCCTCACGGAGCTCGAGGGGATTTTAATCCCCTCGGGCTCCGTGAACATTTTTTTTTTTAATAGAACATTCTGCCCTGAGTGGCAGAATGTTCTAATAGCCTTAGAACCCGCCGTAGAGGGCTCTACCGGCTATTAAAGTCCCGCTCCCTTGTTAAATGCCCTCGCCTTCGGCTCGGGCATTTAACGCGGGGAGCGGGCCTTTAATAGCCGGTAGAGCCCGCTACGGCGGGTTCTAAGGCTATAGTAGAATACTGGAATGTTGAAAGCTCCATTGAAGACATTGAAGTGGCTCAGGGACATTAATGGCTGGTATAGACTTTCTGCTCCAACATTCAAATGTTTGTCTTTCTGTTTCTTCCTTTTAATTTTACAACATCCTACCCACAAGAGATGAAATGAAGCATTATAATCTTCTGCTTCGGATTATACTATTTGTTAACCTCTTAGCTGCTGGGCGTGTCCCCCCCCCCCCCCCAGTGCTGAGCCCTTTTTTGGCTATTTGGGGTAGTTTGTGCATAGGCCTCCATAACTTTTTGTCCACATAAGCTATCCACGCCAAATTTGCGTCCCTTTTTTCCAACATCCTAGGGATTCTAAAGGTACCCAGAGTTTCTGGGTTCCTCAGGAGACCAAGAAATTAGCCAAAGAACACCTAAAATTATGCTTTTTTTCAAAAAATTTAGAAAAAGGGCTGCCGAAGAAGGCTTGTGGTTTTTACCCTGAAAACATCAACAAAGGGTTTGCAGTGCTAAAATCACCATCTTCCCAGCTTTCAGGAACAGGCAGAGTTGAATCAGAAAACCACATTTTCAACACAATTTTGGCATTTTACTGGGACATACTTCATTTTTACTATTTTTGGTGCTTTCATCCTCCTTCCAGTTAGTGACAGGAATGGGTGTGAAACCAACACTGGATCCCGGAAAACTAAGTGTTTCTGAAAAGTAGACACAATTCTGAATTTAGCAAGGGGTCATTTGTGTAGATCCTACAAGGTTTTCCTACAGATAATAACAGCTGAAAAAAACAAATATTGAAATTGAGCTGAAAAAAACAGCCATTTTTCTCAGCGTTTTACTCTGTAACTTTTTCTTGCAATGTCAGATTTTTTAAAGCAATATACCGTTACATGTGCTGGACTCTTCTGGTTGCAGGGATATATAGGGCTTGTAGGTTCATCAAGATCCCTAGGTACCCAGAGCCAATAAATGAGCTGCACCTTGCAATGGGTTTTCATTCTATACAGCAACTAATTTGCTGAAATATAAAGAGTGAAAAATAGGTATCAAGAAAACCTTTGTATTTCCAAAATGGGCACAAGATAAGGTATTGAGCATCAGTGGTTATTTGCCCATCTCTGAATTCCGGGGTGCCCATACTAGCATGTGAATTACAGGACATTTCTCAAATAGAAGTCTTTTTTACACACTGTCCTACATTTGGAAGGAAAAAATGTAGAGAAAGACAAGGGGCAATAACACTTGTTGTGCTATTCTGTGTTCCCCCAAGTCTCCCGATAAAAATGGTACCTCACTTGCATGAGCCGGCACCTAGGGAAACCTACCAAACCTGCACATTTTTGAAAACTAGACACCTAGGGGAATCCAGGATGGGCTGACTTGTGGGACTCTGACCAGGTTCTGTTACCCAGAATCCTTTGCTAACCTCAATATTTGGAGAAAAAAACTGTTTTTCATCACATTTCAGTGATAGAAAGTTCTGGAATCTGGGAGGAGCCACAAATGTCATTCCACCCAGAATTCCCCCAAGTCTCCCGATAAAAATGGTACCTCACTTGTGTGGGTAGGCCTAGTGCCCGCGACAGGAATAGATCACACAATGGTCAATGTTGGTACTTACATGAGGCAACTGTTAACCCTAGGGTGATCCATTCCTTACGCAGGCACTAGGTATAGGCACTCAAGTGGGGTAGTGTTTTTATCAGGACAGGTGAGGAATCACTGGGTGGTAGGAATTTTGTGGATCGCAGCATATTCCTGTAGTTTGTGTGACAGAAATGCAAGAAAAATAGAGTTTTTATTCAACATTTCAGCTTTGCAGGGTTTTCTGGATAAGAAAACTTTGGGTAATCCACACAAGTCACACCTCTGTGGACTCCCCCGGATGTCTAGTTTCCAGAAATGTTTGGGTTTAGTATGTTTCCCTATATAGCCGCCGAACCCAGGACCAAAAACACAGGTGCCTGCCTTACAAAACCAGTTGGTTTTGTGATAGATAATTTTGATGTCTCCACAATACAATTTGGGCAGTGGAATTCGGTGCTGAGCTAAATTGGGGCGCTCCCAAGAGAGTTGTGCTTGCGAAGGGACAACAGGACTGCCCTCATCACCTCCCTCACAATTTACTGGAAGGAGTTATCCAATGGGACTCCTCCAACTGAAAAATCACTCCCAGAGTCTGCGGCATTGTTCTATCCCTCGGATGCTGTCTCAGTATCTGCTGTCTCAGTCTCTGATCCTATGTCAGAGCTGTCCTCTATAACCAGAGTGACGTCAGCAGCAGTCATCCATCAAGATGCCATCTCTGCTATTGGCTAAACTGTTGCTCTAAAACACTAGCTTACATAGACAGTCACAAAAATGCTGGTGTGTGTGATACGTGCAACAGTAGAGGCCACCTTACCCACGCTTCTTCCCTCAATCAGCACGTTCTTTCAAGACACTCAAACACCTTGTCACATACCATTCGTCACAGTCTTTAGCACCTCCTGCGCCCAGTCCGACAATCATTATTGGTGCTCCCACTCCTGTGTCCTCCTCCTCGGATTCCCTCATTACCACCCGGCAAACATGCTCTTCATCTCTCCATAGCCACCCCAACCCCGCACATACATTTCATTTGTATTATAGCACAGGTAGTGGCTGACTTTACTAACGTACTCTGCTATTTACATAAAATACAGATTTGCTATTTGCAGTAGTCATATAAACCTTCTGTGCTTCTTTATGGCACTAAAACTGCCACTAGACAAAAGTCCGATCCTTTTGTAGCAGAAACATAAACACAAGACATACTTGACTTCTTTATTGCTGCCTAAAAGCTACAGTTGAAATGCGTCAATTGATGTATGTGCACTGCTTTGAAGACACAAGCTGCAACTGCAAGACAACTGGTGGCAAATATATATATATATATATATATATATATATATATATATATATATATATATATATATATATATACACATATATGATATATATACTGGAAGATGCAGGATCACAAGAAAACAACAGCCAGCCAGGGCAAAAATCTGGATCCCAAAGGATACAATGAGTCACAAGAAAATGTAATATCCAAGAAAGAAGTGACTCAAACAGATGATCTCACTAAAGAACAAAAATATATTTCTACTACAAGGTTTCAGCTTCCGCCTTCCTCGGGTAGTACAAGATGGTTTGTTCAGGGGCTGCACAGCTGATACTGCTGGATTTTCAAAAAGCATCATGAGTGAAGATTCCAGTTGGAATGTGGAATCAATGCCGTCCTGAGAACTCTTCAGATATGCAGAAATCAAGTGGTATTGTCAGTGATGTTCAGTCCATCTGGATGCAGTGATTTTAAACGGTACATCCAGAAATTTTTTCTGATGTCCAGTAGTTCTTCCTTTAAAACATGTTCCACAGGGAAAATCCTCAAATCTGATAGTAAATGGTCCACAAGGTTAAAATGGTTGGCTACAGGCTGGTCGAGTTTCTTGTTAATTATTGCCGATTTGTGGTTCCTGAATCGTGTACGGAGGTCATTCACAGTTTGACCTACATATTGTTTTTTACAGCTTTGACGTTGGCACTGAATCACATAAATAATGCATCTAGAGCGACATGTAAGATGCTGTCTTATTCCATAGGTCCTTCTTGTAACAGAGCTACTTACTGATGATGTTTGTAAAAGGTATTCACATGTGATGCACCTTTTGGAATCACAGCAATGAACTCCTGCATTTGTTACAGCTTGCTTAAGTTCAGCTCTCACAATAAGTGATCGTAAATTGGGAGCTCTGCGGTAAGCAATGACTGGCGGTTTTGGAAAAAGCTTTTGCAATTTTTCACAAGTAGATAGTAAGGGAAAAGTTGTTTGTATTATATTTCTGTAGTTGGGAGCTGATGGGTGATAGTTAACCACAAAAGGGATTCTGTCACCTTTGTTTCTTCTGTTGTTATTCCAAATAAATGCTTCCCTGGGTAACTGCAAAGACTTGTCAATTTGTTGCAGAATGATATGCAGAGGATAGCCTCGCTTTTTAAATAATCTAACAAGCTCCTGTAGATGGCCTTTACAAGTGTCTTCATTGCTGCAGATGCGTCTGATTTCTGCATATCTGAAGCGTTCTCAGGACTGCATTGATTCCACATTCCAATTTGAATCTTCACTCATGATGCTTTTTGAAAATCCAGCAGTGTCAGCTGTGCAGCCCCTGAGCAAACCATCTTGTACTACCTGAGGAAGGCGGAAGCTGAAACCTTGTAGTAGAAATATATTTTTGTTCTTAAGTGAGATCATCTGTTTGAGTCACTTCTTTCTTGGATATATAATATAATATATTATATATATATATATATATATATATATATATATATATAAGATATATATATATATATATATCACTTTTATATGTGGGTCTGGTTTTCCTGGGGGCCGATTGCAGCCCCCAGGGAAACCACACATGCACTGACAAAAGTGATATATATATATCTATATCTATATATCTATCTATATATATATATATATATATATATATATATATATATATATATATATATAGATATATAGATATATCTATCTACATGGATATATCCATATATATATATGGATTGCACCCGAGGATTTTCTTTTTTTTTTTTTTAACCTGGGAGACACGGAAGAGCTTGCGTGTCTCCCCCGCCCCCCACCCGCCCCTTTGTGACATCAGCGCGTCACAGTGTTGTTTTCCCCACCGTGGGGCCACTTCCTGCTCTGATGGGGAAAATGTCCCCAAACGGCCTTCCCCAAGTTCGGGAAGGCCTCGTATGAAAGGGGAGACTCCCCTTTCATTCGAGGCCTTCCTGAACGCGTTTCCTGGCCCACAAACGCCACTAGACACCAGGGATTTCACTTGGGGGGGGTCGGCCCCCCTAGGAAAATGGGCCGCCCCCCCCACGGGGCAATATTTTGACATTTTGAAAATCGCGCCACCCCCAGGGGCTAACTTAAAAAAAAAAAAAAAAAAAAAGAGGGAGTTGCCCGTAGGCAGGGCAACCCCCTGTGGGGCCATATTTATAAATTTTAATGTTGGGGCCCCCTGGGGGGGCGCGATCGTGCCACCCCCAGGGGCTAATATAAAAAAAAATCATAATAACAAAATTGACAGGGGGTCGCCCAGAGGCAGGGCGTCCCCCTCTGGGGGCAATTTTTTTTTTAGTAGTTGTAGGGTTTCCCTGGGGGCCATTTTGGCCCCCAAGGAAACCCTACAACTACCAAAAAAAATAAAGATCTATATATATATATATATATATATATGTATATATATATATATATATATATATAGATATGTCTATCTACATGGATGTATCTATCTATATATATATATATATAGATACAGATATATAGATATAGATACATCCATGTAGATAAACATATCTATCTATCTATATATATATATATATATATATATATATATATATATAGATCTGTATTTTTTTTGGTAGTTGTAGGCCAAAATGGCCCCCAGGGAAACCCTACAACTACAAAAAAAAAAATTGCCCCCAGAGGGGGTCGCCCTGCCTATGGGCGACCCCCTGTCAATTTTGTTATTATTTTTTTTTATATATTAGCCCCTGGGGGTGGCACGATCGCACCCCCCCAGGGGGCCCCAACATTAAAATTTATAAATATGGCCCCACAGGGGGTTGCCCTGCCTACGGGCGACTCCCTCTTTTTTTTTTTTTTAAATTAGCCCCTGGGGGTGGCGCGATTTTCAAAATGTCAAAATATTGCCCCGTGGGGGGGGCGGCCCATTTTCCTAGGGGGGCCGACCCCCCCCAAGTGAAATCCCTCGTGTCTAGTGGCGTTTGTGGGCCAGGAAACGCGTTCAGGAAGGCCTCGAATGAAAGGGGAGTCTCCCCTTTCATACGAGGCCTTCCCGAACTTGGGGAAGGCCGTTTGGGGACATTTTCCCCATCAGAGCAGGAAGTGGCCCTACGGTGGGGAAAACAACACTGTGACGCGCTGATGTCACAAAGGGGCGGGTGGGGGGCGGGGGAGACACGGAAGCTCTTCCGTGTCTCCCAGGTTTAAAAAGAAAATCCTCGGGTGCAACGCACCCAAGGATTTTCGAACACCCTCCCTGGTGTCGGCCACTGGTCGTGACCCGCACCAGGGAGGTAGTGTGGGCGTTGGCCAGTGGCCGACGCCCGCATTAAAGGGGTTAAATGCCCTCTCCCTCGTTATAGGTTCTCCTACGTATCCATCCCTACAAGGCCCAAAACAACCCATATTGCCCTCGGCAGCGAGCTATAATGCTATAGTAGAGCCATCAGCGGAAATTTCTAAATGAAACAGAGAAACAGAAATGGAAACTTTGGAAAGTTAGAGCTGAAGACATTCGTCGGCCATCATTCACTTATTTCCACGGCATTGTGTTTTTTAAGCCTGCTTTAATTTTTTATAGTACCAGCACTAATCAGTGGAACCATTGCTCACAAAGGATTTGAGATCCCTTTGCCAAACTTTACCATTGTGTTCAAATTCACATTCTCTTGTATCTGGTCTTCGGTGATGAATACTTCTATCCAAACATTTGCCCATCATGAGTTCAATGTGAACTAGAGTGCATTAACAAAAGTACAGAGCTACCTTTGGCTGGCAGTGGGATCATCTGTTGGGGACATCATGGTGGTACCTTTCCTATCAATACTCAGGATCAAACGCAGAGAAAACAAGTAATCAGTGTGTTGTTCTGTGGCATGAACAATCTTCCCACACAATCCCTCTTAATACTGCTACCGTGTAAGAAGAAGCAATGGTGAAAAAGTCCAAATCAAGTCTATACATGAGGCACCTACAGCAATCACTTGACAGGGTGGGGTAACCATTCTACTACGTGGGTAGACTAACATCTACTCATTAAAAGGCTTTCATAGGAGTAATATGCACCCATTGTAAGATTTAGAATTTAATCAAGGCAGGGTTATGCGATTCTGTGGCATTTACCGCATCATTATGGGTTTGCCGAACTTCCCACATAATCCATCACCTGGTGCATAATTTGTAGATTGAAAAAAATGTTTACAGCACAAACAGATCAAAAGCTACTAAAAGTGCAGCAACACGTGTTACTGCACAGTGGGAGGTCCTTCACAAAGGTCGACTGGTGACCCTTCGGTTACTTACTTCTGTATTTGCATGTTAAGCAAGCACTGCTGAGGTGAGACCTTTGCCCAGACAGAGTTAACATGTGTAAACATGAGAAAATAATGATATAAAACTATTACAAAATATGACACATTATGCCTCACAATGAAACTGTTGTTTCTGCATAATTTAGTCAAAACTGCCGCAAATTTTGATCTTCCTCTACAGTGGCCCTGGTTACAGAATCCCTTTTTAACAAAACAGTAATTGATCAATGGAAAGCTCAAATCTAGATTCCATAGTACTTAGTCTCTCAGGCCTGGTATGGGGCTTGCACCCCTACTAGCTCGGTGGAGGGACGTAATCTTCCTCTCATCCCCCCTGCACCATTAAGGTGATGTGATTACACCCTCTTGGGTGATCCACTGGGGAACCCAACAACACCATGTATTTGTGCGTTTTATTTAACCCACTCATCTCTACTAATACAACAAGGGATTTAAATATCGTTTTGAAGATTTCACAGTGTCATCAGTCTGCAAGCTGTAATGCAACTGAATGTCCCACCCATCAAATGTGTATGTAGAGAGTGAAAAGTATGCATGGACATAGAATGTGGAATGGCCACCTGTGGCTAGCTATTCTGTTAAATGTATCTAAAAATAAAGTAATGTTAATGTGAGAGTTACCCACTACTTTGCACTACCCTATTTCAAGGAAGAGGGCACCATCAATTCCAGCCCTCATAAGAGCCTACTTTCTAATTTGTCTGCAAGGTAAGGGTAGTTTAGGCACACAACATAGGGCTGCGTAACACTGTAGCAAGTTGGGGACCAAGAGACCACAGTATGGCAACTGTAATGTGATCCTTCTACAATGGTGGGACGTACTCCCCTCACACATAGCCTTTCAAAAGTAAATTACCACTTAAGATGAAGGGCAGAGTTTTTGTCTACAAGATGATGGTGCTGCCCAAGCATAACGTCCCTAGGTGTATAATTACAAATCTAGATACAGTCTGTATACAGGATTATGTTTATAAATTTAGATGTAGTCTGCATAAGGAATATGTTCAAAGTGTGTTCAAAGTGAAAAGGTGCAGAGTTAGGTAAACGGTGAGGTGTAGGATCTGTGATGTGAGTGGATGGCAGTTGTTGTGGATTGCGTGTGGTACAAATGTGTGTGTTGTGTATTTTGTGCTGCTGTGGGGTGAGTGCTGAGTGAAATGTGCAGGGGTACCTATTGTTTATTTGCTATATCTTAAATTTTTTGCTTTTCTGTGGCTGTGTGTGGCGTTCTGGTTGCAAAGGATTGTGGGTTGTTGTAGGGGTGTCTTATATAGTGCTATGAGTAGGTGTGTCGGGTGTGTGGATGTGTGTCAGGTGTGGGTTATTTGAACTATGCAATGTGGTGTTTTGTTCTGACTGAAGTGATTTGAGACCGCCGCGGTTCGCACCGCCAATGGTTTTCCACCATGGAAGAACCGCTGTTGTGATTTGTGGATCGTAATCTGATGGGAGGATTTTTGTTGGGCTGGCGGTGCTGGTGGTGGGACCGTCTCTTTTCCGTCCACCATTGTCCTGGCAGTTTCAGAAATGTGGCTATTTTTTGTCAGACTTTACAGTGTGACTTTTAATACGGCGCTCGTATGACCACCAACATGGCGGTCTTTTGGCGGCCGCCACTGCGGGGGTCTTGCTAAAAGGGTGCCAACCTCGTAATGAGGCCCGTAGTCTGTTTACAGTATTATATTTATAAATCTAAATATCGTCTGTATAAAGGATTATGTTTACAAATTTAGATATTGGGCCTGATTTAGATTTTGGCAGATGGGTGACAACGTCACAACGCTGTCGGATAGCCCATCTGCCAAAATATAAATCCCATAGGCTATAATGCAATTTATATTTCGGCAGACGGGCTACCCATCATCATTGTAATAGAGTAACCTGTCCACCAAAATCTAAATCAGGCCCATAGTCTGTAGACAGGATATGTTTACAAATCTAATTACAGTCTTTATACAAGTTTGGGTTTATAAATCTAAATACAATCTGTAAACAGGTTTAGGTTTGCAAATATAGATACAGTGTGTTTGCAAGATTATTTTTGCAAACCTAAATATAGTTTCTATACAGTATTGAGTTTAGAAATCTAGATACACTGTAAACAGGCTTAGGTTTGCAAATCTAGATACAGTATGTATACTGACTTATGTTTATAAATCTAGATACAGTCTGTATACCGAATTATGTTTATAAATCTAGATACAGTCTATATACAGGGGTAGTTTTACAACTCTAGTTACTGTATGTATACAGGATTATGTTTACAAATCTAAATATTGTCCAGTATACAGACATATTAACTTGGGCAGTACCACAACCTTGACAACAGAAATTCTGCTTATCATCTTGGGTAGTAATTTACTCTCACCAGTTTATCAGGAATATTCACAATTGCTGAGTAATTGTGAGTAATTTGAGCTCAGTTATCGGCACTCAGTCAGACCATTTAAGTTGGCATTTTATGACCACCACAACAAAGTCAACACCAGAATAAAACTCTGATTTAGTGTAATTGGTCTTAAACTCTTCAGTGGTGAAAAAGTCCTCAGCATCCCACAGCATCTAAGAAATACAGGTAGGGGGGATGGTTAAAAGCAAACAACACATCTTGGGTATATTACTACAAGGCTGGTCATATCTTGCCATCCTATGGTCCAACTTTCATGCCTTTGTCTGCATAACACAGTAAGAGCTGTGATTGACAAGGTAAACTCTGCACTAAATCAGCAATAATGTTGTCTCCTGCCCCTGAACAGTGGGAAGGGACATTCAGTCGTAGAATGGCTGCAGCAGACCGTCCTGATAGAGTGTTCTACCCCTTCATTACCTTCAAGGAAGTGCCCAAGGTTTCAGTGTCATAGTATAGTTTATAAGTATGAAAAATATATTAAAATCGAGTTAAATCCATACTATTTCTGTTTATAAATTCCTTTGAACTTTGTCTGATTTGCCTAGAGCAGGAGTTTCCGTAACACCTACTCAGAGGGTCTCCAACTGTTTAGAAAATTAAATAATATTAGCAGATTGATAAATGATATATACATACGAGAAAACAATCCATAGAACTGAAAATATACAGAATTACTTTGATCAAGTCACTTACCTGCCATGCTTCAACTTTCTTGATGTCTACACATGACCCATTGGTGAAGAGCCCCTTGCCTGGTACACAGGTGTAGATTTCCTGAAGGGCATGTGCAATGGAGTAGACTGCTAGATACACATTATAGGATATCCGTAGGTGGATGAAGTCCAAGTAAGGGGTCTCCACGCTGGTAAGATTCTCCTCTCCTGTACATGGTGGTCTGAATCCCACTGTGGTGTTTCCACCTCTCATCCCTTCGTCTGGGCTCTTTGGAAGAGAAGTTGGAGTCTGGGAGTTCTTCGAAGTATCTGGGAGGTAGCAGTTGAATGTTTCCTCCCAGAACTCCCTGACAAACCCATTGCCAGGGGATCTTTTAGGATGCACGTTCTGGAGGAACTCTCGTAAACCAGGGATTTGTCCTGCTCGTAGAGCGAAACCTATGGTGCCACCAATCACGTGGAAGAACTCCGGCATGGCAATCAAGGAGGAGCTTGCCCAAGCCTCACTCGCTAGCCATATCCTTCCAGTAATATTGCGCCGCACTATCTCCTTGAGAAGGGGCTCTAGATCAGGGCCACTTGAAAAGACAACAATAACTTTGGCTGTAGAGTTCTCTATGACATCCACCACATGCTGAATGTCCTCCTCCTCTGAGTACTGAGAAATGAGCTCACTGAAGTCGATACAGATATCTCGCTCTTCCGCTTCTTCCCTAAACTTCTCAATCCCTGGTCGGCCATAGTCATCATCTGCCGCGATCGTGCCGACCCAGTTCCAACGGAAGTACTCAATGATGTCTGCCATGGCTGTGGCTTGGTGCTCGTCATTCGGAATAGTGCGGAGAAAGGACTTGTATTGGTTCTTATTGCTAAGAAGTCGGCTAGAGGACGCATAACTCACCTGTGTGAAGAATGAAAAAAAGACAAAACCATTGATAAGCTTTGATCAGCTCAGAAAATAACATCAAACACAAGAGAAAGAAAACAGTGGCAGAAGAAAAAATTACATTTCTGAACAAGGACACAAAATATTTAAACATAGGAGGTCTGATTCACAAATGTAACTTATACTTTTTGAGTAAGTTTACACTTTTGAGCAAGTTTACTACTTTTAGGTATTCACAAACTTCGATTGTAGTTGCTACTAAGAGAAGAAACAGTAGTAAGCCTAGCTCTTTCCTTTCAAGTAGTGTTTCATGGGTGCACGGCAGGGGAGGAGGGTACACAATCTATTTTTCCAGGAAGGGGTGAATAGGCTGCACCGAAATACTTCCCACGTAACTGGGATTTTGTGAAGTCATATGTTTGCTCTACCTGCATCCAACAGTGTACGTTGTTATGTTATGTGTATTTCTAAAGAACATTATCACCTGCAAGGGTACCCTGGCACTGTGCAGGTGTGTGTAGCACTGCCCACTGTAGGTTGATTCATTGAAACATCTGATCTTTAGCTTCTTGTGGAATTCAAGAAGAGAGGAGGAGCCTCTTATGTGGAGTGGGAGGCTGTTCCATGCTTTAGGAGCAATTTAAGTAAACACCCGTTCTCCTGATCTGGTTCTGTGTATGCGTGGGATGTGTGCAAGGAAGAGTCCTGTAGGGCAGTCATGTCTGGTTGATGGAAGGAGATGCAACTGTTTAGGTAGGTGGGTCCTAAATTCTTTAGTGCCTTGAATGTGTGTTTGAGGAGTTTGAAATAAGCGCATTCGTGTACTGGGAGCAAGTGGAGCTCCCTGAAATGTGGTGTGAGTCCGGCTAACGTGATCTGGATGGTCTGCAGTCTTCTAGTGAGTTGCTTGGTGATCCTGGTGTACAGGGTGATCCCTTAATCCAAATTGCTTGTGACTAGGTTGAGAGTTACAATTCTTCTAGTGTTGTTTGGGAGCCATTTGAAGATCTTCTTCAGCATCTTGAGGGTGCGTAAGAAGGATGCAGTGACGGCATTGACTTGTGCGGGCATGTTCAGTTTGCTGTCGATTATTCGGAGGTTCTTGGAGTGGGTGCTGGGTGTGGGTCCAAGTTTGGCTGACTACCAGCTGGAGTGCCATGGTGAGGTGTTCTTTCCGAAGATCACTACTTCTGTCTTGGATGGGGTGTGAGACCATGTCAAATGATGCAGAGAAGTCCAGGAGAGTGGGGAAGCCACGTCTCCTTTGTCAAGGATCAGGCCGCTGTTGTCTGTGGTGATGAGTATTGTTTCTATACTGTCGTTTTGCCTGACTGCAGGCTGCGTGCCATTGAGGAGCTGGTGCTAGCCAAGATGGTTGATGGGGCATCAGTTGATTCGTTTTTCTGAGACCTTTGCCGGTATGAGAGGGAATTGGGTCTGTAGTTGGACAGCATGGCTGGGTCATTGGGTGGTTTCTTGACTAGGGGCATGATGGTGGCATGTTTCCAGGTGTCTCAGAATGTGGCTATGATGGCATTGAGGATGGTTGTTAGGGCTTGGCTGATCATCAGGAGTCATTTGGTGAAGGTATGGTGTGGGCAAGGGTCAGATGGGGTCGCTGAGTGGATGGTCTTCATGGCAGTAGCGATTTCAATGGTAGTAACAGTGGGCCACTAGGTCAGAGTTCGCTCTATGACCGCTATGGAAAGTTGAGTTGCGATGATGACAGGGTCTGGTTGAGTGTCAAAGGTGCTTTATATACAGGGGATTTTGTTACAGAACAATTCTGAGAGCTTGTTGCAAAGGTCTTATGAGGGGGTAATGTTGCTGGAAGCATCAGGAGGCTTTGATGTGATCTACAAGAACCATGTGGTTCGTGTTCTGTATATGCTGGTGGTAGCCGCTTAGGGCTGATTTGAAGAGGATTTGTATCTGTGGTGTTTTGACTTGTTCCTTGCAGTGGGGCGTTGTTAGTTTGAGTTCCTCTGTGTACCAACTTGCTTTAGGGTTCCTTTTGATGGAAGCCAGAGTATCAGCACATGAGTTATCCAGCTAATGAGTTTCTTGTTGGCTTTAGGCAAGTTGCTGGTGTGCTTGGGCCGGTGTGTGGAGAGGGAAGAAGCCTACTCTTCTTCTGTGATCCTTTTCCAGCTGCAGCAGGAGGGTCCGGTGGCGGTAGGTCTGTAATGGTACAAAATGTGTATGCGGAATCTGAGAAGGGCTGCTATGCCGCGACGCTCCCCGCGACCGCGGGCTCCGGTTACCGCGGCGCGGCACATTTATTCTGCCGTGGCCGGCGCCCGGGTCGCGGAGAGCGCCGCGGCCGACGCTCAGGTCGCGGGGTTTGCCGCGGCCCGGGCGGGAGCCATGGAGGCTCCAGGGAGCCGGTCGAGGGGTCGCGGCACTCGCCGCTTGCCCTATTTTAAGTTCTGCCGTAAAGGCAGAAGCGGCAGAGCCTGAGACCCCGAGGGGGTTCAGGCATGGCCGCATCAGCGCTGTTTGCGCTTAACATTCTTCTTGCATGTCCTTTTCCTGCCAACCACTTACCGATGTTCCTGGATCAAACCGAACCCTTACACTTGGGGTACTTTATACTTGTCTCTCTTTTTCCCAGCATGCTGACCACTTCCTGTCTGCCCAGCATGCATTGTTAAACACACATACCTCATTCACTATTGTTGTCTTCTCCCCAATCCAAGATGGTGGTGTTCTACTTCCTGTTTCCTACTTCCTGTCCAGGGGTATATAAGGGGATTCCAACTGCTTGTCCATTGCGTTGCAACACTCCTTGGTGGTAGTCACGCTCCGATTGATCTCCTCCTGCGAATCCTGTCTGTTCCTGTCCTGCCTTGTTTTCCAGTCTTCCTGATCCTCGATTCTAACGCCCTGGTGTCCTCCTTTCATTTCAGGGAGTTCCTGTGGAGGTTTTTTACCCTACTGGGGTTTTTCCTCTGGGACTCCTTCTGGAGGGCACGGACTGTAGTGGTTTGCTCATACCAAACATCATCGTTCCCCTACGCCTCTCAGCTTCGACGGTAAGACCATTGAAAACCGTGACAGATTGCAACGCCAAAAATTCCAGTTGCAGTCCGGTACTATGGATAACCCAGTGGCAAACACGGAACCTACTAACCAGGACCTACTGGCGACGCTACAACAACAGGCTCAAGAACTCCAGCAATTACGTACTGAGAATACTGTTTATCGACAAGCCTTTGCCTCCAGGACCACAGATGTCCCTGCAGTAGCCGCCTCTACACCTCGATTTTCCGGGGATCCCACCACATTAAAAGAATTCCTGGACGCCTTGACGGTGTACTTTGCCTTTCGCCCCTCGCAATTTGTACAAGATAAGACCAAGGTGGGGTATTTGATTAGTGCCTTATCAGGGCCAGCCTTGGCTTGGGTCACACCTCTAGTAACCAGAAACGATCCCTGTCTATCTAATTATTCCACCTTTATCACTACTTTTAAACAGATGTTTGAACGCCCTGGACTCGAGGCGTCAGCAGAAGAGGCTCTTTGCGAAGTCCAACAAGGGAGTCAAGATGTATTACAATACATCACCCGTTTCAGACAATTAGCAGCAGAAACAACCTGGGTGGAACGTACCTTGGTGACACTCTTCCGTAGAGGTCTCAGAGAGGACATCAAGGATGAACTAGTGCATTCTGCCAGAATAGAAAACCTCAAAGGATTGATGGACCAGGCACTAACGATAGAATATCGGTTGAATGAACGAAGAATGGAGAAAAAGAAGAGTCGTTTGCCTTCTCACTCAGTACCATCTCGTCCCTTCGCCCATTGTACCGAGGAAGTCCGTCCTGAATCCAAAGGGAATACCGAGGAAGAGCCCATGCAGATTGACACAGCTCGCGGACCTTTATCCGCCAGTGAAAGGGAACATAGACGAAGGAAGGGGCTTTGTCTATATTGTGGTGCAGCTGGTCACCTAATTCGCGCTTGCCCCATTCGTCCAACCAAGCCCTTGGGAAACGCCAACTCCCGTCCTCAGTAAGAAGGGTGAGGACGGGATATCGTGATATACCTTCTATTTGCTCTTCCAGGGAGGAAGGAACTGCTCTTTTTCTCTTACCAGTTACCCTCCATTTAACTGATGGCCGGGAAGAAAGAACTTTGGCCTTATTGGACTGCAGAGCCAGTGGCCTCTATTTAGATGAAACCTGGGCCAAAGAACGACAGATAACACAAATACCCAAAGAAGTACCAGAACAGGTACATACCGTTGATGGGTCACTCTTGGCCTCTGGACCTGTACAATATACCACCCCTACCTTCTGTTTACAGTTTGGAAAACACCAGGAGATTCTCTCGTTTGACTTAATTTCATCACCACACCACGTCATGATCCTGGGGATTCCATGGCTTGTACGGCACAATCCTTACATCAACTGGGAAACGAAAACCATTTCGTTATCCTCCCATTTTTGTCAACACCACTGCTATCCGGCCGGGGATTATTGGTCCCCAAAAAGTCTCTCAACAGCACCTTCTCAGGTGGGAGGATCCATTAATGTCCTACAGGGAGTTCCCAGACATTATCAGGACTATATCGATGTATTCCAGAAGCCAGAAAAGCCTGAACTGCCACCCCACAGAGAATACGACTGTGCCATTCCTTTAGAACCAGACACAGTAGTTCCTTTTGGGCGGATGTACTCTCTCACAGAACCAGAGAAACAAATTTTGAAAGAGTACCTAGATGAGAATCTACAAAGTGGGTTGATAACTCCCTCCTCTTCACCCGCCGGGGCTCCTCTTTTCTTTGTACCAAAGAAAACCAAAGATTTGCGTCCCTGTATTGATTTCAGAGGGTTAAACAGGATCACTATTAAAGACCGGTATCCGTTACCCCTCATAAAGGACATCTTAGAGGCAGTCAGAGGAGCCAAGAGGTTCACCAAGTTGGATCTCCGAGGAGCTTATCATCTACTACGAATCAGAGAAGGTGATGAGTGGAAGACCGCCTTTAGAACACCTTTTGGTCACTACGAATATAGAGTAATGCCATTCGGACTCACTAATGCCCCGTCCATCTTTCAAAGATTCATGGATTCTATCTTTTCTGATCTTTTGCAACAAACAGTGGTGGTGTATCTTGACGATATCCTAATCTATTCGGTTCATCCAGAGGAACATTCCAAGCACGTTCGCCAAGTCTTAGAGAGACTCCGACGACATCATTTGTTCTGTAAGCCTGAAAAATGCGAGTTTGATCAGATAGAAGTAAAATACCTGGGATACTGTATAAACCAGACCGGGGTTGCCATGGACTCAGACAAAGTACAGGCTATATTGAATTGGCCATCTCCTTCTTCCATCAAGGAGACTCAATGTTTTCTGGGGCTAGCCAACTTCTACCGACAGTTCATAGCAGACTTTGCCCAGAGAACCAGTTTCATTACTCAAACCCTCAAAAAGGAACATCTAAAGAAAGGGTTTTGTTGGACACCAGGCGCTGAGTCAGCCTTTCAGGACTTAAAGAAAGCCTTTATTCAAGCCCCTATTCTTCGACACCCAGACACCAGCAAACAATTCATTGGGGTCACAGACGCCTCAGAAAGAGCCATTGGGGCTGCCCTGTTACAAAAACAAGACGATGATGACCTAGAACACCCTGTATTTTATCTATCACACACTCCACCTGATTCTGAGCGAAACTATTCCGTGCTAGAACGCGAATTACTCGCCTTAAAAGTCGCGTGCACCGAATGGAGACACTTCTTGATGGGATCAAAGGAACCCTTTGAAGCCCGGACCGATCACAGAAATCTACAATGCTTAAGAAACTTTCAGTGCCAAAATAGCCGGCAGGCTCGATGGGCCTTCTTCTTGAGCCAATATGACTTCTATATCACCTACATCCCTGGTTCTCAGAACATCCTAGCGGATGCCCTGTCCCGACGTTACCCTGGGTGCGGTGATTCCGCGGTTCAAAACTTATTTGACAACAACAAAATCATAGGGGTAGCACAGACTTTTTTAGATCAAGTCAAGTCCGAATATGCCCGTCTACACGAAACAGAACTAAAAAAGTTACGTCCGCAGCTGCACACAGATCATGACTATTATTATCGTGATAAGGCCCTGTTTTTACCCACTAAAGCAGTGCAAATCGAAGCTTTACGCATGTGCCATGATTCCCCTATCGCAGGTCATCGAGGAATGAAAGCCACTCAAGATCTTTTGCTTCGCTCTTTCTGGTGGCCAACTCTCAAGGCTGACACTGAGGCATATGTGTTATCCTGTCCTACGTGTGCTCAAGCCAAGACACCCCGAACCAGACCTGTGGGGTTACTTCGCCCATTACCTGTTCCCCCAGGCCCATGGCATACCATATCCACCGATTTTATGTGCGCATTACCTTCCTCAATGGGAAACCACATCATCATGGTAACTGTGGACTCCTTCACCAAGATGGCCCACTTCACGGCCTTGAGAAAGTTACCAACGGCAAAGGAGTTAAGTCAGATCTTTACTCAAGAGATCTTCAGGCTACATGGGTTACCCCAAATTATTATATCGGACAGGGGTCCTCAATATATCTCCCGATTCTGGAATCAATTCTGCAAGACCTTGGGGATCCAGGTGGCCTTATCATCCGGGTTCCACCCACAAACCAATGGACAAACGGAACGACTTAATCAAGGTCTTGAACAGTACTTACGTAGCTTCTGTAACGCTACACAAAGTAATTGGGCTCCCTACTTACCGCATGCAGAATTCTCTTATAACAACTCTCTACACAGTGCCTCTAAAGTCTCTCCTTTCTATGGCTCTTACGGTTTCCATCCCAGGGCCTTCCCAACTCCCCTGAGAGACAACTCCAATCTTCCCGCCATCTCCTCCTATGTTCGACAGCTACGGGGTATACAACAAATTATCCATTCCAACCTTGTGTCCTCCAAGTCCCGCATGAAGAAGATAGCAGATAGGAGACGCTGTGCGGCTCCTCTATATCAGGTCCATGATAAGGTCTGGCTCTCCTCTAGATTCCTACCTCTCCGACTCACCCAAAACAAATTCAAACCCCGCTTTTATGGTCCCTTTCTAATTCTCAAAAGAATCAACCCAGTGTCTGTGCGTCTTCGCCTACCTCGGACATGGAAGATCCACCCGGTATTTCATGTCTCGCAATTGAAACCTTACCGTCCTGATCTTTTTCATAGGCAGTTGCCCTGTCCCCCTCCTCTGTTGGTTGACAATGTGCCTGAGTACGAAGTTCAGGAGGTCTGTGACTCTCGGTTTTTCCATGGGCGCCTCCAATACCTTATTCATTGGAAGGGATACCCTTTGAGTGAGTGTTCTTGGGAGGATGCCTCTTCAGTCCATGCTCCTCTTTTGCTCCGCCGCTTTTTTCGGCTCTTCCCTCACAAACCCGGGGCCTCGGGGGGGGGGCATACTGTTATGCCGCGATGCTCCCCGCGACCGCGGGCTCCGGTTACCGCGGCGCGGCACATTTATTCTGCCGTGGCCGGCGCCCGGGTCGCGGAGAGCGCCGCGGCCGACGCTCAGGTCGCGGGGTTTGCCGCGGCCCGGGCGGGAGCCATGGAGGCTCCAGGGAGCCGGTCGAGGGGTCGCGGCACTCGCCGCTTGCCCTATTTTAAGTTCTGCCGTAAAGGCAGAAGCGGCAGAGCCTGAGACCCCGAGGGGGTTCAGGCATGGCCGCATCAGCGCTGTTTGCACTTAACATTCTTCTTGCATGTCCTTTTCCTGCCAACCACTTACCGATGTTCCTGGATCAAACCGAACCCTTACACTTGGGGTACTTTATACTTGTCTCTCTTTTTCCCAGCATGCTGACCACTTCCTGTCTGCCCAGCATGCATTGTTAAACACACATACCTCATTCACTATTGTTGTCTTCTCCCCAATCCAAGATGGTGGTGTTCTACTTCCTGTTTCCTACTTCCTGTCCAGGGGTATATAAGGGGATTCCAACTGCTTGTCCATTGCGTTGCAACACTCCTTGGTGGTAGTCATGCTCCGATTGATCTCCTCCTGCGAATCCTGTCTGTTCCTGTCCTGCCTTGTTTTCCAGTCTTCCTGATCCTCGATTCTAACGCCCTGGTGTCCTCCTTTCATTTCAGGGAGTTCCTGTGGAGGTTTTTTACCCTACTGGGGTTTTTCCTCTGGGACTCCTTCTGGAGGGCACGGACTGTAGTGGTTTGCTCATACCAAACAGCACCGTGGCTACTGGAAGGGGTCGCCCCTACCTCGGCCAGAGCAGAACCTACCGGAACAAGGATCGTTCCCCTACGCCTCTCAGCTTCGACGGTAAGACCATTGAAAACTGTGACAAGGGCATGGTTTGTCCAAGTCATTGTTGCTGGCTTGTCTACTAAAATGTTACTGGTTGAGGAAAACCTGGTCCAGTAGGTGTCTGGCAGTGTGAGTTTGCTCTGCAATGTGCTAAGTGAGGCTAAGGTTTCCAAGCAAGGAGAAGTAGGCTGTGATGTGCATCTTGAATATGAAGTGTTCTATGTAGCTGGTGAGGGTGTCCGTGTAGGTGGTGAGGCTGATGGCATCTTTGAATATGATGGCATGAGCAGATGAGTGTTGTTGGGTGTGGCCATTTTGCTGCGTTTTCTTGTTGTCGGTGTCCAATTGCCAGACATGCATGATAGTAGCAATAAGTTAATCCGGTCAGCCCTTGTGGATTAGACTGTGCCAAAGGCCATGAGCTGCGTAATAACAATTGGATATCAGTACCGGAACACTGATTTCTGAAGTTATTCCCTGTCCTATAGGGGACCCAAAAAGAGTTTACCTGCAATCCTGGAATAACTTTGTATACAAGAATTAAAGATACCCTCTGTATCACAGGTGTTGGTAATTTTAGCTGGAAACTGACTGTACCGGGATCAAGACTGATGTTGTAAGGCGAGCCTAACTATATAAGCGTTGGATGAGACATTATAAGTGTGATGTATAATACCAGTAGTTTCCTATGTACAAAGGATGGCTGAGATATTAACAATGGTATTACTTATAAAAAGTACAATATACGCAGTACATGAACACAAGGGCTGGTGAATGAGATACTAACAGTAGCGTTACATGCAGAAATATAAAAACTATAGTACAGATATACAAGAGGACATTTTGGATGAATCATTAACAGTGGGATTACAGGTGAGATGTGTAATATAGGTAGGATATGCATACAGAAAAGAAAAATTATTCAACAATGGCATTACATAAGGAAGGTGTGAGACAAGTGGTCCATACGCACAAGGGTGGATGAGACATTGACAGTGACACGGCATACATACCCACAAGAGGTGATGGTGCATGAGACATTAACAGTGGCTTTAAATAGGAAAAGTGTAACACTAGTAGTAAATACATATCAGAGTTTGTGAATGGGATTTGAAGAAGTATTATGAAAGTAGAACATATGTACAAGTGGTGATGATGGGTGAGACATTAATAATGATATTACATGTGAACGATGGTGTGGGTCGGGAATATTGAAGGGTCCCAATAGCATAACTGTAATATAGAGGGACAAAACACAGAGGGACAAAATATTGAAAGGTAGTTTGTGTTGATTTTCTATACCTAACGCCACGTATTTGTACCTTGGTGGTGCACATATATATTCCTCCCTCTGGGCACTTACTTCTTCAATATTTTGTCCCTCAATATTCTGGTCACAATATTCTGACCCGTCAATATTCTACCGTTGATGTTCCCTACCCAATCATGATAGACATGATACTAGTAGTACATATGCACAGGAGTGAAATAGACATTACCAGTGATATTACAAACTGGAATTATGAAACGAGTAATATACATATACAGGAGCTGGATAAGATATTAACAATGACATTACATCGCAAGAGTATAATACGATCAGATCAACATATACAAGGTGTGAAGGTGGCTGAGACATTAACAATGCCATTAAATATGAGTATCTTAATACAAAAAGTAAATATATACAAGCCATGGTGGATAAAACCTGAACATTGGTGCTGCATGTGGGAAGCGTTATATAATAGTACACATCCAAGGGATTGATGAGATATTAAAATTGATTTACATGCAAGAAGTATATTATTAGCAGTACATACATACAATAAGTGGTTAAGAATCAAACTGTGACATCACATGTGAGGTCTATAATTCAAGTTGCATAGTCAGCATATCACATTTCTATTTTTATCCATTCTTTAAAAATAAATTAAAACATGAAAAGATATTGTTTTCCATCTGTATGTACTTGTAGAAAGCAGTAAAATAATTAGAAACCTTAATTATGATTTTCTATCATCCTTGGGTTATTTGTGTATAATTGTTTTTCTCTTTACTGACAGCGTTTTACCATTTTTTAATTTTCCCTCAATACTTACCTCTAGCGCTCTTTGATTGGTTGTTTGTTTGTTTCTTTATTTGCTTGTTTTTATTTACAGGGGTGCTCCTAGTCATCTCTTTTCTCCTTAACGTTCAATATTCCATAACCTGTAGCCTTTCAGTAAGCATTTTTCGTAACCCTTAGAGCTTTACTTGTATCCTACCAAAATTTTTATAACCCCATTTAGTTACCCCAAAATGTTTATACCCTGAGGTAACTAACCAATAAAGGAACATGCCACCATATCATTAAACTTTCCAGAAATCTTAGGCCCTGTTTGAAACTGAGATGTTTAAATTGTGATCCCCGCACAAAACCCTGTTTGCTCGAGGATTTGATTTCGGAGATTTGTGGTTATTACTGCATCCCCACAACTTGATCCCGGTGAATTTTCGAAGGTGAAGTCTGCCGAAATTACCAAACTGAAAACTCTGAATTAGATGTGTTAACTAGACCTGGTAAGTATGTCACCAGTGATATTGGTATCTACTGGATGTGATAATTACCGCACTCCCTCTAGCCAACTTGTAACCGGGGCCTTTGCAGGATAAGGTAAGGTGTTTTATGGAAGAGAAAGACAGCCATATGTTTACGGAGTTGGACATGTAATGGTACTGGTTAGGTATTGATTATTTATACTACTTTTTACATGCAAAGTAAACTATGGGATCTCGCTAGGAATATGTTACCCTGTTGAGTCTTAGCATTTTTTGTGCCCAGGTCTGCATGCTATGGATGAACTTGACACACTGAGTGGAAGTTTTTGCAGTCCTTTGAATTAGATGACTCTTCACCCTATGAAAGAGGAACCGTACATTACCTGTGGTATATAGAATAGTCCCAAGAGGTTGGCCACTGCGGTGGACACCCCTGATCCGGTCGCACCCACCACTGCAATGGTAGATGGGATGTGCTCCGAGCAGTTACAGAACTCATCCAAGTTCAAAGAGTCAATCTTGTTTTGGGCAACAAAACTCAGCGTGGCCTCCAAGGCTTTCGAAACTGTGTTGCAGGTGTCAAATATCCGATACCCCAGGGTCATGTTGGGAAGAAGCATTGTAGTGTTGTTTATCTCCTCAATGGCAAAGATCATAGCTTGGAGCCAGCGAAAACCTCGGAAGTTATACCTAAAAAACAGGAGGTAGACATCACATCTGTCAATATAAGAAGTTACACTCAGCATTTACACTGCACAGAGACATATTTAAAATAGCTTCATCCTAGCCAATCAGATACTGCCCCATGGACAAGTTCTGTACACACATTCATTTTTTATTAAATAAAAATGTAAGTGAAAGTCACAAATTCAACTTTTTTCTATTGAGTCCTCGTTGCCAATGAAATCCATAGGAATAAGCGTAGAAGACTTATGAAGGACACAGATACTTTAAAAAAATCTTGGATAACCTATAATTGCAACCAGGACTTTCTGCTTTGCTCTTTGAGGCGGGAGACAGTCCAGCTGTCACTCACGAGTTAAAAGCATTAACCGGGGACGGGCCAAGACTTAAAATGTAAATGCTGATGTGTCCTATTGTGATCCAAGATGACTTCCATCACAAGAGTTTTTTGGTCTCAAACACATTTTTTATTAAAAAGACCAAAGAAGTTATGTGGTCACAGAGACTACAAAGCAATGTTAATGATTAAATTAGATACTGCTAAATTTAATTAAAATATGTAAATGGACATCAATTAAAGGTAACTAGGGGCAGCTGTTATCCCTGGTTTGCCTTCTGGCACAGCTACCACTGTCCTTGCTACAGGAACATAAAACAAGAATGATCCTAGGGAACCCTATTTTGTTTACGTAACTTCCATCTCTCTCGCTTTCCTTAACCACTCAGGAGCAAATAGGAGTCAGTTAAACAATATCTTTATTTAGACCTTGGTCTTTAAAACAACAACATTCATACACCTTAAATGTTATAAAATATATATATATAAAAATAAATAAAATCAATAAATCCAGTTAAGATGTCTTAAAAAAATCTTTGGCGCTGATATTTACCTTCCTATTGCACAAGTTGCTCCACATACCTCATATCTATTGACTATTCTGCAGGATGCTTTTGTTCTAAAATTCCATACTTATTAACAAAAATATTTTTTGTTGCCAGCAATACCCACAAACAATCTAGAAGTATGTGAAGAGAGTTACCTCTTACATTCAAGCCTGCTAATGGAGGAAGGATAAGTCAACGGATCAAGTCATGTAATCCTGGGTCAAAAGGTAAATTATATTATTTTGTGACATGCATGCGAATATGAGAATAATTAGCAGCTGTGCAGAACTGTGTTGCACTTGATGTGTTTTTAAGTCGACTTTTAAGATCACATCCTTGCAGAATCTCAAACTTCAATGAGTTGCTGTGCTCTCTTGTTTTTAATATAAAGTATCTCTCTAGGCTTTGGTGGTGGAACTCAAAATGATGTTCTTTGCCCTACAAAAATTGTTGAGGGGCCCTTAAAATTCCACTAAAGTTGGCTGCTGAAAGGTGTATGGGAATATTGTAGAGCAAAGACCCCCTGCACCTCAGGGTATGCATGGCCTTTGTTTCACTCATGGTACGTCATCACCCCGCTTTATCAGTGAATCTCATCCTCACTAAATATGCTTTATTTTTAAGCCAGTTTCCTTCAGACTGGTAGAATGTTTTTCTGCGTCAGCTGGAACATGTCTTTACTGCTTGTGTTTTTTAGGAGTGACTTTGTTGATATCACTAACCTTTCATATCCTGCCATTCCCAGTAAATTATCAACAACAACAAATCACTAGATGGGGTCAGCTTCCTTCATTAGTGTTTTAAAACAATATATTATTTGCTTCTGAGTTGGCTTTCCCACATTTTGTGGCATCATTACTAATGAATCATCCAGACAGGCACGACGCTAGTGTGCTTCAATAGCATACTCTCACTTGACGTATGATGACATGGTGTGACATTCAGCAGACATGTGTGTGTGTGTGTGTGTGTGCATGCGTGTGTGTGTGCGTGCCTCTATATGTATGTGAGATGCTTTAATCTGAACTGGTCCAAGCTTACATTAACGCTAGATCCTGTCTCCTTGAGTCACGCACTTTATCTGTTTAACAAACTTCAACCCCCTGCTGCAGTATCAACTGCCCTCCTGGGCCTACTGTTGGGGAAACATCCTGAACAGCTAGGTCCTAAACAACTACTTGCCTAAACCACTACTGCTAAACAACTAAAAAGTCTCTACAACGAAGTACTGAACAACTACTGTGTAAACAACGATTTTGCCTGAGTAATGATTGCCTGAACAACGAATTTTAAGGTAAGTTTTTCTTTTTTTTTATGGTTTATTAGTTGTTTAGAATATACATATATATATAGTATGTGTGTGTATATATATATATATATATGTTTTTTAGAATTGATATATATATATATATATATATATATATATATATATATATATAAATTCTAAACAAATACCTTCAGGTCAGGACCAAGCCTTTCAGGACCTCCTGAGACTCAGGGCTCCATATCACCTACTGGTGAACTTTTCAGTGGGCCTCACTCTCCTCAGCCAGTTTTCACTGAATCAAGATAGCTAATTCTCTAATCCCTTCTCCTCATTATTTAAAGGCTCGAAATATGAGCTCTATAAACTCCCCGACCCAGAGCTCTGCCATGATGCCTCAGTGAAGAACCCTCTGTCAGTAAATATATGTCAAATGTATGCAGAGGATGTCATCCTGTTCAGCTACAAGAGCTGAGTCTGTCCCGAGGCCTGGGCAGAAGCCACACTGGCATGGACTAGGTCAGGGGTTCCCAACCTGTGGTCGGGGACCCTTGGAGGTCCGCGAAGCCTTCTCAGAGGGTCTGCGACTGCTTAGAAAATTATATGATATTAACAGATTTTTTAAGTGTATATAAATAAAGTTGCCAAATCTTCAAATGATTTTTTTTTAAATGTACTGTTATTGTCAAGGAATTTGAAATAGGGGCTAATTTGTATTTTTTTAATTTATATTTGTTTGCAAATTAAATAAAATGTGTTATCACTTGTGTATGTATTTGATGAATACTGTATTTTTGTGTATTGTTTTAGGATTGAAATCATTGACAATGTTTAGGCCGGGGTCACCGGCTTCCAGTAATGACTCAGTGGGTGTCCCCGGATTCCAATCATGATCCAGTGTGGGTCCCAGTGTTACAGTAATGATAAACTTGGGGTCCACGGAAGTCAAAAGGTTGAGAACCACTGTGCTAGGTACGGTGGAAGCAAGGGGAAAAACATTTTTTTCATTTTTTGGGACAGCCACGGCAAGTCCATGGCAAGTCCACCCTGAGGCAGAAGTTGGAAGAGATGGATGGAGGGTATTTTTTTTCAGCTCGTCTGTCATGTACACAATCTATCCAAGAAGTTGGGATGGTATTCAGAAGCAAGATGTGTGGGAGCAAGGTGGTCAGATTAGAGGGGCTATGAGCAGAGAGGGTCTTGAAGGTCAGAGTTTAGGGATTAATTCACAAATGAGGCTCAGAATTCAAGAAAGGCAGAAAGATAGGTGAGTGGAGGGCATTAATGGGACATTATGATGAGGTACAAAGACAGGGGAAGGAGGGTGTTGAATGGTAGGTATTCTGCTATCGGGGGCAGGCAGGTGGTAATGTAAAAATGAGCAAAGGACTTTGGAGCAGGGCCGGCTTTACTGCTGGTGGCACCCAGTGCCACAATCTTTTTTTGGCAACCTCAACCCCATGATCTCCTCATCGGATTCCCATACTATCGCCCCGAAAACGTGCCCCTCATCTCTCCATATCCCCTCTTTCACATACATTCATTTGTTTTAAAGCGCTGGTAAAGGCTGACTTTACTAATCCACCCGGCTATCCACATAAAATACAGATCTGTTCTTTGCAGCAGGCACATTAACCCTCTGTGCTTTTTTATGACGAGTCAAAGCTGCCACAAGGCAACACTCCATCTTTCCGTCTATCAGGAACATTATTCCCAAGAGTTATCTTGACATAACTTATTGTTCAACACAGCTCCTTGAGGTCAGTGCTGCACTCCAGGCCCTGCTAGGTAGAATGTCCCACCACCTCCTTCCAGGCTTTGCACTGATCGAGAAAGAATTATAAGATAGTGAGGTTTTGGAAGAACACATGTGCAACTTGTGGTGAACCTTGCTTCTGGTAGGAAAAGCAGTTGTGTGTTCTCTGTTGTTAGGGCATGAGAAAGGTCTGTGAAGGAGGGTGGGGTGGTTGGCGACATGGGAGTAGGGTGGGCCCGATGAGTTGTTTTCTAGTATCTGAGGTGTAGAGGGGGGAGGACTCAGGGTGGGATGAGGAATCTCGACAGAGGGCCAGGTTCTGCAGCTATGTTTTTGGGACACCCTTTGGTGAGGTAGGAGACATGCTTGGGTTAATAAGGCTGCTGCCTGGAGTGTAGAGTATGAGATTGTTTGGGGCGGATGATAGTCAGAGAGATCAGTGAAGGAGGCACTCTCTGGCAAAGATGTCTTCAGCAGAAGCAGTATGTAGAGTGCTACATCACTTGCAACAGGTTGGGTCTAATGCGCCGATGCGCCTAGGGTTAGACTGGCCATTCTGCCACTCTGGCATTTTCCAAGTGGGCTGCAGGCTTGTGGGCCACTTTAAGAGGCGGATGGGTTGCAATTACCCCAACGATACCTCTATTGCCCTGCTGGTTTCGGAGTCGAAGTCGAGCTGCAGTGCGGAGAAGGCTTCTTACACTCACTTCAGACTTCAAATGCGAGCGCAACTGAGTTTGTTGGAGAAATCCTGTGCAATGATTTTAAGTAATCCAACACACACTTTATTTTCAATTTCTGAATTTATCTGAGCCACAGAAAATTACTCTGGGCTGCGTGCCAGTGATTGTCTTTTAAGGGGTCTGTGCCTTTACAGGCAAGGACCAGACATACAAATCAGACTTGGCCCCTGGCATAAAGTGACCCGCTAAGTTAGGTCTCCTCTGATTTGCAACACAAGCAAACCTTGACCGGTTTCAGCCAAACTGGACCTCATGAGATAAGGGAACCTTGGGTCCATTGGCACAGCAGACTAAGATCAACATCTGCGACCCCACCCCACAACTGAGGGGCACCAGCATAGACGGCACAAGAAGTGATGGATGGATGCTTGAATTAATCCTATTCATTGGGACCGTATTACACATAGGGTGCACTACCCCTCTTTGTGCTGCGGTGCACCGGGTGCATGTAGGGACATTTTGCCCTATTACAGATAACGCAGCCTCAAACTCACCCCTGGGATGATTAAAGGTCTACCAGCTGTTTCAAGCAACCAATCTGTGGGGGGGGGGAATACAGAGAGTGAAGGCACCCACCTGTGGGGGGGATACCTGGGGAGTGGGGGTCAATAGGACAGCCTTATCCTTTGACTCCTTGCAGAGATCGTCATTGCGCAGCGCACTGACTGCGCTCGACCGGCGCAGTCTCCTTGCCTCTGCAACCGTCTCCGCTGTCCGTTGGAGGCACTTTGTGTAATCTAGGCCCATATGTACAAACGCTGCTTGCATCTTGTAACGGACCGAATCGCAATTTCAGCCCGTTTAGAAATGCAAAACAGCCATTTCCAATGTACAAAGGGCTCCATGGGTAACAAATTGCGATTTGTACCCCCTAGAAATTGCTCTTTGCCATTACCAAAATAGGAAATCGCAAACAGAGATTTCCTATTTCCAATTTCCAAACCCCATGTACATAGCATTCCCTAATTACGAAATGGGCATTTAAGAAATGCTATTACAATCAAATCCAATCCAATGGTAACCAGGTGCAAATTGAAAAAAGGCACCCAAAATGCACTTTTTGCAGAGTCTTGAAGCGTGCACTCGCCCAGAGAAGAGCACCACTTTTCTTCCCATTAGATTTAAGTGGGGCCTTAGACCCATAGATAGGGAAGGTTTTGCATTTCCAAGTTTGTGATTTCCTATTTCACTTTGGGCCATATCCCCTGGAATCATCTGAGCAGCACGTGTTGATTGATTGGCTTGTGTTTTTGTAACAAGCTATTACCCCGTGTGGTGTTCTAGAGCCAACTGGAGGAAAAAAGGCGTCCAATTAAGAACCTTGCCATTTGGGAGCAAACAGTTTCAGAACTTTTTACAAAATACTGGAAACATGCTTTTCTTAGAAAGCTTATCTGTGGACTATTACAAATTTAGGGGCCCAGGTGGAACAAGGAGCCTCCTTCTGTTCTGGAACTTCTGAAACCACAAAAAAGACTGTATGAGAAGTAGGCAGGAGGCAAGCTGGTTTGTAGCTGGTCGGCTCACTCTGGATCTAGGAAGAACCATGGAATGCCAAGATCAAGACATTTCAAAACAATACACTTGTTGATATAGAGCCAGAAAGAGCCAGAAAGAAGATACCATTCTGGAGCAGATCGAAAACGTATGAAAGCAAATGGGCTGCTCCATTTTGTACAAGATGAAGTTGTCTAAACGGAGATGGGGGGACATAAAAGGAGAATCAGTGCTTAATTTGTGCCGTGCTTGCCAGTGGGGGGCACCAGCATTTATTTTTGGAGACCGGCACTTATTGACCTGCATTAGACTTTTACTGAGACCACGAGATGGAAAAATAAACAAGCATTTGCAGTGCAATGGGCCTTGCGTTTGCTCGGGTCAGAGCTATTAGCGTTGTAAACTCCTAACCGGACTTTTCTTGCCACATAAACTGAAAATGAAAAGTAATACAATTTCACATAAGGGAGCTGATTTAAAGCGCCATGCCATGAGTGTGAAGGTCACTAATCAGAACAAAAAGACCGGTCCGGTTTAACCCTTGCATAGTAATAAAAAAAAAAAATGAGCGTGATTGCGCTGTGTAAAACCTTGAATTTGCGAAAGAGCGCTAGGATAAACAATAGAATTAAACTGGTAGTCATGAAGTGCTCAAATACTGCCCAGGGAGATTGCGCTGCCTATGAAATAAAGAAAAAAGGTTTCCAGAAACCATACGGAAAACATGGAACCTTGTATGTTTTCAGTAGTTGGCCGGTGCTCTCCAGGTGGGCTAAACACTGGAAAAGGCATGACTTATGCATGCCTTTCACTAATGAAATCAAGCAAATTTTAAAAGGCAAGCCCACGAACCAACCAAACTGATGGGCATGACACAGATGTGGTTAAAAGCCCAAAGAGAGATTACAACAGGGACAGAGCACTTGTGCTCGACCCTAAAAAGCAGAAAGAAGAAAGAAGCTAAAGACATAAAAACCACCACAGAGAGACATCAGGAACCTGCTGCAGTGAAATAAAGGCAAAATAGGTGTCTGTTAGTGAAATAAAGATGAATGGGGCAGATGTAGGAGTACACAGCTTTGAAATTCCGGGTGCGCACATTTAATTGCATCAACCGCGTATTTCAGGCACCAACACTATTTCATTTACAAATTAAGCACTGAGGGAGATACATGGTTAATTAGTGCATTAACCTTCTGAGTTATCAGGCTGAGCACAGTTGCCCACCATCTCCCTCCAGAGGATGCACTGGATTTTTCAGTGATGGAACGGAAGCAGCCGCCTTTGCAGATTTCAAAGTACCTCTTGGAGGCAAGCACAGCTGAGAGGTCTGACCCCAGGCCCTGCCTGTGTTTGAGTAGCAGGGGTGAGGGAAGGTTGGACAGCTGCACACCGCAGGCCTCTCTGGTCTCTGTTGGGGGTCCCTGCAGAAATCCTCTCCTGCACACTCACATCTGTTCAGAGTGTGGGAACCATATAGATCAGCGGTTCTTAGCCTGTTGTCTGCACCGCAAACTCCTGGGGGTCCACAACGCCTACTAAGGGTGTCCATGACTGTTTAGAAAATTAAATAATATTAGCAGATGACTAAAGTACATAAAAAGGAACACTGAAAAGTTTGATTTGTAAATGGGAGCAGCACAATTATAGCAAACAGAAGCCGATTGGTGGCCTCAATTGAAGCACTGGTATATTCAGATAAAAAGAGAGCACGCATTAGGAGATAGAAAGACGTTGTGACATGCTAAATAATATCATATTGCTTTGTCTTTTAGAAATAAAACTACATTCTGAAACTCTCTGTAGGAGGCTGGCCTGGCTTGTAGTGGGCACCAAGGGGTACTTACACTCTGTGCCAGGTCCAGTTATCCCTTATTAGTGTAGAAGAGGTGTTTCTAGCAGCTTAGGCTGATAGAAGGTAGCTATAGCAGAGCAGCTTAGGCTGAACTAGGAGACATGCAAAGCTCCTACTATACCACTGGTATCATATGCACAATATCATAAGAAAACACAATACACAGATATACTAAAAATAAAGGTACTTTATTTTTATGACAATATGCCAAAAGTATCTGAGTAGTGAGTAGTGAGTACCCTCAGTATGAGGATAATATATATACACAAGATATATGTACACAATACCAAAATTATGCAGTAATAGCAAAAGGAAATAATGCAAGCAATGTAAAGTTACAGTAGATTGCAATAGGAACAGATAGGTATAGGGGCAACACAAACCATATACTCCAAAAGTGGAATGCGAACCACGAATGGACCCCAAACCTATGTGAACTTGTAGAGGGTCGCTGGGGCTGTAAGAAAACAGTTAGGGTTAGAAAAATAGCCCACCCCAAGACCCTGAAAAGTAGGTGTAAAGTGCACCTATAACCCCCAGAGAGCACAGAAGTCGTGATAGGGGGTTTCTGCAAGGAAGACCAACACCAGCAAAGCAACAACAGTGGATTTCCGGACCTGAGTACCTGTGGAACAAGGGGACCAAGTCCAAGAGTCGCGACAATGTCGAGAGTGGGCAGATGCCCAGGAAATGCCAGCTGAGGGTGCAAAGAAGCTGCCACCGGATGGTAGAAGCTGTGGATTCTGCAAGAACGAAGAGGACTAGAAATTTCCCCTTTGGAGGATGGATGTCCCACGTCGTGAAGAAGCTTGCAGAGGTGTTCCCACGCAGAAAGACCACAAACAAGCCTTGCTAGCTGCAAGGGTTGCGGTTAGGGTTTTTGGGTGCTGCTGTGGCCCAGGAGGGACCAGGATGTCGCCACTTGGCAGAGGAGACAGAAGGGGTGCCCAGCAAGTCAGGAAGCCCTCACAGAAGCAGGCAGCACCCGCAGAAGTACCTGAAGAGGCACTTAGAAGAGGAGTGAACCGGAGTCCACCCGAAGTTGCAAAAGGGAGTCCCACGACGTCTGATGCAAACTCAGCGAGCTGGGCACTGCAGGACGGAGTGCCGGGGACCCAGGCTAGGCTGTGCACGCAGGAATTCTAAGAAAAGTACACAGAAGCCGGAGTAGCTGCAAATCACAGGAAACACAGCTTTGCAGTCTAGCGTGGGGAGGCAAGGACTTACCTCCACCAAACTTGGACTGAAGAGTCACTGGACTGTGGGAGTCACTTGGACAGAGTTGCTGTGTGCCAGGGACCACGCTCGTCAGGATGAGAGGGGACCCAGAGGACCAGTGAAGCAGTCTTTTGGTGCCTGCGGTTGCAGGGGGAAGATTCAGTTGACCCACGGGAGATTTCTTCAGAGCTCCTGGTGCAAGAAGGAGGCAGGCTACCCCCAGAGCATGCGCCACCAGGAAACAGGCGAGAAAGCCAGCAGGATGAAGCGATACAAGGTTGCAGTAGTCGTCTTTGCTACTTTGTTGCAGTTTTGCAGGCGTCCTGAGCAGTTAGCGGTCGATCCTTTGGCAGAAGGTGAAGAGAGAGATGCAGAGGAACTCTGATGAGCACTTGCATTTGTTATCTGAAGAATTCCCCAAAGCAGAGACCCTAAATAGCCAGAAAAGGAGGTTTGGCTACCTAGGAAGGAGGATAGGCTAGTAAGAAAGGTAAGAGCCTATCAGAAGGAGTCTCTGACGTCACCTGATGGCACTGGCCACTCAGAGCAGTCCAGTGTGCCAGCAACACCTCTGTTTCCAAGATGGCAGAGGTCTGGGGCACACTGGAGGAGCTCTGGGCACCTCCCCTGGGAGGTGCAGGTCAGGGGAGTGGTCACTCCCCTTTCCTTTGTCCAGTTTCGTGCCAGAGCAGGGCTGGGGGATCCCTAAACCGGTGTAGACTGGCTTATGCAGAGATGGGCAGCATCTGTGCCCATCAAAGCATTTCCAGAGGCTGGGGGAGGCTACTCCTCCCCAGCCTTCACACCTATTTCCAAAGGGAGAGGGTGTCACACCCTCTCTCAGAGGAAATCCTTTGTTCTGCCTTCCTGGGCCAGGGCTGCCTGGACCCCAGGGGGGCAGACACCTGTCTGAGGGGTTGGCAGCAGCTGCAGTGCAAACCCTGAAAAGGCAGTTTGGCAGTACCCGGGTTCTGTGCTAGAGACCCGGGGGATCATGGAATTGTCCCCCCAATGCCAGAATGGCATTGGGGGGACAATTCCATGATCATAGACATATTACATGGCCATGTTCGGGGTTACCATTGTGACGCTGTACATAGGTAGAGAAATATGTACAGTGCACACGTGTAATGGTGTCCCGGCACTCACAAAGTCGGGGGAATTTGCCCTGAACGATGTGGGGGCACCTTGGCTAGTGCCAGGGTGCCCTCACACTAAGTAACTTTGCACCCAACCTTCACCAGGTGAAGGTTAGACATATAGGTGACTTATAAGTTACTTAAGTGCAGTGGTAAATGGCTGTGAAATAACGTGGACGAAGAATTGTCAGATCTCCCTATGGGTGGCAAAAGAAATGCTGCAGCCCATAGGGATCTCCTGGAACCCCAATACCCTGGGTACCTCAGTACCATATACTAGGGAATTATAAGGGTATTCCAGTATGCCAATGTGAATTGGTGAAATTGGTCACTAGCCTGTTAGTGACAATTTGGAAAGCAGAGAGAGCATAACCACTGAGGTTCTGGTTAGCAGAGCCTCAGTGAGAGAGTTAGGCCACAAACTTATGAGCACTGGGGTCCTGGCTAGCAGGGTCCCAGTGACACATAGCAAACATACTGACAACATAGGGTTTTCACTATGAGCACTGGGCCCTGGCTAGCAGGATCCCAGTGAGACAGTGAAAACACCCTGACAAATACTCACAAACAGGCCAAAAGTGGGGGTAGCAAGGCTAGAAAGAGGCTACTTTCTCACACTCTCCAAAATTAACCATTAATATTTTGATTTTTTTGCATACCTTTTTGTTTGTGAATTAAATAAAATATTTAATATATATTTTTGTTTGTTTGTTTTACTATTTTCTTGTTTTTTGTGTTGAGGTTCAAATTATGGAAATTGCTTAGGATGGGGTCCCCGGCTTCCAGTGGTGATTTGGTGAGATCCACAGACGTCAAAAGGTTAAGAACCAGTGAGATAAACAACTCCCTCCTCTTCCTCTACTGGTCAGCACACTTCCTGCCATCTTGAGCTGGCTGCAAGAAATATAAGCAGGCGGACTGACCAACAGGGTGCTCTATCAGTGTATGGGGTGTATTTTGCCCTTTTGTGGGCCTGTTTTATGGTCTGGTGGTCCGATTTTAATGTTGCTTTTTCTGATATTACCAGAAATATTGCCTGCAGCAAGCACAAAACCAGACAGTCTTCCATACCTTTTAAAATAACTATACAGCATGTCTTTACATGTTCAAAACTGTCCCTGCTTTACAAATGTGGGCCACTTTTTCAGCCATCTGATTTGCTAATAGGACCACTTTTAATTTAATGCCCAGTCCTATTTTCTGTCCCAGATGGATCCTCAGTGCGTCTTATACCAGTTCTGGTGGCGGCTCCTCTACTATGGCGGAGGAGCATCGCTGCCCCCCTGCCAGCAGCAGAAGCTGCAAACCTTTTCCAACAAAAGGATAATAAACTATCCTTTCGTTGTGGGGGGGGCATGTGGGATGACAGGGAAGAGGGGACTGTGCACTCCCCTCAGTGCGCATGTATGTTTGGCCGGCCAAACACACATGCACACTGTGCTCTCTCCAGCCTGGCACGGTGTTGCTGAGCTGGAGAGAGCAGGCAGAGGCTTCCTGTCTGCCTGGGAGCACCCTGGCTGGGCGCTCCTAGCCAATCCTAACGCTGCTCTGAGCAGCATCAGGATTGGCAGCAGGGCAGGCTGGGAGCCTGTGCCTGCAGTGACGAGGGAAACAGACGGAGCAGGTACGTTTTCATTTCATTATTTTGTTTTGTTAAATGTCCCCCCCGCTCCACACCCGCCCCGCCCCTTAAGAGCGCAGTGAGCCGCGACTGACCAGCTCCCACTCCTCACTTTAGCTCAACACAGCACCGCCCTTCTCCCCATGCAGACCCCAGTTAAGAACTAGGGGTGTGGACAGATTTTATTACATAAGCAAAGCTTGGCACAGTTCCTGATTGTTTACCTTTATGTTGTAAACAGAGTTACCTGCTTTTTGATCATTTACACTCATGCATAATTTTAATCTTTCAAGTGTTAGTTGGTGCTGTAGCAGCATGTCCTTTTCTCGGTTAATACTATGAAACTTTGTTGGCCTGATAACTGTTTTTGTATGTGTAATGCAAGACCATTATGTAAAGCGCTCTAATGTCCTTCGGCCAAACTCGTACTATATAAGACGGCAAAAAATTAAACCTTCCTGTAAAGTCGGAGACTCCTTTGTTGAAATCTTCTTATTTATTTAAGTTATAAAACATTAAAGGCTTGACAAAACGAGCGTGGTAATTACGTGCGTCTTCCGTTACTTCATCTCTCTCTCTCAACCACCCGAATCCGAATTCTACACACGTAATTACACACGCGCTAACATAACATTCTAAATACTTAAACACGCGCTAAAACACTGTCTAAATAAACGCTAATACAAACTAATAAACCTACATATCATTTATCAACATAACACATCTCCTCCCTTTTAAACAATTTAAAAAAAATAATGGGAAGAAAACAAACAAAAAAACAGAAAAAAAAATTCAATAAAGAAGCATAACATAATATTACACAATATAATCATTTAACCATTTTGGTTTAGATACAATTATTTTGCCAATACGAGTTGTCTCTACATTCTCACTGTCAACATTTGAAGAACTGCTACTATTTTTAAATTCCGAATACTCTTCCATATCCCTTGTAATACATTCTGAACCCTCTTCTGAGACTCCTTCCTCCACATTTTGACCCAGACTCCTTCTATGCACATCATTCCCAAAATTGTTACTCATACACGACTCCTTTTCCAAATTATCACTCAATTGATTTTCCTTCCTTACTCCAACCTCGTTATCCTTCCTTACTCCAACCTCGTCTAGAGAATCGCTCACACCCACTGTTTTATCAGGTTGACCCTTAAATATCGCAATTCTTTTAAGGTTCCATACCTTTCCATCACTAAGAAGGACCGCATTACGTAAAACTTTGCTTACTTGAATTGGCTCAGAGTATTGACTCTCACCCTTCTTAACTCTCCACGGTTTCTTTACTTTAACCCAACTGCCTTCCTGAACTTCCACATTTTTTTTTGAACTTCTACTCTTGTCAAAAGTATGTTTATAAGCCATATGTTTCCTCATGATGTGCTCTCTCACTTTCTTAAAAGGCACTTTGCACTCATCAATTTCTAACAACCACTCAGGATTGCATTTGGTCCTTGGTACTCTGCCTCTCATTAACTCGAAAGGAGACAAACCCAAAGCTTCATGATAACCAGTCCTATAAGACCACAACGTTTTATAAATATGAACTGTCCAATCGTCCCCCTTTTTACATGCAATCTGTACAGCATTTTTCATAACCCTATTGAATCTTTCGATCATTCCGTTTCCACTTGGGTTGTATAAAGATGTAGTTCTATGTTTAATTCCTATTCTTCCAAAATATTCCTTCACCAAAGCAGACGTAAATTGCACTCCATTATCACTAATAATCTGCACAGGTAAACCTTCTTCAACAAAAGTACTGTCTATAAATGTTAAAACCTCCGAAGAGTCCACCTTGTCCACAATTTTCACCACCGGCCATCTTGAAAACATGTCAATCATGGCAATAATATACCTTCCAGGATTCCCAATTGGACCCATAATGTCAATCGCAACAGTGTGCCAAGGCTTACACGGAATGATAGGTTCGCACATTTTTGGTTTTAAAGTATTCAAAATCTTATCTGAATTGGCACAAATAACACAATCCCTCACAACCCTTTCAGCTTGAACATCAATTCCAGGCCACCAATACCATCTCTTCACCCTTTGTTTTGTTTTAACTATTCCACAGTGATTTTCATGACATAACTTTCAAATCGTATTCCTAAGTGCTTTCGGTGGTATAGCTTTATCCCCTCTAAAAATACTCCCTTGAACATATGAAAGCTCACATCTCACCTCCCAAAACTTTTTAAGCACTTTCGAAATATTGGACTTGTTTGGCCATCCCTTCATCACACACTCCAACAATGATTGTAAATCCTTATCTTTAGAATATTCTTCCTTCCACACTTCCTCCTTTATGCTTATACCATCTTCATCATGAACCAAAGCCACTTGTATCTCCTCTTCTTCACCGACATCACACTCTAAGATCTCTGTAGGCATTCTAGATAAGTAATCTGCCAACACATTACTTTTTCCAGGCACATACTCGATCACATAAATAAAATCTTGTAAACGCATAGACATCCTAGCAATCCTTGCTGTTGCTTTACACATTCCTTCAGTAGTCAATAATTTCACAAGCGGTTTATGATCAGTACGTAACACACACTCCTTTCCCCACACAAACGGTCTATAATGTTCCAAAGCCCAGACACATGCCAGTGTTTCCTTCACCGAAAATATTTCTTCATTTGGTGATAATGCACGAGAAGCATAAGCAATTATAACTTCCTTTCCAGTAATATCGATTTGTGTGAGCACCCCACCTAATCCTTTATTGCTGGCATCCACAGTTACTACATTCTTCCTTTCAGGATCAAACTACTCAAAATAGGTGCACGCGCAATTTCTTTTTTCACATTATTAAACTCCATTTCACACTCACATGTCCAAATGAATTTAACATGGTTTTTCAACAATTGTCTGATATTGTACACCATGCTAGAGAATCCCTTCACAAATTTCGCATAAAACTCTACCATTCCTAAAAATGACCTAATATCCTCTTTGCACGTGGGATGAGGAGAATTAAGAATGGCATCCACCAACTTGGGCTTCATGGTTACACCATTCCCACATAACACATGTCCTAAATAAGTTACAGATTGTACCCCAAATTTACACTTTGAGTGTTCCACAGTTAATCCCTTTTTCTCCAAGGTGCCTAATACCTCCTTCAACACAGTATCATGCTCCTTCCGATCCTTGCCAAACAATAAAATATCATCTTGAAAACACCTCACATTAGAATGCTTTCCAAAAATCTGATGCATAATCCTTTGGAAAATGGCAGCTGCAGAAGCCAACCCGAACGGTAATCTTTTATATTGGAAACATCCTACAGGAGTAATAAATGCAGTATATTTCTTACTCGCTTCACTTAGCTTAATCTGATGATATGCTGCAGATAAATCTATAGTGGAAAACCATTTTGCCCCCTTAATTAAAGTCAACATCTCTGAAATTTTAGGTAAAGGAAACTTATCCACTACAATGTTTCTGTTCAAATGGCGCAAATCTATACATAAACAAATTTTTCCATTCGCGCGCTTAACCACTACTATAGGAGAAATCCATTCGGCAGATTCAATTGGTTCAATGATTTCAGCTTCAACCAATTTATCTAATTCTCTCTCTATTCCTTACTTTATGTATCTTTGGATTGGCATCGGTTTTGAGAACAATACAGTGTTCAAAACCCTCCAAAACGTCAATTTTTCCACTAAAAACTTTTGGAAAATTCTTGAACATTTCATTTGCAATACTCTCTCCCTCATCCACAACCATGACTGGTTCTGGACTATTCGGATCAAGAGTTATATGTAAATCACCCTGATCTTTCCAACCTAAAACCCAAGGTCCCTTCTTTGCCACATATAACTTTCCCACAGATTTCCTGTTTTTAAAAACAAATGTAAGTTCCCTAAAGCCCAACAACTCTATTTTCTCTCCCGAAAATCCTTCCGGGCTAACATCTGCTTTTTGTAGATTACTACCAATTCTCCCAACAAATTTCGACTTCCATACACCCTCATTAATGATGGTAAAAGGAGAACCTGAGTCAACATAAACTTGAATTTCAACTCCCCCAATGTGCATTAGACATACTGGTTTCTTCTTATTACCAACTGATTCTTCCTGAACATTGAATACATACATTTGATCTTTACCTAAATACTTGCTGTCCTGTTTAATTTTATTCACTTTACTCTCATCCTCACTAGAATTATCACACATTTCATCCACATACTTCACATTAGTATTCTTCTTTTTCTTTTTACACACCTTTGCAAAATGCCCAATAACTCCACACGCCGCACACTTCTGCTTTAATGCTGGACAATACTTGTGAAAAGCTAAATGAGAAGTACTATCACAACGGTAACATCTTTGACCATTATACCTAAACGCTTGCTGGTTCTTCTCATTTTCATTCCTACTTCTACCTGTCCCTTTATATTTTACTTTGTTCACTGCATCATCCTTAATGTCCGTGTACTCTGTCTTAACTGCTTTCGCACTACGACTTGACAACTCAGCTTTTCTTACAATAGCTAAAATATCATCCAATTCAGCATCCCCATTTATCCACAATCTTTCCTGAATCGCTGGCTCACGGATATGCATTACTACTTGGTCCCTAATTAATTGATTTTGCAAATGATCAAATTTACAATCATTAGCCAAAACTCTAAGCGCAGCTACATACTCATCCACAGTCTCACTACATTCTTGTTTCCTTTGAAAAAATGTGTATCTTAGAATGCCTATACACACTTTAGGTGCGAAATAATTATCAAATTCTTTCAACACGTTCTCAAATACATTAGAGTCCTCGCTGTTGCTAATTTTCGTCATAGACTCAAACACTTTCAGTCCTTCTGGTCCAACAGAATGTAGAAAAAAATGTTTCTTCCTTTCCGAACTCATTCTTCCTTCCTCGTCGATTGTCTCCAAAAAGTTTAAGAAGTATGATTTCCATTCCGTCCATTTCATACATGGACTTGCTCCTGCTGGCCAAAATGCTTGCGGAGGTTGAAGCGAAAATTGTTGTGTTGCCATCTGAATAATAGTACTTAAACCCAAAACTTATTATCATATGAATGTCAAAATATAAAAAAATATATAAAAAATAAAAATAAAATAAAAATATTCTTCTTCTTCTTTTTTTTTTTTCTAACTCACACAAAAAAAAAACCTTTTCAGATTGTGTCCACAACTGAATATCCAGTATACAATGGTACTTGTTCCCAATGAATATGTCAATTTCCACTCAACTTGTATGTCCTGCACTATTATCCTGCAATTAAATTAACTTAACCCAAAAAAAAAAAACATTACGATTCCAGTTCAAATACTCTTTCCAGTTCAAATGCTCTTTCCTTTGAGCACACAAAAAAAAAATACTAAGGTTCTTTCCTCTAATCCACGTATCCACATCCGATCCCTGCTCTTCACCAGACTCTCGAGGCATGGAACACTGAGCACATCTTGAAAATCGCACTCTCAACGGTAAGCTCCCCAATCTTCTTGTAAAAGTTCCCAAACCACGATCCTTTAATAAATACTCGCCTCATCAAGCCTTTCATGCACTGTGCCAAACTCCGTCTTATTGTAAGATTAAAGGCTCATCTTCCAATCTGAGCAACAAATCTTACAGTGCTTCCTCACTCCGTTCCCTCCGTAGGTTCGTCTATAAACTCGTCGCCACAATTGTAAAGTCGGAGACTCCTTTGTTGAAATCTTTTTATTTATTTAAGTTATAAAACATTAAAGGCTTGACAAAACAAGCGTGGTAATTACGTGCGTCTTCCGTTACTTCATCTCTCTCTCTCAACCACCCGAATCCGAATTCTACACACGTAATTACACACGCGCTAACATAACATTCTAAATACTTAAACACGCGCTAAAACACTGTCTAAATAAACGCTAATACAAACTAATAAACCTACATATCATTTATCAACATAACACTTCCATAGCAACACTGATGAGTAAAAAAGAAATCAAATTGCAGTTGCATAAAAATGGCTGTGAGAGTTCTGTTTTTCACACTACTGCCCGAATCACAGAGAATTTTGTGACTTTTTATAAGATATATATATATATATATATATATATATATATATATATATATATATTATATATACCTATTTTTCAACAAAAAGACTGCGCTCACTGTATTTAAATGTTGGCTGCGTACCATAAATTGGGTCGTGTGGCAGCAAAATGTAGGTGGAGTCACGAGGGGCGGAACCATACGAAGCAGAGTCTGACAGCTAACTTAAACATCTTTTTTTTTTTTTTAACTCTGATGCAAAGAAACTTTTGGCAGGAATAGACCCAAATAGTAGCAGATGTAGCTTTTAAAGAGCCCTGTTCTTGGCAGAGTTGGCAGGCCTGGGGCAGGGATAGGATGAGGTGTGAGTGTGTTTAGGGAGGTTCGTAAAGCTCTAGTGAGAAAGTTTAAGGCGGTTTCCAATGGGAAGAAACTATCCTGAGGTGACGGCTAGCAAACGGTTACAGGGGTAATAAGATTTGCTAGGATTCAATGACCAGCAGAGCTGTGGCGTTGATGACATATTTCATGTACATGAAGGGCTAACAGAACACCAAGCCAGGAGGAGAAAGTCCGACTGTTAGAGACGAACTGGCTTAAATGAGTTAAGCCGATGGGTAAAGTTGACAGAAGAAAGTAAAGGAGCTTTGTGCCTGATTTAGAGTTTGGCAGAATGGTTACTCCATCACAATGGTGATGGATATCCCACCCATAGGATGTTATGGGATTTACATTTCGGCAGGCAGGACATCCGTCACCGTTGTGACAGAGTAACCCATCAGGCCCTTTGTCTTAGATGAGTTCAACATGAGGGACCGTGGACCAATCCAGGTACAAATGACAGTAATGGAGGGAAGTGAAGGTTGGAAATTAGAAGATTTAAACAGCATTTGTGCTGGAGTGTGAGGCAGGGTGCTCCCTTTCTGGTTTTCTTGTTTAAGAAGGCTCCCTTGAGCCAACAAGCTCTGGTTAAGCCCCTGCGTGGCATGAGTGGTACATAAACCTGAGAGGACTTTTGGCAGCATTCCCAGCAACCCCACAGACAAGGCTGCTCTCTGCTGATGAAGTGTTGAACCCAGAAACACGTGTCCAGAGATTTACAGCACTTGCTGCACCTACTAAGGTGAAATTTACTTTATGGATATAAAACGAACTTGTACTGCATCTACCATGATGCACTGGGGCTGACTGTATGCTGGAGTGTGAGGCAGGGTGCTCCCTTTCTGGTTTTCCTGTTTAAGAAGGCTCCCTTCAGCCAACGATCTGACGAGATCTGGTTGAGCACCTGCGTGCCAGTGAGTGGTACATAAACCTGAGAGGACTTTTGGCAGCATTCCCAGCAACCCCACAGACAAGGCTGCTCTCTGCTGATGAAGGGTTGAACCCAGAAACACGTGTCCAGAGATTTACAGCACTTGCTGCACCTACTAAGGTGAAATTTACTTTATGGATATAAAACAAACCTCTACTGGATTTACCATGATGCATTGAGACTGACTGTATGCTGGAGTGTGATGCATGGTGCTCCCTTTCTGGTTTCCTGTTTAAAAAGGCTCCCTTGAACTAACGAGCTGATGAGCTCTTGTTGAGCCCCTGCGTGCCTGGTTTTGCCATTTGTGTACAGATGATAGTCAGAAAGGTTTGTCGCCACAGGAGGTGGTGTAGAGACAAAAGGAGAGAGCAGGTGACAATGCCTTGAAGGATACCGAGAGGTAACTAAGTCAGCAGACACAGCTTGGAGTCTCAAACTAGTGAGAGGGAGTCGCACAAGAGATAAAAGGAAAACCGATTTAAGGCTGAACCGGTGGCACCTTCAGCATTAAGGTAGGAAAGAAGAGGGATGAGCATCAGTATCAAATACGACAGATCAACTAACTAGAATCAGGATCAGTGATGTGATAGTTGACATGGTGATGTTGGTTACGTGAGATGGATCCGTTTCAGTTGAGTGGAGAGCACAGGAACCAGACCGAACGTGATTGATAATAGGTAAGATGGCTGGAGACAAGATGTTCTATTATTTAAGAGGTAAGAGGGAGCAGGGATCTGGGTAGTCACTACAAGGTGACTCAAGGGAGCCTTCTTAAACAGGAAAACCAGAAAGAGAGCACCCTGCCTCATACTCCAGCATGCAGTCAGCCCAAATGCATCATGGTAAATTCAGTACATGTTCCTTTTATATCCATAAAGTAAATTTCACCTTAGTAGGTTCAGTAAGTGCTGTAAGTGAGATGATAAAGGTTTAAAATCATGATATTGTGGCATTTTTTAGGGTCAAATATAATATGCCCAGGGATCGTATTGTACTAAGAATCACACACTGGCTTTATCCCTCAAACTACGTATAGGAGGCTCAGGGTCAGATGTCTTCTTACACAGACATGTATAACCTTCATGGAACCTTCTTTATATTAAGACTGAAGGTCATCTTCCTTAGGTTCTAGAGAAACCTACAAATAATCTTATTTGATAATACCTACACCTCAGAATGTTTACAATTTCCCTAAACCATCTTTACCCTTCTGTCTACATATACTGCTGTTCCACAGATGGACAAATGCCATAAGAAAAATAAATAAGTAAAATATTTTATTATTTCAACCCTAAGGGTTGGACATTTGAGCAGGATGTCCAGTGCAGCGCTGGGATCTCCATAGAACCTTCCCCCGCCTGCTTTCAGTGTGGACAAAACATTGCTTAGGAAAATACAATGTTTTTTGAGCTGCTGCGCCTTAGGGTGTAGGCCTAACTTTGGACAGCTGCCGGATCCATGAACGACACAGCTTGAGAGTAGAAGACCCACAGACAGTAGGACGCAAGATCACTCTTAACATTTCCTGTACAGAGGGATGGGAATCAATGCAAGACTGGCCCTTCTGTTTTTATAACTGCAGTGTACTAGAAATGTACAAAACAAAAACAAAAAATTAAGCATGAAAAACATACACAGTGCTCAAATTGCAGGGAGTTTGTGGACTTATTTTTGCAAATGAGCTGAATCTAGCTGTATTATGGTAAACTGAACTTTGAAATGTAGCAGGATTCGGTGGTGGAAGGTTACACTCATTCTTCAGTACTAAGATGCAGATAGTAAAAGCAAGATTACTGTTTTCTAGGAACCCTGTGTCACCATGTGGAGTTCCACACAGTTCAACTACTACCTTAGAGCAAAATCACACTTAATAGGAAGTATTCAAGCTCAACTACCAAACATATACAGACCACATCCACATCCAAGTTCAATCATGTTTATTTCACACTCCTTCTATGCAACCTTTAAACTCAATGGAAATTAAGCAGGGGACATCCGAGTGCATTATATTGAGAGACTGGTGCATGATCCAGTGCAAGGGCCTCTTTTCACCTAAGGGAAAGTGACCGTTTGCTGCCACCTACCTCAGCTCAGTAAAACTGCACTGGTTGAATGAGGTGGAAATAGTTGGGCAAATTACTAAACATTCCAAAACCCTTCTCATCTCAAACATGTCTGCACCTCTGACAGCAATATCTGTACAGATGCCCCCAGAGTTTGTGACACTCACTGCTTATGTTATTTGATTGGTACCAGAGGGCACCTGCTGCTCTGGCAGTTATTGCATTACCCATGTGATAGCAGTCCATCATCTCCTCTAGTATCTGAGGCGAGAGTCTGTAAGTTTGGTATGAACTCATAGATATATCGGTTGTCCAAACCTTTATAGTCTCTGTCATCTGAGTGGTATCTTGTGTGTGAGCCTGTCTGCTTCAAAGGATAGCTCTGCTGTTCTGCTGAGAGTATGATGTATGTGTAACTTTTCTTTTTGGCATTCTGTGCTTTCCAGTAAAGTTCTCAATAGTACTATTTGACTACAAATCAACTTGAAAGAAGGATAAGAACATTATATGAAAACAGTTGGAGAAGAAAAGTGAAACAAAGACGTTATATCTATCTTGAAACATTATAATAGGTGGTCATGTCAAAATATACACACAGATCAATTCAGCTGCTGTAAAACCTAAGGATTCTTAGTACACTTTAGAAAAAAAATATACTGGAAAATCTTCTGATTTTGAGAACATTTCTTGGGTGATGAATCCCTAACGCCCGTAAGAAGGATCACACTTATTTGGCAAATTATTAACATAATGGATTATTTCATGAGTGTGCCGCCATAATTGTTTGTGAGCTTGATTTTCTTGCCAAAGCCTTTAAGCACTGTAGCAAGTGACAAGTACAAAAGTAAAGCCAAGAAAAATAGAGTAAAAAATATTAGGTAAAGATAAAATGAATGGGATTAGTATGACCTTGGTGGTGTCATTGTTTTGTAAAATGTATCTTGCTGTATTTTGCTGAACTCTGTTGTGTGGTGCTGTGCAAGAGTAATAAGGGTTGTGTTTGCATTTTTCTGCCAATTTAGGATGACTTACCCTCACAGTCTCTTGCCATCCAGCCATGCAGTGGCATGACTGTCCCTGCTGGGACCTCCTTCTGCAACAAGCAGAAGAATTATGGAGGTAACCGGTTGGATTGTGTGGTGGGGGTAAGGCAACATTAATGCTGAGACCTGCCCTGATGTCCCCATGTTTCTTAACCCTTAATGCAGGCAGGGGTATCAGAGGGTGAGAGCTGAAAACTGAAGTCATTGAACACATTGGGATCAAAGCCATGTACTGCTAACACAAAGTGAAGTGAGGATAGGCTGGCCTTCACTTCTTTTCCTATCTTGATAGGCTACTGTTGATAAACACACAACAGTGGCTTTCATACCTATGTTTCACATTAATGACTCATACTCCTGAATTATTTTAGTTCTCTATTTAGGTGTCCTTTCCCGCCTGCTCTTCAGACATAGGGACATACTTACGAGCCCCTAGCTCCTCCTTGCCCGGCCCTAGCGTAATTTTCTTTTATGCTAACATGGCATCAATTGCATTGCACCACTTTATAAACCCTTGTGCCACGTTATGCCTGCCCCAGGCATAATGTATGTAAAGGGTGCGTTCCCCTGTTAGGAGGTCTAGAAAAATGGTGCAGTGAAATTTACGAGATTTCACTGCACAATTTTTTCCGTCATTTTTAACACCTGCCCAAGGTAGGCGTTAAAGTGACGCTCCCATTGTTTCCAATGGGCCTCCCCACTCATTGCTGGACGAGCGGCATCATTTTTGGGGCTAGTCAACAATTCTGATGCTATTGTGGTAATGTGCGCCATAGGGCACCGCATTGTAAACACGGTGCTACCATGGTGACATTAGGGGCTGCAGGGGGGTGCAAGAGAAGTGGAGCACCATAGCTGATGCTGCACTTTCTTGTAAATATGCCCCATAGTATGTGTGTGGTGATGCCCCTCACAGCAGTGTAATCTCCAGTCTGGAGCACCCACAACAAGGGCACAAAGAGGGGTGGGGTTTTGAATTAGTTCACATCAGGCCATCCTAAAGACAAAAGACCTCACCTCAGGGATTCCCTTCAACATGCACTACGGAATCTGCAGTTCCACCCCTCATCCCTATTGCCTACAAGAGGGCAGTGTTTCAGGAGTTCTGATCAGAGGCCCCTTGCCAAGAAAATCTTCATTCAATTTCAGTGTCTGGATCTCACCCTCCAGCCACAGGGTTACAGGCAATACATTTCTGGAGAAGATGTACTTGTCATCCATCTTGTGCCATGTCAACCCAGATGGAAAATGGATCCCACCTTGCTTTATAATTAATACTAGCATTCTATCATTTGCAAAATCTCTTTTCAAGGTTTGAGCCTAGCCATTATTTGCAGAGTCCAACACCTGATTTGATTAGCTGTTGTAACTGAATCAGTGGTTTAACGCTAGCCTACCGGTGGACAGACTGTTCGCTCGATTCTAGTGTCTATCAAAGATACCGAATATAGCACTGTCTTCACATGCAAATAATGTTTCTTTGGTTGTTTCTGTCTAGTCTTGCAACCTCAAATTGCATGCTGTCTCAAAGAGCATCCTCTCTATTTGTAAACTCTGGCATGAAGACCTGATCTTACTTAAGATTTCTGATTACCACCTCTCCTTCAAAGATCCCCTTTCATCCTTTCCCATCTTCTGTACTCTTTTTCTCCCTGGCCACTGCCTTCTCTAGGCCACTTGCATGTTAGCCTTAATCTCTGTTAATGCATTTGTGCTATTTGTCCACAGTTCATTTAAAATCACAACCTCTCCAATTTGAAAGGTTAAACTCCAACAATCTCTAACTGATCAAAAACCCCCACCAAACATCTACACTACCCTTCCCTACAGCAATAACAACACCTAACTCCGGTTCATTTAATCTACCACAAAGAAACCCGAGTGCATGGATGAAATGATTTGCTTGAGCACATAAAACAAAGCCTAAAAAATCAACAGTAACAAATAACACTGAACTATTAACCTTGGTTTGTGGAGCAGCATGTGGCCCAGCATAAAGCGTTTTAACGCCTCGTCAGGCGTAGTAAGCGCTACATAATGCAATTACTATTACATGCAATTACAACTGTAGTGTCTCTAACTGTATATAATTTGTATCCCTGTGAACATCTAATATTTGTATGTCCACCTAATCCATGAACCTAAATCTATATAAACTTCTTGAGACAGTGAGCTGTCAGACAATAAAGAAATACAGAGGTAACCAGCAGTACAGTACTATCAGCCAACTGTAGTGGTTCCTAACCTTTTGACTTCTTAGGACCCTCCTCTAAATCACTAGTAGGAATGGAGGACTCCATTCCAAGCAATTTCTATGATTTGAACCTCAAAACAATGCATGAAAATAAAAAAACAAGTGTAGTTTCGAAAAATTAGAAAATATTTTATTTAATTCACAAACATAACATAAAAAAAAATAATTGGAAAGCTTTTTGAGCTTTTCAAAATTTGGATTTATTTCTGAAAGGCAAAGTGATATGCTGGACTCTAGAATAGCACTTTGGGCCTGATTACAACTTTGGAGGAGGTGTTAATCCGTCCCAAAAGTGACGGATATACCACCTACCGTATTACGAGTTCCATAGGATATAATGGACTCGTAATACGATAGGTGGTATATCCGCCACTTTTGGGACGGTTTAACACCGTCCTCCAAAGTTGTAATCAGGCCCTTTGTCTTTTTGACTCCTAATACACGCAGGGCTAGTTGTTTAAGTTTACGTTTTTTTTTGCAATTCACAAAATATGTGGTAATAGTAAATTTACGAGAGTGGAGACTCTGCAGTCAGGGTGGAGAACTCCGTACATAAAAAGATAGGCCTGCAATAGTAAGTTTATGACTGTAGAGACTCTGCAGTTATGATAGAGAACTGTGTACTAAACACTCTAAAACACTCACAGACTCCTGAGTAGGCGCCATGGACCCCAGGTTTGGAATGCTAGGCCTGACATCCTTGGCGTGATATTCCCTAGTCTTTTTGCCTTCATCCTCCTGTTTTTACTGAAATTGTTTTTGTTGGCGTTAGGACTCTGGGTCTACCCATGCTAATCAATAGTAAAGTGCTTGTCTCTCTCCCTTAAACATGGTAAAATTGGCATACACCTAATAGACACATTTAATTTACTTATAAGTCCTTCGTAAATGGTACTACATGTACCCAGGGCCCCTAAATTAAACGCTACTAGTGGTAAGCAGCCACCCGCTAAGGTAAAACTGTAAAACATGTCTCAGGCTACCACTTCAGCCTGCAGTGCAGTTTTAAACTAGCATTTCTACCTGGGAAAATAAACCCTTTGCCAATTCTAAATCTTCCTTTTTAGTGCTTGTACGCCATCCCTTAGGTAGGCCCTAAAGGCTCTTGGAGCAGGGTGCATGGTAATTAAAATGTGAGGCATGTGTACTTATATTTCACACCTCCTTACGTTTCTACTCCTTGAGTTGTTTTTCACTGTTGTAAGGCTATCTCTTCATAGACTAACACTGGGTTACCTTATTACTCTTAAGAAATAATAACTTCAGTTTGGGAACTGATAAATAAATGCTTCTTCCACTCATCTGAATTGCAATTGAAAATCCTCCTTAATGGTAAATTTGAATTTTAAGTTGCTATCCTGAAAGTGCCACTATTAGAAATTTGGCATTTTTATGATTACACTTTTCTGACAGTGTCCAGAGTCGAATGATTGTGAAAGGCTCTTGTGAGGTGTTTTGTATATTCCTCCCAGACATGGGGATAAATGGAGCCAAGGTATGGAGGAAGTGGTTCTTCCTTACAGGATGTCTGGTGAGGAGTTGTACCCTGCTCTGATCATACACAGAGCAGAGGACACACAGAGCAATCTGACACCAGGTCTGTCCTTGCCTTTGTCACCCTACACTGTTTGGAACTAAACAAGGGGAAGAACTGACCACAGCCAGTTTGGGAATAAGCAAGGAATTTCCCCCAACAAAAAGGCTGTCCCGGAGTATAAATGTGGCATCTTATGAACTTCTCATCAGAACACTCCTGGACCTGTAGAAGATTCAGAAGAATGACTGCCCTGCTGTCTGAAGAAGGAAGACCTGACCAACTTGCCTTGAACCGAGGAACCCCCCAAATGAGACTCCAAGGGACAGCTGGTTGACCTCCTGTTGGAGCTACAGGGACACAACAAGCTTCCTGAATTGTCCCTGTAGCTGTCCATCCAGCTCAGCAGCACCACCTGGACCTGCCTGAACCATGCTTCCTGCCTCTGCTGGTGTGGGTCCTGATACCCAAGAGGTGCACCACAGGTCCTGGACTGTTGGCTGACATCAGAATGTACTCCCCTTGTCTCATATCTACATAAAACTGCACTCCAGGTGAAAATCTAGAGGTTTGAAGCTCTTTGCGACAGCAAGTGGGCTCCTCGCATTAGCAGCGATCACCGTGTCTCCTGCCAACACAAAGTTTTGAAGCCAACTTGCTCCTTGTGCCAAACAGCAACTGCCTGTCTCAACTGTGTCATCTTCTCCCTGATGGACAAGACAGCCACCACCAGGACGAAGTTCATCGAGTGCATGACCATGGTAGAAGACTGGATGCAAACAAACTGCCTGTAGCTCAACTCCAACAAGACAGAAGTACTGGTCTTTGGCAATAAGACCTCCCCATGGGACTCCACCTGGTGGCGTCAGCGATAGTACCAACACCCACAGACCACGCACGAAATCTAGGGATCATCCTACACAAGCTCAACATGATGGTTCCAGTCAATGCAGTGTGCAACTCCTACTTCCATATTCTACACATGCTATGAAAGATCATCAGACGGTTGCCTCCCAACATCAGAACGACCATCATGTTAGCACTCCTCGCTAGCAGACTGGACTACAGCTACGCTCTGGATGCTGCAATAGCCAAGCAACTCCTACACAGACTCCAGACTATCCAGAAAATCTCTGCAAGATTCATAGTTGACCTCCCACGCTACACCCACCTCACACCACACCTCAAGAAGCTTCACTGGCTCCCCATTCAGAAGCGCAGCCAACTCAAACTTCTCACGCACACATACAACGCCCTACACAACACAGGACCAGAATACCTGAACAGCTGCATACACTTTCACCAACCCACCAAACACCTACGCTTTGCTTCACTTTCACTCGCACACATTCCCCGCATCGCCAAAAGCAAAACTGGAGGTCGCTTATTCTCCTACATCGCACACAAGACATGTAACAACCTCCCTCAACACATTTGAGCCTCCTCCTGACTTTCTGAGTTCTGCAAGAGGCTGAAGACCTGGCTCTTCCAGTAAGTACCTTGGGCACCTCACAACTACATACCTGCCCAAGCCCCTGGATATCCTCTTGGGTGATTAATGCACCATACAAATCAATATGACATAACATAACATAACCACCAGTGTGATGGTCCATTAATGACCGTTCCTTGCACCATTGACCTTGCCAATGCAAAGCTCCAGCCAAGGCTCCTTATGTGGACTTGGAATTTGAGGAGGTAACAACTTCAGCGGGATGAACCTGGTCCCTGTCTCCATCGCAGTTGGCCTAAACTTATGACTGTGACCCGGTCCAACACAACCAGATAACCTTGAGTGCTGCTTTGTGCTTCTGGATGCTATTCTTACCTGAGACTTTACAAATTCATAACTCCAGTTCTACTGAACAAATTTTTGTTGCTTTGGTGTCATTTTATTTACTACTTTTTACTTTACTTTTTAATTGGATTGGGATTTGTTCTGTGTTGTGTTTTCACTTTATGACTGTTTAAATGCAGTATAAATACCTTATACATTGCCTCTAAGTTAAGCCTGACTGCTTTTATGCCAAGTTAGCAAAAGGTTAAGCACCTTTTCATTTAGTGACTTTTCTGGCCCACCCTGACAAGGATTGCATTGCTTTAAGTGGGGCTCTCACCCTCTCAACAAATAATAACATTTTTTCAAGGAACCACTGGCCAATTGGCTAGTGAGGAACATTCCACTGATTTCTGAACTAGACAAGCATGGTGGACGTTCGGTGATGCTCATCCCAGAGCTTTTGAGCCTGGGCTATGTTAATCCGCCTGTTTACATGAACTGGCACTTTGGAACCTCATGAGGGCCATGGTCAATTAATACCAGAGACTATCTAGTGAAGTACAGATGGATTTTCTCTCTCAGATACAAAGTAGCTTCCCAGGTTAGATACATAAAAGTAAGTCTTATAATAGTAGATACTATTCTTTTCATCACCAGCAGCCCTGGAGGGCAAGTGAATACATGTGAGGCTGAATGTCAGCTCTAGAAGTTTACTGATCCTGTAATATCTGAATCTGATGGACTAGCTAACTCTGATACTGCTGTCTTAGGTAAATTTGGAATAAAAAAACAATCTTACTTCCTCACCCCAATTCTCCCACTACACCAAGAAAATGGAAATAAGAACTCCAGAAAGATAGGATCTTAAGATCATTGTTTATCCTTCAAGTCGACCCAGGGTAATAGACCTCTGGTCACCATCAAAGGTAGCATTTGCCACTAGAGATCTGGGCAGATGGCCTGGTGGTTAGATCGCAGAGGAAAACATAATTCGGAACACCAACCACCTCTTCGACTATTAAAAATAAAATTATCTAACAAAAGGCAAAACATAACTATGGACGTGATTTAGGTCTTGGCGGAGGGAATACTCTGTCACAAACATAACAGATATTCCGTCTGCCGTATTATGATCCCATACTAGCCTATGGAGATTGTAATTCGGTGGATGAGATATCCGTCACGTTTGTGGCAGAGTAATCCGTCAGCCAAACTCTAAATTAGGCACTATGGGGCAGATTTATGACAAGTGGCGCTGCACCTAGTGCAGCGCCACTTTTCTTGCACCCCACTAGCACCCCCCTAATGCCACCATGTGTGAGCCGTATTTATTATACGGCACACCATGGCGGTAGTTAGGGAATTAACATCAGAATTTTTTATGCTAGTTTGGCGCTTTGCAGGATTAGCGTAAAAATTCTGATGCTAATCCTGCAATGCCCATTGAGGCCCACTGAAATCAATGGGAGCCTCCTTTTAACGCCTGCTCTGAGTAGGTATTAAAAGTGCCCAAAAATATGACGTAAAGAAATCTCTGAGGTTCGTTTGAGCCATTTTTCCGGCCTCCCTAATGGGGGAATGCCCCCTTTGCATACATTATGCCTGGCGCAGGCATAATGTAGCACAAAGGGTTACAAAGTGGCGCAATTCATGCATTGCACTACTTTGTAAATTTGGTGCTGCGATTTTGTCCTGGGCCACATTAGCATAAAAAATTACGCTTGTGTCGCAAGGAGGTGCTAGGGGCTCTTTAGTCAGCCCCTATGTCTTGCATCTTCCGCTCGGCATCTTTATTACGAGCTGGTTGGTACTGTCTGGAGGTACAACTTTGTGCTTTTTCCTCCCAGATGGGAACATCTCCCATTTGTCAGAACCAGGGATTACAAGCAGGATTAACTTTATCCTTTGGGTTAAAACTACATGTTTCCAGGCTGTTTTCCCTCCTCAAATTCCTTGAGGCAATACCTAGAGAAAATTGTATGGTTAAAAAACACAGACTTTAGTGAAATTTCTTCTAACCTTGAAATGTATGTTTGGACAACTGAATATTGACCGTGGCACTCAGAACAAGGCATGCGCACTAACTCTTTACATTAAGTTGTTCATCTTACCTTATGCACTCCACGGATTCTGGCCTCGATTTCAAATCCTGGTCCTTAGCAGCCACACCAAAATGTATGGGAAAGAGGCCTCCAAGGATGATGTCTCCTTTCTTCTGTGCTCTTTGATTTGGACCGTAGGCGGTTGTGTTCCATGCCGCGAAACCCAGGAGGACCAAGCAGCAGCAGAACAGATTCATCATTTCACACACAGGTAGCACCATCAAGGTATTGACGAAGCCGGGGGGGACGAAGGCAGAGTCTCGGTGACAAGCATGAGCTTCCTCTCCCTTTGATGGATTGCGGCAGAATTGGGGGACATGTCTACTGATCAACGAACATTGTCGTGACTGGCAAAGGAATCTCTTCAGTGCCTTTCGCCATAACAGACTGGAAGATTCAACAGACTCCTTGCTCTTTTGATCCCGGTTTCAACGCGGATTCCATCTTTGAGGCTTCCTGAAACACAAAGAGGACAACAATCATTCTTCTGACATAACGTGCTCATCATTGTGCCCAATCCATCTGATTTGCTCTTGTTGGACAAAAACTGGATAAATGCAAATCAATCTAAAGCATTTTACATCAACTAAAGGGACACTTCTTTTATTGAGTCTCTGTATGTATAATAGGCAAGCACTCCCTCTGGACACAACCTAGGCCATGTTGGGCTCTCTCTCTAACGGCGGTGAACTAAATTGTAAAAGTAGTGCACGGGGTCGTACAAACCACTGATGTGGATATTAGCAGTAGGCTCAGAGTAAGTGGGTAAACTGTACTGGATCAATTACCTTTCCCAGGAACATCTTAAGGATTTGGTGTCCCTGGGCCAAACATATTTTGTGGACCCCTGTTTGGAACAGCTTTGAATTTATGATCCAGTTTCAGCTCTTTCATGCCCTCATTGGCCAGGTCATTGACAGTGAACAGACACACTGGGCCACATTCTAAATGTGTTTAAACCTTATATTCAGGGATAAAGATAATATTGTCACACAGCTGCAGCTCACTAATATCACTGCAAATAATCTCTCTGATTCCCTCCCTTTTCTCCAGTGTCAGGTATTGTTTTGATCTAAAAGAAACTTTTTTATGGATGCTGCATGGAACATAAACTCAACGTTTCTCTACAAACTTTCTATAATAGACTCTCACATATCACTGACATTAAAAATAAATGAGAGAAAATCTATACTTAAAACAAATTGTTTAGGAACTATTCAAGTTCTCCAGGGAAAGACTCTCTGCAGAACAGAGCTGGCTCTATCAGGGGCCCCCTGAAGGACTGGGGCCCGGGGCCAGAGCCCACTTTGCCCATGCCTTAAAACGTCTCCTGTCCTATCACATTGTGCATCACAGGCAATCACACTGTTGACACATGTTGAGAGTAGGACAACCAATCAGGTTCCTTGGAAGGCAGTCCATAACAACCGGTAAAGGCCCTTAGCTGGCCCTGACACACAGAAGACAACAAACCGGAAGCCAAGTTAAAAGCCAGAGGGTGATAGGTCTGGCTCAATCCGGTGCTTCAGAATATCTGCTCTAAATATACTGAACTTAGGGTCGTAGCTTGGGGGGGGGGGGCGTTTAGGGTGTTAACACCCCCTGTAATAAATCTATTCACTAGTAAATAGTTGGGTACAGGTGTTTTCAGTCGGGTATGGTGAGGAGTCTGTCGGATTTTACCTGGGAGGTTTTTTTTACGCACGCGCACACACACACACACTCTCGTTCTCTCTTTCATCTCTGTTATGAAGCGCTTAAAAACGGTGGTTATTTCACAAAACATTGGGCCTGATTCTAACTTTGGAGGACGGTGTTAAACCGTCCCAAAAGTGGCGGATATACCACCTACCGTATTACGAGTTCCATAGGATATAATGGACTCGTAATACAGTAGGTGGTATATCCGCCACTTTTGGGACGGTTTAACACCGTCCTCCAAAGTTAGAATCAGGCCCATTGTGTTTTAAGCACCCCTTACAACCGGCACTGGCCTCCCCTTCCGCCACCCCCTTAAACTCCTCTCTAGCCATGCTTCTCCTAGGGTGTGGTTTAGCCTGACATGCCAGCATGATTGTTGGAAGACCTAAAGCCAACCCTCCCCCTCCCCCAAGTATTAACGACCAGGCCACGCCCCTGATTGAACAAGGCTTTATTAATGGCCCTGTAGCTGGGTAATTGTTCCCGCGAGGGCTACTAATTTCTCACTGGATTTGCACGAGGCATATCCAAGTAAATCAAGGCATAGAATTGTGAGTAATTGTAAAGTAAACTCTGTTGCAGAAAATTGCCTTTCGTTATGGTATTCAGTATAATTCAAATACCTGGTGTTTATACCACTCGCCTATATCTAAACTCATAATTTGTGTATTTTCCAAATACGTGCTTCCGTTAGTAGTTAAATTGTATTTCTTAATTATTTCCCACATCATTATGGGAATGTTATTCAATCCACACTGACGACCAATCCTGAATTTAAAATGTTCACTTGGTCAGCTGCATATTGTTAATTGCTGAGTTCCAACTCTCTGCTGTGTTTTGACAAACTCATGTGTTTTTTTAATAGTCCTTTTAGTTTTCATCCCATGAGGACATCTTATGTTCCTCATGAGACGCTCAAGTACTCTTGCTCGAATGAGTGCTACGTTAATTATTTACATTTCAAAACAATTATTGATTTGTAGCAGTTGCTTACCCGTTGTGGCCTTATAATATCCCAATATCAGACCGGTAGCACTCTGTAGTGATCATTGTACTAAGCTCACTTTTGGAAAAAGAATGCATTCCCAAAAAATAAGAGGAATTTTAAATCAAGGCCCGACGAACTCATTAATGACACAATGGGGGTCATTACGACCCTGGTGGTCAGAGACCGCCAGGGGGAATGTGGCGTCCGTACCGCCAACAGGCTGGCGGTACGGAGACCCGTATTACGACCGCGGTGGTATCGCCGCGGTCGCACCGCCGGGGCCGGCGGTTTCCTGCCGTTTTTGCCCCGGCGGTGATAATCCGCCAGGGCAGCGCTGCAAGCAGCGCTGCCCTGGGGATTATGACCCCCATACCGCCAGCCTGTTTCTGGCGGTTTGCACCGCCTGGAAGACGCTGGCAGTAAGGGGTGTCCTGGGGCCCCTGGGGGCCCCTGCACTGCCCATGCCACTGGCATGGGCAGTGCAAGGGCCCCCTAACAGGGCCCCGGCCAGCTTTTCACTGTCTGCATAGCAGACAGTGAAAAGCGCGACGGGTGCTACTGCCCCCGTCGCACGGCCGCAACACCGCCGGCTCCATTAGGAGCCGGCTCCTATGTTGCGGCCTCATCCCCGCTGGGCCGGCGGGCGTAAACTTGGTTTGCGCCCGCCGGCCCAGCGGGGATGTCGTAATGGGGTCCGCCGCCCGCCAAGCTTGTAATGACCCCCAATGTCTTTTAAAATCGTGTTTTACATTCATTTCTAAGAAATGAACCACAGTTGACGCATCAGGTTTAGGAGGGAGTGCCGCTATAGTGCCTGGTGCTTGGAAAATCTCTTTTGGGTGCATGTGCTTGATGTTATGGGGCCGACCTGAGCTTGGCCTGATGGGATGAAATATTTTTTTTTTCCCTGAGAAATAAAAAAAGAGTGAAGTTAACTGTGCTGCGCACACACATTTTAGTTTTGGTTTCATTGATAGGTTACTAGGCTTGAAGGCTTTTGTTCCAAAGGTTTGTATCACTTTCAATGCAAGCATTTTTGAAACCATCAAAATGAAAAATCTACCTCCTGTTATAATGAGCATTGGCCAAGACAACTGGACAAAGGCCCTCATTCTGACCTTGGCGGGCGGCAGAGGCCGCCCGCCAAAGTCCCGCCGTCAGGTTACCGTTCCGCGGTCGAAAGACCGCGGCGGTAATTCTGACTTTCCCGCTGGGCTGGCGGGCGGTCGCCTTCAGGCCGCCCGCCAGCCCAGCGGGAAAGAGGCTTCCACGATGAAGCCGGCTCGGAATCGAGCCGGCGGAGTGGAAGCTGTGCGACGGGTGCAGTTGCACCCGTCGCGTATTTCACTGTCTGCGCAGCAGACAGTGAAATACATTTAGGGGCCCTCTTACGGGGGCCCCTGCAATGCCCATGCCAGTGGCATGGGCACTGCAGGGGCCCCCAGGGGCCCCGCGACCCCCCCTACCGCCATCCAGATCCCAGCGGTCGGACCGCCGGGATCTGGATGGCGGTAGGGGGGGTCGGAATCCCCTCGGCGGCGCAGCAAGCTGCGCCGCCTTGGAGGATTCAATGGGGCGGCGGTACACTGGCGGGAGCCCGCCAGTGTTGCCGGTCCGACCGCGGCTTTACCGCCGCGGTCGGAATCCCCATTGGAGCATCGCCGGCCTGTCGGCGGTGCTCCTGCGGTCCTCCGCCCTGGCGGTCTTTGACCGCCAGGGTCAGAATGACCGCCAAAGTCTGTTGTGCTAACAAGTAGAGGCATATTACAGCCAGACAAAAGAACGTTCCCTGCCATCATTATACTCCTGTGTTTTTGTTTCTACATGAAATGTAGGTTGGAGTGTAAGGAAGCCTTAATTATAGCTCTTTTCCCTCTACGTTATAGAAACAAAAGAAGGACTACAATCAAGACTTTCTGGTCACCTGGCCTTCATTTTACATACAAACTAAATAGGAATGCACCGAAGGCAAAGGAGACTTCATTCTAGACCCTCATTCATTTGGGCAGACATGGTGAGAAGCCACTGGGAGCTCTGACAAGCTGTCCTTGGTAAGAAGGAGGAGGGACACAGAGGGGAAAGAGGGAGAGACTGGGTCGGCGAACAAGAAGGAGAAGTGGAAGGAACAAAGAACGACAGACAGGGAAAAGAGACAGGGGCTGTAGGAAGAAACAAGAGAGGGGTGTGAGCAGGACGAATTAGGAGTGACACACGGAAAAGTGGGGCTGTGGAGATGGATCAACCAAGAGCAGACTCAAAAGGGGGAAAGAGGAAAGTGTGGGAACGAGCTACACGGAACCAAATAAGAGGCCTGTGTTGGTGAAATAGTCCCTCATAGGAATCAGAATATGCCCGACAGCCAATAACATGAGGTGAGACAGCAATACTCTACTGGGCTGAGCCACAATGTGTTTGACATAGTTTCAAACCAATGGCTGAAAGAGTCTGGGCCCAAAGTCTACTCTTAATATATTAGAGAGCTAATTTGTCAAAAACTATAATGATAGAATGGTACATATTATGTAACAGCACAGGAAAAAACACAAAATTAGAAATGTAAATATTTTATTTATATGCAATAATATGCTATGCAAAACATATTTTAGAGTCCAGACGAATGTATGTCACACATCCTGCATGTGATTACAATCACAAACTTGTGAACAAAAGTACAAACAACCGTGCTGGGCTCCTCTGGGCCGGGCTAGGTTTTGATTGATAAAGTCTCAAACCAATGGCTGAAAGAGACTGATCAAAAAAGACAGGGGTTAAAAAAGGGTGAACCCAAACCAAACTCTTTGGATAGATGAGGATGCTATGTGGTCAAACACCCAGACCTAAAATGTTATAATCATTAATAAATATGCTGGAAACAACAGAGAAAATAACACAGTTAGAAATGCAAATATTCTATGTATACACCCTTCATTAAACCAAATATTTGTCTGAATGCATTAATTTGTCCTGATGAACTTCTCCAGATGAAAGTACATCACAAATACTTTGTACAATTACAAGCCTGGTAAAAATAACAAACATTTTGGTCAAGGCAAATCTCTTAAGGAAGTAGTAGTGAAGGATTTAGTATAAAGATACCCATAGTCCAGAAGGAGCATAGTCCTCTGCTGTGAAGCCATTTCACACTTTGATCACTCCCCGCTGATATCAATCGAGAACCACCGCCTCAATGGGATCTTGGGGATCTAAGATGGCGGCCGGTAGATCTGGCTGATTCGGACCAGCTTTCCAGCCCGCCCCGCTTGTCTACGACTTCCACGGCGGCTCTCGCTGTTCGCCCGCATATGCCGCGCTGCATGATTGCAGACAGTCCTGGAGCAACAGCCGTGTTTTCCGGGCAGTGCGCGGTACAATTGTTGGGAGGGCGGTGCGCGGCAAGGGGCGCCGTGCACCGCTTAGCCCGGCTCACGGCTGCCTGAGCCACGCTGGTGCGGTCGCTGTCCTGCTTGTTGTTTGCGGGTTGCTGTACCCACACCAGAGTCACGGCACTGTTTGCCTGGCTCTTAATGGCGCCCAAAGCTATAAAGACTCCCCGGATGCTACGGGGGAAGCCCAGCCTGAAGGCCACCACGGTGAAGAGAGAGAAAAAACAGCTAGCTGCCCCTCTAAAAGATCGAACTGGCGCTCAAGGAAAAGGAGCACAGCAAGGTGCGCCGGCTATGGAAAGACCATCGGGGAATGCTGCACAGGTCCCTGCAATGTTTAAACAAATAGGGAAGATAAAACGGACACCCCCTCAAAAGGAACCATGTAATGATCGAGCTGGCCCCTTGGAAGACAACGGCGACCGGACACTTTCTACAGGAAAGGTGGCCAGAGGGACGGACAGTCTGGTTGAGACAGGTATGACCCTATAAAAAGTGGTGGTAGGAAGGGGGGTCCCCTGTGGGACGTTGATATGACCAACTCCCGGCTGCTGAGGGAGGGAAACACTGAGCTGAGAGAGACCAATAGCGGTGCAGGGACCTGCAGCTTAACTAAAAATGAGACACTACAACAGATCGCGGATGCGCAAAAAAAAAAACCAACATCTGAATTTAAAGCATTGAGCTTCAGTTATAGGGGGAAGAAGGATAAGCTATTGGGGGCTAAAGGTGATTTTGGACAAGCAGGCACTGCAGAGAGTTTGTTTTTCCCTATCTGACCAGTCAAAGGATTCAGATGAAGAGATCCCATTAACAGATATGGATTCAGAATGCAGCTCTCTGGCCAGTATTAGGGGGTCGAACAAACTGACTTGCAGAAGGAAATCAACTGAACGGCTTAGTATTGGGGGTAACCCAGGGACAATGCCTAGGGGGGTACAGCCAAACGATCAAGAAGGCGTAGGTGAATTTCAATGGGATGATACGGCCACCCAGCAGGCATTTTCAAAGATTTACATTTCTAATGATACCCCAACAGGATCTATAATGTGGCTCTCAGAACAGGCCGGGGCCCCCTCGCTGGAACTTATTTACCATACTATGGTACATAACCATGAACAAGCTCAGAAGGAGAGCAGGAAGGCTGAAATTGTGAACAGACAACTGCAGTCTTCTATTAAAAGAGTGGTAAAGTCCTGTCAGGATATAAGTACTCGTATTACCTCAATGGAGACTCGCACTGATGCGCTGGAGACAGAGGTTAAGGCTACAGTTACACAAACGGACACGCAGGGACAGCAAATTATGGATATGCAGTGGAAACTAGAGGATGCAGAGAACCGCCAGCGGTGGAACAATCTCCGGATTTTGGGCATAGCAGAGGGCCTGGAGAGGCAAGACACCAGGGCCTACATAGTGTCGTTATTTAAGAAAGCTTTCCCAGATCTTCTTGAACGGAATTGGGAGACAGAGATTCAGAGAGTGCATCGATTTCCACTGTTTAAAAAAAAATATATATATCTGATATCAGTAAAGGACAGAACTATCCGAGGGCTATTATTATATACTTTGGTAAATTCTTGCTGCGGCAGATAGTGTTTGAAAACACCCGGCCCAACTTAATGACAATGTAGAGGGAGTATCTTTTTTTTCAAGACCAGACTTTGCACATGCTACAGTAGAGAGACGGTGGCGGTTGAGGCAGTTGATTGCACCTTTTCAGGAGGTAGGGGTGGAATCGTATCTTCTAAGCCTGCTCGGTTAAAAATCATCTACAAATCAACGACACAGACTTTTGTGTCCGAAATTAAAGCAGGAGAATATTTGCAGCTAATAAGAAGCAGCAACAGTGGTGGAAATTAAATTTATCTATGAGTCTGGGTGATTAGGGTGATTAGGGGAAGGGGGGTTGAACATTTAGTAGGCAATTATGTTTTTGTATAAAGGGAGGCCCGCTCATTTTTGCTGATTTTTTTTGTGTTGTGTGTTTTCTTTTTTTTTCCTTTTGTCCTTTTCTTCCACCTTGATTGCTGCTAGTGTAATAGGTGGGAACTGTTGTGGTGGAGAAGAATTTTGTTGGTTTTATTAGCGGGCTGGGCTGGTGGGGTGGATGACTTCCATCTTACAGGCCTAGTGGCCTGGCGATTCTATTTGCAGGGTTTTGGGTAGGAGGGTGGTATAGGGAGGGGAGGGTTGGTTTTGAGGGGAGGGGGTCGGGATTGATCAGGGAGGGGGGAGAGGGTGTAAAGTGACACACAGTGGGGAGGACGGCAATAATGCGAGGGGTTTCTTTAACGCAGAATTTGAAAAGATCATGTGGTTGGCCCAGGCAGGGTATGAGAGAAGATGACTAAAATATGGGTCAGGAAAGTAAAATGCATATAGCTACAGTGAATGTCTGTGGGCTCAATGATAGTAAAAAACGCCAGCTGGTAAGGGAAGCCTTCAAGGCCTTCAAGGCCGATATTATTTGTATGCAGGAGACACATATTGTAGGCGGGCAGAAGCATTTGATGGAATTTCCTGGATGGAAGCTAGTGGCACATCCAAACCAGAACACTACTACTAGGTGGCCATACTTACACAAATTATGTCCCTAGTGGTTGTAAAACAGTTTACGGATAAATCAGGTTGGGTGGGTCTGCTGGAATGTCTGGCTAGAGGGTCCAAATTCACAATTTGCTCAATTTACGGATTAAATATGGTGAATATTCCGCTGGGACAGCTGCAGGAGGGAGATAAGAGTGAGCTGGAAGCCCCTGTGACAGCCAAGGAAATTGGCATAGCAATCAGCGCCCTGGCAAGTGGCAAAGCAACCGGGGTAGATCAGATTCCCCTTGAGTTCTATAAAACCTTTATTTTAGAATTATAGAAGGAACTACTCAGTTTATTTCTTGAAATACAGACAGGGTCCCGACAACCGACTTCATAGGAAGAGGCTAAGATAACAGTCTTTTTGAAAAAAGTTAAGGAGCCGCATCTACCGGGTTCATATCGCCCAATTTCTTTAATTAACAGTGATGCCAAAATGTATGCTAAGATACTGGCTAGTCGATTAAGCTCAGTGATTTCTAATCTTGTATCTTGTATCTTCGTGGCAGCACAGGTTTATCCCTGGAAAAGGCGCAGCCGATCATATCAGACGTGTTATTACACTGTTGGACGCCAGGGCTGTGGCTAAGCTCCCAATGGCAGTTATACTGCTTGACGCGGAAAAAGCATTTGATCGGGTCCATTGGTCCTTCCTATGGACGATGTAAACAACATCGGCCCTGGGTTTATTAAGACGATTCAGCAGCTTTATCATAACCCTACCACACTATGCAAGTAGCAGGGTTAAAATCAGCTCCCAATATTATTCAGAGAGGTACACAGCAGGGTTGTCCGTGTTCATCTTTGCTGTTTGCCCTATATATCGACCCTTTGATTAGGAAGTTGCTTAAAAATAAGCTGATCAGCCCAGTGGAATTGATAGGGGGCAGCACAAAAATACTTGCCTATGCAGATGATATTGCGGTCGTTACAACTGACCCCACGACCGCTTCAAAGGAAAGAGAACATGAGGATGCACGGTTTGGAATGGTGTCCGGTTATTTAATGAATAAAACTAAATGTCAAATACTAGCTAATGGCTGGACAATCTTCAAGGATAAGCGCAAAAGGACTCAGGTCCAATATCTAGGAGTCAAGCTGATGGCTAAACTTGATGAGATAGTAGAAATAAACCTGGCCCCGGTTTTAACAAAAGCCAAGAAGGACCTGTACTGTATCAATAATTTACATCTCTCGCTGATGGGACGCTGTAATGTGATTAAAAAGACCTTTCTACCTAAAGTGCTATACTTTTGTAGAACTATATAATTAGAAATTGGGCAGGAATGGTTTAAGCAAATGGAAGGGCATACTAGTAATTTTATATGGTCCTACACCAAAGCACGCCGGGCTCTTCGCTTTTTAACGCTTCCAAGGGAGAGAGGGGATGGGAGCTTCCTAACTTCAAATTATATTATCTGGCGGCTGTATTACAATATGCACAGACACTATATTTTATGGATACAACTATGCAAGATACTCTTCCCTCAATCTATACACTAATTTTGGGTAAGGAGGCTGAGGCAGTCTTTCTACGAGTTTTAGAACCTAGCTAGTACAAGAAGGTTAAATTCAAAACAATCAGATCTGCTTTTAAGGTATGGGGGCAGGTTAAATGCAAGATAGGTATGGGGCGGGTTTGCTACTATACACCGCTCTGGAACACACCTATGTTTTCAGAGATTTTCAAGGATAGGTATTGTACAAGATGGGCTAGTCGCGGGATTCAGAAAGTGGGGGACTTTTTTTTCGAGTGAGGTCATATAAATGCATTTGAGGATTTAAATGCAGAGTTTGTCTTATACAGCAGAGACTTTTTTAAATTCTTGCAGATTAGGAATTTTTTATTAACTACCTTTAAACACAACCCGTGTGGGGGTAGGATCATGCTGATGGAGGCTGGGGGTAAATCCATAGGCTGTACTATTAGGAACTTGTACCCGCTCCTTCTAGACTCAGTAGAGGATGATGTGGCACTGCTTGTTAAGAAATGGGAATTGCGGGTAGGCTCTAATGAGTCTGCAGTTTTTGAATCCATAGATATGGCTCAGAATGTCTTATTGTCGGCCGGCCCACAAGCCCAGCATTACCAGATTTTGTATAATTTATATTATACACCGGCTAAGATTGCCAGCTGGGGAAAAAGAGAGGGCAACACCTGTCCACGATGTGGAAGCTCGGAGGCAGATCTTTGCCATATGTTTATTAATTGTGGGTAACTGTCAAGGCTTATTAATGAAATATCAGAATTTTTAAAGAAAATTCTGAAACAGAATATTAATTTAACACCTCAACTGGTGCTGCTGGGGGTTGACAGGTCTGTCTGTAAGAACCAATCAAGATACTTTTTGTTCTTGGCATTGTCTGTACTACATGGATGTGTTGCGTCTGATTGGCAGGAATCTGACCCTCCGTCTTGGAATCAATGGATTACGCGGCTCTTATCTGCATATCATCTGGAATACTATATAAAGGGCGCCGCGTCTAGGAAAAAAGGTTCGAGAATTTGGGCACTATTGTGCTCATGGCTTCAGGGCCCTGAGAGTGGACTGATAGAAAAACCAGGCTACTAATGAATTTTCCCTCTCTTTACCTACTCTGTGTATAAAAAAAGTTAATAACTGATATTTGAGATTTATGTATTGATCATGATGTCTTTTCTGTGATGAAATTATATACCGCTGTTTGTCCAATAAAATAAAGAAAAAAAAAACGAAAACCACTGCCTCAGGTGAGATCGTATGGCGATTTGGTGTTTTCTGATCCAAGCACCTGCCACATCAGAAACACAAGGGAGCAGCTCAGATTCAACACCACCGCAGTCTGGCTCTGAAGAATAACTTACACTGTGGGCTTAGCCCTAAAGTGGGACAGCCATTCAGAAGGGCGACTCATCCAGTCCCTATCCGGAAGGCCACTGTTCACGCATAAATTCTCACGGCAAACCTGGAACCATGTGCTTCAAAGTGCTCACCAGAACAGGTGCCACAAGGGAAACCACTCCAAATTGTAGGTTAAGAGAGGCAAAGACTCTCAAGCAAGCATGAGTGATGCAGGCAGAGATGCTCATTCACCTACTGAAGGCAGCATGTATGTCTGTAGATAGGGATCACCTGGCCAAAGCCATGGACAAGGTCAAAAGCAAAGATACAGCCAACGAGTGACCGCAGAGGTTGCTGGATTGTGGACTGTTTCTGAATTGTGATGTGATGTTCTTTAAAGAGGTGTCTTCAGCGCTTTCCTAAAATGGAGCAGGGTTGGGGCGTTCCTTATGGATAGGGAAACAACTCTTTCCAGACCCTCGGTGCACAGATGGAGAATTCCTTATGCTTTGTGGGTTTTTTGTTTTTGCGTTTTTGCACATCTTTGTCTCCAGTCTGATGTTGCCTTGGCTAACACCGCTTCCATGACTGCCTAGATGCACCATTGCTGAGTTCAGCTGAACCCTAGGTAACCTCCTAGACTTGCATCCACTTGCATTGTGACTTACTGACTTTGCAATTGCTTTTGGTGATGCTGTACAGTGTTGAGGGGAAAAGCAAAATGCTTACTTGTGTAGCATTGGCAAAAAAAGAAAAAAAAGCCACAATGATGCAACCTGTGCTTGAGGTTACATCATTCCACTGGCACATGCATACATTATCATCCATGCATGTGCCACAAGAAAAAAAGCATATAGCATTTCATTTGTTTTTTTATTTACCGAAACAAGTTGGTGGATGCCAGTTATCTTGGAAAAAAACAACAGTGACCATTTTTTTAATGAAAACACAAAATTTAAAAAAGATTTTGCAATGCAATGGGTCTCGTGTTTGCTCAAGTTAGAACTGTTAACGTTATAAATTCCTAACTGGATTTTTCTTTCCACTTAAATTGGAAATATAAAGTAAAACAGTTGACATAAGTGAGCCGATTCAAAGTGCCACGGCAGCCATGAGCATGACAGAGAAGGAGAGACACAATAGGGAACAAGAAGTTTGCTCGCAGTCAAAAGTATTGGCAATTATCTAAGTAACAGGGTCGATGTCCAAGGCAGTAACCAAACCGCCTCAAGGAGGGATAAAAGTAAAGCATTTACCAATGATAGCAAAGGATTTTTGAAAGGCAACCCCATGAACGAGTGAAAGTGATGGACATGGTTAAGAGCCCACAGATAGATTACAACAGGTCAGAGCGCTTGCGCGCTCGACCTAAAAACTGGATACTGGACATGGTTTATTGTAAATCCCAGCTGAAACTCTATGCAGAGGAATTACCGAGGACTTCAAGGCCCAAAGACAAATGGGGTCCTCTCACGGCATACCTGTTGTCGCATACATCGGACAATTGACATCACTGGCAGGGGGCAACGCACAAACGTCTAATTGAAGCCCGTGGTATAGCTTGTTTCTTTAGACTGATGAACGGTATATTGTGGTAAATGTAATGATTCCGTTTCTATTCCTCCCTGTTGAAGCAGATGGCTGTGGGTGGTGTTAAGCTGATGTCTCATGGTTTGATGTCTAGATTTTGGTTTAAGGTACATGTGTAATACGTGGTTGAACCTGAATAAAATATTATTTTATAAAAAGGCTCATCTTTTGACAGCCATCACTCCTCTTATGTTGGGAAGGTGTGGTAGCATTTCCTAGTCGCGGGTGCAGTATTTCAGAACTGCTCCATTCTACGAAAGATACGACGACTTAACTGCATCGTAAAAAATATTTGTGTCATCTATTGCGATATATTTTTAAAGAAAACTATTATTGTTTTCACAACACAAGCATCAAATAAAAAAATAGAATAGAATTTACAGTTGCAAGAGATCCCCAGACCACACATAGCGCCCTCTGGAATTCTTCGCACTACTGCAACCATCGCTTTGCATGCTGGAGTTTGGATTCTCAAACCTGTGATGGGAAATGAGGATGTAGTCGTCACTGATTCGCCCTGTCACCAGTCAAGTGATACACCATCAGCCAATCTTGGCGCCCGTGGAAAAAGCATGACGTATGCATGCCTTTCACTAACTAAATCAAGTGAATTTTAAAAGGCAAGCCCACGAACCAACCAAACTGATGGGCGTGACATGGGCGTGGTTAAAAGCCTACAGAGAGATTACACCAGGGACAGAGCGCTTTGTACTCGACCCTAAAAAGGACTGTGGGTGGGGGGCAAAGGAGGAGTGGGTGGGGGAACAGGGCACAAGCAGTGTACAAAGTAGAGCCCAACATGGGATGGGAGGTGAAGCGCATGCTGGAGTTAAGAACACAGCGTTGGGGTGGTGGGAGAAGCCTAAAAGATAACGCAAGCAACAGAGGTGAGCTGGGGAGAAGCAAACGAGGGGGAGTCCAAGACAGCTGGCAGGGTGAGAAGCACATGGGGAAGAAAGCAACATGGAGCGTGATGGGAGAAGTACATGACAGAGGAAACCACACATGTGTCAGAGAGCAATACAGAATACTGGGGGAGGGTGCGATCATTTTGAGGAGAACACAAGGGAGAGAACTGGAAAATCATGTATTCTCATGGAGTGCTTAACCAAAATGAAAAAGTGAGCAGTGGAAGTATACAGGTTAGCCAATGAAAGGGATGGTAAACAGGCCATGCTCCGGGGGAGGGACAAGCACAGGATGGACAAAATAGGACAAGGAAAGCCATTGAATTAGAAAAGAAAGTAAGGCCAACCACTGGCAGGCAATAGGTGGAGTGTAAGCCCTTTTATGTTCTTGGTAAGCCAACAGTAGGACTTTTGCAACTTGACAGCTGTCTAGTCTGGTATGCAAGTCCTAAATGGAAAGTAAGTTAAGCATCATATCAGCGTAAGTCATTGAAAAATCAACGAGTTACCCACCTACGCTCTTATACAGAAGGTAAGATGGGTGCTTTTCACTAAGCAGACACAGCAGTTTCATCTATTCGCTTGCTTACCGCTTTCTTGAGTTTTATAAAACTGGTAGCTAGCTGCATTTCTGGACTATTAAAACATGTTATAATTGCATCTCTACATCTCTGAAGACCTGATCTCCAAAATAGGGATTTTAAAAGGGTTCCATCAAAAGGCAGAGCTGAATACCAGGCAGTATATACAGCACTGTCCTGAGTGCTTCCACTGAGCCTGCAACCTGGGAGCTACCCTTGCGTTTCAATGATTGTCCGTATTCACCCAAATCAAACAGTGCAAAGCACAACCGTTTAAATCAAAGCATAGACCGGAGTCGATATGTTTGGGTTAAATCCTGGCACTAGCACTTCACTGTTAAAGAGGAATGTTTCATTTTGCTGCATGTTATATAATACAATCTGAAGAACTTTATCTCTAGGATGCAGTGTACAATAACTTAAAAATAATATATCTTCTTTTATTATCCCATGCCAGCCTTAGATCTAATGTATCTAATGTACAATCCAATTCTAGACACCAACTGTTGGTTTTGGAGGTTTCAAGATCTTGTCAAGTAAAAAATCATTAGCGAACAAGGTCGGACTGGCTGCAGTGGGCATCCGCTGTTTCCCCAGGAGACTGGAAGGGTGGGGGCTGGTTTTGCAGTGGTGGGGCCGGTTTTGTTACTGTCAGACGGTTTTGCAGCAGTGCTTCATACGTGCACACCTCCCCCAACCCTCTCGCCCTCCCTCAACAGCAGGGTTGGTCTGACAAAATTGCCAGGGCTTCCTTGGGTTGCTAGTCTGGCCCTGTTAGGGAACCTTCTCCAGCTCTCCACAACATTCCCAGAAGTGCACTACGCATGCCTGATAAAGCAGCAACTGCAAAAGTGAACACACTTTGAGCCTAATTTGGTTCTGGTTTGTTGAGGTGGTGGGTAAATAGCCCCTGGAAAAGATTGCACTGCTTGCCACCTAGCCAATTGGAGAGTTTACTCTGAAAAACCTGAAGTTCATACACTAAGGGAGGCAAGAATGTAGCTTTCATGACTTCAAAGAGATGCGTCTCTGATGGATGTGTACATTTATTCGCAGTATTAAGAAGGATAAAAACAGAAGTGTGCTTTGGATTTCAAAGCACTTGATCTGTTTGATGCAACCAGATGCCCTGATAGCTGTAAACAGGTACAAACACTATGGCCCGATTCACAAGGTAACTTACGCTTTTGTTTAATTCACAGTTTTGAGTACATTTATTACTTACAAAATTGGAGCCTAAATTTACTTCAAAGTGTATCTTACAGTTGGATTTTGTGAATAGCCAAAAAGTAGTAAACTTACTCAGTAGTGTAAATTGTTCAACTATGCACAGTTCTCCAGGCCCATGCCCATGGAGACATATAAGTTGAAGTTTTGGAGTAAATTTATGCTTGGATTTTGTGAATAGTGTAAACTACTCCAAAGTGAAAGTTACATTTGTGAATCAGGCCCAATGTGTTGATCTTTCACTAGCCACATGTCCTTCCTTGTTCTTTTTATTTTCAATATTCCTTCATTCTTTTTTATCTATTTATTTCTAGATCATTCTGGGCACAGTATTTGGCCATCTCAACAGACTTCTAGACCCACGCTAGTTCTGTTTAGAAACTCTTGCTTGTTATTTTGTCTGTTTCATTTTAATGTCTGTTTTCATGAACCCAAGGCTTGCCCTGACTCTCTAGGCTGTGGTCTTATGTGCCCTTTACTGACAAATACACATTTTATTTGAGGACATACGAAATGCATTTTGTGAAAAAGACATGCTGACATTTTAGACCAAACAGAGAGCATGAACAAAAATGCAGGCTGATATTTACATGTTATTTTGGAACACTTATTTCTCATGTTATGGCATATTTTCCTTGCTCCTTGAATGTACTTTCTGGTTGCCAAGGCCACGTGTAGTCATTTCATGAAATATTGATATCATACTGGTACTGGGTTTATGACCTTTGTATCACTATGTACATCAGCTGTCTGGGATCTGGACCTGTAGGACTATGGCTTTCTTGCTCTGCTCTTTGAGCCTGTAAAAAGTTATGTAACTTCACTGATAGTTCTGCAGAGTTGGCGAAAGCTGTGTGATTTGTTTTGCTTCCATCTTTCCACACTTGTGTAGATTCAGTGGTGCTGAAACAATTTTCAGAGTGGGGGCGCTGCTTTGAAGGTTACTTCACTGAAGTCATAGGGATTGTGAAAATTCTAATTCCAAGCTTCACACAAAAAACGTGTAGCAAATGTATTCAGCAGGACAGTAGCACGGATGTAGTGTGTAGTCGGTGGTGCTTTTTGGAGAACATTGTCGCAAATAGTGCAGTACCATTTACAGACAGCACAACTTCCATTGAAATGGCCTCTGGATTTGATCAGACACAAAGGGACTTATTTACAAGCCCCTTGTGCTGCAGATGCATCATTTTTTGTAATTCTCCGGTGGCGCAGAGTGCAGACCGCTATCTACGATGCCACGCAAAGCCACTTTGTGTGGCTTTTCATGGCCTCATAGATATGGTGCAGGCAATGCAGCACAAGTCGTTGACTTGGCTTATGCTGATTGGGGGGGCACTCCATGAGTGTTGCAGTGGGTTTCCCCACGCAACACCGATGGGGTTTTATGCATTCCCAGATTTAGAAGGATCTGTAAACCTGGGAATACGTAAAAACTGTAAACCTCCCGAAGGGAGGGATAGCGAAGAGACATATCTTTATATTTTCTCGTTCGCATTCTGCAGCACACGTGGAGAGGAAAAAGCCTCCATGGATTGTTTTGTGCAGGAAGGTGTGCCTTCCTGCACAAAACAGTCCTTCAAACAATGCAGACATTCTTGCACCATGGGGCTTGTGGCGCTGCCCTGCGCCAACTCATTCTAAATAGGCCCGCAGTTTTTTAATGATATAACACACAAATGATAACGAGTGGAAATCGGGGTTCAGGAAATAAGTATTTATTTATTTCAGAATCATAAAAAATGTGCTTCATTGGTGCTTAGTGAATTGCTGTTCCAGTCTGAGACACTTGTACAGTTCATGTACAGGTATTCACATTTTATTATGTGTAAACAATAAACAATAAACAAATAAACAGCCTGAAGTAATTGCTAGACATGACTTCTGCTTTTGAAGCACAGAAACTGTTACCAGAGAAAAAGAAAATTTCAAGGCAACTTTATTGCTCGGTCACCTTCTGAACCTCAACATGGTTATTTTGGGGGTGCTGCAGCACCCCCAACACCCCTACTTCCAGCCCCTATGAGTAGATATTCTCTAATATTATATGTCAGTTAAAAAAAAAAACTGTAAACTACGCACTTGTATAGTGCACTACTCACCCGTTAGGGTCTCAAGGCGCTGTATGCATACTCCTGTGGAACCCCTCATGCCTTTTCCCTGTGAGGCACCCACTCCTGGACAGCCCCAGGGTGAAGCCAGGCATCCAAGCACTATGAAGGCCATTGAGGAGATTAAGCAAGCTATTACCCAGAGTTACAGAGTGGGACCCATTAATTAGATTAGGCACCAAGGAGAGAATTATCTGGTCCAAGAGAATTGAGCCCAAGACCCCCAAGGTGGGAATTGAACCCTGGTCCCAGGCCAGATCTCTGCATCAGGGTCTGCCGCTCTAACAGTTTTTTAGGTTAAGGGGGGGTTGTATATCACAACCACGCATGCCATTTCCACGTATTGCTTTACTAAGCATACTTTTACAATGAAATTAGTTGTAAAAGCATGCGTGGTAAAGGCATGCGTGGAAAATTGGAGTTGTGTTTCCGACCATGTTGTTATGGCATGCGTGGTTTCAGCATGCTTGATTGTGTCATACAACCCCTTTGGAGCTGCGTTTAAAAACTGTGATTTTTTTTTTTTATTCACTTCTTCGGAAAATTGTGCTGTAAGATGCAACGCCTGCCTCAATGTTAAAAATAAAAATCTTTTTTCTGATGAAGAAACTCAAACAAAATTAGAAACAAGTTTAATAGCAGTTATTTTTCTTTCTTGTCTGTTGCATTTGTCTCTCAGTAATTAAAACAATTACAACTAAACCCAAATAACACGATTCTACCCGATTCCTGATGTATTTCATACTCTGTTAAAAAGAGTTGATGTCTCAATTTATTGTACGAATGTTAATGCTGTGCTTTGTTTAGTATCTAATTATCTGATGATTTGGATCGATCCCATAATCATGTGTTTTGAATGAAAAATCTCTGTTTCTACAACTTTAATAACATTAGTTTAAAAAAATTGAGATTTCCCTCCCCGCCAGGGTGTCGGATCCCTAGTTTTGCTTACTTGCACTGTACAATTTTGGAGGACTTATCTATGCCCAACTTGTTTAAAGGATCCCCATCTGCCAGTGTTTGAACACTCAGAACCAGGTTTCTGGACAAATGTGTCAATTTCTGAAGAAGACACAGGGGGTCATTCTGACCCTGACGGGCGGCGGAGGCCGCCCACCAGAGTTCCCCCCTCCGAAATACCGCTCCGCGGTCGAAAGACCGCGGAGGGTATTCTAAGTTTTTCCCTGGGCTGGCGGGCGGTCGCCAAAAGACCGCCCGCCAGCCCAGGGAAAAACTCCCTTCCCACGAGGATGCCGGCTCGTAATCGAGCCGGCGGAGTGGGAAGGTGCGACGGGTGCTGTTGCACCCGTCGCGTATTTCACTGTCTGCCAATCAGACAGTGAAATACTTGTAGGGGCCCTCTTACGGGGGCCCCTGCAGTGCCCATGCCAGTGGCATGGGCACTGCAGGGGCCCCCAGGGGCCCCGCGACCACCCCTACCGCCATCCGGTTCCCGGCGGGCGGACCGCCGGGAACTGGATGGCGGTAGGGGGTTCGGAATCCCCTCGGCGGCGCAGCTAGCTGCGCCGCCTTGGAGGATTCAAAAGGGCGGCGGTACACTGGCGGGAGACCGCCAGTGTTGCCGGTCCGACCGCGGCTTTACCGCCGCGGTCAGAATGCCCTGCGGGGCACCGCCGGCCTGTCGGCGGTGCTCCCGCCGACCCTGGCCCCGGCGGTCTAAGACCGCCGGGGTCAGAATGACCCCCACAATGTCCATGGAGATATCATATCATGAAGAAGACTTAGAAGATAGCAAATAAATAGCACTTGTTCCTAAAATCAATACGTTTAATGCACTCAGATTTTACAACCATTTACTGGTACAATTCCAGGAACTGAACCATTGCCATTATCTGTAATATCACAAGCAGGCAGAAGTGAGTGCAATAAAAAAAAGGAGAAAGTAAATAACACAGATAGGTAGGGATAGGTAATCACTGGGTTCTCATTGGGTGGATTCACCAGGCTTTTGTGCACCAAATAAAGGTACAGCGCTGCAAAGTTAGCGCGCACGCAGTACCTAACGCACGCCAAACGTTAGGCTGAGCTTGAATAGAGGTGTGCCAGCACATTGTTCTTTTTTAAATTTTAGGTCTGCTGCTGCAGCAGGATCTCATTGTTCTGGGCAATAAGGGGACATATTTAAGTGCCCCTGGTGCCTCAATGCACCACATTAGCATCATTTTTTTATGCTAATGTAGCCCAACGAGGCCAAAATCACCACGCTAGATTTACGAAGTGGTGCAATGCTTGCACTGCGCCACTTTGCAACCCCTTGCACCACATTATACCTGCGCCAGGCATAATGTATGCAAGGGGGGGGGCATTTCCCCATTAGGGGGGCTGAAAAATGGCGCACAGGAATCTAAAATATTTCTTTGTATAATTTTTGTTCCGGCATTTTTAACACCTGCTCAGAGCTCATTGTTTTTAATGGGCACCTATGTACGGTTCAGGACAAGTGCCAAAGTTTTGGTGCTAACCCTGAACAGTACATCAATACCGTCAGAAATCCTGATGTTATTGCCCCCTACCTTGCGCCATATTTTAAATACGGCGCGCACATGGTGGCGGTAGTGGGGCGCTAAGGGGCGCCAGATACGTGGTGCTGCAGTACGTGCAGCACCACTTATCCTAAATCTGCCCCAAGGTATCTTTGCATGCCCTTTTGTTTTGGGAGAAATGCTATTACTAATTTATTAGCAGTGGGGTGTGATGATCACACCTGTACCTGAAATGCAGTCTCCTTCCCACTGGACACTTGAACCTTTGACTGCCTCCTTGAAAAACACATAAGGTCACAAAATGTATTTTATTTTGCTTTCCACAAGGCTGTAAAGTGGCAGCATGAACTGTGGTACAATCAGCCAGGCCTGGCATTTGTGCCAAGAGTGTATTGCATTCTGTGGCTTGTAGTTTTGCTTTTAACACTGTCATTAAGGGCTAAAAAACCTAAAAACCTCAACTTGCAAAGTGATTGTGGCTAAAGAGCCAGAATTGGCTGAAAGTGTCACACACGAGGTGGAACCAATAGGCAAGTAGGTTTTAAAATTCTACAATGTGGTTTGGTCCAGTTTGAAAACTGTGCTTGTTCCACTTTCGAAACTTAAGTAACTAAGCTCAAGTCACATACATCCGTACCAACCTCTTCAAACCTTTCTCATGCATTTCCAGGCTCAATGTTGCACCGGTTAAAAAGGATGAGGGCCTCCGCTAATGCAGATGTAAGGGAGAGAGAACTATGACTGGCCTATCACACAAATTGCTCCCAGCGCTTGATTGACAGCCCCATTTCACAATGTTCCTATGGCCCAGAGGGCCCCTCCCACATGTAACTAATTTCCAGTGATGAGGGCCAGGTCTGCTTTGAACGACATTCCCTGTAGCTAGGACCTTCTACTGAGGCATTGAGAATTATTCACATTGGGGTGTGCTCCATGAACATGATCCCTGCATGTCTGCTAATAGTGTAAGTCAGTGTTTTACAAACTGTGGCTCGGGACTCACTGGTGGGTCCTGAGCTGATTTTCGGTGGGTGACCAAAGTCGGAGCAATAAATAAAGATGCCTTTAAATTCTGAGTTTAATTTGTCACACTTGCTGGTGATTCAAAGACAGAGATCAAATGTCAGGCTGCTTTATTCTTTTAACATGAGGACCAGTGTTTACTTTACTTTCTCTGACTGCAAAGTGAGACCAGTTTTTAAAGTGAATTATGTGACAACGTAGGATGTTGTTTTTTCAATACACAACAAAATGTAAATACCTGTAAATAGCTGTATGCATCCAGAAGTTAGGAAAGCAAAATGAAGCACTTTTTCTTGTAACTCTGAAGGTTACTGGAAACAGAGATTTTAATAGGATTAAAACAAATCAAGACCCTTGGTGATGCACCAATAAATATTCACAGAATCCCGATTTCCACACATCATTATTGGTGTGCTATGTAGCTTTATCAGTAAAACTGTGTCTGTGCAATTTAGTGGCAGTTTCAAAGGGGAATGGGTTCCTGTAAATGACAATGTGCTACCACAGGTTGCTTTAGTTACATTAAAAAAATCTCCCTGCCTCATGTCCATTAGAGATAGGTGGGTCACGAAAGTTTGTTATTCTAAAAAAATGGGTCATGTGTCTAAAACGTTGGGGAACCACTGGTTTTAGTAAGTTTGTGATTACTGTGTCAGAAAGGTAAACATTGCGTTTGCTGCTTCTAATAAGGTGTGTGCATTTTTTGTTCACCTGCAAAATTTGGGAAGTTTTCACACTTTACAGAACTAGTGAAGCTTCCTGGTTTTCCCTCTCCACTGGGAAGCTTTTCTTCTGTGCATTGGAAGATAACCGTCACTAAGTAGCGACATCGTCTGCACTCTAGCCGAACCCAGTCAAGATGGAAAATGCACTTAGATCTATATACGGCAATTTTACATTTTGTGATATTCTATATACACAGTAGCATGCAGAAAAAGTCATGGCAAAAGATTGCAACACTTGGGAATTTAGGAAAGAGTTAAAGATTCACTTCTTTTAAAAACAGTACATCACATTGCATCACTGTCTGCTTGTCACCTTCCCCTCTCATAACCAGTGCTTAATTTGAGCTGGTGGTTTCTGGTCTCAGCACCGGCACTTAATTTTCAACACCGACTCTTATGACAGTCTGCCACCTGGTGGCGCTGTTTATCTAATTCAGAGATTAGCACAACAACAGTTGTTTATTAATTCAATATACATTAGAAATGGCTAACACCTGTCGGCTAACTCATTGTTATAGTTTTGGGAGGCCTGGAATAGTCTAAAATGTCACACTTGTAGGTGTGTGACGGTTAATTGTTGTGTTGGTACTGTCATTGTCAGCTTTGGTGGGGGCAATGAGTGGTGCAAGCTGCAGTGGCCTCCTGATGAGGGACCTGGCACTTACATATTTACAAATTAAGCACTGCTTATTACTCGTCCACTTTAGCCTTGTCTTTGACCATGTGCAGCACATACACTTTAGCGAAGTTACACATTTTTCCACAGAATTGAACACAAGTAGCACAACAAACCTGCATGTCATTTGTTCCCTTGAAGGTCACCTTCCCTGTGAATTTATATTTGTACCACAATTTATTAAAAATAGTAGTCTCTATGGAAAAATATGTCACAAAGGAGTATGCAAAACTGCTAGATACCTTAATTTGTACAAAAGTAGGCCCTGTGCATTTCCATTTTGTACAGCGCTGCCCACATGCCTGGGAAAATTACTAGTATGGATTTATTTTAATAAAATATTGCTGAGAGTTTGCTGTTGGTGTTCTCTGAAGCCACTATGAAATGAACCAGTGGTTCCCAACCTGTGGTCCTTGGACCCCAGGGGGTCCTTGAAGCCTCTTCAGGGGGTCCATGACTGCTTTGAAAATAAATATTAGCAGATTAATAAAGTGTATATAAATAAAGTGGCTTAATGTACAACTGAAAATTTTAAAACGTACTGTAAATGTCAAGGAATTTGAAATTGGAAGATGACGATTAAATTAGCATCCTCAGATTGATTTGTGGGGGCAGTGCGGGTGCATCAAACAGAATATACTACGGACGATGTGTGGCTTCCATTCACTTTAGAAAAGCTCCAACCTTTCTATTAAAATGAAAATGTTTATTTTTTATTTTATTTGTTTGCAAATTATTTTAAAAAAATTATTACAATTTGTGTATCTGTTTAATGGAATGCTTGTTTCTGAATTTGTTTTGTATTGTTTTGGAGTTCAAATCATTGACAATTTTTAGGCCTGGGTCCCCGGCTTCCAGTAATGACTCATTGGGGGTCCCTGGATTCCAATAATGATTCAGTGGAGGTCACCAGGTTCCAGTAATGATGAAGAGGGGGTCCACAGAAGTTAAATGGTTGGGAACCAGTGAAATAAACCATTCTGGGCCATTCTTTGCTATTCGCTTGTTTTTTATATAGCACATCATACCACACCTATGCCGCTTCTAAGCGCTATAAATAACAGGATTTACTAGTACCCAGTTTATGACTGACCTTTTGGAGGATAGAAGGCTGAGGCTGTATCTTACTGGGTATCAAAGTCACGCCCTGCCAAGCACTAGTTTCTTTGAACACCGAAGGTTCAGTTACTTACACTACTCTTGGTTATAAAGTTTATATTGTGCTGCAGCGAAAGACCAAACATACAAAGCCCAAATAAATGGTCACCTTTCTGTGATATATTTAGAAACATCTTATGCCATCACTCATGTCTGAAAGTACAGAGTCCTCCCTCAGTAAGAAAAACTCAGTGGCCATCAGTGCCCTGGTGCATGACAATGTGTATGGACTGCAGAGAAACTAGTGGCTTCTATGGTGCCTCACTGGTCCTCACGTACAACATGGAAACACTTCCCACATAGGATCAAACCACAGACAGCATCCTTCCAACTGCACATCCTAGGTGGTGTAGCGTGCTACCCATATAGGCAAGTGCTTCAGAGCACTACATAGGGGGAGTAAGTCTACATAAATATTACAGTACAATATAATAGTGTGACGTGTAGCAGTGTTACATAAACTGACAATAAAAACTGGCCTTACTGTTGACACTGAGTAATGCAATAAATGCATTTCTAATATGTGATAGGTTTGGTGGCTCAGTAGAGTAATGCAGGCACTGTAGTAATCTGTCTTTGACCCAAGGATACTGGTTCAAACATTGCCTTGTCCACTCAGCCTTTCATCCTTGTTAAAATCAGTACAGTTGGAAAACAATAAACATTTGTTATCTGTTTATAGAGCCAATAGGCCTGCATCAGGGTGAGTGTGTGCTCTGCTAATGTTACTCTACCATCCTGCTTTTTTTCTGTTGTGTTACTGTTTACTTTAAAGGCTTGGTGAAAGGAGATGTCCTAAAGTGCTGAGAAGTATGAGGTTTGATTACATGATGCTGTTCACATAAGCTAATGGGATTTTTGGATACACTGTAACCATGCCTTATAACATTCTAACTGGTTGAAATGTCCGGATGAAACAAGACAACAAAAATATAGCTCTATATAAGGTGTCCTTGAGGGGTGGGCGGATCTCGCAGAGTTTGATTCTGCAGAATTTCACAGAGTTACATAAAAACTCAGCAAGATTCTGTGGAGTTCCACAAGTGGGCGGAACGTGGGCATGTTGCGCTGCTCGCGCTGATTTTTAGCGCCAAGAGTTTGTTCTGCACTGTAAAATCAGAGCAAACGGCACCACTTCGGCACGCCAGAGGGTGCTTCTTTTTTTTGCTGCTCAAGTAGACTTTCCACTTGAGCGACAGCTTTCTTTACACAAACGGGCGTGACCTGCCATGACCCGCCGTTTTGGGAAATGTCCCCAGGAGGAATTCTAGCGCCTGAAAATTGAGCTAAACTCACCAAGTTAACGTTGGCGAACCGTGCATGTGAAAAACTCTTCCATGCGACAGTTGGCGGCATTTTGCCAGAACTCCACGCTCTAAGAGGAACGCAGAGTGAGCACAACTCTGCAAACTCTGTAGGAGAAGCAGAATTTTTCACCTACCCCTACTTGAAACTCACCTCGATGGAAGGAAGCTTAGAGTTTTGCCAATATTAAGTAATGAGTATAAAATAAGTCCATACCAGGGGGTCAGGTTTGATTGGTCAGTGGACTAATGCACAGATGCTGCCAATATGTTTTATGACTCAATAGCTGCAGTGTTGATTCCTAGCAAGTCCTCTCAGCCTTTCATCTGTTAAAATTAGTTGCATTAATGTGAGTAACATCAACATTGGTAATATGTCAATAGCGCCAAGAGACTTGCATTGGGGTGAATGTGCACTCTACCAAGGGGGCTGTTATGTTCCATTCTGGCTCAAATGTGGTGTAAGGGGTCGTTCTTTTGTTTTTAGTACCGGACCGGAGCAAAATTCCTAGGTTGGTGTTCAATATAAGATTTGAATGCATGTATTGTGCTTGTGATTAGTGGGTTTTTTTTAATTCATGATGTGACTTGGTTTTGGCAGCTTTGCTATGTGTTAAATATTTGCACTGAAACTTAGAATTTTGCTACCATAACCTCAAGAAACCAAAATAATTTAATGATATCCCAAAGAAATGTTAGCCAAGTGGCAAATGCAGATGTTAAAAAATCGAGATACGCTTTGACCGTATGGATTTATCCGGAAATGTCAGTTTTCAGATGAAGACCAGCTCTGCTAACACTGAAAGGGGCCTGGCTGGAAGGAAGTGGGCTCTGTGTGGTGGATTCCATTCGTGGTGAAGGAGGAATTTCTTTAGCCTGCAGGGATACAAAATGGCGCCCAAACTTGCCTGATGCGCATGGCTTGGGCTTCAAAGTTCTTTAACTGTTGGTGTTAACTGCTAAGGAAGACACTACTTTTCCAACTAGTGCTTTCCAAACTAAGTTTAAGAACATAATTTGTTGTTACAAAAAAAGAGCAATAACACAAATTTTCTTTATTTTGTTCAGCTGGACAGAACAATGATAAATCTTTTTTTTTTTGTCAGGAAGACACAACTTACTTTCTTTGAAAAAACTTGTGGGAAATGGGCTTCCTTGTAACACAGTGGGGAGCACATTTTTTCATGTAAGAATAAGTAAGACCCACTTTTGTTTTAAATTGATCACATAAATACAATAAGTGTATCTGTTTTTGTTTCTTTTATAGGTACATATTGCTTTCATGAGTGTTGTGTTTGTAGACACAAGACAGACATTAGACAGATACTGATTAGCAGACAATCATCAATGTGGTGGTTTCAGAAGCAGACATGCCTTAACTGTGGCTGCTGTTGGAAAAAACCCCAAAACAAAAGACAAGGTTGATTCTTTCACTAACATGGATGAGTAAAGTACAGAAGTAAATAATTCAAACATGGGTAGGTAGGCTAACCACTAGAGAGGTGAGTATGTTTCTGAAGGTAAAATTACCTACATTGTCACTTTATAAAACCACATTATCTATTGTCATAAAGGCAGAAGTATGTGCAATGACTTGAAGGCGTGCTTCTAGCTTTCATGTGTCTCAAAATAAAATCATTAGAACTGCAGCTTACAGCTCCTTCCTAAAAACTGCCTTGTATAAAAAGGTTTCTAATATCTTTTTGCAACATGTATCTAACAGATTTTATGAAATGTTTAATTTTGCACTACAGAATCTATTTTGATTTTTTTTATTTGCAAACATGCTCACTGTTCTATATGAAAGAGCTACTCACCAAGGAATTGAGTGGCTTGTGCGAAAATAGGTGGTGTGAACTTGTATTATATGGGATAAAGTATCCGCTGCCATACAAGATAAGCATATTGCAAGTCACTGAGGAGTTCCATAACCTTATAAATTAATTCAGCCTTCGACCTTGTTCTTCTATTGGTTGTGGATCTTACACTATCCTTATAATGTAGGCAGGAGGTACTGTACCCCATATATAAAAGCACACTGATTACGCCTTGGTCTGTGTGTCCATTCAGCCCCTCCTGATAAAGTTTGCATTCTTAACACACTATCTACCCTCCCCTACGTCTGTATTGCAAACCCACCCTCCCTTCTTAATATTGCATTTTTTCATTCTCGGAGATCCAATTTGCTACGGCCCTCTGCTTTCTTTATTAAGTGCTTCACACACTTTTTTCTTATTTCATTGTCCTAAGATGAGCGTCCACCCTCTTGGTATGGTAAAATAAAAAAAATAAAAAATGGCTGGCACAACATCATGACACATGCACACGCATGCTTGATGACACTTTGCACACAGACACCATCATGCTGAGGACAGCCATGTTTTTTTTGTTGTTTTTTTTGTTTATGCCAATGCTGTTCATTATCATCAACAAGTAGTGGCAAAGCCAAAGGTCGGCTTCTGGCTTTGTCAAGGCTTGTTTACAAAGTTTCCCGATCAACACATGGTATTTAGCACTTTACAAATGAAAAGGGACGGGAACATACTTGAAAAACTACCACTCCCGTAAGAAACCAATTTCATCAAAACTGATGATAATTTGTGTGAAGGGCTTCAAAACTCATTCTGGAAAGAGTATGTAAACATTAGAGGCAGAAAGGAAAACGTGTATTCCTCAAAACATCTGTCTAGACTGAGACTGGTGAAAATGCTCTACATCAGTGGTTCTTAACCTGTAGTTCGGGGACCACAAGGCCATCTCAGGGGGTTTGCAACTGTTTTACAAAATTAAATTATATTAAAATGAAAATTAATAAAGTAAATACAAATAAGGAATCAACATTGAAAACTTTTCCTGTATTTGTTTGTGAACTACACAAGATATTTCAATAGTTTGGCATTTGTGTGGTTTATACTTATTTTATACTTATTTTTGTATGTTTGTTTATTGTTTTGAGGTCCAAATCATAGAAATTGCTTAGCTCAGGGGTCCCAGGGCTTTGATATTGAGTCAGTGGGTGCCCGTAGATTCCAGTAAGGATGCAGTGTTAGTCCACAGAAGACTAAAGGTTAAGAACTGCTGCTCTACATCATGCAAATGCATGCACACACGCTAACACATACATACACACACATACGTATTTCTGGTAAGGGTTGGTAAAGCTCCTATGCTTGCATGTTATAGGGAATTATAGAGATATAGGGCCTCATTACGACTTTGGCGGTCTTTTTGGAAGATCGCCATGGTGGCAGCCGCCAACAGACCGCCATGGTTGCAGTAATCTGACGGCCGTTTTAAGAGTCACACTCTGAAGACCACCAAAAGACAGGCAAAAATTCAAAACTTCCAGAGCACTGGAGGGTGGGAAAGAGGCAGTCCTACCACCAGCACCGCTAGACCGACACAATTCCACCCATCAGATTACGAGCCACAAATCACTACAGCGGAACACCACACTACATTGAATAGTTTGAATACCCCACACCTGACACACATCCACACACCCTACACATCTACTCACTGCACTATATAACACACCCCTACACAACCCATAAACCTTTGCAACAAAAACACCAACCAGATACCCAGAGATTAGAAGAAAATAACTGAAATACCACCTTCACATAGTAGGCACTCATACATATCACACTCAGCACACACCCTACATCAGTACAACTCACACAATACACATATCACAAGCACACACAAATCGCAACAACTGTCACAATGCAGCACCCACACCTCACCAATTATCCAACATTGCACCCTTACACTCACAACACCCCCACACACCATCTACACAACCATGTCCCCACAAAAACACCCATGTTTCTCTTATGAGGAGTTGAGGGTCATGGTGGATGAAATTGTCAGGGTAGAGCCACAATTGTTTGGAGCACGGGTCCAACAAACATCGATTGCCAGGAAAATGGAGTTGTGGCAAAGGAAAGTCAACAGGGGCAACTCAGTATGCAGCCATCCACACACAAAGGAAGACATCAGGAAGAGGTGGAACGTCCTACGGGGGAAGGTATCACGTCACCAGACAGTCGTGCACATGACTGGCGGTGGGCCTGCACCTCCTCCCCCACAGTTTACATCTTGGGAGGAGAAGGTCTTATACATACTGCATCCTGAGGGCCAGACTGGAATACATGGGGGATGGGAGTCTGGTAAATACCCACAACAGTTATGTCACATAACTGTATTGTCCTACATGCTTCCTCACCACCCAAATACTCCTTAATTAACTAAATGTCCCACTACACCTCCCACCTAATCACCTAATGCTCCTCTCCTGCATGCCACCACTCTACCCAGCCCAACTGCCCTCACAGCCCTTGGCAATGGCATGTTAACTGCTGGCAAATCAAATAACTCCGATATCTAGAATGCACTAACCCAATCTTTTGAAAACCTGGAATGTGCAAAACACATCACATTTCATGCATGTACACCTAGAGTACTAGCTACACCATCTAGATTGTTCTAGTGAGGACCACTGCATGGCAATGACAGAAATGCAATTACAGCTGCAGTTGAGTGACCATTCCTAATGGCCACAGATCAAATATCCCAAACCAGAAATAGACGGACCTGGGTTGGAAAGTAAGATGGCTGAGTCGATGCACATGCACAACATCTAGATACAGGACTATTACCCTTGCATACTCACATACAGTGTTCCCACTAGGGCTCACTTGTGCATTGTACAGCTTAAATAAATTTCTGACATCTAGCAAGCCTAGGTAACAGAGGTGAACAGTCATGTCAAGAATCAGACAAAAACAAAACCCATCTTCAGTGCAATCTGTACCAAATGACAGCCCCCAACATGGAGCATGGCAATCAAGTCACAGAGTAGTATGTACAACAAAGGTATGCTGTTCAGCATCTGTCAGTGTCATTGCAGGGAATCATGTGAAGCTACTGTCTGCTACTCATAAAGAGATAATCAAACACACATTCCAACCTGAACTCTGTGTCTCACTCCCTCCACAGGTAACCCAGCCATTGCCACCATAGAAAGGATACCTGAGACTGCCAGTCCCCCTCAGGATGAAGGCCGCAGTGAGGACAACACGCCTGGATGTCTGGACAATGAGGAACAACCTGGCCCATCTGGGACACCTGGTCAGTCAACAACTCCCTGCCTCACCCTGCCCACATCAACACCCCCCACCCCTGGTGCAACCACATCACAAGCAACCATTCACCCCTCAACCTGGGTCCCAAGGCCTGTTCAATCAATTGTGTGTCCCACAGTAGAGGGACCATAGTCGAACCTTAACATTCCTGACAATGAAGCCCTACTACCACTGGGAGTGGGCACACTGTGCCAGGGGCACAGGGACCGGGGGGAAGGGTGTGTGGGAGGCATACTGTGGGCCAGAGGATGGGGCCGCAAAGAGACTCCACTGACCAGGAAACCATCTCCCAAGTCCTGGGAGCATACAAAAGTTCCCAGGACAGGATTGACCAAATAATCACCATGTTGGGGGAGAATCACCGGCGGCAGAGGGAATATCACCAGTAAGTCATGCAGCAGTGGCAGGCACACAATGCCACCATGGCTACCACTGCAGGGGTGCTGAGGGACATCAATACCACCCTTATTGGTTCAACAACACACAATCAGGCCCCTTCCACTAGTAACCTAACATCTGCCCCATCTACATCTGCGGCAGCTAGTGGAATGGAGCCCCTGCCAGGGGAACCAAATGCCTCAGACACCCTCCTGTAGCTGAAGAACCCCCCGCAAACGTGGACGTCCACCCAGACATCCAGCTGGAGCAGATGCCAAGACCAAACCCTCTGCCAGGAAGTGAACCTTGCCTGATATGTCACCCTTGTGTGCCACTGAGACACCCTGTAGACTGTTCTGAGACATGGCTCCATTTTCCCATGGTCACTGTGTAGCCAACTTATGTAGCTGCTACTCTGATGAATCCATCTACCATGACCTAACTCATCACCCCTTTTTTATTTAAGCACTTTGATTTTGATCTTATAGATCAATTATAAGAACAATAAATCACAATTGAAAACAGCTGCTTTATATGTGTCTTTTATAATACATCAACAATTGCCATGCTTGCCAACTGTGGTCAGGTCATGCCCCCCTGCATTGAACAGCCACTGTAATGGTCATCTGACGGAGGCTCCCTCAGCATAAGACACATTACAACAGAAATATCACAGAACAGATGTCAGAGAAGTTGAAATCCAGGCCAGCACCATAGTATAGTCAGTATTCCATCTGCAAATAGAGCATGACAGAGCGTACTATCAGGATGGAAGGCATGGTGACACACAATGCACAAATACAGGTAATAGAAGTCATGGCCATGGTAACTCACCTACAAAGCATGGGCACACAGAATGGACCTATATATCACCAGGTACAGACTCTGCACATACGTATACCATAGCTACATGATCACATATCCCATGGAGCACATATATGACATCACTGAGGACCCGGTAGATTGACCATACACAAACATAGGGCATTTACCTGGAGTAATCTTCTGACTGCTTTCTCACTTTACAGTAATGTGCACCTTGTACAGCAACGTCAGAATACAAACACAGCTAGGCCCCATGGTCATCACAAAGTACTTCACCCACTGTGTGGCCAGAGGCCATGATCCATTCTTCACACTTGGGCCACAAACTTCATCTGACATGTAAAACACCATTTCACATCCCCACAACCCGACTGTATTAGGAAACTACTAATCATTTACAACCCCACTTATATTAAGGGAGTACAAACAGGTTTCCACACCACTGTAACTATGTCAATTTTACCAGCTATCTGAAATGTGCACCTCTCATGTCTGTCATCTATTACCATTGGCCACTGACAATGAATATCTCAAGCCATAGGTTCCAGAACCAAACACTAAACTGCAATCACAGTAAAGGAAAGGAAAAGAGAACAGGAGAATGCAAGAAACATATCTCAATACTGATTAGTCCATTACAGAAGTGAATGCTAGCATCAGATGTAACAATACATGTCTGAGCTGACCCTCTATTACTGTACACGTAACAATCTATGGGGGTCATTCTGACCCTGGCGGCCGGTGACCGACAGGGTCACCGACCACGGGAGCACCGCCAACAGGCTGGCGGTGCTCCCTCGAGCATTCTGACTGCGGCGGTTCAGCCGCGGTCAGAAACGGAAAGTCGGCGGTCTCCCGCCGACTTTCCGCTGCTCGGGGGAATCCTCCATGGCGGCGGAGCGCGCTCCGCCACCATGGGGATTCTGACACCCCCTACCGCCATCCTGTTTGGCGGTAGGGGGTGCCGCGGGGCCCCCTTAAGAGGGCCCCAAAAAGAATTTCAGTGTCTGCCTAGCAGACACTGAAATTCGCGACGGGTGCTACTGCACCCGTCGCACTCCAGCAACTCCGCCGGCTCCATTCGGAGCCGGCTTCATCGTTGCTGGGTCTTTCCCGCTGTGCTGGCGGGCGGCCTTTTGGCGGTCGCCCGCCAGCACAGCGGGAAAGCCAGAATGACCGCCGCGGTCTTGTGACCGCGGTCATTTGGCGGTAACCGCATGGCGGTTATAATCAGGCCCTATGTGTCTGCCTCCTCAACTCACACATAGGCATTGGAGCTCATTACCCCACCACTGATGATTCAAGTCAGGAGGTGTAATGGCAGCCATCCACTTCAGAATTTGCACAATCAACACTTGTAAAGGTCCACTTCACATGCCAGTGCAAGTATTGATTGATGACCTCTGTCCTGCAGTCAGCTGCTCCTCCTTCCTCTGGCTCTTCATCACTTGCAAGATCAGCATCACCAGCCACTGGCCCTGCTGCCTCATCCTCATCTGCTATCAATGGTATCTGACATCTCAGGGCTAGATTGTGGAGCGAGCAGCAGGCAATGATTATTTGGCATACCTTGTGGGGCAAGTAGAGGAGGGCACCTCCAGATAGGTCCAGGCACCTGAATCTTGCCTACAGTAGCCGGAAAGTTCACTCAATTACATGCCTTGTCCTCCCATGGGCCTCACTGAAACGGAGTTCCCCTAGTGTGGCTGGGTACCTCACTGGTGTCAACAGCCAAGGAAGGTTTGGATAGCCAGAGTCACCTGTGAACACAATGGTAAAACAATTCATAAATAGGTGTTGTGACTGGCTATATTGTGATGACAGGTGAAATAACACTGAAACACACACTACAATGCACACTTACCAAGCAGCCAGGCCCTCTCTGTCAGTAGTCGTGCCATCAGATGTGGGACATTGCTATTCCGCATTATGTAGGAATCATGCACTGATTCAGGAACTTTGGCTGTGACTTTTGAGATGTATTGGTCTGCCAGACACACCACCTGTATGTTGATTGAGTGGTAGTTCTTCCTGTTCCTATACACCTGCTCATTGGCACTGGGAGGGACAAAGGCTACATAGGTGCCATCAATGGCTCCTACCGCATGAGAATGTGTCCCATCTCATAAAAGTCTGCCTTCACATACGCCAAATCAACTTTTTGGGGGAACCTGATGTAGCTGTCCAGGTGTTTCAACAATGCACAGAGTACATCCTTCAACACCAGACTGAACATGGGCTGAGACATCCCTGCTGTTAAGGGGACAGTATTCTGAAATGAGCCTGTGGCCAGGAAGTGTATCACTGACAATACTTGAATGATGGGAGGTATGTAATAGGGAATGCGAATGGCTGGCATCAGATCTGGCTCCATCTGTGTACATAGATCCATGAAGGTATGACGATTCAGATGATATGTCTGGATGGCATGCCTGTCCTCCATGTTTGCCAGGTCTACAATTGGACGGTACACTGGTGGTTGTCTCACTGTCCTCATGGCAGGATAACTATGTTGAGATGATAGAATGTACAATGAGTTATGCAGTATGCACACATCATCAACATATTGTTTATTACCTGGCTCCTAACATCAGTAGAGGATGCATAGCACTGCTGACATATAGAATACAGACCATAGATATGCACCAAATACATCCTCACAGCTGTAGATTGTCTAACATGTAAATTGGATTGTGCATATGAAAGATATGTAATTGTACCAGTGTGCGTGACTTAGCTATCCTGCACTAATCTCGCATATGTTTAGGAATCTACCTATAACTAGCCATAGCCCATGTACCTCAGAGTAGCTTAACATAGTTCTCAACATGTATACTGTCTCAACATGTCTTTGTGTAAAGATTATCACAATATGTTGCACAACCATGATGGCACAACAAACGGTTACACAGAATTTTGGGGTTGTAAGTGACTGACGCGGATAATTAACCACATCCATCAATTACATGTGCTCAAAATGGCAGGCGCCTGACCTATTGTAGTGGACAGTTGGAAGTGACCTAAGTCCGCCAGCGGAAGTCGTCATAGTGGTAGGCGGTCGCAACCGCTGTGCAACTTGTCATTGGTTAACATTGCTGCCTATGGCGGATTGGGACCAATGGGCATGACTGCCGGCGGTGACGGTCCTGTACGTGGCGCCCGTGGCAGCCATTTTCTGCAGTTTTGCTCACTTGACTCCTGACACTGTTGCCAGCAAGACCTCCACAATGTGAGCTGCTGTGTACTGCCTTTGGGAGCCATCATGCCACGTCCTGCAGGTGATAGGGACCCTGCCTTCACCCCAGAAGAGCGGGAGAAGCTAGTGGAGCAGGTCCTACCCCTGTATGAACAGCTATCTGGGGCACCAGAGGAGCAGGTGAGTCCAACACTCCAGCCATGTGTCGTAGGTGTTGTGTGTGATGTTGATTCGGGCATGTGAACTGATGAGGGTGTAGATGCATGCAGATGGCATATTGTGAGGGTATGTGAGCAGAGAGGATGGGAATGTGTGCCTACTTGCTGTGACAGATGGTTTGTGACAACTGAGATTGGTATGTTGCATGTGTACATGACTTTCTTCTTTTGTTTGTGTCATCCATGAAGATGAATGCTCATCAGAAGAAGGAGATATGGTGTGCCATCACCAAGCAAGTGTGGACCCTGGGGGTCTACAGCCGGCACAGCACCCATTGTCGAAAGCGGTGGGAGGACTTGAGACCCTGGGCCCGGAAGACCGCTGAGGCCCAGCTGGGGATGTTCTTCCAATGATGGAGGGGTGGCCGTTGGACCCAGTCCCTTTCTAATGGCCTGCATTTTGGCGGTGGCCTACCTTGAGGTGGATGGACGTTTGAGGGCACCAAAGCAGCCCAAGGGGGTGAGTGCTGACTGTATCCTTGTACCTGGCTCTAGTAGTATGGTGTTTGCAGTCACACTGTGGCAGCTGTGACAATGTTGTAGGTGGTACATGTTTGTAGACTAGTGGAAATACATAGTACCCACCTTGCCTGACTATTAGATGGAGATCTGGCATCATGGTTTGCTATGTGTACGTTTAGATCACCTGTGTCTAGGCATATCTATGACTGCATGTGGAGATGCTCAAATGTCAATGCCACACAAGTGACTCCACCCAGCCATTTACATGAATGTAAGATGCTGTATCATCCTACCCATAGAGTATTTCCAGGTCCATCCATCAGCATATGTGCTTTAGTAGCGCTAAGGTGTCTGACCACTCCCAGATCGCCTGTATTTGCAACTGGGTATCTGACATATTTGGTACAGGGGCTATTGAACTTTTGTCCTGGTACTGCTATTGACTCCATGCAAGCAGGCATCTCAATAACTCCACAGATATGGCAGTAAAGGACTGTACATATGGGTTTGTAGATGTATCCCCATTGTCCCTCCATCTTCATACTATGGGGTATGTGAAAATTGTAATGAAAGGCAATTCTACTTTGGGGGTCTGAAATTGTCTATTTACCCTTTTTATGCATTACCATGCCATTGACATGTGGGCAAATCACTTTTATCTCAATGGCTTTGTTCTAGAGGAGGTAAGTGGCTAGGCAGAGCTAGCCTTTGACAATATGCAATACCCATTCTACATGTGCCAAAGCCCTACCAATAAGGGTGCAACATATGTTATTAGCTGCCTACATCATGTCTCAAGTTACTTGGGGGCAGATCTTATGGAGTGGGACAATCATTGCTACCCTTTTCCTAGCTGATGTGGGCAGTTTGGGCAGGAATTGGTATTGATTGACCTCCTAATTCAAGATGTCATGGTTTAGCTGTGCTACTATTTCTCATACAGGTGTTGTGGGATATGTTGTTAGTGCAGTGTCAGTCGTGTAGGTCCATGTGTACATCATGTGCACATGGCTTTTCAGTGGGATATGTGTGTTGCCTGGAGTTAGGTACAGGTAATCACGTCAGGAATGGTGTGAGTGATGTTGATTTATTCATGTACTCATGTGGTGGAACTGTACCAGCATGCCAGGTGGAATGTTAGGTGCCCTATAATGTATTTTGTGGCTGGCTAATGTTTAGATGTTCTTACACTGCACTCAGTGATTGTCAGTGGATGTCTCATGTGTGCTATGTAGGCCACTGTAGCTGCAGATGCATGTATGAAGTGATGTGGTATATCTGTGTTTAGTGTCTGCAGCTATTCCTCTGGGATTTGGTACATGTAGTGATATGGCTGTTTTCCAGACATGTATTCTACACATCAGATGTCACCTGTATGGGGGTGCCACTTGTTGTGGGTACATCTGTGAAGGTATTCATTATGGCATATATGTACAGAGGGTTCAGCCAGGCATGTGATTTGCATGGCAGGTGCTGTGTGGTCTGTGAATAGAGTTCTCTTAACTATTGTGGGACATTACTTATGGACATGGACTGGTCAGGTGTAGAATCAGAACATGCATGATAAGTTGTGATCAGTCAACTTTTTTTCCCATAGGTGATAAGAGTATGGAGAGTTATGATCAGGATTAGGACAGAATTTGAGCTTCAGCCAGGGCAAGATGAGCATGCTGATATAAGTTAACAAGTGATTTTTTTTTAATGCTCCGGTCGTGCTACCTTACTTGGATTATGATGTGGGGTGGACAAAAGTAAAATGTTATGATATGATGTAGGATATGTGGGTTACTATATGAGATAGCCTAGCCGGGAGATGTATACTTACATTTGTCAATGTTGTAATGTGTGTATGTGAAGAATGTGATGACCCTCTCTCTCCCTTTCTATCTCTCCCTCCCTGTCTCTCTATTTGTGTGCATCAGCATCGGCAGGTAAAGGAGATGGGGCACAGGTGATTGGGGATGGTGCTGGCCACGTGACCCGGAGTGCTGATACCACTGACAGCGAGGGACATAGTGGCCTGGAAGGTGAGGGGAGTGCCAAGGGGGAGACAGGATCCACATCATCATCCTCGGAATCCTCCTCTAGTGGACCATTGTGAATGCCATCCAGGGACTAGCAACTCAAGTCCAACAGAGCAATGCGTTCCTGATGGCATTCACGGTACACTGGCTGGCATACAGAGATCCTTTCAGGCTCTGGCCTCTACACTGCCGGCAGCCAGTCACCCTTTGTCTTCCATCCCACTCCACCTTCCTCTTCCCAATCCCAAACCCCTCTTCCCCATCCCAGCCAAAGCACACAGGCAGATGAGCATGCATCCACCTCAACATCCAAGGGTACCGCTGACAAACACAAGCACCACAAGACCCACCACCGGTGTGCACACAAACAACACCCACCTGCAGACACACCAACACTCACCACCTGCACTGACTCCCCCACCACCTTCACAGACACTACACCGGACACACCAGCAGACACCAGCAGACACCACACCAACATTCACTGCTACAGCCACAACTCCTATCCTACCAATAGTCACCACAACTACAGTCCACCCCAGTCACCACATCTACAGACATGCCTATATGCAGCACATCCACCATACCTGCAGTCAACACCCCAACAGACAGTCACCCATTCACCACTGCATATCCTAGCACCTCCACCCCTCTCCTCCCAAGGCACATAAATGCCCACACTCACCCACCCAATAGACACCCACCACACACAAACATCCCTCGCACACACATGCAACTAAGACATCCACCAAAACACCTCTTACAACCACTCCCTCTCTCTCCACTCCCAAACCCTTTTGCCATGACCGTCCCTGTGTGTCAAAGAAATATTTCCTCTTGGATTTGTCCCTTTTTCCTACTCCTCTGCCACCCCGTGTGACCCCACCCCAAAAGATCTGTGTACTTCCCCAAGTCCAGCCCTTCCACCTCCAATTCCTCCCCTGGACCCCCTGCAGGTAACCATGCCCCGCCCCCTGCCAAGAAGTCAACCCTTCCCAAGAGTACCAAGCCCTCCCCTAAGCCTCGACCTAAGCCCCCATCCCAAGCCCAAGCCAAAAGATCCCCCTACAAAACCAAAGCCCGAACCCATCCTCTGCCCCTTCCTCCCATATCCCTGAGGTGCCTGCCTGCTCCCTTGATGCCCCTACCTGTGGAAGTTATATGGCAGTCAGGAGTCACGTAGGGGCACTTGGAAGGGCATATGTGCATGATGCACATATGTGTTGGGACAGGCCTATGGCCTTATTCTATTGTACATAGTTTTGTATATATATTTATTTATTTATTGACATACATCTGGACCAAACATTTGTTGGTTTCAAGGGTACATATTTGTCCTTGCCTTTCATTCCTTATGGATGTTTTGGTCTTGCCTGCTTTTGTCTGTGTGTGAGTACTTTTTGTGTGTGTGGTTTATGTGCTGCCAGTTGTGTCTGGGTAGCATGTGTGGGTTTGTCCATTGCATTTGTCCCGCAGTGATTTCTGTGTATTGTGTGATGGGCATTTATGAGTTTGGGAAATTGATTTATGTTGAAATTGTGTGTAGTGATTGTGTTGACATGTGTTATTTGGAGTGTTGTGTGCCCTTTTGTGGTTGTACTGTGTGGGTGAATGTGTGTGGTGATTGGTAAGTCTGATCTGTTGTGAAGTGTGTTTGCGGGGTATGGCATATGCCTCATTGTATGGATGTGTGATTGTGTGTGTTGGTTCTCTGGTGTTTTTACATGGTGTAGTATGTATGATTTGTCAAGTGGAGGTGTGTATTTTGGATGCTTTTGAGGTGTGGTTGTAGTTGTGTCATTTGGTAGTGTTGTGTGTTTTTGTGTTTGACTGTGCCGGTGCTGTATATCTCCAGGTTGGTGTGTGTTTTGGAACTGTGTGTGTGTGTGTGTTTGTTGGCCGTAGTGTGTGTATGTGCGTGTGTGTATGTGGCTGTGTGTGGGTGTGCGTGTCAGTGTGAGGGTACGTGTGTGTCGCCATCACCACCTGTTCAGGATGTGTATGCTGTGTGTTCGTAGATATATTGGCATTGTGCAACAGTGACAGGTAAGTGTGCGTAGTCATGGTTGCAATTGACGTTGTCGACGCTGGTTCTGGAGTCTTTGGGCAAGCAGGAGCAGCAGGAAGACAAGTACATGTGTTCCTGAAGGTGAGTGTCTCCTTTTATAGAGTTGGGTTCCGCCAGGGTTTCGGTGGTGGTGCGACCGCGGTGGAAACATGGGTGGTGTGCAGCCCCGTAATATGTCCGGCGGGAACATGGTCTCCACCAGCCTGAAGGTGGTTACTGCTGTTCATGGCAGCCTGACCACACTGGTGGTGGTGGCATTGGATTGGCTGTATTCTGTTGGGAATACCGCCATGGTCATAATTTGAAGGTCTTCTCCCCAGCCAGTTGACGGTACGACTGCCACCGCCAACATGGCGGTCATGAGCCCACCAAACTCGTAATGACCCCCATAATGACTGGGTGTACTCACCCGGTTTGCATCCGTACATGTGCATATCCGCAGATCATGCATTTGCCGAGGGTTGATGACATCAAAAGCAATTGCCAACTGTCCCGTAATGTATAAGGGTATTGGAGAGTGTGTAATTTTGAAAGTAAAACATTTGTTTTTTATTGAGGGTAGGGCTCTTGAGGCTACTGCTTTGGAACATAAGGTATGGTATGTGATTGGAGGTGTGGGTGAGGTCTTTGGCCACTGAAGAGTTATGTTACGATGCGTAGATTGCTGTTGGTAAGACATGGGGAAATGGGACAAAGTGAGCAGGTGATGCACATCAGTCAATATGACGCTGAGTTTGGCCATGGGGAAAGTCATGTATTAACACCTTAGTCCGACTGTTTGTTACAGAATTGCATATTGCAGCATTTCTGACTCAAAGCTGAGTACTCTCGCTAGAGTGATTGGACATGAGGGATCCAACTTGGGCAGCACTTGTCAACATCCTGTCTCGAGCAGTTTGAAACCAGACTCCCTGCCTTTGGGTTCAAGTGGTACAGTGGCACAGTGCATATCCATTTCTTCAACATAGTTCTTCTCCATGACTTCATAGATCTTGCTGTCTTTATTGTCTCAGACCTATACAACATCCCATTTCAATTGCTCTCAATCATTCTTACACATCATCAAACAAATTCATCCCTGTGACTGAGCAATGCAGCTTTATTCAACTTTTTCACTAAGGCCCTCATTACAACCTTGGCGGGCGAGCGCCCGCCTATGCAGCCGCAAACCCACCAGCCGCATTACAACATCCCTGCTGGGCTGGCGGGCGGAAACAGAGTTTCCGGCCGCTGGCCCAGGGGAGATGTCGGCCGTAACATTGCAGCCGGCTCCTGATGGGGCCGGCGATGTTGCGGCCATGCGACGGGTGCAGCTGCACCCATCGCGCTTTTCACTGTCTGCTGTGCAGACAGTGAAAAGCAGGGTGGGGCTGTCCCTTGGGGCCCCTGCACTGCCCATGCCAAGTGCATGGGCCGTGCAGGGGCCCCCAGGGGCCCGCGACTTCCCTTACCGCCATCCTTTCCATGGCAGTCTCTACCGCCATGGACAGGCTGGCGGGCAGGGGAGTCATAATCCCCAGGGCAGCGCTGCCCTGGTGGATTATAACCGCTGGGCTAAACGATGGCGGGAAAACGCCGGTCCCGGTGGTGTGACGGCGGCGCTACCGCAGCGGTCAAAATATGGCGATTTGTACCGCCAACCCGTTGGCGGTACGATCGCCAAAACAATCCTGGCGGTCTTTGACCGCCAGGGTTGTAATGAGGGCCTTAATTTTGAATTGATTAACTCCCACCTTTGCATGCTCACATCCTCTGATCAAAGACTTTGGGCATGATTACGACCTTGGTGGAGGAGAACTTGTAATACTGCTGATGGGATATCTGTCACGTTTGTGATGAATAATCCCCCCGCCAAGGTTGTGATCAGGCCCTTTGTTTGGTCCCCTCAATTCATGGGTGTAAAGGGTTGTACCGCCTCTCTATTGGCAGCATATATATGGAACTGCCTAATCTCTACTTCAAATAGTTACACTAACCAGTTGGGTTTCTATAAACTTCTGAAGACTTGACTCTTCTTTACTTCCTACACTCATTTGTTCTGTATGTGTTACCACCCTGAGCGTATTGGTTTAGGATAATGTTGTACGCCATTAAACTCTTGTGGTAGGTTGAAAGTGGAGTCAAACTACCTAAACTAAACTAAATTAAACTAAACTAATGTAAACTAAACTATACTAAACCTAAACTGCATCAAACTAGTCAAAACGAATCTGAACTTAACTGAACTAAATTATGTAAAAGATGGCAAAGCCTGGAGTTGTCTTGCTTTGTTGACTGAAGAAATCAGGGTACAGGAGTGTTGTCCCATGAGAGTTATCCTCGCATAACCTGTGCCCATGGTTTTTGGCTAGTGCTTAGCTCCTTAGAGACACGCCGTGAGCTAATAGTGCAGTCAGGATAAGAAGCGGATAAGTGGGATTTGAAGAGCTGCTTATTAGGAGGCCACAATTGTTAATCCCTTGCTAATGGGCACTTGAGGGCAGCTCTTGCCTCTCAGCCTGTGGTCATCGAGATGCTTAGTGTATGCTGCATGGCAGCCATGTTACTTCTCTAATTGAAAAAGCATTGATGTCATTGATGAGCCCTAAAGGCGTGGTGCATTAGGAGTGGCTTCTGTGTGCCTTGTACCAGTGTGATATATTTACACAGCCGTAAAGGAGGCATGAAGCACCAGGTACCTGGGTGCTCACAGACAATGAAAAATGAGCAGGCTCTGTATATTCATTCATCAAAAGATTTGTTGCAGGTTCAATGGAGTTGAAAATGTTGCTTTGCCGCCACTTCAGAGCACCCTAATGTACTGAAATAAAACAGAGTTGCCTCACCTTACTCCAGAAAGGCTGGGCCAAAGCCACATTTAAAGATATCCATATAAGATACGTTTAGATGCAAAGAAGCCTATTCAAAACCTTCATTTTGTATCCATTGCTAATGTACTTCACACTGCCATTCGGTAACCTATGTGTGGATGCCTCCACCTCTCTGGGCGGAGATCACTGCAAACATATGCCCAGGTTTTAGTAGTAAATGTGGGAAGGACGAGGGACTGGTTGAAAAATTGGGAATTTTTACTACTAAACGGGAGGGATTTAGGAAATTGTTGGGAGGGGTTAAGGGACTGATAGCAAGGTTTTAGGAAGAGCATGCACCCAACTCAAAAAGAGTAGGCCCATCCCTATTCACAAACTGCACTCCTAAAGTTAGTATAGACAAAACGGACCAAAAATAGAATGATGTACTCCACTTCAGATGTGGAGTAAAGCAAGCACCACACATTGCTAATCAGTGGAAGCGCAATACCTTCCCATAGATAATAATGAAGGCAGGGACTCAAAATAACATCCCATAAAAATAAATAAAAAAATACATTCAATTAATTTGATTTCTTTAAAACATATTAATAGTGTAATAACATGTTAAAAACATTACATATAACAACATGAATATTTTTTTATTTAAAAATATTGAATCTTTACAAAAAATATATGTACATAACTTTTAATGGCTTTGTTGATACATAATAAATGAATATTAACAATTACTTTAGGTGTTTTTTTTAATACATTTTTCTAAAAACTTACTGTATTTAAATCAATTAAATATTTAGTTCACAATTAAGTTAACAGTGCTGAGGCATTTGTTAATGTTGTTCTATAGTTGAAATAAATATATAAAAATAAATTACATTAATATTTATCACAGAAATAGCTTAACTATTGTTTTAAATGTAATAAAAGCTTTACGTTATTTCGATCTGTCAGAGCATAGGGCTCCGGCAGATTGTGACGGAACCAACTCGCTCAGCAGGACACACCCTGGACCCCATCTTCACAACAGGAACCTCCGTCACCTTCAGCCACACCTCTAAACTTCCATGGACAGACCACTGATGCATCCATTTCACCTGCAACACACCCACCATCCTCAGGCCCCACCAGCAACCATCTCACAGAAGCTGGGCAAGAATCACTGATGACCAGCTCACCGCCACTCTCGCCAACTCCGCTCCCTCCATCACACACAACGATGACCCGAACAAGGCAGCACGCACCTTTCACAAATGGATTGCCGACTGCGCCAACACCATAGCCCCCCTCATAAAGATCAACAACACCAGCACTAAGAAAGCCAGCTGGTTCACCCCAGAACTCAGAGAATCCAGATGCACTTGCCGACGCCTTGAGAAAATCTGCAGAAACATCAAATCCACAGAACCCCAAAGCAACTTCAGAGCCGTCACCACCGCACACCACCAACTCATCAGAAGTACCAAAAAGAAAACAATACAAGACAGAAGGGGGTCATTTTGACCCCGGCTGTCGGCTGTAATGTGGCGGTGGTACCACCAACAGGCTGGCGGTACAGACCACCACATTATGACATTGGCCAATGTACCACTTCGACTGCCATGGCGGTAGGAGCCGCCGGGCTGGAGATAAGAATCTCCAGCCCGGCAGCCGCTATTGTACCGACTCAGGTATTTTGACCCTGCCTACCGCCATGGTTTTCGTGGCGTTCGTAATGCCACAAAAACCATGGCGGTAGGCCCTATCAGTGACAGGGAATTCCTTCCCTTTCACTGATAGGAGGACCCCTCCCATCCTGCAACTCCCCAGACACCCCACCCCCCCTCCATCCACGCCCCCCCTTCCAATTTCCCATCCCCCTACACACACACACACAGACACGCACCACACATACACACCCACTCAGACAGGCATACATGCATTCATACACGCATGCATCCATTCATTCATGCACACATCCACACCACATTCACACTGACACGCAGACACGCATTCACATATCCATACTTACACGCATTATCACACATGCATTCACACACGCAAACAACACTACACATACATTCACATTCACACACACACACTCACACACTCATGCACACCCCCCACACACACACAACACCTCCAACCCCCCACCCATGTCGGAAACCCAAGTTACCTGGATCCAGGGGGTCTTCTGGCAGGGAGCGGGACAGGGCACTGCTACCGCCAGCAGCGCCCGCCTGCAGAACTTATTAGTTTTTATAATACGGCCTGGCGGCGATCTACTGGCGTGGCACTGCTGGTGGTAGCAGAGCCACCTTAACGCCATCCGCTAGCATGGCCACAGCTGGATTTCCACCCTTGTTGTGGCAGAAATCCAGCTGTGGTCAGTATTTGGCAGACAGATGTTAGCCGTGGCAACGGTCTTTTGGCGCCGTTGCCGCAGCGGTAGGCGGTACTTACTGCCAAAGTCATAATGTAGGCCAGAATCTCCTCACACGCACACAAGAGCAAGGAACTCTTCAGCATCATTAAGGAGTTCACCCAACCCAACAGTGAAACAACGGACATCCCACCCTCACAGGACCTCTGCGACAGACTCAACACTTACTTGCACCACAAAATCAAGACAATATTTGACCGCTTCAACAAGGACAACCTATGCGCAGAACCCCCTCCACCGGAACCACACACCAACAAACCGATCACCAACCGGACCCCCCTCACCACTGAAGATACACTGAAGACAATGAAGTCCATACACTCCGGGGCCCCCATGGGCCCATGCCCCCACCACATCTTCAACAGAGCCACTGACATCATTGCCTCCAAGCTCTGCCTCACCATCAACCGCTTCCTAGCTGATGCCTCCTTCCCCGACGACTGGAAGCACACTGAGATCAACCCCCTCCTCAAAAAACCCTCGGCAGACCCCACCAACCGCAGGAATTTCAGGCCCATCTCCATGCTCCCATTTCCAGCCAAAGTCATGGAGAAAGCAATCAACAGCCAACTCACCACTTTTATTGAAGACCACAACATCCTCAACGCCTCCCAATCCGGATTCAGAAACCATAGCATAGAAACGGCCCTTCTCGCTGCAACAGATGACATCCGCTCCCTGCTGAAAAAGGGAGAAACTGTGGCATTCATCCTGCTAGACCTCTCGGCGGTCTTCAACACAGTCTCCCACCACACCCTGATACGCAGACTTCACGAAGCTGGCATCAGAGATAAGGCCCTCGACTGGATCCATTCCTTCCTCTGAGGCAGAACTCAACGAGTGAGACTCGCCCCCCTTCCTCTCTGAACCAACACCTACCACCTGCAGAGTTCCCCAGGGGTCCTCCCTCAGCCCCACGCTGTTTAACATCTATATGGCCCTGCTGGCCTACATCGTCAGAAGCCACAGAATCAAAATCCTCTCTAACACTGACAACACCCACCTCATTCTCTCCCTATCCAACGAACCCAACACAGCCAGACAATTTCCGCTAAGGCATGGGAGCAGTCGGCAACTGGATGAAAGACAGCTTCCTTCAACTCAACGCGAACAAGACAGAAGAACTCATCATGGGCCCTCAACCCAACACGTGTAACGACTCCTGGTGGCCACCCACCCTCGGAAGCCCACCCACCCCCACGAACCAAGCCAGTAACCTCGGGATCATCCTGGACTCCAAACTCAACATGGACAGCCAAATCAACTCAGTCACATCCACCTGCTTCTGCACCCTCTGCCTCCTACGCAAGACCTTCAAATGGATCCCACTCGAACACAGAAAAACCATCACACTCGCCCTCATTACCAGCTGACTGGACTACGGCAATGCATTCTACGCCGGGATCAACAATAAACTCACCGTAAACTACAGAACATCCAGAATGCCGCCGCCAGACTGGTCCTTGACCTGCCTTGAAACTGCCACATCTCTCAACACCTGCGCACACTACACTGGCTTCCCATGGAGAAAAGAATCACGTTCAATATCCTCACCTACGCACATAAAGCCCTCCACAACACTGGACCAGCCTATCTGAACAGGTGACTCAACTTCCACGTACCCCACAGGACCCTACGCTCAGCCCAGCTCTCTCTTGCAGAAGTACCCCGCATCAAGAAAACTAGAACAGGGGGGCACTCTTTCTCCCACCTCGCAGCCACAGCCTGGAACGCCCTTCCGCTCCACCTCAGATGAACTACCCCCCTCCTAAACTTCACGAAGGAGCTGAATACATGGCTTTTCGGAAGCTACACGCCCTCCACCCCCAGCACCTTGAGACCCTTTGTGGGTGAGTAGTTGTGCTTAATAAACACCTGATTGATTGATTGACGTTTCCCCTATACTTTGGCACTGGGAGATCTCTGCCTAGGTAGTGGAGATTGTTGCCTATGCTTGAAACTTTACAAGTAATAACTTTGTACTGAAATTAGACTTCACCTATGAAGTCAGAGTGCGGAGACATATAAGCCTACACTTAGTATTTCACACTTCTAAATAGTGAATAGCCAAAAGCTGTAATCTTACTGCACAGTTAAGAATAAATTTACATGTGTAGATTTACTCATGTGTACGTTTACCTTTGTGAATAGTGTCCAATGAACGGTTGAAGTTCAGTCTATTTAAGATTCTTTAGGGCTGGCACTGGACTACTGCATGGCTTCATGTTGCACTGTTCCTTCCTCTCTCTGCCTGCTGGCGATGTGATGCGATCATGTGCCCAGTGATATAGTTCATATAATACTATATTGTCATGCCATTCATCCGTTCTGGACAGCAGTGGGGGCTACGGTCCGGGAATCCATGGATTTGCCATCGCTACTTCTGGACCCCCTAATTCTCCTCTTTGATTTATCTGATATTTCCGAGCTGACCCGTCATGCCCATCGGCTGCTCGTCACTGCCCTTACAGATGCCAAGGTCTGTATTCTACAATATAATGGCGTTCTCCACAACTGCTGTTGCATGAGGAATGGCTCACAGAAATGTACAAGACTGTGTCCTATGAAAAGGTAATTTACAATTTAATGGGCATAGCAGATCCTTTCTTCTCACGTGGTCTCCCTTTCTGCAGGATGCCTTTCCTCTAGTTCACCATGATTCTTGATTCTATCTCGCCATTGTCACTGCACCCCTCCCCCCCAGCATTTCTATACTTGTGCTTTGCCTGAATGATCCATCTTCCTGCCCTCTCTCCCCTGCTTTATTGTATTGTCTTCCCCCCTTCTTTTTCCTCCTGTGCTTTTTCCTTTTTTTCTTCTCTTCATCTACAGCTTATTTTCTCACTCCTAACCATCTTTTTTCTTCCTTTCTTATATTTTAGAAACGTTTGGTATTGATGCATGTATTGCACACAGCATTTGTATCTTACTATGGGTTTATGCTAGACTTGCATGTCATTGAATTTGTTGAAATTTCTTTTTTGGTACTCATGGCAATAAAATAATTGATATGTAAATTAATATATAATGAACAGCATTTATATGAACCCCACAATATCAATACCAACGCATTGCCATAAGTAGACCTAGATTTAAGTACAGTAAAGCTTTACTTCCCTGTAAATGCTTACCTTAACGATATGAAGTGTTGATATTCTGGAGTCAATATATGTGTAGGCTGATATTACTGCCCAGGATAGTGTTACATACAACCAGCAAAAGGAGATATCCATCCAGTGCCTGAATTTTACATTGTGCAATCAGGAAAGAGTGGCTCAAATTCCAGCTTTCCTATTTGCCAATAGGTGTGATTATATTTACTTCAGTGGGCTGTGTTGTCCTCGAATGGTCATAATCAGATAGACCATGAAATAATTCAGTTTAGATATGTGCTACACACATGCCTTACCTATATATGGTTTCACAGATAATAAGATTTTGCAGTATATAGTAATAAAAAAAAGAATAAATTTATACATAGATTTGCTAATGTGTAATTTTACCTTTGTGAATAGTCTCAAATTAATTTAAATGAAACTCATGTACACAGTATGTGGCTATTTCATCACTACAAAGCGAATTCTGGATCTTCCCAAAGCAGACCACTGGCTCCACCTCATGAGCTCTTTCAGAGCAGCCATAGCCATCCACCACCGACTGAATGCAAAAAAAGGCATACTCCGTGGACTCCTCCATGGACAACACGAAAGGACTCTTCATGGTAATCAACGAATTCACCAATCCGCCCTCTGAAGCTACCAACATCCCCCCTCACAAGACCTCTGCGACAAATTGGCCACTTTCTTCCACCGCAAGATGAAGGACATTTATGACAGCTTCCTCCCGGAGAACCCGCCCAGCATCCGAACCTACGACCAACCCAGCCCCCCACAACCCACCCAAAACGTCCACAGCTGGTCCACTTTCACCACAGAAGAGACTGAAAGCATCATGAACAGCACTCACCTTGGAGCTCCCACAGACCCCTGTCCCCACCCTATCTACAACAGAGCCATCCATCCATCATCCCCGAGCTCTGTAAGACGCTGAACTGCTCTATCAACACAGTCACCTTCTGCAAAAACTGGTAACACGCCGAAGTCCACCCCCTCCTGAAGGAACCCACGGCCGACTCTTCAGAGCTAAAGAATTTCCGACCCCTCTCGCTATTACCCTACCCGGCCAAAGTACTGGAAAAAGCTATCAACTCACAGCTGCGACAATTTATTGAAGACAACAACTCGCTGGACATCTCTCAGTCTGGCTTCCGCAGCAACCACAGAACGGAGACAGCTCTTCTTGCAGCCACTGATGACATCTGCACACTCCTCCACCGCGACCACACCGCAGGACTCATACTGCTCCACCTCTCAGCAGCCTTCGACATGGTCTCCCACAGCACCTTATGCACCAGACTCCACGACGCAGGAATCTGCAGACAAGCCTTGCAATGGATTCACTCCTTCCTCTTTGTAAGAACACAGAAAGGCAGGCTCCCACCCTTCATATCCAAACCAACAAAAGTCACCTGCGGAGTCCCTCAGGGATCCTCCCTGAGCCCAACGCTCTTCAACATCTACATGGCCCCGCTTGCAGCCATCGTCAGAGGCCACGGAATGAACATCGTGTTATACGCCAATGACACACAACTCATCATATCCCTCACTGAAGACCCAGACAAAGCAAAGAGGAACTTCCACACAGGACTGGAAGCAGTCACCACCTGGATGAGAGAGAGCTGCCTCAAGCTCAACTCAGCAAAGACCCAGCTCATCATCTTTGGAAACTCCACTTCAGCCTGGGATGACTCTTGGTGGCCCCTTCGCTCAGTACCCCGCCTTCTCCGACTGACCACACCCGCAACCTAGGAATCATCTTCGACTCTTCACCTATCAATGACCCGATAAGTAAATGCAGTCACCTCTTCCTGCTGGCACACCCTCCACCAACTCCGCAAAATCTTCAAATGGATCCTGGTCGACTGCCGCAAGACAGTCACCCATGCCTTAGTCACAAGCAAGCTCGACTACGGCAACACACTCTACGCCGGCACCACCACAAAAAACTTCAGGAAACTAACTCATCCAAAACGCCGCGCCAGAATCATCCTGAACCTCCCCCGCCAGGAACACATCTCCCAACACCTGATGACCCTCCATTGGCTCCCAGTGGAGAAGTGAATCATCTTCAAACTACTCACCCACACCTACAATGCCATTCACATCGGACCAGCCTACCTGAACCATTGCATCTTTTTCCATAGTCCCGCCAGACCCCTCCCGTCAGCCCAGCAGGCACTAGCCACCATCCCACGCATACGGAAAACCACTGCAGGAGGAAGATCTTTCACCTACCTCGCAGCTAATAGCTGGAACAACCTGCCCATGCACCTCAGACAAAGCCCGTCACATACAATCTTCAGGAAGAACCTCAAGACTTGGCTCTTCAGATGAGGCCCAGACCCTCCCCCAGCGCCTTGAGACCCTCAAGGGTGAGTAGTTGTGCTTTACAAAGACATTGATTGATTTTGATTTTGTCTCATCAGTAGTATCTGGGATTCTAGGACAGTAATGTTGCGTTTGCCATTTCAAAGATGATTCTTTATGCTCTTCCAACCTGAGCACAGCTGGGCAGCCACTCAAGAATCATTGATGGTAACGCATCTAATCATAGGGAGAAATATTGAGGCCATTAAGAACTGACTGGTATTAGTGGGATCTAAAACAACTGCAGAGCATTAGCAGTATTTGTGCCTTAATTGGTGTTAATGTTTGCTCCATTTTGCATACATTACTTCCCCCATTTTACATGATTTACTCTCTGTTACCTCCAGCAGGATGTTAGTAATAACAGCAAGAGCAAAGCATGAGCCATCACAAGTTGCTCTAATTTCATAGTGTAAACTAACAGAAAAATGGGCACAAACAGTATTTTCCCCAATTTTGCATTAACAGACAGGTAAACCAACCCTGTTGATCTTCCTTTTCTAATTACGCTATTCTGTTGAGGCCAAACCTGCAACTTAAGCACAAGTAATGACTCCTAAGGTGGCATTCAAAGGAAGAGTGGAATGATGTACAGGTTCAAAGATATAGGGGGTCATTCCGACCCCGGCGGTCCGGGGTCGGCGGGAGCACCGCCAACAGGCTGGCGGTGCCCCGCAGGGCATTCTGACTGCGGCGGTTTGGCCGCGGTCAGAACAGGAAAACCGGCGGTCTCCCGCCGGTTTTCCGCTGCCCTCAGGAATCCGCCATGGCGGCGCAGCTTGCTGCGCCGCCATGGGGATTCCGACACCCCATACCGCCATCCTGTTCCTGGCGGTTCGCCCGCCAGGAACAGGATGGCGGTATGGGGTGTCGCACAAAGGATTTCAGTGTCTGCTTAGCAGACACTGAAATTCGCGACGGGTGCAACTGCACCCGTTGCACCATCCCACTCCGCCGGCTCCATTCGGAGCCGGCTTCCTCGTGGGAAGGGGTTTCCCGCTGGGCTGGCGGGCGGCCTTCTGGCGGTCGCCCGCCAGCCCAGCGGGAAAGCCAGAATGGCCTCCGCGGTCTTTCGACCGCGGAGCGGCCATATGGCGGTTCCCGCCAGCCTCCGAATGAGGCCCATAGTCAAAAAGTGATTGGAGGGATAGCTGAGTTCCTATCCTGGGGGCATAGATATAGAAGGCCTGTGGCCTTGTTTTAAAAAAAATGTTTTTTACTTCTTTACGTGCCCTGTGATGGTGGCCTGACTGCTGGTGTACCTAGACCCATGAGAGCTGGTGAGCTTGCCAGCCACAAGGGGGTGCCATTGTGGTGGCTTCGAAGATAATTCGGCCTCCCATCCTTCCAGTGCCAGTAACTTCAGTACTTTTAATTTGGGCAAGAGTATCACTTGTTATGTACAGTACTTAGAAATAACAGATGGGGTCTGAAGCATTCTAGTAACAACAAGCTGCTATTATTATTTAAATCTCAGCACTTGGAAAGCTCTCAGATTTTCCAGAATCATCCAGTTTCTCATGTAATCTATGATGTATTGAATTTACCCCAGGATAAACAAGAGTACCATATCAGAATGTAGAAAAAGTAGCGTGACTGTAGGTACAAGGAACACATAAGAGTTCTGCAACTGATTACAGAATTTTCAGTCAGAGACATTGTCCCTTTTGTGCTCAAGAAATGTCTCCACTGTGAGATTCTGGATTGCTAATAGTCGATTATTAACTCTGTGTAAAGCTCAATGCTAGTCCATGTGCGTTACCAGAAGAAGAACCAGTGGCCACTCTTGAACCAATAAAAAGCTATCATCAACTGCACTCCTTCACATAAGATGTGTGGGAGGGGCCATGGTCCGTTACCGTAAAGGCTGGTACAAAACAATACTTTCAAACACAAGCTGCTTTTATTGAGGGGCCCAAGATATGGATGGAAAAAGATTAAGAATGACCCATGCTTGAGGGCCCCAGCCCAAAAGTCAAATCATACATTGTGTAGATGTTGAAAAATGTTCTCTGTCCTAAAACTCACAAACAAGGGAGGCTCATACTGTAGGAGTCCACAATCAGCAGTTGGATGCAGACCCACACACTCTCTCCAAACAAGTGTTGCAGGAGAGGTCCCAGTCAGAACTGGCCTTAGTCCAAGATGGTCTTGCTTATCAGGGTATAATAGGCCAGATGGTCAGACACTTGAACAGAGCTCACAGAGGTTGTATACAACGGAGAGCAGGCCAAACCAGATTGTTTTCAATATTTCCTGATTTCCTGCAAACAATAACAGGAAACCCAGCTCTGGGGCTCTTTCAAGATGGTGAAAAGCATGTGTCAGTGTGGAAGCTCTAAATTTCCACTCAGCGGTGTCTTGTTTAAAATGAGGACTTTCACCTGGAAACTTAACTCTGCCTAGTTCAGAGGCAAGGGCTCCCCTTGCTGTGAATGAAGACAGCTTGGCTGGAAATAGGCCACTATTAAAGGCCCTCCTAACACTGGAGCTCGGCAAAACGCCATCTTCAAGCTAATGAGGGGTGGGTGGCCTGTAATACATTTCTCACTTTCTTCCAGGAAGCTGCTGGTAGTCCGGGCCTATTGTTGTCTCCCTGAGAGGTATTTCAAATCTCACCAAAGAGTTAATTATTGACACTGAAGAACGGAGAGCCTGGCAGAAGTGAATTAATTATCACTCAGGCTCTCAGAAAGAGAAAAGCAACTTTACTAAAATCAGTTTTGCAGCATATTTAACAAAAATCCATATTAATTTAACTAGATTGTTGATGTATGTTACAATGGTGAAAGGAGGATTTATTTAGCTGTTTTCTAATTGAACCTGTGAAACAAATTACTTTTATTTGCAGGTAGGATTTTACCAAAGGAAAAAGTTGTCACAGTCTTTGAAGTGAAAGATTGCTTTGTATCCTGTAATTGCAGGGACATAACAATCTAAGTATTTATCATGTCCCACGTCTGTACATTATGCACCCAGGTTTTGTGGTCCTTAAGGTTCTAATTGCAAGTGTTTTAGCTACTGTCAAAAGTAGGTTTGTTCAATGTTTAACTTTTATGCCACTGGTCTACCTCCTGCACCATATTAATATGGTTTAATGGAAAAATGTAACATGTCATTTGGAGCGACTGGATCTAGTCAGTCTTTCAACACACTTACAGGTGAGTACACATGCACTGGGAACTTTTGCAGCAGTTTCTCAGTGCCCAGAGTCAAAATAAGAACGTATCCCAGTCCCATAAAATCAGATATATCTAAGGAGGCCATGTAGGAGTGCACCCACCTTCAACACCACCTAACCCGGACTGTGTTGTCTCTGCTCTGTGTTTTGGGAGAACATCAGTCACATATGAGGAGCTGTACTTGAGAAGTTCTCTTCACAGAACACACGTTTGTAGTGCAACAACAACACACCATGTTATTGACGATACCTTTTTTCAGAGATGAACCTCACTAAAACATAATTCCTGGTAGTTGTCAAGAGCCACACCCAACATTTAGTCCAAACCTTGCTCAACAACATTGTCCTGGACGTATAGTTCACTCGAACGTCCAGTCACTCACATTCACCCAGGCACCAATCTCACCATCAAAGAACACATCACTAGACAACCAAGGTAACCTGGTACCAACTCTCTCTACTAAAGAAAGTGAAACTATTTCTCCCAAAATGTGATGTCAGATTCAAGCCCTCATGCTTTTTCATATGGATGATGGCAATGCATTGCGGCTGCATGGCCTCCCAGACTCCACTCTACGCCCGACGTAGGGGCATCCTACATGCTGCAGCACACCTCATCAAGGGCCTGAAGAAATATGACCAGATCACCTCGGATGGGAGGCCGAATCAGTCCTGCTGGGATTTGAGCTTGTGGGCTGCATATCTCTGCATATTTCAGCTTCAATCAATTCACTGGATCTTCTTGCTGACTAAAGGCCTAATTTAGAACTCTGCAGATGAGTTACTCCATCACAACGGTGATGGATATCCCATCTGCCGAAATCTAAATCCCATAGGCTATCACAGGATTTAGATTTCGGCGGATAGGATATCTGTCACCGTTGTGATGGAGTAACCAGTCCACCAAGCTCTAAATCAGGCCCTTAGGTATGATATAATGCAATCGCATATTCAAGCCAACAATGAAGAAAGGGGTTCTGCCACACAGTCATATAACCTCGTGTAATCCCACTCTACCATGCAATCTCATTGAAGCTTTTATAGAGGGGTTCTGGATCTGTGTGGTTCGCAGCATCTGCAACATCAGATTATGGGCAGTGCCTGTTGAATAGTTTTTTTTTCCAGAAAAATTCTCAATAAGCTGTCTATAAGCAAACTTTGCAGATCAATCCTTACTCTGTTTGAAAGAAATGATAGGCTAGTATGAGGACAGTCCTGAATGAAGTGATTCACCTGAAGTCCAATTTTATAATTATTCGCGTTGTTTTTAAGTATGTGAAATGTTCTACTTCATTGGAACTGCTGCAAGTTTCTTGAAAATAATGAAAAAAACTACGACTATGAATATGATTTTGCTACTTTTTAAGTCCCCCGTGTCAAAGCGTCCCTTCCTAATACTGAATCGCAGCGGTATGTAGGAATGTTTTGTGACAGAAATGCGGTCGCAAAACATTCACATTTTACCACCTACTTCAAGAGGTGGTAACCCATTGGTAACACCATGGGACCCCTTCTCCTTTGTGAATGCATGCAAGAACTTTTTTTACGAGCAGGCAGTGGTTCCACGGACCACTGCCTACTCTTAGAAAAACAAAAAGAAAACTTTTCATTTTTCTTTTTTAAACGCATCCTGTTTTCCTTTAAGGAAAACGGCTGCATTAAAACAAAATATATTGCTTTATTTAAAAGCAATCACAGACATGGTGGTCTGCTGAGCCCAGCAGGCCACCATCCCTGTGGTTGCAGCCATTCACAATAGGTCGCAAATTGCGACCTGACTCATGAATATTAATAAGGTAGGTCATTTTGCGAGCCATTGGGAATCGCTAAATGAAACTCATGGAGTTTCATACATTCAAATAGCAATTACCTAATTGTGATTCGCAGAAAATCACAATTAGTTAATCGCTATTCAGATAAACGATACACCTGGACCAAAGTCCTTTAAGTACACAGATCTGTTTAAAACATTAGAAAATCTGATTAAACATCGCGAATGATAATGGCTGGATAGATCATTTGCAAATGCAAGCAGTTAGTGGAAATGTAAGGTTCCTACTGAGTGACTGAGTGAATGAGCGAGTGACTGCATGTTTATATACCTGACACATTACACAGCAGACCATCTTGAAATCATTATCACCCAAACAGGAGGTAAGAGGCGCACACAACAACAGGTGCCTCGAGCTATAGCAAAATAGTCAGTCGCGTCTAAGTATTTCCTTTTTTAGAGCTAGCCACCATTTCAGCCCTTGAAACGCAAACCGAATAACCTCTTTATTTCTATATTCATTTATGGATTTATTTATTAAATAACAGTTTTTAGAGTGGCCCTGCACCATCAGGTATTAGCTGTGTCTCAATAAACTGAAAAGGAGGAGATACAAAAATAACAACAATGATAATCAATACCCCAGCAACACTAACCTTGCAGAGTAGACTCAGGGACATGTAGTCACACTGGTAGTCGGACATTTCCTAAAAGTGTGGTGCAGTTGTTAGATCTGATGAGTTCCAGGATGTTGCTGTGTCCCCTGTGAAAGTTTGGCTCCATGCTTGGGATGTTTTGAATTCAGGTGTTTTTCAGGTGTACCTTTTTTTGCTCCTAAGAACTATTTGACCTCCTGAGATGTTGAGAAAGTTTGCCAGATCAGAGGATCTGTTAGTGGGACTGGTTTTATAAGTGAAACAACAAATCATAACCTTAATCCTATCTTCTTTGGGGAGCCAATGTAGCTCCTTAAGAACTGGTGAAATGCAATTACCTTTTCTAGTGGATGACATTCTTCTTGTCTTCATAGTGGCATGTGAGGGTCTCCATCTTAACAGCAGGTTGACTCATTTCATGTGGACATGTAGATTTCACAGGTCTTTAATCAGGAGTAATATCCAAAATATTCCTGTGATTGGAGCCGTGGATTTGTATATTACACTGAGAGAGCAGTAAGAGGCACATTAGACTATCAGCCTCATTACGACTTTGACGGTCTCACCACAGGACCGCCAAATCCGTGGGGAGGACACTGCTGCCATGCCGACGGCGTCTCCCATCCCCATCATATTACAATGTTCCCGCCAGGCTCACCAGCGGGAACTTTGTATTATGACATTCCCACCGGGCGGACTGGCGGGAACAGTGCTACGGTATTGGTCTTGGATCCCTTAAGGGAGCCGAGACAAATACCGTAGCACGCCAACACCCTTGGAATGCACACTGTGTGCAAAGAAGAAAGTGCGCATTCCGATGGTGCTGGGCAGGGAAGCATGGGGCAGTGCAAGGGCCCCCCTGTGGCCCCTGGCACGGTCTTTCCATCAACCTTCCCATTGCAGGATGACTGCCATGGAAAGGCTGGTGGAAAGCTGAGTTGTGATCAGCACGGCAGTGCTGAGTTGAGCACGGCAGTTGCTGACCACAACTTAGACTGCACCCTAACCATCGGGAACCACATTCCTGGTGAAGATGGTGGTCATTAGGCCGTCCCACCCACCAGGGTCGTAATGTGGGGGTGGGACCACCAGGAGTGTGGCGGTCCGACCACCACTGGAAGTGTGGCGATCTGAAGAATGCCACACTCCTAAGGAGGCCCAATGAGTCACTGTTTGCAGTTAGAACTTGAGACATGCACATCATATGTCAGTCTCCACAGCAGGTATATCAGCCCACTGTGGTAAGGTTTATCACATGTATTCTAGCCGTTGTGGAAAAAATGAGACACAGGGCTTGATTGAGATCTTGGCGAACGAGTTACTCTGTCACCACGGTGATTGATATCCCATCCGCCACAATATAAATAGAATTATATCCTATGGGATTTATATTTCAGTGGATTGGATCTCCATCACTGTTGTGACGGAATAACTTGTCCGCCAAGATCTCAAAAAGGCCCACAAAGCTTTGAGATTGTTTGTGTTTATGGCTGCCAAGCGTCATTGCATTTAAGTGAGAAGATATGCACTAAAAGCGTGTACATCCTGGGGAGCAGTGACGAGTCAAATGCAAGGCCCTAGAAGTCTGCAAAGACTTTGGTTATCATTGTTTGTGAACCTACTTTCATTGAACATAATGGCGAGACGTGGGTATGGGAGCAAAAAGAAGGATGGGATGCAAAGAGTGAGTAAAAAACTATTGAACCTTTAAAACAAAATGTGAGATATAATACATTGTGACAACTGAAGTTGAAGCTTTTTACGGGGCTGAATAATGAGATAATGGCTCACCAATAACATTGGGTCATACAGTTGCATCTGGCAAGGCCAAATGACACTTTCCTCCTTCTAAGGTTTATAACTTCAGCACAATTAAATTGGTAACTACCAAATAACTGTATACAGTGTTTAGAAATGGAAAACCTGTAGAAGTAAGTCATGTATAAAATACGTGTTTTCTATATCAATAATATTTCCGTAACTGGAGACCACATCCCCAGAAGGAGAAGGTGACAAAGAGAAGCAAAGAGAGCTACTATAATGTAAGCCCACAATTCTAGGAACTGTGAGTGTGTGGGGGGAATGCGGGGGGGGCTAGGAGGCTCTGGCATGCCATTTAACACACTTTTATCTAAGTGTGAGAAACTGGGTTGCTGGTTGACAGGGGTGTTAGCCCTGGTCAAGCAAAAACCACAGTCCTTGTCAGAGTGAGGCAGAAGCCAACCCTAAATTAACTTGTGCTTAACCCTCTAATAGCTTGGAAAATCGCAGTCGGGCTTAATTTAAAGGCAATGTGCAAAGTTTTAGTGCAACACTTCAAATAGTTGCACAGTAAAAACACACCTAAAAAGGACCACAAACCAGTTTAAGAAATAGAGTGATTTTTAACATGTAAAACAAGACCAAAACGACAAATAATCAATTATTAGAACCAGAGATATACAGTTTTAAAGATTTCAGTAAAAATAGCACCAAAAACCGCAAAGTGTCATTTGTGGATATCTGGTCATGCTGGACTGGGACAAAGTCATTAGTTCTGCCTGATTGCGATGGAGCACGGACCAGCTACAGGGACTCAGTTAGATCTGCTGAACAAGGTACCTTAAACCCTGCTTTGTGGAGTGTTGCATGGATCTGCATCAAAATGCACTGTGCAGCTGAGGCGATGTGTTGGTTCCGAGGTGCAGTGAGGCTGAGATGCAAGGTCTTGAATCATTGAGAGGATCCCATCAACAGGGACTTGCAATGCGAAATCTGGCGTCGAGGATGCATCACAAGTCAGGGTGATGCGCCCATTCAGAGGAACTGCGAGGTTGCGATGCGGAGTCCGGCATCATCGTTGAGGCTGCCTTTGGTGAGAGATGCAGGGGCCTGCGTCGTGCAGCAGTGGTTCTGAAAAGGCCACAGACTGCGAAGGCGATGCGGGTCTTTACGATGGGCCTGATCCACACAGCAGCGACGATGCATTGGTTGGTCTCGGGGAGATGGTGCAGTTCTGCTTGGACCAGAGAGGCTGGCAGAGCACCTAACTTCCATGTGTCCAGGACTGGGTTGGCACCTCTTGGCAGGATAGACTCACAGATGTCAGTGTCCAGGTGCTGGGTTCACGTTGTTGGAGCCTTCTGTCCCTGAGGCTCAAGTTAGGAGACCAACCAACTGGCCCCGGAAGTCACTCTGGGTCCTGGGTTGAGTGGATGCAGGGCCCAGTCCTCCTCACCCAGGCAAGAGGGTACCAGGTCAGCTGAGCAGGGCAGCAGTCCTTCAGAGCAGCAGTCCAGGAGAGTGTCAGCCCTTTCAACTGTACAGCAGTCCTTTTTCCTGGCAAAGTATACACAGAACAGGAAGTGTATTGAAGAGTTGGTGTCTGAAGCTAAATTTTTATACCTGGTGCCCTTCCTCAGGAAAGTGGGAGAAAATTCTAGAAATTCCCTTTGAAGTCCCCAGGCATCATGTATTCCCTGTCCTGGCTCCAGACTAACTATAGAGAGTTTGCAGCCCTTTGTCTGGAGGCAGAACACAGAGTATTCAAGTGAGGCGTGGCTGAGCCCCGATCCTCCCTTCCATCCTGTCAGTGATGGCTGATCGAGGCACACTTAAGTGTGGGTATCTAGGAGGAATACACAAAGCCCAACTGTCAGATATACCCAATCATGTGACCCAGAGAAAGGCTACAGGCATTAAATAGCTAAGGCTGGAAAAAGGCCAACTTTTTAAAAGTGGCATTTTCAAAACTGTAATTTAAAATCTGACTTTACCAAGAGAGAGGATTTTTCATTACAATTCCAAAGACACCAAACATGAACTAGTTTCCTGTCCCAATTGAAAAAAACAGCCTATTAATTTTAATAATGTATCTTCAATGTTAGCATGTGCAAGAGATAGGTGTTACAGTTGCGAAAAAGAATTTAAGAGTTTTTCATTCCCAGGAAATGTAAAACTTAAAATTACAATATCCTGATTTTTAAATAAAACCGCACCTTACCCCCTAGGCTGTCCAGAGCCTTACTTAAGGGGGTGTTATATGTATTAAAAAGGAAGGTTTGGGCCTTGAGAAAGGTTTATTTTGCCAGGTCAAAATGGCATCTAAAACTGCACACACAGGCTTCAATGGTAGGCCTAAGACTTTTAAAGTGCTAATTAAGTGGGTGGCACAATCAGTGCTGCAGGCCCACTAGTAGCACAGATAGTGCCACTTTAGTAGGGACGTACAGATAAATTAAATCTACCACATTTAGAGGAGCCAGCACAAGCTCTTTAGCACTAAGGGGAGGAATGAAAAAAGTTTGGAGGAAAACCACCCTAAGGCTGACAGGGTTAACAGAAACAGAACTGAGTGCATGGCTGACCTGGCTGTAGAGTCAGTCAAAATTAAAAACAGCAAGGGCAGGATTCAGAGTCCTTTACACATGTATGTTTGTTGCATGAGAAAATCCCACTAAATGGCTAGGGTGAGATTTACCTGCTTACTTTGCAGTTATACACAAACTTCATTTCTTGTGAGTGTTGACAAACTTCTCTCTGTCCCCTTCCCATCCTGGAAATGGGTGAAGATATCTTCCTGTGAAAAATCGACGTTAATCCCTTTTCAGGTTGGCAATGACAAAGGAACACCCCAAGTACTGGGAGAGGGATTTAAGGAAAACTGCTCCTCAATGGGGATCATTCGTTTTCCCATTGAGGAAAACAAATGGCACTTCTCAATGGTGATAGCATTTTACCATGAGTGACTGTTCTTGTTGCACAACTCACATATGGAAATGCTTAGCACTGTTGCAACATGAATTCATAACAGTTACTGAAAGGTACTACTGGTCTGCAGTTGTAGCTTCCCAGGCGCAGATGTACACTCTTATTTCAGACCCTCAAGCTGCAGGACACCAGATGCTCTTGAGAAGAGCCGGAAAGGAGCTTAATGTTGAAGGCTAGTTTAATCTTGATACCACCCGTTGTAATATGTTTATTCTAGAGTACACACATGTTGGCCTATCCAGACAAAAAACATATGGTTCATTCACATTTAAGATTCTTTACAGAACACTAAGAGGTGGCTGGTTATTCAGAGTCAGAAGCAACTTTATTCAGTCTAGCTAGACCATAAAAGTATAAAACAATAGATCCATACAGATAAATACAAACCAGAATAAAATCATACAGCAAGCGAGGTCCAATTCAAAGACAATAGGATCCATTGAAAGCAGAGCTCATAAGATATACATGATCAGTAACTACATAATCCACGTTGCCCTCTGCTTTATCGTACGTTGAATAAAAGTAGCTAATAAAAAACAAATTTTCACAGGAGGGAGAGTCTGTAAATAATTAAAAGCTGTTTTGCAGCAACAAAAGTTTGCTTCTTTTGAAACAGGTAACAAGGAGCCTTTTCTCAGCAATGAGTAAAATTTACAGAAAACATACAGTGACTCGTGCTTGGTGCTGAATAATCGTCACAGGGGCAGACGGGTAAACTGCGGACATAGAAGCCCTGATAGCGAAAAGCAGCCAGAAAGGGCACAGTCTAGATCTCACTAACAAAAATCTATGGTGCTTCGTTGCGCACCCAGGTAAGGTAAGGGGCAGTGCCAGCGCCCCCACACCCCGCATGTACCCCTGGACAGTGGGCACATCAACCACCCTCCGAACTCTCTCTTCCATTGGGCTCGCGGAAAAGGTCTTCTTTATAGGAGCGTGGGATGCAGCTCCCCAACATTTGGGCAAGTGAACAGGTCTTCTCGTCCCAGACTTAGGCAAGTGCTGCGGATGTACCTTATCCAGGGGATGGACAGGCCTCGGTTCAATTTCAACCAATCAAAAAGCACGGCTCTGTCAAAAGTGGTCTGGCTCCTATACCAAGTTCTCAGCCATATGAGAAGTGGTTGCAGCTTTTAAGAATCGTTTATTTACCCAATCCCAGCCTCCGAGTGGCAAATAAATGAGCTGGTGCTACTGTGGACAAGTAGTAGCCTGTTAATAAAACCATTCTCTGTTACTTCTAGGCTCTGCTGATCTTTAATACCCCATAACCCAGCCCCATGGAGGGCAGACCATGTGGCTTTATAGATGGCTGCAAATTCCTGAATCAGCGTGTGGCCCAATCTACGGGTAATGTTAAGAAGAGCCTCAGTGGCTTCAGTAAAAGCAGGGGCTCTGCTGGTCTTTAGGGGTCCCCAGGCTAAATGAGTATCAGAGGGAATACCTAGGTATGAAAATGAGGCACGATGCTAACCTTGGAGCTATTAACTACAAAGGTGCTGCTGACCTGTTTCTTTGCATCAAAATTCACAATGTGCATCTTGGCCTGATTCACCCTCCGATCTAAACTGGTCATAAACTGACAAAAATGGTCCAGCAAGAGCTGTAAGCCGAGTGCAGTCCTCGCCGTTAGGACAGTACTACCAGCATAAATTAACATAGGGATGCTGCAGTCACCTATGGGGGGCAGTCGTCCCTTAGCTCCAGCCAATGCTCCTCGGGGTCATTTATATACAATGAAAATAGGAACGGTGCCAAGACGCAGCCCTGGCGCACGCCTCCCGCCAGGTTAAAGGCTGAGGTAGTCTCCCCACCCGAGCTGAATCTGACGCTGGCGGTGACGTCATTATGAAGCTCTCTCAGGAACTTAACAATGTGCTGGCCGACGCCCATGTCAGTCAAAATACTCCTGGACCTGTTGACAGAATCAAAAGCAGTACTCGGGTCCATAATGGCCGAGTACGGCTTCCCCTTCCCAGCCACTGTGTACTTACTTATAAACAGATATAAATTGAGGGACTGCTCCATGGTGCCTAGGCCCTGGTGGAAGTTGAACTGAACCTCTGATAGCACATTGCGTTCATCGGCCCTGAAGACGATCTAGCAAGATATGTCCCATAACCTCGGCAACTGAATTAATCAAAGATATGGGGTGGTAACATTATGGGTCGCCTTTCCAGCCATTTTTAAATACTAAGACAATAATGGCGTGGGACCAACCTCTGGGCGGGCCAATCGCTAGGGCTACATTAAGGACATTGGTCAAGAGGGGGCCCACAATGAGGTATTAGCCCTAAAAATGTCTGAGGGTATCCCGTCTGGGACTGGAGCATGCCCGGCCAAGCAGCTGGCTTCTGCCAGGAGGATCTCACACAATTCTATCTCAGAAGCAGCCGAAGGTGCCACCTGTAACTGAGAATATACCAGGGGCCCCACAGACGGCTTAGCTAGATCATTGATAAAATAGTCTGAGCTCTCTATGGCAGGGCCCTCGTAAAGCTTTGTGAAGTGAGTGACCCAAAGGTCAGGAGGGATCACAGTATCAATATCGGGACCACTGGATTTCTCAAAAAAGTTGCGATTAACAACTGCCCAAAATACCTTCCTATCCCTTAACTCTAGCTTGCATTAAGGAAGAGAAGGCTTCTTCTCTAATGGCAATATTCCTAGCTGTGAGAGTGCTCTGATAAATGGATCTACAGCTTCTAACCACTTCCTGCTCTCTTGGTGTCTTCTGTAGGGCAGCAAGAAACTGGTTATGCACCTTAGTGCACTCAAGGTTGAACCACTTTGCGGTTGGTCTGCTGCCTGACTAGACCTGGACCTGAAACAGTTCATGGGCCGTACTGCAAACTTTGATGAAACGCTCCAGCAGCTCCACACCATTTTCCTGCTTAGAATCATCAACTAGACATTTTTTTTAAATCCGGAAGTGAGGAAGCCACAAGCTAAGTGAGAAAGGTGGCTTCATCAATCTTGGCCCTGCTCTTAATCACCCCATGGTTCCCAGTTAGTTAGTCAAATTCAAATCAGCATAAAAATATGCATCAAATAATGCACATTGCAAGAGGTATCAACATAGGGGAAAATCCAAAGCAAGCAAGAAGCCAGAACCAGATAATTGTTCAGCAAATGATTAGTATAAATGTGTTCAGTTCAAAAGTCAAAGGAACGTCTAAGTATTAATCAGCAAGCAGAATGACATGGAGCCTGCTCAGTTTGAAAGGCAAGAAACGTCTTAGCATAAATCATGAAACAGACTAACGTGGAGTCTGCACTCTTCAGAAAGCAAGGAAAGGCTGGTGGAAATCCCAAAAAGGGCATAGTTTATAGGATCCCACCAGCGAAAGCCACACTGTCAACATGGTGAGATCTTACATCATTGGGCTGTACTAATTAACATAACTTGCACATAAGCCAATAGTAAGACAAGAAAATATGATATATCAAGTAAGAAACATTTAGGAACACCTGCTTTCATGTGTACGTATGAAATGAAGGAGATGTTAGTATGTTTATGTATCTTAACAAACAACAGTGAATGGCTCTTTCGCATTTGAGCCTAAGCAAAAGGCCTTGAATATTGCAAAACAAGGGAACATCCCTGACACAGCTTCCTGTGAGGAGGCAAATTTATACAAGGGAATTTTATCAAGAAGCATACACTGTGAAGAAAGCTTCTATTTGACTTGATTTTCTAAATTGATAAAACTCAAGGAGAGACATGAATGTGGCAAGGCTCATTCATTGTAAAATAAAAGTGCACATTTTTCTGAATGGATGTCAAAGCAAGCTAGTTGTGGCCTTTTCTCTGACTGAGGCCTAGTTATGCTAACTTAAACACATTTGAATCAAGCATTATTTTTCTAATAATTAATAATGTGCTGACATCACCCCACATGCAGTTGACTTATGGAGCAGACTGCTAGTGGGTGGAAATAGAAATGCTCCATGGTGGAGTGTGTGTGACATCAAAATCTAGTTTACCTATCATAGGAGCCAGGCTGTATACAAACTGGGAGTTTGAGACCAAAAGGTGGTCCCGTGTCTGCGATTTATAACCCTCAGCATTGCAACCCTTCTGGTCTACCCATTCCAGCAGTATTCCCGTGAAGACCAGAGGCGTGGGAGAGCTCCTCCAATGACCTCAGTAATGCTCATTCTTTTGCCCGTGACTGCAGGGGATATACTCAGTGCTGAGTTTTAGGGACCAGGACTTATTTTTCATAATCAAACTTTGACCCAGAGCAGGAGAGAGAAAGGTAGACAAAAGAGAGAGAAGGAGGTGTGGAAAGATAAACAATAATGATAAATGGAGACAGCGGGATGAAAATGGCCTGCAAGTGGGATAAAAAGAATAAAGGTGTAAAGTGGTAGAAGAAAGTGGCGTGAGGTTGAATCAAGACTATACAGCCTTGCTTTTTGGTTCCCCCAGCATTCTGCAGCACTGTTGGTGGCCTTGTAACAAAACCTTGGGCCCCTGCACTCTTTTCACAAACTAAGCACTGAGCATCAGTTCTTGATAAGGAAAGCTAGGTTACAATGTGGGAACCCACCAATGACCAATAATTAGGGGTGGCCACTCCTCATTAGTCCGCTCACCCTCTGATACAATTTCAGGCAATTTTCCAATCTATAACCTGGTATTAGGTGTTTCAAATTGGACTTCCACCTTACCATCGATTCTAGAATTCAGTGCTTCCAAAGTATAGTGACCAGCTATTGGGGACCACAATATCAGCAAGGTAAGCATGTGTAGGTAAGTATAAGTTACTTCAAGTAACTCACAATATGTAACTAGACTATATATATATGTATACATATATTATCAAGGTGTGTAGATGTGACATAAAGAATAGTAACTCTTTGGTTACCTACCTGCTATACTTTCTCAACATTTTGGACTTTGATATTTTGGTCACTGTTTTTTGGTAGCATGATGTTTCTGTAGTTGACGATTACACATACGGCCTCCATATCACATATTTTTCCACTATGAGTGTTCTCTCTATCTCTAAATTCTGACTGCACACCCGGGCACCTCAGGGTAGCACTTATACAATTGGTGCTGGAAAGAAATCCCCTCCTCAAAGGAAAGGACAAGAGATGAGGGCAGCACGAGCTTACCTCAGAAACCATGTCTTTAGCTGGGGGTGAGCCAGCTGTAGCAAACAACATGTTTCTGACATTCCCATGAAAACAGTGCAGATCTACAAGCAAGCAAAGCCAAACCCCCCATGAGAGCTGTCATACTCTCAGCCCACAAGAGGCCTTCTGTACCAACTCAATGGTCATTGCAGGAGGCTGAGGAAAGCTGGGGGCAGGTAGAATCCAGGACCCACAACACCCATCCAGGTACTGACGTGGAGAGACTCTCAAGGAGAGGGCAGTCACATGCTTTTGGGATCCCACACTCCTATAAAATAATGTATATAAGTGATAAATAAAATGTAGGCCTAACATTTTGTTTCGCGGTTACGCCACCAGTGGCCCCAAATACTATGTTTTCTCGTTCCCTCGTGAACTCTTTTGCCTATTACCATGCGCTTCTTGGTTTGCAAGCCATCGTGGACCGCAGAAAATGTTTCTGCTCCTGGTTCCTGGTTCCCCCAAAAGCATCTGAGCATCTGACAGGCCTTACAGACACAGCATGCGAGGCTCTCCAGATACAGACCAGCAGCGGTGCAGGCAGAATAGTGCAGCCTCCTTCCCCTGCAGACCATCTACAGTGCAGCCAGACGTTCTGCAAGCTTCCCTCACGCACAGAACAGGTACATCACAGGCTGCAGCAATGCATACTTTCTTTACATGCTGAACAGACAAAAGCAGGGCCAAGCTCCTCTCACACACAGAACAGGTACATCATAGACAACACTAGTGCAAGCTTCTCTCAGATGCACAACAGGAACACCCCATGCATCAGTCGGGCAAACTTCCCTCACATGCACAACTGGCATATCGATGATAGAAACAGTACAACCTTTTTTCAAATACAGAACAAGAACTTCCCATGCAGCAGCAGGGTAGGTCCCTTCCCCACACACAGACACAGAACACGCATGTCACAGGCAGCAGTAGTGCAAGATTTTTTCAGATGGCAACAATTACAGCACATGTAGCACACATAAACACACGCAAACTCACAGGTGCACCACTGGTAGCAGTAACACATAATTCTTTTAAGATGCAGAACTGCCACAGCGTATGTGCTGTTCAACCTACAAACACACACACACGCAGATGAATATATATATATATATATATATATATATATATATATATATATATATATATATATAGAGAGAGAGAGAGAGAGAGAAAGAGAGAGAGAGAGAGATAGAACATGTACATCCCAGGCAGCAGTAGTGCATTTTCTCCAGATGCAGACCAGGTACAGCACATGCATTACATTGCAAACTTACCTCACGCATGACACGTGTATATCACAGACAGCATAATTTGACACTTCATTCAGATTCGGAAGAGGGACAGGACCATCAGCAGCTGTGCAAGATTCCCTCTCTCAAGCAGAACAGGCACATCAGAGGCAGAAGCAGTGCGAGCTATTCACAGAACAGATCAAACACAGCAGCAGGACATGCCTCCCCACAGACACATCACAGGCAGCAGCAGTTCAAGCTTTATTTAGACGCAGAACAGAACCAGCAGACGCAGCAACCGTGCAAGCTTTCCTCTTTCACAGAACAGGTACAGTACACGCAGCAGCAGTGTGCACTCTCTCAAACAGATTTGCACATTAGAGGCAGCAGTGTAAGCTTCGTTCATTTAGAGAACAGGTACAGAAAGTGAAGCAACAGGGCAAGTTTCCCTCATGCAGAGAACATGTATATTAAAGGCAGCAGTGCAAGCTTCCTTTAGATGCAGAGATGCACAGCATTTGTATCACAGTGCAAGGTTCCCTCACACACAGAACGTGTACATTAGAGGCAGCGGTGCAAGATTCCTTCAGTTGCATATGCATCACAGTGCAGGCTCCCTTACACACAAACCATGGGCATTAGAGGCAGCAGTTCAAGCTTCCTACAGATGCAGAGATGCACAGCATATGCATCACAGTGCAGGCTCCCTTACACACAAACCATGGACATTAGAGGCAGCAGTTCAAGCTTCCTACAGATGCAGAGATGCACAGCATATGTAGCACAGTGTAGGTTCCCTCACATACAGAACATGTACATTAGTACAGCAGTGCAAGCTTCCTTCCGATGCTGAGGTGCACAACATATATAGCACAGTCCAGGCTTGCTCTCACACACAGCATGCACATTACAGGCAGCAGTGGAAGCTTTCTTCAGATGTAGAGATGCACAGCATATGTGAGGTTCCCTTACACACAAAACATGTACATTAGAGGCAGCCTTGCAAGCTTCCTTCAGATGCAGAGATGGTTATTATATGCAGCACAGTGTGGTTTCCCTCACGCACAGAACATGTACATTAGAGGCAGCAGTGCAACCGTCCTACAGATGTAAAGATGCACAATATATGTGAGGTTCCCTCACACTCAGAACATGTACATTAGAGGCAGTAGTGCAAGCTTCATTCAGATACAAAGATGCACAGCATATGCCGCAACAGTGCAAGCTTCCCCCACACACAGAACATGTACATTAGTGGCAGCAGTGCAAGCTTCCTACAGATATAGAGATGCACAGTATATGCGAGGTTCCCTCACAGACAGAACATGTACATTAGAGGCATTAGTGCAAGTTTCCTTCATATGCAGAGATGCACAACATATGCCGCAACAGTGCAAGCTTCCCCCACACACAGAACATGTACATTAGAAGCAGCAGTGCAAGCTCCCTACAGATGTAAATACACACAATATATGTGAGGTTCCCTCAGACACAGAACATGTACATTAGAGGCAGAAGTGCAAGCTTCCTACAGATGTAAAGATGCACAATATATGTGAGGTTCCCTCTCACACAGAACATGTACATTAGAGACAACAGTGCAAGCTTCTTTCAGATGCAGAGATGCACAGCATGTGCAGCACAATGCAAGCTTCCTACAGATGCAGAGATGCACAGCATATACAGCACAGTGTAGTTTCCTCTCACACAGAACATGCACATTAGTACAGCAGTGCAAGCTTCCTTCCGATGCTGAGGTGCACAACATATGCAACACAGTCCAGGCTCGCTCTCACACACAGCATGCACATTACAGGCAGCCTTGCAAGCTTCCTTCAGATGCAGAAATGTATATTATATGCAGCACAGTGTGGTTTCCCTCACGCACAGAACATGTACATTAGAGGCAGCAGTGCAAGCGTCCTACAGATGTAAAGATGCACAATATATGTGAGGTTCCCTCACACTCAGAACATGTACATTAGAGGCAGTAGTGCAAGCTTCATTCAGATACAGAGATGCACAGCATATGCCGCAACAGTGCAAGCTTCCCCCACACACAGAACATGTACATTAGAGGCAGCAGTGCAAGCTTCCTACAGATATAGAGATGCACAGCATATGCGAGGTTCCCTCACACACAGAACATGTACATTAGAGGCATTAGTGCAAGTTTCCTTCAGATGCAGAGGTGCACAACATATGCCGCAACAGGGCAAGCTTCCCCCACACACAGAACATGTACATTAGAAGCAGCAGTGCAAGCTCCCTACAGATGTAAATACGCACAATATATGTGAGGTTCCCTCATACAGAGAACATGTACATTAGAGGCAGAAGTGCAAGCTTCCTACAGATGTAAAGATGCACAATATATGTGAGGTTCCCTCTCACACAGAACATGTACATTAGAGACAACAGTGCAAGCTTTTTTCAGATGCAGAGATGCACAGCATGTGCAGCACAATGCAAGCTTCCTACAGATGCAGAGATGCACAGCATATACAGCACAGTGTAGTTTCCTCTCACACAGAACATGCACATTAGCGGCAGAAGTGCAAGTTTTCTACAGATGCAGAGATGCACAGCATAAGTATCACAGTGCAGGTTCCCTCTCACACAGAACATGTACATTAGAGACAGTGGTACAAACGTCCTTTAGATGCAGAGATGCATATGCAGCAATGTGCAGGTTCCCTCACAAACATAACATGTATAGTAAAGGCAGCACTGAAAGCTTCCTACAGATTCAGAGATGCACACCATATGCAAGGTCCCCTCACACACAGAACATGTACATTAGCAGCAGTAGTCCAAGCTTACTACAGATTCAGAGATGCACACCATATGCAAGGTCCCCTCACACACAGAACATGTACATTAGAGGCAGTAGTCCAAGCTTACTACAGATGCAGAGATGCACAGCATATGCGAGGTCCCCTCACACACAGACCATGTACATTAGCGGCAGTAGTCCAAGCTTACTACAGATTCAGAGATGCACACCATATGCAAGGTCCCCTCACACACAGAACATGTACATTAGAGGCAGTAGTCCAAGCTTACTACAGATGCAGAGATGCACAGCATATGCGAGGTCCCCTCACACACAGACCATGTACATTAGAGGCAGAAGTCCAAGTTTACTACAGATGCAGAGATGCACAGCATATGCAGCAACGTCTAGGTTCCCTCACACACAGAACATGTATATTAGAGGCAGCAGTGCAAGCATCCTACAGATGTAGAGATGCACAGCATATGCGCAATTCCCTCACACGCAGAACATGTACATTAGAGGCAGTATTGCAAGCTTCCTACAGATGCAGAGATGCACAGCATATGCAGCACAATGCAAGCTTCCTTCGGATGCAGAAGTGCAATCTTCGCTCAGACAGAATATTGACATCACAGATAGCAGCAGTACAAGCTTTGTCCATTTAAAAAACATATACAACACTTGCAGCAACAGTGCAAGCTTCCCTCACACACAGAACATGTACATTAAAGGCAGCAGTGGTGTACGCAGATGCAGAACTGGCACAGCACAAGCTTCAAGAGTAAACTTTCCTTACCTACACACACAACACAACACATGTACGTAACAGACAACAGCAATGTATTTTCCTCTCATACACACAGCAGCTACAACACAGACAGCAGCATTCAGATGCACAACCGGTGCAGCATGTGTGGGGGTATAGGGGCTGCCTTAGTGAAATGGGCATAGTGATGAGTTCACAAAAGCTAGGTATCTTTCTTCTGGATAAAACCTTGACCTACATATTTACTGACTCTTATTTTTAGCAGATTTTTTTGTATCTAATTATGTACAACACATGTTAGTTGATGTTTTTACTGAATGTTTTTTAAATCAACAAACTAAGAGCTAAGAAAAAAATGAAATCTGAGAATGGTTTTGTGTCTAGAAGTATGCGTTAATATCAGCTGAAGTACACCATTTTCGAATCTACCTCTCTAAAATATTACATCATTTACGAACGTCTGATGCTGAAGTCCAAGCCTGGAAGCCATTTTCTAGCCAAACCTTTCTCCCTCGCATCAGCTGCCATGCGATGCAACAGGAACTCACTTGATCCGTTATTAGGGCCCGGAGGCACCAAATCTGCCGCCATTTTAAAATGGCCACCATAACTTTATAGCTGTGTTCTCTCTTTCCTTCTTATTAATAACTTTGCAATATCAGCATTTCTCTGTTTGCCTTCTGACAACTTCTTGTTGTATAACCTGACCATAATCCATAGACTACAGTGAATGTTTTTGTGGCTATTTTTACGATAAAGGTGGCTACCAAAATGTGCCAACAAAACAGGAATGGTGAGTGCGATCATGGCGAAACAGGAATTGGTTCACGTTATTATGGTGAAACAGGAAGTGGAAGTGGTGCTTGTGAGCATGCCAAATAGGAAATGGTTAAATGCATGTATAGCCAAATTGGAAATGTTCACCCGTGTGTGGCGAAACAGGAAGTGGTACATGTGGGCACAGAGCCGGCTTTAGCGCTGGTGGTGCCCTGTGCGACAGTCTTTTTTGGCACCTCCCCCCACCCCATGACCACCTCCTCGGATTCCCTCACTACCACCCCGCAAATGTGCCCCTCATCTCTCCATAGCCCCTCTCTCACATACATTTCATTTATTTTAAAGCGCTTGTAAAGGCTGCTTTACTAATTCACTTAGCTATCCACATAAAATATAGTTATGTTCGTTTGCAGCAGGCACATTAACCCTCTGCGCTACTTTATATCGAGTCAAAGCTGCAGCTAGACAAAACTCCCATCTCTCTCTTTAGCAGGAACATTAATCACAAGAGGTATCTCGACATTTTAATTGCTTCCTGAATGCTGGACGCACAAGGAACTAATCAACAGGTGCTTTTAAGTTGGAAGTTTCATAAGTTATTGCTAAACACTGCGCCCCCCTTAGGTCAGCGCCCCCCAATCCAGGTCAGCATCCGGTGTGGCCGCACCACTCCCACCGCCCTAAAGCCGGCGCCGCGTGGGCATGTGAAATCAGGAACTGGCACACATGAGCATGGCGAAACAGAAATTGGTCCGTATGAATATGGCAAAACAGGGAATAGTACATATGTGTAATGTGAAACAGGAAATGGTAGGTGTGAATAGCTAAATCTTTTATTTGAGTATGGTGAAAAGAGAAAGTATTTATTTGAGTGTGTTGAAACATACCATTAAACATCTGGGCACTGTACAATAGAACAATGACTCGGTAATATGGTGAAACAGAAAATGATGCGTGTGACAACGGCTAAACAGAAAATCACAATTTTAAGTACAGTGAAAAGGGAAATCATACAGGTGGCCATGGTGAAATAGGAAATCACAATTTTAAGTACAGTGAAACAAAAAATCATTCATTTGGGAGGGGCTTAACAGCAAACTGGCAGAGCAGAAAATCAAATGTGAGTCGGCGACACAGGACAGTTGTGCTAATGAATGGTGTGTAAAAGGAACTGTCCGTGTGGGGGGAGCCACATCTGTCATTTGTCTGGCAATTAATGTTACTTTTTGTGTGGCGTTGCTGGCCATTATATCCAATGGGATGTAGGTTGCTGCAGACGAGATATCCGCCACCGTTGTGATGGAGTAACCCATCTGCCGAGCTCTAAATGAGGCCCTATGTCATTTGCTGTGTGTCTGCATTGCATAGGCTGGCAGCTTGTAATGCTAATCGCAAAATGACAGCCAGCTCTGGGCTGTGTGCTGGATGTAGGTGCAATGTTTCACCTAGTGCTTTCTGTTCCGTTTCCCGATGGTGTCCACAAGGTATGACAACTTTATGATCAGGTTGTCAACTAAAACGTTTGTACAAACAAAATGTGCATATTGATGCTTTATATTTCTCTTCATTCATGCCTAAAGTATTTATAGGTCATGATACAGATTTACTAGAAATGATTTGGAATATGGGGCCCGTAGGTTGGGGTCTGTGGTACTTAGTGGGATGTGTACAGGGTTGTATCTGTGTGTGGTGTGGATGCTATGCGAGTATGTGGGTCATCTAGCACTGTGTGTGGGGACTGGCAGTAAGGGGTGCTGGGTGAGGCACTTGATCAAAGATATCGGAACCTCTTTCCCCCTACACCTGGTAAAGGTGACCAGCAACTTCCTGTCAAAAAATATAGGGCCTGATTTAGAGTTTGACGATATCACGTCCGCCGAAATATAAATCCTGTTATATCCTATGGCATTTATCATTTGGCAGAAGGGATATCCGTCACTGTTGTGACAGAGTAACCACTCAGGCAAACTCTAAATACGGTCCATAGTCTCTTAAAGTCTCAAAGTAGGTCTGATTGACCCAATATGAAAAAACGATACTGATCCTGAGCACCTAAACTACTTCTGGCCAGCGTTCAATCTTCTCTTAATGATTAAGGTCCTAGAAATCTGCATAGTGAATCAACTGAAGAAAAGAGCCAGCTAAATCACCCCCTCCCCCACAATCCACAATCTGAACTCAGAACTGGCTGTGGCCCGTAATCCGCAATGCTGCACACAATCCATGATGCGCTCACGATCTTAGACAAAGGACTGTTGCTCCAGTCTTATTGTTTTGGATCTGCCAGCCGCATTTGACGTAGATGGCCATGCTTCCCTGTAAAAGATCCTGAAGGAGTGGATGGGCTAAGAGGGCCCAGCACTGACCTGGCCTGATCATACCGTGCGAGCCGTTCACAACAAATAAATATTGGACTAGACATCCCAACGTACTGTAACAGGATACCCAAAATTCACCTGGCCCTTCCAAGAGCAGCATTCCAGTGCCAAACGGAGATACTTATCTTCCCTATGTTAATGAATCTGAACTGGTTCCCCATAGAGGCCAGAAGCCAATTTAAATTAGCTACTTTTATCCACAAGGCGCTACACAGTGCAATACCAAGCTACCTTGGCCACAAACCCATCATGGAGGATCCAGGAACTTGTAAGCTCAGATTCTCTGCAACTTCAAAGACCTCTCTTCAAAACATCCTGCACCTTGAACTGCCACTTCTTGGGCAATGCCCCCAAAATCTGGAAATTTAGTCAACCAGCCTTAAGAACTAACTTCTCACGCTTCATCTTCAAGAAAGAACTTAAAACTATAGTCCTCCATCACTCCCTCCAATCAGGATCCCTCTCCAGCATGACATGTCTAGAGGGGAACAGACTATTACCTATGTCATACTGCCCCTCCCTTCTTGATTGTACGTATACTTTTAAGCATATGTAAACTGGCCTGCTACCCTGGTGGGTCTGGTTCGCACAATATTAAACTGCTAAATAAATGTTACTGGTCTTCATGACTATATAGTCATGTAACCCCTTGGTGACTTGTAGTGGCCTAATTGTATACTGTTGGTAGTACTTTATTTCATATCTTAAAAAATTACCAAGCCAGTTAGAAAAGATGGCAGGCATCATGGCTTATGGCTGATCTGTCTGTATAGGTTTGATAATTCTTACCTCCCATGACATACTGCCTATTTCTGGTAAATAGTGAGTTGGTATATACAACGTTACGTGAAACAAGGACACCAATGTACGCTATCAACTAAACCCATGTTGTGACTATGATTGTCAACACATCTATGTCTTTCTACCAACAGCCTTAAGCATGTTGAGAATCAGGCTTCCACATTTCCAGTTGTAAGTCTGCTCACAAGTGCCAGCATGCTTAGTGCCGTTGGCTGAAAAAAACAGAAAGAGGGTGTCACTCTTGTGATGTGAGGGCAAGTTGATGGAGATGATGTATGTCTTTTTTAAGCACATCCATGTGTATCATTGGGTTCCCAGAGTCTGAACCACATATGTGTCAGACATCTTCTAGCAGTTCTTCAAGCCATGGCCCGGGTGGGAACTGTGTGCTTCCCATAATATGAGTGGAACAGTGTCATAGCTGAGCCCACGTGTGCACCCTTATTTAAGAGAACCTGCGAACAGTGCTTAATTTGAGCTGGTAGTTTACGGTGCTTGGCATTGGCACTTAATTGTCAACACTGACACTTATGAAACTCTGCCACATGGTGGTGCTGCCTGTTTAATTTAGAGATGAGCACAACAACAGTTGTTTCTTAACTCAATATTCTTTAAAGACGATTAATTCCTGCCACCCACACCATTCTTATAGCTTTGAGGGCCTGGAATAGTCTGAATTGTCACACTTGTTGGAGTGCGATGGTTAATAGTTGTGTTGGTACTGCCATTGGCAGCATTGGCACTTGCAATGTGTGGTGCAGACTGAAATGGCCTCCTGACAAGGGCCCTGGCACTTTGTTTACAGATTAAGCACTGTCTACGGATATTCGTTCTCATGGCCCCAACGAGGAGAAGTAGAACTTGGTGTAATGAAGATGACTGATAAGTAATCTGGACATTACTTGCCACGACCTCTCCTTCATAAACGGACCAACGCACCTAACCCTCGCTTGTATCCTATTTAACCAGCATCTTCTCCCCCCCACCCATCCATCCCTTTGTCTTTCTGTAAACAGAGCAGGCACACCCTTACTCACTCACTCTCACTAAATCATTGTTGTTCTTTCATGTGACACACAAGCCAGTGTACGATCATAAGTGGTGAGAGAGCCCTGTGTGTGGTCTGAGCTGCCTCTGCGAGGAATGCACATGCAGTGAGGGTTTCCTGGAACGGGCCCCTTGAGGACAGACCTTCCTCACCACTTTTGTGACTAGCAAGCTGCCAACCCTCACAGGAGGCTGAGAGCTGGCAGAGGGAACCACAGCAGGGCTGACCTCAGAGGACAGCAGGCGGACACACCCTGCGGTGTCTACCCACTCTCCCTGAGCCTGGTCACCACCGGTGGCAGAACTCCAGCAGAACTCCAGAGCCACTTCCCAAGTCTAATCAGCAGCTGCTTAAAGGGCCCTCTCACAAGGGGGCGCCATGGCAGTCATTTAAAACTATGGGGTATATTTGCCAACATTTGCGCTGGGTTTGCATCACAAAAGTGATGCAAACCGGCACAAAATGCTTTTTTTCTAATTTACTTTCCACAAAACATGAGAAGCGAAGCACTGCTTTGCGTTACTTAGAGCCAGGGGGCGATACACGGGTCATTCATTGGCATTCCCATGAACCACCCATGCTTTTTAACACAAAACCTTATCAACAAACAGTAGTTGACAAGGTGTTGTAGCAAATAGTAATGCCATTTGAAGGGAGGTGTTAATAAAACAAATGTTTTTCTTTCTCCTGTATTTTCTGATATGACATGCGTGATGCACTGTACAGCACACATACAAAGCAGGAAACGTTTTCAATTAAGTCTAAGCATAGTATTTTGTACTGAAAGGAATACCCTTCCAGTATAAAACCTATGCTAGACACATGCACATGCACACATCCTTGCACTATGGCGTAAAGGTGTGTGCGTGGAGCTATGCATCAAAATTCTACGCTGGTGCTAGGGAGAGGGGAGGAAAGTATCATATTTCTGTAGATATGGTGCTCTACCCCAGTCACGCAACGCAGCTCAATATTTTTGGCTGCTCTACTGCGTTGCGTGACAGTTCTATAAAGCTGGGTCTCGGTGTGAAACATGCTCGCCACCAAAGGGGTTTCTTGATAACGGATATCTATCATTTTCCCACTTAATAGTGCTTGTATTCTCAAACTCGAAAGGATAAAAGGCTAAGCGGATGCAACTGGGATTGGAACCTTTGTCTACAATGTTTAAGACAGTCTCTTCCTATGGATGCATCAGGCCACCAGACCAGCAGGAAGGGACTTGTGGAAGTGGCACCTTTAGGAAGACAACTGTTAGAGCCAAGGAAGCAACAAATAGTTCTCCCTAAGGGAGCTGCTGAGAGGCACAGATCTGCCCTTGCTGGCCAAGTCCTCCAGTTGCTATTACCGATCATGAAACAAACCACATGGGCATCTGTGTCCTTGACTAGACCTTGCAGGGCTTTGTGGTGAGAGGCAGGTCACAGACCATAATGACAATGATGGGCGTAGAGGTAGGTGAGGCCATGTTAAGAACCACTCCTCTAGAAGTCTTCTACTCCTTACCCTGTGCAGCTCACCCATGGCATCAGGTTAAAAGTGATGGAGGTTTTAGGGGGGCATATGCAACATATTATTGCAGATGTGTGGCTGGCAATAATGGGGAGTTTCCCCACCACGCAGTTCCAAGTGACATCATAGACAACTCAAACTGACCTCTCATTGACTTTGGAGTCCATCAAAAGAAAAGAATCCGATTATGGGCAGCTACCCGCCTACTATTGAGGGTTTTAACACCATCTCACAACCCTCACACAACACAGGTGAATAAAGATGCCCACTGTCTGCCTCCTTCACGTAGAAGTGAGCACAGAAGTCAGACACACTGTAGGAATTCTGCTTGGCTGAGCCAGTTTCAGCAATCCATACATGGTGCTAATGTTATCATTCTTTCCTAGCTACAGTACCTTATAGTGCTGAGAACCCTTCTCAGTGCCTTCAAAGCACTTCTTCATTTAGGCAGCGTTGAGGCGGGAGGAGACGTGCAGGGACCCAAGAGGTAATGAAGACCATGGAGGGACAGCTGTCAGAATCGGAGGAAAAAGCGTGATCCAGTTCTCGCAGGGATTTTAAAAAGTAGGAATTTGGGCAAAGCGTGCCGTGGAAATGAATTCCAATCAGTAGAGCTTTGCGTGCGCGCTGCAATTTTTTTCCATCACCACTAGGAGGGAGTCTCGTCAGTAATATTTTCGTTTTTTCAAAAAACAACCATATCTCGGTGCTTTCAGTAAGTGACCCCAAAATTTAGAACTAGACACCCCCAGCATTCCGAACAAACCCCTTCATTCAAAAAGGAACTAACCCATCTAATCCCCCAATGATACCACCAATGTGAGTGAGTGCCTAGATCTTCTGTCCATAAACCCTATGATACCTCCAATGTGAGTGAGCGCCTAGATCTTCTGTCCATAAATAGTCTAGCACTGAGAACTCCTTGCCACGTCTGTACAATTTCAATTTTTTCGATATTTTGTCTGGTCCCCTTCTAATAGTTCAAAAGTACAATAGTAAACAAATATATATTTATTATTGTGGACATTTTTCTCTAAACTTGCTTTTGTCTAAGTATTTCGTTTCGTTAAAGCGCTTTGACACTCCTTGATTCTGGTCTGCGTCATGTAAAATTATTGAATAAATGATAACAGATTTTTCTTCCATCAATTTTTAGGACCATTAGTGTATTTTGTATTATTGTCATACGTTATTATCATTATTAATACAAGTGTTATTAGCATTAATATTAATAATGTTAATACCATTGCTGCATTCCTATATTAATTACATGTATTATACATTTTTAATATTATTTAGGTTGTGATTATTATTTTGTTTTTTGTTTATGTAATTTTAGAAATTAAATGGCTTACAGTGTTAGTTTCACTACTTATTTGCGTTTTCCTCATTTTTATTATAACTATTTTTGGTTTTAATAGTTTTGTGAACAGGAGTGTTCATTTATTGATGTAATTACTGCTGTGAGGTGTGTATCATTATTATAAATATTACTGTACATTATTATGAAAAGCTTTAAATGTTACTAATTGTCACATTTAATATTGTTCTGGTTATTTACAATTAGGTATTTTCCATAGTGAATAATGCTATTATTGTGGATCCAAGCGACATGAGCATCGTTTTCCCTGTGCTGTTTCCCCTTGGAGGTGTGCCTAAAACAAAAGGGTCAAAGGTCACCTCGTCGCCCCACGATAACAGTAAGTACTAGGTGCTTCCCGTCAACCAAACACTCCTGCAAGTAAGTGCAAAACATATTAATAATGAACTAAGAGTGTGCTCAAACTAATCCTGCAAATAAATTAATACATAAATAAAATCAATTAATTAATAAATAACCCGCCCAATATATATATATTAGAGAAGGGAAAATAGTTATATGCACCTTTGAGTAGACTGTGTAAAGATTTTTTTAAACCCATTTTATATATTAACATCGGATGTGCCACTTTCTGTGAATTCCACATGTTGGCAGAAAAGGAAACTGAGGGAGGCATAGAGTGGAGGAAATGTGCCCAAGATAACGCCGTGCGTCAAAGCGAGGATTGGGGGAAGCAGGGACATCGTCTCAGGTCTCCTGTTTCACTAAATCACATCTCGTAGTTGCTAACTGAGTGATTCATCTGTCTCCGCAGTGTGAAAGTAATTCATTCAGGGAAGTTTGTATTACAGAGTAGGACACTGGGATAGCTCCGTCTTTTGAGCGCATGTGGCAGAGATCATTACACAGGGATAAACACTAGCATCTGTGTTGCAGATTATATTAATGTCATATATAATAATGATTACACTCTTAAGGAGAAATGCGTCATGTGCGGAGTTACCAAAGTTTACTGCCAAAGTAAAAAAATAAAAACAACACCGAGATTTTTTTTTTTTGCTATTGTCTATTTTCATTTGTCTCGGTTGTATTCAGTTCATTACCTCTCGTCTTCCTCCTGTCTGCCCAGCCTCCCGTGTGGCCCCGCGGCTGGTGTTCCCGAAGAAATGGCGGGAGTGGGTCTGCAGCCTCGGACGCCTGGGCCCAGCCTCGCTCCGTCCCGCTCTCACCCTCGTGCGCATCTCCCGCGCCGCCGGATGACCATCCTTCCTCGCCCTCCGCTTCATCTCTCTCCCTTCCCCATCACTGCAGCCAAACGCTTCCCTAATCGGATTACTTCCTGGCCGGGGTCCCACCCCTCGCAGAGGGCGCTGCGTCCTGGCCGCTGATGGCTTCCTCGCATTGCTGGGATTGTGGTTTTTACAGAAAGTGCTCGGGCACACCTTAATATGAACGGCGGAATCACAAGGAGCTCGACCGAGGTTTTATTATGAGTGGAGAGAACCTCTGCTGTGTGTGGGCGGAGGGTGGCACCCTGGTAGGTGCACCTGCTTCCTGCACAGGTGCTCTCACCAGCAGTGCGGCAGTAACAGAAATCCGCCAGGCCTATTCCTGATGAAGTCCACGGTGCGCTATGGGCCACTAGGCAGAAACATGTCGACCACAGTCATTTAGGAGCACTTACTCTCCTATGCATTGACCATGTAATTTTTAATCATCCCCTAGGTACTCATAGCAGTAAAAGGGCACTAGAGGTACCTAGGTGATTTTTGACCCACTGTGACCTCCCCCTCCATTGAGTGTCTCCTACCCATACAGGAAGCCCACTCAACATTACAAGAATTCTTGGTGGTGGAGGAGACCTGGGGATGAAGCATGACACCTGGATAGGGGTGTGAGGGTCCTCCTTCAGTTGTTTTGAACTGCCTGTTCTGACACATACTATTGGCTGTTTTTTCCTGGGGCACCCTAAATTGGATACGCTTAAAGGTGACCCCAGTTCTAAACTTTTCACACCAGGGTTTCTGATTTGTGAACATGCCCTCATAGCTTGGGTGGGAACATCAACATTATTGTCTGATACACATTGGATTCCAATCTGAGATTTGTTCTTCCAACCTAACCATTGGCCTGTGGATGGTGCAAAGACGGTCTTTTGTTCCCAATTCGAGAAGTACTCAGACAACTCTTATATTGGAAAAAGTAAGATGCATACCTTTAGCCGCTATTAAAACAACAGGGAACCCTTCTCTTATGTAAATAAAAAGTTCACAGTGCTCTCAGTAGTGGACTCTTGATCAAAATACATCCAAAACCATTTGGAGTAGTAATCTGTGACAGAAATAATCTAACAGCATTTTTTAACATTTGTGGTAAGGCTTTATAATATCAAACCTAATATGTGTCAGAACATATTGGGGTTTATAGAAGGCTGTGAGGGTCCATCAAGTGATTGTTAGGATTTATCAGAAGTACAACACACACTGCAGAACATGACCAGTAACTCTATATCTACATGCATTCAAGGCCACCCGACGGCTTCTCTGAGTCTCTTTTTGGATAACGTTTCACCTAAATGACCCGAATATGCTAAGCCCAGCAACCTGGGTCTCAATAACATAGGTGGACTCAATTTGAATTCTGAATACAACTACCCATCTTCAAGGGCATCTTATCTTTTACTTTCAAAAAGGGCTCTACAGATGCATTTATAGTGTTCCCCTTTTCCAACCTTGCTTGACCAAGTGAATAGCCCCAGACAGTAGTTTATCCTCAGACAACTCTTTTAACAAAGCTATTTCACTAATGCCTCTCTCAGTGCTTTTCTTCAAATTGACACTACCACAAAACAATCCTCTCACTCGTCATTCTCTTCACCATTCTCATCATCTTGCAATAACCTTGATAGACAATCAGCAAACACATGTTTGTGACCCAGAAACTGCAAACTGGAACTCATTGACCTGTGACACTATTCTCCTTAATCGCACAGAATAATTTATCTGCTAACTCCGCAAAAATGTTTACAAGGAGCTTGTGATCAGTTTGTAGAATGCAACAAGTACTCCATATGAATTGCAGAATTTTCTTTATGGTCCAGGAGCAGACTAAAGCCACCTTTGTTATTACTAGATAATTGGGTTCGGTGGGTCTTAAAGATCTTGAGACAAACGCTTTAGTTCTTTTGGTTCCTGTGTACACTTGGGCTAGCATCTCTCCGGGTCCACACTGACTAGCATCAACCATTAAATTACACTGTTATGAGGGATTAAAACACTGCGCAGCTGTGGCAGGGGCAATACTAGTTTACATGTTCTAGAAGCAACATTGCTACTCATCATTTCACTGGAATGTTCTTCTTCATTAATGTTTTAGAGGCTCCAACCTATCTGCAAAATTGCGATTAATCCTGGCATAATATTCACAAACTACAAGGAAAGACATAAGATGTTCCTTGTTAGCTGGTGCATGCTTAATAGCCTCCACTAAGGCTGGTTTATGAAAAAGGCCTGTGTCAAATATGGCATGACTAAGGTGCTCAGCCTGTTTTTACGCAGAGGTATACACCCATGTCCAAGTAGGGACCACAATCCTAGTCAGTGTAAATCATACACAATCCAGATTATCCTGTGCCCACCCTCTGGTAGCTCGGCACTGAGCAGTCCGGCTTAATTTAGAAGGCAATGTGTAAAGTATTTGTGCAATGAATCATACAGTAACACAGTGTGAGAAAGTAGCCTCTTTCTAGCCTTGTTACCCCTACTTGTGGCCTGTTTGTGAGTATATGTCAGGGTGTTTTCACTGTCTCACTGGGATCCTGCTAGCCAGGGCCCAGTGCTCATAGTGAAAACCCTACGTTGTAAGTGTGGTTGTTATGTGTCACTGGGATCCTGCTAGCCAGGACCCCAGTGCTCATAAGTTTGTGGCCTATATGTATGTGTTCCCTGTGTAGTGCCTAACTGTCTCACTGAGGCTCTGCTAACCAGAACCTCAGTGGTTATGCTCTCTCTGCTTTCCAAATTTGTCACTAACAGGCTAGTGACTAAATTTACCAATTCTCATTGGCACACTGGAACACCCTTATAATTCCCTTGTATATGGTACCTAGGTACCCAGGGTATTGGGGTTCCAGGAGATCCCTATGGGCTGCAGCATTTATTTTGCCACCCATATGGAGCTCAGACAATTCTTACACAGGACTGCCACTGCAGCCTGAGTGAAATAACATCCATGTTATTCCACAGCCATTTTACACTGCACTTAAGTAACTTATAAGTTACCTATATGTCTAACCCTCACTTGGTGAAGGTTAGATGCAAAGTTACTTAGTGTGTGGGCACCCTGGCACTAGCGAAGGTGCCCCACATTGTTCATGGCAAATTCCCCAGACTTTGTGAGTGCGGGGACACCATTACACGTGTGCACTACATATAGGTCAATACCTATATGTAGAGTCACCATGGTAACTGCGAACATGGCCATGTAACATATCTAGGATCATGGAATTTTCACCAGAATACTATTCTGGTATTGGGGGGACAATTCCATGCATTCCCGGGTCTCCAGCACAGAGCCAGGGTATTGCCAAACTAACTTTCTGGGGTCTCCACTGCAGCTACTGCTGCTGCCAACCCCTCAGACAGGTTTCTGCCCCCCTGGGGCCTGGACAGCCTGGTCCCAGGAAGGCAGAACAAAGGATTTCCTCTGAGAAATAGGTGTGAAGGGCTGGGGAGGAGCAGTCTCCCCCAGCCTCTGGAAATGCTTTGATGGGCACAGATGGTGCCCTCTCTGCATAAGCCAGTCTACACCGGTTCAGGGATCCCCCCAGCCCTGCTCTGGCGCGAAAATGGACAAAGGAAAGGGGAGTGACCACTCCCCTGACCAGCACCTCCCAGGGGAGGTGCCCAGAGCTCCTCCAGTGTGTCCCAGACCTCTGCCATCTTGGATGCAGAGGTGTGAGGGCACAATGGACTGCTCTGAGTGGCCAGTGCCAGCAGATGATGTCAGAGACCCCTCCTGATAGGTGCTTACCTTTCTCAGTAGCCAATCCTCCTCTGAGCGCTATTTAGGGTCTCTCCTGTGGGCTATTCCTCAGATAACGAATGCAAGAGGCCACCAGAGTTCCTCTGCCCTTCCCTCTTCGACTTCTGCCAACTGATCCAGGACGCCTGCATAACCGCAACAAAGTAGCAAGAAGACAACCAGCAACATTGTAGTGCCTCATCCTGCCGGCTTTTTCGACTGTTTCCTGGTGGTGCATGATCTGAGGGTTGTCTGCCTTCACCCTGCACTGGAAGCCAAGAAGAAATCTCCTGTGGGTCGACGGAATCTTCCCCTGCCAACGCAGGCACCAAACTTCTGCATCACCGGTCCTCTGGGTCCCCTCTCATCCTGACGAGCATGGTCCCTGGAACACAGGGGCTGGGTCCAAGTGTCTCCCACAGCCCAAAGGCCCTTCTGTCCAAATTTGGTGGAGGTAATTCCTTGCCTCCCCACGCCAGACAGTAATCCTGTGTACTGCGTGAACTGCAGCTGCTCGGGCTTCTGTGCACTTTTGCAAGACTTCCTTCGTGCACAGCTTAGCCCAGGTCCCCAGCACTCCGTCCTGCATTGCCCAACTCGCTGAGTTGGACTCCGACGTCGTGGGACCCTCCTTTGTGACTCTGAGTTGACTGCTGTCCTCAGATCTTCTAAGTGCTTGTTCAGGTACTTCTGCGGGTGCTGCCTGCTTCTGCTGGGGCTCTCTGAGTTGCTGAGCGCCCCCTCTGTCTCTTCCTCCAAGGGGCGACCTCCTGATCCTTCCTGGGCCCCAGCAGTACCCAAAATCCTCAACCGTGACTCTTGCAACTAGCAAGGCTTGTTTGCAGTCTTTCTGCGTGGAAACAACTCAGCATCCTCCAGCACGCCGTGGGACATCTTCTGACCAAAGGAGAAGTTCCTGGCACCTTCCGTTGTTGCAGAATCTTTGGCTTCATCCACCTGGAGGCAGCCCTTTTGCACCTTCATCCGGGGTTTAGTGGGCTCCTGCCCCCCCTGGACACTTGCTTGACTCTTGGACTTGGTCCCCTTCCTTTACAGTTCCTCAGGTCCAGGAATCCGTCTTCAGAGTTTTGCTGGCAGTTGTTGTCCTTGCAGAATCCCCTATCTCGACTTTACTGGTTTCTGGGGTATTGGGTAACTTTACTCCTACTTTTCAGGGTCTTGGGGTGGGGTATCTTGGACACCCTTAGTGTTTTCTGACACTCCCAGCGACCCTCTACACACTACTCTAGGCCTGGGGTCCATTCGTGGTTCGCATTCCACTTTTGGAGTATATGGTTTGTGTTGCCCCTAGGCCTATTTCTCCCTTTTGCATTCTATTGTGATTCTACATTGTTTGCACTACTTTTCTAACTGTTACTTACCTGATTTTGGTTTGTGTGCATATAATTTGTGTATATTACTTGCATCCAAAGGGAGTGTATCCTCTGAGATGCTTTTGGCATATTGCCACTAAAATAAAGTACCTTTATTTTTAGTAACTCTGAGTATTGTGTTTTCTTATGATATAGTGCTGTATGATATAAGTGGTATAGTAGGAGCTTTGCATGTCTCCTAGTTCAGCCTAAGCTGCTCTGCTACAGCTACCTCTATCAGCCTAAGCTGCTAGAACACCTCTATTCTACTAATAAGGGATAACTGGAACTGGCACAAGGTGTAGGTACCACAAGGTACCCACTATAAGCCAGGCCAGTCTCCTACACAAGTCATTAATTTTTGGTAGTTGGTGACAGTTAGCCATATTTTTTGAGTTATAGCATGTAGGTCAACACACAACCTTACCTCCCCAGTTATTTTTTCTGCCTATCACCAATGGTGAAAGCCACAAGGATGACCTTAGGAATTCTATCACAGAGGATAATTGCTTCAAAATATCATGTACCTCCTGCATGTGAAAATAGGAATATTCTGCATAGTGTGCTTCACAGCTCTGGCATTGGGCTTAAGCATAATTGCATTGTAGAAACCTTTTAACTTGCCCACTGTCCCATCAAATACATCTTTGAATTTCTCAACAATCATCTGACTAGAAATAGCCAGGCAACAATTGACACTTGAGGTCAAACTTCATACAAAAGGTCTTCAGAGTTTGCATTCCTAGAATATTGTCTCCATCGTCTGCCACACAAATCTTACCATATGTGCTACTCTCCATGAAAGTTAGTTTAGCTCTGAAAAACATCTAATATGGTGCATTTTTTCATATGTACCTGGCCTGATGTCACTCTCTTTCAGTTTTATATCAGACCACTCATTGAGAAACAATGCTCTATCACTAATAGCAATTATAGAAACTGAGTCCACTATGAATTCAGCATTCCTATTCCGAATATTAGGTACGCAGATTGGCTAATCATCTTCCTTGCACTGAACCATATTAATTGTCCATATTAACCTCCACGTCTTCCATTTCATCCACTGAATTCACTCTCCATACACAATTGTTCTTGTCCACTCTCCCAAAATGCCATTTGACCACAGGCTTTGTAGGACAAGACATTGTACAAAGCTGTTGGTGATCATAGTCACACTTGGCCCTTTTAAAGTCTGTATAACTCTTTTAATCCTTTTTAAAAAAAACTTCTTTATTGGCATTTTGTCTGAAATCATACATTAACGGACATATAGGAGCAGTATAAGGCACAGTACATCATTGGGGGTGTTCTCATACAGGGAAATTTGTGATCCTTGTATATCTATATTATTGCAGGATAAGCCAATAAGTCTGAGTACATAACATAATATTATTACATATATTCAACATTACTATAATGCAAAAACAAAATAACCCATTTGGGCCACACAGCGTATCACATATGCTATAAGTGTAGTAGGATTCTGAGCGAGAAAACAAAGTGAGGGAGGGAGGGGATTCTACTTGCTGGGAGGGAGCCCTGGGGCTAAGGAGATATCCCCGGGTGATGGATCACTCCTATCAGGAAGTTGAGCGTAGCTATCTTAACGGTCATTCTAAAAAGCTCAAAAGTGAACATACATAGTAGTCAAAATATGAGCGGTGTAAATTGCATCGTAATATCAGGTGTCCGCTGACGGGTGTAACTTGTTAAGTAGGCGGATAGTGTAAAGATCCCATTTCATGATGGCAGTGTCTTCGCCGCGCTGCCGACAGTCATTAGCCATGGCTTTAGCTTCCGCCAAAACCCATTTGTGAGTAACTCGCAGCCAGTGATCTATTTTGGGGGAATGAGGTGCCTTCCAGTGCATGGCGATTAGGTGCTTATAGAGTACTGTCGCAATATCAGTGAATTTCAGGTAGTGTTTATTGCATTTTGTATGTGGCAATATTCCGAGAAGATAATTAAGTGGGGCCGGAGGCATATGGACCTCTACAATCTCAGATATCCGTGTCATGACTTCAGTCCAAGCCTGCAACAGTTACGGACATTCCCAACCCATGTGTATAAAAGTGGCTAGTTCAAAGTTACACCTAGGGCATCTAGGGCACGTCCCTGGGAAAAAATCTTTGAGCCGGTAGGGTGTAAGGTAAGCCTGGTGAACATAGTTAAATTGTGTACATTTCAGAAGTGCGTTACGAGAAACCTGTTTGACCTGCATGAGGGTTATATCCAACTGTGTAGTGGTGAGCTCTATATTTAGGAAGCCCTCCCATCATGCCCTGCTCTGAGATGGTTGGTAACCTTTACCATGAAACAGTGCCTTATATAGGGACGATACAGCTATGCGGTCCAAGTGATGCGTAAGAATGCACTGTAACCCTGCATGTACTAGAGGTTTAGATGTTCCTGGAGGTAACATGTAAGCAAGTTTTGCCCTGATGGCTAAGTAAGTAAGAAAGGGGGGCCCGCCCCCCCATGTCATATTGCTCTCTGAAGTCCAGAAAGGAGAGTAAGGCATTGTCATAATACAAATCGCCTAAGTGCGTCAGTCAAGCCTCCCTCCAATGGGCAGAGTTATGTATGCCCAATAGGCTACTTATGGCCAGTAGGTCCCATAAAGGTAATTCTGGTGCATAAGGAAGCGGTGTCCATCGGACGTTTATGTAACGCGTCCAGGTGAGTTTGATCTTGCATAGCAGCAGCCCAGGTCTGCAGTCCTGCCCATCCGAAGAGAACAGCCATGCCAGGAGGCTGTCATTTCGCAGACTGGCTCTTATCAAACGCACCTCTCCCGCCCTAGTATCTACTCGCCAGGGCATAGGCCATTGTAGCTGCGCTGCAGCAAGGTATAGTTCGAAATCAGGAACTCCCAGGCCTCCCTCTGAGCAAGGTCGTTGTAGGATCGTTAATGAGGTTCTCTTACGTGCCAATCCCCATACTAGGGCCATCACCAGACTCCATAGGGAATGGAAGAAGGGCCTGGGCGGAATCACTGGAAGAGCAGCAATAAGATACAGCAAACTGGAGCAGCAGCATCCTAATGATCAATTCTCACATGGGAGACAAAGGCAAGCGCATCCAAAAGTGCATAGACTGTCGTATAGATGACAATGACTGCTCATGGTTACCCCCCCAAGTCCCTGGATGTATGGAAAATATTGACTCCTAAGTAACGGAAGGAATCAAAGGCCCAGGGGAGGTGTCCTCCCAGTAACTGGTCACGGTGGTCTAGTGCCACCTTCCGCATTGGAAATATGCAGGATTTGCCCCAATTTATTTTAAGGCCTGCAACCTCTCCAAAGTGGGTAAGTAAGTCATATAAGTGTGGCAGTGTGGTGGCGTGGTCCTGTATATATATAGGAACGTCGTCGACATTTAATAAGATGACATGCCATATGGGTCCCACTACAGTGCCCCATTCCGGGCCTCGGAAGTGTAGTACTATAGCCTGTGGTTCCATGGCCAATGCAAACAGGACCGGTGATAAGAAGCAACCCTGCCGGGTGCCCCGTCCTATAGGAAAGGAACACGAGATGTAGTGGCTTATACGAACATGCGCTCTTGGATCCGTATATAGGAGCTTAACCCAGAAAGTCAGGTCCTATTCCGAAAGCTCAGAGGATTTGTTTCAAATAATCCCAACCCAGCGTATCAAACGCCTTCTCAAAATCCAATGAGACCATCACTGGTAGACCTGCCTCCCCGGTTACGGCATCCACAATATGACATAGCCGTCTGATATTGGAGTGTGTGGCCCTCCACGGGACAAAACCACTCTGGTCAACGTGAATTAGTGGACTTATTGTAGGGAGAAGCATGTTCATAAGAATTTTGCTTAAGATCTTATAATCTAGGTTTAGCATTGACAATAGCCTATGAGAGCTCACTTCTAAGGGGTCCCTACCGGGCTTCAACAGCACAACAATCAAGGCTTCTCAAAGCGATTCAGTCAATATACCACCCTGTTGCACCTCAGTGTAGACCTCAATGAGACAAGGGACTAAAGAGGACCCAAATGTCGTGTAATACTCGACAGGGAACCCATCTGTGCCATTTGCTGACTTGCCAATCTGATTTCCTCTCGTTGGAGGGCTGCTCCCACTCCTGCTGTTGCGCTATGGACAAGGTGGGAATCTACCCCGCACAAAGCCAAGCAGATAATGAGGAAGGAGAAGGAGCCTCTGGGGCAGTGTATAATTGTTCATAGTATTTAGTGAATACTCCATTAATGTCCGCCTGAGTGTTCTGGACAGTCCCTATGTGGTCAGGTACGGCTCCTGTCAGGGTCCTAGCCATCTCCATTTTCAGCAGCCATGCTAATATACACCCTGGATTGTCTCCGTCCACATGTTGGTGGGCTACATAGGATTTATAATCTAGATCATCTAGTCTATTAAGCTCTTCCCCAGTAGTGTCGGTGCTGGGCCACCAGTTTCGGATACACACTCGGTGTGGTGACCGCCTCCATAACTCTTTTTATCCTTAGTGACCATGTTCAGTGTTGCTGGTGCATGTATTGCTTATTGGTGGTTTAGTGCCCTTGAAGATGCATTGTTCAATGACTTGACAATTGCAAAAGTCCAAGACCAGAGTAGGGTTGCTGCATGCTAAAAGTACTTCTTGGAGGCTTTTTTGTGAAGCAGGGAAATATCACCTGGTCATTTGGTCCAAAACGTTTGTTGTCTCACATGTTACCAGGATTTACAAGGCAGTACCATCTTGTTCCTCTTAGTTATGGGCTTGTTGATGACATGTCAAGAACTTCTTTTTCTCTAATACTATAATCAATAAGGGTCACATAATGGTTCTCTAAATATATACCAGCCTCCACATAAATGTTTAGTATTACTGTTTGGTCCTCAGGGACATACTGTGGCAAATGGTCAAACATATTTTGCCATTCACTCCACAGGGAGATAGAATGGGAAAGTTTCTCTGTAATGTGACTTTCTCCCACTTAATTGCAATAACATGGTTGCTAAAATCCCCGAACCAACACTTTCACTTTTTCCTGGCTTCACCTGGAGACTGGAGAAGCACAAAGGAGCTTTAAAACCCTTTACATTTTCCATTCTATTCTGAGGAGTGATTGCCACCCAACATGCAGACCAATTCCTGTAAAACTAGACAGTAAAAGTAAGAGAAGGAACACAATACAAAATTCTGGAAAGCCTGTAACAGTAGTTTAGAAAAGAAAAAAAGGAGAAACAAATAGATGAATGCACACCTTTACTGCACCAGGTAAAAAGAGCTCATTTAATATGTTCATTCCAGGGACACTTCCATATAAATTGCTGACATGAATGTAGAAGCCAACATAGGTGTAGTTCATAGCGTGTACACAATCATGATACAGCTGAAATCTATGTGCGCATCGCAGAATTAGCACATAAACTCAAGATACCTTAATTGTGTATTCAATATGAGGTGCACGTCACAGCGTGGGCCAACCACAATAATTGTCAAGTTTATATGCCTGTGCATTGCAGTGTGCGTATATACCACGAGCTCAAAAGGCACCATAAATTCTAAATACGCAGTTACAGTACCATTAATGTTGTAGGCTGCGCTCACACTTTTATGGGCACATGCTAATGGAAACCAATAAGCAAATACATAACAGATAGAATACATCTAAATCTACATACATTTTCTTTGCACGCTCTCTGGGTTACACACTAAAACTGTACCCAACAAGCCAAACAAACCATCTTCCTTATTCACTTCTGTGCAATAAAATGAAAAAGTTAGCTAACAGTGAACTACACAAAATTCTTTATGAAGGACCTGGTAATTAACCACTAGGAGTAAAAAACATAATCTACATTTTTATACCAACAATGTCTGGCTTTCATTCACTTTGTAGCACAATGTTACTAAAAGTAGCAAGGTAGTCCAAAAAATAACATAGACTGTATAGGTAAAGTCTCAGAATTACTACATGAACAACTAAAAGACAGATGTATGGTCACATGACTATGTAAACCAATAAACAAATACATAACAAATCCAGTAGATAAATATGTAGTTATTGTTAGGATTCACAGAGATAGGAATTCCTCTGATTTAAACTCCCTAATAACTTTCCACCCGTTTGACGAATAAAAAAAAAAAACCTTCCAGACCTATAACATTTTCTACATTTTTAGATGATGTAATTTTTGTCAGTGAATCGTTGAGAGGGTGCAAAGGTATAAGGGAGGGTGTCCAAAAAAGTGTTTTTCCACCAACACATTTTCCACACAATATTGTATTGGACAGCGTGAAAACGGATAAACGTATTTAAATGAAGTTTGTTAGGATTATACACTATGGTAAACAATGATCCTTTATGGATGCTGAAGTTAAGTCGGATAAATAAAAATAATTATACGTTTTATATATGTAAAAAAGTTACAGAGTACCGCAGCACTTAAAATTAAAAATATATATATATATATAATAAATTAGCAAAACAAAGTAATACACTATGGTGCATATTTACAAACCCCTTGCGCCGCCTTAGCGCCATTATAGTGCCGCCAAAGCATCATTTTGATGCTAAGGCAGCGCTACAGTGGCTTTTCTGCCATGCCATATTTACAAACTGGCACAATGCTTGCATTGTGCCACTTTGTAAACCCTTGCGCCACATTATGCCTGCGTCAAACATAATGTATGCAAGGGGGGCATTCCGATGCAGAGATCCCCGAAAAAAATGGCGCAGTGAAATTTACAACACTTCACTGCACCATTTTTTCCGTCAATATTAACACTTGCTCAGAGCAGGCGTTAAAATGACGCACCCATTAAATATAGGCATCCCTGTGCATTGCTGCATTAGGTTTCCATAATTGGCCCCTGTGGTTCAGTGTTTTTGCTCAGCCCTGCTGAACTCTCTTCCCGCCAGTCTAGCACAATGGTTTTAAAAAGTTTTACATATTTATTTATTTTTACATTTTTACAGTAGAATATACTACACAATATTTTGTATTAAAACGCAAAAATGCTGATTAGGGCCTTATTATGAGTTTGGCAGTCCCACTGAGGGACCACTAAACTCGCAAAGACAACGCCACTGCCATTTCATTGGCGTTCCCCACTTCCCCGAGCGTATTACATTGTTCCCGCTGGACTGACCGGCGAGAACAGCAGCCCGGCGGAAACAGTGCTACGATATTGTTCTTGGCTCCTTTAAGGGAGCCTAGGCCCATACCATTGCACACAGAACCCTCGGAATGTGCACTGTTTGCAAAGCAGAGCGTGCGCATTCCAACAGTGCTGGGCAGGGGGGCCGCTGCACCACCCATGCCATGGAATCCCCAGATAAATGATATTGGTGGAAATTCCACCAGTGGGTTCTACCCCGAATGTCACACCTTCTAGACCCTTCCCTCTTCTATGCTTCCATTCTTCTATTCAATCCAACTAACAGACACAGCTCAAAATAACTCATTTTTACCTCTAATCGTTTTGGGGTTCTGGAGTAGCGTGTTGCTCTCCGAAAAGCACTTTGACGCCTCGTCAGTGGGAGCGCTATATACATACAATTACAATCCATTTGCAAATAAGGCTTTAAGAGAAGCCCAGCCGGGTGAGAAATTGTAAAATCATTTATTGAAACTGCGTAAAACACCGTAAAATATAATTTGACAAAATACTTGACCAAGTACCTGCTGACAACTAGCAATGGCGTAACAAAAGCTCCCGTGGTGCGGGGGTCGGGGGCCGAGCTCCGGTGCACCCAGAAGCCCCCCAGCCCAGTACACTGTACACGGGCGGCAGGCCCCTGACTGGGTCTAGGGGGCCCCCTATAGGTACTGTGCAGGCCCCCGCCCGCTTAAGTTTCGTTACGCTTTTGGCTGTGCTAGCCTCCCTCGTGCACCTCACAAACATGTTTTCCGCCAAACATACCAGAAAAAAACAATAGGAACTGAAAATCAGGTATTTGGAATCAGGGGCCGTGATGCACGCGAAGCCTGAAGACAACCCCCGGTGCCTGCAGAGACCGGCATCCCTGACTACGGAAACTGCATCAGGAGAACAACAAAGGGACCCGACACGTGGGTGGTAATCTCACTTCTGGCGTCAACAACAGCTCTGCCAAATAAGCAGCGGCGAGAGAAGAGGGGAGAAAACGTCCGATCCAAGCCAGCGAGGTCAGAGGAGTGACTATCCCCCGCCATCCCCTGTCCCACTGAACGCCGATGGCGGGAAGGGAGTTCAGCAGGGCTGAGCAAAAACACTGAACCACAGGGGCCAATTATGGAAACCTAAAACGGACTCACAGCAGAGGGCTTGTGTGCACCCACGCCTCCCAGGGACTGACCTGCAACTACTCCATGGGAGCGCTGTAATCAGAGACCCCCCCCCCCCCCCCCTCCCAGAGAGACAGGGCCTCAGGACTTCCTGACAACTGGTGGTCACCGGAGGGTCCACAGAGGTCAGTGGGTAGACCTGAAACCTAGAGCCCACTTCAGTGTCAGGCACCGGAGAGAGGCCTGCAACCACTCTATGAGATTGCTGAAATCAGAGCCCCACCATCTCCCCCCAGCGAGACAGGGCCTCAGGACTTCCTGATAACTGGTGGCCACCGGGGGTGCCACAGAGGTCAGCGTTTGGGCCAGAAACCGAGAGCCCACTTCAGTGTCAGGCACTGAGCGAGGCCTGCAACCACACAAGACCGCGGTAACCAGAGCCCCACCATCTCCCCCAGCTAGACAGGGCCTCAGGACTTCCTGACAACTGATGACCACCGGAGGTCCACAGAGGTCAGTAGGTAGACCTGAAACCTAGAGCCCACTTCAGTGTCAGGCACCAGATCCAGGCCTGCAACGGAATACATGCAGACATCGAAGTTGATGTGCTCAGCACTTCAAGCGATAGAGCTCGAACCTCAGTTTACCTGCTGAATCATCAGTGCTTAATTTGTAAATAAAAACGTGCCGGTGCCCAAAACTCTCTTCTGAAACACGCGACTTCTGCAATTAAATGTGGGAACACGGAATACTGAGGCAGCGTAATCCTGAACCTATCTCGGACCTCCTAATCCATAGTGGCTGTACACTCCCTGCCCCTTCAGATCAATCTGTCACTTTTCTGCTTTCTCCCTTTGTGACGCCTTTTCGTGTTTCTCTTCCTCTGTCTTCCCCATGTATATATGGGTTTTTGGCTCGCAGTGAATGCTTGATGCAGAAAATTAAGTGCCGGCCCTGAAAAATAAGTGCTGGTGCCACGCACCGGCAGCCACCGGCTCAAATTAAGCACTGCCGCTGATGTTCAAGGCTGGGAAGAGAAAAACTCAATTTAAATGTACTGTAAACTAAGCTTCTTGCTTTTAACACACGTTTGCTATTCAAAGCACAGTGCCAGGTGTTAACACCGCTTCCCTGCCACCGCGGATCTGTGCTTGTTTAGTGCCAAACCATTGAATACAGAAATTACATTATTGCATGTTTCTCAACTAAATCACACATTTGCAGCACCGCAATTATCGAAATGTGGGATTAGTGCAAAATGATCGGACAAACTCGAAATGAGCGTTTCATTGATCACGTGCTGACGGGTTTCTCGTTTATAAGCGGTGCAGCACGCGCATTGTCCTTTAACACGCATTATTGCGCTTTTCGAGTTCCTGTATGGTTTGAAGTCATACAATTAGGCTTACCATTGCCCTCTCATGTTCACTCATGGTAGTAACAGTTAAGACATATTTATACCGGGCATTCCACAATAAAACACGGTCTGCACTCTCACCAGACCTACTGTTTTAGGTCTTGCTTGGAAGAGGTTTACCTTCTACTGCTAGTGTGATGTATTCTCAGATAATTGGGGTTTACGCCTATATATATATGCAACTGGACACAAGAGAAGGAGTTTTTGGGGATGCAGATTGACACTCATTCTTCTGTATTCTGTATACATTATACCTGGGGTAGGCAGGCTCATTGCTGGGCCTTGAGCGTGTCTGCTTGGCTCATTGCTGGGCCTTCTGAGCATGCCTGCTTGGCTCATCGCTGGGCCTTCTGAGCGTGCCTGCTTGGCTCACTGCTGGGCCTTCCGAGCGTGTCTGCTTGGCTCATTGCTGGGCCTTCTGAGCGTGTCTGCTTGGCTCACTGCTGGGCCTTCTGAGCACGTCTGCTTGGCTCACTGCTGGGCCTCCAGAGCGTGTCTGCTTGGCTCGCTGTTGGGCCTTCTGAACACGTCTGCTTGGCTCACTGCTGGGCCTTCCGAGCGTGTCTGCTTGGCTCATTGCTGGGCCTTCAGAGCGTGTCTGCTTGGCTCACTGTTGGGCCTTCCGAGCGTGTCTGCTTGGCTCACTGCTGGGCCTTCCGAGCGTGTCTGCTTGGCTCACTGTTGGGCCTTCCGAGCGTGTCTGCTTGGCTCACTGCTGGGCCTTCCGAGCGTGTCTGCTTGGGTCATTGCTGGGCCTTCCGAGCATGTCTGCTTGGCTCATTGCTGAGCTTTCCGAGCGTTTCTGCTTGGCTCATTGTTGGGCCTTCTGAGCGTGTCTGCTTGGCACATTGTTGGGCCTTCTGAGCATATCTGCTTGGCTCACTGCTGGGCCTTCCGAGCGTGTCTGCTTGGCTCATTGCTGGGCCTTCCAAGTATGTCTGCTTGGCTCATTGTTGGGCCTTCTGAGCATAGCTGCTTGGCTCACTGCTGGGCCTTCTGAGCGTGTCTGCTTGGCTCACTGCTGGGCCTTCTGAGCGTGTCTGCTTGGCTCACTGTTGGGCCTTCTGAGCATGTCTGCGTGGCTCACTGTTGGGCTTTCCGAGCATGTCTGCTTGGCTCATTACTGAGCCTCCTGAGCATGTCTGCTTGGCTCACTGCTGGGTCTTCCGAGCGTGTCTGCGTGGCTCATTGCTGGGCCTTCTGAGCGTGTCTGCTTGGCACATTGTTGGGCCTTCTGAGCATATCTGCTTGGCTCACTGCTGGGCCTTCCGAGCGTGTCTGCTTGGCTCATTGCTGGGCCTTCCAAGTATGTCTGCTTGGCTCAATGTTGGGCCTTCTGAGCATAGCTGCTTGGCTCACTGCTGGGCCTTCTGAGCGTGTCTGCTTGGCTCACTGCTGGGCCTTCTGAGCGTGTCTGCTTGGCTCACTGTTGGGCCTTCTGAGCATGTCTGCGTGGCTCACTGTTGGGCTTTCCGAGCATGTCTGCTTGGCTCATTACTGAGCCTCCTGAGCATGTCTGCTTGGCTCACTGCTGGGTCTTCCGAGCGTGTCTGCGTGGCTCATTGCTGGGCCTTCTGAGCACGTCTGCTTGGCTCATTGTTGGGCCTTCCAAGTATGTCTGCTTGGCTCATTGTTGGGCCTTCTGAGCATAGCTGCTTGGCTCACTGCTGGGCCTTCTGAGCGTGTCTGCTTGGCTCACTGTTGGGCCTTCTGAGCATGTCTGCGTGGCTCACTGTTGGGCTTTCCGAGCATGTCTGCTTGGCTCATTGCTGAGCCTCCTGAGCATGTCTGCTTGGCTCACTGCTGGGTCTTCCGAGCGTGTCTGCGTGGCTCATTGCTGGGCCTTCTGAGCACGTCTGCTTGGCTCATTGTTGGGCCTTCCGAGCGTGTCTGCTTGGAACACTGCTGGGCCTTCTGAGCGTGTCTGCTTGGCTCACTGCTGGGCCTTCTGAGCGTGTCTGCTTGGCTCATTGCTGGGCCTTCTGAGCGTGTCTGCTTGGCTCACTGTTGGGCCTTCTGAGCGTGTCTGCTTGGCTCACTGCTGGGCCTTCTGAGCGTGTCTGCTTGGGTCACTGCTGGGCCTTCCGAGCGTGTCTGCTTGGCTCACTGTTGGGCCTTCTGAGCGTGTCTGCTTGGGTCACTGCTGGGCCTTCCGAGCGTGTCTGCTTGGCTCATTGCTGGACCTTCTGAGCGTGTCTGCTTGGCTCATTGCTGGGCCTTCCGAGCGTGTCTGCTTGGCTCATTGTTGGGCCTTCCGAGCGTGTCTGCTTGGCTCACTGCTGGGCCTTCCGAGCGTGTCTGCTTGGCTCATTGCTGGGACTTCCGAGCGTGTCTGCTTGGTTAATTGCTGGGCCTTCGGAGCGTGTCTGCTTGGCTCACTGCTGGGACTTCCGAGCGTGTCTGCTTGGCTCATTGCTGGGCCTTCGGAGCGTGTCTGCTTGGCTCACTGCTGGGACTTCCGAGCGTGTCTGCTTGGCTCACTGCTGGGCCTTCCGAGCGTGCCTGCTTGGCTCACTGCTGGGCCTCCTGAGCGTGTCTGCTTGGCTCACTGCTGGGCCTTCCGAGCGTGTCTGCTTGGCTCACTGCTGGGCCTTCCGAGCGTGCCTGCTTGGCTCACTGCTCGGCCTTCCGAGCGTGTCTGCTTGGCTCACTGCTGGGCCTTCCGAGCGTGCCTGCTTGGCTCACTGCTGGGCCTTCCGAGCGTGTCTGCTTGGCTCACTGCTGGGCCTTCCGAGCGTGCCTGCTTGTCTCACTGCTGGGCCTTCCGAGCGTGTCTGCTTGGCTCACTGCTGGGCCTTCCAAGCGTCCCTGCTTGGCTCACTGCTGGGCCTTCCGAGCGTCCCTGCTTGGCTCACTGCTGGGTCTTCTGAGCGTGTCTGATTGGCTCACTGCTGGGCCTTCCGAGCGTGCCTGCTTGGCCCACTGCTGGGCCTTCCGAGCGTGTCTGCTTGGCTCACTGCTGGGCCTTCCGATTGTGCCTGCTTGGCTCACTGCTGGGCCTTCCGAGCGTGTCTGCTTGGCTCACTGCTGGGCCTTCCGAGCGTGTCTGCTTGGCTCACTGCTGGGCCTTCCGAGCGTGTCTGCTTGGCTCACTGCTGGGCCTTCCGAGCGTGTCTGCTTGGCTCACTGCTGGGCATTCCGAGCGTGTCTGCTTGGCTCACTGCTGGGCCTTTCGAGCGTGTCTGCTTGGCTCACTGTTGGGCCTTGCGAGCGTGTCTGCTTGGCTCATTGTTGGGCCTTCCGAGCATGTCTACTTGGCTCACTGCTGGGCCTTCTGAGTGTGTCTGCTTGGCTCACTGCTGGGCCTTCTGAGCTTGTCTGCTTGGCTCACTGCTGGGCCTTCTGAGCGTGTCTGCTTGGCTCACTGCTGGGCCTTGAGCACGTCTGCTTGGCTCATTGCTGGGCCTTCTGAGCGTGTCTGCGTGGCTCATTGCTGGGCCTTGAGCGTGTCTGCTTGGCTCACTGCTGGGCCTTCTGAGCGTGTCTGCTTGGCTCATTGCTGGGCCTTGAGCGTGTCTGCTTGGCTCACTGCTGGGGCTTCAGAGCGTGTCTGCGTGGCTCACTGTTGGGCCTTCTGAGCGTGTCTTCTTGGCTCACTGTTGGGCCTTCTGAGCATGTCTGCGTGGCTCACTGTTGGGCTTTCCGAGCATGTCTGCTTGGCTCATTGCTGAGCCTCCTGAGCATGTCTGCTTGGCTCACTGCTGGGTCTTCCGAGTGTGTCTGCGTGGCTCATTGCTGGGCCTTCTGAGCACGTCTGCTTGGCTCACTGTTGGGCCTTCTGAGCGTGTCTGCTTGGCTCATTGTTGGGCCTTCAGAGCGTGTCTGCTTGGCTCACTGTTCGGCCTTCGGAGCGTGTCTGCTTGGCTCATTGTTGGGCCTTCGGAGCGTGTCTGCTTGGCTCATTGTTGGGCCTTCCGAGCATGTCTGCTTGGCTCATTGTGGGCCTTCCGAGCGTGTCTGCTTGGCTCACTGTTGGGCCTTCCGAGCGTGTCTGCTTGGCTCACTGTTGGGCCTTCCGAGCGTGCCTGCTTGGCTCACTGTTGGGCCTTCCGAGTGTGTCTGCTTGGCTCACTGCTGGGCCTTCCGAGCGTGTCTGCTTGGCTCATTGCTGGGCCTTCCGAGCGTGTCTGCTTGGATCACTGTTGGGCCTTCTGAGCGTGTCTGCTTGGCTCATTGCTGGGCCTTCCGAGCGTGTCTGCTTGGCTCACTGTTGGGCCTTCTGAGCGTGTCTGCTTGGCTCACTGCTGGGCCTTCCGAGCGTGTCTGCTTGGCTCACTGTTGGGCCTTCCGAGCGTGTCTGCTTGGCTCATTGTTGGGCCTTCCGAGCGTGTCTGCTTGGCTCATTGCTGGGGCTTCCGAGCGTGTCTGCTTGGCTCACTGCTGGGCCTTCTGAGTGTGTCTGCTTGGCTCACTGCTGGGCCTTCCGAGTATGTCTGCTTGGCTCTCTGCTTGGCTCACTGCTGGGCCTTCCGAGTATGTCTGCTTGGCTCACTGCTGGGCCTTCCGAGCATGTCTGCTTGGCTGACTGTTGGGCCTCCTGAGCATGTCTGCTTGGCTCACTGCTGGGTCTTCTGAGCGTGTCTGCTTGGCTCACTGCTGGGTCTTCTGAGCGTGTCTGCTTGGCTCACTGCTGGGTCTTCCGAGTATGTCTGCTTGGCTCATTGTTGGGCTTTCCGAACATGTCTGCTTGGCTCATTGCTGGGTCTTCTGAGTATGTCTGCTTGGCTCATTGCTGGACCTTCCGAGCATGTCTGCTTGGCTCATTGTTGGGCCTCCTGAGCATGTCTGCTTGGCTCACTGCTGGGTCTTCTGAGCGTGTCTGCTTGGCTCACTGCTGGGTCTTCCGAGCATGTCTGCTTGGCTCATTGTTGGGCCTTCCGAGCGTGTCTGCTTGGCTCACTGTTGGGCCTTCCGAGCGTGTCTGCATGGCTCATTGTTGAGCCTTCCGAGCGTGTCTGCTTGGCTCATTGTTGGGCCTTCCGAGCGTGTCTGCTTGGCTCATTGCTGGGCCTTCTGAGCGTGTCTGCTTGGCTCACTGCTGGGCCTTCTGAGCGTGTCTGCTTGGCTCATTGTTGGGCCTTCCGAGCGTGTCTGCTTGGCTCATTGCTGGGCCTTCTGAGTGTGTCTGCTTGGCTCACTGCTGGGCCTTCCGAGCGTGTCTGCTTGGCTCATTGCTGGGCCTTCCAAGTGTGTCTGCTTGGCTCATTGTTGGGCCTTCCGAGTGTGTCTGCTTGGCTCATTGTTGGGCCTTCCGAGCATGTCTGCTTGGCTCATTGCTGGGCCTTCTGAGCGTGTCTGCTTGGCTCACTGCTGGGCCTTCTGAGTGAGTCTGCTTTCATCACTGCTGGGCCTTCTGAGCGTGTCTGCTTGGCTCATTGCTGGGCCTTCAGAGCATGTCTGCTTGGCTCATTGCTGGGCCTTCTGAGCACGTCTGCTTGGCTCATTGCTGGGCCTTCTGAGCGTGTCTGCTTGGCTCACTGTTGGGCCTTCTAAGTGTGTCTGCTTGGCTCATCGCTGGGCCTTCTGAGCATGTCTGCTTGGCCCATTGTTGGGCTTTGTGAGCATGTTTGCATGGCTCATTGCTGGGCCTTCTGAGTATGTCTGCTTGGCTCATCGTTGGGCCTTCTGAGCATGTCTGCTTGGCTCACTGTTGGGCATTCTGAGCATGTCTGCTTGGCTCACTGTTGGGCATTCTGAGCATGTCTGCTTGGCTCACTGTTGGACCTTCTGAGTATGTCTGCTTGGCTAATTGTTGGGCCTTCTGAGTATGTCTGCGTGGCTCATTGTTGGGCCTTCTGAGTATGTCTGCGTGGCTCATTGTTGGGCCTTCTGAGTATGTCTGCGTGGCTCATTGTTGGGCCTTCTGAGCATGTCTGCTTGGTACTTTCATGGTGTTTTAGAATGCCAAATGGGAGTTGTTTGTAACCTTTATGAGTGAAGGACTATGGTCAATAGTGAGTGAATTCAAGGGACACTGACACACCTCACTGCGCTGCACTCAACAAACACACACCTCACTGCAATGCATTCAACGGACAATGATACACCGCACAGCACTGCACTTAAAGGGCACTGACACACCTCATTGCACACATTCACACACCTCATTGCATTCAATGGACACTAACACCCTCACTGAACTGCACTGAATAGACACTGACACACCTCACTGCACTGCATTCAACGGACACTGACACACCTCAGTGCACTGCACTCAACAGACACTCACACACCTCACTGCACTGCATTCAGTGGATACTGACACACCTTCACTGCACTGCAATCAGAAGACATTGACGCACCTCACTGCACTGTATTCAGCGGACACTGACACGCCTGACTGCACTGCACTCAACGGAGACTGACACACGTCACTGCACACCATTTAACGGACACTGACAGATCTCAGTGCACTACACTCAACAGACATTCACACACCTCATTGCACTGCATTCAGCAGATAGTGACACACTTCACTGCACTGCACTTAGAAGATACTGACACACCTCACTGCAATGCATTTAACGGACACTGACACACTTCACTGAACTGCACTCAACAGGCACTGATACTCCTCACTGCTCAGCATTCAACGGACACTGACACACCTCAGTGCCCTGCAGTCAACAGACATTCACACACCTCACTGCACTGCATTCAGTGGATACTGACATGCTTCACTGCACTGCACTTAGAAGACACTGACACACCTCACTGCATTGCATTCAACAGATACTGGCACCATCACTTCAGTGCATTGCATTCAGCGAACACTGATACACCTCACTGCACTGCACTCAGTGGACACTGACACACCTCACTGTACTGCTTTTTACAGACACTGACACACCTCACTTTACTGTATTCAGCGGAGACTGACACACCTCACTGCGCTACACTCAGTGGACACCTACACACCTCACTGCACTGCACTCAACAGACACTGACAAACTTCACTGCACTGCCCTCAACTGACACTCACACACCTAAGTACAATGCATTCAATGGACGCTGGCACACCTCACAGCACTGCACTCAGCGGACACTGACACACCTCACTGCACTGCGTTTTTGCAGAAACTGACACAGCTCATGGTACTGCAACTAGTGAACACTGACACATCTCATTGCGGCTGCACTCACTGGACATCTGCACACCTCACTGTGCTGCACTCAACAGACACTGACACACTTCACTGTGCTACACTCAACAGACACTCACGCACCTAAGCACAATACACTTAGGGGGTCATTCTGACATCGGCGGTAAAAGGCGCCTACCGCCGGTCAGAAATCCTCCATAATCCCGCCGCGGTCGCGGAAACCCGCCACGGTCATTCTGACCCGCAGAAGGCAAACCTCCGAAAATCCGACCGCCACAACAGACCGCCAGACCAGCGGTCGGCGGAAAGGTGGAGGTGACAAAACCTCCACCGTCACGCCAACAGAAATACGCCCATGCCATTACGACCCACGAATCCACGCGGCGGTCATTCAAACGCGGTATTCCATTGGCGGGACACACCGCCGCGGTCAGAATACACACAAACGAACAAAACTCAGCCACATTGGACGATTTGAATCCCACACACCTGATACACATACACACACCACTCCCACACACACAATACAATATAAAACACACACCCACATCACCCACAAACCCCTACGCTAAAAAATTCGTAAAGAAGGCAAGAGCGAGACACCAGCATCCAAAAAATAACAGCCACAGCCACTCAACACCATCACCCACACACTATCCACACACAAAACAACACACACCACCACACTCAACTCACTTAAATACACATACTCCACCCCACACATCATACACACCACCCCATGGCACCCGAAAGACAACCCCGCTTCACAGACGAAGAACTCAGGGTCATGGTGGAGGAAATCGTTCGGGTAGAGCCCCAGCTGTTCGGCACACAGATACAATACACCAGCATTGCCCGGAGGACGGAGCTATGGCAGAGGATTGTCGACAGGGTGAACGCAGTGGGACAGCACCCCAGAAATCGGGAAGACATCAGGAAGCGATGGAACGACCTACGGGGGAAGGTGCGTTCCATGGTATCCAGGCACAACATCGCCGTGCAGAAGACTGGCGGAGGACCCCCACCTCAACCCCCACAATTCACATCATGGGAGGAGGAAGTCTTGAACATCCTGCATCCTGACGGCCTCGCAGGAGTCGGCGGAGGAATGGATACTGGTAAGTTGAAGCTTCAATACTGCTTCCCCCCCACCTGCATGCCAAATCAGACCCCAACCCTCACCCCCATCCTCGAACCCCACCCTCACCCCCACCCCCATCCTCACCCCCACCCCCACCACCATCCTCACCCCCACCACCATCCTCACCCCCACCCCCAGCACACCTATTCCCCGCCAATGTCTCACCATCACAACCCACACATCCCAAAACCTAGGCCTGCATGCGTCCACTAAGCATGGACACCCATCACCAAAGCATGCCCAATGCATATACACATCCCCCCCACAAGCCACCCTCACCAAAGCCCCCACACACGAATGCCAGCACTTGGGGACACGAGAACCCACAGATACACCCATATGCCACACATTGAAACTATAACCATACCTCTATACCCCTGCAGGACCCGACCGTCAACACACCGCGGCGGAGGGGCCAGAATTCTCCACACCCCCCACCCAAGAGGCCGTCAGCGATGACAGCAGCTCTGTCGACCTGGACACCGATGACCAGCCCGGACCATCGGGGACCTCTGGACAGTCGGTTCCCCTCACACAGGCCCAGGCCACTACAGACCCTAACCCCTCTGGGAACACCAGCACAGCTCCCACCCAGCGGGCCCATGCCTCTGTCTCCAGGGCGCGTCAATCTGCGGTGTGTCTACCACTACAGGGCACCCAGGATAACCCACCACCCCAACAACAACAGGGACCTGGGGGCAGTGGTAGTGGGCACACCGGCCAGGGGGCAGAGGCCCAGGGAAACAGGGGAACTCGGAGGGCAGCTGTGCGACAGGGGGGGGAGGAGAGGCCCAGGGAACCCACTCTCCACGAGGTCCTCACCACCATCATGGGAGCATACAACCGCTCCCAGGAGACGATGGCGACGGTACTGGCCCGGTTCCAGGAGATCCAGGCACTGCAGGAGGAACACTATAGGGGGTACAGGGAGGACATCAGATCCATCAACACCACCCTGGTTACCATGGTAGGGCTGCTGCAGGACCTCGTAAACACCAGGGCGGACACTGAACAACACCCAAGGGCCCCTGCCACTAGCCTGGACCAAGAACAGCCAACCACCTCCGCCGGCGCTAGTGGACAGGAGGCCCCCGCACAGCAGCAGCCCACCAGACCCCCACCTCCTGCAGGAGAAGAACCACCCCGCAAGAGGGCCCTGAGATCTCGCAAGAAGACAGAGTAGGATGTCAAGACCCCCGCCAGCAATGGATACCACCTGATGTCATCCCACTGTCCCACATTGTCACCCTGTCCATCCTTGAACTGCCCATGCTCCATCTCTCCACAGGCCTCTGGACAATGCACCTGTGTGACTGTTACTCTGGACTCTGCCATGGACATTCCTTCACCATAGCCCCCACCCACTTGAAACCACCCATCCCATTTTGAGCACTTCAATAAACACCTATTTTGCACCAAAATATCTGGAGTCTGGCTGTGATTTCAATAGATTGTAATTGACATGACAGTGCAAATATGTCCTTGTACATGGTGAAGTCAACAAACAGCTGCCACAAAGCTGTAGTCCATGGGGAAACGAAGCACAGGACTCGTAGTGGGGACCCCAGATCTGAAATAGGGAGGGAAAAGCCAAAACTCAGTCATCATACACTGGGGCAAATAGACAGGCAGCAGAGATGCTGGAGAGTAGTTAACATTTACTAAATTATCTTTGAAATGTTACCTGTGTCCTATTGGAAGTACTGTTCAATGATTCTGTCCCTGTTGTCTGTTTCAGCCCCGTCGTCTTCCTCCTCGTCACTCTCCTCAGGTTCCACCGCTGCCACAACACCACCGTCTCGACCATCCTCCTGCAGGAAAGGCACCTGGCGGCGCAAAGCCAGGTTGTGAAGCATGCAGCAGGCCACGATGATGTGACACACCTTCTTAGGTGAGTACATTAGGGATCCACCTGTCATATGCAGGCACCTAAACCTGGCCTTTAGGAGGCCAAAGGTGCGTTCGATCACCCTCCTAGTACGCCCATGGGCCTCATTGTACCGTTCCTCTGCCCTGGTCCGGGGATTCCTTACTGGGGTCAGTAGCCACGACAGGTTGGGGTACCCAGAGTCCCCCAATAGCCATACACGGTGTCTCTGTAGCTGTTCCATCACGTAAGGGATGCTGCTATTCCTTAGGATGTAGGCGTCATGCACTGACCCTGGGAATTTGGCATTTACATGCGAGATGTACTGGTCAGCCAAACACACCACCTGGATGTTCATTGAATGGTAATTTTTTCTGTTCCTGTACACCTGCTCCCTGTCTCTTGGGGGAACCAAAGCCACATGGGTCCCATCAATGGCACCAATTACGTTGGGAATATGTCCAAGGGTGTAGAAATCACCCTTCACTGTAGCCAATTCGCCCACCTCAGGGAAAATGATGTAGCTCCTCACGGATTTCATCAGGGCAGACAACACTCTGGATAACACCTTCGAAAACATGGGCTGAGACATCCCAGAAGCAATTCCCACGGTTGTCTGAAATGACCCACTTGCCAAGAAATGGAGTACTGACATGACCTGCACCAGAGGGGGAATCCCTGTGGGTTGGCGGATGGGGGACATCAGGTCGGGCTCCAGCTGGGCACACAGTTCATGGATAGTGGCACGGTTAAGACGGTAGGTCAGGATAATGTGGCGTTCTTCCATTGTCGACAGGTCCACCAGCGGTCGGTACACGGGAGGATTCATCCGTCTCCTCGCCCAACCCAGCGGACGGTGCCTAGGAAGGACAACATGGAGCACACAGTCAAGCAACCCACAGGTACGTACTCACAGCTAGCACAGTATACGATTCTCTATGCAGTGAATGGCGTGTCTGAGTGGCTATGCAAGGCCTAGGCCTGTGTGACGCAGTTGAAATTGAGCCATGTGGGCCCTGGAAATGGCGGCTGCCTGACCTGTGAAGTGTGACAATGGGATGTGAGGTCAATGCGCTGGCGTGGCACACCGCGGCGGGCGGCGGGCGAAGACCGCGGCGCAAAGCCGCATTGGTTAACATTGAAGCCTATGGGTTTCAGGAGCCAATGGCGAAGGGCGCCGGCGGTGGCGGGACGCACCGCCGCGGTACGCACCGCCGAGGACGTGACCGCCATTTTCTATCTACTTATCCACTTGCGACTTGAACTTTCACAGGAGAGGACCTATACTGCAAGTGTTGCTGTGACCTCGGTCTGGAAGGGACAATGGCTGCTGCACCTGGGGAAAGGGCCCCTGCCTTCACTGGAGAGGAGTTGGAGAAACTCGTGGATGGGGTCCTCCCCCAGTATGCGCTACTCTACGGTCCTCCAGACCAACAAGTGAGTTTAATTCAATCTGGATTTGGGGACACTGGCTGGCTTGGGGGCCTGGCGGGGGGCCTGGCGGGGATGGGGGGCATGTTGGGCCTGGCGGGGGGCATGGCGGGGATGGGGGGCATGTTGGGCCTGGCGGGGGGCATGGCGGGGGGCCTGGCGGGGATGGGGGGCATGTTGGGCCTGGCGGGGGGCCTGGCGGGGATGGGGGGCATGTTGGGCCTGGCGGGGGGCATGGCGGGGGGCCTGGCGGGGATGGGGGGCATGTTGGGCCTGGCGGGGGGCCTGGCGGGGATGGGGGGCATGTTGGGCATGGCGGGGGGCATGGCGGGGGGCCTGGCGGGGATGGGGGGCATGTTGGGCCTGGCGGGGGGCCTGGCGGGGATGGGGGGCATGTTGGGCATGGCGGGGGGCATGGCGGGGGGCCTGGCGGGGATGGGGGGCATGTTGGGCCTGGCGGGGGGCCTGGCGGGGATGGGGGGCATGTTGGGCCTGGCGGGGGGCATGGCGGGGGGCCTGGCGGGGATGGGGGGCATGTTGGGCCTGGCGGGGGGCCTGGCGGGGGTGGGGGGCTTGTTGGGCATGGCGGGGGCATGGCGGGGGGCCTGGCGGGGATGGGGGGCATGTTGGGCCTGGCGGGGGGCTGGCGGGGATGGGGGGCATGTTGGGCATGGCGGGGGGCATGGCGGGGGGCCTGGCGGGGATGGGGGGCATGTTGGGCCTGGCGGGGGGCCTGGCGGGGATGGGGGGCATGTTGGGCCTGGCGGGGGGCATGGCGGGGGGCCTGGCGGGGATGGGGGGCATGTTGGGCCTGGCGGGGGGCCTGGCGGGGATGGGGGGCATGTTGGGCATGGCGGGGGGCATGGCGGGGGGCCTGGCGGGGATGGGGGGCATGTTGGGCCTGGCGGGGGGCCTGGCGGGGATGGGGGGCATGTTGGGCCTGGCGGGGGGCCTGGTGGGGATGGGGGGCATGTTGGGCCTGGCGGGGGGCATGGCGGGGGGCCTGGCGGGGATGGGGGGCATGTTGGGCCTGGCGGGGGGCCTGGCGGGGATGGGGGGCATGTTGGGCCTGGCGGGGGGCATGGCGGGGGGCCTGGCGGGGATGGGGGGCATGTTGGGCATGGCGGGGGGCCTGGCGGGGATGGGGGGCGTTGGGCCACTGGAAAGGAAAATGCTGACAAACTTGAACGTGGTATTTCTCCCTCCCTGTACGTGTCACATAGGTCCGCGCCCATGAGAAGATCGGGATTTGGCGTGCCATCGCCAAGGAAGTCCGGACCCTGGGGGTCCACCATCGACGGGGCACCCACTGCCGCAAGAGGTGGGAGGACATCCGCCGCGGGACCAAGAAGACCGCCGAGTCTCTGCTGGGGATGGCCTCCCAACGTAGGCGGGGTGCCTGCCGTCAACTGAGCCCCCTGATGTTCCGGATCCTGGCGGTGGCCTACCCTGAATTGGATGGGCGCGTGAGGGCAGCACAGCAGACACAAGGGGGTGAGTACAAGCATTATCTACTCTGTTGTCGCGCAGTGGAGGTGTCTGGTTGGGGGAGGATGGCTGGGGGTCCCCCTAGGCCAGGGCGATATCTGTAGGCTGGGCACCCCCGTAAGCCCCTGTGTCCCCAGCCACCACCCTCAGTAGTTTGTCAGTACAGCCATCCCTGGGCCGTGTCATCCATGGGTGCAGTTGTCAACTCTAGGCGTGTAGGGCATGTTCCACGGAATGCGTAGCGGACCCCAAGTGCGCAACTTAGTGCAGGGGGCATCTGTGTCTGTCATGTCCGCTAACTGTACCGGAGATCCATGTACTCAATATCCCTTTATTTCTCTCTCCCCCCCCCTTTTTGTTTGTCTTTCTGTGCTTGTGTGCATCAGCATCATCAGGCGGAGGAGAAGTGGCATCGGGGCAGGAGGGAGCTGCATCTCACATGGCCCAGGAGGGCCATGCCACAGAGTCAGACTGGACCAGTGAGACGGAGGGCGAGGGGAGCTCCACGACGGGGACGACTGGAGCCTGCAGCGACACTGACACGTCCTCGGAAGGGGGCTCCCTTGCGGGGGTGGCACCATCCGTGCCCCCGCCATTACAGGTACAGCCGCCACCCAGCGCACCATCTCCGCCCTCCCAGCAGCCCCTCAGCGTTCGCCCCGTGCCCGCTCTGCCAGGAAGCCGGGCATCTCCTTCGCCCCAGGCACCTCAGGCCCTGCCCCTGTTACCCCCGCTGCCCTCAGTGAGGAGGTCATTGACCTCCTCCGAACGCTCATTGTTGGGCAGACTACCCTTTTGAATGCCATCCAGGGGGTGGAGAGGGAGGTTCATCGCAGCAATGCGTACCTGGAGGGCATTCATTCGGGTCAGGCTGCCCATCAGCGATCGTTCCAGGCTCTGGCCTCAGCACTGAAGGCAGCCATTGTCCCTGTCTCCTGCCTGCCTCTACTAACTCCCTCCTCCCAGTCTCCTGTTCCTCTGCCTGTCCCACCCACACCATCAGACCAGCCTGCACACACCTCAACACCCAAGAGAAGCTCATCCAAACATAAGCACCACAGATCACGCAGACATTCACACACGCAACATTCCGATGCAGACATGCCAACAGTCACTACCACCTCTGTGACGCCCACCTCCTCGTCTCCCTCCTCCCTCCCTGTGACGTCTACACTCACACCTCCATTCACCTCACCATCAGCCAGTGTTTCCATCACCAGCACACCCTCCACTCCAGTCCGCACACGTGCAGTCACCACCCCCACTGCCATTTACACGTCCCCTGTGTCCTCTCCCACTGTGTCTGTCACCCCCTCTTCCACACCACACAAACGCAGCCACCCACCCACCCAACAGCTATCCACCTCACGACAGCCTATCCCTCCTGCACCTGCACCCAAAGACAGCAAACGTGACTCACCTACAACCACATCCTCTCCCTCCACTCCCATTCCCACTGTACCTACCACTCTCCATTGTCCCAAGAAGCTCTTCCTCGCCACTACTAACTTCTTTCCTGACCCTGAGCCCCCCCCCTCCTTCTCGTCGGGGTAAGAAGAGCACCTCAGCCACCACCAGCCCTGCAGCCCCCTTGACAAGGGTGCAGGGGTATTGGAGCCCGCCAGCCCGCATGTCTGGATCTTCGCCCAGCAGCAAGGGGACAGCCAGCCCACCCCCTGGGAAGAGGAGCAGAAGGCGGAAGGGGCGCCGCAGGAGCCCGCCTTCTACATCCCCCCCGGACACCACCCAGAGACAGTCACCAGCCACAGCTCCAAAGGGAGGAAAGGGCCACAGGCCCACGACTAAGGAGGGCAAGGGCAGCAAGTCGGAGAGGTCAGGCAGCAGGCCTGCTGCCCAGGAGGAGCCCACAACCCCCATAGCCGCTGCCCCGGGAGGAACCGGCACAGCTGCCCCGGGAGAGCCCACCACCCCCATAGCCGCTGCCCAGGGAGGACCCAGCCCAGCTGGCCAGGAGGGCCCCACCACCCACAGCCCAGGTGGGCAGTGAAGGAGCACCATCCCCGCTGCCCAGGAGGGCACCACCAGGCAATTAGCAGTTGGCCATAGACCGTCCGCCGTCTCAAGAACCGCTGAACTGGGCCCTTCAAGGCAAGGACCGCTGAACTGGGCCCCGCCGTCTCAGGAAACGCTGAACTGGGCCCTTCAGGGCAAGGACCGCTGAACTGGGCCCCGCCGTCTCAAGCACCGCTGAACTGGGCCCTTCAAGGCAAGGAGCGCTGAACTGGGCCCCGCCGTCTCAAGAACCGCTGAACTGGGCCCTTCAGGGCAAGGACCGCTGAACTGGGCCCCGCCGTCTCAAGCACCGCTGAACTGGGCCCCGCCGTCTCAAGAACCGCTCCGCTGGGCCCCGCCGTCTCAAGCACCGCTGAACTGGGCCCTTCAAGGCAAGGAGCGCTGAACTGGGCCCCGCCGTCTCAAGCACCGCTGAACTGGGCCCTTCAAGGCAAGGAGCGCTGAACTGGGCCCCGCCGTCTCAAGCACCGCTGAACTGGGCCCTTCAAGGCAAGGAGCGCTGAACTGGGCCCGCCGTCTCAAGAACTGCTGAACTGGGCCCTTCAGGGCAAGGACCGCTGAACTGGGCCCCGCCGTCTCAAGAACCGCTCCGCTGGGCCCCGCCGTCTCAAGCACCGCTCCGCTGGGCCCCGCCGTCTCAAGAACCGCTCCGCTGGGCCCCGCCGTCTCAAGCACCGCTGAACTGGGCCCTTCAAGGCAAGGAGCGCTGAACTGGGCCCCGCCGTCTCAAGCACCGCTGAACTGGGCCCCGCCGTCTCAAGAACCGCTCCGCTGGGCCCCGCCGTCTCAAGCACCGCTGAACTGGGCCCTTCAAGGCAAGGAGCGCTGAACTGGGCCCGCCGTCTCAAGCACCGCTGAACTGGGCCCTTCAAGGCAAGGAGCGCTGAACTGGGCCCCGCCGTCTCAAGCACCGCTGAACTGGGCCCCGCCGTCTCAAGAACCGCTCCGCTGGGCCCCGCCGTCTCAAGCACCGCTCCGCTGGGCCCCGCCGTCTCAAGAACCGCTCCGCTGGGCCCCGCCGTCTCAAGCACCGCTGAACTGGGCCCTTCAAGGCAAGGAGCGCTGAACTGGGCCCCGCCGTCTCAAGCACCGCTGAACTGGGCCCTTCAAGGCAAGGAGCGCTGAACTGGGCCCCGCCGTCTCAAGAACCGCTGAACTGGGCCCTTCAGGGCAAGGACCGCTGAACTGGGCCCCGCCGTCTCAAGCACCGCTGAACTGGGCCCTTCAAGGCAAGGAGCGCTGAACTGGGCCCCGCCGTCTCAAGCACCGCTGAACTGGGCCCTTCAAGGCAAGGAGCGCTGAACTGGGCCCCGCCGTCTCAAGCACCGCTGAACTGGGCCCTTCAAGGCAAGGAGCGCTCACCAGCCACAGCTCCAAAGGGAGGAAAGGGCCACAGGCCCACGACTAAGGAGGGCAAGGGCAGCAAGTCGGAGAGGTCAGGCAGCAGGCCTGCTGCCCAGGAGGAGCCCACAACCCCCATAGCCGCTGCCCCGGGAGGAACTGGCACAGCTGCCCCGGGAGAGCCCACCACCCCCATAGCCGCTGCCCAGGGAGGACCCAGCCCAGCTGGCCAGGAGGGCCCCACCACCCACAGCCCAGGTGGGCAGTGAAGGAGCACCATCCCCGCTGCCCAGGAGGGCACCACCAGGCAATTAGCAGTTGGCCATAGACCGTCCGCCGTCTCAAGAACCGCTGAACTGGGCCCTTCAAGGCAAGGACCGCTGAACTGGGCCCGCCGTCTCAGGAAACGCTGAACTGGGCCCTTCAGGGCAAGGACCGCTGAACTGGGCCCCGCCGTCTCAAGCACCGCTGAACTGGGCCCTTCAAGGCAAGGAGCGCTGAACTGGGCCCCGCCGTCTCAAGAACCGCTGAACTGGGCCCTTCAGGGCAAGGACCGCTGAACTGGGCCCCGCCGTCTCAAGCACCGCTGAACTGGGCCCCGCCGTCTCAAGAACCGCTCCGCTGGGCCCCGCCGTCTCAAGCACCGCTGAACTGGGCCCTTCAAGGCAAGGAGCGCTGAACTGGGCCCCGCCGTCTCAAGCACCGCTGAACTGGGCCCTTCAAGGCAAGGAGCGCTGAACTGGGCCCCGCCGTCTCAAGAACTGCTGAACTGGGCCCTTCAGGGCAAGGACCGTTGAACTGGGCCCCGCCGTCTCAAGCACCGCTGAACTGGGCCCCGCCATCTCAAGAACCGCTCCGCTGGGCCCCGCCGTCTCAAGCACCGCTCCGCTGGGCCCCGCCGTATCAAGAACCGCTCCGCTGGGCCCCGCCGTCTCAAGCACCGCTGAACTGGGCCCTTCAAGGCAAGGAGCGCTGAACTGGGCCCCGCCGTCTCAAGCACCGCTGAACTGGGCCCTTCAAGGCAAGGAGCGCTGAACTGGGCCCCGCCGTCTCAAGCACCGCTGAACTGGGCCCGCCGTCTCAAGAACCGCTCCGCTGGGCCCCGCCGTCTCAAGCACCGCTGAACTGGGCCCTTCAAGGCAAGGAGCGCTGAACTGGGCCCGCCGTCTCAAGCACCGCTGAACTGGGCCCTTCAAGGCAAGGAGTGCTGAACTGGGCCCCGCCGTCTCAAGCACCGCTGAACTGGGCCCCGCCGTCTCAAGAACCGCTCCGCTGGGCCCCGCCGTCTCAAGCACCGCTCCGCTGGGCCCCGCCGTCTCAAGAACCGCTCCGCTGGGCCCCGCCGTCTCAAGCACCGCTGAACTGGGCCCTTCAAGTCAAGGAGCGCTGAACTGGGCCCCGCCGTCTCAAGCACCGCTGAACTGGGCCCTTCAAGGCAAGGAGCGCTGAACAGGGCCCCGCCGTCTCAAGAACCGCTGAACTGGGCCCTTCAGGGCAAGGACCGCTGAACTGGGCCCCGCCGTCTCAAGCACCGCTGAACTGGGCCCCGCCGTCTCAAGAACCGCTCCGCTGGGCCCCGCCGTCTCAAGCACCGCTGAACTGGGCCCTTCAAGGCAAGGAGCGCTGAACTGGGCCCCGCCGTCTCAAGCACCGCTGAACTGGGCCCTTCAAGGCAAGGAGCGCTGAACTGGGCCCCGCCGTCTCAAGCACCGCTGAACTGGGCCCTTCAAGGCAAGGAGCGCTGAACTGGGCCCCGCCGTCTCAAGCACCGCTGAACTGGGCCCTTCAGGGCAAGGACCGCTGAACTGGGCCCCGCCGTCTCAGGAACCGCTGAACTGGGCCCTTCAAGGCAAGAACCGCTGGCCCTTTGGCAGACGTGGCAGGGCAGGATCTATCTCGGGCAGGGCTGCAGGATGTCCTCTGGCCAACTTGCCTCCTCCAGTGGCAGTGGGGTCTGTTATGGACTGTATGGACTGTGGCTTTGCTCTCCCCAGGATGGCCCAGTGGGCAGGCCACCCACTGTATGGACTGTATGGACTGTGGCTTTGCTCTCCCCAGGATGGCCCAGTGGGCAGGCCACCCACTGTATGGACTGTTTGGACTGTGGCTTTGCTCTCCCCAGGATGGCCCAGTGGGCAGGCCACCCACTGTATGGACTGTATGGACTGTGGCTTTGCTCTCCCCAGGATGGCCCAGTGGGCAGGCCACCCACTGTATGGACTGTATGGACTGTGGCTTTGCTCTCCCCAGGATGGCCCAGTGGGCAGGCCACCCACTGTATGGACTGTATGGACTGTGGCTTTGCTCTCCCCAGGATGGCCCAGTGGGCAGGCCACCCACTGTATGGACTGTATGGACTGTGGCTTTGCTCTCCCCAGGATGGCCCAGTGGGCAGGCCACCCACTGTATGGACTGTTTGGACTGTGGCTTTGCTCTCCCCAGGATGGGCCAGTGGTCATGGAGTCCCCTCGTGGATCTGGCGTCGTGTACTCAAGTGGCTGAGGTGCCCCCCCTTCCCTTCCCCCTGAGGTGCCTGTCCGATTTTCTTTCTGATGCCCCTGCAGTGTTCTCTCCGTGGAGTTCTTGTCGTGGGACTGGGCCTTGCCCCTTTGCACAGGACCCCTGTGATCCACGGACAGTGGTTGGACTACATTTAGTAGCTTTATATATTTTGTCTATAGTTTATTTATTTATTGCGATTACTGGTGTCCATATTTCAATATATCTGCCCGTTTATGATCTCTTCTTTTGGTCTTTGCATTATTTCGGAGGGGGGTGGTTTGTGGGTTGTGACAGTGATCTGTGGGAATGCATTGATGTGTGTGTTGTAGTGGGTGTGGGTGGGTGGGTGTGTGCCGGTAATCTTTTCCCTCCCCTGTGTCGTAGGTGCAGTACTCACCGATGTCTTCCGCGCCGCCGGGCGTGCTCCTGGTATATGAGCAGGAATAGGAGTGCGGGGATGACCTGCAACTCTGGTTCCATGCTGCCGGAATCTCGCGTGGAGTGCGTAGAGGTGAGCGTTTTCCCATTCGTAGTCTGTTTCCGCCGTGTTCTTATCGGCGGTGCTCCCGCCCCGGAAAAGGTGGCAGATTGGTGGGTCGTAATAGGGTGGGCGGTACATTGTCTGCCGCCTGGCTGTTGGCGGGAACCGCCGCGCTGTTTGTTTGTACCGCTGTGGCGGGCGGAGTGTTAAGTTGGCGGGCTGTGTTGGCGGTTCCCGCCAGGGTCAGAATTGCATATTTTAGACCGCCGGCCTGTTGGCGGCTTGGCCGCCGCTTTATCACCGACCGCCAGGGTCAGAATGAGGGCCTTAGTGGACACTGATACACCTCACTGCACTCAATGGACACTGACACACCTCACTGCAGTCAACGGACACTGACACACCTCACTGCGCAACATTCAACGGACACTGACACACCTCAGTGCACTGTGCTCAACAGACATTCACACACCTCACTGCACTGCATTCAGTGGATACTGACACACTTATGCTGCACTCACTGCACTGCACTCAGAAGACACTGACACACCTCACTGCACTGCATTCAACAGACAGTGACAGAGCTCATTGCACTGCATTCAATGAACACTGATGCGCCTCACTGCACTGGATTCAACAGACACTGCAACCAACACCTCACTGCACTGCATTCAGTGGACAATGACACACCTCACTGTATTGCCTTTCACAGACACTGACACACCTCACTTTACTGCTTTCAGTGGAGATTGACACACCTCACGGCGCTGCACTCAGTGGACACCTACACACCTCACTGCACTGCACTCTACGCAGGAAGGAAGGCGCTACCTTTCTGCACAAAAACAATCAATGGTGGCGTTTCATTCTTTCTATATGTACCCTTATTCCATCCCTGAGGTGGCGTAGGAATCCAACACATTCCCAGACTTGTAAATCTGGGAATGCGTCAGATTCCTTTGGGTTTCATGGGTGTCGCGTGGGAACACCATAAGCAACACCCTTGGAACTCCCCTTTCACACACTGTTATGCGTGAAAGGGGGCATATTTACAAGGTCATGACAAGCTGGCTTTCCGTGGCCGTGCAAATATGGGTTGGCACACTGTGCCACCGGACCATAAAAATAAATGACGCTCCTGTGGCCCAGTGTGCCGCTAGGGTCTTGTAAGTAAGGGCCTTGGTCTTCAAGTGTAGCAGTTATTAATTAAAGCTGTTCTGTAATCCCTACGTCCATTGCATTAAGCAAATCTGAAACAGAATACCCATGAGGCTCAGTATAGCAGTGACGTCAGTTTTAGCTCATTTTATTTGGTTATTTCATATGTTAGGTATGGCAAAATGATGATAAAATCAAATTATTTCTCTGTGGTTTCTCAGAAAAGCCAGACATCGGCAGTACAATGATTCATTGTAGAAGTTGTTTTTATCTATGCTTGTTTCAGTCAGAGCAACTTTAAAGGTTTTCCTTCAGATTTATGGACTTGTGGGAACAAAAAGGAAACCTTTTTTTTATTAAGAAAGGTAACTTTTGCCACCTCGTTTTCGATTGCATTGTCCAGTAATAGTTTTTTGGTATGTGAGTGGTCTTTTCCTTTTTTATTCCTCAAGGTTTCTGAGACATCAAGCTACCGAAAACTTTGGCCCAGTTCTCAAAGGCATTTACAGAGCAGTAATTGTACTTTAGGCCTCGTTAACTGACGTGCAGCACAGATCTGTGCCTATGCTTCTTCTATCCTGTATGTGCTGAGTTTTTTGCCAAGAGTGCCTAGAACTACGCACAAGTAGTCCTGCATTGTGACAAGGGAGAGGGAGGAAAATGAGTAATGTCTACTGTAAAGTGAGAGGAGGAAAGTGAAATTTAACAACTAGTGACATGTAACCACAAAAGCACACCCATAAAAAAATAAGGGCCTGATTTAGATTTTGGTGGATGGAATACTCCTTCGTAACAGTTACAAATAGCCCGTCCGCCGAACTTTAAATCCCAAAGCATATAATGGAATTTAGATTTCGGCAGACGGGCTATCCGTCACCGTTGTGGCCCTAAGTCACTTGTAATTCATTAAAATTACATTCACATTTACTCCAGTAGTACTGCAGGTCAAACAGGCTCAAATCTAATCAAGTCAAGCTGTCAGGCAAGTCACACACCACATGTGGAAAATTACAAGTACTACAGTGGAGACAGGGAATAACACTGCCAGCACCAAGGACAGCACCTATAATAAGTAATACATTAAAGGAAAAGTGATTATACAACTTTAGACATTGTATTCACCTAGACACATCCCACTGTAGAAGTATTGGAGGCGGCGCAATCTGGTTGACTGAGGCTGATCCCTAGCTAGGCAGTACTCACCACTCCCATCAAGGGTGGGTGATGATACTCACTGTATAACCTGCACTCACCCTTGGGTAGCTTGGCACAGAGCAGTCAGGCTTATCAAAGGGCAATGTGCAAAGCAATGGCACAGTAACACCACACAACAATTACGCTGAGCGTCACAAAAGAGACTTCACACATAGTGTATGTAAATCAATTTTGGATTCAACACACACATTAATTAACACAGCATGAATAATGTGTAACTCTGGACAGGAATCACCATTTGAAACAACACTAGGCACACTAGGCCCACCTGTGTTAAAACGGCATTTTCATTATGCACACATGAGACAAAATAATACATTCCCTCTCAGCACCCACATGAGGTGCCAACCTTTGCCAGCACGAGACCCACCCTAGCGAGTACCCCAACTCAATTATACACGGGCCTGGGGTGCACCCCGGTTCATAATGATAGCAGCAATATGTACATACAGAGCAAAGCAGCACTCTAAATTAGCTCTGCGGCCTGAGCTGCACAGGTAAAATCTAAGGTCAACCATGTAAGTCCTCTGGCAAGAATGAACATGTTTTGCAACACCACTGTACGGTGTTACAATCTCCCACACACTCACTCCGCACTGCCAACGATATCAGATGCCTTGTAAACTGCGCACTCAAATGCACTTGCTCCCAGCACCCTAATGTAGTGCACTGATATCCGACAGCTTAGCTGTCACTGCATTTACAGACCTCCACCTTGGACCGCAAACCCTTCCTTCACCCTCCAACTGGCCCTACTGCTCTGTCTCCCACCAGTTGAAGATGTGAACAACCTTTCCCCGCACACCGCCAGAGTCATTCTTGTTCAGGCACTCGGGGCGATATGGGGGGAAAGTAAGAGACACCAGCAGAGCAGATCATAGTCAACAAAGGGAGGTTTGTCCACCACCAGGGAAGTTCACTGAGAGGTGTCCACACCATGCCTTCTGGCATGGTCCCAGGTCTGCAAAGCATGGGGGGGATCGTTGAGGGACAGACGCCGGTCACAATGGCGCCCAGCCGAGCCAGGCACTCTAATACACAATAATTACAAAATCTCGAACCTCCCTGGGAGAAGGCGCAAAGTCTGGACTGCGATGACTTTAGAGGCCCCAGATGGTCCCGGTTGCACATGATGAGATATCAATCCACACTTCCCTGTACGGAGGCAATACGTCGGGTGCACAATGACTTGAGTCACACCGGACGATTTCGATCACCAACACAAAGTGCTTAATGTCGTACTTCCCTAAAATGAGGCACAACGTCTGGTGCACAATGGCTTGTGCTGCAACAGATAAGTTCCAATTGCACACAGAAAGTGCTCAATGTCCTGCCTCCCAGGAATGAGGCACGACGTCTGGTGCGCGATCACTTCAGCTGCGCCAGACAGTTAAACACATGAAAAGGATTCCACTCCCGTACCTCCCTGGAATGAGGCATAACATGTGATGCTCAATGACTTGAGTCGCACCAGAGACTTCCCATCACAAACACAAAGTGCTCAATGCCGTGCCTCCCTGGAATGAAGTATAACGTCTGGTGCGCAATGGTACTGCAAATCCAGAGATGCAGTATTTCTCTAGGATGACAACTAAAATCTGATAGGCTGCCTTGGAAAGGGAAATATTAGGGGAATGTGGTATTACTGCATACTATATCGTTGTAGGGCTCGCAATAACGATTTGTGTATAAAGTTCAGTTTTTTCCAAAATTGATAATAAGGCCATATTTGTATTGTGGGTGAATATGTTTTCCACTGTTAATGTCTGGAAAACATTTTGCACATAACATATCTATTTCAGTTTACCACCATCTGTGTCAGCATAAGTTGTGGTAAAGATACTTTTCTCTGAAGTCAGTCATAGAACCGATCGCAAAATAAAACACCCTCCCAGCACTCATTATTGCTATTTGTGTCCTTAATAAGATGGCCATGGAGGACAGCCATAACAGGACTATGACCAATGAGGATGCACAAAAATATCTGGAGCAAGAACTCAAACCACTGAGCTATCTTGTCATCTTGAAAGTGAAGAATGCCTGTAGGCGGCCTTACATGTTAGTTAACCAGTGCAGGGACCAAGAGCAACATAATGAGGACCTAAGAGCGTTCTTATCACCACCTACTAGGGTGTAGCTATTAGTGCAGCAGGTGTAGTGGCACCGAAGCCAAGGGGCGACAGGGTCCCACTGCTGTCCAAGTTTTTACCATCTTTCACTAGCCATGCTGAGGGGCTTTTTTCTTGCATGTAATAGGGCCAGTTGAAATCTTGCTACTTCTGTTTACAAGTTTATATTTTATCCATTTGTTATATTCAATACAATCTATGGCATTTTTGTTGGGTATTTCAATGTTTTCTAGAAAATAATTATGCATTGGTATGGTATATGTGTGAGAAGGTAGCCTCTTTCTAGCATGGTTACCCCCATTTGTGATGAACAATTGGGGTGTAATAATAGGGGAATATTGGCGCTAGGGAAACTATTTGGCCAAAGTGGCATCAAGGGTTGCCCACACAAGGGAAAACACCCATCCCTTAAAGGTTAAAAAACCCAACAAACATTAGCACAATGTGAGGCCCCCCCTTTCTCCTTTTCTTTTATCCTTATTATTGTGTTTTTTCAAAGTATACCTATTTGTAAATTAAACGTGTCAAATCTCAAGTGAGTAAAGTTCAAATAAACGCAATCTTAAATATCACGCCAATCTTTGTAAATGAAATCATAACATTGCATATCCAGAAAACTAACAATGAATAACATGATGTGAGATCTCTCCCATATTTCTTCAAAGTTTCATAAATGAGTCAAATCTCAAGTGAGTAGAGTTCAAATATACGCAGTCTTAAATATTACGCCAGTCTTAAAGGTCCCATCATATCCAAGATTTATTGAATCACATCTTCAGATTATCAGCATGCTTCATGAAGATACAGATTGAGCCAACACGTGTTTCGTCAGGGGAGAGTCCAATGGTCCCCAACGACTTCTTCAGGGCTATTCTCATATAATTTTCGAGTTACTTCAAAATTACGCAGGGTCCTTATTATGACTGTGCCGTACAAAACATCAAAATCCTTGGTTTTTAAAGTTCATGACTTGGTAGCAGTACATTTCAAGGCTCCTAGCATTTCAAGAGAAACCGATTAGTACGTTCCCGTGCTTAGGAAACGCTTGGTTGCGAGTGCGCCCATTTGTGGCCTGTTTGTCAGTGTGTTTGACTGTCACTGGGATCCTGCTAGTCAGGACCCCAGTGCTTATGCTCTCACTGTTCTCAAATTTGTCACTACATACTGGTAACCCAGCATTTCACTCCAAATTGGTATACTGGACCCCCCTTATAAGTCCCTAGTATATGGAACTTAGGTACCCTGGACATTGGGGTTCCAGGGGAACCCTATGGGCTGTAGTTTACTTTTGCCACCCATAGGGAGCCCATGCAAATGCTTTTACAGGACTGCCATTGCAGCCTGTGTGAAAAGGTGCAAGCACCCTTTCACTGCCCTTTACACTGCACCAGGTCACTTATAAGTCACATATATGTCAGGCCTTCCAATCCTGAAGGCTGGGTGCAAAGTACTGGTGTGGGAGGGCATTCCTGCACTAGCAGAGGTGCCACCACGTCATCCAGGACCATTTTCCCGGACTTCGTGAGTCCGGGGACGCCATTTTACGTGTGCACTGGACATAGGTCAATACCTACGTCAAGCTTCACAACGGTAACTCAGAATATGGCCATGTAAGATGTCTAATATCTGGGAATTGTACACCAATACTGATCCTAGTATTGGTTTTACAATTACATACACTCTCGGGGCTCCACAGTGGACCACCAGTACTGCCATACCAGCCTTCTGATGGTTTCCAGGCAGCTCCAGCTACTGCCTCATCACAGTCAGGTTTCTGCCCTCCTGTTGCTTGAGCAGCTCAAGCCCAGGAGGGCAGAACAAAGGATTTCCTTTGGGAGAGGGGTGTTACACCCTCTCCCTTTGGAAATAGGTGTTACAGGCATGGGAGGGGTAGCCTCCCAGAGCCTCTGGAAATGCTTTGAAGGGCACAATGGTGCCCTCCATGCATAATCCAGTCTACAGTGGTTCAGGGACCCCCAGTCCCTGCTCTGGTGTGAAACTGGACAAAGGAAAGGGGAGTAACCACTCCCCTGTCCAGCCCAGAGCTCCTCCAGAGTGTCCCTGGGTTTTGCCATCTGGGATTCCAAGGTGGTGGGGCACTCTGGGAGCATCTGAGTGGCCAGTGCCAGGAGGTGACATCAGAGACCCCTCCTGATAGGTGCTTAGGTGACCAATCCCTCTTTCAGGGCTATTTAGGGTCTCTCTCTTGGGTGTTTCTGCAGATTCAGATTGCAAGACTCCAGCAGGAATTCTCTGCATTGTTTACTTCATCTTCTACCGACGGAACCGCAGCTGAACCCTCCAGGAACTCTACAGACTGCAACAAAGAAGCAAAGACGACTTCTGCAACATTGTATCTTCAGCTCCTGCCAGCAACTGCAACTGTTTCCAGGTCTTGCATCCTCCGAGGACTGCCTGTTTTCAGCCTGCACAAGGAGAACCGAAGGAATCTCCCTTGGTGTGACTGAGTCACTTCCCTGCTTCAGCAGGCACCTCTCTGCAGCAATGACCGGTGACATGGGTCCCCTCTCCAGATGACGAGCGTGGATCCAGCAACACGGATGGTGGACTAAAGAGACCCCGACAGGCGCAACATCCAGTTGTCCAACTTTGGTGAAGGTAAGGGCTTGCCTCCCCAAGCAAGATAGTACCCCTGTGCACTCCGTAACTTGCAGTTGCCAAGGCTTGTGTGCAACCTTCCAAGAAGTTCTTTGTGCACAGCACAGCTTAGGTCCCCAGTGCTCCATCCTGCGATGCACAGCTTCCTAAGTGGTTCTCCGGCGGTGTGGGAATCCCTTTGTGTCGTGCTGTGTGGGCCTCGATTTGCACCTTCTTTGTCCCCGTGCTGTGGGACTCCTGTGTGAGCTGCCTAGTCTTCTTGTTGAGAGCCCCTTCTGTCTCCACCTCCAAGGTAGAGGCCACCTGGTCCTGGGCAGCGCCATTTTCCGCTAACCGCGAGCTTTGCATGTGCCAAGGCTTGTTGGTGGAATCCAGTGACGAAAACCAGACTGCAATCATCCATCCAGCGTGGGGCATCTTCTGCACCAACCAGGAACCTGCATTTGTCTTCTTGGGTGCATAACTGACTTTGTCTTCTCACTGATGGTTCTTCTTTTGCACCTTCATCCAGGTTAGCAGGGGGTCCTCTTCCCCCTGGACTCTTCAGTGCTTCTTGGACTTGGTCCCCTTCTTCCACAGGTCTTCAGGTCCAGGAATCCATCGTTGGTGTCTTGCAGTCTCCTCCGGTTCTTGCATAATCTTCTATCACAACTTCTTGGGTGTTTCAGGAAACTTACTGTGATTTACTCCTGTTTTCCTGGGTTCTGGGGTGAGTTCTATTACTTACCTTTGGTGTTTTTTTACACTCCCAGCGCCCCTCTACACACCTCACTTGCTTAGGTGGGAAACCGACTTTCGCATTCCACTATTTTAGTATATGGTTTGTGTTCCCCCTAGACCCATTGCAACCTATTGTGATTTTCACTATTTGCACTGTTTTCTAAATGTTTTTACAGCTATTTCTGCATTCCAGTGTGTATACTGTGTATGTTACTTACCTCCTAAGAGAGTATAGTCTCTAAGGTATTTTTGGCATTGTGTCACTAAAAATAAAGTACCTTTATTTTTGTAACACTGAGTATTTTCTTTCATGTGTGTGAGTACTGTGTGACTACAGTGGTATTGCAAGAGCTTTGCATGTCTCCTAGATAAGCCTTGGCTGCTCAGCTACAGCTACCCCTAGACAGACTAGCTTCTAGACACTGACTACATTTCACTAATAAGGGATAACTGGACTGGATAAGTGGACCTGGACCTGGTATAAGGTGTAAGTACCTTTGGTACCCACTACAAACCAGTGGAGTGGGAATAAGAAATACAGGGGGTCATTCCAACTCTGGCGGTCGGTGTTAAAGCGGCAGCAAACCCGCCAACAGGCAGGCGGTAAAAAAAATGAAATTCTGACCCTGGCGGGAACCGCCAACACAGCCCGCCACTTTAACACTCCGACCGCCACGGCGGGACAAACAAACAGCGCGGCGGTCACCGCCAACAGACAGGCGGCAGACAATGTACCGCCCACCCTATCACGACCCACCAATCCGCCACCTTTTCCGGTGCGGGAGCCCCGCCGATAAAAACACGGCGGAAACAGACTACGAACGGGAAAACGCTCACCTCTATACACTCCACGAGGAATCTGGACAGCATGGAACCCGAATTAAACATCCTACCAGCTATCGTCTACCTGCTCCTCTACCAGGAGCACGAACGCCGGCGCAGACGACAACGGTGAGTACTGCACCTACGACACAGGGGAGGGGGGAGGAGAAAAGGTTACGGGCACACACATACGCGACACACCCACCCCCCCACCCACCCCCCAAATCCCTACACACCAATGCAGAGCAACAAGTCAGAGTGAAACACCCCAAACCCCCCCAGAAGAATGCAAAGACAAAATAAATTGATCCTTAAAATTGAAGTATATTATAGCATATTTGAAGTTAAGTGAAATATGAAATATCTAAATAAAATATATTACAACATGAACAATATATACATAGCCCAAAAGTCCGGCACATATCGGCTACCTTCCATTGTTCGTGGGCCAATGTGCATAAACACATGGGCAAAGCCCACACACGAGACCCGATTCCATTGGAGAGAACACTGCTGGGGCATCAGATAATAAAACTACAGGCACCTCAGGGGGAAGGGAAGGGGGGCACCTCAGTCACATGAGTCCACGACGCCAGATCCACGAGGGGCCTCCATGCCCACTGTACCATCCTGGGGAGTGCAAAGCCACAGTCTCTCAAGTCTCTACAGTGGGTGGATTGCCCACTGTACCATCCTGGGGAGTGCAAAGCCACAGTCTCTCAAGTCTCTACAGTGGGTGGGTTGACCACTGTCACATCCTGGGAAGTGCAAAGCCACAGTCCATCAGGTGGATTACAGACTCCACTGGTTAGGGAGGAGGCATGTTGGCCAGAGTGCTTCGTGAAGCCCTGCCCGACACAGATCCGGCCCTGCCAATGGGCCAGCGGTGTTTGAGATGAAGGGCCCAGCGGAGCGGTGCTTGACAGGAAGGGCCCAGCGGAGCAGTTCAGAGACGGCGGTGCCCAGCGGAGCGGTGCTTGAGATGAAGGGCCCAGCGGAGCGGTGCTTGACAGGAAGGGCCCAGCGGAGCGGTGCTTGACAGGAAGGGCCCAGCGGGAGGGCCCAGCGGAGCGGTGCTTGACAGGAAGGGCCCAGCGGAGCGGTGCTTGACAGGAAGGGCCCAGCGGAGCAGTTCAGAGACGGCGGTGCCCAGCGGAGCGGTGCTTGACAGGAAGGGCCCAGCGGAGCAGTTCAGAGACGGCGGTGCCCAGCGGAGCGGTGCTTGACAGGAAGGGCCCAGCGGAGCGGTGCTTGACAGGAAGGGCCCAGCGGAGCAGTTCAGAGACGGCGGTGCCCAGCGGAGCGGTGCTTGAGATGAAGGGCCCAGCGGAGCGGTGCTTGAGATGAAGGGCCCAGCGGAGCGGTGCTTGACAGGAAGGGTCCTGTTCAGCGGTGCTTGTCACGGAGGGGCCCTGTTCAGCGGTGCTTGTCACAGTGGGGCCCTGTTCAGCGGTGCTTGTCACGGCGGTGCCCTGTTCAGCGGTGCTTGTCACGGCGGGGCCCTGTTCAGCGGTGCTTGTCACGGCGGGGCCCTGTTCAGCGGTGCTTGTCACGGCGGGGCCCTGTTCAGCGGTTCTTGAGACGGCGGGGCCCTGTTCAGCGGTGCTTGTCACGGCGGGGCCCTGTTCAGCGGTGCTTGTCACAGCGGGGCCCTGTTCAGCGGTGCTTGTCTTGTGTTCCTGGGGAACCGGATCTGGCCAATAATTCCCGCTCAGTCGCCATCTGACCTTTCGCTAGCGGGGCCCTCCTGTGCTGGAGTCCTGGGCCCGTGGGTGTCCTCCGTCACACCCGAAATGGGGCTGGTGGGGCCCTCCTGGGCAGCTCGCCTGCTGCCGGACTTGTCCGCCCTGCTGCCCTTGCCCTCCTTCGCCGAATCTCTAGGGCCCTTGCCTCCCTTTGTGGATGTGCCAGGTGACGGTGCAAGGGTAGTGTCCTTGGGGGCAGCCGTCTCAGGCCTGTCACGCCGGCCCTTCCCTTTTTTGGTTCTTTTCCCAGGGGGTGGGCTGGCTGTCCCCTTGCTGCTGGCCGATGTTCCGGCCCTAGGAGCTGGTGGACTCCAATAGCCCTGAACTATGGTCCTAGTAGGTGCAGGGCTTGTGGTGGCTGAGGTGCTGTTTGGACTCTTACAAGATGGAGGGGGTGGGTCAGGTGATGCAAAGAGGTTAATTTTGGAGAGGAAAAACTTTTTAGGAGCAATGGGAAGGGTAGGTGCAGTGGGTATGGGAGTGGAGGAAGAGGATGTGGTTGTAGGAGAGTCAAGTGTGCTGTCTATGGGTGCAGGTGCTTGTGACGGAGGCTGTCGTGAGGTGGATGGCTGTTGGGTGGGTGGCTGCCTGCGTTTGTGTGGTTTGGAAGAGGGGGTGACAGACACACTGGGAGAGGACACAGGGGATGTGTAAATGGCAGTGGGGGTGGTGACTGCACGTGTGCGGAGTGTTCTGGTGGGTGTGCTGGTGATGGACGTAGTGGCTGATGATGTTGTGCATGCATGTGTGAGTGGAGACGTCACAGGGAGGGAGGAGGGAGACGAGGAGTAGGGGGACACAGAGGAGGCAGTGGCTGTTGGCATGTCTGCATGTGGATGTTGCTTGGGTGAATGCTTGTGTGATCTGTGGTGCTTATGTCTGGATGAGCTGCCCTTTGGTGTTGATGTGTGTGCAGGCTGGTCTGTAGGTGTGTCTGGGATAGGCAGAGGAACAGGGGAGTGGGACTGGGTGGAGGGAGTTGGAGGAGGGAGGCTGGAGACAGGGACAATGGCTGCCGTCAGTGCTGAGGCCAGAGCGTTGAACGATCGCTGATGGGCAGCCTGACCCGAATGAATGCCCTCCAGGTATGCATTGCTCCGATGCACCTCCCTTTCCACCCCCTGGATGGCATTCAAAAGGGTAGACTGCCCAACAATGAGCGTCTGGAGGAGGTCAATGATCTCCGCACTGAGGGCAGCAGGGGTAACTGGGGCAGGGCCTGAGGTGCCTGGGGCGAAGGAGATGCCCGGCTTCCTGGCCGAGCGGGCACGGGGCGAACGCTGAGGGGCTGCTGTGAGGGCGGAGCTGGTGCGCTGGGTGGCGGCTGTACCTGTTGTTGCGGTGGGCACGGATGTTGCCGCCACCACAAGGGAGCTCCCTTCCGAGGACGTGTCGGTGTCGCTGTCGTCTCCACGGGTCCCCGTTGTGGTACTCCCCTCGCCCTCCGTCTCACTGGTGAACTCGGAGTCAGTTGCAGGGCCCTCCGGGGCCATGTGAGATGCAGCTCCCTCGTGCGCCGATGCCACTTCTCCTCCGCCTGATGATGCTAATGCACACATGAACAGGAAAACCAAAAAAAAGGGGGGGATAAGAAAGAAAGACATGTTGAGTGCATGCATTGGCGGCACCGTTGGCGGAGAGGACAGACACAGAAGCCCCCTGCACTACGCCGCGCACTCGGGGTACACTACTCAATTATTGTGACTTGGCCTACAAGTCTATGGAGGACAACTGCACACATAGGTGAGCCCGGCCCATGGATAGCTGTACTTAGCACCCTACAGAGGTGGGGGGCGGGGGCACAGGGCCATGCCTAACGGAGGGGCCTAGCCTACAGAAACCGCCCTGGCCTAGAGATAGCCACAGCCCTCCTCCACCACCCAGACACCTCCACTGTGCGCTGATATAGCAGAAAGTGCTGAGACTCACCCCCTTGTGTCTGCTGTGATGTCCTCACGCACCCATCCAAATCGGGGTAGGCCACCGCCAGGATCCGGGACATCAGGGGGGTCAATTGCCGTGTGGCACCCCTCCTAGGTTGGGAGGCCATCCCCAGCAGAGCCTCGGCGGTCTTTCTGCTCCCGCGGCGGATGTCCTCCCACCTCTTGCGGCAGTGGGTGCCCCGTCTGTTGTGGACCCCCAGGGCCCGGATGTCCTTGGCGATGGCATGCCAAATGTCGATCTTCTGATGGGCGCTGACCTATGTGACATGGACAGGGTGGGAAAAGAAATATCATCACTTTTCTGCATGGTCGATGTGAGTGGCCCCCCCTCCCCAACCTTGCCATGTGGCACATGCTCTCATCTGTCGTGCGTTGTATTCCTCATTCGCTCCCCTCCCCACCATCTTACATCCACCCCACTCAACACAGGCATAGCCCATACAACGTGCTCCCTGTGTACTTACCTGTTGGTCTGGAGGACCGTAGAGTAGCGCATACTGGGGGAGGACCCCATCCACAAGTTTCTCCAATTCCTCAGATGTGAAGGCAGGGGCCCTTTCCCCAGTCGCAGCAGCCATTGTCTCTTCCAGACCGAGGTCACAGCAGCACTTGCAGTATAGGTCCTCTCCTGTGGATGATCAGGTCTCGAGTGATTAAGCAGATAGAAAATGGCGGTCACGCCCGCGGCGGTGCGTACTGCGTCCGCCGGCGCACATCGTCATTGGCTCCTGAGACCCATAGGGTTCAATGTTAACCAATGCTGCTTTGCGCCGCGATCTTCAACCGCCTACCGCCACGGTGTGCCACGCCAGCGCATTGACCTCACATCCCACTGTCACACTTCACAGGTCAGGCAGCTGCCATTTCAAGGGCCCACATGGCTTAATTTCTACAGCGTCACACAGGCCTAGGCCTTGCATTACCAATCATACAAGCCATTCAATGCATAGCGAATCGTGTACTGTGCAAGCTGTGGTTACGTACCTGTGGGTTGCTTGACTCTGTGCTCCATGTTGTCCTTCCTAGGCACCGTCCGCTGGGACTTGCGAGGAGATGGAGGAATCCTCCCGTGTACAGACCGCTGGTGGACCTGTCGACAATGGAAGAAAGACATGTCATACTGACATACAGGCTTGACAGAGCCACTATACAGGAACTGTGTGCCCAGCTGGAGCCAGACCTGATGTCCCCCATTCGCCAACCCACAGGGATTCCCCCTCTGGTGCAGGTTCTGTCAGTACTCCATTTTTTGGAAAGTGGATCATTCCAAACAACAGTGGCCATATCATCAGGGATGTCTCAGCCTATGTTTTCTAAGGTTTTGTCCAGAGTGTTGTCTGCCCTGATGAAATACATGCGGAGCTACATTGTTTTCCCTGAGGTGGGCGATTTGGCTAGAGTGAAGGGTGATTTCTATGCCCTTGGCCATATCCCCAACATCATTGGTGCCATTGATGGGACTCATGTGGCTTTGGTTCCCCCCAGTGAAAGTGAGCAGGTGTATAGGAACAGAAAAAGTTATCATTCGATGAATGTCCAGGTGGTCTGTTTGGCTGACCAGTACATCTCCCATGTAAATGCCAAGTTCCCTGGGTCCGTGCATGACGCGTACATCATGCGAAATAGCAGCATCCCTTATGTGATGGAACAGCTACAGAGACACCGTGTGTGGCTAATAGGTGACTCTGGTTACCCCAACCTGTCGTGGCTACTTACCCCAGTGAGGAATCCCAGGACAAGGGCAGAGGAACGCTACAATGAGGCCCATGGGCGAACTAGGAGGATTATAGAAAGAACCTTCGGCCTCCTGAAGGCCAGGTTTAGGTGCCTGCATATGACAGGTGGATCCCTAATGTACTCACCAAAGAAGGTGTGCCATATCATCGTGGCCTGCTGTATGCTTCACAACCTGGCTTTGCGACGCCAGGTGCCTTTCCTGCAGGAGGATGGTCCAGATGGTGGTGTTGTAGCAGCTGTGGAGCCTGTGGAGAGTGAAGAGGAGGAAGACGACGGGGACGACACAGACAACAGGGACACTGTGATACAACAGTATTTTCAGTAGCACACAGGTACGAATCAACCACGCCATTTTACATTTACTTAAAGTCTCCTGCCTCTCTACTGTCTGAGTTTCCCCCCAGTTCCTGTTAACTGAGTTGTGACTTTCCCTTCCGTTTTCAGAGCTGTGGGCCCCACTGCGTGACCTCTGCTTTGTTTGCCCATGGACTACAGCTGTGTGACAGTGGTATGTTGTCATCACAATGTGACTGAACATTATTGCACCGTTATGTCTAATACATTTGTTCAAAATACAAGCAGACTCCAGATTTTTTAAGTGCAATAAGTGATTTTATTAAAGTGCTACATTTAGGAACATGATTGTAAAACGGTGATGGATGATGGTGGAGTAATGTCCATGGCAGAGTCCAGTTTTCAGTCTCACAGGTGCATTGTCCATATGCCTGTGGAAGGATGGAGCAGGGGCAGTTCAAGGTTGGACAGGGTGACAATGTGGGACAGTGGTATGACATCAGGGGGTATCCTTTGCTGGCGGGGGTCTTGGCATCCTACTCTGTCTTCTTGTGAGATCTCAGGTGCCGCTTGCGGGGTGGTTCTTCTTCTGCAGGAGGTGGGGTTCTGGTGGCCTGTCGTTGTGTGGGGGCCTCCTGTCCACTAGCGCCGGCGGAGGTGGTAGGCTGTTCCTGGTCCAGGCTAGTGACAGGGGCCCTTTGTGGTGCCACATGGTCCCGCAATGTGGTGACTATCTGGTTAAGGGCCACGACGATGGTCCCCATTGCGGAACTAATGTTCCTCAGTTCCTCTCTGAACCCCATGTACTGTTCCTCCTGCAGTACCTGGATCTCCTGGAACCTGGCCAGTACCGTAGCCATCGTCTCCTGGGAGCGGTGGTATGCTCCCATGATGGAGGAGAGGGCCTCTTGGAGAGTCGGTTCCCTGGGCCTGTCCCCCCCCTGTCGCACAGCAGCCCTCCCAGTTCCCCTGTTTCCCTGGGCCTCTGTCCCCTGGACGGTGTGCCCACTACCACTGCCCCCAGGTCCCTGTTGTTGTTGGGGTGGTGGGTCAACCTGGGTGCCCTGTAGTGGTGGACACACCGCTGATTGACGTGTCCTGGAGACAGAGGCATGGGCCCGCTGGGTGGGAGCTGTGCTGGTGTTCCCAGAGGGGGTTAGGTCTGGTGTAGCCTGTGGCTGTCTGTGGGGAACCGACTGTCCCGACGTCCCCGATGGGCCGGGCTGGTCATCTGGGTCCAGGGAGACAGAGCTGCTGTCATCACTGGGGGCCTCTTCTGGGGGTGGGATGGACATCTCTGGACCCTCCGTGGTGGTGTGGTGGCGTTCGGGTCCTGCAGGGGTATAAGAGTATGGTTATTGCTTCTGTGTGTGGCATTTCGTGTAATGGGTGGGTGGCCGTGTACCCCAGTGCTGGCATTCCCTTGTGGGGACTTTTGTGACGGTGGCTTGTGGGGGTGATGGGTGTGTGCAGTGGGCATGCTTTGGTGATGGGTGTCCATACTTTGGGGACGCATGCAGGGCTAGGTTTTGGGATGGGTGGGTTGTGATGGTGAGCCATTTGCAAGGAGTTGGTGTGATGGGGGTGGGGGTGAGGGTGGGGGTATGATTTGGCATGCAGGTGGGGTGGGGGGAATGAAGTAGTGGAGATTTGCCTTACCAGAGTCCATTCCTCCACCTACTCCTGCGAGGCCCTCAGGATGCAGGATGTGCAAGACTTCCTCCTCCCATGCTGTGAATTCTGGGGAAGTAGGTGGGGGTCCGCCGCCAGTCCGCTGTACCGCAATGTTGTGCCTTGATACCATGGAATGCACCTTCCCCCGTAGGTCGTTCCACCGCTTCCTGATGTCGTCCCGATTGCGTGGATGCTGTCCCACAGCGTTGACCCTGTCCACTATTCTGCTCCATAGCTCCATCTTCCTGGCAATGGTGGTGTGCTGCACCTGTGCACCGAAGAGCTGGGGCTCTACACAAACTATTTCCTCCACCATGACCCTGAGTTCTGCGTCAGAGAACCTGGGGTGTCTTTGGGGTGCCATGGGGTGGTGTGGATGAGGTGAGGGGTGGTGTATGTGTTGTAGAGTGTGGTGAGTGTGGTGGTGTATGGTGTTTTGTGCGTGGAAATTGTGTGGGTGATGTTGTGATTTGCCTCTGTGTGATGGTCTACTCTATGCTGTGCTGTCTCTCTCTGTCCTTCAGTCGCAATTGTGGTCGTAAGGGGTTGTGGGTGATGTGGGTGTGTGTTTTATATTTAATTGGGTGTGTGGGAGTGGTGTGTGTATGTGTCTCAGGTGTGTGTATTTTGATTTGTCCAATGTGGTAGTGTTTTGTAAAGGTGTGTGTATTTTGAGCGCAGCGGTGTGTACTGCCAATGGAATACCGCGGTTGAAAGACCGCTGCGGGGATTTGTGGGTCGGAATGGCATGGGCGTATTTCTGTTGGCGTGACGGTGGAGGTTTGGTCATCGCCTGTTTTGCGCTGCCCGTTGGTGTGGCGGACTTTTGTGGATGTCGAGTTTTTGGCGGTTTGCCAGTTGCGGGTCAGAATGACCGTGGCGGTTTACCGCGACCGCGGCGGTGTTATGGCGGTCTTCTGACCGGCGGTAAGCGCCTTTTACCGCCGAGGTCAGAATGGCCCCCACAATCTCCCTTTACCCTTTCACCGACAAAGTCCTGGGAAAAGCCATCAACCGACAACTCACAAAAAATCTGGAACAGAACCTTCTCCTAGACCTGCAAATCTGGATTCTGCATCAACCACAGCACCAAGACTGCCTTGATGGGTGCCACCGATGACATCAGAGCCCTCCTCAACCAGGGAGAAACAGTTGCTCTGATCCTCCTCGATTACTCAGATCTGGCCAACACAAGAACCAACTTCCACAGGTGCATGACGAGCATCACCAACTGGATGAAGGACAACTGGCTGAAGTTCAATAAGGACAAAAAGGAAGTGCTGTTCTTTGGCAACACCACCACCCCTTGGAATGACTCCTGGTGGCCCTCGGAACTAGGACCATCACCGACTCACTGACCACGTCAGAATCCTCTGCACAATCCTGGACAGCAAAGTGACCATGAAATCCCAGATCATCCCAGTCGCCTCTGCCTGCTTTTGCATAGTTCACATGCTACGAGTCTTCAAATGACTCTCCTGAATGCCAGACTTACTGTCACTCAGGTCATAATCACCAGCTAATTGGACTACAGCAACGCACTCCACACTGGGATCACCACACACCTTCTGCAGAGACTGCAGGCCACACAGAAGTGAGTTGCCAGATTATTTATCATTGACCTCCCCAGATGGACCCACATCACCTCCCACCTCAGTAAAGTCCACTGGCTCCCCCTACAGAAGGGATGTCAAATCAAGCTGATGATCCATGCCTACAAAGCACTGCATAAACAAGGATCAGCCTACATCAACCGTCGCCTGAACTTCCACCACCCTACCAGGCAACTACGCTCTGCCTCCCCCTCACTCACCCGCACCCCACGCATCCATCGATGCAACAGTGGAGGACACTTCTTCTCTGACCTTGGGGCGAAATACCAGAATAACCTCCCTCTCCAGCTACGAACCTCCAGCTCTCTACTGGAGTTCCAGAGAACACTCAAGAACTGGCTGTTTGACTGAGTTACCTGAACCATCATGACCCTCAAGCACCTGGATACCCTCTCGGGTGATTAGTCGCACCATATAAATCCACTTGATTGATTGATTGAATGTCTGCAGAGTCCAACACTTTCCCTACTGGTGCTTAGACTGGAGTGGAGATAGTAAATCTAACCCTTCCGAAGTCTAATACTTCCCTTACTGTTGCTTAGAATGGAGTTGGAATAAAAAATATATCTCCTCGGAAGTTCAGGACTTTCTCTACTGTTGCTTGGGATAGAGTGGCACTAGTAAATCTCACATCTCCGAAGTACAACACTTTCCTTAGTATTGCTTAGGCTGGAATCGGAATAGTAAATCTAACCCCTCCGGAACCCAGCACTTTCTCTACTGTTGCTTAGGCTTGAGTGGGGATAAAAATATAAACGCTCCAAAGTCAAACACTTTCTCTACTGGTATTTGGAGTGGAGTGAAAATAGTAAATGTAACACCTTCACAGTCCAACAATTTCCCTAATGTTGGTTAGACTGGAGTTGAAATCTATCTGCTCGGAAGTTTAAAATTCTCTGCTGTTTCTTAGACTGCAAAGGGAATAGTAAATTGAATCATTCTGAAGTCCAAAACTCTCCTTAACTTTGCATGCACTGGAGTAGGAATAGAAAATCTAACCCTTCTGAAGTCCAACAGTTTCCCAGTTGTTGCTTAGACAGGAGTGGGTGTAGCTAATCTAATTCCCCCGAAGTCCACGCCTTACCTACTACGCTTAAATTGCAGTAGGAATAGTAAATTAGACACCTCTGAACTACAGCAGTTTTCCTAACATTACTTACTGTGAATTTTTATTACTTTTAATATTGTTCTTTAATTGTATTTGTTTTATAAATATTTTGTTTTTTACGTCTGTTTTATTTTTAATATTTTTCTTTTTATATTCATTATATTAGTTTGATTATTACTTTTGATGTAAATGTATATAATTTTGTATTTATGTTTTGCGACTGTTAATATTATTTTTGCAAACTGTTTAGATTCTTCAAATATTATTTAATTTTAAATATGTGTACATTATTTCTATATTTATTGTACAGTATTAAATAAAACTAATTTTATGGGGTTTTTAAAATTTAAATTAGGTTAAATGTTTTGTTGGCTATATATATTCATTTACACTTTATTTTACTGTTAATATTAATAATAAATGTATTTAAGAATTGTTTATATATTGATATAGTTTATAAAAATATCTCTCTATATATCTATGTATACATAGATATGCATATACCTTACATACATGTACAAATATATTAAGTAAATATTTAGAACTATTTATTTAACATTATATTATTTTACTTAATTAACTATTTTTAATGAAATAATTTGAAATTGATATTTATTTAAAAACAAATGGTATTTTACCTGTTGCTATTCGATATTCTCTTCCACAATATTTTTTACACAAAATATTGGTTGCTCTGATTATAAATATAGTAACACGATAATATGGCAAATTATATTTTTGACACAATGCATATGTCACTCAATTTATGTACACCTATTTTGTCAGACAACACCTTTTGTACGTCTGATGGAGGCACAAAATACTTGTCTCTGCCTTGGTATTGTTTTAAGGAAAGATCCCCTTTGGGTTGGTCAGCATATTCATAGCAGGACTTATCAATTATCCTTCTAGAAAGATGACCCTTTGGTGAGGCCTTCTTTGATGCCAAAATTGCTGCAGAAAAAAACTGGGAGTTCAAAGGTAATGCAAAATGCTTTATCTTCCATTGAGTAGTCCACTTCCTGAAAGTGGTTTCAATGATTCCAACATGTGACACACCATTGCCTTGGTGGCGTTAGGAGCCACCTTTCAAGATGGCAGCAGAGCTCATGAGCACAGGAGCACCACTGCCAGCAGATGGCCATTTGGCCATTCAAAGATGGTGGTCATGGTTGACAACCTGATTTTAGTGGAGAATGGATCATCCCAGTGCAAAAAAGGGCTCTATGGACAGGGACACTGGATGGAGGACACAGGCAAAGGCCATGCACTGTAACTAGAATCTGTTGGACATGGTCATCCATAGCACACATTGGGTTCTGGTGGATGGCGACTAGACACAAGGCATAGCAACTGCAAAGCAGAATGGGTAGCCAGAGTCCATTGTGCATGGTGAAAGTCCATATGCAGCAGATTCTGTTGCCAAAGGGACTTTACACAGTGCACGATAACAAGTCGTTGTCTCCTCCCACAGCTCAGTGCTGCCCTCCAAAGGCCATGTGCAGTGGGGTCTGGTGATAGAGGAACTGGGTGTAATGTGTGATGTCCCTAAAGATTCCCGCGTACGGAGTCCACTGGTCATAACGTCCACAGGCTTTGGTTACCAGTACTGGCCTTTGGCTGAGCCCTATTGTCAGGGAATTAGGGTAGTAAGCCCAATGCTTGCCTTGGACAGCACAGTGTCACCTTGGTTTTGTGCCTGGTGCACTCACCATCTTTTTCAGATGAGCCCTTTGGGTATGCCCTTCATCTGTTACCAGTGTCCTTAAGATGCAAGTTCTGGCTTGCAGTGAGACCCTGCGCCCATGCTATGCAGTTACCTTCCCTTCTCCAGGGCACACTCCATCTCACCGGGCAAGGCGTCAGTCCCTGCAGGTTCCAGGCAAAGCCCACTAGCAAATGCCTTTGGACAGGTCCTCTACTCTGCACTTGGCCTCCATAGATCTGTGGGCTTCACATTTCTACTTGCTCAGCGGACTCTGGGTGTAAAGACCAGGCACTCTGGCATGGCCTGCACTGATCAGCCCTTTGCTTGTGTTTCATTTGACATGTCCTTGCACAGTGGGCTCCTGGTGCAGGGCTTTGCCATGAGTCAGCACCCCTTTCACCATAGAAAGTTTAATTATGGCAATGAATACATGATATGCAATGTCATCAGTGATGTTACTGATGTGGTCATTTGTGATGTCATTTGTGACAACATGTGTGACGTCATGAGCAATATTTGCAGAGTTATGGTTGCATATCTCACTACACCTGCCTTTTTGCAGGGACTTAAATATTTTCAATCAAAACCATAACATCCCTTGAAATATGTTTTAGAGTACTTTGTACAACACACATTTGCTCTGTGGCCTGAGTAGGCCATGTAGGCTACTCACAATGAGCTCTAAGGAGAGGGGACTGGATGCAGTGAACCCCAAAAAAGCCACGTCTTGCGCCCAGTTCACGCTGCACACATCTGAAGGCCATATGCACCTAGATCGTATTTGGCCATGGGCCAAAGTATATTATTAAAAACAACACTTTAATAAAATGAAACTATAGTTCTTTGCTCAGATTAAAAATAAATAATGTTTGCTATAAGACCTAAAACCTAAGCACCCCAACCCCCAACCCACCCCTTAAACCTAAACCCTGACCCTCCTCCCCCCTAAACCCTAATCACCCCCAGCCCCCCACCCCACCCCAAAAACTAAAAAAACTAAAAAATACCCTGAGTCCCCACCCGCCCCTAAAACCTAAACACCCCAACCTCCCAACCCACCCCTTAAACCTAAACCCTGACTCCCCCTCCCCCCGAACCCTTATCACCCCGAGTCACCCTAACCCCCCCAAAAAAACAGCCCCAGTCCCAGCCCAACTTACCTCCTCCTTCACCGCGTCGACTACGACTCCCTTCTTCTGTACCTTAACCACGCATATACGTGGATCAGACATGCGTGGTTAAGGTACCAAAACCAGGAAGTTGTGGAAAACAAAAGCGTTGTTTCGCTTTCGTTTTTCACGACTTCGTGGTTTCAGAGTCGTTGTTCCAGGTGTTTCCCCTTATGTTGCGTTCTTAAGTGTGTTTTCCATTCTCAGAATGCATTGTTATGTGGGCCTTTGCAGCTGTGGGTGACCAGTGTTGCCATTTATCAAAGCATCTTCCCATATCTTCCTCTTCTTCCCTGGACATTGCAAGCTACATACCTGTTTTTAGCAGGGCTAAATCCAGTCTCTTCTTTGTAACCCTTCTCCCTTCATCCCTGCTCCCATAATGCTTTTGGCCAGATGGTGTGCACAGCATGAACACTTTTGAAAGCTGTGTGTAGTGAAAGTGGTTCTTAAGGATAGACATGGCAAATTGGACCAGAGAAGATGTGTGGACAGAAGAATTCCTCAGAATATGTGTGATAGAAATGATTAAAAGTATGTGGGGCAGGTGGGACTTTTACTGATGTGTTGAGTAGGATGTATGTAGCACAGTGGCATAACAAAGGCACCCACAGCCCCCACCTTTGACCCGAGGTCCAGGAAGCCGTCTCAGCACAGCACCTGGCCAGAGTGAGCCCGGGGGGGGGCTCCATATTCTTTGCAGGGTGTCCCTTCCAGTTTTGTTACGCCACTGATGTAGCACTTACACAGTGAACTACACTATCAAGGAGGAAACCACCCATATACTACTAGAACTTTACTCATGCTAAGAACTGCCAATGACAGCTGTTCCTTTTATCTGGTCGCTGGCCAAAGGAGTTCATAATAGGCCAGATATACAAAGGAATTTAGCAATTGCAAAATCTCCTTTATTTTTTAGTGTACTAACCCCATTTTACGATTTGGAAAAGTTGTTCCACATTACAAAATAGGGTTGCCAACCCATACTGAATCGCAAGGGCTTGTAAGGGGTGTTTCTTTCAAATTGCAAGTCCATATGGTATGCATAAATGGTTTACAGCTGTATTACAAAACATTGATCAGTTATCGACTCCCAAGATGGAATGGTGACTGATTCACAAAGGGGAAGTGGCTCCATTTGGACCACTCTCCCTTTGGGAATCAGTCTGACAGCCCTGGGGGCAGCAGACAGTGGTCACACCGCCTACTCTCACTTAAGCTTTCCAAGTAGGAAAGTTTTTTTTTTAAGCAGCACTGATTTCTTTAAGAAACTTGGGGGGTTATTACAACTTTGGAGGAGGTGTTAATCCGTCCCAAAAGTGACGGTAAAGTGACGGATATACCACCAGCCGTATTACGAGTCCATTATATTCTATGGAACTCGTAATACGGCTGGTGGTATATCCGTCACTTTACCGTCACTTTTGGGACGGATTAACACCTCCTCCAAAGTTGTAATAACCCCCTTGGTCTGGTTTAATAAAACAAAATATGTTTAGAATGCAATCTCAGGGATGGTGGTCTGCTGTCCCTCGTAGGCCACCATCCCTCAGATTATAGCCAATTGCAGGGCATTGACATTTGTGACCTGCTTAATGAATATTAATTAGGCAGGTAGTTCTGCAAAACCCTGCGATTCCTTAATTTGAGAACAGACCTATTTGTAGTTTGCTAAATAAAATACTGGCCATATAAATTTGGTGCGTAATTTGTGACCTCTTTTTGAAACCAGGAGTTTAGTACATCTGGTCCAATGCCTGCTATATAGGCTAAGCAGTGAAGTTTCTTTGCTATTTGGGACTGGTCACATAGTACAAAACCTCTGCAAATTAGACAGCAGTCAGGCAAACACCAATGTTTTAAAGACTAAACAAAGATTTTGACATATTGCTGTACAAACACAGTGTGAAAATACTCGTTACAGGGGTAGTTTGTTGGTAGATAAGCATATGGAACAAACAACCTAATCAAAAGGTAAATTGTAAAAAAACCAAAAAACCTGCCAGACCAATTTGCCTGACTGAGCTTTGGAAGCAAATGAAAAGCTACATCCTAAATTAAAGCGGGAGCTGTGAAGAAAGCTTCAGCTTCCACCCACAGAGGGCGCCATTTCCTCTCTGAGCTGCCAGCCGGACCTGTCAGGTGCTTCCTGTGCTCTCCTTGCGCCCAGGGTGTCACGTGACCCCCCTCGTGCTCACACTTGCTCAGGAGCACGTGCACCAGGACAGCCCTGACACTCCTCTCTCTGCTGTGGAAATGGGGGCTCTTGACGTGCCCCCTGTGAAGGTGATCTTTCAGAAGAGAGCACGAAAACAGCGCAGTCACACGCCAGTGAGCCTCTCGCATCTCACCTTCCGCGGCCAGGCCCCATCACCGGGGCGACGGTGTGACTTTTGGAGGCTGCATGCCTCATTTAGCCCCAGTAATAGCCTAATTGAGCTGGAAAAATGCAAGAGCAGGAGCGTGATTGAAAAAAATAAAAAAAAGTGCAGCTCAGAAGTGCTGGTTACAGGCTTTGGGAAAATTGGACAGAGGCACCGATGAGTCAGATAAAAAACCGAAGGCTTGCAGCGCCCTGGCATGAGGGCACCTCCACGATGTCACTGGCATGTCCCGCGGTGGGCAATGTCCCAAGGTGGGCTTCAGGAGGTGGCAACAGGAGCAAAGTGTTCTGAGCTGCTGCATGCGAGAGTTCCATTCCAAGTACGACCTTTGACCTGGAAGTGGAGGCGAGGGAACACTTTCTGACACATGTAACTACAGACTGCTTGAGGCTGAAACACAGGCCTGCCAAGTGGGCCCATCCAATGAGGGCTACCTTTAGCCAGTCCTGGTTTTACAACAAGCAGCACTAAACATGCTGTGACTACAAGTCCCAGCATGCTTAGGGGCATATATATGATAGGCTTGTGCCACCAGAGGGTCACTTCTTTTGGCGCTCTGGTGGTGCACGTCCCTTCCTGCATAAAAACAACCCTGCATGCAACGCAGACACCCTTGCGCCATGGTGCCATGGAGCCTGCATTGGCGCTAGGCAGCTAATTGTACGCACAGCAGGGGGAAAGGGCAGACATGAGCAGTATTTCATGATACAGTGCCTTCCTGCTCTTTCACATTGGCGTAAGACAGGCAGCAACAAGTCTTGCGGCGCTGCCCTACGCCAATTCGCCATCAATATGGGTCTTAGCGTTAGCAGAAAAATCAGACTGGCTGAAATTCACCCACTGACCTGTCACCAATGACACCTATGGTCAAGCTTACACCTAAATGAGGGCCAGAAACCCTTAAAGGAAACTGTTGGGACTGAACTGCAGGTGCTGGTGAGGTCTTTCGAAAGGATGTGGAGGGAGGGCCTTGTACCAACTGGCCTTGGTGATGACCCACCCCAGCCTTTAAAACTGTTGCACCCAGATTTACAGCCTAAAAGAAACACGTGGAGAACATAGTCTAGCCTGGCCCTATAAAAGTCTGAGAGAGTTGAGGGGGAGTCAGTTACTCGTATGAAAGAGACTGATATGTGAGTGAGTCTGCCCCAGCCCTACCTGCCTTTGGGGCATGCATGCCTCCAATGAGATCTGCACATTTCCTCATAGGCCGTTTCAGCTCAGGTTGCCTTTATCATGTGAACAGTGGGTGGTATTTAATTGTGTTTGCTTTTTTTGCTGTACCCGTCTGATTTTGATACCACATACAACCTTGAGGCTTCACTAGCACAGTGTCATTAGTCACTCTTTTGTGGACTCAGTCACTTTTTTCTCTAGAAATAAAAAGTTGCCCAGAAGCATCATTAAAGAGAAATGAGAATTTGCTACGAGTGGCGCGTGCATCATGTGCGCAGTGACGTGTGATCATAAGCCGTTCCGCCTGAATTATGCGGCAACGGAGGACCAAATAATGAGGCAGAGTTCACTATATTATGTAACAAGGCAAATTATGCAGCATAATTCAGCACTTTTTCTGCAAACAGTATTATTCGGAAAGTTTAACACATATTAGTGGAAACTGTCTAGGAAACCATTTGAACTCATTAGTAGGAGTTTAACACTTAAATACAGCATTCAGCAAAGGAACAGTGATTTTTTTTTTTGCAAAGACTCCACTAAGAGATGTGTGAAATATTTTTTTAAAATTATACAAAATGTTGGGAACTATTATGTTATAATAAGTGTACATTTTCATATTATGAAGTAAAATTTGGGACTCCTTGAGCGAAAAGTTGTGGTGAAGGAGTACATTGTGTTTAAAAGTCTCTTGTAAAACCATTTGAGGCGAAAATGATTCACACAAAACATTTTCTGCTCCCCGGTCTCCGCAAGAAACTTTCTGTTCAAACCTGTCCCCTTAGTATAAACAAAAGGCCAGATTTGTCATTGGATTGTATGGTCCTTGCTTCACTCATGATGTCACAAGCGCAACGCAGTCCTTAAGTCGGCCTTTTCTGGCCCCGTGTTGCTTGGTAAAACTGGAGTAACGCAAGGCAGTGCAAGACACTCTGCGGAGGCGTTCTATGGGTGAAGCATGCGTGTTCCCACGCATCCACCCATTGATTTTAGTGCATTCCCAGATTTACCAATACTGGTAAGGCAGCAAAATGCTACGCCTTCCCAAAGGAGGTGCAACAAAGAGATTTCTTTTATTCTCTTTCTAAGTGTGCTGCAAACTGCGTTGGTGCTAAGTCGCACTGAGGGCACCAGAGCAATGAGAGAGAAGAGTGGGCAATATCTTACTATATTCTGCTCATTCCCGCCCTCTCCATTTGATGCAGGGGAGCAAGTTGTCTCACTGCATCAAAGTTTGATAAATCTGGCACCAAGTGTAGGAAACTACACACTAAACTTTTGAAATACGTCTAATTTGTGTAACATGAAAGAGCCTTCATTATCAAGCATTCACAAGGTCAAGATGGCTTCTTAGTTTATATTTTATACATTTTCTTGTGAGTATCGAGAGTCCAAATCTGTGGCGCTGTTTTTTTTTTCAATTTTAAAATGCTGATTTCTTAGTTTCTTTGTACTATTCAGTTTCCTGCAGATTTTCATTTTTTTTTCAAAATTTGCAGGTTTTATTTACATATTGGAAATTGCCTACAGAGAGAAAGTATGTAGAAGCATCTAAAACCAAAGCGGAATGAACTCATAAGAGGGAATGGTGGGGCAGCAATTAACAGGCTAGTGGCAGGGCAGGCAGTGCCTAGGGCACTCATGCATTTCATGAGTGCACACACCAATTACAGACCAGGCTACGAGTGGGCACGTGAGCAGTGATTCTTTGCAGGGAAGCTGTTGGGCCCACATCGCTCACTCGCCGGTCAGCTTCTGGCCACCATAACCAGGGACACTGGAATAATGCGATTTTGCATTTTTCACATAATTATTGATTTGCCGCATTTTCCATATAATTCATCATTCACTGCATAATCAGAGTTTAACAAAAAAAAAACAATTCTAGCTCAAACGGTTCAAAAGTCACAAAAAAATATACCCAGATGTTTGCATATATTTTTTGACAGATGTGGATTATCTATCTATCTATCTATCTATCTATCTATCTATCTATCTATCTATCTATCTATCTATCTATCTAGCTATCCTACTATCTAGCTATCTATCTACATATGTATGTGTCGGCCTATCTACTTGAAATTAGGGGTGGGTGGAATGTTTTATTCTGCCCTCGGAATTGACGACGGTCATTGTCAGAGGGTCGCCTCTCGAGTAGATTTGCTTTTGCTCTAGTAGATTTTCTACCCGAGTGGCAGCAAAATCAACTTATGGTGCTATTTGTGCAGATTTTTCAGCACTTCTCACGATCTCTCTTTTTATGTAACTCTGTGGGATTCTGTGGAATGAAATTCCACGAGTTCCGCCAACCTCAACTTCTCTTGTTTAAATCTCTCTTTGGATGTATGTGTAGATATGTATCAATATATGTATGTTTAGATATAGGTATATACAGACATACAAAGTCATCATCAAAATTCTTTATTCAGCTGTACACCATAAAAGCACATAAACCTAATACACCATGCTGAAGACACAGTGTATACATAAATAAATTAAATAATGGCAACAATATGGAATCATTGATGCACAGCCCCCATAAATGCCCTCAGACAATGCATACAAGGTCAGGTTTACACATTTTAAGCAAACAACCCTCCTCTACAATGAATGGCGGTTAGACAAATTCATGCATGTGGCAAGGTGCAGTGTCTGTTTTTTTCTGTCCTCTCCTGTAGCACATCCAGCATCTGTGGTGGTGGGGCACAAAGGATGCAGGACAAATAGAACTGATGCACGGTCCCATCTGGGCCCCATCTTGGTACCACCCTAACTGTTAAGTTCCATTTTCACTCTCAACATTTGAAGAATTGACCACTGAGACAGCCCTAAAATAGACTAATTTCAACACTTCAGGCATTGAAGTACATTACCTCCGCTTCTTAAAAGGTAAGTGAAGCATTGAAAACCTGCTGTTGGCACTGCAATTCTTGTATCCTATATTATACGTAGGGCAGACAGGAAGCAGTGCTTCATCTGTACACTTCCTGTTATAAGAATTGTTTCATGACTTCCTGTCATGTGACAAGATGCCCTTCCTGTGAGGGCTATGCATGTTCTCTTATGATCCCTTATGAGTGTTGATATTAGCAGGAGTGGCTCCTTCGCTATGGCAAAGGAACATCACCTCACTGGCTGTGCAATAGATTTTTTTATTTTTCTATTTCTGGCACAGCCAGCAGTGCAGGGCGGGGCTGGGCGAGGGTAGGTGGGGGGGGGGTTGAGAGTGCGCCTAAGTGCGCATGTGTGTTTGGCCCGATGTCTGTGTTTAACAGCTGGGCTGGAGAAACTGCACAGACCCCAGGGCTGTGTCGGAGCGGCAGTCACAGCCACTGAGACCAATCCTGGCGCTGCTTTCATACAAGGTTTTGCATGAAAGCAACACCAGGATTGCTTGGGAGCCTGAGCTGGTGTCCAAGCAGTGAATGCTGGGACACCAGAAGAAGAGGAGCAGGAGGCGGCAGGGACGGAGGCGAGGTAAGTTATTTTTATTGATTTTGACCTTGTCTCCATCCCCCCTGTTCCTCTCATTGCGTTATGCGGCAGCCGCCGCTGGATAATAGCCCCTCTAGCCAGACCTAAAAATGGAGCTCTGGGACAGAGTTAAAGAAAGAGTATAATTCTGTCCACCTCTAAACTTTATGAAATTACAAAAGTTATGTAAGCTTGAATCGCGGCCTTAGATCCACATCCTGTGATTCTGGGCAATCACTTAATATCGCCCTGTGCTGACGCAGAAGGAGTGTATCCTTTTTGGTGTCTTTAGGGTACACACTAACTTGAAAAATCTGCAAGTTAATGCATGTTTGCTGAGAGCAGAGCTCGCAAACACCTATCAGTAATTGCCTCTTTGTATTTCTAGTCATGATACAACCCTAGTTCTCTGGTAAAACACTGTAATGACCTCGGTCCAACTTTGCGCTATATAAAACCGCACCAAAAAAAATGAAAGCTTAGGTCTGTTTGAAGCACCTACTTACCTACTGTTTTGATTTGGTAGCTGATTCTGCTTAATGCAGCCCCATTAAAAATATAAAAATTGATGTAATGGGCAGAGTTGACAAACGTGATAAATAACCTGGCTTGAGGGACTGTGGTGAACAGCTCTTTTTATATGAATGAAAATAGAGGAAGTTGTTGGTTAACGGAAACTCGCGAGCAGTTTGTTGGAGCAGCTTCGTTAAACCCAACAGGTTACTATTTGGTCATGAAACAAACACATCCCTTCCTCCCCCCTCTGGGCTGGGCCTGTGGGAAGCCATTCAGCGACACCTTGTGTGGAACGACGGGTGCCAAAAATAGCTTGGTCACAAGGTCACTCGTTTACACGGGTTGGCAGGGCTGAGTGTATGCCAGACCTCACGTTGGACGCAATTGGTAACCATGCCAATGTGCGCTGGAAGGAAAACGGAACCTCCCTGCGCTGGCATCAGTCGATGGCAGTCACCACGCTCCAAATCACCAGCTTCGGCGGCCATGTTTTGTACATCATGAGGTGGGCAGGCCCAAGTGGCGGCGACGTGGTGGCCAGCAAGAAGGGTTCATGAACGCCACCCATTAGTGCTACCATAAGCAAGCTGTCAGCTTTGTCGTAGGGTGACCAGATTTTGAGAACAAAAAAAACGGGACTGGATCAGACATAGAGATAGGACTAAATGTCCTTTTAGGTCACAGGGCATCTTATATACAAAGATATAAATAAATAAATAAATATATATATATATATATATATATATATCTATATATATTCCTGAAGATTTGTCATCCGGCGCCAAAGATCTAGGAAAGTAAAAAAACACTGTTTCTGTAGAAACTAGGTCCTAGCTATAAGTATCTACTGGCAACTACCAGTAGATATATATATATATATATATATATATATATATATATATATATACACACACACCACCAGTAGATTTATATATATATACGTATATATATATAATATATATATACATATATATATATAATATATATATACATATATATATATATATATACACACCCACATAGGTATAAATTTATAATATATATTGAAAGAGGGATTGTGTGTGTATATATATATATTTTGTTAATTTTTTTCACATTCCCTATCAATTTCTATGAAGAGCTCCAGGATCGCTGCTGGTGTGCCTGGCCTTGACGTATGGGCTCTGGAGAACTGATTCACGCCTCATTAAATCCTGCTGTGCTACTTGAATGAGGCGAGGCAGCACGGCAGGAGAGTCTAAACAGCCGTCCTTCTGAACCTGCTTTCTAAGAGAGGGCCATGGATCTCGTTTAGGGGACGCCAGGGGTTGCAACTGTGACCTCTGGTTGCCCTTTGTGACTCCTGGAACTGTCTTAGCGACCCTGGGCCTCAGAGGTGGAGCAATTAGTGCCAAAACACAGTGGTGGCTCGCATTACCAGTGTCAGGCTCCAGCTTCTGTTTCTGCTCTTCTTCTATTACATTAATTGTAATTAATAATCTATCATTCACTATTAATGTGATTTAAAAAAAAGTGCAGCAGCAGGGTCTGGAATGGAACCTTCACTTGCATCGTAGGTAATACATTAAAATACTTTTCAGTATATGTTATGTGAGTGCATGTGCGTGAGGCAATTTGGTTGATAGAGCGTGTGAATGTGTGAGTATGTATGTTAGTATGTGGGATAGAGTGTGTGTGTGTGAAAGTGAGTGAGAAAGTATAGGTGAGTGAGAGTAAGGGTGAGCAATAGAGTGCAAATGAGTGTGTTAGAGAGAGAAAGAGTGCATGTATTATGATGTCTTTAGTGTTAAGGCCATGTGACATCACTTCCTGTGACATCATTAGGGTCAAAGGGTGTGTGATGTCACTTCCACTACCCCTGGCATTGTGGTGAATGAACACCAATGGGGAGGGCCGGTTGAAATGTGAGCCTATACAACACTGTGATGAATGTGTAGGTTCACTCGACCTTCCAGTAAAAACCAGGACATTTTATTGGTTTTAAAAGAAAGTGTCGGGACGCTGTGACAGTTCTTCAAAAACCGGGACTGTCCAGGCTAATCCAGGACATTGGGTCACTTGTAGCTGCTTAAGTTTCAATGAGTAAACTTCAGCAGATACTTCAAAAATTCCAGTCAGCGGCAGTGCTTTAAGTGAGCAGGTACTGCCTGGTACTGAGTAACAGCACTTCTAATTTTGAAAGGGACAACACAGCTATAAGACATTCAATGGGAGAGTATCAGCGCTTCTCAGGAGCAAGTAGGTACTCTGTAGAGTGAGTACCAGCACTTCTATATTTTATTTGAAGCACTGGTCAGCTGGCACTGCCCATGACAAATTCACCCTAAGTGCCATCTTCTTTTCCAACCTATCAGTCATGCCGCTGGTCAGTGTGTTGAACAACGTCTTCTTCCTGCAGGTCCTGGTGGAAATTCTTCCAGTGACTCTTGCACAGTTTGCTTTGATGCACAACAGAGATGTTCAAAGGCACTGGCAAAGTGCACACTTGTCCAGGGACACCATCTTCCAAGGGGCCTACACCACCTTTCAAGGGGCACCGTTCCAAGGGGCCTACACCACCTTCATGGGGCCCCATGGAAAAGTGTTTTTTTAATCTATATATATCACCTCTGTGTACTTCTTTGTTTCAGCTACCTTTGCCCTGCCCACCTTTCTCCACCCAGTCCCATCCTAAGGATTTTTGGGACACTGGGCAAGGCTCATTTCAGTTGTTTTTGTGTGACCCCATTTTGTAAAGTTTAAATATAATTGAACATTGTTTGGCATCATGCAGGCTTGAATTAGTAGAAAATGTGTAATAACCTTTGAAGTTGTTCCAAATAGAAGCCCCCAAAATATGCCTTCCCGGGGCCCCAAAAATCCTTAATATGACACTGATGCACATGGTTATATTTTCTCATTTTCACTACAACATCCATGTCTGTGGGGACTTCCTGCAAAAACTCCATAGGGCACAAAAAGTTGCAGTTCTAAACTAATCTCCATGCCAAGCAATCGCCCTCACTGTCTACCAGTCAATGAATGTGCTGATGACCTACGCCTGATGCACAAAGTGCTATGTGGTTTGGCCACATCCTGTCTCTGCCGTGTGTTTCTGTCCCACCAGCTGATCAGAGACCTAATGGCGGATGGCGGCCTCCATGAAGCGGGTGACATCTGGAAAATTTGGAACGTATTTAAGGGGGGGGAATTCCTGCACGTTGAAGATTCCACTCTCTGATTCTCCCCTCCAGCAGTGACCAGATCACTTATATGTGACCCAAAACCCACATGTACCACTTCACCTGGGGCCCTTAATGGCTTTCAGATGCTTTCCTCTGGACCTGAATAAATTCCTGACCCCCCCACAAGAACATTCTGAAACAGCCTCATGGTCGTGTGGGCATCCTGAACATCAAATAAAGAATTACATACAAAATAACATTCCTTTAGGGTTCATGATGCTATAAACACTTGTTTGCCAACTTTCTCTGACTAATAAAGTAGAATTTTTGAGGTTTAAATCAGTGCTTCCCAACCTGTTGTCCGGGGACCACTGGAGGAGATCCGCGAAACCTCCACAGGGGGTCCGCGACTGCTTAGAAAATTTAATAATATTAATAGATTAGGTCCCCAGCTTTCAGTAATTACTCACTGGGGGGTGTCCTAGATTCCAATAATGATTCAGTGGGTGTCCCTGGGTTCCAGTACTGATAACATGGGGGTCCATAGAAGTCAAAAGTTTGGGAACCGCTGATTTAAATAATTTATTTGCATATCAAAGCAATAGTGCAAATGACGTTACGTGACTTTTTGTCCGGACAGTGACATCACAGGAAGTCACATGATATGGAATGGGATGCATGCTATGAACATGAACCAGAGAAGAAATCTGTTTATTTTATGTATTTATTTTTGAGTTTTATAGAGAGCACTCATGTCTGGTGACGTTCTGGTGCCAAATATATTGACAAAGATAGGAAGGGCCTGGTTAGACCTCCAAGAACCATCTTTGTAAGGCTTTTCTAAACTTCAGATAACAGGTCATGAAAGGCAAATGAAAGGGTAGGTAGTTCCAAAGAGAGGCCATCTTGAAAGAAAAAATGCAACCACGTTGACGATATTTCCTGATCCTTGGCATGCGCAGTGAAGCCCATGACCAAAACACAAGGAACGCGGGGGCTGTAACGAGTGAGACTTTGTTGTACAAAGGAAGTTCTATCCCGAAGGATCATTTTGAAACAACATAAATAAGCTAACTTTGAGCACCTTACTAACAAAGCGTCAGTAACTGTAGCAGCGGCGAATGGCATAACAAAACTTGATAGAGCCCCTCCCCCCACAAAATACAAGAAGGGGCCCTCTCCGGACTCACTCAGGAGCTCTATGGCCAGGATACTGTGATGAGGGGGCTCTCTGGAGCTCGCCCCCTCCCCACACCGCAGGAGCTGAGGGGGCCTTTGTTACACCACTGGCAGAGGCTACCAGAGCATTGCTATACCTATGAACCAGCTAGGTCTGCAGCTTCTCCAAAAAAGCTGTGGGTGATTGAGCTAAATCTAAAATGAGTTTGGATTGATAGAGCTAAATCTACAGTCTGTAGTGCACCCAGACCTGCAGTAGCCTGCTCTCTAGGTCAGTAGAGTTGCAGGTAGGTACTGCTGTTACATTATCCAGTTTTGGGATTTTCTTTTTGACAATAAAAATAGAAAATGTTTGGTGCAGGGCTGCTACATGCTGACGCAGCCCTGGATCAAACCGCGGAATGCATTGACAGGAACCACTGTGACAGCAAATCCTGCCAATGCATTATAAATGACCACATGCTTGTTGGTCGTTTATAAATGTGGCGGATGGTACGTCTGCCCAGAGGGGCGGAGTAATTTACTCCGTCCCTGTGATGTAACAACAGGCCGTCCACCAACTTAAAAATGACGCCCTCTGCCCCAAAAAAATAACTGATATCTATACCACTGGCATATGCACGCATAAGACACAGATTTTGTGTGCTTTCTACAATCATACACTCCATTTCCCAAACCTCAAAGTTCCCCAGATTGCGAAGTACAAAGTATTTTATTGTCACAAAGCCTCCAAAAACAGATGTTTTGCAATCGCGAAATACCTTTCTGAAATGTACCTCAGTCTTTTAATGAGTCTCAATGGCAGGTATCAATGGTTTGTGCCAAAATTTGCCACCGAACTATGAGCCTAATTTGGAGTTTTGCAGACGGGTTACTCCGTCACAAACATGACGTATATCCTGTCCACCGTATTACGATTCCCACAGGAAATACTAGGATAGTAATACGGCAGACTTGCGTCACATTTCTGATGGAGTAACCCCATCCACCAAATAATTCTAAATCAGGATCTATGTGTTGGGGTCGTAACTGATCTGGAAAGAGGAAGGTGTCTCTTTGGGACAGCCTTCCCTTAAGGAATCGTGGCCAGTGGCTGTAGTAAAGAAGACCACTTCATGTTCCACCACTGGTGTCTTCCCGGCACTGCAACTTTTGCTTTTGAAAAGCAGCATGTGGACACTTTCCTATTCCTGTGTTAGGAAAAATTCGTAGAGAGTCGCAAAATGTAACTTCCTTCATTAATATTAATGAGGTGGGAGGGCAAACTTACCTCAGATGGGGAGTTGCCCTCACTAGCAGTTCAAACTTCCTTCAAGTCACTGGACTGGAGAAACAGCTATTTAAGGTTCAGTCAGAAACTGTACCTCGTGAAACAAGCACAGGTAGCCAGCAGCGGTGAAACTGTACCTCACGGAACAAGCACAGGCAGCCAGCAGCGGTGAAACTGTACCTCATGGAACAAGCACAGGCAGTCGGCAAGGGTAAGACTGTGCCTCATAGAACAAGTAAAACTGTGCCACATAGAACAAGCACAGGCAGCCAGCAGCTGTGAAACTGTACCTCATGGAACAAGCAGAGGCAGCCAGCATCAGTGAAACTGTACCTCACTGAACAAAACATGCAGCCAGCAGCGGTGACACTGTACCTCACTGAACAAGCACAGGCAGCGAGCAGAAGTGACACTATACTTCATAGAACAAGCACAGGCAGCCAGCAGCGGTGACACTGTACCTCATAGAACAAGCACAGGCAGCCAGCAGCGGTGAAACTGTACCTCATGGAACAAGCACAGGCAGCCAGCAGCGGTGAAACGGTACCTCACTGAACAAGCAAAGGCAGCCAGCAGCGGTGAAGCTGTACCTCATGGAACAAGCACAGGCAGCTAGCAGCAGTGAAACTGTACGTCATTGAACAAGCAGAGGCAGCCAGCAGCGGTGAAACTGTGCCTCATGAAACAAGCACAGGCGCCAGCAGCGGTGACACTGTACCTCATGGAACAAGCACAGGCAACCAGCAGCGGTGAAACTGTACATCACTGAACAAGCACAGGCAGCCAGCAGCAGTGACACGGTACCTGATGGAACAAGCACAGGCAGCTAGCAGTGGTGACACCGTACCTCACAGAACAAGCACAGGCAGCGAGCAGCGGTGACACTGTACCTCACGGAACAAGCACAGGCAGCGAGCAGCGGTGACACTGTACCTCATGGAAGAAGCACAGGCAGTTAGCAGTGGTGACAATGTACCTCATAGAACAAGCACAGCCAGCCAGCAGCAGGGACACTGTACCTCATGGAACAAGCACAGCCAGCCAGCAGCGGGGACACTGTACCTCATAGAACAAGCACAGGCAGCCAGCAGCGGTGAAACTGTACCTCATAGAACAAGCACAGGCAGCCAGCTGCGGTGACACTGTACCTCATGGAACAAGCACAGGCAGCCAGCAGCGGTGAAACGGTACCTCACTGAACAAGCACAGGCAGCCAGCAATGGTGAAAGTGTGCCTCACGGAACAAACACAGGCAGCGGTGATACTGTACCTCATGGAACAAGCACAGGCAACAGTGATACTGTACCTCATGGAACAAGCACAGGCAGCCAGCAGCTGTGAAACTCTACCTCATGGAACAAGCACAGGCAGCTAGCAGCGGTGAAACTGTACGTCATTGAACAAGCACAGGCAGCCAGCAGCGGTGATACTGTACCTCACGGAACAAGCACAGGCAGCCAGCAGTGGTGAAACTGTACCTCATGGAACAAGCACAGGCAGCAAGCAGCAGTGAAGCTGTACCTCACTGAACAAGCGCAGGCAGCCAGCAGGGGTGACACTACCTCACGGATCAAGCACAGGCAGCCAGCAATGGGGACACTGTACCTCATAGAACAAGCACAGGCAGCCAGCAGCAGGGACACTGTACCTCATGGAACAAGCACAGGCAGCCAGCAGCGGTGAAACTGTACCTCATGGGACAAGCACAGACAGTCAGCAGCGGTGAAACTGTACTCCATAGAACATGCACAGGCAGACAGCAGCATCGACACTGTACTTCACAGAACAAACACAGGCAGCCAGCAGCGGTTACACTGTACCTCATGGAACAAGCACAGGCAGTCAGCAGCAGTGAAACTGTACCTCATGGAAGAAGCACAGGCAGCCAGCAGTGGTTAAACTGTACCTTATAGAACAAGCACAGGCATTCAGCAGCGGTGATACTATACCTCATGGAACAAGGACAGGCAGCCAACAGTAGAACAAGTTTCACTCCCAGACTAGGTGGCACCAGATCAAGCTTCACTAACACACAGCAGGCTGCACAATTAGGTTGTGTTTGGACAAAATAATGGAAACCCAAATATCGTGGGACAGAATATCGTGTCAAACATGTAGAGGACAAGAATATCGTGAAGGTCATTTTCTATGGGTTAGTAAAGTTTTACTATATATAACTCCACATATATGGGCCTTAACAATATATATATTCATGGTATGTAGATCTGGAGGTAAGACTAGTTAACTTATATTTACCTATTTGCTCTTACCTTCTGGATTTTTTTGTCCTCAATATTTTTTACACAATATTCTATCCACACGATATTTGTGTTTCCGATATTCTGAGACTGATCCCAATTAGGTGCAGCATCTTGTCTCAACTACACAGAGCAGATAGAAAGTCACTGTGCAAGGTTCACTAACACATCACAGGCTGCACAAGTAGACGCATGATGTATTGTGTCTCACACGGAGAGCAGGGTCTACAGATAGGAAGTCACTGTGCAAGCTTCACTAACGCAGCACAGGCTGCACAGGTAGACGCATGATGTATTGTGTCTCACACGGAGAGCAGGGTCTACAGATAGGAAGTCACCGTGCAAGCTTCGCTAACACACAGCGGAGGCTGCACAAGTAGACACAGCATGTCTTGTGTCTCCCACACAAAGCAGGGTCTGCAGATAGGAAGTCACCGTGCAAGCTTCGCTAGCACACAGCGGAGGCTGCACAAGTAGACGCAGCATGTCTTGTGTCTCACACGGAGAGCAGGGTCTACAGATAGGAAGTCACCGTGCAAGCTTCACTAACGCACAGCAGAGGCCGCACAAGTAGACACAGCATGTCTTGTGTCTCACACACAGAGCAGGATCTACATATAGGAAGTCACAGTGCAAGCTTCACTAACGCAGCACAGGCTGCACAGGTAGACGCAGGATGTATTGTGTCTCACACGGAGAGCAGGGTCTACAGATAGGAAGACACAGTGCAAGCTTCGCTAGCACACAGCGGAGGCTGCACAAGTAGACACAGCATGTCTTGTGTCTCACACACAAAGCAGGGTCTGCAGATAGGAAGTCACAGTGCAAGCTTCACTAACGCAGCACAGGCTGCACAAGTAGACGCAGGATGTATTGTGTCTCACACGGAGAGCAGGGTCTACAGATAGGAAGTCACAGTGCAAGCTTCGATAGCACACAGCGGAGGCAGCACAAGTAGACGCAGCATGTCTTGTGTCTCACACACAAAGCAGGGTCTGCAGATAGGAAGTCACAGTGCAAGCTTCGCTAACGCAGCACAGGCTGCACAAATATATGCAGGCAGGCACCCTTGCACCGTGGAGCAATGGTGCTAGTGTTGCTGGCAGGATTGTTTTTTTGCAGGAAGGGGCACCTTTGTGCACGAAAACAATCCTCTGAGTCATTCTTCTCTTTCTATGTGTGCTGCAGAATGCATTGAAAAACGAGGAGAAATAAAAACATTTTTCCTAGCTAAGTTGCACCTTGGGAGGGGGTAGCATTTTGAGGTGTTCCTAGGTCTACCACCGTTGGTAAATCTTGGAATGACCGGAACACAATCCTCCACAATAAAAAAAGTCTGAGGCCAAGACATCAATCTGGTTCATCACAAAATTCAGCAATGGACACCATCCTATACGCAAGTTACTATATAAACACTGATCCCTCCTTACCAGTAACCCAACTATTGCCAATGACATTCAACCAGTTTGGTGACCTGGAACTGAGACTACATCAGCAGGAAAGTGCCTTAATCATTCGCCGTGACACAGACCAATGTGGACTCAACAAAGATCATGAATGGCATTATTGACTTTGATCAGCCTTTCTCTTTTTAAGGACAGACCAATTTTTTTAAGCACATGTTAATTATCTTTTCTATGTTTCAATGAAGGAATGAGTCTGAGGTTTGCTTTTCAAGCTTGCATAATGTTGGCTCTATATCAAATTGTACCCTACCCTCCTTCAATTACTTGCATATGTATCATGTAAAATGTATTTTTATAACATCTCTTGCCTCGCACTCTATCTCATTCGTTTAATGAGTCATGCATCTTACATCGGCACATATGCCATGTATAATCAAAGATGTTACCTATGTACCCCTAACACTTGAGTCCCAATATCCATCCTTCTCACGCTCACATTATTTTCATGTCTCGATTAAGGATAGAGCTTGAGTTTTGATCCAATCTATGTATAACCAAATAAGTTACCCACATGTTCCCAATACTTGGGTCTTAATTAATATTTTTTAAACACTTGCATTACCTTCCCAGCTCATAACCATATCTCAGTATATTGCCAGGTCATGCATCTCACTTTGGGAGAGATGCCTCGAACCTGCAAAGATGTTACCAATGTACTCCTACTTATTGAGACTAAACACCGAATTTCCATCAGAACGTAATTCCAATACATTCACTACACCCAAAATGGTGTCCATTATAAACCCACGATGAGGCTCCACTTTACCAGTGATCGGCTTTATTAGGCAATCGGTCCCCACTTTTCTCTCCCTTGAGTGGAAATCAGCATTTATTGGTTTATATTTAATACAGCCCTGCGGGGGCTCTTCTGTTTTCATCATACCTCCATATGCCAGACTGTTTCCCCACTCAACTAGTCATTTCATGATGGCGGGGGTCATGAGCCTTTTTTTCCATTTCCTTAGACTGAAATAGAAAAAGGACTGCTAAAAAACTGTTACTAATAGATAAGGGACTACTCCTAACACACAAAATGGCATGCGCTTAGAGCGCTTGACCCACAGTGGTCACCTCACACCCAGTATCACTTGGGATTCAGCCCCTGGACTTGGTAAGTGCCCTAATCAATAGGCAAGGTACAGGGAATTTCACCTATGCATTCTAGTCCGTAACTATTAGAAGACCTACACGAACGGCCTTGCACCGTCCCTTACTGGTCTGCAACTCCGCAATAAAATGGGAATCTCCGCTGGATCATGTAACATACATCTACACACCCAACAATCATTGTCCGCTATAAATTTAGTGGCATTCTGACCTTTGATATTTATCTATTACAGTGTGCTTAACCTGAGTAAATCATTCTGTCTGTTTGTGTGTGTGACTACACCCTTGTATTTACCAAAACAATGCATGCTCCATTCTGAGGAGATCTTATCACATGATATTGTGTGCATTGACACATCACTACCCATCGAGGTAAACATGACTTTTTAGATTGGCAATACAACCAGTGACCTCACGGCAGTAACTTTGAGACCAGTTCCCACCCCACCCCATGTGACTGTCCACTACTCGCAGCAGTCCTGCTGTACATAATTATTTGGTGGCGGCCACATGCACTTATTAACGGAAGGGGAACATCATGTCACTAGTTTCCACACTAACAATTAATTGCTTTATTGTGGTCCCTTTGCCCCTTATCACAATATGCTCACACTACTTAACAGACTTTTCCATCTGTCTGTGAAGAACTAGTATTTTACTTACTGTAGTTACCATGACCCACCATAGACTTTGAGGTTCTGTGAGCCCTTCTAGAGCAATACTTTACGCTCAAGACCACTTTCCTATTGGACCACCTGCTATTCCTAGCGGTTTGTCTCTTCTCTTACCCGTTCACTGCCCGCGTGTTTCTGCAAAAGTCCAAGGGTCCCCGTCACAAGTATGGTTTCAAACTTAATAAGCGTCAGCACCATCAACTCCATATCGTTATTATCTTTTACTTTTTTTATGACAAAAAGCACTGTGGACACCATCCTTCACCAGACTTAATGATAGTTCTAGACTACTGTGCATCTAAGACTGCCCTATTTGCAAATTCTTGGGTGCTTTCCACTCACTATCTTTTACGAATCTAACAAATTTGGTGACGCACGCAACTACTTGCCTTTCTAAATCCAGGACGTTTTACTTTGTATATTATCTTTTGCAGCCTTGAGAAAGCCCCAGGCCTTCAGCCGTCTAAGGGGTGAAACACGTGTTGGCTGTACTGCTACCAAAGTCTTATGCCAATATACAAGTGGATAAATTGAGCTATGTTCGCTCAATTACCTTCTACTGTGAAGAAACCTGGACAAATTGTTCATAATAAAATTATCATTTAAAACCGGGACAGCCTCATAGTGATTTATAATCTTGGGTGGATGCACTTACCTTCCTACAAACTCTTGAATCTGAGGAATAGGCGGTCCCAAACTGAGAGCCAGTGGCACTGGAAGTAGGGGTGGAGTTGGTGCTGCAGCACCCCATGATAAACTGGAGGGAGCTTGGAAGGCAGTGCTTAATTTGAAGTGGTGGTTATAGGTGAGGCCCCAATCATTTTGGGGATGGGCACTAATTATTCATCACCAAACTTTGACCAAGAGCAAGAGAGCGAAAGACATACAATGGAGAAAGAAGTAGGAAGAGAAAGACACAAAACACATGCTAGAAAGAGAAAGCAGGAATCTACAAGAATGAGACAAGCATTGGCAAAGCCAATAGGGCTCACCTTTTGGCTTTGCCAGTGCAACCATATTGGCTTTGCCAGTATCGGCAAAAGCAAAACAAGTGGTTATTAATCACAGTGGTTCTCATTGTTATCATTCGCTTCAAATACAATTAATCAGTGAAACCTGACTGCAGGCAATCAATGCCACAAAACAAGGAAACTCCATAACTAGACCATAATATATCATGAACAATCTGTATTAAACATCATAAAGTAGTATTCATCAAAAAGAAATCAGCAGGCTACAAATCAACGCACCTGACCAAATGTCCCTAAAGTGTATACGAAAATTATATTTATCTATCCTTCTTGTGTGCACTCAAACCAACACCTGCTGCCAAGGTGTACTCCTTTAAAACTAAAGGGGAATTACAATTTAGAATAATGGTAGTGCACCACCGCCAGTAATATAGAATGTCCAATTCTTTGTTTTGAGACTGTGCAAATCTTCTTTTTATTCTTTTTTTCTTTCCTCTCTCTTATCCAATAATACATGAATTCACAACAGCAACAGCCAACGCGTTTCGTCCTTTCACATAGGACTTCTACAGCGCTGTAATACAACATATATGGCACACATTCAATAAAACACATAACAATACAAAATATACATAAATACACTATTATATAAACAAACAATTGACCACAATGTTATAACACATACATAAATTTGCACAGTACTTTGAAAGATAAGAAACCGTCAAGGGACTGTCGAAATTGTAAAAAAGACACTGATATCCAAATATTAAAACTCCATGTAAAAAAACCATACAAGTAATACATATACAATATACATATAAAAACACCCACATACATGGACAAATATACACAGTACTATAACATCATCAACAAATATCCCAAAAAACATCAATACAAAAAAGTGTACATCTATAAAATATTTAAAACTTATTTATTAAACACCCCCACAATCATCATTCTAAGTGTTATCAGTTACACCCATCCTTAATATGGCACAATTCATTCGCCAGTGATAATTTAAAACCAGTTGTCCAAACCTTATAATTATGTAATAAAGAACGCCACCCCGCATGTGTACTCCTACCAATTTATAGTTCATAATTAGAAACAATTTCATTGGACCTACCTAAACAATTGGCCTCAAATTTGATTAATTTAATCGTTGCTCTTAAGTCATTGGTACCTCCAAAGTAAGCATCTAATATAAGGGAGAAAGAATCTTATATCACCTGTTTAAATTAAAATAATCCTCAATTCCAAATAATATCCAAAAGTTACCATTACAAGTAAGATGTCCAAATCTTATATAATTTGATCGAAAACATTTTTTACATATAAAGATAATATCGCTAGTTCCCCTTCCATCTTATGAAATCAGAAAAGTGTACCATCTTCATTATATCCATTAACTACTCATTAACACCATTTTATCAACAATATTTAAAAGGAAGGGTGTATTTCCCCTCATGCACCTCTCCTAAGTGCAGGCAATCTAATACCTTTTATTCCTCCATAAATCAGGCAGTACATAAATATAATTGTACACAAAATCCAACAGAGCAGACAATGCGCAAAGTGCCCGGTTCGCAAACACAGACTTCTCATAGTTTACCGATATGTATAATATAAGTGAAAAACCGTGCCACAGCCAGGCTTCCTCATAGTATATAGCAAAGTTGTGCGGCAGACCTCAGTCTTGTTGAAATTCAGTTTAAGGCAGCTGTGCTTCATCCATTCGGCTATGGCCTTTATTCCTTGGTTGGTCTTGGCGGTGTACTTGGTGAGGGAGAGGATCAGATGGGTGTCATTGGCGTATGAGATGGTGTTGAGGTTGTGAGATCAGGCGATGTTAGCGAGCGGAGCCATGTAGATGTTGAAGAGGGTAAGGCTGAGGGACGAACCCTGGGGTACGCCACAGATGATTTTGGTGGCTTCAGAGCGGAATGGAGGGAGGCGGACTCTCTGAGATCTGCCGGTGAGAAAGGAGGTGATCTAGTCATGTCACAATGAAGCCATCAGTGCAATGTGCCCCAGGGAGCATGAAAACCAATCCAAAGTCCCGCAAGACAAATGACTGTGATGTAGAAACTAGTTTCTTGTTTCTTAACAAACAACAAACACAAATATAACTATTAGGCCAATGTCAATCTCATTTGTTTGTTTTGTGTGTAGACAAAATCATCCTTATCACCATCATCAATAGTCATCATCAACATCATCATCCTCATCAATAATAGTCACCATCATCATCATCACTCATCATCATCATCACCATCATTATCAATCATTCATCATCATCAACATCATCATTATTATCAATAGTCATCATCATCATCATCAATCATCAGTCATCAATAATCATCATCATCAATAATTATCATTGTCATCATCATCATCATCAGGACAAAAGGAATGGTGGGACTTATTGATCAAGTAGTGGAAGTGGATAAGGTCCAACTCATAGTAACGATCTCCCGTGTAACGCAATATACTCACGGCGAGGGTGAATGTTACCCTCCATGAGTAAAGGCTCGATTAAGGAGTGCAGGCCCGAGGCAGTGGCGTAACAAAACTTGAGATGGGGCCCCCTACAATGGAGGGGACCCCCCCATGCTTCTCCCCTCCAGACCCAGTCAGGGTCTCTCAGGCCATGGGCCGGTTGCCCGCACACAGTGCGGGCCCCCATGTGGTGCGTGACTGCGTGCTGCTGAGTGGGCTCCCTGGAGCTCGAGCCGCTCGCACCGTGGGGCTGTGAGGGCTAATGTTACGCCACTGGCGCCGGCTAGAGAGGCGACCTCAGTAGAACAGCCAGCAGTTTCGTCCACACCTCAGTAAGATTGCCCAGTGTTAATGCACAATGCATGTGTTAATGGCCCTGGTTCCCATGGGTTTAAGGGTGACTCCTGTGCTTCAGTGATGGCTACAATGTTTGCAGCTTGCCTCAAAATGCCATGTTCACAGGCTGCCACAAAAGCACCCCAGTCAGTTCTGGAAAACAAAATCTTGCAGCATTCAAGCAGAATGCTTTCACTGTACCTTCTTAAACAGAGGACATTAAGAGATTAGCATCTCTAATAGCGCATTCATATTAATGTTATTGTTCTTTCGTTTTACAGTGTAATTAAAGCTCACTGCCTCCATCCTAATTAGTTCATAAACAGAATCCCAAAGCAATTATTTGTTCTGATGCATTAGGCTGTGTATGGTTTGTGCAATGTTCTCTTCTGTGTTGTTTTGGTGGTTTGTGGTGTCAGCTGGAGCACCTTAAACCTGTTTACAAAAGAAGCAGATGGGTAAACATTCAACAATACATGCCACATTCTGATCTCTGCAAGAGCCTCGATTAGATGAATTATTAAAGTGATAATTCATCCCCCTCTTTCAACTGCCATTGGTGCAGTCTCATCAGCATTCACTACCAGGCCTGTGACAGTCAGTGAAGTCAGTGCAGCTAGGATGCTGTGCATTGCAATGGCGCCACACCTGTGCCAGTCAGCGCACCTATGAGGCTGTGCACTGCACCTGTGCCATGCCTATGCCAATCAGTTACGTCAGTGCTCCTGGGAGGCTGTGCACTGCCATGGTGCCACACATGTGACAGTCAATGAAGGCAGTGCTCTTAGGAGGCTGTGCACTGCACCAGTGCCACTCCTGTGCCAGTCAGTGGAGTCAGTGCTCTTAGGAGGCTGTGCACTGCACCAGTGCCTCTCCTGTGCAAGTTAGTGCTCCTAGGAGGCAGTGCACTGCATCAATGCCATGCCTGTGCCAGTCAATGAAGTCAGTGCATCTAGGAGGTTGTGCACTGCAAGGTTTTGCACTGCACCGGTGCCACGCCTGTGCTAGTCAGTGAAGTTAGAGCTGCCTAGGAGGCTGTGCCCTGCAAGGTTTTGCACTGCACCTGTGCCACGGCTGTGCCAGTCATTGAAGTCAGTGCTGCCTAGGAGGCTGTGCCCTGCACCAGTGCCATGCCTGACCCAGTCGATGAAGTCAGCGCTCCTAGGTGGCTATGCACTGCACCGGTGCCATGCCTGTGCCGGGCAGTGAAGTCAGTGGTCCTCGGAAGCTGTGCAATGCAACAATGCCATGCCTGAGCCAGTCAGTGAAGTTAGAGATGCCTAGGAGGCTGTGCCCTACACCAGTGCCATGCCTGTACCAGTCAGTGAAGTCAGAGATGCTTAGGAGGCTGTGCACTGCAACAATGCCATGTCTGTGCCAGTCAGTAAAGTTAGAGCAGCCTAGGGGGCTGTTCACTACAACAGTGCCATGCCTGTACGAGTCAGTGAAGTCAGAGGTGCCTAGGAGGCTGTGCACTACAGCGGTGCCAGGCCTGTGCCAGTCAGTGAAGTCAGAGCTGCAGTGTGGTGGTGACACGCCTGTGCCAGTCAGTGAAGTCAGTGCTCCTAGAAGGCTGTGCACTGTACCGGTGCCACGCCTGTGCCAGTCAGTGAAGTTAGAGAGGCCTAGGAGGCTGTGCACTGTACCGTGCCACGCCTGTGCCAGTCAGTGAAGTTAGAGAGGCCTAGGAGGCTGTGCACTGCACTGGTGCCACGCCTGTGGCTTGGAGGAGACTGGAAAGACACAACATGCAGCAGCTCAGCCATCTTTTCTAAGTGCTGTAAAGAAAAGGTGTTACTGCTGCCCAGTGTACCCATGCCCAGTTGAGGTGAGCGAACCAACAAATTAACAGAGAGAGCCAAGCCGAGGTTCTGGCTCCGCTCTTAGAACCCATGCACGAGCCAAGCCCTGAATATAGTTGGCATGTAAATCATGCAAAAACATGACATAAAATATGGCAAAGTCTCTACACAATTCTACAGAATATATTTCTGTGCCATGTGGAGGCATTTACCCCTGTGCATCAGATTACTTCACAGCATTGATGGGTATTCAAAGCATTCATTTTTAAACATGAAATTAAAAACATTACTGCCCCCCCATCCTGACTACAATGTGAATTAAGATGCAATCCAGTTGCCATATATGCCCTGTATGCGTCCAAGATTTGTCTAATAGCTGAAGCAACATTAGAGCTTATTACATGTATGGTTCTTCCAATGGAAGAGGTTTTTATACCCATCTTGAACTCAGACATTTGACCATGCTCTCATATGTGATAATGAAGAAAAAGTAGGCTTAGTGAAATAAAATATTTGGCTAGGATCACACAATTTGGTCAAGTGAGGAAGCCAGGGTTAATCCCATATTTACTGATTTCACATTAAGCCATTTAGACACTGTGGATATTTTATTCTGTCATTTTTAACATAAACAAAGCTTCAGGAGCTGCCCATGAACTCTGCTTGTAGGATCACCGTGAAGGTGCCAGAGATAGCCGCCTGCGATGGTCCAGTGATGCTTGGATTGATCCTGACACTACTGCAGAGCTAGGGCAGCAAGGACAACGAGGACATAAGCTGTGGCATAGTAGAGGTGGCCCGTCTAGTGTGCGAGTTACTCAGTTAGGCTGGAAGAATGCCGTCTTGGGGCTGTATCTCTCAATATGCCAGGGGCTTTTCATGCCTCTGGGGCAGTTTGGCAGATGCTTGTGCTGCCCCTTCTGTAATACTGATAGCACTGGTGCACATGTAGGGCAGCCCTCTGGAGTGAGGAAGGCAGTCACATGGACCCCCCCTCTTCCTAGACATGCCCCTGCAGGCATATGCAGCCTCACTGCACCCGCCTGCAGGGCGACCTAAGTTCCCTCTTTTAAATGCACATTGACATTGGAACACTGTCAAGGTTTACTTCCACAGTGATGCACTAAATAAGTACACTGTTCCAAAATAACTCAATCTAGGGGAACATGAATGTTCAGGAGCAAGAGTCCTCACACATCCTAATGGATGTCATGCTTCATCATCGGGTTGCTCCTCGTCAGACTGGCACTGCAATATCTGACAGGCTCCCCGTTAGGGGGCTCTTTGCCGGAGATCTTTTTATGAAATAAAAACAACGGTGACTGCCGTAATAGTAAACACCCGCTGGAGAGTTAAAAGGTCAGGCACTGATACTAGCAGGAGAGTAGTAAGTTAAAATTGGTTCTTGGCCCCACAGGAAACAGCACTATTTAATGTGTCAGAGGGAAGGGGCTAAGACCAAGGTTAAAAACAAAAGGAAAGTGGATACTTCTAGTGACCTGTCGATGTGCACAGACAAACACTAACACAGAGGCGGTCATTCTGACCGCGGCGGGCGGCGGTCGCCGCCCCCCAAGCGGTTCCCGCCGAAAGACCGCTCCGCGGTCAAAAGACCGCGGCGGCCATTCCGGCTTTCCTGCTGGGCCGGCGGGCGACCGCCAGAAGACCGCCGGCCGGCCCAGCGGGAAAGCCCCTTCAACAATGAAGCCGGCTCCGAATGGAGCCGGCGGAGTTGCAGGGGTGCGACGGGTGCAGTGGCACACTGCCACAGTTAATGTGAGACAGTGACCATGGGACAGTTAAACTCTCATAGGGACAGTGACATCAGAGTGGTGACACTAGGACAGCAAGCATCAGCTGAGGATACTGGCACTATGGTACAGCGAATCGGAAAATAGGTAAGGAACACCTGTGCACACAGAGACCCCAACACTGACATGGGAACACTGATGTGTGGACACTGATATTGGGACACTGACATGTGGATACTGATACGGGGACACTGACATGTGGACACTGATACGAGGACACTGATATGGGGACACTGACGTGTGGACACTGATTTGGGGACACTTACATGTGGACACTGATAGGCGGACACTGACATGTGGACACTGATTTGGGGACACTGACATGTGGACACTGATACGGGGACACTGATATGTGGACAGTGATATGTGGACACTGACATGTGGACACTGATTCGGGGAGGCTGAAAGACAGATTGTGACTGACACTGATATTGCAAGACTGACACCGTGACACTTACACTGGGGCATGAGGATGCAGGTACACAGGGTTACTGACAAGGGCACTGTAACTTATGCAAGGTCGCTGGTACCGGGACAAAAAGGCAAAGGGACGCTATGGCATAGACATGAAGCGTCTGGATACTCTTTTGGGTCATTAGTTTGCTATATATACAACATAAGATAATACTAGGCTGGGGAGCTAAACCTGGAGACCATGGACACTTGGACCAAAGACATGAGAACAAGCAGGTCTTTGGCCCCAACTAACCAGCAGGTGGTGCTGACTATTGGTGGCAGATCCCTTATGGTACAAGTCAACCCTCAGGCCTCCTGAGATGATATCAACACATGTTTTAAAATAGGGGTTCCTGTACCCCACATTGTGAAGCACAGGAACGTATCCCTAAATCTTTTGCTAAAATAGGGTATATATGTGATTAAGTTGTGTCTGTCATGTGTAATGTGCATGTTCTTCATCGAACTAGCCCCTAGGTGCAAATAAATCAATAGTCAATAGTACACCAATAATAAACCAATAAATCAGAATAAACCAGTGGGCGGCAAAGGTCATGACTGTTTCTCACAAATTATGATTGTCTGTTTTAAAGGAACAACTGATTAGGTACTTTATGTAGTCAACAATACATCACAACTTTCAAATGTGCCCAGATTTAGCTGCCTTTGTAGTATTTGCACCGGCTCAAAATAAGCACTGATCAAACTATAACATAACATATGAGAGGAGATTTCTATCTTCTGTAACAAACAACTTTCTATCTTCTGTAACAAACAACTGTCTTCTCTCTCTCTTTTTCTTTTTCTCCCATTGAGGCACTCCAAGTTGTTCTTTCTCTGTACACACTCTCCCTGATGCCCCTCAATGCCTACCCAACCTCCTCCATGTTGCTTCTTCCCAACCCCCTCCATGCTGTTTTGCTTCCCCCACTTGTCCTCCCTGCTCGCTGCTTTCACCCGCCCACTGTTTTGCTTCTTCCCCTCCCTTCCATTCATTCCTGATATAAACCCAAGCACTCAACTCCAGTTCCAAAGATTGTGCACAGAAAGGAGTGTGGCCTTCCTGTCTGCCATGCTGTGGTCAGGCAGAGTGTAAGGCTTAGGCCACATACAAGTTCGAGGCCCCTAGCAGCGCAAGATTATGCAGGAGTGATATAATGTTCTTACTTAGCAGGGGTTGCCTCAGGAGACACTGTGGTGGCAGTGAACAGAATGCTGCTGTTGGCAGTGAATGGAAACCCGCCATATACTGAACGAAAATCCCAACCCCGCCAAAAATCATCAGATCACCACTCCCCGCCATGACCCTGTCGGCGGGAATCCCGGACTTCCCCACCCCGCCACTGCCAAGCACACCCACATCCCACCCTCCAAATAATGATGCACAAATCACCTTGGCGGACAGTGGAGGCCGAACGACCATTGGCGGCTCCGACCACCACGGGCGGCAAGTGGACTTTACAGCAAGAAGTGCACACATTGGATAAGCGTGTAACCCACACACCTGACATACATCCATAACCCCATAAAACACCCCCAGAGATACACCACAATCCTTTGCAACAAAACCAGGCCACGAAGACGGAGAGCACCAGAGGCAGACATTGAACGCCAGCATACAGGAGACGCACACCGACCCAACGAAGAGCACCCTCACCGCGTTCCCAGCCCGACACCATTCACCACACTCACCATGTCACCCCCAAACATCCACGCTTCACCAAAAGGGAGTTAAGGACCTTGGTGGACGAGATCCTGAAGGTGGAGCCACAAATATTCGGGCCGAGGTGCAGCACACACCCATCGCAAGGAAGATGGAGCTATGGAAGACCATTGTGAACAAAGGTCAATGCAGTGGGACACCATCCACGCACCAGGGACGACATCCGGAAGAGATGGAATGACCTGCGGGGGAAGGTCAGGGGCATGGCATCAAGGCACCACATCGCAGTGCATAAGACTGGGGGTGGACCTCCACCAGCACCACCAGAATACACAAACTGGGAGGACAAAGTACTGTCCATCCTGCACCCTGAGGGACTCACTGGACTCACTGGAGGAATGGGCTCGGGTAAGTCATCAACATATACCCCATATACACCATACCTGTAATGCATGCACCACCCCACCCCACCCACACCCACCAGGACCAACACCCCACCCAAGCATCAGCCACTAAATCCACCCCCCACATGACCACAAACCCACTAACAGGCCCACATCCCTCCCCCTGTGCACAGTCACCTACCCCTGCAAGTACCCACAATGGAACAACACCCCCCACCACAATGCAACCCCACAGACAACGCTAAATGCAGTGTCAACCTCACAAAGGCACCCTGTAAGGCCACTGAAAGTAACCCCAGCACAAAATATCCCAGTCCTGTTCACCTCAAACGTTCATGCAGCTGCAACAGACATGTCTATGTCCTCCAACAGGCACCACCACCCACGCAACCCTAATGGATGGGACAAGGAGTGCCACTGCCCCCCAGGGAGACAGAGGCACCTCACAGGACACTGGTGAAGGATCCCTGGACACTGATAAGCAGGCAGGCCCCTCACACAGTCCTGGACTCTCACCATGCAGCAGCCCCACCCAGGAAACCACTGTCACCCCTACCACCCAGTGAAGACCAGCAGCCCAGGGCAAGCGTTCCCACACCAGTGTATCCAGGCCACAGACTGGTGGAATGCAGGTACAGAGGCCACAGTCTCCCACTCCCAACATGCAGGAAGGCGAGGGCCCCAGTACAAGTGGTACTGCCAGACCTGTGCAGGGGCACATGCACAGGGGGCTAGGGCAAGTGCAAGGGTGGCAGTGGGCCAGGGGGGAGGCCACATGATGGATGCAGCAGCCCAGGATGTGATATCAGAGGTATTGGGGGCCTACCAGCATACCCATGACAGGTTGGCACAGATTGTGTCTACCCTGGAGCACAGTCAGAGAATGCAGCAGGAACACCACCAACAGGCCATGGAGCAGTGGAAAGAGCACAACACCACAATGGCCACCATAGCAGGAGCACTGCTGCAGCTGGTCCAAAACCAGTCTGACACCCACACAGGACAATAGCCCCCCTCAACAGCACCGGACACCCACCATGAGATCACACCATCAGCAGAAACATCCCAGGAACTACCCTCACAGGAAACCCAAGGGCCTACCATGTCATCCCCTGAAGATCAACAGCAGGCGCACAAACGGACCCTCAGGCCAAGATATGGCACTGAAACCCCAGCAAAGAACAAGGCCCCCTTCAAGAAGTAACTCAGCAATAATCTGCACAACAACCATCCCAATCAATCAGCCACCACACATTGCAAAGAGGCAATATGAACTAATGTAAGAAAAGATGGACCCATCATTAGTACCAACAAGGCTGCCACCATGTTGGTCTTGAGGACACCCACCCCTTACGAATTGTCATCACTGTAAATAGCACTATTCACTCACTTCAACCAATAAAACACATATCACACCTGTAACAGTGTCCCCTGTGTTAAATTGTGAACAAAGGGAAGCATGGATGCAACTGGCTGATAACTACTTTATTGTCAAATCTGTGCATGAAGGGAGTCCTGTGTGCCTAAATGTTGGCAATAAGTAAATGCAGAAAATTTCAATCTGTACCATGCAGAAGTGGACCATGTTTCAGCTATCATTACCAACCCCCCCTATATGACTGAGCACACTGACAGTATGTGTCACAAGCCCCAATGTCAGGCCCAAGTCCCACACAGTTACTGGAAGTAGAGTTGTAACAGTTGGGTCCTGGAATTGACATCTTCCCCTTCCTCATCATCATCATCACTCTCCTCACCTCTCTGAGGTAGCTGGTCAGGACATACAGCACCCTCCATCTCCAAGACGGGGATAGAACGTCTCACTGCCATGTTGTGCAGCATGCAGCAGGCCACCACTATTCTATACACCTTTTCAGGCCCATAGGCCAGGGAACCCCCAGAGATATGTAGACAACTAAATCTAGCCTTCAGGAGACCTATAGTTCGCTCTATCACCCTCCTAGTACGTCCATGGGCTTCATTGTAATTCCTCTCTGCATCCGTCCTGGGATTCCTCGCTGGTGTCAGGAACCAACTCAAGTTTGGATAGCCAGAATCACCTAGAAAAAGGTGCAATACAGAGTCGTCATTGTTATGCCCCTTAGTCAGACAGCCTGGCTGTCTGCTATGTGTCAGTTAGTGACAGGCACACTTACATATGATCCACCCTCTGTCCTCTTGGAGTTGTTCCATCCTGTGTGGCACACTACTGTTCCTCAACACAAAGGAATCATGGACTGAACCTGGGAACATGGCATTCACACGTGAGATGTACTGGTCTGCAGTACATACCAATTTGATGTTCATGGAATTAAAGGTCTTTCTGTTTCTGTACACCTGTTCACTTACTCTTGGGGGGGGTGATCGGTATGTGTGTGCCATCGATGGCACCTATGACATGGGGTATGTTGGCAAAGGCACAGAATTCCCACTTGATGGCAGGGAGGTCAGTACTTTGGGAAAAACCTCACATAGGACTGCAGGTGTAGTACAAATGCATTCAGAAATCTTGTCAGTACCATGCTGAACATTGGCTGTGAAAATCCAGCACCCATGCCACTGTCACTTGAAATGAGCCCGTGGCCAGGAAATGGAGTGCGGAGAGCACCTGCACTTCAATAGGGATGGCATGCTGATTACAATTTCCCGGAGTTAGTGCAGGATCCAGTAAAGCACAAAGTTCCTGAATTGTTGCACATGTGAGTTGGTAATTGATTATGATCTGACACTTCACCATGGTCCTCATATCCACAAGTGGTCTGTACACCGATGGTGCCCTTCCTCGCCACAAGGGTCGGTACCTACGAGGGGTATCAAAAAGGTGTGATGAAGACACATACATAGGCACACATTTCATCATTTGTGCACTGCATAGTTCATTGTAGTGACTCTACATTAACTGCTTCCTGACAGATCTACATCTACATCACAATGAGGGAACAGAGTATTTCATGTGTGGTATATTACAGAATGGACACATGCTTAGGTGCTTCATGTGGCTAGTAGGGCCTGCATTGTGCAAAGTTTTATTTATAGATGCGTAGTTACTGCCAAAATGTCTGCCCACTGTAATCCAGGCCTTTCATTGTGGAAGTGACCTCATATCGCTAGCGGTTGACGTCACAGCGTAAGGCGGTGTTTACCGCTGTTCGCCCCGTCATTGGTTAACATGGATGCCAATGGGGAATCCTGGCGTATCATGATTGCCGCCGGCGGTGGGGGTGCACACTGCTGCGGAATGTACGCAAGTTTGTCATCGATTATTCACTAGACTCCCTGATCTCGTGCAGACAGGTACTCCACTGTGTGTACTGCTGTGGCCTGCCTCTGGCAATGGATGTGGCTCGTGTTGCAGGGGAAAGGGCCCCGGCCTTCACCCAGGAGGAACGGGAGAGGCTAGTGGACAGGGTCCCACTCCTGTATGCAAAACTGTACGGACGGCCAGAGGTACAGGTGAGTCTGGGTTTGGGGGGCATGTTAGGGGCAGGGACTCCGACTGGTGTCCATTTACTTTATGGTCCCCAAAGGGTGTAGGGGTGTCTTTGTCAGGTCTCCCACACGTCGCCTCCTTAGGTAGTCCAGGGGATGGGCGTAGAGCAGTATTCTGGTTAGTAGTCAGGGGTGCTGCCTGTTGGGTGTGTCTTCTGGGTGGGTGTATGTCTGGCCATTATGTACCTCCATTCAGCTATTTACAATTGTCTCTCCTGTTTTGTCTCCCCATCCCTGTTCTCTTGTGTTGGTTTGGTACAGCAGCAACATCTGGCGAGGGAGCTCAGGCACCTGCAAGTGGGGAAGTAGCGGCCCACGGATTCTCGGAGGCAGAGACATCCAATGCCCAGGGGACCAGTGGGTGGGAGGGCGAGGGGAGTTCCATGGGGGAAGCAACTACCACAGGAGGTAGTGACTCCGAGACCTCCTCCAATGGGGGCTCCCCGGCGGAGGCGGACCCTAGTGGCCACACCACTACAGTGACATCTTCTGCCACCCCCCATTCGATCACGCCCTCCCTTCTGCTCCCCACCGAGTTGTCTGTGCCCACTCACCCAGAAAGTTGGGCGTCTCTTTCACCCCAGGCACCTCCTCCCCTGCCCCAGTCAGCCCTGCTGCCCTCACAGAGGAGGCTATTGACCTCCTGAGAACCATCTCTGTAGGGCAGACAACCATTGTCAATGCCATCCAGGGACTAGCATCAGAGGTGCAGCAGACAAATGCCTATCTGGATGGCATTCACGGTGCCGTGTCTACCCTACAGAGATCTTTTCAGGCTCTGGCCTCTACTTGGACGGCAGCCAGTTTCCCTGGCCATTCCGTCCCCACTCCAACCTCCTCTACCCCTTCCAGCACCCCACTCCCTTCACCCGTCCAAGGCACATTCAGGCACGCAGTCAAGCACATCAACACACAAGAAGCACACTTTTAAACACAAGCACCACACCTCTCACCACAAGCATTCACACAGCCAACAGACACATGCACACACAACAACATCCATTTCCCCCAGTGTGCACACCTCTTCCGCCTCCCTGTCTGTCGCCTCTACATCCACACCCTCATACACCTTCAGTCACTGTTGCTGTGCCTCTTACTGCACTCACCACAATAGCAGACATCCATACATGCACCTCATGCACCACACCTGCACTCACCACAACTACTGTAGTTGACACATGCAGCACATTCACCAGATTTGAAGATACCCACACAACATACATCCACACTAGCTGCCTGTCTTCTCCCACTGTGTCCACCCCCTCCAAAAACACACAAACGCACCAAGACACCCACCCATCACACATCCACCACACCACAGCATACTGTCCAGTCACCAGCACCCACTACACGCACCCATACACCACATACATCCACAGCCTCTGCCTCCACTCCCACTCCCTCATCCAGTACCACCCCAATTGCTCAGAAGAAACTTTTCCTCTCCCGTGCTGACCTCTTCCAACCCACTGGCCCACCCCGTCTTGTCCCCAAGCATGCTCACCTCCTTGCCCTTTCCACTCCTTCCACTTCACAGCCCACCCCTGTCCGCCCTTCACATTCCTGTGCCCCTTCCCCAGAGAAAAAAGAGGCCCGGGCTGAGCCTAGTCCATCTGGCTCCACCCACTCAAAACACCCGCTCAAAACACCTCCCCTTCAAAGGGCAAGCCCACCCCCCTTCCACCTTCCAAACTTCCCGTCGCAAATCCCCACCCACACCACCCCCCTGCCACTGTTGAACCCTGGTCTTTCATTTCATTGTTTCTGGGTGTGGGGCATTTGTATGTACTATGGTCAAGTTGGATTAGCCTTGTGTCGGGTAAGTACCTCTTGCTGTGGGGTGCATGACTTGTGCTGCTGTGAAGGGTTGGAGGGGCGTTGAAGGGTGGGTGGAGTAGGTGGTTATGTGACTGTGCCCTTTCCTCCCTTGTATCATAGGTTGCGGTACTTACTGTTGGTGTCTTCGTCGGCGGTCTCGGTCATGGAGGTACATGGCAAGGAGCAGGGCTGGCATGATCTGCAGCTCTCTATCCATGTCTATCCATGTGTTTCGGCACTCCTCTGCTGGCGGTGGGTGGTTTTCGGGATGCCTGTCTTTCGTTTAGTTAATTATTTGGAGGTCCGGCCCGCTCCTCTGTTGGCGGTTTTTACCGCCGGCGGTGCGGAACAGACCGCTGTGTTCATAATGAGGGCCTGAGATATTGAATACTAAATTAGCTGGACTGTCTCTCACTCATTTAGTATTCAGTAGCCCAGCAGCCCAGGTTCTGCTTTCATGATATGAGCCGGCTCAGACAAAAGCGTGCCTAGTGCAAATGGCACTGTAAAAACATTTTAGGACCACTAAATACTGCACCCCCACGTCAGAATGAGAGAAAATGTCTGTGTCCAGGTCATGTCATATGCAACAGGACTTGGGAGTCCCAACAAACTGACAACTCCTTGAGATAGGACTGTTAGGGCCCAAATTGTTCAGAGGGCACACTGTAGCTGTTTGCGCCACAGCGCACAACTTGGATAGAGAACCCCAACATTTAATACGCTGTCCCTAGGGCACCTGCAATCTCTCATCTCCCTTGGGGCAGTGCATTTAGCCGGATCAGTTGCTGACAACGCACTCAGTGTTTCAGTGTCAGCATCAATGCCTATGGCTTTATGCCGGGGTCTTCAGCTCAGTGTCCTTGTGTCAGCAACCCAGTGTCAGTGACCCATGTCAGTAACCAGAGGTCAGTACCCCAGTGTTGTGCCTCCGAAGACAGACCCCTTTTGTTAATGCCCCAGTGTTATGCCACTGTCCTGTTGCTTTATTCAAGTGTCAGTGACCTAGTGTCAATATCTTAGTGTCCCTGTGCCAGTCTCCCAGCCTCTTGCCATCAAAGTTTGTGCACCCTGTCAGCATTCTATTGTTAGTTCACAAATCAGCTTCTCCATGGCAGTGTTGGTGCCCCTGTGTCAGTGTTTTAATGTAGCGGTGGGTGGAACTCCTGGTCTTTTTTTTATTTCCATGAAATTCTGTGGAGTTACATAAAAACTCTGAGATTCCGCAGAGATGTCCCAACGGGCTGAAATATGTTGCGCAGCTCATACTGCAATTTAGTGCCAGTAGCGTGAGCATCACTGAAAAATCAGCGCGAACGGCACCATGCAGTGCGCAACAGCACGGGGCCATTTGAGTCGATTTTGCGGACGCTCGAGTAGAAAATCTACTCCAGCAAAAGCAAATCTATTCGACAAGTAGCTGTCTTACTGTGACCGCTCATGACTGCCCACGACTGCTCATGTTTGAAAATTGTGCTAGGGCACTCCAAATCTCACTCGCATTTCTGAAGCCTTCTGGGAAAAAATCTGCCATGCAGCGATTGGCTGCATTTTGGCTGAAACTCCGTATTACAAGATTAATGTGAAGTCACTAAATTCCGCCAATTCCATGGGCTGAATGAAAACCTCCACCCACCCCTTCTCTAGTGTCAGTGGCAGTATCAGACTATCAGTGTCTCCATGCTCATGTCTCCATGTCAGTGTCTCCATGTCAGTGTTCTTGTGGCAGCAACGCGCCGTTGGCAGAGCTCTTAAATTACCCCGATCCATGCATGAGTAGTTCATTCAGTCCAGGTTTCTCTTTCAGTTCTGGGATTTGTAGTCCTCTTGATTCAATTATAGAAACAGACTGGATATCCATTGTGTCTCCTAAACTCTAAATAAGAGCCTTATCATTACAATGCAATGATTCCTAAACATAATGGTTTCCGCAGAGCTCGCCGCAGTTTGGCCATTTTCTTAACATATTACCAAACTCCTTTAAAACCATCTGTCCACCTGGCCTCTCCAATTATGTGGCAAAGCAATAGAAAAATAAACTTATTAGAGGACTCCCAGAATTATTCATTGATGACTAATACCACCGCTCAAGTGGTACATTGAAAACTGATCTCTTATTGTTTCCCCAAGAACTGTTGCCGGAAAAACCTAAATATCATATGCAAAATCAATGACTATGCCCTCCCCAGGGGGTTCAGGGCAAACCTCTCTATCCTTATTTAGAAGAATGGCAACATTTTGATTCAAGAAATGCATGAAAACCTAAATCAGTTTGACAAGCACGTCAAACGCCTATAACGATCTCTACCTGCCCCAATACACTTCACCTTTCCCCTACTGAACTAACCTAACCTGGCAGCTCCTTCGATATGGCGAAGGAGCATCACCCCCATGGCTAAGCCAGGAGATGAAAGATAAAACAATATTTCATTATCGTTTTATCTTCCACCTGCTGGCTCAGCTAGCAGCATGTGAAGGGAGGGGCGGGCTGGGCCACGGAAGGTGGGAGGGGGGGGATGAGGAGAGAGTGTACCCAAGTGCGCATGTGTGTTTAGCCAGCCGCCTTATCATGAAAATCAACAGCTCTTGTAAAAGGTCTATTTCCGATAATAAGAAAGGAATTGACTGGGAAATCTAAACTCTCTCTGGGGGAACCATCAACAACACAGATACCTCTCTTAACCGGGTTCTGCACAACTGTAGATCTGTGGTGGAATAAGTCACTGAGATTTCAGATTTAGTAGCCTCAACCAACAGTGATCTCATATTCCTAACAGAGACAGGACTGAATGAATTCTACGTGTTCTTGGCATACCTAGCCCTCTAGCCTTCCCCATCACCTGCATGGACAGTACCAATAACATAGGCAAAGGAGTAGCTGTAATCCATAAAATAATAATAAAATGTGAAATAGCCCTGGTTACCTTTCAATCTTCAACTTTCATTGACTCCTTATCAATGTAAGAATGATTGACCAATGGCCATTAAAGTTTAATCTTATTTATCACTCATCTGACAACATTAACCCCTTCGCTGCCAGGCCTTTTCCCCCTCCTGTGCCAGGCCCTTTTTTGCCTATTTGGGGCAGTTCGCGCTTAGGCCCTCATAACTTTTTGTCCACATAAGCTAACCAAGCCAAATTTGCGTCCTTTTTTTCCAACATCCTAGGGATTCTAAAGGTACCCAGACTTTGTGGGTTCCCCTGAAGGAGGCCAAGAAATTGGCCAAAATACAGTGAAAATTTCGTTTTTTTCAAAAAAATTGGAAAAAGGGGCTGCAGAAGAAGGCTTGTGGTTTTTCCCCTGAAAATGGCATCAACAAAGGGTCTGCGGTGCTAAACTCAGCAGCTTCCCAGCTTTCAGGAACAGGCAGACTTGAATCCGAAAACCCAATTTTTCAACACAATTTTGGCATTTTACTGGGGCATACCCCATTTATGCAATTTTTTGTGCTTTCAGTCTCCTTCCAGTCAGTGACAGGAATGGTCATGAAACCAATGCTGGATCCCAGAAACCTAAACATTTCTGAAAAGTAGACAAAATTCTGAATTCAGCAAGGGGTCATTTGTGTAGATCCTACAAGGGTTTCCTACAGAAAATAACAGCTGAAAAAGAAAAATATTGAAATTGAGGTGAAAAAACCATCAATTTTTCTCTACGTTTTACTCTGTAACTTTTCCCTGCAATGTCAGATTATCGAAAGCAATATACCGTTACGTCTGCTGGACTCCTCTGGTTGCGGGGATATATAGGGTTTGTAGGTTCATCAAGAACCCGAGGAACCCAGAGCCAATAAATGAGCTGCACCCTGCAGTGCGTTTTCATTCTATACCGGGTATACAGCAATTCATTTGCTGAAATATAAGGAGTAAAAAATTGCTATCAAGAAAACCTTTGCATTTCCAAAAAGGGCCCAAGATAAGGTGTTGAGGAGCAGTGGTTATTTGCACATCTCTGAATTCCGGGGTGACCATAGTAGCACGTGAATTACAGGGAATTTCTCAAATAGATGTCTTTTTTACACACACTCCTATATTTGGAAGGAAAAAATGTAGAGAAAGACAAGGGGCAATAGTACTTGTTTTGCTAATCTATGTTCCCCCAAGTCTCCCGATAAAAATGGTACCTCACTTGTGTGGGTAGGCCTAGCACCCGCGACAGGATATGCCCCAAAACACAACGTGGACACATCACAGAAAACAGAGCTGTTTTTAGCAAAGTGACTACCTGTAGATTTTGGCCTCTAGCTCAGCCGCCACCTAGGGAAACCTACCAAACCTGTGCATTTCTGAAAACTAGAGACCTAGGGGAATCCAAGGAGGGGTGACTTGTGTGGCTCGGACCAGGTTCTGTTACCCAGAATCCTTTGCAAACCTCAAAATTTGGCTAAAAAAACACATGTTCCTCACATTTCTGTGGCAGAAAGTTCTGGAATCTGAGAGGAGCCACAAATTTCCTTCCACCCAGCGTTCCCCCACGTCTCCCGATAAAAATGATACCTCACTTGTGTGGGTAGGCCTAGCACCCGCAACAGGATATGCCCCAAAACACAACGTGGACACATCACAGAAAACAGAGCTGTTTTTAGCAAAGTGACTACCTGTAGATTTTGGCCTCTAGCTCACCCGTCACCTAGGGAAACCTACCAAACCTGTGCATTTCTGAAAACTAGAGACCTAGGGGAATCCAAGGAGGGGTGACTTGTGTGGCTCGGACCAGGTTCTGTTACCCAGAATCCATTGCAAACCTCAAAATTTGGCTAAAAAAACACATGTTCCTCACATTTCTGTGGCAGAAAGTTCTGGAATCTGAGAGGAGCCACAAATTTCCTTCCACCCAGCGTTCCCCCACGTCTCCCGATAAAAATGATACCTCACTTGTGTGGGTAGGCCTAGCGCCCGCGACAGGATATGCCCCAAAACACAACGTGGACATATCACAGAAAACAGAGCTGTTTTTAGCAAAGTGACTACCTGTAGATTTTGGCCTCTAGCTCAGCCGCCACCTAGGGAAACCTACCAAACCTGTGCATTTCTGAAAACTAGAGACCTAGGGGAATCCAAGGAGGGGTGACTTGTGGGGCTCGGACCAGGTTCTGTTACCCAGAATCCTTTGCAAACCTCAAAATTTGGCTAAAAAAACACATGTTCCTCACATTTCTGTGGCAGAAAGTTCTGGAATCTGAGAGGAGCCACAAATTTCCTTCCACCCAGCGTTCCCCCACGTCTCCCGATAAAAATGATACCTCACTTGTGTGGGTAGGCCAAAGCGCCCGCGACAGGATATGCCCCAAAACACAACGTGGACATATCACAGAAAACAGAGCTGTTTTTAGCAAAGTGACTACCTGTAGATTTTGGCCTCTAGCTCAGCCGCCACCTAGGGGAACCTACCAAACCTGTGCATTTCTGAAAACTAGAGACCTAGGGGAATCCAAGGAGGGGTGACTTGCGGGGCTCGGACCAGGTTCTGTTACCCAGAATCCTTTGCAAACCTCAAAATTTGGCTAAAAAAACACATGTTCCTCACATTTCTGTGGCAGAAAGTTCTGGAATCTGAGAGGAGCCACAAATTTCCTTCCACCCAGGGTTCCCCCACGTCTCCCGATAAAAATGATACCTCACTTGTGTGGGTAGGCCTAGCGCCCGCGACAGGATATGCCCCAAAACACAACGTGGACATATCACAGAAAACAGAGCTGTTTTTAGCAAAGTGACTAACTGTAGATTTTGGCCTCTAGCTCAGCCGCCACCTAGGGAAACCTACCAAACCTGTGCATTTCTGAAAACTAGAGACCTAGGGGAATCCAAGGAGGGGTGACTTGCGGGGCTCGGACCAGGTTCTGTTACCCAGAATCCTTTGCAAATCTCAAAATTTGGCTAAAAAAACACATGTTCCTCACATTTCTGTGGCAGAAAGTTCTGGAATCTGAGAGGAGCCACAAATTTCCTTCCACCCAGCGTTCCCCCACGTCTCCCGATAAAAATGATACCTCACTTGTGTGGGTAGGCCTAGCGCCCGCGACAGGATATGCCCCAAAACACAACGTGGACATATCACAGAAAACAGAGCTGTTTTTAGCAAAGTGACTACCTGTAGATTTTGGCCTCTAGCTCAGCCGCCACCTAGGGAAACCTACCAAACCTGTGCATTTCTGAAAACTAGAGACCTAGGGGAATCCAAGGAGGGGTGACTTGCGGGGCTCGGACCAGGTTCTGTTACCCAGAATCCTTTGCAAACCTCAAAATTTGGCTAAAAAAACACATGTTCCTCACATTTCTGTGGCAGAAAGTTCTGGAATCTGAGAGGAGCCACAAATTTCCTTCCACCCAGCGTTCCCCCACGTCTCCCGATAAAAATGATACCTCACTTGTGTGGGTAGGCCTAGCGCCCGCGACAGGATATGCCCCAAAACACAACGTGGACATATCACAGAAAACAGAGCTGTTTTTAGCAAAGTGACTACCTGTAGATTTTGGCCTCTAGCTCAGCCGCCACCTAGGGAAACCTACCAAACCTGTGCATTTCTGAAAACTAGAGACCTAGGGGAATCCAAGGAGGGGTGACTTGCGGGGCTCGGACCAGGTTCTGTTACCCAGAATCCTTTGCAAACCTCAAAATTTGGCTAAAAATACACATGTTACTCACATTTCTGTGGCAGAAAGTTCTGGAATCTGAGAGGAGCCACAAATTTCCTTCTACCCAGCGTTCCCCCAAGTCTCCCGATAAAAATGATACCTCACTTGTGTGGGTAGGACTAGCGCCCACGAAAGGAAAGGGCCCAAAACACAACGTGGACACATCACATTTTTTTATAAAAAGCAGTGCCTACCTGTGGATTTTGGCCTGTAGCTCAGCCGACACCTGAGGAAACCTAGCAAACCAGTGCATTTTTGAAAACTAGAAACCCAGGGGAATCCAAGATGGGGTGACTTGCGGGGCTCTGACCAGGTTATGTTACCCAGAATCCTTTGCAAACATCAAAATTTGGCCCAAAAAACACTTTTTCCTCTCATTTCGGTGACAGAAAGTTCTGGAATCTGAGAGGAGCCACAAATTTCCTTCCACCCAGCGTTCCCCTAAGTCTCTCGATAAAAATGGTACATCACTTCTGTGGGTAGGCCTAGCGCCCACAAAAGGAAATGGCCCAAAACACAACGTGGACACAACATATTTTTCACAGAAAACAGAGGTGTTTTTTGCAAGGTGCCTACCTGTGGTGTTTGGCCTGTAGCTCAGCCGGCCCCAGGGGGGGGGGGGGGGGGGGGCAGAAATGCCCTAAAATAAATTTGCCCCCCCAACCCCCACCCTCCCCCGTCGGGAGCGACCCTTGCCTACGGGGTCGCTCCCCCTGCGTGACATTGGCACCAAAAAACAAATCCCCGGTGCCTAGTGGTTTCTGCCCCCTTGGGGGCAGGTTGACCTAAAATCAGCCAATCTGCCCCCAAGGGGGGCAGAAATGGCCTAAATACAATTTGTCCCTCAGGGGAGCGACTTTTGCCTGATGGGTCGCTCCCCATCTCTAAAAAAAAAAAACAAAGAAAAAAAAAAAGAAAAAAATGAAAAATTCCCCTGGCGCCTAGAGGTTTCTGCCCCCCCCCCCGGGGGGCAGATCGGCCTAATAATAGGCCGATCTGCCCCCCGGGGGGGCAGAAATGGCCTAAAATAAATTTGCCCCCCCAACACCCACCCCCCCCCCGGGAGCGACCCTTGCCTACGGGGTCGCTCCCCCTGCGTGACATTGGCGCCAAAAAACAAATCCCCGGTGCCTAGTGGTTTCTGTCCCCTTGGGGGCAGATTGACCTAAAATTGGCCAATCTGCCCCCAGGGGGGCAGAAATGGTCTAAATACAATTTGCCCCCCCAGGGGAGCGACCCTTGCCTGATGGGTCGCTCCCCATCTCTAAAAAAAGAAACAACAAAAAAAAAAAAAACACAAAAAAAAAATTGCCCTGGTGCCTAGAGTGTTCTGCCCCCCCCCCCCCCCGGGGGCAGTTCGGCCTAATAATAGGCCGATCTGTCCCCCGGGGGGGCAGAAATGGCCTAAAATAAATTTGCCCCCCCAACCCCCATCCCCCCCCCGGGAGCGACCCTTGCCTACGGGGTCGCTCCCCCTGCGTGACATTGGCGCCAAAAAACAAATCCCCGGTGCCTAGTGGTTTCTGCCCCCTTGGGGGCAGATTGACCTAAAATTGGCCAATCTGCCCCCAGGGGGGCAGAAATGGTCTAAATACAATTTGCCCCCCCAGGGGAGCGACCCTTGCCTGATGGGTCGCTCCCCATCTCTAAAAAAAGAAACAAAAAAAAAAAAAAACACAAAAAAAAAATTGCCCTGGTGCCTAGAGTGTTCTGCCCCCCCCCCCGGGGCAGTTCGGCCTAATAATAGGCCGATCTGTCCCTCGGGGGGGCAGAAATGGCCTAAAATAAATTTGCCCCCCCAACCCCCACCCCCCCCCCCCGGGAGCGACCCTTGCCTACGGGGTCGCTCCCCCTGCGTGACATTGGCGCCAAAAAACAAATCCCCGGTGCCTAGTGGTTTCTGCCCCCTTGGGGGCAGATTGACCTAAAATTGGCCAATCTGCCCCCAGGGGGGCAGAAATGGTCTAAATACAATTTGCCCCCCAGGGGAGCGACCCTTGCCTGATGGGTCGCTCCCCATCTCTAAAAAAAAAAAAAGAACCAAAAAAAAAAACACAAAAAAAAAATTGGCCCTGGCGCCTAGAGGTTTCTTCCCCCCCTGGGGGCAGATCGGCCTAATAATAGGCCGATCTGCCCCCAGGGGGGGCAGAAATGGCCTAAAATAAATTCCCCTCCCCCCCAGGGAGCGACCCTTGCCTAAGTGGTCGCTCCCTTTGCGTGAAATTCACGCAAAGAAAAAACTCCCTGGTGTCTAGTGGTTTCTACCCCCCTTGGGGGCAGATTGGCCTCATCAAAATAGGCCAATCTGCCCCCAAGGGGGGCAGAAATGGGCAAAATATAATTTTCCCCCAAGGGGAGCGACCCTTGCCTAAGGGGTCACTCCCCACCAAAAAAAAAAAAATGAAAAAAAAAAAAAAAAATGGTCCCTGGTGCCTAGAGGTTTCTGCCCCCCCTGGGGGCAGATCGGCCTAATAGTAGGCCGATCTGCCCCCAGGGGGGGCAGAAAAGGCCTTCCCGAAAATATGCCCCCCTGGGAGCGACCCTTGCCCAAGGGGTCGCTCCCTTTTGTCAATAACCATAAAAAAAAAAAAAAATCCCTGGTGTCTAGTGGTTTCTACCCCCCTTGGGGGCAGATTGGCCTCATCAAAATAGGCCAATCTGCCCCCAAGGGGGGCAGAAATGGCCAAAATATAATTTTCCCCCAAGGGGAACGACCCTTGCCTAAGGGGTCGCTCCCCACCTCAATAAAAAAAAAATGAAAAAAAAAAAAAAAAAAAAAAAAAAAGAGGTCCCTGGTGCCTAGAGGTTTCTGCCCCCCCTGGGGGCAGATCGGCCTAATAAGGCCGATCTGCCCCCAGGGGGGGCAGAAAAGGCCTTTTCAAAAAAATGCCCCCCCTGGGAGCGACCCTTGCCCAAGGGGTCGCTCCCTTTTGTCAATTTCTACGAAAAAAAAAAAAATCCCTGGTGTCTAGTGGGGTTTCAAAAACCGGATTGCAAGCAATCCGGCTTTTGAAACCCTCGGAGGGACTTCAAAGGGAAGGAAATACTTTTCCTTCCCTTTGAAGCCCCTCCGGGCCTCCCAAGTGATTGAAAAAGAAATGCTTTTGCATTTCTTTTTCAATCGCGCTGGAAGCAGAGCTTCCAGCGCGACGAGGGAGGCCCCTGTGACACATCAGCGCGCGCGCGCGCGCTGACGTCACAGGGGGGGTGGGGGGGGGTCGGGGGTGGAAGGGGAAGGTCTTCCCCTTCCATCCCCGACTTGGGGGGGGGAGGGGGGTGCACGGGGGGCGCGCTAGCGCGCCCCCAAGTTCCCCTGTGCCATGGACGAGATGATCTCGTCCAAGGCACAGGGGAACTGTAGCCTTGGACGAGATCATCTCGTCCAAGGCACAGAAGAGGTTAAGGGCCTTATTAGGAGTTCGGCGGATGGGTCTTCCGACGGGGAGGTTGCCTCCACACTGGCGACCTCCCCGCTGGGCCCAGTACGAGATTCCCACTAGGCTGACGGGCAGAAACCGAGGTTTCCGCCCATCGGTCTAGTGGGGAACTGGCAGCAGCATTGCCTCCGACTCGAAATCGAGCCGGAGGCAAAGCTGTCGCCGCAGGGGCACCAGCACCCTCGCAATGTTCACTTTCTGCACAGCCAAGTGTGCACTGAAGTGTAACCCTCACTCCATCAAGCCTGTCTTTCCTTACTGTGAGGATTAGGATGTCTGACTTTAAGATGGACACCGGAAGTCCTACCAGATTAACAAATGCTGCAATCTTGCAAAACTTCAGGGAGGCACCTTGATTTGAGGCCATAAGCATCTGATGCTGCTGTGAGTTTTCACTCTCTGCTGCTGGGCGATTCACTTTACATTTTGACCACCTGGCACCTGTCTGCAGTCTGACTAATGCTTTTAATCTAAAGTCTGCTGCAGGTCATGACTCATGTGATGCTCAAAACTCATTATTTTGTAAATGTGCTGGTGATTGGGGTGTCGAAGAGGATTTGGCACATTTCTTGGACATGCCATGTTTATCCCACAGCTAGTGCTCGCCAATCAGATCTACTTCATGTTGCCCATTACCCGTGTACCCTATGTTCAGGGTTCTCTTTCCTATCTGCTCCCTCTTCCTTCATCAGAAATTGAGGTTCAGAGTGTCTCAGGAGTATTATTACCCTACAGCAGCAGCATAATTCTCTATCCCTTACTCAGGGGAAAATGTATGCTGACTGCTCTGTTTGTCAACCACTTAGTAACCACCTCATTTTAATACTGAGCATTCTGATTTCCACTACAAGTGAATAAAGGATCTATCTTCAATTCACAAAGTTTTTTCTGTGAGTTGGCATGGGATTTTTGTTGAATTAGGTTAAGTCTGATCATGAAAAATAGCTTTGCCAATCAGGCCCAATTAATCTCTAACAAGGATTTTTACAGCCAGATGTCCAATGAGTCAGTTCGCAAAAAGTAGTCGTAAACTGTGCACAACTTTTTGTGAACTGAATGTAGTTTTGCGAAGTCACATCGCGAAATAATCATTCAGAGAATAACCTGCCTAATGCATATTTATTAGGTATGTCGCAATTTTCAGGCCCCTGTGATTGGCTACAAACACAGTAATGGTGGCCTGCAAGGGACAACAGACCACCATCCGTCCGTTTGCATTCCCAAGTGAAAAACTTATTTTTTTCTTTAAAGAAACCCACATTTCTTACACAAGCTGGTGTTGCTTTCAAAACTTAAAAGCTTTGCTTTTGGTAAAACATCAGTGGGAGTTTTCATTGGTCCCGTGGAACACTTCCTATTCCCCCATGAGGCCCTTTCCCCTTTGCGAATCAGTTACCACCTCCTTTGAGCTTTGGGTATCTGTTCAGCAGTTTGAGACTAGATTTGTGTTGCAAACCATTGATATCTTGTATACTGAGTCATAGTTTGGAAGGAAGACCACTTTTGTTCCTTCCTTTTTTCGAGGACAATGCCTTCTTTTCCATAGACATTTAGAAACCAGGAAGACCAAACTCAAAATGCCCCTAGGTGTCTGGAAGACATATTAAATTACAGGAACTTAGGAAATCTACCCAGTCATTGCTCACTGGTTTGCACTGTAGCCCATTTATGTTTCAGCTAATTAGTTATATGATGGTCTTTTGTGTGAGCCTATTGGAGGGGGTTCAGGTGCTAAAGATTTTTTTTGTGGAGTAAACAATAGTCACTAATTTGCTTCCTCCACTGCTCTTTGAACATCTGCCTAGTTTGCCTTGGTTTGCTACTGTTATGAAAATCTACTCTGGTTATTTGCTAGTTGGTTCTTTGCTTTCAAATTTCTCTGCAACATCTTCAGAGTTATTCAAAGCAACTGTCTCCATTTCTTTTCAAAGGAAGTTAGGTGCTATACACCTCTCAGCCCCACCCTGTCAAACACCTACATGACCCCCCTTCACAGGCGTTGTCAGACTCCACAGACTCAACAAAATCTCCTACTCAGACAACACCATAACCAACGTAGCCAATTGGATGAGAGACAAGTGCCTCAAACTTAACTCTGACAAAACAGAAATACTGTTGTTCGGGAAGAACACCTCTGTATGGGACCACATCTGGTGATCAGCAGAACTTGGACCAACGCCCACACCGACAGACCATGCATGCATCTGGGCATAATCCTCGACAGCCAACTGACCATGAAATGACAAGTCAACTCAGTCGCCTCCTCTTACTGTGACATCCTTTGCATGCTTTGCAAAATCTTCAGAGGTGGCCCAATGAACACCAGAAAGACCATCATGCAGGCCTTCCTGAACAGCCACCTCGACTATGGCAACACCCTGTATGATGGAATTTACAGCTGACACCTTAGAAAACTCCAGACCATACAGAACACTGCAGCCAGGCTCATCTCGGATCTTCCCAAACAGACCCACATCAACACCCACCTCAGAAACCTCCACTGGCTGCCCATCCAGAGCAGATGCCAGTTCAAGATCCTAATGCATGCATACAAGGCTCTACACAAGCAGGGCCCATCCTACATCAACCATCGACTGAGCTTCCACCTGCCCGCAAGACACCTGTGATCTGCCTCACTCGCCTTCGCACACAATCCGCATCTGCTGCCCCTCCACCTCCGAATGACACCCTCCCTGGCGGACTTCAGAAAGAAACTCAAGACCTGGCTTTTCAATGAAGACATGGCACTCTCAGCGCCCTGGTACCCCTAGCGGTGATAGAGCTGCCCTATACAGAGGCTGATTGATTGATTGATTAATTGAGACATCTGCGCTCTTCAAAATCCAATCTTCTATGTATTCCCGAATATTACAAGGTTAGAATGGGCGTCTTGGCATTTTCAGTCAGTGGTGCTCAACTTTGGAACAGTTTTCTGCCTTCTCTAAGAGCTTTTCAAGGTCTGCTGCAGTTCAGGAAGTTATTGAAAACTTGACTCTTACAGGCTTGACCTGCTCAGACACCTTCAGGCTTTGTCTATGAGGTTAGCGGCAGGATACCTTTGAGGCTGCAATACCCTCCACAAATCTCTGTTCAATTCAGTTCAGCTCAGTTCAATTCCACATCATTGAACCATCATAACTGCATAAACTGAAGCTGCTCAACTTCTGCTACCCTTGTCACGGCTAAGTTCTGCTAAAAAACAACAGCTCAATTCAATTCAAGGCCTCCTATACCCCTGCGAGGATCAAGTATGAAAATACTATGGCAACCTGAACTTATAGGGTCAGTATATCACAAGTATTAAAATGTTAGTGATACTGGCCTGTTAAACCAGAATATAAATTATTAACAAGCAAAACTGTGAACATATATTTTGACTACGGTTCCAACATCTATGAACATGACACAAATCCAACACCAGAGCGCTATCCACCTTAAGTGAGGGGTGACCTGCATGTATGCATCCAACAGTGCTTCCTCCTGGACAAATACACCAAGTGGATAAGCAGCCCTTCTATAAAAGTGCTGTAAAACAGTGCTTAATTTGTAAATAAAAACGTGCTGGTGCTCAAAGCCCGCCACTTAAATACATGGCTGCTGCAATTAAATGTGCGAACACGGAATACTGAGGCAGCGTAATCCTGAAGCCATCTCAGGCCTCTTTAATCCATTTACAGCCACTCCCTGCCCCTTCAGCTCACTCTTGCAGCTTTCTGCTCTCTCCCTTTATAACGTTTTTACATTTTTCTCTTCCCCTGTCTTTTCCAAATGAGTCTTTTGCTCACAATTAATGCTTAAGGCAAAAAATTAAGCACCAGCCCTAAAAAATAAGTGCCAGTGCTCACCACCGGAAACTACAAGCACAAATTAAGCACTGCCATAAACCAGCACTAAGTGGCGTAAACCAAACAGCTGCGCCGGTACTCATAATCTCGCAGACAGTTACACAGATACACCTGATAAAACATGTCTAGATGTAATTTGTCTGTACTCGTGCTTTACTTGAGAAGCGAGACCCTTGGCAGAAGAATACAAGGTGCAAGAACATTCAGAGAAGAGCACGGGGCTCTGTAGATGTAATACAATCAATTAAGATAATAAAACTATAAGACTAGCGACCTCATTTAGAACTCGGCGGATGGGTTACTCGTCACAATGGTGACGGATATCACATCTGCCGAAATCTAAATCCCATTGAATATAATAGGATTTAGATTTCAGCGGATGGGATATCGGTCACCGTTGTGACGGAGTAACCCATCCGCCGAGTTCCAAATCAGGCCCTGGGTGTCTATGTTGGGCATGGTGACAGATAATTTTGGATATTTGGGTTGAAATGTGTCTATAGAACTCGGGAATACTATTACGTTTTATGTCAACATTTAGGGGCATATTTACAAGAGACTTGTGCATCGGCTCCTATGCGCCAGTTTGTTGCATCGCCCTGCGCCCCCCTATCGGCACCATGGTTGCGCTGTATTTACAATACAGCGCACCATGGTGCACGTTATGCACAACAGCTTCAACATTGTTGACGCTATTGTGGCACTTTGCTGGAGTGGCACCAAAAATGTTGACGCTAGTCCAGCAAAGCTCGGGGAGGCCCATAGGAAATAGCCTAGCATCACTTACACGCCTGCCCTGGGCAGGTGTTAAAATATGACACTAGAATGGCGCAGTGAAATCTTGTAAATTTCATAATGCCATGTTTTTGGGCCTTCCTGTGGGGGAACGCCCCCTTGCATACAGGTATAATGTGGCGCAAGGGTTTACAAAGAGGAGCAAGGCTAGCATTGCACCATTTTGTAATTATGGCACAGGGTGCGGGCCTGTTTAGCGCCACCTTAGCATAAAAAACAATGATGCTACGGCAGCGCTAAGGGGTACAAGGGACTTGGTAATATGCCCCATAATGTATTTTATTGCTAGTATTACTTTCAGATATGCAGCAATTCCAGCGCGTGCATGGTGCATGACCATAAAGCCTGTATTTATATAATCTCTCTATCTTTCTCATTCTATCTTTTTTTCTCATTCTTAGACAGCTCCCTTCTCGTTCTCTCCCACTTTATCTCTTCTTTCCTGAAAATTCATACTGTCAGGCCCTTTTGTCCCATTGACTATGCATTCCTGGCTTCAAAAGGGAGGTTCCTTAGCAACTGTGAAAGTCTTAAGGTGGCTCTACCAATGGCCCATAAGCAGGTCTGCCTGAACCTCAGGATAGAGAAACCCATACATAAAATGGTGAAGGCAAAACTACAAGGCCTGGATGCAAATGTTATTGATTTCCAGCGATTAGCTGGAGCCAGGAAGTGCACTGACTACTCAGCTCTAGGTTTACAGAAACCTCCGTAGGCTGCAACTACCACAAACCTCAGTATCGGATCATCGAGAGGTTTGTCAGACTCAGAATATCACAAAAGTTTGGGAAGTTTGGATTTAGATGAATATGTTTGCCATGCCTTACTGTTATTCTTAATACTGGGTCAGACTGTGGAATGTTAAAATCTGGAAAATGTCTTGAAGATGAACAGCTTTCTGGGTGAGGCTATAAATGGTATAAACACTAACGGCCTGTAAGAAAATGCCTCTTTTTGCATTGTCACCTCCAAAGTTTTGGACTGATGCTCCTGGTTTTTGGACTCTGAGAGTGCACTGAGGCCTGCCTACCAGACCTCAGTGCCAGTGTGCTAACCCTTTACAAAGTGTATGGCGAATTGGCTACCCCCCAATTGCTATACGCTGAGTTACTTAGAAGTCCCTACCATATGTGAGCAAAGGCACCCAGGGCATGTAAGGCAGAGTGTCCCCCCCAGGGCTGCAGCAATGGTTGTGCAACTCTGTTTGGGACACTGTAAAAAATGGCTCCCAGCCTGCCACTACAGACTGGAAGAGCAGTTTTTAATAGAGATGGGTGAAGAATTCTGCTCCGCTGGTGGATTTCACCGATTGTTCCCCACTCCGCGCTCTCCCCTCCACGCAGAGTTCTGAAAAACTCTTGGAAGTGATGCAGAGCTGAGTTTTTTCTCTCATGTGGCTCACCAAAATTACGTTGGTGAGCGCAAGTGAGAGAAATCTCTAAGTTGGCAAACAAGATTTCTGAACGCGGGCGGTCACAGCAAGTCACTACCGCACGCGTTGAGAAAGATGCTGGAAACTGTCGCTTGAGTAGAGAATCTACTTGAGGGGCAGAAAGTAGTTAGCCCCCTCTGGCGCTCTCTGTGATGCCGTTTGCACTGATTTTACAGCCCAGGAGAAAACTCTGGCATTGAAAATCAGAGCAAACAGCCAACTTACCCAAACTCTGCTGCTTGCAGAACTCAGCATTTTTCAGCACTTCGAGGAGTTCTGCATAGCAGAACTCTGGAAACTCCACCCAGGCATAGGGGGTGATTCTCACCCTGGCGGGCGGCGGAGGCCGCCCGCCAGAGTTCCCCCCTCCAAAATACCGCTCCGCGGTCGAAAGACCGCTGAGGGTATTTTGGGATTTGCACTGGGCTGGCGGGCGACCGCCAAAAGGCCGCCCGCCAGCCCAGTGCAAATCATCCTTCCCACGTGGACGCCGGCTCAGAATTGAGCCGGTGGAGTGGGAAGGTGCGACGGGTGCAGTGGCACCCGTCGCGTATTTCAGTGTCTGCAAGGCAGACACTGAAATACAAAGTGGGGCCCTCTTACGGGGGCCCCTGCAGTGCCCATGCCATTGGCATGGGCACTGCAGGGGCCCCCAGGGGCCCCACGACACTCCATACCGCCATCCTGTTCCTGGCGGGCGAACCGCCAGGAACAGGATGGCGGTATGGGATGTCAGAATCCCCCATGGCGGCGCAGCAAGCTGCGCCGCCATGGGGGATTCCCAGGGCAGCGGAAAACCGGCGGGAGACCGCCGGTTTTCCCTTTCTGGCCGCGGCTGAACCGCCGCGGTCAGAATACCCTGTGGAGCACCGCCAGCCTGTTGGCGGTGCTCCCTCCAACCCTGGCCCCGGCGGTCCATGACCGCCGGGGTCAGAATGACCCCCATAGTTTTTAACTACTAGTTCAACTTTGCTATTCAAACTAATGGCAAAGCCCCCATGTACCTTAACTGTATAGGTAAGTCTCCCCTAGGGAAGGCCTATGGAGCCCTGAGGCAAGGAGTTATATATTATTAAGTAGAATATATGCCTTAATCTGTTCTAACAGCAACACCTCCAAATTGTACTTTCTAATGTGGAAAAATTAGTAGCCCCACTGGCTAACACAGGGTTACCGGCTGACCTCTCAACCCGGCTAACTTCTGAATGACACTACTAAAATGAATGCTCCATGGTGTCAAATTAATTGTGGCATTACACCTGACTTGATGCCCAAGTCAGATTTAATGTCACTTTTAAGGAAAGGCAAATTTGAGCAAGTTGCCACTCTGTAGCCCAGTTTATTCAGTGGCCTCACATGGTTGCTGGCCACCAGACAGCTTTCTGCTCTACAGGAGATTAGCATGAATGACTCCCAGGGTTAGGGACAATGAGAGCATGCTATAGAGGGAGGAGTTACCTCCCCCTTGCAGGAAGCCACTTAGGATGTTGGCTTAAAAGGCCAGCTTCAAAGGCAAAGCCACCTCTGGTGGGCAAATGGCGATCACACTCTTGAAGGGTTGCCCCTTGTTCATGTAGAACAGAGAGGGGAGACCAATGTCCCTACTAAGCTCCTAACACACAAGGAAGGGTTAAGATATCTTGGCAGTGGCCAGAACAGTGCACCATGGGATTGCTAGAAGACCCACATAGCCAGATGTCGTCACAGGGCCGGAGGGATCCTGGTAGCCCATTGGCTGGTGACTGCATCACCCCCTCTGGCACTGTCTGGGCATAAATATGGCACCATGGCACCCTGAACCTCAGATCACTATGGAATTGGAGAAAGAACCGAAGAAGGACTGCCTTGCAGACCCCGGTACCTAACAAAGAGAGGCTGCAGCATGTGCTGGACTGCATCTGCTGCACCTTGGGCTAGCGAAGAGAAGACTGTGCCTGCGGCTCCTGACTCAAGGAATAGATGCTTCTGAGCCCAAAAGCAAAAAAGTGACTTTAAGGGTCAGTCAGCTGACCCCCTAGAACCAGCACTAGGGCCATCAAAGCTGAAGTAGCTCAACTTGGCAAGTCAGTAACCAGTTCTGGAGAACTGCCACTGACCGAAGCTGGACACCCCAAGAGTCTGATTCACCATTGCCAAAAGTTCCATCCGGGTCAGCTGGTCCCTGGGGGTGTCATTTGAGTCCACACTGATCGCCCATGAGGGACACTAGCCTACCAAAATTTATCCCTGGACCCCCTGTGGTCAAAGACTGGTAGCACAGCAGCATCTGGCCTTTTACTGTCTCAAAGAGGACTTTGAGAGACTCCAAACTCTGTGGCCAAAGTCACCACACCTCAACCATGGACCAAGGAATGACCACCCCCATTGACCTCACAGCACTCAGAGCATTCTTGAGCATCCTCTATCTCCCTCATCCCCAGCATCAGGACCACTCTTTAAAGTCTATGATGGTTGTGATGTAAATTTCAGAACTGGACTGGAGAACTCTTTGGTGACCAGGTAACTGTTCATATACTCCTTAGTGGCCTCCTGACCTTCTCTCTGCTGGATATGGTCACTCTAGTCAGGCCAGAGTAGCCGAATGCAACTCTTACAATCTTTTGAATTGTTTCCAAACTTGCTGGTTGCCAATGCTTGTTTGCGGTTCTGACTAAAAGTACTGAGATTGACATTTCCTTTAAAAGTCTATCTCTTTGGAACCCCTTGGTGGATTCAGTTAATTTAGGACTCTAAAAATTCATAAAAATATAATCTATGGTTACCCCCCACTTTTTGCCTATTGTTGATGCCAACTTCGATTGAAAGTGTGCTGGGATCCTGCTAACCAGGCCCCAGCACTAGTGTTCTTTACCATAAACTGTACCTTTGTTTCCACAATTGGCACAACCCTGGCACACAGTTAAGTCCCTTGGAAAAGGTACCCAAGGTACCAAGGGCCCTGTGGCCAGGGAAGGTCTCCAAGGGCTGCAACATGTATTATGCCACCCTAGGGAAAACCTCACCCAGCACAGGTCTACTGCCTTGCTGCCTGTGTGCACTGGTGGGGAGAAAAAGGCAAAGTCAACATGGCACCCCTCTCAGGGTGCCATGCCCACAAACCACTGCCTGTGGCATAGGTAAGTCACCCCTCTAGCAGGCAGTTCTTAGACATTGTAAGTGCAGTGTAGCCATATTGAGTATATGGTCTGGGAGTTTGTCATTACGAACTCCACAGCTCCATAATAGCTTCACTGAATACTGGTACATTTGGTATCAAACCTCTCAGCACAATAAACCCACACTGATGCCGCTGTGGAATTTATTGAAAAATGCACACAGAGGGCATCTTAGAGATGCCCACTGTATGTTAACCAAACTGCTATTGTAGGACTGACTGGTCTGTGCCAGGCTGCCACTTTCAGACAAGTTTCTGACCACAAGGGGTGAGTGCCTTTGTGCACTCTGTGGTCAGAAACAAAGCCTGTCCAGGGTGGAGGTGCTTCACGCCTCCTCCCTACAGGAACTGTAACACCTGGCAGTGAGCATCAAAGGCTCAAGCCTCGGATTACAGTGCTGCAGGGCACTCAAGCTAGTGGAGCTGCCTGCCTCCCGGGCAAAGCCCTACTTTTGGTGGCAAGTCAGGTGGGAAAATGAGTGAAAACAGGGAGATGTGACCACCCCAGCCAGGACCACCCCTAAGGTGTCCAGAGCTGAGGTGACCCCCTCCCTGCAGAATCCTCCATCTTAGTTTGGAGGACAGAAACCAATAGGGTTAGGGTTGTGCCCACCTCCCCAAAGGGAGGGGGCACAAGGAGGGTGTAACCACCCTCAGGGACAGTAGCCATTGGCTACTGCCCTCTGACCCCCTAAAACACCCCTAAATCTAGAATTTAAGGGCCTCCCTGAACCCAGCTCACGAGATTCCTGGTGACCTAACAAGAAGAAGAAGGACTGCGAAGCTGAAACCTGGTTGGTACAGATAATGTCCCACGCCAGATGGATGATTGCAGTCTGGTTTGCGTCACTGAATTCCACCAACAAGCCTTTGCACATGCAAAGCTCACAGTTAGCGGAAAATGGCACTGCCCGGGACTAGGAGGGACCGAGCGGACTCTGCCCTGGAGAGGGAGTCAGAAGGGGCTCTCAGCAGCTCAGAGAATCCTCAGAAGACCAGGTAGCATGCATAGGAGTCCCACAGCACGGGGACAAAGAAGGTGCAAAAGGAGGCCCATGCAGCACTACACAAAGGGATCCCACGCTACCGGAGAACCACTCAGGAAGCTGTGCGTCGCAGGAGGGAGTGCTGGGGGACGGAGCTAAACAGTGCACAAAGAACTTTGTGGAAGGATGCCAATAAGCCTTGACAAGTGCAAAACATGCAGTGCACAAGGGTACAGTCTTGCGTGGGGAGGCAAGCTCTTACCTCCACCAAAGTTGGACTGTAGGACGTCGGGACCATTGGGGCCACTTCAGTCCACCACCTGTGATGCTGGATCCATGAACTTCGCCAGGAGGGGGGATCCAAGTAACAGGTCCTCGCTACAGAGGGGTGCCTGCTGAAGCAGGGAAGTGACTCCTTCACTTCAAGGGGGATTCCTTTGTTCTTCTGGTGCAAGCTGAAGACAGGCAGTCCTCGGAGGATGGACGACCTGTAAACAGTTGCAGTTGCTGGCAGGAGCTGAAGATACAATGTTGCAGAAGTCATCTTTGCTTCTTTGTTGCAGTTTGTAGAGTTCCTGGAGGTCCAGATGCATTTTCTTCGGTAAGAAGGTGAAGTAAAGGATGCAGGGGATTCCTGCTGGAGTCTTGCAATCCGAACCTGAAGAACTACCCAAGAGAGAGAGAGAGACCCTAAATAGGTCTGAAAGGGGGATTGGTCAGCTACACAGGTAAGCACCTATCAGGGGAGGGCTCTGACATCACCTGCTGGCACTGGCCACTCAGATGCTCCCAGAGTGCCCTGCCAACTTGGAATCCAAGATGGCAAAACCCAGGGACACTCCGAAGGAGCTCTGATTACCACCTCTGGGTGGTGATGGACAGGGGAGTGGTCACTCTCCTATCCTTTGCCCAGTTTCGAGCCAGAACAAGGACTGGGGGTCCCTGAACCTGCAATAAGGGTGACTTATAAGTGACCTGGTGCAGTGTAAATGGCAGTGAAAGGGTGCGTACACCTTTTTACACAGGCTGCAATGGCAGTCCTGTAGAAGCCTTTGCACGGGCTCCCTATGGGTGGCAAAAGAAATGCTGCAGCCCATAGGAATCCCCTGGAACCCCAACGCCCTGGGTACCTAGGTACCATATACTGGGGACTTTTAAGGGGTGACCAGTATGCCAACCATGGGTGAAATACTGGGTTACTAGTATGCAGTGACAAAACCTAGAGGAGAGAGCATAATCACTGAGGTCCTGGTTAGCAGGATACCAGTGAACACAGTCAAATACACTGACATCAGGCAGAAAGTGGGGATAACATGCCAAAAAAGAGGGTACTTTCCTACACAACACCCCTCAAATGAGGGACAATAAAACTAACTTTGCCCAGATGAGTCTTCATTGTCTAAGTGGAAATATCTGGAGAGTCCATCTGCATTGGAGTGGTTACTCCCAGGTCTATATTCCACTGTAAAGTCCATCCCCTGTAGGGAAATGGACCACCTCAACAATTTAGGGTTTTCACCTTTCATTTGTTTAAGCCAAAGAGGTATGGTCTCATTTTCTTCAAGGCCCAGACCACACCAAAGGCCTTCCTCTGTATGGCTGACCAACGCTTTTCTCTAGGGGTCAGCCTTCTGCTGATAAAAGCAACAATTTGATTGTGGCCCTCTGAATTTAGTTGTGATAGCACATCCCCAACCCGTACCTCTGAAGCATCAGTTTGGACAATAAACTTCTTGGAGTAGTTTGGGCTTTTTAGGACAGGTGCCGTACACATAGCCTGCTTTAGCTCCTCAAAAGCTTTCTGACAGCTAGCTGTCCACAATACCTGCTGCGATGGAACCATAATTCTTAATAAACCTCTTGTAATACTCAGTGAGACCAAGAAATGCTCTGCCCTGGGTCTGTGTTGTAGGGAGAGCCCTGTATTAAATAGTCTGGATCTTTCACTGTAGTCGTTCAATCTGTTCTCCCCCTACCAGGTGTCCCAGATAAACTACCTTCCCCTGCCCTATCTGGCACTTTGAAGACTTGATAGTGAGGCCTGCCTTTTGTAGGGCCTCCAAAACATCCCATAGGTGGTCATCCCAGGTGAAGACAGCTATATCATCTAGGTATGCTGCACTAAATGCTTCCAGACCTTGGAGGACTGTGTTCCCCAACCTCTGAAAAGTGGCAGGTGCATTCTTCAGACCAAAGGGCGTAACAGTAAACTGGCAATGCCCTCCAATGGTAGACAAAGCTGTCTTAGGTTTTGCATCTTCTGATAGTTTGATCTGCCAATACCCTGCAGTCAAATCAAAAGTGCTGAGATACCTGGCAGATGCCAGTCTATCAATAAGCTCATCTGCCCTGGGTATAGGGTGAGCATCAGTCTTTGTGACTGTGTTGAGCCCTCTGTAATCTACACAGAACCTCATTTCTCTTTTTCCATTCTGAGGTTGATGTTTGGGTACAAGCACCACTGGGCTGGCCCAGGGGCTATCAGAGTGCCCAATCACTCCTAGGTCAAGCATTTTCTGAACCTCTGATTTAATGCAGTCTCTGACATGGTTAGGCTGTGTATAAATCTTACTTTTGACAGGTAAACTATCTCCATTATCAATGGTGTGTTCACACTAAGTAGTCTGACCAGGTGTCAGAGGAAAGAGTTCTCAAAACTGACCCAATATGTTCCTGTAGTCCTCTTTCTGCTCTTCAGAAAGGCAGTCTACAAGAATAACTCCTTTCACTGAGCCATCAGCTGCAGTGTTGGAGAGGAGAACAGGGAGAGGGTCACTCTCATGTTCCTGTTCCTCATCAGTGGCCATGAGCAGGGTAAAGTTAGACCTGTCATAGTACGGCGTCAGGCAGTTCACATGAATTACCCTAAGAGGACTTCTAGGAGTGCCTAGGTCAACTAAATAAGTGATCTCACCATTTTTTCCACTATTATGTGTGGTCCACTCTATTTGTCCTGGAGAGCTCTTGGTGCCACAGGCTCCAGTATCCACGCCTTCTGTCCTGGTTGGTACACAATCAGGAAAGCATGAAAAACATTTATTAGGGGTTGTTACTTGCACTTATCTATATTAAGGGGACAAGCAAAAGGGGTGGCAAGGCCAATGCCACCATCAGAGACTAAAACAGCCTGAGTGTTTTCCCTAGCTAAACTAACCCCCACTACACTTCCCAGAGTGAGCCGTGCTACACTGTTGGATTGGCTATTCGTAGTGTTATTGTTCCCACCACCATTGCTATTACTAGGGGCCCTACTTGAAGCAGTGGGGGTTGTGGTGGTGGGAGCTTTGGTGTTGTTCTTTGGACAAGTACTTGCCCAGTGGCCTTTGTTTTTATGGATCAAATCTGTTTATTGTTTTAAACAAATCAACGTATAGACAAATCACATCACAATATGATAAACACGCTGCAGACCCCTTATTGAGAAACTCTCCCTCGGCCCCCATGAGATCATCCCTCTTATGGCCATATCAGAAGGCCCCCTTATCAATCTCATCCTTGCTACTCCAAAAAACAATTGGGCCCTACAGTAGGTCCGCAGCATTGCGAGACAAGTCTCATACTTGTAATACATGACATGGCATATCATTAACAAATAAAACATAAAACATTAACCGTGCTTCCCCTGAGAGACCCCGGCCCTTCATCTCTCTGGTCCCCCATCCCCCCACCTCATTAATCTCATTCTCCGCAGGAATCCATCAGTCAGGCATGCACCCAATAGTTCAGGTCAGCCCTATGACTCGCAAGTACGTGGGGCATGTGAGCTCTGTAAATTCAGTGCGTAGGATCTGAAGAAACGGCCTCCACAGCGTGGGCAAGTTGCCCGTTCGTTGCTGAGAGGCTAGGGTAAGCTTCTCCATCGCCAGAATGAACCACAGTTTCTGCAGCCAAGATACATATGTCGGTACTCTATCTGTGCCCCACAAGGCTAGGATCAGCTGCAGCACCGCATTAAGGGCCAAGGCCATCTGCCACCCCTTCAGTGATCGCAGGGGGAAGGTGAGGGGGTTGGGCAAACCTAGCAGGATATACGAAGGAAATCTTGGAATCGTAGTGTTGAACGCTGCATCAACCCCGTCTACCACACCCTCCCAAAATCTATGAATCTTGGGGCAATTCCACAGCAAATGCACCAGTGAACCCCTCCCCCCACAGCCCCTCCAACAGAGGTTAGATCTAGTGGGGTCCCATGCATGCATCCTTGCTGGGGTGTAGTACCAGTAAGAGGTCACCTTATATGCTGTCTCTGTCCCAGCCGCATTACAGGCCGTGTGGTGTATTCTATAAAAGATACTACCCCACTCTTCATCAGAAAGTTCCCTTTCCAGCTCCTTTTCCCATCTCAACTGTCCCTTAGTTTTAGGCAAGCGCTCCTCTCCCTGTAAAAGCCTGTAAAGCTCTGAAATAACTCATTTATCATCCTTCTTCATCAGGAGACACTTCTCAAACGGTGTTAACGGTCTGTCCATCAATGCCCTATTAGCCGGCAACAGGGCCCAATGCCGAATCTGATAGTACATCATCCTATCCGCCTCTGTCAAGCCGTAGGCCTCTCTCATCTGATCAAAGGGAATCACCCCTTGCTCATCAAAAATGCTCCCCACCCTTTTACAGCCTCCCTCATACCAGCGCCGCAGTCCCTCCCCTCGCAGCCCCGGTTCAAAGTCTGGATTCGCACCTATGGGGGTCATTGGAGATGGAAACGTCGTCAACCCCAACCGGCCCGCCACCGCATCCCACACGCGCAATGTCGCTCCCGTAATCGGGGAAGAGTAGAGTCCCCCGCCCTGTGCAGACGCCGAAGCCAGGGCTCTTTCCATATGTGAGAGCCCGCCACCGCCTGGTCCATAAAGCACCAGTGTTTCTCAGTAAGTGGGCGACTCCACTCTAGAAGGAAACGCAGCTGTGTCGCCTGATAATATTGCAGGAGGCAGGGAGCTGCAAGCCCCCCTTCCCCTTAGAGCGACACAGGACTCGCCGCAGGAGTCGCGCCGGACGACCCTCCAAAATAAATCTCATAATCGCTGGTTGAAGAGTCGCTATCGTCCGGGGACGTGGGGTCAGCGGGAGCGCCTGAAACACATAGAGGACACGCGGCAGAACCGTCATCTTCACCGCCGCCACTCTGCCCAGCCAGGACAGTTTCAGTCTCCCCCAGGTCTCTAGGTCCCGCTTTACTTCCCATACTAACCGCGTAGTTCAAGCTCGCTGTCTTTACAGCAGTAGGCGCTAGGTCAATCCCCAAGTAAGAAAGCCACGAGGACGACCAAAGAAAGGGGTAATGGGCCCTTAACACCTCCTCTTTCTCCGGGCCTAGGAAAAGACCAAGGACCTGGGACTTCTGCATATTCACCCAAAACCCCGAGACCCGGACAAACTCATCAAGTATCCCCATAAGCGCCGGGAGTGATGTTGCGGGCTCTGCCAGGGTAAGGATCACATCATCTGCATATAAGGTGATGATGTGATGTTCGCCACCAAACTTTATGCCAGAGACTGAAGAGCTATCTCGCAGGTGCTGCGCCAAGGGCTCAATGTATAGCGCGAACAGGAGAGGAGAAAGCGGGCACCCCTGTCTTGTCCCTCGCCTTATTGGGAACGGCAGGGAAAGCGTACCATTGACTCGGACCGCAGCTCTGTGGGACTGGTAGATACAGCGAATCCACGCCATAAAGCCGGGACCCAGTCCGAACCCCTCCAACACTTTAAAGAGATACGGCCAATGAACCCTATCGAACGCCTTCTCCGCATCAATAGAAAGGAAGAGTGCCTCCCGGCGAGAACAATACGTTTTATCTAGCAAATGAAGCAGCCGCTTCGTATTGTCACTGCACTGGCGATGCGGAATGAAGCCCGTCTGATCTGGGTCCACCAGACCCGCCATGTAGAGATTAAGGCGATGGGCAAGTATACCTGTAAACAGTTTGGCATCTACATTCAGGAGCGATATCGGCCTATAGGAAGCGCACTCCTCTGGGTCCTTTCCTGGATATGTATAACTGCAATGGTAGCATCAAGCATGCTGAGCGCTAGAGTTCCCGACTCCCGAAAGGAATTAAAGAGCCGCACTAAAAGTGACACAATTTCCGCACAGAAGGTCTTGTAAAAGAGTGCGGTAAAACCGTCGGGCCCGGGGATTTCCCCAGCTTTAGGCACAAGATCGCCAAAAATGACCTCTTCCGCCCCTATCGGCTGATCCAATAAAGACACCTTTCGCTCCCCAAGAGGGGTAATTGCTACGCCATCCAGAAATGAGTCTAGAGCCACACCACCCCTGTCGTCCTCCGCATAAAGCCCCCGGTAAAACTCCGCAAACGCCTCTGCAATCCGATCCCTTGTTCTTGCTTCCATTCCAGATGGGGAACGGACCACCTTTATCGCCGATGCCTCTCGCTGCGCACGAAATCGATGCACCAAAAGCTTCCCACACCTGTTGCTCCCAATATAATATTTATGTTGAAGACGTGCTATTGGGTACTCCGCCCTGTCCCAATCTAGGCATTTCAGTTGCTGCCGCACCTTCTCTAGCTCCCTCCAGATTCTGGGTGCTCCAGTGGACTTGTGGGAGCGCTCCAGTGCAGCCACCCTCTGCTCCAGCTCAGCCCTCTTCTCCCTCCTTACCTTATTGTCTCTAGCCGACCGCGCAATGACCTGCCTCCTCACCACAGCCTTCAGAGCCTCCCAGAGCGTTACCAGACGGGTGTTCCCGTCGTCATTAAGACTCAAGTAGTCCTTGATTGCAGACCGGATCGACTCTACCGTTGCCTCACTCTGAAGCAGCGAGTCTCTAAAGCGCCAGCCCGGAGTCCCCAGGACTCCCCGGAGGGTGGACATCATCGACATAGACTATCCTGAGATCCTGCTGACGCAATTTGGAGGAGGTAAGACCTTGCCTTCCCCGAGAACTACGGTACCCCTGTGTATTGTGTCTTCTTTGCCTCCTGAGGCCTCTGTGCACTCTTTGCAAAATTCCTTTGTGCACAGCCTGGCCTGGATCCCCAGCACTCCACCCTGCGACGCTCAACTCACTGAGAGCAGCGTGAGACCTTCTTTTGTTGTGCTGCATCAACTGCGTTTTGCACCTCCTGCGGCTTCTAGGGGCTTCTAGGGGTGCGGGCTGGCTGGCATCCTGAGGGCTCTCTAAAGTGCTGAGAGCCCCCTCTTCCTCCTCACACACAGGGCCCTTGGTACCACTGGTACCTTTTACAAGGGACGTATCTGTGTTCCAGAGGTGTGCCAATTGTGGAAACAATTGTACATTTTTAGTGAAAGACTGGTGCTGGGGCCTGATTTGCAGGGTCTCAGCACACTTCTTAGTCAAGTTATCATCAATATCAGGCACAAAGTGTGGGGTGGGGATAACTGCAACAGGGAACCATTTTCCTACACCCACCTTTGCCTTAGACTTATTATCCTTCTTCTTGTATTTGTCACCCCCTGTATGAACTTTCCTGCTCACCCTTGTTCTGACCCATTTGTCTGCCTTCTTTACCAATTCTTGGGGAGAGGTAAGATCTGAGTCTACCAAGTATTGGTGTAACAAATCAGACACACAGTTATTCAAAATATACTCTCTCAAAATTAGATTATATAACCCCTCATAGTCAGACACTTTGCTGCCATGAAACCAACTTTCCAGAGCCTTCACAGAACAGTCCACAAAGTCTATCCAATCTTGCAAAGACTCTTTTCTGGTTTCCCTGAACTTAATTCTGTATTGTTCAGTGTTTAAGCCAAATCCATCTAAGAGTGCAGTTTTAAGAATACCATAGTTGTCCAAATCTTCTTCTCTGACAGTGAGAAGTCCATCCCTCCCCTTGTCAGAAAAGGACAGCCACAGAATAGCAGCCCACTGCCTTTGAGGGACCCTCTGAACTTTGCAGGCCCTCTCAAGTGCAGAAAACCACTTGTAAATATCATCCCCCACCGTGTACGGGGAAACAATTTTATGCAAGTTCCTAGAGTCAATGGTGTCCTTCCTAACTCCTGAAACTGCTACTGCCACCATAGGGAACTAACCCCAACCCCTGTCTCTCTCGCTCCACAGCCAAGGACTCCCTGTCTAGGGCTAGCTGTTGCTGCTGCAGCCTCAGCCTGGCCTCCTCCAGTCTCAGTTTCCTGAGCTCCCTATCTATGGAGTCATCACCTGGAGTTGAACCATGGGATCCCACAGAAATGGAGGTGCTATGGGAATGGGCAGAGGTAGATCTTTCCCTAACTTTGCTAACTCTAGTGACCTGACCTCTACGTCTGAAAGGAGCCCTCCCTGAGTGACTACCTCTCCCACTGCCAGCTACACTGGTAGGTTTTCTATGGGGAAAATCTTTGGAAGAGCCCTCCCCTGAATCTACAGGATGATTCCTTGACTCTAAGGGTGTAGAATCCTCCTCCTCCGCCTCCTGGTTACCAGTATGTTCCTGGTCATCCTGAAGAAGGAGGCTCAGAAGAAAGTTTTTGTTACGGTTCTTCCCTACGTCTAAGCTTCTCTCTTGGCAAAGCCCCTTCATTTCTTTGAAGGTCATGCCCTCATATGGAGTACCCATGACCTCAGAGCTAGGGCCAGCATTAGTCATGATGTAGTGTGAGTGTAGTGTAAGGAAAAACCTACTCTACCTAACTTCTGGTCTCTTAGAAACGAAAGGAAGAGACTAGCCCCCTGTAACTAGGTATATGTATATAGCTCTAGGTACAGAGTATTCTTTCCTGTGGAAAGCACCAGTGAAAGAGTGATAAGGCAATTTGCAAGTACTTATCCCACCGCTGCACCACCAATGTAGGAGGGTGGCCTGGTGTGTGGTGTGTACCTAAGGTCCTTACACCTTATACTAGGTTCAGTTATCCTTTATTAGTGAAATGTAGTCAGTGTCTAGAAGCCAGGCTCTTTAGGGTTAGTGTGGATGAGCAGCCAAGGCCTAACTAGGAGACATGCAAAGCTCATGCAATACCACTGTTGTCATACAGTACTCACACACAAAATAAAATACTCAGTGTTACAAAAATAACGGTACTTTATTTTGGTGACAAAAATGCCAACAATACCAGAGAGACTATGCTCTCTTAGGAGGTAAGTAACACACAAATTATATACACTAGTATGCAGAAATAGCTGTAAAAACAGTTAGAAAACAGTGAAAATCACAAATAGTTAGAAATGGGACCAGGGGGAACACAAACCATATAATAAGAAAGTGGAATGCGAAAGTCGGTTTTCCCACCTAGGCAACTGTAGTGTGTAGAGGGGCGCTGTGAGTATTAGAAAACACCAAAGGTAAGGAATAGAACCCACCCCAGAGCCCAGGAAAGCAGGAGTAAATCACAGTAACTTTCCTAGAACACACATGAACACGAGCAAGAAGATTATGCAAGAAGCAGAAGAGACTGCAAGACACCAATGAGGGATTCCTGGACTTGAAGACCTGTGGAAGAAGGGGACCAAGTACAAGAAGCACTGAAGAGTCCAGGGAGCACAGGTGCCCCTGCTAACCCGGATGAAGGTGCAAAAGGAGAACCACTGGTGAAGAACAACAGTCAGTACTACACCCAAGAAGATGGATGTGTGTTACTGGTTGGTGTATATGATGTCCCACGCCAGATAGATGATTGCAGTCTGGTTTGCCTTGCTGGATTCTGCCAAGAAGCCTTGGCACATGCAAAGCTTGGGGGTAGTGGAAAATGGCGCTGCCCGGGACCAGGAGGGACCTGGAAGACTCTACCCAGAAGGTGGAGCCAGTGGGTGCTCTCAGCAACTTAGAGAGCCCTCAGAAGACCAGGCACCATGCACAGGAGTCTCACAGCATAGGGACAAAGAAGGTGAAAAAAGGAGGCCCATGCAGCACTACACAAAGGGATCACATGCCACCGGAGAACCACTCAGGAAGTTGTGTGTCGCAGGAAGGAATGCTGGGGGCCGGAGCTGTAGGGTGCACAAAGAACTTTGTGAAATGATGCCAACAAGCCTTGGCAACTGCAAAACACATGGTGCACGGGGGTACTGTCTCGTATGGGGAGGCAAGCTCTTACCTCCACCAACGTTGGATAGTAGGACGTGGGGATGTCGGGACCACTTCAGTCTACCACCCGTGATGCTGGATCCACGCACAGGAGAGGGGACCCAAGCCACCGGTTGTACCTGCAGAGGGGTGCCTGCTGAAGCAGGGAAGTGACTCCTTCACTTCAAGGGAGATTCCTTTGTTCTTCTGGTGCAGGCTGAAGACAGGCAGTCCTTGGAGGATGAACGAGCTGGAAACAGTTGCAGTTTCTGTCAGGAGCTGAAGATACAATGTTGCAGAAGTCGTCTTTGCTTCTTTGTTTCTTTGTTGCAGTTTGTAGAGTTCCTGGTGGGTCCAGATGCAGTTTCCTCTGTAAGAAAGTGTAGTAAAGGATGCAGAGAATTCCTGCTGGAGTCTTGCAAACCAAATCTGAAGAACCACCCAAGAGAGAGACTCTAAATCGCCCTGAAAGGGGGATTGGTCAACTACACAGGTAAGCACATATCAGGGGAGGGCTCTGACTTCACCTGCTGGCACTGGCCACTCAGATGCTCCCAGGGTGCCTTGCTAACCTTGAAATCCAAGATGGCAAAACCTAGGGACACTCTGGAGGAACCCCGAGCACCACCCCTGGGGTGGTGATGGACAGGGAAGTGGTCACTCCCCTTTCCTTTGTCCAGTTTCACGCCAGAGCCTGGACTGGGGGTCTCTGAATTTATGTAGACAGGATTATGCATGGAGGGCACCATCTATGCCCTTCAAGGCATTTCCAGAGGCTCTGGGAGGCTACCCCTCCCATGCCTGTAACACTTATTTCCAAAGGGAGAGGGTGTAACACCCCTCTCCCAAAGGAAATGTTTTGTTCTGCCTTCCTGGGCTTGAGCTGCTTGAGAAACAGGAGGGCAGAAACCTGTCTCTAAGGTGGCAGCAGCTGGGGCTGCCTGGAAAACCTCAGAAGGCTGTAATGGCAGTATTGGGGTCCTCTAAGGAGCCCCCAGAATGCTTGGAATCATACAACCAATGCTTGCAAAGGCCTTGAGGTATGATTCCAACATGTTTGACACCAAACATGGCTATATTCAGAGTTACCAATGTCACCACCTATGTCCAGTGCATGCGTAAAATGCCATCTCTGCAATCTCTGCTAGTGCAGGGGAGCCCTCACACACAATTACTCTGCATCCTGCTTTCAGGGCTGGAAGGCCTGCAATAAGGATGACTTATAAGTGACCTGGTGCAGTGAAAGGGTGCGTACACCTTTTTACACAGGCTGCAATGGCAGTCCTTTAGAAGCCTTTGCACGGGCTCCCTATGGGTGGCAAAAGAAATGCTGCAGCCCATAGGAATCCCCTGGAACCCCAATGCCCTGGGTACCTAAGTACCATATACTACGGACTTATAAGGGGTGACCAATATGCCAATCTTGGCTGAAATACTGGATTACTAGTGTGCAGTGAGCAAATTTAGAGGAGATAGAGCATAATCACTGGGGTTCTGGTTACCAGGATCCCAGTGAATACAGTCAAACCCACTGACATCAGGCAGAAATTGGGAGTAACAAGTCAAAAAGAGGGTACTTTCCTACAGCTATCAGAACATGTAGAACCTAAAACTACGTGCCATACATTTTAAATTCACTGCACCCTGCCGTGTGGGCTGTTTGGGGCCTACCTTAAAGGTGACTTATCTATATTGAAAAGGAAGATTTATGTCTTGTAATTGCTTATTTTGTCAGGTCGGATTTGCAGTATAAAATTGCACCCAGGCTGCAGTGACAGGCCTGAGACATGTTTAAATGGTTACTTAAGCAATGGCACAATGAGTGCTGCAGGCCCATTAGTAGCATTTAAGTTACAGCATATGGGTACACGAAGTACCATTTACTAGACAATTACAAGTAAATTAAATGTACCAGTTAGGTGTAGGCCTATCATGTTTGAGAGTGATTAATCACTTTAGCACTGGTTAGCTGTGCTAAAGTACACAGAGTCCGAAAGCCAACAAAAACAAATTCAGCAAAACAGAAGGGGTGATGGCAAAAAGTTGGGCGGTGCCCCTGTTGAGGGGGCCAGGTCTAACAGACCCACACACCCTGGGAGTTTTTTCCCTGAAGATGGCGGGGGGTCATTATTCACTGCCAGGCTTTCTCTGGCTATGATGGACAGAAATAAATGACATAAGACCATCAGCCCTAAATAGAGTAGGCAGTGTGATGTCCTTACTTGGCAGCCAGCACTCTTTCTGGCCATTAGAGTAAGCTTTCCATCAGCGGAACCAATAGGGACACTGATGATGAAACGTTTCTATCCGCTGAACTCTAAATAGGGCGGATGGGCCTAGCGCTTGGCAGGCAAGGTACTCTCTCCAGTTTGTGATGGAGTACCTGTCCGTCAGACCCTAAATTGGGCCCTAAGACATCCAATAGACAACATTTGCTGAAGCAAGGGCTAAGTTCAAGCTCTGAATTACAGCTGACAGAAACATCACCCATTAGTGCTGCATAGAAAATGCCTCTTGCACACAGGCGGAGGAAGGGGCCATACGCAGAGGATTTCCGCCCCAAAGTGACCACTATGTGAAAGAAAAAATCTGGAATCAAATCAAATCAAAGCATTTATAAAGCGCGCTACTTACCCGTGAGGGTCTCAAGGCGCTAGGGGGAGGGGGTTACTGCTGCTTGAAGAGCCAGGTCTTGAGTTGCCTCCGGAATGCAAGGTGGTCCTGGGTGGTCCTGAGGTCGGTGGGGAGGGAATTCCATGTCTTGGCCGCCAGGTAGGAGAAGGATTTCCCACCTGCCGTGGTGCGGCGGATGCGAGGGACGGCGGAGAGTGCGAGGTTGGCGGAGCGAAGTTGACGGGTGGGCGTGTAGAAACTGAGGCGACGGTTGAGGTATTCGGGTCCCTTGTTGTGGAGGGCTTTGTGTGCGTGGGTGAGGAGCCGGAAGGTGATCCTTTTGTTGACGGGAAGCCAGTGTAGGTGTCTCAGGTGGGCGGAGATGTGGCTGTTGCGGGGTATGTCGAGGACGAGGCGGGCGGAGGCGTTTTGTATTCGCTGCAGACGTTTCTGGAGTTTAGTGGTGGTTCCTGCGTATAGGGTGTTACCGTAGTCCAGGCAGCTCGTGACCAGGGCGTGGGTCACAGTCTTTCTGGTGTTGGCGGGGATCCAACGGAATAGCAATTCCTTTATCCTGGGGATGCATGGTTGAATTTCTGCCACTATATTCGGGTACCGGAAATGTATTCGGAGATTGGAGTGGATTGCCAGCAACCACATTGGTAAAGTCTCTTACCTGATCAGAGACTTCTCCCACAATATCAGACACACTGGTATGTCAGTTGCAGAAAGAGGACATCAATTACATGGTGGTCCTTCTTGGTGAGAACAACACCTAAAATGATAGTGGACCAGTCTCCATAAACCAGGCTTCTAGTCTAACCTCATCTTTTTCAGTGGTGACAACACTGCCTGATGATGAACAAAAATTCTGACTGTATTGGGTAGATGTCCCTTGACCTTAATGTAGGCCAGATATAATACCTTGCCTTTCAGAGTGGGGAACATGGGCTGGTGGGGGCCTATGAACCTCTACTGAACTTATCCCAGGAAGATTAAGGATTGAGATGCAACAGTGATAGAATAAAACATTAGAGACACAGGGCTTTAGGTGGGTTCACTTGTCACTTCCCCTAAGTAGAGCAGGCACAAGAAATATGCAGTATGAAGCATTATTTTAAAAGGCTTTATGGAGACAGGCTACTGCATTGCATAGGTAAACCTATTACAGCAAACATTAGAATAAATGCAGCCTATATGAGTGAGCAAACAATAAATATTATGCACAGAGGCAACATATTACATCGAATGAACTTGGTAATAAGTCCTGGCTAGTGGCAATTCTAAAGGTTTGCAATTGTGAGGGTTGCACAGCGTTAGTCTCATGACTGAATGCCAAGGGTAGACCTGCCTGCAAGGACAGTTTATATATTTAAGAAGCCAGGAAGTTCTCAGTTCCAAATACATGTTAGAACACTTTTCAAACACCATTACAACAAGTGTGTATGAATATAAAAACTAAAGGCACACTATCAAAGCTCATAATGAATACAAAACATATCATACAATAATATTAATAATTTAGAGAAATAAGTAACAATCATCACTCTATAGACTCAGTGAAGCCTTTACGCCCTAAAAGAATGGCGGCAAGGCGCGTGATATGAGGGCACTAGTACATACAATACAATAATACACAAGACATATGGTGGGGATTGTAAAGACTCCACTATCAAGGACAACAGCCTTCTGCTGGCATCTCAGTTTGTTGGTGGAATACCAAGATGGCGGGGTGGTGGATGTCCCACTGCCAGCCTCCTCCGCATGCGGTCTATGGCCTTTATCAATTTTAGCATTAATATTCTATTCTATTCTATGGACGTTTAGAAAGTGCATGGCTACCCTTGGGCATCCCAGCTCTAGCAATGCGTTATAAACTACACCATTACGCTTTGGGGGTTAAAGGGAGGTTTTGGTTGTCGAATAACCAGGTTTTTAGAAGTTTTCGGAACAACAGTTCATTGTCCATGAGCCGCATTGTGTAGGGGAGGGAATTCCATAGCTTTACCACATTAGAGCCAAATGGACTCCCTACGCTTCTCGTCCTTCGAATAGTTGGAACTATGGCCACTCTAGCATTAGTGGGTCTAAGGGTTCTGCTCAGGGTGTAAGGCAAAACCAAAGGGTGCACGATGGATGGGCCATTGGTTGGAAGAGCCCTAAGTGTTACACATAGGGCTTTGATTTTAACCCGCTGCTCAACGAGTAGCCAGTGGAGAGTGGCCAAAGCCTGCCGGGCTGAGGTGTGTCCCGAGACGTTCAGCTACAGTTATCGTTTTCTAACTTCAATTCTGGGTGGGTAACCAACTTTGGTACAGTGTGAAGTTGCATAATTTGCCACATCCACAACACTCCATATGAAAGTGAAGGGGCACAGAAGATGATTTCAAGATTTCTGTTGATAGAATCCTTCCATAAAAACAGGTTTTGACTCTATTTTAATCTGTCAAATGTTCTTTTGCAGCATTGTTTTGATGAAATTGTTTTAAAGATTACAAAGAAATGTAAAACAAATGTTTATGTAAAACTGCAGTGAAGGACTAAAATCCCCACCATTTGAGCGGTTCACCAGCACCTAGTTACAGCTGGTGAATGGACTTAAAGTCAATGCTTACCCACAATCCTCCTTTAAAATACAAAGCCTTAGAAGTTGGAAAATGAATCGAATTAACAATTACTGCGCATTTCCTAGGAAACCATGTCTCAGTAACTTTCAGTAATTCAATTTCATTGTCATTTAGATGCTCAAAGATCTGTCGTGGGCGTTTCACTGCAGGGCTGGGATTTAACAGGGACCATTGATATCACATGATTTTAATAGAGGCCTGTGGTAAATATATTCATATTTTGCAAAGTTCATATAATTCATTTTACTTTCACTGTTTGTGGCAGTGAAATGATTTCCTTTTTGCGAACCATTTTACAATTGTTCGAATGGATCTGCCAGGATCACAGCTCTAATGAGGCTGTTACAGATGGAACAGGTGATGCCCTTGGATAATGACCTTTGTGGATGCCTGGGCGAGGAGGACATGTAGCTCGCCAAGTCACAGGAAGGTCATGTCATGGATCTGCTGGCAAATGAGGTCTACCAAAGACGCTGGTGGGAGGCGCTATTCATCCCTGAAGAGTGAATGAATGACTAAAGACATACAAAATTCTAGAGTGTGAACAAGTAGTCAAGGCGCGTTCTGGCACTGGAAAATTGCTCACGCCTTAGTCTGGCTTAAGGGAGAAGCGGCTGCTAGTCAAGAATTATGGAAGGTGTGCATCATCTGTGAAACCAGGTATGGGCTTGGTGCCTGGAGCTCTCTACACAAAACTCAGGATTCTTACCTAAAGCATGCTGCAGGTCGGATGGTTCTGAGTTATCAGAAGTTCTGCAGACAAGTCCCCTATGGCAGCTGTGAAACACAACAAAGAATAGGGTTGTGGCATGGCCGCAACAGGATAGACAAGGAAAGCGAAAGCTTTTCTCTCAGAAGCTGCCTTCTCAACAGCTTCATAACTCATAGGGCCTGATTCTAACTTTGGAGGACGGTGTTAAACCGTCCCAAAAGTGGCGGATATACCACCTACTGTATTACGAGTTCCATAGGATATAATGGACTCGTAATACGGTAGGTGGTATATCCGCCACTTTTGGGACGGTTTAACACCGTCCTCCAAAGTTAGAATCAGGCCCATAGTCCTTTATCCTCCTGACAGAAGCAATACCCTTCTTATTGGCCTCCCAGAAGTCATTGGAAAAGGTTCCTTCAAACTGCTGCCTCATGAAGGAATCTTCACCAACCTTACCGAACCTCCCTTCCTCAAACTAGCAGCCAGTGTCACCCTGAAAACCCTACGCATCACCTACGAAGGGGTAAACTCAAGGATCCCGGCATGTCTGGCAAGCACGATCAAGATCTCTGGTGGCAACACTTGCAGAAACCTCATCAGACCTCAAACCTCTCCCTACTCCTCCGTGATCTGGAATTCCCTCACTATACGTATGCCCACGCTTCTTCACTCCTCCTCTGGTTGGACAGAGGTGTTGACCCTCCCCACCAAGCAACACCTCATGTTGGTGCCACACGCTAGACGATGCTCTCCTGTTGGTAACTCATCTTGTCCTGTCTGCATCCTCTCGCTCATCGCCCTCCTCTGTAACCTGCCCACTAGGCTGTAGTACACACGTAAAGCTGCAAAATGGCCAATCCAGCCCGGTGAGTAGTTTGATGTTATGTAGGGCCCCAGGCATACAAACAAACATGCAAGAGAAGGTAACAGTGAGTTCCTTAAAACAGACAGGAAATGTCAAGAAAACAAAGCCATATGGCAACAGGAAGTGAGAGAGAAACTGTGGCCATATCTAGAGGAAAGAAAAAATATGGTGAGTCTTTGCTGAACAGGAAAATAAAAAATAGATTAAAAATGGGGTGCCATGGATGGTCCCCTAGGCCAAAACTGGGAACTGTGAGTTCTGCAACAGAACCCTGCTGAATTTGCTCTGTCCAAAGAAAGGCATTAGTCCTACAAATAGGTTCTTACTCCGATCTTATTATCGGGAGGTGTTACTCAGTGAAGATGTGTACCGTCATTGCTTTGGCAGTTCCTTGATTCTGCGATGAATGTTGTTGAAAAACCTATGTAGGAGGTGTGGGATCAGGGGTTGTGTTGTCTGTAGAGGATCCACAATACATACAGGAGCATGTATCTTAGTACCACCTCCCTCCCTCCTTAGAACTTGGCCTCCATCTGTACTCAAGGATTTAGCTAGAGCATTGTCCATGATGTCTAGGTACATAGTAAAGCACTATGAGCCTGATTTATGTATTGGCCGTAAGTATATTCCACCGTAACAGCGACGGAGTATGCTTACTGACAAGATGATGGTTCGTTCGTCGATTTAGATGCAGGCAGACCGTAGGATTGACTGCGCCAGTGACTACTCTGTCATCGCCATAGACAAACCTCTCTGATAGCTCGACCGAGTAAGGGCCATGGGAGAATTGACTATATGTCTGCCCATCAAATTAGGATGGGCGGACATATAGTAATTTTTTTACCGTCCTTCACCGCCAGCCAAACCGGGGTAAGGGGCAGGAAAAAAACAGAATTATGACCTCCTTGCCTTGGGAGATGACTCCCATGGCGAGGCAGCATTTGTTTTATTTTTCAAAAAGAAAATCCAGTTTCAGGATTTTCTATTTGAAAATAAAAAGAAAACTGTTTGGTGCAGTCATGTTACTGTTGCCCTGCATCAAACAGCAAAGAGCATTGACATCAACCGCCATTTTGACAGTTCCTACCAATGCTTTAGAAGTGGCGACCATTTATAAATTCAGCAGGCGGTCCCTCCACCCGGGTGCCAGCGTATTCTAATCCATCCCGCTGGTGGAACAAAGGGCTGTCTGCCGAAATATAAATCGGGGCCTATGTTCTTTAGGGTTATTGCTATTCTTACCTTTCCTTTCTCTTGAAGAAATGAAGAGTGAGTTATTCAATTCATGGCACTTGTAGAGCGCGCAGCGGCATCAGAAGAGGCGTCCTGGCGCTAGCGGCAAGCTAAAGGAAAGAAAGAAGCCTAAAAGGGTCATAAATATAAAGTTCCTAGGCAAGAGTTGAAAAGCAGGGTTCTGAGATGAAGGGCCTGGTTTAGAGTTTGGCGGACGGTTTACTCCGTCACAACAGATATCCCGTCTGACCATTTTACGATATCCATAGGGCATAATGGAATCATGGAGTAACCGATCAGCCAAACTCTAAATCAGGCCCTGAGTGGAAAGCAAGATTCAGAGGGGTTGCACCGCAGACTAAGTGGCTTTGCCTTCCACAGTTTGAAATCCAGATGTGTAAAGGATCTTCCACCTCTTCTTGCTTCGTGAAAGCGAGGAACTTGGAGCATTTCACATTGTTGGATCTTAAGGATGTGGATTGAGAAGAAGGCTCCAGTCTTCTCCTGAGGTAAAGAGGACCTCTGTGGATAAGGGCCTTTTAGGCGAAGGTGAGAGCTTTGCATTGGATCCTCTTGAGGACCGGCGGCCAATGAAGGCACCAAAGGTGATGAGAAACTGGCGAGCGTGGGGGTATCTTCAAGGTTAGGCAAGGGGCGGAGCTCTGGATTAGAATTATTCCATTGACATTAACTATCCCTGGTTGAAATGACAGTTGTATCGGGTTAAGTACTGAAAATATGAATTGACATCAATAGTTGATTTGTGTCTAGAGGTGTCTACTGTTTTCAGTAGCATTTTTTGTTTATTCAGTGTAAGTTCTACCATGGGGAACCCCACAAATGTAGTATATACCCTTAAAAAAATAAAACCCTCTGTAAAAATGTAAACAACAGGTTAGACGCCATCCATTAGAGTCAAGGGATATCACGTAAACACTCAGAGAACTGAAAAACAGTTTAACAAAAGCATCATTAGGGGTCCCGTTTAACCTCACAAATGAAGCAAAATTTAAATGCACTGCTACCTTTGCACAGATGATGACAGAAGAGGTAACATTGAACATGTCAGCAAGCTCACTCATAACATCACCAATGACATCATCAATGACATTAATGGTAATATGGCATTAAACTGGCATGGCTGGAGGCACACTTCCTGTTCTGTAAGGTTTTTCCCCTTCACCTTTTCTGGCCTTTCCGTGTCCTCCCCACTCCCTACTCCGGTGCTCTATAGCTAGGTTTTCACTATATTGAAGGGGCCATCCGGTGAATGGCATCACAACAGATCTCAAAACCGGAGCTGACATCATCAAACAAAGAGACTCTCTGGTACAACTGATTGTTATAGAATAGAAATGGCCCTTTCAAGCCCATACATACATACAACGCAAACATCAGCCTCAATTTTATACCGTTCCCCCGAAAAAACAGTATCACAGCCAAGAAAATCAATTCACCAAAATGCTAGGGGTAGCGGAAGTGACATCACATGCCCTTTGACCTTCAGTTTCATTTACACATACATGCTTGCGCACAAACACATTCACACTCTCTCTCTCATGTGAGCACACTTTCACTCGCAAGCACATACACAACATACATTTAAAACCCATTTTCAGGGTTGAGCACGGAAGCTGTCTGTCCCAGCTGTAATCTCTCTGTGGGCTTGTAACCACACTCATCAGTTTGGTTGGTTTGTGGGCTTGCCTTTTAAAATTCGATTAATTTCATTATTGAAAGGCATGCATACTTCATGCCTTTTCCAGTGTTTAGCCCTCCTGGAGAGCACCGACCAACTACTGAAAACAAACAAGGTTCCATGTTTTCCCTATGGTTTCTGGAAACTTTTTCTCTTAATTTCTTAGGCACCGCGATCTCATTGGGCACTAATCAAGCGTTTTTCATGACTACCAGTTTAATTCTATTGTTTATCCTAGCGCTCCTTTGCAAATTCAAGGTTTTACACAACACAATCGTGTTCATTGTTTTTTTTATTACTATGGAAAGGTGAAACCGGACCGGTCTTTTTGTTCTGATTAGTGACCTTCACGCTCATGGCGTGGCGCTTTAAATTGGCTCCCTTATGTAAAATTGTATTACTTTTTGCCTGATACTGATGCTGACTTGACTGAGAAGTGTGCAGGGACCCTGCTAACCAGGCCCCAGCACCAGTGTTCTTTCACCTAAAATGTACCATTGTTTCCACAATTGGCACACCCCTGGCACTTGTAAAAGGTACCAGTGGTACCAAGGGCTGTGTGACCAGGGAAGGTCCCTATGGGCTGCAACATATGTTGTGCCACCCTAAGGGGCCCCTCACTTAACACATGCACACTGCCTTTGCAGATTGTGTGTGTTGGTGGGGAGAAAAAGGCAAAGTCGACATGGCATCCCCCTCAGGATGCCATGCACATAAAATACTGCCTGTGGCATAGGTAAGTCACCCCTCTAGCAGGCCTTACAGCCCTAAGGCAGGGTGCACTATACCACAGGTGAGGGCCTAGCTGCATGAGCAATATGCCCCTACAGTGTCTAAGTCTATTCTTAGACATTGTAAGTACAGTTGTGGCCATGTTAAGAATATGGTCTGGGAGTTTGTCAAAAACGAACTCCACAGCTCCATAATGGCTACACTGAATACTGGGAAGTTTGGTGTCAAGCTTCTCAGAATAATAAACCCACACTGATTCCAGTGTTGGATTTATAAAAAAATGCACACAGGGGACATCTTAGAGATGCCCCCTGTATTTTACCCAATTGTTCAGTGCAGGACTGACTGGTCTGTGCCAGCCTGCTGCTGAGAGACGAGTTTCTCACCCCATGTGGTGAGGGCCTTTGTGTTCTCTGAGGACAGAAACAAAAGCCTGCTCTGGGTGGAGGTGCTTCACACCTCCCCCTGCAGGAACTGTAACACCTAGCAGTAAGCCTCAAAGGCTCAGGGTTCGTGTTCCAAAGCCCCAGGGCACTCCAGCTAGTGGAGATGCCCGCCCCCTGGACACAGCCTCCCCTTTTGCGGCAAGTCCAGGGGAGATAATGAGAAAAACAAGGAGGAGTCACCCACTAGTCAGGACAGCCCCCAAGGTGTCCTGAGCTGAGGTGACCCCTGCCTTTAGAAATCCTTCATCTTGATTTTGGAGGATTCCCCCAATACATATAGGGATGTGCCCCCGCCCCTTCAGGTAGGAGGCACAAGGAGGGTGTTACCACCCTCAAGGACAGTAGTCAATGGCTACTGCCCTCCCAGACCTAAACACACCCCTAAATTGAGTATTTAGGGGCTCCCAGAACCGAGGAAGATTCCTGCAACCTGAAGACGAAGAATGACTGCTGACCTGAAGCCTTGCAGAGAAGATGGAGACACCAACTGCTTTGGCCCCAGCCCCACCAGCCTGTCTCCCCACTTCAAGAAAAACTGCGACAGCGACGCGTCCCCCAGGGTCCAGCGACCTCTGAAGCCTCAGAGGACTACCCTGCATCTAAAAGGACCAAGAACTCCCAAGGACAGGGCCCTGTTCCAAAGAAATTGCAACTTTGCAACAAAGAAGCAACTTTTAAAGACTCTAGTTTCCCGCCGGAAGGGTGAGACTTTCCACTCTGCACCCGACGCCCCCGGCTCGTCCTGCGGAAAACCAACACTTCAGGGAGGACTCCCCGGCGACTGCGAGCCCCCACAGCGACGCCTACAGAGGGACTCCCCGGTGACTGCGAGCCCCCACAGTAAAGCCTGCAGAGGGAATCTGTGGGCAGGTGGGCCTCAGCAGGTGTCTGCCTGCTTCAAAGAACCCGACGCCTGGTAAAGACATTGCACCCGCAGCCCCCAGGACCTGAAGGATCCGACCTCCAGTGCAGGAGCGACCCCCAGATGGCCCTCTCCCTAGCCCAGGTGGTGGCTACCCCGAGGAGCCCCCCCCCCCCTTGCCTGCCTGCATCGCTGAAGAGACCCCTGGGTCTCCCATTGAAACCTATTGCGAACCCGACGCCTGTTTGCACTCTGCACCCGGCCGCCCCTGTGCCGCTTAGGGTGTACTTTCTGTGCTGACTTGTGTCCCCCCTGGTGCCCTACAAAACCCCCCTGGTCTGCCCTCCGAAGTAGCGGGTACTTACCTGCTGGCAGACTGGAACTGGGGCACCCCTATTTCCATTGAAGCCTATGCGTTTTAGGCACCACTTTGACCTCTGCACCTGACCGGCCCTGAGCTGCTGGTGTGGTAACTTTGGGATTGCCCTGAACCCCCAATGGTGGGCTACCTTGGACCCAACTTTGAACCCTGTAAATGCTTTACTTACCTGAAAAAATAACAAATACTTACCTCCACCAGGAACTGTTGAATTTTGCAGTGTCCAATTTTAAAATAGCTTATTGCCATTTTTGCCAAAACTGTACATGCTATTGTGATGATTCAAAGTTCCTAAGATACCTGAGTGAAATAGCTTTCATTTAAAGTATTGTTTGTAAATCTTGAACCTGTGGTTCTTAAAATAAAAGATATTTTTCTATATAAAAACCTATTGGCCTGGAATTGTCTTTGAGTGCGTGTTCCTCATTTATTGCCTGTGTGTGTACAACAAATGCTTAACACTACCCTCTGATAAGCCTACTGCTCGACCACACTACCACAAAATAGAGCATTAGAATTATCTCTTTTTGCCACTATCTTACCTCTAAGGGGAACCCTTGGACTCTGTGCACGCTATTTCTTACTTTGAAATAGTACATACAGAGCCAACTTCCTACACTTTTCATTTTCAGTTTATGTGGCAAGAAAAGTATGGTTAGGAGTTTTTAATGCTAATAGCTCTAACTCGAGCAAGTGCGTGACCCTTGCATTGCAAATGCTTGTTATAGGCAAGCACAAAGCGCTCCGTCCCATTTTGTAATCTCTTTTTGGGCTTCAAACCACGCCAATGTCATGTCAGTCACTTCCATTGGTTTGTGGGCTTGCCTTTTAAAATCCGCTTGCTTTCATTTGTGAAAGGCATGCATACGCCATGCCTTTTTCGGTGTTTAGCCCACCTACACAGCACCGGTAAACTACTGAAAACATACGAGGCTCGATGTTTTCAGCATGGTGTCCGGACTACTTTATCTGTTTATTTTCCACGCAGCGCTGCATTTAACATAGTGCGATCGGGCTGTGTTTTTTTTCTGTACAACGCTAATAGCTCTAACTTGAGCTAATGCAAGACCCGTTGCATTGAAAATGCTTGTTTTTACTTGCCTCAGCTGCCAGGGAAAGTCATATTCCAGCTAATTGTACTCCACGTTTCATTACACGGATATTGAAAAATGAAACATTGTTTATTGTAATAAAAAGTGGGTGTGGGTTAGGGCTCCACTCCTTGTTTTCTCTCAATGTTTTATTACACTCATAGCAATGATGTTTCATGTAATGTTTCACTGTAATAAATTGAGAGACAGAGAGAGTGGGGCCCTAACCCACATCTCTAAGGAAGAGCTGCCCCTTTGTTCCTGGCACTGATTTTTCCACCTCTGAGACCAGGGGTCTGAAAGGCAGTGTCAACAGGTGCAAAGGGCAAGCCAAGGGTCGCAGCGACCCCTGGCGACCCCTAAATTACGCCCATGATCACAGCCCTCGTAGTCCTTCAAGACTCTCAGGTCATGTCCCCTGTTTTACAAACAATAAAAACGCAATCAGCAGAACGAGGACAGCATGTTACCAAAGTAATACCCACTTTTATACACTTCATTACCTGTAGAAATGTGTAATTTGTTAATCATTGCATGGTCCCTCCGCACTGCACATCACTGCATCTTTGGCAGCCCTCCCCTCTTTGGAATGTACCATCGAGACAGGTGTAGGAGGCGTGGGGGCGGCGGCTGCCATCAGCACAGGCTGGCAACACTGCTTGCACGGACGGTACTGGGGTGACTCCTTGCACGGACGGTACTGGCGTGACTGCTTGCACGGACGGTACTGGGGTGACTGCTTGCACTGAAGGTATGGGAGTGCCTGCTTGCACTAACAATACTGGGGTGACTGCTTGCAAGGACTGTACTGGGTGCCTGCTTACACGGGTGGTACTGGAGTGACTGCTTGCACTGACGGTATGGGGGTGCCTGCTTGCACTATCGATACTGGGGTGCCTGCTTGCACGGACGGTACTGGGTGCCTGCTTACACGGATGGTACTGTAGTGACTGCTTGCACTGACGGTATGGGGGTGACTGCTTGCACTGAAGGTATGGGGGTGCCAGCTTGCACTGAGAGTACTGGGTGCCTGCTTACACTGACGGTACTGAGGTGCCTGCTTGCACTGACGGTACTCGGTGCCTACTTACACTGACGACACTAGGGTGCCTGCTTGCACTGACGGTACTGGGGTGACTGCTTGCACTGAAGGTATGGGGGTGCCTGCTTACACGGACGGTACTGGGTGCCTGCTTGCACTGACTGTACTGAGGTGCCTGCTTGCACAGACGGTACTGGGTCCCTGCATGCACTAATGTACTGGGGAGCCTGCTTGCACTATTGATACTGGGGTGCCTTCTTGCACAGACAGTATTGAGTGCCTACTTGCACGGACGTTTCTGGTTTATTCCATAAGCTCTGGTGAAGTAAGTTCAGGGTGACCCCCCGGGGGGCCTGCCTGTACTAATGGTACTGGGGTGCCTGCTTGCATGCACAGTACCGGTTTATTGCAATGGCAGCTCGAGTGAAGTGAGACCAGGGTGAACCCGGGGGGGGGCTGCTGGTGATATAGTTGTTTTTCAAAATTTTCAAGTGCACTGCACTAACGAAAATCAAATTCTAGCTAACAAAGTACCCGTAAGCCTCATACTCCATTTCATGTTTCCTTGTGACATTTACTGCCAGTGTCCTGTCCCAAGTGGATAAACTTGTATTTTGATGTCTGAGTAGATTAGTGCTTGAATGTACTTTTCACAGGCAAGACAACGCCCTTCACGACAATGTCAAGTACTGCTCCGGTACAGCAGCTGCTCAAGGTCACACCTACCTATTGTAGCAGAGTGTCACCTAATGTAACAGTGTTTGCTCTAGTACAGGTAGTATTTGTGGGAAGCTCCAAGTTGTAGAGTTCTGGGAGACTTTCTAAATGTGTTCCCTTAGCAACCATGTCACACTGCTTAATTCTGATTGGTTTATCATATGAGGACCACTTACAACTGTAGTGAATGTATGAACACCTTTGTTCAGAACCCTACATAGGTCCGCTCTTTTGGGGTGATGGGGGAGACTCTTGGCGGCGAAACCATGCTAGGTTGTTCTACTTTTCCATGCTCTGTGTTTTGCTAACCTGAACTTTGCTGAGTTCTTCGCTTGAGTCTGCACTTCAACTGAGCTTGCAGCCTGATTCATTGATTAATAGATTTCGACTATATTAACTGAATTCTGTGTGACAAAATCAGAAAATAAACCTGTAATGTTTAAGACTCATCTGTCTGCCATTTTTGTAGGACCACATGAGTTCTACATGCTCAGCTGAATTTGTCATTTAGAATATTTTAATCAGACACGGTTCAGCAGGGATCACCGACATCTATGAAGGGACTATGCACCTGGTCCATCGGTCATGCAAGCAGAGCAAGGCGTAACTTGTACGGTGGTACTGGCTTATTGCAATGGCAACTCAGGTGAAGTGAAGCCGGGATGAGCCTGGGATGTCTTCCGCACAGACCCATCTGATTTATTGCAAGAGCAGCTCGGGTGAGGCGAGGACGGGGTGAGCCCGGGGTGACTGCTTGCTCGGGCAGTGCTGGTTTATTCCAATAGCAGCAGCTCAGGTCAGTGCTTAATTTGTAAATAAAGAGGTGCCGGTGCTCAAAGCCCTTCTCTTAAACACGCGGCTGCTGTAATTAAATCTGCCAGCATTGAATACTGAGGCAGCGTAATTCTGAAGCCACCTCGGGCCTTTTCAATCTATTTACAGCCACTCCCTGCCCTTTCAGCTCATCCTGCAACTTTCTACTTTCTCCCTTTATGACGTTTTTTCGTTTTCCCTTCCTCCGTCTTTCCCATATGTGTCTTTTGCGCGCAGCAAATACTTGAGGCAGAAGAATAAGCCCCGGCCCTCGAAAATAAGTGCCGGTGCTCAGCACCGGAAACAACAAGCACAAATTAAGCACTGGCTCAGGTGAAGGGAGGCTGGGATGGGCCCGGGGTGTCTGCATAGGGTGCCCAATTCACAAAGCTGTTTACACATCTAAGTTTAGCTTTTTGAACTTACAAAGGTTAAGTTTCCATTCTTAAAAGGATTTGCTGACACAAAAATGTTCCGTTCTTCTCCCATTGCCAGGGAATGGAGGAGGAAGAGGTCTTTTTGAAATAAGTCTCTTTGTAGAGTCGGAAGAAGCATCAACTGAATCAAAGAAATCTTCACCATTGTACAAGATTCCACCTCACCAGCAGCCGCTCCAACTGAATCAACCGCTCGCTGTATCTCTGCAACAATTTCTCTCAATTTTTCAGCCGCGAAATCCCTGCCATTTACAGTAACTTCAACCTACAACTAGACCCGACAGACCTCGCCAAATGCCTGACAATCTTATCCAAAAAAACAATTCTAACTACATGGTCCATCTTAACCCCCAAAAGAAACTAGCCCCACCATGAGCTCCAACCACTCAGGGGCCCCCTCAGTCCCTTCTCCCACCACGCTTACTCCAGGGGACTGCAACCCATCAGTGCGATGCACACACCCATCATGAATGACTCCACCTCCTCTGTGAGCTACCCAGATGCTTGGAAACATGCAACTGTCCTCCCTTTGCTGAAGAATCCCTTGCAGACCCTTCAATGCTCACTGACCACTGACTAATCTCCCTGCTACCATACACAGCCAAGGTCTTAGAGAAAATCAAACATCTCACCGAATACCTCAACAACCACCAACTCCTTGATACCATTCAGTCTTGTTTCAGACCCAACCACAGCACAGAAACTACCCTTGTCGCCACCACAGATAACATCTGCATGACTCTGGATGGATGAGACACAGCAGCTCTCACCCTTTGGCACCTCTCTGCAGCATTTGACAAAGTCTCCCATCCCCAACCTCATGCAAAGCCTACACAACATCGTAATTCATGGACATGCACTCCAATGGATTTGCTCCTTCTGACTGGAAGGCCCCAGTCAGTCAGCCTGGCACCGTCCATCTCAAATGCCTGCAACCTCTTCTGCAGAGTTCTGCAAGGATCCTCCCTGAGCCTGACACTCTTCTACCTGCATGACTGAAATTGCCCACTGCATGAAGATCAACTGTCTAAAGCTGACACCGACAAAACCAAAATCATGATCTTCGGGAAGAGCACTTCACTGTGACACTCCATCTGGTGGCCAACAGACCCAGGACCAACTCCCACCCCACCATCCACACCAAGAACCTCAGGATTATTAATGACAACAAACATGACCGCCCAAGTCAATAGTGTCACTGCCTCGCCATCACCGCCTCATGCTACCATACTCTGCAGATGGTGAGTACAATTGTCATATGACTCCCAGTTAACACCCGAAAAACTGCCACACACCCTCATTACAAGCAAACTGGACCATGGCAACACCCTCTACGCTGAGATCAAGAAAAAACTCACCAGAAGGTTGCAGACCTTTAGGAACTCTGCGGCCAGAATCACTCTCGACCTCCCAGGTCACACTTACATTGAACGACACCTGAATGAGTTCCACTCACTTCCGGTTAGCAAACAACCACAACTCTGACTCCTCACCCATACTTTCTAGGCACTACAGAACAGTGGCCCAACACACCTCAATAATCGCATTTGCTTTAACAAACCTTCCAGAAACCACAACTTGTCTGGTCTCCTGCTTGCATACACATGCGTAAAACCAGATCTGGCGGTCGTTCCTCGTCCTGCATCGCTCCTGAAGCATACAACAGCCTACCACTGCACACAAGAGCCTCCTGCTCACTCCTTGAATTCTGCAAGAAGCTGGCTTTTGGAGTAGTCTCAGTAGGCCCTAGGTGTGCTTAGACTCAAACCTCAGGACCAGGACACTCTCCTTGGTGACAGTGCACTCTACAAACCGGCGCAACATAACAAGGGAAGCAATGGGGTACAGCATAGCCTAAGCACAATTGTATATTACTTCCAGTTACACATATGTAAATGCCGCTGTATAGTCAAAATTGCACGATCACACATATTTTCTAGGAGCGTGTATGGAAAGCAGAGTCTGACACCAGTTCTAGGCTCTACTGGCAAGGTTTCTGAACCCAAAGTAGAAACAACTGTACATTCATTGGCTGTCATAAACGTCTGAGTGTAGTGATGGGCCCAGTGAATCTGTGCTGGACCTCTTGCCAGCTTAAAGAAGTACACACAGTTTCACTGTTTCTGTAGATTTCATAGACCTTCCCACAGATTTTATCTGTACAGATGTGAATGTTTTTTTTCCAGGGATTTGGTTGCTCTGATCACAAATAGGTTAATTCATTAAATTAAATGATCAATCTCAGATTCATGACTGAATGAAATGGAATGTAGATTTATATAGTGTAGCTTATCATGCGTGAGGGACTCAAGGCGCTGTCTGTGGGTACAGGGAGATTAAGTGATTTGCCCAGAATCACAGGACGTTGTGCTGACACCGAGGCTTGAACCCACATCTTCAGCTCTCATGGTGGTCGCTCCGGCTGCTTAGCTACATCCTCTCACCCTCAACCCGGGAAGATCCTCAACCTGCCACCTAGCCAAATGAAGCTGTTACCTACTTCAGCTCTTCCATAAGAGAGAGCGCGAGCCCTCGCCTATTTCCTTCACATTACTACAACCTTTCAATCAAAAACAGCCATAACTAAAGAAAAGTAGCCATTTGTTGCCCTTTGGAAAACCAACCCTGTAGGTTTGTCTTTATGGTAACTTTTACTCTCCACCCAGATACCCTTTTAATTATCTTAACAACCTTTCCCTAATGGAGGCCAACTGTGTGCAAGATCACACCATGTACATTAAAACAACCCCAGGTCTTCGTTGTGTTTATAGATTTGAGATGTCATAAATGATGTCATAGAACAAGTCATTAGTGATGTAATATGTGAGGTCATAAGCAGTGCATGGTGAGGCTCAAGTTATAGTTAGCTCTGCTAAGCTAACTGTAACTGGTGAATTTTAGTGTTTTTTTAGTTCAAAATGTTAATGTTGTCACTGAAATAGTCACTTAACTACAACATTACTTCAACCTTTGTGTTTTTAGTAAATGTCTAAGTTTTTTTGTAAAAAGTAGATCTTTTTATCACACCTAACTATAACGTTACTTTAACCTTTGATTTCTTTCAGCGAATTTCTAGGTTTTTGTAAAAACATAAAGTGAAATGTTATTATCAAACGTAAAGCCAACCCACCAGGGTGCATAGCCTTTGGCCGCGAGCAGTAGGGGGTTGACCATGTGGTCTCGCCATAGGGTCTGTCCATAAGCCAGGACCTACCACCAAATCCCCAGCAGGCAGTCAACCTCACACTCTGCACGGCCTTTGCTGTGTGAAGCATAAGGTTGGTCTTCCGCCCCGGGGACCCCATCCCCCAGAGCCCTATGTTTTTTAAAGGGGAGGGAGGGTCACAGGTCCCCGAGCCTCATTATGCCCTGGTGACCCCCACCTCTCAGGGCCCTATGTATTTTAAAGGGTGAGGGGAGCCACGTGGCTTCCCTCCTCGAGCCTCATTAGGCCCTGGTGACCCCCATCTCTCAGGGCCCTATGTAGTTTAAAGGGTAAGGGGAGCCACGTGGCTTCCCTCCTCGAGCCTTGATAGGCCCTGGGGACTCCATCCCCCAGGTCCTTTTTTTCCAAAGGTGAGGGGAGCGTGGCCCCACCTCCCCAAGCCACTATAGGCCTGGGGTTGGTTCCACTCTCAGGGCCGCTATAAGAAAGGGGAAGGGGGCCATACCCCCCAAATCAGAGCCTTGAAAATGGCACTGGGGACCCCATCTCCCAGGGCTGACCCTGCTGCCAAATCCCTAGTATGCAGTGAACCTCACGCTGCACATGGCCTTTGCCATGTGCAGCATAAGGTTGGCCTTCAGGTCTTGGACCCCATCCCCCCAATATATATTTCAAAGGGGAGGGGGGGGGGCACAGGACCCCGTCCCGAGCCTTATTAAGCCCTGAGGATGCCATCCCACAGGGCCTTTTTTTAAGTGGCGGGGCACGTGGCCGCCATCTTGGAGCCTTATTAGGCACTAGGGACCCCATCCCTCAGTGCCTTGTGTATTTTAAAGGGGAGGGGACACATGGACCCCCAACCCTGAGCCTTATTATGTATTTCAAAGGGGAGTGGGGCCATGTACCCCCCCAAGCCTTATTAGGCCATGAGGACTCCATACCCTAGGCCTTTTTTTTTTAAAGAGAGGGGTGCCCCACGCCCCTATCCCTGAGCCATTATAGGTCCTGGGGAGCACGGCCCGGGTCAAAACTTGCAAAAAAGTAGACAGGGTCATGAGGCCCCCGTTCCCAAGCTTTAAGAAGACCCTAGGGATTGATACCCAAGGCCTGCATCTTTTTTAAAAGGGGGATGTGCATCCCCGTCCGGAGCATATTATGGCCCTTGGAATCCCATCTCCCGGACCTGCATTATTTCAAGGTGGTGTCCCTGGTCCCGGCATGCTGCAGGAGCCAGCATTGCTCCTGGCTGCAGGAAGCAGCTACTTATGCTGCTTCCCCAGGTAGGAGAAATCTCTTCATCTGTTTGCTTGCCTGCATCAGTGCGGGCAGGGAAAAAGATCAAAGGTCTGCTCCCAGCTGGCAGAAGCATTTCCAAAGCTACCACCTGCTGGCGGCATAGTTTGTGTTTGCTCCCAAGTGGCAGGTGATTTAAAACTGCTCCTGACAGGTAGCAGTAAACACAAGTTTCTCTGCCCAGGCCAATGTGTCCCGGGGGTAGGACATCGCATGTCAGCTGGCCTCGGGGATGGGGTCTCTGGGGCTAATAAAGGCTCAGTGAGGGGTCTGCACATCCCCCTACCCTTTGGAGAAGTTTAGTGTCCTTGGGTGATAGGACCCCAGGGCCTTTAGAGGCAAGGGGAGGGGGGCATTTGCCTCCCCTCTTAAAGAATACAGTTGCTCTTGGGGGGCGGGGCTCTGAGATAGGGTCCACAGGCCCAAAGAGTGCCTGGGGAGGGGACTGTGCACCCCTTCTCATTAATAATATCTGCAGGCCCAAAGGGATAGGGACTCTGGGGCTTAAACCATCCTCGGTAGGGGGGCCATACGCCCCCTATCCTTGTGAAATGCGTCTCCAGGGGTGGGCCCTCTGGGGCCTATAATGGCTGGGCAGTGTGTCCCGTCCCCTAAAGTAAACAACATGGCCCGGCCACCATTTTTTTCTCAATCCCAGGGAGTCGAATGGGTTTGCGGCAAAAATGACCAATTATTTTACATTTTGGCCCGGGGGGGGGGGTCCCACTGGATCCCCGTCCCATGGTGACTAGGGGGGCAGGGTATACATACCCTGTTCCTGCATATATATATAAATATATATATGCTAGCAAACCTTATGTTTGATGCAGTCGTAATTAGTGACCAGTTGTAAAAATGGCCGTTTCTATATGCAATTTTGCACCGATTGCTTTGAGGTGGAAACTGTGTGCAAACTATAAAAGCTGGCCTAGAATGTATCAGGGGTTTCCACAGTGGTTGCTTTCTATGTGATTATGAGGATATGACTACTTGCCGCTCAGCAGAGGAGGAGTAAAAGGACCGTCACCACCTCCAGACCGCTGGGATCCGAGATACTGGCAGAGCTGGCTGTCCGATCGCCAGGGTTGTAATGTAGCGGTCTGACCACCGCATTGGCGGCGGTCCATACCGCCACCGTGAGTATGGCAATCTATAGGTAATCACCCCCAAAGTATTTTGGTGTTTTGCTAATAACTTTAACGCCGTTTGACACATTTTTACACAGTTTTCAAAACTAGTATGCAAGTTAGTTCAGCTGCTGTCTGGAATGTTTCGGGTTGATTTTTCAAGTGGGAACTGAGAGAAAAGGGGGGCTCCAAAACACTTTTTTCCCATGCAATCTCTAGGGGGACTGTGCAGTTTTTAGGACACACCTACAGCCCGAACCCTTGAATAGAATTACATCCAATTTGGCAGAAAGCTAGATCTTGGTCCAGAAAGAGTGCTTTTTTGTAATTTGGAAAAGATATACATATCTAGGGACGTGATCATTCACGGATCAGGCCGGGGTGGACCTGTGAGTATGCGCGGGGATCCGTAGATGCGGGCGAAAAACAAGGCCTTGATTGACTATCTGCAACCTGAAAGGAAAGTTGCAGGTGCCATTTTGCTTCTTGGCTAGGCCCCCGGGGGGAAAATATAAATAAAAACACACCTAAGGGATCAGGATAGAGGTATCCTCACCCCATAGGACATATGAAGGGACCCTTAATGGGGAAAAAACTGCCCATTATTTTTATTTTGGCTTATCCACAGATCCACCATAATGCACAGCATGACCCTGAGTGCAAATCTGCAGTGTCTCAGCAGATCCGAAGGGCAATGGGGAAAATAAATACCCACCCACACACCATAGTCCCACAGCACATAGCCAGAAGTGCGGAGTTAGCTGCAAGCGGGTGGGGTTGGCCGCAGGGACTGGCCGCAGGTCAGGCCCTGGAGCCAACCCCCGTAACACACGGCCAACGGCTGTGCCTGGTGGTGGTAGTATTAAAGTACAGTACTTACATATTACTTTATGTTACAAAATCCATAGACAATCACTGAAAAAAACAAAGGTTACAGGGTCGTTAGAGTCAGATTCACGTTTTACCCACACAAAACCATAGAAATTCAGCAGTTATAGTTATAATCATAGTTATAATTATCTAAAAAAACTATAACTTGTGCCGTTAAGTAACTTTAGGCCATGAGTTATAGTTTCTTAACATAAGTATTTTAGCTACCTCTTGTTATGTAACACATGGTGCGCTCGCTTTCTGAACTGACTACCAGGGGACGCTTTGATTAAATAAAATCCACAAACAGATAAATAAATAATGAATGAATGAATAAATAACTAGGCTAAATACTCATGGAAAGAGCTCTGATAGCCAAATCTCTTCCCTGGAACTTCCCCTCTTCTTTCCACCCGGCAGCGCCTGCTTCACTCTGCTCCAGGCAATCTCTGTTCCTTTGTATTCTTAGCAGGCCACGATCCCCTCTCCTCCAACCAATTCTAAAGCCCTCTCTTCCCAGATGTTCTGCCCTTGTTCACCCCCAGTTTTTTCCAGTAGTTCCTGCCTCTCCTCTTTCTGCATCTGACATAAGTCCCTCGCCTTCTCTCGTCCCACAGTTCCAGATGCTTTCTCCTCACCAAAAAGGTTTTTAGTTACTGACGACTGGCTCTACCATCCGGTTCCCTCTCTTGGTTGTCTCACAAGCTGGTCTGAGAAGGGCCGTCTCTGGTCAGCAATCTTAGCCAAGCTTCCCTCTGACCATCAGTTCTGAAAACACTAAAGCACGTAAAAGGTTATCTTCTAGAATACACTATTCATTTCTATCACCAGCTTCATCCCTGACAAAACACACGTCCTTGCCTTTAGGCAACAGCACACATCATCACCAGAGACTCCCACTACTTACACCAGGGGACTCTTACACCATGTCAGCACCAAGATCTCCAGAGAACCAAACTCACTGCACTGCTTCATAGAGCCAGACTTGGGTATCCTGCAGCATCCTTAGAGTGAGAAGGGCCTCCAAGATGCTACACAACAAACAAGCACATAGCATGATATGACAAAATATCCCCCATCCTCACTGTACGCTTCCTTGGGACTTGGGGTACCTCTTCTGAGGTGGAGACATAAGTCTCAGCTCCAGTGCAAGGATTTTTGTAGCCATAGATACAATGACATTTTCCAATTTTAATGCTGCAGTAGTTCTTAAGATTCAATACATAGAAAAAAGTGTACACCAAACAAATGCTCAGATATTTAATTTTTTTGTGCAATTCAAAATCAAACGTAGAAAAAGTTTTCAAATGTTCTTCTTTATTTGTATTTAGTTTATTAATTGTAATGTATTAATTGTAATATTAATAATTTTGTAAAGCAGTCGTTGACTCCCTGAGTAGGCCTGACGGAACCCCAGGGGGACCACAGATTAAGAACCACTGCTGTAGTGATCACATGGCGAGCAACACAAAGTTTGAGGATATATTTATTGAAGATGTCTTCATCCCACAATATGTCGAGGGTTATAGGAATGAAGACTCGAAAGTGTTCTATGCCTCAACATGGCATTGTACTCAGCATCTTGGAATACTTGATGACAACACATCACCCCTTGATCAAAAAATAGCAAAAATAAACAAGTAATCTAGAATTTAAGTCCCAAACTAGGGATTAAAGCCACAACTGAAGTGAATATGCCCCATTATGGGAGAAACAAGTGGCTAGTATAAAACAACAGTGAACAAATCTACAAAATCAGGTGAAAACAATTTGAAAACACATAAGTACCTAAATCAGCGGTCAACATCAATCACATCAAAAGAGTAGGAAAGAAACCTCAGTAGAGTATATGGACAAGGAACCTGCAAGGCTCCTCTTTGTTGCATGAACTTCTATTATTTGTTTGCTCCCCACCTGGTGTGGCACAAGAATCTGTTCCTAACATTCCCCACATCTTGCATTCTTCACTTGTCCCTCACTGACAATCACACCACGTCCACTTTGAGTTGGCACCATTCCGACTCCTTCATCTGCACAGGTGAGACATTCCACCAGCATCCTTCTGATGACCATGTAAATTCATGTTGTCATTACTAGAGCCATCACCCACTCTGTGCTCTGACCTTTGCTTTTTAAACCTGTGCACCACCTCTTGGAATGTCCTTCAATCACCATCACTTCAGACTTTAACTTCACGGTGAGTGCGGGTTTATACATGACTGCCGCACCCAATTCTCTCAGCCAAAGTGTATCCAACACCAGTGTCTTCCAACATCATTTTAGGTATTTTCAAAGAGCTTTGATGGCATGCAAAGTGTTAAAAACTCTAAAAGCAACACCAAATCCTGATACTGTGGATGGCATCAGATGTCTATCATGCTGCACTGTTCAAACATTGCAGAGGCTCTTTTACTTTGGAGACATGCTGTGGATTTGGTTATGGCATAGTGCGTGATTTACACCCTCTCCCCCAGACCTCTCAGAGGAAGATACCACAAGAGCCCACCAGACGCCACTGGAACCACACTTTTCAAGGTTTGGACCGCTCTCTGAGGATGAACTCATTTAAAAGTGAGATTCCCTTCGCAATGAAAAGAGAACTGTTCCTCGGACTACTTTGGCATTTCTGGTATCATTTGTATTATTGCACTTGGTGCCTTTTGGTAATAAATCAGATTGTGTCCTTTGCAATGCTTTGTTTTAAACAAACAGATGCACCTGGTCTGTACCAGTTATAAATCAGCTGCTAGGCACTGGCCATATCCGCATGCTGTCCTCACCCCAGGGCCTGGGTAGAGGCGATCACTGCATCTGTGTTGCCATTCACAGGAAGGGCCAGACGTGCAGCCAGAGTCTCTGCCAGCCTGGTGGGTGCTGATACGTCCAACCACAGCATGCCCAGCCCTCCTTTGCACCCCAGCCCGACCTACCCACGCATTACGGCCAATCCTTATTCAGAGTTTACGGATCTGACTTCCCAACTTCCTTTACCTTTGTTGACTCTTGCTGCACTGTTTTTACTGTGAAGTCCTAACTTATGAAAGTGGTTTTGATTGGAGGGAAGTAGGTCCTGTGGTGCACGTGGCTCTGAGTCATCTTTATATGGGAATTCTGCACAAAACTAAAGTATATTATGAGGCCCCATCATGGACGTGAATTCACCGAAATGCAAGGGGTGACGGAAGTGACATCACACGCCATTTGATCTCCTCTTTCACCCACACCAACATAGTTACACATACACACAAATACACACTTACATTACACTCTCTCTCACAGAAACACACTTACCCACAAGCACACACACAACACACACTTAAAACACTTTCCCTTACCTCAGCTGTCATGGAAGGTCACATTCCAGCTAATTGCACTCCATTTTTATTACACTAATAGTGAATAATATAAAGTTATTCACTATTAGTGTAATAAAATATTGACAGAAAACAAAGAGAGTGGAGCCCCAACTGATGCCCATAAGGACGAGCTGCCACTGTGTTCCTGACACTGAATTTGCCTCATCTAAGGCCAAGGGTCGCAAAGGCTGTGCCAGGGGTCTCAAAGGGCAAGGCATGGGTCGAAGCTGCAGCCCCTGGTGACCTCTAAATGATGTCCATGGCAGGTAGTTTACATTCACCTTCCAGATACTTTGTTGGCCCAGTCTTCTTTAGAGAATGCATAACCCAAGTTTACAATCATATTTTTTGCTATTTCTTGTTACAGGGAATCTGCCACCACAATGTTCAATGTCCAAAGCAGAGAACATCAAGGTTTACTATCTTCTGTTATCAAGTATGACATGCAGAAGTATAAACCTCCTAGGGAGCCCATTAAGTTTCTTGTGAAGGAGACCATGTGCCCATAAAGGGGAGCAACACAACAAATGCAAAATACCTCCATGGCTGATACGAGTGAGCTCACCATTGTTTAATGATATTTCCAAAGAGGAAATCCACATCTACAACTTTAAGACACTAGCCTAATGAAAGTCACACCACTAATGTGTATCAGCTTTCCCTAAGATGGAAGTCACATTTGCAAGTTTAAAAAAAAAAGATTTATCAACTTTATTTTATTGGATTTTAGAACATACTTGGGAATAGGTAGGCATTGTGATATTATTCTGAATCGTCATATACTAGAGCGTAATAGCATCAGCACATTGTCACAATGTAAAGACAAGACAAGCAGTGATATCATCTTAAACAAGCAAGCTCATCACATTTGAATGAGAAACATATATGACTTAGCCATTGTGGACATTCATGTAGTCATGTTGAAGCAACCTCATTAGCCGAGTCTTCCACGAAGGACAAAACATAAATTTGTGAACAGCGTATCAATTCTGGCATTGCTGCTGGGTTTACCCCAAGCATGTGTGTTCTTTTCACATGTGTAATGAATGGGACCCAAGTTCTATAAAATTTGTAGACTCAGGTCTGATTTAGATTTTGGCAGACGGGTTACTCTGTCACAACGGTGATGGATAGCCTTTCCGCCGAAATATAAATCCCATTATTTATTATGGAATTTATATTTCGTTGGTTGGGATATCCATCACCCTTGTGATGGAGTAACCCATCTGCCAAAATCTAAATTAGGTCCTCGATCATGAACGGTAGGCAAGAGCTTCTTCATCACGAAAATAGTCCAAACTTTATCACCCGATTTATCATTTGTAAGAACAGCGAGTAATATCCATACTTGGGGCAATGCCAATCTAGCCACAAGTAGGAGGTGATTAATTCGTTTTCTAGAGTGTGTGTGTAAGAGATGTATGGATTCCTTGCCAGGGCCACCTAACCAAAGGCTGAAGTGGCAATGATACACCAATGAGGGGCCTTTGGTGGGACATTTTTTGCCTCCAGCATCTTTGAACTAGACCAACACAAGTGCAACAGCATGCCTCTTTCTCTGCAGCCTTTTCACTACCTAGCAGAAGTTCCCAAACATTGATTTCAACCTGGTGGGGTTAAAGGTATCATTGGGTCAATATTTTGTGAGCATTTTCTCTATGTTGTGGACAAATGGAAGATCTGACTGCTCTTTTCTAGATGGTAAGCCAAGTATCGGCAGGGATCTCTATCCCCGAGTCTCTTTCCCAGTACACCGTGTATTTATGTGTCAACTGTGGGTTTAATTCCACAATTAATTGGTAAAGCCACGTTATACCTCTTTTTACACCTCTTTTCCTCACTCTATTAGTGAATGAGGCTTCCAAGTGCGACTTTTTCCTACTTCTAGATTACCAACCCAATGCAGGAGTTCGGATAACCAACACTCATCTTGGTGCATTAGATCTAGCTTTCTTTTCAAATCTTCTCTACAGTGGATATTTCTTTCTTAAGAAAGTTCTCTTAAGAGTAGGGGCTGAGATTGACACCATCTGTAGATACCTGGGTCTGTTGGGCCAAGTGGAAAATCCGGATCGTACACAATCGGAGTTAATTCTGAGGGATCAGAGGAAGTTCCCGTCTTCCTTATTATCTGATGCCAATAATCTAAAAGAGTGAGTGTTTTTTGCAAAAGTGAACTACAGTCAGCGCTAGCCCTGGGTGGGAGCCACATAAGACAATGAAAAGGGAATGGTGAGATAAAATTGCACAACTTGTAGCCAAGATTTATTTGTGGATGTTAATCCCATCTAATGCCACGGACAGTTGAGCAGCTCGGATGTAAGCTTTTATATCTGATATAAATATTTAATATTACATTATATTTTATATTTATATCTTATATAGATATTTTATATCTGGAAAGCCCAGGCCACCCTCTGACAGGGGACGGTACAGCCATATGTGAGATTCATGGGCGTCTGTTTTTACAGATGGATTCCAATAATTTGTCTTGTATTTGTGATATAGTTGTTTTGAGATTTTTAGTGGAAGTGCCTGGGCCCCATAACTTAAGTGAGGAAGAAAATTCATTTTCAGACTTGTCATCCATCTCAGCCAAGAAATTCATAGGTTCCCCAAGGGATAGAGATTTTTATGTAGGATTTTTAAAAAGAAGGAATAGTATGTCCATAAGTGTCCTTATTACATTTGCATTTTTTAAATCTGTGCATAATATATGTAGGTTTTAGATCCCTCTCATAGATGATGTTTCAGAAAAATCTTCCAATGTTACTTTCCCAAGTGCATGCTTTGGTCTTCTGCTGCCAAAATGGTCTTCATCTCCAGATTCAAGAAGGCCCACTGGAGTGGCAGAAGTTTTTCCTTCTCCACTTGCAAATTGTAGAATTCTCTGTCCTTCAGACTTAGAGCTCAATCAGTTCTACTACAATTTAGAAAACAGGTGAAAACTTGGCTCTTCACGCGTTGTCCTTCACATTAGGGACTGCTATTGTACTTGTTGTCTGAGGATAGCGCCAAGACGCCTTTGGGCATTTGCACGCTTTATAAGTCTTTTACTCACTTACCTACATACATACTAGAATTTAAAGTGGACAATTTTCACACAGTGATGCTTGTTGCCAGAAGACCTATACCAAATGTTAAAAAGCATGGTGAAAATCGATGTAACACATATTCAAATAAAACCTCTAATATCCTGAGGTACGTGGTCCATAGTTTTGTGGCCCTCATGGATTCTTAAATGCTAAAAACAAACTTTAATGTGTCCAAGAACTAAGTGGTCTTACCTAAGAGCAAAAAGTGAAAGCCCATTATAATTTTGAATTTCTTAACACAAAATCTTAACTCATTCCATTACCTCAGCATTGAATTAAACTCCAGGCAAAATCGGAAGCCACTTCAAATTTCTAGGAGACCCTGCCTGGCCACTGTGAGCAGAAGCATTTGTAGTTTCACTAAGGACAACTGTGTGGTACATAATTCCTTTTTTTTTAAAGTTTTACAACGCAGAAAGTATAATGCCAGCCACTTATGGTGCTAGCAATACCCATGTTCTGCCTTCCTTCCTCATTTGGCCTAAAAACACTTCTACATAAGGGTTTATTTCTGACTTTTATGGAGGAGGCCAGGATTAAACCAGGCCCACCCCCTTATGGATATCAGTTTGGCAAACATCCTATGCCTCTTTTACAAGGCTCACTATGTCCTACCTGTATGCCTCAGCAAATGTATGACATATTCCCTGGTTGAGGTACACTGGATAGGTAGCAAAGGGACACCTGGAGCTTTTCAGTCAGGCACAGCTGGAACTGTATCTTGGGTCCTCCCTTTTAAGCCTTTCTGGATTTCCAGATTGAGCTTCAGTATTTTTGGGATAGGATCACTTGCTACAGACATTTCGTATTCAGGGACATCCATGTGGGAAAGTTACTTTTTGAGATTGAGATCCTATGTCTAAGTTAAATTGGAGCGAACCATTCTTTCCTCTTAGACCTGCTACCCATAAAGATTGAAAGGATTTTATGTGAAGAACATGCATTTGTATATTTATAAACTATATATTCTCCTCAACTCTAAAACCCGATCTAACCCTTTGATAATTGAACATTCTACGCTTACGGTTTGATTATTGATACCTTGATAAAGCAGACCGTTGGCCAAATTTACCTTTGAATTGATTTGATTTAAATTTATAGAGTGCAGCATTTACCTGAGGGCATCAAGGTGCTAAATCAAGGTGCTAAATCTTGTATAAGACACTGTACGTTTGTGCAGATTATAGTTAAGTATATAATTGCATATTATTGAGATTGTTGATGAAGTATGTGCATATTATAGTTAAGTATATAATTGCATACTATTGAGATTGTTGATGAAATATAGATGGATTTTCAAATACAAAGGTTATTAATGCGATAGGCAAAATAAGCTACATAACAACCTAATAATTTTTGTATGATGCCTCATGAATGTCTAGTGTTAGGAACTTTGCCTTTTTGAAATTGGTTGTAGGTATACAGATCTATAAATTGAACTTATTAGAGATCGGCTTTAAGAGCCAAAGAGTTGTGTTTAAAATTGTTTCATATAAAATAGAGAACAGCTGCCCAAGCAGATAAAAACTATTAACAATATGAATCTCTTGCTTCTATGCTAAGTAGAATTAGTAACAGAAGCAACTTTTTTATTGTATTTTCAGATACATGTGTCTGAATGTGGTCTGCAACATCTTTTATTACTAGTGTCATTAGCTCAAATGTTTTGCATTTTTAGGTATTTTGAAATATTAATGTTTCTATTGTTTTTGGACTTGATTCTGTCCCCATATTATGAAAATGAAAGCAGCAAATTCTTTCAAAATCTGTTACCCTCTCCTAAAACTCCCTACTGCTGTGGTTGATGCAGCCAAGACCTGTCAGACATTGCATATCTATTCCTGACCCTTCTATTGGAGCCAAGGAATTGTCTCCTTTTGTGTGAGCTGCCCTGCACTTGAGAGAGTTGACCTTGCTACACCTGACATCATCCGGTTAGCCTCTCTGGCAAAGGTGTGACAGATCTGGCCTTGTGCTGGCTCTCTCCTCTCTCCTCTCCTCTCCTCTCCTCTCCTCTCCTCTTCTCTTCTCTTTCTCTTCTCCGCTCTTCTCTTCTCTTCTCTTCTGCCATGCTCAAGCTGTGTTGCTGGCTCCTTTTTGGTCCATCTTTGACAACACTGAGGGCCATATTTATGGCCTGGTTTGCATCACTCTTGTACCACGCAATGTGGTGCAAGAGCAAATCAAACGTTAAGTGAGATTTATGAAGCCCGCAAGGCCATCGGTATGGTCCTGCGTGGTTTTGTAAGTCTCAAGTAATGTAACACACCTCAAATCAATGTGTTACATTACTGTGTGCCAGGGAGGCATTTCTATGGGGGGGGGTGTTAGTGTTCCCATGCAGCATCCATGGATGTTGACACATTCCTAGATTTACAAGAAGTTGTAAACCTGGGAATGCCCCAAAAAGATACGCTTACCCATGAGAGGCGTTACGAGGAGAAATATGTTTGTATATCCCCGTTTTTTCCTCTTTCCAAGTGTGCTGCATTTTGGGCAGAGCAGCCAGGTTTCTTGCTTCAACTAATTAAAACTGCAGGACAAGGGAAAAGGGACCAGAGAAATCCTCAGATGCCCTAAAATGTAAAATGCCAGGCAAATAATCAATGTCAAATCTAGGTCGAGGGTCCATGTTGCCTGGACTCCCTCCTAATTGCATTGTTTCTACTAAACTTGCAAGGTAGCTGCCCTACTACAGCATGTCCCTGGGCATTTAAAACATGTCCTTGGGCGTAGGGGTACTGCTGCACCCACAGAAATAACCATATCGGTGTTCAGAAGGTGAATAAAGATGCCTTTATATTTTGTGTTTATCTTGTCACATTTGCTGCCGGTTCAAAGCCAAAGGACAAACGTCAGGCTCTGCCTTTTAACAAATTCCTTCTCATTCAGAAACTGGAGTGGACTTTTATTTCTCAGACTGCAAAGTGAGAGGATTTTGTAAAAGTGGCCTAGGTGACAATCCTGCTGGGGTACAGGAAACTAATAAAAAGGATGCTGTTTTTTTCTGATACACATTTAAATATCAGTAAATGAACTACACACAAATTTCAAATTACATCAGCAATTAGGAAAGCACAAATGAAGCACTTTTTGTAATGCTGGATTGTGATGTGTCTAAGCAAAGGTAGTGGCCCTTGTCTGTAAGTGACAGTGTGCTACCTCACCGGTGCTCCAGAATGCACCACAGGCTACGCACCACACTATAACCACGCTGCTGCTGAATGGGTGTGGCGCATCTAATACGCTTGTTTTTTTCTGTGACACTGGGATTTTTCACAGTATCTATGACGTCAGTGATATAAGATTAATGGCAGCACTCCCACTCCGAAAATGTTGTCAGCACCACTGGCTATGGGAGAACCAAGGGAGTAGCTTGGTCAGTAAGATTGAGGGGGTGTGAGCTACAGATTTTACAAAAGTCGCGCTGGCATATAATGTTAAAATACATTAGTGGACAAGGTGCCTGAGAGGGGCCTAATGGGCAGTGGAAAAGGAGATGAATGCAGACTGGTGAGAGTACAAAGTGAGAGAAAACACAATAGGCCAGATTTACAAAGCCCTGGCACCACCGGAGTGTCATTTTGTGTGACACTCCAGTTGCTTTGTGCAGTGCGTCGTATTTACAAGGTGGCGTTAAGCCACTTTTTGTGGTTTAATGCCACCTTGTAAATAACGCTTCTACAAATGCAGCACTTCCTGCACAAAAACAATCTCCCCCACTACGCAGCCATCCTTGCACCATGAGGCAAGGGTGGCTGTGCTGGCGCTCTGCAGCTAATTTAGCGCAGGGGGAAACACAGGGATGCGTGGATTCTTTTAAATATGGCGCATCCCTGCGTTTTAGAAGTGACGCAGCGCAGCACTGCCAGTTTTGGCGTAGCGTGCCGCTGTGCCACTTCTAGTAAATATGCCCCAATATTTTGTAAAGTAACCAACATTCTTGAGGCTTTCAAAACTGAGAGAGTGTGTGTGCGTTTTTGTCTGAGTATATGTAAAAATCCAACATACACTTCACCATACCCGACTATTTAACAATACATTTATTAGGGGGTGTTATACCCCAAACACCCACCGAAGCTACGCCCCTGAGGAGAACATAGCTGTAGACACAGTGGCTACAGTGTTTTTCAAGGAAGGGACTGTAATGAATGAGTAAGTTATTTATAAATGGAAACTAGAGAGGGGTAATTGCATAAAGGCAATCAGGTAGAAAACAAATGAGTGGAAACAATCTAATAATTTACAATAAATGTATTTTTTTGTGTTAGGTCGACAGAGAAAAATATATGCACTGTATAATATGCATTGGATTTATGCAACAGGAGATGCACAGGAAGCCATCAACCACCTTCGATCTCTCTGTGTCTGCTGGGCATTGAGCCAACCACTGAACAGGACAAATGTCAAGCAGAAAGCACCAACCCTTCCTTACGCAAAAACCCTCAAGTGCTGCAGACCTGTGCAGCCCAGCTCATCACCAGGGTGGAATCAAACTTTTCAATGATTACCGGAAGTTGCTGATGTGAAGGTTCAGCTGCACTAAAAGTAAATCCTTAGAGACCCGGATAAGTGTATTACAAATAGATTCAGGGATTTTCTGTGAAAAGGGGATTCTCCACATTGGCACATTAGTCAGGACCCAGAAGAACCAGAAACACCCCCAAATATTACATGAGAGAGTCTAGAACAAGGAGCCGGGCTATCCCAACAAGACCAAAATTCATCCCTCATGTATCCCTCCTTTGACTCATCCCAAGCTTTATTTTACCTGTATGATCTCTCTAATCCATTTCTCTTCCCTCCTCCAGCCCTCCTTTTACTCATCCCAAACATCATCTTACTACTATGATCTCACAAATAACACTTTCCAGACTCTTCAATCTTCTATCCCTCCAATATCCTATTCAGTTCAACTCATATTTCCCTATACTAATCCACCACTAATCCTTTTGGGTTCTGGAGTAGCATGCTACTCGCCAAAAAGTGCTTTGATGCCTCATTAGGAGTAGTAAATGCAATATAAATACAATTACAATAGAAGAAGCAGGTGGATAATGTTAGCATCAGAGGCAATGTCAAGTGGGAGGAGGAAACACCGCGAAAGGGAGATAGGGGTACCAGGAACACAAGACCATGGAAACGTGGGTACAAGGCACCTAGGAACATGGACATTTGGGTACCAGGAACATGGAAACCAGGGCTCCAGGGACACAGGAACATGGACACCCGGGTACCAGGGACACAGGGACATCAATACCTACTCAGAGTTGACACCACACCACAAATAACACACATAAGATCAAAGGCACATCAAACTGGTTAGAGCTCAATTGAAATAGGTTCGGAATGAACCCCCCCAGCTGAAAGATTCAGCCTCGAACACTCCACCAGAAGTACTCTAACACGTACAAAGATGTTATGAAAGGGATATTAATCATGTTTGCTATACAGTGCGGGCATCCAGGGTTCAAAAATGACAGCCACCACCACAGGTGGCTCAGTAGGTAGAGGATTGTGAGAGCCAAATCCCCACACATGCAAGTGGTTTTGGACAGCAAGTTGCAATACCCACCACCCTAGGGAAAACCATCACCTTTCAAAACACGCCTCCCACTAACTCGGGCCAAATGATGGATGGCTCATCCCTCCTATCCCCCCAAGAGACCATTCCTTGGGTAAACCCAAATTGGCAGTCCTAACATTGCCCATATCAAGCACAGAAAAGCCAATAATTCCCAAACACTACAGTATGTAAATCGTGATTAAAGTAACACAATTAGTGCTTGTCATCTGCACCACACACACAACCAACATAGAAGGCTTTCCACTCCCGTATGTCTGAAAAGCTTTCAACTCAGTGACCCGGTGTTTCACTGGCAAAGCCTTATTCAACCAGATCTTCAAAGCCTCTTCCTTTGGCATCAGAAGACTCCCACAGAGGACTGAAGGCCATGCCACAGCACTCAAGAAACCACAAAGTTTACTGATGACAAAACAACTGCAAACCTAGCGCTTGGATTGGGGCTCACCTTCACTCTTTCTTGATACAGTCATGTTTACCAGGATTTTGTGATCTGTTGCCCATTGATATGTCTAATTAATTAACATGCATAAGATAGAATTAAAATCACATTTATGAAGATACCAAGAAGCTCTCTCGAGAGGAAGCGAAGACTAATTAGCAGATATTAGTGCCAGCAGATCAAGCAGGCTCTTGGTAATCACTTCCTGATTACAAAAACAGGCATTGTAAAAACATTGAAATAATGACTTTAATTGGGGGAGAGGGGGTAATTAGGAAAAAGGGTTTGGATGTTATAAAACTTGTAATAAATGCTCACACAAGACACAGAACTAGACAACTTGTGAAATTAACACACATTAACACACATATGATTTCACTTTCTGAAGAGAATCAGACACAAAAGGACAACTGCACTGAAACCGGTCTCACATCGACAGCCACAGTCTCATGGATTCACTACAGTTTGGCGCCCACACAGAGAAAGGTGCAGGATACCCCATGCTTGCCTCAAAGCAAGCGACCAGACAGGGGTGAGTTTTATTATTGTTAGACATCAGTAGGGATGCAGACAACCAAACACCCTCAATTAAATCTGCATCACCACGTACAAGTAGCAGGAAACTCCCACCCCTAGTACATTCCTCTCCAACTGATGTTAAATCCTTACACAACCCTCTCCTGAATACCACTGATGATCTCAATCTTCTCTACTAGACCTACACCTTAACAACCAACTGTAACTCCATAACACCAACATACACACGTCCTGGTTAACAACACCCAATGCAAACTGTGCATCACCAACAAGCAATCCTACAACAATGACATTCAACTCTAATCCATCATCACTAAAAAAAGCAACTCTGGCCATTGGCATTCAACTCTACCTCAGCATCACCAGCAAGCACTCCCTGGCAGGTGTTACCCAGCTCTACCTCTGCTTCACCAACAAGCATTACAACATTAATGACACCCAACTCTACCTCAGCATCACCAACAAGCATTACAACATTAATGACACCCAACTCTACCTCAGCATCACCAACAAGCATTACAGCATTAATGACACCCAACTCTACCTCAGCATCACCAACAAGCATTACAACATTAATGACACCCAACTCTACCTCAGCATCACCAACAAGCATTACAGCATTAATGACACCAAACTCTACCTCAGCATCACCAGCAAGCACTCCCTGGCAGGTGTTACCCAGCTCTACCTCTGCTTCACCAACATGCATTACAACATTAATGACACCCAACTCTACCTCAGCATCACTAACAAGCACTCCCTGGCCAGTGTTACCCAGCTCTAATTCTGCATCACTAACAAGTACTCCTACACCATTGACACCCACTCTACCTCATCATCGCTAAAAGTAACTCTCTGACCATTGGCACCCAACTCTACCTCTGCATCGCCAACAAGCATTCCTACACCAATGACACCCAACTCTACCTCTGCATCACCAACAAGCATTACAACAATCATGACACCCAACTCTACCTCAGCATCACCAACAAGCGCTCCCTGGCCAGTGTTACCCAGTTCTAATTTTGCATCACTAATACCCATTCTACTTCATAATTGCTAAAAGCAACTCTCTGACCATTGGCACTCAACTCTACCTCTGCACCACCAACAAGCATTACAACACCAATGACACCCAACTCTACCTAAACATTACCAATAAGCATTCCCTGAGAAATCGCACCAACTCTAACTGCGCACCACTTACAAGCACTCCTACACCACGGACACACAAGTCCAATTCATCATCACTTAAAAAGTAACTCTCTGACCACTGGCACCCAACTCTACCTCTGCATTACCAACAAGCATTGCAACATTAATAACACCAAACTCTACCTCAGCATCACCAGCCAGTGTTACCCAACTCTTACTCTGCATTACTAACAAGTACTCCTATACCAATGACACCCAAATCCAATTCTTTATAACTTTAAATCAATCCTACATCAAGGATATCAATCTCTACTGCTACACCACTCATAAGTGTTTCCTTACCAATGGTAGTGAACTCTTCATCAGCAAGAAGCACTCTTACGCCAGTGATACTCAGCTCTACCTCTGAATCACCAAGAAGCAGTGCTGTGACTTTGACACCAAAGTCTACCTCTGCGTTACCCAACAAGCATTCCCTGGCCAGTTGCACACAACTCTAACTCTGTTTCGACAACGATGCCTCCCACGCCAATGACATTGAACTCTACCCCTACGGCACTAACAAGCATTATGAATACCAAGTCCTAGAATCCTGCCTATCTTCAGTTGAACCATGGGGGATCTGAGGTGCATAAAAATATTTTGTTCGAAAGCCAATGTGATGTACCTCAATGTAAATGCAAATTTTTCAAACGGTGTAGCTGAACACCTTTAGTTACCCTGGATCAGAGAATCATCTTCACCATTAATGTAAAGAAACTATGGGACTTATTTACAAGGCCCTTGCACTGCTGCAGCATAATTTCTTTTATGTTGCAGCCGCTCAAAAACAACTCCAAATCTACAAAGTGATGCTAAAGGCCTCTAGCATCACTTTTCATCCCTGGGCACCAGCTACTGGCAATGATATGCAAGGTAGGTGTTCCCAAGCAAAAAGACACGCAGAACTGATGCTGTGAAATTCACATTTCACTGCGTAGTTCTATGACTTCACTGCGTAAACAAATGTGATGCCTGCTCAGAGCAGGCACTAAACTGATGCAGGGCTTTTTCCTATGGAGCCCTCCACACATTGCTGGAGTGGCGTCATTCTTTTGATGCTAGTCCAGCAATGCGTCTGTTTAGCACCAGCAGATGCATCAGAATTTCTGACGCATCTGAAAACGTGCAATGGAGCTCTATATTGTAAATACAGCTCATCCATGGAGTTGTTAGGGAATCGTTAGGCAGTGCAAGAATACTGACGCATTGGAGCCGATGACCAGTTTCTTGTAAATGAGGTCCTATATTTCCCTCAAAAGTAATTCTTGACTCCAAAAGTTAATTTGTGATCTGCACATCCCATTAATAGCTCCGCATACTCCAATGTACCTTCCCTTTCCTCACCCAAGTGACTCTCCATTAATAGTGTTAAATATTCCATGCACACAACATTATATGTTACATTTTTTCAGTCCTATGGAGGACTTCAACCCATTCTAGCCTAGCATGTTAAAACATGCATTGGCCAAACTCCGTATGACTCTCAAAACAAAAGCAGTACTCCGAACTTGGTGGTGAAACATTATAACCTCAACAGCCAAGCTGTGGGTAGTAAAAGGTTTGCACTTTTAGGCTTTAGGTCAGTGCGTCTGGTGCAGCCGCCCTGGGCGCTGGTCTGGGGAAGGGGGCGCTGACCTCGTGGGGAAGTTGCGCTGTGTTTAGCAATTACTTCCAATTGAAAAGCACCTGCTGCAGAGTTCCTTGTGCGTTCATCTTTCCGGCAGCAATAAAAATGTCAAGATAACTCTTCTGATTAATGTTCCTGCTAGAGAGCGACATGGCGTTTTGTCTAGTGGCAGTTTTCACTCACTGTGAAGTAGCCCAGAGGGTTATTAGCCTGCTGCAAAGAAAACGTACTGTTCAGATCTGTATTTTATGAGGACAGCTGAGGGAATTCCTGCTTTTGTCAGAGATCCTTTTGTTACCGCAGTTTATAAGATACAACCCTATTATAGACCAGTGACTGTTGCAAACTGTCATCAAGGAGCTGCTGCAAACTGCATAACAGAGGTTAGGATGTTATGATTTTTTCCACCGTCTTTCATTATCTATTGCTAATGTTGCTATAAAGGATTCATTTGGGTAGCTATACATTCTTATTAGTAAAGCCAGCCTTTACCGGCGCTTTAAAACAAGTGAAATGTATGTGAGAGGGGGGCTATGGAGAGATGAGGGGCACTTTTACCCGGTGGTAGTGAGTCCGAGCAGGAGGTCACTGGGGGGCGGGGCGGCGGCGGCAGAAAAGATTGTCGCACAGGGCACAACCGCGCTAAAGCCGGCCCTGTGGGGACGGTCTTTATGGAACTGTAACCTGCGACTGCCATGTTTTCTTGCTCATGTCATTGGCCACAGATGTGAAGTTGGGAACTAACATGCTCAGCTGAAAACTGTTTATATTTCTGTCACTCACGAGGGCCATTCCAACTAAGGTTTCCTACCAGAAGATTTTAATATTAAGTTGCCAAAATATTTTTGTAAAATATTGAAAATATAGTACACCTGAAAATTGTGAAGGTAAGTAAATAAAGGTAAGTATATATATGTGTGTGTGTGTGCATATCATATATACAGATACACATATATATATATATATATATACACATATATACATATATAGTATATGTACTTTCACCATATATACATTTATTCAAAACTATATAAATGTGGAGTTAGTTAAGAACAGTAACACTATTATCACAATAATATGGTAGTCAATATTTTTCTTATAAATGTTTTGCCGGTTGTCATTTTTGTCCTCGATATTCTGAGGTACAAACCTTACTAAGATCCCTGCTTGTATTCTTTGTGAGAGTTCAGTCATGTGATCAATACAAGACATTTGTGAACATAAAGGGGGCTATTACAACTTTGGAGGAAGTGTTAATCCGTCCCAAAAGTGACGGTAAAGTGACGGATATACCACCAGCCGTATTACGAGTCCATTATATCCTATGGAACTCGTAATACGGCTGGTGGTATATCAGTCACATTTGGGACGGATTAACACCTCCTCCAAAGTTGTAATAACCCCCAAAGTGCTTAGATACCCGTTGGGTTGTATGTGCTTTACAAATGCAAATGAAATAAATAAATAAATATAGCATACATTTGGGTTTCTTCTTCTCTCCATCACCAATGTTTTGGGATTACCAAGTCAAATGACTCTATGAGCCACAGATCAGGGTTCCCAACCTTTTGACTTTTGTGGACCGCCGCGTTATCAGTACTGGAACCCAAGGACCCCCTGTGAATCATTATTGGCATCTGGGGACCCCCTCAGTGAGTCATTACTGAAAGCTGGGGACCTAATCTGTTAATATTATTACATTTTCTAAGGAGCAGCAGATCCCCTGAGGAGGCTTTGCGGACCCCCAGGGGGCCCCTGACCACAGGTTGTGAACCACTGTCATAGACTATTATTTTTTCCCATAGAAGCTTTTAAACTCTATCCATCAAGCAATGAAGTTTTCTTTGACAGAGTGTGGGGGCATTCGTTGATAAGCGCCTGTCCTAACCATATCCAGTGGCTGGAGCTGGGCTGGACCTCCACACAACAAGCCAAGGCTCCAATGCAAGATGGAGGGTTCTCTGTTGGAGCTTGGATGAGATGGGGGGACTGCCTGGAGTTTGGCTGGCCACTCAGGTCAGACGCTTCAGGGCAATGACATTCTGAAATACAAGCCTGGTTGTGTTTATTGTCGATATTAGGTATTTTTAAATTATTTAGTTACCAGATCAGTTGTGTGGGCAGGGGATGACATGATGAATTAGCTGGACAAGAGTACCAGGAAAGAAGAGGTAGATCTTTCAGTGAAATCCGCAGTGTTAGATCAGGGTGAGAGGTGTGTGAGATCAGGGTGAGAGGCGTGTGGCTCGACGCTACCGTCCAGCGCCAGGTGATTCACCAGTCCTTTCCACACACCCTTCTCCAGAGAGCCTAGTTATACAGGCATCCTCACCAAGTACACAGATGGTTGGGGACTTCCCCACAGTGCCATTGGGCAAAGAGTCAGATTAGAGGCTTGGGGCTAGAAAATCTTTCCCCCAGAAGTATGGCCTTGAAGTCATTAAAAGCCAACTGGCTTCTGGTCCTAACCTAACAGGGATCAATGGGGGTGGGTTTAAGTTTGATGGACATGGTACTCTGTCGCGACAGACATTAAGTGCACCTTTGCTGAAAACAGAGGGGCTAACTTGTGGGAGCAAATGTTTTTCTGAAAGGGACAGAGAGCCTGCTTCAAGGCAAGAAGGATGCACTTTCAACATGGCCTGTAAAAGAAGCCACTCCCACACAAAAAGAGCCTATATTTCAAACACAAATGCAGACATAAAAGTGAACTTGAGTAGAATTCCTACTTGGACTGCACCTCTCCCCCTGCTCACTACATATCAGGTACCTGTCATCCAATTTAAATAACAAAAAATAATAAAAACTATCCACTTTATAAAGCTTGCAAAGTATGTTAACTGCAACATTTAAAATTAAGATAGAGTTTCAAAGGTACTGAAAGGCACCCTTAAGGCGCTTTAAAAAAAGTCACATCATACCACTATAAAACTAGGTGTGCAAAGCTTTCTGTGACCCAGACGGTGGTTGGTTATAAAGATAGAGGCAGAGATTTACAGCCCTTTAAGTGTATTTTGATGGCCTCCTTGCTGTCATCTCTCATGTATTTAGGCTTTTAAAGCAGTAAATGGTCCAGCCATCATTCCATTCCAATCAGCAAAGTCGCAAACAACAGCGACCTGTGGCTGGAACTCATTAACCACAAGCACACAGGTTCAACAAGTTGGCTTGTTCATGTGTCACATTCACTGCTTGTTAGCAGGACCCAGGTGAGATGTTGTTGTTAACCTTTTGAAGGTCAATACTCAAACAAGCTCGATCAGTAGACAATATCAAATAGACGTTTATAGAATGTGAACCTGATCACCCTACCTGTGACTGTGTTAAACCTGAGGTCCTCCTGTTGCACTGGGTTTCATTATTGTTTGCTCCATGGGTGGCAAAGTAACACTAAGGAACCAAAAATACAAATAGTTTGAGTTATTACTGCTATATTGCTACCAAATATGATCAGGGGCAAACACTTGTCTTTGGAAATCATATTGACCCTATTCAGAACCTTGCAGAGAGTTTGGTTTCAGGTGCAAACACCCAGGTCAGGTGGGGTGTTGGCGTTTTAGGGTGGAATAGCTTAAAATGCAGAATGTATGCCCAAGCATGACACTTTGTGGATACTCACAAACGTTTGTAAAGCACTTTCACAACTTATTGCCTGATTTAGACTTTGACGGATGGGTTACTCCATCACAAATGTGCTGGATATCCCGTCCCCTGTAGTACAAGTTCCATACGCTACAATGGAATCGTAATACGGCGGACGGGAAGTCGCCACGTTTGTGACAGAGTAACCCCCTCCGCAGAACTCTAAATCAGGCCCTAAGATATGGTCAGAGACGTATTACTATTAAGGGCGGGACTTCCTTTTCAGAGTGGGAACGAAGAAATACCCCCATATTTGCAGGTATATCAAGACATCGGGTGCAATTACAGCGTTGTTAACCTTTTCTACATTCACGAGTGCGCACCTACTACATGTATGTATTAATGCACACACATATGAGTACAGCTGAGAAGCTGCAGCCCTCGCAGCTGTCCAAGAGTAATTTTAGAATTTTTTGTGAATTTCAAAATAATCCTAATTTCACTCTGAATGTAGAAGCAAGTTTGTGGTTGTAAATGTACAAGTTTATTTAAACTGAGTTTAAATAATATCACTACCTGCAAAGATTATGAAAATAATGCTAGAAATTATAATAATACAAAATAACAACTAAAAATAGTAATAATCCTAAAACTTTTAATAATGGCAACAGTTATGTGTATGATTTGTACTAGGAAAACTACTACTATTACTACTACTAATAATAATGGTATTAATAATAATAATAACTACTCATGATAATGATAATAGTAAGTAAATTTATAAATTAAATAATAATAAGTACAATTAAAACTAGCACTGATTATTTATAATAACAATAACAGTGATAATTATAATATTAATAATACTGCTAAAATCCCTACTAATAATACAGCTATACTAACATTACTAATAGTATTACTGATAATATTAATAACAATTATAATAATACATACCAGAAAACCCACCGAAAATAACCATGATAATAATTCAGTACGTGTACAGTATCTACAGAAAATAAGAAGATTATTTGCACGATTGCACAATTATGTGAAGAAGAAATTTATATTTCTTTAAAAGCAATACAATGAGGTAAAACAAATGAATTAAATCATCCTTTGATTTAGTGTAGTATAAAAATACTCGAATGCAAGCTCATTCATAACACTCTGTTGCTTCTTATTTAACTCACACAGCAATACATCTATTTTCATCCTTTCAAAGAAACTTGAAGAAATGAGCAAACTGAAAAAGTGAGTCATCAATGAGTTTATTGTGCCCTCTGAAGGAAGTGGCAAGTTTCTCACATCCACTTAATGTGAGTATCAGCACTATGGACATCCGCTATCATACAGATATTGTTTACTTTCCACATTTTCACATGGTTAGGGTGGCAGACGGCATGCAGGGGGAGGTGAGTATCACACCCACAGCTTCTCAAGGACAGGAGCTTCAGTATTCTCACAGGCACAGCAGAAAGGGACCAGGAGCAGATTCCCAGAGGGCTGAAGGAGCACCGCTCATACTCACTATATGGGACGGGGTCGCAGAATGAACGTTCCAAAAATGGGTCCAGGGGCAACCTGTAGCCTCATCTTAACACACTGCATACATCATAATGATATCCTTATTTTTCACTTAAAGCACCCATTGACATGGGATATCAGAGCATGGATCCATTGTGGAATCAGAATTAGCAAGGTGGCACAGAGGACATCAATGCATCATTAAAAACCCACAGGTGCATCTGTGGGTAGCAGTTTTCTCTTCTTTGGGATGCGGATGCGCACCAGTCCTGATTCACAGACAAGACCCATGTGTAGCACAAGTGCTGGGCAGCCTATTCTGGTCCAGCCCTCCCTGAATTATAATGCAGTGGGTATGCTGCGTGTAGGCTGCTTTAATATTCACTGGCTTCCATGATCCATGTGGATGGGACAGAAGACATCTCTTGCCAGAACATCTCTGTCCTCCACCCAATTGGGTACCATTAATAGCATGAAGGTTTCTTGACTGAATTTTAAGATATGGTTAGAAGCATTTTTATATGGTTCTCAACAGCCTACATCTTTAGAAAGGGAGAAGAGAAAATGTCAGCCCCTTCAGCCAAAGGCTTGTCATTTACATAGTGATCAGCTCACACTCATCAGGCATTGGTTGACTGCAAATGTCACTCCTGACACGGAGTTTTAATATTGTACTAGTGAGCTAAGTCCATGAATTAAGTTCTTCCATTGCAATGCACGGATGGTGAAATGTTGATTTATTGCAGTGGCTCTCCACATTATGCAAATGGTCTTTTTCTATCTTGCATTGGTAGGTGCACATTCTGTGGTGCAGGAAATGAAAGAGGAGTTGTGACCGGAAGTTATGCTATGAGCAGTGCCTGCCAGAGTGTGACGATGTGCTGACCTTGCTAGACCTCTGCCTTGCTCCTCATCAGTCCCCTTTGAAGCTGATTGAGTCCTAGAAGACAATAAGATCCTGCACAGGACTCAATCAGGCTTTCTTCTGTCCTATAGCAGAGAGTCAGCTCTGCTGCTTGCTGCTGAATCCTCAAGACATATTATGGACGAGGGCAGCACAGCGACCATATTGATGATAGATCTCAGTGCCGCATTTGACACTGTGTCCCACAGTATCTTAATCAGAGTCTGTGGAGTTTGGTTCAGGTGGACCTGCTCTGTTGCGGTTGACTTCTTTTCTGCAGGAGCCTACTTTCCCGGTGACTCAAAAGCCTTTCTAGTCATCCATTGGTTCCCTGCAACAAGGAGTATCCCAGGGCTCTTAGTTGAGCCCGATGCTCTTCAATGTTTGTCGGCCCTCTGGCTGAGGGCTTCGAGTGACATGGTTTTACAGTTTTCTCATACGCAGATGACACACAATTTGTCATTACTCTGTCTAGTAGCAATGGTCATGTGGCTTCCCCTCTTCGTGCGTGTTTGTCAGATGTTGCCTTTTGGATGGAACATAGTTGTTTAAAAGTGAACTGAGGAAAGCCGATGTTCTGGTACTAGGAAGGCATCTTCATCTTTGACCCAATGTCTGGTGGCCAGATACATTTGGCCCTTTGCCTTCATATAAGCTTAAAGTAAAGAATCTTGGCATTTGGTTTGATGAAAAGCTCTACTTTGATGCACAAATCACTACTTTGACAGGAAAGTGTTTCGGGCTGTTGCGAGCTCTGAAAAATGTCCTCCATCTTTTACCAATAGCTGCTCAGAAAATTGCGATTCAGGTTCTGGTTATATCGCGCCTGGACTATTGTACTGTTCTTTATTTGGGCATCACCCAAACATGAATGAACAAGCTCCAGCGTGTGCAGAATGCAGCGGCTCAGATGCTACTCAGTCTCTTGAGATGAGCGGCTATTAGTTCCACCTGGCAAAAATTGCATTGGCTTCCGATGAAACAGAAAATTACATTTTAGGCCCTCTGTTACTGTTATAAGGCACAGTCCAGTCAAGGCCTGGCTTATTTGCAAGCAATGATCACCCCTTATGCCCTGACATGCAATCTGAGATCGATGGATGCTAAACTGGCAATGATCCCAAGACTTAAAAAAGCCAGAATTGGGGGCTGTACTTTTAGATATTTGGCCCTGAAAGCCTGGAATTGCTTACCGACAGAATTGCGGTCATCCACTTCGGAATCAATTATTAGAAAAAAATTGAAAACTTGGTTGTTTGGATTCTGTTAGACAAAGGCTCCAGGACAGTTATTAACCTTCACTCCCAAAATCACTTTACTTCTGGACAACTGGATGGTCAAACTAGATCTCAAAGATGTGTATTCTTCTATTCAAATTTTCAAAAAGCACATCAACCTTTTATGAAACTCTAATAACAGAACCAGCTGTGATATTTTCACTGTGTATCTTTTGGCCTGTTCACCACCTCATGGTTTTTCATCAAGGTCATCCGGGTGGTTGGCACCCACGTCTACTCCTGGGGCCTTTATCTAATTTTTCTACTCGCCGACTTTCTCCTAATGCATCCTTGTCCACAAACCTGTTCTCTTATTTTTGTGAATTAGGATTCCTGGTTACCTCCCAAAAGCCCTCCTCCTCATCTTCTCATGTGATCAACTCCTTGGGTCTCAATGTGGACACTGCCTTGTGCGACCTAAACCATTCTATCATGAAACTGGCTCTAATCAAGAGGGAACTAAGTTCTGCCCTCTCTGCTCATTCTCTCCAGCCCATCTACTCTAAAGCCTCTCTTATTTACATCTCATTTCATTTCAGTGCCAGGATACCCTCGCAGGTGATTGTGAGCTTTACTAATACACATAACATGACATCTCTCGAGACAAGGATACATGTTCAGAGCTTTGCAGGTGGTTGCTCAACATAGAAGCATGGCATACCAAGGCTTTCTTTTTCAGATATTTTCATTGAGTCAAACACCAGCAGGTCTGGCTGGAGAGACAACCTGGCAGGCATTTCCACTGGGGGCGTGGTACCAAGGATAAAAAGAATCTCCACATCAATGCACAGGAACTTCTTACCAACATATCGCTGCTAAGAGATCTAATTATTGCATTCTTCTCCAGATGGACAACATCTCAGCTGTGAGGCATGTCAACAAGCATGGATGAGCAAGGTCAAAACCTCTTGAAGATCTCTACAAAGATCTCTTTGAGCACCATCTTTGCAGGAATGTAATAGTCGTAGTGGAACATCACACTGGCCTATTTCATTTGACTGCTGACTGGTTCCCCCAAACTGTTACAGACTCCAAAGTCTAGTGATGTGACCTCAATGTTTAATACTTTGTCAACGCTCTGTTAGGCACTCTTGATCTGTATATTTTTGAGTCACTTCTGAATTGCCAACTCCATTGCTTTCTCAGCTGCTGTCTAGATTCAGCAGCCTGAGCAACAGATACCTTCTTCCAGGAGTGGTCTCTCTTTCATCCAAATTCCTTAGTCCACATTGAGATTCCTTTAAAGGCCCTCCTCTTCATCAGTTGCTTCATCTGTAGGATGTCCTGATGACTTGACTCTTGCTTGTGGTGCAATCTGGGCCCTTTTTTCCTTTCCTATCTTCATAGTTATGTTACTGACAGGCACCTTTGCTAAAGGGTTTTCCTACAGGACAACCGCCATTTACTGCTAGGTCACTGCAGCACACCTTCCCATCTATAACTCCATTTTGATATGGAACTCACCCCCATCATCTGCATGTTCATAATAGTCATCTGTCTAAGAAAAACCTTTTCCCTCTCCTAACTCACTATGCTGCAACATGGGACATCATGTTCTGTCCTTCTTGGCCGGGAAACCCCAACTCCTCTGTCTCTCGTAAGGATCTCTTCCTTAGGTTTGCTACTCTTCTTTGCCTCATCTCTTGTAAGAGGGTCTCAGACATGAGAGGATTGTCTCTCTCTGGGTTGCATTTTTTCCATACAAGACCATGTTTTATGTTACGGCTCAGACCAAGCCTGTTTCTCACCCTGTCCTTATGCTCCCTTTTCTCCTTCCCTAAGCATCATTTCCTGCCTACTAGAGTATATTTCCAGCAACTCTTGTCTTAGGCCTTCTTTCTCTGATGAACTAATCTCCTTTCTGAGCTCTCCTCTCCCAGCCTCTTGTCTGACCCTGTATGCTTGGGTCAGAGACACCATTTATGCAGCTGGCATTGAACCCTTCTTCTTTGTGGCCCACTCCAGTGGAGAAGCTATGGCATCAAAAGCCTTCTGTACTGGTTCCTGGGTAGATGATAACTCCAGGGCTGCACATTTATCATGTGCAGCTGCTTTCAGGGCCTTGTATCTATACTCAGTAGAGCATTTGTCCAATCAAGGCCTTTCCAGGCTTTACACTTACATAAATATTTGTGTTTTTTCCTAGAGGTTCTTCATATCTACAGACCACTACTCAGGTGTTTGTTTTCAAAAAAAATTCTCTGACCTTTTTCCGGCACTGTGGTCTCCACGTTAAGTATCATTTTCAAGTTTCCCAACTCCTACAGGTGGATTATTTATTGATGGACTACTTCTGTTGCTCTGAATGGGAGGCCATACACCTGGCCTTTTCTACCACTTCAAGTGATTCGTTCTTCAACTCTTTAATCCCTTCGGACCATCATGTCTAAAAAGAGAGGAGGTTGCAGACTGTGACCACGACATACTCCATCAATAGCATGATATGTTTGTCATTATTTGTGTATTGCTGCTGCTCTGATCAGCAAAAAAAGAATGTGCATATTGTACGTCCTCATTGTCTTGTTGTAAAGTCTAGTCTATTGCATATAGATTTTACATAGTTTTTCATTTGAATGTCTTCTTGTTATACCTTGCTATGCAATGTGGTACACTCAGAATTAAAACAATGTAAATTCCCAGCATCATTGAATTAGATAAGTAGAATCACTTCCAACATCATTCTGATGCCCTCTCTTCACCATTTTTCTCTCTTCTACCTTTCCAGATAGTCTTCAGTACCCCTACTCTTGGTCCCTGAACTTCATTGCAAGATGGCCATCAAACATAAACTCCAATTCCAAGATGGCCAAGATGGTCAGAAAAACACAAACACCATTCCAGTATATATATTTCTGAGGCCAGATCCTTTCTGTTAGTCAGTCCCGCTCAGGTGGTTACTGTTCTAGAACCAGTCATGTTCTAATATGTATTTTGTGTTTTACCAGAAGATATATGGCTTCTCAATAGTCTCCTAGTGTGTCACAACTCCTCCAGTTGCTGATTCCTTCTTCATTCCTGCTTCAGTCCTGCCAGCTCTGCTAGTTACCAGCTCCAGCTCTGCTCAAGTCTTGACAGCTGCATTTTTGTCCAGTCCTATCATGTCCAGTTCTGCTCCAGATTCAAAACTTCAGCCTTGCAACAACAGCCCTGCTTTTGGGACCAAGCACCCTAGAAGCTTTTTGTGTCTTGTACCCTTTGGGGCTTTCTCCCAGTAATCAGTGATACGTCCGGGGCAGTCAGAGGGCCTGATTACATCTTTGGAGGAGGTGTTAATCCGTCCCAAATGTGATGGATATACCACCAGCCGTATTACGAGTTCCATAGGATATTATGGACTCATAATACGCTTGGTGGTATATCCGTCACTTTTGGGACGGATTAACACCTTCCTCCAAAGTGGTAATCAGACCCACAATGTCTTCTGGAAGGGGCCCGCCTAACCTGAGAGGTTGGGGAGGCAACCAGTAGGATCAGCTCTCTGGATGAGTTTGTCACCCTCCCTGTACATTAATTGTAACTTCCCTACTCCCCATTTTTCTCTGTCTCAGCGTGCGATGCTCCCCTTCCTCCTACGCCAGGCCTGTTCAGGACTTTAACTCAATACAGTTCCCAGCTCTTTTCCTGAAATGTCTCAAAAACCCTGAGTATGTATTCGAATCACAAAATAACTGATTTCACAGAAAAATAAATGAAAGCTAGCTCGAGAGCCTGGATGTCAATTAGGGGATGGGGACACCTGGCCACAGCTGTGACCACCCTATTATTTCCCCTGGTGAATCAAGTGCTCTTGAGACTCAGTTTTATAACATTTCAGCAAAGAACAGATGTCCAGGCATAATGTGGGAATGTAAAATAAGGGTGAGATGTTATTTACAGTTCAACAGCGGATGTATCAGCAATCTCTATAGTCCTGTTTACAACTTCCATGGCTGCCTTTTATTGTCCTCTAGTGTTTAAAAGTTGTTTATTAGTTTTGTGTTCATTGTAGGATTTTGTATCCACCTCCTGTGGCTACATCAGTGACAAAAACAGTGATATCATGGGCAAAGGTCAGAAGCTGAACATGAAATGATGGGCAGCATCAAGCCATACTGGGGGTATGCTAACATTGAAAATGTGAGAGTAATAGTGTCTACTGACTGTCCACCTCTCCAGAGTTTTAACCCTGTGTGTGATTACTCTTTGTGTTGACCTTGGAGGTCAAAGTCCATGTGAATATTCTTCCTGATATGTCATCAATAGTGGAAAGGTGCAGATAAACCTCAGGCTACTTCTGTGATTTTGGTGAAAGGCATGAATGTTCTTGATGTGAGATAAATGACTGAAAGTAGATTGTTTTGACGAATATGAGAAATATTAGAGTCTCATGAGATGTTTTGGATAAAATCACAGTAACAAAATTGAGAACATAGAAGAAATAAAAAGGAATTGATTATTACAATACATTGTTTAAAAGTAAGTAACTGTGTTCATTGGATGTCTTGTGAAACATGATGCTTATTAAACATGGTATAAAACCTATATCTATCAAAATATACCTATTATCACAATATTATTTTTGTCGTCTATTCTTTTGTTGCAGTGTTCCTGCAGTATGATCTTTGGTCTTAAAAGATACTCCTGTAAGTGAGACCTCAATCCACAAGGCTTGTACCAGTGAAAATAAGGCCTTAAAATGGAAAGTGTCTGAACCTCGGATGTAAATCAAACAGGTCATTAATAAACCTAGTTTTCATGCTGAGGAGTCACTTATGCGTGTTGGAATTCCACTGTGCCTGCTTATTTCCTACAGTGGTAGGTCGCCTTTAGTGGAGCATGTTTTGCTGTACATAGGGGAATTTTAGAGAGGTTAGAAAATGCCAGAGGAATGAGGTGACCTCCTACATAAAGAAAGCATTACATAAAATGAATTCACCAAAATAGAGTAAATCTTAATTTTTTTATTGCCATTCTTAGTTGTGTCTTCTTTGCTAATGCATGCAACAAAATTGTAAATGTACATGTATCTTCAGTGTTGTCCGAAAATAGATTGAGTCGTTCAAGACATAGGTTTTTGCACCAGGCTAAAATGTGCAAAAAATTGAATTCACCATTATCATCATCATGAATCACAGAATCAAAATGTGTTGCATTTCACAACTGTACATAGAATTTAGAAGGAGAGAAAATCAACATGTTTTGCATATTGTCCACCAACGTATTGTGAAGGGTGCGGCGGGTGTGGTGGCCATGCAAATGGAGTGAACACCCACAAACCTGTAGGTGTGTGTGCATTAATCCACATTTAATGGGTACCTTCCTAGTCTACAAGTAAACAGTAATGAAATCCATTAAATCCCGGTATTAAGTGCATTTCTAGGGTGGGAAAGATAATGGACCGTGGAGATGTAGGGAAAGTGATTCCAGAAGAGGTCTAGGAAGGGAAAGATAATGGACCGTGGAGATGTAGGGAAAGTGATTCCAGAAGAGGTCTAGGGTGGGAAAGATAATGGACCGTGGAGATGTAGGGAAAGTGATTCCAGAAGAGGTCTAGGAAGGGAAAGATAATGGACCGTGGAGATGTAGGGAAAGTGATTCCAGAAGAGGTCTAGGGTGGGAAAGATAATGGACCATGGAGATGTAGGGAAAGTGATTCCTGCACAAGGAAAAATGCACATGAAAGTACTCAGTGCTCCATTATTTATTCACGCAGATTCCATCTGAGAGAAAATATGCATATGTAAATTTATTGTGTTTGTAGTTGTAACACCAGCTGTGCTCCTGCCCTCTCAGAGTCACTACAGAGTGAGTCAAGTGCAGCAGAGGAGCAAGGCGATTGCCTTTCTTTCTGCTCCACAGGGTTTAGATTTGATCGCAATGACTCCACATTTTACAACATCACAAGCTTTTAGCTGTCTGTTGTGGATTGCTTTAAGTGAGATAAAAAAGTGTCTTGGGACGGGAGTCTCATTAAGCGGTCTGGAGTAGGTTTTTAAGGGTGTGGCTAAAAACTGTGTGCTCTAAAATCCTACACTTTAACAGCATGCTGTCTGATCAGCACTTAGGTGTCTCTTAGTTAGTTTTCTGCTCTTTTATCCAGACATATTGCGCCTAAAAGCAGCCAGACCTATTGGCTTTGTAAGTGCTATTAGCAGTTTGAAATAAGTGAGTAACAACAATGATTTTGTTGTAAATAATTAGAATTGGTATTTAAAAATGGTACGCATCAGACCATCACTATGCGTGTACTGGAGAGAGGCCAAGGATTGAATGAGCATGTAATCTGAACACAGTTATGGCACACTGATTCGCTCTGCCTTCATTCTTTGCTCTAGAGCTCTCAATTGTGCCCCATTATGGAAAGCATCTCAGGACCAGAACTTACCCCGACAGCTAATGTACCTCAGCTCACATATACCAAGCACTGGAAAACCCAAAAGCTCAGCCTTTTAGAGCCAAGAACTCTGGGATTTGCCAGTACTTAGTAGTACATTTCAAATACAGTACAAAATTGCACTGAAACAGAGTTTACGAATGTTAATCAAATTCATAGTCTTTCTAGGTCTGGGATTTTTTTTTTTATTAGGCTGGAGCGATAGGCATTATTTAGGTAATTTAGCATTTTACTTTTGAACCACAATTACCAAGAATGACATGATTACACCAATTTGCGAAATTATGAACAGTATGGCTCAAACATCCTGCTGCAGGAGCACAGGAACAACAAACTTTGTGAGCATGAGCGGCTTCCGGCTGCTGCTGGTCACCGTTTGGAGCCTGTATCCCTATTTTCATAGTGCAAAATACATCCTTGGTTCCAGTGTGGGTGCACGGGTTCATTTTGCACTAATGAAAAAGTACTAATGGCTGGGTTACGCTCTTCGACTAGTTCTGCGTAATTTTGCATACTTTTGCTGTAATTTCTCGTAATTATCTTACAATTAATTACCCCTGTTATACCCACCCCTAGTCGCTGGACCCGGTTCAGAGGGCCACGGGGCAAGCAGGGATATTGGGCCACACCGTGGGGGTGAGGCCTTTTTCTCCTGATGTCCCGAGGCCTGACCTACTATGGATCCTGAACAACTGGGTGAAGTACCCCCTCAGCACTTTGCTCTCAGTGGTAGCGGGGTCAAAAAGTCCAAGGGAGGTGGGGTAGACACAGGGGGGTAAACACAGGCTCACAACTTAAGATATGCGCAGCAGCAGTTAATGCTTGTCCAGTGAAATACATAGGGGGTCATTCTGACCCTGGCGGTCTTTTCGCAAGACCGCCGAGTTACCGCCGCGGTGAAGACCGCCGGCCGCGGCGGTATGCCGCTGCGTGTATTCTGACCGCTGGCAGCGTTCCGCCGGAAAACCGCCAGCAGCCACACTGGCGGTCGGCGGGAAAGTGGAGACTGGTCAACCTCCACCGCCACGCCAGCAGAACACCGCCCACCGAATTACGACCCACATTTCCGTGTGGCGGTCTTCTGTTGGCGGTCTTCTGTTGGCGGTCACGTCCCTATGGCTCCCATCGCCTCCCGGAGGACCAACGCACAAGGTAAGTTGATCGTCCGTGAGGGGAGGGGGTGGGGGGGTGTTGTGTGATGTGTGCGTGCATGGGGGTGTGCGTGTGAGTGTGTAGAGGGGGTGTGTGAGTGCGTGTATGCGGGCGGGGGGTGCTGCTGTGTCAATGGGTAATGTGTGCAGTTCGGCGGGTGCACATGTCTGCATGTATGTGTGCGGGTATGTGTCCCCGTTGTGTATGTGTGTGTGTAGGGGGTGTGTATATGTGCATGTTGGGGGTGTGTGCATGTCGGGGTGCGTGTATGTGCATGTCGGGGTGGGGGTTTGTAACATCTCTGAGGGTGGCAGGGGGGTGGAGGGTGTGGGGGGAGGACTAGTGGGGTGTGGGGGAGACCCCTATCAGTGCCAGGGAAGGAATTCCCTGGTCCCGATAGTACCTACCGCCATGGTTCGCATGGCGGTTCCCGACCGCCAGAAACCGCGGCGGTAAGCAGGGTCATGATACCCTTGGCGGTCTTGGGTCGACCGCCGGGCTGGAGAGCGCAACCTCCAGCCCGGCGGTCATGACCGCCGTGGCGGTCGGAGTGGTGAAGTTGCGGTCGATCGCGGCGGTGACCGCCGCGGTCAGAATGCCATTTTTTTTACCGCCGGTCTGGTCGCGGTCCGACCGCCGCCTCTCCGCCGACCGCCAGGGTCAGAATGACCCCCATAGTTTTATGAAAAAAGGAGTGACAACCATAAGTAAAATACAACATTCACTAACAATGCACACAGTACCCTGAGGTCAGAGCTCTAGTGTTTCCTAGGCGGATCCCTGAGTCCCACTCCCCACCAAGCTAGCAGAAGTAGTTTACTGACATCCACTACAGGCAGCATCGAAGATAAGCAATACTAGTAGTGCTATTTGGCAAAGAGATTTCCCCAGAGTTGTCTTGACTGAAAATCAGTCTTACCCGCACCAGTAGGATCAGAGCAACTGGATTCTCTGAGCGTGCCCCATTCGCTGGTGCTGAAGCTTCAGCACTACTTCCAGTAACTCTTTCACACGCAGCCCAGGAGGTCTGTAGCCAGGTGTCCTCGAGTTCATCACACCTGGTCCTGCGGTGGCTGGAGGGGGGGGGGGCTGGTGCTCCCCGATGCTTGGTAAGTTCCTCAGGTTCCTCCCCAAAGGTAGGTGGGGGAAGGGGAAGGATCATGGTGCTGATCCTCAGTCATGGCTTGAGCCCTGTTGGATCACCACAGTGGCCTCCTTCCGCAATTGATAGTCTCAACCGGACCACGCTTCTTGCTTTGTCCCAGTGGTCCCTCGTGGTTCATCCTCTGCGCACGGGCTATGGCTCAGTCAGTACAGCAGCAATCCTCACAGTAGCCACACCTAGCTTTCGGGATCGCCGACTTGATACTTCACAGGGCTACGGCCTGTCGGCACAGTAGCAATCTTCACAGTGGCCCTACCTGGCATATGGAGTCCCAACTTGTTGCTACACCTGGGCTATGGCCCTATCAGCAAAGCAGCAATCCTGGCCCCACATGACATATAGGGTCACCGACTTAGTATTGCATACATTGATATGTTTGGTGCAGCAATGGTCACAACTCACTTCACAGTGGGCCTCCTCTGGCATACAAGGGTCAATGACATTTCCCTGCACACTGATCGGTGCAACAACTATCTCCCTGCATTTCCCTGCACCAATTGGTGCAGCAGCTATCAATTCACACCTTGCTACAGGGATCCACTTTCAAGGATCCTCCATTGGACCTCGCATCCTTAAACGCCTTCCTCTCCTCCATAGGGCAGACAGGTCTTGGCAAGAAGGCACGCGCCGGTTCTCCAGGCTCTAAGGGCAGGTGGTCTTGGATTCCCTGGGTGATATCCCATCACCCAGCTGCGAGACTGGGAGGCCTTGGCCCCCAGTCCTGGTCACAGGCAGAAGTCACAAGGAGCTTCTCCTCCTCCCACAGCTGACTGGCTGCTTGACACTTGAAAATTTTTGGAGCCTCAAGCTCTTTTTCTGATAGTCAATTTCTGGACACCAAATGTTATTTAGAGTCTGAGTTTTGAAGATTATGTTGGGGGTCTGCTTTGTTGTGAAGTGCCCACTCCTCTGTTCTCTCTTCCTCCAAAATTTAGTCTATCACAGCCGGAGAGACTCAAAATCTGATAGCCTCACAACACAGGCCATGGGAGTGATTAGAGACATCTAGATGTCAGCTCAGAGAATATGTGTATCAAAAGGTTAGCGCAGGACCTTAGCCCCCCTCTTTACAATTCTCTTATCAGCCCCATCTCCTTCCTGAGATGTGCCCAGTAACCCCTTTCTGAACCAGAGGGCACACTTTGAAGTGTACAGATGCACCTGGCTTCCCTTCCTCCAGTGTGTCTGACCCAGCTTACAAGAATGCAGCTATAGACAAATCTGTCCGGGGGGATTCCTACACCGCCTCTCCTCATGTTCGTCCAGTCGGCTCTGGGCCTCTCAAAATGGAACCCAAAGACTTCAGTGCAATATATCATTCACAGGCACACATACACTCAGCACATGCATGTAATACATATGCACTACACAGTGGTGCATTATCTCTCTATTGTACTATTCACAGCCACACATACACTTAGCTCAGATACATCCCTCATGCGCTGCGTAGTTCTACACACCAAAGCGACGTAACCAAGGGTGAGCTGAGTACACAGCAGTGGAAGCCTGTAGGCTTCACTCCAGTGACACAGGAAAAAAGGACCAGGTCACTGCTACTGATCATGTGGCTGTGTGCTGCCACCAACAAGCTTGTGCTGCCTAACTCCTGGTAAAGGCAGTAGCCTTCCACCACTATGAATGTAGTGCTTTTGGGCACCCCTCCTGCTCCAAAAAGACTGCAGTCTGTGAGACAGGCCTCCGTCATTGCACACATGCATTGTCTCTGTCTGCCTATGACAACAAAAATCAGCTTTAGGGATCCAGATGTCATTAGATTTGGACAATCAGGGCAGGGGTGCACGTCCATCACCATGCTAGGGACTATTCTGTCCCAACACCTAGGGCCATAGTTCCAAGGCCCTGTGGTGCAGGGCGGTGCTTCAAGTGCCTTTCTGCATCACCCGCACCATTTGGAAAGAGCAGAAATGCACAGTATCTACAAGATGCAGCACATTCCTGTCCTCTCCCCTGCGCTGGCGCAGTAACTGCTGCCATGCGCCTGCACAAGCTCCCTTGCACCGCGGCACAAGGGTGCCTGTGTTGTAGGAATGATTGTTTGGTGCAAGAAGGGGCAACTTCCTGCACAAAAACAATCAATGGGAGTCTTTTCCTCTTTCTATGTGTGCTACAAAATGCGGCACACTTAGAAAGAGGAAAAAAATGGGAGAAATAAAGATATTTACCCCTGCTGCGTCACTCTTACGCCACCCCTGAGGTGGCGTAGGCTTTTGATGCATTCCCAGCTTCACGAAACCTTGTAAATCTGGGAATGCGTCAAAATCCATGACTTGCACTGGGTTGCCTTGCTCCTTATCTACAAGGCCATGAAAAGCCACTCAGAGTGGGTTTGCGTGCCTTGTAGATATAGGTCAGCAGCATGTGCCCACGGTGCGTCACTAAAGTGACACACAGGTAGTGCAGGCTGCTTGTAAATACGGACCCTACTTATGTAAAATATGCAATACATACACAGAGACATATTGTAAAACCATTGCCAAAGCCACTAGGTCCCAAAGGTGAGACCTATTGGCTTTGCCAATGGCTGTTTCGCACGTCACCATTTCTGAAAGTTTAACATGTACCCCAAAATATCTCTGGGGCCTAAATTAGCTGCAATGAGAAATGCATTTTTCTAAATGGGAGACCCCAGGGGCCAAAGATTCCACAGATGGCACTGGCCCTTCGAATGCCTGCATTCCATCACTTGTGTTCCCTCTGCTGTAGAGTTACAAGAGTCTAACCCACTTAAAACCTGCCTGACCCTTCTTCAAAAATAGCAATTGTGACACAGAGTCCCACACTTCAAAACTACAAGCCTTTTCATCACCACTCCGAGTTCCAGCAGATTTCCAAGCTCTTATATGTTGTTTTCCAGCTTTCCAGACCAACTGGAATGCTCTTTTATACTTATGGGGCTATCATCATAGAAATATAACTTCTCATTTTTAGATGCCTTATGCTGTGCATGCACTCCCACAATCTGGAACTCCACCCTTCCAACTCCCCGCCCTCTCACCTCTCCACCCTCCTCCCGTCTCTCCACTCTGATCATTCCACCAGTGCCTTCACATCCCAGTGTAAACACCCCTTATTAGCAGATGTCTCTGCACCAGCTGAACCTGGTACCCTCTATGCTGCCTCCAAGCCCTGCTTTATTATCGGTGTCTGCAGCCCCTTCCTCAGCTCCTTCTTGTGTGCCAACCACATCTGGATGAAAGTTGCTTTTTTAGGCCACCTACCTTACATATTGTGCATACTATTTTACTGTTTCACTGGTCGTCTGTATTATTGTTGTTATCATTATTATTATTATTATTATTATTATTAGTACTAGTAGTAATAGTATTGGTAGTAGTAGTTGTACTAGTAGTAGCAGTACTACTAGTAGTAATATTAGCAGTGTTAGTAGTAATAGTAGTAATAGTAATAGTATTAGTAGCAGTAATAGTAGTATTAAAAGCACTACTAGTAGTAATAGTAGTATTAGTATTTGTTTTAGTAGTAGCAAAAGTAGTAGTAGTTGTAGTAGTAGTAGTATTAGTAGTTGTAGTAGTAGTAATAGTACTAGTATGGGTACCAATACTAGTAGTAGTAATACCAGTAGTGATAGTAGTCTTAGTAGTATAAGCAGCAATAGTAGTAGTATTAGGAGTAGTACTGCTACTAATAGTAGTAAAAGAAGTAGTAGTAATAGTAGTATTGGTAGTAGTAGTTGTACTACTAGTAGTAATAGTAGTTGGATTAGTAGTACTACTAGTAGTAATATTAGCAGTGTTGGTAGTAATAGTAGTAGTATTAGTAGCAGTAATAGTAGTATTAAGAGTACTACTAGTAGTAATAGTAGTATTAGTATCTGTTGTAGTAGTAGCAAAAGTAGTAGTAGTTGTAGTAGTAGTAATAGTACTAGTATGGGTACCACTACTAGTAGTAGTAATACCAGTAGTGTTAGTAGTCTTAGTAGTATAAGCAGCAATAGTAGTAGTATTAGGAGTAGTACTGCTACTACTAGTAGTAAAAGAAGTAGTAGTAATAGTAGTATTGGTAGTAGTGCTACTAATAGTGGTAGTATTAGTAGTAGTATCAGTAGTAGTAATAGCAGTAGTATTAGTAGTAGCATTTGTAGAAGTAATTGCAGTATTAGTATTAGTAGTACTAGTGATAGTAGTAGTAATACACATAGTAGTAGTAGTAGTATGTGTATCAAGTTTTCTGATCACCAGCAGGAGATAGCTTTAAAGTCTGGGCATGAGATAGGAACAGGAGCGGGTTCCTTGCCATGAAATGTTTCACTCAAGGCACATTGAACAAAAGGTGGTGGATGCTCTCAAAGAACTGACAGAGGGACAGATTTTCTTCTAGATGGAACCTCTTTTATGCCTCCTTTTACATACGTGTTTCCTGTCTCTTTTATAAGTGCCCGCCGCCTTTCAAGCCTTCTATGGATTACACAAAACCACGAAAACTATATTGTGGGGCGGGGGTGGTCACTTAGATTGCACAACTGTGAACAGTGACCAGCTCAGTGTCATTACTCACACTACACTTTCACTGCCTTTATACACGCAAAACTTTACTTTGACAAAACCTTTACGTCCCCTCACCATTACTTTGCTATTCCATCTCCAGCCATAGCAAATTTACAAGCAACTCAAAGTAATAGAAATAGTAATAGCAATGTTTAGAATAGAATGGAGGAAGTGAAGCTGTAGGGACATTAATGGTATGCCGACGTAATGACAAAAGGAAGTGAAGGTCAAATTGGAGTAATATTGTGTGGAAGTAAAGGTTGTGGTGAAGTAATGGTGTAGTCAAGGGAATGTGTCGAAGTAATGACATATGGAACTAACGGGCAACTGATAATGTGTAGAGGTTAAGGACTTGCCAAAATAAAGATGAGGGCCAGGGAATATGTTAAAGCACTGGTGTGGGGAAGTAAAGGTCATGATAAACTCCTGGTTGCTGATGTAAAGATCACTGAGAAGAAATAATGTAGGATTTTAATTGTTGAAGTAATGGTGTCTGAAAGCACAAGTCACACCAAAAGCCAATATGTCAGAGTACCGGCCGAGGAACTAAACAGTCATGTCAACCTTCAAATGAAGCAGGGAGTGTGTTCAAGTACTGGTCTGAGAAACTGAAGGCCATGTCGGTCTCCTGGTGTGAGGAAGGGAGTGTGTCAAAGTACTGGTTTGAGGAACTGAAGGCCATGTCAGTCTCTTGGTGTGAGGAAGGGAGTCACAGGCAAGGAGCAGAAGAAATAAAGATGCTCAGCTTGAGTTTTATCTGAAAGCAAGGTCTGGAGCCAGGAGAGGACTTGCTCACAGATACTGTTAGTGAAAAGGCCGGAGATGATAGTGATATGAGAGATCATGTTAAAGGTCGCAGAGAGAATCCAGTAGGATCAGGGATGTGGAACCACTCTGAACCAAAAGTGATCTCAGGTTCTTTTCCATGGCCCAGAGGGCAGGTTCTGTGCTGTGGCATTGGTGGACCCCCAACTGAGTGATATCAAGAAGATTATCTGCTTTTCACTGCTTGGAGAGCTGACTTTTGATCTCTTTCTTAAGAATTGTGATTGGGGAAGGAGAGGAGGGGGATGGGATGGAGATGGGCATTGTTCAGGATAACAGAGTCTGCAAAGGAGTTTTAAGTAAGGGGACAGCTATCGCCTGCTCCAGGTAACAGTAGCCAAGGCTGAGCTGAATGACAACTTACAAAGCTCAAGCACAACTGGGCGAATGATGTCAGAGTTTAACAAAGAGTTAAATAGGGACAAGGATCCAAAGAAGGGACTGGTTTCTATAGAGGCAAGAGAAGTTTGTATAGCCTCCATTGGTAGTGCAGAGAACTGAGGAAGGTTGACCACGTTCTGAAGGGCAGGAAAGATTGCTAGTAAGATAGCAACCGATATGTATGTAGGAGTCATATGTGGTGGTGGTGGAGTAGATCTTAGTCACCTGCTCCTGAAAACAGAGGGAAGGTTCAGTGGACAATTCCAGAGAAGGGGGCTGCATTGTTATTATCAGCAGGTGGATTACATAGTTCTTTAACAATGGAGATGATTGTGCAAGAAGGGTTGACTTTACAGTGGGGCACAGGAAATGTTAAGACAAGAGCAAAGTACTTCAGGACTTCAGTGGGGTGATAACTTGCAGGGCAGGTATTGTCGATGTCTAAATTGGAGACAAGGTCGAAGGAGTGTGTGCTCAAGCGATGGGAGTCAGCGTTGAGGTGAGTTTAGCCTGGTTGACCTTCAACTATGTTTTGGAAGGAATTGTGTTAGAGTGACCCGAAGGATTAATATTGTTCTGCAGGGGAACAGAAAAAAAATAGGACAGAAAAATGACCCATGAACATAGGCAGAGTGGGGAAGGAAGCCTGAAGATTAGGAAGTTTAAAAAAATAGGATCCAGAGTATGACCCACTTTATAAGCAGAGACAGAGATGGATTGAGGGTGGCCGGGTGCACAATGGGCACTAATGAGGGCAGAGATAGCAGGTGGTCCAAAACCGCCAAAGGAACATTACAAGACCACCATGGATACAGGTGTCAGTAAATCACATAGGGCCATTCTAAAGTTTGTGTGAGACCTAGGAGCTGGGCTACTGGGGGGAGAGGAGTGTCAGTAACGCACACCCCCTCCCACAAACAGATGTGGAAGGGTTGACTTTCAGAGAAATAGTTTCAGCAATGTGAAAGGATTCAGTTTTGATAAAAGTGCACAGTAGTGTGTTGTGACGAATAAAAGCAAGGCCACTGCCAGCTTTGAAAGGGTGGTCTCAACACTGTGGCTCCCCACGATAGGCAAGGAGTTATAAGGATCAGATGACGCCACAACCAGGATTCGTTTAGAAACAAGGAGTCTGACTTGTGGTAATTAATGAATTCATACATCTTGAGTTGAAGCATGGAGATTGATTTGATGTTGAAAGCACAGGATGGACTACCGACGTGAGAGGTGTCCAGGGAGACTGAAGCAAGGGGAAGAAGCCCCCAATGTTAAAGCTGCAGAAGCGGTATGGAAAATTGCCTAGTATCATATGATCTGAGAAAAGGTGGATAGAGGCTTAACCTACTCGGGGTAGTGAGGGTTTTAAGGACAGCAACCAGAATAAGTGAAGCACAGGAAAGTATCGGGGCTGGTGTTCCAGTTGCTAGGGCGGATGCAGATGGGCTTGCCTTTGGTGTGCCTTCACACTTCACACTGCTATTGGTGCACCCAATGTGCTGAATTGCAGTGATATCCCTGCACTTCAGATGTGTAAGTGACATTGGTAGAAAGCATGCCAGAGTCTTGAAGGCCTGGCTTGTAATAAATGAACGTAAAGTGCCAAAGATGGCTGCCCTACATAAAGATTTAGGGTATATGCAGAAGTTCAAAGACTGAGTGGTCACTTCTCCAGTTCAACTCAAACCAAAGCACATAAGCTGGAGGACATTTCAAGGGCATCTTCATTGTGGATTCCTAGTATTTTATGATGATGAAGATTGTAAAAAGGTGTTGCAAAGTTATCTGAACTCTAGGGTTCTGGATTGAAGCAATATAAACATCACTGAAGTGTTTCTTGGACACATCCACCTATGAGAATGGACCTTTCTTTCTAAGTTGACAACTTCATCGGAGAAGTCTGTGGTTCAGTTATCACAAAGAAAAAGGTGACTTTCCGGGGAGATAAAAAATTATGATTGTTACAGATTTTAGCAGCGGGGCGCAGTACAAGAGCTTGAGAAGGCTCATGATAATTTTGTAGAAGCTGCAGCAGAGCCCTGGCTAGCCACCAAGCTCAACTAAGGGAGGCTCTTGAAGGGAGGGCTTGTATGTTTATTGACCCTTGGATGGTGCAATCCCACAAGGATCCCATTAGGTACATGGTACTTAATGCTCGAGCCTGGGACGAAGCGGTGTGTGGATAAATGGGGTGTCTGAATCTGTAATCTTCTACGCATACTAAATATTCCTTAATGCTTGCCCTTAAAATGGATGCAGACTTCTGTTTTTGGCAAGTGTACAATGTTTGTTTATTTTGGTTTTGTGTAGATCGCTAATACCCTCTGACTCTACCCCGCACTCACTCAGTCCCCCTCACTACCGCCTTAACTGCTTTCTCCTCGACCCCATCGGTCTTGGCCTTTTGGTAGTAACCGTACTTTTCAGAGAGTTTTTTTGATCAGCTTATTTTGGAGTAAGTAATAAGGAAAATTGTCATTGACTTTGCCTACTGCGGCCAAAGAGTTGTTTTCTACCTGAGATGGGGTCACTTGTGTCATAGTACGTGTGTGTTCTTTGGCTCACTAAAATATTTTGAAAAAAGAAATACTCACACTGGTGGCCTACCACCCATCCCACCACTGTCTGTCTGTGTCTCCTCTCCCCCACCCAATTAAAAATTACCTGATGTTCTGCCACTCTCAGCATTACCCTCACCCACCTCATATTACCAAAAACATTATGGGGGTCATTCTAACCCTGGCGGTCGGTGATAAAGCGGCGGCCAACCCGCCAACAGGCCGGCGGTCAAAAAAATGCAATTCTGACCCTGGCGGGAACCGCCAACACAGCCCGCTGCTTTAACACTCCGACCGCCACGGCGGAACAAACAAACAGCGCGGCGGTCACCGCCAACAGCCAGGCGGCAGACAATGTACCGCCCACCCAATCACGACCCACCAATCCGCCACCTTTTCCGGGGCGGGAGCCCCGCCGCTAAAAACACGGCGGAAACAGACGTTTTCAATGGAAAACGCTCACCTCGAGACACTCCACGCGGAATCCGGACAGCATGGAACCCGAATTGAACATCATACCTGCTCTCGTCTACCTGCTCATCTACCACGAGTACGAACTCCGGCGCAGACGTCAACGGTGAGTACTGCACCTACGACACACGGGAGGGGGGAGGACGAAAGGTTAGGGGCAAACACACATATGCGTCCGCCCCCACCCCCCCAATATGTACACACCAATGCAGAGCAAAAAGTCACAGTGACACCACACAAACACCCGTAAAAAATACAATGACACAACCAAATTTAGAATAAATATTTATGTACAAAAAAAGCTCCTGGAAATTATTGACCAACCGTGATAAATATATACAAAAATAAAAAATATATACACATCAGTGTATAACTGGAGTAACAAGTCCTGCACATCCTACGAATCTAACATGTCCGTGGGCCAATGTTCTGCGAAACAAGGGCAAAGCCCACACACGAGACCTGAGTCCTTTGGAGAGAACACTGCAGGGGCATCTGATGTTAAAACTACAGGCACCTCAGGGGGAAGGGAAGGGGGGGCCACCACAGCCACATAAGTCCACGACGCCAGATCCACGAGGAGCCACCATGCCCACTGCACCATCCTGGGGAGTGCAAAGCCACAGTCTCTCAATGTCTCTACAGTGGGTGGGCTGCCCACTGTACCATCCTGGGGAGTGCAAAGCCACAGTCTCTCAATGTCTCTACAGTGGGTGGGCTGCCCACTGTACCATCCTGGGGAGTGCAAAGCCACAGTCTCTCAATGTCTCTACAGTGGGTGGGCTGCCCACTGTACCATCCTGGGGAGTGCAAAGCCACAGTCCATCCGGTGGATGACAGTCTCCACTGGTCAAGGAGGAGGCATGGTGGGCACAGTGAACCATAAACAGTGCCTGAGACGGCGGTTCCCAGCGGAGCGGTGCTTGAGAGGAAGGGCCCAGCGGAGCGGTGCTTGAGATGAAGGGCCCAGCGGAGCGGTGCTTGAGAGGAAGGGCCCAGCGGAGCGGTGCTTGAGATGAAGGGCCCAGCGGAGCGGTGCTTGAGATGAAGGGCCCAGCGGAGCGGTGCTTGACAGGAAGGGCCCAGCGGAGCGGTGCTTGAGATGAAGGGCCCAGCGGAGCGGTGCTTGAGAGGAAGGGCCCAGCGGAGCGGTGCTTGACAGGAAGGGCCCAGCGGAGCGGTGCTTGAGATGAAGGGCCCAGCGGAGCGGTGCTTGAGAGGAAGGGCCCAGCGGAGCGGTGCTTGACAGGAAGGGCCCAGCGGAGCGGTGCTTGAGATGAAGGGCCCAGCGGAGCGGTGCTTGACAGGAAGGGCCCAGCGGAGCGGTGCTTGAGATGAAGGGCCCAGCGGAGCGGTGCTTGAGATGAAGGGCCCAGCGGAGCGGTGCTTGACAGGAAGGGCCCAGCGGAGCGGTGCTTGACACGGCGGGGCCCTCTTCAGCGGTGCTCTTCTGCACGGCGGGCCCTGTTCAGCGGTACCTGTCTTCACGGCGGGGCCCTCTTCAGCGGTGCTCTTCTGCACGGCGGGCCCTGTTCAGCGGTACCTGTCTTCACGGCGGGCCCTCTTCAGCGGTGCTCTCCTGCACGGCGGGCCCTGTTCAGCGGTACCTGTCTTCACGGCGGGGCCCTCTTCAGCGGTGCTCTTCTGCACGGCGGGCCCTGTTCAGCGGTACCTGTCTTCACGGCGGGGCCCTCTTCAGCGGTGCTCTTGCAGTATGTCAAGGGAGTCAGACCTGGCCTGGACACCCTGCTCACTCGCCCTCCGAACGTGCAGGGTCAGGCCCCTTCGGGGACGGAGTCCTGGGCCCTTTGGTGTCGTCCCTTGCAGCCGGGATGGGGCTTGTGGGGCCCTCCTGCTCCGCGCTCCTGGTGGCTGTCCTCTCCACCCTGCTGTCCTTCCGCTCCTTAGATGGGGCTCTCGGGCCCTTGCCTCCCCTGGCTGTTGTGGCAGGTGAAGTGGCCGGAGTTACCTCCTTGGGGGCAGCCGTCTCTGTCCGCTCACGGCGGCCCTTCACTTTCCGGGTCCTCTTGCCTGGGGGGGGGGCTGGCTGTCCCCTTGTTGCTCACCGAAGTGTCACTGCCGCCAAAGGGTGGACTCCACATGCCATGCACCACTTGCACTTTAGAAGCTGGGCTGGTGGTGGCTGAGGTGACCTTGGGACTTTTCCCAGTTGGAGGGGGTGGGTCAGGGGAGGGAAAGAGGTCAAGATTGGAGAGGTAATATTTCTTGGGACCAAGGTAAGGGGTAGGAGTAGTGGTGAGAGAAGTGGAGGAAGAGGATGTGGTTGTATGAGAGTCAGGTGTGCTGTCCTTGGGTGCAGGTGACTGGGACGTAGGCTGTCGTGAGGTGGTTGGCTGTTGTTTGGGTGTCTGCCTGCGTTTATGTGTCTTGGAAGAGGGGGTGACAGACGCAGTGGGTGAGGACACAGGGGACGTGTAAATGCCAGTGGGGGTGGTGACTGCAGGTGTGCGGACTGTAGTGGAGGGTGTGCTGGTGGTGGAAGAACTGGCTGATGTTGGTGTGCATGCAGGTGTGAGTGTAGACGTCACAGGGAGGGAGGAGGGAGACGAGGAGGACGGGGACACAGAGGTGGTAGTGACTGTTGATATGTCTGCATCTGTGTGTTGCTTGGGTGAATGCTTGTGTTTTCTGTGGTGCTTATGTTTGGATGAGCTGGCCTTGGGTGTTGAGGTGTGTGCAGGCTGGTCTGATGGTGTGGATGGGATAGGCTGAGGTACAGGAGACAGAGAAAGGGTGGAGGCAGATAGAAGAGGGAGACTGGAGACAGGAACAATGGCTGCCGTCAGTGCTGAGGCCAGAGCAGTGAACGCTCGTTGATGGGCAGCCTGACCCGAATGAATGCCTTCCAGGTAGGCATTGCTCCGATGCACCTCCCTTTCCACCCCCTGGATGGCATTCAGAAGGGTAGTCTGCCCAACAATGATCGTCCTCACCAGGTCAATGAGCTCCGCACTGAGGGCAGCAGGGGTAACAGAGGCAGGGGCTGAGGTGCCTGGGGCGAAGGAGACGCGCGCCTTCCTGGCCGAGCGGCCACGGAGCGAAGAGTGAGGGTCTGCTGGGAGGGCGGTGCTGTTGCGCTGGGTGGCGGCTGTACCTGTTGTTGCGGGGGGCACAGATGTTGCCGCCACCGCTAGGGAGCTCCCAAACGAGGACGTGTCCGTGTCGCTGGTGTCTCCACCGGCCCCGTTGTGGTGCTCCCCTCGCTCTCCGGATCACTGGTGCCCTCGGTGTCTGTGTCAGTGCCCACCGGGGCCTGGTGACCTGCAGCTCCCTCTTGCTCCGACGCCAAATCTCCTCCGCCTGATGATGCTAAAGCACAAGAAAACAAAGATTTAGGGTGGGGGGAGAAATAAAACAAAGTTGAGTGCATGCCTTATCAATGCCCTTTGCGGAGAGGACAGACACAGGTGCCTCATGCACTAAGTCGCGAACTAGGGGTACACTACTCAGTACTTCTGACTAGGCCAACAGATCTAGGGACAACAGACGCGCAAATGGGTGATGCTGGACCATGGGTAGCTGCGCTTGGCACCCTACAGAGGTGGGGGGCGGGGGCACAGGGCCATGCCTAAGGGAGAGGACTACACTACAGAAAGCGCCCTGGCCTAATGTCACCCACAGCCCTCCTCCCCCACCCAGACGCCTCCACTGCGCATACAGATAGGAGAATGTGCAGATGCTCACCCCCTTGTGTCTGCTGTGCTGTCCTCAAGCGCCCATCCAAAGCAGGGTAGGCCACCGCCAGGATCCGGGACATCAGGGGGGTCATGGTGCGACTGGCACCCCTCCTAGGTCGGGAGGCCATCCCCAGCAGTGTTTCTGCGGTCTTCCTCGTTCCGCGGCGGATGTCCTCCCACCTCTTGCGGCAGTGGGTGCCCCGTCTGTTGTGGACCCCCAAGTTCCGGACTTCCTTGGCGATGGCACGCCAAATATCGATTTTCTGATGGGCGCTCACCTGTTTGACATGTACAGGGTGGGAAAGAGAAAAAGTCACATATCTGTCTGTTTGGAGTACATGCCCCCCCCTCCCCAACCTTGCCATGGGTCCCATTCTCTCATCTGTCGTGCGTTGCACTCCTCATTTCCTCCCCACCCCACCAACTTGCATCCCCCCCACACCACACAGGCATAACCCATTCAATGTGCACTCAGTGTACTCACCTGTTGGTCTGGAGGACCGTAGAGTAGCGCATACTGGGGGAGGACCCCGTCCACGAGCTTCTCCAACTCTTCTGAACTGAAGGCGGGGGCCCTTTCACCAGTAGCAGCAGCCATTGTCACTTCCAGACCGAGTTCACAGCAGCACTTGCAGTATAGGTCCTCTCCTGTGGATGATCAGGTCTCGAGTGATTAAGCAGATAGGAAATGGCGGTCACGCCCGCGGCGGTGCGTACCGCGGCGGTGCGTACCGCGACCACCGGCGCACATCGTCATTGGCTCATGAAACCAATAGGCTTCAATGTTAACCAATGCGTCTTCGCACAGCGGTCTTCGACCGCCTACCGCCACGGTGTGTACCGCCAGCGCAGTGACCTCACATCCCTTTGTCCCACTTCACAGGTCAGGCAGCCGCCATTTCAAGGGCCCACATGGCTTAATTTCGACTGCGTCACACAGGCCTAGGCCTTGCTATGGCACACATACAAACATAGCAACCCATACATTTACCTGTACTGTGCAAGCTGTGTTGTACGTACCTGTGAGTGGATTGACTCTGTACTCCATATTCTCCTTCCTAGGCACCGTCCGCTGGGACTTGCGATGAGAAGGAGGAATCCTCGCGTGTACCGGCCGCTGGTGGACCTGTCGACAATGGAAGAACGCAATATAATACTACGATACCGACTTGACCGAGCCACCATCCATGAACTGGGTGGCCAGCTGGAGCCAGCCCTGATGTCCCCCATCCGCCAACCCACAGGAATTCCCCCTCTAGTGCAGGTTCTGTCTGTCCTCCATTTTTTTGCAACTGGCTCATTCCAGACAACAGTGGCCATGTCATCTGGGATGTCTCAGCCTATGTTTTCAAAGATCTTGTCCAGAGTGTTGTCTGCCCTGATGAAACTCATGCGGAGCTACATCATTTTCCCAGAGGAGGGTGATTTGCCTACAGTGAAAGCTGATTTCTATGCCCTTGGACACATCCCCTACATCATTGGTGCAATTGATGGAACCCATGTGGCTTTAGTCCCCCCAAATGATGATGAACAGGTGTACAGGAACAGGAAGAATTACCATTCTATGAATGTGCAGGTGGTCTGTTTGGCTGACCAGTACATCTCCCATGTAAATGCCAAGTTCCCAGGGTCAGTGCATGACGCGTATGTTATGCGAAATAGCAGCATTCCCTATGTGATGGAACAGCTACAGAGACAGCATGTGTGGCTAATAGGTGACTCTGGTTACCCCAACCTGCCGTGGCTATTGACCCCAGTGAGGAATCCCAGGACCAGGGCAGAGGAACGGTACAGTGAGGCCCATGGGCGTACTAGGAGGGTGATTGAGCGAACCTTTGGGCTCCTGAAGGCCAGATTTAGGTGCCTGCATATGACTGGTGGATCCCTAATGTACTCACCAAAGAAGGTGTGCCATATCATCGTGGCGTGCTGTATGCTTCACAACCTGGCTTTGCGACGCCAGGTGCCTTTCCTGCAGGAGGATGGTCCAGATGGTGGTGTTGTAGAAGCCATGGAGCCTGTGGAGAGTGAAGAGGAGGAAGACTCAGAGGACGACACAGACAATAGGGACAGAGTGATACAACAGTATTTCCAGTAACACACAGGTAAGAATCACCCACGCCATTTCACAATTGCTTATAGCCTCCTGCATCTGTACTTTCTGTAGTTCCCCCCAGATCTTTTTCATAAATTTTTGCCTTTCCCTTCCCTTCTCAGTGCTGTCTGACTCAGTGCCTGACTTCTGCTTGGTTTGCCCATGAACTACACCGTATTGACATTGGTATGTTGTCATCAGTAATTGACAGAACAGATATTGAACAGTAATATGTAATACATTTGTTAATAATACAGCATGACTCAAAACAGATTTGTGTGCAATATGTGATTTATTTACAGTGCTAGATATCGGTACATGTGATTCTAAGGGTGATTGGTGGGGATGGAGGAATATCCATGGCAGAGTCCAGTTCTCAGTCTCACAGGTGCATTGTCCTTTTGCCTGTGGAAGGATGGAGCATAGGCAGTTCATGGTTGGACAGGGTGGCAATGTGGGACAGTGGGAAGACTTGAGGGGGTATGTCCTGCTGGCGGGGGTCTTGACATCCTACTCTGTCTTTTTTTTTTATCTCAGGCTCCTCTTACGGGGTGGTTGTTCTTCAGCAGGAGGTGGGGTTCTGGTGGCCTGTCGTGGTGTTGGGGCCTCCTGTCCACTAGCGCCGGCGGAGGTGGTAGGCTGTTCCTGGTCCGGGCTAGTGACAGGGGCCCTGTGTGGTGCAACATGGTCCCGCAACGCGTCCTCTATCCTGTTGAGGGCCAGGACGATGGTCCCCATTGCGGTCCCGATGATTCTCAGCTCCTCCCTGAACCCCATGTAGCGTTCCTCCTGCTGTGCCTGGATCTCAGTGAACCTGGCCAGTACTGTCGCCATCGTTTCTTGGGAGTGGTGGTAGGCCCCCATGAGGGTGGTGAGGGCCTCTTGGAGAGTGGGTTCCCTGGGCCTCTCCTCCCCCCCCTGTCGCACAGCAGCCCTCCGAGCTGCCCGGTTTCCCCCGGCCTCTGTCCCCTGGACGGTGTGCCCTCTACCACTGCCCCCAGGTCCCTGTTGTTGTTGGGGTGTTGGGTTAGCCTGGGTGCCCTGTAGTGGCAGACACACCGCTGATTGACGTGTCCTAGAGACAGAGGCATGGGCCCGCTGGGTGGGAGCTGTGCTGGTGTTGGCAGAGGGGGTCGGGTCTGGTGTGGCCTGTGGCTGCCTGAGGGGAACCGACTGCCCAGAGGTCCCAGATGGTCCGGGCTGGTCATCAGGTTCACTGTCGACAGAGCTGCTATCCTCAGTGTGGGCCTGTTCCGGTGGTGGGATGGACATTTCTAGACCCTCCTGGCTGGTGTGTTGTCGTTCGGGTCCTGCATGGGGTAAGAGAGTTTGGTTATTGTTTCTGTGTGTGCAATAGCGTGCGTGTTATGGGTGCCCTTGTCCCCCAGTGCAGGCATTCCCTTGAGGGAGGTGTTGTGAGGGTAGTTAGTGGGGGGGGGGTTAGTGCAGTGGTCATGCTTAGGTGATGGGTGTCCATGATTTGTGTTGGCATTCAGGGTTTGGTGTTGGGATGGGTGGGTTGTGCTGGTGAGACATTGTCAGGGAGGATGTGTGCTGGGGGGTTGGGGGTGAGGGTGGGGGTGTGGGTTGGCATGCTGGTGGGGTGGGGGGGATATAGTAGTTGAGATTGGACTTACCAGAGTCCATTCCTCCGGCTACTCCAGCGAGGCCCTGAGGATGCAGGATGTTCAAGACGTCTTGCTCCCACGATGTAAAATCGGGAGGGGTGGGTGGGGGTCCGCCGCCAGTCTTCTGGACCGCAATGTTGTGCCTGGAGACCATCGATCGGACCTTCCCCCGTAGGTCGTTCCATCTTTTGCGGATGTCCTCCCTATTCCTGGGATGCTGTCACACCGCGTTGACCCTGTCCACGATCCGCTGCCATAGCTCCGCCTTCCTAGCTATACTGGTGTGCTGCACCTGCGAGCCGAAGAGCTGGGGTTCCACTCTTAGGATTTCCTCCACCATGACCCGGAGTTCGTGGTCCGAAAAGCGTGGGTGCCTTTGGGGTGCCATGGGGTGGTGTGGGTGAGGTGTGGGGTGGTGTATGTGATGATGAGTATGTTGGTGTGTGGTGCTTTGTGCTACTATGTGGTGTGTGTGATGGTGTAGTGTGCCTCAGTGTGTCTTGCTATGGTTTGTCTGCTGTGTCTCTCTCTCCTTCTCTCAATAATTGTGGTCGCAGGGGTTTGTGGGTGATGTGGGTGTGTGTTTTATAGTTGATTGATTGTGTGGGAGTGGTGTGTGTATGTGTATCAGGTGTGTGTATTTGGAATTGTCCAATGTGGCTGTGTTTTGGTGCTGGGTGTGTATTTTGACCGCGGCGGTGTGTAGCGCCAATGGAATACCGCGTATGAAAGACCGCCGTGTGGATTCGTGGGTCAGAATGGCATGGGCGTATTTCTGTTGGCGTGACGGTGGAGGTTTGGTCATCTCCAGTTTATCGCTGCCCGCTGATGTGGCGGACTGCAGTGGAGGTCGGATTTTTGGAGGTTTGGCCGTTGTGGGTCAGAATGACCGTGGCGGCTTTCCGCGGCCGCGGCGGTGTTATGGCGGTCTTGTGACCGGCGGTAAGCGCCTTTTACCGCCGAGGTCAGAATGACCCCCTATGTCTTGCCAGTTCACATCCTCCTTTCACCCACCAAAATAATATCAATGTAAATATGTGGTACCAAGCCACACTCCCTCGCCATCCTTTCTGGCTTGTCTTCTCCTCAGCACTCGAAATTGTGTTCTCCACTTTAATACGAGAGGGGAGAGCTGGCACTGTGCTGATAGTGGCCAGTGGCGGAACATAAGCCCTTGAGGACCTGAGGTGCGGGGGTCCCGGAGCTCCAGGAGGCTCCTCAGCAAAAGTGGTAGGCGGTTGCCAGGGAGGGGAGCCCCCTTCATGCACTTTGCGAGGGGCTACCTCAAGTTTTCTTGCACCACTGATAGTGGCTCTGTGGCAAACAGTGTCAACGCAGACCGAAAACTCCTGTCAGTTGTGTGTTCTCCCACATCCTGGTGGTCAACAAAAACCCACAAGAGGGAGGAGGAAGAAAACAAGATGGCGACTCATCATCTGCCATTGTCATCTCTTTGATTGGATCTTTGCAGACCTGGGCGAGGTGGGGAAAGACCAGGGAATTGGTCGTTTTCTGTAAATTCACCGCTGTAACATAGGAGCAGCTAATAATGTTATCTCAAATATGGGAATGGTTTCTAATTTATAGACTCATCTATGCTGGAGCTATTTCATCACTGGGTGTTCTCTTAAGCAAAAACTGAGCTTTGTTGTATTTGGGGTAATGTGACCAACCACTGGGGATGCCTTGGTTTATTCTCATCACAACCAGTACCCCTGCTTATCTTGCAGACAAGTCCACCACCTCTGGTGGATCCCACCACACCAGCAGCCACGACACCATCAGACTGCAGACCAAGAAGTGTGAACAATTAAAAACAAGACAGTAGGCCTTTTTTACCTATGCACCCAGGACCCGGAGTAAATCTAGTATTCGTAAAATGCAGCAAACCACACGTAAGGGTCTCAAGACACTGAATTGTAGGCACAGGGAGATTAAGTGATGTGCCCAGAGTCACAGGATGTTGAACCAACGTCAAGACTCAAACCTGCTTCCGTCAGCTCCTTTTCCTTGCACCCATCAGGACCGTCCCAGTGCTGTTCTCATTTATGAAATAGTTAAAGGTGCACCTCTTTAAAGAGCACTAGATCACAGTGCATTAACTGCCCTCAAGCCAGCTTCCTCTTCTGTTACTGGTTGGCCTTATGTTGGTCTTTGACCGCGTACAACGCTGCCCTTTGGCTAAGTTCGCTCTATAGAAATACCATATGCATACATACATTCTTCCATACACTCTGCCTCATCTTGCTTTTTTACTCAGTAAGGAAATGACACATGCTCCCGGGGCCCCATCACAGAAACCTTGTGCTGATAAAAAAAAGGGGATCCATTTGTACCATTTGTGGTACCCTGGAAAACTGAAATAAGCAAGATTCAAATGTTTTGCTTGGAAAAAAAGGATTATAAAACTAAACACAACAAATAGATTGGTTATAAATAATTTTCCTATTTATAGAGCTTTTTATAATTTATGACTTGAAAAGAAAGCCAAATAGTATCGCACTGTTTGTGACACTATTGTGATAAAAAATCAACAAACCGAGTTTCCCTGAAACAGATACAAACATTTCAGTTTTAATCAGTGGAATAAACGTATTTTAATTGCTTATTAATATGTAAACAGCAAAGATTGTAAATTCAATTTAGGTAATAAAGTATACAGAAATCTTGTAAGACAGAAATATTGTGTGAAATTTGGCGCAATTTGCAATTTCTTTAAACTAGTGTAATATTTCTGTGATAAACCCCCTAGACACCGGTTGCAGTTCAGATTTTGTACTTTACTGAATTTCAGCCTTCTCTAATCTCTTTATTTTGTATTAGACTGAGATGAGTGGACAGGTTTCAGTGTATTTATGTAAATCTTTTTTAACAACCCTTTAATGACCTGTTGATACAGTCAAATATTCATCTTCACCAATGGTTACATTCTAATTGGATTAACCTGCTGTGAACGTCAACAGCTGCCGTGCACAGCATCCTTTTTGTGGTTTTCCAGTTGTTTAACATTCCAGGTTGCCAGGCTGAGCTCAATTGTTTACACAGACCTGTGAAGAGAAGTGCTTGATTGGGTGAAAGCATCTGTGTATGTCTGACAAACCTATCCTCCTCTTACATGATATTTTTATATTTTGCACCTGTGTGTGGAGGCCAAGCATACTTTAAATTCTAATATACCATAGGTAACCTTGACCAGAATTAATGCTTTGAAGGTCTTGGAGTTGGGTTATTTCAGCAACTTCCACATTAAATGGTACCACTTCAATGGGTTTAAATGGTAGCCTAGATGCACTTTACTGCTGGTGATGGACTAGTCTTGGAACACTCTTCTCTTTCAAGGTTTTGAGTAATTTCTGGACATCCGCAGATTTCATTGGACACATTTTTCCAGGAAAAACCTGGCAGAAGCCCATTTCTTCCAGTTTGCACAGACTGGGGACAAAGAGTAAGGGCCCTGCACCATTCGTGTATTATAGAAACTTGTTTTAAGAAATCCGAGGTTCATGAGCAGTAAATAAGGCTAACTTCTGTAGCAGAAAAAATGGAACTAATCTGAACCAATAATCTGAAGAATACAGTGTCCTAAGGAGGCACCCATTGCTCAGTGGATGATATTAAATGTTTATTTGCATGTTGTGTTTTGTGTACTAGAGCCTTGCCTGAATCCATGAAATCCACCCAGGATGAGGAAGGCAGTGAATGAATAATAAATCATGGAGCGCTAGAATGCCCTAAGGCGTCTAGGCGCTGAATGCAGACCATGACATAATCTGTACCGTTCACCAAACCGTATACAAGAGATAGAATAACACGACTGGCCAACGTGACCTACAGACAAGTCCCGGCTTCCCAACCTAGGCACAGACCGGGACGCTACAGAGAGAAGAGCCAGGTTTTTAAGGTTTTTCTAAAAGGCAGATGCAGTTTGATCCCAGCTAGGTGACGGGGGAGGGAATTCCAAAATTTTGCAGCTGCCACCGATAAAGCCCTTCCTCCCCATCTCTTCCAGCGCACTCAGGAATAACAAGTAAGTTCTGATTTGCTGATCTAAGAAGTCTGCCCCCTCTTCCCTGCCCCACAGCACCATACAGTGCCTTATGCACAATGCACATGTCCTTAAGCATCACTTGCTTCTGAGTTGGAAGCCAGTGGGAGTTTGCGCAGCCCATTGGAAGTAGACATATATATAATATCATCCTTGCTGTGGCATTTTGAACAGGCAATTGTGTCAAACTGAGCCTGGATTGTTGGATATGTGTGATGAATGCACTAAACGGGAAGTGTAATGAAATCTACTAGATTTAGGCCCATAAATTATCTGAGCTTAGTGCCATTCTAATGCCACATTAGTATTGTTTTTTACGCTAATGTAGCATTAGAAGGCCAAAAACGCTGGACCATATTTACAAAGTAGCATAATGCTTGCATTGCGCCACTTTGTAAACCCTTGCACCACATTGTGGTTGCACCAGGCATAATGTATGCAAGGGGGCATTCAGGCGCTAGGGGGACCATAAAAACGGCACAAAGAAATCTATTGATTTGTTTGCGTCATTTTCATTTACATTTTTTAACGTTATAAAGAGGATCCCGATGGTTACAATGGGCCTCTGCGTGCTTTGCAGGAACCGCATCAACTTTTTTTTCACTAATCCTGCAAAGCAGCAGACTTGCATCAAAACATATGCTGCTAGTCCCCGTGTCCCCCGCCACGGTGCTCTGTATTTAAATATGGTGCACACATGGTGCCGCTAAGGGGCAAAAGAAGACTGGTGCTGCACCCGGTGGAGCGCCACTTTTCATAAATCTGCCCCTTTGTATCTACCAGAGGCGGCTGGGGGTCTTTGATGAAGAGTAATTACCTGCCCCAGACTGGACCTAGGGAGTGAGTTACCTGCCTCGCTGAAGGGGATTTTCGTGGGGGTTCTCCCTCCAAGAAAAGTAGAATAAAAACCGGGCCAAATAGTGCATTTTACAGCACAATTCGTGAGAACATGCATTGACTCAAAATATATTCTTAAGCGGCAGCATTGAAGTATTTCAGTAATTTCATAGTGTACCAAGCAAGCCTTGCTCTGCCCCTGGGTGTCGGGGATTCTCATCCCCAGGAACACTTTCAGCCAATGGTAGAATAGCGTATTTTGCATAAATATTTCCCTAACAACTGTCTAAAGAGCCACATGCATCACAGGCCCAAACCTATATATGTAGTGTCACATGGCCTATTATTTGTATTTAATGTATGTTACATCTTTCTGCACTTAATTGTTCAATTCTGTACATTTTGAGTAGATTCTCAACTATATTGTACAACTGAGAATCTACATGCCAGGCAACATTGGGAAAGCTATACAACTTTCACAATCACAGGACCTTGACAGCAGAGGTAGACAATCATGCAAGTTTATACATGAAGGTTTCTGCTAGTTTAGATGTAACTTACATGATAAGGAGATGACAGGTTACACCAAACTTACACACGTCGGCCTCAGACAGCAGTGCAGATAGTATGATATAAATACTAATCAGTGTAGATACGTCATAGATGAACAGCCTTACCACTAATTATCATCTTGAACAAAGTTACCACAATCACCAATAAGCATCAGAAACTCAACATGAATTATCATTGTGAAAAATCATCTTTAAATGTACATAAAAACTGTTGTCCAAAATATCAGCTTGCCCACTCATCATGAAATAATATAGTTTCCTCGTGGACATGCTCAGTATCACAAATGGAAGTCTGTTATTTTCATGATAAAGCTGTATTTTTATCCTGAAATGAAATATTTTAATTTTTAGAAAATATATGTATGACCCCTAAACATTAGCTTGTCATTTTCACTAGCAATGTCCACAGTACATTAAGGATAGCAAGGCCTGGGCTAGCCACAATGTTGTCATTAATGGCAACAAAGAATCAAGGGCGGGCCACTCCTATGCACAGTGTAGCCAGAATGTGAAAACTCCTAATGAGATACGCCAAAGAAAAAAGATCCATTATTAGGTCAAGGATGGCCAGAAATGTATCCCGAAGGACTACAGTATGTCAGTGATGGACTACCATCATGCCAGGGATAGCCCTATATTGATGTCAATATCCAGTACTTGTAAAGGAAATTTCGGAGTTATGTCAAAGATTGCCGTATTGCCATCCAAAATGCTTATGATTTTTCAAGAATGGGGTAAGATTTTGTTGTGCCACCCTCATATCCATAGTCTCAAAAACACACATCCACAAAAACATTTATAGACATAGACAAATATTTTATTCATCTCTCCTAATTGGCGTTCTTAGGCCCTGCCATGCGCCCTTGGTTGAGGCCTAGAAGGGGGAAGAACATGGCAACTGGTACAGGCAGGAGCTCTCATGATTGGCAGCTTTCATGTGTACGGCCTGGGTCGCTGCCTTCTCTGCCAATCAGCAGATGAGGGAGGGATCAGGGGAGGGTTTTAGATGTGCAAGGGTGGTGCTCGCCCTTGTTCATGCAAGGAAGCAGGCGTGGTTTTTTTCTGCGCACTGCAAGTGGCGTAGCTTGGTCAGGAAGATTGTGGGGGCGAGGTGCGGATTTCCCAAAAATCAGACTGGCATATAAATGTTAGAAAACATTATACGACAAGCAGGGCGCATTAGAAGGACTTAAGGGGCAGTGGAAAGGGAGAGGAATGTGGACTGATATGAGTACTAAGTGAAAGTAACACAACATTTTGTAAAATAACCAGTATTTTGAGGACTTTTAAAGCAGAGAAGAGAGGGAGTGTGTGTGTTTGTCAGTGTGTGCATGCAAAAATCCCAAGTGAAATCCGACAGACACCTCGCCATACCCAACTGAAAGCACCTGTACCCAACTATTCATCAGAAAATACAGTTATTAGGGGGGTGTACTACCACATACAAACCCCTCCCGAAGCTACACCCCTGAGCCAGTGCTTAATTTGTGCTTGTTGTTTCCGGTGCTGAGCACCGGCACTTATTTTTGAGGGCCAGCACATATATTTCCACCTCAGTCATTTACTGTGAGCAAAAGGCACATATGGGAAAGACGGTGAAAGAGTAAAATGAAAAAGCGTCACAAACGGAGAAAGTAGAAAGTTGCAAGAGTGAGCTGAAGGGGCAAAGAGTGGCTTTCAATGGATTAAAGATGCCCGAGATGGCTTTAGGATTACGCTGTCTCAGTATTCCGTGTTTGCACATTTAATTGCAGCAGCCACATGTTTAAGATGAGGGACTTGGGCACCGGCACGTTTTTATTTACAAATTAAGCACTGCCCTGCACAGTACATAATGAAGGAGGGCAGAGACTAAGATGCCATCTACCTAGATGGAAGTGATTCATTAGCTAAATTGATATCCTTAGTGGCTGCTGTAATGTGGTGTGTCTCTGCCCACCATGACGTAAACGGTCACTTTACGTTAATAACTACCCAGGAGACAGCTATATACAAAGTGCAGAAATTTAGCCTAAGTACAACATAACTGTGCAAATGGCACGGTTTACAAGCTCATCTTCAATTATACATGAATTTATGATGGAAATTAATTTACTCACACGTAAAATAACATCATTAGTTTCAACACTGCATGTCGACTGCTGCAGCCTAGATGAGTTAAACCTCCACGTAGATCTGTAAAGACAGACCCTTATCCTGCATGGTGCACACCTTCGATATTGTTCTATGTTTGTGGGTGGTGTCCCTTGATGATAGTAACATTCCCTCTTTCTGAGGTTTCAATCTAAGCAGGGGCAGCTTCTCCGTTAGGGCAGAGAAACGTCGCCCCCCCCCCCCGCCAGCAGCTGCAGCTACTAAACCTTTACCAGAAAACGATAATAAACTGAGTTTATTATTGTTTTCTGGTAAAGGGGCGGGGTCGCACGGGTGACAAGCAGCACTCCCCTCACTGTGCATGTATGTTTGGCCGGCTGGCCGTCTTGGGCCGGCCAAACATACATGCACAGTAGGCTCTCTCCAGCCCAGCACTGCGTTACCAAGCTGGAGAGGGCATGCACAGGCTCCCAGTCTGCCTGGGAGCGCCCTGGCTGAGCGCTCCCAGCCAATCCTGACGCTGCTCTGAGCAGCGTCAGGATTAGCTGCAGAGCAGGCTGGGAGCCTGTGCCTGCCTGCAGCGACGGTGGAGAGGGAAGTGAAGTGTTTTGAAAAAAAAAAAGAAAATGTTTATTCCTCCCCCCTGCATCGCCACGCCCCTTCTGCACCCCACAAGCATGCAACTGAATCTTACATTGAAGTCTGATGCAGACCAATCCTGGACCTGTCAGGTAATAATGATCACAATTTTCTGGGCTGCCAATGCAATGATTTCCACAAAGCTGGACTTTGAGAACCCATTGCATTCAAGACTTACCTAAATGTTTGGGTCAACGCTTGCAAATTTTGCATGATACCACAGCAGTGTGTCACATGGGTGTAAAGTGCCCTAAATCAATTACACACGAAGTGCTACTATACATAGACTTAATATTACGCACACAACAAGAAATTATCATTGTAACACCCCATATACACCACTATGTGTGAGACATGAGTTGAATATAGTAACTACTTGGTAAATGATTATCCAGGAAGGGATCCACCGTTTACTGACTAAAAACCACATTAATTAATACTATTCCATCTAAAATAAAAACTCCAACCCCCTTTTAAGGATTACCGTATTGACTAACATCAAACTGAAGAAAAAGTTAAGTAAAAGACATGAGAGCGCTGAGAGCAGAGAGTAAAGGAGCACAGGAGCTATAAGGAGGAATGGAAAGGAGATGTGTCAGCTCTTCAAAACATGTAAGAGAAACCAGGGGCAGGACTGGGATGGAAAACCCCAGTACAAAAGGGGGTTGGCTGGTTGGGGGGGAGGTCAATGCAACACAGGCCAGCAAAGAAAAGGGAAGTTAAAGAAACAAGGATGAACAGGGGGTGGGAACACAGGAATGAGGGATGACAGAGAACAAGAGATGACTGAGGCCATCACACAAATGCACAAATAGTTAGAACCTTCCTGGCTGGAAAGGGCATATTCACTGATCCAAAGCAATCAGATCACCATTACCCCCTGCTCCTTAACCTTGGAAACCATTTACCTGGAGCACAATAATCCACAGAAAATAGTAGTAAACTTGGGGCTGATGTAGAAAGAATTCCTCTTTAAGTTAATTCCTTAATTATACAGGGACCAGAGAAATATGGAGGGGGGACCTCAAGGATTTCAGTTTTTGGCACAATGTAATTTGTATTTCTTAGCCTGACCTAATTTACTTGAAGATAAGTCAAAAGTCACTGCTGTTGTGTTCATCACACTGAGAGAGACAGGGATGCAGCCATCCACAGCCAAAGATAGATAAACACACAAAGAGCCATGATAACAGTCTTCCCCTAGGACTCACAGAAAGGGATGACTGAAAGTTATAAGCAAAGGCATCAGTTAGACTGGATGGCAAAGTCTCACCCACATCTTCATCACTTACACTCTCAATGATTAAGGTCCCAATGTCTGCTGTGGGAGTTGTAAAGAGAAAGTCCCCTGATGCTCATACAGTAAACATTCCCATGCTGTCCAACAGAAGTCTAATGTTTACAATTATCTGAAACAGGTGGCAGTAGATTAACTTCATTCGAAGGTGCAGTTATCTGGCATGACTCCTTATGTAGACAGCATCACAAGAGGTTAGTAAGCTGTACATTTCTACAGCATACGCTTCTCTAAAGCATCTCTCAGTTCTGTGGCTCGATTTGCCAAGAAGCGCCATGAGAAAAGATGCATTTTAAGCAGGGCCACTGGAATTATGGGATTGTGCGGCCGTGGCGATTTTTGCATAATTTTAGATTTGCCGCGTTTGCCACACAAGCCATCATCTGTTGCATAATCTGCAGGTTTTATCAAAAACATTTTTTGTTTTCAAAAGTTAGTAAAAAAAACTGTGACGTGTGTTGTAGCGCACTGGAAGGCCCTTTATAATGGTTGACTGTCCAGTAGGGGCAAAAGGGAGAGAATACGGAACCAGTACGCTAGCCAAAATGGGATAATTTAGTAGCCATGTGCCAGGTTTATTCTTAGCAAATCTCTGGATCTTCAGGCCCTGCAGGAGGGCAACTGCCCTATCCATGAAATATCATAAAATAATGGGATCTTTGTGGAACCTAGATTAGGCTGCAATAGCTGTGATGTGGATAGAGCACTAAAGTGGCCCTCACAAGATCCAGAGTGGCAAACCCAATGCTGCCCAAAACTAAATTACTGAAAGGAAACTCCTATAGGTCAGTCTACAGATGGTCACCACAGCACCTGTGATCACACGAAGTGAAAGACCACACCTACTAGTCAAATGAACCAAGCATCCTGCTCAAGAAGGTAGTCCACTTAGTAAAGATTCTGTTGGATTAATGTTCATTCCATGGCTCTGTATGGAAGAGATATGTATGACTTTACTCTGGACCAGAACCTGGGCAGCCTGCTTCTCACAAAACCTGCCTGAGCCCTGGAAATGACCATGCTCTCCTCTCTGACCTGAGTGTGGTATGAAATGTCGCTGCCATGCTGATGGAGGGCTGGAAATTGTGGCTGCCTTATTTCAGGATCACAAAGATTTCTATGTTTTAAGCCTACCTCAGTCACCAAAACCTTTTAATATTATCAATTTTACTAATTACTTTCTAGAACCAGTTCTCAAGTTCATTATTACATCCAAAGTTATATAATTCAGCATTTCCAGAAATATGTAGCAAGATCTTTAACTGATATTACCATATGAGCACATAGGTTTCTCATACTTCGAGTTTTCAGTGTGACTGTGTTAGCCCCCCAAACACTGCCCAAAGAAGGCTCAGCCTCTTTAATGAAGCACATCTGATTACATAAGCTACCCATTCCCAAGGATATATTTTGGGCAGTGGGATTTCAAACATCTCTGCGCAAACAGAAAGTATAAAGATTTTTCCTCTGCAACTTTCCAACATTCTTTAAGCGTCTCAATTTTTGCAAAGTTCGGGAAGTTTGAAAGGTTTTTGAGAAAAATTGTGGGGGGCGTATTTTCTCACCACAGGTTTTCACGAGAAAAACACTTTTAGCGTGAAAAGTCTTGTGTAAAGATTTGGTGAGAAAAATAAATTTTTCGAGAGTTTCTCCACCAACGAAGTTGGGAAAGTAGTAAAAACTCTCCTAACTTAACATGCTGTGTAATAAAATGAAGATTGCCCAACGTCGAAAGTTTAAAACCCCTGCTAAACTCATTCTCTGCTGGTCTAATCATGGCACAATTTTTCTAACCATGGTTAGTCAGATGCCTATTCTTCAATCATCTTTGGTTATAACTTTATTTCTTAATTTCGTATAAAAAGATTACATAGGAGATCCCATGGAAGTGGCTTTGTACTTCAAGAAGAGCTTACAGTTCAATAGTTGAACACAGGGTGGTGGTGTGGACAGCATGTAGCACATCTAAACATGGAATAAGGTGCCAAAGAAGGGAGGTGGAGTGGTCTCAGGAGACAGAGTGGTGAGTGCCTGGGAGTCTCTCCGCTCTACTGCTGCCCACACAATGTCTCCATCATTTCATCGAAGGTACTCATGCTATGAGCTGAAGACAGGATCTACTGTGTGGAGAAGCAGGTTCTCAGTCAGGGGCTGTCATCTAGATCTAGATACAGGGGGGAGCAGTTCAGTATATAATTCAAATTTTTCCTGATGATGGCCAGCGGGCGTATTTATGACCCCCTTCCTCTGCCGGTGCGTTCCGTTTTGTGACACAACGGTGGTGCAAACCTTGCAACCATATCTACGAGGCCACACAAAGCTGCTTTGCGTGGCTTGAAATGACCTCATAGATATGGAGTAAGGCAAGGTAGTGCAAGACACTGCATTGCTTGCTCTGCACAAGGGAGGCATTCCATGGGCGTTGTGGTGTATGTTCCCACACAGCACCCAAGGGTTTTGATGCATTCCCAGATTTAGAAGACGCTGTAAACGTGGGGGTGTGCCAAAACCTTACGCCTCCACATGGAAGACGCATGAAGGAGAAGTATCTTTACTCGTGTTTTCCTCTTTCTATGCGTGCTGTATTTTGCAGCACACATAGAAAGATAAAAAAGCCTCTCAGGATTGTTTTGTTTAGAAAGGTGACCCTTTCTGCACATAAGCAATCCTGAATGCAACGCAGACACCATGGTGTAAGGGTGCCTTCATTGGTGCTAGGCAGCCCATTGTGCGCCAGCGTAGGGGGAGAGGACAAGTATGAGCCATATGCAAAGATACAGTGCATTCCTGCCCTTTCCTTTTGACACAGGACAGTGGAGCAAGGTAACTTGATGCTCTGGCCTGCACCAAAAGCCCACAAATCTGGGCCCAAATCTAAAAGACAGCATTTAAATGTAGGCACTGTTCCATGTTCCCAACAACAGGGCACCAACCTTTTCAACAAAAATGAGTTGAGGGCCGTAAATTTCGTATGTGGTGCAGCTATGTCCTTGACATATCCAAGGAGGCAAACCAAGGGGTCCAATTGCACATCTGCATCCAACCTAGCGGACAAGCGGTGGTAACCGTCTTCCAATACATGTGAACACTAGTGCATGTCCAGACCAAATGGAGGAATCCCTCTTCGGGAAATGCCGCAACTAGCACAACAGGCATTGTTTTGTAGTCCAAATTTGCATCATCATGCCGGGGTGTATAGTAGAGGCGACGCAGAAACCTATAATGTAAAATGCAAAGATGACTGCTTCAGGAGATCAGACCCGTCTGAGCACAGCTCAGCATATCCCTCTGACAACTCCCACCTAAGATCAGTTTCCCATCCCAGTTTGGTCCACTGAGGTGCCTCCTTGGTCTCCCCTGAGGTGCTCAATAAAGTGAGGTAATGGAATGTTTGTTGGAAGTGGGGTTAGGAGAGTGGCCAGTGTAGCAAAATGGGGGAGTTCCTTTGGAAACATTAGGAGGGTGGCCCTGCAATTGCTATGGAGCCTACGGTATGTAAATGTGTCTAAAGGTGAGCTAGAGGGGCCTCCAGGAATTCTGATGGTGATATAAAGGTGTCCGGCTTCTGTAGACTGCCCCGATTGATCAGGCCCCTTGCTCGAAGCTGGGATAACACCCGAGTGACTGGCAACAGCGGTTTGGGTCGTAGTGGTAGGTCAGGAGTGTAGATCAGGTCCTCACCACCCTTCTTTTCATCCACTCCTGTGCCCCAATCATGCAGTCAACTGGTGACATATCTCCAGTAGATCCAGGCATGGGCAGTCCAATGAAGGATGTCGGGGCACTGTGAATTTTCCATCTATTTCTACCGCCAGGTGGGGGAGGAACGCTGTGGGTTTGTACCAGCATAACATATGATGTGCCTGCGCACATAAGCAGTTGAGTTCCATATCAGGGGCCCCAAGCACTCCCATGGTGGAATGGCGAGTCAAGGGTTTCCATTTAAGTCTGGCTGTACCCCAGCCAGGAGGACCAGCTGTGACCTGAGCGCAGGGAAGAAGGTTGCAGTTAGTGAAAGTGAGATAGTAAAGAATAGATACAACAGTTTTGGTAGGAGCGCCATTTTTAGCACTCCTCTCCACACTGCAAATGGAAAAGGTAGCGAGGTCCATCTAGTGATCTGGTCAGTTATGGTGTTAACCGTGGTGCGGTAGTTCCCCTGGATCATCACGTGTCTTTGTCGGTGGAGCCAGATACCCAGGTATTTACTCTCATCAGCGCACCATCTGAGGGGGGAGTCCCGGGTGGGTTGTGATGTGTTGGCCGTTAAGGGGGAGATTTGGGATTTACCCCAATTGATGTGGATCCCTGAAAGAATTCCAAACCTTATAAATTGTTTTTAGGCTTACAGTCGGTTCACTTAGGTAAAGGTTGAAGTCATCTGCATAAAGTGATAGTAACGTGTCAATTTGTGTAACACAAGGTATATTCTGAGTAATGCTCTTGAAGTTTGGCTGCTAAAGATTCCACTAGCAGCCCGAATGTGAGAGGAGAGCATAGACATCCCTGCATGGTGCCCCCAGTGGTTCAAAAGGCAGCGACAGCATTCCATTAAACACACTCTGTCAGTCGGCTGAGTGTAAAGCAGGCGTATCCAATCAAAGGAGGCGTGCGGTATGCCCATCCTCTGCAAAATGGTAAAGAGATATTACCATTCCAGTAGGTCAAATATCATGGTGGCATCCAGAAACACCACTGCTGCATCAAGATCAGGGCTCAGATTTTGCAGGAGAGCAAAAAACATTCATGGATTATATGTGGTGGAGCAACCAGGAACAAAGCCCGACTGATCTGGCCCCACTAGGTGGGGCAGCAATAGCATTAGTCAAATCGCAATCATTTAAGCCAGTATCTTGGTTTCACAGTTTAACAAAGATAAGGGACAGTGTGAGTCATAAAGATAAGGGGCCTTATCAGTGTTGAGGAGCATGATGGTGATCGCCTCTCATGGAGTGAGGGGAGTGCCAGTCTGTAGTGCCTCCTCATAGACTGCTAGTAGGCTAGCATTGGTGCATAGCGTTTATAGAACTTTGCCGGGAAGTGGTTGACGCGCTGCACCGTACATGTAGGAAGCGAGCTAATAGCAGTTAAGATTTCGTCATGGTTACACTATAGTCGAAGTGGGGGCCCATTCAGGTTTCACTTTGAACGTGGACAAATCAGTGCTCTATCCAATATCAACAGATCTGGAAGGGGTTGAGACCACACACAACATAAAAGTATACTCCACACCGGTGAAGTACCTAGGCGTACGACTGAGCTCAGATATGCAAGAAACTTATGATTCCAACCTGGGTGGCCTACTGTGAGGCCTAGAGCGTAGTGTGAATAAATTGTTGTGATTCCCAATGTCCCTGATGGGGCGCATAGCGCTCATTAAAATGATCATGTTACCCAGAGTGCTATATGGACTACAACACATGCCGGTGCGCGTACTGGAAACATGCGTCCGTAAAGTGGACGAACTACTCTGATTACTTTACTGGGACACAGGGAGGGAGAGTCTGGATGTGTTGAAGCTGCCATGGGAACGCGGAGGGTTACAGGCCTTGGACGTTCGAGGTTATTACTGGGTTTCTCACCTACAATACACAGCATCATGGCTTCAGGTGGACACTGATCCAGTGGTCGCTATATTGAAATGCCTGGCTCACCCATGGTGCTACTGGCACTGCCTTTGGTCCCTAGGAAGAAAAGGGCTACCCTTCCCCCTCCAGATTAGAACTCTTCTGCAGATATGGGAGCGGATATCTTTAAGGAAAGACAATATATATATTTATATGCAGTATCTGACCCCATGGCACACAGGCATTAGCCCTCAGTTTCCGGCATCACTGAGAGCCGGGGGAGGGAGAAATGCACCACAGACTGTGGGATATCTATATGAAGATGGTAGGCTGGTTGGATATGCAAATGTCTGTGCTAGGTGTGGGCGGGGGCAGCAGCTTCCTGGCATATGCCAGTCTCACAGCAGCTATCTGCAAAGCCAAGGAGGGATTCCCACAGGAATCAGAGATACACACCATAAACTTAACTCTCCCAGGTCTGGGTATAGGGTAAACTTATCACCCAACTTTACAAATTAGTGCTGCTGAGAGCAGTTACCCAACTGGATAAGCTGATGACACAATGGGAGGGTGACCTGTGGATGGCACTGGGGGAATGTGAGTGGGCGACCATGTTAAGTTATTGCAGGAAAGTGACACGAGCTATGTGCCTGAAATTGATACACTATAAATGCATACATAGGGACTATGGGCCATATGTACAAGCACTTTTTCCCATAGACACAGAATGGGTAAAAACCTTTGCTACATCTGGCCCTATGTCACAGCGCCGGGGCTACACAAGCCATTCTAAAACAGAGAACTGCCCAAAATGTAAGGAAGTGGTGGGATGTATATACATATGTGGTGTACATGCCCTGGGGTGGGCGCCTTCTGGAAGGAGGTGGTTGATACTCCGAGGGAACTCACTAAATTGAGGATTCAGCAGACGTCCAGCTGTGTTTGTCAGGTCTAATGCCTCGGACTCAGCAGGCCTGACGCATAGTGAATGTGTTAAAGCTGGGGTTGGCAGTGGCTAACAAATGTGTGGCTCTACGATGGATGACAAATAAGTCACCCACCAAGAAACAATGAATGTGGGAATTCACCAAATGGACACAAGCAGAGTGTGGGGTCCCCCCACAGGTTAATATATAGTGGTATGGGCCAGAGAGGCGTGGCGGAATGGAACATAGTGGAGATGTGTTTAAGGGGAGAAATGAAGGACGTTGCAGAAGCACAGGGGCAGGAACTGAACAAAGCTTGATTGGATAAGGAGGGAACAGTACTGTAGGGTTGTACAATGACTGAAGCACAGTGAAGCTCATATTAACCGGTAGCTATGTAGAAGAAATATATGAAATGCATTGAATGTAACTGCAAAGATATACTCCGTGTTGGTGGAGTTGGGAGTGGGAATCTAAATGTAGATGTGTGTTTAACTGTTATTGCATCTATAAAAAAGAAATTAATTAACAGAGTTGTCAACCAATTTGTCTATTGCAGGCCACCAAAAAGACTGTCTTAATTTTTTTTTTTAAGTACCACCTAAACGACCTGAGTGTGGCAGCATAGCAACTTTAGATCTTAGACTTGCAGGTGGAACAGATTTGAAACTCCTCAACAACACACCATATTCAACTGTTAACTCAGGAGATACACGAAAAAATATAATACATCTCCTTTAAGATTTGTAATGGCCAGCCAACCATCTTGTACATATTGGAACACTTTTTTCATACTTGAATCATTCTCACATGCTTCATGCCGTTCACTTTCTGTATTTCACTAACAATGTTTAACCACATCAACCATAGCAATTACACATTCATCATCAGATAAACACTCATCACCATTAACATTCTTAATGGCAGTCTAGATAAGCACTTTTCTCACACATTTGCACCATCGGCTATTGTAACATACTTCAAGGTTATATTATTTTATTTTTGACAAAAAATCTATTAACCTAGAAGAAGCTGATCCACCACCATGTTCTCCTGATAGATATGTTAGTGGCTTGTGATCAGTGCACAAAATAAATTGCACCCCCCATACATATGTTTTAAACTTTTCAATGCCTGAAGCACACTCCAAAGCTTCTCTCTCAATAGTGTTATATCTTTGTTCAACGTTCTTGATTGATCTTGATGCAAATGCAATAGCATTTTCTGAACCCCCAGCTCTTTGGCAGAGAACAGCATTAATGCCAACAGCACTGGCATCAACTGTTATAGTGCATTTATGTCCTGCAATACATGTTTTAATGCAGACACATTAGATACAATTTTAAATACCCTTCCACCAAAAAGCACCCAGATACCACAGCCTAACAATAAACAACACAGACACCACAGCCAATAATAAACAACAGAGACAGCCAGAAACCACAACCAGCAATAAGCAACACAGACACCCAGAAACCATAGCCGACAATATTCAACACAGACACCAGGTACCACAGTCAACAATAACCAACATTGACACCCAGATACTACAGCCAACAATAAACAAAACATAAACCCATACCTTACTGCCAACAATAAATAATGCAGGCACCCAGACACCACAGGCAACAATAAACAACGCAGACACCTGGCACCACACCTGACAATAAACAACGCAGACACCTGACACCACACCTGACAATAAGCAACACAGACATCACAGGCAACAATAAACAACACAGACACCCAGATTCCACAGGCAAGAATAAACAACACAGACACCCAGATACCACAGCTGACAATAAGCAACACAGACACCACAGCCAACAATAAACAATTTAGACACCACAGCCAACAATAAACAACACAGACACCCAGACACCACAGCTGGCAATAAGCAACACAGACACCACATCCAACAATAGACAACACAGACACCCACACACCACAGCTGACAATAAGCAACACAGACACCACAGCCAACAATAAACAACACAGACACCCAGATACCACAGCTGCCAATAAACAACACAGACACTTCGACAACACAGCCGACAATAAACAACACAGACTCCCAGACAGCACAGCCAACAATAATTAACAAAGACACACAGACTCCACAGGCAACAACAAACAATGCAGACACCCAGACCCCACTGCCGACAATGAACAACACAGACGGCCAGACACCAAATTATGCCCCTTTCGACAAAGATAAGCAACATAACTAGAATCTATCTATCGGTGTTCAATCAATATATAAGGTTCCTTGGACCTTCTTGTAGACTTTCTACCAGCATCACGTTTCCATTTGAATAATCTATCCTCTTTGATTCAACAAACCTTTCCCCTCAATTGCATTTCCACCTTGTCATGTCATCGGTCAGAATAGGTTTTCGGCATTGGCATCAAGCGTTGGGACTTCAAATGTTCCACAATGAGAAACACTTCTAGTCATCAAGCATTCCTCATTTTGTGCAGAGATCAATGGACCATGCTCATCAGGCTACCAGCAGCACTGAAGGATGAGGTGAACTTCCAGACCTCCTTGCTTGATGTTGTTTGACAAGAACCAGATCACTAAAGTGGTATTCCTGCGTGCCTTCTTTTATATGAATCCTCGTTTTTTGTCAACGCAGCGGGTCACATGTTGTAGTGTAATCCTTTATGTAGCCAAAGCAATAACTGGCCACTCCCAGAAAAGAGGGATGTTCAGACACATCTTTCAGAGGTGCAGCCCAGTTTAAAGATGACACTTTTACTGGATCTGGCTGTATGCCAAACTTAAAAAATATGTGAACATAAAAGATAAACTCTGATTTGTCGACTACACACTTTCTGTATTTAATGTTAGTCCAGCTTCTGCCAAATGTCTATAAATTGTTCCTAAGGCACAATCATGTTCCTCTTGAGATTTACCAAAACCCAGAATATTGTCACTGTAATTTGTACAGTTCTTTATGGGCCTCATAATGTTTTTCTCAGTTTCCTGGAAGGTTTCTGCCATCGAACATGCGCCAAGATTTAACCTTTTATGTCTGAACAAACACAGATGTGTGGGGAAAGCAGTTATACATCCAGTCATTGCCTGTTTATCCATTTCCAACCAATGATATCCTCTATGTGTGGTCTTTCAGCCACCTCATCACATCTTTTCTACAACAGACACCATGGCACTTCTTCAACGTGCAAGCTGGTGGCAATCCAGGAGCTGCTTTACTCATATGCAAGTTGCTTCTCCTGGCAGCGCATATGACAGCTACCTCTTCTCTCAGTCACCTCTTGCACGCCACTTGGTTACTGGGGATTTTAGTGACAAGTGGTTCATTGGTAAGTAACAAAATCTCATATTAAGGTTACATGTTCATCCTGTTGAATTGTAGAACAAGACCTACAACACTGGCAACCTGGTAATGCACCTGGTAGTTATTCTGAACTCTACCACCCATGTGCAGGTGAAGCACATTTCATCATCAACCCATCATATCCAGGCTGATGACATAAAAATGAACTCACACTCCAAACTACTTTTTCTGCCTTCACTACAGTATGTCATGGAATAATTACCTGAGGAAAGAGAGTTTAAAGGCAATGGATCTCCATCTTTGGCGTGTGGCGGGATGCTCAGTGCCAGATGCCGCTTCTCACCTAATCTGATCCTTCACAAGGTTGCAGATTTGGAGCAGTAGCTTGAGTCACCTGGAGGCCACTCCCAGGCTATCCCTGCCCATGTCAAAATACTGTCTGCATGCCATTTCACGGCCACTGGAACTTTCCAGATGGTCAGCTTTGGCAGTCTGGGCATCTCGCAGGCAAGCCAATGTCGATGCGTCAGAAGAGTGTATCAGTTCATCGCTCTGCCACGGTGACTGGAGGGAATTGTGGCAAGGGAATTCTATGCCTTTGCCTACTTCCCTCATGTCTTAGGTGCCATTTATTGCACCCATGTGGCACTTTAGCTGCCCCACCACACAGCACACCTTTTCCGCAACAGAGAACTCTGGTGCTCCATGAATGTGCATGCAGTCTGCAATGTCAGTGGCTGCTACATGGATGTGGACGCTGTCTTACCTAGAAGCACACAAGACAGCACTTTCCAGCAGTCACCTCTTGCATCTTGGTTGGTTGCTGGGGATTTTGTTGACATGTGGCTCATGGGTAAGTAATGACATCTTACACTAGAGTATTGTTTGCATCTAGGGGATGGGCTCTCAATCATACGCACTACAGCACTAGAAATAAACAAAACTCTTACTGCCACTGTATGTATGTGTCCATGATGCAGTACATTTAAAAGAGAACCACAATTTGAAAACAAAGACTTATGTCTCTGTTGCAGGTGATGCCTGGTGTGCTCTCTCTCCCCATCTTCTCACACTCTTCAGATATCCAGCCACACTACCTGAACAGAAGTACTGTAGGATACACACACATATGAACAAACCTTAATTGAATGCACTTTTGGGATCCTTGAGTTGCAATTCAGACATTTCGACTATTCAGGAGCAGAGGTTTTGTGTACTCCTCGATAGCTATGTCTAAGATATTAGTAGCCTGTTGTGTGTTGCACAATATTGCTGCAACGAGGGTTGCATACAGACGTTACTTAGGTACCAGTGGTAGAGCACCAACTAGTTAACTCATTTTTCACTTGAGTTGATAGTTTGGCTGCTCCTTATATGTGGTGGGTCAGTGTTTAGTTATTGATGAATTCTCCTCTATTTCTTATTACACTTCACCTTCACACTCATTCCATCACTTTTACCTTTGAATGTCAAAGTTAAATCAACCACATCCGATGCCCAACAATTCCAACATACGCTTAAGACCTAAACTTGGAGGGCTTCACACTATAGGTGGTCCACCCCTGAGGGGGGAAGGGGAGGGCTGAATTGATCTCAGTGGAGCACTAGGTTCTATCCTAGAGGACGATTGACTGTGCGCATGGTAAACCAGGACATATATTATTATGATATAACAGTGCTGTGCTTTAAGTGAAAGAAAACAGCAAGGCAGTCTGCCACCCTGTCATTGGCCATCTGCCATGTTTTTGTCACTGTATGCTGTAGGTGTCAAAGTGTGTGTGTGGGGGGGGAATAACCCTCCAGGTTGTTCACACTGTGGACACTTTTACTCATTTTTGCAGACTGGACTGCCAATAGCATGTTGGCAATCATTGCACTTTGAAGCATAGTTGCAATGTTTGGATTGTTGAATATGTTCAGAGCTGCCAGTTTTATACAATTATTGTAAGTAATTATGTTTGTCATTCGGAGGGTCCCTATTATTATTTTTTTGCACAATCTGGGGCATGGCATGACCATTTCTTTAAATTCTGAGTACATCATGTCACAATCCACTCACTCTACCATTAATTTTCTTCCCCCAAATATTTTGCATTTTCCTAATGTGGGGCACTCCACATACATAGCACTCTCCTTGCATGCAGAGGTCTCAGTCCCACATGCGTGGAGGTGAACTCATTCATAGGCAGACATTTCTGCCTACTGCTGTAAACAGAAAATGACATGCAGGAGCATAGAGTTGCCATTTCCTGGTCATTTTGAGGCATCCATTCATCACAGAATCCTCATCTATTCTGCTGCTCCTTTGCCAGTCAAAGCCCTCAATGTGGCTGAGGACTAGTGGAGAGGGGCCCCAGCTTCACTGATGGGGAACTAAACATCATTTCCAATAGGGTCCTCGAATGTTACTCTCAGGTCTATGCTTAATTTATATTCTTGTAAATGTTTAGTTTATGTATGTATAATTATGCATCTTAAGTTAGCATAATGGAAATGTTTTGTGAGCTTCATATTTGCTGTTCTTATTACATTTTTAACTACAGTTTTAACCTGGACATTTTGAGGTTTCAATTTTGCCAACATTAGGGCTGTTATTTTGTAACTTTAACTACCTATCTAACATGCTATAACTTTTTTAATACAATCCATTAAACAACTCCAACCTTTTTATTAGGCAAACTTATTTTTTTGTTAACACTATTTCCTATGGAGTTTTATTTAAGTCCCTACCTCCATTATTTTCTATGGAGGGGTGTTGTAGTAACAGTAGTTGGCCAGGTGTGCTGCTGGACTTAGTCCAGCTCTCAGCCGGAGATATTTACTCCTGTTTTGGGTCCCTTTTTGACTGCAGTAACTTTAGAACTGCAGTTTGTGAATATCAATGGGCTTACTCTCTTGTGCTTGGGTGCAGACCGCTCCCTAAATCCCTCCTTAACCCTATTTAAACCCATCCTTACTCATCCCTAACTCAAACCGTTTGGTAGCAAGTTTGCCCTGTTTCCTAGCCCCTCCCCGTGGTCCCTCCCACATTTACTGTTAAGTAGTAAACGTACATGTGTGAGGATTTCCCCACAGAAAACATAGGAAAGGTGGAGGTTGAAATTAACGCTCATAGGTCTGTGAATTGCATTTCGTGGCCTGTTTCCAGTACTATTGTAGTACTGCTAAATGCACAACAAAATGCAGTTTGTGAATAGGTCATTGGGTTTTCAGGCGCATAAATAAATCATATGATGTGGTAGGACATTTGATCAAAGTATGCGTGATGTTTTTGATCCATTTGTTACCAAGAACTCTGCAGTCATTGTCGTATGCGCCTGCTTTTTTCAAGTTAAAACTTCATAATAGCCGCCCACGTGCCCCCACCATATTCCTCCTCACTTCAGTTTCATTAGATCAGTTTCACCAAAACAATGATATAGCAGAGCTCTAATAGAGAAATGCAAGGAAGCAGTATCCAAGAACATATAGAAGTAGCAAGGATGACTGTCACTGAATTGCTAGCACACTTGGATCACAATTGAAGAAAGACATGGGTGGCAAAGTCTATGCCTAGCACAAGCCGAAATGACTAAAACACAACAAAGTCAAGGTGAGGGTGGAATAATTAAGCAACCATAAACTCACACATAAGAATACATTTCTCAAAACCAGGAGGTGACATTATGCACCATGCATAGGCATGAGCAACTGTGGCATCATTCATGACATCACTGATGACATCATCCACAAGTACTGAACTTTGTTGACTTTACATTATAGAACGTATTAGTAAATAAATGAATTTTCTTTGCATATGCTACTTTTTTAATATAATTATAACTAATGATGCACTCTTTATTAAACTAAGAATGCACTTACTGTTTATAAAAAATACAACATGTAATAATTGCGTAAACACTATTACAGAAACATACGTCTACTTCGTAAGTTAATGCATCTACAATCATATAAACAATTAACTTTATGTTCAAAGAACTACAGCATGAATTCCTCATAAAACAAGTGTTATAAAATACGAACGAAGAAGCAATATACAGCAAAACCCCCACTACACCCTCAAACAAATAGCATGTCAATCCACACAACAGCTACAGAAAGTGAAGCACTCAATTCCAAACTAAAACAAACCTACCATGATATAAAAACATGCCGATGTAACATAACCACACAATCAGCGGCATGTAAGAAAACATCTTTTATTAAACATCATCACTCAATAAAAACATGTGAACTCAGTAAAAGGAGAACAAGCATGAACAGATATACAATACTACACCATATTACACTCTAACATACAGCAACATACACACATCATACAGACACAAATTTAATGTCAGAACCCATGCACCCATCTAAGTATATAATCAAACACAGTAGATTTATATTTGTAACCAGTAAATATAAGCATAGAATTACTATTATTCAAGAAGAAAATCATCATATCACAGAATACTGTAAATATCAGAGATGAATGTATATAAATGTATTTAGTACTTTAAAACAATTGTAACAATTTATTTTTTCCGAAACAGACCCTATTAAGTATTCTCTGAAAATAAACAAGGTTATAGTTAAGTTATACTTAGCTTTAGTTATAACAACTAAACAATATGTTTGAAAAAATAATGGCATTTCCTTTACAAAATGATAGTCAATTACATTTATGGTTACTACACAAAACCTATACATATCTGTTAAGTTGCTTAACCACAACTTGCACTGAAGCATGCTCTGCTTATGATCTTATATATAACATCACTAATCACATTGCAAACAACATAATTGATAACATTGCTAATGACAACTAAAATGACATAATTGATGACGTCCCTGATTACATCATCAATGATACCACTACCCTACTTAATTCTCATTTAGAAAATTATTACAAAGTACAATAATATTTACCAACTATGCCAGACCCATAGAGCTGAAGCCTCTGGCCAGACGTACTAGCATTAGGAGCTGCGATTTCCAAATTGCTATTCTTACAGAATCACCATTTGAAAAACACAATTCCTAATGTATTAACGTGTTAAATATGATTTAGCAATTCCTAGTGGGTCACAAATCGACTTTCCTCATGAATATTAATGAGGTAGGTTGCAATTTGTGACCCAGTAGGAATTGCAGATATCCCACGGATGGTGGCCTGCTGGGGTCAGCCTACCACCATGTCTGTGATTGCTTTTCAATAAACAGACTTTTTAAAAATGCAGCCAGTTTCCCTTAAAGGAAACAGAACCACATTTAAAAAGAAAAGTTTAGTTCTTTTTTATCAATCAAGTGTAACTTCTTAAAGGGACGTACTGGGGTTTAGGGGTTGTTCCAACATACGCCTAGAACTCCTACAAAATGGTGCATTTTACAGTAAAGGTTTCATAAAAATAGGCTAACATCAGAGATACTGAACAATGCCCAAGAAATACTCCACTGCTTTCAAGCTCTCCAAGCATGCCTGGCCATTCCAGGGCATGGGTGGCTTGGGCCCATCCTTTATATAAAACGTATTTCTTCATTTCCATATTGGACACACTTCAATTTTTCCAAAAATAACCTTTCAAGAAAATGTTTACTGGCATGTTAGGAAAGTCAGGATACAGTGGAGTTCTACACATTCCACCATGTTGGTATGTAGACAGCACAGTCCAACAGATCATACACCCTCAGACAGCAGTGCTATCTCTCAGGCTGCGGTGACTTTCCAAGTTCCAATATCTGGACGTTTACACCACTTTTACAGGCTCAATCCTTATGGGTCCAGTAAAACTAATGGCTTAAAAAGCTTAATATCAAGGATGAAATTCCTTATGAGTCATGAAATAAAATGGCAATTGAAATCTCACCTTGTCAATAATGCTCCCCAGGATTCCAGGGGTCGTCTTTCCCTGTGAACTATGGCCCTGTAACTTTAGGGCTCTCATTCCTCCCTTATGTTTTGGGACAGCTCTAGAATCTAATGCCTTGTGTGCATGGGTGCATGTACGTGGTATTTTTATAGCACAGACAGAATCAAAGGCAAACTATACTGACCTGTGCCCTCGATGTTGGGAACTTGCAACACATTTAGAACCACCCACCATCTGACAGATGGCTACTCAGACCTCTTCAGAGGCGTGGAGTGTGCACTTCACTGGCAACATGTGGGATGGGGCAAAGGTCACTTGAGTGCTCTGCAACTGTCAGCAGGACACTTATGGGCATATTTGCAGGCCCCTTGGACCACCTTGCATCACCTTAGAGCCATTTTTTTAACGCTAAGGTGGCCTTTTCCCCATGCCATATTCACAAAGTGGTGCAATGCTTGCATTCCCTCACTTTGAAAACCCTTGTGCCACATTATGCCGGCGTCAGGCATAATGTATGCAAGGGGGCGTTAACACCTCCTTGTGCTTTGAGGCACTAGTGTCCAATTTTGGACGCTAGTGCAGCAAAGCACCTCAATAGCATAAAAAATGTTGATGCTATTGTGCTAACAACTGCCATGGTGTGCCGCATTATAATACAGCGCAACCATGGTGTCGTTAGGTGGTGGTAGGAGAAAGCAAGAAAAGTGGCGCATTGGGACTAATGCGTCACTTTCTTGTACATCTGCCTCCGAGTTCCTTAAAGTTCTGGCAAACTTTGAGGAAGTGCTGATCACAATCATAAACACAAGTGCTTCTCTGCAAACTCAGAAAAAAAAAATCAGGAATGATAAATGTACACTGAATTAAAGAGCTAAAATAATACACTATGAGCATATGTTGCAAAGACCCTTTGTAAGCTTAAGGATGCACAGAGTGTGTGGTAAATCCAATCAAATTTCAAGATTTCTGCACCCCTATTTATTGAACTGAGTTATTTCTTTCAGTGTAAAATAGATATTTTATATTTCAAAATGAAGTCCAAAATGTGTTGATGAGTAGCAAGACTCAATTTATGTAAGTCAAACAAGATGTTGGGGCTTAGGGACAGTCTGGTAGACGGGTACTCTGTGTCGGGTACTCCGACAAAATGTACCAGATGTCCCTTTCAGCGTATCACAATATCTATTTGCATTCCTATTCTGGGAATCACAATTTGCAATTCCTTAAAGGGCTTTGTACATGAGAAGAGCCCCGTTTGCATTTCTTAACGCCCAAAATGCTGATTCAGACCATTACGAAATGCAAACAGGCTTCGTACATCTGGCCCACACCCTTTATAAATGTTGTGAGTACATTATGCAGACAACATAAGACCTGCTGTTCACCAATCTGAGACCCACTTCAGTGTTATCCAGGTCTACAAGATCCTGAAGTCCTGATGAGTCAATAGAGAAAACGATATGTCTGCCTATCTTTGCTACCACTGTTCTGTCGAAAACAATAAAAAATAAATATCCTGCAATTATAGGGTGGAAGGGGACACATCTTTGTTTCCATTGAACATCATCTGGTGGAAAGCATGAGCTGTTCAGAAGAACTGTGAACAGATGTGATAAAAATATTTCCTTCTTTTTTATTTGTTCATGAATACATAGGAAAGCCCAGAAAGAAAGCCCAGAAAAAGGCATTTTGAATCGTTTTGAGCTGAAACAACACTGTTGATCACATACACTATCCCTTCCTTAAACATTATTAAATATATTAACAGAAAATTGTGTTCCCTTATGTTAATAAAAGTATATCCCCAAAAGGAAGGATTTGAGAGACTTGAGACGTGAGGGGTATTTTTAAAGTATTTTGTGTGCAAATTCTTCCTTATTTTTGGTCTCCATTAACAAAGATTTTACTGGATTTCACATTATGTTGCATCATGCATCTAATGTTCATCCTGAAAGCCCTGTGGCCCCCTCCCCAAGCCGATCTTGGCCACAGGGACCCCATCCCTTGGGTCCGGCCAAGTAACCTGAGTGATCCAAAGGGCACCCCAGCACAATGTTGGGGATGGAGTGGGGAGCCTGAAGGCTTCCACAGTCCCAGCTGGCTCCCCGCCTCCCCGCCTCCTGCAGGAGCCAGCACTGATATCACAGAGGGGGAGATGCTAAAGCAGGTCCCTCTCTGTGAGAGCAGTTTCCTCTGTCTCCCTGCCTGCATCTACCAGGGAGGTGGTGGTCCTCGGGCCGCAGGGGTCTAAAACTGACCCCCTTTTCTTTTTTTTAATATTTGCCCCAGGAGGTGGTGGTCCCCGCACATAATAACAGAAATGGCTCGTGAAGGTGGTGATACCCGGCACTGCGGGGGGGCCAAGCGACCCCCCGCACATAATCACAGAAATGCCCTGGAGAGGTGGTGGTCCCACGGTGCTGCAGGGGAGCGGCGTGGCCCCCGTAGATATTTTAAGAAATTCCCTGGGGAGGTGGTGGTTCCATGGGCTGTGGGGGGCCACGTGGCCCCCTGGGTACAATTTGACAAATGCCCGGGAGAGGTAGCGATCCCTGGGCTGTGAGGAAGCTGCACGGCCCCTGCGTAATATTAATTTAAATCCCCGGGGAGGTGGTCGTCCCCGGGGCTGTGGGGGTGAGGTGCTGGGGAACCCCCCGTTACAACTGCTTGAAGCCCCGGGGAGGTGGTGGTCCCTGGGGCTGTGGGGGGGACCGGAGGACCCCCTCACATTAAAAATGTAAATGCCCCAAGGACTTGGCCCACCCGGGGCCCTCACAGAAACATGCAGAAAAGCCACTGCCTATTTTTTTTATTTTTTGCTGCAAATTCATGCCAAAAACTTTTTAAAAAATGCTTTTTAGCCCAAAGGGGTCCCTCTGGAAAACCACCACGAGAGCTAAGGGATCAGAGTTTTCCCTACCATGGCCCCTTTTCCATTTTTTCAATTTTTTAGTGGGACTCGGCTGAAGCTGAGTCCCAAGATGGCTGCCAACACTTCCTGGTTTGAAGTGTTGGCAGCCAATCAGAGCTGTGCATTTCCCTTGTGCAAGCTTGTCTTTTTTTTGCAAAGTCATCATGGCCAGAGATATACAAATGTATTTTCCCTTTAATATCTCCAAAACTACTGAACGGATTCATACCAAATAAGCGAAAGCACAATCTGCGTACCGAAATCTAGCTTTTTGCCAAATTTGGTGTAATTTCATCCAGTGTTTCGGGCTGTAGTCGTGTCTAAAGGTCCTATGAGAATTAACATGGGAAACACAACTTTTTTGCTCCCCCCCTTTCTTTTGGCCACCGCTTGACGGATCACCTCAAAACATTCCATGTGCAACAAGAATCACCGGGGCACTTTTTTATGGAAGATTTTGTGAAGATTTGTCAAACGGTGCCAAAGATATAGGCAAGTCAAAAAACACTTTTTCTATGTAAACATGGTAAACATGGCCCTAACTATAACTACCTTGTGGCGACCACTACTAAGTAATATATATATATATATATATATCAGCACATTTCTCCCACACTTGGCAACATAACTGACAATTAATTGTAAAGTTTGAGACAAGAAGGTTTGGTAAAAACTGTAGCAACGTAAAAATGATAATAAATCAATTTAACAATATTTAAAAATTGGAGATAAAAAATCGAAGATGAATTTTGAATTGTGTGTCACATACGTTGGACTAAAACAGTGTGTATTGAACAAAGGATAAGTGTCAGATAACCCATTTATGTCGTTAGGTATAAGATGTCAATAGTTAATAATGTTCAAAAATGTTAAATCATTAATTCAATGCATTTTTTCATGATAAGATCTGGCAATCAATTAAGTGTTTCTGGATTATATGGGGTATGTATTTTACAAAGGCAACAAACGCGGTTCTTTCAAAGTGTATGTTGGTTGGTTGGAAACATTACCATGGGAGTATTTAAACTGAGCCAATATGGCGATCAACAGGTTGAAGAAGGCGGTAACGCCGAAACGTGTCCCTGTAGGCGATTAAAATAATTAACTTGCTATGCTCGTCGAGTGCTGTTTTTCTTCACAAGTGTGGGAGAAATGTGCCGACATAATACGCGGTGGAGCGCGTATCAAGAATAGCGCCTTTGACAATCTGGTGCCGAAAGGGAAAACGCTGAGTTTGAGTGCTTGTATATATATATATATATATATATATATATATATATACATACATGGAATAGTAAATCTTTAATTCCCTTATGCATTTCCCTTTCGATATTCGGTCCACAAAATTCTTGTATGTCAATATTTTTAGGCTCAACATTCAGTAGTACAACCATCCTAAGATAGACAGGCCCACACCAAATACTGATCTTTAACCAGGGTCAGACTGGGATCACAATTAGGCCTGGGCACTCTCATAAAAGTGGCACACATCCCCTGATCATCCCTTTCATGGTCACCATCTGGTTAGTCTCATAGGAATCCAGTTTTTTTAATGGAAGTTTTATATAACGTGAACTTGGTCCAAAGGCACTGAAGCAATGTACATGAGCACCAGTTACATTACAAAAGATCAAATTAATTTTTATTTTAGGTATGGCTATTAAGTGATTTGCCTAGAATCAGAGTATGTTGAGCTGACACTGGGACTTGAATCTAGTTCGAACATCTGCAGCTCTGACTATAGTGCTGCATACGTTTATACAACCCTCTCCTTCTCCCCAACAAGGCCTAAAAGGCACTTGTGCTGAGGTTACAACACCTGGCCACTTCTCTTAATCACCTCCTCCCCAGCCCAGTATAGCCTCAGGGCAATGACCTGGCAAGGGAACTGTTAAAAAACCACACTGCTGCTGATCCAGGGGGACTTAGGTGAGAAAGGCCCCATGGCACAAAATCACCTGCCCCCGCAAGGCCTTTGCATAATTCCACTTTCCCCATACCCACAATGGCCTAAATGTGGTGGCCTGGTGGGGGAAGACACTGCTTCTGGCGGGGCAGGCCATGCGAGGCAGGGGACCGAGGTGAGATTCCCCCAAAAACTAAAGCAACACCTAGCCCCATCCTCAATTTACAGCATGGCAGGGGAGTGCCCATTATACTGTCACCATATTAATATGGCCTGGCAGGGACTAGGAAAGAAAATACATTTCTTGGGCCAGTTTACAGAGGCCCTAAAAAACAGCCTACTGGTTACCCTGAGGCACTAGCACATTGGTCAATGCCTGAATGACCACCTTCCCAATCCGACCCTGTGTTAGAGTCTGGCCTGGTTTGTAGTGGGTACCAAAGGTAGTTACACCTTATACCAGGTCCAATTATCCCTTATTGGTGAAATGTAGTCAGTGTCTAGCAAACAGGCTGTCTAGGGGTAGCTGTAGCTGAGCAGCCAAGGCTGATCTAGAAGACATGCAAAGCTCTTGCAATACCACTGTAGTCATACAGTACTCACTCACATGAAAGAAAATACTCAGTTACAAAAATAAAGGCACTTTATTTTTAGTGACACAATGCCAAAAATACCTTAGAGACTATACTCTCTCAGGAGGTAAGTACTATACACAGTATATACATTAGAATGCAGAAATAGCTGTAAAACAGTTAGAAAACAGTGCAAATATGTGAAAATCACAATAGGTTGCAATGGTCCTTGGGGGAACACAAACCATATACTAAAATAGTGGAATGTGAAAGTTAGTTTCCCACCTAGGCAAGTGTAGTGTGTAGAGGGGCGCTGGAGTGTAAGGAAACACCAAAGGCAAGTAATAGAACCCACCCTAGAGCCCAGGAAAAGAGGAGTAGATCACAGTAAGTTTCCTGAAACAAGAAGTCGTGATAGAAGATTATGCAAGAACCAGAAGAGACTGCAAGACACCAACAATGAATTCCTGGACCTGAAGACCTATGGAAGAAGGGGACCAAGTCCAAGAAGCACTGAAGATTCCAGGGAGAACAGGAGCCCCTGCTAACCCAGATCAAGGTGCAAAAGAAGAACCACCGGTGAGAAGACAAAGTCAGTACTGCACCCAAGAAGACAGATGCAGGTTCCTAGTTGGGGCAGAAGATGTCCCACACCGGATGGATGATTGCAGTCTGGTTTGTGTCGTTGGAGTCCATCAACAAGCCTTGGCACACGCAAAGCACGCGGTTAGCGGAACATGGCGCTGCCCGGGACCAGAAGGGACCTGGTGGCATTTACCCAGGAGGGGGAGACAGAGGGGGCTCTCAGCAACTCAGAAAGCCCTCAGAAGACAAGGCAGCATGCACAGGAGTCCCACGGCATGGGGATAAAGAAGGTGGAAATTGAGGCCCATGCAGCATAATGCAAAGGGATCCCACGCCGTCGGAGAACAACTCAGGAAGCTGTGCGTCGCAGGATGGAGTGCTGGGGGCATAAGCTGCACTGTGCATGAAGATCTTCATGGAAGGTTGCACACAAGCCTTGGCAACTGCAAATCACACAGTGCACAGGGGTACTGTCTTGTGTAGGGAGGAAAGCTCTTACCTCCACCAAAGTTGGACAGCTGGACCTTGAGACTGTCGGGGTCACTTCAGTCCACCACTCGTGTTGCTGGATCCATGCTTGTCATCTGGAGAGAGGACCCATGCCACCAGTCATTACTGCAGAGAGGTGCCTGCTGGAGCAGGGAAGTGACTCCGTCACTCCACTGGAGATTCCTTCGGTTCCTCTGGTGGAGGCTGAAGACAGGCAGTCCTCGGAGGATGCACAACCTGGAAACAGTTGCACTTTCTGGCAGAAGCTGAAGATACAATGTTGCAGAAGTCATCTTTGCTTCTTTGTTGCAGTTTGTAGAGTTTCTGGAGGGTTCAGCTGAGGTTCCGTCAGTAGAAGATGAAGTAAAGGATGCAGAGGATTCCTGCTGGAGTCTTGGAATCTGAATCTGAGGAAACACCCAGGAAAGAGACCCTAAATAGCCCTGAAAGGGGGATGGGCTAGCTACACAGGTAAGCACCTATCAGGGGGGGCCTCTGACGTCACCTGCTGGCACTGGCCACTCAGATGCTCCCAGAATGCCCCATCACCTTGGAATCCAAGATGGCAAAACCCAGGGACATTCTGGAGGAGCTTTGGGCACCACCCCTGGGGTGGTGATGGACAGGGGAGTGGTCACTCCCCTTTCCTTTGTCCAGATTTGCACCAGAGCAGGGACTGGGGGGCCCTGAACTGGTGTAGACTAGAAGATGCAAGAAGGGCACCATCTGCCCTTCAATGCATTTCCAGAGACTCTTGGAGGCTACCCCTTCCATGCCTGTTACACCTATTTCCAAAGGGAGAGGGTATAACACTTGTAGGAAAGTACCATCTTGCCTGGCATGTTACCCCCATTTTCACTGTATGTATGTTTGTTTTAGCCCTTGTGTCACTGGGATCCTGCCAGGCAGGACCCCAGTGTTCATAGTATGTGCCCTGTATGTGTTCCCTGTGTGGTGCCTAACTATATCACTGAGGCTCTGCTAACCAGAACCTCAGTGTTTATGCTCTCTCTGCTTTCTAAATTTGTCACTGCAGGCTAGTGACTAAATTTACCAATTCTCATTTGGCATACTGGTACACGCATATAATCCCCTTGCATATGGTACTTAGGTACCCAGGGTATTGAGGTTCCAGGAGATCCCTATGGGCTGCAGCATTTCTTTTGCCACCCATAGGGAGCTCAGACAATTCTGCCACTGCAGCCTGAGTGAAATAACGTCCACGTTATTTCACAGCCATTATTCACTGCACATAAGTAACTTATAAGTCACCTATATGTGTAACCCTCACTTGGTGAAGGTTGGGTGCCAAGTTACTTAGTGTGTGAGCACCCTGGCACTAGCCAAGGTGCCCCCACATCGTTCAGGGCAAATTCCCTGAACTTTGTGAGTGCGGGGACACCATTACACGCGTGCACTATACATAGGTCACTACCTATGTATAGCGTCACAATGGTAACTCCGAACATGGTCATGTAGCATGTCTAAGATCATGGAATTGCACCCCAATACCATTCTGGTATTGGGGTGACAATTCCATGATCCCCCGGGTCTCTAGCACAGAACCCGGGTGCTGCCATACTGCCTTTCCGGGGTTTCCACTGCAGCTGCTGCCAACCCCTCAGACAGGATTCAGCCCTCCCGGGGTCTGGGCAGCCCCAGCCCAGGAAGGCAGAACAAAGGATTTCCTCTGAGAGAGGGTGTTACACCCTCTCCCTTTGGAAATAGGTGTGAAGGGCTGGGGAGGAGTATCCTCCCCCAGCCTCTGGAAATGCTTTGATGGGCACAGATGGTGCCCATCTCTGCATAAGCCAGTCTACACCGGTTCAGGGATCCTCCAGCCCTGCTCTAGTGCGAAACTGGACAAAGGAAACTCCCCTGACCAGTACCTCCCAGGTGAGGTGCCCAGAGCTCCTCCAGTGTGTCCCAGACCTCTGCCATCTTGGATTCAGAGGTGTTGGGGGCACACTGGACTGCTCTGAGTGGCCAGTGCCAGCAGGTGACGTCACAGACCCCCTCTGATAGGCTCTTACCTCTCTTGGTAGCCAAACCTCCTTTCTTGGTAGCCAAACCTCATTTTCTGGCTATTTAGGGTCTCTCCTCTGGGGTGTTCTTCAGATAACGAATACAAGAGCTCACCAGACTTTCTCTGCACTTCCCTCTTCGACTTCTGCCAAGGATCGACCGCTGACTGCTCCAGGATGCCTGCAAAACCGCAACAAAGTAGCAAGACGACTACCAGCAACATTGTAGCGCCTCATCCTGCCGGCTTTCTCGGCTGTTTCCTGGTGGTGCATGCTCTGAGGGCTGTCTGCCTTCACCCTGCACTGGAAGTCAAGAAGAAATCTCCCGTGGGTCAACGGAATATTCCCCCTGCTAATGCAGGCACCAAAAGACTGCATCACCGATCCTCTGGGTCCTCTCTCATCCTGACGAGTGTGATCCCTGGAACACAGGAGCTAGATCCAAGAGGCCCTCACAGTCCAGTGATCCTTCAGTCCAAGTTTGGTGGAGGTAAGTCCTTGCTTCCCCACGCTAGACTGCAAACCTGTGTACTGCGTGATTTGCAGCTGCTCTGGCTTCTGTGCACTTCTCCAAGGATTCCTTTGTGCATAGCCTAGCCTGGGTCCCCAGCACTCCGTCCTTCAGTGCTCAACCCTCTGAGTTGGACTCCGACGTCGTGGGACCCTCCTTTGTGACTCTGAGTCAACTCTGGTTCACAAATCTTCTAAGTGCCTGCCCTGGTACTTCTGCGGGAGCTGCCTGCTTCTGTGGGGGCTCTCTGAGTTGCTAAGCGCCCCCTCTGTGTCCTCCTCCAAGGGGCGATACCCTAGTCCTTCCTGGTCTCCAGCAGCATCCAAAAACCTCTACTGCAACCCTTGCAGCTGGCAAGGCTTGTTTGTGGTATTTCTGCATGAAAACACTTCTGCAACCGCCAGCATGCAGTGGGACATCTTCCATCCAAAGGAGAAGTTCCTAGCTCTCTTCTTTGTTGCAGAATCCTAGGCTTCTTCCACCCGGAGGCAGCCTTCTTGCACCTTCATCCGGGGTTTCCTGGGCTCCGCCCCTCTGGACAATATCACAACTCTTGGCCTTGGTCCCCTTGCATTGCAGGTCCTCAGGTCCAGGAATCCGTCTTCAGTGCTTTGCTGGTGTTTGTGGTTCTTGCAGAATCCCCCTATCACGACTATTGTGTCCTTTTGGGGGAGTAGGGGTACTTTACTCCTACTTTTCAGGGTCTTGGGGGGGGTATCTTGGACACCCTGACTGTTTTCTTACAGTCCCAGCGACCCTCTACAAGCTCCCATAGGTCTGGGGTCCATTTGTGATTCGCATTCTACTTTTGGAGTATATGGTTTGTGTTGCCCCTAGACCTATGTTCACCTATTGCATCCTATTGTAATTCTACACTGTTTGCATTACTTTTCTTACTATTACTTACCTGTTTTGGGTTTGTGTACATATGACTTGTGTATATTACTTACCTTCTAACTGACGGTACTCACTGAGATACTTTTGGTATTTTGTCATAAAAATAAAGTACCTTTATTTTTAGTAACTCCGATTATTGTGTTTTCTTATGATATTGTGCTATATGATATAAGTGTTATAGTAGGAGCTTTGCGTGTCTCCTAGTTCAGCCTAAGCTGCTTTGCCATAGCTACCTTCTACCAGCCTAAGGTGCTAGAAACACCTCTATTCTACTAATAAGGGATAACTGGGCCTGGCACAGGGTGTAAGTACCACAAGGTACCCACTATAAGCCAGGCTAGCCTCCTACAACACCCCTCTCCCAAAAGAAATGCTTTGTTCTGCCTTCCTGGGCTTAAGCTGCTCAAGCAACCGGAGGGCAGAAACCTATCTTTCAGGTGGCAGCAGCAGGGGCTGCATGCAAAACCTCAGAAGGTCGAAATGGCAGTACTGGGGGTCCATTGTGGAGCCCCCAGAGTGCATGGGATTGTGCAACCAATACTGGAATCAATATTGGGGTACAATTCCCAGATGTTAGACACCATACATGGCCATATTCGGAGTTACCATTGTGAAACTGGACATAGGCATTGACCTATGCCCAGAGCATGGGTAAAATGGCAGCCCCGCACTCACGAAGTCCGGGAAAATGGTCCTGGACAATGTGCAGGCACCTCTGCTAGTGCAGGGGCGCCCTCACACACAGGTACTTTGCACCCAGCCTTCAGGGTCGGAAGGCCTGGTATATGGGTGACTTATAGGTGACCTGGTGCAGTGAAAATGGCTCTGAAAGGGTGCATGCACCATTTCACACAGGCTGCAAAGGCAGTCCCACGGAAGCCTTTGTATGGACTCCGTATGGGTGGCAAAATTAATGCTGCAGCCCATAGAGATCCCCTGGAACCCCAATGCCCTGGGTACCTAGGTACTGTATACTAGGGACTTATAAGGAGTGACCAGTGTGCCAATTTGGGGTGAAATGCTGGCTTACCAGTATGTAGTGACAAATTTGTGAACAGAGAGAGCATAAGCACTGGGGTCCTGGGTAGCAGGATCCCAGTAGCCACTGTCAAACACACTGACAAACAGGCCAACAATGGGGGTAACCATGCTAGAAAGAGGCTACTTTCTCACACTCTGCCTTTAAACTTAAGGGTTCACAACTGGCCAAGCCAATGCCAGCTGCTCTCTCTCAAGAAGCTTCACATGTTAACATTGTTTATATCTAAAAAGAAGGGAGTGTCAAAATGTACCACACACGAGCCTCTCATGAGATTTAAGAGACGCCTAGAATTAGACCTAAACAGTGTTATTTAGTCTGACTCTGAATATTGACAAAGTATTGTAGAGTGTGTCCCTGCATGTGTATATAATACTCACATGACAGCCAAGGGAAAATTGCGGTTTGTGCACTGATCTGCCACTGGAAATGGCACTCTGTATTTGCAAGACAGTGCAAATGTCAATGGAGGTTTGCACAGCTGTAGTTCAATGCATGCAGTCCAAAATTGTCAGTGAAAGTTGGACCCTGCGAAGTCCAGGCTTCAAGCGATCACTCAACAGTAACAAGAGGCTCTTTCTGTCTGATACACCCTAAACTGCAGAAGATCCTGTCCCTCAGTTTAGAACATTCACAAAAAACTACCAATCTCCTGAGAACACCAAAGATCTTGTTTTGACAACAAAAATCTGCTCATCTTGTTACATCTGTGTTTATCCTTTTTACAACCTGTTTAGCTGCATACTTTTAAAGAGACACATGTAAAGATTTTAATGAGTATGCAGTATAGAATAATTAACAATCTGTCTAACAATGTGTAATGCCCATTAGTTTTGTGACGTCAATCTGGGATGACGCGGCCCTGGAGAAGGTCTTAATGCTAGCCCCATATTATAGTGGTAGGAAGCAACGGTTACATCCATGCCGAGAGCTTACCAGAGGGGTTGAGTCTTCAGAGGAGGGCGGTGCGCTCACAGCACAGTCAACCAGCCGGGTACACAGCCGGGTAGTTATTTATGGAGCCACTAGTTCATTTACTTATTTATGCATTTTTATATAGCACGGACATTACCCAAAGGTGTCAGAGCACTTTACAATGCAGAGAAGTACCTTACATGAGATATTCAGAGTAAGATGATAGTAGGTGGGAATACGTATAGCAACTACGGCTACTCATCGTGAGAGTTGCGTAATAAATTACATATTCTACAGATTACATGGTTAGAAAAGTTAAATGAACAAGGGTTGCACAAATGCCTATTACATAATTACAGGGTCGAATTGGAAAGGTCGTTATGGCTCTCAAGAGTGTGATGTAAGAGTCTGGGTCACTCCATGAAATGTGTGTGCCTTGTGGGGAGCTTGGCCCCCTCCTCCACAAAACACATCTCTGAGGCATTTTCCTCTTTCTATGTGTGCTTCAGAATGCAGTCTGCCAAGAAAGGTGAAATAACGAGGACATATAAAGATATTTCTCCTTTTTACGCCTCACCTGGGGATGCGTAGCACCAGTAATGGTATATCTGGAAATGCGCCACAATCTGTGGGTGGATGCATGTTAACACCCACGCTCCACCCATGGAACGCCTCCTTGGGGCACAGTAATGCAACACAGTGATTTGTGCTGCGTTGCATCACTCTCGATTTACCAAGCCATGCAGGACCACGCAAGGTGGCCTTGCGTGGCTTGATAAATCAAACTAAGGGCCTGATTATGACATTGGCGGTCCCACTGTGAGACCACCATTGCCACGGAGAGGACGCCACTGCCATGCCGGTGGCATCCCCCCTTTCGAATTACAATGTTTATGCTGGGTTGACCAGTGGGAACATTGTATTATAACGTTCCCGCCCGGCGGGAACAGTGCTACAGTGTTGGTCTTGGCTCCCTTAAGGGGGCAGAGGACAATACCGCAGCACAACAGCACCCTCGGAATGCACACTGTCTGTGCGCATTCCGAGGGTGCTGGCAGAGACCCCCTGCACTGCGTATGCCATGGCCATCAGCAGTGCAGGGACCCCCCACTGTGGCCCCAGCACTGGCTTTCTGCCATGGCATGGTAACTGCCATGGAAAGGATGGAGGAAAGCTGAGTTGTGATCAGCACGGCAGTGCAGAGTTCAGCACCAGACTCACCGCTGTCTACCTATCAGGAACCACGTTCCTGGCGGTGATGTAGGTCTTTAGACACTCCTGCCAGCCAAAGCTGCAATGTGGCTGTGGAACCACCAGGAATGCGGTGGTCCCACCGCCACCATGAGAGTGGTAGTCCTGCCCGGCAACGTTTTAATGTGCCATTGGGACCAGCAGGAGTGCAGTCTGAAGACTGACACACTAATAATGAGGCCCTAGGTTTGTTGTTATTCACAAGCGCTCAAGGTAAACACTGGCGTGAGCCTCACAAAACCGCCATGGGGTTTACTACCGTGGAATTGTATACTGTTGTGGTGTATAGTTGCACAGTGGTAATGCGGGTACCTAGGTGTCCTTTTAGGGATCATATGTGGTAAGAATACTTTAAGGCACTCCCCAGGCATTCTACATGCATGAAATAACAGGAGATCAACTTAGTTTTCATTAGTTGATCTAAGAAATACTAACATATTCCACTCCTTACATCTTTGGCAAATGTTAAATTTTTTGCCTTTTTTTCTTTTCTTCTTCCTCTTTTTTGTTGTTTATTAGAATCATATTTTCAAATATATTATTCTTTACACGTTTTGAGACATCTTTTTCACTTCTTCAGGAAAAAGTAGGGAAAAAGTACACATAATTTAAATGGAACACTTTTTAATAAAATGCATTTTCAGAGTGTAGGGTATTTGCACTTTGAGAAAAAAAACATGCTTTTTTACAGTACACACGCTTAAAATGCATCACTGTATTTAATAATGTATGTTCATTCAATAAGAGTCCCTGATTGGTCACTTTCTCTTTCCTTAAAATCACGTTTTGCCTGATGTATTACCTTTTTCTGAGTTGTATTGTGAGCACAGTGAGGACTTCCAGTGCATTCGGTCATCTGCCATTGTGGATGTGTGTTTCCATTCTGTGTACTCCCTGAACATGTAGTTGTGTACACACGGTTCCTCAGTGTTAGTTCTCACTTCATGAGTACAAGAACATGGCTCTTCACCTCTCAATAATTCAAAGAGGTAGTGTGTGTCTAGAAACTTCAGCTATGGGCTAGCAAGTGTTACCCTGAGCTTTAGTGAGTAATGGGCTGTTTGCAAGTGTTCTGAAAATATATCCAATTCTTGTGGTGTTCCCTTCCATATCACCAAAATATCAACGAATATCTTTGTTTTTCTCATTTTTCCACTGTGGATGTTGGATCATCTGCTCCTGTTTCAAAAAATACTTGCGGCCCAAACCCACTGGTTGGCAGAAGCAGTGGACAGGGAGGGATGATCTGACTGGAGTCAGTTGGTATGAACTGTGTGGGCACAAGAGAGAGAGACACCCAGCTGCCAGCACCATCCAGTGGCAGACAGATGTGGGCAGCCCGTGCATCAGCCGTCTCAACCTCCCCTGTGAGTGTAAACATCTGATGCCACTCCAAAGATGGCTGCCACCACATCCCCTGCTTGTGCAAGAGCCACTGAAAAAGCCCCCAAAAATAAGATCAGGTCATGCCCCCCAAGCACCACTATCACAAATTCACCACTGCTTGTTTCTTTCTTCATAGGAGGATGCTGAAAGCATTCTTTCCTTCTCCATCCCAAATGCATACACTCAGGGTTTGAGCTCATTCATGCAGCTCCATGCCAGATACCTAGATGCATGGACCATCCCATGGAAGGTTTTGTCTTTACTTCTCTTCCTTTTAGGGAACAATAATAATAATGCCATTTATAAAGTGCATGGCTACTTCTAAACGAGGTGGCCCAGCGCCTGAAGCTAGTTACAGGAAAACAGATGCACATAAAACAGGATTCTTACAGGATCCAAACAACCAAGTTTTACATTTTTTTCTAATGATTGATTCGGAAGTGGATGACCGCAATTCTATTGGTAAGCAATTCCAGGCTTTCGGGCCAACTATCTAAAAGTACAGCCCCCAATTCTGTTTTTTTTAAGTCTTGGGACCATTGCCAGTTTAGCATCCATCGATCTCAGATTGCATGTCAGGGCATAAGAGGTGATCATTGCTTGCAAATAAGCCGGGCCTTGACTGGGCTGTGCCTTATAACAGTAACAGAGGGCCTTGAAGGTAATTTTCTGTTTCTTCGGAAGTCAATGCAATTTTTGCCAGGTGGAACTAATAGCCGCCCATCTCAAGAGACCGAGTACCATCCGAGCCGCTGCATTCTGCACACGCTGGCGCCTGTTCATTCGTGTTTGGGTAATGCCCAAATTAAGAACAGTACAATAGTCCAGGCGCAATATAACCAGAGCTTGAATGGCTATTTTCTGAGCAGCTTCTGGTAAAAGATGGAGGACTTTTTCAGAGCTCGTAACAGCCCGAAACACTTTCCTGCCAAAGTAGGGATTTGTGCATCAAAGGAGACGTTTTCGTCAAACCAAATGCCAAGATTCTTCACTTTAGACTTAGAGGAAGGCAAAGGGCCAAATGTATCTGGCCACCAGACACTGTGCCAAAGATTAAGATGCATGCCTAGTGCTAGAACATTGGCTTTCCTCTGTTTACTTTTAAACAACTTTGGGCCAGATGTATCATGGAGGCCTTTTGCGATTCAGAAATAGCGATTTTTAGGAAATCGCTATTTCCGACTCGCAAAGTGGCATCTATCACATTTGCGAATCGGTAATAGCGATTTCTTAAAAATCGCAAATGCTATTACCGAATCGCAAATTGCGATACTGGCCCCATTCGCAGCTATGGGCCTGTTGGCCCATATCTGCAATGTTTAAGCATTTCCAAAATTGCGATTTCTGAACCAGAAATCGCAATTTTGGAAATGCAAAACCCCAGGGTGCTGGGGGCTAAGGCCCCCTCTGCTGCACCCCAAAAGTTTTTGGGGGGACATGTAAGGTGCACACATGCCAAAAGGACATGTGTGCTTTACATGTACAATTTAAAAATGCATTTGAAATGCATTTTTTAATTTTGCACATGGTTCCCACCAGGTTGAACTGGCGATTCCTAAATGCCCAAATCGCACTTAGGAATGGCTTCATACATGTGCTAAGGAATCGCAAATAAGGAATCCTTATTTGCGATTTCTAATTTAGAGAGTCGCAATTTGCGACTGTCTAAACAGGGTCGCAATTCTAAGGAATCGCTATTTTAGCGATTCCTTAAAATTGCATTCAGAATGTATTTCATACATTCTGAAATGGCATTTTGCCTTCGCGAAAGGGCATTCGCACCGTTTGCGAATGCAAAATGCTTTCATACATCTGGCCTTATGTTCCATCCAAAAGCCAACATCTGACAAACACGCACGAAGAGCGGAAGCCATATGACCATTGCTACTAGACAGAGTAATGACAAGTTGTGTGTCATCGGCGTATGAGAAAACTGTGAAACCAAGTCACTCGAAGCCCTCAGCCAGAGGGCCGACAAACATTGAGAAGCGTTGAGCTCAACGAAGAGCCCTGGGATACTCCTTGTTGCAGGTAATGAATGGATGACTAGAAAGGCTTTTGAGTCACCGGGAAAGTAGGCTCCTGCAGAAAAGAAGTCAACCGCAACAGAGCAGGTCCACCTGAACTGAGCTCCACAGACGCTGATTAAGATACTGTGGGACACAGAGTCAAATGCGGCACTGAGATCGTTCATCAATGTGGTCGCCATGTTGCCCACGTCTATAATCTGTCTTGCGGATTCATCAGCAAGCAGCAGAGCTGACTCTGTGCTATAGGACGGGCGAAAGCCTGATTGAGTCCTGTGCAGGATCTTATTGTCTTCTAGGACTCAATCAGCTTCAAAGGGGACTGATGAGGAGCAAGGCAGAGGTCTAGCAAGGTCAGCACATCGTCACACTGTGGCAGGCACTGCTCATAGCATAACTTCCGGTCACAACTCCTCTTTCATTTCCTGCACCACAGAATGCTGCACCTACCAATGCAAGATAGAAAAAGACCCTTTGCATAATGTGGAGAGCCACTGCAATAAATCAACATTTCACCATCCATGCATTGCAATGGAAGAACTTAATTCATGGACTTAGCTCACTAGTACATTGTTAAAACTCTGCGTCAGGAGTGACATTGGCAATCAACCAATGCCTGATGAGTGTGAGCTGATCACTATGTGAATGACAAGCCTTTGGCTGAAGGGGCTGATGTTTTCTCTTCTCTCCTTCTAATGATGTCGGCTTTTGAGAACCATATAAAAATGCTTATAACCATATCTTAAAATGCAGTCAAGAAACCTTCATGCTTTTAATGGGACCCACTGTAGTAAGTTAAAAACAGTGCTGGGACTGAAAAGTGACAACACATTCCTTTGTGACACACGCATTCTGCTGTTGAAGCCGATCTCCCAAAAGGACTGCACCTTTTGTGGAATTGGTTAAAACTGGAAGTTGGCTCACTTGGACACCCGTTACACACTTGTCGAGAATCAGAAGTGAAATGGGAGGCCATGACTGCCAGCCGATATCTACAGCCAAAGGCCTGGGGTGTGAGGGCCCGTGAGGGAGAGGCAAATGGACTTTGGCGAGGGCAAGAAGGGTAAGAAGATCAGAAAGAGCCACCCACTGACCTGTCCTGTCTTTGGTGGCTCTTTCCTCTCTGTTGGGTGCTCCAAGGGGTTTGAGGTCTGTGCAAAAGCTGCCTTGAGGTTTCCTGTGGACAGTGTACGTCTCCAGCAGTTGTGACCCTAGCCTCCCACTCTCAGGTTGGTGCAAAAATATGCCATTCTCTCCAGACCTTCCTGCTGTAACTCCTGTAGGACTATGCAAGTTGCCTCTACATGAGGCCAGCCCAACACCTGCCACCAGAACCACCAAATGCTGTGCCATGCTCCCACTTGGAAGCTGAAGATTGGGAGGAGAAGCTCAAGGAACCTGACACCGCTCTTCTGGCCCAAGGACCTAGATGTCCCTTGCAAAGTTTAGTGCAAAATACAAGTGATGTGGCTTGCCCTCCTTCTAGTTTGACTACTCAGACTATGCTAAAATGAGCAAAAGCAAAAGTGAGGCACCCGCTACATGTTCCCAAATGATTTGACTCCAGACACTGATATGATTAGAATTATTTTTTACTCTAATTATTTGAGGATTTATTTTGGAGAACGATTATATCATGCATTTGACAACCCATAAGATACATATTATATTAGAGATCATTTTCTACAAACATTTACAATTTTAGACCAATATTTCATTGCAACATGCATTGTTACCAGCAGAAACCACTGGTATAATCAAATGTTTCAACCAACATGTGTTTCGTGACACTCTATTGCTTTTTCAAGGCTGTCATAGACCCTCTTAACTCGAATGGGCTACATCTAGGGATGACGAATATTCTTAACCTGGTTGCTTTCAATCTTATTGCTTAATGCTTGCTAACAACAAAAAGCTATTTTTCTTGTGCTTCAAAAATTCCAGCACTCAATCAAGGAATTCCTGCTGATAAAAGTAAATCAGAACCCGGACCATCATTCCATCTACTCCCTACACAAACAGGACGTCTCATACCCTTGACGAAGAAGATCAAGTGCATTATCACATTGTTATGCATGGCTGCCACGGGATGCTTCTGTCATTTTCACCACATTCTATATCTGATAACTCACTACTATGAGTAGCAACAGTTGATAACAAAACTCATTAACCACTGTTGCCGCCTTCCGGGCCAGGTGGATCGGTCTCCGAGAGCCCGTCAGTGCAACCCTGTGTGTCTGGTTTGACTGAAAGCAGGATGGGCGGGTGCGGGGGCAGGGATGGTGGTAGGGGTGGGACAAGGATGGCAGGTAAGGTGTTCTTTCCACATTCAGATCTGGGAGGTGAGGCCACGTTATGTATGGCTCCCCCATTACTGCTCCGCCGCTGCATAGCAGTTGAAATCAGGAGCCCCAGGATTTTGGGGGCCATACATACTTTGTTCTTGTTGTCTATTTGATGTCACTCAGAACCCCTCGGTGAAAAACATCCCTGTAATTCACAGTTATCCATCTATAATACTATATATTATTGCATGTAATACACCACAGTGAACTTGTGTATCACAGAGCCTTCGTTCCTAAATTACCTCAATAATTGGTAATCTGTATTATAACCTGAGCATCCATCTAAAAAGGGTACTTTTAGTTCCCAAAGATAATAAGAGGCACTGCACTGAAAGTCACTCAACCTATTTGGTTAACAGCTGTCTGACCCCTATCCAGTAGTGGTGATAATCAGATCAGGATATTAGGACTGGATGGACTTGGGCAATATTAAGTTGTCTTAAATTAAGGTAAATGACCCACGCTTGGTGAACACCTTTCTCCCAGAATGGACCTATAGGGTGTTAGTGCTTACATCCCTGGTCCCTCTGTGAGCGTGTGTGCCTGAGTTTTGTCAGTGTACATGGATGCAGTACTTCGTTTGTAATGAAATAAGCACCAGGGCCCTTCTCAGGAGATGACTGCAGTCTGCACCACCCATTGCCAATGTCAGCGCTACCAATGACAATTCAGACTTTTTGTACATTAAAAACGACTAACACCCATCGCTCAAGCTATTCTTTAATGCTTGGGGCGGCAGGTGTTAGTCATTTTTAATGCATATAGAATTAATGAACAACTGTTTTTGTCTGCATCACAAAATTAGGCAAACAGCGCCACCATGTGACTGGCTGCAATAAGTGCAGGTATTGACAATTCAGTGCTGGCGCCAAACACCGGAAACCACCAGCTCAAATTAAACACTGCATGGATGTCTTTTATGTGTGTTTTCTGTAAACACATTTGTGTCTGTGCATTTCATGCATGTCTGCTGGTCTGTGAGCTGACTGTTGGCATGAATAAATAGGCAATGATGTCATCAGCAGCGCCCGTGCTAAATCTGACTGTTCTGCATCAAGAAGAGCCTCGCACTGTGGCACAAAGGAGGCTCTGCACTGTCTAACATAAGATTAGGGCTGGAGTTATGCACCAGCACTGGGGTCACGCATGTAAGATATGTGCTTCAGAGTAAAGTACATGTCACATATAGGTATATCAGGAGACAGACTGCTTGGCCTCTTGCTTGAGCCTGCATTTATTTGGCTTTAGAATTTGAGGCAAAGCCAGATCACGGTATTTAAAATCTGGATTTACACCAAAACCTAAGGGTTTTTTGCTACCTCATTCCCAGACACACTACCTTACATACCTTAGCAGACATCTTCTCTCTGCATTGAAGCAAATAGTCCCTGCTGCCTCTGAGGACAGAGCACCTTATATTTGAAAGAGAAGGGCTTAATGGTGGAATAATACATATGTATGAGCAACTTCACAAAATGATTTTTCTCTCACCAATGGGTTAGGTGACCGTATGAAGAATGTGGGTGGTAATTCACAAAGCTGCTCTGCCCAGGTTTCTTGAGGGTTTGACAGAGAGCACACCAAGTGTGCATACTGTGCATTTTGGTTAACAATTGACAGGTTCCTATTGTGATCAGGATATTAAAAATGACTGGATTTAGAAAAGTATCATACTGTCTTGAATACAAATTAACGACCCACACATGGTGTGCATCCTTCTCCCAGAATGGACCTATTAGAAACTTGTGATTATATGCATGGTCTATATGTGAGCATAGGTGCCTCTGTTTTATCAATGTAAACGGATGCCTTCATGTGTATTGCTTGTGAGAGGGTGCATTTGTGTCTCTGTGTGTTTTATGCATATCTGTGGCCTCTGGTCAGATTCTGGTATGTCTCTTGATCTGAGTGCCAGTGTGTTGAATGGCCTGAGTGCAGGACACGTAGATCTCTTTTGATCTATGTAAGTGGGTGTCTGTGTATTGTCGGGATGTGGTGTGAGTGCCAATTCGTATGTTGGTTTTTGTGCATTAATGCTTGTTAGCTGTGTTAATTGCTCCCTGTATATCTTTTGGTCTGTAACTATATATGGCTTTAGGAATGTTAGTTTGTGTTCATATACACATACACAGCTGTTTGCCTGGGTAAATAATTGCCTGCATATTGGTGGGCTAGTGTGTCTGCCTTGCTGTGTTCATGGATAAATATTTGCTTGTTAGTCTGTGTATATTGGTGCCTGTATATCTGTTTGTCTGTGACTATAAATGTCTTTAGGAATGTTGGTTTATGTGCATGTACTCTGCACAGAGCCAACAAAGCAACACTTAGGGGGTCATCATGACCCTGGCAATCACTAGACTGCCAGGGTCACGGTTGCGGTTGGACTACCACCATAGTGGCGGTCCGGCTGCGACATTATGACCGTGGAGGAGCTGCCGCAGTCAAATCACAGACACTGCCAGGCTGCCACCAGCCTGCAGCCTGGCAGTCCTGGCAGTTGTAATCTGCAAGCAGCACTGCCCTCAGGATTACGAGTCCCCATCTGCCAGTCTGTCCATGGCGGTAGACACCGCAATGGAAAGGCTGGTGGAATGAGGGACCCCTGGGGGCCCCTGCACTGCCCATGCACTTGGCATGGGCAGTGCAGGGGCCCCCATGCACAGCCCCATTGCGCAGTCCACTTGCCTGAATTACGAGCAGTGGAATGCGCAGCGGCTGCTGCTTCACCCGCTGCACCGCCACATTGCCGCCAGCTCCATTAGGAGCCGGCTGCAATGTTACGGCCCTGTTCCCCGCTGGGCCGGTGGGTGGAAACAGCCGGCCCAGCGGGGAAGTCATAATAGGGCCGGCGGGGTCAGGCCGCACAGGCGGCCTGATGGCAAGATGGCATTGACGGGCGGAGGAAAATAAGGGCCCTACTGTCTTTTCACTGCCTTTTAAGTCTTGCCTGCATTCTCCCCTGTGAGGGTTATTGTTTACAATAAAAGGCTTGTTGCTTACCATTCATTGGCTTCATTATCACTCTTATTTGTTAACTCCTAATTGGCCAGTGTGTGCGAGGTGGCACTTCCTTTTCTTTTCGTGGAGCATGGACTAAGCAAAGACTGATTCAACTTAAATGGTGTCCGTCCCTTGATTGTGCTGTGATTGAGGTATGCATTTCAGAATACTACCTCTGTTTCCAGTTCTCATGCATTCTCTTCTCATTCTGTTTTCAAACACATTTTTGGACATTTGTTTGCCTACGCCTGCATTTTTTGGCTTACTTGTACAACTAAAATAAAATTACATTTTACATGGGTTGGATTAAGCTGTTACAATGTATAAATGCCACACTAACAACACATTTACACCCTCATGATGCTTGCAGCCGCATGACTTTTTTCATTGCCTTTCAGCCATTCATCCCCTTTATGCCTCACATGTTTGCGTTGCTTTTACGTTGATTCCTTGTTTAAGTTATTATACCCACAACTGTACTAGTCTACACCACTCAGCTCTATGCTACTCTGCTCTGCGCCATTCCATTCTAGATAGAGTGAGTGGCATAGAGCGGAGTGGCACGCCACTCCTCTTTGTGCCACTTACTCTATTCCACTTCACTCTATGCCATGCCACTCTATGCCATTCCACAGCTCTACATCACTATATGCCAATCCACTACTACACCACTCCACTCTCTGCAACTCCAATCTGCTTTACGCCACTCTATGCCTCTCCACTCCACTCTATGCTGCTCCACTGCAATCTACACCACTCTATGACACTCAACTCTACCCCACTCAAATTCTTGCCACTCCACTCAATGCCACTCTACGCCACACTACTCTATAATACTCCACTCTATGCCCCTCAATGCCATGCCACTCCACACCACTCTACTTCACTCCACTCTATGCCATTCCACTCTATGCCACTCTATTAAATGGCATTCCACTCTATGCTACTCCCAATATGCCACCCCAAGCCATTCTATGCCACTCCACTCCAAGCTATGTCACTCTACTCTCTACCACTCTACTTTATGGCCCTTCATTCTACCCCACTCCACTCCTCTCTGTGCTACTCTACACCACTCCACACAATGCCACTCTATGCCACTTTGCACCACTCCCCTCACACAATGCAACTCTATGCCACTTTGTGTCACTCCATTCTACTCTACGCCACTTCATTCTACTCTGCTCCATTCTATGCTGTCCAATCTATGCCACTCTACGCCACGCCAGCCCACTTTACACCATTCCAAACCACTCCACTCCACTCTACTCTGTCATTCTACTTTGCTCCACTCTATGCCAGTCTAAACTACTCCACTCTATGCCAATCCACTCTACTCTACTTCATTCTACTCTATGCCATTCTACTCTATGCCACTCCACTCTATGCCACTTTAATCCACTCCACCCTACTCTATGTCACTCCGTGCCACACTACACCACTCTATGCCACTCCACTCCATGCCACTCCACTCCACTTCATGACACTCCTTTTCACTATAAGCCACTCTGCTCTACACTACTTCAGGACACACTACACCACTCCTCTCTATGCCACTCAGCGCCACTCCACTCTACGACACCATATGCCACCGTCCGCCACCTCATGCAACTCCAATCAATGCCACTCCATTCTACGCTACTCAACTTTACACCTCACCATTGTATGCCACGCTAATCAATGCCACTCCACTCTACACCACTCCACTCTATGCCACAACACTCCACGCCACTGTACACCATTCTACTGCACATCACTCTATGCCACTCCACTCTAAGCACTCCACTCTACGCCACTCTACTCCACACCTTTCCAGTCTGTGCCCCTCTATGCTACTCTACTCTACGCCACTCTACACAGCTTCACTCTACTCCAGGCCACTCTACTTTGCGCTAATCTACTCTTCACCACTCCACTATATGCTACTTTATGAAACTCTACTCCACGCCATTCCACTCTATACCTCTCTCCTCTATGCCACTCTCCTCTACGCCACTCTACTCCATGCCACTCTACTCTATGCCACGCTCCTCTACACCACTCTACTCTACGCCATTCTATTCTATGCCACTCTCCTCTATGTCACTCTACTCTACGCCACTCTACTCTACACCACTTTACTCTACTCCACTGTACACCAAGCCACTAACTTTTAGTGATGCTTTACAGCCAAAAGCTCTTGCATAGGCGAGACCTAATGTATTTGCCAATGCTTTTTCAGTGTGTCCCTTGCTGCTTCCTTCTCCTATTGCCACGGACCCTTATCACAGTAAGACCTTTTCTGCTTCTCCCTTTGTCCTTTATTTAACCTGTCCTGTCCCCTGTTTGTTTTTGTCTCTAACTTGTTGCCAGTGTTTGTTTGCCCAAACATACATTCATTAGAGGGAGTCTAGGTTTATTTAAGCTTTGTGTAACTTGTTCCAGATAGATAACGAAGCTGGTTCTCTATCAGCTTCATTATGAAATGTTGATTATGTTGTCAGGCATAAAGAACTTGTAGAAACGGCTTTGCTACCCGCACCCTGTGGTTTAGGATACTCACTGAATATGTTGCTACAGCGCATGCTCAAAATAAGTTTAACTATAAAGGCAAGTTTTGTTTTTGTTACTACCCATGCTGCCCCCCACCCCTGCTCGCCACGACAGGCAGCTGTGTCCAATGGGAACTGGTGAAGGCCAGGGCGTGGCCTGCTCCCCTGTGAGAACATTAAAAGGACCAGAGAGAGCAGCCTAGGCCCAGAGCTGTGGCAAAGACCATCTTGAAAAAAGAGCACAGGGACTGATTCACAAAGAAAGCGGTGAATCTACAGCCATTGGGATTGATTCACTGAAGTATTTATGAGTTTAGGAAGAATTAGTTTTGTAATACTCTTTACATGCTCTCAGGTGTCTTTGTGATTACGCGTAAAACGTCCAGCTCTTTGATGAATAAAATGTGTAAAGAGGGCAGAGTCCTTTCAGTTTGTACTAACTGTGTAAGAACATTGCCATGTTATTCTCATTGTGGATGTGTTGGGTTACTTCACAGAAGCATGCAGAGAAGATAAAAGAGTAACACAGGAGCACTCACCTATGTGCTGTTACATTCCTTGGTGAACGGCCCCACAGGGTTTTCCCTACACCCAAATGTAGGTTTACTACTTTCTGGAATTCACTAAAATGCTCAGAAATCCGTACAGAAGGCTGTGCAAGGTGCCAGGCTTTCATAAGGACTTCTTAGAACACATGTGATTTAACAATCAGGATCCCATTCCAGGTGCGCAGAGGTCTTAGGATTCCTAAGAGCTCGTGTGATTTTACAATCAGGATCCCATTCCAGCTGTGTGGAGTGCTCATGATTCCTAAGAACTCACATGATTTTTCAATAAGGATCCCATTCCAACTGTGTGGAGAGCTCATGATTCCTAGGAACTCACATGATTTTTCAACCAGGATCCCATTTCAGCTGTATGGAGAGCTCATGATTCCTAAGAACTCACATGAGTTTCCAATCAGGATCCCATTCCAGCTGTGTGGAGAGCTCATGATTCCTAAGAACTCACATGATTTTTCAATCAGGATCCCATTCCAGCTGTGTGGATTGCTCATGATTCCTAAGAACTCACATGAGTTTCCAATCAGGATCTCATTCCAGCTGTGTGGAGTGCTCATGATTCCTGAGAACTGATATGATTTTTCAATCAGGATCCCATTCCAGCTGTGCGGAGTTCTCAGGATTCCTAAGAACTCATATGGTTGTTCAATAAGAATCCCATTCCAACTGCGTAGATTCCTCAGGATTCCTAAGAAAGCATATGATTTTTCTATCAGGATCCCATTCCAGCTCTGGGAGTGTCTTATTTACTTTCCCACCCTCGAAAGGGATTTACACCAGCACTGTGCTGGAGTAAAATTGAAAGATTTCCAGTCAGGAAAGGGGATGTGAGGATTTTGTGAATTCCCTTAAAAGTAGTTCTCTGAGGACATACCCAAATTTCCAAGGCTAAGCACACCTTGGGATGCCTCGGAGCGCCCGTATTCCCACAGCTTGAGAGAGGTTTACACGTGGATAGAATTCCTCACTTGTAGCGGAGACCTCCATCAATGGTCTTAAGCCTGCCAGGCAAGCGTTAGTTAGATACATTTCAGAAATTATCTTTTTAGATCGGCCAGACTTTATTGAGAAACAAATTTACTAAGGCAGAGGCACATTATTTTTTTGTTTTAGATACGCAGAAAACTGGACATTGTCAGTGTCTACAACAGTAGGTATCAGACCCTAAAAGCTTCATATTGCACCATCTTTTAACTTCTCCTTGCCATGCCCAGGTTTTGGCTTCTAGCTGTAACAAACCGCATTACACCGATAGGCCCTAGAGTAACTCTTGAACGTGATTGGCGAACAGCGGTGAGGAGCCGGATTTTGGATGACGGAATTACGCCTACAGAGTCTCTTCCATTAGATTGTGGAATTATTCCCAGCTTTTGCCTGAGGTCGCCAAAGTGGGCGTGCACTTGAGGATATTTGCATACCCGCCCCCAGGACATGCTGGGGGAATGAAAGCAGCATTGGCTATCAAGGAGAAAGCTTATTTTCTACTGGGGAAACAGCCTTTACAACACTGTCAACCACAAAACCTTCATCATGCAGTGCCTTTACCACACAATGCTTTTACCACGCAGGACTTTACCTGGCATATGCCTTTGCCTCACATACCTTTACAAGGTTAGTGTGTGTGTGTGTGTATACAATTCAGAGCTTAGGGGTGGGTAAGGGTATAAGGTGCTATGGGTATTTTTAGTGTATTGGGTGGTTAAGGGTATAGGATAGTGTGGGTGTCTTTAGGGTTTGGAGCTAACTAGGGGTATAGGGTGGGTAGCCTACTCTTAGAGGGTATTGTTGAAAATAGGTTGGCGCTGGTGCTTTTCCTTTGTTTCAAATAGTAGTCCAACATGTCTGCTTTCGTTGTGTAAGGATTGGCCAGTTTGTTAGTAATTTGTTGATTCATGGGATGAGTTCCTTCTGTGCAATTAGTTTATAAAATAAGGAAACTTAGTGAGAATTTTATAAAATTCTTTATTTGCACATTTATCATTTTGAATTCTGTCTGAATAGTACCTTTTTAGCTTTTTTGATTGTTGATTTGTATATTCTGTTAAGTTTGTGTAGGTGAGGTTTGTCTTGATTACTATTTGTTTTGAGCCAGGTGCATGGCAGCTATGAAATTTGTTGTTTTATGTGTTGTTTTTAATTCAGCATTCCTCCAAGGTGCTTGTTTGTTTTCTTTTGTCCTGTTTTATTGTTCTAAGTGGTATTAGGGTATCAAACGCTTCCTTGAGCCACTCATAAAGTTTTTCAATTTAATTTATTTAATCTAGATCTGTGTTGGAAGTTAGTTGTGTTTCTAAGTATTTAAAACGGAGTTTGTTCCACAGTCGATAGGTGGATGCATGTAAGGTGGCCTTAGGTAGGTTGATATGTGGTGTTTTGTGTTGGAAAGCTACCAGGTGGTGGTCTGACCATGTGAAAGGAGTGATCCTTTGAAATGTAACTAGTTCTGGATTTGCAAAAATGACATCTAGGATGGGTCCAGGGATGTGTGTGGATTTGTGTACACTCTGATGTTGCTCAGTGTGTCTAGGCCACTGATGTTAGTTCCTAGATGAGGCATATTGGGTTTGTCAAACCATATGTTTATGTCCCCAAGAATGCATAGGTTGGAGTGTAGTGTCATAAGGTTTGAAACGGTGTCTAGAAAAGTGCCTGGGAATGTTGGATTGCTAAATGCTGCTCTGTAAAGAAGGCGAAGGTTAAACAAAGAAGTTTTTGTAGGGTTACATCTGGTCCTGATGGCCTCACAATCTTGGATGGAGATGTCATCAGCGTTGGTGAGATTTATTGTTTCCTTGAATATAACAGCTAGTCCACCTCCTCTTTTACCGATGTGATTTTGTGTGACAGTTTGATAACCTGGACGAGCGGCTTCTTGCACCATAGCACATTTCAAGCACATCATGCACATCATGCCCATTTCCTGTATCTGTCTCTCACATGCTTCCTGTCTCTTATGCTCCTCTTGCCTCATATACATCTCCAGTCCCTGTCTCTCATATGTCTCGTGTATCTCACACGTCTGTCTCTCGCATTGTGTCTCTCACATGTATCTGTATTTCGCTCTCCTCTTGCTTCTCATAGACCACCTGTCTCAAGAACATCTCCTGTTTCATCTCTCAAATGTCCTGTGTCTCTCACACATCAGTCTCTCTCATGTATATGGTATCTCACAATACACAAGCCTCTTGTCTCACACACACCTCCTGCCTCACAAACATCTGCTGTCTCTGCTTCACACACACCTCCTGTTCACACTCTCTTACAAGGCTGACACCAGAATTTTCAGAGCTGCAATCAAATGAATATGTTGACCTAAGGGCAATCACTTTCCATACCAATAATGCTATGTTTGTAGCCCTTTTATTGCAACCTGGCGCCCTCTTGTGGCCATTAGTGGCAGCATAGAAACAAAGGGATGAAAGAAATGTTTGAATTTATCTCGGCTGCTAGTAATCACTCAGGTCGCTTCACAATCCATTGTTATTTTGCACACCATGCCAACTCAGTTTGGACCCAGCCATATGAAAATCAGTCTTCACCCTGCTCCAATGGAGCAGTCGAACCTGAAGTGCCAAGACAGGTCCTATCTGAACAGGAACACAAGCAACCCTGGACCGGTTTTGCATTGATAAGAGCTCATCAGACAGATATATCTTGGTTTTAGTGGTACAGTGTGCACAGGACCCATGTCTGTGTATACACTTAGGGCAACACAATCAGGCACCGGGTGCTGACCTAGATTGGGGGGCGGTGACCTCAGGGGGGCACTGTGCTTAGCAATGACTTATGAAACTTGCAATTTAAAAGCACCTGCTAAAAAAGTCCTTGTGCCTGCAGCCTTCAGGAAGCAATTAAAATGTCAAGATAACTCTTGTGAATAATGTTCCTGTTAGGGAGAGAGATGGGAGTTTTGTCTAGTGGCAGCTTTGACTCGCCATAAAGTAGCTCAGAGAGTTAATGTGCCTGCTGCAAAGAACAGAACTGTATTTTATGTGGATAGCTGAGTGGATTAGTAAAGCCAGCCTTTACAGGCGCTTTAAAATAATTGAATCCATGTGAAAGGGGGGCTATAGAGAGATAAGGGACAAATTTGCCGGGTGGTATTTAATGAATCTGAGGAGGTGGTCATGGGGTGGGGGAGGCAGGTGGCAAAAAAGACTGTCGCACAGGGTGCCATCAGCGCTAAAGCCAGCCCTGAACACAATGAAGTATACAAAAAAGTGATGGATGGAATGCTTGAATTAATCTCAGCCACTGATAATTACCCAGGGCCGCATCGCAGTCGATCAATGTTGTGCACACCATCAATCAATCAATCAGGGATTTGTAAAGCGTACTACTCACCCGTGAGGGCCTCCAGGCGCTGAGGAGGGGATGGGGGAGGTGGTGGACGTACTGCTACTGCCCGAACAGCCAGGTCTGCCACTTCAGGGGGGACACAGCCATATGTAAATAAATCTTGACCCTCCTCCAATGGGAACAGTCCCCCCGGAACTGACAGCTGGTTCAGGGAGGACCTGGCCATGCATGTCTGTTAGCCTGTGGAAACTGGTGCCTGTCCATCTGTTGGCCTGTGACCGTATACATCTTTAAGATTGTGTGAATGTACTATCTGTGCCAGAACTTCACAAAGCCAACAGAAGTGTCACCTACCTGGTCTTCGCAATGATTTTTGGCTGTATCCCTTGCTGCCCATTGCAATGGGTACTTACCACAGTCAGATCTTTGCTTCAACCTTGTAACTGTCCTTCTGTATTCAGCCTGTCCTTTTCCTGTTTGTTTTTGTCTTTAACTTGTTGCCAATTCTTTGTTTGTCCAATCATACATTCATTAGAGGGAATCTACATTTATTTAAGCTTTGTGTAACTTGTTCCAGATAGATGACAAAGTTGGCTTTGTAATGGGTTCATCATTATGCAATGCTGATTTATGTTGGCATGATGTTAATCAGACGTGCAGAACTTGTAGAAACAGCTTTGAGACCTGCACACTATGATTTAAAGGTACTCACACAATGTGTTGTTTCTGTGCATGCCCCAACTGAGGATTAGTAGAAAGATGTGTTTCATTTTGGTTACCACAGCACCCCTAAATCCTTGCTTATTCATTTCAAACATGCCCTATAGCCCGAAGCCCTGCTTGTGATGACTGGTACATATGGCTTCTCCTTCCTCGCGCCTCAAACAACACATAGGAAGGTCAAAATTACTATTCTAACTCCAGGCCTATGATATTTGGAGAAAGAGCAACGTTCCCCAAGATATTCCAGGAGGTTTATTTAGTATTCCAGCTCCAATCGTGGAAAAATTTGGGGAACGTTAGATATTTCCCAAGTGTTTTTAGGAACGGTTGAAAAGTAGTAATTTTGAATGGCAGAAAGAGCAGCCCTGAGGGCGCAGCTCAGGGTAAGAACAAAGATTACCTCCAACGATGGCCAAGATTCGCAGTCCTTCACGCAAGGTAGTGCTGCGTGAAAATTGCACCGCTGCGTCGGGCGGAGGATTGAAAATAGCACAGCGTCATACTCCGCTAATTACGTCATCAGCGGCAGTTGTGCTAACTCTGGCGGTTCTGCATCACGCAGAGCCTCGGGCTGTGGCACAAAGGAGACCTTGCCCTATGTAACGTAGAATTTAGGACCACCGCATTGTAGGATGTGCGCTTCACGGTAAAGAACATGGTACATGTATGTACATCAGGAGACAGAACGCTTGACCCCTTGCTTGGGCCTACATTTCTTTGGCGAAAATCCAGACCACACTAGGTAATAAATCTGGCTTTGCACTAAACCCTAAGGTTTTTGTACTACCCACCCCAGTGGCACTCACTTGCGGGCCAGAGGTACAAATGGGTTTGACTGCAGAATGAGGTTCAGCTTTGAGCACAAAGTTGGTCTTGCATGTGAAAATTGATTCACTGCTGTTCGTGGTGCTATGCGACGCCTCGCGACACCTTAGCAGCACGAGAGTTAACACAAACCCTTAGTAAATCTGTCCCGATGTGGTCTCATTTTTTTAGATCTTCTCTGTACCTCTCTTTTTCTGTAAATTGACTCTTGTGGGCTTGTTCTAGTTGCCTGGTAGGCCATTCTGGCTCAGTGACCCTAAACACACGCGGTCAGGTCACAAAACAGTTGTGTCTGCTGCTATTTCAGGTCTTTGATGGTAAGTTGAGACAGTGTTGGTGCAAACACATTTTACCAGCATTTTAGGAGAGCAGGTTTCTGGAGGTGGCAATGTGTGTCAAGCATGTTTGTGAATATTTGTTGTGTAGCATTGTATTGTGGTGGGGATGTGTTCTGTGGTTTGTGCTAGCATGCTTTAAGCTGCATTAATGCAATCTTAGACTGTTGTGTTGTGCGGTGGTTGTTGAGTTGCACACTGTTTTAGGGTGCCCTGGTATGCTTTATGTTCTTGTGGTGCATCTTGGAGGTTTCTGTCTTGTGTTTTTGCTCTAGATACCCAACGAATGCTGATAAATTACCAGCCAAATGCAGTATGTGCCTTTAAAGTTCCTGTGTCAAGCAAGCATTTACCACTCTAAAGGGTGGCACAATAGCAGTGCTTCAGGTCTTCAACTGTTTGAGACACCACCAGTGGGCCCACACCTGCCAGAGACCACCTCAGTGTTTACCTGTGTCCCAAGGCCCAGGCCCTCTCCCCATGTGTGTTCTGGTGCCAGCCCTGCCCTCCCCTGCCCACCATATCAGACCACACCCAAACACTTATTTTGTTGTTTATTTCATATAGAATTCGTGAGCTCTGTATTTCATTTACATTGTTTTGGCTTTTATCTATTAGTGACAGGTACAATCTGGGTTTGTTTTCAAAGGCTCATTTGCATATAGCCTGATTCAGTGATCCTTGTAGCCCGAAGCTTGCCAATAACTGATTTTGTTAGGCAAAATAAGATATCGATTGGATTGATGCACACACAAAAAGTGGAGAAATGAACACATGGAAACTGTTGAACTAGTGTCCTGCTAAAGTGGAATGAAAAGAAAGAACTGCTAATTTTCCAAAACTTTTTAAGAGACTCTATAAAAACGTTCACATTGGCCCCAGTTATGCAGGTGATTTTCTAATTTTCACCACCACAACTTGCATAAATAATAGATGCACTCAATTCAGAGCACAACATATGAACACGGAAATATTTGGTCCGCAGCCTCCACATTTGTGAAACATTGAGGTGCTATTTTACTGCCCCCAGAATGGTCTTTAATTCTTCCACTTCCTGTGATTAAACGAACACGTTTTTACCCAAAGTCGGACATCTGAAATCAGCTCGAACATCGGTCAGAATCTGAACTTTGTTATACATCTACCACCAGTCTCTCTCCCATCCCTCTCATGACCTTTCACTTCCCCTCAATCTCGCTTTCTAACCTCCTCTCCACCTCTCTCTCCTTCTTCTTCAGCCACCTCTCTCTTCGCACCCTTCCCTCCACCCCTCTCTCTTTCTTCTTCAGCCACCTCTCTATACACTCCCTCCTCTCCACCTCTCTCTCCTTCCCCTTCAGCCACCTCTTTCTTCACTCCCTTCTCTCTTTCCTCTACTTTAGCACTCACTCCCTCCCCTCTCTTTTCCACCCCCCTCTCTCTGCCCTCCTCTTTATCAGTCTTTCCTTGTCCTTTCTCCTTGCCTCTTCCTCTCTGCCCTCCCTTGTCTCTATCTTTCTCTTCCACCCCCCGCCTACTCTATCATTCTCTCGCTTCGGACCACTTTTTACAGACCCCGCTTCCCCCCTCTGCTTCTCTCTCTCTTCCACCCCTCCAGCTCTTTCCATCTCTCCTTTCCCCACTCCCTTTTTCACTTCCCTACTCTCTCTTCCTCCTCCAAGGTATTTTCTTCGTTTTCTTTCCTTCGTTCCGTTTCTTCTCCTCCGTTGCTTCTTCATCCATCCCCCTCTCTCCTCCTCCGTTCCCTCCTTTAATTCTCTCCCTCTCTTCCCTCCTCGGTCTCTTTACCTACAGCATCTTCCTATGCCGGCTCTCTTTCCTCCATCTGTTTCTCTTTCTTCTCTTCTGGCGCCTCTTTCATCCTCCTCTTCCTCACCCCTTCCACCCTCCTCTTCCTCACCCTCCTATCACTAGTACACACCTACACCTCGGTTTATTTCTTCCCCTTTCCCTTACTTCATCTCCCTTTTACCTCCAGCTTCTCCCCTCCCTGCTTCCCTTTTTCTCTCTCTCCTCACACCTCCTCCTTCTCTCCATCACACGTCTACATACCCCCTCCCCAGGGAGCACACAGCGCCTTCTAACCCCACAATGACACAACCCTCCATGACCTCTACGTGTGCCCCTTACCTGCAGCCGCGGCGGGTGATGTGCCAGGAGGCTGAGATGTGCCCAGGATCAAAGCCCAGCCCCAGTGGGCGCCGTGATCGCGCCAACTGCGCAGGGAGCGCCTCCGCGGTCACCTCCCAGGACAACGCCAAATTCAGCCTGCACCTTAGCGCCTCGGCGGACTCTTTGGCCTCTAGGCGCTCACCTCCAAGGACAACACCAAACTCCCGAATGTCAATCTCTGCATCATTCCCTTCCACAGAGCGGGTTTCCACACTGCACCTTAGAGCCTCGGTGGGCCCTCTAGCCTCTAGGCGCTCAGTTCCAGAGACAGTGCCGAACTTGCGGACCCCGGCTGTGTCCTTCCCTCCCACGCAGAGGGGGGCGTCAGCTCTGCACCTGCTGCTCCTTGAGGGGTGCCCCAGGCTGTTCCAGCTTCCTACCCCAGACCCTCGGGAAGGTTGGTCTCTTCTCGATATCTCCCCAGCCCCCACCGCCCCCAGGGAGGCTGAAATCCGGTCCGGAGTCTGGAGCCAAGCGGGCAGAGAGAAGGAGAGAGAGGGGGAGGGCAGCAGGGGAGGAGGAGGGAGGGAGCTGGAGAGAGAGAGGGCTAATGAATCTGATAAAAGATTAACCTGGGCACATTATTTTCAACACCAGCAGTGCCCCTGGTCTTTCACTGCAGCATCACCCCTCGCTCCTCTCACCCCCTCTCTCCCTCCAGCCTCCTAGTCCGCCCTCCGTTTCCCTGGGTACACTCCGCACCCCACTGTACCCCAATCCTTCAACACAACACCCCCTTTCTCCTCCTTTCGAGTCCCTTTATTGCTTTCCCTCACTTCCCAGCTTTCTCCCTCTCCCCAGCCCTTCTCTCCCCCTCACTATTTTGTCTGTCTTCCAAGGTGCCCTTTCCTCTCCCTGTCCATTCCCTCGCCTTCCCCCCGTTGTATGATCCCTCTCCTCCGACCGTCGCTCCCCTGACCTTGCTGTGCCTTGTGCCTTCTCTGCCCCCCTCTCAGCCCCATCTCACCTCTCCTGTTCTCTTCCTTAATAACCCTGTCTCTTCTTGCCCTCCCTCCCTCACTCCCTCTTTCCTCTTGTTTCTATGCATTGATGCCCTCACTCCCTCTTTTCTCTTGTTTCTATACATTGATGCCCTCTCTTTCCTTGTACGTCCTATACAAGCAGCTGTGTCTCTCTCTCCGTCTCCCTGTTTCTGTCTTCCATATCAGGGTGCTCTGACCTATGGGCTTTAGCACTGGTGGCGCCCTGCGCGACAGTCTTTTTTGGTGCCCCCCCCTCCCACACACATGACCTCCTCCTCGAATTACAACCCTACCACTAGACAAAATTGCCCCTCATCTCTCCATAGCTCCTCTCTCACATACATATCATTTGTTTTAAAGCGCTTGTAAAGGCTGACTCTACTAATCCACCCACCAATCCACATAAAATCCAGATCTGTTCTTTGCAGCCGGCACATTAACCCACTGCGCTACAATATGGCCTCAAAACTGCCACTAGACAAAATTCTGATCTCTCTCTCTAGCAGGAACATTAATCACAAGAGTTATCTTGACATTTTTATTGCTGCCTGAAAACTGGATGCAGAAGGAACTCTGCTTCAGTTGCTTTTAAATCATATTATTGGTCAGCAGGCGTGCCCCTCCAGCTCTGCGCCCAGTGCGGCCGCACCAGTCGCATCGCCCTAAAGCCGGCCACGTCTACCTACCTCTGTTTCCAGTGACAACCTCCAGCATTTCCAAGAGGTGTAGCACCGAGGCTGGGCTAGCCAGCGCCTTGTGGACCCCCAGAGACCGCCACCCGTGTGCCTGTCTAGAGCAGAGCTAGGCTGCGGATGCTCCATATAACTATGACTAGGGAGTGTGGCAAACCAAGCCGCGGGTCTCAGAGTGACAGCCGCAAGACCTCCAGGATGGGGATATGGAACATTCCCATAGAGAATCGTGCCAGAACTCTCATATTCACTCACTCATGCACCCACGCGTTCCTCTCTGTGAGTTAGGCACTCGCTCAAGAGATCTGTCTGTAACCTACATGCCACTCATGTGCATGTTCTGGGTGCGCACTGGTCTGTCCTGCTGAAACTGTTGTGTGGGAAATGATTGAAGACTGTACCTGCTGCTTTCTGTGAGAGGGAAGCTTGCGCTGCTGCTGTCTAAGCCGGACCTGCCCTGTGATGGTTAAAATAGGAGATCTAAAAAGTTGACTAGATTCTCTCATTGATGTCAGTTAAACAAACTCACGGGGTAGCAGACTCATGATAAGAAGTGTGTGCGAGCATGTGTGTGAAGGGTCTTGTATAGTGCAAACCTATCTAGGAAGCAATGGAGGCTGAACAAAGCAAGAGGCCAAGGAACAATACAATGGTTTACAAGAGGCGAGCTACTGCAAGCTCTAATTTGTTGGGGTATAGTGCTCCTGGAATAGGTAGATACTCTTACTTTTTGAATCGCAGGTGGTTTGGAGGGGCTTTGACGTCAATGGGGATAATGCTACAGATCCTGGCACCTAGATGGAGATACCCTGTCCTGACTCCAAGTGTAACGTAGTCCGACAGGCATGGTTAGTTCCTTGGCCAGGTATGTTAGGACATTATTTCCCAAAACCTTGTAGCTGATGCCGCTGGTCTTAAAGATGATTCGCTGTTCCATTACAATTCCCTCAGTGTTGGACGGATGTGATCACTTTTTCAAGTCTTTGATAAGGCGAGCTGTAGTGTATAGGTGCCTTTCAGGGGTGCATATGTGATATGTGGTACCAGGGAGACTGTTGAGAAGGCTGGTAGAGTGTTGCCTTCATTTAGGTGGGAGAGGACCATGGCGGCCACTGTTCTGAAATTAGCTTCTGAAAGAAAGGATTTCCCCTTCTTCAGGGGGGAGAGCTGGTACCATGCGGTCTCGGTGATCCAGGGGACATATTCTTGAACTGTGAGGTCTGTGTCGAGGGTGGATCCAAGGGATTTAGCATTATGTGTCATCAGGGTGGAGGGTGAAGCCATCTAGGTTGATCTCCAAAAGCAAGGGTTGTCTGTGGGTGCCAAGTAAGAGGAATTCAGCTTTGTTGAGTGGAGCTTCATGTTGGTAGGCACTTGACACCCAGCTCTGGATTAATTTAAAAGAGGATTTAAATTGCTTTACATCATTAGCTGAGAGATTTTGAGCTAGAGATAACCATTGTCACCATATTGATGGCTCTTCAAGATGTCTGTCAGTAGAGTCCGTGAGAGACCTGCCCTTTCATCTTTAGGCCTCCTCTTCTCTCCTAGAGTTCCGAAGGGAAGAAGTGGCTATTCGGCTAATCAACTGGACCCTGCCAGCGCCTGGATGCCCTCACAGGTGACAAGAAGCGCTCTACAAATCCACTGATTGCGTTCCAAGGGATTCCATGAAGATGTTGAAGATGATAATGTAGGGGATGGAACCCTGTGATACTCCACAGGAGACAGGGAATCCCTGGGTTGTTGGGGTTCCAGTCTCTATGAACCACTGGCAGCTTGCAAGATAGGAGGTGACCCTTCGGAAAATTGTGTGATTAATCAAAGAGTTCACACCTTAATTCCACAGAGAGAGAAAACATTCAGTAATATAATTATATTCTCTGCGGTGGTTAAATTATATATTAATTCAAGGTGTCCCGTCTGCTATTGACAGGTACCTTGTTTATTTGCATAAACATTAAATTACTTATGTTTATTTACTTATCACTGTTATGCAAAACACTTCTATGCTTCATATCAAAGTGCCTACACTATATGCGCAATTTGTGGGATTTATTATTAACTAATGCCCTGATTTAGAACTCAGCGGGCGGGTTACTCTGTCACAACGGTGAGAGATATCTCATCACTGAAATCTGAATGCCATTATGTCAAATGAGATTTAGATCACCTTTGTGATGAAGTAACCCGTCCGCCGAGTTCTAAATCAGGCTCTAAATTATTAACAATGAATAGAAAATAATGTAGGAATTCATTTTGCGAAGGTGATTTTTCAATCCTTGAAAATGTACATATTTACAAAGAATTAATCATAAATAGTTAGGATCCCCTGCCTCAGCCGCTACAGCAGGGGCGGGGGTTGTTTGTGAGCCACTTACCTGAAACTTGGCAGATAAGAGCTCATAATTAACTAAAATGAAAAAAGAAAGGTGGGCTGCTAGAGAAGGGAGAGAGGATAGATGAGTGGAGACATGAGAGGGTGAAAGGATGGATTAATGAGGGGGTGAATGTTTGGGTGGATTAGAGAACAGATGGATGAATGGGTAAAAGCATGGACGAGTGGGAAAAAGGATGGGTGGGTCTGTGAAAGGATGGCTTGAAAAGATTGGTGGGTGAAAAGATGTGTGGATGAGTGGGTCTGCAGATGGGTGGATGAATGGGTGGCAAAGTAAATGGGAATATGAGAGGATGAATGGACGGATGGATGGTAAATTGAAATCTGAGAGGATAGGTGGATGGGTGAAAGGATGCAGAGTAAATAGAAATCTGCGCTGGATAGATGGTCATGATGATAGATGGATGATGGATGACTGGATGGCTGGATGAATAAATGGACAAAAGATGGATAGATGAATGAATGGACAAAAGGAACAGTTGATTACTGAAATGCTTTATTGAGGGGTGGGTAAGTCAAATGGTGGATATAAAGGTGGGTGGATGTATGAATGGATGAAAGCGTACATAATGGATGTTTGAACAGATGAATAGATGGATGATGGAATGGTGAAAGATTGAAGGATGAAAGAATGAATGGATGGAAGAATGTAAAGGAGAAATGGAGGTTATCGGCCGGTAGATGAAGGGTGAAGCAATGATGGATAGATGCTTGGATGGAAGAGACAAGGGGGCTCTTCCAGGGAGGTTCGGGCTCACTTGCATTGCGTCAGAGCTTTGGTTCAAAGTGGGGGATATTTTAATTTTCTGGCTACTCTCTTGGTCAGTATAATCCTCGCAACTTGTTTCTAAGGACAATACCACATACCAACTTGGCATCTCCGCTCCGCCGACCTCGCCCTTGCTACAGTCCCCCGCATCCAACGCACCACCTCCGGCGGCAGATCCTACTTCCACCTCGCCGCCAAGACCTGGAACTCCCTCCCCACCAACCTACGCAAGACCCAGGACCTCCTAACCTTCAGAAAGCACCTAAAATCATGGCTTTTTGAGCAGTAACTGGCCTCACCCCCCCACCTCCTCTCCCAGCGCCTTGAGACCCTACCAGTGAGTAGTGCGCTTAAGAAATTATTTGATTGATTGATTGATTGATAAATGTACTATTGTGTGTGTGGACATTGCTACTGAGGGGCATTTCATGTATTCAAGATTCAGATGGCATGAAAACTTGTTGATAGTACAGTGTGTACTTCCAATACTCATTGCCTCCCTGATGCAAGATGCCAAACTAATCGACCGAAAAGAGGGGAGACCCACAGGGGTTTGATTGTTACATTAAACATTGAAAACACCTCTGGTGCCATTCCAGTCCATGCACTTAACTCCTGGCAGGGTCCTGTCCGGTACCTCCAAATGCTCCATTTAATGGAGTCATAAATTATTTCATAGACGTGCCCACCAATGTCCATCGGTCTTGAAATTAGAAATTCAAGTGAAGGTTCTGCTCTCAGGTCTATAAAATCCTCTCCGGATAATACAAACGTGAACTGAGGTCTGAGATTAATATTTGAACAGACAATCTATTTAACTCTCTTTTTGGATTTGCATTTTTTAAAATATTTGGATGTTAACCTGTGCACCATCTGCTTCGTGTACTGTATCAAATGTGGAACGAGCTGGTTAAAATGAAAATCAATCAAAAATAAAAGTTAAAAAAAGAGAAGGAGAAAAAAAAAGTTATTCAACTTACTTTTTGCAGATTATTCTTTTTTTTAAAGAATTTGTTTCTCCAGGAAATTCTGTGGGTGAGTCTTGAGAAGTTGAGACATTTTGCACCAGGTAGGAACTGTGAAGCAATCAGGAATGGTTATTCAGGGTCCCCCTTCTTTGTTCAACGACCCCTTGCATTCTAGCTAGGTTTGTGCTCTACTAATGCCGATACCCATACACATGCCCATACTGATATTATGCGGCATCGCAGCACCAAATTATATGGCAAGGTTTACCAAATTATGCAGAAAGAAATAGGAAGTTATGCGGCAAAAGTAGCAGTTTTTATAGTATTCATTATTATCCATGGTAATACTGTCTGGGTGAAGATTTCACCACATTACTATCAGTTTAATACGCAAACACAGAAAGGAACTGAAAAAACACCAAACAAACTTTGCGAAGGACATTCCAGTGTGTGCGAACATATTGTCACATGTTTAATAACTTTAGATGGGTTTGAGGTAGAAACATTTTTTTTGTTAAAAATTTGCAGATTATGCAGCAGATGATGGAGGATGTGTCTAATGCGGTCAAACCATAATTAATCAGAAAAGCTGTGCCTCCGAATGTCATGATTCCAGTGGCCTAACCTATACCTAAATGTATACGTATCTGTGCTAAACATTGTCTAATGCCCATTACCCTAGGGTTGTATCAAGATGGGCTTTGCTGGCACAGCGCAGGGCCAAGCTCATGTTTTATGCGTCTGCAGTATGTAAAGTGAATTCATTTAACTTGATATTTCTCTGAGTTACTGCTTTATTTGAAGATAGTTCAGTTCAGTGAGGAATGCTTCCCTCTTTCAGTTTCTGACCTGCGCTCTCTGAAAACAAAGCACCAACTGAGTAGGGTGACCGGACAGGTGATCAGACATCCAGGATTTGACCGGACTGACTTGGTATTTGAAGGACTGTCCCAGCACCCAACACTTTGTTCTAAAACCAAAAAATGTCCCAGTTTTTAAGGGAGGAGCGAGTGGACCTGCACGGTCATCATTGTTGTACAGGCTCCCATTTCAACCGCCTTGCTCAGAAACAGGGGACAGACGTACAGTTGTTTAGATTCTCCTGCTGTTCTGCTCAGTGCTTAATTTGTAAATAAAAACATGCCTGTGCCCAAAGCCCTCCTCTGAAACATGATGCTGCTGTAATTAAATGTGTGAGCAAGGTATACTGAGGCAGAGTGATCCTGAAGCCATTCTGGGCCTCTCTAACCTCTTTAATCCATTTACAGCCACTCCCTGCCCTTTCAGCTCACTCTTGCAGCTTTCTGCTTTCTCCCTTTGTGACACATTTTTGTTTTTCTCTCATATGTGTCTTTTGCTGGCAGTAAATGCTTGAGGCAGAAAAATAAGTGCCGGCCCTCAAAAATAAGAGCCGGTTCCCTGCACCGGAAACCAGCGGCTCAAATTGAGCACTGGTTCTGCTGTTTCTCGCCTCATTCAAACAGCACAGCAGGATTTAATGTGAATCAGTTTTGCAGAACCCGTATGTCGTGGCCAAGCCCACCAGCAGCAGCTGAATCGAGAAGCTGTTCATAGAAAGGGGAGGGAATGTGAAAAAAAAAATATATATATATATTTCAAAATATATATAAATATATAAATATACATTTTTTACATTCTCTCCCATATATATATATATATATATATATATATGGCAAAATTTACACTTTTGCACGTAAATATGACACCTTGGGAACAAAAGACAAGATGGACACTAGAGAGAATGTAAATGTACAGCTCACAGATGTGAGTTCAGATCCAGGCTCCCAGCTAATGAGGCACCACTCAACAAGTTGGATTTTCAGGGGAAGATGCGATTGATGCAAATGGCCGCACCATATTCAGGCAAAAGCAGAGGGCGCAGAGGCACAAGAAGAGGCGGGGGAAGAGGAAGAGGCAGCAAACATGCCATTCAATCAGAGAATTTGTCAGATGATTCTAACAATATTGTGAACATTTCAAATACCAGTCTCACACCAAACCAACAACGCATTTTGAATTTAGGACTGAGCTTCTGTCCAACAACAAAGTGGGATTGGGTGAAAACACGTATTGAAGTATACAAATTTGTTCGTAAATTGCAACTAATGAAACCCTTTTCTAGTAAAACCACTACTTCCAGTGTAAATTTTGGAAATTGTCAGTCATGAATTCTCAGGTTTTACCATCAAGGATACACCTTCCTTAGTCTCGATTAATGTCTTAGCTGAAGAAACAGCAGAGAATCCTATGACATGCAATAAAGAACGTGTGGATGGAGAGATTCTTAAAATTATGGGCTTTACTACCAATCCGACCAGAAAGAGTATGTTGAGACCATACAGTAGATTCAATCCCCAACTACCCAGCGGTTATCTGATTGATGTATTTCATGAATTTACAGTGGGTGATATAGATACATTTCGCACAAACTATAAAATCAAGAATACTGGATCTAACAGAGATATTTCCAGTAATTTTACATATAGAGATTGGAGGGACTTAAACTCCCTAAAAGCTAATAACTCCATTATTATTAAACCTTCTGACAAAGGCGGTAATATTGTCATTATGGATCTGGAGGATTACATACAGGAGGCACAGCAACAACTAACCAACGAGAGTCACTATGAGAAGCTATGCACAAACCCAATTGGACAATATCAGAAGACCTATCATGATTTGTTTGAACATTGGTTTGCCGACAATTTGATTGATCATAATGAATATCTATATCTAAAAATCGATTTTCCCAAAACTCCTTGCATCTACTTCCTGCCCAAAATCCATAAAAATTTACAACATCCTCCTGGGCGACCTATTGTGAGCAGGAACTTGTCTCTTTTGGAAAACACTTCGAGATAGTTGGACCTTTTCTTATGTCCATATGTAACTGAATTACCATTGTATCTGTGTGATACTAATGATTTCTTAGCCAAAATACACAACATTCCGTGACACAAAAGTTATTTGATGGTCACTATGGATGTTGCTTCCCTTTATACATCGATAAAGCATGAGTATGGTATGGAAGCATGTAGATATTTTCTTAAAACACGACCCTTAGAATTTCTAAAACATAGTGAGATGCTCATGTCTATGTTATCATTCTATTTGACACATAGGGGGTTATTACAACTTTGGAGGAGGTGTTAATCCGTCCCAAATGTGACAGATACACCACCAGCCGTATTACGAGCTCCATAGGATGTAATGGACTCATAATACGGCTGGTGGTATATCCGTCACTTTACTGTCACTTTTAGGACAGATTAGCACCTCCTCCAAAGTTTAAATAACCCCCATAATGTTTTTTTGTTTAATAATGAATATTATCTCCAAAATCAAGGTACAGCCATGGGTGCTTCCTTTGCTCCTACATATGCAAATCTCTATATGGGATGGTGGGAGAAAGAGATAGCCTGGTCAGATGCATATGATACGTTAATGGACAAGGCAGTACTATGGATACGCTATATTGATGACCTGTTTTTGATATGGGATTGTCAAGAAGAATTGTTACATGAATACATTCAGGTGCTTAATAACAACAAGATGAATATTCGTCTTGAGACAGTCTGGAGCGTCTGGAGCAGAGAGTTCATTGAGTTTTTGGATGTCCAATTGCTTATCAAAAATTATAAATTGGAAACCACTGTGTATCGTAAACCTACGGCATGCAATTCTATACTGCATGGCAACAGTGGTCATCTGAAAGCTCTTAAGTGGAGCATACCCTATAGTCAATTCCTGCGGGGGCGCAGGATATGTTCTGAAGATGATGGCTTTGGGGTAGTCATGGAAGATACGATCCAAAGATTTTTGAAGAGGGGCTATCTCCCTAAAATTCTTGTTAATGCCTATAATAGGGTCAAAAATAAAAAAGAGATGAATTACTCTTTAAATATCTAGCTAAATTGGACAGCCCTGACTTTGACCAATCTCCACCCAGATTGTTTCTGGAATCCAATCAGCAACACATGACCCTAAGAAATATTTTACAGCTTAATTGGCACATTTTACAACAGGATCCTGAAATCAAGGGCAAGATTGGTCAACATCCCCTGATTACTTTTCGTAAGACCAATTCACTGGGAGACCATCTGACAAGAAGTCTATTTACCACCAAAGATAATAGTTCATGGTTGTCCAGGAAAAGTGTAGGATTTTTTAAGTGTGGCCATTGCAAGGCCTGTAACTTTGTACGGTATACACAAGAGTATCTCACATTTGATGGAAGAAAATGTGACATCAAAGAAAGAATCACATGTGATACTCAATATGTCATATATGTGATTGAATGTGGCTGCCATGAGAAATATGTTGGTAGCACCATTCATAAACTCAAAATAAGATGTTTACAACATCTCAGAGCCATTAGAAATCAGGATAGAATCTATCCTTTGGCCAAACATTTCTGGGATGTACATGGAAGTGATTACAGCACGCTGCGTTTGTATGGTATTAAATCCATCACACTGGGCCCGAGAGCAGGCAATAGACTATCTGAATTATGACAAACGGAATCGAATATGATTCTTTTATGGGGCTCAGAAAATCTGTGGGGGCACAAACTTGATGCTGAACTTCATGTCCATCTATGACATATCTAGTAATATTGTTTATGTTATGTCCTTTCTACTCATTACCTGACCTATATGGTCATTATATGGTCATTAGGTGCTTTTGCCATAAATACATTGATGTCACTGCACCATCATCTGGATTCTTAATTGTGATGGTGTATATTTTTGTCTCTGTACACACACTTTTTGAAATATCGTTTTTATTCAATACACATAAGCACTTTTTTTGCACGATGCACTTTAGGAATAGACCCGTGAGCCCTTTTAGGAATCAGTTGCGATCTTCCTCCAGTACTGTAGATAAGATATGATATATTTTTCTGATTTAGGTTATGATATTCAGGGATATAATGCTGTAAAATCATGGTTGGGTGAATCCATTTATATCATCTTGAAAAAATGGCTCCATTAGACACCCATGATGCATAGTGATTGACATATTCTTTAGAGTTAACAGGAGAATTCCTTGTTTGATTTGATCATGCGAAAAATTTTAAGAAGTTTTTATGTATAATTTTTTTTTTATGTAAAGTGGGATTGTGTAAAAAACTCTTTATGCAAGAAATTTTTATGCAAAAAAAACTGCTTTGTGCTGTAAATCATGCCATAAGAAATATGCATATCATTAGCAATTCAGGGGTTAATATGTGTGAACATTGTTGGATTCATATGATTAATTGTACAAAAATTGCACTTTATATCAGAGATGACATCATCTTGATTATTTTTACGGTTGGAGATCGATCAACATGCTTATTCAAAGATGGCTGCCGCCTTTATGAATACTAGCGTATAATGGAAACAGATGACGCCTGAAGGCGGCACATTTATAGTGGTGGTCTGTGAGGGGGTAAACATGTCCGGTTGAAGGCATTTGCCGAAAAGCGTTGACATTTTTCTTGGGTGATAGCGTTTTTCTTGTATAACGCGCTTAATAAAGCAGATGAATTTCTTGGAAACACTTTTTCCTTTTTCGATACGTCGATCGATGGTACGTTGTGATACGGTGCAGCTGGTCTGGTGAGCGGATTTCACCTTTCTGAAGCATATATATATAAATAAATATATATATATATATACACACATATATATATAAGTGTATATATATATATATATATATATATATGATGCCCTGGGACCAAATAGGACATGCAGTTTCATTTCTATGTCTGTGCCTGTTCTGGTTTTTGTTGCTGAAAATCTGAGCACCCTACATCTCAGAGAAATATTGGGGCATATTTAACAGCCCCTAGCGCCTCCCTGCGCCACCCTTGCGTAATTTTTATTTTACACTAAGGCAGTGTCAAGGAGGCCTTTTCCCCGTGCCAGATGCAAGCATTGCTCCACTTTGTCACCCATTTCACCACATTATGCCTGCGCCAGGCATAATGTATGCAAGGGGGCGTGCCCCCTTTAGGAGCCCCAGAACAATGGTGCAGTGATATTTACGAGATTTCACTGCGCCATTTTTCCCGTCATTTTTAACGCCTGCTCCAGGCGTTAAAGTGGCGTTCCCACTGTTTCCAATGGACGTTCCCTCTCATTGCTGGACTAGCGCCATCATTTTCGACAAACGCACCACAGTAGCGTCAAAAAATTTGAAACTATCGTGCTAATGTGCGCCATGGTGCAACGTATTGTAAATACAGCGCTACCATGGTTACGTTAGAGGGGGTGCAGAAGGGTGCAAGAAAAGTGGAGCACCATAGCGGATACACCACTTTCTGGTAAATATGCCCCATCGTTTTACGCGCTGCAGGCGCATGGCACAGGCGCTCCGCTCTGTACGGCGCCAGCAAGGCCCAACGTGATGGGGTCTATAGTGTGTACCACCCACTTGCCAGATAGCAACAGGGCGGGGAGTACTGAGTCCTTCTGAACTTATTGGATGCTTTTCTGTTACTGGGGCAAACTTTATTTTGTAAATGAATGGTTCTCAAACTTTACACTCGAAGTACGTGCTAATGTTGTTACTTTTGAAATGCAAGTTCTTTGTGGAGGGATACTTTACAGTGGCTTCCGCTTGTGACAGCCCCCCATGTAAAGAGAGCCTTTGGTTGGGGGGCAGCAGCCCCACAGCGAGGCGCTATAATTAGCGTGGGATATGCTGTGCGCCGCGGCCTCCGACATTCCTGGAACCGAGAGCACCTGACCACAGGTCTGCGTTTGGGAAAAACTCTGCAAACGCTAAACATATGCAATCTGCCCGGGGCTGCTGGCGTTTAAAGCGGCAGGGCTCGACATTTCACACGTGAAGGGGCCGCTTCAGGGAGCTGTATGCGGCGGGGTCAGAAGCTGCGAGACCTGGAGGCAGAAACAGCAGCTACGTCACAGTACGTGCTGACGCACTCAGGGCCAGGGGAATTACGTGGCATGGGAGCCCCAAGTTATGCGGCAGGGCTGACTAAACTGTGCGGCAAGAAAATGCAAATTTGCACATTTTTTTATAGTATTACCTTATTGATTTGCAATTTTTAAACAACGTTATCTGGGCAAACATTTCACCTTATTGTTACCAGTATGACACTAAGCAAATGAAAATTGGCCAATTAACCTTTGCAAAGGGCCTTCAACTGCGCGACCATGTTGCCACGTTTTTAGTAACATTTGATCCACTTCTGCTAGAAACAGTTAAAACATTTTTTTGGTTTAAATCTGCAGATTATGCAGCAGATAATTGATAATGTAACAAATGTGGCAAATCCATAATTATTCAAAACACGCTGCAGAATCGCATAATTCAAGTGGCCCTTAGTGGTGTAATGAAACTTGAGCTCCCCCACTGGAGGCCCCCCCTCCCCTTCAAACTCACTCAGGAGCTCTCAGGCGAGGGTACTGTGCTGAGGAGGGGCCCTGGAGCTCTGAATCCCCCTCAACAGAGGCTGCCGGAACCTTTGTTACACCATTGGTTGCCCTGACTACACTGAGGGTCATAGACTTATACTGGCTAAAAACATCAGTCCAGTGGAAAAATGTATTGCTAGGACAGATACCATTTTTTGTAGGGAGGTAAATGCAGAGGCCAGAGTCTTGGAGTCCAGCAGTGCTTATTCTGTGCTTGTTAAGTGCTTGCCACATATTTTTGAGGGCCAGCTCTTATTTTTGTGCCTCAAGCATGTACTGCGAGCAAAAGACCCATGGACAAGACAGAGGAAGAAACAAACGAAAAAGCATCAGAAAGGGAGAAAGCAGAAAGCTGCAAAAGTGAGCTGAAGGGGCAGGGAGTGGTTGAAAATGGATTGAAGAGGCCCGAGATGGCTTCAGGATTATGCTGCCTCAGTAGTCCGTGTTCTCACATTTAATTGCAGCAGCCGCATGTTTAAGAGGAGGGCTTTGGGCACCATTTACAAATTAAGCACTGGAGTCCAGGGCCCCATACTGTGAAATGCCCCCAGTTCTTCTTTGAGATCTGACCTGAATGACTCATGGATTCGGAAACCTCTAGGCCCCTGATTGCAAGTGTAGCCAATACTGATGCGGTTTTTACTGCAACTGGTAAATACTGGTATTTTCTTGGTAAATTAAATAGGTCATATTCTGAGTTGTGACTATGTAGATGGGAATAGAACAGGCAATTATGTCATGTTGCTTAATTTCAAGTCCTTTTGTGTACAAATCCTGTCACTGGAGCAGAGGGATGACAATAACAAACAGAAGGCAAGCAGGTGTTGTTCGTGCCACTTGTGTTTTTTGTGCCAGTGTTTTTTTAGAACAAAATGCTTCCTTGTGTCCAAAATGGAGAAGAATACCCATTCCATGCTAAAATATAGCACTGAATGCAAGACTTGCGTTTTGCGTGCTTTCATGTAATGTTTCAGACATTTTGGAAAATGACGTGAAAGTAATTTTGCACACACCTTGTATGGCTCCCACATCTGATTGGCCCCCAATCTCCCATTGTTTCTGGTCTCTTCATAGATCTGTATACTGTCAATTTCAAAAGTGCTCTGAAGTAACCAAAATAATTAAATAAATAAATAAACACAAAATGTCAGTCAGGGTTAACTGAAGCCAGGATAAAGTTGATGCTGCTAGCAATTTACACACCCGAGCATCCAGGGATTCTTCGAGGAAGAGTTGTACTATTAGGAACATTGCAATGTAGACAGCTCCATTCTAGACAATTAAGAGGCGTAGGACCATTAATGGCTGGCAAAGTGCTTCTGCTCCAACATTCCAATGTTTGTCTTTCTGTTTCTCCCTGTTTATTTTAGAACAGATCACCCTTACTGGGAGGAATGTTCAAATTCAGTCCCTCTCCAAGGAAGTAACCAAAAAATTAAGAATACCCCTTCTGCACCCACTTTGAACCAACGAACAAATGGCACCAAGCAAAAAAAGCAAGTGAGCATGACCATCCCTAGAAAAGCTCCTTCGACTCTTCCAAGCATCCATCCATTTATCCTTTCATCCACCCACTGAAATCCAGCATTTCACCTTTCTATTGTCATCCATTCATTCTATCATCCATCATTTATTCGTTCACCATTCCATCAATCCATGGGCCATTCCATCTAAATCTCTGTTCACACATCCATCATCTATGAATGAATACATCCAAACATCCATCCACCTATCTATCCATCCGCTGAGTTAGCCATCCGTCAATAAATACATCTTATCACCAGTTGATCATTTTGCCCATCCCTCTGGTCACACTACTAGCTTTCCATTTACTCTTCCATCCATTCATAATTTTAATTGTCTATTCACCTGTTTATCCACCTTCCAGCCATCCATTCATCCTTCCTTCTCATCACCATTCATACCTTTCGTTCACCCATCCTACCAATATTCTTTCCTTCTTTGACTTTTCTATCGACCCATCTTTCTTTCTTCCTCTCTTCTACTTGCACCCCTATGTTATCCTCCCATCACTTTTCGAAATTTTCTTAACCCTATTTTTCGCACCCTCTTCACTGACGCTGGTATTGCCTTACAGCATTAATTATGAGGTTTTGTCTGCAGCCCATAAAGGAAGCCACCTATGTTGTAGGTGCTAAAGCCGGGGGTTTACAATACCCCTGGCCCTCTCACCCATTCTAGGCCTGTGCTTGAAGCTCAGGCCTATAACCTGGGAACAGGGCCTCTAACCACTGTTACAACCTTCAGCAATGGGATATAATGTCGTTGTAACAAACAGAATGGCAATAGCATCTATCACAATGTCTGTTGATGCTAAGCTATGAAAAGGAGTTGTGCTAGAAAATGTGGGGTATGGAGAGGCCTCTTGCAGCTCACATTGTAATGTACATTTGCATTGCACTTACAAATCCTTTGTGGGGTGCTGAAGTGCTTACCCACATGGAAACCAAGCTGCACTGTGCAGCAACCAAGGGACCCCTTCCCCTTTGTGAATACATGCGAAAACGTTTTTTAAGAGCAGGCAGTGGTCCCGTGGACCACTGCCTACTGTTAACAAAATGAGAAGAAAACTTTTAATTTTGCATTTTTTAAACGCATCCCGTTTTCCTTTAAGGGAAACGGGCTGCATCTAAAAAAAAAATTGCTTTATTGAAAAGCAATCACAGACGGTGGTCTGCTGAGCCCAGCAGGCCACCATCCCTGTGATTGTAGCCATTTGCAATGGCTCGCAAATTGCGACCTACCTCATGAATATTAATGATGTAGGTCGATTTGCGAGCCCTGGCAAATCGCAGTATTAAACTCCTGGACTTTTATACATTCCAATAGCGATTACTTAATTGCGATTCGCAAAAAAAATCGCAATTAGGTAATCGCTATTGTAAATAATGATACATCTGGCCCCTAATTTAGTAAGCTGAAATGCACGCAGGAGAGCTACCTACAAGTTACTTGAGCGCGACCTGTACCTCATGAACTACTCGTTGGAGACGCCAGCTTCAGAGATATTCAGTTTGTTCATCTGGTGAACTAAAGATGGCCAGATTATCTCCTGCCTATTTGTAGGCCCAAACTACTCTAACAGTGCTTGAAAATACAACTGCAGATCCATGGGGCTGGCCACTGGTACCATTGTGGCAAAGCCAACATCAGCACATACCAAGGGCTTTACCAGAAAAGTACTAAACATGCCTATTGTGGGAGCACCTGTGGGAAACAGAAGCAGGCAGAAGCAGTTCCCAGACTGGTCACCAACATCACATTCCTGGTGCAGTGCTCCCATTGCAGAGCTGGCTCACTGTCTTTCACATCATAGGACATTCAGCTGGAAAGGGTAGGTCAGAGCAATGATGCAAGCTTCATTCTTGTATCTAGAGGAGGAAAAGTTTATAGAAACACCAGTAAATTGCATGATCATTGCAAGCATTGAACCTGCCGTGTCCTCAGATTATGCAACCCTCAGGGGAAATGTGTGCTGTTACTGTTGCGAATTAAAATTTCTGAAGTAGAGGCAACATCTGCAACACCTGGTTCCTTAGTTTGATTTTCATTCACTATCATATTGCAAAGGTCTTCAGAAATTCTTACTGCTCCTAATAAAGACACACGGCTAAAGAAAGCACTGATCATCGCATTCCTAAAATGCTGGGCACTGTTTAATACTTAAAACAAAATAAGTGCAGTGGCAAAACGTTTATCAGAGGTCACCAACACCAGGGTTGACAAGTGCTAAGAGGAAAGTGCAGTAAACCCAAGACTGCTTAGTCTTGGTTCCATCTCAATCTTCTTTCTTCAAACACCTGACACGTCCTGTCTTTTTGTCTCATGAATACCAAAGCTACCTAGGGTTGACTGAGCCTCATGCCTCTTACTTCAACTACCCTGCAATTCTTGTCTCTTCATCTCATAAATACCAAGGTCGCCTGATTCCATCTCATATCTGTTACTTTATTCACCCTTGATTTCATCACATTACCTTTCCTTCAACCACCCTACACTTCCTGTCTCTTTATCTCGTGGATACCGGAGCTGCTAGTCTTGATTTCATCACATTACTTTTCCTTCAACCACCCTACATTTCCCGTCTCTTTACCTCGTTGGTACCAGAGCTGCTAGTCTTGATTTTATCACATTACTTTTCCTTCAACCACCCTACACTTCCTGTTTCTTTATCTCATGGATACCAGAGCTGCTAGTCATGATTTCATCACATTACTTTTCCTTCAACCACCCTACACTTCCCGTCTCTTTACCTCATGGATACCGGAGCTGCTAGTCTTTATTTCATCACATTACCTTTCCTTCAACCACCCTACACTTCCCGTCTCTTTACCTCATGGATACCGGAGTTGCTAGTCTTGATTTCATCACATTACTTTTCCTTCAACCACCCTACACTTCCCGTCTTTTTAGCGCATGGATACCGGAGCTGATAGTCTTGATTTCATCACATTACCTTTCCTTCAACCACCCTACACTTCCCGTCTCTTTATCTCATGGATACCAGAGCTGCTAGTCTTGATTTCATCACATTACTTTTCCTTTAACAACCCTTTAACAACCCTACACTTCCCGTCTTTTTAGCTCATGGCTACCAGAGTTGCTAGTCTTGATTTCATCACATTACTTTTCCTTCAACCACCCTACACTTCAGGTCTCTTTACCTTGTGGATACCGGAGCTGCTAGTCTTGATTTCATCACATTACCTTTCCTTCAACCTACACCTCCAGTCTCTTTATCCAACTCTCGCAGGTTGCTTTTAAAATCTGCTTTCTCGCTTTACCACTGTTCTCTTCCTCTATCCTTATCCCTTTTTCCCTTCGCACTCAGTCAAAGCCTGTTGGTGAAAAATAAACCCTTGGTTCAGAAAAGTGAGTGCTGGTGCAAATCACCTACAAACTCTGGGACATATGAACTCATTGATGTTGATGTTCAGTCAAGGAGACACTGCTAATTTACACCCATGTGGCAGAATGAGAATGAAGATACCAACCAGGTGGACTTTACCACTTGATTTCATATCTCAGGTGACTGATCGTTTATTGAACCATTCACTGCCAGCACCCAGTGCCATGAAGTGGCTACAATGGGACATAAACAATGAAATAAATACAACTTAAAAGATCAGATCCTTATTTTGCTGCAATTAAGGAAACTTCTTTGAATAATTAGAACATTGGAATGTTGGCAGCTACATTGAAAACAATGGAGTGCTCCGGGCTTTTACTGGCCGGTAAAAGCCCGCAGCGCAAACATTCCAACCTTCTTTGTTCACAGCAGCAGATGTGAACAAAGCCTCAGGGAGCTAGAGGGGATTGTAATCCTCTCCGGTTCCGTGAAGCCTTTGTTTTATTCAGGAGAATATTCTGCCCATTAATGGCAGAATGTTCTAATAGCCTTAGAACCCTCCATAGTGGGCTCTACCGGCTATTAAAGGCCCTCTCCCTTGTTAAAGGTCCTCTCCTTCGGCTTGGGCCTTTAACGCGGGAGCGGGCCTTTAATAGCCATTAGAACATTGGAATGTTGGCATGTCCATTGAAGACAATGGACTGCTGCGGGCTTTTACAGGCCGGTAAAAGCCCGCAGCGCCAACATTCCAATGTTCGCTTTGTTCACAGCAACAGCTGTGAACGAAGCCTCACGGAGCCCCAGGGGATTTAAATCCCCCCAGGCTCTGTGATTTTTTTTTTTTTTTAATAGAACATTCTGCCCTGTGTAACCTTCGGCTCGGGCATTTAACGCGGGGAGCGGGCCTTTAATAGCCGGTAGAGCCCGCTACGGTGGGTTCTAAGGCTATAGTAGAGCCCGCTACGGCGGGTTCTAAGGCTATATTATAGCAGTGACTCTAACTCCATAAAAGTGACAGAATGTTTGAGGAGTGCAAGGTAAGTAAACACAACCATCAAATCATCCAAGCATGTTGGAAAGACTATGATGTAGATATCTATTGTCAGTATTATGTAGTGAGGACACCTACTGGGAAATAACAATTTTAAAACTGGCTGCAACATTTTCTGAAATATTGAAGAAACACAAACTAATATTATTGAAGAATTTTTTTTTAATGATCAAAAACTAGATTGAAAATTTGCTGGTTTACAAAAGTATCTTTTGATACTAGAAAGTGTATCAAACTGCGTTCAGATGGAAACGTTGATGATAAATAAATCATTTTGCCTTTATTTTCGGTGATATTACCATGTGAAATGTATGCTTCTTGGCATAAGAGTGTTATTGTAACCAACACTGTTTAAGGAAAGTAGGAATTAATATCAAGCTGGCGAAAGGGTGTTATTAGAACTGACACTGTTTAAGGTAAGCAAGAATTGTATGATCGTTTGGAAGATAAATTTCAATAAATGCTCCTACAATCTTTTGGTATCAATGATAGAGGATTTGCAAAGGGTGATTGGAGTTTAAGGTCCTTATTATGACTTTGGGGGTCAGAGGACCACCAAAGCTGCGGTGATGGTCGGACCGCCTCACTCCTAGCAGTCTGACCGCCACATTACGAGCCAGGGAACCACCTACACCTCCAGGAACAATGTTCTCAACAATGTGGCAGCAGTCGGAGTCGTGGTCAGCCACGGCAGCGCTGAGCTCAGCGCCGCTGTGCTGATCACGAGTCCAGTTTCTGCCATGAAAGGACTGAGGAGCCGAGGCTAATGCCACCTCACAGTTTCCGCTGGGCTGACAGCGGACATCTCAGATTCCTGAGGTTTCCGCCAGTCAGCCCAGTGGGAACCTTGTAATCGGCCTGGAGAGAGACCGCCAGCTCCGCTGCAGTCTTCCCTCCACGTGGCTGGCAGGCCGACGGTCGGCCCACCAACCTCGTAATGAGGCCCTAGGACTGGAAACATAAATAAGAGCGAGCACCTGTCTTAGTCTATGGAGAGCACAGTATAAGTGGATGGTAATAAAGTATTACCTCATGGGAAAAAAAATAAAAAGATAGGATCAGGAGATACTAGCGTGATAGAATGCATCCATGGAAGAATTATATTTTGCAGAATTTTAGAACTAAAAGCCTCATTACGAGGTTGGCTGGCTGACCGCCGACCCACAAACCACGTGGAGTGGAGACTGCTGTAGAGCGGGCAGTCTCCCCCCACGCTGATTACAAGGTTTCCACTGGGCTGCCCAGCGGCAACCTCACAAATCCATAGCAGACAGTGTGCATTCTTAGGGTGCTGGGCAGGAGGCCCCCAGCACTAGTTTTCAGCCAGCCTTTTCATTGTGGGGTCCCCACCATGAAATGGCTTGTGGACACCAGACTTGTGATCAGCCAAGCGGTGATGAACTCAGTGCCGCCGTGGCTGTCTACGACTCCGACTGCCGCTACTCCATCTAGAACCTTATTCCTGGTGGTAGTGACGGTCCCCTGCCGATCTGACCCCCAGGGTTGTCATTTGGCAGTCGGACCACCAGGAGTGCAGCGGTCGGACTGCCACCGTGGCTTTCGCGTTCCTCAGACTGCTAAAGTCGTAATGAGGGCCTTAAATACTTTCTGATACATTATCATAAGAAACACGCAGGCATGCTTTATTAGATAATGCGATAGAGGAAACTGACATAGGACAAGTGTTACCATCACAAATGATTAATTTGGATCAAGTTACTAAAAACTAGATGATAATACTTTTTATGAGAAATTAGAGATCCCAAAAGTAAAATAAAAAGATAACAGACACAAAGTAGTAGGTGCTTTATTGTCTTTAGTGGAAGAAGAACAGTGGAGCACTGGTGGTACAGGAGCCTTTTTAAGTTACGCAGCTGCATATGAATTGCAATACTTAAAATCCATAAGACTCTGCATAAGTCACCGAGGAGACCTATGGAGCCAGGGATAAACGATAATATATTGTAGTCGTTGTCACAATAGATGGGCTGCTGTTCACAACTAGTGGTCTCGGAAGAGCATTGCTATTTAGTAAAAAAAGAATGACTTTAATTACAAGGATAGAAAGTAAAGAGTAACTTTATGTCCAACAAATAAATATTGATAACTTTAGACAGGAAGGGACCTATCACCAAAGTGAAGGATATTTAAGTAGATAAAGTAGGAGTCCAGTAGTACTACTTGAAGTACTCATAAATGCTGTTAATTAATCTGCATTTGGAGATCTCCACCCGTGCTTGCATATTTCTCATGTGCGGAGTTCTCCGCCACAAGTGTGGACAAGTGTGTGGGTGGAGGTGTATGTTTTAGGTTTAAATATGGGAGGTGTTAGGAGGTTTGGCTGGAAAATGGGGTATGTCTACCACCAACTGGGTAAAGTAAATGGGAGACTGAGGAGAGGCACAAGTAGGCACAAGCACAAAAGTAAAACACACCCACAAACAAGTGAGGTACCTGCTATTACACCCACATCTATCCCAGTACTACAACTAACAGGCTCAACTCTACTTCAGCCAAGCTCAGAGTAAGTCAAACACCAACCATGCCCAATCCCTGGTACAGCAAGGTAGTCTCATGGAATCAATGCAGACAAGCAATGACACTAACACCACATAGGGAAGAATAAAAAGCTACATGGAGAATATTTTAAGTATGTTTATGTTACAATTTGTAAAGTAGCACAGAATACATACTGCATTAAGGCTGGATCACATTCAGAACACTTGCTGCTGCAAGGACGAGATCTGGCAGGACATCACCATGTACTGCAGAGCAGTGGGTGTTTGCACCCAGAGAGCCTGAAAGTGCTGCAACCTCTGGGAGGACCTCTGCTAGACGGCAGGGTCTGTGCTGGGAGTATCCTCAGATCCCCATGCCGCATGTGTTCCCCACTGACCAGGAAGGTCCTTGGAAGAGCTTGGTCGACACCTCATGTTCAACTCGACGCCCATGAGCAACAGCAAAGTAGTAAGTCTGACAATACAAAAAAATTTAAAACTTCAAATGAAGTTTAAAGTTTCATAGTGTCAAGTCTCAGGTTGATTGGGTTATTTATCTACACGTTATCAGTATTATGTTGTCCTATAAAATGTGTAGATAAATGCGTGTTAGTAATGTAAATATTTGATATTTACAGAATGTATTTTATTAAATTATATTAACTTGCAGTATACTTTGTTGACTCCCAGGAACTTGTTTTTTTCTTTTAATAAAGGTTAGCTTACCAACGTGATATTGCCTTATTTATTACAATTATCAATTTATAAATTATAAATTCACAAAAACACATATACGGTATGTTAATTCTAACATGTCAGACATGCATCATAGACATGTTGACAAAGGTACACTAATAAAATGGTCATAGTCATGTAATGTACACAAACTATATGTTTACAAGTATCAGGCTTCACATGCCCAGATAATACCCATGCAATCTGTACCAGTCATCAACTCTTGACCTAAAACTCATGCCATATTTTTATTTGCTATCATAATGTAGCATTTCTGTTGCCGTATCATACAAAACCAGACACTAGATAGTTTTTAAATTGGCAAATAATATTAGATTACTTTTGCACTTTTGGCAACTAGAGTCACTCACTGTCAAAAGTGAAATGTGGGAATTATGGCATAGGGGACGGGGTTATGTGACATTGTCATTCTTTATCCCATGTCATGCTCTGTAGGAATGTTGGCTCTTTATATACTATTTCAAAGTAAGAAATTGTGTGCAAAGAGTCCAGGGGTTCCCCTTAGAGGTAAGATAGTGGCAAAAGTAGATAATTCTAATGCTCTATTTTGTGGTAGTGTGGTCGAGCAGTAGGCTTATCAGAGGAGTAGTGTTGAGCATTTGTTGTACACACACAGGCAATAAATGAGGAACACACACTTGACTTACCCCAGACCAATAGGTTTTTATATTGAAAAATATATTTTCTTAGTTTATTTTAGGAACCACAGGTTCAAGATTTACATTAAACACTTTAAATGTAAGGTACTTCACTTAGATACTTTAGGAACTTTGAATAAAAGCAATAGCGTATGCAGTCTTTGTAAAAATGGCAATAATCTATTTTCAAAGTGGACACTGCAAAAATCAACAGTTCCTGGGGGAGGTAAGTAAAGGTTAGATTAGGAGGTAAGTAAATCACTTACAAGTCTCAGTTCTGGGGCATAGGCAGCCCACCGTTAGGGGTTCAAGGCAACCCCAAAGTTACCACACCAGCAGCTCAGGGCCGGTCAGGTGCAGAGGTCAAAGAGGTGCCCAAAACACATAGGTGCCTATGGGGAACAGGGGTGCTCCAGTCCAGTCTGCCAGCAGGTAAGTACCTGCGTCCTTGGGGGGCAGACCAGGAGGGTTTTGTAGAGCACTGGGGGGGACACAAGTAGGCACACAAAACACACCCTCAGCGGCACAGGGGCGGCCGGGTGCAGTGTGCGAAGCAGGCGTCGGGTTTCAGGTAGAAAATAATGGAGGGACCTGGGGGTCACTCTAGCGGTGCAGGCAGGCACAGGGGGGGCTTCTCGGGACAGCCAATACCTGGGCTAGGCAGAGGGTCACCTGGGGGTCACTCCTGCGCTGAGGTTCTGTTCCTCCAGGTCCTGGGACTGCGGGTGCAGTGCTGGCTCCATGCGTCAGGTCCCTTGTTACAGGCAGTCGCGGTCAGGGGGAGCCTCTGGATTCTCTCTGCAGGTGTCGCTGTTGGGGTCCAGGGGGGTCGTCTCTGGCTACTCACAGGCTGGCAGTCGCCGAGGAGTCCTCCCTGTGGTGTTGGTTTTCTGCAGGTCGAGCCGGGGGTGTCGGGTGCAGAGAGTAGATTCTCACGCTTCCGGCGGGAAACGTGAAGGCTTTGGAAGTTGCTTCTTTGTTGCAAAGAAGTTGCTGGTTTTGAACAGGGCGGCTGTTCACAGGAGTTTCTTGGTCCTTTAGTCCAGGGCAGTCCTCTGAGGCTTCAGAAGTAGCTGGTCCCTGTCGGATGCGTCGCTGGTGCAGGTTTTCGAAGTTGGAGACAGGCCAGTAGGGCTGGGGCCAAAGCAGTTGTCATCTTCCTCCTTCTCTGCAGGCTTGTAGGTCAGCAGTCCTTTCTGTTTCTTCAGGTTGCAGGAATCTGATTTCCTGGGATCTGGGGAGCCCCTAAATACTGAATTTAGGGGTGTGTTTAGGTCTGGGAGGGCAGTAGCTAATGGCTACTGTCCTTGAGGGTTGCTACACCCTCTTTGTGCCTCCTCCCTGTGGGGAGGGGGGCACATCCCTAATCCGATTGGGGGAATCCTCCAAACTCAAGATGGAGGATTTCTAAAGGCAGGGGTCACCTCAGCTCAGGACACCTTAGGGGCTGTCCTGACTGGTGGGTGACTCCTCCTTGTTTTTCTTAATATCTCCTCCAGCCTTGCCACCAAAAGAGGGGGCAGTGGTCGGAGGGGCGGGCATCTCCACTAGCTGGGATGCCCTGGGGCGCTGCAACAAAAGGGGTGAGCCTTTGAGGCTCACCGCCAGGTGTTACAGTTCCTGCAGGGGGAGGTGAGAAGCACCTCCACCCAGAACAGGCTTTGTTCCTGGCCACAGAGTGACAAAGGCACTCTCCCCATGTGGCCAGCAACATGTCTGGTGTGTGGCAGGCTGGCAGAAACTGGTTAGCCTACACTAGAAGTCGGGTAGGTATTCAGGGGGCATCTCTAAGATGCCCTCTGGATGTATGTTACAATAAATTGCACACTGGCATCAGTGTGCATTTATTGTGCTGGGAGGTTTGATACCAAACTTCCCAGTTTTCAGTGTAGCCATTAGGGAACTGTGGAGTTCGTGTTTGACAAACTCCCAGACCATATATTCTTATGGCTACCCTGCACTTACAATGTCTAAGGTTTTGTTTAGACACTGTAGGGGCATAGTGCTCATGCACATATGCCCTCACCTGTGTTATAGTGCACCCTGCCTTAGGGCTGTAAGGCCTGCTAGAGGGGTGACTTACCTATGCCAGAGGCAGTGTGAGGTTGGCATGGCACTCTGAGGGGAGTGCCATGTCGACTTAGTCATTTTCTCCCCACCAGCACACACAAGCTGAGAGGCAGTGTGCATGTGCTGAGTGAGGGGTCCCAGGGTGGCATAAGGCATGCTGCAGCCCTTAGAGACCTTCCCTGGCATCAGGGCCCTTGGTACCAGGGGTACCAGTTACAAGGGACTTACCTGAGTGCCAGGGTTGTGCCAATTGTGGAAACAATGGTACATTTTTAGTGAAAGAACACTGGTGATGGGGCCTGGTTAGCAGGGTCCCAGCACACTTCTCAGTCAAGTCAGCATCAATATCAGGCAAAAAGTGGGGGGTAACTGCAACAGGGAGCCATTTTCCGACACAAGCCCTCTCCCAGCCCACAGGCCAGGAGACTCAGCCAAAGCTGGGAGAGTCTTCCTAGTCTGTCAGGCGAGGAAGAGTAGGGAAAACAGGCTGGTCTGTTGCAGGGCCTACTCTGCCTTACATCCTCCTGTTCAGGTCATTCCCTCTGGGGAATTGACCTACTTCCACAGTGATAGGACCTAGTCTGAATTGCCTCTTGTTTGAGTTTTTAATGTCTCCACCCATTCTCTCTATTTTGGGGTTAGAGGTATCCACCTCTGCTAATCTTATCTTAGCCAGGGTCACCCCTAGCTTTCCCACAGAGGTTACCCAGAGCTGGAGTAGCCCCACCATGGCCAACAGGGTCAGGAGGCCTAACCTGCTATTTGGCATGTGGTCAGACCACCATGCCAAGGACAGTGCAGCCATAAAGGCTAACACCCAGCAGAGGCCACTGACAGCTGTCAGTGCCCAGAACCACAACTTTAGGTCTTCGCCTACAAGGGAAGGGGCTAAGTTACAGGCTTCTTTGGGTTCAGGGTGCCTGTCTGCTGTGTTATAGTGGTGGTTACTACATCTTGTAGTAAACACCCTTCTTCCCCTCTTTCTTTTGTTAACTGGGGAGCCACCCACTCAGGTTTAACAGTTGACTGACTAGCCAGGACTTCTTGTGGGTCAGGTTGGACTTTACCAGAGCCACTTTTGGAGTTCTCCCCTACTGGAGTAGAATCCCCTTGGCTTGCTGGAACCTTGGCTAAAGGTTGTCCATCCTTCCTGCATTGTTTTATTTTCTTTTTCTTCTGGGGCCTACTTGCAGTTACTGCAGGGGCAGCACCTCCAGAATCCTTGGGAGAGGACTGGCACTGGACCAGTTTCTCGCCTGGGCTCTGACTAACCTCTGGGTAGTCATTTCCAAGGAGACAATCAAAGGGGAGGTCTGTACTGACTACCACCCCTCTCCAGCTAAAAGTCCCACCCACCTCTATGGGCACAAAAGAAACAGGCCTATCAGTGACCCTGTCTGGGCTAACACTTACTCTGAAAGCCGCACCTGGGATGTACTGGTTTGAGAACACCAGCCTGTCATGCACAATAGTGTGACTGGCACAAGTGTCTCTCAGGGCAGTGGTTGGAATTCCATTCACCAGTAGGTGGTGGAAGTGTCTACTTCCCTCTGGAATCTCCAACTCACCTGTTGGGCCCTTTTTCCAGTTGAAGGCTATGAAGACTACCTTATCTGAGGAGTAATCCCCAATGGCTACACTGGTCACCCCTGGGACTTGGCTAGGGGGTTTGTTTTTGGGACAAGACGTGTCCTTGGTTTGGTGCCCTGTCTGTCTACAGTTTTGGCACCATGCCTGATTGGCATCCCAGTTCTTACCCTGGTGCCCACCTTTGTTTTGGGTTGTGTCTTAGGGCCCACCCACCTGGTCTGGTTTTTGGGGGCCTACAGAGGACTCTTTTTCTTTGTTTCAGGTGTCACCCACTTTCTCCTGGGGGGGGGGGGGGCTTTGTCACCCCTTTCTTTTGGTCACCCCAGTGTAAGTTCTGGTTACCCTAGTGCCTTCTTTCCCAATTCTTGGGGATATATTGGACCTAGGTCTACCAGATACTGATGCAACATTTCATTGAAGCAGTTACTTAAAATGTGTTCTTTCATAAACAAATTATAAAGCCCAACATAGTCATGCACTTCATTTCCAGTTACCCAACCATCCAGTGTTTTCACTGAGTAGTCTACAAAATCAACCCAGGTCTGGCTCGAGGATTTTTGAGCCCCCCTGAACCTAAACCTGTACCCCTCAGTGGAGAATCCAAAGCCCTCAATCAGGGTAGCCTTCATGAGGTCATAAGATTCTGCATCTTTACCAGAAAGTGTGAGGAGTCTATCCCTACACTTTCCAGTGAACATTTCCCAAAGGAGAGCACCCCAGTGAGATCTGTTTACTTTTCTGGTTGCACAAGCCCTCTCAAAAGCTGTGAACCATTTGGTGATGTCATCACCATCCTCATATTTGGTTACAATCCCTTTGGGGATTTTTAGGATGTCAGTATTCTCTCTGACCCTATTTAAATTGTTGCCACCATTGATGGGAGCTGAACCCATCTCTTTTCTTTCCCTTTCTATGGCTAGGAGCTGTTTCTCCAAAGTCAATCTTTTGGCCATCCTGGCTAACAGGAGGTCATCTTTATTGAGGCTGCCCTCAATGTTTTCAGAGGTACTGGACTCCCCTATGGAAGAACCAGTCTCTCTGACTAGGATTTGAGGAGTCAGGGTTTGATGGACCCTGTTACCCCTATTTAGGACAGGAGGGGGAAGTCATCCTCCTGTTCACTAATTTCCCCATCTGAAGGAGTATCCTCAGAGAGGTGGTCCCTTTTGAACTCTGACAAAAGTTCCTGGAGCTGTACTTTGGTAGGGTTCGACCCAGTTTTTATCTTTTTAATTTACAGAAAGTCCTTAACTCTGACATCCCTAGATGCAGGTAAGAGGTGAGGTTGAGTTCCACCACCATCTCTTCTGTGCTAGACATGACTTTTCTAAAATTTGAGATACTTTAAAAAAATAAAACTTTTACAAAACTTGTAAACTTTAAAAGAAATGCTAACAGGGACTTACACAAGGCCCTAGCAGGACTTTTAAAAATTTAGAAAAATAGCTCAAATTGCAAAAATCAGTTTCTAATGACAATTTTTGGAATTTAGTCATGTGATCAGGTATTGGCTGAGTAGTCCAGCAAATGCAAAGTCTTAGACCCCACCGCTGATCCACCAATGTAGGAAGTTGGCTCTGTATATACTATTTCAAAGTAAGAAATAGTGTGCACAGAGTCCAGGGGTTCCCCTTAGAGGTAAGATGGTGGCAAAAGTAGATAATTCTAATGCTCTATTTTGTGGTAGTGCGGTCGAGCAATAGGCTTATCAGAAGGTAGTGTTAAGCATTTGTTGTACACATACAGGCAATAAATGAGGAACACACACTCAAAGACTTACTCCAGGCCAATAGGTTTTTACATTGAAAAATATATTTTCTTAGTTTATTTTAGGAACCACAGGTTCAAGATTTATATTAAGCACTTTAAATGTAAGGTACTTCACTTAGATACTTTAGGAATTTTGAATAAAAGCAATATCATATACAGTCTTTGTAAAAATGGCAATAAGCTATCTTCAAAGTGGACACAATGCAAAAATCCACAGTTCCTGGGAGGTAAGTAAAGGTTAGATTAGGAGGTAAGTAAAACACTTACAAGTCTCAGTTCTGGGGCTAGGCAGCCCACCGTTGGGGGTTCAAGGCAACCCCAAAGTTACCACACCAGCAGCTCAGGGCCGGTCAGGTGCAGAGGTCAAAGAGGTGCCCAAAAACACATAGGTGCCTATGGGGAACAGGGGTGCTCCGGTTCCAGTCTACCAGCAGGTAAGTACCTGCGTCCTCGGGGGAGAAGACCAGGGGGGTTTTGTAGAGCAATAGGGGGGACACAAGTAGGCACACAAAACAGACCCTCAGCGACACAGGGGCGGCTGGGTGCAGTGTGCAAAGCAGGCGTCGGGTTTCAGGTAGAAAACAATGGAGGGACCCGGGGGTCACTCTAGCGGTGCAGGCAGGCACAGCGGTGCAAGCAGGCACAGGGGGGCTTCTCGGGACAGCCACCACCTGGGCTAGGGAGAGGGTCACCTGGGGGTCACTCCTGCGCTGAGGTTCGGTTCCTTCAGGTCCTGGGGGCTGCGGGTGCAGTGCTGGTTCCAGGCGTCAGGTCCCTTGTTACAGGCAGTCACGGTCAGGGGGAGCCTCTGGATTCTCTCTGCAGGCGTCACTGTGGGGGTTCAGGGGGGTCATCTCTGGCTACTCACGGGCTTGCAGTCACCGGGGAGTCCTCCCTGTGGTGTTGGTTTTCTGCAGGTCGAGCCGGGGGCGTCGGGTGCAGAGAGTAGAATCTCACGCTTCCGGCGGGAAACGTGAAGTCTTTGGAAGTTGCTTCTTTGTTGCAAAGAAGTTGCTGGTTTTCAACAGGGCCGCTGTTCAAGGGAGTTTGTTGGTCCTTTAGTCCAGGGCAGTCCTTTGAGGCTTCAGAGGTCGCTGGTCCCTGTCGGATGCGTCGCTGGTGCAGGTTTTCGAAGTTGGAAACAGGCCGGTATGGCTGGGGCCAAAGCAGTTGTCATCTTCCTCCTTCTCTGCAGGCTTGTAGGTCAGCAGTCCTTCTTGTTTCCTCAGGTTGCAGGAATCTGATTTCCTGGGATCTGGGGAGCTCCTAAATACTGAATTTAGGGGTGTGTTTAGGTCTGGGAGGGCAGTAGCCAACGGCTACTGTCCTTGAGGGTGGCTACACCCTCTTTGTGCCTCCTCCCTGTGGGGAGGGGGGCACATCCCTACTCCTATTGGGGGAATCCTCCAAACTCAAGATGGAGGATTTCTAAAGGCAGGGGTCACCTCAGCTCAGGACACCTTAGGGGCTGTCCTGACTGGTGGGTGACTTCTCCTTGTTTTTCTTATTATCTCCTCCAGCCTTGCCGCCAAAAGGGGGGGCAGTGTCCGGACGGGCGGGCATCTCCACTATCTGGGATGCCCTGGGGTGCTGTAACAAAAGGGGGGAGCCTTTGAGGCTCACCGCCAGGTGTTACAGTTCCTGCAGGGGGAGGTGAGAAGCACCTCCACCCAGAACAGGCTTTGTTCCTGGCCACAGAGGGACAAAGGCACTCTCCCCATGTGGCCAGCAACATGTCTGGTGTGTGGCAAGCTGGCAGAAACTGGTCAGCCTACACTGGAAGTCGGGTAGGTATTCAGGGGGCATCTCTAAGATGCCCTCTGGGTGTATGTTACAATAAACTGCACACTGGCATCAGTGTGCATTTATTGTGCTGAGAAGTTTGATACCAAACTTCCCAGTTTTCAGTGTAGCCATTATGGAACTGTGGAGTTTGTGTTTGACAAACTCCCAGACCATATATTCTTATGGCTACCCTGCACTTACAATGTCTAAGGTTTTGTTTAGACACTGTAGGGACATAGTGCTCATGCACATATGCCCTCACCTGTCGATTAGTGCACCCTGCCTTAGGGCTATAAGGCTTGCTAGAGGGGTGACTTACCTATGCCATAGGCAGTGTGAGGTTGGCATGGCACTCTGAGGGGAGTTCCATGTCGACATAGTCATTTTCTCCCCACCTGCACACAAAGGCTGAGAGGCAGTGTGTATGTGCTGAGTGAGGGGTCCCCATGGTGGCATAAGGCATGCTGCAGCCCTTAGAGACCTTCCCTGGCATCAGGGCCCTTGGTACCAGGGGTACCAGTTACACAGGACGTACCTGAGTGCCAGGGTAGTGCCAATTGTGGAAACAATGGTAAATTTTTAATGAAAGAACACTGGTGCTGGGGCCTGGTTAGCAGGGTCCCAGCACACTTCTCAGTCAAGTCAGCATCAATATCAGGAAAAAGTGGGGGGTAACTGCAGTAGGGAGCCATTTTCCTACATGCACTTACATTGAAAGATTATATTTTTATTTAAATGAAGTGGTGGGAATATTCACTCATGAGCTTTGTCCTTCCCCGGCTTTATGTTTTTTAGCGGGCAGCCAGTAACAAATTGGGATCAAAGGCCAAAGATGAGGAATAGCGTAGGCACAGGAAGAGGCAACCACAGAGGAGGAGGGAGTATCCACCAGCAGAGTGGCTGAACTCATCCAGCGAGTCACTTGCTCACAATCTAAGAGACTCAGGATAATGCTGTGGAGACCCCTAGGGGTGGAAGGGTTGGTTGCCAGATGCCAGCAGGAGTCACACAATTAGCTTCTTCTGGACAACAAGAAGTTACATCTGTGATGTCCCAGAAGGAGACCCCTCTGTCATCCAGATCTCAAGCTGTACCTTTCACCACTCAAGAGACTTCCATAACTATAGGTCCCTCATCTGCGCCCCCTGTTATCCCGCCTCCTTCCTCAAGAGCCTGCCATTAAGATCTACGGCCAAAGTTTCTGACACTCATGAGCCCTTGTGTAGTGCCCTATCTCTAACCCTTGACCTCCTGGCTGCTTTGCTGAAGGCCATGAAGCACCTACTTGCTGGTCAGCAGGTGCTCTCTCAGGGCTCTCCTGAGGAGGGACTAAAGGTGGTCCTATTGTTCGATAAGTACGTTGAACAGACACTTTGTTCTTCAAGCCAGCGTAATCATTTGGACAATCTAATTCATCTGGTCTAGCGAAAGGGCTTTTCTACCTGTTAAAGTCCTGTTAGACTTTGGAATTTTACTTTGGATTTCAATATTACTTTTGGACTTTTTAAATATGATTTGGGCTACATCTTTTGGAAAATTTGATTCGTTTTTACTTTATCACTATTGTAGAATGGTGGATAGAATTTGCCCCTGTCATTCACAAAATGTGTTTTTCCATTGCCCACTCACCCTCCAGATTGACTTTCTGGACTCAGGCACTATTTTTGGTCTTTCCCTAATACCCAAAGACAGGTAAATGATCCCCTAAGCCCATGCTCTGAATTGACATGGGTGTTGTGTTACTCTGTTCTGTGTATCTGGGGATGCTTGCAAATATATGAGAAAGTGCTGCTGGATAGCTTTATTGTAATAATGCCACTGTCTTTAACTTAAGCATTAATCTGTTTCACCCTTCTTCACAACCAGGCATGCATCAGATGATTCAGGGGCAGAAGGTACGTTCAAGTGATAGTTAATTTAAATGTCTAAGATAAAAAGTGCTTCTATATCCACCATTAATGGTGGGATTGGTAATGAGAAAGATGTGGGTGCATCGTGTGAGGATGAGTCAAATAGTGATGCTTCAGATGTTCATAGCTGATAGGTTGCTTTCTACACTGATGTGTGGGCGGGGAGTCATCTGTGTGCCTGACTAGCACTACCTGGCCCACATTAACATACCTTCCTGGTTGTGGACTGGTAGCAGGTGGGTTTTTAGAAGGTAAAGGTGTGTTGTTGGTAGGCTTTGTGGCATGAGCCAGCCTTGCAGGTCAGCCTGGTTCACCAGTTGACTGAGGCACAATACGTGGCACAATACTTAGCCTTGCCGCTGGGCACAGGCACATCTGTGATATGGCCTGTATCATCTGCAAGGCCAAGGCGTGGCGCCTTGCATCCATCCTTCTTGCCCAACACACTAAAACGTCTCTAGGGGCATGATCTCCAATACATGGGTTGTTCTCTCAATCAACATTAGGACCTGATCCTGGTGGGTTTATGAAATGCACAGGGTTTACCCGATTTGATGAATAGCCGTCTTACAAAGAGGAATGCTGTTGGAAAACTGATCCTCCCAGAGGAATGGATTTGCCCATGCCAATCCCCCCTCATGCGCTCCAGTCTGACAATGCCGGCGGTTTGTCCATAATGTGTAGAGTTCACACCTGGGAGGTTGCGCAGGTGTTTGTGAAACGGGGAGAAGTCCTCCTCACCAGGGTTTCTTCTCCATCAAAAGATTGAGAAAAGACTGGAGTAGAAGCTGCATTGGGAAGCAGAAGAGGGGAGTCATCTGTACCTCTAGGGGGCGAGATTCCAGCATACCTGAGACAGGCATCTGTGACTTTGCAGCTGTTTTCTGGGGACCTACAATCCCCAGGAGTTCTGCAGGAGGGAGACTTCTGGCTGACCTTGATGTCTTACTTGAGATGTTCTCCCTCAATCTCCTTCTCATCTCCACCTGTGGAGCCCGCAAATTGGTATCTTAGAAGAAGGTAGGGTGTTCTCCTGGGATGCCATCCTCTGCTTGTAGATGGTATGGCCTTATCATCAACCTCTTCATCCACAGGAGCAAGGATAGTAACATAATAAGTATGTTTGAATCTACAGATCTGTAAACTAGAGACGTTTAGGCAAACAGCCATAAGCAAGAAATGACACTTTACCATAGGTAATTGACAAAAGTTAGTTATTGGTTAATATATGACCTCACAGATCATATATAATAGTGTATTTTCTGCTTCTGCCACGAAGGCTTCCATTGTGGATACACCTCTGAACCAATGCCCTTAAAGAGAGTGGTGCACATGACCCTCAAAGATAAACTTCGCAATTGTTAGAACTGTGACATGATATCATGGCTGAAGAAAGTTGATTAGATATATGACATTATTTTTATATGGAGAAAATGGTCACTGAATAGACATTTGTTAGAAACAAATGATGGAAATAAGTTATACATTGATCTAGATAGTAGTACATGTAATGTGGTCATAAACTTGCCTCACCAAGGGATGATGGAGGGCCTGACTGCTGCTTGCAAGATGTCCCCTGATGTCACCTGACGGGTGGGACGTAGTATTAACTTCATGGACTATTGTATCATCGAATTTGTGGAGATAGACATATACACATTAAGGGAATGTTCCTACACAAAGAGTATGATTTCATAGTAAGATGGTAATAACGAGCAGCCAAATAAACATCTCCCTGGCCACACCTACAGGGATGTAGGGGGTTATTACAACTTTGGAGGAAGGAGTTAATCCGTCCCAAAAGTGACGGTAAAGTGACGGATATACCACCAGCCGTATTACGAGTCCATTATATCCTATGGAACTCGTAATACGGCTGGTGGTATATCCGTCACATTTGGGACGGATTAACACCTCCTCCAAAGTTGTAATAACCCCCCATAGTTTTTTTTTACAGGCACACACTAACATCAAATAAGAGTGGTTTAGGTACTGTAACAAAACACAAATCACACAACGAATTTTCTACATTATTGACATGAGTGGATAGAGGGAGAGAGAAGAGTTAATTACTTGCCGTTGAAAGTGCACTGGAAGAATGTAAGTATTTAGTAGTGTTGGGTGTAACTTGCGTAGTTTGCTGTAGAATAATCACGCAAAATCAGCACAGAATTCTGCCAGATTCTGCGTAATTAGGCAACAAAATGTATTCAGCATTCAGCACTATTTTCCTTCCAAAATGGACCCGAGGATGCGTTTTGAGTCTAGAAATAGTGCTAAATAAAACAGATCAAGAATCTCCTCAATTATTCCCCAACTTACTCCCTGCATTTAGTGTCAAAAATGGTCGTGAGGATGCATTTTGCACTAGGAAAATAGTGCTAATTGCAAAAGAATATGAACAGCAGTATGCGCAGTGACTCATGCTTGCTCAATTCATTGTTTCTTTGCTTATTTTTCCTCAAATTACTCTTAATTACGCGAACAGGCATTATCATGCAATTATCGGAAATTATGTATCAAAGAGCAATGAAAATTACTGAAAATACTCTGGTGTAATGAAAATTAGTCTCCGGCCTAGTATTTAGCGAGATAAGGTGAGAGACATTAGAATCATTAATTTATTTAACGCACATGGTGTGTGGAGTGTACTTTATGTTGTGGGATAATGTGTATGCTGACACTTATGCAGGATAGAATATGACTATGTAGATTACACTGGTGTGGCTGGAGACCTACCAGGCCCTGCCATCCATCTGTTTTCTGTGGCAAGCCCACATGTTGATTTACTGGTTGGAGCTGAAGATGAGGTGGAGGCAGGTGATGGGTGGTGGCAGATGGCAGATAGTTATTGAGTACATTTGGTATAAAAAATATACATCACTGTCAGTATTGTATACAACAACTCATACATTTCCTGAGTATGCAAGGACATTGATAGCAGTGTGGCATACTTGTGTAGGTGGTAGGGACGCGTTCCTATGAATGGCCTGGTTGTCGCCCTGTCACAGTAGAAGGTACTCTTGCTTCAGCTGTTGCTACTAAGAGCTTGACATGGGAACTTTGTAAAATAAAGTTAGTGTGTGTGAAAGTAACTATGATCAATTTATACTCCGAAGACAGGCTAAAGTTCTATGTGAATTGGTTGGGGGGTACTGCTGGATCCACTCAAGTGGGCTGACCCATGATTCCATGTGGAGAATAGGAAACAAAACATGTGACCAATTGAGTTTTCTGTGCCTGGACATTCAATCCACTACACCAGCGGGGAACAACTCACCACCTCTAGCTATTACTGATGCTTGCAATGGGGCTTTTCAGACAGGTGACTCCTGATGGGATGTTAAGAGACGCTCAATCGCTTGCAGGCCTGACTCAATTTATTATTCTAGCTATAGTCATGGAATATTTTGGACTAGTGTTTGATAGTGTTTATGGGTATGTCTAGTTTTTCCACAGGGATATTTATGCAATGTTGTGATTTTGGCACAGTCTAGCTCTGTTCAAAGACTTCAAGACCATCTGGGACTGAATTGCAATTTGCATGAATGTCTTGTCCCAGTGTTTGCAAGGAAGGAATTGTCAATTGTTAGGTGAGGCTCATTTATACTTGTACCCCAGCTTATGCGCTGCTCCACACACCGTCATCATTTTCTCACTCTTCAGTCCTGAAATTTTGTTATTTTGTTTTCTCATTCATCAGACCTCTTCTGCAAAGAAGAGGAATCTTCATGGCGCTCCTGCTCAGTGGACCACCCCTGCTCCCAAGATAGACAATACTGAAGAATGCAGTTGCAACAATTGTGTACAGTAAGGGTGGGGGCGGAACTCCTAGAGTTTCACTCCATTGAATTCTGTGGAGTTACATGAAAACTCATTGACATTCCGTGGTGTTCCGGGAACCGACGGAAATAGGCACGTCATGCCGCTCGGGCTGATTTTTAGCACCAGAAGCTCGTTCTGTGCTTAAAAGTCAGTACGAACGGCAACATCAGGCACGCGGGATACCTCTGCTTCTTGAGTTGATTTTGCTACAGCTCGAGTAGATTTTCTACTTGAACAGCATCTTTTTCACTGCGAATGGTCACAACTGCCCATGACCGCCCGTGTTGATGAAATCTCGCCGCATGTGCTTCTAGCAAGCGAGAATCATGCTAGGGGATGCCAAATCTCGACCGAGCTCGCCAACCTACCGCTGGCGAGGGGCCCTTGAGAAAAAACTCTGCCACACGATGGTTGGCGTAATTTGGCAGGAACTTCATGGCATAAGTGCAACTTGGAGTGGCCAAAAATTCAACAACTCTGCTGGCGGAGTGGAATTTATCACCCACTCCTAGTGTACAGTACACTTTTTCTTTACTTATGCTATAAATATTTTTGGATTATGTGAATCGTTTCCATTTTGAATTCCAGCCGAGATAGCCATAACTAACATGGGGCTCTGTTGGCTGCTTGACTAGTTAACTTAACTGTCATCTTCCTTCCACAGCAGATGCGTCACACTCATGGACTTGCTAAATGCTATGTTTGTCTCACTAAAGTTTTCCCTCATTCCGCCCACCCGTCCAATCATTGATTCCCTAACATTTTTCCACCAAGCTTTGAGATCTAATTTGCCGTTGTCTATTTCCACCATCAAAAGATCTCACAATTGGCAGGGCAGATATGGTGTAGTCAACGCTAAATTGTTACATAATGAGGTTACACAAAATGACTAACTTGACACACCATCTCCCCTTTCCAGGCCAGGAAGAAACACCTTACTGCAGAGAATACATAATAACAATTGTGGACCAAGGATGGGTAGTGTGCACTTTGTTTCCACAGTGCATGCCCCAAGGACAATCAATCTTACTGGTCACCATACCAAAGATAACCACCTACTGAGACCTGAATATTCCTTACACTTAGCCGCTTACTCTAGTAACTTACTCCGTACACTGTGTTGCTTTATGCTGGTCTGTATCTTCTATTTTCCACTCACTCTTTTCTCTTAGCTCAGTTGCATAGTAAACCTTTTTGGCTGGTTCACCAGCTTTATTCAGAATAAGAAGAGCCTAGTTTTTCCTTTGATTTCTTGGTTGCTTTAGCCTTATAAGTCCACCAGCAGTATGGCCTTTGGCAAAACTCCTGCTTCAAGGTGTTGGGCCTATTGGAGGAGGTAGCAGACAACACATTTTCTACTCCGGTAAGAAGTTCTGAAAACTCGAAGGGAGGAGTGGTTGGGCTTCTGGTTGGTAATGCAACACCTCTATTCCATGGCGTGTGTAACTTAAATAAGTAGTCTTGAGAGGTGAATGTAGAAGGTCAGACAGTATATAGATAGCTATTAGGGATGAGAGTGTAGGTGGTACTTAAGTAACATCAAGCAATTCAGTGGGGAAAGCTTGGTCAGTTTTCAATACTGCTAGTAAGAGGATGGCTGGTGGAGGTAACCTGGCAAGGGAGCTCAGGTAAAGAAAGACTAGAGATAGGATGATGGGGACTGGACAATTTCTTTGTGATGCAACAGGTGTAGGCCTTGCCCTCTGTTGGTGGTTACAAGGTAGGTGGAGAAATTAATGGGGGATGCTACGATTACCAGTCTTAGACCATAACCTGGGACTCCAGGGACTGACCTCTGGTGCTGACAGTGGGGTCCTATGAGGACAGAAGACAGAAGCATGAATTATGGCACCCATTGCAAGCACCTTTGTAACATCCTATAGGCAGAAAGCCATACGGTGTCGCAGGATGTCGGCAACATTTTGTGCCAAAGTCTAAATGACACTTTAAGACAGGGATTGAGAAAATGATTATAGAAATATTAAAAGATAGGTTGTCATTTTCTGTCCCTTGTCACAGTTCAAGAGGCTACATTTACAACAGAAATTGAAGGTCACAGTCAGAAACTAAGGGGCAGGGAGAGCTAAAGGGCCTATTTGGGAACATTAGTATGAATGTTATATGGAAAGACCCGTGTCTGAATGGGATACTGAGGCATTCTAGTGGAATTATCTCTTTACATTAGGGCAGAGGTGCCACCATTGGTCCGCCAGGGAAGGCTTCATCGCAGATTTTCAGCATAACCACTGACTACATATTTCAATTAGATTAATTTAATCTAAAACCAAGTGGATCCCTGAACATCTAGCATGGATGTAGGACTTGAGGGCCATAGTTGGCAGTCCAGTGAATCTTTCTTGCCCGATGTAACAGAGGGTTTGGCTACTTGATGGTCTTTTTCCCTTCAGACACAACTTATGAGTATTGTTCCATTGGTTGTGATTGAAATCTCCTTGTTTGTGCTTCTCAATTCATTAAAACAGATATTAGGGCTGAATTTCTACATTGGAGCTATATTACTTGAAGATTGTTGCTGAGTCAGGCAACAAAGCTCCACAATATGATTACACAATTTAAGTTTGATAATCAAGTTGAAAAAGACGCTTGGTTGAATGATATTTAAGGCCAAGGTATTGCTGGCAGCCCCAGATGGAACTGTGCAGAATAGTAAAGGGTTTTGCAGAAATGTGCTGGTACAAAATCAGTTCTGTTTTCAGGATAGCTCTACAAGGGATGCTGTCTCATTGGAGTATGTGGCTGCCAGCACAGATCTGTCACACACTCACTAGGTCTTGACGTTGGTTATTTTTTGTCCTATGGACTCTTCTAATACACTTGAGGCCAAATGTGTTGAATTCCTCGTTCTGGCGCTGGGCTTGACGAGCTGTCTATTTGTCCTGGGAGGTTTTAACACAAATGATCAATTGCTTATGTCTCGGACTTTGTAAGCAAATTTTGGCCAATGTTTGTACTGGTTGTATCATCATGCCATGTTCTTTATGACCTTGTTGGTGAGTCATGTTTTCATCTGAAAAGTAGTCCTGAAGCATTCCAGGGACTGTCTGAAGCTTTCAGAGGATGCCCTTTTACCCTTTATTGATGAATAAGTGATTGTCATTATATCTCAGCTGGGTGCGGTGATGGACATTGCCGTGGAGGACAGCACAACTACAGTCGAAGAAGAGTAGAGACTCTCATGGCCTGTTGGTCTACTGGGGATCTTGCAAGAGCCTTGATCAGTGGTAATTATCTCAACATATAGGTCATCTCTGTGCTGGTCAATCTATGTACAAGTTAGAACCTGGATCAAAGCTTGCTTAGATTGAATCATGCTAAAATCACTTGATAAATGCTACTCTACTATCCTTGTGCTGAATTGTGACATAATCCACCCATCCAAAGTAAAAACTCTCTGTGACTATTTTGGCTACTTTCTTACCATGAAAGATCAGGTTAGTCTGTGGCCAGTTTTACTGACTGCTACCTGAAGCTTTTCACATTGAAATCACAGATCCATCCAGCTTCATTTGCCAGGATAGTTGTTGAGGCAACATTGTATTACTGTAATCCCCAGTATGTTGGCATCTCGAAGAGTTTGCTGCTTAAACTATAAGTGAGCCAGAATCATTTGGCACACTTTGGGGGTTATTACAACTTTGGAGGAGGTGTTAATCTATCCCAAATGTGACGGATATACCACCAGCCGTATTACGAGTTCCATAGGATGTAATGGACTCGTAATACGGCTGGTGGTATATCCGTCACTTTACTGTCACTTTTGGGACGGATTTCCACCTCCTCCAAAGTTGTAATAACCCCCTTTATGCCTAAACCTGCCCTAGATGTCTTGTAGCCTTGATACTGGGAAACCTTAATTCGCTGCCTGTCTCTGTTTGGTTATCTGTCAGCCATGATGTGGTTTCAGGTTTTGCCATCACATTGTTAAGAAATTCTCCTAAAACCTGTGCACCCCTGTATGCTAAAACTAAGGAAAAAACTAAAGTAAATGACAACGCACTCCTCAGTGCTTCTACAATCCATCAATGGTCCTTGACTTTGGTTGCGGGTGAAAGGATATCAACTCCTGATCTTAGATGTAAATCAATTAAACCTTTGGGGTTCTCCCAAGCCAAGTGTGCTCCCAAGGAGTCTCAAGGTTCACCAGGGTCACTGCTTTGTTCATGACAACTTTGGCAGAGGCTAGCTAAAGCTATCAGGAAAATAAGGGGGATCATTGGCTTGTGTACACGGGTTGAGAGCCTCGCGTTGGGTGTTCGTGGACAGCCACAGCCCTGGGGAGGTGGAGACCCTATCTTTGCCACCCACCCCTCAGATTTAAAGTTTCTGCTGGTGCAGTTGCTTTTTTTGCCAGATGTGCTGTAGCTGGCCTGGCAGGAGAACTTTGGGTGGAGCTGCTGAATGCCGACCAGTGCACCACCCCATGGTAAGCAGTAAAAACAGCACTGGAAGCCTCAACCTCAATAGGTTGGGGTTACAGCGCCAAGGTGGAGGTCCGGAGCTGCGGTCGTTGGCCCAACTTGAAGGTAGGTGAATTGAGAGATGAGAAGAAAGCACATCTACCCAATTTTTGATAGCTGTCAGGGTACAGCCTACCTCTAAATGAAAACCCCTGGGCTTTTCCCTTTGAGGAAATCCAGCATTTCCCTGGCCTTATTGTTCTGTGCTTACATGCCTTGACATGTGAAAGCAATTCAATTGGTGATTTTCTTTCAACATCCAAACCTAAGGTGAGCTTTAGCATTTGCTTGGGATCCTGTTCCAGAGTTCAGGCAACGACATTTTATTTTTTAATGTCTTTAAAAAAAACGTGCACGTTTTCAAGGCATAACCCAAATCAACACGCAAAAATATAAACACAAAATGCAGAACTTTTATTGGGTCACTCTCGAGCAGAAATACATTTTTACCCGCTAGAGAAACATCTTTGTGAATGTTCTAATTGTGGGGAAACATGGAAAAGAAAACGAGTCCCATCTGAGAACTGCATTATGCCGCAAACAGGAGCATAGAAGGTGGGCAGAGCAGACAAAGGAAGTAAACCGATGCTCCTCTCACAGGCTGGGCTCCTGCCAGCGGACCTGGGCTACCAGCACGGAGCTCAGTCAGGCGCGAATGACTTCCCTCTTGCTTCGATGCTTGTGACAGGGGCCCCCATCCCACGGCTGACAAACAACTCATCATAGTCAAAGGAAAGGGAGACAATTTCTATGACATTAACTTATTATTTTCTTATTGCAATAACCAGAAAACTGCTCTATATACTATGGGAAGGTTAACAGATACTCTTCACAATTCCACAGCATTTTAACATGCCAAGGGGTCGTTGCACAACCCCTGGCCTGTACGTTTCGCCAGCCCCTTCTAGTCTGGCCTTTTCCTAGGTGACTGAGTTGCAGCTCTGCTATTACCCTCACACGCCTGGATTGAGTCGCCCCCAAAAATGTCAATTTACACAAATGCAAGTTCCCTTTGTGAATCTAAACAAACTTTGACAAACACATGGGTCTCGCCTGGGACACCAGGTGCAGTCTGTTGGCTTTGCCAATGCTTTCTTTTTTCCCCACAGGGGAATAGTCTTCAGGGCCACAAACCCACTGTACAGGGGCTTCCCTTGCGCGTTGGCCACTCTCTGCAGTCAGTTCTCATATACCCTGTACCACTTGGAACAACCTAGAAGCCACCAGGGACATCTTGAGGATTTCGGGGCCCCTAGGCCAAACGTATTTTGGGGGCCGATGCTCGGAACAGCTTTAAATTTATGATCCAATTTCAGCTGTTGAATGCCCTCTTCACCCAGGTCACTGACAGTGCGCAGGCGCCCAAATTCTAAATGTGTTTACACCTAACGTTTAGGGAGAGTAGGTCCTTTCAATATTGAAACGCAGCAGCAGCTCACTAATATTACTGCAAATATTCTCTCTGTCACCTTCTAAGTTCTCATATGTGAGGTCCTGTTTTGATCTACAAGAAACATTTTTATGGATGTTGCATGAAACATAAACACAACATTTGTTGGGGAGCTGGGGCGCCTGTGTTGGTGTCCCAGCGAATGCTGGGACACCGCAAGACGACCAGAGGAGCAACGCGGCAGGAGGCCGCGGGAGCGACGGCGGGAAAAATCTAAGGGTTTTTTTTTTGTTTTTTTTAATTCCCGCCCTAGTCTAGTTCACACAGCACATTTGCCACCTCACAAGAATGCTTCTGTCTCAGGAAATGTACAGTTCACCGAGCCTTCCACAGAATCGATACATAGCCTGTACAAGCGGTGAGGAGGTTGAGACAGGCAGCACAGTCACAATGTCCTGTTCAGGGTGCAAGGGAAGAACAAATTAAAGAAATATTTTTACTTATGGTAACTTGGGGCCACATGTACAAAAGGTTTTAGCGGTCGCAACAGAGAATCGGGCCACTTGCAATCGCTAAATAATCTTTTAACATGTGCCAACCCTATTTTGTGATTCAGTAACCTACTACCGGATCGCAAAATAAGTTGGAAAGGTGGTGTTAGGAAGGGGTGTGTCGAGGGTGTCCCTTCCTAATAGCGAGGGGCATGTGTGAATGTTGTGCGACTGGAATGGGGTTGCAAAACACTGACATTTTACAGACTCCGTGAAAGAGATGGTAACTCATTCACAAAGGGGAAGGGGTCCCTAGTGTGAATGTGAGCGCCAACATGTTTTAAAAGAAGGCAGTTGCTCTGAAAAAATGAAAAGAAATCTTTTCATTCTTGTTTTTAAAACGCATCCCGTTTTCCTTCAAGAAAAACGGGCTACATTTAAAAAAAAAAATCATTTAAAAAGCAATCACAGACATGGTGGTCTGCTAATCCCAGCAGGTCACCGTTCCTTTGATTACGGGCCATTCCCAAGGGGTCGCAAATTGAGACCTGCCTCATGAATATTGATGAGGCAGATCCATTTGCGACCTACTGGGAATCGCTAAATGTGTCTGAGACACATTAGTACATCACAGTTTGCGACTTCCTAATTGTGAGTCACAAAATATGTCGCAATTAGGAAGTCGCAAACTGATTTCTTTATACATGTGGCCCTTAATCCTTAAATTGTCACAAGTGACAGCAGATCCCACCTTACCTGGGCAAGAGGTTATCCACCCAGCTGTGTCTCCTTCGGGTGAGTGAAGTTATGGGGTAGATAATGGTCTCATTGAGCAAACAAGATCCTGTAGCTCGACCAAGAGCACATTCTGATAGAACAAGCCCATGGGCAGTTCTAGACATCTGGCTGTATTCTATGTTTTTAAACAACAATTCAATTTTATCCTCTAAGCTAAAATAGTGGCTTATTCTACATCATTTCCTGTTACAGACTTGTGTACCACCACAGAGACACATCTGGATGCACCAGGTGTTTTTGTGTGTGAGAACCAAACAGTTTCTGAGCAGAATCAGGTCCTGGGGCACCTGGCCCCCCAGATGCCAATCTTCGTATTTGCCTATTGTGATGACAGTGACTATACTCAATTGCCTGATTTCCTCGCTCATTTGAGCGGTGGGGGAGTTAGAGATTTAGCATGGAGGCAGAGTTGACTGTAGGTGGTGGTGTAACCTGTGTTAGGTGTGGTAATCAGTTTAGGTGGTGTATGGCGTGGGCAGTGTTTGGGTGACGTTAATAGTAGTGTACAGTGTAGATTGTTGATTGCAGTAGGAGGTTAAAAGTGCTGAGTTAGGTAAAGATTTGCATTGTAGTGTGAGTAATATAGAGCTCAGGTGTGCTGTGAGCGATATGTGGAGGTTTTAGGTAGTGGTGTAGGTGGTGGTTTAAGGTGTGAATGGCAGAACACTGAGTAGGTCTTGATTAGGGTGAATCTTTTCGTAAAGGATTAAACACAGGGTTGTAGTTTTCAGGTGGTGTTGCATAACATTAGGTGTTGTAGGGTGTAGTGTTTATGTAGTGATTGCTGGAGTGCAGGTTGTGTTATCACATATGTGGTGGTCCAGTGTGCTGTATGTGGTGTAATGCAGGTAATGCTGATGTGGTACCAGAATATTGTCACAATATGGTCTGACATAAACCCTGTGTCCTGCATATTGTCTTAAAAAACATAATTCCATTGAAGTTACTAAATGTTGCAGGTTGTTGTGTATGTGGTGGGATGGGCGCAGGAGACAGAAAGGTGAAATTGTAAGAGTAGTCCCTACTTTAGGATGAGGTGATGGTGTGGGTGGTGGTATTGTATTGATGTATTCTACATCTACACTTTTTGGCCTCATCCCAATCTGGTTCCAATCAAATGTCCTTAAAGGTGAAGATCAACCAAGTGGTAGAACCAAAGTCTCTCTACATATACTGGTTGCATACCCTCTCTGAACTTTTAAATAAAAACAAAATTCTTGACCACACCCAACATGGTTTTAGATCAAATCACAGTACCGCAACTACATTGCGTCGCAGTTATAGAGGAAATAAGATCCATTAGGGACAGCGGTGGGAAAGCTGCGGTAATTCTTTTAGATCTGTGTAGGAGGCTGGCCTGGTTTGTAGTGGGTACCTTGGGTATTTACACCTTATACCAGGTCCAGTTATCCCTTATTAGGGAAATGTAGTAGTGTTCTTGCAGCTTAGGCTGATCGAGGTAGCTGTAGCAGAGCAGCTTAGGCTGAACTAGGAGACATGGAAAGCTCCTGCAAGACCACTACAGTTACACAGTACTTATACACAATAAAAGACAATACTCAGTGTTACCAAAAATAAATGTACTTTATATAGTGATACAAGGCCAAAAATATCTTAGAGGCAATACTCCTTCTGGGGGTAAGTATTATACACAATATATACACTAGATACCAAAATAAGGTAAGTAAATAGTCATAGGACAGTGCAAACAATAGGAAATACCATAGAATGCAATAGGAAGAAATAGGTCTAGGGGCAACACAAACCATATACTAAGAAAGTGGAATGTGAATCACAAATTCCCCCCTAGACAAGTGAAGTGTGTAGTGAATCGCTGGACGAGAGTAAGAAAACCACAAAGGTGAGTAAACTATCCCACTCCAGTGCCCAGGAAAGTAGGAGTAAAGTACTGCAAGTTTCCTGAGGACGCACTACAAGTCGTGATTAGAGTTATTGCAAGAACCAAGCAAGACTGCAAGCAACAAATGGTGGATTCCTGGACCTGAAGACCGGTAAAGACAGGAGACCAAGTCCAGAAGTCGCAGAAGATTCCAGGAAGGAAAACCTAGAAAATGGTACAAAAGAGGATTCTCCGGTTGGAAGAAGTCTGCATAAGAGCACCAAAGAAGATGGCTTCGAGTTCCTGCATGAAGCAAAGGACATCCCACATGCAGATGTTGGATGCAGGCAAGTTGCAGGACCGGATTCATCCAACAAGCCTTGGTTCAAGCAATGTCGCGGATTGCGTCAAAATGGCGCTGCCTGGACCCAGGAGGGACCTGGGGGCCTCAACTCAGACTGAGGAGGCAGAGGGTGCTCCCAACAGAGGAGGGAACTCACAGATGACCAGGCAGCACCCACTGAGGTCCCAGGACACCGGGACAAAGAAGGTGCAAATTGCGGTTGCTGCAACACTAGAAAAGAAGGTCCTGTGCCGCCGGAGAACAACTCAGTGAGTTGAGCGTCTCAGGAGAGAGTGCTGGGGACCTGGGCCAGGCTGTGCACAATGGATTCTTGCAAATAGTGCACAGAGGCCTCAGGAGGTGAAAATGATGCAGTACACAGGGGTACTGTAGCAAACGGGGAAGGCAAGCTCTTACCTCCTCCAAAGCTGGACCTTAGGACAGTCTGTGTCGAAGGGGTCCACCACCTGTGTTCCAAGGAGCACGCTCATCGCCAGAAGGGGAGTCCAAGAGAACTGGTCGTCGTCTTAGAAGGTGCCTGCTGGAGCAGAGAAGTGACCCCATCACTCCACAGGAGATTTCTTTGGTCCTTCTGGTGCAGGGTGAAGACACGGAGTCCCCAGAGCGTGCACACCGTGGAAACTGTTGCAGTTGCTGGCTGGAGCTGAAGTTTCAGAGTCAAAGTAGCTCTTCTGGATACTTTGTTGCCGTTACAGCGGTTCCTGGAGCAGTCTGCGGTTGATCCGAGGTAAGAGGATGAAGCAGTAGTTGCAGAGGATTCCCGATGGAAACTTGCAAGCAGAATCTGAAGAGGAACCCACAGGAGAGCCCCTAAATAGCCCTGAAAGGGGGATTGGCTCCCTAACCAGGTATGCACCTATCAGGAGGGGTCTCTGACATCACCTGCTGGCACTGGCCACTCAGAGGCCTCCAGAGTGTCCCCACACCTTGGAAAACAAGATGGCTGAAGTCTGAGACCCACTGGAGGAGCTCTGGGCACCACCCCTGGGGTGCTGATGGAAATGGTTGTGGTCACTCCTCTTTCCTTTGTTCAGTTTCATGCCAGAGCAGGGACTGGGGGGTCCCTGAACTGGTGTAGACTGGCTTATGCAAGGAGGGCACCATCTGTGCCCTTTAAAGCATTTCCAGAGGCTCTGGGAGACTACCCCTCCCAAGCCTATAACACCTATTTCCAAAGGGAGAGGGTGTAACACCCTGCTCCCAAAGGAAATGCTTTGTTCTGCCTTCCTGGGACTGAGCTGCTCAGGCCCCAGGAGGGCAGAACTCTGTCTGTGAGGTGGCAGCAGCTGTAGCTGCAGTACAAGCCTCAGGGAGCTGGTTTGGCAGTACTGGGGATCCATGGTGGAGCCCCCAGGATGCGTGGAATTGGCTCTCCAATACTAGATTTGGAATGGGGGGACAATTCCATGATCTTAGACACCTTACATGGCCATACTCAGAGTTACCATTGTGAAGCTACATATAGGTATTGACCTATATGTAGTGCACGTTTGTAATGGTGTCCCCACACTCACGAAGTCCGGGGATTTGGCCCTGGACAGCATGGGGGCACCTTTGATAGTGCAAGAGTGCCCTCACACTTAGTAACTTTGCACCTAGCCTTCAGTAAATGAATGTTAGACATATAGGTGATTTATAAGTTACTTAGGTGCAGTGAAAATGGCTGTGAAATAGTGTGTGCACTATTTCACGCAGGCTGCAGTGGCAGTCCTGTGAAAAGGTTTGTCTGAGCTCCTTATGGGTTGCAAAATAAATGCTGCAGCCCATAAGGATCTCCTGGAACCCCAATGCCCTGGGTAACTAGGTACCGTATACTAGGGACTTATAAGGGGGGGTCAAGCATGCCAATTGGAATTGGTAAATGAAGTAATTAAACTATAGTGACTAATTTGAAAGCAGAGGGAGCATAAGCACTGAAGTTCTGGTTAGCAGAGCCTCAGTGACACAGTTAAGCATTACTGACAACACACACATTAGGCCACAAACTATGAGCACTGGGGTCCTGGCTAGCAGGATCCCAGTGAGACAGGCAAAACACACTGACAAATAGGGTTTTCACTATGAGCACTGGGGTCCTGGTTAGCAGGATCCAAGTGAGATAGTAAAAATACACTGGCACACTCACAAACAGGCCAAAAGTGGGGGTAACCATGCTAGAAAGAGGCTACTTTCTCACAATCTGTCCACAGCTTTCAACACTGTGAGTCATTTGGTCCTCTTAGACTGCTTAACCAATATAGGGAAACACTGGTCTGCATTGAACCTCCTTCAATCTTTCCTCATGAATAGAGAGCAGTTGGTTTCCTTCGGAGAATTTAGATCGAAGCCCTTTTCACTGCCCTGCGGTGTTCCGCGAGGGTTGTCATTGAGCCCCACTCTTTTTAGAGTCCGTTAGCCAAATTGATTCAGCCTTCTGGCTTTTTGACAATTTCATATGCCGACGACACACAGATCCATGTGTCTATTTCTAGCAATGGGAAGGAAGCCACCCACTGCTTCAGCAGTTGCAAGTGTGAGGTCATCAAATGGATGAAATGTAATAGTCTGAAGTTGAACTCAGAGAAAATGGAGGTCCTTCTTTTGGGCAAGTACCAGTCATTCTGGGATTTATCCTGGTGGTCCCGAGCTCTTGGTCCTCTTCCCACTCCAGTCTTAAATGTAAAGAATCTGGGTGTGATTTTTCACAGTAATCTGTCTTTTAGAGACCAAATAAACAAACTCTCTTCTGCCTGTCTCTTAATTTTAAGAAGTTTGAGAATAAGGCTTCCCTTCATCCCCTACGACTTGTAGAAAACAGTGGTGATTGCTTTGGTATTATTCAGGCTGGGCTATTGTAATGCCCTTTATCAGGGCATTCAACAGAGTTTTTTAAATAAACTCCAGCTTTTACAGAATGTAGCAGCTCATCTACAAAAAAAGTACCTAAACATCAGGCAGTGTCTAACACCTTAGTGGAGCTTCATTGACTCCCTGTCAGGAAGCGAGTGGCCTTTAAGGCTCTCTGTACAGCACATAATCACTTCATGGGACTGGTCCCAAATATCTGAGGAAAAAGTTCACTTGGTATACACCAAGCAGACCTCCGCACTCAGCTGCATTGAAAACAGTGTCCATTCCAAAATGTACTAATGCATCCTGGGAGGGGACAGGAGGTTTGTTTACTCCACATGTAAGCTGTGGAACAAACTCCCCTGGGACCTTAAAAACCAGCAGAATCTCACTCAATTTAATAAATTGCTCAAGACCTGACATTTTTCATGTTCTATTTCAACTTTCGGGTGCTTTAAATCTGTTACATGTCAGCACCAAGACACTTTAGTTCATTTGTTCGATTAACAAATATTATCAATATTATCAATATTGTATATGTTTGTTAATTTAATTTTTTGTGTTGCTAGTAAGATAATTTATTACTTATGAAATGTTTCAAATTTGTATTTTTAGTTGTATAAATGTATATAAATTTAGTTGCAGGATATTGGGTTTTTAGAGGATGGGGTAGGGAGATGTTTGAAAAGTGTATATTGTAAAGTGAAATTTATTTGCAATACTTTTAATGATGCACACATTTATATTTTACAATGTTCTATTTTTTTCTTTTGTTACTTTAATGTTTTTAATAAATCTTAATTTAATACTAATCAAAATATATATTCATGGTATTACATTTATAATGCAAATGAATTTATTAAAACAATTAACAAACAGAATATTTTTTAAATTATTTTAATAAAGTAAAATAGTTAGAAATCATTTTCATATAGAATTTTCACATTCTAACACTTTTACTGGGAAATACTGTATTGATTATACATTTATTTTAAATTTATTTTGTTATTTTTATATTTTTGATACATTTTAATTAAATACTAAACAACATCTATATTAATGGTAACTATAAAGCAATTTTCAAAAACATAAATAGTGTACATTAATAAATAAATGATAAATTAAAAAATACTTAAAATATATATTAAAAAAGTAAAATGATTAGACAATCTTGTATAAACTTTTAATGTTTTTTATTTATTTCAGAAAAATGGTTGATGATACAAATGTTTTATTTATATTTTGTTTTAACATTTGGTTTTATTTTAAAATTATATTTTTAGTTTTTCAAAACAAAACTTGATTTAGTTTTGAATTTTATGGTTGCTAATCATGGATTATGATTTTATTTCTTTGTTTATGGTATAATGTTTAGGAATGGTAGTATATTTTATTTATACTTATATTAATTAATATTTGTAATTTTGTTTATATTCTGACATTTAAATATGTATATAAAGATTTGCAAATAGGTTTGTAGTTTTGGATAGGGCGTTTTTAGATTAAATTGTATTGTATTTTATAGTTAAGAAACTATGTGTGCGCATGGAGTATTGATCTGTAATCGAGTGTAATCGAGCCAGCGACAATGCTGTAGCTTGCAGGGTGCACCAGCACCCTCGCAATGTTCACTGTCTGCAAAGCAAACAGTGAACATTGTGTTGGTGCTGGAGGGGTGAGGCATGCACTGCCTATGCCAAGTGCTTGGGCATTGCAGGGGCCCCCTGTGGCCCCCTGCACCTGTTCTCTGCCAGCCTTTTCATGGCGGTGTTACTGCCATGAAAAGGCTGTGAAGAACAAGGTCGTTATCCACAGGGCAAAGCTGTAACCAGCGCTGCCCTGGCGGATTATGATCTTTACCACTGCCAGGCTGCCGGGATCATGGGCGGTGCTGGCGGTTCCCTGGTGGTCTGACCTACAGGGTTTTAATGTGAAGGTCGGACTGCTGCAAGAGAGCCGGTCCTGATCGCCACCGCGAGTGTGGCCGTCTGAAGACCGCAAGACTCATAATGAGGCCACAAGTGCAATTTTGGAGTTCTTGAGTGCAATTTTGGAGTTCTTCAACGTTAACATATGGGAGAAAAACAAAATCAGCAAGCAGGTAGGGTACTGCGACTTACAGGACTAATCTCCTGGGTTTAAGGTGAATAGTGGGCAAAGCCTGAGGCAGCACCCACAACATACCCACAGCGGCATGGGGGTGGCTGGGTGCAGGGTGCAAAACAGCATCGGGTACCCAATGCGTTCCTATGGAGATCAGTCACTGTAAAAAGAGGCTGCAGGCTAAGACTGGGTGAGCCACCAAGTGGGCTCAGATCTTGCGATGCTAGGGCAAGTAGGGACATCAATGGTCCTCCTCTCCGTGGTCCAGGGTATCTGGGTGCAGAAGGTGCTTGGACCATCGTGTGTCTGTCACTGGCGGTGGTTGTAGTGGAGGGGGAACCACAGAACAGGCTGCAGGTATGGACTGGGGAACCACTCCTGGTGTATCAACAGGTTGGCTTCAGTCTCACGAGCCGGGGGGATGCAGTGACACCAGTGGTCCTCTTCTTCTCAGTCCGAGGCATCTGGGTGCAGAGGTGCAGTGGACCATTGGGGTTACCATCACCGGTCATGGTTGAGGTGGACCTGCACAGAGAGGCTGGAGGCGTTGGTGTGAAGGTTGCAGTGAGGAAACCCACAATGGACTTGGCTGCTGAAGAGGCTGGGAACAGGTTGGCACCGTTGGCCCACTTCAACACAGGCTGGGAGGCTCGGGTGCAGTGCTGCTGTCTGGCGGCAGTTGTGGAGGTCTGGAGTCCTCTTCAGCAGTTCTTCAGTGTCTGCAAGTATGCAGGGGCGCAGCTCCACTACTCCACTGGAGTTCCCTGTGCTGGGATGAATGCTGGCAGTCTTCCTGGACTTTTGGAAGTTTCAGTAGGCTGAAACATTTTTGCAATTGTCAAAGCCGACAGGCAGGCAATCAGGGTTGAAGCCGAGTCCATCACAGATCTCCAGTTCTTGGGTTTTCATCTCCAGAATGTCCTTCTTCTTCAGGTCAGCAGGGATCTGAGTTCTTGGGTTCAGGGGTGCCACCTAAATACTTAATTTAGGGGTGTTACAGGGAGTGCCAGGTGGCAGCCAATGGGTTGCCCACCTTTTGAGTGACTACACCCTCTTTCTGACCACTTCTGTTAGGAAGTGGGCGTAACCCTGACCCTAGAGGTCTAATTCCACCTAAAACAAGATGGGAGAATTTAAAAAGTGGTATCCACTTCAGCTCATTCACCTTAGGCGTGGGACTGGAATGAAGTGGGCACACCTCCTAATCTGACTAATTTTCCAGCCTGTCTTCCTGCCAAGAAGTGGGGTCAGGGCAGGGGGGTTGGTCATCTCCGCCATTTGGAGAGACCTGGGTCATATTACTATGGTGGCTAGGCATTTGTAGCTTCCTGCCCTGGAATGTTTATCCTGCCTGGAGGAGGTGTCAACACCCCTGCCAGGTGCAGGCTTTTGTATCTGGCCCCAGAGATCAATGGCTCTCACCCGAAGGGGTCAGAAACATGGCTGAACTGGTCAGGACCAGTCAGTTAACACACTACTAGTTGGTAGTTTTTCAGGGGGCACCTCTAGGGTGCCCTCTGGATGCATGTATTGGTAAAGCCAACACTGGCATCAATGTGGGTTCACCAATACGAGAAGTTTAATACTAAACATCCCTGTCTTCAGTGAAGCCATCATGTAACTAGAAAACTCATAGTGGCCAGTGGCCAGCACATGTATTTAAAATGGCATCCATGGTCACTTACTATGTCTGCGCATCGACAAAGACATGTAATATAATGCTCCCTGCCTCAGGGCTGTGAGGCCTGCTAGAGGGGTGACTTACATATATTGCATGCAGTGTTAGGGGACAGGGCACACAGGCTGGGTGCCATGTTGTGTTTTCACTTTGGTCTGCAATAAGACATGCAGCCTGCAATGGCAGCCTGTCAAGTGATGGGTCCCGTAGAGAGGCACAATTCGTGCTGCAGCCTTTAGGGGCCCTCCTTAGTACCCAAGGCCCTAGGTACTAGGAGTACCATTTACTAGGGACTTATAGAGGGTGCTAAAGGTTTTGACAGTTGGGGAAACAACTGTGCAGTTTTAGGGAAAGAGATCTGGCACTGGGAACCTGGTTAACAGGAACCTGGTGATCTTTCAGTCGAAATTACACCAGATAACAAGCAAAAAGTGGGGGTTAACCATGCCAAAATGAGTGCTTTCCTACAGTGTTGTAGGAAAGTACCCTCTTTTTCTCATGGTTACCCCCATTTTCTGCCTCATGACAGTGTGTTTGACTGTGCTCACTGGGATCCTGCTAACCAGGAACCCAGTGATTATGCTCTCTCTCCTCTAAATGTTGTCACTGCATACTGGTAATCCAGTATTTCACCCATAATTGGCATAGTGGTCCCCTTTTATAAGTCCCTAATATATGGTACCCAGGGCATTGGGGTTCCAGGGAATCCCTATGGGCTGTAGCATTTCTTTTGCCACACATAGGGAGCTCATGCAAAGGCTTCCACAGGACTGCCATTGCAGCCTGTGTGAAAACCTTTTCACTGCCATTTACACTGCACCAGGTCACTTATAAGTCACCCCAATTGCAGGCCTTCCAGCCCTGAAGGCAGGGTGCAGACTACCTGTGTGTGAGGGCACCCCTGCTCTAGCAGAGGTGCCCCCATGACCTCCAGGACCATTTTCCCGGACTTCGTGAGTGTGGGGACGCCATTTTACGTGTGTACTGGACATAGGTCACTACCTATGTACAGCTTCACAATGGTAACTCCGAACATAGGCATGTTTGGTATCAAACATGTTGGAATCATACCCCAATGCTTTTGCATGCATTGGTTGTATGATTCCATGCACTCTGTGGGCTCCTTAGAGGACCCCCAGTATTGCCATTACAACCGTCTGCGGTTTTCCAGGCAGTCCCAGCTGCTGCCACCTCTCAGACAGGTTTCTGTCCTCCTGTTGCTTGAGCAGCTCAAGCCCAGGAAGGCAGACCAAAGGATTTCATTTGGGAGAGGGGTGTTACACTTTTTCCCTTTGGAAATAGGTGGCCTCCCCAAGCCACTGGAAATGCTTTGAAGGGCACATTTGGCACCCTCCTTGCATAATCCAGTCTACACCGGTTCAAGGACCCCATTCCCTGCTCTGGCGTGAAACTGGACAAAGGAAAGCAGAGTGACCACTCACCTGTCCATCACTACCCCTGGGGTGGTGCTCAGAGCTCCTCCAGAGGGTCCCTGGGTATTGCCATCTTAGATTCCAAGTTGGCAGGGAACTCTGGGAGCATTTGAGCGGCCAGTGCCAGCAGGTGACATCAGAGCCCTCCCCTGATAGGTGCTTACCTGTTTAGCTGACCAGTCACCCTTTCAGGGCTATTGAGGGTCTCTCTCTTGGGTGGTTCTCCAGATTCAGATTGCAAGACTCCAGCAAGAATCCTTTCCATCCTTTACTTCACCTTCTTACCGAAGAAACTGCATCTGGACCCTCCAGGAACTCTACAAACTGCAACAAATATGCAAACACGACATCTTCAAAATTGTATCTTCAGCTCCTGCCAGCAACTGCAACTGTTTCCAGGTCGTGCATCCTCCGAGGACTGCCTGTCTTCAGTCTGCACCAGAAGAACGAAGGAATCTCCCTTGGAGTGAAAGAGTCACTCCCCTGCTTCAGCAGGCACCCATCTGCAGCGAAGACTGGTGGCGTGGGTCCCCTCTCCTGATGAAGTGCATGGATCCAGCAACACAGGTGGTGGACTGAAGTGGTCCCAACTTTCCTGACGTCCAACTGTCAAACTTTGTTGGAGATAAGAGCTTGCCTCCCCACCCAAGACAGTACCCCCATGCACCACGTGTTTTGCCCTTGCCAAGGCTTGTTGGCATCTTTCCATGAAGTTATTCATGCACTGTGCAGCTCCGGCCCCCAGCACTCCTTCCTGCAACGCACAGCTTCCTGAATGGTTCTCCGGCAACCGACTTTTGCATTCCACTTTCATAGGATATGGTTTGTGTTCCTCCTAGGCCCATATCTAACTATTGTGATTTTCACCATTTGCACTGTTTTCTAACTATTTGTACAGCTATTTCTGCATACTAGTGTATATAATTTGTGTATTACTTACCTCCTAAGGGAGTATAGTCTCTATGGTGTTTTTGGTATTTGTGTCACCAAAATAAAGTTGCTTTATTTTTGTAACACTGAGTATTTTCTTTCATGTGTGTGAGTACTGTGTGACTACAGTGGTATTGCATGAGCTTTGCATGTCTCCTAGATAAGCCTTGGCTGCTCATCCACAGCTACCGCTAGAGACCCTGGCTTCTAGACACTGCCTACACTAAACTAACAAGGGATATCGGGACCTGGTATGAGGTGTAAGTACCTTAGGTACCTACTACAAACCAGGCCAGCGTCCTACAAATGTATATTTACTTTCTTATATCATTTTGCTGGTTTGTGGTAGTCATTTTTTTCTGGCAGTTTATAACTTTTTCAAGTCGTAGTTTTATCTTTTAGAAAGTCATTGTAAAGAGATAGAAGTTTGAGAGTTTTTTTTATTAATTATTTGATATTTTACATTTGTATGTTTATTAACAACTACGTTTTAGTTTAAGTTTTACTTACTTGGTTAGGTAGTTGTTGAGATGTGTATATTTCTTTCAGAGTATTGTGAGACAGTCTGGCAGAGTTTACTCGTATTGCAGCATTGTTCATTGTTAAAGTATTTAGTTGTTTAAATCGGTGCACCTTTCATATTGTTGATTTAATTGTTTGTCTGATTTTTTTGGTTAAAATTGTTTATACTTTTATTTTATATTTTATTGGTTGGTTTAGCTTTAGTTTGAATTTATTTTTATCAGTTATGTCCTATATATAGCTTGATGCATTTTACTGAAATAGCTGCAATAAAACACAAGGAAAGTGTGATGCATGTACTTTACCAGGTGCACTCTTCATCATATATTGGCATAAAGAAACTACCTGAGCAAAGATCTTTAAACTGTGGGGTGCGCCCCCCTGTGGGTCTGTGACTGTATTCCCAGGGGGATGCAAATACCTCATGTAAAAAACATGAGTTATTGGTTGGTGGCGGGGGTGGAAGCCCCTCTTAGACAACAACTACAATCCGTGTTAGGGTGACCCACAAAAGCCACTAATTTAACCTGTGCCTAACCCTCTGGTAGCTTGACACAAAAGCAATCAGGCTTAACTTAGAGGCAATGTGTGAAGCATTTATGCAGCCCACAAACAGTAATAAAGTAAAGTGAGGTTTTTCTAAGTTGCTTTCAGGCAGATACAGCAGTTCTATCTCTGAGACATGCTGACACAGCCCTGACATTCAACCCTAATCCAAAAAATTTAATGACAGGTCTAGACACCTTTCTCAACGGTCGTCTATGCAAAAACTAGTCTACAGTGATGGGCGGGAATGTTTACCTATTCACACTTTGACAAGATTAGAGTGAATTCATACAGGCAAATCATTAGAGCTTACAAAAATATGCTCCTTTGTGCTGTAAGCCTGTCATGGTGCCAGGGCCTTCACTGAACTCCAGAGATGTAAAACTCAGCTTCTTGCAGGGTGATGACTCCAATGCCATTGCCGAATGCCATGAAATTTCAATTTTATATCTAGGTTGCTTTCAAGAATATGTGTGAAGCCTCAATGGCAATTAATTACACAACATTTCAGAAACAAATCACAAAAGTATGTGAAAGGCAAATCTGAACACAAGAACGCACCTCATGCTAAATAAATAGAGCAAAAAACACAAGTGCTGCGGTCAGTGGTCACAAGCGGTCACTCGCGTTCTGTTCATTTGCATTGTTCTCATGCTCCTGTAATAGGATTTCCACCGGAACAGACTTGAAATTTCATGATGGTGGTGCAATGGCAACATTTTGCAAACTTTGCGTAACTCGCGTAATCCAAAATGGCTGAAGGTATGCTAAATTATGGTGGTGAAACAAAAATGTTCACCTGACCTTACTTCATAGCAAGATGCAAAGAATACAGTGTCTCAATTGTTCTCCTTATTTGACCTTGCTTTTTTGGTTTTCCTATTAAATGTTTAACTGGGTGGTGGGTTGGGCCTCTTGAGTGAAGTTGAGGTGTTTGGTGATGCAGAGCTCAGTGATGCATGTGAAGCCACCTCCACCTTGTCTCCAGTCAGCAGTCCTGTTCATCAAAGCCTACATGGGAATATTTAGGTCAGGCCTTTGAAACAGCTTTATTGTCTCGCCAGACTATTTCTTGTCCAGAAAATTCATACATGCCATTCATACTAAGAGGGACTTTTAGTCAGAGGGCTCGCTTATTGGTCTGTTAAATTGCCATTCACATTTTGTTTCTGCCTACTGCAGCATTCACCAATAGGACAATGGTTCGGCCTGCTTTACCCATCACTTTAGCACAATGTCCACATTCTAAAAGTAGTTGCTTCCTCTTGACTGACAAATCAGGTTCAAAGTGTGTCTTTATCTTATTTTGTTTATCATGCTAATTTTAAATAGCCACTATTTACTTCACCTCCATTTTGAGTGCCTAGTAAGGTAGTTTTCCCACTCCTTGATAACATTGCGATTATAAAGTGTTGAAGTGGCATTGCAACATTGAAGCTGCTTACAATTAGTTTTCTTGTTTAGGGGCCTGCTTACGAGTTTGGCGGTCGGACCGCCATACTGCTGCGGCAGTGGTCCCAATTACTACATGGAGTCAGCAGTTGCTCGCACGCCGTATTCTGATGTTACCGCTGGCCCAGCGGCGGTGTTCTGACAGCAGGGGAAAGGTACAGGCCGCAATCAGCAAATTAAGACATATTTTCCCATATGGGTTGATGCAGGTGTGTACATTTTGACTTAAAATTGTAAAATGTACACATATGCATGACAAATGTGTATGAGTACTTTTCCATTGCTGGAGTCCAGACCATGTGTGGCCAGTCCAGTCGATGGAAGAAAAATGTGAAATGTACTTACCTGGATTTCGGCCCCCACTTGGTTGTTTTCTTCAGGGTCAAATTGCTGCTGTGAAGGGGGCCCTATACAAAGGGGTCCACGTTGGAGACTGAAGGGAAAAGAAGGAAATGGGTGAGCTTGCATCCCATTTCCTTCGATCCCGCCATCTCGAAGCAGGTAATCTTCCCACCACAGTTGGATCAACAGAAAGGCACTTCGTAATCTGGACAGCAGAAACTTTGGGCCAGATTACAACATTGCCGGTGTGGCTGTCAGACTGTGGCGGCTGTGGCAATCTGACTGCCACATTATGAGGCTGGCGGGCAGACCTGCCAGCCTACCGCAATCCCTGCCAGGATCCCATATCCTGACGGGCTGATGGCGGTGCAGGTTGCAATCAGCCAGGGCAGCGCTGACCTCAGTGTCCCCCTGCTGATTACAACCTTGTTCTCTGACAGCCTTTTCATGGCGGTTTCCCCATTCATAATCGGGCCTATAGTGTGTGTACTGCCTCTGATTGCTGCTTTTCCACATGCCACAGTCGAAGCGGTCGGCGAATGGCTAGCAGAGGCGGCAGGACTCTGGCGGTCTCTCGTTCAGCAACGCACCAACATTGTAATTCGGAGGGCGGACCGCCAACTAAGCAGCCGGCGAATCCGATGCTGTTTCGACAGCTGTACCGTATCTGCCAAACTTGTAATCAGGCCCTAGGTGCTGATATATTCTTCTCATCTTCACAACTAATAGTAGTCAAATGTATGGTGGAGCCAAAAGGGCCGTTATGTAAAAAGCGTCACTGGTGACACGGCCACATTAGTGACTGTTTTTCAGTTTTAACATTTTAATTGCAAGCATGAGATGGCCACTTTACATGGCTACATGCTTTTTTTTAGTTAGTTTTGTGGCATATGCTTGCAATAAAAGTAGAAAAATAACCATCACAGCAGCTGGCCAAGGAAAGACCTATTGGCTTTGCCAATGACCTTCTTTCTTGCTCTTTGGCTGTGGCTGCAGTTTCAGAGTCTGTGGGGGTAATTCCATGCAGTGATGTCTCTAAGGCTATTTTTGAGAGTGGTGATGTAAGAATTCTGAAGTCAAGGAGATCAAGCTCTAGTACATCTTCTCAGTATAGGTAGAGTGAGTCACCGTGGACGGTCACATCTTCTGTTACAGAAGGTGCATTCCTACACACCCTACAGAATCCCCCATTGTGAAGGGCAGAGGGAAGCCTGCACATTGTGACACGATGCTGACCCCTGTACTTTGCACACTGTACACTTGCTTGTCTTTGGTGTGTGCTATACATTGTGGATGTGAGTCAGGGCTCCTTGCACTGAGAATGGAGTTTTTGAAGGTGCTCTGTTTCCTTCAAGAACAACCAGAACTTTTTACAAGTAGATTTCTCCATTTTCAAAAATTCTCATAAAATGTTTAGGAGAGCACAAGCCCCCATGGTAAGTAGTATTTTTATCCTATTAGCCTAACTTCGCTAAACATGCTCAACAATATGTAAATTAGCTATACAATTCTACCAGGGTTTCACCAGTGTATAGTGCCTACAAATATGCAGTTTGGCACTACCTTTGGCCTATCTTCTCCTGATTATGGCTGCCAAGCATCTGGACCACAGGTAATCTCACCCGACAGCATCAGGACATTTCATATAATTTGCTGTCTGGCCTATCTTCCCCCACTCCCTGGCAATGCCAGCCTCACCTCTCTCTGCCACCCCTTTCTTCAGGACCGGCTTTAGGGCAGTGCGACTGGTGCGGCCGCGCTGGGTGGTGACCTGGGGAGTGGGGTGCTGACTTCAGGGGCGGGGCACTGTCTTTCTTAATAACATAATTTAGAGAGACCGCCTGCAGATTTCTTTGTGTGTCCAGCTTTCAGGCTGCAATAAAAATGTCAAGATAACTCTTGTGATTAATGTTCCTTGTAGAGCGAGAGAGATAGTTTTGTATAGCGGGAGCTTTGACTCGCCATTAAGTAGTGTAGAGGGTTAATGTGCCTGCTGCAAAGAACAGATCTGTATTTTATGTGGATATCTGAGTGGATTAGTAAAGTCAGCCTTTACCAGCGCTTTAAAACAAATTAAATGTATGTGACAGAGGGGAAATGGAGAGAAGAGGGGCACTTTTGCCAGGTGGTAGAGAGGGAATCCATGGAGGAGGTCAAGAGGGGGAGGGCACCAAAAACTATTGTTGCACCCGCCTCTCTTAGTCAATTGCGTCTTCACCTGTCTGTTTTTCAGGAGCAAAGACAAGTGCTGGCGTCTGGATTTCTCACAAACACGTCCTTATCTCGTTCATCTCAGCTGAATAAGCAAGAATGCGCCACCATGTGAAATGCTCCAGTGTCAGCCCTGCGGCAGGCACAATTTATATCAACCTGTTTTAGCTCCTCCTCGGATGAAGCCTTCCTGTTGTGTTTTTCACACAGCTGTCAGGTGACCCAAGTTATCAGTGACACCTCCAGCCAACAGCATTGTGCATGCTGGTATTTTTGGTGTCATACAACACTTGTTTTAAAGTGGAACTCCCAGAATGCAATGTGCGATCAGCCAAAAACCAAAAGAGCTGGCTGAAGATACCTAATAGCATAATAACACTTGGCAGCTAGACTTCGACTGCCTCCAAGCTGTAGTGCAGGGAAAACGTGGTCTTACCAAAAGATTCGTGCTTTTTATGTGAAACGTTTCCACCAAAATGCATGAAGGTCAATTCTCCAAAATGGGGAACGGGGAAACGGAAGTGACATCACACCTCCTTTGACCTTCAATTTCTGTCACACGCGCATGCTTACACATACACCCACATTCACACTTACACACCACCCCTAAGCATGCACACAACATACATTAAAAAGCATTTTTAGTCTAGTTACCCCAGCTGCCAGGGAAGGCCATAATGAACCATTATTCACTATTAGTGTAATCATTTTTTTTTTAGAGAAAACAGAGAGTGGAGCCACAACTGGCGTCCATAAGAACCAGCTTCCACTGCGTTCCTGGCACTGATTTTGCCACCTCTGAGGCCAGGGGTTGCAGAAACAAGGTCAGGGGTCGCACAGGTCAAGCCAGGGGCCGCAGCTAAATGAGGACCATGCTAAAATAGAAGCTTCCCAGAATCCCCTGCGTGTTTCTTTGTTTTGAATGCTATATAAAATATGAGAGTCACTCTAGACTTCTAAGCATTTTATCTCTGTATAACAGACATGTTCTAACAGCTCAGTTTAAGATATTCACATCTTCCTTGCCTCGGACTACACTAATGAGGTGGCTCTCACCTCAGGAAAAATAACTTAACTTTCATCTTCTTTTGAGGTGCCAACTTATTATCAGTGCCACATGATGGGCTGGCAGCCCAGAAGCTTCATGGCCTGAATTTATACTTTTTGGTGAAAAACTGCTGGAATGCAGTTTTGCACCAAAAAGTATAGCGCTGGCTTGCGTCATTTAACAAAGCCAGCAGGGCGCTGTATTAATAGTATGGTGCAAGCCGGTGCTAAACTTGGGCTAGCGTCTTAAAAAAAAGATGCTATCCAGGTCGGAGGTAGCAGTAGGGGAGGAGGGGGTTGTGCATCAGAAAATGATGCTAGCCTGGTTAGAGGCAAAAAAATGCCTCTAACCAGACTAGTGCCATTTCCTGGCGCACAACCTCCAGAAACATGACTCCTGTCTTAGGAAAGACCGGAGTCATGCCCACCACACCAAATGCCAGCACAGGGGACAAGTGTCACCTGGGCATGGCCATTGCACCCTGTGCCATGCAGGGGGGCCCAAATTAGGGCCCCCAATGGCAAAAAAATAATTAGAAATACTTACCCTACTTACCTGGGATGGGGTCCCCCATCCTCCGGTGTCCCTCTGGTGGGAGTGGGGGTGTTCCTGGGACTTGGGGAAGGCACATGTGGATCCATTCCATGGTGTTTAACCATGGAAATGGGTCCACAGGTCCCCTAACGCCTGGTCTGACGCAGGCATTAAATAATAGTGCTAAGCAAGCTTTGCACCATTATTTAGCCTCTCCTCCCACATGTGCGTCATTTCAGCATGGGGGATAACTATGGTGCTATGGGGATAGCACCATTTTTTGGATGGGAACGCCTACCTTGCATCTCAATAACGCAAGGTAGGTTCACTCATCCAAAAAATGGTGCAAACTCTTATATTTTGACATTAGAACTGTCTAACATCAAAATATAAATATGGAGTTAGGTTTGCGCCGAATCTGCATAAAATAAAGGACGCAAATTCAGCGCAAAAGGAGTATAAATATGGGCCCATGGTTTTTGCACCTGAATAAGGGGCATGAATGACAGGTTTTCGCTGGCCTTTGACCTTGCATCTCACTCTTAAGTCAACCCTCCAACCTCATGGAAGGTGATTGAGGTGTGCACCATTCCATTTAAGCAGAGTATAGATTGGAAGGAGGCCATGCTGGGTGTCCCATCTCCTTTCAACTACCACTGCACCTGCTTCCATTGTCTGATGTCAAAGTAATTGCGACTTTAGAATGTCTAAGTTCACAGTGGTGTCCTCTGTCCCCCACCGGTGTGTTCTTTGCCACCACAGGCAGATTCTCTCTTGCTATCCCAGGAAACCTTTGAACGTGAAACTGGGTGTGTGCTTATGTGAAGCCAGTGCCTGGATACCCTCTCGGGTGATTAGCCGTGCTTTACAAATCCACATAAATCAACATAACATTGATGGTGCTCAGAGTAGCTTGAGGCTTCAATGTTTTGCTCCCCAGATCTCTGAGCTTGCTTCAGGGGTGCGTAAATCACCCAGTGCTGTTTTTTTTCTATTACGTTGTATTCTGGTTCGTGTTTTACTTCTCCGTTGTACTTTTTTACCATTACATGCCAGTCCCGGCGCCATATCTTGATCAGGCACACTGCAGAGTAGGTGTGCGCCAAATCTGTGTAATTTCCGTTCATGTAATTACGCAAAATGTGTTTTTTTCTTCTTTCACTCGGGATAGATCGCACTCATGTTGTTACTTCCATATCTGGGCACCGACTATTTGATGATTTCCTTGGATAAAAGTCTATCCTTGAAAAATGCAAAGTGTGTTAGGTGTATGATTTCCTAATTTAGATGCTATTGATTGGATACAGTAATTTTTGCTGTATATTGAAATTGTGTTAAAATGCTATCAATGATAACCATTGGTCATGATAAATTACTAATGTACCTGTTTCCCATGGGTCTATGGGCTGCTCTTGGTTAGTGAATACTGCCCTAGTTGTTGGGGACCCAGTTCACATACATCACAGCTTGGCTCCTATTAAACCTATATAGGCCCAGATTTAAGAAAATGGCACCTCACATTGTGAAGCACCACTTTTCTTGCGCTCCCCTGCATCCCCCTAACGCCACCATGTATGCGCCATATTTAAGATACAGTGCACCTTGGCGGTATTAGGGACAATAGTGTCAACATTTCTGGCGCTATTGTGGTGCTTTGCTCCACTAGCGTAAAAAATGTTGACACTTGTGGAGCAAAGTGCAAGGAGGTCCATTGATTTCAAAGGGTGCATCATTTTAACGCCTGCTGAATGATGCCAAAAATGGCACAATGAAATCTTGTAGATTTCATTGCACCATTTTTGCGGGCCTCATTGCGCCGAAATGTCCCCTTTGCATACATTATGCAAGGCGCATGCATAATGTGGCACAAAGGGTCACAAAGTGCACAATGCATGCATTGCGCCACTTTATCAATATCGCGCGGCGATATTGCAAGCCTAACCCCACATTAGCATAAAACAAAATGATGCTAATGTGGCGCTAGGCCTTCTTAAATTTGGGTCGTAATGTTTTGTGCAATGGGACACATGCCAGACATTTGTAGAGCACTGCATCATTTGACCGTCCACCATGCAGTGCGGAGCATCAGCACTAGTTTTTGAGGGCCGGCACTTATTTTTCTGCCTCAAGCATTTACTGTGAGTAAAAGACAAATCTGGGAAAGACGGAGGAAGAGAAAAATGAAAAAGAGCCACAGTGGGAGAAATCAGAAAGCTGCAAGAGTGAGTTGAAGGGACAGGGATTGGCTGTAAATGGATTGAAGAGGTCAGAGATTGGTTCAGGATTACGCTGCCTCAGTATTCTGTGCTCACACATTTAATTGCAGCAATCGCATGTTTCAGAGGAGAGCTTTGAGCACTGGCACATTTTTATTGACAAATTAGGCACTGCCGCCATGCAAATAGCGGGAAAAGTTTACTATTTACCTGACCGTTGACTATATAATAAAGATTCTACACTGTTTGGCCGGCAGCCATGAAATAACAAGGAAAGTTCACTATTTACCAAGACACTGGCTAAACAGCAGAGGTTATATCATATTTTGGCAACAGTCAACAGCAAAGAAACTACAGCCATTAATAATTTATTTACAATTTGTCCAGCAGCCATGCAAATAGCAGATAAATGTGACAGCTGGTTAAATAGTAGAAGTTATATACTATTTCACTTGTAGCCTTGCAAATAACAAAAAATGTCAATACTTGCCTGGTTGCTGGCTAAATAGCAGAATTGATGTACTGATTGGTGGGTGGCTTTGCAAATAGAAAAGGAACATCATTATTCATCTTGTGGCTCGCTAAATATCAGACAGTATGCACATGCTGGCTGGTATCCTTGAAAATAGCAAAGGAACTGCACTAGTCACTCGGCTGCTGTCTAAACAGCTTGCATTTTGTGTTATTATGCTGTAAGCGGATTCCAACAGGTACTTACCACAAAGTGGAACCGTAGTTTAGGAATTAATATAATTGGCATCCATCTCTTTATGAAAGTTAGGGCCCTGATACATTATTTTGTTCTCAAAATCTGATCATAAATTACACACGTACTCTTTGCAAAAGAAATGGCGTTTTACAAACCGCCTTATGTATATTTGGATGGTTCATAAAATATTGAATTGTAGGGGGTTGCTGAATGGCCAGCCTGGTTACTATCCATTACACAGGTGCCAATTTGCCACTCTCTCTGATTGGTTGAATCAAAGGGATGGTGGCTTGCAGGTGGCAGCACACCACTATGCATATGACTGCATTCCAAAATGGAAAACCTTTTTTTTTTAGTGTAGCAAGTTTTTTACTATAGGAACCTGTGCTGCTTCCTCGGGTTTTTGAAAACTTTTCCCCTTTGAGGCTGCCAACAAGATTCCCAAAAGGAAAGGGCTTCTGTGGGGATCCCCTTTCCCTTTGCAAGTTAGTTACCACCCCAACTATGGGATTGTTAGCTCGTCTATGGTTTTGCAGTCATAAACTTTCCGAATTGAGAAAGTGTGGGTGGAAACCTCTTTCATAACCCCTCCTGTTTACAATTCAGAAATGTTTGCAAAAGTCTTTTTATGAGTCAGAAGAATTTTTCAACTCATAGAAAGGATTTTGTACACAATTATAAACATTTGTGTGGCCACAAACCCTGGTCTAAAACTGGCTTAGATGCAAGCACTAACTTGTAAGTAATTTCTGGTAGAAAAAGATTGAAAATGACACGATTACACTCACTTGTATGATTAAGGGAAAAATCCTTCTGCAGGAGCACAGAAGCAAATGCATCTTCGTGCCCATTTTGGATGTGAGATGTATTATGCACTCAGAAAATAGCGCTAAATATTGGGTTATGCTCCTTGCGTAATTCTGCATCATTTTGATCAAATTCTGTTTAAATATGCAACAGCAAATTACATAAGTTATGCCCACTCCTACCTAGGGGGCTGAAGGTCCCAAATGTTTGAATGCTTCCAAGTAATGTTTGACTGACGTGACACATGATCCCCCTCCATTACACCGTGTGCCAAGACACAGCGACTTGACAGGCCCTTTATGGAGCTGTCGTGTGCTCCTATAGAAGGGGCTAATGATTAAAGATGATTAGAACCTTTACAAGACTAGTTGAAGACTAGTTGAAGCTGTCTACTCTTCTACAGATATATGTACCTGCTCCAACTAAGTGATGCTAATGTACCAGGACCAGATACAGGATCACCAAAAGGCTACATGTTATTGGAACATTTCTTGTTCCAGAGCAAATCAGTACATTCTGGAATTATTAATTCAAGTTCAGTCAACTAAACAAATCAGACTAAACACCTGAAAACAATGATCTGTAAAAGGCCAAAACTGGAAATGTATTCCAGTGACACAGTGCTACCAGATATTTAGAATGATCTTATCGAAATCAATCAATCAATCAATCAAGGCATTTGTAAAGCGCACTACTCATCCGTGAGGTTCTCAAGGCGCTGAGGTGGGGGGCTGCTACTGCTCGAACAGCCAAGTCTTGAGCTGTTGCCTGAAGGTTAGTAGGTCCTGTGTCTGTCGCAGGTGGGTGGGAAGAGTGTTCCACGTCTTGGCGGTGAGGTGGGAGAACGATCCGCTGCCGGCAGTCCTTCTATGGATGCGTGGGATGGTGGCGAGGGCAAGGTCAGCGGAGTGAAGCTGTCGGGTCGAGGTGTAGTAGGAGAGCTGTCTGTTGAGGTATTTTGGTACGGTGTTGTACAGTGCCTTGGGAGCGTGGGTGAGGAGTTTGAATGTGATTCTCTTGTTGATGGGGAGCCAGTGCAGGTCTCTCAGGTGGGCTGTGATGTGGCTGTGGCGGGGGATGTCCAGGATGAGGCATGTGGAGGCGTTCTGTATGTGTTGCAGTCTTTTCTGGAGCTTGGCCGTGGTTCCTGCATAGAGGGCATTGCCGTAGTCCAGTTTGCTGCTTAAGAGGGCTTGGGTGACCGCCCTTCTGGTTCCAGTTGGGATCCATTTGTAGAACTTACGAAGCATGCGGAGGATGTTGAAGCAGGAGAAGGAGGCGGCGTTGACTTGCTGGGTCATTGATAGCGATGAGTCCAGGATGAATCCCAGGTTTCGTGCGTGGTCGGTGGGTGTCGGTGCAGTTCCCACTGTGACAGGCCACCAGGAGTCATCCCATGCGGAGGGGGTGGAGCTGAGGATGAAGACCTCAGAGAAGCGATTGCCAAACTCCCCTTTTGAGTCACCAATACAGAATAATTGAGAGACTTAATTCCAATCTCATTATAGACGGAAGACAAACTTTGGGCCTGATTTAGAATTTGGAGGACAGAGTTAACTCCGTCAGGATGGCAGCGAAAAATACGTCTAATATCCTGAGGGATATATACCTGCCAAATTTGGAGTTGCCCACCAGACATCTGGGCAACTCTCTACAATGACAAGAACCATTGCCATGGCGGTTCCCGTCTATGGAGGAAAGGTTTAACAGAAAATACTGTCAAATATGATGACCAGTGGGCAAACCTTTCAAAACTTTTTTTGTTGTTCGAAAAAAAACTCCCAATGTGGGGGTTTGTTTTTGAAAAAGTAAAAACAAATGCCCCCCTTGTGTTGGGAGTTTTCTTCCAGAGCATTGGGGTCCTTATTTTTTTCCTGTCCCTTTCAGTAATTTTTACCCTGAATACGGCGGGCAGTGTAAAGTCTGCCCTTTTATGACTCCTAGTCTGTCAGGCCACCAGAAGACTTATTCTGTTTAGGAGCCACAGGTAAAGGAATGAGACTATGAGTGACCTTTGACCCTGTCACCAGGCAGGTCGCTCCCCCCATCTGCCACGCAGCCCCCTGTGGGTTGAACCTCCGTTGCCGCTTTTGCCGCCTGACTACTCGCTCCCTTTTCTCTATTCCCCTGAGCTTGTGCTTCTGTGCCACTTGTTTTTTCATTCTGTGCCCCTGTGTTTTGCTTTCTGTACCCCTGTGCTCTGTTGTCCCTCTCCCGCCGTCTTTTCCCGCCGTTTTTTCCCCGGGTTTTCCCCTGGGTTTTTTCCCGGGTTTTTCCCTTGCTGCTGAGCCCCTGCTGCCCCGCCCCCTTCACTCCCATTGGCTGCCCCGCTCCCACCTCCCAGCTGCTCCTCCCTCCCTCTGCCCTCATATGGAGGCCGCGAAGCGGGCGCACCGCTGGCGCGCCGAAGGTGCACCTAAGGCAAGCCCGGCTGCGCCCGTCCGCGCCTGGACCGCACCCAGCACCAGAACCCCTGGAACCCGCACCCCCCGCAACACCAGACTGCACTACGACGCAAGCACCCTCCACGCACTCAACACCAGACGAGACCACCCCTGCTACCGGGCCACCCCGAAACGCACCCAGGGGCCTTTCACCTGCCGGAACTGCAGATTCACCAGCATCCAACCCTCCACACCACCATCCAGAGAACCCAACCACCTCCGCTGCATCCTCCTCAACACCCGCTCCGCTCGCAAGCACGCCATCGAACTTTGGGACCTCCTAGACTCCACTGCCCCTGACATCGCCTTCCTGACGGAGACATGGCTGAACGCCACCTCAGCACCAGACATTGCCATAGCCATCCCACAGGGCTACAAGATCTCCCGCAGAGACCGCACTAAAGGAGTGGGAGGAGGAGTCGCCATCATCCACAAAGACTCCACCAAATCTCAACGAACACCGATGACACCCTCACCACCGCCGATCACATGCACTTCCAGATCCACACCGACCCCAACACCACCCTCAGAGGAACTCTCATCTACAGACCTCCCGGACCCCGCCCACATTTCAGTGACACCATCGCTGACCTCATCAGTACCCACGCCCTCGCTTCCACGGACTACATCCTCCTCGGGGACCTGAACTTCCACCTCGAGAACAACAACGACGCCGACTCCACCACCCTGATCGACAACCTCGCCAACCTCGGACTCAAACAGCTAGTAACGACACCCACTCACGCCGCTAGACACACGCTCGACCCCATCTTCTCCGCAAGCCCCCACGTCTCCTTCAACCACACCACCGAACCACACTGGACCGACCACAGGTGCGTCCACTTCACCTTCAGAAAACCCACCACACACCACCGCACCCAACAGCTACCACGGCGCTGCTGGGGGAAGGTCACCGGGGGCCAACTGACTACCGCCCTCGCCCTGAGACCACCCACCGACCCCACCGACCCAGACACTGCCGCGACCAACCTCACACAGTGGATCAACGACTGCGCCAACACCCTCGCCCCTCTCAAGACCTTTACAACCAACCACACCAACAAGAAAGCCGCCTGGTTCACCGAGGACCTCCGGATCTCCAAGCACACCTGTCGGAAGCTGGAGAAGAAATGGCTCCACGACCAACACCAGACAACCACACAGCCCTCAAGAGCGCCACCCGCAGACATCACCAACTCATCAGGACCGCCAAGAAGACCGCCTTCAAGGACCGCCTAGACAACAACGCACACAACACCAAAGAGCTCTTCAGCATCGTGAAAGAACTCTCCAACCCCAGCTCCATCACCAACGACATCCCGCCATCTCAAGACCTGTGCGACTCCCTGGCCACCTTCTTCCACCGCAAGATCACCGACATCCACGACAGCTTCAACCCCGACCCCCCCGAACCCACCACGGAGTCCACCACCCCTGCGACTACCACTCGCACCAGTCGCCTGACCGTCTGGTCCAGCGTCAGCGACGAAGACACCATCAAAACCATGAACTCCATCCACTCCGGATCCCCATCGGACCCCTGCCCTCACCACGTCTTCAACAAAGCCAACGCAGCCATCGCGCCCCAACTCCGGAAAACAATCAACTGTTCCTTCGAGACAGCAACCTTCCCAGAAAGCTGGAAGCACACCGAGATCAACGCCCTTCTGAAGAAGCCCAAGGCGGACCCCAAGGACCTCAAGAACTTCCGTCCCATCTCCCTGCTCCCTTTCCCGGCAAAAGTGACCAAGAAGATTGTCAACAAACAGCTGACCCGCTACCTCGAAGTCAACAACATCCTGGACCCGTCCCAATCTGGTTTTCGCAATAACCACAGCACCGAGACCGCCCTAATCGCCGCCACTGACGACATCCGGACCCTGATGGACAAAGGAGAAACAGCCGCCCTCATCCTCCTGGACCTATCAGCAGCCTTTGACACGGTCTGCCACTGCACCCTATCAGCACGCCTCCATGACGCCGGTATCCAAGAGAAGGCCCTGGCCTGGACCACATCCTTCCTCTCCGGCAGAACCCAGAGCGTCCGCCTCCCACCCTTCCGCTCCAAAACCACTGAGATCATCTGCGGCGTCCCACAGGGATCCTCCCTCAGCCCGACACTGTTCAATATCTACATGGCCCCCCTCCCCCACGTCGCACGACAACACAACCTCAACATCATCTCCTACGCCGACGACACCCAGCTGATCATATCCCTCACCGAAGATCCCCACACCGCCAAAGCTAACCTCCACCAAGGAATGAAGGCCATAGCCGACTGGATGAAGGACAGCAGACTGAAGCTGAACTCAGACAAGACGGAGGTCCTCATTCTCGGACCCACCCCATCAGCCTGGAACGACTCTTGGTGGCCCACATCACTAGGCACAGCCCCGGAACCCACGGACCACGCACGCAACCTGGGGGTCATCCTCGACTCCACTCTCTCCATGACCAGGCAAGTCAACGCCGTCTCCGCGTCCTGCTTCAACACCCTCTGTGTGCTCCGCAGGATCTTCAAATGGATCCCCCTCGACACAAGAAAAACCGTTACCCAGGCCCTCATCACCAACAGACTCGACTACGGGGACGCCCTCTACTCAGGAACTACAAACAAGCTCCTGAGACGACTCCAACGCATCCAGAACGCCTCGGCCCGACTCATCCTCGATGTCCCCCGCCGCAGCCACATCACACTCCACCTGAGAGGCCTGCACTGGCTCCCCGTCAACAAAAGGATCACCTTCAAGCTCCTGATCCATGCACACAAATCACTGCACAACACCGGACCCACCTACCTCAACAACCGACTCAGCTTCCACACCCCCACCCGAAGCCTCCGCTCAGCCAACCTCGCCCTCGCCACAGTCCCCCGCATCGGAAAAACCACCGCCGGCGGCAGATCCTTCTCCTACCTCGCCGCCAAGACCTGGAACACTCTCCCCACCATCCTACGACAGACCCAGGACCTGCTGGCCTTCAGAAGACTCCTCAAGACCTGGCTCTTCGACCAGTAGCACCCCCCCTCCCCAGCGCCTTGAGACACTTGCGGGTATGTAGCACGCTTTACAAATGCAGTGATTGATTGATTGATTGACTATAGTTAATTGAACTGGAGGTCCTTGGAATATGAATTAATATCAGAGGAAGACATATAGGCATCAAAGACACAGAAGAAAAGAAACTCAGATATATTTTAATGATTGACTTTAAATATTGTAATAAATAAGACACTAAGGTGGTTATTATGACCCTGGGGGTATTACAACCGCAGGGCCAAAACGGCAGGAGCACCGCCAACAGGCTGGCGGTGCCTCCCGGCATATTATGACCGCGGCAGCGCTGCCCAGGGGATTACGACTCCCAGACCGCCAGCCTTTTTCTGGCGGTCTGAACCGTCAGGAAAAGGCTGGCGGTACAGGGTGTCGTGGGGCCCCTGGGGGCCCCTGCACTGCCCATGCCACTGGCATGGGCAGTGCAGGGGCCCCCTGACAGGGCCCCATTCGGCTTTTCACTGTCTGCTATGCAGACAGTGAAAAGTGCGACGGGTGCAACTGCACCCGCCGCACGGCCGCAACACCGCCGGCTCCATTTGGAGCCGGCTCCTATGTTGCGGCCGTGATCCCCGCTGGCAGGTTTCTGCCCGCCGGCCCAGCGGGGATCTCCAAATGGCCGCATGGCAGTCAGATCTTGGCGGGCGGCTGATGCCGCCCGCCAAGGTCGACATGACCCCCTGAATAACCAAAGACATTTTGTTAGCTCTGTTCTTGTGACCTATGGATCAATCATTTCAGAGTTAAACTTTTATACTTATTTTCCAGATGGGGTTGTTTATCCACTATTAGGGTTTCAGAAACGATTTAGGGTGATTCTATTTCGAATGTCATTTTCTTTCTAGACCTTTCTACTGCTGTGTTATATTGGGTTGTTGGTTGAGGGGGTGTGAGCCCTTCTCACGCAACAGCCACAATCCTTGTCAGGGTGAATCTCAAACAGTCACTAAAGTAGCCTGTGCTCAGCCCTCTGGTAGCTTGGCACAAAAGCAGTCAAGCTTAGAGGTAATGTGTAAAGTATTAATGCAGCACCTAAACCTCAATAAAGTGAAAACACAACACACAAAAAATCCCACAGCTGAGTAAATTTCAATACATTATTTGACACAAAAATGAAAAATATCCAATTGGTAGAACAGGAGTTATGACTTTTTATAGTTTAAAGTTCGTGCAAGATTGGGACAAAGTCAAAGGTTAAGCTGATTGCAATGGAGCACAGTTGGATGCACTAAGACAATTGTTTGATAGCATTTGATTGGGACCGGTCTCTGCTTACCTTCGGACTTAGAAGACATTTTGAAAAAAATGTCTGCAAAGGTAAAGTTCAGCAGGGCAAGGCAGCGAGCAGTGTTTGAGGAGGAGGAGGCACCATTGTCAGGCAGTCGCTGGACGAACTTGCACTGAAGATTTCTACATTCAAATAAAAAATCTTGAGGGGGACGAAGCTGCAGGCCTTGGCCAATGAGGGTTCCATGAGGCTGGATGCCCCTTCTGCGAGGAGCTGCTGTACAGGATTTGCAACTGTGGAGAAGAACATAGCAAAAGGTGATGCACCCTGGGCAGATCAATGAGAACGTAATTCCCGGTCTCCTCTCAGAGAATTTTTGGCTGAACATTTTCAAAGTCTTAAGGGCCAGATTTACAAGAAAGTGGAGCATTGGTCTCGATACGCCAGTTTTCTTGCGTGCCCCTGCCACCACCTAACAACACTGTGGTTTATGGCACACCATGGTGCATGTTAGGACAATAGCGTCAACATGTTTGATGCTATTATGGCGTTTTGCGCCACTAGCGTCATAAATTTTGACACTAGTGGAGCAAAGTACAAAGTACAAGAAGGCCCATTAATTATATTGAGTGTATTCTTTTAACGCCTGCTTTGAGCAGGCATTAAAAATGACACCACAAATGGCGAAATTAAGTCTTATAGATTTCATTGCACCATTTTTGTGGTCCTCCTACCGCCAGAACTCTCCCCTTGCACACATAATGCCTGGGCACCTTTAGCGCCATTTCCAAGGGTCCAAGATTGGGGGAAGACACCATTTGAAATGTCAGGACTCATTAAGCCTAGGTCCTGGTGCAGATTTAAGATGGTTGGAGCCTTTTTAATCCCTGAGGCTCTGATCAGGAGGCCAGCTGGCTACCCCATCAGGGCAGTCGTCTGAGGGAAGAAGGAAAGCTTCAGGAAGCAGTGCAGCCCTCTGAAAGGCCTTCCACATGTCCATAAGTAAACTGAAGAGTGAGTCTGAGGGTCTGATTTTATACCTGGTGCCAGAGTTAAAGTGGAAGAAACTTCTTGAACATTCTCCCCCACAGAGGTGTCTTGAATTTCCAGCCTCCAAATGGTTAGGACAAGGAAATGCCAAATTTCTAAAAGTGAGATTTTAAGAATTGTGACTTAAAATCCAACTTTACCAATAAAATGATTTCAAAGTACAATTCCTTAGACACCAAACTTGACATTTCCACCTGTCCCAATCAAAACATTATCACTTATTAAATGTAATAAGGTAACCTAATGTTATCCTGTGGGAGATGTAGGCCTGACAGTAGTGAAAAACAAATTTGGGAGCTTTTTACTAGCAGGACATGTAAAACCCAAAAGTACATGACCCACTTTTTACATATACTGCACCCTGACTTATAGACTGTTTAGGGCCTACTTATGGGTGACTTATTATATTAAAAAGGGAGTTTTACGCCTGACAAGAGCTTTATTTCACTAGATCGAACTGGCATTTTAAAACTGCACACAGGCTGCAATGGGAGGCATTAGACATGTTTAAGGGGCTACGTAAGTGAGTGGCACAACAAGTGCTGCAGGTCCACTGGTAGCATTGAATTTTCAGGCCCTGGGTATATGGTATACCACTTTACTATTGACTTATAGGTACATTAAATATGCCAACCAGGAGTAAGCCAATTTTACCATGTTTTAGGGAGTGAGCACAAGCACTTTAACCCTGGTTAGCAGAGTCCTAAGTCCAACAAAATCTAATTCAGCAGAACAGAAGGAGAGAGGGCAAAAAGTATGGGCAAGGCCACTCTAAGGGAGGCAGGTCTAACAATCGGTCTTGATGCTCAGTGCCTCTTTGCTGGCCTTCCAAACTCTTCTGCCACATATGTATCTCCACTGCTCTTCGTCTATTCCTCGAGACCACCCCGCCACCGCAGCCACATCTCTGCCAGCCTCAGAGACCTGCACTGGCTCCCAGGTTGACAGACGCATCACTTACAAGCTACTGACACACACCTACAAGGCAATGCACAACATTGAACCGGCCTACGCCAACCACTGTCTGACCTTCTACACCCCGCCAGGCAGCTCCGATCCTCTCAACTCACCCTCGCCGCCATCCCCAGAATCAGGAAGAGCACATCTGGAGGCAGATCCTTCTCTTTACCTCGTAGCCCGGACATGCAACACACTCCCACTCATCCTGAGACTGGCCGCCTCTCTGAAGCAGTTCAAGAAGGCCCTCAAGACCTGGCTCTTCGAGTGAGCAGCACACCCACAACAGCGCCTTAAGACCCCATGGGTGATAAGCTGCGCTCTAAAAGTGCCTGATTGATTGGTTGATTCCTTAGGGTTTCACAGACCATTTGTTTGGTGCAGAAGCTATCACTGCTGGCCTTGGTTTCCAGTGTTATCACCTATAGCAATCAGAGCCCCTTGTTACTCTGAATCCCTCTTTGGACCATCTGAGACAATCTATTTGGAGCCTCCCTCAACCCCTCTTCTGCTCATCTGAGCCTTCTTATAATCCAGATCCCATCTTTGCTGATTTCCTTAGTCATTTGAACCACTTCATTAGCCATAAACCATTTCTTCTGACTTCAGTTTCTCAAACTTTTTCTGCCATTCTTCACAAACCATGCTCCTTCTCACCCACTCACCTTTAGACCTCTCTGCCAAGTTTCAGTGCCTCTACCCTCAGATTCAGCCTACTAGTGTGCCAACATCAGACAGTGCCTGCCATCGCTCAAAGGTCAGAGTGTAACAGTCCTGGCTTTGTATTCACTTTGCATGTTCAGATTTTTCAGCCGGTACTTACCACCATATACGTGGGCTAAAAAGATGGGTGTTTCTGGGGTTTGATAACATGAGAAGCATGAATATGAACTGTTTACAAAAGGGATATCCTACATTTATGTGGCATAGAATCACATAGGTCTCCCCCTACTACTGGTCTACTTCTTTCTCCTCCAGGTCATTCTATGCCTTCTGGTGTTGGTCCTCCTCTGGCCCTGTTCCAACTTCTTGTCTGGTCTGCTTTGGTCTATCCTTATTCTCTTCCTGGTTATGGTCCAACTAGTTCTGGTCACCATGGAACTGGTTCCTGAATTTTATGCTTCTGGTTCTAGTCCTTCATGTCGCTCGACTTCCTGGCCCTGCTCCTCCCCCTTCCTTGTATTATCCTTTCCTGGGCCTCCTGATCCTGGAACTACTGATCCTCACCCTGATTCTGCTGTTCTATTGGGTCCTTGTCTACCTAACCCTGTTGTCCTGGTTCTCCTAGATCTGGCACTTCTTGTTTTTCTGGCTTGGGTCACCCCGATTCTCCATGCGTTGGTCCCTGTCTTCATGGTCCAACTGGTATTGGGTCCACAGGTTCTGTTTGGTCCTTTTCTTGTTGCATAATTTAGTCAACCCTGCCACATAATTTGACCTACCCCTGCCGCATAATTACTGTGGGCCTGCCTATAGTGAAAAAAGTGGCCCTCCTGGATGAAGCATGTTTTATGGGTGTCGACTTTCAACCAGTCACATCGCACAGCCATACATTTCATTACAGGACACCCCATTGGGTCCACGGTATAAGTGTAGCTAGAGAGACAAGAATCCCTTGATCCACACAGTGCTTAGTCACATACATTCATTTCTAAATATCGACACTTATATATCAGAGCAAACCACGTTGTGGCCACATCAACTAGTCCAAAATGTCGAAGTGGATATTACTAGGTAATGTTGTGTCCACATCAACTAGCCAAAATGTTGTAGTGGATATTAGTAGGTAATGTTGTGGCCACATCAACTAGTCCAAAATGGTGTAGTGGATATTAGTAGGTAATGTTGGTCTTGGGATTAGGTAGCCGTGGCAGGAGTTGTGGTTGGAATATTTTTGGCCCTGGTACTTATATTTTTTGGACATTAATCACTGGATCAATATGTAGCAAGGAAGGGTGCATTACCCCTTCATTAATACATTCTCTCTCTTCTTCCAGTTTTTGAGAGTTACGCATACACAGTTTAAGCAGCTCTTCCACATTTTAAGCTTTATTCCTTTTATGAATCACACACGTTTTGTGCACATGCACAATTGTGTGTTTTTGCAGGTGCAATTCTAATTATTTATGCACATAATAGATATTTGCGAATTGGTCCAGTGCTTTCCTTTTCTAATTTATCCTTTTTGACTTTTGCCCTTCAATCAAGAATATTTATTGTCTAGTTTCCTTGTCGCCTCAGTAGTTGTAAAGTATTCCAAGAAGGTTTTTAATTCCTCACATAAAGCAGGAAAATCTTTGGTAGAGTTTAGTATTTTGTTGAACAGATTTGCTTCTTCTGTTAGTAGCATCTTTTGGGAGTCTGGTTCGCAGCCCTTGAAGCTGCTGTCAGTAACGTTTCATTAGCCCCCTTTCACTGTGAAATAAGATACTTTTCACTCATGTTACAGCAAAACCAGAGAGTGGTTTAAGGTCTGCACCTGATTCTGACATCATTTGTTTAAAAATGTATTTTAAGAGCTAGCAAAAGTGAGTTTACTAACAATGCCCAGTGGCCTTGTGTACGAATGTGTGTGTTTTGATGGCAGTTTTCCAGGAGTTAGCATCTGGCTAGAGTGCACATTCAGCCCTTAGGGGCCCTGGTAAACACCTCCCAGCTGAGTAAGCAGAAGGGACTACTCCATGCCAGACATGTGTTTTACATTTAGGGAAACAGTAATTGCAGCTTCTGCCCCCGCACTTCAATGTTGATAAACATGTTTTAAAGACTCTCAGGGCTCCTCATCAGAGAAACACATGAAACTCACAGTGGAAGCCCCCAGGGAGCTGGGCTGGGCCAGTCCTCTAGCAGATCCTGAGTGCGCAGACATCTGATGAGTTGACAATTGTGTGCGTGGTGGCTGGATCTCAACCAGACTTCACCAGTCCAAGGGCCTGGTTTAGATCCCGGCAGAGGGAATACTCCGTCACAAACCTGACGGATATCCTGTCCGCCGTATTACGATCCCCATAGGATATAACAGGAGCCCCGTCCACCGGGATCTAAATCAAGCCTCAAATCTGGCTGGACTTCCCTTGGCTCACCAGTGCCTTGAGTTATGAATGTCTGACACTGACACACAACATGGCACACTTTCTCTTCTTCTGGACTCAGTTATCTCTCACAGGTCTTCTAAGTAAAGAAGGAAATTGGTCCACGGGTAATGGAGGATGATTTGAGACTCGGGCAAGGCAGAACAGGTTCTGTCTGTCCCAAGTATTTGGGATGACGGCAGCCGGGAATGTCCGCTGCCAGGGCGTTTGGACACCAATCGCTTAGTGACCCTGATTCTGAATTAGTTGGAGTTTACTGACTACTGTGCAGACTCTTATTTGCACACGGATCACAATTCCGACTTAGATGCAATTTATCTGCACCTGGTAACTACTGGGTGAGTTAAATACCTTACTAGGGTTTGTTGGGGACATATAAATACACAAAGTCCAATGAGAAAGACAAAATACTCTCCTTTTAAAAAAAATCAGTTCTATAGATTATCAGAGCTCCAGCCAAAACATGTTTCGTGGCAAATCTCGCTGCTTTTTCAGGGCTGAAATGAGAATGAAAAAGCTTAAGTAAAATAAAAAAAAAATCCATTAAAGTACACCCACACATAGGTGGGCATTATGACATTGGCGATAGATCCCGCTTACTGCCGCGGTGACGGCCGCCAACATACCGTTGCAGAGGCGAACATCCATTCGCCATATTATGACACACACACACACACCAAACTGACAGAATACTGCCACAAACACAAATCCGTCAGACCAATGTTTAGTGCTAAACTGTCGGTATGAACACCCATATCGTTACGCCAACAAAACAATGCCCTCCACATTATGACCCACGAACCACCACAGTGGACATTTAACGGTGGTAAACCATTGGCGGTACACACAGGCACAGTCGTAATGGCCACCCAAATGCAAAACAACACCAAAAACACATACCTGACACTAATACACACACCACACCCACCCACCAACAGAACTATAAAACACACACTGACATTACCCACAACCCTTTACCAACATGAAAAGACTGCAATAGCTAGGCACGCAAATCACAGAGACAACTGCATGCACACACCACGACCACCCCTTCATCTGTCACGCACCCCGCACCCCACCACATTACTCAACACCCTCTGCACACCACATATCACATAACACCCATGTCCCCACAAAGGCATTCCCGTTTCACTGATGAGGAGTTGCGGCTCATGGCTGAGGAAATAGTCAGGGTAGAACCACAGCTGTTTGGAGAACAGGTGCAGCAGATCTCCATTGCCATGAAGATGGAGCTATGGCAGAGAATCGTGGACTGGGTGAACTCCGTGGAACAGCATCAACGAACAAGGGACGACATCAGGAAGAGGTGGAACGACCTACTGGGGAAAGTACGTTCCATAGCAGCAAGGCACCAGCTTGCTATCGAGAGGACTGGAAGTGGACCAGCTGACAGCATGGGAGGTGCAAGTCTTGGCAATCCTGCATCCTGAAAGACTCACTGGAGGACTGGACACTGGTGAGTCAATATTTACTACCTATCCCTCCCCATACCTGCATGCCACCACCACCCCTCACCCTGACACTCATCATTCCACTCATCCCACACAGTGCACCACCACAATTAAGTAACCTAAATGCCAAGCCCTGCATGCCATACCCACTGCATGCACATCCCTACCAGCCCTGCATATACTCACACCACCAATGCATGCACAGCATCGAGAACTAACAATCCCACAATACATCACCATACACAAACAAAGGTGCAGGGCAACAGCAACAATATAGGGGAAGCTATGGATGCAGAATGTCACAGACATGTAGCATAATACACCACTTACATCCCCACAGATGCCCCAGCCAATCTCAGCGGCAAGGAGATGCCACGGCTACCCAGTCCCCCACCAGAAGATGCCCCCAGTGATGACAGCAACTCTGGACTACTGGATCTGGATGAGCTCCCTGGCTCATCAGAGACCACTGGTCAGTCGGATACCCCAGCCCACACCCAGTCCACTACAGAGCCTCCCCCATCAGTATCCAACACCACTGTAGGCACCCAATGTCCCCACACCCCTGTCCCCAGGACACGTCAATCTGCAGTGTGCCCACCTGTACAGGGACCATAGTACACACCTCACATGCAAGACGATCAGAGTCCTAGGGTCAGTGGGCTCACCGTTCAGGGGACACAGGGGGCCAGGGACACTCGGAGGACAGCTTTGCGCCAGGGGGAGGATAGGCCCAGGGAACCGACTGTCCAGGAGGCACTCACTAATGTCCTGGGGGCTTAGCAACAATCCCAGGACAAGATGGGTCAGGTGATAGACATCATGCAGGAGAACCAGCGGTGACAGGAGGAACACCACCAGGAGATCAAGAAAGAATTGCAGGCCCTGAACACCACCATGGTCTCCATTGCAGGGGTGCTGGGTGATATGGCCAAGACCATGAAGGAGTATACAGCACACCCACGGGCCCCTTCCACAAGCCAGTCAACTGACCAACCCTCCACATCTGCTGCAGCTAGTGGACAGGAGGCCCTGCCACAGGACCCAGAGGCCACCAGAACTCCTCCCCCTACAGGAGGTGAACCACTCTGCAAACGTTCCCTGCGACCCAGACAGACACCAGAGACACTTGCCAAGACCAAGACCACTGCCAGAAAATGAGACCCTCTTGAATGTCCCCCTTGTGCTCCCCTGTGTCACCTTGTCCACTTTGAACTGCTATTGCTCCCCTTCCTTTGGCCCCTTGGACACTGGACCTGTGCTACAAACAGACTGGACCACTACACTGGACTTTCCTCTACCATCACCCCATTCCATTGCACCAATCCTTCATAATTTTCACTTCAATAAACGCCCTTGAACTCAACTTGAGTAATAGTGCTTTATCTGACAGGAATGTGCAATGTATTGAACTGTATTATCCTGTGCAATTGTCCAGAACATTGTAAATCCATCCAACACATGGCCTGTAGCAGTTTGTAGTCATCACATCAGTACACAGTTGTAGCCATGACAACATCTTCAAAATGGGAAGGCATAGGTGACAGCCAGTTGGGATGCTAAGGAAGTGACTGCCATCATGCCACAGCCACACAGAAAAATTATTTATTAGAGGAATGGTCAGTTCTACTGTCTTATCTGTGTGTCATTGGAAGTACTGCCATATACCTGATGGCCTGTTGTCCACATCCTCACACTCTTCCTCCTCATCCTCAATGTCCTCAGGTCCACTTCTGCCACTGGAGCATTTTCACCTCCTCCTCCTGCAGATAGGGCACATGTTGTCTGATGGGCAGGTTGTGCAACATGCAAAATACAACACCTATCTGGCAGGCCTTCTCAGGGGAGTAGCAGAGGGATCCACCTGTCAGATGGAGGCACCTGAACCTGGCCTTCAGGAGACTGAAGGTCCTTTCAATTCTCCTCTTGGTACGCCCATGAGCATCATTGTACCTAATCTCAGCCCCTGTCCTCAGATTCCTTTCAGGGGTGAAGAGCCAGGACAGGTGTGGGTAGCCAGAGTCACCTGCAAGAAGTGAGGGACAAAAATTAACCTTGCACAATGGCATGGGGGATAACTCCTGAAGGCATACACTGACATACATTGGGTGGGGACTCAGCTCACCTATAAGCCACACCCTTTGCCTCTGTAGTTGTGCCATCACTTGTGGGACACTGCTATTCCTCAGGATGAAGGTGTCATGCACCAACCCAGGATACTTGACAGTGACATGGGAGATGCACTGGTCAGCAAGGCACACCATATTGACATTGAGTGAGTGGAAACTCTTCTGATTCCTGAACACCTGTTCATTTTCCCTGGGGGGGAGGACTAATGCAATATGGGTCCCGTCAATTGCCCCAATTACATTTGGTATATGTCACATCACATAGAATCCAGCCTTCACAGTGACCAAATCTTCTACTTGGGGGAAAGCGATGTAGCTGCACATGTGTTTGAGCATGGCAGCCAAAACCCTTGCCAACACTATTGAGAACATTGGCTGTGACAGTCCTGCAGCCAAGCCCACTGTCACTTGGAAAGAGCCTGTAGCCAGGAAATGGAGCAATGATAGAACCTGCACAATACGGGCATCCCAGTGGGATGACGAACAGCAGATATCAGATCAGGCTCCAGTTGAGCACACAGGTCTGTGATTGTGGCACTGTCCAGTCTACAGGTAAGTATTATGTGCCTGTCCTCCAGTGTAGCCAAGTCCACAAGGGGTCTGTACACAGGGGCTCGCCTTCTCCTCCTATTCCTCCACAGTGGTAGGTACCTAAGGGACAGAAGAGTGAGAAAGGAGTGACAACATGATAAATGGATCCACCACTTCAGTGTACATAGAGCATGTATGTAACTAGACACTGAAAATGGCTATGTATGTACAATCAACACCAATGTGCAGTTTTTTTTTCTCCAAATTGTGTAACAGCACTATAATATGGCAACCGTCTGTCCTGAATGTAGGGACAGGTGGAAGTGATCTGACTCCGCCGGCATTGGGCGTCATAGTGGAAGGCGGTCTGCACCGCCGGGCAATTTCTCATTGGCTAACATGGGGCTCTATGGAGTACAGTATCCAATGAGGATCACCGCCGCCGGTGACGGTGTACACGGCCGCAGACGTGACCGCCATTTTCTGACTATAACCTCACTTGATTCCTGACTATCCACAGGACAACACCTCCACTGCGTGTGCTGCTGTGACCTGTGTCTGGAACCTGCCATGGCCCGTGCGACAGGAGAAGGGGCCCCTGCCTTCACTGCAGAGGAGTTAGAGCATCTGGTGGATGGGATCCTACCCCGGTACACCCTAGGGATGTTGCATGCGACAAGGTAGCATGGAGATGTGTGTGTGTACTGTCAGTGTATCATTTGGGTGGGGGTATGGCTGGTGGCAGTGTAAATGCAGGGCTCTGGGTGATGTGTGTGCCATTTGAGGGTCAAATGATGTCTGAACGCCATATGCGTGACAGGCTGGATATTCGGATTCATGATGTCCCTCTGTTTTTGTGTTTCCCTGCAGGTCAGTGCCCATCAGAAAAAGGGCCTGTGGCGTGCCATCGCCAAGGAGGTGTGGACCCTGGAGGTTTATAGCCGGCAGAACACCGCAGGAAATGCAGGGCCTGGAAGACCGCAGAGGCCCAGCTGGGGACAGCCTCCCAACGAGGAAGGGGTGCCCGTCGAAAGTTTCCAGCACTGACCTCCCCGATGGCCTGCATACTGGCGGTGGCCTATCCAGTGCTAGATGGTGCTTGAGGGCATCATAGCAGCCACAAAAGGGTAAGTCTAGTGTGTGACAATGGTCTTTGTTGCCTGGCATGGGATTCTGGTGGTGGGTTTTAGTCATTGGATGCCCCCTTATGCCAGCTCATACATTGCTGCGTGGTCCCGCTCAGGGTTATTGGGTGAATAGCGAAATCTGAATCGGTAGCTAGGTGGCTGTCCATGTCAGACAGGGCCTAGTATGTCCCAGGAGGGGTGCAGATGGCAGTGTTTGGCTCTTATCCTGCTGTGGTACTTAGCCAGGTGCATACTGCTCAATCTTGGTCCCTGTGTGTGACGGTGATGTGTATGCCATCTGTGGTGTTGGTGCTGTAATAGACCCAGTGATCCTTTTCTTCCCTCCCCCCTATATTCTTCTGTCATCCTGTCCATATTTGCATTGGCATCATCTGGCAAAGGAGCAAGGGCACCAGCGAGTGAGGGAGCTGTAGCTCACGGGACCCAGGAGGCAGAGTCCACCGACGCCGAGGGGACCAGTGGGACAGTGGGTGAGGGGAGCACCATGGAGGGGACAGGAGGTGACAACACTGACTCTGAAACCTCCTTCAATGGGAGCTCCCTGGTGATGGTGGGCACCTCTGGAACCACCCCAGCTATAGGTACAGCTGCCACCCCGTACCAACACCGCCCACCCAGTAGCCCCTCAACGAGTTGCCTGTACCCGCTCACCCAGGAGGGTGGGCATCTCCTTCGCCCCAGGCACCTCAGGCCCTGCCCCAGTCAGCCCTGCTCTCCTCAGTGAGTAGGCTATTGACCTCCTGAGATCCATCTCTGTAGGGCAGTCAACCATTGTCAATGCCATCCAGGGGCTGGCATCCCAGATGCAGCAATGCAATGCCTTCCTGGAAGGCATTCACAGTGGCTTTGTCGGCCCTACAGAGGTCGTTTCAGGCTTGGGCCTCCTCTCTGATGGCAGCCAGTGTTCCTGGCTCTACCCTACCCCCTCCAACTACCAGTTTCCAGTCACAGTCTCCTCAACCTCAACCCATCCCATGCACACATACAGACAAGCATGCACACAAGGCATCACACAAGAGTGGCACAGACAAACACAGGCACCAAACTTCAAGCCCCAAGCACTCACACAAACAATAGAACAGATGCACACACAACAACATCCACTGCCTCCATTGTCTCCCCCTCCTCCTCCTCCCTCACAATCACATTGGCACTCACACCTGCATGCACTGCATCAACAGTTACAGACCATGCCACCTGTACACCCTTGCTCACAGACACCACAAGAGCAGACCTGCAGACATGCACCCCACACACCACATGCGCAGTCACCACTACCACCACGACCTTCACCACCTCATGCAGCACACCCATCTCACTTTCAGACACCACAACAACATCCATCCACACGTCCTATTTGTCCTCTACCACCCTGTCTGCCCCCTCCAAAGAAACACAAACGCTCACAATTACACCCCCAACAGCCATCCACCTCACACACGCACACTGTCCATGCACATGCACCCAAGTCCAGCACTCCTACTCCTCCTACTACCACTCCCTCGACCTCCACTCCCATCCCTCCTCCCACAGCCCACCCCAATGTCCAAAAGAAGGTTTTCCTTGCCCATCTTGACCTCTTCCCTACCCCTACCCCCCACCATCCTGCAGGTAAGTGCAAGGTCCCAACTACACCCCAGGCACCTCAGCCAACCAGTCTGCCACTGCTCCCACCCATAAATCTGCTGCTGCCACTAGGGGGACCCTGAGTGGGATGGTAGCCACTCTCAGCAAGGGCACACCTCCGCCTCAGAAAGGGAGGTCTAGGGTGGCGGAACCTAAGAGACAGAGGATGGGGCCAGTGGAGGCACATCCTAAACCTGGAAGCAAGGACACAAGTCACATGACAAAGGCCAAGGGGGGCCCTCACAGGAATGAACCCAAAGATCCTCATCCACCACCTGAGGGCAGGATCCCCCTCCACCATGAGAGGCCATGTAAGCCCCCCTCCAGAACCAGTGGCAAGGAGCTCCCTCCAGAACCAGTGGCAAGGAGCTCCCTCCAGAACCAGTGGGCATGATACCCACTCCAGAGACTGTGGCCTGAGACTCCCCTCCAGAACCAGTGTGCAAGGATCTGCCTCCAGAACCAGTGGGCAAGGAGCGCCTTGCAGAACCAGTGGGCATGATACCCACTCCAGCTGAGGTGCCCACCCTTCCCCCTGAGGTGCCTGCCCATTTCCATCATGATGCCCCTGAACAGTGGAGTTCGGATGATGTCAGGAGTCAAGTTGGGGCTTGGACGATGCCATGTGGCCCTTTAGTACTTTGGACTGGTTACTGGCCCAATCTTTACGTTGACATGTATGTAGTTAATTTTGTTTTAATTATGGTGGCTGTTGGCAGCAAATTACAGTGGTTGGACTACACGTATGTGTCCTTGCATTCTTTGTTCCTGGGTCCTGTAACTGTCAATGTACTTTGCAGCTTGTTGTGTGAGTGTGAATGGTGTGTGTTGTGCATGTGTGTGTCAATCTCCTTTTCCTCCCTCCCTTGTGTGCTAGGCGGCTGTACTCACCGTCGTCGTCTTTGCTGGCGTTTGTGCTTCAGGATGGCCATGGCATGGTAGAGCATCGGGAAGACTTGGGCCCGTATTTATACTCCGTTTGCGCCGAATTTGCGTCGTTTTATTCGACGCAAATTCGACGCAAAACTAACTCCATATTTATACTTTGGCGTTAGACGCGTCTAGCGCCAAAGTTCTTGGAGTTAGCGTCATTTTTTGGCGTGAACCCCTTCCTTGCGTTAATGAGATGCAAGGTAGGCGTTCCCGTCTTAAAAAATGACTCTGACGCATATGCGTCGTATTTATACTCCCGGTCAAAAATGACGCCCGGGAGTGGGCGGGTCAAAAAAACCCGCATTTGCGCCTCTTTTTAACGCCTGGGTCAGGGCAGGCGTTAAGGGACCTGTGGGCTCAGAATGAGCCCAGAGGTGCCCTCCCCTGCCCCCAGGGACACCCCCTGCCACCCTTACCCACCCCAGGAGGACCCCCAAGGATGGAGGAAGCCACCCCAGGGACAAAAAGGTAAGTTGAGGTAAGTATTATTTTTCTTTTTTTGGGGGGCATCGGGGGGCCTGATTTGTGCCCCCCTACATGCCTCAATGCCCAATGACCATGCCCAGGTGACATAAGTCCCCTGGGCATGGCCATTGGGCAAGGGGGCATGACTCCTGTCTTTACTAAGACAGGAGTCATGTAAATGGCGTCTGGGCGTTGTAAAAAAATGGCGCAAATCGGGTTGAGGCGATTTTTTTGCCTCAACCTGACTTGCCCCATTTTAAGACGCCCATACGCCATTTTCCCCTACGCCGGCGCTGCCTGGTGTACGTGGTTTTTTTCCACGCACACCAGGCAGCGCCGGTCTGCTAACGCCGGCTAACGCCATTCAATAAATACGGCGCCCGCATGGCGCTTCAGAATGGCGTTAGCCGGCGCTAATTTTTTTGACGCTAAACTGCGTTAGCGCAGTTTAGCGCCAAAAAGTATAAATACGGGCCTTGGAGTTCCGGTTCCATGGCGGCCACAGAGTCCTCGGTGTCCCTGCAGGTGAGTCTTTCCTTTTCTGTAATGTGCTTCCAACAGGCTTTTGATGGCGTTGCTAATGCCCTGGAAATCCTGGCGGTTTGCTATGTCATAATATGGTGGGTGGTACCTTGACTTCTGCCTGGCAGTAGGCGGCTACTGCCGTGATCGGTGGTGTTAGCGCCCTGGCGGTTGGTGTGGTACATTGGCTGTCTATGGGAGATATCACCACCATGGTCATGATTTGGCGATAATTAGCGCCAGCCTGTTGGCAGTATTCCACTGGGCTTACTGGCAGAAACTCTCATGTTACAATATTTCGGCTGGTTAGCCCAGTGAAAACAGTGTGGCGGCATTGGCCTCAGCTCCCTTAGGGAGCCGAGTCTAAGGCCATTGCACACAGCACCCTTGGATTGCACACTGTCTGCCGTAGCACAGTGGTGTCAAACTCGGCACTGTTGTGGCTGACCATGACTTTGATCGCCTCCAACCCCTTCCGGATCCCTGATCCCGGCGGAGGGGGCGGTCTCCTGGCAGTCTGACCGCCAGGATCATAATCTGGCGGTTAGACCGCCAGGAGTCCAGCTGTGCGACCGCCACCAAGAGTTTGGCAATCTGAGGACCTCCAAACTCGTAATGAGGCCCTTTGTCACTAATTATTCATTATATGTATCTTTGTCAAAATTATGTGAAATACAAATTCATCATTTCCCACCATATTTCAGCATGAGTGCGTCCTCGTGTTCTGGTTATTTGTGCTGTCCTCATGCTCCTGTATAGCAAATGTAACCATGGCATAATTACATGACAAGACACAATTTCAGGAATTTTGTGTAACAACTGTAATGCGAAATTCCTAAAATTATTAAATTTAGGCCAGTTTAATTTAAATGTCATCCGTGCCTACATTTGAGGTGGAAGGGGTGGTGAGCTTCGGGGACCCAGTAGTCAGGTGAAGGCTCAGGGGTGGAGTTAAGGGTTGTGGGGTGCTGAAGAACCCCCTGATAGTACTGAAGTGGTTTAACTGGAAATTTAGAAAATAGAATCCTTTGTGCTTTTTTTCCTGCTGTTACTGTGTACACAAAAAACCCAGGCAAATGTCAGATCTCTGTTTATTTTGTGAAGCATCTTGTAACATGAACAGAGCCATCCATACCCTTCAGGGGTTCGGTCATGTGAAACAAGAAAGCTACACAGTAGAAAAATGTAACATGTGTAAGTAAAAACATTTGCTCCACTTAGAAAATAAATAATACATGTATTTAAAAATAAACCGGGAGCTTGGGAACGAAAAATGTGATGCACAATCTTTTAATACTGTAATGTAATGGGACAATGTGGTGAAATTAAATCAATATATATTTAGTTTACTTCCTGTGATGCATACATGATTAAAGCTGCTCTGTTACTTTATTTCACCACTTTACATAAAGTATTTTCAATTTAAATTTACACAATTGCTAACACAAACCACTGAATGTTGTGAAGTAACATGGAACTGAAATGTGTTATTGGCATGCAATCTTACATATAGCTACTTCTGTGGTGTGTCACATAAATTGTAAATACGTACGCTGTTTGGTTGTGTGGGTGTGTATGTGTGTGAGTCTGTGTGTGAGTGTGTGTGTGTGTGTGTGTGTATCTGTGTGTGCGTGTTCGTGTGTGTGTGTCAGGGCACGTTTTGAGGTTAGCAATAAAATCACGAGTATGATGAGAATTTCCCATGTCAGTGGCAAGGTCAAACCACATTATGATGCAAACCTGTTTCCTGTTACCGTGGTGGTGAGTGCGCATTTATTGGTCACTTGTCTTACCTCATTTGTATCAACTAAATGCTACTTTGGGAGTTAAAGCTCAGTAGGGCCATTACTTTTACTAAAACGTTTTACTTCTTGCTTTGGTGCTGTGCTTTGGATAACCAAGTAACTTTGTGTTTCTTTTTTTTTTAATTGCTCTTAGTTTTTTTTATTTATGTACACTATTGTTAGTCCTGTCAGCCTCAGGGTGGTCTTCTTCCACATTTTTTGCCTTATTCCTCCATTTTTGTTGATCTAATTTTTGTTGGCCTTAGGACTCTGCGCACTTCATCACTGTTAACCAGTGCTAAAGTGCGCATGCTCACTCCCACACTCATGGTAACATTGGCTTAGACCCCATTGGCACGTTTAATTTACTTGCAAGTCCCTAGTAAAGTGACAGTACATGTGCCCAGGGCCTGTAAATTAATGCCACCAGTGGGCCTGCCGCACATATTGTGCCGCCAACTTAGAAAACTTTTTAAACATGTCCCAGGCCTGCCAGTGCAACCTGTGTGTGCAGTTTTAAACTGCCATTTCAACCTGGTAAAATAAACATTTTACCAGGCCTAAACCTTCCTTTTTAATGCATATGTCACCCCTTAGGCAGGCCCTACACAACTCCATAGGGCAGGGTAAAGTGTATTTAAAAAGATGGACCTGTACCTTTAACTCTTACATGTCCTGGTAGTGAGAAACTGTTAAATTCAGTTTTCACTACTGAATCTCCCACAGTATAAAATTGGGTTACCTTAATGCATTTAATAAGTGGTAATTTTCAATTGGGAGCATGTTGGAGGATCGAGATTGGTGTCTAAGGAATTGTAATTGAAAATCCTCTTTAATGGTAGAGTCAGATTTTAACAGTGGGGGCTCCTCAGCTATGGCAGAGGAACGTCCCCTCCCCCCCACATACAGCAGCAGCTGCAAAACTTTAAAAATAAAACAATAATAAACAATGTTTATTTATAAAGGGGCAGAGAACGGCCAAACACACATGCGCACTGAGCTCCCTCCAACCTGGCACTGTGTTGCTGGGTTAGAGACAGCAGACTCAGGCTCCCAGTCTGCCTAGAAGCGCAATTCCAGGGCGCTCTGGCCAATCCTAACGCTGCTCTCAAAAATGAGAACAGCGTTAGAATTGGCCGCAGAGCAAGCTGGGAGTCTGTGCCTGGGAGCCTACAGTCCAGTGGAGACCCGAGGAGTGGCGGAGCGACTGTTTCAAGGTGAGTTTTTTAAAACTTATTTTGTTTTGTCCACACTCCTCCTGCCCTGCTACTTTGCCCTGCTGCCAGCCACAACTGGATTTTAAGTCACAATTCAGAAACTCACACTTTTAGAAAGTAACTGAAGCCTGTAACCTAGGTCACATGGCTAGATGAAGATGGTGGTTGGTCTTTGTGTATTGCTCCCAGGCAGTGAGACAAAGGGGGATTAGGTGTTGACATGATTGGCCATTTCTGACTTGATGAGGGGGAGGAGCTGTAACCTATCACACTTGTACTTCACACACTGGGCACACTCACAAAAGGATTTGACACTAGTCTTTTATTCACCCAAACCAGCTGGGGTATGGCAGGTAGGAAGGAAATTCCCAACACCTCCGAGGGTGGAAATCTCCAGAACCTTCTTCTACTTCAAAGTTAGCGCCAAGTACAAATATTGGATCCTCAGGCTGAACTCCCCTTTACACTTCTGGAACTGTGGAAAACCTAAAATGAATACTTGCCTGCTCTGCAAGAAGGACTGCTGCCCTGCTCCCTTAGTGAAAAGAACTGGACTTGCATCTTGAACCCAGGACCACAAGAGTGACACCGAGGGCATCTCCTGATCAAAGCCTCAGAGACAGAAAAGGCTCCAAACACCTTGAATCCAGGACCTAGACTCTACCTGCTGTGAGTCTTGCCCCACAAGTGGTGTCACCTCAGTCGGGGCCCTTGGAAGTGGGCCTGACAGTGCTCTTCCAGCCCAGTTGTGACCACAGAACCATGCAGAACCGATGCAGTGTGACGTATCTCCACATCGGATCTGCCATTCCGTAACACAATCCTGACGCAGGACCTCGCATTGCAGTCTGCAGCTTCATGGAACCAACGCTGCAGAACACATCATCAACACGGGATCTTGCAATGCTCTGCAACCAGAATTTAACATACTTTGTTCAGCGGGCTAAACTTGTCGCCTGTAACTGGCACATGCTGCATCACAGTTGGCCTGAACTTATGACTTTTTCCCGGTCCACTGCAACCAGATAACCACAGTAGGCGCTTTGTGTTTTCAGGCACTATTTTCACTTAAGTATTTAAAATTGCATAACTACTGTTCTACTGATTGGATTTTTATTGTTTTGGTCTCAAATAATTTATTACATTTTACTTCATTTTACTAAATTGGTGTGGGATTTGCCTATTTTATGTTGTCTCTTTGAAAATCTGTTTTATGTCAGTGGCTGGCAGTGTACATCTCCGCCTCCCTCGTGACCAGGGTCCACAGTGTCCTCAAGGCCCCTTAACCAGTACCCAAGAAGACACTTTTTCCCCACTCCAACCGAGCATTGCACGGGTCGATCACCAAAGCAATTTATCACTCTTGGCTTTGATTACTGTTGAAAAGCCCTCCCAGTTCACTATCAATTTAGGACCTGTTCCTCGGCCCGGTGCCGCCCAGGCAACTGCCAAGTCAGCAATCATCACTTGATAGTGCTGACCTACCCTTCCATCCAATCACCATCCACTTAGCAAAGTTGAATGCCAAGTCAATAAAACAACATTTCTGTTTTGAGGACGTGGGCTGGGTCAATGAGAATTGTTTTCTTGATTATATCCCCATCTATATTAACCACTGTCAACCACTATGTCCATTGCTCACAGGTCCGCAACATGTGATACAAATCTGCCTGAGACTGTTGACATCTAGGACAGAGGTCCTGCACTCGAGGAAAGATCCTGCCTAACCTCTGTGGTGAAAGGAATCTCTGATGCAGGTAGTTAATTTGCAAGAATTTAGATCTCTGGTTCCTGGAAGTTTTTTTAGGATAACAAAGGGCAGTGTCACAGTCAAGATCTGAGATCTCCTTACCCAGTTCTCATTCCCATCTATCTTTGACTGGGGAAGGGTCAGTATAAACCCCTGGTGCTAAAGCCTGATATAAGATGATCACCGAATGCCTGCAGTTTCCTAATGTAAGTATGTTATCAAGCATGGCAGACCTCTGTGGTTGGGTGTCTTGGGCTCCCCACATGAGTCGCAGTGCCATTGTATGCAATGTAGAATAAGCCATAAAGTGGTCAGCCAAATATTTATTTGTTTTGACTTTGTGAGCATGGACATTCCACGCTGTTTCAGTATATCACGCATTCCCCATCATCACTTTTGGTCAATTTATGGAGGGAAGAGTCTTTATTTTAGGTTAACACCATTTTGGATGTGACCCAAACTCCATCCTTGGTAGCTGAGACAACACCAAACTCCTTTCTGGACTTCAGGACAGTTCTCTGGACTTCTAGCTGATCTGAAAATAACCCTAATGCTATGTCAGTGGACTCATCATGGGTCTTCACTATAGCCTAAACTTCATCAATAGTTAGTCCAATTCCATACATAGAAAACAGGATCCGGAAGAAACGATTGCCATCACAATGAACATCAAAATCTTGGGAAACTCCTGGCAACCAGGAACCTTTCGACAAAGTTGAATGGTTGCTTGATTCCAAAGTCTGCTATGTGACTCTTTTTAATTTTACGAAGCAGTCTGATAAAACCTTTTATTCTGTACACCTGCACTTTAACCCAATGCATAGGGAGGCCTCTGGACAAGCCATGTGACACACCCTAGACATCATTTATGTACTTGCGGATCTTATATCAGTTTTTAATCTTGCTCCTAGCCTATATTCTGTTTTATGAATTATAATTATTGTGTTTTTCTTTGGTAAGATTTTAATCTGATGCAATGCTCATCAGATCCCATGGCATCAGTATCATCTCCTATGCCACGATATGCAACGTATCTTCTGCCTCAGCGATGACCCAGCCAACACCAAAACCAGCTTCACCAACACCATGACCGAAGTAGCCAACATAATGAAAGACAACCACCTCAAGTTGAACTCTAACAAAACTGAAGTACTCATCTTCGGGAGCAACAACGCCACCTGGGATAACAGTTGATGGCCAACCCAACTCGGACCCATCCCTACCCCTACAGTCCAGGGCCACAGCCCAGTGATTGCCCTCAACAGTCAACTGACCATGAAACGTCAGGTCAACGACATCACCTCCTCCTGCTTCCACACCCTCTGCATGTTCTGCAGAATCTTCAAATGGATCCCCACTGAAACCAGAAAGACCATTGTGCAAGCCCTCGTCACCAGCCGCCTCAACTACGGCAATGCCCTCTACGCAGCATCTCCACCCAGCTACTCAAAAGACTGCCAACCATTCAGAACGCGGCAGCCCAACTCATCCAGGACCTCCCCAGATGCACTCACATCACCCGTCTCTTGAGGAACATCCACTGGCTCCCTATGTCAAAGAGATGCCAATTCAAGATCCTCACCCTCGCCTACAAAGCCCTCCACGACCTCGGACCCTCTTAAGTTAACCAATGTCTCAAGTTCTACCAACCCTCCAGACGCCTCTGCTCATCTTCTCCCTCCCTCGCTCACACCCCTGCATTCATCGTAGCTGCTGTGGCGGCCACGTCTTCTCATATACCGCTGCAAGAGCCTAGAACAAACTGCCACCCCACCTTCAGACATTCCCCTCAGTGACAGACTTCAGGGAGAAGCCTGAGACCTGGCTCTTCGACCAGGCACAGCGCCCGACTGATCAAAACAAATAAAGTTACTTACTTGCTTAGAGTCTCAGATATTCTTCCAGTATGCTGATACGATGTAGGCTGTATGAGAGGATCTTAACCAATCCCCAAGTAGCCCGACTTAGGGTCTGATCTAGAGTTTGGCAAACAGGTTACTCCATCACAACGATGACAGATATCCCATCCTCTGAAATCTAAATTCCATTATATCATATGGGATTTAGATTTGGGTGGATAGGATACCGTCTCCATTGATACGGAGTAACCCATCCTCCAATATCTAAATCAGGCCCTTAGGCTTCATTATCACAGACGAAATAAGTAGCAGACTGTGTTGTGGAGCAGAAACGGAAATAAAGAACTCCGGAAGGAAGTTCAAAATGATATCCATCAAGTACAGAGTCATCCTTGGCCAGAACAAAGATATGGCACTCACTGTAGCCCACACAAATACTAGTATTTCGAAATTCACAAGCTACTTTGTGGGCAGTATCATCAAGGTGAATGGCAAAGGCAATGATCGTCCAACCTGGGTGGTGGCAATTGCTGATTACTAAGGGAATAGGTATAGTAACATTTCCACATAGTTCAGGAAATTTCCCTCACAGGTACAGATCAATGCACAAGTTGTATTGGGAACATGGGATGGGAGCCATTGACGTCAGCACAGCAGCGCTCATTCTCAACGCATGGCTCACCGAATGTACCGACACTCTAGCCCCCCTCCGGCTGACATCGGCCAAACGCATATCTAAGAAAGCCTGCTGGTTCACCCCTGAACTCCAAGAATCAAAGCATAGCCACAGATATTTAGAGAAAAAATGGAGGAACAGCCAAACCAGCAAAGACCTCGACTCCTTCAGAGCTGCAACCGCCGCCCACCACCGAAAACTCAAGAACGTAAGAAAGGACGCACTCCGGGAGCGCATCAACTCCTCCACACACAACTCTAAGGAACTCTTCTCAGTCATCAACGAGTTCAAAGATCCCCCCTCCGAAGCCACAGCATCCCCCTGTCACAGGACCTCTGTGACAAACTTGGCACCTTTTTCCACCACAAGATCCAGGACATCTACAACAGCTTCCTAGCGGAAAATCCTGGCACCGGAACCTGTGACTGACCCACCCCTCCAGAACCCACCGGACCATCCACAGCTGGTCCACGCCCACTACGGAAGAAACAGTCAGCATCATGGACAGCACCCACTCCGGAGCCCCCACGGACCCCTGCACATACCACATATGAATCAGAGCCAGCCCATCCATTACCCCCGAGCTCTGGAACACAATGAACTGCTCCATCAACACTGGTACCTTCCCCAAGGACTGGAAACACGCAAAATACGCCCTCTTCTGAAGAAAGCTTTGCCGGCCCATGAGAACTAAAGAATTTCTAACCCATCTTGTTGCTACACTACCCTGCCAAAGTACTGGAGAAAGCAATCAACGCACAACTACAGAATTTCATTGAGGCCAACAACTCCCTGGACAGCTCCCAGTCCGGCTTCCGCAGCAACCACAGCACAGAGACAACCCTCCTGGCAGCCACCAACGACATCCGACTACTCCTAGACTGCGGCCACAACGCAGCGCTCACATTCCTCGACCTCTCAGCAGCCCTCAACACGGTCTCCCACAGAACTCTACGCACCAGACTCCACGACATAGGAATCCGCGGAAGAGCCTTGGAATGGATCTACTCTTTCCTCTCTGGGAGAATTCAGAGTCTGACTCTCACCCTACACATCCAGACCCACAGGAGTCAACTGCAGAGTCCCCCAAGGATCCTCACTGAGTCCCACACTGTTCAACGTACAGGGAGTGCAGAATTATTAGGCAAATGAGTATTTTGACCACATCATCCTCTTTATGCATGTTGTCTTACTCCAAGCTGTATAGGCTCGAAAGCCTACTACCAATTAAGCATATTAGGTGATGTGCATCTCTGTAATGAGAAGGGGTGTGGTCTAATGACATCAACACCCTATATCAGGTGTGCATAATTATTAGACAACTTCCTTTCCTTTGGCAAAATGGGTCAAAAGAAGGACTTGACAGGCTCAGAAAAGTCAAAAATAGTGAGATATCTTGCAGAGGGATGCAGCACTCTTAAAATTGCAAAGCTTCTGAAGCGTGATCATCGAACAATCAAGCGTTTCATTCAAAATAGTCAACAGGGTCGCAAGAAGCGTGTGGAAAAAACAAGGCGCAAAATAACTGCCCATGAACTGAGAAAAGTCAAGCGTGCAGCTGCCACGATGCCACTTGCCACCAGTTTGGCCATATTTCAGAGCTGCAACATCACTGGAGTGCCCAAAAGCACAAGGTGTGCAATACTCAGAGACATGGCCAAGGTAAGAAAGGCTGAAAGACGACCACCACTGAACAAGACACACAAGCTGAAACGTCAAGACTGGGCCAAGAAATATCTCAAGACTGATTTTTCTAAGGTTTTATGGACTGATGAAATGAGAGTGAGTCTTGATGGGCCAGATGGATGGGCCCGTGGCTGGATTGGTAAAGGGCAGAGAGCTCCAGTCCGACTCAGACGCCAGCAAGGTGGAGGTGGAGTACTGGTTTGGGCTGGTATCATCAAAGATGAGCTTGTGGGGCCTTTTCGGGTTGAGGATGGAGTCAAGCTCAACTCCCAGTCCTACTGCCAGTTCCTGTAAGACACCTTCTTCAAGCAGTGGTACAGGAAGAAGTCTGCATCCTTCAAGAAAAACATGATTTTCATGCAGGACAATGCTCCATCACACGCGTCCAAGTACTCCACAGCGTGGCTGGCAAGAAAGGGTATAAAAGAAGGAAATCTAATGACATGGCCTCCTTGTTCACCTGATCTGAACCCCATTGAGAACCTGTGGTCCATCATCAAATGTGAGATTTACAAGGAGGGAAAACAGTACACCTCTCTGAACAGTGTCTGGGAGGCTGTGGTTGCTGCTGCACGCAATGTTGATGGTGAACAGATCAAAACACTGACAGAATCCATGGATGGCAGGCTTTTGAGTGTCCTTGCAAAGAAAGGTGGCTATATTGGTCACTGATTTGTTTTTGTTTTGTTTTTGAATGTCAGAAATGTATATTTGTGAATGTTGAGATGTTATATTGGTTTCACTGGTAATAATACATAATTGAAATGGGTATATATTTGTTTTTTGTTAAGTTGCCTAATAATTATGCACAGTAATAGTCACCTGCACACACAGATATCCCCCTAACATAGCTAAAACTAAAAACAAACTAAAAACTACTTCCAAAAATATTCAGCTTTGATATTAATGAGTTTTTTGGGTTCATTGAGAACATGGTTGTTGTTCAATAATAATATTAATCCTCAAAAATACAACTTGCCTAATAATTCTGCACTCCCTGTATACATGGCCCTTCTTGCAGCCTTCATCAGAAACACGGTATGAACAAGGTGTCATATACCGATGACACAGATCTCATCATTTCCTTCACCAAAGATCCAGTGTAGGAAAGTACTTTTTGCCACAGTTACCCCCATTTTCTGCCTGATGTCAGTGTGCTTGACTGTGTTCACTTGGATCCTGCTAAACAGGACCGCAGTGATTATGCTCTCTCTCCTCTAAATTTGGTTACTGCATACTGTTGACCCAGTATTTCACCCACAATTGGCATACTGGTGCCCCCTTATAAGCCCCTAGTATATGGTTCTTAGGTACCCAGGGCATTGGGGCTCCCTATGGACTGCAGCATATCTTTTGCCACCCATAGGGAGCCCATGCAAAGGCTTCTACAGGACTGCCATTTCAGCCTGTGTGAAAAGGTGCATGCACCCTTTCACTGCCATTTATACTGCACCAGGTCACTTATAAGTCACCCCTATGGCAGGCCCTTCAGCCCTGAGGGCAGGGTGCAAAGTGGCTGTGTCTGAAGTGGTCCCAATGGTCCACGACCTACAGGACCATTTTCCTGGACTTCGTGAGTGTGGGGACACCATTTTGCACATGTACTGGACATAGGTCACTACCTATGTCCTGCTACATAATGGTAACTCCGAACATATGCATGTTTGGTATCAAACATGTTGGAATCATACCCCAAGGCTTTTGCAAGCATTGGATGCATGATTCCATGCACTCGGGGGGCTTCCTAGAGGAACCCCAGTACTGCCATACCAGTCTTCTGAGGTTTTCCAGGCAGCCCCAGCCGCTGCCACCTCTCAGACAGGTTTCTGCCCTCCTGTTGCAGGAGCAGCTCAAGCCCAGAAAGGCAGAACAAAGGCTTTCCTTTGGGAGAGGGGTGTTACACCCTCTCCCTTTGGAAATAGGTGTGACAGGCTTGGGAAGGGTAGCCTCCCCAAGCCACTGGCAATGCTTTGAAGGACACATTTGGTGCCCTCCTTGCATAAACCAGTCTACACCGGTTCAGGGACCCCCAGTCCCTGCTCTGGCATGAAACTGGACAAAGGAAGGGGGAGTGACCACTCTCCTGTCCATCACCACCCCAGGGGTGGTGCTCAGAGCTCCTCCAGAGGGTCCCTGGGTTTTGCCATCTTGGATTCCAGGTTGGCAGGGAACTCTAGGAGCATCTGAGTGGCCAGTGCCAGCAGGTGACTTCAGAGCCCTCCCCTGATAGGTGCTTACCTGGTTAGGTGACCAATCCCCCTTTCAGGACTATTTACGGTCTCTCGTGGGCTTGGGTCTCGAATATGCAACTAGCAAGAATCACACTCCACCTGCCTTGTTTGAGCTGAGCCCCCTGAGAGTCAAGGATTGTGGGAGCGCACCAAGCACCGAGTTCACGTACAGTATGAGTGTTTGAAGATAAATCCAAAATTATGAAATTGTTCCAAAATGTCAAATATTTATTAATATACACAGACATTAGAATATCACAACTGACATTAGAGCAGGGGTCTCCAACTTTTTCAGTGATAAGAGTTACTTATGTTCAACGAACTGCTAATGTTATTGTTTTTGTAGTAGTGACTACATCAGACAAGCAGGGGTGGCTCCTCCGTTACGGCAGAGGAGCGTCAGCCCCCCGCTGGCAGCAAAAGCTGCAAACCTTTCCGAATGAAAGGATAATAAACTATGTTTAATATCGCTTTGTTGTGAAAGGGGCGGTGCCTTGTGGGGTGACATGGATGAGGGGAGTGCACTGTGTACTTCCCTCAGTGCGCATGTGTGTTTGGCCGACTCTCTCGGGCCAGCCAAATACACATGCACAGTGCGCTCTCTCCAGCCCGGAACTGTGTTGCCGGGCTGGAGAGAGCAGGCACAGGCTCCCAGTCTGCCTGGGAATGCCCTGGCTGGGAGCTCCAAGCCAAATCCTAACGCTGCTCTGAACAGCGTCAGGATTGGCCGCAGGGCAGGCTGGGAGGCTGAGCCTGCAGCAACGACGGAAAGAGGAGAGGCGCGGCTGCAGGTCAGGTACATTTTAAAAATATATATTTATTAAATGTATCCCCTGCTCCCCACACACGCGCCGCCCACCGCCTGTTGTGAGCACAGTGAACCGCGACTGCAGACAAGATTACATTTGTGGCCACCATTTGCATGATTACCATCTCCGTTCACCTCAGTGCATCAGGCAGAGTTGCCAGCGGTAATGTCTACTGGTAATGCGCTGTCAATGTGGAGTGCCTCTCTAATAATGTTAGTGATTTGCTTCCCTAACACAGTAATACATCTCTCAAATATCCGTTTAAAATATATTTTGGAAATTCAACCATTCTTCTCCAAACATCAGCTTGTGAGTTCTGAAAATACATAAATTTTCATCGTGAATACGCACTTTCCAGTTTGGTATACATATATTAATTCAGTCAAGCAAAAGCTTCTAGTTTAGTAGCGGGGCTGCACACAGGAGAGGTACTTTCAGTTAGCTGGAGAGATCCCAGTAGCTCGTGAGCTACTCGGAGAAGCCTGCATTAGCGGAACAATCTGATGGTGAAATCCACGTGAAAACACATACACATTTGATATTGATTCACATAAAAAACAATGATGTAACATAGGCCTTTTTTGACAATCAATCAAGCTAGACAGACAGACGGCAGCTACTACAGCCGACGTGTTTCATCCCAAAGGACTTTTTCAAGGCTGTGGAAACATGACACAAGGCAGTAGATATGAAGAAAATTGCAGGACGTTTTTAGGTTAAAACAAGGAGAAATAAAGGATCTGAGGACCAGATGGTGTTCTAAGGTACAAACCAGAAGGGTGTAGATTCACTTATTGTGCAGTTAATTAAAACCATTACAATGTTACATTTCAAAAGGGGAGGAGAAAAAAAGAATATAAAAGGTTCTGGTGACAACTGTTGAACCTTTTTGTGCCTCAATATGGTTAAAGAATTACAATTTTAAGTCGTTGTGACACCCCCGGCGGGGTGTTCAAGTGCAGGGTACACCCCATGCTCGGGCTAGCAGAACATTATTAGTTTTTGAGGAAAAGTGTTCAAATTGGGGACTTGTATGTGGGGTCCAAGACAACCTTCAAGCAGTCTGACATCCTTGCTGCACCTCACTAAGGGCCAGATGCATCAAAGGGTTTTTATCCATTCTGTGTCTATGGGAAAATGCTTTTGTACATATGGCCCTAAGACGCTTACGTCTGTGTGGGAAAAACACAATGAGGAGGCCTCCAAGCAAGAACGGATTCCCTTCTGTAGATACATCGGTCTCAGGAGGAGTCTCCTGGGAGCGGGAAGATCAGGGCAGCAGCTGAGAAGATGTAACCAAGACTTGTTCTTGTAGTTGCAGAGTCTGCAGGCCATCTCCTCGTCCGTGCGGACCCAGGAATTGAAATCCGCCACCTGGAGACCCAGGAGTCGCATAAACAGGATGTTATTGCGAACTCGTCTATTTAAGACATCAAAAAAGTATGGTTGTGGTTTCCCCTCAAGATATGAATTGTTCAGTGGGGAGAGCAAATGTGAGGATTTGAAAGTGTGAAAGTCCAGTAAATAAGTGGTTGAAGTCAGCTGCCTGTTGGTAGACCTTTTTCAGGATAAATAGGAAATTTCCTCTGACTTGAGTGCAGAGCGTTCTATTTGTAGGGATGTTAGCGCACGTTGCACTTCCCTGGGGTCTCAAATGTCTCTTTTAGACAAGGTTCTAAGGAGTTTGAGGGGGCTTTTAGAACACTTATTTCAAATTTCAAGGTGTCAGCCTCACATGTAAGCATGTAAGCATTTACCTTGTGAGGGCAAATTCTAAACGTAGTCTGGCCCTCCTTACATGTCTGGGCAGTTTAAATACCCTCTTGTAGGCCGTGCATTCGATGTTTTTGAAAAGTGAGGGCGCATGCCCCTGGAAAAGCCAGTTGCCTATAATGTGCTGCCGGAGGAGAGCGGCCTTCGTCACTTTCAAGATGGGGGCTGCCGAAGGACTGGGCAAGGACTTATCAAGGTGAATTAGCCTGTTTTTAAATGGCTCCTGTTTTTTTACCAGGGTGGCTAGATGGGCCTTGGGGATGGACGACTCATGGAACCATACCCCCAGGTAACTCTATTTCGTGGTGGTTTTTATAGTCAAGGCCACCATGAGCCAGGTCTGAAAATGCTTCTTTTTGTAGCTGCCAAATATAAGAACTTAGGTTTTATTCTGATTGATGGTAAGGAAGTTGCCTCGTTATATTCCTGGAGTTTTTGTAGGGACCAATGGAGAGCTACTTCTGAATAGTCCAAAATGATAATGTCATCTGCATATTGCAGAATGGAAAGTTCTGAAGAGCCGGGCAACTCCCCTTCAACAATGTACCCACGTCAGCAGTGTATACAGTAAAAAGTAGTGGGGCAAGAGCGCACCCCTGCTTCAGGCCGTTCCTTGTTGTGATTTTGGAGGATGCTCTTGTTAACACGTCCTCTTATGTTAATTTGTATACATTAGGACTCGTTTTGGGCTGATGAATCTTTTGACCCAGTGGTGAGACACTGTAAGACGAGATAACTGATTAATATGTCAAGTAATACATCAATGATATTATCAACATAAATCACCACAATATATTTAGCCTTAAACATTTGTTATATCTCCGACGCAAACCATGACCTTTCAGCCATGAATAACCACACCTTTGTTAGAAGTTTAGTGGATTTTATTCCCTGTTGATTACAATCTAATATCAAGCGTATTAATCTTAAAACCAAGAAACATAAGAACACAATCATAATATGATAGCGGCGACAAGCTTTAGATAATGCGAAGATTAAAACCATTAAAACATTAATCAAAATTCATAAACAGCATATATGGGTCAGTTCAGCATTGGTGCAACGTCAGTCAATGTCCGTTTGTCAGTCAAATGAATTTCTATCTAACCTCTGATTAGCATTAGCATGTTGGGCTTCATGCAAAACAATTTAGACATCAATTTGGAAAACATCTAGCTATAGGATCTAATCAAAATGTACAGCAGTGGTACCTAGAAGAAAAGGCATATAGGTGAGTAAACAGTATAGTTACCCTCCTCTGAATGAGTCAGCATACAGGATCGGTCTTCGTCTTCAGGACATCAAATGAATTGCCGTATCGCCGTCAGTCTATCTAGTCTAAGAGCATCTGGGACACTTCCCTCTTATGGAGGTAAAGTGAAATGGGGCGACTAGGGACAAAGATGGTTCAGTAAGTCTTAAATCACCAGAGTGACAGAGTTGCTGGATGCAATCGATATCATTCCCTACCTAGGTCTCTCGAGTCTTCCGTGTCATGGGTTTTTATCCCCTTCTGGGAATACCTTCCCCCAAATTTCCATTGGTCAAAAACTACACCCCACTATCTATAACCTATCAAATTATACATTAAGTAATGCTCTTGTCCTTCATTTTGATATTCTTCTTCGTTGTTATTGGTCTTCAGGATTGACGCCTTCCGTAGGTGGCATCCGGGGTTACTTCAGTTTCTGGCACCTTCTTCGGGTCAAGAGTTCTCTTGTGCATGGATAAATGTCCTTGAACGTTTCATTTCGAGATACAAAAGTGTACAATTTTATATAATAAAGCAGCTAGCATGCGGATGAGAAAGTACAGCGATGTTGCCAGTTTAAGGAACAAGAATAATTGCTAGATCATGGTCCTCTGCAAAGTCAGCTTTACTGCAGAAATGGAAAAATACGCTTTTAATGAAGTTACACAAACAGCTCTTCGACTCACGCTAAGTTAAGGCCTACGGATTCTAACGAGTGCAGTTTGTACATGTTTAACGTATTCGATCAATAATAATATAAGCAAGCCCTTTTATGTATGGTATTAGTGTACACGTATATGGTAATTTCGTATTCTATGCGTCTTATCGTTAATACAGCGTTTGTTAAGTATAAGCAGTTTCACGTCTAATATATGTAATGTTTAGATTACGCTCTCTCAGTCCCTCCTCTGATGACGCTCGTCATCACACAATCTTTCCCTTTAATTTTTCACCTTGCGCATAATGCGCATTTCAACATCTTGCCCTTTATGAGAACTTTCCCATATTTCATTGAACATTTTCTCTCTTTCATGTTCTTCATTTCTTCTCGATCTTTTGATCCAATTTCTTTAAATTTTGTCATTTATTTTGCATGCTCCCCACAATCCCAATAAACAAATAAGTACAATTAATAAACCCATCATTATTTTTGCAAGTACCCCATTCCAAATGTTGGTAAACCAGCTTCCCACTCGGGCAATTCCTTTCCCAAATTTCTCCCATACAGTGAGTTCTTTCAAATCCTTCAAATCCGTGCTATCTCTAGTAAGGTTAGTCAACATGCTTCTAATCTTTTTACTATTATCAGGTATGTACGTGCAGCAATGACGCTCATTGAGCATCTTGCAGACCCCTCCACTCTTTGCTAAAAGAATGTCGAAAGCAAGCCGATTTTGAAGAGTCATAGCTCTTTCTGCAGCTAGTTCAGTGTCCATCAGGAGTATTGCCCCTGTGAAATTTGTTAACATGTTATCCACTATAGTAGACAACCTTTGTATTTTCATAGAATTCAAAACAACTCCTACTGAAGGAATTATTGCTCCAAATATATCACCAATGACAGCCGCCACTGATTCTCGTTTTTGTCTAGAATGTTGTAATTCAGATGTTTTAGGTAATTGTTTTAAGTCATCAATTTGGTATATCTTTGGGAAAACTATTCCCAAATGTCATGTCCCATACCATCCTCTAGGAAGACGGTAATAGGCATTTAACCCACAGATGTAATAGATTCCTGGAATCGCTGGGTCTTGTCCATTCAACATAAAGGTCCATTTGCTCTGAAACAAAAACACATGTCTACATTCACTCGTTCCCACAAACAAGTTGTCCTGCTCAGATTTTGGCCTATATATACAAAGCCTACCTACGTGTAATGCATCTATAGCTAATTTGCCTTGTGTTTTGATTGCAGTATAAGCATAATCATTTGCATAAGTGTGTTTTTCTAATCCTTTTTCTAATTTCTCTTTCAGTGCTTTGCGTCTATCATCTGTGTGATCTAGAAAGCTTTTCTCTACAGGAGATAGCAAACAAGTCAGATTATTGTGATGTGCATAAGCAGTTCCAAATGTGAGAGTTGGCTCAAAGAATCCTCTAACTATTTTTATGTTATGCTCTTTAGCTAGTTTATTCAAAAACTCAATCACAGGCACAAAAGAAAACACATCATCCAGGTTTGAATAAAAGTATTGTACATGCTCTTGATTATAAAATCTTGTTAGTAGCAGACTACAACTTATTCCATAAGTGAGAGGAAGGCTATGATAGGTAACCCCCTCCTGTACAGATGAAGGAATTTTAGTACACACATAACACTCTTTCGCATCCATAGTTTGCACATATTCATTTAATAAGCGATAGAAGACATTAGTAGAAAGTTCCCCTTTTGCGTTAGTTCCCTCATGCATGTGTTTTGCATCCTGCTCAAATCTTTCCCACGGAGTTAGTTTAGCAGTAGTAATCTCAGGTTTAGGAGTTGCGTTAATAGTTTCTCCCTCTTTCCATGGCATTCCCACAATCACTCCCACAACCATTATTGCACACACAACACCAACTGTAAGACCTAACCAACCACACACTTGACTTCCTTTGCTACTATTATAAGCCATGCTTCTATAGAATCAGAATAGCAAATTAACAAGCGAGAAGAATAATAACTCTTTTTTTTTTTTTTTTCACGTGTGCACAATTATAGCGTCTTCACTCACTCCAGGACCTCTTTTCGTCAATTCAGGTTTAGCAGCTTGGCATAATCAGGTTTTAAGTCAAATCCGGTTTTAATGTCACTTTCGGTAATTTCTATAGTCTCCTTTTCTTTTAATCTTCAAACTTTAATCAATCTCTATTGAACTTTAATCAGGTACCGTAATACTGGCCTGGCACTTCTCGATCAAAACAGAATGCTAGGAATTCTTGTTGCCATTCAGATGTTGTAGCATATGCCCATTCGGGACCTGTGTATTTTCTGTTTGCGACTCTTTTTCTTTTTACTCGACGTTCTCCTTGTTGTTCTCCTTCACTTAATTCATCAGCTTGTGTAGTATTGCTTTCTTCCAATATAATATCAGTTGATATTTTCCTTAACTCAAGATGTGACTTGTCTGGCCATTTATCACCTTTGTGTGTCTTTTCTCGAGTTTTCCTTTCAGAACCTTGGATAGCACTCTGCTCTTGTGATATGGTATTTTCTCTTGATGGACCCGCAACTGGTTCTGGTGAATCTGTTATACTCCGATTCTCTTCTTCTCTTTCTTCTTCTGATTCACCATTCGGTTCAGACTCTATTCCGTATTCGTCTACTTCTGGGAGAACCTCTCCTTGGCTTAGTTCTCCTGCTGCCTCTACTGAGATAGGCACTTCATCACCTCTCTCGAACTCATTGATTGTTTGAGGGACGAGGCTGTTCTCAGTGGGCTCTCTTTCAGTTTCAGTTTCTTCTCGGCTTACCTCTGACCCTGAGACTTCTCTTCCTGAATTTGGTGTACCGGAAACTTCAGGTTCCTCTTCAACAGGACACGACACTCTTTTGGTATGGCTGGCGTGTATCCAGTTGGGAACCCCGGCACACTTCACAGCAGTGGTGGTTGTCAGGATTACCTGATGTGGTCCTTTCCAACGTGGCTCTAGACACGACTTCCTCACGTGCTTCTTGACAACCACCCAGTCTCCGGGTTGTAAGGTATGACCTGGATCTCCAATCGGTGGCAATGTGTTAACTTCCACCTGGTAAGAGAAAGAGCGAATGACGTCAGCCAAACCTTTGCAGTAGTCCAATACCATATCATCTGTAATATTCACTAGTGCATTTGCAGGTACTGCTGGTAATCTCATTGCCCTGCCCATGAGTGTTTCATGGGGTGACAGTCCAGTTTTCTTATCTGGTGTATTTCTCATAGACATCAGTACTAGAGGTAAGGCATCTGGCCATTTCATGTTTGTTGCTGCACACATTTTTGCCATTCTTGATTTCAATGTACCATTCATTTGTTCAACAAGTCCTGACGCTTCTGGGCGATAGCTACAATGCAGCTTCTGTTCAATGTTGAGTGCAACACACAAGAGTTTAATCACCTCGCTGTCAAAGTGTCTTCCCCTATCTGATTCTATAGAAACCGGAAACCCGAACCTTGGTATCAGTTCCCTAAGCAGTAATTTTGCAACTGTAAGACTGTCATTTCTTCGTGTGGGGTATGCCTCAATCCAATGACTGAACACGCATACAATCACTAACACATACTTCATACTTGAACGGGCCCCCAGCTCTTCCAATGTGGCTCAAAGTTACCACAGTCCCTTTTCCTGCATTCATCTGTTGACAGATGATGCATCTGTGGCAGGTAATTTCTGCGGCATGCCTGAATTTTGGATTGAACCAATCAATTTTGAAGGACCTGCTCATGGCATCCCTGCCCAAGTGGGCTTGCCCATGGTATAGTCGAGCAAATTGTGACAATAAACTATTTGGCAGGACCAGTTTCCCTTCTTCTGAAACCCATATATCATCAGCTCGTTGTATACACTGCATTCTCTGCCATGTGCGTTTCTCCTCTTTGCTAGCATGACTTTGTAATGCTTTCAGTTCATCCAATGTGTCAACTACTCGTAATGCCATATTTAACTGTACATCATTTTCAGTTTGTGGTAACAATTCCCATTGTTCTTTAAATGATATGCAATTCAAGGCACAAAACCTTGCAACTTGATCTGCATAGCTGTTTCCCATTGACACAAAATCTTGTGATCTGAGATGAGCACTGCATTTTACCACGGCAATTTCCTGAGGTAACTGAATAGCATGCAACAAGTCTCTGATTTGTTCACCATTTTTCACAGGTGAGCCAGATGAGGTCATAAAACCCCTCTGTGACCAAAGTTGACCAAAATCATGAACAATTCCGAATCCATACCTGCTGTCAGTATAGATGGTGACTCTCAGATTTACAGCTGCGTGACATGCTTTGGTAAGGGCAATTAATTCTGCCACTTGCGCTGAGAACACTCTTTCAAGCCAGGAGGCTTCGACAATGCCAGTTATGGTACATACTGCGTATCCAGCTCTTAAGGTTCCTGTTGAATCTCTTAAACAGGACCCATCAACAAACATAACGCAGTCATTTTCTTTTAATTGTGTGTCCTGAATATCGGGACAAGGTTTGGTGCACAATTCGGTAACCTCAAGACAATCATGCTCAAATTCTTCCCCATCTTTAATCTCAGCATTTTCATTGGGAAGCAAAGTTGCCGGGTTCAGCACAGTGCATCTTTTAAGGATAACATTTGGTGACCCCAATATGACTGTCTCATATCTAGTCAAACGTGCATTCGTCATGTGCTGTGTCTTAGTCCGTGTCAGAAGAATTTCAACTGAATGTGGCACCATTACTGTCAGAGGATATCCCATTACTATGCCTTCACATTGTAAAAGACTTTGACCAACTGCTGCAACTGCTCGCAAACAACCTGGTAAGGCTGCTGCGACAGGGTCCAAGGTAGCTGAAAAATATGCTGCGGGGCGATTTGCATCTCCGTGGACCTGTGTCAAGACAGACAAAGAACAAGCATCACGTTCATGACAAAACAACAGAAATGGTTTCTCACAGTCTGGCATTCCTAGTGCTGGTGCCCTGCACATGCACTCTTTTAGCTCTATGAATGACTCAAGCTCTTCTTTTGACAAGGTTATTGTGTACGGCTCATCTTTGATTTCCTTTCCTGTCAATTTTATCAGTGGCTTTGAAATGATTGAGAAGTTGGGTATCCACTGGCGACAGTAGCCCACCATTCCCAAAAACATCCTGACATCTCTTTTTGTTGTTGGAGGATTCATTTGCAAAACAGCTGTTATTCTTTCTTTTGATATCCTCCTGGATCCTTTCTCAATCAAGTGTCCCAAATATTTCACTTCTTTCTGACAATATTGCAGTTTTCGAGGTGACACCTTGTGCCCATTCTTTCCCAGATGATTTAGTAATGCAATTGTATCGTACCTACAGCCTTCCCTGGTTTTGGATGCAATTAGCAAATCATCTATGTACTGCACAAGAGTTGAGTTGAAAGGTAGCACAAGGGGTTCCAAATCCTTTTTCAATATCTGATTGAAAATGGACGGTGATTCTGAGAACCCTTGAGGAATTCTGCACCAACTGTACACTTTGTCCAAAAATTTAAAACTGAATAAAAACTGACTGTCCTCATGAAGTGGAATTGAAAAGAAAGCTTGTGACAGGTCTACTACGGTAAACCATTCAGCATCACAAGGAACTTGGAACATGATTACCGCTGGGTTAGGTACCACAGGGCAGCATTTTATCACAATGTCATTTACCTTCCGTAAATCCTGCACAATTCGAACTTTCCCACATGGTTTCTTCAAACCCATGGTGGGCGAGTTACATGGACTGCTCAAAACTTCTTTTAGGACTCCCTGTCTGAGGAAGTCGGCAATTATTTGTGTCACTTCAATAAGGATGTCTTGAGACATGTGATATTGTGACATTTGTGGGAATACTGCATTTGGCTTAATCTGTACTTTGACTGGTTCTACTCCTTTGATTAGCCCTACTTCTTTTCCGGTCAAATCCCAAACCTTCTCTGTCACAGTTCCCTGTAATTCAGCGGGCAATTCAATCTGGGTTTGCATCGGGTACAAAGTAATTAAAGGGTAATCTTCATTTGTCTCTGTTTCTTCCTCAACAAACTGCTTCTCATCTCCCTCATCATCACTGTTTGTCTGAACTTCAATTCCATCAATGGAACAGGTAATCATGCATTTTGTCTTGCACAAAAAGTCTCTCCCCAATAAGGAGACTGGACTTGAATCGCATACCACAAATCTATGCAATCCCTGGAAGTTGCCAATTTCAACCTGTACTGGATCTGTGATCGGGTTGGTCAGGTATTGATTTGCTACTCCGACTACTCGTATAGTACGCCCTGAGAGAGGTAATTTTGGTACTTCTACACTTTGGACCGTAGAGCGTGTAGTTCCTGTGTCAACCAAAAAGGAGACCTTAAAACCCATCACCTTTCCCTCTACATATGGGCCTCTTTGATCTACTTCTAAGGATGCTGCAAGTCTGCACTCTTCATTGTCTGAGCTATCGTCTGACCAGTCTTCGTTCATGCCCTTTTCTCCCCGTAATGGAAACTGTTGTACAGTGTTATTTTGAGTTGTTACTTGACCTGTGACCTGCTGAGGAAGCATCACCTGTTGCTGTCCCATTGGAGCCATCGGTATTTGCATTTGCTGTCTAGGCACCATGGGAGTCTGCTGTTGTACTGGTTGCATTTGTATTGACTGAAAACGTGGCATTTGCGTCTGCTGCATGGGCTGTACCCCTTGCATCTGAACCATGTTATTCTGAGCATTTGGGTTTTGGTATCTCATTCGCGGACCCCGTGAATTCTGTAAAACACAGACATTTGTGCTCTGCTGAACTGCACCATCTTGCACCATATTCGGACAATCTCGTTTCCAATGCCCTACGCCCCCGCACGCGTGACATGGTGACATCTTTTTCACATTCTGCACATCATTTTGAACAACAACATTATTCATGTCCGAACCGCGGTTTATAAATCCTCTACCTCTACCTCTCGGCTGAGCCTGAAACACACCACTCATTTGCGGTTGCTGCTGTATCATCTGTTGAACTCCATTTCCCTGTATTCCAGCCTGTGCAGCCCTTATCTGCATCACCATCACCTTTTCTTACAGCTTTTTCTGTTTCAACTCAATCTCATCGCTACAATATTTTGCATACTGCAACACCTCGTCGATCGGCTTAGCTTGCCAACAGATCAAATGATTCTTAATCATCTGGCTAACTTCTGGTCTTAAACCTTCGACGAATCTAAACACAAGGTGATTCATGTCTTTTGGTTCAATTGTTTCTGTACCACTGTAATGTTTGAATGCTTTCAACAATCTCTCATAATAGGCATGTATTGACTCTTTAACCTCTTGAGAGGTCCGGTCTATTTTCTGCCAATCGGTCACCTTCGGCGACACCTTTTGTTTCAGAAACTCAATCACTTTATGATAATATTTCATTACCTCTTCTGAAGGTGCTCCAGTCGCCTTGTCCCTTGTTGGCTCTTTTGTCGGCCAATCTACACCTCTTTTGCACTCAAGCCACAAATCCGGCAGAACAATGATCTCAAACAAGGTATTCAAGTCTTCCCAAAGACACTTTGCAAGCTTCACGAACCTATCCGTTTGTTGATACCACTCAATTGGTTTCTCTCTCAGTCTAGGGTAATCGTTCGTAAAAGAGAGAATATCCCCTCTGGACCATGGCACATGTACTAAAACACCACCAGCTGTCTCTCTCATAGGTAGCATTTGTACTGATTCCAAGTCTGGTGGAGTCCCTGTCTGAGTTGTACCTGGACTATTGCCTTTTCCCTTATCTCTTTTCTTTGCCCATCGGCCTTCCCATTTCTCCAAAGCACCCCAAATTTGTGCACTCTGCAACAATTCTCTCAAATGTGCTTTCATGCCTGTAGATCTCATGTGTTCAAAATCTTTTGAATCAAAATCTAATCTATAGCTTCTCTTCAGGTGTTTAGTGTTTCCGATATCAATATTGTATTTATCCGCTAGATTGGCTAATCTCTGGTGTACCTTTCCCACTTCCTTAGTAATCTTGGGACACAGATATCGTAGCTCCGCCTCTGTGTATGATTCTAATCTGTTTACTCCCATTGTTCCTTCCACTAATTCAATAGCTTCTGCTCCTAGTCGCACCCAGTTTAGACATTCTTCTTGCTTTTCCTTTTCAGGTTCAATTGTAGTCACTGTAGTCTTTTGTGAAGTATGTGTTTTTTCTAACCACTCATTTAGTTGTTGCACGGTAAAATCCTGCAGTGAAATGTTTCCTGCATGTATCATGGGAGAGTGTGAAGCATTCGTACTCAAAGTCTGGGGAGTTAGAACTCCTAATCCTGCCTGTCGCATTGCTTCGAGCGGTGCCCCCATTGGACTAAGGTCCATTAGGGGTCTGGGTGGTATATTTACTTGCTCTCCTGAAGCCATTATCTGCGGAGTCATCATGGGCCCTCCTCTTATCGCTTCCTGAGTCATTACTCCCTGATCACACATCCCTGACTTACCCTGTGCATATAGCGGTACTGGCGGACCAACAGTAATGGGTAACGATATAGCAGCCGGTGTTTGCCCTGGACCCAGGCTTCTCGGAGCGGCAACACCATAGGTCTGCTCCAGTATTCCCGGAACAGGTACTAATGGTGGTCCCGCTACAGGATTGTATCCTGGTATCAGCTGTGGTGGCTGAGACACCAGTTTCGGAGTTGATTCAATCTGTATCAGTTTTGGCTTTGTATATATTGGGTCTGGCGGCACAATCAGATTCGTAGTAGTTTCAAGCACTGGGACATCTGGATAGATTATTTTTATCTGCGGTGGAGGCTGTAACTGTATCTGCATGTCTGGTGCAGTGGGTACATTGGTACTATTCTGTGTCAAATCTGTATCACTATCCTGTACTGTATCAGTAGCTCTCTTCTCCTGCGTCTGGTTCCCAAGATCAACACTAGTACTTGGAGCACTATCGCTCACCGCATACGGTGGCGGACGATCATGTAACAATCTATCCATAAACTCTTCATCATCTGACTCATTGTCTTCTTCCCAGGATCTTTTATTCTCTTTAGGTCTGCCTGAATCTTTGTCAGTCTTGCAAGAGGCTTTCTTTCCCTGTGTCTCTTCTCCCGAAGTTATTGCTGGAAATAATTTCAGCCCATCTACGATTCCCCTTCTCCACATTTTACTCTCATTGTCCCACCTTGCCTCTGCATAGGATTTTTCTGCTCTTTTCAGTCTTCTCTGAAACCTCTCTTGTCTGTGTTTAAGAGCCATTAAGTCCCAAATCGCTAAAGCCTCATACTGTGCCGGTCTAGGAGGTGGTTGCTGTGTACTCAGCATCCATCTCAAGTTTTCTAGCACCCTCGTATTGAACGTTCCATGTTCAGGAAACGCTAGACACCCCTCTTTCTCTGTTAGCTTTCGCCATTGTTTCATCCATAAACAAGGCGCAACACCTTTTTCTTCCATAACTATATAAGCCGCTGTACCCTCAGGTGGTGTAGGTTCCCCATCAGTCGCCACAATGTACACATCTCCCTTTAAAGCACTCTTAAATGCTTTAATAAAATTCATTTTTTTGCAATTTCTTATTTGTTTTGAACATAAGATGGCTTAATTCCCAGGACACTCTTCACCCGCCCTTTTCTCAACCTGTTGTCTTCCACGGACGGCAGCCAATCCGTGCGCGACCCCTCTCGACATCTGACCTGTCTCAGCGCGGCACCTCTGACATCACACTCACTAACACAGCAGCTGACAAAGTCTTGCGGCTCATCCGCTCCTCACTAACACTTACAACTTCACACAAACTAATGCCAAATTATTGCAAGCCCTTAAAATAACACAAATCTGCCGGTTTACTACAGGGAAGGTAACACATTCGCTTCAGAACTTTACAGAGATTTCACTTGAAGCCTCGGCCGCTACTCTCTCTTTATTGGTTCCCGCATACGCAAGCAGAGTTCGACCCGCGAATTCTACTCTCGACTTGTCAATGACTCGTTCTAGTGCACTTTAGAATTTGTCAAATCTCGATCGAAGGTCTCATTCATACATTTATAACTCAAACTCGATTTGTCAACCGCACTCGATTGACCTACTAAACCGCACAGATTACAACACAAACCATATTTATCTTCATACTCCGGAGTCTTAGACGTCCAATAACCAACCACGTGGATAATTTTTAGCAATAAGCGCTACACTCACATGAAGTACGCCGACTTCCCTACACTCATACCATGGAGTACACCTACTCCCGCTAAACAACATATAGTTTGACCTAATTCACACACATTTTCACAATCACCTGCATAATTGCATAAGCCTTAAGCAAACGCAAAGACCCTAACCACTCATACTATGGCGCCGAGAACATTCCCCAACTCATTTAGGCAGGCTCCGAGATCCCAGGAAAGCCATGGCAAGTTTAGCAACGCATCATATCTCCAAATTGCATTATTTTAAAAAAACAAATTAATCAATGAAACTCCGTCTTAGGGCCCCCAAGGGCCAAACCGTCGCTCTGCTACCAGAACTGTTAACGCATCCTCTTATGTTAATTTGTATACATTAGGACTCGTTTTAGGCTGATGAAACTTTTGACCCAGTGGTGAGACACCGTAAGACGAGATAACTGATCAATATGTCAAGTAATACATCAATGATATTATCAACATAAATCACCACAATATATTTAGCCTTAAACATTTGTTATATCTCCGACGCAAACCATGACCTTTCAGCCATGAATAACCACACCTTTGTTAGAAGTTTAGTGGATTTTATTCCCTATTGATTACAATCTAATATCAAGCGTATTAATCTTAAAACCAAGAAACATAAGAACACAATCATAATATGATAGCGGCGACAAGCTTTAGATAATGCGAAGATTAAAACCATTAAAACATTAATCAAAATTCATAAACAGCATATATGGGTCAGTTCAGCATTGGTGCAACGTCAGTCAATGTCCGTTTGTCAGTCAAATGAATTTCTATCTAACCTCTGATTAGCATTATCATGTTGGGCTTCATGCAAAACAATTTAGACATCAATTTGGAAAACATCTAGCTATAGGATCTAATCAAAATGTACAGCAGTGGTACCTAGAAGAAAAGGCATATAGGTGAGTAAACAGTATAGTTACCCTCCTCTGAATGAGTCAGCATACAGGTTCAGTCTTCGTCTTCAGGACATCAAATGAATCGCCGTATCGCCGTCAGTCTATCTAGTCTAAGAGCATCTGGGACACTTCCCTCTTATGGAGGTAAAGTGAAATGGGGCGACTAGGGACAAAGATGGTTCAGTAAGTCTTAAATCACCAGAGTGACAGAGTTGCTGGATGCAATCGATATCATTCCCTACCTAGGTCTCTCGAGTCTTCCGTGTCATGGGTTTTTATCCCCTTCTGGGAATACCTTCCCCCAAATTTCCATTGGTCAAAAACTACACCCCACTATCTATAACCTATCAAATTATACATTAAGTAATGCTCTTGTCCTTCATTTTGATATTCTTCCATGTTGTTATTGGTCTTCAGGATTGACGCCTTCCGTAGGTGGCATCCGGGGTTACTTCAGTTTCTGGCACCTTCTTCGGGTCAAGAGTTCTCTTGTGCATGGATAAATGTCCTTGAACGTTTCATTTCGAGATACAAAAGTGTACAATGTTATATAATAAAGCAGCTAGCATGCGGATGAGAAAGTACAGCGATGTTGCCAGTTTAAGGAACAAGAACAATTGCTAGGTCATGGTCCTCTGCAAAGTCAGCTTTACTGCAGAAATGGAAAAATACGCTTTTAATGAAGTTACACAAACAGCTCTTCGACTCACGCTAAGTTAAGATCAATAATAATATAAGCAAGCCCTTTTATGTATGGTATTAGTGTACACGTATATGGTAATTTCGTATTCTATGCGTCTTATCGTATAATATTATTAATACAGCGTTTGTTAAGTATAAGTAGTTTCACGTCTAATATATGTAATGTTTAGATTACGCTCTCTCACTCTATTGGGACCTGTTCTCACATGGACCCAGGTGTTGAAGAAGAGCGAGATGATGGTGTTGAGTAGTTGCCGTGGTAACCCCATGTGGTTAGTTTACTCCATTGCAGGATGCGATCCACCTTGTCAAGTGCGGTGCTGTAATCCATGAAGTGGCTGAAGAAGGATGGTTGACCCTTTTTGGCTGCACAATGGCTCGTAATGATGAGGGCTGTAATATTGTCCATTGTTGCAGCTGCAGCACCAAACCCAGTTTGAAAGGAAGGTAGGATGTGATTTAACTCCCTCAATCCTCTAGTTGTTTGAGTAGAGCATGGGCATACGCGTTGGCATCTAAGTCCAAACGGGCTATAAGCCGGTAGTTGGATGGAATTGCCAGGTCCCCTTTTTTGAAAATCAGGGATAGGATGGAACCTCTCCAGGAAACCAGGGTCAACTTGGCACTGTAAGTGTGGTTGAAAAGGGGCTTTAGCTCTTTTGACCATTTCCCCGGGTCGCACTTATGTATGTTAGCTGGGAGGCCATTGGGGCCTGGAACTCTATCAGGTTTCATGACTTTTATCAGTTTGCAGACATTTTGCCAGGGCTTGGGTGTCTGCTGGGATTTGATGTTTTGACTCCTACGCCGGGGCATCACTTAAGCCACTTGGCGAGGTGTTGTATAATGCATTGTCATGCTGAACCCAGGCTGCTTCTGAGACTGCATTAAGTCTGTTATGAGTAGAAGACCTAAGTCTGTTAATGTAGTTCCAAAAGTGAGCAAGGCCTTTTTCCTTCACCATTTTGTGTTTTTTTAGCCATTCATTTGGCTCTAAAAAAGTTTTTCCTCCCAGCTTGCTTGTTTGTATTTTTTACGCAAGTTACTTATAAGCTAATGAGAACGGACATCCCTTCTTAGTTCTCTCCAGGCTAGAGTTATAACTCTGTTGTGTAGCTGTCAGGGATGCCCCTTCACGAAGGACTTTGGGCAATGTTGGAGTGAGCCAGGGCCCAACAGATGGTTCCTTAGTGTGTTGAGTAGGTCAGCCCAGGTGTGGAGAAGGGGTCCCTGAGGACAGATCCTAAGTGCTGAGGTAGCTTCTTTAAGCCAATTGCCCACCTTGCTGGTATCTGACGGTCACCATTGAATTCTTCTGATCAAGGTAGATGCTTCAGCCTGCGCAGTACTACCCACTTCTTGGAGTTTAACGTCTGAAAGTGCATTTAAATCCTGCACTATGGTCAGGAGATTATGACCACTTTCTGTGCGATCAGGTATCTCCAGGTTGACCTGACGGCTAGCTGAAGTGGCTGATAAAAAGATGTTGTCGTTAGTTGAAGCCCTTCTGTAAGTGGCAGGAAACAGCCCATGGGGGTCTTGTGCTTGGAAGATGAGTTCTGCAGGGACTAGGTTATGATTGAGCAGCAAGTTGTTCACTATGTCCTTCTCTTTTGTTTTACATCGCAGGATATTAGAGCAGCCGAGGCCCAGGATATTGAAATCTCCAACTAACAGACCCTCATGCGAGATAAACTCCAGAAAGAGGTCCTCCAAGCTGTTGTGTAGCACTTTAGTGGCAGGGACTTTGGCTGTTTTGGAAACATAATGCTAACAATTGATTAATAGAAAAGAAAAAATTATATTTTCAGGTGATTCACTGTAGATTAGCACTGCTTGCCAGGATTTAAAGTCGCGGGCTAGAGGCACCGCCTTGATCTTACATGAGTGTTTTATAAATATTGGAGGCCCCCAGATGGGCAGCCAAAAACACTGGTCTATTTTGCAGGTTTAAAAAGTTCATAATTGTCTAGCAGGGATGGTGTGAGAGCCCATGCCTCCTGAAGGCAAAAGATGTCACTTCCCCCAAGATAGATGAGTGCGGATTGGCCTGAGGCCTGCCACGTTCCAGGAAGTAATCGTGAGGTTGGACCTTCACTGAATAAACTGAATGGGCTTTCTTTTCTGTCTCCCATGAGGTTCCAGCTAGGACTACTCCCCTGCTGAACCAGTTTGGGTGGGGTCCTGTTGGTGCCCACCCGTGGGGGTGTTGTGGGTGCTGGGTATACATTTTGCCCTTCTCTGATTGTTAGTGCATGAGACTTTAATGCTCTTTGGCTTTTGATGAGCTTTGGAGCCAACCATGAGGGCCCCCCCCACATCCCACTTAGAGCGCTCTTGTGGGGGTTCGGGATACCATGCTGTAACAGCACGTTAGCGTATCTCGGTGGCTCTGGTTTCAGAAGCTCGATGCCCCACGCCCGAAGGGACTTGCATCAACCAGGATGGTATCTCTTTGGGACGCACTTGACCATGGAGTGATGGTGGCCTCCGAAGCTCCTTTGATAGGAATCCAAGTGAACTTTACCAATATCAAACCGGCAGAGGTCAGCCCGTGCAGGGCTGGATTGTGCTTGAATAAGCCTAGCAGACTACCCCTGTTGAGTGTGTGGAATTAACCCCTGGGGAGGTGATGTGGGATAAAACCAGAAGGTGTTCTAAAATAAAAACTATATAGTCAGACCTATACTGCAAAATAATGCAAGAAAGCAGAACACCCTTAAAGCCATGATTGACAGTCAAGAATAAAGGTAAAAAGGATCATATCGACCAAAACAGTGTGAAAACAATAGTGTGTAAGGCTCACATAGGTGGTTCTCAGTCCAGACTGAGGGGGTGGGATATATCTGGCCACCTGTGTGTTGAACTTAAGTGGAAAAAAGGATATGACACAGGGAGATACTATGCAGCATTACACCAAATAGGTAACTAATGATAACTTGAAGATAAGTAGTGAAATCCAAGTATTGTGTGCAGATATCCAGCTGTCAGAAAACATGTAATGATTGCTAGAGAAGGGCTTAGATAGAGATAAGTCAAACACGTAGGGGCATATTTACTAAGAACATATAGCATACTATCATCCACATTGGTGGCTACTCACACTGGTATGTATGGAGGCAACTGAGAAAATCCAGATTTGGAAGACCTTTGAGGAAATAAAACATTGTAAGCCAAAAGAGTATGCTAACCTTCAAAGCCTGAAAGTGGTATGAGAGCAAAAAAGAACAGTTTGAGTAAATTGAAGCTAAGACAAATTAATCAAAGTGATGCGACGTATCACACCAAAGACGGTAGGTAGGCCTTAAGTACAAATATGTTCCATGCAAAGCCTGCTGTTCTGAGGTTTAAAATTACCACACTATGTGGAGAGAAAACCAGGCCTGGGTGAATTTTTTTGTATGCCAGAATAATTCGAGTCATTTCATGTCAATCTTTTGGTGCAAAATTACCCACAATGAAGTGATTACACCTGTTTGTGTAATTATGAGTTATTTGACACAAAAATCCCACCGTGGGAGCACAGGAACCGCAAACTTAGCGAGTGCGAGTGACTGCGGCTGCTGTTCTTGTTCTGTTCCTTTAGCGCTATTTTCTTAGTGCAAAATACATCCTCTGGTCCATTTTGGACACAAGGGTGCATTTTTCTCTAAGAAAATAGCACTAAATGCTGGGTTGTACTCCTTTCTTAATTCTGCTTAATCACACATAATGTTGCTGTAATTTTGCATGCTTAAGCTACAGCAGATAACACAGGTTGCGATCCCCCTAGAAAAAACTTTGCAAGTGTGAATGAAAATTATGAACTACCTCAACCTTACTTAAAGGGAAAAAGTCAGGAACTTCACAAAGCTTAGCAGGTGCTCACTGATCTGCCCAAGCTGCATTGCCCGTGGGCCTGACTTGACGTTAGCTCCTGCTATTTTCTTCTACGCAGCAGCAAATTGGGTTCAGCAGCTCCTTGTAGGAGGCGTGTGTGGTCCCATGGGACCCTCATTGGCTATGGCCTGCAGGATCGTCCTGGTGAAAATTTGTGACTTCCATAAAAGAAACCTTTTTCTTATTTAGATTTCAGCGGATCAGTTACTCCATCAATATGGTGACAGATAACCCATCCACAGAATTATAAATCCCATAGGATATAATGGGATTTATATTTCTGCAGATGGGCTAGATGTCACCGTTATTACGGAGTAGCCCGTCTGCCAAAATCCAAATCAGGCCATAAGTCCAAACACAGAAGTCTTCATTGCAACTTCGTCCAGCAGTTCCCCGATAACAATGCCTCCTCCTTGCACAGCATGCCCTGCCCCTTTGAACTTTACCTTCCCATAAATTCTTATAAGGACAAAGGCAATTCGAACTGATCCTATAAGGAAAAGCATCTTTTTGCATGTTCACCCCAACAGACACAGTTCCAGATTTACAAACGTTTGTAAACCTGGGACTGCAGAAAACGTGTGTGCCTCCCAGAGGAAGGCGTAACAAAAAGAAAAAAAAAATTGTCTCCACCTATTTTTCTATTTGTACATGTGCTGCATTCTGCATCACACATAGAAAGAGGAAAATGCCTCCAAGGATTGTATTTGTGCCGACAGGCATCCTCCACAAAAACACTCATGCCCGTAATGCTGGCACCCTTGCACTATGGGGCAAGGGTGCCTTCATTGGTGCTAGGCAGTATCCAGTGCACCAGTGCAATAGAAAGCAGAAATGCTCCATAACTTTGTAAATATTAGGGAGAATTCTCCTCTGCTAGTGGAGTTTGTGGAGTTTAGTTCCAAAAAACGCCACAGAGCTGAGTTTTTTCTCTTGTGCGGCTCGCAAGGTTAAGTTGGCGAGCAAAAGAAATCACTACATTGGTGATCGTGAGTGAGATTTCTGAACGCAGGCAGTCACGGCAAGTCACCACCTCTCACGCTGGAGAAGCTTCCACTCGAATATGAAATCTACTGGAGTGGCAAAAAGAAGTTAGTGCCCTCTGGCGCTCCACCTGATGCCGTTCACGCTGATTTTACAGCACAGGAGAAACTCCTGGTGCTGAAAATCCGCATGAACAGCATGACTTATCCAAACTCTGCCACTCGCAGAACGCTGTATAGCATGGCGGAGTGTTGTCAGCACTTTGCGGAGTTCCGCGTAGCAGAACTTCACAAACTCCGCCCAGGCCTAGTAAATATGTAGCACTTCTGCTCTCTCCGTTTCAGGCAACGCAGCGCAGAAACTCTGCTTGCTTCCTTGCGTTGCTTGAAACATTAGTAAATATGCCCCTACGTGTTTTACAAACCTAGCCCTAATTTAAGACCCAGTGCAAGATGGCATTTTAAGAATTTTACCTTCATTGTTATTTAAAACAGTAAAATTTCTACATTAAAATATGTTTCAGCTCCAAAGAGTAGAGCGGGAGACCAGAGGCACCTTTTCCTTATAAATCATCAAAAGATTCGTCAACTACTCTTTCCTATGTAATGTTTATAAAAACTGAAATTACTACTCATATATACAATACTTTTACTTGATTGTTGTTTGACCTGCAGGTTACTCCCTACATTTTGGTTTAACATGGACCCCAAATATACTTTTCTTCTTGCTAGTTCCACTATATTATGACCAAGTTACAATTTGAACTATTTTTTCCATTTTCTGATAACACTACTATTTTAATCTTCATGAAGTTTATTTTCATTAAACAACATTTTGAGAATTCTTGTAGAGCAAATAAACCTCGCTGAAGTCTGACAGAGGACAAGTCAAACAAAAGAATGCTGTCTGCACACTGCAGAGTGTTTCTTGGATGAGTTCCTAAGACTGGCGGATGTCTCCTAACCTTTTCAATAACTTTCAGGGAATAATAAAAAAATATATAGAACATCAGGGGTGCCTATGTGCACCATTGTTTCAGTCTATAACATATGCTTTAATTTTTGATGGTATACTTTTATCTGAAACTAGAAGCTCACAACATACAGGTCTGCCTTGTGAGTTAGGCAGTATCTGGATGCGGTAATACCACACTTGTAGTTACCACTCCAGGGGGTAAGCCAGACGGCCAGATCCATAATTACATGGAAACTCTGGATCAAACCTTTAGGCCCACCTTAGAAGTGGCCTGGAGTGCTAGTTCTGGAGGGCTTCTGGCCCTGGCCATTCTAACATTCTTGGGGTCTCCAAGCCTAGAACTACTGGGTCTGTAATTATCTGAACTGACAATTCTCTGCCCAGATTCACCGGGCATTGGCTTCAGAGTGAAGCTGCTGCGCCTGTCACCCGCCCGCCCGCCCTCTAACGGTGTCATGGGAAGCAGGAAGCGCTCCTCCCTCACCCAGGGATCTAACACAGGGCCCCACAGGGCCCCGCAGGGCCCGCAGTGTGGAGGGAGCACAGACTTTCCAGCCTCAGAGAAGGTCCCACAGCAGTTAGGGCAGAGGAGCATCGCCCCACCTATTAAAATGCTGCAAAGTTGGAAAATTAAATGGTAATAAAATTAATTTAATATTATTTTATTATTTACTGCTCCCAGCCCATGCCGAGCATCAGGGTGGGGCCATTGCTGCTGATTGGCAGCAGAAGGGAGGAATGGTGGCTACTTTAGTTTAAAGTGTGCAACTCACTTTGTCCACCTCTCTTGGGACGGCCAGACTGACATGTGCACTTTAGACCTCTCCAACCCGAGCTGTCTCAGACAGCTGGGTGGAGAGCAGGCACAGTCCCTCAGTGCCAGAGGGAGCATCAAGGCATCCCACTCCAACCAATCCTGTCACTTCTCTCATGCTGCTTAACATTATCAGTAGCGTGAGAGCAGCGTCTGGAGTGGTTAAGGGTGTCGGCTCTGAAACCACATACTCCCTGACGTACTGAAGAACACAGAGGAGGACCGGAGGAGGCTAGCTAGTTGGTAAGTGAATATTTAATTTTTGATATTGTGACCCACTGACAGGCACAGTGAAAAACTCACACTGCCTTCAGCCTCAGCTGCAGATCTCTCAATCGTGGTCCATTATAAATACGGTTTGTAACGAGCCATGATTGAGAGCTTTGGCATTGACCCTAAAGGCATTCTCAATGTCTCACACTGCCTGTCATTTAACCAAATGATTGAATTGTTTTCCCACTACTTATGCCGGCCACCAGCTGCCACTGCCCCACAGCCACATAAACTGCTGATGTTACGTGAAGGACACCAGCGGAATGTAAGGCACCTTGGTATCTCACTACTGAGTCACCAGTCACTAGGCATCTGAGCTTCACAGGGGACAGGGGTGAAAGACCGACATATAAGTTGTGTCGGCGTGGGCCCCTTGGAAGAGTGGGGGGCCCTTCTAAATAGACTATTCCCCTAGAAGTCTGCAGAGACCTGATTTAGAGTTTGGCGGATGAGTTACTCTGTCACAAACGTGATGGATATCCCGTACACCGTATTACGATCTCCATAGACTGTAGCAAAGACAGCATGTTTGCACGTCACATTTTGAGCTTGTGGAAGAAAAGACCATGGTCTGCAATTAAAACTTTATTTTTACAAGTATTGGCCACAGAGGTCCAACGCCTGTGATTTCTTGTCTGAACAAACAAGTTGGGCCTTGAATTTTTCGTTTGCCCTGTTTCTCTTTCTCACTCTCTCTTCAAAGTGATGCTTGCTCTCTCATCCTTGTTACCATTTTTCCCCTTTTTCTCTTCATCTCTCACCCATTTTCTCCATTCCTGTCCCCTCACCCTCTACTTCCCCTTCTCTACATTTCTCTCCTCCTTCCACTTTTTTATTTTGCTTTACATGTTTCTCTCTCTTGATGCTTCACTTTGCACCTCTATCCCTTCTCTACAGTACTCAACCACTTCTTTGCTTCTGTCCTTTCCCACCCTCATATTCTGTACTTCGAACACCACTCACTGTATCTCCCTTCCTCCTCCCTCTGTCCTATACCTTGTCCATCTCCTCTACTGACCATTCATATAACCTTTATATATTCTGTATGCTACAGCTATGAACTTATATCTAAAATAAAACATTAAGGGGGTCATTACAACCTCAGCTGTTTTTTCGCAAGACCGCCGAGGTACCGCCGTGCTGAAGACCGCCAGTGGTGGCGGTCTTCCGCGCCGCGTATTATGACCTTTGGCAGGCCGCTGTCCTTTTTCGTATGGAAAGGCGCCAGCAGCCATACTGGCGGACGGCGGGAAAGTGGAGGTTGCTCAACCTCCACTGCCACGTCAACAGAACACCGCCCACTGAATCACATCCCATGATTCGGTGTGGCGGTGTTCTGGTGAAGGTGTTCTGGTGGCGGAGCTGCCCCCATGGATCCCGTCCCCTCCCGGAGGATCAACGGACAAGGTAAGTTGATCGGCTGTTAGGGAAGGGGGTGGGTGGGCGTTGTGTGTTGTGTGTGTGCATGGGGGTGTGTGTGTGAGAGTGTAGAGGGGGTGAGTGAGTGAGTGTATGCGTGCGGGGGGTGCTGTGTATATGGGAAATGTGTGCGGGTCGGACGGTGTGCATGTCTGTTTGTATGTGTGCGAGTATGTGTTGTCGGGGTGTATGTGTGCGTGTAGGGGTGTGTATATGTGCATGTTGGGTGTGTGTGTGTGTGTAGGGGTGTGTATATGTGCATGTTTGGGGTCGGGGTGGGGAGGGGGGTTGTGCCACCTTTGGGGGGTGGCAAGGGGGCGGGTTGTTGGGGGAGGATTCTTGGGGGGTAGCGGGGGTGGGGGAGACCCCTATCAGTGTCAGGGAAGGAATTCCCTGGCACTGATAGTGCCTACCGCCATGGATCTCATGGCGGTTCACAACCACCCGAGATCCATGGCGGTATGCAGGATCCTGATACTGTCGGCGGTCTAGTGACGACCGCCGGGCTGGAGACCGCAATCTCCAGTCCAGCGGTTCTCACCGCCATGGCAGTCGTAATGGTGAAGTGGTGGATGACCGCAGCGGTAACCACGCGGTCATAATTCCATTTTCTTTCCGCCGGCCTGTTTGCGGTCTTACTGCTGCTTTACTACCGACCGCCAAGGTCGTAATGAGAGGCATAATCTGTTTATTCTGTGATTTACACGGAATGTCAGCAAGAATGTTTGCAAGAGGTTGTAAGTGCAGGTTTTAAATTCACAGTCACAATTTTCATAAAGCAATGAAATATAACAGCAATGCTGGAAATGGAAAAAAATCCTTTGTGTTCCTATAAATTGGGGTTCACATGGAGGCAGCATAAAGGGTGTGAAGTCATGAGGGGCCAAGTCTCACATTCAACCTATATATTTATTTTTTCATCAACCATGCCCCAAAGAAATTGGCAAGTACAAATATTGTAGTAAAACTGTTCTGAATGACTTAATTGGGCACAAGTAGGCTTCACCTGAAAACTTATTATTGGGTTAAGGCACCTGCTGCGGAAATTTGTGTGTAATATAACTTAACATCAGAGAACTGCATGACATACATTTTGGACACTACTGTTTCTTCACGTTTTTCTAAGGTTGTCAAAAGGATTCCTTTGTGTAGTAATAAAAGTGTTAGTATGTGCCAAGAGCCCTTTTTAGCCCTCAATCGAAAGGATATGCCCCAAATGGTGGCACGTGCAATCCAGGGGCGGTTCTTCCATTAGGCAGCTGCAAACTTTTGACTAAAAAACCTTTTTGGTAAGAGGGCGGTGCCACGGGGGTGATGAGAAGTGAGGATGAGTGTACTGTGCAGTCCCCTCAGAGCGCATATGTGTTTGGCCGGCCGTCTTGGGCCGGCGAAGCACACATGCGCAGTGTGCTATCTCCAGCCCAACAACAGAGTTGCCCGGCTGGAGAGAGCCTGCACAGACTCCCAGTCTGCCTGGGAGCGCCCTGGCTGGACGTTCCCAGACAATTCAGATGCTGCTTCTGATTGACCGCAGGACAGGCTGGGAGCATGTGCCTGCAGCGAGGAGACGGAGGAGCGGAGTGGTGCGCGGCGTTCAGGTAAGTGTTTTTTAAACATTATTTTTAATTTAATTTTAATTCCCCACCGTGGCCCGCCCCTTCTGCTTGCCGCGAGCCGCGACTGATGCAATCCCAGTCCTTTTATATGCGTATGATGCTGTTCTCATCGCAAGAACAGCAAATTGGTTACAAACCTTGCTGGACCGCATCTTTCGTTTCATGAACAATCTGGATCTTACTGTCAGCTTCCGAAAGGGCCTAATTTAGAGTTTGTCGGATGGGTTACTCCGTCACAAATGTGATGGATATCCCACCTGCTGTATTACGATGTCGATAGGGTATAATGGAATCATAATACGGCGGACGGGATATCCGTCACGTTTGTGATAGAGTGGGCCCCTCCGCCAAACTCTAAATCAGGCCCTGAGTCTTTCATCATGGTCTGTGGTTCTCCAAAGAAAAAAATACATAAGATCAGGAAAGTTAATCTCGGCAGGGTGAAGCACCTTAGTTACTTGGTGTTAGACCTAACACACTGAGGTAGTGTTTTCCCAAACTTTTTATATTTTTCTGATAGGTTTTGCTGATTCTCACGTAGTGGCCTTAGGGCTCTGGGCACTTTCCAACTGTAAGTACAGTGTGGAACTGTGCACGCCTTTCCTACATATTTTAGGCAGTGGCATGTATCTGTCTGGACGCCCGAGCACCACAGGTGTTTTAAACATGCATCCCACCTATCTCAACAGGCTTGTGTGTGCACTTGCACCTACGGTGCTTTTAAACATATGTCCATGCTGCCAATGTAAGATCACATGTGCACAAGGGTATGCATGTACAGAGAGTAAAAAATACCTGTAAGGAAATGCCTCCTTGGAATGGTTACCCCCTAACTTTTTGCTTTGCTGATGCTAAGGTATGATTTTAAAGTGTGCTGGGCCCCGTTCTAACCAGGCCCCAGCACCAGTGTTCTTTCCCTAAACTGTACCTTTGTCTCCACAATTGGCACAACCCTGGCACTCAGGTAAGTCCCTTGTAACTGGTACCCTTGGTACCAAGGGCCCTGATGACAGGGAATGTCTCTAAGGGCTGCATCATGTCTTATGCCACCCTAGGGACCCCTCACTCAGCACATGCACACTGCTTCACAGCTTGTGTGTGCTGGTGGGGAGAAAATGACTAAGTCGACATGGCACTCCCCTCAGAGTGCCATGCCAACCTCACACTGCCTGTGGCATAGGTAAGTAACCCTTCTAGCAGGACTCACAGCCCTAAGACAGGGTGCACTATACCACAGGTGAGGGCATATGTGCATGAGCACTATGCCCCTACAGTGTCTAAGCAAAACCTTAGACATTGTAAGTGCAGGGTAGCCATAAGAGTATATGGTCTGGGAGTTTGTCAAACACGAACTCCACAGTTTCATAATGGCTACACTAAAAACTGGGAAGGTTGGTATCAAACTTCGCAGCACAATAAATGCACACTGATGCCAGTGTGCAATTTATTGTAAAATACACCCAGAGGGCATCGTAGAGATGCCCCCTGAATACATACCCGACTTCTAGTGTAGGCTGACCAGTTCCTGCCAGCCTGCCACACAGAAGACATGTTGCTGGCCACATGGGAAGAGTGCCTTTGTCACTCTGTGGCCAGGAACAAAGCCTGTACTGAGTGGAGGTGATTCTCACCTCCCCCTGCAGGAACTGTAACACCTGGCGGTGAGCCTCAAAGGCTCACCCCTTTTGTTACAGCGCCCCAGGGCATCCCAGCTAGTGGAGATGCCCACCCTTCCACCCACTGCCCCCACTGTTGGTGGCAAGGCTGGAGGAGATAATGAGAAAAACAAGGAGTCACCCACCAGTCAGGACAGCCCCTAAGGTGTCTTGAGCTGAGGTGACCCCTGCCTTGAGAAATCCAACATCTTGAGTTTGGAGGATTCCCCCAATAGGATTAGGGATGTGCCCCCCTCCCCACCGGGAGGAGGCACAAAGAGGGTGTAGCCACCTACAAGGACAGTAGCCATTGGCTACTGCCCTCCCAGACCTATACAGACCCCTAAAATTCAGTATTTAGGGGCTCCCCAGATCCCAGGAAAGCAGATTCCTGCAACCTGAAGAAAGAAGAAGGACTGCCAACCTACAAGCCTGCAGAGAAGGAGGAAGACGACAACTGATTTGGCCCCAGCCCTACTGGCCTGTCTCCAACTTCGAAAACCTGCTCCTGCGATGCATCCGACAGGGACCAGCAACCTCTGAAGCCTCAGAGGACTGCCCTGGACTACAGGACCAAGAAACTCCTGTGAACAGCAGCCCTGTTCAAAACCAGCTACTTCTTTGCAACAAAGAAGCAACTTCCAAGGACTTCACGTTTCCCGCCGGAAGAGTAAGACTCTACACTCTGCACCCGACGCCCCCAGCTCGACCTGCAGAAAACCAACACCTCAGGGAGGACTCCCCGGCAACTGCAAGCCCTTCAGTAACCAGAGATGACCCCCCTGAGCCCCCACAGCGACACCCGCAGAGAGAATCCAGAGGCTCCCCCTGACCTCGACTGCCTCTAATAAGGGACCCGACGCCTGGAACCAACACTGCACCCGCAGGCCCAAATGCCGGAAGGAACCGAGCTTCGACGCAGGAGTGACCCCCAGGTGACCCTCTGCCTTGCCCAGGTGGTGGCTGTCCCGAGATGCCCCCCCTGTGCCTTCCTGCACTGCTAGAGTGACCCCCGGGTCCCTCCATTGAAACCTATACAAAACCCGAAGCCTGCTTTGCGCACTGCACCCGGCCGCCCCTGTGCCGCTGAAGGTGTGTTTTGTGTGCCTACTTGTGTCACCCACAGTGCTCTACAAAATCCACCTGATCTGCCCCCTGAGGACGCAGGTACTTACCTTCTGGCAGACTGGAACAGGAGCACCCCTTTTCTCCATAGGCGCCTATGTGTTTTGGGCACCTCTTTGACCTCTGCACCTGACCGGCCCTGAGCTGCTGGTGTGGTAGCCTTAAACCCTCAACGGTGGGCTGCCTATGCCCTAGGACTGAGACTTGTAAGTGTTTTACTTACCTCCTAATCTAACCTTTACTTACTACCCCAGGAACTGTAGACTTTTGCACCGAGTCCACTTTGAAAATAGCTTATTGCCATTTTTACAAAGACTGTACATGATATTGTTTTCATTCAAAGTTCCTAAAGTATCTAAGTGAAGTACCTTACTTTTAAAGTATTATTTGTACCTGTGATTCTTAAAATAAACTAAGAAAATATATTTTTCAATATAAAAACCTATTGGCCTGGAGTAAGTCTTTGAGTGTGTGTTCCTCATTTATTGCCTGTGTGTGTACAACAAATGCTGAACACAACCCTCTGATAAGCCTACTGCTCGACTACACTACCACGAAAATAGAGCTTTAGAATTATCTACTTTTGCCACTATCTTACCTCTAAGGGGAACCCCTGGACTCTGTGCACACTATTTCTTACTTTGAAATGTTACATACAGAGCCAACCTCCTACAATACCCAAATGTGTTTTCACTACATATGAGAGCTGCTTGGCCCATAGGTTGACATGGGGAAGTGCTACAATTAGTCCTAGCTGCAACAATGGATTGTAGCAGAGCAGCCTTATAGTGTTTAGTATCATTAGATTCCACCTGGTAAACTCCTTTCGATGGTAAAGGCAGTTTTGTCAATAATCACGGAGAAATGCCGGGGGCGGAGCTTGTCTGAAAGCAAGATGGCAGCGCACTAAATGAGCTCCACCGGTCACCATCCATCTGAACATGATCCTGCAGCCTGGAACACCGTAGACCACCTGTGAAGCGCACCCCTGGAGACCCCCGCACATAAGGAGCGGATTGACGCATCTTTGAAGATCCTATGGCCACTGGGGCCCGAGGTACAAGGCGCTGAGGCCCAGAGAGCGGCCTAGAGAGAACGAGGCCCATCCGTGACAGAAAAGGCCAGGAGGTGCCTCAGCACAGCCGTAGTGCATGAGGCAGCCCGGACAGGTGGGCCGGCTGGTATTCGGGCAGCGGGGGTCCTCTGGGATTGGGTTGGCCCACCACCTGAGAGAAGACAACGACGAACTGCTAGAGTGGTTGGGCTCTACGGTCCCAACTATGATGACCCCCAGTTTTATCTAGATTTAGCCATTAAAGCCTCTCCATGGGGGAGCATGCCGCAAATATGGGGAGGTGATTTTTAATTGCACACTAGACCGAGCAATAGATCGATTGGGGGGGGCACACATAGGGGACCGGCCCGCGGCGAGAAAGGTGACCGCTATCGCTTTATATACTAGGTTAGTGGACATTTGGAGACACTGAGACCCTGATGGGGGAGGATACACACACTACCCGACAGTGCACGATCTACATATGTTCATAGACCTGTGGTTGGTGTCTAGGAGCCTAGTCTCTAGAATACACACGCAGGAGCCATGGCCCAGAACTCGGATCAGTCACCAGTCCCACTCTTACTTGAAGTGGGGCTGTGTCGTGCCGCCCTGTTCATGTGGCGTTTTCCACCATATTCCTTACAGGACGCAGCATTCCGAGATGACCCAGCTAAATCGATCAAAGAATACTTCCAAGTAAATATAGGCTCAGTTCCTAACTTTGGCACGGTGTGGAAAGCGTTCAAAGTGTATATCCGTGGGATTGCAATAGCCAAGCAGGCAGGGGTCCTCAAATCATTACGTAGCCGATTGGCACTATTGGAGCTGGAGATAGCACAGCTGGAGAGGGAACACGTGGCAACAGAAGACAAGCAATTACTAGGTCAGATTCATGAGAAGCTAACAGAATTCAACGACATGCTCAAACCGAGGTCCAGCACATGGGGAAGTATGCGTTGGCATGAGTTTATGGGGAGGGGGAACGACCTGGCGCGACACTGGCAGGGATGATGCACCCCAATAGAGAGAGGGACACAATCCTAGAGGTATAGGACAAAGACGGTAGCCTCATCAAAGACCCAGTAAAGATAGTCAAACGGTTTCGTGAATATTATGCAGCGCTGTATACCACAAAGATAACCTCAGACATAGACGCAACCGCAGATTACCTGACAGAGATCAACATGCCCTGGTTGACAAATACGGATAGAGAATATTTAATGGCACCGCTACAATCGGTGGAAGTACGTATGGCCCTCAAAAACATGGCTGAAGGAAAGAACCCAGGTCCAGATGGGCTTACAATGTCTTTTTATGAGACATATCAAAATGTGCTGGTCCCACACTTGATGGCACTGTATGAGGTAATGACAGGTACTAAAGAAATGCCGCCCTCTATGACAGAAGCACTAATTATTACACTACTTCAACCCAGTAAATCCTCTATACAATGCTCCTCGTATAGACCACTATGTCTGATCAACATGGATACTAACATTTATGCTAAAATCCTGGCAGATAGGCTGGCGACATTGCTGCAGAAAGTAGTACAGCTGGAACAAGCGAGATTCATCCCCGGTCGCAGCCTAACGGCAAATTTGCATACTGTATTTGGTGCTATACAACACATAGACCCAGGGGTTAGTGCAATAGCAGTTTTTCTCGATAACGAACAGGCATTTGATTCAGTGGAATTGAGCTTCATGCTGGCTGTTCTGCATCGCTTAGGAGTTGTATTTTCATACAACTAGTGCAAACCCTTTACACAGCACCCTTAGCGAGAGTTAGAATTAATGGATCTATCTGAGAGGTCATATCCATCACCAGAGGCACTAGGCAGGAAAGTCCACTATCGCCCCTGTTTTATGCATTGGTCACAGAGCCACTAGTGTCTGCACTGCGTGAGTACCATGAACACAGGGGCATTCGATTCCCAGGATATAACCTAATTATCTCTGCTTATGCAGATGATACTTTGCTGTATATACGTAACCCCAGGCATACCCTTGAACCTGCATTCCGAGAGGTCACAAAATTCGGCACTTTTCCGGACTGCGGATTAACTGGGGTGAATCTATAGCATTCCCCCTCACACAGGCCATGACTCCAATAGTCACGGATTTCCCTCTTAAATGGGAAACTGACTCTGTACGCTACCTAGGCATTCAAATACACACAGACCCCCAGATAGTCATGATGGACAGTTACGGAAAAGCAATACAAGAGCTGACAGAAAATGTGGAGAGGTGGACTGGGCTGCCATTGTCACTGATGGGACGCATAGCCCTTATGAAGATGGTGATACTGCCATGGTTTTTATTCCTTTTCCAGAATATCCCTATTCTGCTACCGAGGACAGTCTTCTCCACCTTGAGGACTCCTCTCATTAAGTTAGCATGGGCTGGTAAGCAGCCCAGAGTACAGTGTAAGGTACTGACCCTGCCATCTGAGATGGGCAGACTTAATGCACCTTACCTGGAGACATTACAGAGAAGCACACTCAATATTTGCACATCACTGGATGCACGGACCCCCTGAGACGCCCTATTTGACATTAGAACAAAATATTTTGGTGCCGCACCCCCTGCCAAATCAGTTGTTTCAGCCCCCTGTCCTCAGGCATGGAACATTTGACTCTCTACATACCACCACCCACGCATGGCATAGCCTCATGGCTAGACAAGCGCTATGCCAATTATATTCTCCTCATATACCGATTGAATGGTGCACATGGGTCCCGCTGGGGCGAGACAAGAGTTCAGTTGCAACCTTCCGTAAACTGGACATCAAGACAATGGGAGATTTTTTTAGTGAGGGGATAATGCATACTTGGGCATCAATCATGGAACAGATGCAGTAAATGACCCCACTCCTGCAGTATCAGTACTACAGGGCACGTCACACAATACGCACGCTACTGGGGGACGAGTTGCAGGAACCACCTGAAATGCAAGCTCTCTCCGTGGTCATTGCGGATACCCAGCCCCGCAAGCTAGTGACTAGATTATACACATACGCACAAGAGGCACGAGGGACGGAGTTGACGAAAGCCAGAGTGGAATGGCAAAGGGACATAGGGACACAGAGTGGTGATACTGCAGTGACACGAAACATATCACTAAATGGAAGACACCGTTTGGTCCACTTCAAATACATCAACAGGACATACTACACACCCCTTAGACTATTCATATATGGGCTACGTGACACATCAGATTGCCCCAGGTGTGGAGAGGTAGAAGCGGGCTTTTTACACATGGCACTTGGTTTGCCTGGGCATACAGCGTTTCTGGGGGAGTGTGTTTACCAAGCTGGAGGTCATTATGGGGAGCCGGCTGGAGCGCACGCCACTCCTGGCCCTCCTAGGATACAAAGGGGAACTGGGGAAAGAAAGCCGACGTCTGGTCTCAATGGGTATGCTGCTGGCAAAACGCAGGATGGCTATGAGATGGGACCGTGGCCCCCTACCGACCTTAAAAGAATGGCATTCAGATATGTGTTATACTGCAGTACTCAGCCAGACACATACAATGAATTAATTCCCCCAACAAATCGGCCCAAAAAGTACTGGAAACCCTATCAAAGGTACTTATACTTTTTTAGCGCGGCATTTGCGCAATTGTATTTTGCAAGTTTGCGACGTTTTTGCGTCAGAAAATTATGCAAATGCGTTGCTAAAAAAGTATAAATATGGAACTTAGTTGGAAAGGAGATGGGTGAACCAGAGGGAGAAAAGACGAGAAATATTGATATGCATATGCCACATGATTCTACCGCTTGCAACGTGGCAGGTTGCAAGTTTATGATTACTGCGAATTTGCAGCAGGCACTATTAATCCGGAGAGACTGGGCTGCTGCTTTGATGCCACTCCTGTAATGCGCTGTCATAATTGGCCCCGTAAAGGGGTATGGTCTATCACTGCGAGACTGTTTACAAAGATTGAATGTATTGCATGTATGTAACCAATGGTGTTGTGACTGTTGTTTGCTTGAGTTGGAATTGATGTATATGTAAAAGTATAAATAAAACATTTTCAAAAAATCATAGACAAATGCCACTTGTAGAAGGTTTACATTTATCTGCCTGAAAGCACCTGTGTGCCTTTTAATGCGACTCAAGTCCACACTGGAATTTGGGGAGAGCACATCTGTGCATTCCCCAGTGACAGCTATAAACCTTGGGCACACAACTGGAATGAAGACCTCTGGCTTTTGTGGGTCTGGCTGGATAGTTTGGAGGGAGAGGCTTTGACACTTGGCTTCTCAGAGCCAGACAAGACCCCACTAAAGATTAACATCTGCATTCACAGACCCATGGCAGACAGGACAGGAATTTAGGGGAGACATCTGTAGCTCAAAGGAGAACCCTTTGAACCTCCCCCAACTTCAAAGGCACACTACAGTATAACTACTGGTGCCACAATGCAGCAAATCAGAGATACGCTTGTGGAGACGTAGGACCGGAGTTACTGGACAGCGTCGTGCACACTGCCATAGTATTCTGTTGTGCACCAGGAGTAGTTACAGCCTGGGGAATGAACTACACTCTCTTCCTAAACTGAGGTTGTCCTGGATGGATTGCCTGCTGCTATGTGGCAACCCGAAGTGTGCTCTCCAAGGGCTTGTCGGCTTGCCGCCTGTTCTCTCGGAAAGGTCTCAGGGACATCAAAGACCTACCGCGAGGGACCTGCACCTTCTACCTGTGTCATCTGGAGAGCGGTGCCCTCTTAAGTGCCCACATCGTCTGCTGGACGTCACCTGGTAGAAGCGGTGTGACGTGAAATTAAGTATTGCACCTGGATACCAGATTAGCCATGTGCGGAGCCTTCCAAGTACTGCTCGCATTCAAGGGGTGTGGCCCTTCATCATGGGGCTACCACATTCATAAGCGTCTTGTTGGTGGGGATGGATTCACCAGTTGCGGACCCCCCATGGCCCGCTTTTGTCGATACCTGACTGCATGCTCATTGTGTGTGGTGTCTGAATCACTGGTTGCGACCCTCGGGTGGGGACGTACCCAGAGCAGTGCCACTTTCTACCTAGTGCAGCACTGCTGAACTTGTGTCTTTGTGTGTGTGATTGGGTTTGTCTAGTGCAGGTCAAGTTATCACGTACCAGATGTGTCTCATCCAGGGAGGTACAGGATTGGAGATCTTAGTATCTATTTGAACTCATCTGGTGCAACTCAAGTCATTGCGCAACAGACATTGTGCCTCATTTCAAGGAGGTACAGCATTGGTACCTTTTAGTGTGAGCACAGAACTGTCTTGTGCGGCTCAAGTCATCGGGCACCAGACTTTGTGCCCCATTCCAGGAAGGCACGGAACTCTACGTGGATGATTGGGATCATCTCTTGCAACTCAAGTCATTGTGCACCAGACGTTGTGCCTCCTTCCAGGGAAGTGTAGAATTGATAACTATTTGTGTAATGGAATGCCTGGCTGGGTTCGGCACTATTGTGAAAAGCGTGCATCCTATGGTGATCCTGCCTCCGTGCTTGGCAGACCGGGGCCCCCGCCGGAAGACCTGTGAGTGATCTTCCCGAGTGGTGGACAAACCTCCAATTGTCGACTGTTGCCTGATCAGCCTGTTATCTATTCTTTTCCCCCCACTTTCCCCCTGGACCCTGAATAAGTGTGACTGCAGCCATGGTCAGCCAACTGTCTGGGGGAAAGGTTACTTTAATCTCTAACCCATGGGGGTGGGGTAGTAGGGATTGGGTTGAAGGGTGGAGGAAGGTTTGGGCCCACTGGGTCTGCGAGTACAGTGACAGCTGAGCTGCCAGATATCAGTGCACCGTATTAGGGTGCTGGGACCAAGTGTGTGTGAGTGCATGCTATTCTAGTCTGCCTGATATCCATGGCACTGTGTAGCGGTGCGGAGTGAGTGTGTGGGAGTGACTACCTGTGATTGACTAGACTGCACAGCATTGTTGCTGCACACGTGTCCTTGCCAAAAGATTATCACGGTTGACATTGTAATTGTAATTGTAATTGCATTTACATAGCGCCTACTACCCCTGACGAGGCATCGAAGTGCTTTTCGGTGAGTAGCACACTACTCCGGAGCCCAAGAGGAATTAGTGGTGGATTAGTATAGGGAAATATGAGTACAGTATTCGTATTATTATAGCCTTAGAACCCGCCGTAGCGGGCTCTACCGGCTATTAAAGGCCCGCTCCCCGCGTTAAATGCCCGAGCCGAAGGCGAGGGCATTTAACAAGGGAGAGGGACTTTAATAGCCGGTAGAGCCTGATACGGCGGGTTCTAAGGCTATTAGAACATTCTGCCACTCAGGGCAGAATGTTCTATTGAAAAAAAAAAAAAATCACGGAGCCCGGGGGGATTAAAATCCCCTCGGGCTCCGTGAGGCTTTGTTCACAGCTGTTGCTGTGAACAAAGCGAACATTGGAATGTTGGCGCTGCGGGCTTTTACCGACCAGTAAAAGCCCGCAGCACTCCAATGTTCTAATATAGCCTTAGAACCCGCCGTAGCGGGCTCTACGGGCTATTAAAGGCCCGCTCCCCGCGTTAAATGCCCGAGCCGAAGGCGAGGGCATTTAACAAGGGAGAGGGACTTTAATAGCCGGTAGAGCCCGCTACGGCGGGTTCTAAGGCTATTAGAACATTCTGCCACACAGGGCAGAATGTTAAATTAAAAAAAAAAATGTTCACGGAGCCCGAGGGGATTTAAATCCGCTCGGGCTCCATGGGGCTTTGTTCACAAAGCGAACATTGGAATGTTGGCGCTGCGGGCTTTTACCGGCCTGTAAAAGCCCGCAGCAGTCCATTGTCTTCAATGGACATGCCAACATTCGAATGTTCTAATATGAGTTAATTTGAGCAGAGGATATGTGAGTTTATTAGTTGGATTGACTACAGTAATGGAGGGATGGAGGAGGGAAGAATCCAGAAGTGTTAATTGGGAGTTTATAGTAATAGGATGAGGCTTGGGATGAGTAAAGTAGAGATGGAGGAGGGAAGAGTCTGTGGAAAGGGTTAGGGAGATCATAGTAACAGGAGGGGTTTTGGATGAGTCAAGGTGAGATAAATGAGGGAGAATTTATCAGGGTTGTTAGGGAGATCATGGTAGTAAAGTAAGGTTTAGGTGAGCTAGGCAGGGTTACTTTGGAGATGAAAGTAGTAGAATGGGTTTGGGATGAGTCAGAGTGGGGGATGAAGGATAGATTGATAGAGACATGACATATGGTGATGGGTAGACACAGTAAAGCTTACAAGAGAATAAGTTTATAATATGTTTATATATATATATATATATATATATATATATATATATATATATATATACTTTTTTTAAGCATTATTTTATTATTCTTTAATTGGGTTTTACCTGTAAGATATTCAATTGGGGTAATCGCTAGGGTGGGTCTTGTGCTGACAACGTTTCGGCACCACATGAGGGTGCTGGGAGGGAAAGTATTCTTTTTTCTCATGTGTACATACTGCAAATGTCTTTTTAACACAATTGGGCCTAGTACTGCTAGTGATATTTCTAAATGTGATTTATGACCAGATTTACATGATGTTCATGTTGTATTAACTAATGTGTGTGTTGAATACAAATTTTATTTACATACACCTCGTGTGAACTCTTTTTTGAGGCGCTCAGTGTATTTGTTGTGTGGTAGTGCTGTGCCAATGCTTTGCACTCTGCCCCTGTGATAAGCCTGACTGCTCTGTGCCATGCTACCCAAGGGTGAGCGCAGGTTATACAGTGACTGTAATCTCCCACCCCTGACAGGAGTGGTAGGCTCTGCCTGGCTAGAGCCTCGCCTCAGCCAACCAGAATGTGTCACCTGCATCACTTGCTGATTCACTTCAATGAGGGTTTGTAGTGGGATCATATGCTTAATTTGAGATATATGCAGTTTAAGCGCTCGATTGAGGAGGTATTTATGTTATATATATTGAGCTGGTTTCTGGGGATACCTAACAAGCTTTACCCTCTTTCTATGAGTGCTCGTTCTGCCTCTCCTGAGTAGGCGTAACATTTTGGTGAATTCCCAAGTTTACAAGTCCTTGCAAATCTGGAAATGCATCAAAGTTCATGGGAGTTGTGCGGGAAGAACCACTGCAACCCCCATGGAATGCCTTCCCATGGCAGAGTGAGACAACGCAGCGATTTGCGCTGCAATGCCTTACTCCATATTTTTCAGGCCATACAAAGGCTTGCAAAGTGGCTTTGCGTGGTTTCAAAAATATGATTTCGTGGTTTGCGCCACACATGTACCACAGTGTTTGGTGCAAGTATGGCGCAACCCACGTATAAATATGCCCCTTAGTTGGTTTTGCCCCGCTCTATTTATGGCATAAAATCTGGCTTTGTCCGGAGCCCAGTTTTCAAAGTCACTGATTACTGAATTTTTAACACTTATCATGTGGCTAAAATCCAACTGTTTGTGTACTTTAAGAGCACTTTTACAGAAATGGATAATGCAGATTATTATAATCCCCCTACTTTGCTTGAGACCGTGTTTGAAGGCTTTGAACGAACTTTCCTTTCCTTATAGAAATGATTGGGGTCAGATTTAAAGGAAAGTGGCGCAGCGCGGTTCTGCGCCAAAAGTGTCAGCGCCGTGCTGCGTCACTTCAGAAATGCAGGGATGCGCCGTGTTTAAGGGAATACGGCGCACCCCTGCGTTTCCCCCTGCGCTGGCGCAAAATTTAGCTGCCAACGCAGGCATCCTTGCACCATCGTGCAAGGATGTCTGTGTTGAGCGGTGTGATTGTTTATGTGCGGGAAGGTGTCCCTTCCTGTACATAAACAATCATTTCTGGCATTTTGCTTTTTCTGTGCATGCGGAAGAATGCAGCACGCATAGAAAAAGCAAAAAACGAGGAGGAATAAAAGTATTCCTCCTCGTTGCACCCTGCTAACGCCATCCCTGGGGTGGCGTTAGATTTTGGCGCTGCCTCAGGTATACGAGATTTCGTAAATCTGAGGCAGCGTCAAAATGCAACGGGTGTTGCTGTGGCACGCCTAGAGCAACACCCATTGTACGCCCGTTTCACGCACAGTGCTGTGTGGGAAGGGGCCTTATATACAAGGTGTCGTTAAGCCACAAAAAGTGGCTTACTGCCACCTTGTAAATACGGCGCTGTGCTTAGGGCCACAGGAGCGTCACTAAAAGTGACATTCCTGTGGCACTAGGGGCCTATAAATATGGCCCTTGATGAATCAAAATGGCACAATCTACACAAACTGTTGTGACCCATTCTGCTCTCTGTATCTTTTAAGGGTATTTACTGCATCCTATTAGACGTGTGTCACAAATACACAGCACAGGTTTTACCTAACCTGTCCTAGATAAATGGCCTTGCATCTTCTGTTAGCCTTCGCTCTTCAGGGCACCTGGTTTGAACAACTTCCTATCGGCCCTTGCGACCAGACGCAGCTTCAAAGCACTAGTCGGTTTATGCTTCTCTGCTCCCTTTACACATATCCCCTTAAGCCAGTGCTTAATTTGTAAACAAAAAGGTGCCGGTGCCCAAAGCCTTTTTCCTAAACACGCGGCTGCTGCAATTAAATGTGCGAGCACGGAATACTGAGGCAGCGTAATCCTGAAGCCACCTCGGCCCGCTTCAGTCCATTTATAGCCGCTTCCTTCCCCTTCAGCTCATTCTGTCAGCTTCCTGCTTTTCCCCTTTCTGACGCTTTTTCGTTTTTCTCTTCTTCCGTCTTTCCCACATGTCTTTTGCTCGCATGAAATGCTTGAGGCAGAAAACTAAGCGCCGGCCCTCAGAAATAAGTGCCGGTGCTCTGCACCGGAAACAACAAGCACAAATTAAGCACTGCCATAAGCGCTTCTTAGCACCCCGTCTAAGTGCTGCTAAATATTAGACATTACCCCCTTCATTTTTAACAACAGTTAGCAAACCCTGATGTATGTTTTTCGGTTTTAAATTTTATTAGGAAATAATATGGCAATTGACAGTATTCCAATGGACTATGATGATCTAATGTTTAAATGAATTGTTTGCTGTGTCGTCAGAATGTATGCTACCTGCAGCAACCAAATTATGAGGACTTATTTATTGGATTGAAGCGATCTATAAGTTTTCGTGTATTTTTTTGAATTTTGCATGATTTTTACGGTTTTTATGTGTGCTTTTGTGGCATGCTCACCGAATAAATAATTTTAATTCTGACTGACTTGTATGTGCTATATAAATTATAATTGCGTAATTTCTCACATAGCTACACCTGCCATCGAGAAAGTGCACAGTGCACGCATAACTCTTCCAAAGGGCTTCCAAAAGTCATACTCCTCCCCCCCCCCCCAATTGTAATTTTGTGTCTTATGCACTTGTATATTTGTTTTTTGCTAGCATGGGCATGAAGGTATTAGGACTCAGCGTGTTCCAAGCCATCGTGAGACTAGAACAAAAGGTGGGCGGGTGGCCCGTAAAGTGAGGCATTTGTGTTGGGCCCAGCTGGTGACTGAAAAAAAGAGGACTTCTTCAGCCTCTGCAGGTTTCTGCTCTGAACACTAAGCGCCACTGACCCTATCCTGGTGTCCATCTTGCACTGGGATACAATCAGCAGATATCACTGCGGCCAGCACGGACCTTGGACCCAGCTCAGTAATAACTGCACATTCCTCTCTTGTCAAGACCATCCCTTCATAGACAAGTCTGTCACGAGAAGAGAAAAACAACGGTGAATGAAAATAGTGTGAGAAAGAAAGATATAGGAAACATGTACAGCAGTGGTTCTTAACTTGTGATCCGGGGTCCCCTGGGGTCCGCCAAACCCCCTCAGGGGTTCCGTGACTGCTTAGAAAATTAAATAATATTAACAGATCAGTGTATATAAATAAAGAAGACAAATATACAATTGAAAGTTTTAGAAAGTCCTGTAAATGTGAGAGTTTGAAAAATTAAATTAGTTTCCTCAGACTGATTCAGAAACAAACAGAATATAGTGTGGAGATGAGTGGCCTCAATTGAATTTAGAAAAGCTCCAACCTTACTATTAAAATTACAATTTTCATTTTTTGTATTTATATTTGTGAATTAAATAATATATCTAATCATTTGTGTATTTCTCTGATTAACGTATATTTCTTTATTTTTTTGTGCATGTTTTGCACTTCAAAGAATCGAAAATGGTTAAGCCAGAGTCACCTGGCTTCCAGTAATGACCCAGTGGGGGGGGTCCCCGGATTCCAAAAATGATTCAGTGGGGCCCGTGGGTTCCAGTACTGATTACATGGGGGTCCATAGAAGTCAAAAGTTTAAGAACCACTGATACAGAGGCTTAAGAGAGAACTGTGGGGGGCAGAAAGGAAGGATCAGAGATCTTGTGCAATCAAAGATAAGTTATGAGAAAATAAATAGGATAACAGAAGGAAAAAGTGGAAGAAATGGAGGGTGAAGACTGAAGTGAGATCAGGGCCGGCTTTAGGGTGGTGCGAACGGTGCAGCCGCACCGGGTGCTGACCTGAATTAGGGGGGGTGCTGATCTCCGTGGGGCGCTGTGTTTAGCAATAAGTTAGAAACTTGCCATTTAGAAGCACCTGCTGAAAAGTTCCTTTTGCGTCCAGCCTTCAGAAAGCAATTAAAATGTCAAGATACCTCTTGTGATTAATGTTCCTGCTAGGGAGAGAGATGGGAGTTTTGTCCAGTGGAAGCTTTGACTCGCCATAAAGTAGCGAAGAGAGTTAATGTGCCTGCTGCAAAGAATAGATCTGTATTTTATGTGGCCAGCTGAGTGGATTAGTAAAGCAGCCTTTACAAGCTCTTTAAAACAAATGAATGTATGTGAAAGGTGGGCTATGGAGAGATGAGGGGTACATTTGCTGGGTGGTAGTGAGGGAATCTGAGGAGGTGGCCAAGGGGTGGGGGGGCTAAAAAAGTCTGTTGCACAGGGAACCGCCAGAGCTGACCCTGACTGAGATTACCTCTATCCCACAGAAACGGGCCCCAATGTATGTAGGACCATAACATTTGAAATACGTTCTTTTTCTCATATCTCTTTGGGCATTCCCTCTACAGGTGGACACATCTGCAGTTCACCACCCATAGATCTGACTGGGCAGGGAGATCAGCAACTTCCCCTTGCAAAGAGTTGTGGAGTTCACTCCTATTTCTGCAACTGTCCATGGTTGAGAAAGGCATACACAGCTTTGCCTAGGGAGTAACTGTTTTTGTGATCAAGAGATGCTCAACAGCTCTCCATCCATACTCTGCTTGTTTTGGCCCCCATTACAAGTTCCCTGTAATTTGGTGCAGGATGCCTGGGGCCAGACTCATCAATTCCAGCTGATACCCTGCACCAAAATACAGGAATTACAAGTTATTTACCCTGGAATGAGAAGAACCTGTAGACACAGGAATACTTGTGCAAATTCGTGTGTTTTTCCCCTTTGCGAGGAAAAGAACAGTCCCAAAGCTGCATCCAGTATCACTTGTTTGGTAAAGGTCTCTAATGTGCCAATGGGCCTTAGTGAGAGGGGGACTAGAGGTAAGGGATTTTTGAGGTACCCCTGGGGGGGCATGGTAGGCAATGTGGCAGACCCCACAGTAATGCACACAATATATTGCTACCCTGGGGATTAGCATTTATTGGGGCAATAAAATGCTCCAATCCTGAGTTATGTTTGACCAATTTGAGAACTGCAATTGGGGTTTTGTGCTCTGTGAACCAAACTCCTCATGTCCTGGTATTTACACAACAACTTCTTTGGGCAAATGTCATCAGTTTTTGCAGATGGGGAAACTGTAGTTTTTATCACATCCGATAATTAGAACTGCGGTAAACTCTGCATATCTTGTAACTGGGACCTGTGCACACAGGTATTTGAGCAGGGGCTTTGAAAATCATTTGTAATCATTTGTGATCACGGCCTGTGACTTTTTTTGCCTACGTCTTTGAAAATGGTGCTTTAAAATGCACAATTTATCTCCATTTTGGATGTCTCCTCCTCTCTCCCTAGCACTGTATCTGCAGAGATATGGCTGTCTCCTCCTCTCTCCCTAGCGCCGTATCTGCAGAGATATGGCTGTCTCCTCCTCTCTCCCTAGCGCCGTATCTGCCGAGATATGGCTGTCTCCTCCTCTCTCCCTAGCGCCGTATCTGCCGAGATATGGCTGTCTCCTCTCCCTAGTGCCGGCACAGATATGGCTGTCTCTTCCTCTCTCCCTACTGCCGTATCTGCCGAGATATGGCTGTCTCCTCTCCCTAGTGCCGGCACAGATATGACTGTCTCCTCCTCTCTCCCTAGTGCCGGCACAGATATGGCTGTCTCCTCCTCTCTCCCTAGCGCCGTATCTGCCGAGATATGGCTGTCTCCTCTCCCTAGTGCCGGCACAGATATGGCTGTCTCTTCCTCTCTCCCTACTGCCGTATCTGCAGAGATATGGCTGCCTTGTCCCCTCTCCATAGCGCCGCTGCAGATTTTTGCTGCCTCCTGCCCTTTCCCTATCTCTGGCGCAGATTTCTGTTGCAGTGCGCCACGCGTGCACTGTTGCCCCATATTGTAAGGGTGTGTTCAGAGTCTAGCATAGGTTTGTTCTGGAAAGGTACCCTTCCAGTACAAAATACTATGCCTAGACAACTTATGACACTTTTCCTACTTTCTGTGTGTGCACAGTGCACAGTGCAGCGCACATGCAAATTCAGAAAAGAAAGGAGAAACTAAAATAATTCCCCTTTTAATGCCTGGTTTCAAAAGGTGTTATCTTTTTATGCAAAACTCTGTCTCACATTTTTGGTAGATAGGGTTTTGCATCAGAAACCATGTGTGGTTGCATGGAAATGCCCATGTAACGCCTCCATGGTGCTACATAACACAAATGCTTTATGCTGTCGAACATTGGTTTGCGTTACTTTTAGGCAACTTTCCAGCATTGGAATGCAAATAACACAAAATTTGCTGGTTTGCATCACTTTTATATCACAAACCCAGTGCAAAATTTTAGCAAATCACCCCTTCATGTCCAGTGCATGTTTGCCAAAAAATAAATAAAAGCTTGGTCAGGCCAGACCTAGTGGCTTTGCAAATGCTTGTTTTACTTTGTTTCCCTTTAAAAGATCCAAATGTCACCATTCTTTCTCCTTCACTGGAGGACAAAGTTATTATCATGAATTGAAGTAGTATTTATGGAGGAAAGGAAAGCAAAGGCTCATCTGTAACCCAGGCCTCTGCTGGGTCTTCCTGCTGGGTCTTCAGGGTTGGATCCGGCGTCCTCTGGCAGCGGACTGAGCTCCCCTCCTCCGTCCAATCGCACGCTCCCTCCCCATGCAAGGGGATCCTGGGAACGCGGACCTGCAGGTCCAGGAAGGGGTGGCTCTTTGGCTGTCTTTCAGTGCAACCCCCCAAGAAGTGTTTACGCTTGTCAGCGTGCTTCGGGGCGATAATGCGCATCCTTAGAGGGGGCCTGTGGACCTTGGTGGGCGAGGTCACAATTTTAGATGTTTTCTCTGGATTCAACTACAAGTTTGATTATCATCAGATAGTGGCTTCCCCTGGGGAAAGGCTGGATAGATGATTCCACTGGATTGAAGCCAATTCTCATTTGTGGTGGAATAGGGAGCCCTTTGGCAAACATTAATCTCAGGGGCGTAACACACCCCATGGAGCCCCTATAGTGCAGAACAGGGGCAACCCATCAGGTGAACCTAAAGCCTATGGTCACCCTCAGTGGAGAAAATTCATGGAAGGACCAATATGTGTGATACAGAAAATCCCTTATACAACAAATAGGTGTACCAGTAGGAAACACAACAAGGGATATAACTGGTGTGGAAATGGGTGTGTGCAGCACAGGTGTAATGTGTCACTGCTCCAAGACTCACACTGGCCAACACAGCTTACACAACAGACAAACCACGCAAACACACATGATGGTAAATGGCATCAGTGTGACTTGGCCTATATTAGGTCATGCTATGTCATGTTGTCTTAAAAGGGCTTCTACAGACTATGGGGGTCATTCTGACTCCCGCCGGGCGCGGTCACCGCGCGCCCGGCGGGAGCCGCCAAAATACCGTACCGCGGTCGGAAGACCGCGGCGGGTATTTTGAGTTTTCCCCTGGGCTGGCGGGCGGCCTCCAAAAGGCCGCCCGCCAGCCCAGGGGAAAACGACCTTCCCACCATGAAGCCGGCTCGTAATCGAGCCGGCGGAGTGGGAAGGTGCGACGGGTGCTACTGCACCCGTCGCGTATTTCACTGTCTGCTATGCAGACAGTGAAATACAAGCGGGGCCCTCTTACGGGGCCCCCTGCAGTGCCCATGCCATTGGCATGGGCACTTCAGGGGCCCCCAGGGGCCCCGCGACACCCCCTACCGCCATCCTGTTCCTGGCGGGCGAACCGCCAGGAACAGGATGGCAGTAGGGGGTGTCAGAATCCCCAAGGCGGCGCAGCATGCTGCGCCGCCTTGGAGGATTCTGACGGGCAGCGGAAAACCGGCGGGAGACCGCCGGTTTTCCTGCACTGACCGCGGCCAAAGCGCCGCGGTCAGAATGCCCTGCGGGGCACCGCCGGTCTGTCGGCGGTGCTCCCGCCGACCCTGGCCCCGGCGGTCTGAGACCGCCGGGGTCAGAATGACCCCCTTTGTGTCACTAACAGGCAGCCACCAAAACGTCAGCGTCATGACCTCACAACAGAATTACGTATTTACACCAGGCAGCCACCAAAACGCCAGCATCATGACCTCACAACGGAATGACGTCTTTACACGTGCCTTTCGCGACGTTCACTCAACTCAGCTACTACAACACGGCCAGGGTGCTCCCGGCCAATGCCCGGGTCAGCGTCTGCCACCGACGTGGGACTGAATCCTTCATCAGCAACATGTAGAGAGATATTAAGCTTCTGGGGCTAGAATGAAGCTGTTTAGTTCATTCTTCTTGACCTCACAGCCCCCCACCTGCCTCTGTTCAGTGCAGCACACATGCAATGTGTAAAATGTTTAGAGAAATAAATATATTTCCCCAACTTTGCACCTTCCTCAAAAAGTAATTATTATTTAGTACGCAAAGCTTGTTGTAACTATTTTAATAGATAGAACTTTGCGGCAAAAGCATGGGTAGTTGCCCTGGAATGCCAAAGTACCAACTATGGATCCCCCACTTAACGTAAAGTAGTGCAAAGCACGATATGCACTACAAAAAGGGCACTTTACTAGGGCAAACAAATGGCCTGATTACAACTTTGGAGGAGGGTGTTAATCCGTCCCAAATGTGACGGATATACCACCCGCTGTATTACGAGTCCAATATATCCTATGGAACTCGTAATATGGTGGGCAGGATATCCGTCACATTTGGGACGGTTTAACACCCTCCTCCAAAGTTGTAATCAGGCCCTAAGTCTTGTGTTAGAAAGTAAGTACCATACCAACACTTTGGACCTGACATACAGTTTGGCGAACAGGTACTCCGTCACAATTGTGATGGATATCCCACCCGCCTTATTGCAAGTGCCATAGAACATAGTGCACTTGTAATAAGGTGGAAAGGATATCTGTCACATATGTGAAGGAGTAAACCCATCTGCCAAACTCTAAGTCAGGCACTTTGGGCTGCTTTGCATCACTGTGTGTGAGTTTGCAGTGGCATAAAGTCTTGATAAATCTGGCCCTACATCACGATACAGCAACTGTTTATTTTGTTCTTAGAAACCAGCTGCCTCTCCAACCTCAAGCTGACTTTCTTTGACTTTGACCCTGTGCAGTGATTCGCTGCGGTATATGTTTGTGATGCATAGACATCAGACCCATACATCTATTCATACAACCCTCAACCTGTGCTGTTTAACTGCAAGTATACCTTGGAGTCCTAGGCAAGGATGGGCTGGATTTGAGTGAAACTCTGGATTTAGTATGACACCCTCACTGCATTGGGTGGACCTACATGGACCAAATGTGGGAAATGGCCTTAACAACGCAGGTCAAGTCACGTTGTACCTTTACAACGTGGCCTGAACCACAACTGCGTCTTTACAACGCATTCCTTTACCACTCAAGTCATTACAACGACTTGCCTTAGGGAAAGTGTTGTTGGACTGATGTTGAACTTTAAGTCCAACACTTTCCCTACTGTGGCGCTGACTTGAGTTGGAATAGTAAACTATACTATTCCAAAGACCAGCGCTTTCCCCAAGGCAAGTCGTTGTAACGACTTGCGTGGGAAAAGAATGCGTTGCAGAGACACATTTGTGGTTTGGGCCACGTTCTTAAGGCAGACGCGCTAAAGACCTGCATTGTTCTGACACAAACACCAAATCTATGTTTACTTTCACAGCCTTTGTGTTTATTTCCAGTTAGCTCGGTAAATGATGCCTCCTATATTTTGCAGATGTCACTTGTTGATGATTTATGGTTTGGTTCTGCATGAGTCCATTGTCACTCTCCAACACTAATCCAGGCTGATCCTGATGGACAGATGAGTCATCAACACCCACACTGCTACACCCTAGGGTGGGATTCTGAAGCAAACTGTACGGGAAACACTCATGCCCCTTACATTGCATCCTATGATGAAGAGTGTCGCTCACCTGGTCCTCTGTAGGCCAATCATTTAAGGCCAAGACAAACTTGCAAGGGAGGCATCACCATTGACACCATGCCTAAGTCCTAATCTTGCATGTTGTTTCGGCAGGTGCTGGAAGTGATGCTCTGCTCCTCACTGAGAGGGAGGAACCACAGTGCACTTAGAAGACCAACCAGGAGGTCATCCAGAAGCAGGCAGTGGCCTTTACTGAGTGCTTGTGGTAGCTGGCATTTCCTGTGACTGGGTATGTGGAGGCTGCAATAGCTAATACTGGGGCAAATGTTACTAGAAAAAATGTTACTAACAGATGGGAACGTCAGCTACTGGATCGTGTGGGATCTAGTGATGCTTGGTATTGAGCAAGTGCAAAATTTACAATAGCTACTTCACATAGGCAATACGAAAATGCCCACTGACCACATGTGAAGCTTTCTTTGAATTGGGTGAATTGAGTTATCTTTTGATCAATATTATTTGTAACGAAAATATTTTATTCACATTTTGTAAAACAAAAATAATAGCCCAAGGGGGTATTCACCAACCTACGTATTCAAGTCTCGGCTTCTCCTTCCGCACCTGAGCCTTTCTCAGACCTTTCGAAAGCAGCAGCTGGCCCGAATATCCATCCTCCAGCCTACTAAGCCATGCTGTGGTCTACCCGCCTGCATCAGCATGGCGTGAAGCTCGTTCTTCTCCAGCTGTTGCGAGTTGTCACTGAATGTCCATGGCATCGGCCATGGTGGGCAGGTTGGGATCCATCTTCTTCCACAAGGCCACAAATAGGAAGAGAGCAGGGCCACCTGAATGGCTACTATGTGAGATAGAATCAGATCTGCATTGGAACTAGGAAGATTGATGTGACGCATAGCCTCACACTGGGCTGGACATTGAAACGCCCAGGTGCTCCATTATATCAGTGTGAAAGCGCTGATGGCATTTCTGTAGGAAAGTAGCCTCCTTCTAGCTTGGCTACCCCAACGTTTTGCCTGTTTGTCAGTGTATTTGATGGTGTTCACTGAGATCCTGATAACTAGGACCCCAGTGATTATGCCCTCTCCTTTAAACATGGTTGCTGGAACTTTTTTCTTCCCACAATTGACATACTGGTCGCCCCATGTAACTCTCTAGTATTTGGTACCCAGGTACCCAGGGCACTGGGGTTCCAGGGGATCCCTATGGGCTGCAGCAGTTATTCTGCCACCCATAGGGAGCCCATGCAAAGGGTTCTGCAGGCCTGCCGTTGCAATCTGCATGAACCGGGTGCATGCACCCGTTTTCACTACAGATCACTGCGCCAGGTAACTATAAGTCACTCTTATGGTAGGCTCTCTCAGCCCAGAGGGCACGGTGCAGGTACGTGTGTGTGAGGGCACACCTGCACTAGCATAGGTGTCCCCACAAACTCCAGACATATTTTGCTGGAGTTTGTGAGTAAGGGGACCTCATTTTAAACATGTACTGAACATAGGTCACTACCTATGTCCAGCTACATAATGGTAACTCGGAATGTGAGCATGTTTGGAATCAAACATGTTGGAATCATAACCCAATAACTTTACAATTATTGGTTGTATAATTCCATGCACTCTGGGGGCTCCTTAGAGGACCCCCAGCATTGGTCCTACTGCCTTCTGAGGTTTTCCAGGCAGCCCGAATTGCTGTCACCCTCAGACAGGCAGCCCAAGTAGCTGCCACCTCACAGACAGGCAGCCCAGCCTCCTGCCCAAGCAGCTGGCCAAGCTGTTGCCACCTCACAGACTGGTGTCTGCCCTCCCATTGCTTGAGCCTCTCCCTTTGGAAATAGCCCTTTGGAAATAGGTGTTACATGGCTTGGGAGGGGTAGCCTCCCCAAACCACTGGTATGCTTTGAAGGGCACATTTGGTGCCCTCTGTGCATAAACCAGTATACACCGGTTCAGGAACCTCCAGTCCCTGCTCTGGCGTGAAACTGGACAATGGAAAGGGGAGTGACCACTCCCCTGTTGATCACTACCCCAGGGGTGGTGCCCAGAGCTCCTCCAGAGGGTCCCTGGATTTTGCCATCTTGAATCCAAGATTGTCTGGGAACTCTGGGAGAATATGAGTGGACAGGTCAGACAGGTGACATTAAAGTCCCCTCCTGATAGGTGGTCACCCAGCTAGGTGACCAATCCCCCTTTCAGGACTTTTTAGGGTCTCTGTTTTCAATCTTTGCTCAGAGTCGGCTTGCAAGATTCCAGGAGGATTTCTCTGCAACCTCTACTTCAACTTCTGACCAAAGAAACTGCACATCTGGACTCTCCAGCACCCGACAATTTGCAACAAAGATGAAGACTTTTCCTGCAACATTGTTTCCACAGCTCCTTCCAGCTTCTGCAAAATTTCCCTGGTCTAGCATCCCCTGAGAACAGCCCATCTTCAGTCTGCTCAGGAAAGAAGAAGGAATCTCCCTTTGAGTAAAGAAGTCACTCCCCTACATCTGCAGGCACCAACAGGAAACGATGACCGACTGCGTGGATCCCCTCTCCTGCTGAGCTGCATGGATCCTGCATCACAGGTGCAGTGGTCCCATCGGACCTCTCTACCAGCTTTCTAACTTGGGTGGAGGAAAGCCCTTGCCTTCCCACGCAGGACAGTACCCCCATGCACCAAGTCTTTTGCAGCTGCCAAGGCTGCAATCTTCCTTCTAGCGTGGGACATCACCGGCATCCTTCAGGAACTCGACTCTAACTCCAGGGCTTCAGTGCTGACTTCCCTTCCTCACCGTTGACCAACTCCTGCATCCTCAGTTTGGTGGGTAGGTGCTCCTGCCCCCACTGGACTCTGCTGTGTCTTCTAGACTTGGTCCTTTCTTTCCACAGGTCTTCCTCTTCAGGAACCCACCGTTGGTTTCTTGCAGTTGTCTCTGGGTTTTGCAATTCTCTTCTTTTCTTCTTAGTGGGTGTTTTGGGGAAATTCTAGTGATTTACTCCTGCTTTCCTGGCCGCTGGGGGGTGTGGTGGCACTTACCTTTGTGCTTTCCTAGTACCCCCAGCTCCCCTCTATACATTCCATTTACCTAGGTGGGGGTCCAACTCTCGCATTCCATTTTTTTAGTATGGTTTGTGCTCCCCTAGGGCCACTATTCTCTATTGAGTTTTGCACTGTTTTACATTGTTTTCTAACTATTCTTATGCCTATTTCTGACTACTACTGTATATACACAGGGAGCAGAGCAAGAGTGAGGTACGGCCTAAAAGGGGAATGTACTTGCCCCTTTGGTCTACACAGAGGAGTGCGCCAAGGCTGCGTTCTTGCTCCGTTCCTGTTTTCTATGTATATAAACAATTTAGACAATGAATTGGCCACTAGGTGTAACGATCTACCCCAAATAGATAATCGACCTGTCCCGGCATTACTTTATGCAGACGACGCAGTACTAATGGCCAGGACCCCAATAGCTCTCCAGAAACTCCTGACAACCTGCATTACATACATGACACAGCTGGGACTCACTGTCAACCACTCCAAAACCTTTATCATGAACTGCGGGGGGAAGCGCGGCAAGTTTTACAACATCACTATTGCAGATAGCAAGGTCGAAATCGCGCAAACCTTTTCATACTTGGGCATAACACTTGATAAGCTGGGTTCTTGGGCCAACTGCAGGAAGACGAAGAGAGTGCACCTGATCAAAACAACGATGGCACTACGACTCTTCTCCAAAAGGCTTGGGGGGATCACACCACCTAATATGGTAAAGATCTATAAAGCCAAGTGTATTCCAGCTGTCACGTATGGGGCAGGAATTTGGGGCCATACAAACTGTGATCTAGTCCAGACTGTGGAAAATGATTTCCTACGACACTTGCTGAGTGTACCAAAAGGCACTTCATCGTACGTCACACACTCAGAGCTTGGGGTTCCCTATATTGCAGACTTGATAAAGATTCAGCCATTGTTATTATGGCATAAAGTCTGGACCTTGGAACACACTAGTCTTAATAAGGCCATCCTGTCCGACTGTACGAAGTCTTTATACTCATCAAGGGTACCATGGTTAAAATATATCATGACCTTTTTTGGAAAATTGGGCAATAAAGACTATTATACAAACCCTGTCTCGTTGCAGAAGATATCTAGGAAGGACCTGAGTAAACTGGCATTAAAACATCTAGAAGACATACGTTTGGGTGTGGAATCCAAAAAAACTTCAGTCATTCACAACCAAATAATTCTGACGGCTGAGGGCATGCAGCCTTACTTGACAAATATGGTACTCCCTCGCCACCGTTATGTTCTTACTAGACTTAGGCTAGATACGTTTCACCGCCTAGTTTCATTCCCAACTACGAACGATTGGTCCACCTTGTTAAAACCATGCCCTTGTGATGCAAAAACACCGCAATCCACAATCCATGTGGTTTTATTTTGTAATTTCTACGCCCACCAGAGGAAGCGCCCAGTTGTTCCACTTTTAAGGAAAATTAATCTCCCCCAATGTCGCACAGCCTACGCCTGTCTCCAGTCACTATCTTCTTTAGAGACATGTGGGATCATAGCTAATTTTTTATGTTCTGTATTAAAGATAAGGAAATCCATGGGGGATGCAACCGAAATATAATCTACTGTGATAGATCTCTTTTATTGCTGTGTGTTTTTTATCACATTTTTATTTGTTTTACCTATTTGACTTTTTATTGTATATTGAAATGTATGTACCATAACTGGAGATTTTTTTATGATTGCTATGTCTTTTATGACTTGGTGAAAGTCGAATAAAGATTTTGTACTGTACTGTACTACTGTATATATCTTGTGTGTTGCTTACCTCCTAAGGGGGTATTGCCTCTATAGTATTTTTGGTGCTGTGTTACCATAATAAAGCACCTTTATTTTCATAACACTGAGTGGTTTCTTTCATGTTTGTACGTGCTGTGTGACTACAGTGGTATTGCATGAGCTTTGCATGTTTCCTAGATAAGCCTTGGCTGCTCATCCACAGCTACTTCTAGAGAGACTGTCTTTTAAACACTGCCTACACTTCACTAATAGGGGATACCTGGACCTGGTATAAGGTGTAAATACCATAGGTACACACCAGTCCAGCGTCCTACATTGGTGGCAGCAGTGGGTAAGCACTTGAAATTGCCTTATCACTCTGTCACCTGGTACTTTCCACAGGAAAGACCACTCCTTACTTAGAGGTACACATAGCACTTAGTGTCAGGGATCTAGGGTTTGAGTAACCTAAGGATCTAGGCATAGCCTTGCTCCAAACTTCTTAGTAGAGACTAGAAGTTAGGGAGGTTAGGCACACCCTACACCACTCTAACACATACCATGTCTGCAATTGGGGACACCTCTGAGGCCATGGATTCCCCTTATGAGAACCTGACATTCAAGGAATTGAACGGGATGTGTGCTGAAAGGAAGCGAGACATGGGAAGGAATCCTAATAAGAGCCTTCTCTTGGGCCTCCTCCTCCAGGATGACCAGGAACAAGCTGGTGACCAGAAAGAGGAGGAGGAAGGTGTGGATTCTAACCCCTCAGAGCTAGAAAAATACATTTTAGATCTTGAGAGGATCAACGGGATACCTCAGAGGGTGGCAAGGTTCCTAGCAGACCCAATAGTATAGCTGGAAGCACTGCAATAAGTAAGAGGGGAAGCCAGACTGGTAGGGCTCCCTTTACACCCAGAGGGCTAGTTGAAAGGGTCAGTAAGCCTAGGGACAAATCTTCCTCTGTCCATTCCCATGACACCTCAGTATCTGAGGGGTTCAACTGCTCCAATCCAGAGGGAGACTCCATAGACAGAGAGCTCAGGAAACTGAGGTTGGACTACGCCATGTTGAGGCTGCAGCAGCAACAGATAACCCTAGATAGGGAGGCCTTAGCAGGTAAGAGGGAAAGGCAGGGGTTGGGGCTAACACTCCATGGTGGCAGCAGCTTAGGTTTCAGGAAGCACAGGGTCAGGGAGGACTCTTTTGACTTTAGAAACCTGCACAAAATTGTTCCCTCCTACAAGGTAGGGGATGATATCTGCTTGAGAGGGCCTGTATGGTTCAGAGGATCCCTCAAAGGCAGTGGGCTGTTATTCTGTGGTTGTCCTTCTCTGACAAGGGGAGGGATAGACTTATCACTGTCAGAGAAGCGGATGCAGACAACTACAATGTCCTTAAGTCTACACTATTAGATGTGTTTGGTCTCATCACTGAGCAATATAGAATAAAGATCAGGGAGACCAAGAAAGCATCCTCACAAGACTGGATAGACTTTGTGGACTGTTCTGTTAAAGCTTTGGAAGGTCGGTTACATGGCAGCAAAGTGTCTGATTATGAGGGCCTCTATAACCTGATTCTGAGAGAGCATATTTTTAACAATTGTGTGTCAGATTTGTTGCACCAGTACTTGGTAGACTCAGATCTGGCCTCTCCCCAAAAATTGGGAAAGAAGGCAGACAAATGGGTCAGAACTAGGGTGAGCAGAAAAGCTCATACGGTGGGTGAGAAAGACAAGAAAAAGGAAACAGGTAAGTCTCAGGACAAGGGTGGGTATCAAAGATAAAAGTAAAGACGCCTCATCAGGTCCACAAACTCCTCTGGGGTGGGACTAAAACCTTTTCCTCCTCTGCACACAGTAAAAAGTCTTAGTTCTATGTGTGCAGAAATAATGGCGATGGGCCAGGCAATAAGTCCTGTCCTGGTAAAGGCCCTGAGCCTTCCACCACTACTACCTCCACCTCCACTCCTAGTGCCCCTAGTAGTAGCAGTAATAGTGGTGGGACTACTGGCAGTAGTCAGCCCAAAGGTCCAGTTGGGTTCACATTTGGGTCCATAGTAGAAACTGGAGTAGGCGAAGAAACACCCAAATCAGTGTCTGTCCCACATGGTGGCACTGGCCTTGCCACCCTAGCTGCTTGTCCCCATAATATGGAAAAATACAAGCAGCACATCCAGGTAAATGGTGTTGAGGCTGAGGCATACAGGGACACAGGTGCTAGTGTCACCATGGTTACTGAAAACTTGGTGTCATCTGCACAACTCCTACTTGGTCACCACTACCTAGTCACTGATGTCAACAACTCCAGTTAGTCCCTCCCCTTAGCTGTGGTACACTTTAGCTGGGGTGGAGCTACTGGCCCTAAACAGATGGTAGTCTCACATAACCTACCTGTTGAGTGTCTCTTAGGGAATGACCTGGAGACCTCAGAGTGGGCTGAGGTAGAGTTCCTTACCCATGCATCCATGATGGGCATCTCCAAACATTTGCTCCCTTTACTCTATAAGCAGACTAAAGAGCAAAGTAGGTAAGGAGCCTTGGAGCCTGAAACAATGGCCAAGGACACTCCTAAAAACATAGGCCAGCAGGATTTCAAATGATCCCCTGCTCACCCTCACACTAAGGATCTCATTTCTCTGAGGGAGGACACCCCCCCCGGGGTGGAACCTGTACCACAGAAGATAAAAGCTGTCCCAGCTGAGCTCCTAGGGGTAAAAATAACCCTCTGTGTGGAACTTAAGACAGAACAGCAAACCTACCCTGTCTTAAAAAACTTGGAGCAACCCTACTGCCCTGCCAGAGAAACTTTAGTGCAGCATCCTTCACCAACCCTAAAACCTTAGGGCAGCAAACCTGTCCTTATGTAGAGCCCTTCGGACAGCAATCCTGTCCTGATCTACCCCAAGTAGGACAGCAACCCTGTCCTCCTTTAGAGCCTTTGGGACAACCTTTTTAATCCTGCTCTGCCCTGCTCAGACAGCACCCCTGTGTAGTAATACAACCCTTAGGACAGCAACCCTGCCCTAACAAAGGACCCAGGGCCAGTCATCCTGTCCAACTCTAAAACTTTTAGTTTACCACACCTTAAAAATAGGGAATCACAGGGTGCACAGTTTAAATGTACTTCAGGTAGACGTATCCAAACAGGGTGGTTCACCTCCCCATAAGGAAGGAACAAAATAGTGGATTATAAAGGGAGTAACCACTCTACTGCAGAGCTACTCTCCACCTATCACTACTTAGCCAATAAAGTCTCAACTGGCCAAGGTTAGCCTTATTGTCCTTCGTTGGGGGGAGGGAGTTCTGTAGGAAAGTAGCCTCTTTCTAGCTAGGTTACAGCCACTTTTGGACTGTTTGTCAGTGTGTTTGACTGTGTTCACTGGGATCCTGCTAACCAGGACCCCAGTGATTATTCTCTCTCCTTTAAACATGGTTGCTGGAACCTTTTTCTTCCCACAATTGGCATACAGGTCCCCCCATGTAGGTCCCTAGTCTATGGTACCTAGGTACCGAAGGCATTGGGATTCCAGGAGATCTCTATGGGCTGCAGCAGTTAGTCTGCCATCCATAGGAAGCCCATGCAAAGGGTTCTGCAGGCCTGCCATTGCAGTCTGCATGAACTGGGTGCATTCACCCATTTTCACTACAGGTCACTGCACCAGGTCTCTAAAAGTCTCCCCTATGTAGGCGGCCTCAGCCCAGAGGGCAAGGTGTAGGTACCTGTGTGTGAGGGCACTCCTGCACTAGCAGAGGTGCCCCCACAAACTCCAGACCCATTTTGGTGGACTTTGTGAGTGCGGAGACGCCATTTTATGCACATACTGGACATAGGTCACTACCTATGTCCAGCTACATAATGGTAAATCCGAACCTAGGCATATTTGGTAATAAACATGCTGGAATCATACCCCAATACTTTTGCAAGTATTGGTTATATGACTCCATGCACTCTGTGGGCTCCTCAGAGGACACCCAGCATTGCTCCTACTGCTTTCTCAGGTTTTCCAGCCAGCCCAAGCTACTGCCACCTCACAGCCAGGTTTCTGCCCTCCGGTTGCCTGAGCAGCTCAAGCCCAGGAAGGCAGAACAAAGGATTTCCTTTGAGAGAGGGATGTTACACCCTCTCCCTTTGGAAATAGGTGTTACATGGCTTGGGAGGGGTAGCCTCCCCAAGCCACTGGTATACTTTGAAGGGCACATAAGGGTGCATAAACTAGTCTACACCGGCTCAGGGAACTCCAGTCCATGTTCTGGCGTGAAACTGGACAATGGAAAGGAAAGTGGCCACTCCCCTGTCCATCACCACCACAGGGGTGGTGCTCAGAGCTCCTCCATAGGGTCCCTGGGTTTTGCCATCTTGAATCCAAGGTTGGCAGGAATCTATGGGAGCATCTGAGTGGCCAGGTCAGGCAGGTGACATCAGAGCCCCCTTTTGATAGCTGGTCACCCAGCTAGGTGATCAATCCCCCTTTCAGAGCTATTTAGGGTCTCCCTTTTGGGTGGCTCCTCAGATTCGGCTTACACGATTCCAGGAGGATTCCTCTGCAACCTCCACTTCGACTTCTGACCAAAGAAACTGCACATCTGGACTCTCCAGGACCCGACAATCTGCAACAAAGATGAAGACTTTGCCTGCAGTATTGTTTCCACGGCTCCTTCCAGCTTCTGCAACATTTCCCCAGTCGTGCATCCTCTGAGGACATCCCATCTTCAGTCTGCACAGGAAAGAAGAAGAAATCTCCCTTGGAGTGATGGAGTCACTCCCCTACATTTGTAGGCACCAACAGCAAACGATGACCGGCTGCGTGGATCCCCGCTCCTGCTGAGCTTCATGGATCCTGCATCACAGGTGGTAGTCAGCAGTGGTCCTGTTGGTCCACTCTACCAGCTTTCTAACTTGGGTGGGGGTAAGCCCTTGCCTTCCCACGCAGGACAGTACCCCCATGCACCAAGTCTTTTACAGCTGCCAAGGCTTGTTGGCACTTCCTCCAAGGGGTCTACAGGCATTGTGTAGCTCCAGCCCCCAGCACTCCTACCTGCGACGTACAGCTTTCTGAGTGGCTGTCCTCTGGCGTGGGACTCCTTTTCATAGTGCTGCCTGGGCTCCATTTGCAACGACTGTGTCCCCGTCGGGTGAGACTCCTGTGAGTGCTGCCTGTGCTTCTGTGGGCTCTCTGCAATGCTGAGGGCCCCTTTGACTCCCCGTCCTGGGTTGAGTCCTCCTGGACTTTGTTGGTCCTCGGCAGCACCACTTTCCACCAACCGCAAGTTTTGTCTGTGCCAAGGCTTGTTGGTGGAATCCGAACAAGCAAACCCATCTGCAATCCTCCATCTGGAGTGGGACATCAGCTGCATCCTTCAGGATCTCAACTCCAACTCCAGGGCTGCAGTGCTGACTTTACTTTCTCACTGTCAGCCAACTCCTGCATCCTCAGCTTGGTGGATAGGTGCTCCCGCCCCACTTGACTCTGCTGTGTCTTATGGACTTGGTCCCCTCTTTCCAAAGGTCTTCCTTTCCAGAAAATCACAGTTGGTTTCTTGCAATTGTCTCTGGGTTTTGCAATTCTCTTCTTTTCTTCTTGGTGGGTGTTTTGGGGAACTTCTAGTGATTTACTCCTGCTTTCCTAGTCGCTGGGGGGTGTTGTGGTACTTACCTTTGTGCTTTCCTAGTACCCCAGCTCCCCTCTACACATTCCACTTACCTAGATGGGGGTCCAACTCTCGTATTCCATCTTTTAGTATATTGTTTGTGCTCCCCCTAGGCCCACTATTCTCTATTGTGTTTTACACTGCTTTCTTACTATTCTTATGTCTATTTCTGACTACTTGTGTATATATCTTGTGTATTACTTACCTCCTAAGGGAGTATTGGCTCTGCAGTATTTTTTGGTGCTGTGTTGCTGTGTTACCATAATACAGTACCTTTATTATTGTACAACTGAGTGTTTTCTTTCATGTGTGTAAGTGCTGTGTGACTACAGTGGTATTGCATAAGCTTTGCTTGTCCCCTAGATAAGCCTTGGCTGCTTATCCACAGCTACCCCTAGAGAGCCTGGCTTCTAGACACTGTCTACACTTCACTAAGAGGGGATACCTGGACCTGGTATAAGGTATAAGTACATTAGGTACCCATTACACACCAGGCCAGCTTTCTACAATTTCAGATCCAATTACATTGTACTAAGAGCTGTGAAGGGGTAAGCCCTGTGTCATGGCATCGTTCTTAGAGAGACATACATGAACACTTGTATTTCTCCTGCTGTACAGTCCCTGGCTGGCTGACACTCTCACAAAGTGGGGGAGAGTCCAGGCACTGACAACAAGAATGTTAAAGCTATATATTAAATATGCATGGTGACAGTTGCAAATGTTATTTTGAGGTACTAATTAGGGAGGGGTGCAGCCCCAACGCCCTAAGGCAGTGATTCCCAACCTGTGATCCAGGGACCCCTGGGCAACCACAAACCCTCCTCAGGGGGTCCGCAACTGCTTAGAAAATTAAATTATATTAACCAATTAGGTCCCCAGCTTTTAGTAATGATTCAGGGGGGGGTTCCCGGATTCCAATAATAATCCAGTGGGGGGTCCCAGTTCCAGTAATGGTAAAGTGGGGGTCCACAGAAGTCAAAAGGTTGGGAACCGCTGCCCTAAGGGAACCCCCTCCTATTTTAGATATTGTATTAGCGAAAGCATCACTCATCATAATGTTTTAGGACTATCAAGTTTTGTATATGCAGCACTTTGCAAAGTATTTTGGGGTATATTTATAATTATTTCATGCAACGCTGTGAAGGAAGGGAGCTTGCTGTGCTGCATTGCATGAAAGGGAGAGAGCAGATAGGCTCCAGATTAACACAGATATGGAGCATTTCTGCTCTCTCCTTGCCCTGGTGCACTCTGTGCTGCCTAGTGCCAACACAAGCACCCTTGCACTATTGTTCAAGGGCATCCGTGTTACAAGCAGGATTGTTTATGCAGGAAAGGACATCTTCCTGCACAAAAACAATCCAAAGAGGCATATTCATCTTTCCATGTGTGCTGCAAAATGCAAAGCCCAGGTTTACAAGTTTTTCTAAATCTAGGTTTGCATCAAAACACATAGGTGGATGCATGACAACGCCCATGCTCCATCCATGTAACGCCTATCCGATGCAAAGGAACGCAAGGAAATGTTATGCAGTGCCTTGCGTTACTTCATATTTATTTAACCACGCAAAGCCACACAAAGTGGCTTTCTGTGGCTTAGTAAATGTCAAAAATGGTTTTGCGCCTGGGCTGCGCTACAAAAGTGATGCAACCCCAATGCAAAATCACAGAAAATCTGGACCTTGATGTTTACTGGAGGGTAAGCACCCCTATGTTTTGTTTTTGGAGATTTTATTCTTTTTTTTAGCCGGATGGCCTGGAGTTTAGACTAAGGCAGTGATTCCCAACTTTTTGACTTCTGTGGTCCCCAACGTTATCAATACTGGAACCCAGGGACCCCCACTGAATCATAATTCAAATCAGGGGACCCCTCGCTGAGTCATTACTGAAAGCTGGGGACCTAACCTGTTAATGTTATTTAATTTTCTAACCAGTAGTGGACCCCCTGAGGAGGTTTCGCGGACCCCCAGTGGTCCACGGACCACAGGTTGGGAACCACTGTATGCAGGGGAGGCTCTACATGGGGATCAAGGGATAGTAGTGTAAGGAAAAACCAGCATTAGGGGTGGATGAGCCCTGAGTGTAGAGTCAGCCTTTTCCTTGATGTTTGTCCAGATTTGTGTTCATGCTGCAGTGCTTCACCATTTGTGGTCTAATCTGCTGTTGGCCAGTGATGCTCTTTTCTCAGTTATTAGAATGGATTTTTCACATTCTCGCTGCTTCTCTGCTAGAGACATTCAAGGGCAGAGAACCTCCGACTGTGGGGCTGGCCCTCCTGGGTGGGCTGAGCTGATCTTACAGGGGGAGTCAGGCACTGGCCAAGAGGAGCATCATGCTGAAACACACAAAGGGGGGCACTGAGCCACTCTGCAATGGGCCAACAGTACCTTCCTTTGTCAGTGATGTCCTGGATGGGAGTTGGTGTCAAAAGATGATTGCGGAAGAAGGGTCCAAATAACCCTCAAAGTCACTCACCTCCCTTCCGATGAAGGACCACACTGCAGATATTGTTACAGCTTAGGGAGACCAGGCCACCCCTAGCATCATGTACTTGATTGCTTTGTTAAAGTGGATAGCTAAACTTAACTGCAACGTTTGATTTGTTAAATATGTTTAGGCCTACCGATTTTATAGTATAAATGTGAAAAATATGTGTGTTATTCTGGGTGGCTCAATATAAAAAAAATACTTACACGTGGAGGGGCACTGTATTTAAAAGTTTGAAGACCACTGTCTTAGGGGCTGGCGGATAGCCTTGAGTTCGCGCCAAATGTAGGTGTTTGTCTGTATGTGCCTGTTGGTGGCTGGGGTGGCGACTCCAGAAGCCCTAGGCCAAGGAGCTAGCATATTCTTTTTTTTTCTCTATGTGCGTGTTCATTTGTGTGTGTGTGATGAATGTGTGCGTGTCTGTGTGTATGATGAATGTGTATTTTCTGCAATATTTAAAAGTCATTGGCTGGGGTAATTGTTGTCTTAGACCTTTGTATTTGAGTCATTTTAAATTGCTATTTTAATGGCTTTATTTTGGCAGCGTCCAATTTAGGGGGCTGTTAAAATTATTACCCTCATTGAGTTTTTCTTTATTCTCACTGCTGCTTTATTGGTGGTGTATGGGCCACTTCAGATGAGCATATGGACATTTGGGTATATATTTGAGCCGTCCTTTCCCTGTAATGATGAATGTGGTGGTGGTGGTCGTGGGGAGGAGGGGGTGACTCCAGGTCAAGCAACCATCTTTTTTTATTCGTCCTCCATGGATCCTCATTACTTGATATGTGCTTGTCCACCATTTTGTGAATTCAGTGTGTTTCTTTGTTGTTCACAGGGTCTATGGCGTATCCTTTACTAAACATGACCTTGACCACCATTTTGTGAAACCAGTTTGTGTCTCATAGGCATCCACGTTGTCTCTGTTCTTCTTGACCGGTTCTTTTCCAAGTCATGTGCTCGTTCAGCATTCTGTGAAACCTGTGTGTGCGTGTGCGTGTGCGCGTGTGTGGGTGTGTGTGAGTGTGTGTTTGTGTGTGTGTGCATACCTGTGTTTGATAGTTGAGTATTAACTATTTCCCACCACTTTTTTAAAGCCTTCTGCTGCAAGCGTTATATGTTATGATCCCAAGATCCCACTCATACAGATATATTTGCTAGTGTTTCCATTTATTTAATGAATCTAATTTTTGTCCATCCTCCCATAGGGTTGCCATGAGGTCTGGACCAATAACACATATTATTTTCAAATTTTTAGATTATTCTTTTCTCTCTTTCTGCCATGGTGTTTGGGCCCCACTATTTTAATTAATTTAATTAATTTTGCCAGCCTTCCCCTTCCTCCCATGAGGGACATTGCATGTAATTTTTAGAATTGTTTTCACCATTTTCTGCCAGAGAGATTGGGACCTCTGGGGCAAACTTGATTGTTTTCCTTCTTTTTTTATGGCCTCCAAGTGGATGAGACTAAGATGTAAATCAGCTGATACAAGACTACAGAGACCCCTCTGGTAAATGCTTCTGCTAACCAATGAAATTGAAAACAATGGGGTATATTTATAAGCCCCTAGCGCCACCTTGCGCCACATTAGAGTAATTTTTTTACGCTAATGTGGCCCAACGAGGCCAAAATCCTAGCGCCATATTTACAAAGTGGTGCAATGCATGCATTGTGCCACTTTGTAACACTTTGCGCTATATTATGCCTGCAACAGGCATAATGTATGCAGAGGGGCACTCTCCCTTTAGGGGGGCTGAAAAAATGGCGCAATTGCATCATTTTTTACAGCACTTTTAACACCTGCTCAGAGAAGGTGTTGAAAGGGGGGCTTCCATTATTTATAATGGGCCCCTATGTGCAGAGTACATCAATAGAGTCAATAAAAATGATGCTATTGCACCCTACCCTGCGCCATGGTGCGCCGTACCTTAGATACGGCGCACACTTGGTGGCGGTAGGGGGGCACCTACGGGGCGCAAGGAAAGTGGAATTGCACTAAGTGCAGTGCCACTTTACTAAAATATTCCCAAATGTCCCCAAGAAGCAGGTACCTTCCAAGAAAGTGGCCAGTGAGAAGAGGTTTGTTGACAGAGCACTGGAATCAAACCCTCTTCCTTTTTCACCAAGGTGCACTGTGTGGGGCACGTGCTGCACCCTCGTACGAGCAGGAAGATGTTGAGACCATGCCTAAATCAACAGCAATACCACCATCAAAGGAGTAGTCACTCCGTGGGGCAGTGACCACATTCATGGCTCAGTGCATCCAATTGAAGTGTTCTAGCAAATCAGCAATTCCTAGCAAACTCGAAAGCAATAAAGTCTGCTACACCTGTTCTTCCTGAGGTGGGAGCAAGGCAGGTATTTAGGCTATGCTACACATCAGTCACATCATCTTCACAATCTCAGACTTGTTCATCTCCCCAAGCCCCTTTAGATGAGGCTAACATGGAGTGTACCCCAAGATCTACCATGGAAGACAAGGCAAAAGAAAGGTTCCAGAAAACCTAGCCGGCAGTGAAGATGAAAGATTCATTATTCATGTTGAAAGTGTCACTGAGACAGAACAAATCACCTCTATTCAGTCTGCCTACTGACATCTTCTCCACGCCACAAAATTCAGCACTGACACCCGTCAACAGAGTCCCAGCCACCCATAAGCAAAGCCATTCCCACCTAGCCCCACCACAGGTTCTTCTGCCTTTGGCTCTACACGGAAGCTTTCCTCCTTGGATCAGGACTGCTTTACACTTAAGCTGAATGAGGAATACATGGCAGAGTGTTGTGTGAGACCTAGTGGGCATCTTGAACTAGTGGGGGCAATTGGCCCATATGAGCACCTCAACAAGAGTGGTGTCCCAGAGACAGAAGAACCAGAACTGATAGAAGGATGTGATGATTATGAAGATGTAATTGGCAGGACAAACAGCCCTGCTGCTCATAGTCTGCATTCAGCACCAGGAGCAGCCGCGGCCCATCCTTTAGGGTGGAGGGGCCACGCCCCCTCAACTTTTGCCCCTCATGAAGAGTGTCTGTCAGGCTGAGCAAAGGTCAGCCTGACAGACCCTTCCATGTTCAGCTCAGGCAGCCAGGAGCGAGACATGCACAATTTGCGCAGACTCCTGGCTGTCTGAGCTGAACTTTGCTGGGCTGAAGAGGTCACAGCTCCTGTGGGTGTGACCTCCTCGGCTCAGCAAAGGTGCCTCGAGGCCCTCCCCCTTGGTGACAAGGGGAAGCGTCACCCATTGACTCTGACCTGGGCGCTTCAGGTTTAAGCGTTGAAGCGTCCAGGGTGAGTTTCAATCAGTGACACCTTGTATAGAGTGGGGTGGGATCATCAGTCTTACTGACCCCATCCCACTCTGTGACGAAGTTAGGACTGCTGCCCTCCCTCAGTGGCTGAGCCAGTGAGGGAAGGCAGCAGTCCCAACCCTCCTGGGACCTCCGAGCTGAAGGGATGTGTGTGTGTGTATGTGTGTTTTTTAAATTAATGTTTGGTGCGTGCGTGTATGTTTGAATTTTGATGAGTATTGTGACTGGATATGCGTCCATGTGTGAATGAATGAGTGTGAGTGTGCTTCCCGCCCACCCAACCCCTCCCTCCTAAAATTACCGGCCGCCACTAACCAGGAGCAACCCCTTTTCGGCCTTCAGAAGTGGGGGATAGGACTGTGGTCATCCCCAAAGCGTACTGGCAGCCTACCTCCATGGAAGTCACTTGATCTGTCATTCTTAGCTTCGTCTCAAAAACAAAGCATTAACATGGCTATCTCCATCAACACCACCAGCACCCTCTACAGAGTGTGCGCTTCGCAGGTCCACACTGATTGCTGGTCCTGCTCTTTGTACCAATATGTGGGAGAGGTACTGCAGCTCATAGAAAGTCAGTACCGCTTTCTATTCACAAAAAGTAGTTTGTGGCGTCACATCTGCAGCACACATAGAAAGAGGGCAATGCCTCGAGCGATTGTTTTTGTGCAGGAAGATCTCCCGTCCTGCACAAAACAATTCGCTTTGTAATGCAGGCATCCTTACACCGTGGAGCAACAGTGCCTGCATTGCCGCTAGGCTGCCTGAAGTGCACCAGCGCTATGAGAAAGCAGAAGTGCGCTATATTTTTGTAGATTTGGCACATTTCTGTTCTCTCCCTTTCACACATCGCAGCATAGAAAGTTGGCCTGCTACAGTGCATCATGTGAAAGGTTTGCAAATCTGCCCCTAAATGTCCATGCTACCTAGTATAGCGCCACATTTACTGTGTCGCTTTGCAGTAAGCGAAAAAAAACTGCAAATAGCCTCATTTACTGAGATTGGGTTCCTGTTGGCGTCATCTTCTATGCACAAACACGCTTCCTTGCTCCAGGCACAGCCTTACACCATGGCACAGAGGCGATTATGCATCCTCTAGTTTACGATCTGTACTGAACGCTTACACTTTCTGTACAAATTCTTGTGCAGGGATTCCTCCCGCGAAAAAGTCAGGTGCATTGGAAGTGCCCTGTGCACTGCAGCACAAATGCAATGCTTCGTTTTATGGGGAAAACCAAAGCCCTCCCCTTATTCCACCACCAATTGTTTTTTTACATAAATTCGGCTTTGGCTGTCTCGGCAGGTTAGGCTTTGGTATGGGTGTCTGTGATGATCACCCCTCCCCTCCAGAAAAGTCCCCTTCACAGAAACAGGCTCAAAGGGCCAGATGTATGAAGCCAGTTTGCTTTTCTTAATGGTCCGAATCGTTATTTCGGACTATTAAAAAATGCAAAATGGGCTTTTCCTATGTACAAAGCCCTTTAAGGAATCGCAAATTGCGATTTCTACCCTGGGCAGTCATTTCGTGTCCCTTGGTGGACACCACTTGAAAAGGTTCAGCACCAATTGGAGTATCAGATTTTCTTCTCTGCATCTGCCATGCTAGCACACGATCACCTTTTTGAAAGACGATGTTCTTTGCATGTCGCCTTCTGTCAGCATACGCTTTCATCTTTTGCTTGTGAACCAAGTCCTTCTCACGACCATTCTTGTTTGTCTTCATCTGAATGGTCCATTGAGGTAACTTGGTCATCATTGCTCGCCCGAACATCAGTGTCGCAGGACTTTCACCTTAGTTAATTGAGGTGTTGAACAATGAGCTCTTAGAGTAGATTTTAACACAGTTTTCAAATTGAGCTTGTCAAGTGTAGTATACTGCACTGCTTTCTTAAACGTACTCGCAAATCACTCAACCAGTCCATTGGCCTGTGGCCACAAAGGTGTGCTCGTCTGATGCTTTATATTCAGATGCTCTAAGAAATCTTTGAACTCTTGACTTTTGAATGGCCATTGTCAGACTTCATTATGGCTGAACACCCCATGTCACAAAGATGTCATCTAGGCCAGTGGTTCCCAACCTTTTGATTCCTTTGGACCCCCACTTTAACAATAATGGAACCCAGGGACCCCCACTGAATCATCATGGGAATCCGGGGACCCCCGTCTGAGTCATTACTGGAAGCCGAGGACCTAATTTGTCAATATTTGTTAATATTTTTTAATTTTCTAGGCTCTCGCGGACTCCCTGAGAAGGCTTCGCGGACCCCCAGGTGTCCCCAGACCACAGGTTGGGAACCACTGATCTAGGCTCTTAATGACTCACTTGTGAGTGATAGATGAGACATCTTCAAATAATGGAAATCGTGACTATTCGTCCACAATAACCATCAGATGGTGTTCATTGTCGAGTGGACCAAGGAAGTCAACGGCTATTCTCTCCCAGGCATGCTTTGGGAGTTCAGACATGTCTCAAGTGTGCTGAGTACCTGGCTTAAAAGGCAATTGCATAGATGACAAGCCTTTGATTATTTTTCAACCCTCCATCAAGGTAAGGAAATCAGACTCAGTCTCAGAAAGCTCATTTCGCCGCAATGACTCCATGATGTCCTTCGTGGGCCACTTCAATTATTCTCTGGCGCAGACCATCTGGAATCAAGATTCTCGACCCTGTAGTTTTTGGGTACTACCACTATGGGAGAAACCCATGGTGTTGGACCAATAGAATGCTCAATGATATCATGCTTGAGTAACAATACAAGTTCCTTTTCAACAGCTTCTTGTAAATGAAAAGCAAGTTGTCGACGTCTTTGAGCAACAGGGCGGACATCCTCATTAATATGCAACTTAAGCTTTCCCAAACCATGAAACAATGAAGTTGACTTACTATTTTGTGATGAACATTTATTTTGTAATTCAGGGAAATCAGTTCCTTTTCAGTGGCTGTGCTGAAACAGATTAGAGAGGCACTTGACGCTGTTATTAAAGTACATGGATGGGTGCTTGCACCTTCGTTTTCTTGTGTTTCATTGTTACTACAAGTGAACCTTGACTTTTTAGGGGTGTTGATGCAGCCCATGTAAACACTTTGATGTTCGATGACGTAAGTCACAGTAATGGAAATATTTCATTGTATTTCTCCTCTGGCATATTGTTCATCGATGCACTACTATTGATAAGGAAAGGTATCGGACAACCATTTATTTTTAGCGTAATCCTCGGACAATGTTTGAATGACATCGACAGGGCACAACCACCTTCCTCACTTTCACTTGATATCAATGCGTAAGAACTGTTTGATGACAATTCAGGTGACGATCCACTTTGCTGAGTTTCGATTTGCCTTAACTGGTGTTGCTGCTTGGCCTTGTGAGTGTGCATTGAGTGTTGCTTCGAGAACGTTCTAGCAGCCATTTTGTCTTTGAGTCGTGATGCACTTGTTTTCTCCCTTTGCTTTGCAAACACTCACAAAATGGTTCTCCTTCCCACAGTCTTTGCATATTGGTCCTATGGCGGGATGTTTGCATTCGAAAATACACATCTAAAACATATCTTCTTTTTACGTGTGGACATCACTTTGTGTCTTTCAGTCTTTAGCTTACTCTTCACACTCATGACGATTCACTCTGGGTACCTCCGGTCTCTATGTTGGCAGCTTGTCTTTCAGCACGCTCCTCAGCTCTGGTAGCCATTAACACTTGCTCCAAACTAAGAGTTTCTCTCAGCATTCTTCGTCTGAATGAACCTGACAAGCATCCATCAATAACTCTCAGACGTATAGCTTCTTCATCATTAAATTCATTGAAGTTACAGTGTTTGATGAGTACATCAAGACTCTTCACAAATTCATCAATGGTTTCACCAGCTTTCTGGCATTCTTGACTGAAAATGTACTTTTCGTACTCAACATTTGGTGGAGGATTGAACTTTAGATTCAAAGTTTCTTTGTTCTGACAATATGTGACTTCGTCAGTTTGTAGCATTTTCTTTATGACTTCTTTTAGACCATCAAAGCAAGATATTTGAGATACTTAATAGTCTTCCTGCAAACAGTTTCTTCAATTGCATCAATGAAATCATTAAATGTCTCTATTTACCCAATCCATCAATATTTTGCTTTTTGGCGGTATCAAAAGGTGGTTTCAGGAAAGCAGCAGCATTGTAAACTTGTATGGCACTTACTGAGCTGGTTTCTTGCCACCATCTTTGAGACTTTGCGATGATCTGGACACTGGATCATTTTAATGACACCTGAAAAGTGGTGTCCATTAGAGAAACAGCTTTTCACTATTCTGAACACTTTGCTTGGCTCTCCCTGCTCAATAGCTTAGAGCTGTTTTCTGAGCCCCACTCGTCAACTGTGGTGGCGAGCTGCTTTGGGTATGAACGGTTCTGTACGCACAACTCTGGGCACTTCTCCTTCAGCTACTTCACCTAGTGCTGTGGTATGAAGACTCTCTTTAACGGTTTGGTAAGTCGATTGTGTTTTTCACTTCTGAACGTTAGTTTATACTTGCTAACACCTGGTTAATCTCCACCTTGCAGCGTTTGTATTTGCTGCATTAACTTGCAACTTGTGATTATCAATGGCTGCTCTCAGAAAATCAGGTTGTCTCTGCTTTTAGCATTAATACTCCGTGTAACATATAACTTTATCTTGCGTGGCAGTGCTGTACCTTTATGTATGGCATGACCAGCAGGTTCGCGGCCAACGATGTGTAGATTCTCTGCAATGCTTTTGTTGTCTTCAACTTCTTTACAGTGGCTGGAGTTGCACTTCGACTTCACATGCATTAGGCGTCAATAGCGTACTTTGAGGAAGACACACGTGGCATGCATAAGCAGTTTGCTTGAACCACGGCAAACGCTCTGGGACAGCATTGTTGATCTTCAGATTACTCATCCCCTATCTCATCACAAGTTGTAGCATCCTCCCCAGCCTGGATACCCTCAAATGACTATGCCACACACAGCACCGGATATTACACATCTTTATTCGTCTGCGTGTGACTGCGAACCCAACATTCTAAACCAGCATTCATTGCACTCTACTCTAACAATGACATCATAGCTCTACAGAGTCCATCAGGAGCCACAGGTGTTCCGTCCAGTCGTATGCTGCTGCTGCCAGGAAGGGGCAGAGCACAGAGCAGGGGGCGTGGGAGGAAGTTTAAAAAATAAATAGACTTACCGGCCCCTCCGCGATCTGCCGCTCCCACCAGCTGCCTCATCTCGTGTGCTTCCCTCCCCAACCAATCACAATGCTTCTCTCATGCTGTTACACAGCATGAAAGAAGAGCCGCAATTGGCCTGAGTGAGCAGAAATGCTGCTCAGGGAGGGAGTGGTCCACTGTGCTTGGTCTCCAAAATATAGATGGGTGGAGAATTTTGAAGTGCGCATGTCAGTTTGGCCAGCCTTGGACGGACGGCCAAACTGACATGCGCACTTAGAAGCGCACATACCACTTCTCCTCTACTTGACGTGGCTGGCCCCGCCCTTCCCTATGAAGGCAGAAAAATAAAGGGATAATAAAGTACTTTTATTATCCCTTTATTTTTCTGCTTTTCTGCAGTGGAGCGACGCTCCTCCGCCATAGCAGAGGGGCTTCCCCTGCTAACTTGCAAGACACTACAGTTTCCTGAAACAATAGTGCAGCTTCAGTGTGTTGTGAATAACGTCCTAATATTGGCCTCCTCAAAATTACTAATTTTAGCAAAATCAGAACTGTGAAAGGCTGAGTCATCTCTGCTTCAACTCCAGATACAGTAAATTATATGTAGATCTGTAAAGTCTGAGCACTCCGTCTTATAATCAACTTTTTCACTGAAAACCATATTGTAAGTGGTCCTCTTGTGCCCTCTGCAGGTCGAGTGGCAGTATAGCATGTAAGTTTGGTCGGTATCCAGCCAGGTGATAGTGATGCTGGACTCCTAGGATGACCCTTCCTGGTATGTGACAGCCACCCCTGGAGTTTGATGGTCATCCTTTCCATGGGATTGTCAACCCTTACATACAGTGGCCTTCCCTATAATTGACCATATATATGTTAGCCACATTTGACATTTGGTAAACATTCCTGTAATATGGTGGGTATTTCTTACATGTGGTACCCATCCCTGGCCTTTCCAGACATTTGATGTCCCTTGTTGAGATGTGGTGGCCCATCCCTGGCTATTTCTGGTATCTGATGGCCCCCATGGACTTGTAGAGCCATCCCTAGCAACTGGAAAGCCATACTATACGGGGAGTACACATAGCATATGGCAGTTTATGCCATTCTAAGAAGAGGAGACATGTACGGCTCAACCATGGCTTTTCTCAGAGAGAGTAGTTTGATAAGACTCCTTGGTAATATATGACAAGCTGATGACTCTGGCCAAACATTGTGTATTTGCTAAAAATGAAAAGCTTGTTTTCGTAAATGAAACAACAGTATTTCCAGACAACTAAAGCTGATGACTGAAATCAGTTGAGTTTCATTTGTTAAAAATTAAAAAATTGCATTTGAGGCAAAAAATATAGAATTTTTTCAGGGAATGGAAACCTTGTGTTTGGGAATAACAGGATTAGTTGGCACAAAGGACAAGCTGGTATTTATGGAACCATTTAGATATATTTTCAGAAAATGAATGACAAACTGGAAACAAAATTGCGCATTGCAAAGCTGGAGAAATAAAGCTACCATGGGATTCGTAATTTATGCTGATTTGGGGATTCATGGTGTTTTGGCATATGAGGATTTCCTTGGTGCTAGAGGACATATAGCTGATGCAGTGCTGGTATTTTGTGACTTGTAGTGAAGTATTTTACCATGATTATATTGGGGGGATGTCTGCTACATAAGCCTATGAGTGTCTCTGATGGGAGTGGTAGCAGTCTGAGCTGTCAGACTGCTTTGTAACATAAGGAGCCTGCAGACTGAATCAGTAAGTGCTACCTGACCTGAGATGTAGCTTTGATGTCTAAGGCCTGAGAATCTACCATCCATACAACTCTTCAGTTTCTCATCTGGTTCATTCTGAGTAACTTCTCAAAAATATTGTATGGCTGTAAACATCCGTGTAGGGCGGTAGAGAAAAAAAGTAGAGGGCTGAAGTGTGCGATAAACTGGCTGATACATTTAAAAAATGTATACGATCAGTGCTTAATTTGTGCTCGTTGTTTCCAATGTGGAGCTCCGGCACTTATTTTTGAGGGCCGGCACTTATTCTTCTGCCGCAAGCATTTACTGCGAGCTAAAGACACATATGGGAAAGACGGAGGAAGAGACAAACAAAAAAGCGTCACAATGGTAGACAGTAGAAAGCTGCAGGAGAGAGCTGAAGAGGCAGGGAGTGTCTGTAAATGGAGTGAAGAGGACCGAAATGGCTTCAGGATTACGCTGCCTCAGTAACCTGTGCTCACACATTCAATTGCAGAAGCCACGAGTTTCAGAGAAGAGGTTTGGGCACCAGCACTTTTTATTTACAAATTAAGCACTGTATAGGAGACTATATCAAAGTGCATGCCCAGATTATTTGAACTGACTGTAAACCTATACCAGTCTCTTGTGGGTGTTGTACTGCACACTACACAATTTGGTCCAAAATAAATCTAATCTATATGGAGGAGAAACAGGCCCTTCTAAATTGGGCAGCACTCAATGCTTGCAGTTGCGTGGTACAATTGGTACCGGTGGTAGCTGTGCTACTGTTTGCACCCAGTGGCTGTTCACGCCCAGTGCACTGGGTGCACAGGGATTATTACAGTGTGGGAATACATGTGAAGCAATACACGTGAAAACAGTGCATGTTTGTCTTGGTATTTCTAAAGTGCAAACCTAGGTAGTTAGCAATGAAGGACAACATGAGTTCTAAAATGATGGATTGAGTGTGTTGGTAAGGTGAGGGGCATTTTCTTTGCTTTAGTTATCACCAGCAGCAACCTTGAACATATGTCTGGAAATGGGGTACAATCAGTGCTTAATTTGGGCCGGAGTTTGCCAGTGCTCGAAGTTTGCGCCGCATTTGCGTGAAAAAAGTACCCATATGTGGCGCAAAAAAAGTATAAATATGGGCCTTAATTCTCAACACCAGCACGTGTGACAGCCGGCCACATGGTGGCACCGCTAGCCTAATTTTTAGATGAGCACAACAGAGTGTTTCGCTCACCTGTTCAATGCAATGTAAATTACAATTTAAAAATATCTTTTGCCCAGGCCTTAACTACAGCTTTAGGTGGCCTGGAATAGGTCCCACTCATAGGAGTGTGATGGTTACTAGTTGTGCTGGCACTGGCCCTGGCAACGCTGACGGGGCAAAGGGCAGTGCAAGCTGTAGCAGCTTTCTTAGATGGAACTTGGCACTTACCTTTTTTTTTTTTTGTTTACAAATTGTGGGTGCAATATTTGCATCCTTGCTGGTAGAGAGAATAACAGACTGGCACCGTTCATACAAGCCAGCTATTGAAGGCTTCTGGGTTCCACGTAGAGCAGTGCTTTGGCTGTTCTCTCCTGGAAATATTAGAAAAGTTCTAGGTCCTGGGAAACCTGCCGCCATTTTGCAGCCACCCATACTTAGTTGACTGATTGCCCAAGCATTGTGCAACCATAGGTTCCAGGTTCATGCACAGTGTGCGACCAGCATTTGTCCTTTGCTCGCCCTCCGCTGGGCCTTGTGTGTAGAGGACAACCCTTTGAATATGTTCATTTGCTCTTGCCAGACCTGCTCCCATTGACTCTTTCAAACAGCTTCACTGGGAGAATTTCTGGTGAGGTTGCAATACTCCAGATGTCACCTCCTCAATACACAAATTCACACAATATGTGAATCCTCTAGAGGGGACCTTTTCTACTGAACAGAGGCTCTAACCAAGAAAGCAACATGGCGACTGAGCACAAGGACTGGCGTACAAGTAGGTGTGACTTTCTCTTCTACTATTTCTAGCTTAGTCCTGAACTTCAAGAGTAAGCCAACAGTACTCCTGGACTTTCCCTGGAATTTCTGAGCACACACTGGAGCTAGAGACGTTTTAAGGTATGGACAAAGTGGGCTCTGGCCCAGGGCCCCAGTCTTTCAGGGGCCCCATGATACAGCCAGCTCTACAGGGAGTGCAGAATTATTAGGCAAGTTGTATTTTTGAGGATTAATTTTATTATTGAACAACAACCATGTTCTCAATGAACCCAAAAAACTCATTAATATCAAAGCTGAATATTTTTGGAAGTAGTTTTTAGTTTGTTTTTAGTTTTAGCTATGTTAGGGGGATATCTGTGTGTGCAGGTGACTATTACTGTGCATAATTATTAGGCAACTTAACAAAAAAAAATATATACCCATTTCAATTATTTATTATTACCAGTGAAACCAACATTCACAAATATACATTTCTGACATTCAAAAACAAAACAAAAACAAATCAGTGACCAATATATAGCCACCTTTCTTTGCAAGGACACTCAAAAGCCTGCCATCCATGGATTCTGTCAGTGTTTTGATCTGTTCACCATCAACATTGCGTGCAGCAGCAACCACAGCCTCCCAGGCACTGTTCAGAGAGGTGTACTGTTTTCCCTCCTTGTAAATCTCACATTTGATGATGGACCACAGGTTCTCAATGGGGTTCAGATCAGGTGAACAAGGAGGCCATGTCATTAGATTTCCTTCTTTTATACCCTTTCTTGCCAGCCACGCTGTGGAGTACTTGGACGCGTGTGATGGAGCATTGTCCTGCATGAAAATCATGTTTTTCTTGAAGGATGCAGACTTCTTCCTGTACCACTGCTTGAAGAAGGTGTCTTCCAGGAACTGGCAGTAGGACTGGGAGTTGAGCTTGACTCCATCCTCAACCCGAAAAGGCCCCACAAGCTCATCTTTGATGATACCAGCCCAAACCAGTACTCCACCTCCACCTTGCTGGCGTCTGAGTCTGACTGGAGCTCTCTGCCCTTCACCAATCCAGCCACGGGCCCATCCATCTGGCCCATCAAGACTCACTCTCATTTCATCAGTCCATAAAACCTTAGAAAAATCAGTCTTGAGATATTTCTTGGCCCAGTCTTGACGTTTCAGCTTGTGTGTCTTGTTCAGTGGTGGTCGTCTTTCAGCCTTTCTTACCTTGGCCATGTCTCTGAGTATTGCACACCTTGTGCTTTTGGGCACTCCAGTGATGTTGCAGCTCTGAAATATGGCCAAACTGGTGGCAAGTGGCATCGTGGCAGCTGCACGCTTGACTTTTCTCAGTTCATGGGCAGTTAGTTTGCGCCTTGGTTTTTCCACACGCTTCTTGCGACCCTGTTGACTATTTTGAATGAAACGCTTGATTGTTCGATGATCACGCTTCAGAAGCTTTGCAATTTTAAGAGTGCTGCATCCCTCTGCAAGATATCTCACTATTTTTGACTTTTCTGAGCCTGTCAAGTCCTTCTTTTGACCCATTTTGCCAAAGGAAAGGAAGTTGCCTAATAATTATGCACACCTGATATAGGGTGTTGATGTCATTAGACCACACCCCTTCTCATTACAGAGATGCACATCACCTAATATGCTTAATTGGTAGTAGGCTTTCGAGCCTATACAGCTTGGAGTAAGACAACATGCATAAAGAGGATGATGTGGTCAAAATACTCATTTGCCTAATAATTCTGCACTCCCTGTATTTTGGAGAAAGTCTTGCCCATTGACAGTGAATATTTTTTAAACAGATGTTCTAAATAGCATTTTCCTCTAACATATTTTTAATCTGGGTGTTGTGTGAGAGGCTATTACAGACATCATGTTGTGTTTATGTTTCATGCAATATCCATAAAAAAGTTTCTTTTAGATCAAAGCAGCCCTCATGTATGAGAAGTGGGAGGTGTCACAGAGTTTATTTGCAGTGATTGTTAGTGTGCTGCTGCTGTTACAATATTGAAAACACACTTCACTATCACTGAATATTAGATGTAAACACAGTTAGAGTTTGGTCCAGTGCTGTGCACTGTCAGTGACCCGCCCACAGAGGGCGTGAAAGAGCTGAAACTGGATCATAAATTCATAGCTATTCCAAAAGGGGCTCCCAACATACGTTTGGCCCAGGGCCCCCAGAATCCTTAAAATGTCCCTTCCTGGAGCAGACTTAAGCTGCGGGGCTGCTCGAAGAGAAGAACGTAGGACAGTCACACTTTTAAAAAATGGCTGCTGCTGTTCTCATGGCCGGAGCTGGTGAACAAACCGACTTGCCCATACCTTGCACCACAGTTGAAAGGTGCGTGCATGATGTCTGCCACTGGTGTTATACTGGATGGCTGCCCCTCCAGTACAAATTCATATTCAAGTTTCACGTACAGAAAATATTCCATTGACAATCAACTAAATGGCTATTTTCTGTACTTTGCCTCCCTCTAGTGGCTGATAAGGGATATTGCAATGGTTTCCTTTACTATGATAGCAACTTTATTCCAAAGAAAGGCTATCGAATGCATTTAAAATAAAATCTGACTTCCAATTTCCAATCACGCCCATATGAAAACGAAGCATGCTTTTTGTTGTACAGTGCATCCATTCAAACATCTGTAATGTATTTTGTTTCTTTTTTTTTTTTACATCAGGCGTTTAGCATAGAAACACAAGGGCTCATTACGAGTTTGGCGTGCTGATCAGCGGAAACATCCATATTTGGAGGTTTCTGCCAGTCCGTCCAGCGGAAACAGTGCAGCAGCATTCACCTCGGATCCACATGGAGCCGAGGCCAAAGCCGTCGCACAGAGGGTGCTTCCAGAGCAGAGCAGACACTGCGCATTCCGAGGGTGCTGGGCATGGGGGCCCGCTGCACTGTGTTTCTACCAGCATTTCCATGGAGGGGTCCGCGCCATCGAAAGGCTGGCGGAAGCTGGTCTGGTGATCGTGCAGCGGCACTAAACTCAGCGTCGTTGTGGCTGACTATGACTCTGACCACCGCCATGCTGCCCCGAACCCTGTTCCTGGCGGGTACGGTAGTTCCCTGGCAGTCCGACCTCCAGGTTCATAATGTGGTGGTCAGAGTGCGTCAGTCCCACTGCCACCGCAAGGCGGGCGGTCTCAAGACCGCACCCTCTGAATGTGTACTGTCTGCAGAGCAGACACTGCACATTCCGAGGGTGCTCGGCAGGGGGGCCCGCTACGCTGTGTTTCTGCCAGCATTTCCATGGAGGGGTCCGAGCCATGGAAAGGCTGGCGGAAGCTGGTCTGGTGATCAGCACAGCGGCACTAAACTCAGCGTCGTTGTGGCTGACTATGACTCTGACCACCGCCATGCTGCTGAGAACCCTGTTCCTGGCGGGTACGGTAGTTCCCTGGCAGTCCGACCGCCAGGGTCGTAATGTGGAGGTCAGAGTGCGGCAGTCCCACAGCCACCGCAAGGCTGGCGGTCTCAAGAACGCCAGCCTTCTAACTAATCCCACAGTTTTATAGCACTGTAAATAATAAACATTGTTCCAACCCTCAATATTTCCCTCAGTTGATAAATCATGCCTGGAGAAATGCTTAGCTAATCAAAACAATACCTGAACCTGTGGTCACCAGGTTACCCAAAAATGACTATTCCTGGGTGGAATTTCAATTATGCCTGAGTAATCTGGGTTATTTCAGTAATTCTACATTAATCTTTGATGCAGAATTACTGTGACTGCTTACTATTCGTGTTTTATTGCATTTAGGACCAGATGTACGACCTTTTGTAATGCAACTCGCAATTTGCAATTCATTTGGGAATCACAAATTGCGAGTCGCAAAACAAAATGAACAACAGTGTTAACTACACTGTTTGCGATTCCCAGAGGGGTTGCAAATGACCTACCTCATAATCTGTTACTACTTTTTCAATAAAGCATTTTTTTTAAAGTCAGCCCGTTTTTCTTATAGGAAAACGGGATGCATTTCAAACAAAAAAATGAAAAGTTTTCTATTAATTTTTTCAGAGTAGATAGTGGTCCATGGGACCAATACCTGCTCTGAAAAAAGTATTTTTGCTTCCATTAATAAAGGGACAGCGGTCCCTTGGGGAACTCTTCCCATTTGCGAATGGGTTAACACCAATTTAAAATTGGTGTTAATTGCCATTGTTTTACGACCACATTTGCAGTCACAAAGCAATCATATGTGCCACTGCGACTCACAATCAGGAAGGGACGCCCTCGAAACACCCCTCCCTATTTGCGAGTTGCAATGCCTATTTTGGGAGTCAGTATTTGCATGCCGGCTCGCAAATAGGGATGGTACTTTAGGAAAGGCCATTTTGTGATTGCAAAAGGCGAAAATCGCTTTTTGTGACCGCAAAATCGTGTCGTACATCAGGCGCTTAGTCCTATTTTTTAGTCCAAAATGCATTCTCATGCTCATTTTGAATGCAATGGGCTGTTTTGTACTAGGAAAACAGCGCTAAATGCCAGAAGTAAGTCGCGGGAAAATCCTACCTCAAGAGCACATTTAGTGAGTGTGAGGGGTTTCTTGTGCTCGCTGTTGGTATCCTGTTGCATTCAGCCATATTTTGTAGGGCAAAATGCACTCTCGCTCCCATTTTGAATATGAAAATAATTTTTTTGCTTAGAAATAGTGCTAAATGCTGAATTACTCTTCTTGGGTAATGATGCGTAATCTCGCAGAATTCTCAGGTAATTCCATGTGATGAACCTATACTGCATTATGTGAGTTACGTCCACCCCAACAAATGACCACACTGTGACCCTTAATCCACTAAACTCTGTTAAGGGAATTATAGCGTAGCTATTTTAGCCATCTGGGATGGTGTTATTGTGTCATGTAAATACTCTGATGATGAAGATAATAATGACGTGTGGGCAACAAAAATATAGCTCAGTGGATTAAAGTGCCTTCTACACAGGCCTGTCTCTCTGAGCTCAGTAGGAGCAGCTAGGACTGTATCATGTTGACATTTTCTGCACTGCACCTTTGCAGAAGGGGTTCTTTGCATTTCTTTTTCACATTTCCAGAGCATACATGAACTTGAAGAATCATAGAGGTAATGAATGTTTTGCTGACAGCAGAGCTTGGAAACACAAGGCAGCGATTGCATTTTTTGTGGTTCCGAGCTCTGGTCTCAGCAGCAAAACCTCCATTAATGCAAAGATTTTTCAAATTAATGAATGAACAGCTGGCAGGTATTCAGGGGCTTAGCGTTGGGAGGGTGTTTGGGGTGTTACAGTCCCATAATAAATTAATTTTCTGACAGATAGTTGGGTGCAGATGCTTTCAGTCAGGTATGGTGGGAGGTTTGTTGGGTTTTACCAGGAATGTTTACACAAATACAGACAAAAAAGCACATACACACTTTCCCTCTCTGTTTTGAAAGTCCTCTAAAATATTGGTTATTTTACAAACATTGGGGCATATTTACAAGCCCCTTGCGACTCCTTGAGCCGCACTAGCGTACTTTTGTTTAATGGTAATGTGGCATTAAGGAAGCCTTTTCCCTGCACGATGTTTACAAAGTGTGTTGCACTTTGTAACCCCTTGCGCCACATTATGACTGCGCCAGGCATAATGTATGCAAGGGGGCGTTCCCATGCAGGGAGGCCTGTAAAAATAGCACTGTGAAATTTACAAGCTTTCACTGCGCCATTTCTAATGTCATTTTTAACGCCTGCCTGAGGCAGGCGTTAAAGTCACGCTGCCATTGTTTTCAATTACTTGACTTTGCTGGATTAGCACCATAATTTTTGGCTCCAATCCTGCAAAGCGCCAAAATAGCTTCAAAACCTTTGAAGCTATTGTCCTAATGTGTGCCATGGTGCGCTTTATTGCAAACGTGGCGCACACGTGATGCCGTTAGGGGGTGCAGGGCGATGCAAGAAAGTGGCGCATCAAGACCGATGAGCTACTTTCTTGAAAATGTGACCCTTTGAGTCTTCTCTCACTAAGGCCTAATTTAGATATTTGCAGACGGGTTACTCCATCATAACAGTGACAGATATCCCATCTGCCGACATCTAAATCAGTCCCTTGGTCTCCTACCAATCCCCATTCCTCTCCCTTTCCACTGCCCCTTTTGCCCTCATGTGCACTCCCTTACGCACCCTGCTTGCTGTATAACGCACCTTAACATTATATGCCAGCGTGATTGTTGGAAAATCTGAAACTCAACCCCCCAATCTTCCTGACCAAACTAAATCCCTGTCGGTATTTTTCTGTGGAAAAAGTGGAACTCTATCCACTGTATGTTACTCAAAGCAAAGTACTCCACCTGAGAGATCGTAATCTTTGGTATCTGGAGACGTGAGGATTGATCTGCTCTGAGGAGTCTACATTGCTCCACTCAGGTGATGAAGCGGGTACTGTGTTTGATCTACTCCATTGTTGAAACCACTGGAGTAACGACTAACGCCTCCTCATTAGGGGGTTGATGGAAAGGATATCAGTCCACCATGCTACAAGCTGTCCGGTGTTTCTGGACTCTGAGAATACTGGGTCCAAAAGCACCAGACCTTGTTTCAGGAGGTGGATAACCTCACGGGTGATTAGTGCGCTTTACAAATACACGTTATATAACACACAAACGAAAAGCTGATCAAGGGACAGGGGCTGTAGGACAGTCAGGCCCTCACCCGATCCCTTGCAGTACTGGAGCACGAGGCGACAATGCTCCCCCAGCCAAGGAACAGCCTACCATAGCCACAAATTGCCCTATTCCCTGCCACCCTACACCTTTAGATGCACACCTGTCTCGCCATCTTAACAGGTAATGAGCGCAGGCAAAATAATCCCCAAAGTCAGAGAAAACAAACTGATTTTCACCTGGCATTCCATGTTTGCACAGTTGTTCCCCATTCAGAGGACCATGAATTCTGTTCAGTCCAATTTACTGTTTGAATGAATTGAAAATATTTATGATATAACAATGAAAGCCTAGAATACACTATTCAAGGATTCAGAGTATATGTGGCCTTCACTACAGAAACTAAAATAAAAGTTAATTACACCCAACATCATAGACATAAATGTACAGTTGAAATACCTTTCACGATTCGTTCGTTTTAAAATTGATTTGTTACCGTATGGGTGTCTTTCATGACAAAGGCAACAGATTTATACATGGGACCTCGAAAAAGCCAACTTCTCAGCAGTTTTAACTGTTTAACAGTATTAAGCAAGAACAATCTGGTTACAGAGCTTGTTCCACAATGTAATCAGCTTGGGATACATATAAAAAATATAAACAACAATCTCCCTACAAGATTTGCAAAGTCAGCATATATGTGATGCCCCACCCGATCACTGCTTGGGTCCAGCTCACTATGCAAAGTACCACATACACTCTGTCCAATCAGGAGCACCAGCGGACCCCCGTCCACACCACATGTTCAACCTTGGAATCAAGACTACCAGCAACAAGCTCACTGCTATCTTCAGCACATCCATCACCTCGGCCACCTTCCCAGAACAATGGAAACACACTGAAGTCAAACCCATCCTCAAGAAACAGTCCGCTGACTCCAATGAGCTCAAGAACTGCGGGCCCATCTCTCTGCTCCCTTTTCCCACCAAGGTCTTCGAAAAGGCCATCAACCACCAACTCACAGAATACCTGGAGAATAACGTCCTTTTGGGCCCATCCCAATTTGGAGTCAGCATGAACCACAACACTGAAACCACTCGGATTGCAGCCAACTATGACATCGACCCTCCTAGACCGGGAGAAATGGCCACCCTGAGCCTCCTCGACCTCTCAGCAGCCTTTGACACCGTCTCCCACCCAATCCTGATCAAGAGACTCCATCAAATTGAGATCCATAAGGACGCCGTCAAATGGATTACTTCCTTCCTCACCAGAAGAAGCCAGAGAGTCCGCCTTCCAACTTTCACCTCAGAATACAAGATTGTGTGAGGCGTCCCCCAAGAATCAACACCTATATGGCCCACATCGTCAGAACCTAGGGACTGAACATCATTTTTTTTGTTCTCCTATCACCATCCAGCTGCATACGCTAAGACCCAAGCATATCCTTCTAACGTATGTGGCATGTGCGACCAGCAAGTCCTCCTTTTGCTTCCGGCTCTTGAGAGCAGCAACGCCACCATTCTCATGGCCAAGAGAGCGAGGCATAATCATTGGACCATTACAATATGTTTTGCCAAATTTTGAAGGTCTCCCATCTCATCTCAGCTGGAGGGCACTTACGAACAACATCTAGTCTACTAACATGGCTGACAAAGCACAGCCATTCTGCAACTGTGCGAGGGCCAGGGGTAATCCATTTCTTACAGATTTCCTTCCTTGCGAATAGCACCAGGAAGAAGACTAATTACTTTTGTGTCTTGGTTAAGTAGTGGTGCAAGGCTGGATCAACCCCAAATAAAATCAAGCATCAGATTACCTTAATCTCACAACCCGTGATTTCATGAACGATCTTACTTACATCCCCCTAAAATAAGGTTGGTGCCGGGTATTCAACAAATATACTTATCATTCGCCTCATCCTCGTGCACTTCATGCATTCTGGTAGCTCTGACATAAACTTAGCCATCTTCATAGGGGATCAGTAGGCTCTAAGAAGGGTCAACAAATGGTTCTTTTTGAGTGCTGCAGGTTTTACAGTAGAGTCTAATAAATCTGAGGATTCTTGGCATAAATACTGTTTATCCAGCTCCAGAAATTCTTCTTCCCAATGTGCGTCGGGACTCTCATTTTCTCGTCAGCTGTGGTGATGATTGTCCAGTATCATCCTTAGTTCCTATTCTTGCAAGGAAGTCCTCATTGAACACACAACTCAGTTCTGATAGGTGCTGGGACTTCCACCAAGTCATGTTGTAGACATTTGAATTTTGCGACATCTCCCTTCACCAAGTCGGAAAACGCTGGCCATAAAACCATCTGATCCCTCTTCTTAAAGTCTCCCCAGGTGTAACAGTTCTCATTTCAGAGAGGCAGACTGAGTTTATCCTTAAGCCACTCCAAGGTCCCTAGAGAGTTCCATATTGGTGCTGGATATGCATAGTAGAGTATCACAAGAACTTTCCTGAAGTAGGCTCACACCCTTAATGCTGCCAACAGAACCTTCAACCTTGTACTCTTAAAGAATTTTGGGTACCCGAATTTAAACAAAAACCTTCTGGGTCCAATGTGCCTCAGCATAGCCCTATACAGTTAGCCCATACAAGAGTCATCAATCCCCCCAGCTAAGAACCAAAGGTTTTCAGTTTAAGCTTAACAGTAGGCTGGAAGTCTGGGAGAGCCAGTCCCCCCTGCTTCTCCCCCTCTGAAGTTTCTTCCAGGAGATCCTAGGTCCCTTGGAAGACAAAAAGCTACTGACTTGCCTTTGGAGATTTTGCAAATACTTTTTAAGGAAGGGTAGGAGAATTGTGTTAAAAAGAAAGATCAGCTTGGGGAGGACCACCATCTTAATGACATTCATTGTCCCATAAATACCTTGGGGTAACTTTTCCCAATTTCTGAGGTGAGCACCTCTCCCTCTACCAACCCTAGATAAATGTCAGCTCTTCCAAACTCTGTGTGATATTCCCCAGGCATCTAATTTGGTATTTAGCCTGAGGGATTGCCTTCTCGCTGTCCCATGACATGATCTCTGTCTTCCCCTTGTTAACTAAATATCCTGACATACTTCCTAACTCTTCAGCAAGCGCCTTTAACCTGGGGACACAAAGCGTAATAATAAATATTGGTAGACCTGGGCTTAGTAGACATCTGGTGAGTAAAGAGGTGGTCAGAGAGTAGGGGCATCATTTACTCATCAGCTTCTTTCTTGTACTCTAATTCAACCAGTCCACTCAATAACTCATGCTCCTGCAGTGTTCCCTGATCACTGGTGTTTTTACTAACCAATACTAATAAAAAATCTTCAAAAATGGACATTGAGAAGGGAGTTCTTGCAGGGCGAGGAAGCTATGGAGACATTGAGAAGACAAAACAAGAGAGTTCCTAGAGATCACCAGGCATTGCTAGCAACACAGTGGAATGGGATGCATATAAGGCCTATATCAGGGGCTGTATTCTTGAAATATCACATACGCAGAATAGTAAGGCCCCAAAAGTGCAGAAAGATCTGGAGGAAAAGGTTGGTTAGAAAGAAATATAACTGCTGGTAGAGGCAAGGCAGAATACCAACCCTAATTCTCCCTTCAGGATGCCTTGAGGCTCGGGTTTGGAGCAGTTACAGGGAGAACTCAAGGTAATTATGGGGAAAAAGTTGCAAGTCAAATGGAAGGTCAGCAAGCTCCAACATTCTGAATATGGGGAGACCGTGGACATTATTGGCCTGGAAAGTGAGATCCAAACTGAGCAGGAATAATATAGCGCCGCTCGTAGAGCTAGGAACAGGGAGGGTACTGATCTCATTGGAGGAAATAAAAGAAGAGATGTTGCGTAATCTTATGGGGATTTACAGGGAAGGGTTGGTCACAGATCCCCTATTGGTAGAACAGTGGTTGCGGGGCAGGAATCTTTGCCACCTCTCGGAAGAGCAGCGGGAAGTTCTGCAGGATGAGATCACGGATGCAACTATTTAGGAGCAGGTTAGGAGTCTTGACAACAGAAAAGCAGCAGGTTCTGACAGGATCCCAGCAGAAATGTATAAACACATGGTAAACACACTGGTGCCCTTTTGGGGCGTACTATTTAAAGAGATCTATCAGGAGGGCGCCGGAAATCCCGGCATCATGGTATGAGGCAACGGTAATTATGATCTCAAACCAGGCAAGCAGAGTCTTATGGGCCTCCATCCCTGCTGAACTGCAATTATAAAGTCTTTGCAGGCATCCTGGCTTAGAGGTTAATGAGTGTTCTCCAAACTCTCATACATCCTGATCAGAAGGGGTTTCTGCCTAGCAGACAACTGCACGAACTAACGCACTGGGTTACTGGCGCGATTGACATGTCTGAAGCTTTTGGCCTCCCTTAGATAATTGTGACAATCGTTGCGGCAAAAGCATTCATGAAGGTCAAATGGGTTTACCTTTGGGAAGTGTTAAAACACGATGTGGCATATTTAACAAAAGTGGCGCTGCACACTTTTCTTGCACCCCTTAGCGCTGCCCCTAATGCCACCATGTATGCGCTGTATTTAAAATACAGCGCACCATGGCAGTAGTTGGGGGACTAGCGTCAAAAATGTTTAAGCTAGTCCAGCAAAGCACCCTGAGGCCCTTTGTAACCACTGAAAGCCAAAAATATGGTGCAAGGAAATCTCTTAGACCCCCTGGACTTCACCTGCAGCATTTTTGTGATCCCTGCGGTCCCCCTATAGGAAAGCATTGGGAGCCTGACGCTGTGTTTGCACCCTGCACCTGTGCCGCTGAACTGCCCCTGTACCGCTGAGGGTGTGTGTTTGGTGTTGTGGTCCCCCCTGTGCTCCTCTAAACCCCCCAGGTCTACCATCCAAAGACGCAAGTATGTACCTGCAAGCAGGTCTGATTCCAAGTGCCTCTGTCTCCATAGGAGCCCATGTTAAATCGACCTCAACTTTGACCTCTGCACCTGGCCGGCCTCGTGTTGCTGGTGGTTGGTGTTTGGGGTTAATTTGAACCCCCACCTGTGGACATCCTAACCCCCGGAGACTGGAACTGTATGTCTTGTACTTACCTTGAAACTGTGCTAACTTTCCTTCCCCCCCAGAACTGTTACTGAAAATTGCAGTCAGCTTTTAAAACAGATATTTGCTATTTATTCGAAAAACGTATAATGTGCCAAATTCATATGCAGCAATCACTTAGATATCCGTACGCCATTTTTTGGCCCCCTGATGGGGTAATGCCCCCTTTGTATACATTATGCTTGCATTGCACCACTTTGTAAATATGGTGCACCGTTTTTGGCCTTCTAACGCCACATTAGCATAAAAAATTACACTAATGTGGTGTTGGAATGGCGCTTAATTCTGCCCTTATGGTTTCAGTAGTAATGTGATCACAGTTGTACAAGGTCTCCATAAGCCCCAGTAACCAATATGGGGAACTTACAGCTCCTTTCCAGATAACCAGGGGCACAAGGCGATGGTGCCCATTGTCACTGGTTCTTTTTGACCTATACATAGAGCCCTTTGCCCAGTTGCTCTTTCAAAATGAGAGCATTGACCCGTTTGAAGCTTCAGGATTCTCAATCAAAATAGCACTGTGTGGGGATGACACAATCTTATACATGCTAATCCAACGCTTTCTGGCCCCAGGTTAGAGATGCTTTCTGAAGAATGGGGACTGAACATCATTTAATATGCAGAATACACCCAGCTTATCCTCTCTTTCACCCGCTCATCACCAGCGTTGCCTATTGGATGCAAAACAATTGCCTTGAATTGAACACACACAAAACAGAAGTACTGATCTTCGGGAACAACACCTCCTCGTGGAATGATTCCTCGTGGCCTGCTAAACTAGGGTCCTCACCCGCTCTGACAGACCACGCCCGGAACCTCAGCATCATGCTGAGCAGCAAACTCACCAGGAGAAACCAGATCAACTCCGTATCCTCCGCCTGCTTCCTAACTCTTCGCATGCTCCAAAAGATCTTTATGCGACTCCCAGTCAGCACCAGACACACCGTCACCCAAGTCCTCGTCGGCAGCCGCCTGGACTATGGCAACATATTTTACACAGGAATCACCACACACCTCCTGAGGAGACAATAGACCACACAGAAATCAGCTGAAGAATCATCCTCGACCTCCCCATGCAGACCTACATCCCTCTACACCTCAGGAAAGTCCATTTGCTCCCTGTCCACAAGAGATGACAAATCAAGATGCTGATTCATGCCTACAAAGCCCTGCACAGCCAAAGACCAACATGCATCACCCACTACCTGAGCTTCCACCAATTTTCCAGACATCTGATCTCTGCCTCCCTCTCCCTCCTTCAGACCCCCCACATCTGCTGAAACAAGAGTGGAGGATGCTCATTCTCCAATTCGCTGCGAAGGCCCGGAACAGCCTCCACCTCCGGACCGCACCATCCCTACAGGAATTCAGAAAGGAACTCAAGACCTGATTCTACCTAAGCAGCTGAACTTTCAGCACCTCAATACCCTCGCGGGTGATTAGGAGTGCTCTATAAATCCTGTATGATTGATTTGATTCGACGTGAGGTACTGGGTTAAATAAAGCCAACCCCCTGGAAATTGCAATAACTTCATATGTAGTAATCATAGAAATTGATAATTATAATTATAGTTGTTATTATTGTTAAATGGTGGTGTTACACCTGAACACAGATAGCTTTGTTGGCACTCAGTATTTGTACGCATCACATAAAATGAATATTTCAAGCTGGGCAATCTTTTGAAATCTGAATAGAACTCTTTATTAACGTGCAGGCCGCAGTGGAGGCCACATCCCTCCAACTTTCCAAAGTACCTAAGGAGCAAGTTTCCAGAAGTTCATGCAAGAGCTTTGAAAAGTAAGATACACAGGACCCAGATAGTTTGTATTGCAAGGTCATGTACATCAGTGCGTCTAAGGAGCTGCTGTCTGCAGGTAGTTCACATTGAGCTTGCTGTGAGTATTAGCCTTTCCCAATTTTAGGTGTAAGTCTGTTCATATCATCTAACTTTTTCTGGAGGTCAGCATTTTAGAGTGTCCCCACAATGGGGCTAGCGGACAGCCTTGTTCAGCCTTGTAGCCTCTTCGGGGGACAGAGGACCACGTGGCAACAACTACACCACTACCCCAGTCTCAGGGAGTAAGTCAGCGATAAGTGGAGTATGGTGGGATCAGCTGCCCAAGATTTCATTTTTCCCCCATAATCTATATCTGTCCTTTAGGTCGAAAGACAAAGTAAAATGTATTACCCATATGTACAAAGCATGATTGTGACTGGAAACGGCCCAATCTGGCCTTTTCCGATCGCAAAAATGCTTCTACATATGTTCAAAGCACAAATTTTGATTCCGTAACATGTTACCGAATTACAATTTATGTTTGTGATTTGGTATTTGGAAGGGGCATGCTTTGGGCGTCCCTTACAGATACTGAATCTGAATAAGATGTATTGATGTTTTGTGATCGAATTTCTGTCGGAAAACATTAATACTTTACTGACTCCTTGTAGTAAATGGTAACCTATTCGCAAACGGTAAGGAGGTCCCAATGCGACCCCGTTTTTCAATAGATGGCAGTAATCCTAAGCAGGCAGGGGTCCAATGCCTACTCTTAAAAAATGTAACTTCAAAGGTTAATTTTTTCTTCTTAAATACATCCTGTTTTTCCTCAGGGAAAATGGGCAGAAAACAGGTTGCCTTCAAGAAAAAAGGTTTGCTTTATTAAAAAGCAGTCACAGATATGGTGATCTGCTCTCCTCAACAGGCACTCATCCCTGTGATGGATGTGATTCCTATTGGGTCACAAATTGTGACCTACCTCATTAAGATTCATGAGGTACTTTGATTTGGGAACCGAATAGGAATAGCTATTTTATTTATAATTATTTTGTACAGTAAGAATTGCAATTTCCTTATTACGACTCCGGAAGAATCCGGAAGAATCACAAATACGAAAACACAATTCCTATTTTCTGTAGTTATGGCCCTAAGGTATACATACAATGTGGTGAAAGACGCCTTTTGGCATTCCTGGACAGAATCCTATACAAAATTAAATTATCAGCCGTGGAACACTCTTTATGAAATTGTGCTGGGAAAAAGTTTCTCATCGTTAAATGCAAGCATATAATCATTTTCTGGTCTATCTTTGGACGTTTTTGGCAAACTGGATGCAAGATTGTACTCCTCCAGGAGTTTGGACCTTCTTTGAAATGTTGTTAAATCCCCATATCATGGGTCTCTCCAACCATCTTAATTGATATGATTCAGGGTATTACTGCACAGTGTCCAATGTTCCAATTGTTTTGACTGCTTTGGAAAAGGCTGTCGCTGTTCAGCCACAGCATCGCGTACAGATTAAGAACATATAAGGCAATTAGGTGGTCACCTCAATATGGCATTGACACTGCCACATCAAATGTGCAAAATAACCTGTGTATCAGAAATATAGCCAAATAAGTAAGGACAGAATCGAGAAGTGAGTTAGAATCTAAATAAAGATTTATTACAAAAATTCAAAAGGTACAATACAGAATTTGTAAAGTGCAGATGCGTACAAGCATTGCCATGAAGGCTCCCAGTTGTCCTACGTAAGGGACATTTGTTAGCCCTGATGCTCATAAACTTGTCTTTGGTCCTTAACACCCTTGACCATCAAATCCTGCTACTGCAAATGGAAATGGTAATATCAGGAGAAACTAGCAGAGTTCTCATCTCTGCTGTGCAACAGGCAGACCAAGGGTTCGATGGAAGAATCTGAGGCACTGAAGATGGATATTATATGGAGTACGACAGTGCTTGTGTTTGTCGCCTACTGAACACCTCAAATCAATGGGGTGTCAATACACATGCTAGTGACACCTAGATCATCTATTGGCTAGTGAGGGGAAATGAAAAAGGAATGGACATCATAGAATGGACCCTGAGCAAGATTTAATTGTAGATTATTTAACCCGATTGAGGTTGTTATATTGGGATCCGCTCACTTTATAAAAAAGCTGAAAGTTGTTAGTCAGCCATCTTTCACTGTAGGATCATGGTAGGAATCCCAAGGAGAAACTTAAACTAACCTGTGAGTCATTTCTGATGAAAAAAAAAAACTAGCATATCATCCTCAAACTACCACCTAAAAATGTTGAAAAGAGCTGGTAAGCTACAGAAAGAACCTGTGAGAGCAACAATATCTAAGGCAATAATTAGAGCCAAACTTGATTATCGCAATTAGTTTCTCCTTGGGACCGCTGCTGGTGGCATCACCCATCGGGCGGTCCTAAGTAACGGAGATACAAGGATGGCTTAAAAGGACCTTGTCCTGATGCCACGACACCAATTCTTAGGGATTGCACCGGCTTCCAGTCAATGTAAAATCCAGAATAAATTTAGATCACTAAATTTAACACACAAACCAATACTTAGAAAAGCTCCAGGGCACATTAAAGACTGTTTTCAACTTTACAAACCATCCAGGGCTCAAGGATCAGGCACTCAAAACCTAATATAAATATCCATTACCCACCAATTTCGAAATGGAGTGAGGTTTGAAATAAATGAGAGTAGAGAGTCAGTTCCCAACTTTAGGAGAACTACAGAGACTTATCTAATTTAACTTCAACTTTAACTTCAAGTCACTTCTCTTAGCCCAGAGGGCAAGGTGCAGGTACCTGTGTGTGAGGGCACCCCTGCACTAGCAGAGGTGCCCCCACAAACTCCTGATCCATTTTTCCTGGACTTTGTGAGTGCAGGGACACCATTTTATGTGTGTACTGGACATAGGTCACTACCTATGATCAGACACTCAATGGTAACTCCAAACCTGGGCATGTTTGGTATCAAACATGTTGGAATCATACCCTAATACTCTTGCAAGTATTGGAAGTATGATTCCATGGACTCTGGGGTCTCCTTAGAGGACCCCCAGCATTGCTACCAAACGTCTTACAGGGCTTTACAGGCAGCCCAAGCTGCAGCCACCCCTCAGACAGGTTTCTGCCCTCCTACTGTTTGATCTGATCAAGCCCAGGAAGGCAGAACAAGGGATTTCCTTTGGGAGAGTGGTGTTACACCCCCTCCCTTTGGAAATAGGTGTGACTGGCTTGGGAGGGGTAGCCTCCCCAAGCCACTGGTATGCTTTGAAGGGCACATTTGGTGCCCTCCGTGCATAAACCAGTCCACAGCAGTTCAGGGACCTCCAGTCCCTGCTCTGGTGTGAAACTTGGCAATGGAAAGGGGAAAGGGACCACTCCCCTGTCCATCACCAGCCCAGGGGTGGTGCCCAGAGCTCCTCCAGAGGGTCCCTGGGTTCTGCCATCTTGTTTCCAAGGTTGGCAGGGAACTCTGGGAGCATCTGATTGGCCAGGCAACGGCAGGTGATGTCAGAGCCCCCTCCTGATAGGTGCTTACCTGGCTAGGTGACCAATCCCCCTTTCAGGGCTATTTAGGGTCTGTCTTGGGTGAGTCCTCAGATTCAGCTTCAAAGACTCCAGCAGGATTCCTCTACAACCTCAACTTCTCCTTCTCACTACTGGAACAGCGACTGGACCCTCCAGGAACCAACAACACTGCAATCAGAAGACTTTTCTGCAACATTGTTTCCATGACTCCTGCCAGCTTTGCAACATTTCTCCAGCCATGCACCCTCAGAAGACAGCAACTCTTCAGCCTGCACAAGAAGAAGAAGGAATCTCCCTTGGAGTGCAGGAGTCACTCCCCTGCAACCGCAGAAACCTACAGCAAACGATGACCGGCTGCATGCATCTCTCCTCATCTTGAGCTGCGTGAATCCTGCATCACAGGTGAAAGTCCAGAGTAATCCTCCTGGTCCTCTCTGCCAGCTATCCAACTTTGGTGGACGTAAGCCTTTGCCTTCCCACGCAGGACAGTGCCCTGTGCACTGCGTCTTTTGCAGCTGCCAAGGTTTGTTGGCATCTCCTCCAAGGGATCTTCAGGCTATGTGCGGCTCCAGACCCCAGCACTCCTTCCTGCAAAGCACAGCCTTCTGTGTGGCTCTCTGGTTGCGTGGGATCCTCCTTTGTAGTGCTGCACGGGCCTCTTCTCCAACTCCTGTATCCACATCATGTGGGACTCCTGTGGATGATGCCTGTGATCCTGTGGACTCTCTGAGATGCTGAGGGTCACGTGTGACTCCCCCTCCTGGGTTGAGCCCTCCTGGGCCTTGCTGGTCCCTGGCAGCACCACCTTTCTACTAACCACAAGTTTGTCTTTGCCAAGGCTCGTTGGTGGCATTCCTGCACAGACACCCATCTGCAATCTTCACTGTAGCATGGGACATCTTCTGCATCCATCAGGAACTCTTCTATGGCTCCTGGGCTGCAGTGCTGACCTTTTCTTCCTCACCGTCGATCAACCCCTGCAAGCATAGCTGGGTGGGTAGTAGCTCCTACTCCTCTTGGACTCCACTGTGACTTTTGGACTTGGTCCCCTTTCTCCACAGGTCTTCTTCTTCAGGAATCCACTGCTGGTTTCTTGCAGGCTTGTCTTGGTGTCTTCTTTTTATTCTTTTCTTTCTTTTGGGTGGTTTGGGGAAAATCCTGTGATTTACTCCTGCTTTCCTGGTCTCTGGGGGGGTACTGTGTTACTTACCTCTGTGGTTTTCTAGTACTCCCAGCTCCACTCTACGCATTCCACTCACCTAGATAGAGGTCCTGTGTTCACATTCCATTTTTATGGGCAAGAGCAAAGCGCTCCGTCCCATTCTGTAATCACTCTTTGGGCTTCCAACCACGCCCATGTCACGTCAGTCACTTACATTGGTTCGTGGGCTTGCCTTTTAAAATCCACTTGCTTTCATTTGTGAAAGGCATGCATAGGTCATGCCTTTTCCGGTGTTTAGCCCACCTACACAGCACCGGTAAACTACTAAAACCATAAAAACATACGAGGCTCGATGTTTTCAGCATGGTGCCTGGACTACTTTCCCGTCCGCCAAGGTACCGCCGTGAAATGACCGCACCGCGGTCAAAAGACCGCGGCGGCCATTTAAACATTTCCGCTGGGCCGGCGGGCGCTCTCCGAAAGAGCGCCCGCCGGCCCAGCAGAAATGCCCCTGCAACGAGGACGCCGGCTCAGAATTGAGCCGGCGTAGTTGCAGGGGTGCGACGGGTGCAGTTGCACCCGTCGCGTATTTCAGTGTCTGCAAAGCAGACACTGAAATACTTTGTGGGGCCCTCTTACGGGGGCCCCTGCAGTGCCCATGCCATTGGCATGGGCACTGCAGGGGCCCCCAGGGGCCCCGTGGCACCCCCTACCGCCATCCTGTTCATGGCGGGTTTCCCGCCATGAACAGGATGGCGGTAGGGGGTGTCTGAATCCCCATGGCGGCGGAGCGCGCTCCGCCGCCATGGAGGATTCAATGGGGCAGCGGTAAACCGGCGGGAGACCGCCGGTTTACACTTTCTGACCGCGGCTGAACCGCCGCGGTCAGAATGCCCTCGGGAGCACCGCCAGCCTGTTGGCGGTGCTCCCGTGGTCGGTGACCCTGGCGGTCACCGGCCGCCAGGGTCAGAATGACCCCCTTTATCTGTTTATTTTCCACACAGCACAATCGCGCTGCATTTTACATAGTGCGATCGCGCTGTTTTTTTTCTCTTTACAACGCTAAAAGCTCTAACTCAAGCAAATGCGTGACCCGTTGCATTGAAAATGCTTGTTTTAGTATATGGTTTGGGCTCCCCCTAGGGTCACTATTGGTTATTGCTATTTGCACTTTTTTCTAACCGTTTCTATGCCTATTTCTGATTGCTAGTGTATATATTTAGTGTATTACTTACCTCCTATTGGAGGGTTGCCCTTCTAGGAGTTTGTGGTATTGTGTTCCTAAAAGAAAGTACCTTTATTTTTGTACAACCCAGCGTTTTCTTTCATGTGTGTAAGTGCTTTATGACTACAGTGGTATTGCATGAGCTTTGCTCTCCTAGATAAGCCTTGGCTGCTCATCCACAGCTACCTCTAGGGAGGCCGGCTTCTAGACACTGCCTACACTTCACTAAGAGGGGATACCTGGACCTGGTATGTGGTGTAAGTACCTTATGTACCCACCACACACCAGGCCAGCTTTCTACACCACACCTACAATTAATGATGTGGTGTTGCATGAAATCTTATAAATATATAGGCTCCTATAGTGAAGATGAATACTCCCCCTCTACCCTTAGAGTAACTGATTTTGCTTTGGTGGGAGGTCTGAAGAACTCCCTACCTTGGTGGACAGTACTTACTAGTGTATGCTTTCTCCTATATCGCTCCTAAAGTGCTGAACGACCTGCCACTACACATAAGAATCTCCTCCTCACTTCTTGAATACCACAAGAAACTGAAGACCTTGTTTTTCAAGTAGTCCCACTAGGCCTTAGGTTTGTCTGGGCTCACACCTGCTCAGCGCCAGGATATCCTTCCGGGTGATAGTGCGCTCTACAAATCTGCACAACATAACAGAGAGACACCAACTTTTTTCACTGAAGTGGAAGTTAAGTTTCCTCCTTCTTTTCTGGAAGACATAGGGGGTCATTCTGACCCTGGCGGCCGGTGACCGCCAGGGTCACCGACCACGGGAGCACCGCCAACAGGCTGGCGGTGCTCCCAAGGGCATTCTGACCGCGGCGGTTCAGCCGCGGCCAGAAAGGGTAAACCGGCGGTCTCCCGCCGGTTTACCACTGCCCTACAGAATCCTCCATGGCGGCGGAGCGCGCTCCGCCGCCATGGGGATTCTGACACCCCCTACCGCCATCCTGTTCCTGGCGGGTCTCCCGCCAGGAACAGGATGGCGGTAGTGGGTGCCGCGGGGCCCCTGGGGCCCCTGCAGTGCCCATGCCAATGGCCAATGGCATGGGCACTGCAGGGGCCCCCGTAAGAGGGCCCCACAAAGTATTTCAGTGTCTGCAAAGCAGACACTGAAATACGCGACGGGTGCAACTGCACCCGTCGCACCTTCCCACTACGCCGGCTCCATTAGCCGGCGTCCTCGTGGGAAGGTAGATTTGCCCTGGGCTGGCGGGCGGCCTTTTGGCGGCCGCCCGCCAGCCCAGGGCAAATCTCAAAATACCCTCAGCGGTCTTGTGACCGCGGAGCGGTATTTTGACGGGAGAACATTGGCGGGCGGCCTCCGCCGCCCGCCAATGTTAGAATCACCCCCATAGTATTTCAACACTGACAGGCAGGGCCAGCTTTAGGGCGGTGCGACCAGTGCAGCCAGCACTAGGCGCTGACCTAGAAGGTGGGCACTGACCTCAGGGTTAGCGCTGTGTTTAGCAATAACTTACGATTTAAAAGCACCTTCTCCAGAGTTCCTTGTGCCCCCAGCTTTCAGGCAGCAATAAAAATGTCAAAATAACTCTTGTTATAAATGCTCCTTCTAGAGAGACAAGAGCGTTTTCTAGAGCCACATTTGACTCAACATAAAATAGTGCAGAGGGTTAATATGTCTGCTGCAACGAATAGATCTGTATTTTATGTTAATATCTGAGTGGATTAATAAAGCCAGCCTTTAACAGCCCTTTAAAACCAATGAAATGTATGTGAGATAGGGGCTATGGAGAGCTGAGGGGCACTTTTGGTCGGTGGTAGTCATGAAATCCTCGAGGTGGGTGCAGTGCTTAATTTGCAAATAAAAACGTGCCGGTGCCTAAACCACGGGCTCAAAATAAGCACTGGGTGGGCGCCATAAAGACAGTCGCATTGGGCACCACCAGCATTAAGGCCGACCCTACTAATACATGTTGATCCTTTTTCAGCACCAGAAAAAGGCTGCTGTTTCAACATCACAATACAAAATGATCACCTTTCTTTGTAGTCAACTCAGCGAAGAACTTTCTGGTCACTTCTGTGCCTTGATCATTGCTGTGACTTGGCACCAAAGTGCTTTTTTCTTTAACCTGCTTCAATGCTGAATGCATTTGGTCTCTTTGCATACAGAAGCCTTAGATGGGGAAATAGCTTTCATATGTTTTGACCGGTAACAATCTGTTTGCAGCTCCCTTTGCACAGTGTGCACTTTCCTTTTCTTTTTTTCAAATGTGATTTTTTGTTTTACAAGTTACAAAGCATATCCACAAATCGTATATGTGAGAAATTGGGTCTCTAGTTGGCAGTCAGTTTGCACCCTGTCCAAGTAGGGACCCTCACTCTAGTCAGGATAAGGGAGATACCCAGCTCAGATAACCCCTGCTCACCCCCTTGGTAACTTGCCACGAGCAGTCAGGTTTATCTCAGAAGCAATTTGTAAAGCATTTGTACATAACACACAGTAACACAGTGAAAACACTACACAAGGACACCACACCAGTTTTAGAAAAATAGCCAATATTTATCTATATAAAACAAAACCAAATACAATAAAAATCCAACATACAGTAATAAAAACATGAATTCTGCAAAATGTAACTTAAAAATACAGTTCCTTTAAGTCAATAGCTCCACCTGGGGCTATCACGGCATCGTGATCAACAAAACCAACAGTTGAGGCCGGCTGCAGCATCGTGAGCCAGCTACGGTGTCGGGAAGACCCGCAAATGGTACCTTTGGAATTGCAGGGCATTGTGATCCTCTCGATGAGATCTGCAGAACGGCATCACTGGCGTTGCATGTCAGTTCTTGAGTCGGTGCGGGGATCATTTGGCCCTTGAAGTCTCATGCGTTGCAGATCGAACTCCAGGCTGATGAAGTCAGGAGCACTGGCGTTGATGGCGTCAGGGCTGCGGTGCGAAGAGGGACATTGCAACATGCGGTGCCCACAGGTCAGGTTGCAGGCAGCAGCTCGGTGACAGCATCCAGCGGCGTCGGTGAGACAGAGGCTGCGGTGTGAAGTGGGGCAGTGCAATATGTGGTGTCACCAGGTCACGGTGCAGGCAGCGGCCTCATCATTGCGGGACTGCTGACATTGGTAGGCCCAAGCCGGCGGGTGGGATAGTGCTTCGTGACCCTCACGAGTGGCTTCCACAGGCCACGGTGCAGACAGGGATGCCTAGTGATGACACTGGAGTCGATGGTGCTGGTGTAACGGGGCTGCGGTGTGAGACGAGATAGTGCTTCGTGCTCCTCACGAGTTGTGTCCACAGGCCACGGTGCAGGCAGTGGTGCTGGTGTCAGCAGGAGTGGCGTTGTTAGGGATGACCAGGCTGCAGTATGAGCAGGCAATGCTGGTGTGCGAGGCCCACAGGTCGCGGTGCAAGCAGCGGCTCGGTGAAGGCGTCCGATGATGGCATCGGTGAGACCCAGGGTCGCGATACGAAGCGGGGCAGTACGGCTCCGTGCAACGGCGGCAGATCACGGTGCAGGCCAGTGGCGGCGTTGCCGGCGTTGCAGTGGCTTCTCCTCTTGAACAGCACGTCAAAGGAACTGAAGTCTTTGGTGTCCCTGAGACTTCCAACAGGAGGCAAGCTCTACTCCAAGCCCTTGGAGAACTTTCTCAAGCAGGATACACAGCAAAGTTCACCATTTGCACTGTTTTCAGGCAGAAGCAGCAACTGCAGGCAAGTCCACCAAAGCAACACAGCAAAAGGACAGTACTCCTCCTTCAGCTCTTCAACTCTTCCCCTGGGCAGAGGTTCCTCTTGATTCCAGCAAGATTCTAAATGTATGGGGTTTTGGATCCACTACTTATACCCCTTTCTGCCTTTGAAGTAGGCTTCAGGATTACGCTGCCTCAGTATTCTGTGCATTTAATTTTTGTAGCTACTAGCCACATGTTTCAGAGGAGAGCTTCGGTCACTGGTGCGATTTTATTTACAATTAGCCACTGTTCTGCACCCGTCATTCCAGATGACCCATGTCCTCTCTACCCTCTGCCATCCCAAGTGTACCTCTTCGCTTGTCTGCGCGCAGTAAGCGTTTTGGCATGGAAAGTGGTGCCTTAATGGTGTCCAGCAATCTGCGCTAGGACCCAGATGCTGTGCACACTCCTGCCATCTACTGGCGGGTTAAAATTTTGCAAGACACATGATACCACCCCTGAAACCCACAATGCACCAGAACTACACCTCAGTTTGTGTTTTTCCCCCAGTGTGCAGTCTATATGTGTAGATGTGAAGCTTTAGAAAGTCTGTCTATTGAGAAATGAACATGCAGTTCTACAATAAGTAAAACTATGAAACCAAACGTGTAGCTCACATTCAGGGAGGTTGGTAGGGTGAATAGGAATCTGCAGAATAACAAACTGCAAATAGATTGTTACAGGTAAATAACTGCAGTAGATGGCATCATGTGCATGGACTAAAAAGCAATACCCAATCCCTAATGTGGTGGGCTTGCAAATAGAGGAGGCAGGAGACATGTGGAACACTGTTTATAGAACTGTTTGCCCAAATTGTGCCTCTTGTTATGCTTGGCTAGCCAACCAGTTATACTTAGGTTAACATGTAACTAGAGGACCACGTTGCAGCTTTACATATATCTTTAAGAGGAATATTACCCAAGAAGACCATTGTAGCACCCTTTTTACTTGAAGAATGTGCCCTAGGAACACTACATTGCATGCATTTGGGTTTGGCCTGGCGATTCAAATGCATTTAACATTCCACCTGGATAGACCAGCTTTAGAAATGTGATTGCAAAGGGGAGGCTTGGCAAATGCAACAAAGAGTTCCTCAGTTGTCCTAATGGGCCAAGTTTTGTCCTTCTAACATCAAAAGAGTGCAGCTTTCTCTTGTATCTCTCTTTCTCTTGCTACCTTATACTCTCTATTTCTCTCTATCTTTGTCACTGGCTGAGGAAAGAAGATAGGCTACTGTCCACAAAATGAACTGGAGAGAACAAGAGTGTAGAAGTTTAAAAGGAGGCCCCATTACCCTACTGAGAACAGTTAGGCTCCACACAGGAGCGGGGTCTACCTGTGGTGCTTTGAGTCCTTGCAGTAAGGCATTCTTTACAGGTGCTCTGGAAAGAGACATGTGTTGCCTGTTATGTATGTAGGTTGCAACTGCACCTAACAGAAGTCAAACAAAAGTATATTCTAGGTGTGACTATTGCAAATGCAAGAGGTACCAGACAAAGGTGGTCATTCCAACCTCGGCGGTAAAAGGCGCTTACCGCCGTTCAGAAGACCGCCATAACACCGCCGCGGCCGCGGTAAACCGCCACGGTCAATCTGACCCACAACAGGCAAACCGACAAAATACAGACATCCACAAAAGTCTGCCACACCAAAGGCCAGCGAGAAACTGGCGATGACCAAACCTCCACCGTCACGCCAACAGAAATACGCCCACACTATCACGACACACGAATCCACGCGGCGGTCTTTCAACCGCAGTATTCCATTGGCAGTACACACCGCCGTGGTCAAAATACACACACACTTACAAAATACAACCACATTGGACAATTCAAAATGCACACACCTGAGACACATACACACACCACTCCCACACACCCAATTAAATATAAAACACACACCCACATCACCCACAAACCTCCACTCCTAGAGATTCGTGAACACGCACCGAGAAAAGACATCCGAGCACTCAGACGCCCAATTCACCGTCACCCAGCAATATTTGCACGCACTTCACACAACACAACAATACACATCACCACACTTAGCACCACACAATCCACCCCACACATCACCCACACCACCCCATGGCACTGCAAAGACACCCCAGGTTCTCTGATGATGAACTCAGGGTCATGGTGGGGGAAATTGTACGAGTAGAGCCTCAGCTGTTCGGGCACAGGTGCAGCACACCACCATTGCCAGGAAGATGGAGCTATGGAGCAGAATAGTGGACAGGGTCAACGCTGTGGGACAGCACCCAAGAAATCGGGACGACATCAGGAAGAGGTGGAACGACCTACGGGGGAAGGTGCGTTCCATGGTATCCAGGCACAACATTGCGATGCAGAAGACTGGCGGCAGACCCCCACCTCCTCCCCCAGAATTTACAACATGAGAGGAGCAAGTCTTGAACATCCTGCATCCTGAGGGCCTCGCAGGAGTAGGCGGAGGAATGGACTCTGGTAAGGCAAATCTTAACTACTTCTCCCCCCCACCCCACCTGCATGCCAACTCATACCCCCACCCTCACCCCCATCACATCCTACTCCTTGCAACTTTCTCACCATCACAACCCACCCATCCCAACACCTAGCTCTGCATGCGTCCACAAAGCCTGGACACCCATCACCTAAGCATGCCCACTGCACATACACATACAAACCCCCCCCCACCACCACCGTCACAACAGACCCCACAAAGGAATGCCAGCACTGGGGTACACGGGCACCCACCCATTGCACGCTATGACACACACAGAAGCAATAACCATGCTTTTATACCCCTGCAGGACCCGAACGCCACGTCACCGCGCAGGAGGGTCCACAAATGTCCCCTCCACTCCCAGAAGAGGCCCACAGTGAGGACAGCAGCTCTGTCTCCCTGGATCTAGATGACCAGCCCGGCCCATCGGGGACCTCGGGACAGTCGGTTCCCCTCACACAGCCACAGGCCACAGTAGACCTTCCCCCCTCTGGGAACACCAGCACAGCACCCACCCAGCGGGCCCATACCTCTGTCCCCAGGACACGTCAATCAGCGGTTTGTCCACCACTACAGGGAACCCAGGCTAACCCACCACCCCAACAACAACAGGGACCTGGGGGCAGTGGTAGTGGGCACACGGTCCAGGGGACAGAGGCCCAGGGAAACAGGGGAACTGGGAGGGCTGCTGTGCGACAGGGGGGGGACAGGCCCAGGGAACCCACTCTCCACGAGACCCTCTCCTCCATCATGGGAGCATACCACCGCTCCCAGGAGACGATGGTGACGGTCCTGGCTAGGTTTCAGGAGATCCAGCTTCTGCAGGAGGAACAGTATATGGGGTTCAGGGAGGAACTAAGAAACATCAGTTCCGCCATGGGTACCATCGTAGTGGCCCTGAATGAGGTAGTCACGACATTGCGGAACACTGTGGCACCTCAAAGGGCCCCTGACACTAGCATGCACCAAGAACTGCCTACTACCTCCGCCGGCGCTAGTGGACAGGAGGCCCCGACACAAGACCAACAGGCCACCAGAACCCCACCCCTGCAGAAGGAGAACCACCCCGCAAGTGGGCCCTGAGATCCAGGAAGAAGACAGAGTAAAATGTCAAGACCCCCGCCAGCAAAGGATAACGCCCTGATTGTCATCCCACTGTCCCACATTGTCACCCTGTCCAACCTTAAACTGCCCCTCTCCACTTCCCACAGGCATTTGGACAATGCACCTGTGAAACTGATAGTCTGGACTCTGCCATGGACAATCCTCCACCATCACCCCTCACCGATTTGCAACCACCCATCCAATGTAGAGCACTTGAATAAAAACACTTATTGCACAAAACAATCTGGAGTCTGTCTGTGATTTAGAACAAATGTATTCGACATGACCGTGCCAAAATGTTCATTCACGTTGTGATGGTAACAAACCGCTGTCACACAGCTGTAGTCCATGGGGAAACAAAGCAGATGTCACGCAGTGGGGCCCACAGCTCTGAAAACGGAAGGGAAAGTCACAACACAGTTACCATACACTGGGGGAAAAAGTCAGACAGTAGAGACGTAGTAGTCATTAAGTAAATGTAATATGCCGGTGTCTACTCTTACCTGTGTGTCACTGAAAATACTGCTGTATTACTGTGTTCCTGTTCTCTATGTCGTCCTCTTCGGCTTCCTCCTCTTCACTCTCCACAGGCTCCACAGCTGCTACAACACCACCATCTGGACCATCCTCCTGCAGAAAAGGCACCTGGCGGCGCAAACCCAGGTTGTGAAGCATACAGCAGGCCACGATGATCTGGCACACCTTCTTTGGTGAGTACATTAGGGATCCACCTGTCATATGGAGGCACCTGAACCTGGCCTTCAGGAGGCCAAAGGTTCGCTCGATCACCCTCCTAGTCCGCCCATGGGCCTCATTGTACCGTTCCTCTGCCCTTGTCCTGGAATTCCTCACTGGGGTCAGTAGCCAGGACAGGTTGGGGTAACCAGAGTCCCCTAATAGCCACACCCGGTGCCTCTGGAGTTGACCCATCAGATACGGGATGCTGCTATTCCGCAGGATGTAGGCGTCATGCACTGACCCAGGGAACTTGGCATTAACATGGGAGATGTACTGGTCAGCCAAACACACCATCTGTACATTCATCGAATGATAACTCTTCCGGTTCCTGTACACCTGTTCACTCCTGCTGGGGGGGACCAAAGCAACATGTGTCCCATCAATGGCACCTATGATGTTGGGGATATGTCCAAGGGCATAGAAGTCACCCTTCACTGTAGGCAAATCCCCCACCTCAGGGAAAACGATGTAGCTCTGCATGTGTTTCAGCAGGGCAGAAAACACTCTGGACAACACCTTGGAAAACATAGGCTGGGACATCCATGATGATATGGCTACTGTTGTTTGAAATGACCCACTTGCTAAGAAATGGAGTACTGACAGCACCTGCACTATTGGGGGGATCCCTGTGGGTTGGCGGATGGGTGACATCAGGTCTGGCTCCAGCTGGGCACACAGTTCCTGTATAGTGGCTCGGTCAAGCCTGTATGTCAGTATGACATGTCGTTCCTCCATTGTCGACAGGTCCACCAGCGGTCTGTACACGGGAAGATTCCTCCATCTCCTCGCATGTCCCAGCGGACGGTGCCTATGAAGGACAACAGCGAGCACAGAGTCAAGCAACCCACAGGTACGTAACCACAGCTTGCACATAGCACGATTACCAATGCATTGAATGGCTTGTATGAGTGTTGGTGCATGGCCTAGGTATGTGTGACGCAGTTGGTAAATAGGCCATGTGGGCCCTTGAAATGGCGGCTGCCTGACCTGTGAAGTGCGACAGTGGGATGTGAGGTCAATGCACTGGCGTGGCACACCGCGGCAGTAGGCGGTCGAAGACCGCAGCGCTAAGCCGCATTGGTTAACATAGAACCCTATGGGTTTCAGGAGCCAATGACGATGTAAGCCGGCGGTCGCGGTACGCACCGCCACGGTACGCACCGCCGCGGGCGTGACCGCCATTTTCTATCTGCTTAATCACTCGACACCTGATCTTCGATAGGAGAGGACCTACACTGCAAGTGCTGCTGTGACCTCGGTCTGGAAGAGACAATGGCTCATGCGACTGGGGAAAGGGCCCCTGCCTTCACTGCGGAAGAGTTGGAGAAACTTGTGGATTGGGTCCTCCCCCAGTATGTGCAACTCTACGGTCCTCCAGACCAACAGGTAAGTACACTGGGACCATGCTTAGTGGGCAATGCCTGAGTTGAGTCGGGTGAATGAAAGATGGTGGGGAGGGGAGCGATTGAGGCATGCATCAAACGACAGCTGAGAGCATGTGCCACATGGCAAGGGTGGGGATGGGGGGCCACTCACATCGAGCATGCAGAAGGTGATGACAATTTTTCTCTCCCTGTACATGTCACATAGGTCAGCGCCCACCAGAAATTCGCGATTTGGCGTGCCATCGCCAAGGACGTCCGGACCCTGGGGGTCCACAACAGACGGGGCACCCACTGCCGGAAGAGGTGGGAGGACATCCGACGCGGGAGCAGGAAGACGGCGGAGGCTCTGCTGGGGATGGCCTCCCAACGTAGGAGGGGTGCCAGTCATCAATTGACCCCCCTGATGTCCCGGATCCTGGCGGTGGCCTACCCCGATTTGGATGGGCGAGTGAGGACATCACAGCAGACACAAGGGGGTGAGTACAAATACATTCTGCCGACTTTGCGCGCAGTGGAGGTGTCTGGGTGGGGGAGGAGGGCTGTGGGTATCCCTAGGCCAGGGTGATTTCTGTAGGCTAGGCCCCTCCGTAAGGCATGGCCCTGGGCCCCCGCCCCCCACCTCTGTAGGGTACCAAGTACAGGTATCCATGGCCCTGTGTCATCTATGTGTGCAGTTGTCATCCATAGGCTTGTAGGCCATGTCCCACGGATTGCGTAGTGGACCCCAAGTGCGCGGCGTAGTGCAGGGGGCTTCTGTGTCTGTCTTGTCCGCCAACGGTAGCGGTAATCCATGCACTCAACATGTCTTTATTTCTCCTCCCCCCCTTTTTTGTGGTCTTCCTGTTCATGTGTGCATTAGCATCATCAGGCGGAGGAGAAGTGGCATCGGAGCACGAGGGAGCTGCATCTCACATGGCCATGGCGGGCCATGCAACTGACTCGGATTTCACCAGCGAGGGGAGCTCCACAGCGGGGACTCGTGCTGATGTCAGTGACAGCGACTCGTCCTCTGAAGGGAGCTCCCTTGTGGTGGCGGCAACATCCGTGCCCCCCGCAACAACAGGTACAGCCGCCACCCAGCGCACCAGCACCGCCCTCCCAGCAGCCCCTCAGCGTTTGCCCCCTGCCCGCTCACCCAGGAAGGTGGGCATCTCCTTCGCCCCAGGCACCACAGGCCCTGCCCCTGTCACCCCTGCTGCCCTCAGTGAGGAGGTCATTGACCTCCTAAGGACCATCATTGTTGGGCAGTCTACCCTTTTGAATGCCATCCAGGGGGTACAAAGAGAGGTGCACCAGAGTAATGCATACCTGGAGGGCATTCATTCGGGTCAGGCTGCCCATCAGTGATCGTTCAACGCTCTGGCCTCAGCACTGACGGCAGCAATTGTCCCTGTCTCTAGCCTCCCCCCTCCAACTTCCTCCACCCAGACCCAATCCCCTGTACCTCTGCCTATCCCAGACACACCATCAGACCAGCCTGCACACACCTCAACACCCAAGGGAAGCTCATCCAGTCATAAGCACCACACATCACACAAGCATTCACACAAGCAACATCCACATGCAGACATACCAACACCCACTGCCTCCACTGTGTCCCCCTCCTCCTCGTCTCCCTCCTCCCTCCCTGTGACGTCTCCACTCACACTTGCATGCACAACATCTTCAGCCACTACGTCCATCACCAGCACACCCACCAGAACACTCCGCACACGTGCAGTCACCACCCCCACTACCATTTACACGTCCCCTGTGTCCTCTCCAAGTGTGTCTGTCACCCCCTCCTCCAAAATACACAAACGCAGGCAGCCACCCACCCAACAGCCATCCACCTCACGACAGCCTCCAGCCCAAGCACCTGCACCCAAAGACACCAGACTTCACACTCCTATAACCACATCCTCTTCCTCCACTCCCATACCCACTACACCTACCCGTCCCTCTCTTTCCAAATTGATTTTCCTTTCCAAACTTGACCTCTTTCCTACAACTCCTCCACCCCGTCCGTCTCATAAGACTCCAATCAGCACCTCAGCCACCACAAAACCGGGACCAGTGAAGACTGTTGTCCATAGACTGTGGAGTCCCCCACCTTCAAGGGCATCCAGTTCAGCTAGGAGCCAAGGCACGGCCAGCCCACCACTGGAAAAGCATCCTAAGATTGCCAGTGCCCGGCGCGAGCGACCAAAGACCCCAGGGACCAAAATCCCTACATTAGCACCGTCAGGAAGTGAGGTGCCACCTGGCACACCGCCAAAGGTGGGAAAGCGCCACAAGCGTGGTGGGAAGGGCAGCACGCCCGACCAGTCCGGCAGCAGGCCAGCTGGCCAGGAGGGCCCCACCAGCCCCATCCCAGGTGTGCAGGAGGACACACACAGGCCCGGTACTGCAGCCCAGGTGGGCCCCGCCAGCCACAGCCCAGATGCCCAGGAGGGCCCCGCCAGCCACAGCCCAGCTGCCCAGGAGGGCCCCGCCAGCCACAGGCCAGCTGCCCAGGAGGGCCCCGCCAGCCACAGCCCAGCTGGGCAATGAAGGACCGCCAGCCACAGCCCAGCTGGGCATGAAGGACCGCCAGCCACAGCCCAGCTGGGCAATGAAGGACCGCCAAATCAAGCACCGCTGAACAGGGCAAGGACCGCCAAGGCAAGCACCGCTGCACAGGGCAAGGACCGCTGAACAGGGCAAGGACCGCCAAGGCAAGCACTGCTGAACAGGGCAAGGACCGCCAAGGCAAGCACCGCTGAACAGGGCAAGGACCGCTGAACAGGGCAAGGACCGCTGAACAGGGCAAGGACCGCCAAGGCAAGCACCGCTGAACAGGGCAAGGACCGCCAAGGCAAGCACCGATGAACAGGGCAAGCACCGCTGAACAGGGCAAGGACCGCTGAACTGGGCCCTTCATCTCAAGCACCGCTCCGCTGGGCCCTTCATCTCAAACACCGCTGAACTGGGCCCTTCATCTCAAGCACAGCTGAACTGGGCCCTTCATCTCAAGCACCGCTGAACTGGGCCCTTCATCTCAAGCACCTCTCCGCTGGGCACCGCCGTCTCAAGCACCGCTGAACTGGGCCCTTCATCTCAAGCACTGCTCCGCTGGGCACCGCCGTCTCAAAAACCGCTGCACTGGGCCCTTCATCTCAAGCACCGCTGAACTGGGCCCTTCATCTCAAGCACCGCTGAACTGGGCCCTTCATCTCAAGCACCGCTGAACAGGGCCCTGCCGTCTCAAGCACAGCTGAACTGGGCCCTTCATCTCAAGCACCGCTGAACTGGGCCCTTCATCTCAAGCACCGCTGAACTGGGCCCTTCATAAAAAGCACCGCTGAACAGGGCACCGCCATCTCAAGCACCGCTGAACTGGGCCCTTCATCTCAAGCACCGCTGAACTGGGCCCTTCATCTCAAGCACCGCTCCACTGGGCACCGCCGTCTCAAGAACCGCTGCACTGGGCCCTTCATCTCAAGCACCACTCCGCTGGGCCCTTCATCTCAAGCACCGCTCAGCTGGGCACCACCGTCTCAAGCACCGCTGAACTGGGACCTTCATCTCAAGCACCGCTGAACTGGGCCCTTCATCTCAAGCACCGCTGAACTGGGCACCGCCGTCTCAAGCACCGCTGAACTGGGCACCGCCGTCTCAAACACCGCTGAACTGGGCCCTTGATCTCAAGCACCGCTCCGCTGGGCACCGCCGTCTCAAGAACCGCTGCACTGGGCCCTTCATCTCAAGCACCGCTCCGCTGGGCACCGCTGTAGGAAAGTACCATCTTGCCTGGCATGTTACCCCCATTTTTCACTGTATATATGTTGTTTTAGTTATATGTGTCACTGGGACCCTGCCAGCCAGGGACCCAGTGCTCATAAGTGTGCCTGAATGTGTTACCTGTGTTATGACTAACTGTCTCACTGAGGTTCTGCTAATCAGAACCTCAGTGGTTATGCTCTCTCATTTCTTTCAAATTGTCACTAACAGGCTAGTGACCAATTTTACCAATTTACATTGGCTTACTGGAACACCCTTATAATTCCCTAGTATATGGTACTGAGGTACCCAGGGTATTGGGGTCCCAGGAGATCCCTATGGGCTGCAGCATTTCTTTTGCCACCCATAGGGAGCTCTGACAATTCTTACACAGGCCTGCCACTGCAGCCTGAGTGAAATAAAGTCCACGTTATTTCACAGCCATTTTACACTGCACTTAAGTAACTTATAAGTCACCTATATGTCTAACCTTTACCTGGTAAAGGTTGGGTGCTAAGTTACTTAGTGTGTGGGCACCCTGGCACTAGCCAAGGTGCCCCCACATTGTTCAGGGCCAATTCCCCGGACTTTGTGAGTGCGGGGACACCATTACACGCGTGCACTACATATAGGTCACTACCTATATGTAGCTTCACAATGGTAACTCCGAATATGGCCATGTAACATGTCTATGATCATGGAATTGCCCCCTCTATGTCATCCTGGCATAGTTGGCACAATCCCATGATCCCACAGGTCTGTAGCTCAGACCTGGGTACTGCCAAACTGCCTTTCCCGGGGTTTCACTGCACCTGCTGCTGCTGCCAACCCCTCAGACAGGTTTCTGCCCTCCTGGGGTCCAGCCAGGCTTGGCCCAGGATGGCAGAACAAAGGACTTCCTCTGAGAGAGGGTGTTACACCCTCTCCCTTTGGAAAATGGTGTGAAGGCAGGGGAGGAGTAGCCTCCCCCAGCCTCTGGAAATACTTTAATGGGCACACATGGTGCCCATTTCTGCATAAGCCAGTCTACACCGGTTCAGGGACCCCTCAGCCCTGCTCTGGCGCGAAACTGGACGAAGGAAAGGGGAGTGACCACTCCCCTGGCCTGCACCTCCCCTGGGAGGTGCCCAGAGCTCCTCCAGTGTGCTCCAGACCTCTGCCATCTTGGAAACAGAGGTGCTGCTGGCACACTGGACTGCTCAGAGACTCCTTCTGATAGGCTCCTTCAGGTGTTGCTAGCCTATCCTCTCTCCTAAGTAGCCAAACCATCTTTTATGGCTATTTAGGGTCTCTGTCTTTTGGGATTCCTTAGATAACGAATGCAAGAGCTCATCCGAGTTCCTCTGCATCTCTCTCTTCACCTTCTGCCAAGGAATCGACTGCTGACCGCGCTGGAAGCCTGCAAAACTGCAACAAAGTAGCAAAGACGACTACTGCAACTCTGTAACGCTGATCCTGCCGCCTTCTCGACTGCTTTCCTGGTGGTGCATGCTGTGGGGGTAGTCTGCCTCCTCTCTGCACTAGAAGCTCCGAAGAAATCTACCGTGGGTCGACGGAATCGTCCCCCTGCAACCGCAGACACCAAAGAACTGCATCACCGGTACTCTGGGTCTCCTCTCAGCACGACGAGCGAGGTCCCTTGAATCCAGCAACTCTGTCCAAGTGACTCCCACAGTCCAGTGACTCTTCAGTCCAAGTTTGGTGGAGGTAAGTCCTTGCCTCCCCATGCCAGACTGCATTGCTGGGAACCGCAACTTTTGCAGCTACTCCGGTCTCCGTGCACTTCCGGCGGAAATCCTTTGAGCACAGTCCAGCCTGGGTCCACGGCACTCTAACCTGCATTGCACGAGCTCCTAAGTTGTCCTCCAGCAACGTGTGACTCCTTTGTGCAACTTCGGGTGAGCACCGTTTCCCTCTACTTCATAGTGCCTGTTCCGGCACTTCTGCGGGTGCTGCCTGCTTCTGAGAGGGCTCCTTGTCTTGCTCGACGCCCCCTCTGTCCCCAGACGCAATTGGCGACATCCTGGTCCCTCCTGGGCCACAGCAGCATCCAAAAACCCTAACCACACGATTTGCAGCTAGCAAGGCTTGTTGGCGGTCTTTCTTCAGGAAAACACTTCTGCACGACTCTCCACAGCGTGCGGGATCCATCCTCCAAAGGGGAAGTCTCTAGCCCTTGTCGTTCCTGCAGAACCTTCAGCTTCTACTGTCCAGTAGCAGCTTCTTTGCACCCACAGCTGGCATTTCCTGGGCATCTGCCCATCTCCGACTTGCTTGTGACTTTTGGACTTGGTCCCCTTGTTCCACAGGTACCTTTGACTGGAAATCCATCGTTGTTGCATTGCTGGTTTGTGTCTTTCCTGCAGAATTCCCCTATCACGACTTCTATGTCCTTTGGGGAACTTTAGTGCACTTTGCACTCACTTTTCAGGGTCTTGGGGTGGGCTATTTTTCTAACCCTTACTATTTTCTAATAGTCCCAGCGACCCTCTACAAGGTCACATAGGTTTGGGGTCCATTCGTGGTTCACATTCCACTTTTGGAGTATATGGTTTGTGTTGCCCCTATCCCTATGTGTCCCCATTGCATCCTATTGTAACTATACATTGTTTGCACTGTTTTCTAATACTATTACTGCATATTTTGGTATTGTGTACATATATCTTGTGTATATTTGCTATCCTCATACTGAGGGTACTCACTGAGATACTTTTGGCATATTGTCATAAAAATAAAGTACCTTTATTTTTAGTATATCTGTGTATTGTGTTTTCTTATGATATTGTGCATATGACACTAGTGGTACTGTAGGAGCTTCACTCGTCTCCTAGTTCAGCCTAAGCTGCTCTGCTAAGCTACCATTATCTATCAGCCTAAGCTGCTAGACACCCTTTACACTAATAACGGATAACTGGGCCTGGTGCAAGGTGTAAGTACCCCTTGGTACTCACTACAGGCCAGTCCAGCCTCCTACATTGGTTGTGCAGTGGTGGGATAAGTGCTCTGTAACTACTTACCACTTTTGCCATTGTACTTTTCATAAGAGAAAAATATACAAAACAAGTTCAGTGTATGTACACCTAACCAAAAAGTTTTGCATTTCTTTTCTCACTTCTTTTCTAAAGTGCTGAAAAGTACCTCTAACTTTCTAAAACGTTCTTAAAAAGTTTTAAAAGTTTTTTCTCCTGTCTTTATAAAAGTTCTGACAATTATTTTTCCTTTTTCTGTCACTAAAACACTTTCTAAAATGTCTGGCACAGTCCAAACTGTTGATCTGTCCAAACTTGCTTATGATCACCTTAGCTGGAAAGGAGCAAGGAGTCTCTGCATAGAAAGAGGTTTAAGTGTAGGGAAGAATCCCCCCAGAGAACTATTGGTTAACATGCTTATAGAACAGGATAAGGCTAGAGGTGCCCCATCTGTTGAAAAAGTAGCTAATGGTTCACAATCTGATCCAGGGAGACCCCTAGAAAAAGAGTCAGGAAAGAAACTTCCTAGCCTTCCCATTACAAGACAGCCTAGCATAGTTGGGACTGATGTAGAGTCACACCATACTGATAGTGTTGTCTCACATCTTAGCAAGAGTATTCCTTCACATCATAGTAGAAGTGATGTTTCTGTTAACCAAGCTGTTAGGATGCCCTCTGTAAGGGATGGTTCTCCTTCTGTACATTCTCACCATACTTCTGTTTCAAGGAATGTCCCACCCACCCACCCTGATGACAGAGTGTTAGAAAGGGAGCTCAATAAATTGAGAGTGGAACAAACCAGACTGAAGCTCAAGAAGCAACAGCTGGATTTGGATAGACAGTCCTTTGAACTAGAAAAAGAAAGACAGAAATTGGGTTTAGAAACCCATGGTGGCAGCAGCAGTATTCCCCATAGTCATCCTGCAAAAGAGCATGATTCCAGGAATCTGCATAAGATAGTTCCCCCTTATAAGGAGGGGGATGACATTAACAAGTGGTTTGCTGCACTTGAGAGGGCCTGTGTTGTACAGGATGTCCCTCAAAGGCAGTGGGCTGCTATCCTATGGCTATCATTTAGTGGAAAGGGTAGGGATAGGCTCCTTACTGTAAAAGAAAGTGATGCCAATAATTTTGCAGTTCTTAAGAATGCACTCCTGGATACAGGATGAAGTTCAGAGAGACCAAAAAGGAGTCTTCACAAGACTGGGTTGATTTTGTTGACCATTCAGTGAAGGCCTTGGAGGGGTGGTTACATGGCAGTAAAGTTACTGATTATGAAAGCCTGTATAACTTGATCCTGAGAGAGCATATACTTAATAACTGTGTGTCTGATTTGTTGCACCAGTACCTGGTGGACTCTGATCTGACCTCTCCCCAAGAATTGGGAAAGAAGGCAGACAAATGGGTCAGAACAAGGGTGAACAGAAAGGTTCATACAGGGGGTGACAAAGATGGCAACAAGAAGAAGGATGGTAAGTCTTCTGACAAGGGTGGGGACAAATCTAAAAATGAGTCTTCATCAGGCCCACAAAAACACTCTGGTGGGGGTGGTGGGCCCAAATCCTCTTCTAATCAAAACAAAGAAAAGAAACCATGGTGCTATTTATGTAAAATAAAAGGCCATTGGACAACAGATCCCAGTTGTCCAAAGAAAAGCACCAAGCCTCCTACCACTACAACCCCTACTGCTACACCTAGTGTCCCTACTAATAGCAGTGGTGGTGGGAGCAAACCTACTAATAGCCAATCCAAGGGAGTAGCTGGGCTCACTTTTGGTAACTTAGTTGGGGTTGGTCTTGTTAGGGAGACCACAGAGGCTGTGTTAGTCTCTGAGGGGGCTATTGATTTAGCCACCTTAGTTCCTTGTCCCCTTAACATGGATAAGTACATGCAACTACCCCTAATAAATGGTGTTGAGGTTCAGGCCTACAGGGACACTGGTGCCAGTGTAACAATGGTAATAGAGAAACTGGTCCACCCTGAACAACACCTACTTGGTCACCAGTACCAAGTAACCGATGCTCACAACAACACACTTAGGCCCGTATTTATACTTTTTTAGCGCCGCATTTGCGCCGCTTTTTGACGCAAAAGCAACGCAAACTTACAAAATCCAATTGTATTTTGTTAGTTTGCGCCGCTTTTGCGTCAAAAAGCGGCGCAAATGCGGCGCTAAAAAAGTATAAATACGGGCCTTAGCCTCCCCATGGCTGTTGTAAATCTCAACTGGGGGGCGGGTTACTGGTCCAAAGAAAGTTGTGGTAGCCTCAGATTTACCTGTAGACTGTCTACTAGGAAATTATTTGGAGACATCAGCTTGGTCAGATGTGGAGTTGGAGGCCCATGCAGCAATGCTGGGCATCCCAGGGCATATTTTTGCTTTGACAAGGGCTCAGGCCAAAAAGCAAAAAGGACAGGGTGACTTGGATCCTGGAACAATGGACCAAGTGCTCCCTAAAGCTAGGGCTAGTAGAAGTAAAGCACTACCTACTATCCCTCCCTCTACAGTGGATTCTACTTCTGAGGAAGAAGAATTTCCACCCTGTGCAGAACCTACACCAGAGGAGCTGGAAGCAGACACTGCTGAGCTTTTGGGTGAAGGGGGGCCTGCCAGGGAGGAGCTGAGTGTGGCACAGCAAACCTGCCCACACTAGAGGGTCTAAGACAGCAAGCTGTCAAACAAGCTAATGGGGATGTCAGTGACTCTCACAGAGTTTACTGGGAGGACAATCTCTTGTACACTGAAGCAAGGGATCCTAAACCTGGAACTGCCAGGAGGTTAGTGATTCCTCAGGAGTACAGAAAGTTCCTCCTAACTCTAGCCCACGACATTCCCCTAGCTGGACATTTGGGACAAATGAAAACTTGGGACAGGCTTGTTCCCTTGTTTCATTGGCCTAGAATGTCAGAGGACACAAAAGAATTTTGCAAGTCCTGTGAAACCTGTCAAGCCAGTGGCAAGACAGGTGGCACTCCAAAGGCACCCCTTATTCCACTACCTGTGGTTGGGGTTCCCTTTGAAAGGGTAGGGGTTGACATAGTTGGCCCCCTTGACCCTCCTACTGCTTCAGGCAATAGGTTTATCTTGGTGGTAGTGGACCATGCCACAAGATATCCTGAAGCTATTCCTCTAAGGACCACTACAGCACCTGCAGTGGCAAAGGCCCTCCTGGGAATATTTTCCAGGGTGGGCTTCCCAAAAGAGGTGGTATCAGACAGGGGAAGCAACTTCATGTCTGCTTACTTAAAGGCCATGTGGAAGGAGTGTGGTGTGACATACAAGTTCACTACACCCTATCATCCACAAACAAATGGACTGGTGGAGGGATTTAATAAAACTCTCAAAGGCATGATTATGGGACTCCCTGAAAAACTCCGCAGGAGATGGGATATCCTTTTACCATGCCTCCTTTTTGCTTACAGGGAGGTACCCCAAAAAGGAGTGGGCTTCAGCCCCTTTGAACTCCTCTTTGGACACCCAGTAAGAGGTCCTCTAACACTTGTTAAGGAGGGTTGGGAACAACCTTTAAAAGCTCCAAAGCAAGACATAGAGGACTATGTACTTGGCCTCAGATCAAGGATGGCTGAGTACATGAAAAAGGCCAGTAAAAACCTTCAGGCCAGCCAAGAGCTCCAAAAGCAATGGCATGACCAGAAGGCTGTTTTGGTTCAGTACCAACCAGGGCAGAAAGTGTGGGTCTTGGAGCCTGTGGCCCCAAGAGCACTCCAAGATAAATGGAGTGGACCCCACACAATTGTTGAAAAAAAGGGTGAAGTCACCTACTTAGTTGACTTAGGCACTGTCAGGAGTCCCCTTAGGGTGCTCCATGTCAATCGCCTGAAACCCTACTATGACAGGGCTGATCTCACCCTGCTCATGGCAACTGATGAGGGACAGGAAGAAGAGAGTGACCCTCTCCCTGATCTCTTCTCTTCCACAGAACAAGATGCTCTAGTGGAAGGTGTAGTTTTGGCTGATTGTCTTACTGCTGAGCAGAAAGACCATTGCATAAATCTCCTGGGTCAGTTTTCTGAACTCTTCTCTACTGTGCCAGGTACCACTTCTTGGTGTGAGCACACTATAGATACTGGAGACAGCTTGCCTGTCAAAAGTAAAATCTATAGGCAGCCTGACCATGTCAGAGACTGCATAAAGCAAGAGGTGCAGAAAATGTTAGAACTGGGAGTGGGTGAGCACTCTGAAAGTCCATGGGCTTCTCCTGTGGTACTTGTACCAAAACCTCATTCCAAAGATGGAAACAAGGAAATGCGGTTTTGTGTTGACTACAGAGGTCTCAACCAGGTAACCAAAACTTATGCTCACCCTATACCCAGGGCAGATGAGCTCATAGATACACTGGCATCTGCCAAGTATCTAAGCACTTTTGACTTGACTGCAGGGTATTGGCAGATCAAATTATCAGAAGATGCTAAAGCAAAAACTGCATTTTCAACCATTGGAGGCCATTATCAATTCCCAGTAATGCCTTTTGGATTGAAAAATGCACCTGCCACTTTTCAGAGGTTGGTGAACACAGTCCAGCAAGGGCTGGAAGCTTTTAGTGCAGCATATCTGGACGATATAGCTGTCTTTAGCTCCAGCTGGGATGATCACCTGGTCCACCTATGGAAAGTTTTGGAGGCCCTGCAAAAGGCAGGCCTCACTATCAAGGCTTCAAAGTGCCAGATAGGGCAGGGGAAGGTGGTTTATCTGCGACACCTTGTTGGTGGGGAACAGATTGCACCACTTCAGGGGAAAATCCAAACTATTATAGATTGGGTTCCCCCTACTACTCAGACTCAGGTGAGAGCATTCCTAGGCCTCACTGGGTATTACAGGAGGTTCATTAAGAACTATGGCTTAATTGCAGCCCCTCTTAATGACCTCACATCCAAGAAAATGCCTAAAAAGGTATTATGGACAGCAAACTGTCAGAAAGCTTTTGAGGAGCTGAAGCAGGCCATGTGCTCTGCACCTGTCCTGAAAAGCCCTTGTTACTCTAAAATATTCTATGTCCAAACTGATGCATCTGAATTAGGAGTAGGGGCAGTCCTATCACAACTTAATTCTGAGGGCCAGGATCAACCTGTTGCTTTTATTAGTAGGAGGTTGACCCCTAGATAAAAGCGTTGGTCTGCCATAGAGAGGGAGTCCTTTGCTGTGGTCTGGGCACTGAAGAAGTTGAGGCCATACCTGTTTGGCACTCACTTCATTGTTCAGACAGACCACAAACCTCTACTTTGGCTAAAACAAATGAAAGGTGAAAATCCTAAATTGTTGAGGTGGTCCATATCCCTACAGGGAATGGACTATACAGTGGAACATAGACCTGGGAGTAGCCACTCCAATGCAGATGGACTCTCCAGATATTTCTACTTAGACAATGAAGACTCATCAGGTCATGGCTAGTCTTATTGTCCTTCGTTTGGGGGAGGGGGTTGTGTAGGAAAGTACCATCTTGCCTGGCATGTTACCCCCATTTTCACTGTATATATGTTGTTTTAGTTATATGTGTCACTGGGACCCTGCCAGCCAGGGCCCCAGTGCTCATAAGTGTGCCTGAATGTGTTACCTGTGTTATGACTAACTGTCTCACTGAGGTTCTGCTAATCAGATCCTCAGTGGTTATGCTCTCTCATTTCTTTCAAATTGTCACTAACAGGCTAGTGACCAATTTTACCAATTTACATTGGCTTACTGGAACACCCTTATAATTCCCTAGTATATGGTACTGAGGTACCCAGGGTATTGGGGTTCCAGGAGATCCCTATGGGCTGCAGCATTTCTTTTGCCACCCATAGAGAGCTCTGACAATTCTTACACAGGCTTGACACTGCAGCCTGAGTGAAATAACGTCCACGTTATTTCACAGCCATTTTACACTGCACTTAAGTAACTTATAAGTCAACTATATGTCTAACCTTTACCTGGTAAAGGTTGGGTGCTAAGTTACTTAGTGTGTGGGCACCCTGGCACTAGACAAGGTGCCCCCACATTGTTCAGGGCCAATTCCCCGGACTTTGTGAGTGTGGGGACACCATTACACTCGTGCACTACATATAGGTCACTACCTATATGTAGCTTCACAATGGTAACTCCGAATATGGCCATGTAACATGTCTATGATCATGGAATTGCCCCCTCTATGTCATCCTGGCATAGTTGGCACAATCCCATGATCCCACAGCTCTGTAGCTCAGACCTGGGTACTGCCAAACTGCATTTCCCGGGGTTTCACTGCACCTGCTGCTGCTGCCAACCCCTCACACAGGTTTCTGCCCTCCTGGGGTCCAGCCAGGCTTGGCCCAGGATGGCAGAACAAAGGACTTCCTCTGAGAGAGGGTGTTACACCCTCTCCCTTTGGAAAATGGTGTGAAGGCAGGGGAGGAGTAGCCTCCCCCAGCCTCTGGAAATGCTTTCATGGGCACACATGGTGCCCATTTCTGCATAAGCCAGTCTACACCGGTTCAGGGACCCCTCAGCCCTGCTCTGGCGCGAAACTGGACAAAGGAAAGGGGAGTGACCACTCCCCTGACCTGCACCTCCCCTGGGAGGTGCCCAGAGCTCCTCCAGGGTGCTCCAGACCTCTGCCATCTTGGAAACAGAGGTGCTGCTGGCACACTGGACTGCTCTGAGTGGCCAGTGCCATCAGATGACGTCAGAGACTCCTTCTGATAGGCTCCTTCAGGTGTTGCTAGCCTATCCTCTCTCCTAAGTAGCCAAACCCTCTTTTATGGCTATTTAGGGTCTCTGTCTTTTGGGATTCCTTAGATAACGAATGCAAGAGCTCATCCGAGTTCCTCTGCATCTCTCTCTTCACCTTCTGCCAAGGAATCGACTGCTGACCGCGCTGGAAGCCTGCAAAACTGTAACAAAGTAGCAAAGACGACTACTGCAACTCTGTAACGCTGATCCTGCCGCCTTCTCGACTGCTTTCCTGGTGGTGCATGCTGTGGGGGTAGTCTGCCTCCTCTCTGCACTAGAAGCTCCGAAGAAATCTCCTGTGGGTCGACGGAATCGTCCCCCTGCAACCGCAGGCACCAAAGAACTGCATCACCGGTACCCTGGGTCTCCTCTCAGCACGACGAGCGAGGTTTCTTGAATCCAGCAACTCTGTCCAAGTGACTCCCACAGTCCAGTGACTCTTCAGTCCAAGTTTGGTGGAGCAAGTCCTTGCCTCCCCACGCCAGACTGCATTGCTGGGAACCGCGACTTTTGCAGCTACTCCGGCCTCCGTGCACTTCCGGCGGAAATCCTTTGTGCACAGTCCAGCCTGGGTCCACAGCACTCTAACCTGCATTGCACGACCTCCTAAGTTGTCCTCCGGCGACGTAGGACTCCTTTGTGCAACTTTGGGTGAGCACTGTTTCACTCTACTTCGTAGTGCCACTTCCGGCACTTCTGCGGGTGCTGCCTGCTTCTGAGAGGGCTCCTTGTCTTGCTCTACGGCCCCTCTGACCCCAGACGCAACTGGCGACATCCTGATCCCTCCTGGGCCACAGCAGCATCCAAAAACCCTAACCGCACGATTTGCAGCTAGCAAGGCTTGTTGGCAGTCTTTCTTCAGGAAAACACTTCTGCACGACTCTCCATGGCGTGGGGGATCCATTCTCTGAAGGTGAAGTCTCTAGCCCTTGTTGTTCCTGCAGAACCTTCAGCTTCTTCTGTCCAGTAGTAGCTTCTTTGCACCCTCAACCGGCATTTCCTGGGCATCTGCCCATCTCCGACTTGCTTGTGACTTTTGGACTTGGTCCCCTTGTTCCACAGGTACCTTTGATTGGAAATCCATCGTTGTTGCATTGCTGGTTTGTGTCATTCCTGCAGAATTCCCCTATCACGACTTCTATGTCCTTTGGGGAACTTTAGTGCACTTTGCACTCACTTTTCAGGGTCTTGGGGTGGGCTATTTTTCTAACCCTTACTATTTTCTAATAGTCCCAGCGACCCTCTACAAGGTCACATAGGTTTGGGGTCCATTCGTGGTTCGCATTCCACTTTTAGAGTATATGGTTTGTGTTGCCCCTATCCCTATGTGTCCCCATTGCATCCTATTGTAACTATACATTGTTTGCACTGTTTTCTAATACTATTACTGCATATTTTGGTATTGTGTACATATATCTTGTGTATATTTGCTATCCTCATACCGAGGGTACTCACTGAGATACTTTTGGCATATTGTCATAAAAATAAAGTACCTTTATTTTTAGTATATCTGTGTATTGTGTTTTCTTATGATATTGTGCATATGACACTAGTGGTACTCTAGGAGCTTCACTCGTCTCCTAGTTCAGCCTAAGCTGCTCTGCTAAGCTACCATTATCTATCAGCCTAAGCTGCTAGACACCCTATACACTAATAAGGGATAACTGGGCCTGGTGCAAGGTGTAAGTACCCCTTGGTACTCACTAACCGCTGCACTGGGCCCTTCATCTCAAGCACCGCTGAACTGGGCCCTTCATCTCAAGCACCGCTGCACTGAGCCCTTCATCTCAAGCACCGCTGAACTGGGCCCTTCATCTCAAGCACCGCTGAACTGGGCACCGCCGTCTCAAGCACCGCTGAACTGGGCACCGCCGTCTCAAGCACCGCTGAACTGGGCCCTTCATCTCAAGCACCGCTCTGCTGGGCACCGCCGTCTCAAGAACCGCTGCACTGGGCCCTTCATCTCAAGCACCGCTCCGCTGGGCCCTTCATCTCAAGCAGCGCTCCGCTGGGCACCGCCGTCTCAAGCACCGCTGAACTGGGCCCTTCATCTCAAGCACCGCTGGCCCATTGGCAGAAGGGGCAGGCCCGCATCTGTGTCGGGCAGGGCTACACGAAGCACTCTGGGCACTAGTCCCCCTCCAGTACCAGTGGAGACTGTTATCCACTTGAGAGACTGTGGCTTTGCACTCCCCAGGATTGAACAGTGGGCAAACCACCCACTGTAGAGACTTGAGAGACTGTGGCTTTGCACTCCCCAAGATATGGCAGTGGGCAAGCCACCCACTGTAGAGACTTGAGAGACTGTGGCTTTGCACTCCCCAGGATATGGCAGTGGGCAAGCCACCCACTGTAGAGACTTGAGAGACTGTGGCTTTGCACTCCCCAGGATGGCACAGTGGCCATGGAGGCCCCTCGTGGATCTGGCGTTGTGGACTCATCAGGCTGAGGTGCCCCCCCTTCCCTTCCCCCTGAGGTGCCTGTAGTTTTCCTATCTGATGCCCCTGCAGTGTTCTCTCCGTTGGAGGCAGGTATCCTGTGTGGGCTTTGCCCATGTGTTTTAGCCCAGTGGCCCACGAACAATGGCTGATGGACATATCGGACTGGACAATTTATGTATATAAAGTTATAGATGTGTGATATTTTATACTCAGTCTTACAATATAATTCTATATTTATAATCATTTCCTTTTGCCTTTGCATTCTTCCGAGGGGTTTGGGGGTGTAACTGTGATGTGTTGCTATGCATTGATGTGTGTGTTGTAGTGGTTGAGGGTGAGGGTGGGTGTGTCGCATATGTGTGTCCCCGTAATTTTTTGCCTCCCCCTCCCCTGTGTCGTAGGTGCAGTACTCACCGTTGTCTTCTGCGCCGGCGTTCGTGCTCCTGGTAGAGGAGCAGGAAGACAATGGCTGGTAGGATGTGTAGTTCGGGTTCCATGCTGTCCAGATTCCTCGTGGGGTGTATGGAGGTGAGCGTTTTCCGTTTGAAATGTCTGTTTCCGCCGTGTTTTTATCGGCGGGGCTACCGCCCCGGAAAAGGTGGCGGATTGGTGGGTTGTGATAGGGTGGGCGGTACATTGTCTCCCGCCTGTCTGTTGGCGGTGACCGCCGCGCTGTTTGTTTGTCCCGCCGTGGCGGGCGGTGTGTTAAAGTGGCGGTCTCTGTTGGCGGTTTCCGCCAGGGTCGGAATTGCATTTTTTTTACCGCCAGCCTGTTGGCGGTTTGACCGCCGCTTTAACACCGACCGCCAGGGTTGGAATGACCCCCAATGTCTTTAAGTGTTGGATTCAGAGGTTCAATATTTTGAGGAAACAGTAATGTACAAACAGTTTCCATTTGGCTGCATAACACACTTTAGTAGTATGCCTGTGGTCCTCTTTAGAATGGTCATGAACTCAGTGGGTAGGTTTAGGTATCCAAATTCTAGGACTTCAGGAGCCACATCACAAGATTGAGCTGATTGGGTTTGGGCTGTCTGAGATTACCATGATTTTGAGAGAGAAGATCCTGTCTGTTGGGGAGCTTCTCATGAGGCACTATGGAGAGGTTGAGAAATGTGGTGAACCAGGACTGCCTGACCCAGATTGCGGCTAATGGAGTGACGGTCAGGGGTGTTTGCTGGAGTCACTGAATCATGAAAGGAATAAGTGTGAGATAGAAAAAAGCAGGCAAATATTCCTGAGCAGTTTGCATAGTGCATTTGCCAATGTACTGTGGGTGTGGGAACCTCGATGCAAAGTTCGGGCATTTTGCCTTTTCGGAGGTGGCAAATAGGTCTATGAGGGGAAAACCCCTAACACTGGAAGTACAGGAGTAGGACTTGGGGGTGGAGCTCCCACTCATGGACTTGTTGATGCATCCTACTTAGCAGGTCTGCAAAGTCAATGTCCACGCCAGGTATGTGTTGCATGAGAAGATGAAGTTTGCAGTGAATTGCCCACAGCCAAATGCCCTAGGCTAGGACCAACAAATGAAAGAAGTGTGTGCTGCCCTGTTTCTGTTGGGAAAACATGGCAGTTCTGTTGTCCGTCCAAACCAGAACAATCTTGTGTTGGATGAGTGGGAGGAAAGCCCTGAGGACTAACAACTCTAGGTGATTGCTGTGCAGATCCAGTTGTTCTGGTGTCCACACACCTTGTATGGTTATGTATTGCAAGTGTGCTCCCCATCCAGTCAAGAAGGTATCCATGTTGATGGTGACTTGGGAAAGTGGGTCCAGAAAAGGCCGTCCTTGCAGCGGATTTCTGACATTCCACCACTGCAGAGAATGATGAGTACAGTCCAAAATCAACACTAGATCCTTCCACTGGCAACACCTCCTTGTGAGCATTGTGTCGCCAGACACTCCTGCAATGGACGTATGTGTAACCTGGCATTTGGAACTATTGATATGCAGGAGGCCACCATGCCTTGGAGGAGCACTCACTGTTACCTAGCGAGCTGGCTGAAAAAGAGGTAAAAGTTTCTGGAATCCTTGCACCCTTGCTGGGCTGGGGAATGCTTTCCCTAATTAGGAATCAATTTTGGCCCATAGGAAAGGCTTGTAGGAAGCTGGCCTGGTGTGGTGGACCTATGATGTTATCACCCTAGACCAGGTCCAGGTATCCCCTATTAGTGAAATGTAGGCAGTGTCTAGGAAGCCACGGCTCACGAGAAGTAGCTGTGGATGAGCAGCCAAGATTAATCTAGGAGACATGCAAAGCTTATGTAATACCACTACAGTCACACAGCACTGTCACACATGAAAGAACCACACAGGGTTACAAAAATAAAGATACTTTATTATAGCAACACAAATACTAAAATACAGTATAGACAATCCCCCAAATGGAGGTAAGTAAACACACTATTATAAACACTTTAGCAATCAGTAAAGAGCATAGAAAGCAATAAGCATTGGTAAAAGCAATAGCAAATAGTGAGGGCCGTAGGGGAGGGCCAAACCATATACTAAAAAAGTGGAATATGAAAGGCAATACCCCAGCCAAGGAAGTGGGATCAGTAGACGGGAGCTGGAGGAACTAGGAACCCCAAGAGGTGAGTACCGGAGTGACCATCAGTGACCAGGAGAGCAGAAGTAAATATCTGGTTTTCCCCAAAACCAACAGGAGGACTTTGGAAAAGGATTATGCAAGACCCAACCAAGACTGGAAGAACCCAAAGGTGGAGCCTAACAGAAGAGGACTTGTAAAGTAAGGAAACCAAGTCCAGTTTGTGATGGAGTGTCCAGTTGTGGCAGGAGCAACTACCCACCATTCTGTGGATGTAGGACCAGGTTGACGGTGGACGAAAAAGGTCAGCAGTACAGCGATGGAGAGGAGTCTCTGGAGTGATGCAAGTGATGCCCCATGTCGGCAGTCGAGATGCAGTCAGTCAGTGGTGCTAGAAAACCACCAACAAGCCTTGGCAAATGGAAGTGACAGAGAAGAAGGTTTGCAAGACTGAAGAGAACCCGCAAGGTCCAGGGGACTCGACCCAAGGGGGGGAGTCTGAAGTGACCTTCAGCAGCTGGGAGAGTCACAAAAAGAGGAGGCAGCCCCCACAGGCAACCCACTGGCAGCAGGCACAGGAGTCGCAGTGAGGCCCACTCACCTGAAGAGAAGTCCCACGTTGCTGGAGCAGGAGGCAGGAGCCAGCCTACACAGAGCCTGAAGATCCCTTGGAGCAGGAGCAAATAAGCCTTGGTAGCTGCAAGAGTCTCTGTACACAGGGGTGCTGTTCTGCAAGGAGAGGCAAGGGCTTCCTGTCTCCCAATTTGGACAGCCAGCAGAGAGGACCAAGGGGACTACTCAAGATCACCACTTGTGATGCAGGATCCACGCAGTTCCAGTCGGTGCCTGCAGATGCAGGGGAGTGACTCCTTCAATCCAAAGGAGATTCCTTCTTGCTTCTTGTGCACACTGAAGACTCAGAAATGTTGCAGTTACTGGAAGGAGTTGGAGAAACAATGTTGCAGAGCGGGGTCATCGCTGAAGTTGCAGATTGTCAGCTCCTGGAAGGTCCAGTTGCAGTCCCAGTGGCCAGAAGATGAAGTAAATGATTCAGAGAAGTCCTGCGGGAATCTTGCATGTTGAACCTACGGACCCACTCAAGAGGGAGATCCTAAATAGACCTAAAAGGGGTCTTTGGTCACCTGCTAGGTGACCACCTATCAGGAGGGGGCTGTGACATCTCCTGCCTGACCTGGCCACCCAGATGCTCCCAGGGGCATCTGCACAGCTTGGATTCAAGATGGCTGAACAAAGTGGCCACATGAAGGAGTTCTGAGCACCACCCCTGGAGTGGTCATGGAGAAGGGAGTAGTCACTCGCCTGTCCTTTGTCCAGGTTCACGCCAGAGCAGAGACCAGGGCTCCCTGGACTGATGCAAACCGGTTTATGCAAGGAGGGCACCAAATGTGCCCTTCAAAGCATACTGGTGGCTTGGAAAGGCTACCCCTCCCAAGCCAAGTCACACCTATTTCCATGGAGAAAGGGTGTTGCCTCCCTCTCCCACAGGAAATCCTTTGTTCTGCCTTACCCTGCTTGAGGTGGTCAAGCAGCAGGAGGGCAGAAGCCTGTGTGGAGGGTGGTAGCAGTGCAGGCTGCTTGCAAAACCCTGAAAGGCTAGCAGGAGCAATACTGCGGGGTCCTCTAAGGAGCCCACAGAGTGCATGGAACCGCACAATAAATAAGGGCAACAGAATTGGGGTATGATTCTGGCATGTTTGATACCAAACATGCCCAGGTAAAATGGCTTCCCCATACTTACCAATTCAAGTGTAATGAAGCTAGAGTTTGTGGGGGCACCTCTGTTTATGCAGGGGAGCCCTCACACACAGGTACCTGTACCCTGCCCTCTAGGCTAGGGGGACCTACCATAGGGGTGACTTACAGTGACCTGGCGCAGTGACCTGTAGTGAAAGGGTGCATGCCCCTTTTTTACGCAGGCTGCAATGGCAGGCCTGCAGACACATTTTACATTGGCTCCCATGGGTGGCACAATACATGCTGCAGCCCATGGGGCACCCCTGGTGCTCCAAAGCCCTGGGTACCTAAGTACCATATATTAGGAGCTTACATAGGGGCACCAGTAAGCCAATTGTGGGGTGTGCAAAGTCCTAGGCATCCATATTTACAGGGAGAGAGCTCAATCACCGGGATCCTGGTTAGCAGGATCCTGGTGAAAACAGTCAAAGCATACTGACAGCATGCAAAAAGTGTGGGTAACCATGCCTAAAAGAGGGTACCTTTCTACAAGGCTCTACATGTTGAGGATGGAGATGGGATTTAGTCACAATGAAGGTGAAGCCTAGACTGTGTAAGAGATGCATTGTGATTTGCGTGTGCCAGGCATTGCTGATGTGTGGTGCCCTTTGTCAGCCAGTTGTCCAAATCAGAGAAGTTGTGGATGCTGCTCCTTCTAATGTGAGCGGCTACCACTGCAAGACACTTTGTAAACACCCTGGAACATGTGGATACAATGAAGGGAAAGACTTTGAGCTGGCAATGCTGGCCACTAACCACAAACTGGAGGAACCTTCAGTGTGCAAGGTGGCTAGGTATGTGGAAGTAGGAGTCCTTCAGGTCAAAAGTGGTCATGAAGTAGCCTTAATGGAGCAGTGGGATGGGGTCTTGGCTTGTCACCAAAATGTTCCAATAGTATGTACTTGTTGAGTGGCCTGAGAAGGGCTTTAAGGATCTATCTATCTTGGGGTTGAGGAAGTACAAACCTGTACCGCCTCTGTGCTGGGGTGCTGTTGCTGCTGCCTGGGTTAGGACGTAGAGGACTCAGACGCTGTGGTTTTGGCCACACCATGATATGGTACGCGGCTAAAGGAGCCACCAGTATCTGGTGTTTGCAGAGTACCCATACCTTTGGCTGCCTCTGTGTCCTTTTTGATTTTCACCAACATCTCATCAACTTGCCATCCCAAAAAGTGTTCTCCTTTGAAAGGCAAGTTGAGGAGATGCTGCTGAACCTCCGGTTTAAAGCCTGGCACATGCAGCCATGTGTGTCTGTGGAGGACACTAGTATGGACTGCACACACAGCCATGTCCTCTGTGTCTAGAGCTGAGCTGATGTTGGTCTTAGAAATAATTTTTCCCTCCGCCACCAGCTCCTGGACATGTTTCCTGTGTTGCTCAGGGAGATGCTGTACCACATCTTCCATTTCGTCCCAGTGGACATAGTCGTAGTGAGAGAACAGGCCCAATGAATTGGTGATCTGCCAATGTGTGGCAGACTAGGTGGCCACACAACTGGCAGCCGCATCAATCTTCTTGCTTTGCCCGTCTGGAGGAAGAACATCACCTGTACCCTGTAGACTAACGCGCTTGCTTGCCATGTGTACCACCAGAGAGTCTGGTGGAAGCTGACCCCTAATGTGGGGGAGTCAGAGGTGGAGGCTTTATATTTGTTTCCACCCCGGGAGTGACACCACATGCCTTGGCTGGCTGTTTAAATATGTCATGTGAGGGTTGAGGCATGGCGATCAACATAGGCAAATATTGCATTGAGGAGAGGGTCTCCATGAGGAAGTCTTCTTGTGCATTTCCACCTTGTGGAAGGGGACTGCATGCCAAAGCACCGCATGATACGTAGGGGTAACATTCAGGGTTTACAGATTAGCCGGATGAAGATCCAGGTCTGTCTGTATCACCTGAGGTTCTATATCATAATCATTGCAGGGGTCCTCATGTGGTTGTGTCTTGTAAGAGGGGTAATACGGGTCATTGAAAGACCTTGGAGTTTCTCCACCCCCTGGAGTAGGAGATCCTGGTGAATGTGTCATTGGGTACACAGATGTTAAGGGAAAGGTGGGTTGTGGTGCAGGAGCCAGACAAGGAGAAAGGGGAAGAGGAGGATGTGGTGAAGGAGGAGGCAGTGGTGGAGTGAAGGTGCACTTGTCAAGACGCCGATGGTTCTGGGGTGTCAGCTCCAAAGGCTGGTTTAGTGCCTCCTCAAGTTAATTTCCTTTTAGGAGGAGCCAGGTCATTAGGTTTGTCCGGGGGCTTAGCAAGGATCTGACCAGTGCTAGACTGGATTAGTGTGGTGATTAGAACATTGGGAACGTTGGGTAGAAGTGATAGTGGAGATTGGATGCAGGGAAGGAATTGTTGGTGTGAGGAATGTGGAGCAGCAGTTGCGGTGGGACAGTTGCCAGTTCATGTCGTGCTGGCATTGCTCTATACTACGATCCATCTTCACATTAAAAGAAGAACCGTTCCTTAACCAACTCTTGTGTGTTCCCGTTCTTTATAACGGCGACGAGACGGGCAAGAGCAATGGCAGAGTAGCCATTCGCATATAAAGTTTCAGAAGTTCATAGAAACTTACTTCATGGGCCGGATCATCAAGGCAGGAGTGGAGACATTGCAGCATACTTGCACGGTGAGTATTTCGATGGACGCTGAGTGTAGTCGCATTTCATGGATGCTGCGCGCTTGGAGAGGAGTGTGCAATCTTTCTTGGATCGTTGTGGTGCGTGTGAGGTTTACGCATTAGTATAGCACGCGAACCCTTTTGTTTCGCTAACGATCCTGGGCAAAAACAAGTTCTATCTCCTATTGAAGGCATGTTGGAGTGACAGCCTTGTGTTTCGCTATGTATTTTGAGGAAAAACAAGCTCTATCCCCTCCCGTAAGATGTTTTGGCATCCAGGTTTTCCATTGGGGAAGGATTTCAACAGATCACGTTGCCTACGCGGAGATAGGCACACCTCATCCTCTAGTTACAAGTTAAATACATTGTAAATATTTCATTGGCGGCGATTCTTTTTTCTCCACAGGTACGCGGTGATAGGCACACCAGTATTGTGCCTGACGCCTGAACACGGTGATTGGCACACCTTAAGGAACACATGCGCTCATTTGGAATACGTGGATGTACTCGGTAATGCACACACCTTTAATAACAAATGATATATAACGAATCCTATGACGGCTGTGCAGGCTGCGTCGGTGAGGCGCACACCTTTAGACTAGTCATTATTCTTCATTCCGGATTAACTTTGTGTGCTGAAGATTTATTCAGTGGTGCGCACACCATCCTTTGAATCTAGTACGTCATATATATCAATTAAGAAAAGAAAGTGGTGGCATAAAGAGTTTTTTTTTCCTCTACTATTATTTTTAAAAAAGTCTAGTATTCAACCTTGACCCTTCTTTTTAGCTAAACCAGAAGATCCACCTGTCAATGGAAGTTGTGGTTAGACTTGTTTGAAGCATAGGTGGAGGTTTTAGAAGATGGGGAACGTACTCCTGAGAGACATTTATCGTTATTTAAACATAGACTAGGGGCTATAGGTTTAAGAGAGTTTAAAAACCTACCAGGATTAGATAATGTTGGTGAGGAAGATGTATATAAATGTGCTCTTAAACAAGTACAAGAGAGGTTTAGCAGGAAGATTAACGTAGTCATGGAAGGATATAAGTTTTACTCTAGAAAACAAAAGGAAGATGAATCTATTGACCAGTAAATGGCAGTGTTGAGAGGCCTCGCTGTAATTTGTGCTTTTGAACATATGACGTATGACCAGGTTTTGAGGGACCAGTTATTAATGAAAACAAAATCTAAGAAAATGCATGAAAAACTGTGGCCTTCAGGGGAATTGTCCTTAAACGCGGCAGTAGATGTGGCAAGAAGTATTGAAATAACATAGAGGTGTATTCAAGTAGTGAGAAAAGAAAATAAGGACGATGCTACAATATGTGCCGTTGGTGGTGAGAAAGATGGGAAGGATAGGAAAATAATTGTTGTCCATACTGATCAAACTAGCAACAGGAAAGATCCAACGTGTAATCCCAAGGGATTGTTATGTTATAGATGTGGCACTGGTACCCATTTGCTGAATTCTAAGATAAGTCCTGCTGTTGTCAAGACTTGTAATGCGTGTAAGAAGAAACAACGTTTTTCACATGTGAGTAAGAATTTTGGAAAAAAGTTGAACTGTATTGTGGAAAGTTTTAATGATGAGTTTGGTATGCAAGATGTTTTGTTGAGTACACAGAGTGGAAATATAAAAAATAAATATATTCAATTCCCAAAGTGTTGGTTAAATATTGATGGAACGCAAGTAAAAGCTGTAGAAAAGTAGCCTCTTTCTAGCTTGGTTGCCCCCACTTTTGGCCTGTTTGTCATTGTGTTTGACTGTGTTCACTGGAATCCTGCTAACCAGGACCCCAGTGATTATGCTCTCTCCTTTAAAACTTGGTTGCTGGAACCTATTTCATCCCACAATTGGCATATTGGTGCCCTCATGTAAGCCCCTAGTATATGGTACCTAGGTACCCAAGGCATTGAGGTTCCAGGGAATCCCTATGGGCCGCAGCAGTTATTCTGCCACCCATAGGGAGCCTATGCAAAGGGTTCTGCAAGACTACCATTGCAGTCTGCATGAACCAGGTGCGTGCACCCATTTTCACTATAGGTCACTACACCAGGTCACTATAAGTCACCCCTATGGTAGGCCCTCTCAGCCTAGAGGGCAGGGTGCAGGTACCTGTGTGTGAGGGCACCCCTACACTAGTAGACGTACCCCCACAAACTCCAGACCCACTTTTCTGGACTTTGTGAGTGTGGGACGCCATTATACATGTGTACTGGACATAGGTCACTACCTATGTCCAGCTACATAATGGTAACTCCGAATCTAGGCATGTTTGGTATCAAACATGTTGGAATCATACCCCAATACTTTTGTAAGTATTGGTTGTATGATTACATGCACTCTGTGGGCTCCTTAAAGGACCCCCAGCATTGCTCCTACAGCCTTCTGAGGTTTTCCAGGCAGCCCAAGCTGCTGCCACCTCACAGCCAGGTTTCTGCCCTCCTGTTGCTTGCGCTGCTCAAGCCCAGGAAGGCAGAACAAAAGATTTCCTTTGGGAGAGGGGTGTTACACCCTCTCCCTTTGGAAATAGGTTTTACATGGCTTGGGAGGGGTAGCCTCCCCAAGCCACTGGTATGCTTTGAAGGGCACATTTGGTGCCCTCTATGCATAAACCAGTCTACACCAGTCCAGGGAACTCCAGTCCCTGCTCTAGCATGAAACTGGACAGTGGAAAAGGGAGTGACCACTCCCCTGTCCATCACCACCCCAGGGGTGGTGCCCAAAGCTCCTCCAGAGGGACCCTGGGTTCTGCCATCTGGAATCCAAGGTTGGCAGGGAACTCTGAGAGCATCTGAGTGGCCAGGTCACGCATGTGACGTCAGAGTCCCCTCCTGATAGTTGGTCACCCATCTAGGTGACCAATTCCCCTTTCAGGGCTATTTAGGGTTTCTCCTTTGGGTGGTTCCTCAGATTAGGCTTGCAAGATTCCAGCAGGATTCCTCTGCATCCCTTAGTTAGACTTCTGACCAAAGAAACTGCATCTGGACTCTCCAGGACCCGACAATCTGCAACAAAGACGAAGACTTTGTCTGCAACATTGTTTCTCCGGCCCCTTCCAGCTTCTACAACATTTCCCCGGTCATGCATCCTCTGAGGACAGCCCGTTTTTAGTCTGCACAGGAAAGAAGAAGGAATCTTCCTTGGAGTGAAGGCGTCACTCCCCTGCATCTGCAGGCACCAACAGAAACGACAACTGGCTGCGTGAATCCCCTTTCCTGCTGAGCTGTGTGGATCCTGCAACACGAATGGTGGTTGGAAGTGGTCCAGACGGACTTCTATACCAGCTATCCAACTTGGGTGGAGGTAAGTCTTTGCCTTCCCACGCAGGAAAGTACCCTTGTGCACTGCATCCGTTGCAGCTGCCAAGGCTTGTTGGCACTTCTTCCAAGGGGTCTTCAGTCTTCGTGTAGCTCCAGGCCCCAGCAATCCTTCTTGCGATGCACAGCTCCCTAAGTGACTCTCCTGCAGCGTGGGATCCTTTTTCATAGTGCTACGTGGGCTCCTTTTGCACCTTCTGTGTCCCCATCCTGTGGGACTTGTGTGTGTGCTGCCTGTGCTTCTGTTGGCTCTCTGTGATGCTGTGGCCCCCTCTGGCTCCCACTCCTAGGTTGAGTCCTCCTGGGCTTTGCTGGTCCCTGGCAGCACCACTTTCTGCTGACCATGAATTTTGCCTGTGCCAAGGCTTGTTGGTGAAATCCGGACACACAAACCCAACTGCAATCTTTCTTCTGGTGTGGGACATCACCTGCATCCACCAGGAACCTGACTCCGACTCCAGGGTTGCAGTGCTGACTCTTCTTCCTCACCGTCAACCAACTCCTGAAATCCTCAGCTTGGTGGGTAGGGGCTCCTGCCCCCACTGGACTCTATTGTGTCTTTTGGACTTGGTCCATTCTTTCCATGGGTCTTCCTCTTCAGGAATCCACCGTTAGTTTCTTGCTGTCATCTCTGCGTTTTGTAATTCTCTTCTTTTCTTCTAAGTGGGTGTTCTCTGGAAATTCTAGTAATTTACTCCTGCTTTCCTGGTTGCTGAGGGGTGTTGTGGTACTTACCTTTGTGCTTTTCTGGTGCCCCCAGTGACCCTATACACACTCCACTTACCTGGGTGGGGGTGACACTCTCGCATTCCATTATTTTAGTATATGGATTGTGCTCCCCCGAGGTCCACTATTCTCTATTGTGTTTTACACTATTTGCACTGTTTTCGAACTATTCTTATGCCTATTTCTGACAACTAGTGTATATATCTTGCGTGTTTCTTACCTTCAAAGGGAGTATTGCCTCTACAGTAATTCTGGTGTTGTGTTACCATAATAAAGTAGCTTTATTTTTGTAACACTGAGTGTATTCTTTCATGTGTGTAAGTGCTGCGTGACTACAGTGATATTGCATGAGCTTTGCATGTCTCCTAGATAGGCGTTGGCTGCTCATCCACAGCAACCTCTAGAGAGCCTGGCTTCTAGACACTGCCTACATTTCACTAATAGGGGATACATGAACCTGGTATAAGGTATAAGTACCTTCGGTATCCACCACACACCAGGCCAGCTTCCTACAGAAGCAGTGGTGGATTCCTGTGCATGGTATACTATAACGGGAAAAAAATTATTTGACCAGTTGTGGCCTGGCAGAGAGTTGGAAAACACATGCATAAGTCCAAGTAGTTACTCTGGTCATGATATTTTTATAATTGAGACGATGCAAGCTGAGTTCGAATTTGCTGGTAAAAGGTATTCTGGAGATGTAATTATTGTCGAGAAAGTGGCTATGATTTTAGGTTGGCCACATATGACAGGAACTTGGAATAAGAGTAGATCCTAATGCTAATACACCCGTGTATGCAGTGGAGGGATGTAATATCCAGAGTACAAATAATACACATTCGGGCCAGAGTATAAATTATTCATATTCTAACTGAATTTCCAAACGTTTTTAGTAGTCAGTTGGTTTACATGAAAATTTTTAAACACACAATAGTTTTTTTTTAAAATGCTATACCTGTGAGACAGAAAATGAGGAATGTTCCATTCAATTACAGAGGGTAATTAAAGGAAATATTGCATGACTTATGCAAAAAGGACATTATAGAACCCATTGAAAGTTCTGATTGGGTATCTTCAATTGTAATGTCATTGAAATCAAATGGTGACTTAAGACTCTGTGGGGATTTACCTTCTCTTAATTATGCTATTTGGGTGGATGCCTTTCCATTGCCAAATTTGCAGGATTTATGTCATCTATTGGGGATGCTAAAGTTTTTTTAACAAATGCTTACCATTAAATACAATTTAATCCAGATTCTAAACATTGTACAGCTTTTATAACAACGGATGGGATGTTTCAGTACAAAAGAATGCCATTTGGTTTGGCTAGTGCATCTGCTATATTTCAAAGGGAAATGTCCAGAAGATTGTCTAATATAACTGGTGCAAGGGTGTTCCAGGATGACATATTGGTATTTGGGAAGGATAAGAATGAACATGATCGCATTTTGAGAAAAGTGTTACAAGCATTAATGAGGAATGGTTTGACTGTGAAAGAGCAAAAATTTAATTTTGTTAAACATCAAGTAGAATATTTAGGTTACGTTATTTCAAAGGATGGCATCCATCAAACATTCACCCACGTACAAGCTATTTGTGATGTTCCGGAGCCTAGTTGCAAAGAACAATTAATATCCTTTTTAGGATTGACAGAATTCTATTCATAATTCATGGAAAATTATGCATCGAAGCTGGAGAATTTACATGCATTACTAAGAAAAATGGAAACGTTTTGCTGGAAACAGGAGCATTGTGAGGAATTTGCAGTTATAAAACGGGAAATTGGCAATGCATCATGTTTAAGATTATTTGATGTGGGTGCGGACTACGTTATTTCTGTGGATGCCAGTGGGTATGAAATTGGTACTGTGTTATCCCAACAAAAGAATGGAAACGTGTGGGTGGTTGCATATGCATCCCGCACTTTGACACAGGCAAAGAGGAATTACTCTGTAATAGAAAAATTATTACTAGCTGCACCTTGGGCAGTGCAATGGTTTAGAATGTATATATGGGGTCAGAAATTCAAAATATGTATGGACCATAAACCATTGGTAAACATTTTAAGACCAGGAGGTGGTAAAAACATTACTCCACGATTAGCGACACTGGCTTAAAAAGTACAAATGTACCATTACTACATAATGCATCTTCCAGGAAAAAGTAATTGTGTGGCGGATGGGTTATCATGGTTGCCTTTAAATAACAAAAATGTTAGTGAGGTTGAAGCATGAGTGGGATGTTGCACTTACATATGATGATGTGGTGTCCCTTGAAAATTATAAAACAGAGTTGGAACTATCGGAGGAAAAGTGGATGAAGGTAATGGGTAAAGATGGAGTATTGTCAAGGGTGAAGGAATTTCTCAAAGAGAAGTAGCCGTCGGATCAGCAGTTACAAGGTGAATGTGGTGCATTTTGGAAAGTCAAGGATGAATTACCTATGTGTAATGGAATTAACTTGAGGGGTGATAAAATATTACCTCCCTATGGGGTGCGAGAAACTATTGTAATGTTTGGACATGAAGGGCATGGCCGTATAGCAAGCACCAGGAGAAAGCTAAAGGAGAATTTTTGGTGGCCGGCTCTGGATGGTATGGTGGACTGATGGGTAAAGGAGTGTAATCCATGTAAATCAATTTATAAGATAGTTTAAAAAGTGGTAGTGCCTCTACAAATGTTTCGATTGCCTAAGGGGACTTGGCAGAAGGTAGTGATTGACTTTATGGGTCAGTTTGCCACATTACCATCCAGAGAGGCATACGCTATTGTCCTCATTGACTATTTTTCTAAATGGCCGGAAGTTCGTATGGTGGGTAACGTAACTACAGATGTGGTCATTGATTTTTTGTAAGATGTATTTTCCAGGTAAGGTATCCCAGAAACCTTGGTATCTGATAATGGTGTACAACTCACGTCTAACATAATGCAATCATTTATTAAACAAATGGTGGTGTGAACCATGTGAGGGTGTTGCTATATCATCCAGAAGGTAATAGTCAAGTCGAACGATTCAATGGGGTATTTAAATAGGCTATACAGTGAGCGTTGAAATACAAGTTATCATAGAAAAAGGCTCTTCAAAGCATATTTTCTTACAGAATTACCCCCCATTCTGTAACAGGGAAGACACCATTTGAGTTGTTGAGAGGGAGGAAGCAGTCTTCTAAATTAGATCCCTGGTGGTTAAAGAATAAGAAACAAGAGGGGACATTGACAAATATTGATGATCAAATAAGAATGTGAGTAGAAAAGCAGCAAAGTCAAATGTTTATAGAGTTAATAGATGGAGAACAATGCCCAATAGTCTGACAGGACAGTATGTGTGCATAAGGAAACTTGGATTAGTAGAAAAAGGAGCAAACCCATTGATCTGATCCTGTGAAAATAGTGAAGGTTTTGGGTTTTGCTGTCAAGCGTGAAGATGGTAGAATGTGTAATTTGCGGCATGTGAGTTTGTCTATACAGGTTAACATACATGAGAATGAACATTGTGGGATGCAGGATGATAGTAATTGGTATTTATTAGTGGATGATTCTAAATTGCAACCAGTTGTGTTTCCTGCTATACATCCAGAAGTGGTTGGTGGTGGTAGTGGTGATTCTGGTAATGCAGTGGTTGAAAACAATAGAGTTCGGTATAATGATTGTGTACCTATTTGATGAAGTCAGAGAGAGAAGAAATTACCAGGGTACCTCAAAGGATTCACGATGAAATGTGAATAATATTTCTTTTGTGATGGAAATGCAGATGATTTATTTTTATTTTTAAGTTTTGGGGGGAAAGGTGTGTGGTGCTTAGAACGTTTCCATGGAAAGTGTATTCAACACTGTCTGGCGTCAAGCTCCTCATGTAAATGCTGAAGTATTGGCTCCCCCCTCTCCAAGATGTAAATGAAGATGAGTTGTGTGGTGGGTGCTGGGACTCACTGCAACACCCTCTGACTGTCTTTGTGCCAGCAAGGGCTCTTCGTCCTCCATTTAGGAGCCAGAACCGTCAACCGACAACGTTCCTCAACTTCACCACCAGCAGTCTCCTGCTGCTGGTCGCCCTCGATTTCTCTGTCACCGAAGAGGTCAGGGGTGTTCTCCTGTTGTCAGTGCGCCATTGATGGTCAGGCAATGTGATGTACTCATCAGTTCTGATCTGTATTGCGGAACGCGAGGCAGGCTGCACAGGAGTCTTCTCGATCATCTGGAGACAAACAGAGGTTACAGACTAGATGGAAGTCTGATCTCAGGTACTTTGAAGGACACTTGGGGCAAAAAAGGAATGGAGTCCTTTCCATCCTCAGACCATTCTCATGGGTTGAAGGTGGCATAGGAGAGACCTGCTAGGCCCCGAGTGGGGCATAAAAAAGTGTTCAACCTTGCAGAGTTGAAGGAAGTACGCAGTAGGAGAATCCAATCACACGACTGTTACTCTTCTGGTGAGGAATGGATCGAAGCAGCCCTGGCGGTATACCATGTGGAGTCGAACCAGGGACACATCTGAACCCACCGGTGGAGAAAAAAAAAATCTAACAATGAAGCTGATGCCCATACACATTACCAGCAATAGGTGGAGTCACTCTACCTTGTGACTCAAAAAGACTTCTTTGAAGAAAAACAACTTGCACATGCCCAAGCCCAACACTAGACGGCAGGAATATGCCCAGCATGTGTATCTACAGCTACACGTCACGAATATGTTACTTACTCTGTAAGCATAAGCTCCTGGGGTGTAGTGCTGTAGATGCATCTACCCTCTAATGTTGGAGTCAGACATTACAACTTGTTTTTCTTTGAAAAAGCTTCAAGCAGGATTTGGTGTGACTCCTTCTGTAATCAAGAATGCACATAAGCACCAACTCCACTGATAGTTTTTCACTCAGCGAGTGAAAGGTGAGAGTGAGGAGTAAATTGAGAGTAATTGTATGCACCCTATGCATTGTGAAATGGTAATTAGTGTGTATTTAGGAAACATGCCGTCATTGCCCGTCTCTTGGGAGAAGGGTGGGTTCTTATGAAGCTACACCACTGGAAGCTACAAATAGATGCCTACAGGATAAATAACATTTTATGTAGCGTGTGTGGCTGCAGGTACGCATGCACTGGCTCAACTGTAAAGTGTAAAGCAGACATACCCAGCAGTGGCCAGAAGGCAGAATATGCACACGTTTGAAACAAAGTCCTTTATACAGTCTGGCCAACTATAGCTTGTTGACAAGCAAGTATGTGTATGTACTAATGCTTAATGAGCGTGTGTTGTGTTGACCAAGTAACTGCTTTGCAGATATCAGCAATGGGATATTACCCAAAAAGCCTTAGTTTCTCACTTTTCAAGTGTATGCAGCTAAGACAGCTAAATGGAGGTGTATAGTGGTGTATACTAAGCCTGTCTTATCATGGGGTAAAAAGTAATAGATGATAGACTAACCCATGCCTAAGGGTCTAATTGCTTGGAGAGGAAGTAGTAGACAAATATTTTCCACTTAGCTGAAGCGCATGCACATGTAGCAGGCCTACACGCCTTATGCAAGATCGTCATATGCTCCTCCAGGAGGTCTAGATAGCCCAACTTTCAGAACTCGGGTGCCAGGTCGCTAGTTTGAACTGCTTGCGGTCTAGGTGCCTGATTTGGCTGTGTTACTGTGCGGGAAAGTCCAACTTGAGTGGAAGCTTTTCGTGGGCACTAATGGACATCCCAGGAGCATGGAGTACCATGGCTGTCAGGCCCAAGTTGGGGTGGCCAGGATGAGGGTCATGGAGACCTGCCTCATCTCCCTCAAGATATATGGGATGAGTAGGAGAGGCAGAAAAGCATGGGCAAATATCCCTGACCATTTCCTCTATAGTGCATGGCCCATGGACTGAGGAAATGGATACCTGAAGATGATGCTTGGGTATTTTCCATACTCTGGGGCAGTGAAGAAGTCAATTGCTGGGGTTGCTCACCACTGGAAGTACCTGTGGAGGACTTATGTGTGGATTTGTTGATGCATCTTGTTTAACAGGCTTGAACAATCATTGTCAACCCCCAAAAAGTGTTCCAACAGTAGATAAACCTTGTGGCGGTTTTCTCAGTGCCACATGTCTTATACCTGTGCAGATTGTGGAGAACAGTGAGTCCTTCCCTCCATCTTTGTATGTAGTGCATTGCTGTCATGTTCTCCGCCCATACAAGGACCACCCTGATGACGCTAGGTAGCTGATGTGCCTCCCACAGAGGGGATCCTTGGATGGTCATATCACGGGGATGTGAGCCCCGACCAGTGAGCGATGCACGAAAAGCCTGCCTAGCAGCAGGTCATTGCTGTTCCACCATTGCAGAGAACATTGAGTGCCGGCCTTTATCACCAGTAGACCCCACTGGCCTCCAAATGCAACCATTGTATCACGAGGCACTGTTGAGGTGTGTGCACGTGCAATCTGGTGTGCAGCACAATTACTATGCAAGATGCCATCTCCCCCAAGAGCTTCATTACATTTATGGATGAGTGGACTAAAAAAAAAAAACAAGAGGCAGCAGCTGTTGAAATACCTTCATCCGCTGCTGGTTGGGGTATGCTTTCCCAGTGACCGCGTGAAAGTGTAAGCTCGGGAAGGGTTGAATCTGTTGTCTGTGTTTACTGTGAACCCTCAAAGAGTTCTCCGAGAATGTGCTAAACATTGCTGTTTGCTGCTGCCCCTGATCAGCCAGTCATCGAGGTAAGGGAAGAAGTGGCCGAGTGACCCCCGCAGTCAGACTCCTGATAAAAACCCTTGGAGCTGTAGTACCTTGTAGGTAGTACTGTAAATAGGTAGTGTTGCCCATTTATCACAAACCACAGCTTTTTGCACTGGAAGGCGAGGGAGAAGTCACAGGATGACTCCTTATGGTCAGGGGAAGAGTCAAAGATTGCAAACACCATGCTAGCCTGCCCAAGAATACATAGCGCTGCACTGTCTGCAAAAATGGAAAGGATTTACATTCCATAACCCCCTTCCGGTCTGTGCTCCAAGGCGAGCTGCAGGGATTGAAGAGGACTTAACCAATTTGGGGACCGGGGCGCTGTCTATCTTTGCAACATGGCAATCGGTCGTGGTTGGTCAGGGAAGAGCGGTATCACCAGCCGGAGATAGGGCGCAGTGACTGTTCTGAGGCCACCCGTCTGCAGGAGTACCTCAAAGCCAGAAACAACGCGTGAACCTTGCAGCCGTTGCTGACCACATCCAAACCTGTGGCGGAAAAAAACAATCTATTGTAGCGTTGGTGCTTGTTGTCCCAACATCCCATGTCTCGAACCTTCTTCAAAGAAAACAAGTTGTAATGCCCAAGTCCAACACTAGATGGCAGGAGTATGCAAAACGTGTATCTACAGCTGCAAATGCTGCGAATACAACGTTTGCACCATTACTTCTAAGGGATGAATGTTAAGACTTTTATAGTAAAGTATGATTTTTTTCCACATGCTCTTGTGAAATACTTTCTTGTTTAATTTAATATAGGTATGCACGAGGAAGCTGTAGCTATTCAAATTCTCTGACGTCAGGTAAAAAGCTGCAAGACAGCATCCTGAGAGCAAAGTGCACCAGCAGGCCCTGATGTTGTGTGAGCAACTCTGGCACAGTTGTATTTTTTTGGGAGGATGAATTTACATTTCTGGGAGAGAGACCCACAGCTGTCTCGCCCATGTGGGGGTGATGTGACTATGTGTAACTGGTGCCTTTTACGGTTTTCTGACCACAACTGACTCAGCATTGTATGAAAATATCCCAGAACAGCTGATCCATGATGCATTGCACACAGACTGCAGGCGAGGGCATCTGGGTGGGGAATTGTGGCATTTTGTGCTCTCCTGTGGGACAAATAGGTCTACTGCTGACGTGTCTCAATGTTAAATCCCATCGCTCTGGGCCTTTTTTAGACTTTGGCTGGCATGATACTCTGCTAAAATTTGGCAGATATTCCGTCTGCCACATTACAAGTGCCATAGGCTTTAATACACGTATTATATGACAGAGGGGACAGCGCAACATTTGTGATGGAGTGTGCCACCCACCAAACTCTAAAGAAGGCTCTCAGTATCTGGGAGTTGAACTGCCACTCTGCAAAATCATTGTCCACCCCTCCGAGGTGTTCTAGCAAGAATAGTTGGCGGGGGATTACTCAATACCAGATTAAGTAATGTTCGACAGCTGTATTATGCCAGATGGTTCACACGGCCCCCACCCATTTTTGCATGGCAGACATGTTGGGTGTTAAAATGAGAACCACCTTGCGGCAAATTTATGTCTGAAGAAACTTTGTGACTAACTGCACTGCCGTGGGTTCCACCGGGCTGATGTAGAGGGACATTGCTACAAGGACCATTGACCCTGGATCGTGAGGTCACTCGTGCCAGCTCCTAACCTGAGGGGGGCATCTATATTGTTGGTCACCTGCCTTTGTGGATGGAGATATTACCTGCCCAGTACAAGGTGTTCTTGTTGCACCATTGAAGATGACCACTGGGGTCCACAAACACTAGTTTGACAGAATCCTGAGTCTCAGGTGACTGCCCGGAAAGGCAGTCATGAGAGGGTGCATGTGTAACCTTGTGTGTGGAACTAGAGCAATAAAAGACGCCATTATTCCCAACAGTTTGGTGCAGGGCAAGCAGCCTCTGAAATGCCATCACTCTCTCTGGGCTAGGGTAATCTTTGCCAGCAACTGAATGAATCTTGGTTCCTAGGAATGCCTGGACTTGTGGAGGAAACAAGTTCCACTTCTTTGTAATCATCGTAAAGCCTAATGGGTGAAGAAGCAGAATGGTTTGCGAAGTGGGGGAGAGACACCGCGCATCACTAGTCCCCTTTACTAGCCGGTCGACCAGGTACTGGAACACATGAATGGAGCTGCACCCTGGTGCACTGGCACAGTGGCTAGACATTTGGTAAATCCTCTGGGGACTGTCAGGACCTCAAATGGTAATACTTAGAACTTACCACAACCCTGATATACTGGTAGTGAGCCTGATGTTTTGGGACATGGCAGAAGGCACTTGAAATGGTTGGATGTAATGTAGCAATCGAGCTCTTGTAGGTAGAGGATGGCTTCATTGTTTCATCCTTCTTGGAGACTAGGAAGTGCATAGAGGAGACTACTATCCTTTCTGATGTGCTGGGAGAAAGTGTACAGCTCCTTTGAGTAGGAATGCTTTTACTTCTACCAGCAGCGGCCGGTGGTGCTCATTGCGGATGGTGTGGGGTGGAAGATCTGGAGGGGTGGTGTGGAAATGTATGAAATAACTATGGGCAGTTGTGGAGAGCACCCTTTGTTCTGAAGGTATTTGTTCCCATTTAATGAGATATAACCCCAGTCTTCCCCCTAAAGGTGCTGGGTGGTCAACTGGAATTATGGTTGTGCCACTGCTTGTTGACAGAGGTGCCTGCGCCTTGGTCACCTCTGGTTTATGCAGTCACCTGTCCCTCTAGCACAGTCCTCATCTGCTCTGCTACTGACTTTCCTGAAATGACTGCTGTTGCTGGCATTGCTGTCCAGGCAGAGTGGACAGTGCTGTGGATACAGCACAGTTTGTGGTTTCTGAAATCTTGCTCTTTGGACCTTTGTTGTGTCCATGTCTTTTTTGATCGTTTCAACCATTTCATCCACCTTGGGGCCAAATAGCTGTTGACCATCGAATCTAAGGCTATAAGTTGTTGGTAGACTTCTGGGATGATGCCTCACACCCTGAGCAAATGGTACCATAATAGGATGCTGGTATTGACCTGCCCAGAGGCAGCATCTGCAGCATCGAGGGCACATCTGATGTTTATGTTTAAGAATACTTTCCCCTCATGTACGATTTCCTATGTACTCTTCCTGCGTGCCTCTGGGACGAGTTTGAGACGTTGTTCCATCTCCTCACAATGGAAGTGGCCATACCTGGCAGCGAGTGTCTTGAAATTAGCAATGTTCCACTGTGTAGATGCATCCAAAGTGATAAGCTTTCCTGCAGCATAGATCATAAGAGTTCTCTTTCATGCTGTGTGAACCACAGAAGGGCCTGGTAGTACATGCCACTGCATGAACAATGGGTTTTGTGGTGCAGGTCTCACTTTCTGTTCTAACTTGGGGGTGACTACTCTTGTTGTGGCAGAGCCTTGGAAGTTCTCAGCAACACTTCAGCATAGATTTGAGCATGGATAAGTTGTGGGGTATTGGACAACATCTTTATGAAACAATCCACCCCTCCACTTCAATATATATGGACTATTACTACATGATAAGCATCATATGCTGTGCATCCTCCTTCCCTCTAGTGTTGAGCTCAGACGTATACAACTTGTTTTTGATCAAATAAATCTTTCGAGTCACAAGTTACAGTGACTCCTCCCATGACTGGTAATGGGCATGGGCTCCATGGTTATTGTTTGCACGGAGGGCGAGGATGGAGATATAGCAATAAAATACAGAATGATGACCATGCAGAGGGAAAGGTATGAAAAGAAAACAGAAAAAAAAAACAAAGGCTTCCAGGCAGGAGGGTGTGTGCATGTGTATCGATATCACTACATGCTATGAACAGATGATAACAGGGTAACATCGTTTTGTGGATTGTGTATCTGTAGCTATACAAGCTCTGCACGGACTGTATTGTAGGGGTGGGCTGGACTCGCGAAGTTTCACTTTGCATAATTCCGTGGAGTTACATGAAAACTCCACAATATTCCATGGAGTTTTGCGAACGGGCAGAAATCGACACATTGTGCTGCTTTTTAGCACCAAGAACTCGTTCCATGCTGAGAAACCAGTGCCAACGGCACTATGTGGCACACAGGGGGCGCTGCTCCTCACGTTGAAGCTGCTGTAGCTCAAGTAGATTTTCTACACAAGTGGCAGCTTTTTCACTGCAAACAGTTGTGACCTCCCATGACCATTCACAGTGAGAAAATCACCAGCTGCCCTCCTAGCTCCCAATAACCATGCTAGAGGACACAAAGTCTCCCTCACACTCGCTAACCCACCATTGGTGAGCCGTGAGTGAGAAAAAAAAAAAAAAACGTTGCCATGCAGCAGTTGGCGGTATTTGGCCTGAACTCCATGGTACAAGCGTGACGCAGAGTGGCCAAAACTCCACCAACTCCACCAGCAGAGTGGAATTTACTGCCCATTCCTACTGTACAGCAGTTTCCCCATGCATGTGAATAGCCAGAGAATGTTGCAAAGGTGTGTAGAATTGTACACAGTACAGCCTGGGCCACTTAAGTATTTTGTCGTGCTGAGACATCTACATAGCTGTTTATGGTGAACATGTTTGGTGTGGTTAGAGAACGTCCTTACTAATACAAGCTATCGGGATGTTACCCATAGAGGCTGCCTTCGTACATGTCGAAGGCGGCCTTGGTGGAGTAGGAAACTGTTGGCTTTAGAATAGCAGCTTTGGATGCACTTAACCAGCCAGAGAGCTACCCCCGCTTTGAAATCACACTACCCTTGTGCAGTGTGGAGTAAGCGGCAAATAAAAAAAAATGTATATGGGTACAACAGTTATCAGCGTAATACATGAAGACCCTTTTTACAACTAGTCTCTGATACTGAATCTGGGTGTTAGAAGAATACCAGCAGTTCTACTGCCTGGTCAAGGTAAAAAGGAGAGATTATCTGGGGTAAAAACTTTCAGTTAGTTCTAAGGACTACTCTGTCAACGTGAGCCTTAAACAAAAGCTGTTCCAGCTTAAGAGCTGATCTCACTTATACACCTTAAAGAAGTGATCACAATCTGCTAAAAAGGTATATCCCGAAGAGAGATCTTATATCTGCTGGGACTTCCTGTGTAGTCATTCCCAGCATAACAAGAGTGCACATGTGGGGAGCTCTTTTAGCTTACTGGCCGTTAAATCCTGTAACTCTCTGCCCCTGGACTTAAAGGAAAGCTCAGAAACAGTCTTCCATTAAAATCTTAAGACACGGTTCTTTAGGCAGGCATAACTGACTGCCTTGGCTCAGTGGGGTTGGAGGGGGCTGCTGTTTTATGCTCCAGCACTGGGACACTCCTCTGGAGTAGCCATTCACTCTATAAATCATTTTATTATTATTTAATCAGGAATGATACTTTTCAAGACAAAAACCTGGAGAGGGCATGAATGAAAGGGTTCAAAGGTGGGTCCCACAAGTCTAGTGAGAACTGTGTTGAGGTACCAGGATGGAATTGAGGTAATCTAGGTGGGATAACCCTCTTAAATCCATCAATGCCTTGATAAATGGCACTTTGAATAGTGTTCCCTGTTTTGTAAATATGCTGCCACTGTAGCTAAGTTTAAATGACTAAATGAGTAAGCTAGTCCCGAACTTTGCAATTGTAGTAGATACCATACAAAGTCCTGCACTGTTGGCTTAAGAGGGCAAAGGTGTTAGGGCAGGCAGTAATGGACAAATGTTTTCCACTCGGCTGTATAGCATGCTGTAGTAGTGAGATGGCAAGAATCTTGGAGGATGGATATACATTCAGAAGGCAAACTGAGATAACCAAATTCGAAGAGCTCAGTGGCCAGTTCGTCAGGTTGAGATGGCTGGGATTGGGAGGCCGGAGCGTGCCCTGAAGTTGTGTGAGACAGTTCTGCCTGTTGGGGAGCTTTTCATGAGGAATTACAGACAACTCGAGAAGGGTTGTGAAACATGGCTCCCTGGCACACGTGTCAGTCACTTGAACGAGGGTGTGGGACGTGTGTGAGGCATCCGAATCACTTCTGGAAGGAGTAGAAGTGGTGGAAAAGCATAGACCCATATCCCTGACCAGTTCTAACAAAGCATTGTCCAAGGTCTGTTGAAACCTGGAAGAGAAGCTTGGGCATTTGCCGTTTTCTGCGGTTGTGAACAGATTTATGTTGGGAAACTTCCAACACTGTACAAGTAGGGCAGGGAGGGTTTGTGGTGGGGTTCCCACACGTGCACTTGTGGCTGCATCCTGATAAGAAGCTGTGCAAAGTCATCTGCTCCCGGGAGGTACTTCTCCAGCAGGTGTACTTTGTGGTGAATCACTGAATGCCAAATGTCCTGCACTAGTGCAGAAGTAAGGAAAAGTGCAGCCCGCACCCCCTCATTTCTGCAGGTTGTACACGGCAGTCATTGTCTTGATCAGGACTGTCTTGTGACGTACATGGCAGAAGTGCCTTCAAAGTTAATTCATCTGCCACTGATTCCAGGTAGTTGATGCGACAGGTCTGTTGAACAGGTGTTTACAGACTCTGAACAGTCATGTGCTGTAGATGTGTCCACCCCATGGTGTGAAAGAAGCATCTGTGATGATGATCACTTGGGGAACCGGATCTAAAAAGTGCCTGCCCTGCAACAAATTGCTGCTGTTCCTTCACTGCAGAGCGCGACGGGTGCTGGCCCAGATAAACACCAGATCTCCACATAGACTCCCCACTTGTGACCGCTGTGCTGCTAGCCACTCTTACAACACACGCATGTGTAATCAAGCATGGGGGACAATGACGATAAAGGAGGCAAACATGCCTAGAAGGAATATCACTCTTCTGATTGTTAGCGGATAATTTGGCTGACAAAGTGGCAGCAGTAACTGAAAGGCGTGGACTTCAGTGGGGCTGGGGTAAGCTTTCCCGGTGAGCGAGTCGAGTATTGCCTCAATGATGGGTTGTACTTGTGATGGTTGAAGGTGGGATTTGCCCACATTGATAATGAAACCCAGAATGTGGAGGAGGTGATCTGTGTTTGAGCCAGACGCTGCAACTTGCTTGCACTCTTTATCAGCCAGTAATCAAGATGAAGGAGAATATGGACGCTGCTGATTTGTAGATGATCAGCTACCGGGGGTTCCTGAACTAGTGCAAACCTGATTATGCGAGGAGGTCACCAAAGGTGCTCTTCAAAGCAGTCTGGTGGCACTTAGAAGCCACTCCATCCTAGCCCTTAGACACCTAATACACAGGGAGAGGGGGGGGTCACACCTCTCCCATGCAGAAAATCCTTTGTTCTGCTTCTCCGGCCCGAGCCTGGTTCGCCAGCAGCAGGGCACAACAGTACCTGGGGTCAGCAGGAGCCTAGGCTGGCAGCTAGACCCCGTAAGGCTCCACAGGCAGAACTGGGGGATCATCTAAGGAACTTTCAAAGTACATGGTATGGAGCAACAAACACTGGAATTGGTGTAGTGTCATGATTCCAACATGTTTGATACCAAACATGCCTAGGTTCGGAGAAGCCATTATGTAGTTGGATCACTCACATTGACCAATGTCCACTACATACCTCAAAATGGCTTCTCCGCACTTATAGAGTCCAGAAATTAGCCTGGGGTCTGTAGGGGCACCCTCACACTTAGAGCCCTGCCCTTGGGCTGAAAGGCCGACCAGAGGGGTGACTTATAATGTATAAGTGCAGTGGTCATGTTCGGTGGTGAAAGAGTGCATGCACGATTTCACGCCGGCTGCAGTGGCACGCCTGCAATCACAGTTTGTATAGTCTCCCATGGGTGGCATAATACATGCTGCAGCCCATGGGGGACCCCTGGTGAACAATGCCCTGGGTACCAAGGTACCATATACTAGGGACTTATATGGGTACACCAGTGTGCCAATTGTGGGTGTAAGAAGTTACCAGCAACTAAATTTAGGGGAAGGAGCACAACCACTGGATTTCTGGTCAGCAGGATCCCAGTGACCTACACTCCGAACACACTGACATCAGGCAAAAAGTGGGGGTGGGAACTGTGCCAGAAAGATGGCATTTTCCTACAATATGGGCCTCAGATACCCCAGATTAGAAAGTACGAGTACATCTTTTTGAGTGTTCTTGGGGCAGCACTGGCAGCACTGGCTCTATGGCTCCCGTGAGCAAGAGAGGGTGTACTTCCTCTTGTAGGAGCCTTTGGTGTTGGAAGTGAAAGGGAGTGTTTGCATGGGGGTGGTTTGGTGTTGGGGCAGTCAACTCCAGGAGGTAACCCTGTTCTAAAATGGACAGGACATGGACAAGAGGTTGTGGATGAAACCTCTGCAGACATCCCCTCGAAAGGGCTAATCTGATGGTGAGGGGGAGTCACTGTTTAGGTGGTGCAGCTCCCTTGGTCGCTGCGACCCAACCCCTACCTTTGGTGCCGTTTCCTCGAAAGGCATCCCCAGAATATCCTTGTGAGGCTTAGGATTGTTGCTCTTGCCTCTGGAATGAGGATGAGGCATCTGTGGAGGTGGTTTTGGCAGCACCACGAAATTGTGTGTAACGAAAGGTCGCCGGGGCGATGGCGACAGGAGAGCTCCCATTGGTTTGGTGCATCCGTATCTTTTTTTTTTTTTTTTACAAACAATCTCATAGTATCTGATCAACTTGAGGCCCAGAGAGGTGTCCCCCATGTTGGGGCATGCTGATGAGATGCTGCTGGTCCCCTGGCTTACATCCAGAGATATGAAGCCAAGCATGCCTACGGGTTCACAGGCTGGAATGTATGCCCCTGGGGGGGGGGATGTCTGTGGCATGCAAAGCACTCCTGAGGGTGGTGTAAGAGAGTGTGTAACCCCCCCGCCTCCTGTGCCCTCTGCTTGTAATGATCCGCAAGATGACGCCATTGCTAATGTATGAAAAACACAATCATAAAAAACACAAATAATACTAAGTATTTATTTAGAAATGTAAGAGTTGGCTCTTTTACAAATATTATATTGCTACAGACGATGAGACTGAACATTTTTAATGTTTTCAGGTGCTTTCACGTCACTTCCTATTATATTATTTGACATCACTTCCTTCTGAGCTTGTCCTTTTAGTCTTTAATGTGACAGAAAATGGCCAGTGCTTCACTTTCAGCAAAAACACACATGTAGTGCACATCTTTATTATCATGGGTGAGAATTGGTATTTGAGGACCAAAGATGCCGAAATCCCGTCCTTCAGCTAAGTGTAGAATTCCTGCTGCATGGGGGGTAGTCTGTTGCCGTAAAACAAATTCTAAGAACGTTGTCTTTAGCAGGTGGGTCCATATGATGACATCACTTCTTGTGAAAAGCTTAGTCAGGAATTTCACCCACTCAGCCCGGTGTACACGTCACGACCTCACTTCCTGTTGTCACGAATGCTGATTGGGGGTCGTCTTTCACTTGCACCGTCATCTCATGATCTCACTTCCTGCTGCAAAGTATACACGTAAAAGGATGCTGGTTCTCTGCTGGCTGTGGGTACGACGACATCACTTCCTGCGACAACACATGCAGCTGAAGCACTGGGTTTGGTCAGACCGGAAGAAGGGAAGGGAGTGATGCTCGGATTCCATATGCTAGGGCTGTGTAATAGGCACATGTACATTTATTTACAAGTTCATAAATATATAAATATTGCTGTAATACAAAAATAAATACATATTTTCTCTGAGTTTTCTTATTTTACATAAAAAGTCTCTGGGCGGCGTCTCTGGGGCTGAACCTTAACTTGTGGGGAGCTCTGGAGAGCAGTGCATTGTGGGATTGCTGGAGAGTCTTGGTCCTGGGTCTTGATCCACGCAGGTGATGGCTACTGTGCTTGGACAAAGTTCATCCTCATTGCTTCGGATGGAGTTTGGTCTCTCAACCTCTTCTACTGGTGGCAGGTCAATGCAGAAGACAACACCTATTGGGGACATGTGCGAAGAAAGCCAACATTAGCAATGCGAGAAGGCAACTTGTTTCAGATGTCTTCGTTTATCAGAGAAGGGCTAACGCAAGCAGTCAAAGGAGACGGGCAGGTCAGATATCAGCGTGTAATGGACAGCCATAACCCTAGACGCAGTCACAAAATGGGGCACGCCTTTAAATTTGAAGTTTTGAGTGAGACCTGCTCCTTCTGTCATATCCCAACCATAATCAGTAGGAGGAAGCAAGGCCAACAAAGCTCAAAGCAGGCACCTGGCCAGACTAAGCAACCCGGGAGCAGAGCAGCTCATTGGGAGATACACCAGGAAAGGGAGCGATGCAGAGGAGAGGAACCCAGAACCTGATCCTGGGCCTGAATGCATGTACCAAGGGTTAAAGTCGACAAAGAACTTTTGAAAGGAAAACGTGGGAGACTTTGAAGTGGTTTCTGACATTCTGTAGGATCAGATCATCCACCATTCTCCCTCCCACCAGCAAGAAGTGCGCTTCCAACTTGGTCCACAATCAATGCACACGAACATGCATCGAAGCGCCCACCCCCACTTCTCTCCAGTGAATGGACCAGGCGGGCATCTTACCGCTGCCTTGCATCGCCACAGCACTGGGAGGACAGTCTACAGTCAATATGTAACCATTACTGTTCCCTGTATGGTGAGATCTTCACTCGAAAGAGGACACCAGCCTGTACTCACCTTGTTGAACAAATTCGCCGACACCTGGGTTGGCGAGTTGGGTTGCCTCCCCGCGCTGCGGTTCATGTCGACACGGCTGTTGCAGGAGGTGGCTCTCATGAGACTGAAGCAGCTCTTGGGCAGAGTCATCAGGGCAGTCAGGCAAATAGCAGCTTTCCTGGGACCTCTGTAGAGTGGATCTGAGGAGAAGGCAGAAGGAAAGATGAGTTCACCGACATTGGAAAATAATCGACACAGCAGTCAGTGGTGAAAAACACAGGTCTCATGACGGCCTGGTCTACAAATCAACAAGATGGTAGATTCTTAAAAGCAAAAAGATCACAACTGCCCGCCGAGACCACACCGCATGAAGCCACATGGTCAAATGGACGTGCTCAACCACTGGGTTACCAATTTGTCCCTTAAACCACTCATTATGATCGAAGTAGACTCAGGGAGCAACCTCTAGCAGTAATTGCTTCCCACCCCAATAAAAGTGATCCCAGAGCTGGTAACTTCACTATCTGCCTCTTTTAGACAGTGCCCAAAAATAATGCCAATAAGAGGGTTAGAACTTAGCTTCAGGAGATCCCATTACCCAGCTCAGCAGTACTTTTTTAAGCTGACCTAAAAAAATATCAATGACTGAACTAACTCATCTGGTCGCCACATCATGTCACTCTGCCAACCGCCACCTCACGGCCGGACCTACGAAGCGAAGACGTTGGACGTATGAGAATTGGTATTGAGAGTCCACCCCATCAACTTTGAGCAAGGACTTCTGTTTTACAAATGTATGGCAGCTGTGGAGCACTCATGAGCACACCAAGCAGCAACCGGGCTCCATCTTCCTTGCTGAGCCAGCACTAGTATATAAAAACTTCCACAAGGACAAACCATTGCAATAGCGCCGCGAGGCAATGTACGTCTAACATTTTCTGACATTTTGTGAACAGCCATCAGACTGGAAACAGGAAGTGACGTCAAGAGAAATCTGGGTTGTAATTTGTTAACTGTGGCAGCAAAAATGCAAAGCATTTTCTTATTTTTGTAGCGTAAAAGAAAGTGCACTCTGAAATGTACACCTCTGTTTCTGTAACAGATTACAACAGTGCAGCTGCTGTCCTGCTGAGGTCATATCCTGTTTGTAAATAAGGTATAGATATGGAAGGCAGTTTTTAATGAGAATTCTGGTAAATTAAAAAAATGAATGGTACTGAACATATTTAGTTTCTGCAATAAGTGTTTCTCAGCTGAAACTCCAACTGATGAATACAGAAAGATTGTATCTACTACACTTCCTAGGCAAGGAGTGGCTTTTTTTTTTTTTTTTTAACACTGACGTAAAGATGTATTGATGGTGTGTTTAAGATTATTGGGGGGGGTGAGGGGATCTGGAACTCAACTAACAGGCGTCATTCTCCATAACCAACATACGTTTGTGTGCTTTAATATTTCACATTAAAACGTAGAATGGATCATTTTCAGCTCAGACATAAATCCCACATAATTACTGTGGATTAATTAAACTTCGAAATAAAAGTCATACTCCTCTGTCTTTTATTTTACAGACCCAGGCGGTGCTTTGAACTTTTATTTCAGAGTTACAAAACTCCCCATGTGCACACACGCGAAGCTGTGGTAACCGAGGATCTCTCTGGTTTTAGCAGAAGAGGCTCTGCGCTAGAGTAATTTCTCACTGTGGTGTACTCCGAAGGTGAATGGGAAACTGCCAATTTCCTCCCTTGTTCTCATTTCTAGCAGAGAGAACATGGAAATGCCTAAGATGGAAAGCTCCCTATAAGATGATTAGAACTGAAATGCCCCCTTCCCCACTTAACGAAATGTGTGAACCTGGCCAGTTTGGGGCTACGCGGAAGTTAGAAATGGCCTTTGGCCAGGATGCGTTGCTATCACCACCATGTTCTTGTGGAAGCTGCAGCGTAAACGGTACATATACCGATACGCTTGCAATTCACTAACTCGTGCTGCTGAAGCAGTTGCTGCAAAAAATGCCATTTTCCAATAATGTTACTTATAAGGTGTTACAACGAGCATCATTAGCATGGGGAACGCTCAATGCTTCTCCCTTGAAGGCAAGAAAGTATCCTCGATTACCGTCAGACAAGGTTCCACGAAAGCGATAACTGGTCGTTGACAGGTTGAGCGGTGGTTGTGTATGGGAGAACTGGTGCCTTCTACAACATGCGCAGTAACAAAGTAACTGTGATCCTTACCCTGACCCTTGGCGGTCGCTCGCCATCAGGCTTCCCAGAAGTGACGCGCTGGGCTCATTGTCTCTCACGAGCACCCCCTGCAGTAGCGTGTTGGGATCTGGATTTTCTGTCAAAATTCCCGGCAGTAAGGAATTTGGATCAACGCTCCCAGTTAGAATCCCTTGTAGTAAGGCGTGCCCCTCTTCCGACTGCTGAAATAAAAGAAAAAGAGTAGTGAGACACAGTGCAGCAGAAGTCAAGACCAAGAATTATCGCGGCTTCTCCAAGTCGAGAAATTTGAGAACTTCACCCCAGGAATGAACCAAGACCTATCCCAGACTGTGTGTAACTTCATCTAACTTTCTCTGCTCCCTCCTTCTTGAATCCCCACTCAGTTTCGAGTAATCCCCAAGCTGAGTGTAACTGGAAACCTTCTTGATGCATTAGTTTACCCAGTCACATTTACCGGGTCAGATGCAAATGTCTCATTCATTTTCAGCCTGGTAATCGCTCCTCCTCTTGTCACATACAGTGAGCAACATGAGCATAACTAGCACCGTAACACTGCTCCACCAATCCTGTGCTTGGACTGCCACTAGCCTGCACACCCTCAAATCTGCAACTGCAAAGTCCTCAATTCTTGTACACACCATATCCTCTCTCATCACTTCCGGGTCCGTTTCAATCCAGACTGAGTTTCTCTGTTTTTGTTTTAATTATGCACATAGTTCAACAGGGTTTCTATGTAGCCACCTCCCCATCTCCTGTTCCATAAGTCAGCACATTTCCAGACTGAGAGATGCAGGCACACCTGTGCCAGTCATTACCTGGACAGTGCCATCGGGGTGGTACCCACTGTGCTTTGCAGCCAGTCCGCTCAGTTCACCGGGGAGACAGCTTCCATTGGCATAAGGAAGCCCGTTGGCCTGGCCGGTAGAGACCCCTCGAAGTGGGACCATGGTGTACTGGCAAGAGGACGTCAGGAGCCCTGTCCGGGGGAATGCCAGATCTGTACTTTGCTCTGTGGGGCGGAGAAGGTGTAGTTAGAAGAAATAAGCCCTTTTCTCGGCCAATCAGAACTCAACATGATGCAGCCATCTACCTCATTTCATACCAGATCTCACAGTCAGTCACTGTCTGTTACAGAGGAAGTCCTAGGTGTTAGTGAACAGGTACACATCACAAGCCAGTGAATGACCCTATATTCACACTTGCACAACAGGTGGAAATGATGAAACTGATATGGGGTCAGGCGCTGTCTGCATTGTGACACAATGGATGACTTCTGTGTAGCTCATTTATCTCAAGTCAGCTGCCTACTGTAAAACTTTACGTCCACCACTGTCTACATTACTCAAGCTGGGGCTCTGCATGCATCAAACCCACCATTAACAGCATTCATGCCCCACTCAGAGCATTCCCATGGTTCTCTGTGCTACCAATCATCAGTCACAAAGTGCATTCAAGTTTACATTTTGTATATTTCCATCCTACCAATCATGTCAAGGTTGAATAGGTTCAAAGCTGCAAAACCACCAATCACAGCATTCCTTGAGCTCAGGTCCAATAGGCTTCACATACACCAATCGGAGTATTCAAGAGACCCAGTATGCTTTAGTCACTAATCATATAATTCCTGTGATCAGCTCCACAAAAGGTGAATTCCTTTTTACCCACTGCAGCATTCTGCCTGCCTCACATGAACCAATCACAGCATTCCTCTGTCCCTATATGCACCAATCACATCCCTCAAGCTCTGCAGGTCACATAATGCAAACCACAGCATCCCCCAGACCCTCAATGATTCATATACATTAAGGGCCACAGTGCACCTAGTCTGTGCACCATTCTGCCCACACATGCAGCCCTCCTGCCCCAGAATATTTGGAGTGTCACTTACTCTGTTTTGACCAAGCCCTCCAGAGGCAGCAGGGGATGAAGGCCACGATGATGAAGACGATGGAGCCCAACACAACACCTACGATGAGGTATGGCAGGTCACTGGATCGGGCTACCTTGGCGCCGATGCTGGGTGGCCCTGATTCACCCTTCGCGGGTGGCGACTGGGAAGGGACCAATGAGGGAGGGAGGCGCCCCGGTTGCCCGGAGAACTTGCGGGCTGCAAAGTAAAAAATAAAAAGTGAGAATCTTAAGTGGTGTTCTTTAAGCAAGCATGCTTTCCTACTTTCAGTCACTGAAAAAGCATCAGTATGCAGTTGTAGAGCTTTCAGTGAAAATCTGGCTTCAGTGAACTTGCCACATAATCCACTCTGCACTGCATTACATGTAGATTTCAGGGTATACAACTGTTTTACATCAAACAAACCAAAAATCACTAAAGAAATTAGGATACGTAGAATATAAGAGGCACACCTTTTATTATTTGAATTGTGCACAAGCAGTCTGGAGCTCTCCTGTGTGACACTTTGTATCTTTAATGCAAACTATCTTAAAGAAGGAGTTAGAAGAGACAATGTTACTGGGGTTCCTGTGCTTCGATGCAAGGCAAACATCAGGATGTTGGTCATTAAATGTTCACTCAGACCTTGTGAATTTATATAGTTTTTTGTATAAAGAAACCTTTATATTTTACACGGCGTTCGGATCCCTTATGCAACACTATGTTAAAACCACAAAACATAGAGAATAAATTGGCTGCATATTTTGCTTTTTATTGCTCTATAATTTAGGCGTCACTGCCACATAATTTGGTACTTCATGCCTGTGCAATTTCATTGGCTCTGTCCATATCCGATCTGCCCATGTGGGATGGTTGTGATGTTGTAATGAAATGTGGCCGGAAGTTATAAAAAAAGAAAGGGAATGTGCCGCATAAAAGCGATGAAACGGACAGCGCTTCGAGTGTTTCAAGACGCTACATAGAGGAGCTATAGGGAGCGGAGGGATCCTGGAGGTGAGGTAAGTAGGTCAGTGAAAGTTTCCTATCAACAACTTTAGGGCCTTTTAAGCACTTTATGGAAACGACACTGAGAGGATACAAAATAGAAAGAGTTTTGTAGTGTGTGACTGGACAATCTAGCAGGTGAGTGGAGAGTCGAGCTTCTGAGCCTGAGAAGGGTCTCATGTTGTAGAAAGGCACTATCTGGGGACGGGGATAAATCGTCACAGCACTGAAGCTTCAAGTCCGGGTCTCGCTGCTGGGGTTGTGACCTCATTCCCCTACAGTTTCACGTCTAAATCAGGGTCAGGCCTGATTTGCACGTGGCGGGGGGCAGGCTGGAACGGCTTGGCAAGCAAAAACACAATGGATTTAGGCCCCGATCTGTGACCTAGGGGTTAATGTTTGACATTGTTCAACAATTCGCCCATGTCTTCTTTTTGCAATTCATCACACAATGGACCAGAAAGTGCAGAGGGGGTAAGAAAATATCCATACAGGTTGCAGTAAACACGGACCCCGAGACGGCCGAGATAGTGAAATGCCCACAGCAGAAGATATTAGAATAATTTGCATATTACATTCATAACTGGCACTGCCGGCTGGCTCCTCCCCCGAAGATCTGGGCACGCCCCCTTACCTCTGGTTTCGCAGATCATGACGTTGCTGAACTCGCTCTCGCCGCCCTCGTTGAAGCATCGCATCTTGATGTCGTATGAGGTCTCAGGCTGCAGGTGGGCGATGGAGTGCCAGTAGCGGTCCCCTGGGAGCAGAGATGAAAAACACGTCCTCGTCAGTCAGTGACACTGGGTGCAACTTGGGATAGTCCTGAAAACTGCAGGAATGAAGGGGCGCGGCCCAGCAAGGAACGCGCATAGCCACAGTGCTGAGCTCCGAGTGGGAGTGACTGTACTTAAGGCATCAGTGCCTCTACATGCTGGCACGGACTGTCATTAGCTGCTGGGTCATTCTCTGTAGTGGGATAGACTACCCCTACAGCCCAAGGCCTTCTCTGTGTGAGACCCCCCCCCCCCCCCCGTGCCTAGGGCATCAGTGCCTGTACATGGTGGTACTGACTGCACGGACTCCTCAGCCCTTCCCTGTACTGGGATACACTATCCTGCAATCTTAGGCCTTCTCTATGTGAGACCTCTTCTGTGTCTAGGACATCAGTGCCTGTACACGGTGGTACTGACTGCCACTAGCTCCTCAGCCCTTCTCTGTAGTGGGATATACTACCCCTAGAAGCCAAGGCCTTCTCTATGTGAGACCCGACTGTCCCTATTGCATCGGTGTCTGTACACTGCGGTACTGACTGCATTGACTCCTCGGCCCTTCCCTGTACTGGGATAGTCTATGCCACAGTCTTGGGGCTCTCTATGCGAGATCCCTTCTGTGCCTAGGGTATCCGTGGCTTTATATGGTGGTACTGACTGCCACAGGCTCCTCAGCACTTGTGATAGGACAAACCACCCCTACGCCCTAAGGGTTCTCCCTAAGTGAGACCTGAGTGACTGGCACTAGGGTTCGGGACTCTCCTAGGGGGTCTGACTCTACTCTGTGGTGAAACAGATTGTCACCAGATCCTCAGCCTGCCCTAGGGTCTCAGCAGACAAGACAGACATGCTTGAATCCACCAGAACCTCTAGTAATTGTTCTGAGATCATTTAAATGTATTGTTTAGAGTAAATATACAAACAGGAATCCGCCATCCAAAATTCAGCCTTGGTGCTGCCACAAGGTAGAGTCACCCTAGGGTGCTGGTCCGATCTGAACAGCACCACAACCTGCGCCCAATCAGTGATTTCAGAGTTTCTCTTAAGCCTTATTCCTGCGCCTTGTGGCACAGGAACCCTGGGGCCCACATATGGACATTCCCATCCCACCGAACATCCCTCATTCTGAGAGCCCGAATGTGATGAGGAGATATTTAAATCAATTTAGACCCCTGGTAGATATTCTGGGCAGGCTGAGGGATAAGCAATTGTGTTGCTATTCAGAGGCAATGAAGCTTAACTGCTCAGGCTTGACTGTTCCTTTAACGGTTGAGCTAAGACTAAACTCCACATGGTTGGTCCCCACCAGTAATGGCACAATTAGTCAAAGTCAGTGGAATGGAATGTTGCTCAGAACAATTGCCAATAGTTACAGAGAATTCAGACATTTCCATTTACAAGGATTTGTTTTTCTCCTTGTCTATGATGGGACTCGGCTAGCACTAAGGGCCCTGCCCTCCCCTACGAGGAGGCTGCCTGCTGTAACCTGGATCGATGGGCTTCGGGGCGCTATGTCTCACGACCAGTGTTAAACATCAAGCATCTCTCTAAGGCACAGCTTTGAGGATGTGGTCTTCTCACCTTCCACCACGTCCTTCTTGTAGTCGCCGTCATTGTCGCTGTCCGTCGGTCGGTAGTAGATGTAGAAGCCGTGGATAGGTGTGTTGTTATTGCTGGACGGGGTGTACTATGACGTGGAAACAAAACAGATATTAGAAGAAGGTCCAGTTGCGTCCTTAAGTACTTTGTTGTCAATTGTGTCCCCCACGCCAAATGCCGCATCCACCCACACCAGACTAACTCCACCTTGTGCTGATTCCCACCCCCAGATCCACTGCACCTTTTGCTGCTGAGTCATACTCGGAGTACCCCAATTCCTCTTCTCGAGCCCTTCTAGACAACTTCACGGGTCCCCCCCTAACGGACCACAATCTTTCAGTGCCTCAAACCAACTCATCTCATTTCCTCAATGCCTCAGACCACCAGGTTCCAAAACTTCAGTGCCTACAAACCACCAAACAGCTTCCAATCCTTCAATGCCTCAAACCACCAAACATCTTCCAGTCCTTCAATGCCTCAAACCACCAAACAGCTTCCAGTCCTTCAATGCCTCAAACCACCAAACACATCCCAATCCTTCAATACCTCAAACCACCAAACACATCCCAATGCCTCAAACCACCAAACACATATCAATCCTTCAATACCTCAAACCACCAAACACATCCCAATGCCTCAAACCACCAAACACACCCCAGCCTTCAATGCATCAAACCACCAAACACATACCAATGCTTCAATACCTCAAACCACCAAACACATCCCAATGCTTCAAACCTCCAATAACATCCCACCCAAGCCTTCAATACCTCAAACCACCAAACACATCCCAATCCTTCAATGCCTCAAACCACCAAACACATCCCAATGCTTCAAACCCCCAATAACATCCCACCCAAGCCTTCAATACCTCAAACCACCAAACACATCCCACTCCTTCAATACCTCAAACCACCAAACACATCCCAATGCCTCAAACCACCAGACACATCCCTAGCCTTCAATGCCTCAAACCCCCAAAACAGATTCCAAGCCTCCAGTGCCGCAAACCACCAAACAGATTCCAAACCTTCAATTCCTCAAAGCACCAAACACATCCCAGGCCTTTAATGTTTCAAACCACAAAACAGAGTCCATGCCTTTATGTGAGCCTTCAGTGCCTCAAACCAGCACACAGATTCCAAACCTTCAATTCCTCAAAGCACCAAACACATCCCAGGCCTTTAATGCCTCAAACCACAAAACAGATTCTATGCTTTTAACTGAGCCTTCAGTGCCTCAACCCACCTAACTTGCCAGAGTCCCTCTATGTACAACATTTATCCAGTTGCAGAACATTACCAAATAAATACTTACTCGCCCAGACCAGCCCGACTTGCTTAGGAACACCAATGTTTTCACTCACCTAATCAGTCCACTGACTGTCCACTATCTGGACACGCTTCATTATCATTCACACACCTGGTATGTGATGTTTCAATGTAAAGTTCTATCACTAGCAACCATCATAACCTGGTTAACAAACCACATATTCTACCTGGTACTACTAATGACCACCCTCTCCAACCCCACCAAGCGCCTGTGAGCACAGCATCCATCACAGTGCTGGTGACATCATTCACTTTGGCCAAAGGAAGATAAAACATCAAAACCACGAATGCACCCCATGCACGGTTCAATTCACTTTTCCCATTTACCCGTGTGTCTATCTGGACAGTCCTATAGACAAGCAACATTTATCTCAAGATGAGCGAGATCCCTTTACAGGTGTCAACAACACTTCTTAAAAAGTCAAATTCCCTTGTATAATAAATGTGTAAGTATCCTGGCTAATACCCCTGCTGGATTAGTGTTAACCTACATCACAACTGCCGCTTACCATCCACTTTAGCATGATGGTGGTCTCATTGACTGCCTCTGTGAAGGTGATGTATGGTCCCGTCACAGGCCGCTCATACACACGGTTGCTGTAGCCAGACACCGCATAGGGCCTTGAGGCGGCGCTGGGCTGGCTCTCCCCGAGGATGTTTAGCGCTCGGACACGAAAGCGATAGGAGGTGCCTAGTGGGGAAAATTAAAGCACCAGAACTTACAGAGGGCACGAACAATACATTTGCAGCATTGAACTAGTTTAGATTCACACGTATTGCACCAAGCCACTCATCTAGTAATGTGGTTCGTAAAGCATCTTGCCGACAGGTATTAAAGACTTTGGGATGCACAGATAGGCGCAGTCAGTATGACTTTATGATAAACCCGAAGCCCACAATGCCAAATTCTCAGATTTAAACATTAACCAGGCCACCAGGACTGTAGACCTCAATTTAATTCAACTAGAAACTAGAACATCAGTGTTTGGCTTCTCCTGCACTCAGGTATTCAGACTTTCACAAGAGGTCTAAACCTATGACCCACCATGAAAATCCACACCTCACGCTAAGAGGATGGATGTCAACTGGATTTTCTAAAAAAAAAAACAACTTGTGAAATATCTCCAATCCATTCGCTAGATACCAAGAATATGTGCAGCTTGTGAATCTATAACAGATTCACACGATAGAAGTATAACTTCATGTAATAGCTGTCATCTCCCCGTCTGTCTTCACAAACATGTAGAAGACAGGAGAGACAGATTAAACAGCCAAAGTTGGGAGGAACTGAAGTTTTTTTTAATCCTGTTCGAGGATAGATCAGCCAGCCTGGAGATCCACCGGGCAAGGTACCTGCAGGAATAGCTATGTTTTACCACACTGAAAATGTTGGGGGGGGTGGGGGGGTGGGGGGGGTCGATGAAGGTCTACACTAGAGAAACAACGAAAACATTAAAAAAAAGACACCAAAGAGAAACGATAATAGGGGGAGTTAACTTTCCAATGTGACCATATAAAACCAAACGTGACAGCTGCTCATCAAACTCAGAAGTTCATAAATAAAATACATAGGGAAATGCAAGTTATTTAACAGTTGAAGAAGATATCTGATAGGAACAAGCTCAGAAATATTTTCTGAAAATCCTGAAGGAGTAGAACGTCACCAGGGAAAACAAAACTAGCAACAACAAATTTGTAAACTGAAACTCTTCCAGATTCCCACGCTGTTCATTATTCCGCTACATAGCGATGGGGTCTGGTAAAACTACTCAAAAATGTTCCCCAGCGTCATGCTTAATTTATCGAGTCTTGTACTGAAAAGCCTACAGTACCGCACTGGACATCCCATCCACCTGGAAGCAAAGGGCATTTAAATTCAAAAAACATATTTTCAAGTCTTTATGGAAAACGTTTTGCAAAATTCTACATTATCTTTCTGAAGAACATCAAAGACAGAGATTGGCTGTCTGGAATACAAAGGTATCAAAGGCTGCTGGAATCCATCCTCTTCTAAGGTGGGACCCAGATCCCTGGTGGTGGGGATGAGCATCTACACTCGCTCTTTCATGCATTCAAGGATCCCCATGAGAAGGCCAGGACTGAGTATATGCATAAGAGGAAGAATGCAGGGAAGGCGATCAGGGGTGCCAAAAGACGGGAACACAAAGGAGACAAACATTTCAGAGGCGTATTAGTGATCAGAGGTAAGAGCAGGCAGAATCAAAGTCAGGAGACACAAGTGGAGTTTTGTGTAGAGAAGATCCAGAGCTGAATTATTGAATTACTGCCAATCTGCAAACAATGCACAGGTGCAAATTTGACCAACATCCACAGGTGAATGGCCAGCATTGTGATCAGTCTTCTGCACGGCGACCCAACAAGAATGGTACTGAGTGTTCACTGGACGCCCGGGGGCCTGTCCTCAGAGTGTACAGAGGTGGACACATGAAGAGGGATGCAGAAAAATAACATAATTCTAAAGAAACTCGAGTCTTGGTTTGTAACTTGGTGAGCGGAAGGTCATACCTTTCTCCAGCTCTGGGATCTCAACGGAGAGACGAGACGGGGGGATGTCGGAGGTGGCCAACATCCAATCTCCTGCCTGCTTGAGTTTCTTGAACTCCACCCGGAAGGACTGGATTGGGAAGCCGCCATTGCCACGGGGGATCCACGTCACATAGACGGAGGTCTCCGAGGCTGTGGATATTGTTGGTCGGTCAGGAGCCTCCGGAGCTGTAGGGAGAAAAGAAAATAGACAAATATATTATACATTTCAATGAAGATAACTCTCCAACAACGTGGCCTCCCTACTCAAACCCACTCTGACATACCAGTGGGGAAATCTCCAAACTACATATACATGAATGAATGAATGAATTGAATTGTAAAGCACTTGGCTACACATTAAATGTGTTATATTTAACAACAAAGCTTAACACTTAAGTGCCTTGACAGATGTTAAGATTCTCAGGCACTGCCAGAGCGCTATGAGTCATAGTGGTGGTAAAAAATTCAAGTGAAACACAAGAAATTCAATGTAGAAGAAAATTGTTGGGTTGAACGATTTTTCACAAATGTATTCTGCTTGGCGGATTTTGTATAATTTTGCAGACTGTGGAGAATTCTGGGAGCTTTCTTGCCACCTCTGAAAAAATCTGCACTTAAAGGACCCTGCGTGGAGTCCCTCACAGTGACCCTCCAGGTCTTCTGCTGCAGTATTTACGGGGTTAAACCATCAAGGAGGTCTCCCTTGGTTGCATTTCCACCCTGTGTCTCTCTAGGTACTCTTAACATGGATCCAGAGGTCTACTGCCCTTGGGCCCTTTGCTGAGACCCTTGTCGCACTCTATCCTCAAGCCTTTCAGAAGTTCTGCCTGAGGGATTCCTTCCTTGAGGTGCTCCCCTCTAGGACTTCCTTCCCAGGGATCTTCCACACACTTACGGGAAAGGCGGTTGTTGTCCGACTGGTTGACGCTCTGCGTGCTGGTGCCTGGGTCATCCCTCTGAATCTGCTCCTTACTGGCGATGATCTCTGGCTTGGGGCGGCGTCCTGTGGAGAAGCAAGAGGGAAAGACCTCAGTAAGCAAGAGACTGACAGACCGGCCCAAAACAAGTCCACAGCAACTCTCCCCAGCTCTGACTCTCTAACCGCCTCTTCTCACACAGTCTGCCGCATACGCGCCCACACCTGCCCAACACTGGAGACCCACTCATGTCTCTCACTGAGCTGTCAGAAAGCCTTCTCCAGACCATGACAGCTGTGGGATGTCCATTCACCCCTGAGCCACTCTACCCCAGGGGCACCTGCATCACCACAGGCTCCCAGACCATGACAGCTGTGGGATGTCCATTCATTCTGAGCCACTCTACCCAAGGGGCACCTGCATCACCACGGGCTCCCAGACCATGACAGCTGTGGGATGTCCATTCACTCCTGAGGCACTGTACGCCAGGGGTACCTGCATCACCACTGGCTCCCAGACAATGACAGCTGTGGGATGTCCATTCATTCTGAGCCACTCTACCCAAGGGACACCTGCATCACCACAGGCTCCCAGACCATGACAGCTGTGGGATGTCCATTCACCCCTGAGCCACTCTACCCCAGGGGCACCTGCATCACCACAGGCTCCCAGACCATGACAGCTGTGGGATGTCCATTCATTCTGAGCCACTCTACCCAAGGGGCACCTGCATCACCACTGGCTCCCAGACAATGACAGCTGTGGGATGTCCATTCATTCTGAGCCACTCTACCCAAGGGACACCTGCATCACCACAGGCTCCCAGACCATGACAGCTGTGGGATGTCCATTCACCCCTGAGCCACTCTACCCCAGGGGCACCTGCATCACCACAGGCTCCCAGACCATGACAGCTGTGGGATGTCCATTCATTCTGAGCCACTCTACCCAAGGGGCACCTGCATCACCACTGGCTCCCAGACAATGACAGCTGTGGGATGTCCATTCATTCTGAGCCACTCTACCCAAGGGACACCTGCATCACCACAGGCTCCCAGACCATGACAGCTGTGGGATGTCCATTCACCCCTGAGCCACTCTACCCCAGGGGCACCTGCATCACCACAAGCTCCCAGACCATGACAGCTGTGGGATGTCCATTCATTCTGAGCCACTCTACCCAAGGGGCACCTGCATCACCACAGGCTCCCAGACCATGACAGCTGTGGGATGTCCATTCATTCTGAGCCACTCTACCCAAGGGGCACCTGCATCACCACGGGCTCCCAGACCATGACAGCTGTGGGATGTCCATTCACCTCTGAGGCACTGTACGCCAGGGGCACCTGCATCACCACTGGCTCCCAGACCATGACAGCTGTGGGATGTCCATTCATTCTGAGCCACTCTACCCAAGGGACACCTGCATCACCACAGGCTCCCAGACCATGACAGCTGTGGGATGTCCATTCACCCCTGAACCACTCTACTCCAGGGGCACCTGTATCACCACAGGCTCCCAGACCATGACAGCTGTGGGATGTCCATTCATTCTGAGCCACTCTACCCAAGGGGCACCTGCATCACCACGGGCTCCCAGACCATGACAGCTGTGGGATGTCCATTCATTCTGAGCCACTCTACGCCAGGGGCACCTGCATCACCACAGGCTCCCAGACCATGACAGCTGTGGGATGTCCATTCATTCTGAGCCACTCTACGCCAGGGGCACCTGCATCACCACAGGCTCCCAGACCATGACAGGTGTGGGATGTCCATTCACCCCTGAGCCACTCTACCCAAGGGGCACCTGCATCACCACAGGCTCTGTGCGGGTGCAATCACATATGCACAGTTGAGGCTACTTCAGTGTGGCTCCTCTACCACGGGTGGTGTGCAAGTCTTCATGAAAACACCACAAAAGCAGCAGTGTCTCAGGGTGGGAGCTATGTGGATGGGAAGCAGTCAAGGAAAAGGGCTCTGTGGCGTCTTTATGTCTTATCAAACACAGAAGATGAGGGACTCCGGAGGGTGAGGGCACAGCAAGGGACAGGTACCCGTGTCAAGCTATCAAACCAGAAAACGCATAAGCTAATGTATCAGTTTGTACAGCGCACACAGGAGAACGCGTGCATCTGTACAGTGCATCAGCAGGTTTAGGGGTCTGGGTGGTAGAGAACATGCACATTTCTAAAGCAGGCGAGCTCCTACAGGGTATTGACGGTTAGGCCGAATGCAGTGAGCAAGCTTGCACAACGTGAAAGTGAATGTGCCCATTTGCACAGTACAGGAGCTGCGTTAGGGGGCTGCACTGTTTTCACAGTATAGGAGCTTGTGAAAAGTGCAAGAGTGTGCATAAGTATAAAGCAAGCATGTACACATAGGGTATTGGCGATTATACTCTTTGCGCAAGCTTGCACAAGTTGTAAGTGAATATGTCCATTTGTACAGTGTAAGACCGTAGTGAGGTTTTGAGAAGCTCGCTTGTGCAGTGTGCACACTTGTTTTGCAGGTTTTCAGCAGAAATCTGAGCTGGTGCATCACTCAGATCGTGCAGCATTCGCCGAAATATGCGGGTCCAGCATACGAGCCGGCTTATAATTCCTAATTCGAAAACTTTGGTCTTTCTGTGCGCGTGAGATCACAATATACGGTTCAGAGTCCAGACTCAATAAGAATTGCCCACAAGTAGCATCGCAAGGGCATTCAATCAGGATCGAGTACACAGAACTACTGTTATCATAAAGGCCAAAAAAGGCATTTGGTAGGGTGCAATAGATTTAAGCAAAAAAAGACAACAATGGCACTACCGAAGAGTGTCAGCAATGCAAGCACGCCCATGTGTGTGTTGGCCAATGTCTGGGAATGCAGCTGCTCCGCAGAGACTTCTTTCTGCAATGGAAGACTGTAATTCATGGGGTTTCCCATGGAGCCCTAAACACCTGCACGTTGTGCCCCTGGGTACCACTTGTTATAAAGGATCAGATGATCTCCATCAGAACATCTAGATCTGTAAGATCAGGCTCACAGGGGGTGTAAGCACTTATCTTGTGACAGGCGTGGGGCACAGACCCAAAAGCACTTCTAGGCCCTTAAAACTGGTGCACATACAGGTGAAATGTGTGTTTCAAGATAAAGATTTAAAAGAGGAAGTGTTTTCTAGTGTACAGGTCTTATGGTTTCCCCTCCTTCCTTGTTTTTTGTTTGAGAAATGGAAGAGCATTGTTCCAGGCAGCACCTAATTGCGTCCTGAGGGCGCATCAATAGCTGTAGGGGAAGAGTTTGTACTTCCTAGAACAAGTTGTTTCAAGCAGTACATAAGAGAGGACACGTGTGACCCTAGGGGTGGCCTGTGGTGGTAGCTTGACCCTAGGGGTGGCCTGTGGTGGTAGGTGGATGGAAAGCTGCTGTGATGGACATTAAAGTTTTTATTAATGTTAATTTCCACACATCATAACCAGAAGTAAAAACATTACAAGCCCATGAGAGTAAGAGCGGTGGGCAGATGACTAAAGAAAACCTTTACACTTTGATACCCCTCATTTTCAGCCTATCAAAAGGCAAGCGGCCATTACCAGTTCGGAAAGTCACCATGGCTGTCTGGCCCTCGCCGGCACAGTTGAAGGCCGCCATCTCCACCTCGTAGAGGCTTCCGGGGTCCAGAGGCGCCAGCGTCAGGCGGTGCTGGGTGCTTGGAACACGCGATACTACCCAGTCCTCAGAGGAGTTTGCAACCTGCTACAAAAAGAAACAAAGTTACAGCTGCTCCCCACTCCAATTGAAACATCTTGGTAATCGCAACTACGCTAAGCAAAGATCAAAGCCTTTGGGTCGAACAGCAAGTCATTCATGGGTCATCAGGTATCACCTAGAAACAGTGATATGAGAGGACCAATCCACTCGCACATCATAAAGTTAACAAAACGTAGTAGACCGCATCAGTTACTACAGACCCCAGCTTTATAGATACATAGACAGGTGGATGTAAATAATACCATAAAAATAGAAATCAGAGCAGCAGATCAACTATGGCTAGATTAGTACTCAAAGATGTTGAATACCTTGCGGTGTTTGACAACATAGTGAAGGAGCGGAGCACCCCTGTCGTGACGGGGCTTCCACACCAACTCGTAGAAGTCCATCTTGGACGTCCTGGGGGAGCTGAGGATGATGGGAGCCTCCGCCAGAGCCACGGGTTCCTTGAGGGAAGCGCACTGTGGCAGAAGAGACATGGAGGTGGTTTTCAGCTTTGGCAGCCCGCGGTCCTTGAGGAGAACTGAGGAACCGACGGGTCCAGAAGGCAGCAGTGTCGGAGGGAGCAGTGGAGGGGAGATGAGGTCCTGAGCTGGTTTCAGGGTGGCTCCTGCAAGATAGCAGAGGGAGAGAGAAACAGCTGAGTATGCTAAATAGTTCAAGCTCATAACAGCTACATCTTACAAGAGAGTGCTGGCAGCTTACCAAAAGGCCAACCACAGACCCAAACCTTCACGTACTAACAACTAGGCAATACAGGATCTCAGGAGGTAGGATTTCCTCAGTTTTTCAGGCTGCTATACTCATAATATTTATAAAAGAAACACCAATTTTGTAGAAGTAAACACAGCAAAAGAGAAAACTAGTTCGAAAAACAAATACGGAAGCCAAAACCTGTGGTGCTGTACCCTGCAAAAGACTTCTAAATAGACCACTGCACACAACCACAAAAAACATGGAAAACACCAGGCTAGCACCCATCTGAAAACAAGGCAAAAAAAAATACGTTCAAACACAACACCAGGAAGCACCCTGAAGGCAAGCGCTAAGGCATAGGGAACGGTTAGTGAAATTAATTCAACTCTGAGACTCAGCTCACGCACAGCTCAGCACCTCTACAAGTCGTTTGGTTTTCCAGATATCCAGTTTTCTAGGTTTTAGCCTAAAGATTGTTTTAGTCATGTTTTTACTTTAGCCACATTTATTTGCGTGTCAACAGCTCCCGCCTCTGTCTTGATCCAATAGGGTGGGGAAATGGACGAGTGGAGAGACGGACAACCTGCAACACACACGACGCATGACATAACCCACACCAGCCGCCATGTTTTGTGTTTGGTAGTTGGTCTTTTTTTCTCTGCGCCATTTTTAATTGGGTGTTTAGTGTTTTGCATTTTCTGCATGGCAGAAAACACAGCAAGCCATGTACTGTGTACACTGAATACCATAGAAAACAATTTTTTGTGATTTTGCAATTTTCAGCCTGAATCATAATGAAAATGTCACTTACCCAGTGTACATCTGTTCGTGGCATTAGTCGCTGCAGATTCACATGTTTGGCACAGTCCGCTGCCTGGTGTTGGGCTCGGAGTATTACAAGTTGTTTTTCTTCGAAGAAGTCTTTTTTGGTCACGGGACCGAAGGACTCCTCCCTCTTTGGCTCCATTGCGCATGGGCGTCGACTCCATCTTAGATTGTTTTCCCCGCAGAGGGTGAGGATGGAGTTGTTTGGTATAAATAGTGCCCATGCAATGGAGTGAATATGTATGTATGATAAGAGTTTCTAATAATTATTTACAAATGTTCAGATGTTTAAGGTTTATGATCTACTTCTAAACGGCTACAGGCTTCCCGGGGAGGTGGGAGGGTACATGTGAATCTGCAGCGACTAATGCCACGAACAGATGTACACTGGGTAAGTGACATTTTCAGTTCGATGGCATATGTTGCTGCAGATACACATGTTTGGCATAGACTATAAAGCAGTTACCTCCCCTAAAAGCGGTGGTTTAGCCTGTAGGAGTTGAAGTAGTTTGGAATAATGTTCTTAGTACAGCTTGGCCCACTGTAGCTTGTTGTGCATTTAGTACGTCTACACAGTAGTGTTTAGTAAACGTATGAGGCGTAGACCAGGTTGCAGCCTTACATATTTCGCTCATAGGAATGTTTCCTAGAAAGGCCATTGTAGCACCTTTCTTTCTGGTTGAGTGTGCCTTTGGTGTAATAGGCAATTCTCTTTTGGCTTTAAGATAGCATGTTTGAATGCATTTGACTATCCATCTAGCAATGCCTTGTTTAGAGATTGGATTTCCTATGTGTGGTTTTTGAAAAGCTATGAACAGTTGTTTTGTTTTCCTGATTAGCTTTGTTCTGTCAATGTAATACATTAGTGCTCTTTTGATGTCTAATGTATGTAGTGCCCTTTCAGCCACAGAATTTGGTTGTGGGAAGAACACTGGCAATTCTACCGTTTGATTTAAATGGAATGGTGAGATTACTTTTGGCAGAAATTTTGGATTTGTTCTTAGAACTATTTTATTGTTGTGTATTTGAATAAATGGTTCTTGTATGGTAAATGCCTGTATTTCACTTACTCTTCTGAGGGATGTGATTGCAATGAGAAATGCGACCTTCCAGGTTAGATATTGCATTTCACAGGAATGCATGGGTTCGAAAGGGGGACCCATGAGTCTTGTTAAGACGATGTTAAGGTTCCATGAAGGAACTGGTGGTGTTCTTGGTGGTATAATTCTTTTTAGCCCTTCCATGAATGCTTTAATAACTGGTATTCTAAATAGAGACGATGAATGAGTAGTTTGTAGGTAAGCAGATATAGCTGCGAGGTGTATTTTTATAGATGAAAAAGCGAGATTTGCTTTTTGCAAATGTAGTAAGTATCCTACTATGTCTTTAGTAGAGGCATGTACTGGTTGTATTTGATTGGCATGGCAGTAGTAAACAAATCTTTTCCACTTAGATGCATAGCAGTGTCTAGTGGAAGGTTTTCTAGCTTGTTTTATGACCTCCATGCATTCTTGTGTGAGGTCCAAGTGTCCGAATTCTAGGATTTCAGGAGCCAAATTGCCAGATTCAATGATGCTGGGTTTGGATGTCTGATCTGTTGTTTGTGTTGTGTTAACAGATCTGGCCTGTTGGGTAGTTTGACATGCGGTACTAGTGAAAGGTCTAGTAGAGTTGTATACCAAGGTTGTCTTGCCCATGTGGGTGCTATCAGTATGAGTTTGAGTTGGTTTTGACTCAACTTGTTTACTAGATATGGAAGGAGAGGGAGAGGGGGAAAAGCGTACGCAAATATCCCTGACCAATTCATCCATAGAGCATTGCCTTGTGATTCGCGGTGTGGGTACCTGGATGCGAAGTTTTGGCATTTTGAGTTTTCTCTTGTTGCGAACAAATCTATCTGGGGTGTTCCCCAAATTTGAAAGTACTTGTTCAGAACTTGGGGGTGAATTTCCCATTCGTGGACTTGTTGGTGGTCTCGCGAAAGGTTGTCTGCTAGTTGGTTTTGTATTCCTGGAATAAATTGTGCTATTAGGCGAATGTTGTTGTGAATCGCCCACTGCCAAATTTTTTGTGTTAGGAGGCACAATTGTGTTGAGTGTGTTCCTCCTTGTTTGTTTAGATAATACATTGTTGTCATGTTGTCTGTTTTGACAAGAATGTATTTGTGTGTTATTATGGGTTGGAAGGCTTTTAAGGCTAGAAATACTGCCAACAGTTCTAGGTAATTGATATGAAGTTTTGTTTCGTGTATATCCCATTGTCCTTGAATGCTGTGGTGATTGAGGTGTGCTCCCCACCCTGTCATGGAAGCATCTGTTGTTATAACGTATTGAGGCACTGGGTCCTGAAACGTCCGCCCTTTGTTTAAATTTTTGCTGTTCCACCATAGAAGCGAGAGGTATGTTTGGCGGTCTACCAACACCAGATTTTGAAGTTGACCCTGTGCCTGTGACCATTGTGATGCTAGACACTGTTGTAAGGGTCGCATGTGTAGTCTTGCGTTTGGGACAATGGCTATGCATGATGACATCATGCCTAGAAGTTTTAGCGCAAATTTTGCTTGTATCTTTTGGTTTGGAAACATAGCACTTATTAGCTTGTGGAATGCCTGCACTCTTTGTGGACTTGGAGTGGCAATTCCTTTTGATGTGTTGATGGTTGCTCCTAGATATTGTTGTGTTTGACACGGTTCTAGGTGTGATTTTGTGTAGTTGATGGAAAACCCCAGTTTGTGAAGGGTTTGTATGACAAAGGTGGTGTCGTTTGCGCATTTTTTTACTGTGTTGGTTTTGATTAGCCAGTCGTCTAGGTAAGGGAACACATGTATCTGTTGTCTCCTGATGTGTGCTGCTACTACTGCTAGACATTTTGTGAACACTCTTGGTGCAGTTGTTATTCCGAATGGCAACACCTTGAATTGGTAATGTATTCCTTTGAATACGAACCGTAGGTACTTTCTGTGAGAAGGGTGTATTGGTATATGAAAGTACGCATCCTTTAGGTCTAATGTGGTCATGTAATCTTGCTGTTTGAGCAGTGGAATGATGTCTTGTAGTGTGACCATGTGAAAATGGTCCGATATGATGTAGGTATTTAGTGTTCTGAGATCTAATATTGGTCTCAATGTTTCGTCTCTTTTTGGGATTAGAAAGTACAGGGAGTAAACTCCTGTGTTTTTTTGTTGTACTGGTACTAATTCTATTGCATCCTTTTGCAGTAGTGCTTGAACTTCTAGTCCTAAAAGTTCTAAATGATGTTGTGACATTTTGCGTGTTTTGGGGGGGATGTTTGGTGGGAAGTTGTGGAATTCTATGCAATAGCCATGTTGGATTATTGCTAATACCCAATTGTCTGTTGTAATCTGTTGCCAAGATCGGTAGAATTGGCTTAGTCTTCCCCCCACTGGTGTTGAGTGAAGGGGTTGCGTGACTTGAAAGTCACTGTTTAGGTGGAGGTGTTTTTGGAGTCTGGAATCTTCCCCTACTCCTTGGGAATTGACCCCCCCGATATCCCCTGAAACCACCCCTTTGGAAGGAACCCTGATATGGTGTGGTTCTTGTTTGTTGGCTGGTGGTGTCTGTGGGTTGGCCACGAAACCCCCCTCTAAATGGAGTCTTTCTGAAAGAGCCTCTGCTCTGCGGGGAGTAGAGTGCGCCCATGGCTTTGGCCGCGTCTGTGTCCTTTTTAAGTTTTTCAATGGCTGTATCCACTTCCGAGCCAAACAGTTGTTTCTCGTTGAAGGGCATATTAAGGACAGCCTGCTGGATTTCAGGTTTGAAGCCTGAAGTGCGTAGCCAAGCGTGTCTCCTTATGGTGACAGCAGTGTTGACTGTTCTTGCTGCAGTATCGGCTGCGTCTAGTGAAGAGCGGATTTGATTGTTTGAGATCGTTTGTCCCTCTTCCACTATTTGCTGCGCCCTTTTTTGGTATTCCTGGGGAAGATGGTCTACGAGAAGTTGCATCTCGTCCCAGTGTGCGCGGTCATATCTGGCCAGCAGCGCTTGTGAATTTGCGATGCGCCACTGGTTGGCTGCCTGTGACGCCACTCTCTTCCCTGCCGCGTCAAATTTTCGGCTTTCTTTGTCCGGAGGTGGGGCGTCGCCAGATGTATGTGAATTTGCTCTTTTGCGAGCTGCCCCTACTACCACAGAGTCGGGTGGTAACTGCGAAGTAATAAACACTGGGTCTGTGGGTGGTGGTTTGTATTTCTTATCCACCCTTGGGGTGATGGCTCTTGATTTTACGGGCTCCTCAAAAATTTGTTTCGCGTGCCGTAACATCCCTGGTAGCATTGGGAGACATTGATATTGGCTATGTGTAGCCGAGAGGGTGTTAAATAAGAAATCATCCTCTATAGGATCGGAATGCAGTTGGACATTGTGGAAGTCTGCAGCCCTAGCCACCAGTTGCGAGTATGAGGTACTGTCCTCTGGCGGTGACGGCTTTGTGGGGTATGACTCGGGATCATTGTCCGGCACTGGGGTGTCATACAGGTCCCAGGTGTCTTGATCCTGATCGTCATGACTTATGGTAGTTTGCGCTGGTGAGTGCATTTGTGGCGGTGTTTGTGCCGGCGATGCCTGTGGAGGAGAGGGCGGAGGCGTGACTTTTTTAACCACTTTGGCTTGTGGTTGTGTGTCATCCTTTGGAAGTCCGATCCTTCTTTTCCTCATGATTGGGGGAAGGGTTGATATCTTCCCTGTATCTTGCTGGATGCACAGTCTCTTTTGTGTGTAGTCCGAATCTACACTTTGGAGTTCTTGTCCAAATTTGTGCATTTGGCCACTTAGTCCTTGTTCCTCTGAGTAGGATGAAGGTGTGGTATTTTTCGGCGCCGAGAGAGAATCTTTTTTCGGTTTCGGCACCGACAGAATTTTTGTTCCTTTTGGCATGGATTCTCGGTGCCGATGTTTGTCGGTGCTGGTATCTTGTTTTTGTCTCTCGGAGCCGCTTTCTCGGCTCCGAGGTTGCTCCATGGCGGTCCCTCGACCGGAGTCGGGTGTCTTCGCTATGGGCGTGCCCTTTTTCGGCCCCTTCGACGGGTCGCCTGATTTATGGGTCGAGCCATGGCCTGTTGGCAGTGGCGTCCCCTGGGCTTTCGGTTTGTCGATGGATTTACTTTTCGACGTCTTACTCACAGTTTGTTGCTGTTGTTCGACGTCGGAGTCTCCGGATTCTGATTCCGGAACCGAGAATGTTTCCTCTTCGTCGTCGAAACGTTGTTTTGTCGACGTGGACGCCATTTGGTGACGCCTGGCTCTTCGGTCCCGGAGTGTTTTTCTGGACCGGAAGGCTCGACAGGCTTCACAGGTATCCTCCTTGTGCTCGGGGGACAAGCACAAGTTACAGACCAAGTGCTGATCTGTATAAGGATACTTACTGTGACATTTTGGGCAGAAACGAAACGGGGTCCGTTCCATCGGCTTCGATGTCGCACGCGGTCGGGCCGACCAGGCCCCGATGGGGGATCGAAACTGCCCCAAAGTGTTCCGATGATCGGTGTCGATGTACCTAACTATCCCGATACCGAACGGAACAATACCGACGCTTTCTTCCGAGATCCTGACTAACTTTCCGAACCGAAACACGGAGCGAAAAGGAATACGTCCGAACCCGACAGCGGAAAAAAACAATCTAAGATGGAGTCGACGCCCATGCGCAATGGAGCCAAAGAGGGAGGAGTCCTTCGGTCCCGTGACCAAAAAAGACTTCTTCGAAGAAAAACAACTTGTAATACTCCGAGCCCAACACCAGGCAGCGGACTGTGCCAAACATGTGTATCTGCAGCAACATATGCCATCGAACCTCAGTTTTTAACAGTTTTTTTCCAAGTGATTCATTTTGATTTTACGCAATGGTCAACCCGCACTAACAATGTTTGGTGCTGAGTGTCCAGTAAACATTTCTCGCCTAAACATAATCTTGGGAATTAAACTATGGAGTCCATGTTTTCCTGTTACCGTCTGTTACATTACTTAGAGGACATTTTATACTTTAAAACTTTTACAAGAGAATTGGTTGTCGAGTATAGACCAATAGAAAGTGCAAGAACATATAGTGCACAGCATCTGTATCTGCAGCTACACATGCCATCGAACATATACATATACACACACACACAGTAATAACATCTTACATACCAAGCCTTCAGAAATTGTAATTGTATTTATATAGTGCTTATTACCCCTGGCAAGAAGTCGGAGTGCTTTTCGGAGAGTAGCACGCTACTCCGGAACCCAAAACAATTAATGGTGGATCAGTATAGAGAAATACAAGTACAGTATTAGAATTAGTATGAGTTGATGTGAGCAGAGGATATGCGAGTTTGTTAGCTGGATTGACTAGAGCAGTGGATCCCAATCTGTGGTCCGGGAACCCCTGGGGTCCACGAAGCCTCCTCAGGGGGTCCACGACTGCTTAGAAAATGAAATAATATTAACAGATTAGGTTCTTAGCTTTCAGTAATGACTCAGCGGGGTCCCCTAATCCCAATAATGATTCAGTGGGGGTCCCTGGGATCCAGTAATGGTAAAGTGGGGGTCCACAGAAGTCAAAAGGTTGGGAACCACTGGACTAGAGTAATGGAGGGATAGAGGAGGGAAGAATCCAGAAGTGTTACTTGGGAGTTTATAGTATAACAATGTAACAGTATTTATGGTGACACAAAGAAATGTAAAGAAACAAAACAATACCAGTATAGAAAGACAGGATAAAAGGAAAACAGTTAAATAATGGAAAAATGAAAGGAAGACTAGAAAAAAAATTGAAGGAACACAAAAAAGAAAGGTAAGGCTAGGATTAAGATGCTGGCGCCTTCTTACGAGTGGAGGGTTTGCGGGGTGGGGCTTACCTGGCCTCATGGTTCGAAGCAGCATCATGGCTTGCGCACTCCCCACCTCGTTCTCCGCCATGCACTGGTACATGCCGTCATCTTCTGGGCCCACATTTATCAGGCGCAGTGACTTCCGGGAGAGGCGGTGACGCTGGCCCGCAGTGAGGGGCACGGCGTTCCGCAGCCACAGAACGGAGGGCAGCGGGTTCCCACGGACCTCGCAGGTGATCCGGGCATTCTGGCCCCAGGGCACAATCTGCTGGGCCAGCTCCATAATGACCTCAGGGGGCTCTGTGGGGTCCAAAGATAAGGAAATCACCAAACCATGATGAGGTTCAAGAAATTACTGCAAGGCCTACTAAGTGTGGTTAGACAAACTTCACCGTCTACACCGGGTTTAAGCCAGGACAGTGCAGGCTGGCTACATCACAGAAAACAGGCTTCTAGGCACTCCTTCAAGCGCCAAACAGAAGACCTCCCAAGTAAGTTTTTACTTCAGTTTTGAGCAATACATAGACGCCCTTTTCAGGAGCTCCACCACTCAAAGTTACAGACACAGATTGACACTGCACCCAGCCAATACAGCAGTACGATCATCCGTGCAACTACATACAGAATTCACCAATCAGCTGCATCCCAAGGCATCCGCCCACCTACTTATGATCTTAAATAAAGGAAGGAGTGAGAAATCACCAACCAGAACTCTAACAAGTAATAAAAACTGAGCAAAAGTCAACCATTACCAACCCAACAGCTCTCTGTGGCTCAAGCGGTCACGCAGAGGCATGATTGGCACTTCTCTAGTCCCAGACAAGAGGCTATCCACCAGTGGAACTGGACACAATTTGGATGTGACAACCAGAGGCCCACACAACTCCAAAGCCAATAAGAGTTCCATAACCTTCCTAAACCAGCAAAATGTAGACACGAACAAGGGCAGCTTGACTGAAACCTTCCCTGGCGCGCCAAAATCCACCCAACGTGTAATTCAGGGATGCCTCCATAGCATCATAGATAGGACAACCTGGCAGAAATAGACTTAAGGGGCCTCTGAACTCTGTACTCACCAAAGACCTGCACGTTGTAGGAGATGAAAGCAGCACCGGCCTCTCCAATGCCATTACTAGCCATGCAGCTGTACGTCCCGGAATCCGCCTCCGTGGTGGCGTCAATGAGAAGGTTGCTGAGCAGAAAGCGCGTCTTGTTGTAGCCAACCACATCGGCCCCATCCTTTGCCCAGGTGATACGTGGTGGCGGCATCCCGCTAGCCACGCACTCCAGGATGAGGTTCTGGCCTTTGGTCACAATGATGGTCTGAGCGGCTGGTGGATAAATGATACGAGCGGCTTCCGCCGTGGAGCCTGCAGGAAAGAAGGAAACACATATGGGAACAAGAACAGAAACAGAAGGCTCCAGCGATAGGTCATACATCCCCTCAAAGTTACAGCAGGTCACAGGAACAAAGAGCAAAACTATGAACCCAAAACCTTGCTGTTGGTTTCATTTGTGGCAACCAAGAAAGTTGTCCATGTATGTGAGGTCTATGGATCCTGCCTCCATTGCGTGATGTCCACTTCTTCCTCTCAAGCGGTACTGAAGAGAGAGTGGGAGTCAAAGTTCAGAAAGTGTTATGAAGAAGGATGTGCAGGACCCAAGAGGTAAGATCAGACTTCAGGCACCAATTGAACAAACACTGGCAAAGCCAATAGGACTGGCGTTCATGCAGTAACTGCAACTAGTAAAGTGATGGAAGAAATGCTAGAATGAATATCAGACACTGGTGAACGCTCCAGCTAGTCCATCGTTTTACACCTGCTGTCCCATTTTAGACAGAGACCAGCCATATGTAAATCAGCGTTTGTCCTGCTCCAACAGAAACAATCCACCCAGAACTGCCAGGCCTGGTCCCCTCCAGCTGGGAAGACAAAGAGCCCCAGACTGGTTTTGGCCTACTTAAACCTCGACAATGATGTATAGCTTGAGTCCTATGGCACAATGAGCACAGGACACGTCATATGCAAAGCTCTTAGGGCGTGAAATGCAACAAACAACAAAGTGATGGAAAGAATGCGGTAAAGCCTGGAAGCTCAGGCATTCTCAAAGGATGTGGTGGCGGTAATGATGGTGGTAGTAATGGTCGTCACAGTGATGGCGGTGGTAAAGACGCTCGAGTCCTAACAAACACACTTTGAAAATCCTACTGCATTAAAACATATTAAAAGGGTCTGCTTTTTGTATACACCGATTTTGTGATGAACCAGTGTATTTTTCCAGGTACAGAGTAGCCCTTTAAGCATTACAATGCAAGCAGGTGGCGAAATGACATAGAAAAGAGCAAAGGGCATAATTTGAAAGAGTACAATTAGTAAATTGTTGAAGAATGACAAAAGAATTGTTAAAGAATTTATAAAAATATGTATTACAAGCAACTGTGCTACCAAGCCACACCAAAAGAGGGTGATGGACTAACCCTGAGAATTGAGGGTCTTGCACATGGTCAGAAAGTAGTGAAAATAAAAAGACAAAACAAAACAATTGCAAGAGTTAAATAAATACCCGAAGAAGGCGGAGGCCAGAAGATGACAAGGCGTAGAACAGAGAATGGCAAAAATACTGAAAACATCTAGATCAAGGAGAAAGCATCGGCTAGCAAACCAGAAGAAAGTGGTGGCCAGGAGACTGAAATTGTGACAGACAAAAGACAGCAAGAATGTGTATCAGGCCACAGAAGAAGGCCATGGCAGATGAACAATGGATGGTGGTGCTACAAGACCAAAACAAGGCTCTGGTCACCAGAACAGTTAAGGACCACGAACAGAAGACCAGATCAACATGAGGCCGAAGCGACGATAGTGTGGAGATGGTGAGGTTAACAGGAGAAAATATTGGTCAAGAGATGAGAAGAGTGGCAGCCAGGAGACAAGACAAAGATGGTGTCAAGGAGACCAGAAGAAGGTCAGAGCCAGAAGAGTTGAGCACTACGGTTAGGAAACCAGAGAAACACCATGTTCAGGAGAGCAGAGGAAGGTAACATGGTGAGTCACAGATGAGCGGGGCAGCCAGGAGGCGAGAAGAGGGTGGTGAAAAGGAAACTGCAAGAAGGTAAAGATTGAAGGCATGTAATCAGGTGAGGACCAGGAAATCTAGAGAAAGTTAGCAGCCAAGGAATCAGATGTGGTCGCCAGGATTCGAGCAGAAGTAGTACAAGGGGTGAAGATCAGGAAACCAGACTCAGGAAATGACAGAAGACTTTAGAGTGACTGCAGAAGCACACTTTGACCTCAGAGGATCAATGGTTTTACATAGAGTTTCCGATCGCCATGGAATGTCTAAACAGGAAAAGAGCATTCCTTTCAGATGGTGGGACTCTTTTTGATAAATACAGCCTCTGTCGGCCTGACTTTGTTATGTGGTTAAGTTACAAAATGCAGAAAGAGGAAAGCCTATAGAAGTGGCAGCCATTGTATAGGGCCAGCTTGGAAGCGCCATGAAGCTTGGTTCCAAAGCCAAGCCAATGCTACTGCTTGGTTGAGACCACAGCACACACAGGATCCAGGGATGTGGAACGAACAATAATACTTAAGTAAAAAAGATTCTTACGTCGCACACGCAGCCTATCGCTGGAAACCGAGGTCTTCACTTCCTGTGTCACGGGGTTGTACGCCGCACACTTGTACGTGCCCTCGTCCTGCTGGGTCGCATTGACTATCTGCAGGTTCCCGGATGGCATGATCAGGTAGTTATCTGGGGAGAGAGAAGGCAGAGGTGTGTGGGTGAAGCGTTCCCTGTGGAGGAAGGAGGACCCCAGAGGCCAGACTGTGACAGCTCTCACCAATGGCCACCAGGGGCAGAACCTCATATAAAACTTTACTGACAAATGCATGTCTGCTAGAACCTTAGGCACATGCACAATCCTGAACATGCACCGTCAATACATATAGGTGTGTGTTTGTGTGTGGGAGAGTTTGGGAGCAAAGTAACAGGGATGTTGGATAATCTTCAGGTTTAGATCATAGGTGTACAGGTGTGTGTGTGCTTGTGTACATGTAAGTGTATGTAAGGGTGCAGAGGAAAAAGTGTGCATGTGTGCACAACGTCTTTATGTGGGTTAGTGCACGTCTGGTGGCGAAGGTGCACATGTACACGCTTGAGAGGGATGGTATGCTTGCATTCCCTGAGAACAGTGCTTGTGTTTTTGGAGTGCACGAATGTGTGTGCGCTAAATGGAGGGTGAAGCGGTGTGAAGTGAAACATAAAATCTTTCCAGTGAACTCTGAGAAGACTGGTTCCAAAATCACAACACTGCATTCCACTAAAACGGGCCGGAGGGTCTGTGTGCAGGAGTGTGTCTGTCTGTCAGTGAGTGAGTGTTGGAGGATACAACGCCCCTCCATCAACCATCCTAAAATATCCGACCCGCAGGCAGCCACTGCACTGACCCGCCAAGGCGCCCTGTTTTCCCTTCTCTAGTTTTATTTTTGTAAGTGATCGCAGATAGCGCTGCCTGCCGTCACTGCAGCTCCAGGCACGTCGGGCTACACGCAGGTGTGTGCAAGTGCTTACGGAACCCTGATGAAAGGAATCATGCTCATCAGGGCTGGTGGTTAACTCGCTGGGACACGAAGAGTATGCAAACACATACCCCGAAGACCGGGGTCAGTACTTTCAAGCAGACCAGTGGTGGATCCTTTAACAAGCCACGCCCCCTGTCAATCATCAGACACCTGGCACCACCTGACCCAGGCCGCCATGCTCCCTTCGGAAGCCTCTGGGGCTGAGCATTGCGTTGCCCTTTCCATTTATTTTAGTGTGCCTGGTCCCTTTTTGCAGTCCATAGACAGAGGCCATTTTGTTTTGGGGTCATACTAGTGCCTGGTTCCTTTTTCCAGTCCATAGACAAAGGCCATTTTGTTTTGGGGTCAAATTAGTGCCTGGTTCTTTTTTTCCAGTCCATAGACAGAGGCCATTTTGTTTTGCGGTCAAATTAGTGCCTGGTTCTTTTTTTTCCAGTCCATAGACAGAGGCCAATTTGTTTTGGGGTCAAACTAGTGCCTGGTCCCCTTTTCCAGCCTACAGACGGCGGCCATTTTGTTTTGGGGTCACACTGTGGCACAGTGTTAGAACTGTGAGCAAACAAGCAGAGAATGGGGCTGGCTGGGTGAGAGGGCAATAGGGTCTGAGCCTCACGGTTCAGATGTGGAATTCTGTCTGTACTGGAAAGGGCTCAAACCATAATGTGAGACCCAGGTGCCAGGGTCTTGTTGTACTCTGAGGTTTGGGCAGAAGGACCTCTCCATCATTTGTACAATTCTGTTTACCTTACTTCTCACAGCTCTTGATGAAGAACTGGTGTATGGAAGGCCCTTTTCAGATGATCTCAGTGAGTGTTGCTTGCTGGGGTTTAAGAGGGTCGCATGGCAGAGGAGGCTCAAAGGGGTAACTTCAGCCAAGTCAGCAGAGATGGAGACCCATGAACATTGAATAGATGTGACACATACTTGAAATCAGAGGGTGGAACAGAAGTCCCTGGCTCTACAGGTGCGCTCCAACTCTACAGACACCTGGCGAAACCAATGCTCATTGTTTTTATGAGATGTGTTCGTGTACTATGATGGATATACAGCACATAAAGTTATTATAGATAGGAACAAACGTCCTATTGGTTACAATAACATATGCATCCGATGTATAGGTTGTTTGGCAGTCGCCCAATGATGTGTATAGTTTTGGTGTAATTATTTATTTGATATATATTTTAAAAATCATAAAAAAATAAATGAGAGATACAATTGATAATTGCATAGTTGTTTTTGCTATGTTTAACCTGTGACACTATTATAAGAGCATATTGTTGGAGGTGGATGTTTTCCTGAAGTTTTGTCAATAGTTGTGGACAACACCTCCACATCAGTGACTTTCTTGAGACCCAAGAGGGTGAAAACTGAAGCCACTGGTAGAAAGGCTCAAACGTAACTTCCACGGTTTGAGATAAAAGCCCCTTGTGAAAGAGGAGTCATTGATGTGCCCTGCTGGAGTCAGGACAGCAGGTCATCGACCCTCATGGGATCACCTTATCGGCTGTCATGGAGTCCAAGTGGCTAATTGGAAGACTCTTGCCAAAATAATGCATTGGTTGTTACTTAATGGTGCCCGAAGGGAGTAGACGTCATGAGCCGCAATGGAAGGACTCTATAGTAGTTAACTGCTTAAACCAAGATGGAAGGGGGCTGTAACCCCCCCTGTTGTAGCACAGCTCACAGATTACTAATTTATGGTTCCTTCCACTTGATTTTTGTAATCGCTTCAGCCCAAACAAGGCTGCATGCACACTCCTAACAAGACTCATTAGTTAGGCCCTCGAGCTGCAGGGAAGCAAGACACAAGATGCCTGACAGAACAGCTCATCATCAGAAACGGGTTAATTGTTGGGAATTAGCCCAAATGAACTGATGAAAGAGCTGCTCGGCCCCATGGGTTTACCTATGGGTCACTAAACACCGTGAGATTAATCTCGGGTGATGACTCTTGAACGATTAGGATCTCAGCCCTAGTTTTTAAATTATTTTTTCATTATGAATTTTTAGTTTAACTTCAGATTTGTTTTTTAAGAATACTCCCATGTCAGTCTTTCCTTTAACTTACCTCTTTACCCTGTTTTTATTTTAATTCATTTGACCCTTCGTGTTTCTTTTTTTTAAATAATTTGATAATATTACTATAATTAAAATACCTCCCATTTCCTTTTCAGGTCTGGGTTTTGACAGTGCAGCTGTAAAATAGACTTACTGCCTACGATATAAAACAGTACAGTTTGGGTCCTTACTGTGAACCAGTGCCTTTCTTTAACCAGCCTCTGGCTTGAAACTTTGCCAATCAGTCTCAAATCAGCTCCCTGGAGAATTAATTTCTCACCTAATATTAATGGCTGTTTGGTGTGCTTCTTGGCGCCTTGCAGCAGCATCTCCTAAAAGCTGCCAGAATAGATATTTTTTCCAGTTTCATAGAAAAGGAAAGACGGACTATACTGAAGGCTCTCGTCTTCAATATTATTCTATCTGTTTCTTTGTCAAAAAAGGCTGGATACCAAGGGGGCATCGGTATAGTCTTCCCCATCTTTCTACATAATATGAACTATAATGAATGTCTACCTTGCCATCCAACCATTGGTTGAAACAGAAACAAAACTAGATTGTATTGAAGGCAATGAAGCCTTTAACGCAGCTCGTCTTCTATTTCTTTTTTGGCTTTGATGTGCTTACACTGCATGGAGATAGCGCCTTAAACCCAGACCTATTGGATATGCCAACTTTTTTGTTTGTTTGATTTTAAATTATACCAGTCCCTATTTTTCATTTATATATTTTTTCGGTAACCCTAACCCTTAGCCGCTCACACTCGCCTATTTCAGTGTTTTTGTTTCCGTTGACTTTAGTTCCTCAAATTAACTACCTAGATGTTTCCCAGGGTGGCAAAACAAGAAAAGCGCATCACCGAACGAACCTAGCGCCTAGGGCAGCCACTGGCAGATAGTGGTGCTGAGGCGCTCCACGGGGAAGTCACTCCGCCTTGATTTATAGGGTGGCAGGGCCTGGCTTGGAGTTCAATACTACAGACCACATCACAGCCTAAGAATACCGCCATAAGAAGAAATATCACGCCTTGGCCTCAAGTACCCACAGACGCTGCCACTCACCTCTGGATGACTCCAGCCACTCCTGCTTGACGCTGTAGCGCACCTGGGCCTTGGGGTGGCTCTCCGGCAGGTTGCAGGCGATGACCGCTGTGTTCCCCTCATCCACCTCGATCACATGCTGGGCGTCGAACTTGAAGTCCTGGAGGTCTGTGGGAGAGCAAGAGGCGGGCGCATTAGGAGTTGGCATTGAGGGGCAGGTGTGTCAGCTTGTCCCGAGGAGCGCCTCGAGGGCAGAAGTTATCCTCAGGAATCAGGATGATGCAAGTGCATGCTGCTTCACCTTGTCCTGAGGAGCACCAGACACTTGAGTGCAGAACATAACATAACGTGTATTTGTAAAGCGCACATTCACCAGTAGGCCTCTTGGCGCTGTATAACAGATGTTTACCCTCAGGAATCAAGGTGATGCAACGACATGTTGCTTCAGCCTGTCCTGAGGAGCACCAGAGGCCCTCGAGTGCAGAAGTTATCCCCAGGAATCAAGGTAATGCAAGGACATGTTGCTTCAGGCTGCTCTGAGGGGCACCAGACACTCGAGTGCAGAAGTTACCCTCAGGAATCAAGGTAATGCAAGGACATGTTGCTTCAGCCTGTCCTGAGGGGCACCAGAGGCCCTCGAGGGCAGAAGTTATCCCCAGGAAACAAGGTAATGCAAGGACATGTTGCTTCAGCCTGTCCTGAGGGGCACCAGACACTCGAGTGCAGAAGTTACCCTCAGGAATCAAGGTAATGCAAGGACATGCTGCTTCAGCCTGTCCTGAGGAGCACCAGAGGCCCTTGAGTGCAGAAGTTATCCCCATGAATCAAGGTAATGCAAGGACATGTTGCTTCAGCCTGTTCTGAGGGGCACCAGAGGCCCTCGAGGGCAGAAGTTATCCCCAGGAATCAAGGTAATGCAAGGACATGCTGCTTCAGCCTGTCCTGAGGTGCACCAGACACTCGAGTGCAGAAGTTACCCTCAGGAATCAAGGTAATGCAAGGACATGTTGCTTCAGCCTGTCCTGAGGGGCACCAGAGGCCCTCGAGGGCAGAAGTTATCCCCAGGAATCAAGGTAATGCAAGGACATGCTGCTTCAGCCTGTCCTGAGGGGCACCAGACACTCGAGTGCAGAAGTTATCCCCAGGAATCAAGGTAATGCAAGGACATGCTGCTTCAGCCTGTCCTGAGGGGCACCAGACACTCGAGTGCAGAAGTTACCCTCAGGAATCAAAGTAATGCAAGGACATGCTGCTTCAGCCTGTCCTGAGGAGCACCAGAGGCCCTCGAGTGCAGAAGTTATCCCCAGGAATCAAGGTAATGCAAGGACATGTTGCTTCAGCCTGTCCTGAGGGGCACCAGAGGCCCTCGAGGGCAGAAGTTATCCCCAGGAATCAAGGTAATGCAAGGACATGCTGCTTCAGCCTGTCCTGAGGGGCACCAGACACTCGAGTGCAGAAGTTACCCTCAGGAATCAAGGTAATGCAAGGACATGTTGCTTCAGCCTGTCCTGAGGGGCAGAGACACTCAAGAGCATAAGTTACCCTCAGGAATCAAGGTGATGCAAGGACATGTTGCTTCAGCCTGTCCTGAGGGGCAGAGACACTCGAGAGCATAAGTTACCCTCAGGAATCAAGGTGATGCAAGGACATGCTGCTTCAGCCTGTCCTGAGGGGTAGAGACACTCGAGTGCAGAAGTTACCCTCAGGAATCAAGGTAATGCAAGGACATGTTGCTTCAGCCTCTCCTGAGGAGCACCAGAGGCCCTCGAGGGCAGAAGTTATCCTCAGGAATTAAGCTGATGCAAGGACATGTGGCTTCAGCCTGTCCTGAGGGGCACCAGAGGCCCTCGAGTGCAGAAGTTACCCTCAGGAATCAAGGTAATGCAAGGACATGCTGCTTCAGCCTGTCCTGAGGAGCACCAGAGGCCCTCGAGTGCAGAAGTTACCCTCAGGAATCAAGGTGATGCAAGGACATGTGGCTTCAGCCTCTCCTGAGGAGCACCAGAGGCCCTCGAGGGCAGAAGTTACCCTCAGGAATCAAGGTGATGCAAGGGCATGTTGCTTCAGCCTGTCCTGAGGGGCAGAGACACTTGAGAGCATAAGTTACCCTCAGGAATGAAGGTCCTGCAAGGGCACTGCCAGGAGGGTTCCAGAGTGCTTCAGATTTACGATGAGACAAACAAGCACATCTACTTTCTACATGCTTATGCCAACCACCATGTTTTTGGCCAAGTTCAAGTTACACGTAATTCATGGTTTTAGCAATAAAAAAAAGCTTTTGAGGTTTACTACAGGGAAAGCCCAGAATGTTTTATTTCCCTTGGACTAACCTTGGACCGGGAACGTGTGACTGCCAGTACCCTCTACTGTTTATGAACCCCACCATCACCGCCTCCAACCAAATATATAAAATGTTTGTTTTCAAAGGCAAGAACTGACCAGCCTCTCCTCATAAAATGTAAGAAATTAATTAAAAATGGGTGTCAGGTAAGATTGAAAAACCTTTCCACCCTTTTAGATATATTTTCACTGAATAACAGAATTTTGTTTGCAACCCAACTTAATGGCACACATTTTATCCACATAGGGAGCATGAAGGGCTGGGTGCACCTGTCCGGACTAGAACCTGTAATCAATTATTCAAGCACCGATACCTTCATACTTTAGTCCACACACTCACCAAGCACAGAAGAGGCTATAAATCCAGCTTGTCCACCCTGATCACCTACAGTGATATAGATTACACACGGCCACTGGTATTATGCGGCAGTGGAGTACCAAATTATGCAGCAAGGTTGACTAAAATACGCAGCCAGAAAAAGGCAAATTATGCCGCACATTTTTTGATAGCATTACTTCATTATTTTGTAATGTTTACTCATGGTAATACTGTCTGGGCAAAGATTTCAACTCATTACCAGTTTATCAACCAAATACAGAAATAAGCAGCTGACAGATGACCAGTTAACCTTTGCGAAGGACGTTCCACTTTGCACGAACAAGTCGTCACGTTTTTAGTAACTTTTCATTCATTGCTACTAGATATTTTTTTTTTTTTGCTAAAATCTACAGATAATGCAGCAGATGATTGATCATGTGGCAAATGTGGCAAATCCATAATTTGACGGGAAAAAAAAGAAGATGCGGCCGCAGAATTGCATGATTCCAGCGGCCCTGATTAGAGTGCAATCGGTCCACCCTGACTCCCAGGCAAGGATGTAAATTCTTTGGCACAGGTTGTCCACACTCTGACCCTTGGGATAAAACTTATCCACTGACCCTGACAGAGATAAGATTCTAAAATACAGCCTGTCCACTCGGTCTGCCAGACTGAGATTATTTCCGATCACAGCTTGTCCGGACTTTCTCCCCGGGGTGGAACTGGCGCACATTCTGTCCACACTCATCCCAGATTTTGAGACAGATAAGAGCACATCTTGTCCACACTCTGACCCTTGGAGTAAAACCCGAGCACAGCCTGTCCACACTGCCCTCGACTGAGAGATAGATATGAGCAAAGCTGGACTTCACTCTTGCCCATAGTGCGGAATTGGGGTGCAGCCTGTCCAGTCTGATAGCCTCTCTGACGGAGATGACTTCTAGATCACAGCCTGTCCCCACCGTGACCCTTCAGGAGGCACTAGAGCCCAGCTCGTCAATACTAAGAGAGCCCAGCTTGTGCATACACCGAGCCCTGCACTTTGATAGACTGCAGAGTGCAGCCTGTCCAGTTTGACCCCTGGGGTGGAAGTGGGGCCCAGCTGGACTCCATTACCATCCCTCAGATCTCCTTCTGAGTTGTTTGGGGTTGGACAGGGGATGAGAGGGGGTCCTCCTGGGGCTGGAATGAGTGAACCTCCAGGCCTGTCCGGCGCAGAGAGGCGGCTCGGGTTTCACGGGAGGGGGTAGGTAGTGCTCCTGACACCTACCCCTCCCCCTTTACTGCTGGGCGCCTTTCACAGGCCCATTAGCGGTTGTTTTCACAGTAACTCCCCTGTCTGCATTCCTTCTTTCCAAGCCATCAAGAAGCCTGCATCCATCATGTGGAGTGCTGTCACTGGGGGGACCCCGTGGGCCCCCACCTCCCCCAGCGCACTTATCTAGTCCATGTCCACTGCCCCCAGGCATGTGACAACTCCCAACAGGGCTCAGAATCCACCGGTGGGCAGGAAGCTCTCCCTCTCCTGGACTTCCGGCGATGGGTGGGACTTCCGGGTTGCCTCCAAACCCCTGATGTGGTTTCCCAGCCTTGGCCCCATCCTCAGCCACCCGGTCGTGATCTCTCAATTAGGGGGACGGAGGGAAGGCTAAAAGCCCTCCCCACTGGGTACCCTCAGGAAGGGGCCTCTCTGCTCACCAGAGGAGTACCTGCTGGGGCAGAGGAATGGGGCAGTCTCCTGTAGTTAATGCTGCTTGGGTGGGCAACATGTTTTTGGGCCACTGCTGCTGGGACAGTGGAATAGGGCAGTCTTTCAATCAATCAAGTATTTGTAGAGCACGGCTTGTTACCCATAAGGGTACCCAGAAACTTGGAGCAACTCTCGGTCGAGCCCTTTTCTGAATTTGGTCAGCATAGGGGAGGTATTGGGGGGGGGGGGGAGAGGGGATGGCGAGATGGGAAAAGGAGCAACCACTGGCGCGGCAGCGGAGTATGAGAGCGATCTGTGCGAGGGCCAGGTGTGTGGAGCGGAGTTTCCTGAAGGGGTGGTGGAAGTGCAAGTAGGTGGGTCCTTGGTCATGGAGGGCTTTGTGAGCACGGGTAAGGAGCATCTCTTCTGGACCGGTAGCCAGTGGAGGTCTTTCAGGTGCTGGGAGATGTGGGCTGTGTTGGGCGGGTAGGATCAGTCTGGCGGTCGCGTTCTGTATGGATTAGAGGCTTTGCACGAGTTCGGTAGTGGGGACTGCATAGGGTGCGTTGCCAAAGTCGGGCGGCTCGTAATGAGGGCATGAGTAACTGTCTTTCTTGTGTTGCTGGGGAGCATTTAGTTACCAACTCATGGGCAGTTTAAGATGGCAGTCTCCTCTATTTAGGAGAGCAAAATAGCGAAGGGATTTGACAGGAGAACAGCACATGAGGGAGAGAGCCACACGAAGCTCGAGTATTTTGTAGCGAGGCCCACACGAGGAAGAGAGCTGGAAAACACATGCACCAATGACCAAAAAAAGCCAGTTTCCCCAAAAGAGAGAAGCAGAAGGCTAGAAGTTAGAGAATCGAAAAAAAATTAAAGAAGCTATGCTCCAGGGGAGGGCCAAACCCCAGAAGAGGAAGGAAAACCATCAAACAAGAAGCAAGAAAACGAGAGTGACAAGAATGCCAACCAATGGAAGCGTCGGGCAGGATCCAAGCCCACCATGTACCATAAGTCTTCAGCAAACAGCAAAATGCCTCCTGTAGGGAGACCGAACAAAAGCAGGGTGTGACACTCAGAGCCAGGCACTACTTGGCGAGAATGTGAACCTAATGTAGTGGTACATGGCTGAAACTAGGCCCAGTTCCAGCGGGTGGGCCAGGCCCACCCAAGCATGACCTTTGGCGCTCCCAGTAACAGCAAACGAGGCCACAGAGAAAGCACCTGGTAAGTGCTTCCTACATGTTGGCAAATATGATTTTTTGTTTCAGTTTTCTTCACTTTAATTATCAGTCAGGGGTCAATGAGAACTCTCTAGAATACATTGTATAATGCATTGTTTTAATAATAGCTGTTTTTCTTGTTTAATGATGGAGAGAGCTGCAGTGGGGGGGGGGGGGGGTGCTGGGGAAGAGGAGACGGGGCTTTACCTGCCAATGATGCAGCAGGTGCAGTGGCACCAGAGCCCAAGTTGTAGGCTACCTCCAGAATTGTCGAAACGCACATTGTCCACCCAAGCGCCCCCTTGGCCCCTCCAGATATAAATTCCGGGCACCGGGCCTGGCTGAAAGAGCCAATGCCCTTAGCATGGGCTAAACCTCTGCGCCTCCATGCCAGACACCCGGGGCTCATGAGCACAACACTGACTCACTTCTCTCTCGTATATAGCGTCAAAGGTTAGGCGCAACAGGGCTCCAACTTTGGAACATTTTAATGTGAGGCCAGGAGCTAACATCACACGGCTTTCTTCACCTCCCACCGGCAGTTTATGGGCAGGAGAAAGTCGAGAATCCGACCCTGTCCAGAAAAAACAGTCGCAAAAATCTCAAGACGCCACAAAAACAGTGAGAGTTGGCATATTACAAATTCACTCCCCCTCGGCCGCCCTCCTCTGCCGGGAAAGCGGACCCCACCTTCTGCCAGGGGTTCTGCAATGATTTAAGTGTCAGCAGGTAGCCTGTCCCCCTCCACTGCCCCCGCGCAGGCCTCTCCGGAGGACCCGGGGAGGGGCAGGGAGTTCACTTTCCAGATGTGGCTTAAGTGGGGAATCAGTCATCAGTCCTTGGGGGTTCCCGGGGCCTCCTTTCAGCTGGGCTGGGGAGGTGATAACTCGGGGCCTGCCGGGTAGGCCAGCATTAAGGCCTCGAGACCCAACCCCATCCCCAAACACACGTCAGCACCCCTTCAGTGTGCCACACCCGCCTAGCTCACTGAAGCTGGGCTGCAGGGAGCGTAGTACGCCGGAAGAGGTGCTACGTGTGGCTGAGCAGCCGGGGTTCAGAAGGTCCCTTAGACCCACCCAGGGCAGTCCCAGCCATTTCACTGCCCAAAATGGACTCCGAAGGAAATCTCGCGGACTGTCGAGTGTAAATGCAATGCGCACCATATATATTGTGACACAACAGTGGTTAGTGGTGTGTGCGGTTCGGGTAAATGTAGGGTAACCACCTCCCTCCAGGACACTGGTCCTACTCCTGGACTTGAAGGTTATAAACTAATGCATTCTGGGCGTTGTGGTTTTGTTTTGTTTCCTTTCCACTAATTAGACTAATACACCAGAAATCAAGGAGCTATAGGAGAGAAGTTCAGGACTGGAGACAGCGTCTGTAATGACCTGGAGTGCGGTAACTGGGGGGGGCTCGTCCCACCCACAGACCATTGGGTAATGACCCATGGTCCACCTAGCTTTTAGTTTTGCAGTTTTCGATAATACAAACGTGGCCCAAGGGTGTTAGCGCGTTGCACACAAGATAAAAGAAAAAAAATTGCAAAAATAAGTTTAAGAAGCTGCAAAAAAAAAAAAAAAGCGAAAATGCAACAAAAACTGCAAAAAAAAACCTTGTAAAAAATGTAACACCAAGGAATAAACGAGACAAGGCATAAATGAATACTCAAGTGATATCCTGGATCTGAACAACTTTACAGAGTTGCCCTCAGCGTCCCATTTTACAGACCCTCGGGAGCTTCCACGCCACGTGCCTAGTACAGACCCTCAGGGCTCCATGCAAGTGATCCAACTGGGTATCTGGGGAAGGCGCCATGTCAGAGCTCCAATGGATGCCTAGAGTGCCCCATGTAAGAGTGCTCAGATGCCCTAGAAACACCCTATGGTGTCCCAGGAACGCCCCTGGCCAGAGCTGCCCATCCCAGAGCGAGGGATCCAGGTTTGAATCTCGGCGTCCGCTCGACATCCCGTGATTCTAGGCAGATCACTTAATCCCCCTGTGGCTCTCGACAGCGCCTGGATAACCTCACAGGTGATTAGCGGCACTATACATGTCCGAGTATCTCTCAATCTGTCCAAAGAGCCCCCACTAGGCGCCCAGGATGACCGATGGAAAGGCCCCACCGAGCGGCCAGAATGGTAAGTTATGGCACACCTCGAGGTCCTTGCATTGGCCAAGGCTTCTTTCTTGGAGCTTTTCATTTACAAAGAGCCCAGCCCCTCGCCACCGACCGCCCATCCTCGAACCCTCGCTCGGCCTCCCATCACTCCCGGGCCCTCCCCGGCGCCGGGTTCTTCTTTCTTGGGGGAGTCGGAGAGGCAGGTTCACGGAGACATAAACATGATTTGCGGCGCATATGCTTAATACTTCAGGAATGTCTTGGCATGGCCCAATTAAGAGAAAAAACCGAAGTTCAGAAACGTGATTAATCCGCTAAGACAGGCAGACGAAAGGAGCCGTGGTTTTCCACTCGGTATTAAAGCCAGATGGGGGTTAACTCCTTCGTGCCCTGCGCCTCTGGATAGCCCGTCTCCGGGCCAGGAAAAGTTTTAGAGTTTTTTTCCCCACCACATCACGCATATTCTGTACCAGACGAAGAAGAAACTGCCCCAAAGATACGCAGCCCAAGTTCATCGAGCAAGATAACTCAGTGGGTTGGGCATTGCCAGTGGAAATGCGTGTGTAGATAGTTTAAAATTTCGCAGGGCAGACCCCCTTTCATCTTTCTAAGGTCGGAAGACTACATCCCCTTGAACATTCAAGTAGAAGAGAAACAGTCATGAAAAAAGTTCGAGGGCCCGACTTTGAGTCAGTAGTAATTCCCAAAGGAAGTTATATGCATGGAGGAAAATCCACTGTGGAATTTCCATGCTGGGTTTTGTTTAGTGACTTGCTTCAACCCTGTGGCTCGGTGTACCAGGACCCTAACCGGTGACAATGCATGCAACAGGATTCAGGTGCCGGTGCCCTTGATTCAGTGACCACAAGGTGGCAGTCTCTTCCCGGCGACAACGTTTTTGTTCCCTAGTTTTACCACAAAACAAAAATGATGGACGGAGTGTTGAAACTTTTCAAACACTCACCCCCAGTCAGAGATCTGAGTTTAACCCATTGTTATTTTTCTCGTCATGTCACCCAGTTCGTACCCAGCCATATGCAAATCAGTCTTGACCCTGTTCCTCATGGGAACACTCCAGCCCGAACTGCCAGGCCAGGTCCTCCCTGGACCGGAAACAAGCATCCTGGGACCGTTTTCAGGGTATCACCCTTCATCATTGCTTGTTTCTGGTCCAGGGAGGACCTGGCCTAGCAGTTCGGGCTTGACTGTTCCCATGAGGAGCAGGCTCAAGATTGATTTGCATATGGCTGGGTCAAAACTTGGGTGGTTTGGTGAGCAAAAGAATTGATGGAATAAACCCAGATCTGTGACTGGGGGTGAATGTTTGATTGGTTCCGTCCATCTTTTGTGTTTCTTTGCTTTTGTTGCCATAAGTGCACCGGGTATGTCCAGACGTGGGTCCCAGGCTCACTGTGCCACTGGATTCAAGCTAGCCTGGCTGATGAAGGGGGATACCCTGAAACTGGTCCCAGGATGCCTTTTTCTAGTCCAGGGACGACCTGGCCTGGCAGGTCCGGCTGGACAGTTCCCATGGGGAACAGGGTCAAGATCGATTTGCATATGGCTGGGTCCAAACTAGGGTGGTATGGTGAGCAAAATAACCTATGGATTGAACCCAGATCTGTGACTGGGGGTGAATGTTTGATTTGTTCTGCATTCCATCCATCATTTGTGTTACTTTGTTAACTTGTTCCCTAGTTTTACACCAGTCAGATCAGATCTACCAACGTTTAATCTTTGGCACATGGAGTTCAGAAAAGAGGTGTTTTAGGTTTTCTAAAAGGAAGTGGTGAAAAGGTTGTGCTCAAATCCAAGTGATGGGGGGCGTGGAGGCGGATGGGTCAGAAGTACCTCAGTCTGAGGACGACCAGTGGAAGGACAGCTATAAGGAAATCCATCAGTTCTTGGTCCATGCTCCATCGAAGGGAGAAGCACACAAAGACAAAGCAACACCGGCCGCAAAGACCAATGAGAAGCAACGAAACGAGAGTGACGACGAAGCCAACCAATAGTAAGTTATGGAGACTGAACGCCCCAACAATGGAAGGGAATGATAGATAAAAGGAACAAAGGGACCAGCACGATTACTAGAAAGTATACACAGACTTAAATCAAAGAAACGAGTTCCCGGAACAACAAAGAGTGAAAATGGAAACTGATCAACAAAATGCAAGAAGAAGCAAAAGAGAAATTAACTTAAAAATGAAGAAAGATCAAAAGAATAAATATGCAAACAAGAAAGGAACTTGAGTAGGAAAGAGGAACAATACAGGGAAAGAAAACAATGAAAAAATAAAGAAAAAAATGGGGAGAAAAAGAAAGGTGCAAAGGATGAAAGAAGGAACAGGATGAAGGAAGAAAATTAAAAGGATGGGAAAAGAAAGGCAAAATGGAAAATTAAGAAAAATGATCGAGGAAAAAGGAAAATAACAGAACGATTGTAAGAAATGAGGTGAGAAATAAAGGAAGAATGACGCACTGAAACCTAAGGTAGTAAGGTAAAAAGAAAAAGACGAAGGAGGAATAAAAATACTTTAAAAAGAAAACAGGAAAATGGAACATCTACACGGGGAGGGGTGAATAACGAGGGTGATATGAAATATATGACATCTTGTTGTCGGAGCCACGGGCATGTGTAGTCGGGGGAGGGCGCAGCGAGCCCGGAGCAGACCAAAAGAGGGTAAAAATGGAAAGCGGGAGAAACCATTCCCGGACCGCCCCCGCCCACCACATATTTTCCTGATGGAGAGAATATAAACTCGCAGAAAGAAAATTAATTTGTGCTGCGGTGGTCCGGGCCCCTGACAGCCAAGTGCAGGGATCCGAGCCAAACTCAGGCTCCAGAGGGACAAGGAGAAGCAATTGGGGGGTGGGGAGGCCATCGAGGAGGGGGGCGGAGCAAAAGACTAGGGGAAGACCTGAGCAAGGAAGCAGGATGGAGTCATTGGGGTCACAGGCGAAGAGAGATTTTTTGGGGGGCAGACATCCGAGAGAGAGAGTTGTTCAGACAGAACTAGGTAACATATAGAAGACATTGGTGAAAATGGGGTAACATCTGCCCGAGAAAGGGGTGTGGGGGCATTGGGGTGTTCCACCCCCTAATGTATTTTGTGATAAATATTGGGGTGCAGGTGCTTTCAGTCGGGTATGGTGAGGTCTCTGTCGGATTTCACCAGGAATGTTTACACACAGACCAAAATGCACCCCCACACTACCTCTCTCTGTATGGAAGTCCTTAAAAATGCTGTTTTTTCCACAAATAATATGCTTCTCTCACTTGGTACCCCCCATCAGTCCGCATTCCTCTCCCTTTCCATTCCCTCTTAAAAGTTATGTGCCACCCCCCAATGGTACCGGCCAAGCTACGCCCCTGAAGGAGAGTCAGAAAGTGGAGACCAAAGTGGGGGGCTGGTTTGAGACTGTAACAGAGAGGGGGGAAAACAAGCATTGCCAAAGCCAATGACTAACACCTTTGACACATCAACACTCTCAGTGCCTTTTGTTCATGTTCTACAAGATTCTACAAAAATCTGAAACCCTTCAGCTCTGATCGTCAGACACGTGCTAGAAGCATCACGTAAGAAAAGCTAGGGAGGGAGCATGCTCTATCAGTGCTTAATTTGAGCCACTGCTTTCCGGTGCTCAGAACCAGCCCTTAATTGTCAAAGCTGGGACTTATGACAGCCAGCCACCTGGTGGCGCTCTTTGCCTGATTTTGTGATGAACACAACAACAGTTCTTTAATAAATGCTATATGCATTAAAATGACTAATACCGGCCACCCAAAGTTATAAAAATAGCTTGAGTGGCAGATATTAGTAATTTTCAATGTATAAAAAGTCAAAAATGCCGTTAGTAGCGCGATGGGTGGTTCAAACTGCAGCGGTCTCCTGACAAGGGCCCCGGCACATTTCTTTACAAATCAAGTATGGCGCTCCACGAACAAGAGGACTGTGCGGGACTCTGTGGTGCGCAGCCACTGCTCCACGGTGCGCCATGGACCGCAGCCACTGCTCCACGGTGCGCCATGGAGCGCAGCCACTGCTCCACGGCGCGTCCTGGTGCACGGCGCGTCCTGGTGCACAGCGCTGCTCCACGGTGCGTCCTGGTGCGCAGCCACTGCTCCACGGTGCGTCCTGGTGCGCAGTCACTTCCCCACGGTGCGCCACGGTGCGCAGTCACTGCTCCAGGGTGCGTCCTGGTGCGCAGTCACTGCTCCACAGTGCGTCACGTGCGTCCTGGTGCGCAGTCACTGCTCCACGGTGCGTCACAGTGCGTCCTGGTGCGCCACGGTGCGCAGTCACTGCTCCACGGTGCGTCCTGGTGCACAGCCGGTGCGTCATGGTGCGCAGCCACTGCTCCAGGGTGCGTCCTGGTGCGCAGTCACTGCTCCAGGGTGCGTCCTGGTGCGCAGCCACTGCTCCACGGTGCGTCCTGGTGCGCAGCCACTGCTCCACGGTGCGTCCTGGTGCGCCGCCACTGCTCCACGGTGCGTCACGTGCGCCGCCACTGCTCCACGGTGCGTCACTGCTCCACGGTGCGTCACGTGCGTCCTGGTGCACAGTCACTGCTCCACGGTGCGTCACGGTGCGCAGCCACTGCTCCATGGTGCGCAGTCACTGCTCCACGGTGCGTCACTGCATCACAGTGCGCAGCCACTGCTCCATGGGGCGCAGTCACTGCTCCACGGTGCGTCACAGTGGTCCTGGTGCGCAGTCACTGCTCCACGGTGCGTCACGTGCGTCATGGTGCGCAGCCACTGCTCCACGGTGCGCCACGGTGCGCAGCCACTGCTCCACGGTGCGTCACGTGCGTCATGGTGCGCAGTCACTGCTCCACGGTGCGCCACGGTGCGCAGCCACTGCTCCACGGTGCGTCACGTGCGTCATGGTGCGCCGTCACTGCTCCACGGTGCGTCACGTGCGTCATGGTGCGCAGCCACTGCTCCACGGTGCGTCACTGCATCACGGTGCGCAGTCACTGCTCCATGGGGCGCAGTCACTGCTCCACGGTGCGTCACGGTGGTCCTGGTGCGCAGTCACTGCTCCACGGTGCGCAGTCACTGCTCCACGGTGCGTCACGTGCGTCATGGTGCGCAGCCACTGCTCCACGGTGCGCCACGGTGTGCAGCCACTGCTCCACGGTGCGTCACGTGCGTCACGGTGCGCAGCCACTGCTCCACGGTGCGCAGCCACTGCTCCACGGTGCGTCACGTGCGTCATGGTGCGCAGCCACTGCTCCACGGTGCGCAGCCACTGCTCCACGGTGCGTCACGTGCGTCATGGTGCGCAGCCACTGCTCCACGGTGCGCCACGGTGCGCAGCCACTGCTCCACGGTGCGTCACGTGCGTCACGGTGCGCAGCCACTGCTCCACGGTGCGTCACGTGCGCCATGGTGCGCAGCCACTGCTCTGGGTAGGAGGAGGAGGCCAGGGACACCACAGGGCTGGAAGGAGACAGGGCTGGGAGAACAGGAAATGGAAGGCGGCTGCTCCAGCTGAGGAGCTCGGCAGGCGTCTCCCTCCTAATCCCGGCCTTGGCTCCAGGGCTCAGAGGCGGCTTTCAACGGATTTCTGCCCAATATGAAAAATGAGAGGTGAAACATGAGGAACAGACTGGAGCCATTGGCACCCACGGGCTTACTGGCAGCCAAGGCCTCAGAGCAGACTAGTGCTGGGGGGAGGGGGAGGAGGACGGATAATCAATGCTTTAAGCAGCCTCTGAGGGCAGGAACTGCCCTGCGGGTATGGAGGACCCCTTGTGCTACGATTGCTTGGAGTAAAACGGACCCTTAGATTGTGAGGCCTGTCGCCAGATGAAGGCGACTAGTGCCAGCGGCAGAAGCTGAACTCGCGGAGTGGACAAGGAGGGCACAAGCCATGGCCCAGCCCCACTGTCCTGGGAAGAAACTGCCCTTCCAGAGTTGAGCATCTCATCCCAATGCCCTGGTAAAATTCCTGTTATGGCTGTGGAATTTGGCAAATTTTGGTTTACGCGTGTTATACGAAATTCACCAAATTATGCCACCGAATGGGGAGTGGGGCGAGATATTTTAGTGTTAGAACAAGGCAAAGGATCAGAACGAGCCCTGTTTTTTGCAGGACACATTTTGAATAGCGCTAAACACAGTTTTTGCATTCCACACCATGTTTTGTAGAATGTTGCATAATTATGCAAAAGCAAACTACTAAAATTTCCCTCAACACTATTCATCTCAAGAAAAGACCCAGCAGCATTTATCAAGGTAGATGCTGACCCCCACCAGAGCCTGGACCAGGAGGTCTCCTTCAAGTGCCCACTGCTCATGGAAAGGAGTGTCTCCTCCTGGTGTGTAAAGTCCACTAACAAGGACAGGCACTCCCACCACAGTGTTGGACGACGTATCACGCCGAGTCCTGGCAGCCAAACTGGTTGGTGTGGATTAGAACTTCTCACGCCAAAACCTGGTGCCCGTTGCTGAAGGCAGACTGTGCCAGCACAGTGGGTAACAAGAGGCCCCACGTCCAAGGCCCAGAAACAACAGCTCAAGGCAGACAGGCCCACCCCAGTCTGAAATGTGGGACCCAGCATGATAGTGACTGTGGGAAGAAACACACCAACGTTTAACTCCACTGCGTTGGGTGTACCCCCCAGTTACAACATATGCCCTCCGACCCTACACCCCAACATCCAGGGTCCAGCTGGCACTGCCCGTCGCGCACTAAGCCCCAGCAGCCATTAGCGTGGGCAGACACACCTCTCACAGGTTGGTGTGCAGCGCTGCAAGGACAGCTGGCCATTTCTTGGGAGAAGGCGCTATATTACAGCGCCTTGACAGTCTATGGTATAATGGTGGTGGGGGGGGGGGGGGGGAATGCCCCCTGCAAAATATGGTTGGAGCTCATATTAAATGTACTCACTCAGGCCAGGTTATTGATTATGAAAAGGCGAACAGTCTCGTGCTCACGGGGTGGGAAGAGAGGCCTCACTTCATTGGCCAGTGAGTGAGCACCACCCACACAGTGTGGGGTGCAGCACCGAGGCCTGGGGACCAGTGCTCTAGCAGCGAGGGGTGTCTCGCACTAGCCTTGCTCGGGGTGGGCTGTGCACATTCAATCCGGGGCACTCTCGTGGGCCCGACAGCTACCAGAGCGAGGGATGTCTCGCACTAGCCTTGCTCGGGGTGGGCTGTGCACATTCAACCCGGGGCACTCTCGTGGGCCCGACAGCTACTCGTAGAGACGGCTTCTTCAATCACAGTGCTGGGTGTCTCTCGCCAGCCTGCAACCACCTTCGATTAATACATATACAGCCATCACAGTGTGGAGTGTCAGCCACAGGAACAGCGGGCTCAGCCTTCACAGTGTGGAGTGTCAGCCACTGCTTAGAGCGGACTCAGCCATCCAGTGTGGAGTGTCAGCCACTGCTTACAGCGGGCTCAGCCATCACTGTGAGGAGTGTCAGCCACTGCAATGTCAGCCACTGCTTACCGCACACTCAGCCATCACAGTGTGGAATGTCAGCCACTGCTTACAGCGCACTCAGCCATCACAGTGTGGAGTGTCAGCCACTGCTTACAGCGCACTCAGCCATCACAGTGTGGAGTGTCAGCCACTGCTTACAGCGGGCTCAGCCTTCACAGTGTGGAGTGTCAGCCACTGCTTACAGCGGACTGAGCCATCACAGTGTGGAGTGTCAGCCACTGCAATGTCAGCCACTGCATACAGCGGGCTCAGCCTTCACTGTGAGTGTCGGCCACTGCTTAGAGCGGACTCAGACATCCAGTGTGGAGTGTCAGCCACTGCTTACAGCGAACTCAGCCATCACAGTGTGGAATGTCATCCACTGCTTCCAGCGGGCTCAGCCTTCACAGTGTGGAGTGTCAGCCACTGCTTACAGCGCACTGAGCCTTCACTGTGAGTGTCAGCCACTGCTTAGAGCGGACTCAGCCATCCAGTGTGGAGTGTCAGCCACTGCTTACAGCGGGCTCAGCCATCACTGTGAGGAGTGTCAGCCACTGCAATGTCAGCCACTGCTTACAGCGCACTCAGCCATCACAGTGTGGGATGTCAGCCACTGCTTACAGCGGACTCAGCCTTCACTGTGTGGAGTGTCAGCCACTGCTACAGCAGGCTCAGCCTTCACTGCGAGGAGTATCAGCCACTGCTTACAGCGGTCTCAGCCTTCACAATGTGTAATGTCAGCCAGTACTTAAAGCAGGCCCAGTCTTCATCAAGTGGAATCTCCCCCACTGCCTACAGTGGGCTCAGCATCCACTGTGGAATGTCAGCCACTGCTTAGAGCGGGCTAAGCCTTCAGTGTATGGAATGCCAGTCACTGCTTAGAGCAGATTCAGTCATCACTGTGTGGAATATTGTTGCCATCACCAACAACTGCCCTAGTATTATAGGACCAGCAGGCGTGGGAAGCCCCTTTCCACCCGGGCCTGACAGTTATCACACTGGGCAGAAACAGTACGCACGGAATATGGCCGAACCACAGAGGTAGCACAGACCTCTTCTAGAGCAGTCAGTCCATGGACGCATCAGGCGCATCAACAGTGGCGGAACAGTAGTGCATCATGGCGTCCAACCAATAGCAGGGAACAGGAGAACCTCATGGCGTCCAACCAATAGCAGGGAAGGGAGCACCTCATGACGTCCACTGCAAAGTATCCAATAGCAGGGAACAGGAGCACCTCATGGCGTCCAACCAATAGCAGGGAACAGGAGTACCTAATAACGTCCAACCAATAGCAGGGAACAGGAGCACCTCATGGCGTCCAACCAATAGCAGGGAACAGGAGTACCTAATAACGTCCAACCAATAGCAGGGAACAGGAGCACCTCAAGGCGTCCAACCAATAGCAGGGAACAGGAGCACCTCATGGCGTCCAACCAATAGCAGGGAACAGGAGCACCTCAATGCGTCCAACCAATAGCAGGGAACAGGAGCACCTCATGGCGTGCAACCAATAACACAGAAGACAGCACCTCCTGGTGTCCACCCCATTGTGTCCAACCAATAGCAAGGGAACAGGAGCACCTTGTGGCGTCCACCTCATAGCGTCCAATCAATAGCAGGGAACAGGAGCACCTCATAGCGTCCAATCAATAGCAGGGAACAGGAGCACCTCATGGCGTACAACCAATAGCAGGGAACAGGAGTACCTAATAACGTCCAACCAATAGCAGGGAACAGGAGCACCTCAAGGCGTCCAACCAATAGCAGGGAACAGGAGCACCGCATGGCGTGCAACCAATAACACAGAAGAGAGCACGTCCTGGTGTCCACCCCATTGTGTCCAACCAATAGCAAGGGAACAGGAGCACCTTGTGGCGTCCACCTCATAGCGTCCAATCAATAGCAGGGAACAGGAGCACCTCAAGGCATCCAACCAATAGCAGGGAACAGGAGCACCTCAAGGCGTCCACCTCATAGCGTCCAATCAATAGCAGGGAACAGGAGCACCTACTAACGTCCAACCAATAGCAGGGAACAGGAGCGCCTCAAGGCGTCCAACCAACAGCAGGGAACAGGAGCACCTCAAGGCGTCCAATCAATAGCAGGGAACAGGAGCACCTACTAACGTCCAACCAATAGCAGGGAACAGGAGCACCTCAAGGCGTCCAACCAATAGCAGGGAACAGGAGCACCTCATAGCGTCCAATCAATAGCAGGGAACAGGAGCACCTCATGGCGTACAACCAATAGCAGGGAACAGGAGTACCTAATAACGTCCAATCAATAGCAGGGAACAGGAGCACCTCAAGGCATCCAACCAATAGCAGGGAACAGGAGCACCTCAAGGCGTCCACCTCATAGCGTCCAATCAATAGCAGGGAACAGGAGCACCTACTAACGTCCAACCAATAGCAGGGAACAGGAGCACCTAAGGGCCTCCAACCAGCTCGCACTTGATCCACTGAAGGAGTGAAGGAGTGCCTCGGCCTGTGAATGGCAAGCTCGGCCCATTGTCAGGTGGATGCTGGTGGGGCGGAAGAGGAGCGGAGCAGACACTGCAACCGAGAGCGGCGGAGTGTTTTACCAGACATCCCCCATCCTGTCTGGACCGTGGTCTCTTGGCAGGTACACGCGTCCCGGGAGGGCAGTAACTCTTCAGTGGTACCCAGGCCTGGGCCGGACGCACGGCCCATCCCCCACAGCCCGCCTGGCATCCCAAGGCTCCCATCAGAGCTGGCGGCGGCCCATCTTGTACACAGACCGCCGCAGGGCCAAGAATAACAAGAGAAAGTTGTTTTTGTGCGGTGTATGCAAACGTGGAGGTCTGAATGGTGTTCAGGCTGCGCGAAATAGAGAGGCTGGCAATGGTACTTTCTAAAATACAAATGTTTGCACTTCTGTGAATAGGAATTTTGTAAGTTTGTGTGGTTCTTTCTAAATACAACTGTTAGCACTTCTGTGAATAGGAATTTTGTAAGTTTATATATATATATATATATATATATATATATATATATATATATATATATATATATATACACACACACACTTTTTTTTTTTTAACATTTGTACATTGTGCTACTTTGTTACTGTTACACAATCATATAATCAAATCAAGGAAGGTTAATTTTAACATCTTTTGGACATTCACACCGCATCCCCCCCTCTCCCCTTGGCTGCGCGCCTGCGGATGCCGCACCATCGACGGAGCCAACCTGTTTCTGATCCTGCCCATCACCGGACCCAGCTCTCAGCTCCCCACGGTCCATCTCCCCTGGGATTTACCCATCACTGGTCCACTCTGCCCCCTGCTGCTACCAACAGAGTTCTGCCGCTCCTGGGGTTACTCCCCGGTCTTGCTTACCAGCTGCCCCAGCTGCCCAAGCCTTCCCCAGCACCGCCCTTCCTGGATTTAAATATTTTAGGTTTCCGAGCGTGATTTCCTACGTGGTATTCAATGGTGGGGGGTTGGGCTTCCTGTTATTTTGATATCAATTGCATTTTCCATTGCTTGGTGTCTCCTTTCTAAAACAAATTTAAAAAAAAATGTTATTAAGTTTTGAATGGATTGCAACAAGAGGGCCGCCGTATGGCCCGCAGGACATCGGCCAGCAGAAGTGTAAGATTAAACTGAGCTGCAAGGGGACACGAAACACAGTAAGAGTCCACGGGCTGCAGCACATCCGGTCCAACATTACACGGAAATGCAGAGACTGTGACCCTGGACATAACACAAGCGGACCATCACAATGCAGTGAACAAGAGGAACTCGTGGCCTGAAGCATCGCGCGCGGCACAGCATTAATGGAAGAAACCACATTCCTGGTGAGCAGGGGTGAGAGGCTACAGCTGGGTACCGCGGGCTGAGGCCCATTGCCAAACTGATGGCACGAGGTGCAGCATAAACCGGACGCTGGTGCACTGCGCAGGGGGGGGTGCACTGCACACAGGGGTACAGCCGAGAAGGCACAGCACAGGGGTGCACTGCACACAGGGGTACGGCCAGGAAGGCACAGCACACGGGTGCACTGCACACGGGTGCACTGCACACAGGGGTACAGCCGAGAAGGCACAGCACAGGGGTGCACTGCACACAGGGGTAGGCCAGGAAGGCACAGCACACGGGTGCACAGCACACGGGTGCACTGCACACAGGGGTACGGCCAGGAAGGCACAGCACACGGGTGCACTGCACACAGGGGTACAGCCGAGAAGGCACAGCACACGGGTGCACTGCACACAGGGGTAGGCCAGGAAGGCACAGCACACGGGTGCACTGCACACAGGGGTAGGCCAGGAAGGCACAGCACATGGGGTGCACTGCACACAGGGCAGATAAGAGTATAAACAGGACTTTGGTGCACTGCACACAGGGTTACGGCCAGGAAGGCACAGTACGGGGAGGGTGCACTGCAGACAGGTGTACAGCCGAGAAGGCACAGGGGTGCACTGCACACAGGGGTAAGGCCAGGAAGGCACAGCACAGGGGTGCACTGCACACGGGTACAGCCGAGAAGGCACAGCACAGGGGTTGCACTGCACACAGGGTTACGGCCAGGAAGGCACAGCATAGGGGTGCACGGCACAGGGGGTGCACTGCACACAGGGTTACGTCCAGGAAGGCACAGCACAGGGGTGCACGGCACAAGGGGTGCACTGCACACAGGGGTACGGCCAGGAAGGCACAGCACACGGGGTGCACTGCACACATGGGTACGGCCAGGAAGGCACGGCACAGAGGTGCACTGCACACATGGGTACGGCCAGGAAGGCACGGCACAGGGGTGCACTGCACAGGGGTACGGCCAGGAAGGCACAGCACAGGGGTGCACTGCACACAGGGGTACGGCCAGGAAGGCACGGCACAGTGGTGCACTGCACACAGGGGTACAGCCGAGAAGGCACAGCACCGTGGTAGAGTGGGTACAGCACAGACCCAGCCCTCCCCTAGAGTCCAGGGGGTGGCTGTGGTGTTAGTATGTGTTGCTGTTAGTAGAAAGGGCACCGGGTACAAACCTAGCTATTACAATTGCAGCAGGTGCAGTGGTACCAGGGCTGGGGGGTCCCTTGTTTGCATTAGGGTGATGGGCGCCCTTGCTACGCCTCAGCCACGGACCCTTACAGCAAGCAAAGAATATGGCTCCATCACCACACCCCTCCCTCGATAGGATGGTAAAACAGCCATAACTGAGATGGCCTGGGGCCCTCACGTTCCTGGGAACCCGGTGCCACTGCACATGCTGCACTATTCATCGCGACATCTTACTGTACATAAAGCTACCGACTTTTGGGACCCCCTTACTGTACATGAATGTACTGATTTTGGGGGCTCCCTTACTATAACGACCCTTCCCTCTTCCAAGACCCTTTTTATCTCCATGTTTCTTCACACAGGAGTCTGCTGAGTTCGAGCCTCGTGGCCCCTTCCATGTGCATTACAAATAACTAGTTAAAAATACAGATGCGTCATCGTTTGAGGGCAGTGTCAGTTTCAGGTTGAAACCTCCAGCAAACTTCGGGGACAATTTTGTGTCCAAAGAGACCCCCCACATTCCTCGTCGGGCAATTGTAGCAACTGTTACTGTAGCGCTTGGATAACAATTTAATACCCAAATGAGCCTAAAATAAGCGCTATTATCTGAAACGAGATCCATTCGGGCTGCTGGCGGGGTACCAAGGCTGGAGACCTCCACCCACGTCTGACCTTATCCATTTTCCCATCTACTCCTGCTTTTGGTTATCCTATCTGCCTCCTCCACCACGGCCCCACCTTCATGGCGCTACATTATTAAAGCGCCCCGCCTCCCGGGCTGTGCGATATTAAATTAAATCCAAGGCCGGGAGACACAGGCCCCTTTCTCCTGTGGAATGTTTTTTCAAGGAGGTAATGCAATCCTGGGAGCCCCCCTCCCGCCCCCCCCCCCCCCCCGCAGCGTCCACAGTGCGGGCGCCCCCCCCCTACATTTCCAGGGTTGAGCCTCCTGCAGTCCCACCTGCCTCCTCCGCCCCCACCCCCGCCGAGGCCCCAGCCTGAACCCTTCACGTCTGATTAATGTCTCGATGACATGGCCCCATCGCTCTCATATTCGCTTTTTTTTATTATTATTTTAAGGAAAACAAGACTGCGTTCCTCCGGCTTCACTTTCCAGCGCCGGCTGCTCTCCGGTTACCTCGACGCCCACTCCTGGGCCCGGTCTAGAGAGGCGGGGGGGTACTGAGCCGGGGGCGAGGGGGGCTTTACAGAGGAGTCTGGGGGCGCAAACTGCACCCCTCGCCCCAGGGGAGAGCCGGATCCCCAGGGTGAAAAGAAGAGAACAAGGCCATGCCCAGCATGGAGCCACCCACAGGATGGACGAAAAAACACAAGATTGTGCCCACCTGTAGGAGACGGACCGTGCCCACCTGTAGGAGACGGACCGTGCCCACCTGTAGGGCGCAGAAATCCCAGGATGGAAAAACACAACCGTGCCTAGCTATAGAAGACAGACTGTGCCCACCTGTAGGAGACAGACCGTGCCCACCTGTAGGAGACAGGCCGAGCCCATCTATGGGTGGGTAGTACCCTACAACCTGAGAAGGGAAACAGCCCACCCCTACCTATAGGGGCGCACCCACCCCTAGGGTGAAAACAACAGACCAAGGCTATCTATAGGGGAGCAGTCATACCCATGACGGGAGGAGACAGATCGTGCCTAGCTAGAGGAGATGGACCGTGCCTAGCTAGAGGAGACGGACCGTGCCTAGCTAGAGGAGACGGACCGTGCCTAGCTAGAGGAGACGGACCGTGCCTAGCTAGAGGAGACGGACCGTGCCTAGCTAGAGGAGACGGACCGTGCCTAACTAGAGGAGACGGACCGTGCCAAGCTAGAGGAGACGGACCGTGCCAAGCTAGAGGAGACGGACCGTGCCAAGCTAGAGGAGACGGACCGTGCCTAGCTAGAGGAGATGGACCGTGCCTATCTACAGGAGACAGACCGTGCCTAGCTAGAGGAGACAGACCGTGCCTAGCTAGAGGAGACAGACCGTGCCTAGCTAGAGGAGACAGACCGTGCCTAGCTAGAGGAGACAGACCGTGCCTAGCTAGAGGAGACAGACCATGCCTACCGATAGGGCGCAGACACTCCTAGGAAGGGAAGAGACCGTGTCTACCTGTAGGAGACCGGCCGAGCCCATCTATGGGTGGGTAGTACCCTACAACCTGAGAAGGGAAACAGCCCACCCCTACCTATAGGGGCGCATCCACCCCTAGGGTGAAAACAACAGACCAAGGCCATCTATAGGGGAGCAGTCATACCCACGACGGGAGGAGACAGCTAGCCCTATGACAGGTAGGAGAGACCGTGCCTACTACCTACAGGAGACAGACCATGCCCATCTATGGGAGGTAGAGTCATCCGCATGGGAAGTAAGACAACTCAGAATTAACTCTATGGGCGTAGCCACCCCAGGGTGAGAAGAACACACCAGGCCTACTTGTGGGAGGGGCGCTACTCACAGGATGGGAGGAACAGACCATGCCCACCTGTCGGACTGAGCTCACCTACAGGAAGGAAGCCTTCTCCGAAACAGGAAACCGCTCGTGCTTAACTACAGAAGGGAACCCATCTTCAGGATGGGGAGGAGAACAGCCCAAGCCCATCCATGGGACCAGAGCTCACGTGACCCAAGTCCTACCTATAGGAGGGAACAGCCCAAGCTCATCGATGGGACCAGAGCTCACGTGACCCAAGTCCAACCTACAGGAGGGAACAGCCCAAGCTCATCGATGGGACCAGAGCTCACGTGACCCAAGTCCAACCTACAGGAGGGAACAGCCCAAGCGCATCGATGGGACCAGAGCTCACGTGACCCAAGTCCAACCTACAGGAGGGAACAGCCCAAGCGCATCGATGGGACCAGAGCTCACGTGACCCAAGTCCTACCTAAAGGAGGGAACAGCCCAAGCGCATCGATGGGACCAGAGCTCACGTGACCCAAGTCCAACCTAAAGGAGGGAACAGCCCAAGCCCATCGATGGGACCAGAGCTAACAGGACCCAAGTCCTACCTATAGGAGGGAACAGCCCAAGCCCATCGATGGGACCAGAGCTCACATGACCCAAGTCCTACCTGTAGGAGGGAACAGCCTGTAGGAGGCTGGACTGGCTTGTAGTGAGTACCAAGGGGTACTTGCACCTTGCACCAGGCCCAGTTATCCCTTATTAGTGTATAGGGTGTCTAGCAGCTTAGGCTGATAGATAATGGTAGCTTAGCAGAGCAGCTTAGGCTGAACTAGGAGACGTGTGAAGCTACTACAGTACCACTTAGTGTCATATGCACAATATCATAAGAAAACACAATACACAGTTATACTAAAAATAAAGGTACTTTATTTTTATGACAATATGCCAAAGTATCTTAGAGTGTACCCTCAGTGAGAGGATAGGAAATATACACAAGATATATATACACAATAGCAAAAATATGCAGTATAGTCTTAGAAAACAGTGCAAACAATGTATAGTTACAATAGGATGCAATGGGGACACATAGGGATAGGGGCAACACAAACCATATACTCCAAAAGTGGAATGCGAACCACGAATGGACCCCAAACCTATGTGACCTTGTAGAGGGTCGCTGGGACTATTAGAAAATAGTGAGAGTTAGAAAAATAACCCTCCCCAAGACCCTGAAAAGTGAGTGCAAAGTGCACTAAAGTTCCCCTAAGGACAAAGAAGTCGTGTTAGAGGAATAATGCAGGAAAGACACAAACCAACAATGCAACAACTGTGGATTTCCAATCTAGGGTACCTGTGGAACAAGGGGACCAAGTCCAAAAGTCACAAGCAAGTCGGAGATGGGCAAATGCCCAGGAAATGCCAGCTGCGGGTGCAAAGAAGCTTCTACTGGACAGAAGAAGCTGAGGTTTCTGCAGGAACGAAAAGGGCTAGAGACTTCCCCTTTGGTGGACGGATCCCTCTCGCCGTGGAGAGTCGTGCAGAAGTGTTTTCCCGCCGAAAGAACGCCAACAAGCCTTGCTAGCTGCAAATCATGCGGTTAGCGTTTTTGGACGCTGCTGTGGCCCTGGAGGGACCAGGAGGTCGCAAATTGGACCAGGAGAGAGAGGGGACGTCGAGCAAGACAAGGAGCCCTCTCAGCAGCAGGTAGCACCCGGAGAAGTGCCAGAAACAGGCACTACGAGGATGCGTGAAACGGTGCTCACCCGAAGTTGCACAAAGGAGTCCCACGTCGCCGGAGACCAACTTAGAAAGTCGTGCAATGCAGGTTAGAGTGCCGTGGACCCAGGCTGGACTGTGCACAAAGGATTTCCGCCGGAAGTGCACGGAGGCCGGAGTAGCTGCAAAAGTCGCGGTTCCCAGCAATGCAGCCCAGCGAGGTGAGGCAAGGACTTACCTCCACCAAACTTGGACTGAAGAGTCACTGGACTGTGGGGGTCACTTGGACAGAGTCGCTGGATTCGAGGGACCTCGCTCGTCGTGCTGAGAGGAGACCCAAGGGACCGGTAATGCAGCTTTTTGGTGCCTGCGGTTGCAGGGGGAAGATTCCGTCGACCCACGGGAGATTTCTTCGGAGCTTCTGGTGCAGAGAGGAGGCAGACTACGCCCACAGCATGCACAAGCAGGAAAACAGTCGAGAAGGCGGCAGGATCAGCGTTACAGAGTTGCAGTAGTCGTCTTTGCTACTATGTTGCAGGTTTGCAGGCTTCCAGCGCGGTCAGCAGTCGATTCCTTATCAGAAGGTGAAGAGAGAGATGCAGAGGAACTCGGCTGAGCTCATGCATTCGTTATCTAAAGTTTCCCCAGAGACAGAGACCCTAAATAGCCAGAAAAGAGGGTTTGGCTACCTAGGAGAGAGGATAGGCTACTAACACCTGAAGGAGCCTATCAGAAGGAGTCTCTGACGTCACCTGGTGGCACTGGCCACTCAGAGCAGTCCAGTGTGCCAGCAGCACCTCTGTTTCCAAGATGGCAGAGGTCTGGAGCACACTGGAGGAGCTCTGGACACCTCCCAGGGGGAGGTGCAGATCAGGGGAGTGACCCCTTTCCTTTGTCCAGTTTCGCGCCAGAGCAGGGCTAAGGGGTCCCCTGAACCGGTGTAGACTGGCTTATGCAGAACTGGGCACATCTGTGCCCAAGAAAGCATTTCCAGAGGCTGGGGGAGGCTACTCCTCCCCTGCCTTCACACCATTTTCCAAAGGGAGAGGGTGTCACACCCTCTCTCAGAGGAAGTTCTTTGTTCTGCCATCCTGGGCCAGGCCTGGCTGGACCCCAGGAGGGCAGATGCCTGTCCGAGGGGTTGGCAGCAGCAGCAGCTGCAGTGAAACCCCAGGAAGGGCAGTTTGGCAGTACCAGGGTTTGTGCTACAGACCACTGGGATTGTGCCAACTATGCCAGGATGGCATAGAGGGGGCAATTCCATGATCATAGACATGTTACATGGCCATATTCGGAGTTACCATTGTGAAGCTACATATAGGTAGTGACCTATATGTAGTGCACGCGTGTAATGGTGTCCCCGCACTCACAAAGTTCAGGGAATTGGCTCTGAACAATGTGGGGGCACCTTGGCTAGTGCCAGGGTGCCCTCACACTAAGTAACTTTGCACCTAACCTTTACCAGGTAAAGGTTAGACATATAGGTGACTTATAAGTTACTTAAGTGCAGTGTAAAATGGCTGTGAAATAACGTGGACGTTATTTCACTCAGGCTGCAGTGGCAGGCCTGTGTAAGAATTGTCAGAGCTCCCTATGGGTGGCAAAAGAAATGCTGCAGCCCATAGGGATCTCCTGGAACCCCAATACCCTGGGTACCTCAGTACCATATACTAGGGAATTATAAGGGTGTTCCAGTAAGCCAATGTAAATTGGTAAAATTGGTCACTAGCCTGTTAGTGACAATTTGAAAGAAATGAGAGAGCATAACCACTGAGGTTCTGGTTAGCAGAGCCTCAGTGAGACAGTTAGGCACCACACAGGGAACACATACATATAGGCCACAAACTTATGAGCACTGGGGTCCTGGCTAGCAGGGTCCCAGTGACACATAACAAACATACTGAAAACATAGGGTTTTCACTATGAGCACTGGGCCCTGGCTGGCAGGATCCCAGTGAGACAGTGAAAACACCCTGACATACAGTCACAAACAGGCCAAAAGTGGGGGTAACAAGGCTAGAAAGAGGCTACTTTCTCACACAGCCCAAGCGCATTGATGGGACCAGAGCTAACGTGGCTTCCAAGAAGAACAAAACAAAACAGACAAGGCCTACAAGACTTGTGGATAAAGCCATACAAATCTGCTAGGAGTCACATATCGACACCTCCCAGGTGGTGCCATGATGCCAGCCATGCTATTGTTGTGGTTATGCAGGCAGGGCAGACAGCCACGGAGAAGTCTCAAGAACACTGTTGCCCCACTAGAAATATAGCAACCTGCTTTCTAAACACTACTGAACATCCTTCTGCAGCCCCTTGGAGAAGCACAGGTGTGGCCTTCGTGCTAGGGTGACCAGGCCTCACGGATTTGCCGGAAGAGACCCAGTTTTTTTTACCACCTGTCCCGGCAGATTTTATGGAAATTCAGCTCATGTCCCGGTTTATAAAGGGTGGACTGAAAATGGTGGGAGGGGCCTTTTTATGTGTTCCAAAGCAGAGATAGTCAGCAGCTGTTATAAGAAAGAAATGTAATTATCAGGCATGCTACTGGCTTAAAAAGAGCATTTTATTTATGTTCTAAGTGCCTCTACTGTAATTCTCTGCTGATGAGTGCGGTCATTCTGCATGGTTGGTTGAAGTAAAATTGTAGTCCCTTTTCTATTTTTATGAAATGTCCCGTTTTTTTAACTTTAAAATCCTGGGCACCCTATTGGATGTCCATCAACTACAGATGCATGATGGTATCTGTGTCCTTGCAGTGCACTGAGCCACTCTCTGCCGCTTCCGTGTGGGGCTATGCCCACTCATGCCTAAAGTTCCATCATACTCAAACTTTCTTTGCCTAAAGTTCTGTCATCACTGGTACCCCCTAATGGTGCTGTGCTTGCAACTGTCTGGATAATTACAAGCATTGGTAAGTCCAATAAAGCTCACCTTTCAATGGTGTTACTTGCCTTTTTGGCTTTGCCAGTGCTTTTGCAAAAACGATTCCTCATCAGCATAAAAAACTGCTTGCCAATGTGAAACACCATCAGCAAAAAAAAAAAAAAAAAAAAAAAAAAAGCTCCTGCAGCGTAATGACGACTATATGCATCATGACAGTGCCCATTTTTATTTTATTTTTTCAACTTTTAATTTACCATTCCAAGATGGTGGACAGCAGTCTTAGAGCAGTAAATTAAAAACAACAAAAAAAATTATTAAACAAGAATGAGTCAGTGAGGGGGAAATGGAGAACCGGTAGGTTAAGACATCAGTTCCTGCCAGAGCGGCGGCGGGGGTGAGTAACCATGCACCTGTTCCCGCTTTCTCATGGCTATACGTGGCACCTGGCAGACCCTCTGGGCGAGATACTGATGTCCTTACTATAGGACATCAGTGTGTCACCCAGGATCACCCACGTCTCTCCCTGTGCAGCCTCAAGAGATCTGAGATCTTGTAGATTTCATGGAGTTCTGCAGGAGAGTCCCAGGTAAAATATCTTGTGCTATAGGTTGACAGCTGAAGAATGGAGCATGAACTTCGTAAGTCCCCGATAAACAGGGGTGGTCGAAGACTAGTTGCCTCTTCCCAGGTTCTTAAGAACGTAAAACTCAAGAAAATTTCTATCAAATATTGAAGAAAGAAAAAAAATCAGCAATACAGAGATCCGCTTAAATCACAACAACACTGTGCCAGAGAGGATAGCCCTATACCAGTGGTTCCCAACCTTTTGACTTCTGTGAACCGCCACTTTATCATTACTGGAACCCAGGGACCTCCCCCCCCCCCTTCCACTGAATCATTATTGGAATCAGGGGTTCCCACACAGTCATTACTGAAAGCTGGGGACCTAATCTGTTAATATTATTTAATTTTCTGAGCAGTCACGAATTCCCGGAGGAGACTTCATGGACCTCCCCCCCAGGGGTCCATGGACCACAGGTTGGAAACCACTGCCCTAAACATTCTCTGCATGCCACAGCAAATCAGAAATATTGAACTCGCAAACACATCTCGGCCAGCGCCCTTTTCACCCAGCCTTCCCTATAGCTTGGGCCTGGCACTGTAGTATCATATCAAACATTAGGCGGTGCCGAGGTCAAGCATGGTACTCACTGGCCAATGTGACTATGGCAGGGACACTGGCAACCGCTCCCGCAGGCGTCTGACCGATGCACTGGTACCGGCCCGCCGTGTCGTTCCGCAGGGCCGCGATGACCAATGTTCCACCTGCAATGCGGATCCCAAGAGCGGTCTGATCTCCATCCAGCTCCTTCCCATCCAGTCGCCAAGAAACATTTGCCCCCGTGGGCTCCAGCACACAGCTCAGGGTGACCGAGCCACCGTACTTCTGAAATGTCGACAAGGGCTGGACGGCAAAGCGTGGCACATTACCTGCAAATTTAAGATGCAACAAGTAAGTAAAGAAAACACTGAATTTGTGAGAAAGTGAAACTCAATGTTACTTCCATCTTAGCATGAGGTCCCCATTTCTCTTGCCTTCTAATCATTTCAAAGGTTTCTGTTGCATTGGACTGTCCCACAGTACCTTGTTAAGCTTCCCCAAATCATCTCTTCCGTTCTTCTCTTGTGACCATTACCCTGTTTTCCAAACCATAAACCAGCTGTGCAAAATCTACTACACAGGTATCCACAATAAAAAAACGTGTTTCCTTGCATTGAGACACGGTGGGGAATAATTCTACAGCAAAAATAAGTTGGGGGACTTTGGCAAGTTGGGTCAAGATTTTGCAGGAAAGCTGCACACCAAGAATCTCTCACTGAACATGCTTTGATATACAGTGGGTCTGCGGTCCGAACACATTATAATCGGTGACCATTATTGGATATTGATGGGGATTGGTCTTTTAACCTGATCAGCAATGTCTGAGAGATGTGAACTTAATCACAGAATAATGAAGTTTGGGCATTTGAGCATTTTTGCTCCAGGAAATTTGCAGAATTAATTATGTAAAGTATTGTATCTGTCAGGATTTTTTGCAAAGTATTTACTTCCTGACCAAAGGTTGACATTTCTTTCCATACGAAGTCACTCTGAATTCTAAACAACGGATACAAATATACATCAAATTCCAAACTTTGTTTTGAACATCTACTTAACTTTTGCACCTAAAGAAGTAAAATGCAACAACATATTCGCAGGTTCATAAAAGGTTGGGCTGTACGTAAAAGAAACTCACGATTTCTGCCAAGATACAAAAATAGATGGACATTCAATTTTAATGACAAACCTCTTTCCAGAGGCACGAATTTATTACAAAACCAAAAATTCAAGAAATTACAGTGCTACAAGTTATACAGAACTGTGCCATCAAAAAAACCCTGCACATCTCTAATTAGGTGTACCCTAAAGCAACTTTGTGTACTTCTGACATCCGGATAACTTCTTGTTTGGGATGGAAGGGGTTGCCATGACAGCCAAGGTGAAGTGGTGGTCACACTAGCCAGAAGAGTATTTATTGGTGGTCATGTCAGCCAAGGTGGAACAATCAACAGCCTTGATCTTAACGATGAGTACTGGACGGACTTGACCATTAAAGATTTCGGAGCTTAGTAGGCTATTACAGAAGTGGCAGAATTTGTCGGCCAGGACAGAGCTGGCAGCTTAGTCGACCTTGACAGAACTAGCAACATCTGTCAGCCATGATGGAACTGGAAGCTTTGTCTGCCATGACAGAAGTGGCAGAATTTGCCGGCCATGATGGAACTGTCTGCTTTGTCGGCCATGACGGAACTAGCAGATTTGTGAACTATGAAGGGATTAGCAAACATACTGGGACTCGATGTCATGTTAGCCACGATTGGTTGGTTGTCTTGTCACGAATTGCTTACACGGCCATAACCTGGTTTTCTCTGCCATCCAATACATCTTTTGTTCTGTTGCACACACTGAATACAATGTGCCCTAAGACAAGCATCACTATTCACAACCAGACTGAGAATTAAAACACACCACACACTCCCTCAAGGAGCCCGCTGTAGAACTTACCCATGTCTGCCAAGCAGCCGCAGGTGGCAAGGACCAGCCAGGCGATGGCGGCGGTGCCTCTTCTCCATGCTGGCATCTTCCTCCGGTGAGCTGAGGTCTGGTGGAAGAGGAAGTGGAGAGGGCTCCCATAGGGTGTGCTGCCCATGTCCTGGAGGCGGGGTTGCGCCCTGCACCTGTGCAGATCAGAGAAGAAAGACTGGTCAGCAGAATGCACCAAGCAGGACTTTAACTCTTCCCTACCGGGGCCAACTGCACCTACCGCTGTCTGCGGAAGACATGTCTGCCCGCTACTTCCCTGGCAGGCCTGGGCCATGGGATGGAGGTGGCCAGGATGCATTGGTTGGTAGAGTGCTAAAGGTGTATTGGAAACACAGGCAGTGTTGGGAGGTGTTCAGGGCTTGCAGACCAAAGGGTAAGCTGGCCCAGGTTGTTGTGATGGGCACCAGGTGGCATGGATGTGCCAACCACTGCATGGAGGGAGGCAAGGATGCTTTGCCCGTGGTGGGATGGTGCACAACATTAAATATTAGTCTTTTTGATAGGGTTGTCTGCAGTGCTTAATTTGTAAATGCAATAGTGCAAGTACCCAAAAGAGAAACACAGTTTGTGCAATTAAATGCGCGCGCGGAATTTCAAGGTTGTGTAGTCCTAAATCCACCTTGTTCGTCTTTAATTCGCTAAGAGACACACCATTCGCCTTTATCAAACTTCTGCAAGTTCCTGCTGTCTCCCTTTGTAGTGGTTTTTAGGTCTTTCTTTCTCTGTCTCCGTCTTTACGCTTTATTTCTTTTACATCTGTTGCGACGGGTAGTCTCATGCAGATAAATAATTGCTGGTCCAAACAAATAAGTGCCGGTGGTCCCCACCGGCAGCCACCAGCTCAAATTAAGCACTGGTGTCTGCATGTGAAGGCGGACACCTGAAAGTGGCTATTAAGCAGTAGCGGTGTTGCGAAGGTGGGCTGAATGCACCTGTGTGGGGGGGCAGACTGTGGCCAGGATGTGATGATGGTGTCTGTGGAGAGTGGCCAGGATGTGATGATGGTGTGTGTGGAGAGTTGCCAGGATGTGATGATGGTATGTGTGGAGAGAGACCAGTATGTGATGATGGTGTGTGCAGAGAGTGGCCAGCATGTGATGATGGTGTGTGTGGAGAGGGACCAGCATGTGATGATGGTGTGTGTGGAAAGGGGCCAGGATGTGATGATGGTATGTGTGGAGAGTAGCTAGGATGTGATGATGGTATGTGTGGAGAGTGGCCAGGAAGTGATGATGGTGTGTGTGGAGAGGGGCCAGCATGTGATGATGGTGTGTGGGGGGTCCTGGTTGTGATGATGGTGTGTGTAGAGAGTGGCCAGCATGCGTTGATGGTGTGTGTGTGGAGAGGGACCAGCATGTGATGATGGTGTGTGTGGAGAGTGTCCAGGATGGGATGATGGTGTGTGTGGAGAGTGGTCAGGATGTGATGATGGTGTGTGTGGAGAGGGACCAGCATATGATGGTGTGTGCAGAGAGGGACCAGCATGTGATGATAGTGTGTGCAGAGAGTGGCCAGCATGTGATGGTGTGTGTGTGTGTGTGTGTGTGTGTGTGTGTGTGTGTGTGTGTGTGTGTGGGGAGAGTGGCCAGCATGTGATGATGGTGTGTGTGGAGAGGGACCAGCATGTGATGATGGTGTGTGGGGGGTCCTGGTTGTGATGATGGTGTGTGTGGAGAGGGACCAGCATGTGATGATGGTGTGTGTGGAAAGGGGCCAGCATGTGATGATGGTGTGTGTGGAAAGGGGCCAGCATGTGATGATGGTGTGTGTAGATAGTGGCCAGCATGTGTTGATGGTGTGTGTGTGTGTGAAGAGGGGCCAGCATGTGATGATGGTATGTGTGGAGAGGGGCTAGCATGCGATTATAGTGTGTGTGGAGAGGGGCCAGCATGTGATGATGGTGTGTGTGGAGAGGGGCCAGGATGTGATTGTAGTGTGTGTGGAGAGGGGCCAGGATGTGATGATGGTGTGTGTGTGGAGAGGGGCCAGGATGTGATGATGGTGTGTGTGGAGAGGGGTCAGCATGTGATGATGGTGTGTGTGGAGAGTGGCCAGGATGTGATGATGGTGTGTGTGGAGAGTGGCCAGGATGTACTGGCTGTGTGTTAATGGCGGTCGTGTATATACTGGCAGCGTGTAAGAGTGTGACCTGGATATCTGAGCTAAGGATGGTGTGAGTGGGGCACGGGGGGGGTTTACAGTGACCCAGTCATGCTGGAGACCTTCTGGTGAGCCTCCTCTGATTGATAACTAAGGTTCACAATTATTTGCAAACAGAAAGAATGAGGTACGCACACAAACTGATGTAAAGCACAACTGTCTCATTATGCGCCTAGAAGCGGCCACTTATGACTAGAACACTACTCTGGTCGTTCACGCATTACACTGAAAAGCTTCCTACACAGCACATGTTGATATTCCAACCACCCCCCGCCCCCACTTTGCAGTGTGCTGCCTGTCCACCACCACACTCCAGCAGCTTGACGCGGGTCTCAGCACTATATAAATCCCACTACAATACAATGCTTGGAAGGACTGGTATAAAATCTTGAATGCAAGCACCCTTTCCTAGGCCCACACCTGGACCTGGGGGCTCAGGTACATTGGTTTCCGGCCCCGATCTCTGCGCCAGGTGAGGCGTGGAGGCGGCAGGGGCCGGGAGGCGGGGCGCCGGCTGGCTGGGTGGAGAGGGGCCAGGGAGGGGACAGGTAGGAACCTGAGACGCTGAGCCCAGATGCACAATCACGTCTTCAGCTTCAGCCAGGCGAAGCAACAAAGCAGGCATTCAGGGGGGGGGAGGACTGGCCCCCCATCTCACTGGAGCCGGGGGTGGAGGGTCCCAGGGGCTGCAGAAACCTGAGGAAACAAGCAGAGCCTTGAGGAGGAAGGGGCCCCCTCCCACCACTGATCCAGGAAGGGCTTTTTTCCAAACAGGCCCTGGTGGGAAGGAGGTTCACACACCAGGTTCTCTTTTCCCTCAAAGTTCTTTTAATTGACTAAGAAATTACAGGATCTTGGTGAAATGTGTTTACTTTTCTTAATCAATTACATCTTAAATTTAATTTTCATCTTCTCCAGCAGCAAGATTGCTTCACACCACCTTAGTGAAAATATCGGTCATGATTTAGAGCTTGGAGGATGGGTTACTCCATCACAAACGTGGCCAATACTCAGTTGAGCGACCACCTGCCTCCTAGACACTTCTTGAATTCCAGTAGACACTGGCGATCTTACTTTTTGACTAGTCCCACTAGGCCCTAGGTTCGGCTAGACTCACACCTGCTTAGCACCAAGATACCCTCCTGGATAACACCACACATGAAACAACACACAAAACACAACACACACACCACAAAACATAAAACACAAAACAAAGTGCACTTATAATACAGCAGACAGAGTCACAGTCACCATTGTGATGGGGTGACCAGCCCGCTAGACTCTAAATCCAACCAACAGTCTTTCAATGGAGGATGCGGGGGGCTCAAGGGGTGAGAGACCACCTCTGGGGACGGTGTCCCACACTCCATTGCCAAAGAGGAACATTACTAAACACCGGAGATCAGAGACCCACAATTGCCCTACCTGCTCCAAGGCCTACAGACGCTGTCTGAGGGGCACTGACCGGTGTGCGAAACTGGAAGAACCTATATATCTGGCCACATGTTGCCCTAACAAGCACAAAAATTCGGTGGGTCATTTTCATCTGGACATGAGAAGCGAGTTGCGCTCTAAGATTTTATGGAGGTTTCAACAACTGTGTTAGAAGTACACTTTCTGTACACACACAACAACCACAACCACAGGCTATACTCCTTTTGGCCTGTTAGCTCTTGTATAAAGTCGATGATAATCCTCGTTCTGTATTTTCTTTTTTTCTCATCCTTGTGCACTGTGGTTTATTTGAAAACTTCAATTAAATATGATTTAACAAAAAAATAGTAGTTTGGTCCTAAAGTGTTAGGAAAACTCAAGACACTGCCTACTGTCTAAAGTATTATCATTACTGTTGTATTTTTTACTTTTGGTACTGCAAGGCCTAGCTGACCCATCTGGAGAGCTCCTTGGTCCTGTCCACTTGAAGGGAGACAAGACCTGGCTTGTGCTTCTTAGAAAGGTTCCAATTAAAGTAAGTCAACAGAGCCGAAAACAAGGTGGGGGGATAACCAGGACAGAGACAGGTTCTAATTATGAAAAAGGACTTTACAACACCATCCACACATTGCCAGCGATAAGACCATGGAGTCAGAGATACCAGGCATGCAGCTGCAGGGGACCATGCAACGAGGTTATGCCATCAACGAACCAAGAACCAAGTGACGTTGAAGCACACACCACAATCCACTCCTACACCGAGCGACGAAGGCACAAACAGACTAACTCAGCACACCTGCCCAGGTGGTGGAAGGGTGAAAGATGAGACGTCTATGGAAACATCGTTGTAGAGAACCACAATCAGAAGCTAACAGCTAGTGGAACCGAGGCATCATGGAGGGGAGAACAATATATCATATTATCCTGAAGAAGGCACCAGGACCACCGAAACATATACACACTATCGGGTAATAGTCTGACAACACGCGCACAGGTCATGGTGGATGGTCTTAAGCGGCACCAATGGGACACCCCCAGTAGGACAATCTATCAGCAGGTGCTTCAAGACACCCAACTGCAGCAAAGGATTATGTGAACTTCAGCCAGATCTATATCAAAACATCTGTGTAACAAACTTTATCTGCATCAGTCTATCTTGATTGCAAGTCGTCCTATCGCCACACCACAAAGAAAAAGATACGCAACAAAGCTTCAACACCAACCACCACTGGAAAGAACTAAGATCAACAATCGAGTCACAAGATTAACAAGGGTGGGGAGCTCTAGGTCACCAGGCAGTGAGTAGTCACCCACCAGTCCTCCACATTCACCTACACAAGCGAGGACACGAACCCCTAGGCCTCATTACCACACTCAGATGGGTTAACATGAAGTTGCAAGACTAGTACTCCTATGGAAGTACTACAGACCTCGATGTGGGTGTTTTTAAAGGGGCAAAACACAGTAAACACGTTTGCGTGCTTACATCGTATTATTAAATATGGCGGTGTTCTTTTTTAGGTCTGGCTGGAAAAAAAAACAACTTTTTGCTCCATGACGAATTAGAATTGTAAAACTCTATGGTAAGACTCTATGGTCATGCTCAATAAATAAAGGGAGACTCACTCCCCTAGGCCGCATCCTAGGTGACTGGAGGCTGGCGGTCTCTAGATGGCGACCTTGTACTAGTAAAGCACTCTTGCTGACAAAGCCAGTCTTTACCCCCTGAAAGTCACTTTCCACACTCCCAGAATGCAGCGCAGCAAAGACTGTTTTGCATAATGAAAAGTAATCATTGTCACTGGGGGATGCAAGTTCTCGCCTTTTTGGTCAGTCTAACCAAATCTCTAACACTGAAGAGACGTTTGCCCACGTCCAGCCTCAGCCACGACCTTAATGGAATCGCACTCGCTCCCAGGAGGAGGGTTCACTCATGCAATGAGCTTCTGAGGGCACACTCAGTCACCCTCTTCCCTAAGGATAGATCATCACCCACTTTACCCTCAACTGCTACCTCTCGCAGAGCCATCTTTTTATGTCACTCATTTATGGGATTTGTTTTAGGGACAGCTCACGCAGAAAGGTTGAGTGAAGTTACAGCAAACAGTGCCTTGAAGCCTGGCGGTAGCCGGTAACAGCCTTTGGGAGGGACTGAAGTTAATGAAACCAATTTGCACAAAGACTGCAATAAGTACAGACCAAGTCAACCTGAGTGTGTCAGTCTCTGAAGGCATGAGCAGGTAACGTCAACCTTAAAGACACTCCATCGACTGCCAGAGGGAGAGAACGTGTTACCTGTACCTTTAAAGAAACAGGAAGGAGGAACACTCTAGGGTACATGAAAAATCCTACCCTGCAGCATCCCAACTCGGACCTTACACAACAAACCTTCAAGAGATTCAACCACTAAGGCACCTCTCTAGAAGCTGAAGGGCCAGAGCTCTAGACTGCTCTGGGACATAGCTCTAGGACTGACCGGGCCAGAGCCCTAGAAAGCACGTGCAGGGGCCAGAGCCCTAGAATGCACGTGCCGGGGCCAGAGCTCTAGAATGCACGTGCCGGGGCCAGAGCTCTAGACTGCTCTGGGACATAGCTCTAGGACTTACCGGGCCAGAGCCCTAGAAAGCACGTGCAGGGGCCAGAGCCCTAGAATGCACGTGCCGGGGCCAGAGCTCTAGAATGCACGTGCCGGGGCCAGAGCTCTAGAATGCACGTGCCGGGGCCAGAGCCCTAGAATGCACGTGCCGGGGCCAGAGCCCTAGAATGCACGTGCCGGGGCCAGAGCGCTAGAACGCACGTGCCGGGGCCAGAGCGCTAGAACGCACGCGCAGGGGCCAGAGCGCTAGAACGCACGCGCTGGGGCCAGAGCGCTAGAACGCACGCGCTGGGGCCAGAGCGCTAGAACGCACGCGCTGGGGCCAGAGCGCTAGAACGCATGCGCTGGGGCCAGAGCGCTAGAATGCACACATTGGGGCCCTGGGGCCAGAGCCCTAGATTGAATGTACTGGGGCCAGAGCCCTAGAATGCACATGCAGGGTCCAGAGCCCTATAATGCATGTGCTGGGGCCAGAGCGCTAGAACGCACGCGGTGGGGCTAGAACGCACGCGCAGGGGCCAGAGCGCTAGAACGCACGCGCAGGGGCCAGAGCGCTTATAAAAGGTAGCAGGAGGGAGCTCTAGAATGCCCCAGAACAGAATTCTAGAATCCACTGAGCCAGACCTCTAGAATGCACCGGGCCAGATTTCTAAAATGCACTGGAGCCAGAGTGCCTGAAAGCACTTGGACAGAGCTCTAGAATGCACTGGGATGGAGCGCTAGAATAAACGCACTAGGGCAAGAGCACTAGAATGCATGCACTAACGTAACAGGGGTAACAGCCCTAGAATGCGTGCCATAGGACTAGAGCTCTAGAATTCTTGTGCTGGGGACCAGAGCTCTAAAATTGACAGAGTCAGATCTCTAGAATGCCCCGAGACAGGGCTCTAGAATGCACTGGGACAGACCTCTCGAATGCACTGGGACAGACCTCTCGAATGCACTGGGCTGGACCTCTCGAATGCACCGGGCCAGACCTCTAGCATGCACCGGGCCAGACCTCTAGCATGCACCGGGCCAGACCTCTAGCATGCACCGGGCCAGACCTCTAGCATGCACTGGGCCTCGGAAATGCACCGGGCGGGTATCTAGAATGCATGGGGCCGGATGTCTAGAATGGACCTCTAGCATGCACCGGGCCAGACCTCTAGCATGCACCGGGCCAGACCTCTAGCATGCACCGGGCCAGACCTCTAGCATGCACCGGGCCAGACCTCTAGTGTGCACCAGGCCTCGGGAATGCACCGGGCGGGTTTCTAGAATGCATGGGGCCGGACCTCTAGCATGCACTGGGACGGACGTCCAGAATGGACCTCCAGCATGCACGGGCAAGACCTCTAGCATGCGCCGGGCCTCGGGAATGCACTGGGTGGGGTTCTAGAATGCATGGGGCCGTACCTCTAGCATGCACTGGGCCGGACGTCCAGAATGGACCTCTAGCATGCACGGGCCAGACCTCTAGCATGCACTGGGCCTCGGGAATGCACCAGGCGGGTTTCTAGAATGCATGGGGCCGGACGTCTAGGATGGACCTCTAGCATGCACGGGCCAGACCTCTAGCATGCACCGGGCCAGACATCTAGCATGCGCCGGGCCAGACATCTAGCATGCGCTGGGTCTCGGGAATGCACCGGGCGGGTTTCTAGAATGCATGGGGCCGGACCTCTAGCATGCACTGGGACGGACGTCCAGAATGGACCTCCAGCATGCACGGGCCAGACCTCTAGCATGCGCCGGGCCTCGGGAATGCACTGGGTGGGGTTCTAGAATGCATGGGGCCGTACCTCAAGCATGCACTGGGCCGGATGTCCAGAATGGACCTCTAGCATGCACGGGCCAGACCTCTAGCATGCACTGGGCCTCGGGAATGCACCAGGCGGGTTTCTAGAATGCATGGGGCCGGACGTCTAGGATGGACCTCTAGCATGCACGGGCCAGACCTCTAGCATGCACCGGGCCAGACCTCTAGCATGCACCGGGCCAGACCTCTAGCATGCGCTGGGTCTCGGGAATGCACCGGGTGGAGTTCTAGAATGCATGGGGCCGGACCTCTAGCATGCACTGGGCCGGACCTCTAGCATGCACCGGGCCGGACATCTAGCATGCACCGGGCCGGACATCTAGCATGCACCGGGCCAGACCTCTAGCATGCACCGGGCCAGACCTCTAGCATGCACCGGGCCAGACCTCTAGCATGCACCGGGCCAGACCTCTAGCATGCACCGGGCCAGACCTCTAGCATGCACCGGGCCAGACCTCTAGCATGCACCGGGCCAGACCTCTAGCATGCACCGGGCCAGACCTCTAGCATGCACCGGGCCAGACCTCTAGCATGCACCGGGCCAGACCTCTAGCATGCACCGGGCCTGACCTCTAGCATGCACCGGGCCTGACCTCTAGCATGCACCGGGCCTGACCTCTAGCATGCACCGGGCCTGACCTCTAGCATGCACCGGGCCTGACCTCTAGCATGCACCGGGCCGGACCTCTAGCATGCACCGGGCCGGACCTCTAGCATGCACCGGGCCTGACCTCTAGCATGCACCGGGCCTGACCTCTAGCATGCACCGGGCCGAACGTCCAGAATGGACCTCTAGCATGCACGGGCCAGACCTCTAGCATGCGCCGGGCCTCGGGAATGCACTGGGTGGAGTTCTAGAATGCATGGGGCCGGACCTCTAGCATGCACTGGGACGGACATCTAGCATGCACGGGCTTGAGAGCAGGACCCAGCTATCCGAAAGTCCAACAACTCTTAACAATGAAGATATTCAAACTGGCACCTGACGAAGCTTTGACGGGCCTTGTGGTGCCTCGCATTCGAGTGTACTCCGACCACCCCACAACTGCGGCAACTTAATCTGAAGTGTCCAGAGCTGTACATCCAGGGAGTTCCTTTTATCCGTACAGCTGTCCGCCTTGCCATGCATTTATTCACAGTGGTGTGCCGCCTGGCCACTTCTGAGCACGTGCGGTGCCCACTTCATCGAACTTCGTATAAAACTTTTGTTCCCTGTCCGGGTCTGGAGGAGTCATAATTCCCCATTGTACGTCTGGCCTTAGGACTCTGAGTCAAACGTGCTGCTGGTAAGAAGTCAGGGCCGGCCGAGGGTGTCACAGACCACAAGTGGCCACTTGGCTGCCACGGGTCGGTCCTTTCAAGGGAGACCCGCAGCCGGCTGCGGTCGGTGGCCATGCCAAGCTCTGCTCGAGGGTGCCAGTTTTCACCTACGTTTCTGCGGGTTTGTTTTATTGGCACCGCTGGGCTTTGATTACCTGTTTATGCTCTGAAGTTGTCCTAGATTCTCAAGGCTATAAACAAACCGTATGTTTTTGTAGAATAACCGAGGGCGTCAAGATTGGTTTCACTGGCTCAAACCACCGCTGGAGAGGGATGAATTCTGTATTTGCACAAGCCCAATGTTTACCTGCGTGTGGGCTCTGTAAAGGCGGAGGTAAGTGGCCCGTCGGTTTACCGCTAGAAAATGGCCAATTTCCACTCCTGTAGAGGCCGAGGCCCCAGCAAAGGGTGGCTCTGGTCACCTGATAACATGACCGTCTATATAGGGCTCTGCATCAAAGCCCCCATCTACCTTTCAGCTGTCACTTCTTAATTGGAAAATTAATTATTACTTGATCACAGCCCCCGCCCCTCCCCTTCCAGATACGATCTGGTGGTTGTCACAAGCTTATTATTAAGTCTGGGCATAAAAGGCTCTTTCTTAAATAAATACTAGCAGATGTTGAATGTTAAATCACAGATATTTCTAGCAAAGTTTATAGTCTGAGAGCCAGGTTATAATCCCAGTTTTGTCACTTGACACAAATCTTTGCCAAAGCTAATAGGTCTCGCCTACACGAGGTAGTGTCTTCGTCAATGGTTTTAGCGCCGTGTTTTACAGCTAAGTGGCAGCTGTGTGACAGCTGAAGGTTTAAAGAAAAATTAATGACGTCAGCAGCACTCGCCACGTCATAGCGCTTTTTTAGTGCGGGGGGGGGGGGTGTTGGGAGGCAATAGACGATGAAGGAAGAGTGGGTGGGGGCAAGCAACAACACAGAAGACTGAAGGAAAGAGGGAGGCTCTCAACTCTCCATTTGGGAGATTATTAATTCTTATTCACATAGGCTAAATCATATACTTATAGGTATCGATAACAATTCTATCTTCCCCTTCCAGAGCACCAACATAGAACAACAGGCTGCTTCAAACCGCTTGGTAGCCATGTGGAGGCTAAACAGCCAGGGATTAATCAGAAAGGGAACAAGCACTGGTAAAACAAATAGGTCTGACTCCATAAAGCTGCAAAATTCTATTCTTTTAGTTCCTTTTTTTGCAAACAAAGACATTAAAAGTGTAAAAGGAATAAAAGATAATTTTGACACTGCCTAATGGTGGCATGCATAGGTTTGCATAAAACAAAGCAAAAAAGTAGCCACACGAAAATTTCACAAATATTAAATGAAATCAGATATTGACCTACCAGCCCTGTAACTGACCTGGAGCACTTGCTAGGTCAGGGGTCTTCAACCTGGGGGGGGGTGAGGGGAGTGGGGGGGGGGGCAGGGAGGCCTCAAGTGATCCCAAGGGGGCGCCATGCTCGGGCCAAAAGAAGCATTATGCAGATAACAGTGCTTTGTTTTAAGCAGAAAAAAAGTTTCTCGCATTTTTAAAACTAACAGAACTTAACTGCAATGTTCAAATAAGTCTAGATATATTTAAACATTGCCAACTTAATCAGTGAGGAGATCCAATGGCTGAAATGAGCTGATCCGCTGCTGTAGGCTATGGCGGGTTAAAGCAGAATGTGACTGACACTTGAATAGACCAATGGATGAAGCAAGCTGATCCTCTGCCCACTGTGGTGGGTGGAAGCAGAATGTGAATGACACTTGTACAGACCAATGGATGAAAAGGGTTGAATGAAAGGCCCGCTCTATGTACATGTATTTTATTATGATTTTGTTAGACAACACAAGGCTAAATAAGTCTGCAGGCCACACCTATAATATCTGTCAGAAAAATATATTCTTTAGGATTTTGTGCAAGGTGGCATGTATCTTTAATTCATCACAGCTGAAGAACATTTCAGAAACTATGAGCAGAAGTTTTATTTCGTATTTGGGACTGAAAACCAATTATTACAAAAGGACAGGAAAAAATGTTTTTTTCCCAGTGCAAGAGAAACGCTCCAGAGGGCAAAATGCTAAAATGGCAGGACCTATGGTGGAAGAATTTGTAGTCTCGATCTATTTTTCAATTTTCAGCTCCCTCAACTGAACATCGTGTCACCTCTCTCAGAAGGACGTGTTCATCATTCAAGGTGTGAAAGTGAAGGAAAAATGTATGCACCAGTTCTTCTAATTTCATGGTTATTTGTATTGCAGATGATCCAATTCAAATTTTAAGAGAAAAAATAAAATAAAAAAAATACAAAAACAGAAGTGTGGGCAATACCCCCACGAAACAAATGTGTGGCTAAATATTCATATTTTAACAGACTACGTGGTGGTTCTGTGCAATCCCTGCATGACTGCCCTATGACAAGTGAATAATGTCATATTAGCATCTGAATCACAACACACCAACAGGACCTATTATAAACAAGCCCAGGTTAACACACCGAGGATTTCCGTCTACAGGTTTAATGGCGAAGTTCTATAAAACAGGTTTCTTTCGGTATATAATTTCACCCAGTACAGAATCCTAGAATAATCCAGTTTTTTTATTTTTAGGCCTGACTTGACAGTGCAGTGCATGCATCTGCGAGACTAAATGTTGCCAATTCTTTAAAATATACACAGGGTGTCCTTTGGCTCCGCCCAGTGTAGTATTTTTCGCTCACCTTCAGCTATTTGTTGTTTTGTGTATCCTTCTGCCTACTATGAAGGGCTTATGCCTCCATGACTGAGGGACTATTTTACAACCCCAAAGCACAAATTGTCACACATAATATTCTTTACCACAAAGTGGCAATATTAGTTTGCAGATTTTTTTTTTCTTTGTCTTTTCACTGCAGCCAGCTTTTTTAAATGTTTTAGTCAAGACTAAAGACGTAAGCCAGACCTATTGGCTTTGCCAATGCATCTTCTGGCCATTTTTCCCCTTTTTTCAACTTCAACAGCTGAACTTTATTTCAGCAGCCACCATTGTTCTCCCGCCTTGCTATTCTCCAAGACAGTTCCAGTGAAAAAGACACAAGTCACTACTTTATGTAAGTGCATTTGTATCTGGATGCCACATAATAAAACAAAGTACACGTGTCTATGTCAACACAGAATGTGTCTAACAAGGAGAGTGAAAGGCAGTGCCTGCTAAGTGTTAACTTTCAGCTATTAAACTTAGTAAATAAGGTCAGAAATTGGACTGGAAAATTAAAGAGGATCATTCTGGGATTTTGCATTGTGGGTCATCCAATGTCCCAGAACCATCTGGGGTGAAAGATACCTATACAACCTTTGCAGATAGATAACATTTCAGCATACAAAGGTGTTCCCAGCCCAGGCCGCTGCAGCAAGGAACTTTTAGATGAAGCACCATGCACTCACAGCATGTCTTTAGCATGCACTTAAATAGAATTTAGACACGGTGTGCCCCATTACGAGTCCGGCGGTCACTGGAACGCCAGATTTGCGGGCAGGGGTCGGACTGCCGTTAATGCGACGGTCCGAGCGCCACATTACAACACAGGTGGTTGGGCAGCCAGGGAACCGCCAGCTCTGCCAGGATGGGAGATCCCAGTGGTCTCGAAGTGGAGGTAGTCCTAATTCGCCAGCACTGCCCTGGGGATTACGACCCTCTTCTCCGCCAGCAGTTTCATGGTGGTACCACTGCACTTTGCGATGGTGCACCCTGCACTCTACAGCATTACCGCCGGCTCAATTACGAGCCAGAGACAATGCTGTAGGATGTTTCCCGCTAGGCCAGCGTGAAGAATCTCAGGCTTCCGCCCGTTGACCTAGCGGGAAACTCTTAATGGCGCAGGCGGGGAGGTAGCCAGTATGGCGGCGACCTCCTGTCGGAAGTTCAGCAGACGTTGTAAACCGCCCACTGAATTCATAATCAGCCCCTGTGTCTTTGGCTCCTCATTTGATCATCGTTTTCTTTGATAATTTGTGATTAAAGTGTAAAACCTGTTTTGAGATGTAAAGAAATCATGTGAATTGCTTCTTGGCCAAATGTGAATAAACTTTTTCCACTGCTTGCAAATAAAAATGTGTAGGGTGGAACATTTAACTCCTTCACCTCAAGTTTTAGAAAGGAAAAGATTTTTGCAACCTAGTTTTAAAAAGTTTGTTCCATTATCTCAACAAAATAAAAGCTACAAGCGTGTTTTTCCCACAGATTGAATGGATATCAACCTGGCACGCAAGGGGTGTTTCTTGAAAGAAGACCACCACCCCTTGAAGGATCACCTGGGAGGTGAAGAGGGCAGTAATGGGGTAGTTTTACTCTTTGTCCAGCTCACTAGCCTCCGAGCATCCAGACTCCCACACACTGATGGGCGCACTCCTCCCCCGCCCCTCACCCCATGATGATGAATCCAAGGTCCTACGTTTGCAGCAGGACGAGCTGATGAAGTCTGGAAACTTGGCTCGCGAGAAGGAAATTCGTCTCTTTCAAGTTATGCTGTAACCCCCTTTTCTTTTCTCTCTCCGTTTCAAAACTTGGCTCACACTTTCTATTTTTTCTGGACTTCACCAGACGCCCACCTGACAGCAAGCAAGGAATATCTGCCCAACTTCAACAACTGACTTGATTTTTTTTTTTTGATGTAGATCACTTGCAAAATGGTGGTGCCTGCCCTAGAGCGTACAGACACGGGTAACACTGTGTACTTTTCATACAGCGCACAATGTGAGCTGATCCACCTCTAGGCGCTTGTTTTTTTTTTTTAGGCTTGTGGGAGATGACTAGTTGAGGGTGCTGCAGGCCTCCATTGGAGTGTGGGCACCTCACACTGTCTGTAGCGGTCTTACATCACGCGTCACATATGGTTCTTCAGTTTCTGTGGCAGACCCTGCTCTCCAAGCATCTCACCCTGGCTGTCCATGTGCCCCAAGCACCCCACACTCACCGCCTTCCCCTCAATCTCCCATGTTGTGCCCATGTGCTCAGAACTCACAAACCATCCATGCGCCCCACGTGATCTCAGATGGGTGAAGGTGCACTCTGGCCACTCACAATGTGCCACCCCTCTTCACCCTTGCCCTACAGGTCCATAACTGTAAAATTCTGAAGGCCTGAAATCAGCCACTATCTAAACTCATGGTTCTTCCAGTTGCAATCATTTATTTTTATTTTTTTTATAATAAACACGCTGGGGGTTATCCAGGGACCCACATCGTTGTTTCACGAAGGCCGACTCCAAGGCATATCTTCAGAATAGCAGATAGATGTGTTAAAAAATAAATTTTAAAAAAGCACATTTTTTTTTCTTCCTAAAGCACTTGTTTGCCCTCAAGAATCCACTGTGCCCATCTGGTAATGAACCGTATACCAAACTTTCTGACAGGCAGAGCCATAGGAGAATGGCCATCATCTCAGCAGCTTGGAACATCTGACGTGACCAGTGGTGGAACTCGTGGGCAGAAGAAAGTTTGTGCCAAACCATGGGGGCAAGGGCGGAAAAGGAGCAACCTATTCCCCCTACCTTTCAAAGTGTAGAATCTTACACAGAGCTTCTTGGTTGGGCAAAAATGGCAACCCACCAGGGAACTACACCAACCAAGACTTGCAGAAAGCAGGCGCTTGATCAATAAGGCACACAGTCGACTGTGTCAAAGACTGTCGGCAAATCTGAAAGGATCAGGGAGTGATCTCCACCAGCTTCCCTCTCAGACCTTCTCGGACTGCAAGAAGGTCCAATTCCCTACATCGGTGGAGGCAGAAACTTGCAGGTGGTCATCTGAGGAATTTCTGGAGTCAACAAAATGTGACCAAGGCATGGATTCTGCTAACATGGAGCATCCATTTCAGATCCTCTAGACTGGGAAGCAGAACAAATTCCTTAGGTGGAGGCAGAAACTTGCTAGGTGGTCATCTAATGAGTTTTTGGATTCAAAAAAGTACTAACCCGGTCATGGATTCTTCCAACATTCCTTTCACACCCTCTAGAACGATAAGCAGGACCAATTCCCTACCTCTGTGGAGGCAGGAACCTACTAGGTGACTTTCTAAGGAATTTAACAATTCAACAAGACCCTGTACTTGCCCCAAAACTTTTGTATGTCTGGAGGAGACCCACCCAAGTGACAAAGGAGCTCAAACAAATTTTGCAAAGGGGGTTGTTGGGAGGGTTATTTCACATTACAGTTTGCAAAAACTGGTCTCACCCAGACCCTACACGGCTTTATTCACTCACGTTTGAGACACACCAACCACAACAGAGAATATTCTCGGTAAAGCTATTTGATGTGTTTTGCATCCCGGTCTAGATTACATCACATCAAACACATACAATTCACATAAATAAAAGTTGGAAACACCTAAGCCAGACCCTGTACAGCCCGCACCAGGCAAAAGGCTTTAAAGACCACCAGCAACGAGAGCAGGTCTACTTGGGATTCTGAGTTTTTTTTACCCGAGCTGCGCCTTCGGTACTTTCTGAAATTCAAAATCACTACTTTTCAACCCTTTCTAAAAATATTTGGGAAATGTACAACTTTACTCAAAATATTCTGGAGCTAGAATAGCAAAAAAGCCTCCTGGAATATTTGTGGGAAGTTGCCTTTTTCCCAAATTTTCTAGGACTGGAGTTAGGATGGTTAATTTGACCTCCCAGTGTCCACGACGCCCACTGCCACCCTAAGAGAGCAATTTAACTTAGCCTAGGGAAGGCTAATTTATATATGTAGTGGTACTTGTGTAGGTAAAAATAGCTCGAGAGCTCTGAAAAGTGGGGGAAAGAGCCCAGAGGCGTGGCTTCTGTGGTTCCAAGGAGGCAGGTAGTGTGACTAATACCGGCCACCCAACCCATTTTTTATAGATTTGGGTGGCAGGTACCCATTTTAATGTACATAGCATTATTAAACACCTGTTGTTGTGTTCATCACAAAATCAGGTGAACGGCGCCACCAGGTGGCTGGCTGTCATAAGTCAGGGTGTTGGCAATTTAGTATCAGTGCTGAGCACTGGAAACCACCAGCTCAAATTAAGCACTGCCCATCTGTTAGGGTGATCGTAATCTTTGAAGAAATGTCAAACTTTTTTCTCAGCTGCAGGAGAGTTTGAGCCAGTATAATGTTAAGGAGGGTGGTGATCCATGTCGTGGGAGTGGTGCTGGAGAGGCAGATGGAGGTGGAGACAGAGGAGAAAGATGGGTAAGAGAGATGGGGAGAAACATGGGAGCTGGAGAGCGAAGGTAGGAAGGGGGAAAACTGGGTGCAGATGGGTGACTGGGAAGTGGGAAGAGAGGTGGGGAAAAAAAATGGCAGCTGGCGAGACAGACGGGGAGGGGAGGGTCTGGGCCAGAGAAGTGGAGGTGTTTAAAGAGATTGAGTGGAGGTAGAGAGGATAAAGGTGACTGGTGGGAGGGGAGAGGCGGGTGAAAGGTGGAGGGATGGGAAAAAGGTTTAGAGATGAAGATGGGTTAAAAGATGGAGAGATGTCTGACAGGCGGAGAGGTGAGCAATGGGTGAAAGGTGGAGAAGTGAGAGATGAGTGAAAGGTGGAGAGGTGAGCGATGGGTGAAAGGTGGGTGAAAGTTGGGGAGGTGGTGGGAAAGGTCGAGAGATGAGATGGGTGAAATGTGGGGAGGTCGTTAAAGGTGGAGAGGTGTAATGGGTGGATGGTGAAATGCATGTAAGGTGGAGAGGGTAGAGGTGGGTTAAAGGTAGAGAGGTAAGAGATGGGTGTAAGGTGGGGAGGAAGTGAAAGGGAGAGGTGAGCGATGGGTGAAAGGTGGAGAGGTGAGCGATGGGTGAAAGGTGGAGAGGTGGGTAAAGGTGGGGAGGAGGTAAAAGGTGGAGAGGTGAGATGGGGAAAAGGTGAAGAGGTGGGTGGAAGGTAGAGAGGTGAGAAGGGTGGAAGGTGAGATGCATGAAAGGTGGAGAGGGGGTATAAATTGGAGAGGTGGAGAGGGGAGATATGGGTGAAAGGTGGAGCGGTGACAGGAGATGAGAGATGGGCGAAAGCTGGAGCGAGATGGGTGGCGAGGAGAGAGCGTGGGATGTAAAGCAGAGAACAGGACAGGCAGGGGGGGTCAGCCGAGGAGCGAGTCACGGGCGGTCGACGTCTCTGCTACAAACTCCAGATATTTACTGCAGGCGCCCTTCAGAGGCGGAGAGGAGCTGCCGCCCAGGCGGAGATTAAATACACGGGATCCTGCTCCGGGCCTGTCTAGTGTCAGAGCATCACCACCCAGAGGGCCTGGGGGAGGGACCTGAGAACAGGCCCCGCCCTCCAGGCTGTCACTCACCCTAGCCCGGCCCATCCCGACCCTCCAGCCATCCTGTCAACTACTCTACAGGGTGCCACATGCCACTGAAGTTAGAGCAGCGGTCTCCTAACTTTTTAATGCCCCCCCCCCAGTTGAAAAATAAATCATTGCCCCCCCCACCTCAGAATTTTTCACAATTATTTTATACAGATGGCACTGTTTAAATAGGGCTAGACCTATTGAAACATTGCAGTTAAGTACTATGGCCTTTTTAAAAATGCAATAACATGCTTCTGCTTAAAACAACGCCCTGTTATCTGTAGATCACTTCTTTTGGCCAGAGCCTGCCCCCGCCCCCCGGGACCACTTTAGCCCCCACCCCAGGGGGGTCCGCCAGAGGGTCAATGGCCACCGGAGAAGCATGGCCACCAAAGGAGAGCCACCGACCACTGTAGTCACAGATTCAATGACTCCCACAGACACTGGGGAGACAGACCACCACTGCAGGCAATGGGTCACAGGCCACTGCTAACAGTGGGTCACAGGCCACTACAGACAGTGGGCCACCAATTACTACAAATACTGTGCCAATGACTACTGAATGCTGGACCACCGACCACTACAGACACCTGATTCACTTGCAAGTCCTGGGACACAGACCACCAGACACAGGACCATCGGCCGCTCCATAAACTCTGCCAAAGACCACTGCGCAAACAGCGCTTCCAACCACCAAAGAGACAGGACCACCACCAATGACCACAGACAATGGATCCCAGACCACCGCTGACACTGGGTCACAGGGCGCCAACCACAGCAATCACCGTGCCAGTGACCACTGCTGATACCAGATCACTGGATGCTGGACCACCGACCACTGTAGACACTGGCTCACCTGCCACTGCAGGTCCTGACAGAAAGAACAGATGATGGACGGAAGGCGGAACAAATCAAACATTCACCCCCAGTCACAGATCTAGGTTTAATCAATCGTTTTTTGCTCACCATGCCACCCCAGTTTGGACCCAGCCATATGCAAATCAGTCTTGACCCTACTCCTCATGGGAAGAGTCCAGCCCAAACTGCTAGGCCAGGACAAAAACAAGCATCCTGGGACTGATTTCAGGTATCAGCCACGCTAGCTTGAATCCAGTGGCACAGTGAGCAGTGGACCCACACCTGGGCATACCCGAAACACTTAGGGCAATAAAAGCAAAAATAGCAGATGATGGACGGAATGCGGAACAAACATTCACCCCCAATCACAGACCTGGCTGATGTGGGGTGATTCCCCTAAACCGGTTACCGGTCCAGGAAGGACCTGGCCTGGCAGTTCGGGCTGGACTGTTCCCATGGGAAGCAGGGTCAAGACTGATTTACACATGCTGGAGGCAAACTGGAATGGCGTGGCGAGCACAAAAACTATGGATTTAGCCCAGATCTCTGTACTGGGGATGAATGTTTGTCATTGTTCAGCACTCCGTCCATCACTTGTTCTTTTTGCAACTGCAGGTCCTAGGGCAGAGATCAAAGTAAACACACGAGACCACTGCAGGGCTCACCGACCACTGCAGACAGTATCACTGGGCCATGTAAACACACAACCAGTCACTACTCCTGGCCATGGCTAACACTGGCCCACCGAACCCAAAAGACACCGTGTCCAAGACCACTGCAGACCATTGGTACGCTGATGCAGCACGCACAGGGGCCACTAACAACATCATGCTCTTGGACCCTAACCATCTCAGACACTTAACTACCACTGCCTGCAGGCACATGGCCACTGGCCACTGCCGGCCCCGGGGCCATCAACAAGGACTCCACTTCTGACAAGCCACAGATAGGGCCACTGGAATTATATGGCAGGAGAAGGCTAAATTATGCAACAGGTTTGGGTAAATTATACGGCCCGAAAAGGCAAATTACGAGGCACATTTTCTAATAGTATTACTTCATTATTTCATCTCTAATGTCTTTTTAACCTAGTAACACTGTCTGGGCATTGGGTGCACCTCCTTAGTATCAGTTTAATGCCCAAAAAGAGCAACAGGCAACACAAAGGTGACCAGTCCAGATTTGCAAAGGGCCGTCCACTGTGCAGCAACATGTTGCTGTGTTTTTAGTAACTTGTGAACCATTTGAGTTAGAAACATTTTTTTGTAAATCTGCAGATTATGCGGCAGGTAATGGATTATGTGGCAAATCTATATATAATTACGGGACAACCAATGTGGCCGCACAATCGCATAATTACAACAGCCCTGGCCACAGATATGTCTCCGACTGCAGGTACAGGAGCCACAGACAGCTTCACTAATGGCTGTGTCCACTAATCACAGCTAACGAGATGGAGACATCATGGCCACTGGTGCCACGAGGACAACTGACACAGGGACACAAACCCACTGCGGACAAGACACAGGGGTCACCAACAAAAAAGACACATGGCCAACTGAGGATAAGAGAGAGACAGCTACCACTGTTGACACATGGACCACAGACCACTGACAACAATCACTTGGGGTACAGTGGCCAATGACCACCCCTGAACCACTGAGCCTCAGGCTACACCAGGCACTTGGGAAAAACACTACTGTGGACACAGAAGCCTCTGAACACTACTTACACAGGTGCCACAAACCACTCCTTGGAAGGCACAGGAGCCTCGCCTGCTGCAGGCAGGAGACAGATCCACTCACTGTCCGCGGAGATAGGTTCATGAACCACTGTGAACTGAAACATGCAATGTACTCACCGAAGGCAAGGAGCCCATAGTAACAAACCCAGCGTAGTCGCGCATGCCTTGCTAATAAGCAGAGATTTTTTATTTTTTTTTAAAGGAAATACATAAAGTTAACCTGCATCATTTGCCAGCATACCAGAAAAAAGTTAGCTACCTCTAACAATAGCTTTGGAAGCTTGAGCCCATTCTAGCGCAAGTGTTTTGTAGAATTCCGCCATCTAGTGGCTGGGCATGGAAATTTTCTTCATATTTTTTCTTTTTAAAAGTCTTCAATTTTGTGGGTTGACAACTCGGATGTCGCTCTCAATAAGTCACAATGTACTAGGACGCAAATAGGCTTAGCCGGGACTTAAGAGCCCTCTCAGAGCCTCCGTTTGTGCCTTTAGACACTCGGTGCTTCAGTTGAGCTACTTATGGAAGTTTTCAAGGCCAAAAATAAACAAACTTCCAAATAGAGAAATCAGAAAGTCAAACAATTGTTAGACTGAGCTGCGTTTGGAATCCGCTTTCAAGTTTTATTCAACCATCGGACATCTATTTGTCCATTCAATGCTCCCACACAACCCCCAATTACCAGTTCCTCAGTCAACTTGGATTTTCACAAACCCCACTGGCGGCTCTGCCATCTATCTTGATCTATTAAATTGAGAGGACAAGGCTGGAGAATTCGAGCTCACAGACCAGTTAAGGACTCGTACTTTTTATAATAAGAAAGCAACAAATCTAAAAAATTCTAGGCTTCGGATTATTTGGCATTTTTAAAACTAGAAAGGGCTTCCAACGTGTACTGGGCGCTTTTGTTGTTGTTATATATTTTTTCCAGAAATAATTGCTTGAAGTTCGGAATTTAAAAAATAAATAAAAAAATACAAATCTTTCTTAGACGGTTTGTCCAAAACCTAGAATTACATCCTGCCACAGCGAAGAAACACCGCCTCGTGCACTGCTTTTAGTAAGAAATGTAACATGTCCCACCAATAGAGCGCTCACTCATTCGGTCAGATTTAGGATCTGAAACACTGGCTAATATATCTATATAAATTACAAAAACATGCTGGGATTCACTTACTTCGTGTAACCTGCATGTAAACTCTTAATAATTTAAAATACACATTTAACCGTTTATTTGTTGTTGATATGTACATTCGCTAGAACGCTTTTGAATACAAGGAAGCAGTTTGTACAATAACATGTTTTAACTTACAAAGCGCTCAAAAGCCCGCACTGTGCTCGGCGCTAGTGAAAACTACAAAAACGATAATTTTGTAGGCAGGGAAGTGTATGAGTGTCTCCCCCTCAAAATGCAACTGATCTAAGTTCTGTCTTCAAATTGCACGCCCCCCACCTGTCCCCCAAAGCTGTACGTGTCCACACACCCACCGCCTCTCGTCGCAGCATCACACAAGACTCCTTAAAACTAATCGCATTTCTGCCTTGCGAAGAAAAGTGAGCGATTCACAAAAAGAAAAGAAAAAACAGAAAAGAAGAAAATAAAAAAACCACAAACAAAAGGAAAAAGAACGGAAAAAAGAGAGAGACTTTTCTCCCCATCGGCTTAATTTTTTCGCCTGTTTCTGTATAAATTCAAATTGACAACCTTGCTAATTGGATAAATGCAGTTCCCGCTCTCCCTGGAAGGGCTTTCTCTGGGGTTTTGGAAGGACGTCCACTTGGAGGGGGCCGAGGCCTGTGAGAAGAGATTGAGGGGTGTGCGGGGGTACGCTGCCGTTTCTTTAACATGAATTCCATCTGCTTTTTCTCCCACTCCTATTCAAGAAGGCCTCCTGCATATTCATGAGCCCAAACTTTTTTTTTGACCCTCCCCCAGCTCCCCTCTGCCTGTCCCTGCTGTCCCCTCATCCAAAGCCCCCCGAAGCCCCCCACCCTCTCTGGTTCTCATTGCACAGGACAAAGCCCTTCCAAACGGCCCCCCTCCAGGCTTTAGATAAACACAGGCAGTGTCAAGTGTGAGGAGGGGGGGTCAGCTGCCACTCAAGCCCGGGGCCCTCAATGTGGCCTCGTCGCCTCCTGTAATATACTGCATGCTGTCCATATGGGGGCTGTGTTGCCCCGGGAGACGCTAACAGGCAGAACGGGGCTTAATAGAGTCCGCATTCATTGTAAAGCACCGGGCTGGCTCAAGAGACTACTGCCCCGAGGGTCGCCCCCGTTTATCCCCTCTGGCACCCCCGCGCTTTCTGCCTTTCAAAGGGGAAGGTCGCGCCGGGGTCCTCATCTGGAGAGCCCTGGGGGCCGAGGGGGCTGGAAGTTGAGGGCCTAAGAGCCCCGGGGGCTTGAGGGGGGCAAACCGCATGGAGGCCCGCAGGGGTACCGGCTGGGCACAAGGATTTTCAACTTGGGAGATGTGGGGAAGTCACCCGGACGGACCTCGTGGCACCGGGCACCCCGCCGGGGGCTCGGCCGTCTGTCCAGGGATGAGGGGCTCAGACTGCTGATAAGAGGTGGACGGTGGATTTAGACCCTTGTACACCACACCCAAAAAGCCCAAAACACCCAAGTATTGTCTCACGGACCAAAGCAGGACGACATTTGGCTTCACATTCTGGCTATTCTTTTCTCTAGGCGTTTCAGTTGCATTTATTTCGGCTGTATGAGGGTTTACCACTCACACCTGCTCATCAACATACTCCGTACATAAGCAGTAAACTCCAACCCACAAATTACAACTCACCCACATTCTTTAGTCCAACAATACGCAATGCAAACTTTGCAGTTTTCAACACAACCTATCGCCCCAATAACATGATGTGTTAGGCAGCAACTGCCTAAAATCCACAATTAAGATTCAAACGTGAATACACCTGCATGCAGCTAAAGGCACAATTATTTTTGATCTACAAAACGATATAGAATTGGTGCAGTTAAAATAGTGGTAAATTTGAACCTACTGTAATTTTCTTACTTGATTCCGTAAATGTGCATGCTCGTGAGACCCAATTATGCTCTACCTTGTCTCAGCATGGACAGAAAAGTAATACAATCTGTCAGAAAGTCAAAAATGCCATTTCTATGGTGGCGCACATATCATTCCATAAACCCACTGTTCTCCAAAGCCTATTTTCCAAGACACTCTTATACAGTCAATTGGGTACAAAACTATACAGTCCTGTTAAACCTTTCTAACGTCCCATTCCACTACAGGTTATACTTATTAAGCCGTGTGCTATGTTACCAACCTATCAGCAGGCAGAGTGCCATCAACCTTAATCTCTAGACACTTCAAGAAACATTCCTGGTAAAATACTTCACGGATTCATAATGTCCATTGGTATTTCAAACCTAGTGGGTAGTGTTTGCTACTATGCCTCTGAGAATGAGATTGGTGAATTTCAAAAGTACCTTGCACACCTGTTCACAGTTGTGAGCACCTGCCTTTTAACCTTGAGCCGGGCAATACTGAAAGGCAGAACTTGTTTGCATGTGACATAATAGCATCTTCATTAATGAAGGCAGACTTTTCTTAAATATATGTTGGGATGCACTATCGCAGAGATGACAAACACATTTACTAATACACTCCTGCACAGTATTTGCTATTTTGCTAATCCCACAGTCTCACGACTGGAAAGCAATGGGTACTACAGGCACAAACTTGTAACTAAAACAGGCTACTATCCTCACTGTCCGGGTGAGTAGTACATACACATATATTACACACAAACAAGGCAGCTAGCCCAGAGTAAAGCCTGAGCAGACAGGACGTGAAATATTTCAACGTTATAGCAATATTTCCAACATCCTTGTCGCCAAAATGTATTCAGAGCAAAGTTGTAGAGAGAGTTTACACTTGGAAAACCACAGGCACTTTCCAGTGACCGGTCTACCACCTCTAACCAACCACTCCTTATCCACATTAGACATTTCAAACATCACGTGTAAAAGAGCACAGACTTCTAAAAGTTTTGGAGAAATGTAGTCATGTGTGGTAAACATGAGTCCCTTTGTACAGGGATTTATCCTGCATAGAGACCCACTGAGCACTAAGCAGCACCTGTTGCTAACCCATAGTAAACACTGTTTTTTAGATGTAAACATTTAGGGAGGTAACAAGGGAACACAGTGCTCACCTTTTGGGTGCACAAGCACGATTATTAAGTGTGATTTGGTGATCTGGTATAGCACTGTCCAGTACAGGAATCTCGAAAAAAAGCGTCAGATTCACCCCAGGGTAACTTACCACCAAGAAATGCACCCTTAACCTGGATGGGGCAAGCACTGCAAACTGCAACCAGTATTTTTTGCAAACGGTGTGAAATTTTGTAAGGCGACTCATATAGGTTGAATCAAAAAACAACAAAATTGAATCAGAATGGGTCTCAATTTGACCTACCTAATCAATATTCATTAGGAAAGTCGTAAGCAGCAACTTACAACTGGTGGCCGTCTTGAATCAGCGGAATACTATGTTTGTATTTTATTTATTTATTATTTAAATGGAGCTTATTTTCTTAATTGCCGAACATAAAAAAAAAAAAAAGAACTCAACTTTTTTAATGTTTGTTTGAGAGTAGACACTGGTCCCCTGTATCATAGTCTATTGCCCAATAAACTACATATATATTTTTTTTTATATAACATTCACAAAAGGGGAATGGATTCCAGTGTGGGATTCCACCTTTTGCATGGGGTTAGTAAGTTTCAATGGCTTGTAACCACTATTTGTGTCCAAAGCGATTGGTTCATATGGACAGGAACCGCTATTTGGAAGGAATACAGGGCCCTTAAAAAAAATTAGGAGTCTGTAAAAAGTTACTGACTCCTAAAATGGGTTTAGTCCATTGCATAAAGCATTTCTGCGATCACAAACTCTGAGGCATGATATTCTGAACCATAAAGATGCTTTCTACATCTGGCCCCTGGACCAGTTTCATATGGTCACCACGTAGCTGTGCGTCTCAACGCCCCCAATATCCCTAATATGTCCTTTAGCACTTAATGCTCAGGTTTGTAAACAGAAGCTATCACTGTAACCATGCTGCTCCAGTGACATATATTCATCTAACATCCCTAATTCTAACAAAAAGGTTAAGGCTACACAGAAAAGTTGACGATCTGTGACATCTCACACTTCACCCAGAAACATCAGATTTTGGTCAACCATCAAGTGCTATCCTGATCCCAACCACTAGATGGCAGAACAATGCACAGCAAGCGAGTCTGGGTTCGGTTCGCTTTGTAAAACTCACAAGTCTCTCAAAAAGCAGAACATTTGGTTAACCCGGCTGATACGAAGTATTTCATGCAAACAAAATACAAATATTTACACAGTTGCTAGATGTGTGAAAAGTTGTGTTTTTCCTCCAACCAAGTTCTGCGGCTGCCTTTCGCAGGAGTCAAGTTTTACGCACAACTGCAAATGATTTTCACAGGACATCGAGCTAATTTTAGGAAACTCTGGAAAGCTGGAAAAAGTTTGTAAAGTATTTGAGAGTTCACCGTTTAATTGTCTTTTTACGCAGACTGGTGGACGGTGGCCGAGTTGCCCTGTTAAGTTTACCCTAAGCTTTTCTACTCACAAGAGACTGAGGTAACCTGAAAAACTTGGCCAAGAGTTTGAGTGAGTCCCCCCAGGCTCCCTCCTCCCCGGCTCTTACGCGCTGGCACGCTTCACACCCTCACTCCAGGCCGGGGCTCCCCTCACACACGCACCGCACAGGCCTCGACGTTTGCTTTGCTCCGCAGAGTTTACTTTCGCCCTAAAGATCTCTCAAACAAGGCCTGAGCTTTAAACAAACAGAGGCCCTGGGAAGCGCCAAAGGACCCAAAGCTCTGCTGTCCCTCCAGGGCCCACGGCCTGCGCTTGTTTACTCGGCCCCGAGGCCTCGGGCCTACGCGCTCCAGGCGGCGTGCCACCAGCCCCCGGCCCCCGGGTTTGCTTTGGCCCGCGTTGTTTGCGGAAAAAAATAAATACGAGTGATTTAGTCAGAGTGAGACAGCAAAGGGGCGGGTGGGAGGGCGCCCCCAGACCATGGCAGAGCACCAGGGGAGGAGGGATCTGGGGAGGGGCAGAAAACGGCTTCTGAGGCAGTAGGCCCAAGTGACACCTTCGTGGGGACCCCGGAGGGCAGCCTCAGGGTCCTGGGCCAAAGGAGCACCGATTTCAAGTTTCACTGGAATGCTTAGATCTACTTTTGTAATGGGAAACCAGGACTACAAGTCCCAGAATGCAAAGCAAAGATCCAGGAACTGGATCAGCTGCTCATGCACGGACCTGGGAAGCTTGAGCGCGCTGAAGGAGGTTTCAGAACCAGACTGTTCTGTCATTTGAAAAGCAGAATTATTGGCAGGGCGCAAAAACTCTAGGGTGGATCGCCAAGTTTGCTGAAATTAGACAAATGTCAGCTCTCCCTCACCAGAAGCCTCGTGTCTACCCCCATTTCGTTTTCGCTTGTCAGTCTTAAAATGTTTTGCTTTGTAGGACACACCTAAAAATTGGTGTGGCGTAATGCATTCCAGGGGATAAGCAGGGCTGAGTCACATGTACTTGCCCGAGAACGCCCGAGTCAGGCACATTTCATGCTAACATACAAGGGAAATATGTTAACATCTGCCTCTGGTTCCACTTTGTGGATTTGTAAATCTGCTGCAGGGGTTTTCAACATACCTTTTAATAAACTGCATATTTTGTGCGGGTTAACCCCTTCTCTATTCACTACTTAGCAGACTTAATCTGATGCCAGTTTTAATGCTTTTGAAATACACATATCCCTAATTAAATATGCATTTAATTAATGAAGAAGAACCTCCTTTGAAAGGTTGACATTTCTTATGTTAAGTGAATTTGCTAGAAAATGATGCCCCTGATGGAGTGTTTAACAAGGTGCCCCTCCTTGGGTGATGCCTTTCCAAACACTGAGGCCTGGGTTACAGGTTGCTCGGGAATTTTCCCACTCCATGAGACCCCGGTTTGTCCAGGGTTTGGAATTCCCAGTTCGGTGATATTTACTGCACCCGGTAATTACTGGGTGAGTTAAATAACTCTCGTTCATTAAATTTGAATAGGTCAAACCTGCCGGAATTTAACAGGGAAAATGTACGGTATTTACTGTACCATGCAGAATTAAGTGCAGCAAGAACAAAAATCTGCAGGGTTTTTCCCAAAAACTCTTGATGGGTGTTATTTATCACACATCACACCCCGGAAATAACAAACTCAGAAACAGACCTTAGGGGGCTCTTGTGTGTGCAAAGTCGTCCCTCCACGGAGCATTAAGACCTAACTCACAGGATACCACGACAGTCTACCCCAGTGGCTCTCAAACTTTAATGCCACGCCCCCCCAGTGGGGAAAAAAAAAAATAATCTCCGGGGCCCCCCTAAGAATTTTTTGCAATTATTCAATTAAGTTGGCAACGTATAAATATGTCTAGACTTATTTAAACATTGCAGTTAAGTTATGTCACCTTTTTAAAAATGCAATGTTTGTTCTGCTTAAAAAAAAAAAAGCAGTGTCCTCTCCATAATGCCCCTTTTGGCCAGAGCCTGGCGCCCCCCTGGGATTACCTGAGGACACCCTAGAGGGGCCCGCCCCTCGAGTTTGAAGACCCCTGGTCTACACTGTTGCAGCTCCAGGGCACTCATTGTAGGACATCCTTACAAACAGCCCTAATGAGAAGAAGAGACCTGTTTCATCTCATCCTTTGAGGATGCTGGCTTTGTTACTGAGCTGGGTCCTGTGCACACTGTCACTAGAACCAAGCTGTACCCGGCTGATGAGCCTATAACGAGAGCGAAACCGGTCCTGGGTTGCGGAAAGGATGCCACCTTCTTATTCACTGCATATCACAATAAATAAATATTTTTTAAAAACTATCAGCAAAGACAATAGGCCCCACCTTGGCAACTGTGTGCTATTTTTTACGGAAAAATTGTGATATGCAAAGTAATGGCAAATAAAGGAGGGGTGTTGCAGACATTGCACTGAAGTGCACTCCTTTTTAGGGGCTCAGCATGGGAGAAGGCAACATGCCAACACGCATAGTGCAAGACAGTCAATGGTTGTAATGGGATGAGCCATTGCCCTATTCTGTGTGGGGGCAGCAGCACAATGTGAATGACACTTCAATGGACCAATGGGTGAAGAGCCTGACTGAAAGCCCCTGGTCATGTGCAAATATGTATATCTTTAATTACGATTTCTTTGAAAAACAAAAGACTGGCAAGATAGCTAAAGGCCACATCTTAGGGATAAAAAAAAGACTTAAAGGGACCACCCAGTGAATGGAATTAAAACCATTTTTCTTTCCTAGTCCAACATCTCTAACAATCACCAACACCAGACAACCTAGCATGTGTTTGAAGACGTCAGCATGAGTTTTGAGCCCTCCTGACATCATTCTCTCCCTCATTTGTTTAACAAGATCATTTAAATCCTCAGCCCTGTCTTGCTTCTGCGACGCCTGAACATATCTTTGGTCCCGGGCACATTTGACACGTTCTCCAAAATTTTGCACTGCAGACATTAGACAATCATAATTAGGGCTTCCGGGTTTACGTTTTTTTTTTTTTATAGATTTCCATCTGTATTTATCCATATGTACTGTTTGGCCATCCTTTTGGTATTAAGCCATATTTATTTTGTGTTTTGAGAATAAACGGAGTCGTAAAATGGTGTATTTCCACATTTAACTGATGAAAATGCACGCAAACTTTTGAAGCCTGTTGCGTTTTAGAAAATTAAGCAGCCAAATAGTACACAGCATTATACCCACAGGAAAATATTACCATTATGCTTCATTTGTATGTTAACATCTGCTTATATGTATGATCCTGTTTTTAACTTCCTATGCTGTCTATCTGCAGTTCTCAAAAGGCACCACAAAAAGCACAATTTTCACTATGTTTCCGCTTTTATAAATAAATAGAATCAGGAAACACGTTTATTTCTGTGTGCATTTATCTGTGAAATTCGACAAAAACGGAAAACCGGGAGCCTTAAATATAATGTCTAGTTAACCAACACCCTGTGCTTAATGGAAGGTCGGATCCATGCCGGATTTCCAACATTACCTCTGCCTCTGTAAAGGAGTTCTGTTTCGATGAATGTTGGGGTCTCACGCTGGGAGAGACTGGCAGGCTAAGGTCCAAGGCTGAGAGCAGGTGGTCCAAGGCCAGTCCCAGGGCAGGGGGTGAGGGCGGGGGGGGCGGGAGTACTGCTGCCATAGGCTGAATGTTACTACCATCACCACCTCCCTTCGTTCCTGGCTGCTAAACAAAGGTACTCAGGTACCCCCCGCATGTGCCGCCCATTGTGGAAGGAGGTAGAGCTAGTCCTCCGACTGTGAAGTGTCTCCATGAACTGTGACAACTTCAGCCATGGCTGGCTTTAAAGTTAACATTACTGTGCATTCTGGTATTTGTAGTTTTTCCAAGAGTGGGGTATTACAAGTGAAAGCAGGTCCTGGAGTAGGGTGCCACAGACGAAAGAGGGTGATTTGTCAGATGTGTGTTTGAGAAAGAGGAGACCACAAACTGCACCCAAAAGATTCCAGTTTCAGTCTTAGGAATCCGCACCGCGGCTTTCCTAAAATGGAAATTCCCAAGTCCACCTGAGCCAAACAATCACGACGGCACGCTGTGATGCTTAAAACAATGAGGGTGTGTGTAGCGCACAATAGCCCTCTTTGCTGGCAGCGGAGCGCTAATGTGGGACGGTATGCTCATAGCGCCTCAGGCAAGCAGAGGGCACGCTTCCCACCCCCTTGCCAATGAGATGGCAGCCTCAAGGCGCTTGCTCACAAATTAACACTAGTCAGGCCTGAAAGCTATCCAAGACCACATACAACACGGCAGTGCGGCTGGCATCTGGAGGGCGCTTCCTGGCAGCATCGAGGCGACGCAGCGCTGACTCCGGGCTCTATCTTGCGAATCAAACGTAAAACAAAAATCTGGATTAAAAAAAAAAATCTCAACAGCTGCCATTATTATGAATCCTCTCATTACCAGGAAGCCAGCACCCCCTGACTCAAAAGAGGTGCCTTCTAATGTCCGCACTGCAGTCCAGGGGAGACAGCCCCACTCACCTAGAATACAAACATGGCATCTGCCCATAGAAACATTCATTATGGTCGACTACCACAGCCGGCACCAATAACAGGACACCATCAGTCACGTGACACAACAACGAAGTTAGCCCTTTCCTTCTTCCTTCGACCAAACTTCCCATCTTGAACTTTTAGTTACTAGCTGACACCTTCCTAGCAGGAGGTTTATGCCGCTCCTGGAGCCCAACACGGAAGAGACCACACCGATGCCCACCCATACTGCAAGTGAGGCTCACCCAAAAGCTGCCCAGCCTTGGGGTGTTGTAGAAAGAGAAGTAGGACTAAGCCCCCCCCTCCAGGTCACGCGCCGTGCGGGGTTCGAGTGTATATTTAACCCTCAAGCACGTGCCCGGCTGGGGTGCGAGCAGGGTTCATTCTTACACAACCAGCAGCACCCCCTTAAAATAAAACACAAAGCGCAACACCGAAGAGAAATAAACGCTTTCTCACAAGACCATCACATGAACCTGAGCTCTAATATCCAAGCTTAGTAAACCCCGAAAACTGGTCTCAAGTTTACCTATTGCACTGTTCATTCCACATTTATTTTTTTACGTGTCACACTAGCGAGAACTTTAAGGTTCCAGGCTTCAGACCTTAAGGAGGGATGCAACATATCTGAACTTGGAGCGCCTTCTTGAAATAACTGTTCCTAAGATAAAGTGCAAAGCACCTGCTGCTCAGGGTACAGGGTGTGTGATGCAATCAGAAACGGACATGACTAACAATACAAAACGTTTTCACAACAAATGAGAAATTGTTGGTTTTATGTTGTATGGCTTGCAGTTCCTTTTTTTCTTGATGCAAATAAAATCCCCTCAACCAGTTCACGAATAGGGGATGTTAATGCCATCTGGGCAAAGACACATTATCAATGACTGAATGCATCAATGCACACTCGAGGTGAACAGTCGACTTTTGCCAAGGGTGTGCGGTGACATATCTATAGATCACATTTTGAGAATCAACTCATTTTGTATTTAAAAATCAGCCGATTGTGGGATCTGGAGTAAGGACAGGAAATGGACCATTTTATGGCACGTGCCACAGAATTGCGTCATCCCACCCTCACCCACGTGTGTCACCAGGCAGTGAAAACAGGAAGGTGGGCTTGATTTTCAACTGCAGCATTCTCAGTCGCTCCACGCTTGGGGGTCCCCCAGCATCCTTGCCACAGCTCCCCATTTGAACCCAGGTAATTGTATGGACGCACACGTGGTGATGTCATGAAGACAGCAGCATGCACAATGGAGCATGCAGATGGCTGACAGCACACGCATGGTGGTACAAATACACCGCCATGTGACCCGGAAACGCTCGCCAACTGGAAGGCTCCAGGCTGGTTTCCAAAACATCTGTCCCTGGGCCGTGCAGACAAGCAGAGGACCATCGCACACCAGTCCCTCCCAGACCCCGGAGCATGGACCGGGGAGGCGGAGGACCAGGGAATCTAAAATAAACAGCGGGTCCAGTGCCGAGCCAGCTTCTTCTAACAGAGCTGGGAAGCAGAAAAACACCCCTTCGTGCTGTGGTAGCGTCCTCGCCTGCTTCCCGTACAGATGTTTCCCATGAGCTGTCTCTGCTCCCCCTCTTGCAGCTGGAGAGAAACTTAAGAACAGGCCCAGAGCTACTGGGTCAGAAGTGCTCCTCGTGTGCTGCCACTGCACTGGAAAAAATACAGCAAAGTAGTCCTTGTGTACCTCATGAACTCAGTGACAAGTGTTGAACGAGTCAACCTAACCAATCAAACCATGCCACGTCACGAAGAATTTATGAAAATTCCCAGTTATACCATTGGCCATGACTGCAACTGAGAAGCCACAGTGAGGTACCCTAGCCCACTCTGAAGGCCACTGCCAGACCCTCTAGGTAGCCCCCACTAGAGTCTATAGGTATTCACGGCACCTACAGACTCTAGCCTGTAGGTGCCACTAAGGAGCCACGGTGGGGTGCCACTAGCTCATTCAAAGGTGGCGCTGAAGGCCGTAGCCAGAGCCTCTAGGTAGCCCCTCTACCAGCGTTCCTGGGTCACAGCACCTATAGACGCTAGCCTATAGGTGCCACTAAGGAGCCACGGTGGGGTGCCACTTGCTCATTCAAAGGTGGCGCTGAAGGCCGTAGCCAGAGCCTCTAGGTAGCCCCTCTACTAGTGTTCATGGGTCACAGCACCTATAGACTCTAGCCTATAGGTGCCACTGAGGAGCCATGGTGAGGTACAGCAAACCTCACCGCCTCATGGTATCCCCCATTAGAGTCTATAGGTGGTGTCTAGGGTAAGTGACTGGGTGAATGGACATTGAAGAGTTGGTATACGGAGGAAATTAATGTAATTAAAAATTGTGTTGGTTGTGAATAGAACCAAATTACTTTAAGTTTCTGAATGCATGACGACATGCCCGCTAACCTATGAACATCCATCCCCACAGGTTAAAAAAAAAAAAAGAGTTATTCAGTGCTTATATTTTTGACAGGGAGAGAAAACTCCAATTCCAAGGCCATACGCCATTTATATATTGGCCTCTCGGGTTAGTTTTAATCTTTGGCGAGCCCACAGCAGCCAATGTTCAGCTATAACACTCTTATGCCACGTGCTCCAGGATGTTCTTCAGATCAGTGGATGGCTATGGTGTGAAGGTGAACCGTGTGACCTTGTGAGCTTCTGCACTCTAAGGTTTTGCATTTTATTTTCTGTGTTTTCTCTACTGACTGGTCACCATGCCAGATGCCACCTCCTGAACTCCTGCCTGCCCCGGATGCCTTTGCATTGACTTGGGTTATACCGCTCTCTTACTGTGGTGAACATGCTTCTTCCAGTGGTCACAAAGGGGTTGAGTCATCGCCGCTGGTCAGCTCCAGACCTATCTGAAGGACAACAGTTAAGGACTGTGGCCAGGTAGGATTTGGTCTGCAACACAAAACCCAACAGTTTACGTGTGACCACCTTGGACACTATGGAGGACCACGGACAACTGCGGTCCGAGCCCCATCCTTCTCTGAACTCTATCAGCAGTGCCAGAGTCTCTTCTACCCCCTCATGCTACTGGTCAGGAAAGTTCAGGGGCTGGTCAGGTCCTCGCTCGTTGAATACGACTAGGGGATGTCCCTTGTACCACAGGTCTAAGCCTCACCGGGTGGCTTGTAGTGTTCCCAGGAGTCCTTATTATCACTCAATCGACTTCATATCAATGTCGAGCCCACGGTGTCAAGGTCAAGTCTTGTGGCTTCCATTACTATACGTACGTAGAGAATAACCAGAACCTCCACTATCTGGATATGCATCCATAGGTCTCATGACCTAGGACCAAGCCCAACAGCAGTAAAAGTTGTTAAAAATATGACACACGATCTGGATGCCACCCTCTTCTCAAAGTCTCAGATAGGACCAGTTTCTTCAGTTCTGAAATTCCCATAGCTGTTGAAGAAAGAAGGATCTGCTTGACTTAATCAAGCGGACAAAATGGACCTGGTGCCTGGCCAAACAGAATCAAGGCAGATTATGGGAACTCGCTGTACCCAGGGGCTGCCAAGATACATTGGTCCCTCCTCCAGGTCACTCATATTGCCAGGCCTCATCAGATCCTGCATGACCGCAGATCAGGTTGCCGGTAGAACGAGCAAGTGGCACCCCCTAAAACAGCTTGACTATGAATGGACACCATGGGAAGGTTTGAGGCTCAGTTCTTCCATTGAAATCTCAGCAGTAATTATTGCCCTGAGGAAGTCTCCTTGTAGGGACGAAACGTGCTAGCTGGGCCATTGAAATAAGATCTACATTATGGAAAGATTTTAAGAAGAATGAATAAATACGTTTAAAATTTCTTGAGCTCAGACATTTCATTCATTTCGACGAATTGATTGTGGAATGACACCGGACCATCAATACATGATTCATGGGTGGACTTTTGATTGAATAGAAGGTGATTTTAATCCCCTGTCTTGGCTTGAACAGAAATATGTTAATTGAGGTTGGATGGCAGTCATACCTCAGGGATTGTGTAATTTTAGAATAAGGTACAGACGTGTGGTGTGGTGGTGTCACAACTATCACCAAGTCCGATTATCTGATGATCGCAAGTAAGGCTGTGCAAAGCCTTCCCGCGGGACCCTTCTGTGGCCACCATCTTCAGAAAGGGTCACACTGAAGAACTGTGTCATGTAATCCAGGAGTAAATGGACCGATGCATGGATTCCTAAAGCGCCCAGGACTCCGCTATTTGCAAGCTTCAAATCCTTGGAAAGGGCTTGTGGAAAGCACATTTCCAGGAGCAGCATGTGGGTTTGTTGATGGGTCTAGGGATGGCAGTTGTGAGATCAAGATTGGCTCTCATGGCCTGAAACCATGTGCCTGCAGGGCTGCATCTCACCACAAATCTTAGCTTCAAAAAGGATCTCCAAGCTATTTATTTCTGTGAGCCTGGATAAGGGCCCACCAATGAGCTTGGCCCAACAAGAGCAGGCTAGGGTAGTGAACTTTTTAAGGGTGTAAATCAGCCCCAAAATATGTTTGAGCACCTGGGAATTCCCACTTTCCACTTCTCTGGAGCAGGACATTCTGTGTCCAAGAAGTTTGGCATGTGGCTGTTCGCAAGCTATCCACCCATGTCATAGGTAAAACCTCAACAACGCAGGTTACACCCCCTCAGTGGGCAGCACCACTTCTTATGAGCCCCCCCTCAACCACCCACTCAAGAAAAGCTCCGGGGACTGACAGCTGCAGGTGTTAAAAACCTGTAATCACGGCTCGTGCCCCGCACTCCCTGCGAGAAGCATCCTAGGTCCTGCAATGCAAGAATACCGAAGATCTCAGTAAGGGGGGTGGGGGGGGTTCCACTTGTTTCTTCTCTCCCTCTTAACTTCGCCAAACTCTCCTAAAAGAATGTCTACTCCTGAAAAATTCCAAACTGAATCAAGGAATTCATTAATATTAATACATTTATTTTTGTAGGAGTTCATTGCCATGGCCAGAAATAGCCCCGGAAGCTGGGAAAACGGCACGATGGACGCATCTTTTTATTGAACCTGAAGCTACACTGTAACAGTGCAGGGCTGAGCACACCCTCGCCCCCTCTGTAATAAGAAAAGCAGGTTACAAATGTCGCAAGTGGCGTCATTTTTACTTAACGGGAGCCTCTGGTGAAAATGCACAAATCCAGAAGGTTGACGAGGAAAATAAAGGGTGGACAGACCTCCTCTGTGCCGGGGCTCAGTCCTTGGTAATCCGCCTGTGAGGTGGCCGAGCCCACCTGGTGTGCCTCCAGGGTGCTCCCCGACCCGGCTGGCTAGTCTCATCCGCGCCCCCCACCCCCATGAAAAATGTATGAGGGTGGTTAAAACCGCCCCCACAACTGGAGAACAAAGCTCGGTTCTACTAGCCAAGGGTTCCGTAAAGTCGGTCCTGGAGAGCCGGGTCCATGCCAGGTTTTTAGCACATCCACATTTAGAAAAAAGATGTTTCAGAAATCTACATTTTTCTTAATGTGGATATGCTAAAAACCTGGCATGGACCTGGCTCTCCTGGACCGACTTTACAGAACCCTGTACTAGCCACTTTAAACCCTAAGGGTGTCCAGGGTGTCCAACTTGGGTTCATGAGGGAAAATCCGTACCGGGTTTTCCGGATATCCGCCCAAGGTATTTTTAGGTGGGTGGCCATTCAGCAAATCTGGCGTGGATTCGGCGCCCCCCGCACCTCGTTGACATGTTTAAACTGTGTGCAGAACTTTGCAGTGAAACAGGACTATCTCTATACTGTGTAGTTCTGCTGAATCATCAGCTCGGTGGCCCCAAACAAGGGCAGAGTGTAAACACAAGATAATACGCAGATGTGTGACCGGCACACAAACATACTGCAGTATTTGTGCCGTGATTGGGGCCAGAGCAAGGGTACCCCACGTCTCCATCCTCCCCCTGCGGAAAGCCCAGATTTAATGTTTCTAGGCGACAATATGGAGCCCACGTAGCACCGCCTTGCTATGGCACTATTTATTTTAGTGTAGCAATAAAAGGGGGTGGGGGAGCACCAGAGAACTTCCTCTCATATTAACATCAGATTTATAACTTCCTGTCACGTGATGCTCAACCCGTACCCTACTTAGTAAGTCTTAATTAGCTTAGCTATTATAGCAATGCTCACACTAGCCAGACCTAATGTATCACTGACTAGAACCCAGCCCTTTGTTATTTCAGGGCTTCCTCCAGCCTGGCACCTTTCATTCCTCACTCTGGGACAGGTTACTGCTGATCCGCCCCTTGGGCCTCCTGTGGCAATGCTCACACTAGCCGGACCCAAATGTATCACTGACTAGTACCCAGCCCTTTGTTATTTCAGGGTTTCCTCCAGCCTGGCACCTTTCATTCCTCACTCTGGGACAGGTTACTGCTGATCCGCCCCTTGGGCCTCCTGTGGCAATGCTCACACTAGCCAGACCTAATGTATCACTGACTAGAACCCAGCCCTTTGTTATTTCAGGGCTTCCTCCAGCCTGGCACCTTTCATTCCTCACTCTGGGACAGGTTACTGCTGATCCGCCCCTTGGGCCTCCTGTGGCAATGCTCACACTAGCCAGACCTAATGTATCACTGACTAGAACCCAGCCCTTTGTTATTTCAGGGCTTCCTCCAGCCTGGCACCTTTCATTCCTCACTCTGGGACAGGTTACTGCTGATCCGCCCCTTGGGCCTCCTGTGGCAATGCTCACACTAGCCAGACCTAATGTATCACTGACTAGTACCCAGCCCTTTGTTATTTCAGGGCTTCCTCCAGTCTGGCAGTCTGGTATTTGCCACCTTTCATTCCCCGGGGAGACTCTGGGACAGGTTCCTGCTGGTCCGCCCCCTGGGCCCTGTGCATGCCAGCACACCTTCTGCACCACAGGAAGCACTCTACCCAGGGGCACAAGGGCGATGCCAGGATTCCTTCTACCGGAAGTACGCCGTGAACCTGGGCCCGGAGGCCCCTGGCACCCAGTGGGCCTGTCTGAGCCGGGTGGGAGAACAGAGCTCTTCTGTTCCACAGGGAGGGTGGCCCCTGGCTTCCAGGCGTGGAGTCAACCAGACCTGGCATGACTAGCCTGGGCTTGACACTGTTCTCCTGTGGGTGCATTTGTATAGTGCCTCGTACCGCTGCAGAGGCCGCGAGGCGCTTTTTAGTACATGGGTAGCAAGCTACTCCCTTGATTCGAGCTGGGCTGGGGAGTGTAGGGTCACCCTGTGGCCCATATGGGAAAAGTGTTGTTGTCATGTGTGAGGACCAATGGGACTCCGCTTAACCAGTGGGCGGAGCTTAGGGGGGCAGGATATACCCAGCCTTGTCTTAGATGAATCTCAAAATGTAATCTTCAATTTAACTCAACACATACTTTCTTCCTACCAATTATCTAGTTGCTTATACATGGCTATGTCACAGAAAGTTTTTTTTTGTTTTTTTTATGTCATATTTCATGCCGGGTAAGGAGGCTTCTCTCTTATTTTCAGCTTTATTTAAGTTGCTATGTTCCCCGTAACCCTTCTTTCAGTTCGTGTCAGCTTGTGGTTCGTAATAAAACGTTTTGTATTTATTTACTTACCTCAAATGCGTCTTCTGACAGCCACTAAAATCAAGCCCTTGCTGCTGCAGGAATAGCAAAGGAAAGTCACTGCAGGTTGGGTTGAGGAGGCCTAGAAACCTTTTACTGTTGAGGAAACAGCAGCTGATCAGTTCTAGGCCAACTCTTGAGTTGCATTACGAGTATTCGCAGGATTTCTTTAAAAACGTGGTTGTCAATACTGCTTCCTCGTGCAGGGAGTTATATATATTTTTTCTGTCAGATTTTTTGGGCACTGGGCCAACACAGCAGCAAAGACAGACAGGTTGCTGTGCAGGACTGTTTTGTGGCAGGAGAGTGATGCCCATAAGCGGGCCCCTCTCATGCTGTGCCACTGGACCCAAAGCTGCACTGAGGAGGCCAGTAAGGTCCTCTCTTGCTGTGCCACTGGACCCAAAGCTGCACTGAGGAGGCCAGTAAGGTCCTCACTTGCAGTGCCACTGGATCCAAAGCTGCAACGATGAGGCCAGTAAGGTCCTTGCTCACTGTGCCACCGGATCCAAAGCTGCACTGAGGAGGCCAGTAAGGTCCTCACTTGCTGTGCCACTGGATCCAAAGCTGCACCGATGAGGCCAGTAAGGTCCTCACTTGCTGTGCCACTGGACCCAAAGCTGCACCGATGAGGCCAGTAAGGTCCTCACTTGCTGTGCCACTGGACCCAAAGCTGCACTGAGGAGGCCAGTAAGGTCCTTGCTCACTGTGCCACTGGATCCAAAGCTGCACCACTGGATCCAAAGCGGCACCGATGAGGCCAGTAAGGTCCTTGCTCACTATGCCACCAGATCCAAAGCTGCACTGAGGAGGCCAGTAAGGTCCTCACTTGCTGTGCCACTGGATCCAAAGCTGCACCGATGAGGCCAGTAAGGTCCTCACTTGCTGTGCCACTGGATCCAAAGCTGCACCGATGAGTCCAGTAAGGTCCTTGCTCACTGTGCCACCGGATCCAAAGCTGCACCGATGAGGCCAGTAAGGTCCTCACTTGCTGTGCCACCGGATCCAAAGCTGCACCGATGAGGCCAGTAAGGTCCTCACTTGCTGTGCCACCGGATCCAAAGCTGCACCGATGAGGCCAGTAAGGTCCTCACTTGCTGTGCCACCGGACCCAAAGCTGCACCGATGAGGCCAGTAAGGTCCTCACTTGCTGTGCCACTGGACCCAAAGCTGCACTGAGGAGGCCAGTAAGGTCCTTGCTCACTGTGCCACTGGATCCAAAGCTGCACCGATGAGGCCAGTAAGGTCCTTGCTCACTGTGCCACCGGATCCAAAGCTGTGCCACTGGATCCAAAGCTGCACCGATGAGGCCAGTAAGGTCCTTGCTCACTATGCCACCGGATCCAAAGCTGCACTGAGGAGGCCAGTAAGGTCCTCACTTGCTGTGCCACTGGATCCAAAGCTGCACCGATGAGGCCAGTAAGGTCCTTGCTCACTGTGCCACTGGACCCAAAGCTCCACTGAGGAGGCCAGTAAGGTCCTCGTTTGCTGTGCCACTGGATCCAAAGCTGCACTGATGAGGCCAGTAAGGTTCTTGCTCACTGGGCCTCCAGACTGAAAGCCGCACCTCACCGATGAGGCCCAGTAACATCCTCGCTTGCAGCGTCACCTGACCCAAAGCTGCACTGATGAGACCTAGTAAGATCATTTGTTGTGCCACCAGACCCAAAGCTGCACTGATGAAACCTAGTAAGATCCTTTGTTGCGCCACCGGACCCAAAGCTGCACTGATGAAACCTAGTAAGATCCTTTGTTGCGCCACTGGACCCAAAGCTGCACTGATGAAACCTAGTAAGATCCTTTGTTGTGCCACCGGACCCAAAGCTGCACTGATGAAACCTAGTAAGATCCTTTGTTGTGCCACCGGACCCAAAGCTGCACTGATGAAACCTAGTAAGATCCTTTGTTGTGCCACCAGACCCAAAGGTGCACTGATGAGGCCACTAAGGCCCTTGATTGCTGTGACCCAAAGCTGCACCTCACTGATGAGGTCCAATAAGATTGCAACTGGTCTGGGTTGTTTTTGTTCCCATTCTGCGAGGACCTGGCCTGACAGCTCTGCCTGAAATGCCTCAATTGGAGCAGGGAGAGGCTATGGTTGGTCCTCTCAAGCAATGGCACAGACCGGTTACAAATAACATTATACTAGGTTCAGATTAATTCCATCCACAATGTTTGATCTAAATCTCAGCAGAGATACAAACTGCTAAATCCCAGCAGAGATACAAAGTGATAATCAACAGACATGCATACTGCTAAACCACAATGGAGATACACATCACTAAACCTCAGCAGAGATACACACTGCTAAATCTCTCAGCAGAGATACACACTGCTAAATCTCTCAGCAGAGATACACACTGCTAAATCTCTCAGCTAATCTCTCAGCAGAGATACAAACTGCTAAATCTCAGCAGAGATACATACTGCTAAATCTCAGCAGAGATACATACTGCTAAATCTCAGCAGAGATACATACTGCTAAATCTCAGCAGAGATGCAAAGTGATAATGAACAGACATGCGTACTGCTAAACCACAATGGAGATTCACATCACTAAACCTCAGCAGAGATATATTCTGCTGATTCTCATCAGAGATACAGACCTCAGCAAGGATACATTTGGCTAAAATCTGTGCAGAGGGACACCGCTAAATTTCTCCAGAATTATGTGCTGCTGAATGAGACGGGGCTACATGCTGCCAAGTAATACCAGAGATAAACGATGTTAATAACTGAACAGATAAACTGCAAAACTCCAGAGGCGGTTTACTAGTGAAGCTAGCAGCACATACGTGCTCCCACATCCTACAGGAGATGAGCTCTGCTACAGCTCACAAAAGGCTGCGCATTCCTTGCTGATTGGGCATTAGTGCCACCCTAAACCCCTCCAGCACCCTAGGATGAGGGGAGCCCAGCCGGCACTTGGAATCAGTTCTAGAGACCTCAATCGTTTTGGGCATAAGTTTGTACTAAGTTATGTACATGCAGAATGCTAGTTAGCACCGGAAGTGCGCACACAAAACATGCAAGAACACACACACATGGGCCTGCCTTTGAGGATGGGGCGGGGGTGCAGCATTTGAGGCTGGGAGGATAAACCAGGGTACCAGACAGGGTTAGGAGAATGGCCAGGGCACACGCTGGGCATGCGAGGCCCTGATATGGGCCAACAGTGAGGATAACGCAGTGGGCGAGATGGAGAATTTGGACAATTAGTGGCCCCAGACACGTGGTAACGGCCTGCTGAAAAAACACACATGCAAAACAAGCATAAGCAAAGCCAACAGACCTATTGGCTTTGTCAATGTTTGTTTTGTTGTGTCATGCTTGATCTTATGCATGGCTGCTTTGTGTCTGCAGTTCTTCCCACCAACCCCGATGCCCACAGGTTCCTAATCGGTGCTGGCATACCTGTTGCTGCAAAACGTTCTCCTTTGCACCTCTGTGCTGTCATGGAACTAGTTTACCGATGCACGCGTGAGTGTGCAGGTTACACTAATAATTGTGCTGCCTGTCAGTTGTGAAGCTTCTCTGCTAGAGGTGAGATGTTGCTCTCACAACTGGGACGTGCTCACAGGAAAACTGCACTATTACCGAGGATTTTCCTGGTGCACACATTTTTTGCCAGGAATGGGGTTGTGGATGGCAGAGGGTGGCTTCACACAAACTACAAAGTTCGTGGGTATTAAACAAATGTGTGTGTGTGTGGGGGGGGGGGGGGGGGGGGGAGGGACTTACAGAAATACATTTCCCTGAAACTTTTGTGACTGTGGGCAGTTTGCTTTAAACGTCTCTGTGGTGTTGCCACACATCACTCCGCATGCCTAGCGGTGTGCTGCTACAGGTTACATTTCCAACACCAATATGATACACAATCAGTTCTACAGCTCACAAGAATCTCAAATATTTTGGGTCTCGTGCAACAGGTGCAAATATTTAAATTCATGGTACTCATTTTATCAACCAGGAAAGGATGAAAGGCAGAGGACCAGGGATTGCGGAAGTGACAACACACACCTGTGCGCCCCCTCGCCCAGAGGTAAGAGGTGCCTGCTTGTCCCACCCGTAGCCCCTCAACAGGCCCTCCTCTGCCCCAGAAGGGGACCAGGAGCGACACCTGGAGGAGCTGGTGGCCTCGACCCACCCTGCGCCCACCCTTGTCTCCACCACCAGGAGCGGTAGATTCACTGCCAGTGACAGCAAAACGCGGAGGCGGGAACAGCTGCCCCCTAGTGGGCGTTCGTGGCATCTGCGGAGTTTCAGAGCTGCAGCCGGCGCTGCAACCCACCGGACTACCTGCAGCCAATGAAAAAGGTGGATGTTCTGGGGGACTCTGTGGTCCCGTGTAAGTAACTGCTCAGCTCCAAAACCCACCGAACAGCCTGTGGCTTCCTGTGCCCCCCCCCACACACTCCACCTGCTACAACACACTTCCTGGGAGGGGTCTGGGGACCCGGAGTGCGGCCACGCGCGGCTCCCACCGGACCAGGCCACATGCAAGGAGGGGCGAAGCCAAGAACAAAACCAGAGGTCCCTGCAACACTGGCAGCGACTGGCTGGTGCCACCACGTTCACACAAAGACTGGTGTAAAACAACTTGTGACCCACAGCCCAGTGCTAAACAACGCTTACACACAAAGACGGGTGTAAAACAACTTGTGACCCACAGCCCAGTGCTAAACAACGCTTACACACAAAGACGGGTGTAAAACAACTTGTGACCCACAGCCCAGTGCTAAACAACGCTTACACACAAAGACTGGTGTGAAACAACTTGTGACCCACAGCCCAGTGCTAAACAACGCTTACACACAAAGACTGGTGTGAAACAACTTGTGACCCACAGCCCAGTGCTAAACAACGCTTACACACAAAGACGGGTGTAAAACAACTTGTGACCCACAGCCCAGTGCTAAACAACGCTTACACACAAAGACGGGTGTAAAACAACTTGTGACCCACAGCCCAGTGCTAAACAACGCTTACACACAAAGACTGGTGTGAAAATAGCAACAGCACCGACAGTCCAGTACAAAAGCAACGTGTGTACAGTTAGTTCAGAGCAAAGACACATTTTGTCGGACAATTTAGTGCAAAAACAAGTTGTGTCCGCCAGCCAAGTGCGAAACCAACTTGTGCACCGAAAGTCCAGTCCAAAATCAACTTGTGCACCGAAAGTCAAGTGCAAAACCAACTTGTGCACCGAAAGTCCAGTCCAAAATCAACTTGTGCACCGAAAGTCAAGTGCAAAACCAACTTGTGCACCGAAAGTCCAGTGCAAAATCCAACTTGTGCATTGATAGTCCAGAGGAAAACCAACTTGTGCATTGACAGTCCAGCGCAAAACCAACTTGTGCATTGACAGTCCAGCGCAAAACCAACTTGTGCATTGACAGTCCAGCGGAAAACCAACTTGTCCATTGACAGTCCAGTGCAAAACAACAACATCTGCACTGGGCAAAAACAACTTCTGTATGGTAGTCCAGTGCTAAAACAACGTTTACCCCAAAACATTAGTGTACACGCAACATATTCACAGACAGCCCAGTGCAAAAACAACGTTTACACAGACAGAGCAGTGTAAAAAAAACATTTTAGGCGACAGTCCAGTCCAAAATCCACATCGGCACCGAGTGTACATTGTAAAAACAAACACTTGCAGTGGTCCCAGCGTGGGGGGCACTTAGAAGGACCGGCTGGCACAAACAACATCTGCACTTCCCAACGTGTGTAAAAACAACCCTGAACCAGCATTTAGCAAGTCATTCTGATGTTTTAGCGGCCGATGGCTCGTGCAGAAGTGACCTGTATCATCAGGGAAAGGCCTCTTCGGGAACAGGCTCCGTTGTGCATACACAGCGATGCTGACATCCTCGGAACACAATGTTAAAATTGTACCTTAATTGACCTCTCGGTATTTGGGACAGTCTGTGGTTTCAAATATTAAAATCTGATAAGTGATAGATTATTTTTTGCTATATTAACGCGTTGAATGAGAACCAGGCGATCTGTTCTGCACCCTCACAAGTTAACCGAATTAAAAGCCTGTCTCCTATTTTGGAAAAGTATTTCATACTGGAAATAAACGGCAGCGTTGCCTAAACGACGACGTTTCTGGTAGAAGGGTCGCTGTTACTAAATCTTATCAATAAATAAATATGCGCTTTCGGTTTTTTTCGGATTTGTTTTAACTCTTCCCAAGTAAATGCCCCATAAACTGTAACCTGCTGGCGGGACAAGATCGCTGTTGCTCGCTTTTTGTAGGAATATGTGCTGCAGTGTTTTAAAGTTGAACATACTCAGGGGCTTCCCACCCCGAGCGCAATACACAAATGTGCCCAGGATCACAAGAGGGGTCACATTCTCACAGTTTTCTTTCCAGAAGAATTAGGGGCTGCTGGGGGTATCTCAACGTTACACCTCAAGGGTGGACTTTAATCGCCCAGCATCACCGGCTCTGGAGTTTATCTCGAGATGTCTGGACCACCCGAGCCGCGCGCATCTCAATGGGCGCTGGACACATGGCAATGATTTCTTCTAGCAAAGATTACCTCCCCTGACTGATGCTGGGCACGTTACCTCGAGAAGAGGTAAAGAAAACAGCTGTCAGAATGATTCATGTCACGAGGGGAATCTTCAGCGAACAGCACTAAGCATGCTGGGACTTGTAGTTTCGCCATCTTCACTCAAGGTTATACGACATGTTCTTTCAGGATTAGAATGGTTACCTGCGTTCTGCTGTTGGCACAGTCCGTATACATGTCTGAGAGCCGCCCCCATGGCATGGGACCGTTTGACAGGTGAGACAAGATGCAGAACTAAACAGGAATCGTGCCCTCTGGACGTGCTGCAGCTTGCGGAAGTGGTACAGGTCTGATGCGCGAGAGGCAGACCCCGATGTATTCCAGGCCCGTGCCACCCGGACAGATGTGCCCAAGTGGAGAAGCCGGGATTAGAACCCGGGTCCTTGGCCCCGCAACTCTTGAGTCAGCCCCCTACCAACGAGCTTCGGGGCACCTCAAAAGTGGGAAATTAGTGAGTGCTGAAAACAAACCCCAATCTCTGCCCATGTGAGCGGATTCCAGCCAGCCTGGCACTCACTGAGTGACGAAGACAGAGTTGGCACAGACTTCCGGCTCATCCTCTGCTTTTAAAATGCAGGCCCCACTATGTCCCCAGCTCTACACTTCACGTGTCTGCACCATTTCTGATCTTTATGAATCTGGGGTGTTTTTTTTATTTTTTATTAATCCACTGTGTTGTCCATTGGTATTTAACTAGCGGAGTTTTTTTTTTTAAAGGATCGTATACATTATAACAGGTTACACACAGCACTTGCTTCTAGCGTCTTGCGAATGCGTGGCGCTTTACAGAACACGTTCAGTTACCACCCAACTCCGTGGCAGTTTATATATCTTTATGGACAAACGAGAGAAAGTGTGCAGTGTAGCTCAAAGTCTGCAGTGGAAGCTGAGCACTGCGTTCCACAGACGTCTGCCTTTGTGGCATCTTGTGGACTTCACAGACCGTCAGGGCAGCCTCCATGTTAGTCTGGAGTTCATTTCTGCACATCTGTCACACTGCGGCAGCGTTGTTGAATTGTACTCAGAGGTTAGCAGCGATTCTCACATACGTTTTCCACACAGCCTGAAGTAGATAAGTGACGTTTACACATGGGGAGGGCACTCAAATATGCATTAATGCCCTGTGATGGCTGCTGAGTGCCATGTGCCTAATTTAACAACTGTCAAACTAAGCACTAGAGCGCATCCCCAGTGGTGCACAGAAAAACAATCCGGACAGGCAAAGCACTGAAAACATGCACTTGATCAATCCTCGGCAAAAGTCGAAGAGAGAGATGCAGAGGAACTCTGGTGAGCTCTTGCATTCGTTATCTGCAGAGAAACCCACAGGAGAGACCCTATATAGCCCTCAGAGGAGGATTGGCCACCTAACCAGGTAAGCACCTATCAGGAGGGGTCTCTGACGTCACCTGCTGGCCTACCTGAGAGACACCAGCTCTGCACCTGTTTCCAGCACATCTGCACGTTGATTATTTGAGGATTACAGCTGCCTTCTTGCCAAGCGCCCTCCTTCAGCCAGTTTTAGCTTTGGAACCAGCAGCATGTTGCCTGCTGGGACTTGTAGTTTCTAATCTGCCATTCAGCAGGATGGCTTTCCAAGCCCTTAAAAGTTGGGAATGGAACACATATTCTCCAATCACAGCAGGCCACCTGGCAGCTGTGAAACAAATAACACCGATAGCAAATATCCCCTGTCACCTGTCCTCGTCTCCCAGATTAAAAACCATCCCTTCATCCCTGTACTGCTAACGAAGAAGAGTGCACCAGACCCTCATTTCCAAGTCAGGCTCCCCCAGCACATCTAACGCACCTTACCTAGCTGCCCAATGGCCTCTGGGCACCTGGTTTGTAAACCAGCAACTCCGATTTCTGGGACTTGTAGTCTCATTTTCCCCATTTTAAACACAGGCCTGGGAGAGGATTGTGTCTGATAGCCTCGTGCCGAGGTCCCCAGTGACAGCTATGCTCCGGGACCCGAGGCTGCCATCTACCCAGCTTTTTAGGCCGACTGATCAAGTTTTCTATCAAAAATCTAGCTTGGCCGAACGGCTTTGAAACTCAAATATAAGGCTTAAAGTGCTACGGCTGAGTTTTGAAGCAGGATTAAATTCCTGGGGGTTCATACGTTTTCTTATTTTGGAAAATGCAGGACTACAAGTGCCAGCATTCAAAGGGAAAGCACCCGAGATGACAAGCAACATGCACTCAACGGGGAGCAGTCTGACATAACTAACACAGTGTCCTAAAAAATGCACTTCATGACCACTCCAGGGCCGAACTTATTCTCATGTAAGTCGCTCATCAACAGTGGGCACAGAAACAAGGTAGTAATCAGTGCAGGAACAAAAAAAGAGCGCTGGTCCCGAGTAGCGCCTGCGGTGCTGTAAAAAGCCATGGAGTGATTATTGCATGTGCCCGTTTCCAGCATTTCCCACCAAACCAGTAGCTGGTCAAAGCGCCGAGATGATTTTTGGTGGCGCTTTACAATTTGCTACAAGATGTCACTGTGGTAGGGGTGAGCAGGGGGACTTTCAGATCACAAAACCTCAGCACACGGAAGTCTTCACTGAGCATTACAGCAGACTTTGGCATTGAAGCTCCCCGATGCCTGCAGCGCCGTGAAACAGCACAATGCGGTGGGAAGCACTATATTAAAAACAACTGATTAATGACCCTAAATATCTCAATTTTCCCAATGCTGGGCTTGAGCAGCACATGTAGTCTCGTGTTTTGCATTCCGCCCTTGCAGCCGTGAAATGACAGCGGGAGGAATCGGCCTACAAGTACCAGGATGCAAAGCGAAAGGACCCGTTGACAAGCGAGAGAGCTGGGATGTCTCGCATGCTTTTACCGGGGATACACACACCCCCTGTCACACTCTACAGCTGTCCTGACAAAACCTACAACTTAACCTCGTGACGCGTTACATAGTAAAGATGTTTTAAATTTGTCTCTCCAGACAAGACGTGTACCACTCTAAACACACACATTGAAGGAATAACTTTAGCAATTCCAGCGACAGAGGGAACAGCCGCAGAGGAGACACAAAAACTGCCCAGTGAGCACGAACAATACACATTTCACACACACGGAGCACAAACACACCCGTCCCTCCTCACGGGGTGCACGGCGAGGGAAGGGGTAAGCACCCACTCTAAAAACTCACAAAAAATAAACTTTTTGTGGACTTCTCAGGGGCCCGGTGTGCGCCTGCTCGTGTTTCCTGCACCGGGCAGGCTCTGGGGGCCAAACTAGGCCTCTCCTAACACAACACAACAGAAAACTGCTCTACAGGGACAGTTAACAACAACACACATCGGCCCCGGAGGCACAACAACTTATCAGGGCTGTGTGCGTTCATCACATCACAAACAACAAATAAACAGGCCCAGCAGGGGTAGAAAAGTGGCAACATTTAAAGCGCACTAAGGATGCAGGCAAAACACACCCCAAGAGCGCGGAGGACGCAGCGATTTCACAGCACAAAGCACCTAAAAGCAGCATCGAGGCGCCTGGTGTACACCGCACAACACACACCTTGAAAGCGCCCCGCCAGGCATCCAACTTCAGATGCTCGCTGCGCAGAAAGAGCCACCAACCACCCTCCTCCATGGGCCACTCACCGGGCGAGGATCGGATTGCAGCCCCGAGTTTCACAAGACGCAGCGAAAATAGCCTCACAATCCGTGTCCCAAAGCGGCGAGGTGTGCCGGGGGGCAAATGTTGTTGTTTGTCGCCGGCCCCCTCAAGCCTCAGACATCTTGTGGCGAGGGGCGAGCTGGGAAAGTAGCCACGGAACAACAGGCGTCTCTGGGTGACTGAACTCTCTCACACAAACCCCTTCTTTTGGTTTTTTTCCCTCTGCCTGGTGCCTCCCAGCTCTGAAAGGAGAGGGGAGGGACAGGGGGAGGGGAGGAGGGATGCCTGCCCTAAACCAGCCCTAAAAGAGCGGGGAGAGCCCAGTTTCTACAGCTCGGACGGGAAGCCACTGCTCTCCCCCCACCACTGCCCCAGCCGGTGATTTGTAAACTGCTCCGGTGTGGGACGGATGCTCCCTTCCAGGGAGAGGAGGCTTTAGAACCAGAAACTACAGGTCCTGGAGGAAATAGAAACTTTTTGGGTGGGAAGAGCCGGCGGCCCCGCCCCTGGGCCTGTGCGGAGTTTGGTTTGAGCCTGTTCTTTAGAAGAGGCCCGGGCTCCTCCTGTGACCCCCTATTCATCACCAGGGAGGCAGCAGCTGCATAGCTCAGGCCTCATGGCCAAAGGGGGAGGGGGCCTGTGCCAGGCAGAGGAGGACTGGAGGGAGGATGCAGGCAGGGGTATCTGAGAGGGCGTGCGGGCGAGGCAAGAGGGCCAGACAGCCGAGGATGCAGGCAGAGAGATGCAGGCAAGGCAAGAGGGCCAGGCACCCGAGGATGCAGGCAGGGAGATGCAGGCAAGGCAAGAGGGCCAGGCAGCCGAGGATGCAGGCAGAGAGATGCAGGCAAGGCAAGAGGGCCAGGCACCCGAGGATGCAGGCAGAGGTAGCAGACAAGGGGATACAGGCAACAAAAGGGGGCCCAGCATCCGAGGATGCAGGCAAAGATATGCAGGCAAGAAAAGAGGGCCAGGCAGCCGAGGATGCAGGCAGAGACATACAGGCAAGGCAAGGGGGCCAGGCACCCGAGGACGGAGGGAGAGGGATGCAGGCAAGGACAGGGGGCCCAGCAAATGAGGATGCAGGCAAGAAAAGAGGGCCCAGCAGCTGAGGGTACAAGAGGGATGCATGGGCAGGCAGCCGAGGATGCAAGCATGAAAAGGAGGCCCAACAGCTGAGGATGCAGGCGGTGGGATGAAGGCAAGGCTAGAGGGCCCAGCAGCAGAGGGTGCAGGCAGGGGGTGCAGAGATGCAGGACAGGCAGAGAAGGATAATGGTAGAGAGGTATCCCAAGGGGTACAGCAACAAGGCCCAACAACCAAAGATACAGGCAGGGATATTAAGGGGATACAGCTAACAAAGGTATCACAAAGTGGTGCAGGCAGCAGCTGAGGTGCAGGGCCTGGGAGCAGAAGATGCATGCAGGGGCATTAGAAGGAGGTGCAGGGCCTGGGAGCAGAGGAAGCAGGCACGGGTATTAGAAGGAGGTGCAGGGCCTGGAAGCAGAGGATGCATGCACAGGTATTACAAATAGGTGCAGGGCCTGGGAGCAGCGGATGCTGGCACAGGTATTAGAAGGAGATGCAGGTCCTGGGAGCAGAGGATGCATGCACAAGTATTAGAAGGAGATGCAGGGCCTGGGAGCAGAGGATGCAGGCACAGGTATTGCAAGGAAGCGCAGGGCCTGGGAGCAGAAGATGCATGCATGGGTATTAAAAGGATGTGCAGGGCATGTGAGCAGAGGATGTATGCACAGGTATTAGAAGGAGGTGTAGCCCGTGGGAGCAGAGGATGCAGGCACAGGTATTGGAAGGAAGAGGACGGCCTGGGAGCAGAGTATGCAGGCACGGGTATTAGAAGGAGGTGCAGCCCCTGGGAGCAGAGGATGCAGGCACAGGTATTAGAAGAAAGTGCAGGGCCCGGGAGCAGAGGATGCATGCACAGGTATTAGAAGGAGGTGCAGGGCCTGGGAGCAGAGGATGCATACACAGGTATTAGAAGGAGGTGCAGGGCCTGGGAGCAGAGGATGCATGCACAGGTATTAGAAGGAGGTGCAGGGCCCGGGAGCAGAGGATGCATGCACAGGTATTAGAAGGAGGTGGAAGGCCTGGGAGCAGAGGATGCATAGACAGGTATTAGAAGGAGGTGCAGGGCCTGGGAGCAGAGGATGCATTCACAGGTATTAGAAGGAGGTGTATGGCCTGGGAGCAGAGGATGCATGCACAGATATTAGAAGGAGGTGCAGCCCCTGGGAGCAGAGGGTGCATACTCAGGTATTAGAAGGAGGTGCAGGGCCTGGGAGCAGAGGATGCAGGCACGGGTATAAGAAGGATGTGCAGGGCCTGGGAGCAGAGGATGCAAGCACAGTATTAGAAGGAGGTGTAGGGCCTGGGAGCAGAGGATGCAGGCACAGGTATTAGAAGGAGGTTTAGGGTCTGGGAGCAGAGGATGCATGCACGGGTATTAGAAGGAGCTGCATGGCCTGGGAGCAGAGGATGCATACACAGGTATTAGGAGGAGGTGCAGGGCCTGGGAGCAGAGGATGCATGCATGGGTATTAGAAGGAGCTGCATGGCCTGGGAGCAGAGGATGCATAGACAGGTATTAGAAGGAGGTGCAGGGCCTGGGAGCAGAGGATGCATTCACAGGTATTAGAAGGAGGTGTATGGCCTGGGAGCAGAGGATGCATGCACAGATATTAGAAGGAGGTGCAGCCCCTGGGAGCAGAGGGTGCATACTCGGGTATTAGAAGGAGGTGCAGGGCCTGGGAGCAGAGGATGCAGGCATGGGTATTAGAAGAATGTGCAGGGCCTGGGAGCAGAGGATGCAAGCACAGTATTAGAAGGAGGTGTAGGGCCTGGGAGCAGAGGATGCAGGCACAGGTATTAGAAGGAGGTTCAGGGTCTGGGAGCAGAGGATGCATGCACGGGTATTAGAAGGAGCTGCATGGCCTGGGAGCAGAGGATGCATACACAGGTATTAGAAGGAGGTGCAGGGCCTGGGAGCAGAGGATGCATGCACAGGTATTAGAAGGAGGTGCAGGGCCTGGGAGCAGAGGATGCAGGCACGGGTATTAGAAGGAGGTGCAGGGCCTGGGAGCAGAGGATGCAGACACGGGTATTAGAAGGAGGTTCAGGGTCTGGGAGCAGAGGATGCATGCACGGGTATTAGAAGGAGCTGCATGGCCTGGGAGCAGAGGATGCATGCACAGGTATTAGAAGGAGGTTCAGGGCCCGGGAGCAGAGGATGCATGCACAGGTATTAGAAGGAGGTGCAGGGCCCGGGAGCAGAGAATGCATGCACAGGTATTAGAAGGAGCTGCATGGTCTGGGAGCAGAGGATGCATACACAGGTATTACAATGAGGTGCAGGGCCTGGGAGCAGAGGATGCATGCACAGGTATTAGAAGGAGGTGCAGGGCCTGGGAGCAGATGATGCATACACAGGTGTTAGAAGGAGGTGCAGCCCCTGGGAGCAGAGGATGCATGCACGGGTATTAGAAGGAGGTGCAGGGCCTGGGAGCAGAGGATGCATGCACGGGTATTAGAAGGAGGTGCAGGGCCTGGGAGCAGAGGATGCATACACGGGTATTAGAAGGAGGTGCAGGGCCTGGGAGCAGAGGATGCATACACAGGTATTAGAAGGAGGTGCAGGGCCTGGGAGCAGTGGATGCATGCACAGGTGTTAGAAGGAGGTGCAGGGCCTGGGAGCAGAGGATGCATGCACAGGTATTAGAATGAGCTGCATGGCCTGGGAGCAGAGGATGCATACACAGGTATTAGAAGGAGGTGCAGAGCCTGGGAGCAGAGGATGCATGCATGGGTATTAGAAGGAGGTGGAAGGCCTGGGAGCAGAGGATGCATAGACAGGTATTAGAAGGAGGTGCAGGGCCTGGGAGCAGAGGATGCAGGCACGGGTATTAGAAGGAGGTGCAAGTCCTGGGAGCAGAGGATGCAGGCACGGGTATAAGAAGGAGGTTCAGGGTCTGGGAGCAGAGGATGCATGCACGGGTATTAGAAGGAGCTGCATGGCCTGGGAGCAGAGGATGCATACACAAGTATTAGAATGAGGTGCAGGGCCTGGGAGCAGAGGATGCATGCACAGGAATTAGAAGGAGGTTCAGGGCCCGGGAGCAGAGGATGCATGCTCAGGTATTAGAAGGAGGTGCAGGGCCCGGGAGCAGAGGATGCATGCACAGGTATTAGAAGGAGGCGCAGGGCCTGGGAGCAGAGGATGCATACACGGGTATTAGAAGGAGGTGCAGCCCCTGGGAGCAGAGGATGCATGCATGGGTATTAGTAGGAGGTGCAGGGCCTGGGAGCAGAGGATGCATGCACGGGTATTAGAAGGAGGTTCAGGGTCTGGGAGCAGAGGATGCATGCATGGGTATTAGAAGGAGCTGCATGGCCTGGGAGCAGAGGATGCATACACAGGTATTAGAAGGAGGTGCAGGGCCTGGGAGCAGAGGATGCATGCACAGGTATTAGAAGGAGGTGCAGGGCCTGGGAGCAGAGGATGCATACACAGGTATTAGAATGAGGTGCAGGGCCTGGGAGCAGAGGATGCATGCACAGGTATTAGAAGGAGGTTCAGGGCCCGGGAGCAGAGGATGCATGCACAGGTATTAGAAGGAGGTGCAGGGCCTGGGAGCAGAGGATGCATGCACAGGTATTAGAAGGAGGTGTATGGCCTGGGAGCAGAGGATGCAGGCACAGGTATTGGAAGGAGGTGCAGCCCCTGGGAGCAGAGGATACATACACAGTTATTAGAAGGAGGTGCAGGGCCTGGGAGCAGAGGATGCAGGCACGGGTATTAGAAGGAGGTGCAGGGCCTGTGAGCAGAGGATGCAAGCACAGTATTAGAAGGAGGTGCAGGGCCTGGGAGAAGAGGATGCAGGCACGGGTATTAGATGGAGGTTCAGGGTCTGGGAGCAGAGGATGCATGCATGGGTATTAGAAGGAGCTGCATGGCCTGGGAGCAGAGGATGCATACACAGGTATTAGAAGGAGGTGCAGGGCCTGGGAGCAGAGGATGCAGGCACGGGTATTAGAAGGAGGTGCAGGGCCTGGGAGCAGAGGATGCATGCACGGGTATTAGAAGGAGCTGCATGGCCTGGGAGCAGAGGATGCATACACAAGTATTAGAATGAGGTGCAGGGCCTGGGAGCAGAGGATGCATGCACAGGTATTAGAAGGAGGTTCAGGGCCCGGGAGCAGAGGATGCATGCTCAGGTATTAGAAGGAGGTGCAGGGCCCGGGAGCAGAGAATGCATGCACAGGTATTATTAGGAGCTGCATGGTCTGGGAGCAGAGAATGCATGCACAGGTATTAGAAGGAGGTGCAGGGCCCAGGAGCAGAGGATGCATGCACAGGTATTAGAAGGAGGTGCAGGGCCTGGGAGCAGAGGATGCATACACAGGTATTAGAAGGAGGTGCAGCCCCTCGGAGCAGAGGATGCATGCACGGGTATTAGTAGGAGGTGCAGGGCCCGGGAGCAGAGGATGCATGCTCAGGTATTAGAAGGAGGTGCAGGGCCCGGGAGCAGAGGATGCATGCACAGGTTTTAGAAGGAGGTGCAGGGCCCGGGAGCAGAGAATGCATGCACCAACATTAGAAGGCGGTGCAGGGCCCAGGAGCAGAGGATGCATGTACAGGTATTAGAAGGAGGTGCAGGGCCTGGGAGCAGAGGATGCATACACAGGTATTAGAAGGAGGTGCAGCCCCTCGGAGCAGAGGATGCATGCACGGGTATTAGTAGGAGGTGCAGGGCCTGGGAGCAGAGGATGCATGCACGGGTATTAGAAGGAGGTGCAGGGCCTGGGAGCAGAGGATGCATGCACAGGTATTAGAAGGAGGTGCAGGGCCTGGGAGCAGAGGATGCATACACGGGTATTAGAATGAGGTGCAGGGCCTGGGAGCAGAGGATGCATGCACAGGTGTTAGAAGGAGATGCAGGGCCCAGGAGCAGAGGATGCATGCACAGGTATTAGAAGGAGGTGCAGGGCCTGGGAGCAGAGAATGCATGCACAGGTATTAGAAGGAGGTGCAGCCCCTGGGAGCAGAGGATGCATGCACGGGTATTAGTAGGAGGTGCAGGGCCTGGGAGCAGAGGATGCATGCATGGGTATTAGAAGGAGGTTCAGGGTCTGGGAGCAGAGGATGCATGCACGGGTATTAGAAGGAGCTGCATGGCCTGGGAGCAGAGGATGCATGCACAGGTATTAGAAGGAGGTGCAGGGCCTGGGAGCAGAGGATGCATGCACAGGTATTAGAAGGAGGTGCAGGCCCGGGAGCAGAGGATGCATGCACGGGTATTAGAAGGAGGTGCAGGGCCCGGGAGCAGAGAATGCATACACGGGTATTAGAAGGAGGTGCAGGGCCTGGGAGCAGAGGATACATGCACAGGTATTAGGAGGAGGTGCAGGGCCTGGGAGCAGAGGATGCATGCACGGGTATTAGAAGGAGGTGCAGGGCCTGGGAGCAGAGGATGCATACACGGGTATTAGAAGGAGGTGCAGGGCCTGGGAGCAGAGGATGCATGCACAGGTATTAGAAGGAGGTGCAGGGACTGGGAGCAGAGGATGCATGCACAGGTATTAGAAGGAGGTGCAGGGCCTGGGAGCAGAGGTTGCATGCACAGGTATTAGAAGGAGGTGCAGGCCTGGGAGCAGAGGATGCATACATGGGTATTAGAAGGAGGTGCAGGGCCTGGGAGCAGAGGATGCATGCACAGGTATTAGGAGGTGCAGGGCCTGGGAGCAGAGGATGCAAGCACAGGTATTAGGAGGTGGAGGGCCTGGAAGCAGAGGATGCATGCACAGATAATAGAAGGAGTACAGTGCCTGATGGCAGAGGATGCAGGCAGAGGTATCCAAAGGAGGTGCATGGCCTGGCAGCAGAGGGTTTGGTCAGAGGTATCAGCTGGAGGTACAGGGCCCTGACAGCAGAGGGCCCAAAGAGTGGTATCAGATGGAGGTCGGTGCATGCCCTGACAGCAGAGGATACAAACAGGTATCAGTAGGGCTTGCAGAACAGGCAGTAGACGATGAAGGTGGGGGTATCAAGGGCAGGACCTGCCAGCACAGGATGCAGACAGAGGTATCAGGAAGGGGCGCAGGGTTCCAGCAGGCATATGAGAAGTGTGTGCAGGGACAGACCGCAGGGGTATCAGAAGGATGGTCAGGAACGAGCAGCCATGAAAGTACCAATAGATGGATCAGAAGGGGTGCACACATTAACCACAGGGGGACCAGAGGTATCGCTCAGCCCCAGGGCTCTGCTAGACTCAAACTTTGGGGAGGGCTAACATTTTGAACTATAGGGTGGGGGCCATATTCAGAACCGGGGCCAAAATATCTTGTAGGGGCTCTCTTCACGGTTGTCATAAGGTGAATAATATGGGGAGCATTTTTCTGAATAATATACATTAATTGGTGCATTTTAAAGCATACTTGACCAATAAAACTGGTCTCAGTTTAATATCTTTTAGTAGGATTTAAGGGTTCTCCATCAAGAATTTTAGGAGAATGAACAGTGAAAGCTGCATTTAATTGCACAGTAGACCAAGCAGGATGTGCAGTTCCAGGAACAATAAAAAGCAAATAATGCATCCCAAAATGCACTGGGCCAGTTGAATCGGTCCTAACCTATTGGGACGTAAAACAAATACATGATATTTAGGCACATTTCCACAAAGGAGACTTTTCAATATTTGTGGCAAATGGTGCAGTTTAAATGCATTAGTTTCGTCATTGTTCTGTTCGTAACACATTTCTCAACACAAATAGTTTTATGTTAGAATACAAGCTTATCAGATACAACAACTCTCTTGCAGTTCCTTGGAAGATTGCCCCACGTCCAGGCACTGTAACTTAGAATATAGCGAATCTATCTTCAGAGGTAGTAAATTTGCAATCTTGAGTTCGTCTCTGTCATCAAGTATTCATTGTTTTGATGCACTTGGCTAGGGTCATTGCCTGAAATGCATGCATCATTTAGAAGGAATTTGTTAGCACATGGAGGGCAGACACTGATCATTAAGTGTGATTATAAATGGGGCCTCTAACCATACAAATTAGACTTAACTAGCAATAGCATATCAACAGGTAAACCTTGTTTTGCCATTTACAAGCGTGCACTGTACTGCCAACTTCTGGTTTTGAGGTTCATAAATGCAATGGTAAGATAAGAAATTAACTCCAGTTCAAATATTCTTTGGTTCACACTCCTTTTCTTTTATTTAGAGGATTCACTCCGAGACTGATGAGAAACTCAGTGTGGCTGAAGGACTCAACCGTGAATAGTCATTTGTGATGAACGTGTTTAATGTCACTTCCACTTTGTTATTTTAGTCATTTGAAGTCCATAGCAGCAAAGACCCAACACCCATACATGTATCACATACGTGAATATTATTACCAGGAGAGGGGTGAGTAATAATACTTTCCAGAAATATGCAGCAACAGTGCATGGAGAAAAAATGCTACAACTTAAAATCTTACGCCTGTGGAATATGTGCTTTGCACATAGCGTGGTGTGTATATTTTATTGGAATCCTTGTGTGGGGCAAAAGGATCATGAGATATGACATCTTTGGGTCATGTTCAGAAGAAGAATACAAATGTACGTGTAGATCAATGGTGGACTGACTTCCAACAAAAGTGATGTGTAGAAATTCAGAACATTTTAGAAAACAGTTTTGGATTAACATGGCTAATGATCACTGCTTTGCCACTTAACCCATTTGCTCACACCCCTTAAACAATTGTAAAAAAAAAAGACCTAATACATAACCTTGATGCCCTCTCTGCCCCCCTGGCACCTTAGTTATGTCTCCAAAACTTCCTTCATCTTCAGCAGTTGGTACACAGTGAAACGTTACAATTAGGAGGAGGCACATGAGAGGTAAGCTTGTAATTACTGCAGAGCGGCCGAGCAGTTTCCTGCCTCAATGGGACACTTTCTGAATTACCTTTGCATCACTAATGGTAAACCATGATTTACAAAGCACTGTCAGTATCTGAATCCTCTCACTTTTACCTCAAAAACCTACTTCCCTTCCACCATCCCTCCTGCAACCCACTGTATCTCCTTTTCCTCACTCCCTACCCTGCTGTAAGATGCCTTAGGTTGGTTACCTATAAATCATTGTTGCCTATCCAGTGAGATCAGTCGCGGATCCTCCGCTAGGGTGGGGGAGCATCACCCCCGCCGGCAGCAGCACCTGCAAACCTTTTATTATAAAACAATAATAGACTATGTATATTATCGTTTTATAGTAAAAGGGGCGGGGTCACAGAGTATGACAGGGACGGAGAGGGCGTGCACAGCACTCCCCCTCAGTGCGTATGTATGTTTGGCCGGCTGTCTCGGGCCGGCCAAACACACATGCGCACTGGGTTCTCTCCAACCCGGCACTGTGTTGCTGGGTGGGAGAGAGCAGGCAGGGACTTTCACTGTGCTTGGGAGTGCCCTCGCAGAGTGCTCCGGGTAATCCGAATGCTGCTGTTATGCTTGCAGCAGCATGACAGCAGCGTTTGGATTGGCCACAGGACAGGCTGGAAGCTTGTGCCTGCAGCTGCAGCAGAAGGGTGGCATAGTGGTGGTGGTAGCGGTGAGAAAGGCAAGTGTTTTTTAATTAAAAAAAAAAAATAATTCTCCCCCCTCCCCCGCATGCGCTGCCCCACCCTTCAAAGCGCCGCGAGCTGCTCCTGAATGAGATACCAATATCTTGGGCAATACCTGCTTCACCCATAAGTATCCTTTCTTGTTGTCTCTGCCTTGTCCATGTATTCTTCCTCCAACTTTGTGCTTTTACATGATCTTATCTGCCTAAAAAGCTACAAAAACAAGCCCTGTAACATCTTAAGACACAAACAACAACTGAAGTCCCTTCGGTCTAAAAGCGTAAGTAAACATAAGCATCAGCTAATAGTTTCTTTACTTCACCACTAATACGTTTCTCTCTCTTCCTCTTTGTGTCTCTCTGGGTATCTTAACTTAAATTTTCCCTTGGTTTTTGCCACTTTCTCTGGAGCCCTCTATTTTTAGGCTTCTTTCAGTACCTCTATCTCTTGCTCTCTCTCTCTCTCTCTCTCTGTCTCTCATTCAGTGCCCCCTTCTTTAGATCTCTCTAAAGTGCTCCACATCGACAAGTGCATAGTAACAGTGTAGAGAACAAGAGTGATTCAGGAGACTTTGAGCATCAATATGCAATCTCTGCTGTCCTCCTCTCTGTCATTCCCCTCCAAACAGCCCTAAAGTCTCTTCCACAAAGTGCATCATCCTTTTGTCCAAGAGCAGCAGGCCCTTCTGAACCGTTCTGAGTCCCTCCTCTGCTCCTCATCCTGCAACCACTAGGCACTTCTTCTTCCTTATCCATCTCTCCCCAGCGATTGGCCCACTCGTGATTCTTCCTTCCGATCTACCACTGAAATTTTCCTCCTCCTTCTCCGCTTAGCCATACTCATCCTTTCACTGTCCACATCCTTTACTCTTACACATTTCTCATCTTCCACTACAGTCCCCTCTACTCGTCTCTCTTCTGACCTTCCTGCAGCCTTATTCCCCATTGGAAAATATTTTTGCTCCCTTAAGCAACCTCCCTTCTCCCCCATTCCTCCACCACACTGCACTGCAAGTTCTGCTACAAAGCATCCTGGTAAAGAGGATCTCCTGGGTCAGGTGCAAGTGGTATTGACATCAAACAGGTCGCACAAAATCAGAAACCTGACCACCAAACTGGACGGATTGCTTGCCACTAGATGGTCACCATGTTTCCTGCCGCCAGTCCTTTCACAGCTGCGTGGCTTTTTTCGATGGTGGGACTCATGGACCACAGCATGTGTCAATGGCCTGGATACCTCTTTGGCAATGCTGTTCCAAAAGCGTGAACATTGGAATGTTTTTAAAGTGGCAAAGGGCACACATTTTAATGCAGTGACTTTTTATACAGAGCCGCCCTTGAGGTAAAAATATTTTGGTACAATCCCCGCCCCATGAAGCAAACTGATAAAATGTTTAACAATGTGTTGGAAAGTGCCACTGTTGGCATGCTTACCCCCCACGTTTTGCCTAGTGTTGATGCTAGTTATGATTGAAAGTGTACTGGATCCTGCTAACCAGGCCCCAGCACCAGTGTTCTTTCCCTAAAACTGTAGCTTTGTTTCCACAATTGGCACAGCCCTGGCACACAGTTAAGTCTCTTGTAAAAGGTACCCATGGTACCAAGGACCCGGTGGCCAGGGAAGGTCTCTACGGGCTGCAGCATGTATTATGACACCCTAGGGGACCCCTCACTTAGCACATGCACACTGCCTCACAGCTTGTGTGTGCTGATGGGGAGAAAAAGACAAAGTCGACATGGCACCCCTCTCAGAGTGCCATGCACAACAAACCACTGCCTGGGGCATAGATAAGTCACCCCTCTAGCAGGCCTTACAGCCCTAAGGTAGGATGCACTATACCACAGGTGAGGGCATAGCTGCATGAGCAATATACCCCTACAGTGTCTAAGTCCATTCTTAGACATTGTAAGTGCAGGGTAGCCATAAGAGTATATGGTCTGGGAGTCTGTCACTACGAACTCCACAGCACCATAATGGCTACACTGAATACTGGGAGGTTTCATATCAAACGTCTCAGCACAATACACCCACACTAATGCCAGTGTGGGATTTATTGAAAAATCTTAGAGATGCCCTCTGTATGGTTGCCCAACTGCTAGTGTAGGACTGACCGGTCTGTGCCAGCCTGCCACTTTCAGACAAGTTTCTGACCACTTGGGGTGAGTGCCTTTGTGCACTCTGTGGTGAGAAACAAAGCCTGTCTTGGGTGGAGGTGGGAAAATTAGGGAAAACAGGGAGTGACCACCCCAGCCACAACCACCCCTAAGGTGTCCAGAGCTGAGGTGACCCCCCTCCCTGCAGAATCCTCTTTCTTGGTTTGGAGGACAGGGACCAATAGGGATAGGAATGTGTCCCCCTCCCCAAAGGGAGTGGGCACAAGGAGGGTGTAGCCACCCTCCGGGACAGTAGCCATTGGCTACTTCCCCCTGACCCCTAACACGCCCCTAAATATAGGATTTAAGGGCCTTCCTGAACCCAGCTCACCAGATTCCTGGCGACCTACAAGAAAAAGGATTGCTAAGCTGAAACCTCCAGCAGAGAAGAAGGAAGATGACAACTGCTTTGGCCCCAGCCCTACCCGCCTGTCTCTTGCTTCAAAGAACCTGCAAAAAGACCAGCGATGCGTCCAGTGGGCTCAGCGACTTCTGCCAACTCTAGAGGACTGCCCTGCACCCAAAAGGACCAAGAACTCCCGAAGACAGCGGCTCTGTCTGAAAAACCTACAACTGAGGACTCCCACCTCACTCCAGATGAGTGAGTCCTGACCCCTGTGCACCTGACACCCACGGCCAGTACCCAGGTGGTCCACCCAGCAAGAGAGGGTCCCGAGGCGATTGTGAGCAAGTGCCCACCCTGGGTTGACCTCTCCATGACGACACCTGCAGACGGAATCCCTAGGACCCCCCTGCAGACGGAATCCCGAGGACCCCCCCTCGGGTAGGTCGCTTCCCTGCTCACGCAGCGCCACCAGTCCCTGACTGCCCTCCTCACCGTTCTCCTCCTGTGAGTGTGTGTGAGTGTGCTCCTTCTTTACCCGTGTACCCCGAGTGCTTGTGTTGCCGGTCTGACTGTAATCCTCTTTTTCCCGTGTACCCCGTACGTGTGCCCCCTGAGTGCCGTGTGCCCCCTCTCGCCGTTCTTCTTATTTTCAGCCCCTCCCTCTTAGGGTTTTTCTAGGCCTTCTCGCCATTTTTCCAGGCCACCTCGCTGTTCTTTTTGCTGCCTTTTTTCCCAGGCCTCCAGGCCTCCTCGCCGCTCTTTTTTTCCCGCCTTCAGATTCCCCCGCCTACCCGCCCGCCTCCCGCCTCCCAGCTGACCCCTCCTCCCCGGCTACCCTTAAATAGCGGCCGCTGCGAGGCAGAGGTAGCGACCCCTGACCCTCGGGTAGGTCGCTCCCCTGCTCACGCAGCGCCACCAGTCCCTGACTGCCCTCCTCACCGTTCTCCTCCTGTGAGTGTGTGTGAGTGTGCTCCTTCTTTACCCGTGTACCCCGAGTGCTTGTGTTGCCGGTCTGACTGTTATCCTCTTTTTCCCGTGTACCCCGTACGTGTGCCCCCTGAGTGCTGTGTGCCCCCTCTCGCCGTTCTTCTTATTTTCAGCCCCTCCCTCTTAGAGTTTTTCTAGGCCTTCTCGCCATTTTTCCAGGCCACCTCGCCGTTCTTTTTGCCGCCTTTTTTCCCAGGCCTCCAGGCCTCCTCGCCGCTCTTTTTTCCCACCTTCAGATTCCCCCGCCTACCCGCCCGCCTCCCGCCTCCCAGCTGACCCCTCCTCCCCGGCTACCCTTAAATGGCGGCCGCTGGCACGCCAAAGGCGCGCCTAAGGCAAGCCCGTCTGCGCCCATCCGCGCCTGGACCGCGGCCAGTGCCACAACCCCTGGCCCCCGCGACCCCCACCTCCCCTGCCGCTCCCGCCTGACCCACAACTCCGCCGTCCTCACCGCTCTCAACCCCGGCCGCACGCCGGGCTGCTGCCGCGCCACCCCGAAGCGGACCCACGGACCTTTCACCTGCCGCAACTGCCATTTCACCTGCCTACGAACTCACATCGCACCCAACAGGAACGACTCGCCCGGAAACAACCTCGACTGCATCCTGGTCAACACCCGATCCGTCCACAGGCACGCCATCGAACTGTGGAACCTCATCGACTCTACAAACCCGGACATCGCCTTCCTCACCGAGACCTGGATGAACCCCTCCGCGGCACCCGACATCGCCATAGCCATCCCCGACGGCTACAAAATCATCAGGAAAGACCGCACCAACCGCACCGGAGGAGGCATCGCCATCGCCCACAAGAGCTCCATCCGCATCGTTACCTACACCGACGACTCACTCCCCGACGCCGAGCACCTCCACTTCTCAATCCACAGCGACCCCAAGACCACCCTCAGAGGCACCCTCATATACAGACCACCAGGACCACGCACAAAGTTCAGCGAAGACATCGCAGACTTCATCAGCCCACACGCACTCCCGTCCACCGACTACATCCTCCTAGGGGACCTCAACTTCCACCTGGAGAACCGCACCGACAACAACACCACCGCCTTATTGGACAACCTCGCCAACCTGGGACTGAAACAACTAGTCAACACCCCCACCCACTACGCCGGACACACGCTCGACCCCATCTTCTCCTCCAGCAAACACATCTCTTTCAGCCACACTACCGAACTCTCCTGGAGCGACCACAGCTGTGTCCACCTCAGCTTCAAGAAGACCAACGTACACCACCACGCCCAACAACCACCAAGAAGACAGTGGAACCGAATCTCCACGGAACAACTCGCATCAACCCTCTCTCAGAACCCACCCACCAGCACTACAGACCCCAACGAAGCCGCCAACAACCTCACGAGCTGGATCTCAGACTGCGCCAACCTCCTGGCCCCCCTGAAGACCCAAGCAAACAAAAACAGCCACAAGAAAAACTCCTGGTTCACCCCCGACCTCAAGGACTCCAAAAAAGAATGCTGCACCCTCGAGAAGACTTGGCGCCTCAACCAGACCGACGAGAACATATCTGCTCTCAAAAACGCCACCCGCAAACACCACCAACTCCTCCGCGCCGCACGAAAATCAGCCTTCCAGAACAGACTAGACAACAACGCCCACAACAGCAAGGAACTATTTGGCATCGTCAAAGAGCTCTCCAACCCCGATGCCGAAAACAACTCCATCCCTCCCTCACAGGACCTCTGCGACTCCCTCGCAGCCTTCTTCCACCACAAGATCACCGACATCTACAACAGCTTCACCACAACCAACACGAGCCCTCCACCGGAACCCGCCACCGACAACACCACCATCCACACCTGGAACCCAACCACCACCGAGGAAACCACCCGCGTCATGAACGCCATCCACTCAGGATCACCATCCGACCCCTGCCCGCACCACATCTTCAACAAAGCCGACAACATCATCGCACCCCACCTCCGAGACGTCATCAACACATCTTTTACCACCGCCACCTTCCCGGAGAACTGGAAACACGCCGAACTGAACGCCCTCCTAAAGAAACCAACAGCAGACCCCACCGAACTCAAAAACTTCCGGCCCATCTCGCTCCTACCGTTCCCCGCCAAAGTGATTGAGAAAATCGTCAATGCTCAACTCACCACCGCCCTGGAAACCAACGACTCACTCGACCCCTCACAGTTCGGCTTCAGAGCTAACCACAGCACCGAGACCGCCCTCATCGCAGCCACGGACGACATCAGATCCCTGACCGACAAAGGAGAAACCGTGGCCCTCTTACTCCTGGACCTCTCTGCAGCATTCGACACGGTCTGCCACCGTACCCTGATACGTCGCCTCAGCAACGCCGGCATCAGAGGGAAGGCCCTGGAATGGATCATCTCCTTCCTCTCCGGAAGAACTCGGGGAGTCCGCCTCCCCCCCTTCAGATCCACAGCTACGGAGATCATCTGCGGCGTCCCCCAGGGATCCTCCCTCAGCCCCACCCTCTTCAACATCTACATGACCCCCCTGGCGAACATCGCACGTAAACACGGACTCGACCTCATATCCTACGCAGACGACACCCAGCTCATCCTATCCCTCACCAACAACCCCACCTCAGCAAGAACCAGACTACACGAAGGCATGAAGGAAGTAGCGAACTGGATGACAGACAGCCGGCTTAAACTGAACACAGAGAAGACGGAGGTCCTCATCCTCGGCCCTACACCCACCGCCTGGGACGACTCCTGGTGGCCCCCCGCCCTAGGCAGCACTCCCCAACCCACCGACCACGCACGCAACCTCGGCTTCATCCTGGACTCATCCCTCTCCATGACCAGACAGGTCAACGCGGTGACCTCGGCATGCTTCAACACTCTCCGCATGCTCCGCAAGGTCTTCCGCTGGATCCCCCCCGATACCAGGAAGACCATCACCCACGCCCTCGTCACCAGTCGCTTGGACTATGGGAACACTCTGTACGCCGGCATCACCACCAAGCTGCAGAGGAAACTTCAACGAATCCAGAACGCGGCCGCACGACTCATCCTGAACATACCCCGCCACCACCACATCTCCGGACACCTGAAGAAACTTCACTGGCTCCCAGTCAACAAGAGGATCGCCTTCAGACTCCTCACCCACGCACACAAAGCCCTGCACAACCTCGGACCAAAACTCATCAACCACCGCGTCTCCTTCTACACTCCTCCTCGCACCCTACGCTCGACCGGACAAGCCCTGGCAGCCGTACCTCGCATTCGCAAAGCCACCGCCGGAGGCAGGTCTTTCTCTTACCTAGCAGCGAAGACCTGGAACTCTCTTCCCAGCTACCTTCGCGCCATACAAGACCACCTCCCCTTCAGAAGGCAGCTCAAGACCTGGCTCTTCGAGCACTGACCCCCCCGCACCTTGAGACCCTTACGGGTGAGTAGCGCGCTTTATAAATGCAATTGATTGATTGATTGATTGACCACGAGCTACGGGCGAAGATATCTGACGCCTAAAGAACACACTGCACCCGCAGTCCCCGAGCCTTGGAGAAACCGACCCCTGGTGCCTCATCGTTCAGCAGGCGGCCCTCCTCCCTGTCCAACCAGTGGTGTGCCCGAGACCTCCCTTGCAGCCTCTGAGCGACCCCGGGGTCTCCTCATAGACCAGCATTGGAAACCTGACATCCTGTTTGCACCCTGCACCCGGCCGCACCTGTGCCGCTGAGGGTTTGTGTTTGGTGCTTACTTGTGGCCCCTCTAGTGCTCTTCTAATCCCCCCTGGTCTGCCCTCTGAGTCGTGGGTACTTACCTGCTGGCTGACCGGATTCCGAGTACCCCCTAGCTCCATAGGAGCCCATGTTAAAATTGCTCAACTTTGACCTCTGTACCCGGCCGGCCCGTGTTGCTGGTGGTGGGTGTTTGGGGTTAACTTGAACCCCAACCTGTGGACTTCCTCAAACCCAGAGACTGAGACTGTAAGTGTTGTACTTATCTGTAAACAGATCTAACTCCCCGCGCCCCACATCCCCCGGGAACTGTTTGGAAATTGCAGTGTCCATTTTTAAAATAGCTTTTTGCCAATAATTCAAAAACTGTATTATTTACCTATTTCATACAAAGTGCTGTTGAGACATGTGTGAAATACAAAACCTTTAAGGTACTTACCTGCAACTTGAATATTGTGGGTCTAAAAATAAATTAAGAATATATATTTTTGCAATATAAAAACCATTGGCCTGGAGTTAGTCTTTGAGTGTGTGCTTCTTCTATTGTCTGTGTGTGTACAACAAATGCTTTGCACTACCCTCTGATAAGCCGAACTGCTCGACCACACTACCACAAATAGAGCATTAGTATTATCTACTTTAGCCTCTGGGGAACCCCTAGACTCTGTGCACACTATGGGGGTCGTTCCAACCCTGGCGGTCGGTGTTAAAGCGGCGGCCAACCCGCCAACAGGCAGGCGGTAAAAAAAATGGAATTCTGACCCTGGCGGAAACCGCTAACAGAGACCGCCACTTTAACACTCCGACCGCCACGGCGGGACAAACAAACAGCGCAGCGGTGACCGCCAACAGACAGGCGGGAGACAATGTACCGCCCACCCTATCACAACCCACCAATCCGCCACCTTTTCCGGGGTGGTAGCCCCGCCGATAAAAACACGGCGGAAACAGACATTACGAACGGAAAACGCTCACCTCTACACACTCCACGAGGAATCTGGACAGCATGGAACCCGAACTACACATCCTACCAGCTATTGTCTTCCTGCTCCTCTACCAGGAGCACGAACGCCGGCGCAGAAGACAACGGTGAGTACTGCACCTACGACACAGGGGAGGGGGGAGGCAAAAAATTACGGGGACACACATACGCGACACACCCACCCTCACCCACAACTACATACACATCAATGCAGAGCAATAACTCAGAGTGACACCCCCAAACCCCCCGGAAGAATGCAACGCCAAAATAAAATGACCATGAAATTTGAAGTATATTGTACGGCTAAGTTAAAAAATATATCAAACATCTATAACTATATATACATATGTAAATTGTCCTGTCCAAATTGGGTATCAGTCATTGTTCGTGGGCCAATGGGCCTAAACACATGGGCAAAACCCACACAGGATACCCGACTCCAATGGAGAGAACACTGCAGGGGCATCAGATAGCAAAACTACAGGCACCTCAGGGGGAAGGGAAGGGGGGGCACCTCAGCCAGATGAGTCCACGACGCCAGATCCACGAGGGGCCTCCATGGCCACTGTTCAATCCTGGGGAGTGCAAAGCCACAGTCTCACAAGTCTCTACAGTGGGTGGATTGCCCACTGTGCCATCCTGGGGAGTGCAAAGCCACAGTCTCACAAGTCTCTACAGTGGGTGGACACTACAGTGGGTGGATTGCCCACTGTGCCATCCTGGGGAGTGCAAAGCCACAGTCTCACGAGTCTCTACAGTGGGTGGATTGCCCACTGTGCCATCCTGGGGAGTGCAAAGCCACAGTCTCACAAGTGGATTACAGACTCCACTGGTTCTGGAGGAGGCATGGTGCCCAGAGTGCTTCGTGCAGCCCTGCCCGACACAGATGCGGGCCTGCCCCTTCTGCCAATGGGCCAGCGGTGCTTGAGACGGCGGTGCCCAGCGGAGCTGTGCTTGAGTTGAAGGGCCCAGAGGAGCGGTGCAGAGACGGCGGTGCCCAGCGGAGCGGTGCTTGAGTTGAAGGGCCCAGCGGAGCGGTGCAGGGACGGCGGTGCCCAGCGGAGCGGTGCTTGAGTTGAAGGGCCCAGCGGAGCGGTGCAGAGACGGCGTTGCCCAGCGGAGCGGTGCTTGAGATGAAGGGCCCAGCGGAGCGGTGCAGAGACGGTGGTGCCCAGCGGAGCGGTGCAGAGACGGCGGTGCCCAGCGGAGCGGTGCTTGAGATGAAGGGCCAAGCGGAGCGGTGCAGAGACGGCGGTGCCCAGCGGAGCGGTGCTTGAGATGAAGGGCCCAGCGGAGCGGTGCAGAGACGGCGGTGCCCAGCGGAGCGGTGCTTGAGATGAAGGGCCCAGCGGAGCGGTGCAGAGACGGCGGTGCCCAGCGGAGCGGTGCTTAAGTTGAAGGGCCCAGCGGAGCGGTGCAGAGACGGCGGTGCCCTGTTCAGCGGTTCTTGACTTGAAGGGCCCTGTTCAGCGGTGCTTGACTTGAAGGGCCCTGTTCAGCGGTGCTTGGCTTGAAGGGCCCTGTTCAGCGGTTCTTGAGACGGCGGTGCCCTGTTCAGCGGTTCTTGACTTGAAGGGCCCTGTTCAGCGGTCTTGAGACGGCGGTGCCCTGTTCAGCGGTTCTTGACTTGAAGGGCCCTGTTCAGCGGTTCTTGACTTGAAGGGCCCTGTTCAGCGGTCTTGAGACGGCGGTGCCCTGTTCAGCGGTTCTTGACTTGAAGGGCCCTGTTCAGCGGTTCTTGACTTGAAGGGCCCTGTTCAGCGGTCTTGAGACGGCGGTGCCCTGTTCAGCGGTGCTTGGCTTGAAGGGCCCTGTTCAGCGGTTCTTGAGACGGCGGTGCCCTGTTCAGCGGTTCTTGACTTGAAGGGCCCTGTTCAGCGGTCTTGAGACGGCGGTGCCCTGTTCTGCGGTTCTTGACATGAAGGGCCCTGTTCAGCAGTGCTTGGCTTGAAGGGGCCTGTTCAGCGGTTCTTGACTTGAAGGGCCCTGTTCAGCGGTCTTGAGACGGCGGTGCCCTGTTCAGCGGTTCTTGACTTGAAGGGCCCGGTTCAGCAGTTCTTGACATGAAGGGCCCTGTTCAGCAGTGCTTGACATGTGTGTCCAGGTCACCAGATCTGGCCATTACATGGATTTCACTCGCCGCCTGACATGTGGCTGCCGGGCCCTTCGTGCACATCTGTCTTCTCGCTTGCGGGGCCCTCCTGTGCTGCCGTCCCGGGCCCATGGGTGTCCTCCTGCACACCTGGAATGGGGCTGGTGGGGCCCTCCTGGGCAGCTCGCCTGCTGCCGGACTTGTCGGGCGTGCTGCCCTTGCCACCCTTCCCTGCTCGTCTGTGGCCCTTTCCTCCCTTTGGCGGTGTGCCAGGTGGCACCCCACTCCCTGACGGTGCCAGGGTAGTGCTTTTGGAGCCTGCTGTCTTTGGCCTCTCGCGCCGGGCACTGGCTTTCTTGGCTTTTTTTTCAGGGGGTGGGCTGGCCGTCTCTTTACTCCTAGCCGAAGTAGCTGGCCTTGAAGGTGGTGGACTCCAAAATCCTTAGACTATTGTCTTTGTAGGACCAGGTTTTGTGGTGGCTGAGGTGCTGGTTGGAGTCTTATGAGATGGAGGGGGTGGATCAGTTGTTGGAAAGAGGTCAAGGTTGGAAAGGAAAATCAATTTAGAAAGACAGGGACGGGTAGTTGTAGTGGGTATGGGAGTGGAGGAAGAGGATGTAGTTGTAGGAGAGTGAAGTCTGGTGTCTTTGGGTGCAGGTGCTTGTGCTGGAGGCTGTCGTGAGGTGGATGGCTGTTGGGTGGGTGACTGCCTGCATTTGTGTGGTTTGGAAGAGGGGGTGACAGACACACTGGGAGAGGACACAGGGGACGTGTAAATGGTAGTGGGGGTGGTGACTGCACATGTGCGGAGTGTTCTGGTGGGTGTGCTGGTGATGGACGTAGTGGCTGAAGATGTTGTGCATGCAAGTGTGAGTGGAGACGTCACAGGGAGGGAAGAGGGAGACGAGGAGGAGGGGGACACAGTGGAGGCAGTGGCTGTTGGCATGTCTGCATGTGGTTGTTGCTTGTGTGAATGCTTGTGTGATGTGTGGTGCTTATGTCTGGATGAGCTTCCCTTGGGTGTTGAGGTGTGTGCAGGCTGGTCTGTAGGTGTGTCTGGGATAGGCAGAGGTACCGGGGAGTGGGACTGGGTTGAGGAAGTTGGAGGAGGGAGGCAGGAGACAGGGACAATGGCTGCCGTCAGTGTTGAGGCCAGAGCGTTGAACGATCGCTGATGGGCAGCCTGACCCGAATGAATGCCCTCCAGGTATGCATTACTCCGGTGCACCTCCCTTTCTACACCCTGGATGGCATTCAAAAGGGTAGACTGCCCAACAATGAGCGTCCTCAGGAGGTCAATGACCTCCTCACTGAGGGCAGCAGGGGTAACTGGGGCAGGGCCTGAGGTGCCTGGGGCGAAGGAGATGCCCACCTTCCTGGGTGAGCGGGCACGGGGCGAAGGCTGAGGGGCTGCTGGGAGGGCGGAGCTGGTGCGCTGGGTGGCGGCTGTACCTGTTGTTGCGGTGGGCACGGATGTTGCCGCCACCACAAGGGAGCTCCCTTCAGAGGACGTGTCTGTGTCGCTGGTGTCACCACGTGTCCCCGCTGTGGATCTCCCCTCGCCCTCCGTCTCACTGGTGAAATCCGAGTCAGTTGCATGGCCCTCCATGGCCATGTGAGATGCAGCTCCCTCGTCCTCCGATGCCACTTCTCCTCCGCCTGATGATGCTAATGCACACATGAACAGGAAGACCACCAAAAAAGGGGGGGGTGGAGAAACAAAGACATGTTGAGTGCATGCATTGGCGACACCGTTGGCGGAGAGGACAGACACAGAAGCCCCCTGCACTACGCCGCGCACTTGGGGTACACTACTCAATCCGTGGGACATGGCCTACAAGCCTATGGACAACAACTCCACACATAGGTGACACAGGGCCATGAATAGCTGTACTAGGCAACCTACAGAAGTGGGGGGCGGGGCACAGGGCCATGCCTAATGGAGGGGCCTAGCCTACAGAAATCGCCCTGTCCTAGGGATACCCACAGCCCTCCTCCCCCACCCAGACACCTCCAATGTGCGCAAAATCAGCAGAATGTGCTTGTACTCACCCCCTTGTGTCTGCTGTGATGTCCTCACGCGCCCATCCAAATCGGGGTAGGCCACCGCCAGGATCCGGGACATCAGGGGGGTCAAGGTACGACTGGCACCCCTCCTACGTTGGGAGGCCATCCCCAGCAGAGCCTCCGCGGTCTTCCTGCTCCAGCGGCGGATGTCCTCCCACCTCTTCTGTTGTGGACCCCCAGGGTCCGGACGTCCTTGGCGATGGCACGCCAAATGTCGATTTTCTGATGGGCGCTGACCTATGTGACATGTACAGGGGGAGAAAATAAAAAATCATCACCTTCTGCATGCTCGATGTGAGTGGCCCCCCCATCCCCACCCTTGCCATGTGGCACATGCTCTCATCTGTCGTTTGATGCATGCCTCATTCGCTCCCCTCCCCACCATCTTTCATTCACCCCACTCAACCCAGGCATTGGCCACAAAGCATGGTCCCAGTGTACTTACCTGTTGGTCTGGAGGACCGTAGAGTAGCGCATACTGGGGGAGGACCCCATCAACGAGTTTCTCCAATTCTTCAGAAGTGAAGGCCGGGGCCCTTTCCCCAGTCGCAGCAGCCATTGCCTCTTCCAGACCGAGGTCACAGCAGCACTTGCAGTATAGGTCCTCTCCTGTGGATGATCAGGTATCGAGTGATTAAGCAGATAGAAAATGGCGGTCACGCCCGCGGCGGTGCGTACCACGGCGGGGCGTACCGCGACCGCCAGCGCACATTGTCATTGGCTCCTGAAACCCATAGGGTTCAATGTTAACCGATGTGGCTTTGCGCCGCGGTCTTTGACCGCCTACCGCCACGGTGTGCCACGCCAGCGCATTGACCTCACATCCCACTGTCGCACTTCACAGGTCAGGCAGCCACCATTTCAAGGGCCCCCATATCTTAATTTCTACTGCGTCACACTTGCCTAGGTCTTGCATCAACACTCATCAAGCCATTCAATGCATTGAGAATCGTGTACTGTGCAAGCTGTGGGAACTTACCTGTGGGTTGATTGACTCTGTGCTCAATGTTGTCCTTCCTAGGCACCGTCCGCTGGGACTTGCGAGGAGATGGAGGAATCTTCCCGTGTACAGACCGCTGGTGGACCTGTCGACAATGGAAGAAAGACATGTCATACTGACATACAGGCTTGACAGAGCCACTATACAGGAACTGTGTGCCCAGCTGGAGCCAGACCTGATGTCACCCATCCGCCAACCCACAGGGATCCCCCCTCTAGTGCAGGTTCTGTCAGTACTCCATTTTTTGGCAAGTGGGTCATTTCAAACAACAGTGGCCATTTCATCAGGGATGTCTCAGCCTATGTTTTCCAAGGTGTTGTCCAGAGTGTTGTCTGCCCTGCTGAAATACATGCGGAGCTACATTGTTTTCCCTGAGGTGGGTGATTTGGCTACAGTGAAGGGTGATTTCTATGCGCTTGGACATATTCCCAACATCATTGGTGCAATTGATGGGACACATGTTGCTTTGGTCCCCCCCAGCACGAGTGAACAGGTGTACAGGAACAGAAAAAGTTATCATTCCATGAATGTCCAGGTGGTCTGTTTGGCTGACCAGTACATCTCCCATGTAAATGCCAAGTTCCCTGAGTCAGTGCATGACGCATACATTATGCGAAACAGCAGCATCCCTTACGTGATGGAACTACTTCAGAGACACCGTGTGTGGCTAATTGGTGACTCTGGTTACCCCAACCTGTCATGGCTACTGACCCCAGTGAGGAATCCCAGGAGAAGGGCAGAGGAACGGTACAATGAGGCCCATGGGCGTACTAGGAGGGTGATCGAGCGGACCTTCGGCCTCATGAAGGCCAGGTTTTGGTGCCTCCATATGACAGGTGGATCCCTAATGTACTCACCAAAGAAGGTGTGCCATATCATCGTGGCCTGGTGTATGCTTCACAACCTGGCTTTGCAACGCCAGGTGCCTTTCCTGCAGGAGGATGGTCCAGATGGTGGTGTTGTGGCAGCTGTGGAGCCTGCAGAGAGTGAAGAGGAGGAAGACGAAGAGGACGACACAGACAACAGGGACACAGTAATACAGCAGTATTTTCAATGACATACAGGTAAGAATCAACACCGGCATTTTACATTTACTTAAAGTCTCCTGCCTCTCTACTGTCTGAGTTTCCCCCCAGTGTATGTTAACTGAGTTGTGACTTTCCCTTCCAATTTCAGAGATGTGGGCCCCACTCCGTGACCTCTGCTTTGTTTCCCCATGGACTACAGCTGTGTGACAGTGGTATGTTGTCATCACATTGTAACTGGACATTTTGGCACGGTTCTGTGTAATACATTTGTTCAAAAATACAGGCAGACTCCAGATTATTTTTGTGCAATAAGTGTGTTTATTAAAGTGCTCAATTTTGGGTAATGGTTGCAATTCGGTGATGGGTGATGGTGGAGGAATGTCCATGCCAGAGTCCAGATTTTCAGTCTCACAGGTGCATTGTCCATATGCCTGTGGAAGGTGGAGCAGGGGCAGTTTAAGGTTGGACAGGGTGACAATGTGGGACAGTGGGATGACAATCAGGGGGTATCCTTTCCTGGCGGGGGTCTTGGCATCCTACTCTGTCTTCTTCCTAGATCTCAGGCACCGCTTGCGGGGTGGTTCTCCTTCTGCAGGGGGTGGGGTTCTGGTGGCCTGTTGTTCTTCTGTTGGGGCCTCCTGTCCGCTAGCGCCGGCGGAGGTGGTAGCCTGACAACGATGGTGTCCATTGCGGAACTGATGTTTCTGAGTTCTTCCCTGAACCCCATAAACTGTTCCTCCTGCAGTACCTGGATCTCCTGGAACCTGGCCAGGACCGTCGCCATCGTCTCCTGGGAGTGGTGGTATGCTCCCATGATGGAGGATAGGGCCTTGTGGAGAGTGGGTACCCTGGGCCTGTCCCCCCCTGTCGCACAGCAGCCCTCCCAGTTCCCCTGTTTCCCTGGGCCTCTGTCCCCTGGACCGTGTGCCCACTACCACTGCCCCCAGGTCCCTGTTGTTGCTGGGGTGGTGGGTTAACCTGGGTGCCCTGTAGTGGTGGACACACCGCTGATTGACGTGTCCTGGAGACAGAGGCATGGGCCCGCTGGGTGGGTGCTGTGCTGGTGTTCCCAGAGGGGGGGTAGGTCTGCTGTGGCCTGTGGCTGTCTGAGGGGAACCGACTGTCCTGAGGTCCCCGATGGGCCGGGCTGGTCATCTGGGTCCAGGGAGACAGAGCTGCTGTCATCACTGTGGGCCTCTTCTGGGGGTGGAATGGACATTCCTGGTCCCTCCTGGGCGGTGTCGTGGCGTTCGGGTCCTGCAGGGGGTATAAGAGTATGGTTATTGCTTCTGTGTGTGCCATAGCGTGCAATGGGTGGGTGCCCGTGCACCCTAGTGCTGGCATTCCCTTGTGGGGGCTGTTGTGACGGTGGTTTGGGGGGGATGGGTATGTGCAGTGGGCATGCTTAGGTGATGGGTGTCCATGGTTTGTGGTCGCATGCAGGGCTTGGTGTTGGGATGGGTGGATTGTGATGGTGAGACATTAGCAAGGAGGATGTGTGATGGGGGTTGGGGGTGAGGGTGGGGGTATGATTTGGCATGCCGGTGGGTGGGGGGGGGATGAAGTAGTTGAGATTAGACTTACCAGAGTCCATTCCTCCGCCTACTCCTGCGAGGCCCTCAGGATGCAGGATCGCCAAGACCTGTTCCTCCCATGTTGTAAATTCTGGGGGTTGAGGTGGGGGTCCGCCGCCAGTCTTCTTCACCGCGATGTTGTGTCTGTATACCATGGAATGCACCTTCCCCCGTAGGTCGTTCCACCGCTTCCTGATGTCGTCCCGATTTTGTGGATGCTGACCCACAGCGTTGACCCTGTCCACTATTCTTTGCCATAGCTCCATCTTCCTGGCAATGGTGGTGTGCTGCACCTGTGTCCCGAAGAGCTGGGGCTCTACCCGAACTATTTCCTCCACCATGACCCTGAGTTCAGCGTCTGAAAACCTGGGGTGTCTTTAGGGTGCCATGGGGTGGTGTGGATGAGGTGTGGGGTGGTGTTTGTGGTGATGAGTGTGGTGAGTGTGGTGGTGTGTGGTGTTTTGTGCGTGGATGTTGTGTGGGTGATGGTGTAATGTGCCTGTGAATGCTCTGTACTAGCTGGTGGTGTCTCTCTCTGGCCTTAGTCAATAAATGGTGGTCGTAGGGGTTTGTGGGTGATGTGGGTGTGTGTTTTATATTGTGTTGGGTGTGTGGGAGTGGTGTTTGTATGTGTATCAGGTGTGTGTATTTCAAAATGTCCAATGTGGCCGTGTTTTGGAGCTGTGTGTGTATTTTGACCGCGGTGGTGTGTACCGCCAATGGAATACCGTGGTTGAAAGACCGCAGCGTGGATTCGTGGGTCGGAATGGAATGGGCGTATTTCTGTTGGCGTGATGGTGGAGGTTTGGTCATCGCCAGTTTTTCGCTGGCCGTTGGTGTGACTTTTGTGGATGGCGGGCTTTTGGCGGTTTGCCTGTTGCGGGTCAGAATGACCGTGGCGGTTTCCCGCACCCGCGGCGGTGTTATGGCGGTCTTCTGACCGGGGGGTAAGCGCCTTTTACCGCCGAGGTCAGAATGACCCCCTATATCTCATTTTGATATAGAATATACAGAGCCAGGTTCCTACACTATGAACATGGAGTATGTATTTGATTAGATGTTTCACATTAGAAATTTAGGGCACTTGATTGAACTAAAATCAAAGATAGGAGGACAGATATTATATTGTCTGGTATTTTATCATTCTTCACCCTGCAAACTTGTAAAAGGCTGGGATGTCACAGCATTTCCAAAAGCACCAGTCAGACCAGGGTGCATTCTCCAGCAACATCCATGGAAACGCTTTTTAATTTCACACATATATAAGATTGCTTGCTACAGCAGATTGTGCAGGAAATAAGTAAGTGATGTGTAGAATGCTAAAATTATACCAGTTGCTCATAATTACTTGGGACAATATTCCAGTCCATTGGTCCCAATCCATTAGTTTTTTTTCTGCCCACCATACCATCTCAAACAAAAACAAGAAATTTGCATATCAGCCTTGGTCCTCCTGAAATAGGAATAATCTAGGCCAAAATACCAGGGCAGGAACCCCTATGAATGGGACCACAAGTAACCCTGAACCAATTCCCTCCTATTTGGGCCTCAGTAGTAGGGTACAGCTTGAGTGCTATAGCACATTGAACACAGGACCCAGGTCTGGGCACAGTCATTGGTCGCTCTTTGAGGCTCACACAGAAGAAAGCAAAAAAGTGACGGATGGAATGCTTGAATACATTTCTGCCACTGGTAATCACTTAAAGCCTCATTCTAGTCGATTGTTCTTTGCCCACCATGTGATGTCAGACGGGAGCCAGCGATTTGCACATCAGCCTTGGTCCTTCTCCAATTTTGCATCATTGCAAATAACATGTGCTATCTCATTCATGTTATCAATCCCAGAAAGATGGAAGTGTAAGACTACCCAACTGGAATTCAACATTTATGCAGGTTGTGTGTGTAGGAGGCTGGACTGGCTTGTAGTGAGTACCAAGGGGTACTTGCACCTTGCACCAGGCCCAGTTATCCCTTATTAGTGTATAGGGTGTCTAGCAGCTTAGGCTGATAGATAATGGTAGCTTAGCAGAGCAGCTTAGGCTGAACTAGGAGACGTGTGAAGCTACTACAGTACCACTTAGTGTCATATGCACAATATCATAAGAAAACACAATACACAGTTATACTAAAAATAAAGGTACTTTATTTTTATGACAATATGCCAAAGTATCTTAGAGTGTACCCTCAGTGAGAGGATAGGAAATATACACAAGATATGTATACACAATAGCAAAAATATGCAGTATAGTCTTAGAAAACAGTGCAAACAATGTATATTTACAATAGGATGCAAAGGGGACACATAGGGATAGGGGCAACACAAACCATATACTCCAAAAGTGGAATGCGAACCACGAATGGACCCCAAACCTATGTGACCTTGTAGAGGGTCGCTGGGACTATTAGAAAATAGTGAGAGTTAGAAAAATAACCCTCCCCAAGACCCTGAAAAGTGAGTGCCAAGTGCACTAAAGTTCCCCTAAGGACAAAGAAGTTGTGTTAGAGGAATAATGCAGGAAAGACACAAACCAACAATGCAACAACGATGGATTTCCAATCTAGGGTACCTGTGGAACAAGGGGACCAAGTCCAAAAGTCACAAGCAAGTCGGAGATGGGCATATGCCCAGGAAATGCCAGCTGTGGATGCAAAGAAGCTTCTACTGGACAGAAGAAGCTGAGGTTTCTGCAGGAACGAAAAGGGCTAGAAACTTCTCCTTTGGTGGACGGATCCCTCTCGCCGTGGAGAGTTGTGCAGAAGTGTTTTCCTGACAAAAAAACGCCAACAAGCCTTGCTAGTTGCAAATCTTGTGGTTAGCGTTTTTGGACGCTGCTGTGGCCCAGGAGGGACCAGGAGGTCTCAAATTGGACCAGGAGGTAGAGGGGACATCGAGCAAGACAAGGAGCCCTCTTAGCAGCAGGTAGCACCCGGAGAAGTGCCAGAAACAGGCACTACGAGGATGCGTGAAACGGTGCTCACCCGAAGTTACACAAAGGAGTCCCACGTCGCCGGAGACCAACTTAGAAAGTCGTGCAATGCAGGTTAGAGTGCCGTGGACCCAGGCTTGGCTGTGCACAAAGGATTTCCGCCGGAAGTGCACAGGGGCCGGAGTAGCTGCAAAAGTCGCGGTTCCCAGCAATGCAGTCTAGCGAGGTGAGGCAAGGACTTACCTCCACCAAACTTGGACTGAAGAGTCACTGGACTGTGGGGGTCACTTGGACAGAGTTGCTGGATTCGAGGGACCTCGCTCGTCGTGCTGAGAGGAGACCCAAGGGACCGGTAATGCAGCATTTTGGTGCCTGCGGTTGCAGGGGGAAGATTCCGTCGACCCACGGGAGATTTCTTCGGAGCTTCTAGTGCAGAGAGGAGGCAGACTACCCCCACAGCATGCACCACCAGGAAAACAGTCGAGAAGGCGGCAGGATCAGCGTTACAGAGTTGCAGTAGTCGTCTTTGCTACTATGTTGCAGTTTTGCAGGCTTCCAGCGCGGTCAGCAGCGATTCCTTGGCAGAAGGTGAAGAGAGAGATGCAGAGGAACTCGGCTGAGCTCTTGCATTCGTTATCTAAAGTTTCCCCAGAGACAGAGACCCTAAATAGCCAGAAAAGAGGGTTTGGCTACCTAGGAGAGAGGATAGGCTACTAACACCTGAAGGAGCCTATCAGAAGGAGTCTCTGACGTCACCTGGTGGCACTGGCCACTCAGAGCAGTCCAGTGTGCCAGCAGCACCTCTGTTTCCAAGATGGCAGAGGTCTGGAGCACACTGGAGGAGCTCTGGACACCTCCCAGGGGAGGTGCAGGTCAGGGGAGTGGTCACTCCCCTTTCCTTTGTCCAGTTTCGCGGCAGAGCAGGGCTAAGGGGTCCCCTGAACCGGTGTAGACTGGCTTATGCAGAATTGGGCACATCTGTGCCCAAGAAAGCATTTCCAGAGGCTGGGGGAGGCTACTCCTTCCCTGCCTTCACACCATTTTCCAAAGGGAGAGGGTGTAACACCCTCTCTCAGAGGAAGTCCTTTGTTCTGCCATCCTGGGCCAGGCCTGGCTGGACCCCAGGAGGGCAGATGCCTGTCTGAGGGGTTGGCAGCAGCAGCTGCTGCAGTGAAACCCCAGGAAGGGCAGTTTGGCAGTACCAGGGTCTGTGCTACAGACCACTGGGATCATGGGATTGTGCCAACTATGCCAGGATGGCATAGAGGGGGCAATTCCATGATCATAGACATGTTACATGGCCATATTCGGAGTTACCATTGTGAAGCTACATATAGGTAGTGACCTATATGTAGTGCACGCGTGTAATGGTGTCCCCGCACTCACAAAGTCCGGGGAAATTGGCCCTGAACAATGTGGGGGCACCTTGGCTAGTGCCAGGGTGCCCTCACACTAAGTAACTTTGCACCTAACCTTTACCAGGTAAAGGTTAGACATATAGGTGACTTATAAGTTACTTAAGTGCAGTGTAAAATGGCTGTGAAATAACGTGGACGTTATTTCACTCAGGCTGCAGTGGCAGGCCTGTGTAAGAATTGTCAGAGCTCCCTATGGGTGGCAAAAGAAATGCTGCAGCCCATAGGGATCTCCTGGAACCCCAATACCCTGGGTACCTCAGTACCATATACTAGGGAATTATAAGGGTGTTCCAGTAAGCCAATGTAAATTGGTAAAATTGGTCACTAGCCTGTTAGTGACAATTTGAAGGAAATGAGAGAGCATAACCACTGAGGTTCTGATTAGCAGAGCCTCAGTGAGACAGTTAGGCACCACACAGGGAACACATACATATAGGCCACAAACTTATGAGCACTGGGGTCCTGACTAGCAGGGTCCCAGTGACACATAACAAACATACTGAAAACATAGGGTTTTCACTATGAGCACTGGGCCCTGGCTAGCAGGATCCCAGTGAGACAGTGAAAACACCCTGACATACACTCACAAACAGGCCAAAAGTGGGGGTAACAAGGCTAGAAAGAGGCTACTTTCTCACACAACCCCCCCCCCCCAAACGAAGGACAATAAGGCTAACCTTGGCCAGTTGAGACTTTATTGTCTAAGTGGTGATAAGTAGAGAGTAGCTCTGCAATAGACTGGTTACTCCCTTTATCATCCACTATATGGTTACTTCCCTGTGGGGATGTAAACCACCCTGTTTGAAGTTTTTTAGCTAAGCAACAATGTGAAGATGTATTTTCAGAGTTTCTATCAGTAAGTTTTAGTTTAGAGCAGTGGGAATTGTCCACTGAACCTATTTGTAATGATGGAATTGCCAGACAGGGATGCTGTCTCAATAAAGCCATAGCTGGGCAAAAACTTTGTCCATATGGCTGGAAGAGAGAACAGGGATGCTGTTTCTCTTTAGTTGGAGCAGGGCAGGGATGCTGTCCTATGAGCTCCACACTAGGGCAGGGATGCTGTCCTAAGTGTTGTGAGGCAGTGCAGGGTTTCTGCACTAAAGTTTCTCTGGGAGGGTTGGAGGGATGCTCCATGTTAACTAAAATGGTGCTCTTTTTCTCACCAATGTTAGTTATCCCACAGAGAGGTACTTCTACCTCAGGGAGTCTAGCTTTGCCAGCTGACGATTCCCTTGGAACAGGTGCCACCCCAGGAGAGGTTTCTCCCACCACAGGAATGGTATCCTGAATGGTAGGGTGGTTAGGGGATACTGTGATACCCTTTTTACCTGTTGATGGAGAGGGATCCTGAGTTTTCAGGCCTTCTCTCCTTTGCTTTTTCATTTCAGTAGAAATGAGAGGGAACAATTCCTCAGGGATGCCCAGCATGGCTGCATGGGCATAAAACTCTACATCAGCCCAACCTGAGGCCTCTAGGTCATTACCTAAGAGACAGTCTACAGGTAAGCTAGGTGATACCACCACCTGCTTAGGGCCAGTAACTCCACCCCAACTAAACTGAATTATAGCTAAGGGAAGAAACATAGTGGAGTTATGGACATCAATAATTTTATACTGTTGTCCAATGATGTGTTGATCAGGGTGCACTAGGTTTTCAGTCACCAAAGTGATACTGGCACCTGTGTCCCTGTAGGCCAAGGCCTCAACACCATTTATTGAAACTGTCTGCCTGTACTTATCCATTGTAAGGGGACAAGCAGCCAGTGTGGCAAGGCCAATGCCACTAGGTGTGACAGAAACTGTCTTGGGACTGACTACCCCAGTTTCTACTATGGACCCATAAGTGAACCCAACTACACCCTTAACTTGACTGTTGCCAGCAGTCCCACCACTAGTACCACTACTGCTAGGGGCACTAGAGCTTGATGTATTAGTGGTGGTAGGCTCAGGGGGTTTACCTGGACAGGACTTATCCCCTGGCCTATGGCCTCTATTTTTACACACAAAGCACCAAGGCTTTTTAACTTGTGTAGGTTGAGAAGAAGAGGAAGAATTAGTTTTATCTCCACCCCCTGAAGAGTGTTTAAGATTTGAAGTGGAATCTTTGGTTTTACCCTTATCCCCATGCTTATCTTGAGATTTTTCACCATCTTTCTTCTTAGTGTTCTCTTTGTCACCCCCTGTATGAACGTTTCTGTTCACCCTTGTTCTGACCCATTTGTCTGCCTTCTTTCCCAATTCTTGGGGAGAGGTCAGATCAGAGTCCACCAAGTACTGGTGCAACAAATCAGACACACAATTATTAAGAATATGCTCTCTCAGGATCAAGTTATACAGGCTGGCATAATCAATAACTTTACTGCCATGTAACCACCCCTCCAAGGCCTTCACTGAATGGTCAATGAAATCAACCCAGTCTTGTGAAGACTCCTTTTTGGTCTCTCTGAACTTTATCCTGTACTGTTCTGTGGTTAAGCCATAACCATCCAGGAGTGCATTCTTAAGAACTTTGTAATCATTAGCTTCAATTTCTTTCACAGTAAGGAGCCTATCCCTACCTTTTCCACTAAATGATAGCCATAGGATAGCAGCCCACTGCCTTTGAGGGACATCCTGTACAACACAGGCCCTCTCAAGTGCAGCAAACCACTTGTTAATGTCATCCCCCTCCTTATAAGGGGGAACTATCTTGTGCAGATTCCTGGAATCATGCTCTTTTGCAGGATGACTATGGGGAATACTGCTGCTGCCACCATGGGTTTCTAAACCCAACTTCTGTCTTTCCTTCTCTAATTCTAAAGACTGTCTATCCAAATCCAGCTGTTGCTTTTTAAGCTTCAGTCTGGTTTGTTCCACCCTCAACATATTGAGTTCCCTTTCTAACAATCTGTCATCAGGGTTGGTGGGAGGGACATTTCTAGATACAGAGGTATGATGGGAATGAACAGAAGGAGACCTGTCCCTTACAGAGGGCACCCTAACAGCTTGGCTGACAGTGTAATGTGAGAGCACATCATCTGTATGATGTGACTCCACCTCAGTACCAACTATGCTAGACTGTCTTGTAATGGGAAGGCTAAGAAGTTTCTTTCCTGAACCTTTTCCTGGGGGAGTCCCTGGATCAGATTGGGAACCATTAGCTACTTTTTCAACAGATGGGGCACTTCTTGCCTTATCTTGTTCTCTAAGCATGTTAAGTAACAATTCCAAGGAAGGATTCTTCCCTACACTCAAACCTCTCTCTATGCAGAGACTCCTTGCTCCTTTCCAGCTAAGGTGATCATATGCAAGTTTGGACAGATCAACATTTTGGCCTGTGCCAGACATTTTTAGAGAGAGTTAAAGTGATAGAAAAAGAGAAAAAAGTTTGTCAGAGCTTTTAGAAAGACAGAGAAAAAACCTTTTTAGACTTTTTAGAACTTTTTAGAAAGTTAGAAGTACTTTTCAGCACTTAGAAAAGAGTGAAAAGAGGAAATGCAAAACTTTTTGGCTATGTGTATATACACTGACCTTGTTTTGTATATTTTTCTCTTATGAAAAGTACAATGACAAGAGTGGTAAGTAGTCTCAAAGCACTTATCCCACCGCTGCACAACCAATGTAGGAGGCTGGACTGGCTTGTAGTGAGTACCAAGGGGTACTTGCACCTTGCACCAGGCCCAGTTATCCCTTATTAGTGTATAGGGTGTCTAGCAGCTTAGGCTGATAGATAATGATAGCTTAGCAGAGCAGCTTAGGCTGAACTAGGAGACGTGTGAAGGTACTACAGTACCACTTAGTGTCATATGCACAATATCATAAGAAAACACAATACACAGTTATACTAAAAATAAAGGTACTTTATTTTTATGACAATATGCCAAAGTATCTTAGAGTGTACCCTCAGTGAGAGGATAGGAAATATACACAAGATATATATACACAATAGCAAAAATATGCAGTATAGTCTTAGAAAACAGTGCAAACAATGTATAGTTACAATAGGATGCAATGGGGACACATAGGTATAGGGGCAACACAAACCATATACTCCAAAAGTGTAATGCGAACCACGAATGGACCCCAAACCTATGTGACCTTGTAGAGGGTCGCTGGGACTATTAGAAAATAGAGAGAATTAGAAAAATAACCCTCCCCAAGACCCTGAAAAGTGAGTGCCAAGTGCACTAAAGTTCCCCTAAGGACAAAGAAGTTGTGTTAGAGGAATAATGCAGGAAGGACACAAACCAACAATGCAACAATGATGGATTTCCAATCTAGGGTACCTGTGGAACAAGGGGACCAAGTCCAAAAGTCACAAGCAAGTCGGAGATGGGCATATGCCCAGGAAATGCCAGCTGTGGATGCAAAGAAGCTTCTACTGGACAGAAGAAGCTGAGGTTTCTGCAGGAACAAAAAGGGCTAGAGACTTCCCCTTTGGTGGAAGGATCCCTCTCGCCGTGTAGAGTTGTGCAGAAGTATTTTCCCGCCAAAAGAACGCCAACAAGCCTTGCTAGCTGCAAATCGTGTGGTTAGTGTTTTTGGACGCTGCTGTGGCCCAGGAGGGACCAGGAGATCGCAAATTGGACCAGGAGGTAGAGGGGACGTCGAGCAAGACAAGGAGCCCTCTTAGCAGCAGGTAGCACCCGGAGGAGTGCCAGAAACAGGCACTACAAGGATGCGTGAAATGGTGCTCACCCGAAGTTACACAAAGGAGTCCCACGTCGCCGGAGACCAACTTAGAAAGTCGTGCAATGCAGGTTAGAGTGCCGTGGACCCAAGCTTGGCTGTGCACAAAGGATTTCCGCCGGAAGTGCACAGGGGCCGGAGTAGCTGCAAAAGTCGCGGTTCCCAGCAATGCAGTCTAGCGAGGTGAGGCAAGGACTTACCTCCACCAAACTTGGACTGAAGAGTCACTGGACTGTGGGGGTCACTTGGACAGAGTTGCTGGATTCGAGGGACCTCGCTCGTCGTGCTGAGAGGAGACCCAAGGGACCGGTAATGCAGCTTTTTGGTGCCTGCGGTTGCAGGGGGAAGATTCCGTCGACCCACAGGAGATTTCTTCGGAGCTTCTAGTGCAGAGAGGAGGCAGACTACCCCCACAGCATGCACCACCAGGAAAACAGTCGAGAAGGCGGCAGGATCAGCGTTACAGAGTTGCAGTAGTCGTCTTTGCTACTATGTTGCAGTTTTGCAGGCTTCCAGCGCGGTCAGCAGTCGATTCCTTGGCAGAAGGTGAAGAGAGAGATGCAGAGGAACTCGGCTGAGCTCTTGCATTCGTTATCTAAAGTTTCCCCAGAGACAGAGACCCTAAATAGCCAGAAAAGAGGGTTTGGCTACCTAGGAGAGAGGATAGGCTACTAACACCTGAAGGAGCCTATCAGAAGGAGTCTCTGACGTCACCTGGTGGCACTGGCCACTCAGAGCAGTCCAGTGTGCCAGCAGCACCTCTGTTTCCAAGATGGCAGAGGTCTGGAGCACACTGGAGGAGCTCTGGACACCTCCCAGGGGAGGTGCAGCTCAGGGGAGTGGTCACTCCCCTTTCCTTTGTCCAGTTTCGCGCCAGAGCAGGGCTAAGGGGTCCCCTGAACCGGTGTAGACTGGCTTATGCAGAATTGGGCACAACTGTGCCCAAGAAAGCATTTCCAGAGGCTGGGGGAGGCTACTCCTCCCCTGCCTTCACACCATTTTCCAAAGGGAGAGGGTGTAACACCCTCTCTCAGAGGAAGTCCTTTGTTCTGCCATCCTGGGCCAGGCCTGGCTGGACCCCAGGAGGGCAGATGCCTGTCTGAGGGGTTGGCAGCAGCAGCAGCTGCAGTGAAACCCCAGGAAGGGCAGTTTGGCAGTACCAGGGTCTGTGCTACAGACCACTGGGATCATGGGATTGTGCCAACTATGCCAGGATGGCATAGAGGGGGCAATTCCATGATCATAGACATGTTACATGGCCATATTCGGAGTTACCATTGTGAAGCTACATATAGGTAGTGACCTATATGTAGTACACGCGTGTAATGCTGTCCCCGCACTCACAAAGTTCGGGGAAATTGGCCCTGAACAATGTGGGGGCACCTTGGCTAGTGCCAGGGTGCCCTCACACTAAGTAACTTTGCACCTAACCTTTACCAGGTAAAGGTTAGACATATAGGTGACTTATAAGTTACTTAAGTGCAGTGTAAAATGGCTGTGAAATAACGTGGACGTTATTTCACTCAGGCTGCAGTGGCAGACCTGTGTAAGAATTGTCAGAGCTCCCTATGGGTGGCAAAAGAAATGCTGCAGCCCATGGGGATCTCCTGGAACCCCAATACCCTGGGTACCTCAGTACCATATACTAGGGAATTATAAGGGTGTTCCAGTAAGCCAATGTAAATTGGTAAAATTGGTCACTAGCCTGTTAGTGACAATTTGAAGGAAATGAGAGAGCATAACCACTGAGGTTCTGATTAGCAGAGCCTCAGTGAGACAGTTAGGCACCACACAGGGAACACATACATATAGGCCACAAACGTATGAGCACTGGGGTCCTGACTAGCAGGGTCCCAGTGACACATAAGAAACATACTGAAAATATAGGGTTTTCACTATGAGCACTGGGCCCTGGCTAGCAGGATCCCAGTGAGACAGTGAAAACACCCTGACATACACTCACAAACAGGCCAAAAGTGGGGGTAACAAGGCTAGAAAGAGGCTACTTTCTCACAGTGTGTAGATGTCTGCAGATGTCACAATAATGGTACGTACTGCTACCAATATGTAGTTGCCTATAATGCACATTAAACAGAATGGCACATTCCTTTTTCCCTCATATCAAAAAGCAATATATCCTTTGCACAATTTGTCGCAATATGTTTAATTCGTGTTGCACAAGTTTGATTTCTTCACTGCAGCAGATGTGGAAAGTGATAATTGCAGCTTTGACCCATTTCACCCGTTCATTTTAAATTTCTGGTCACAACACTTTATTATTAGAAAGAAACAATCATCTTATATAATGATAACATGAATTTGTATTTTGATTGCCAAAGCAATAAAGACACACACAAGACTGTCAGGGCTGCAACTGTCCTCACTGGAGTACTTTGTTGTTGTGGCTGAAGGTCAGGCCAGCTGCTCCAGCCCGGCCAGCCTAGCCAAGGAAAGCTGACTGTGTGATGGGGGGATAAAGCCCTCTAAGCCCAGCGGTAGTTGCGCGGCTGCTCAGCCCTCTACCTCCCTTAATACATACAACACACACACTATAAGAGGGTACAGAAGTCATATAACTACCTGGAATATTCCTACTCAATTTTGATGCAGAACCCTATAGGTTGTAAAAAAAAATTGTCCTCACCCACTTATTAGTGGCATGCTTCACCGTTTATATGTCCAGCAACAATTTCAAGTACACCCACGTCTCACAGCTCACCTGGACTGATCACTGTAGCATCCACTTCTCCATCTCAGGATCTACCAACACTGGCACCACGCCCCCCAGCTCTACACGCAGAAACTGGAAAAGGGTATCAGAAACCTAGTGGAATAACTATATCATCTCCCACCTCTCAGACACATCACCCAACCCCGAACAGGCTGCGAAGAACTTCTCCCAGTGGATCCTGAATGCGCCAACACAGATGCACCGACAAGCCAGCCAAACCCAAAGAATCGACCAGGAGAGCCAGATGGTTCACTGTGGAGCTGAAATCCTCCAAACGCAACTGCTGGCAACTAGAAAAAAAGTGGCATACTAACGAAAATACAGAAGACCATACCACTTTCAAAACAGCACACAACCAGTATCACGCCTCCTGAGAGAAACAAAGAAGAACGCTTTAGTAGACCGCATAGAAGCCAGCACAAGCCACATCAAGGAGCTCTTCACCATCAGGAAGGAGTTCTTCAAACCCAAAGCAACAACATCACCCCCTCCTCAGAACTATGTGACACCCTGACAGACTTCTTCCACAACAAGATATCGGACATTTACTAGAACTTCAAACCCCAACCCCTTGCCACCAACAGCATCAGCCTACTCACAACGACAAACAAAAACCCCGAACACCTGCTCACCCGTTTGACCCTCTCACAACTCAAGCCACATTCTCCATCATGAATTCCGTGCACTCGGAAGAACCCACGGACCCATATCCCTACCACATCTTCAACCTGGGTAGCAAGATGATTGGTGACAAGCTCAAGAAAGTCCTCAGCGCCTCCATAACCATGGCCTCCTTCCCTGAAGATTGGAAACACTCTGAAGTGAGGTCCCTTCTAAAGAAACCATTTGCTGATCCAGCAGATCTGTCGAACTACCAGGCATTCTCCCTGCTCCCCTTTCCTGCGAAGGTTCTCAAAAAGGCAGTCAAAGCAGCTCACCAAACACTTGGAACACTACTACCTCCTGGACCCTCCTAGAGACACCTGTGTTCTGCCTCCCCTTTCCTTGCAGACACCCCCCCGGATCCACAGATCTAACAGCGGTGGACGCTTCTTCTCTCACATGGCGGCCAAAGCTTGGAAGGACCTTCCCCTGCATCTCTCTGGAAATTCAGAAGGGGACTCAAGACATGGCTGTTCAAATGAACAGAGCATTAGTTAGCAACTCCAGCACCATGAGACCCGCTCGGGTGATTTGCTACGCTTAATAAATCCTGATTGACTTGATGATAGATTGACTGAAAGTTATGGCTAGTTTACTGAACCCTAACTGGTTAATTTCAGTGGAGGCTTATTGGTTTTGATTTGTAAACTTAACTACACTTTAACTGTGTTTTTCAGTGAATATATATACCTATTTATATCTACATATATATAATTAATTTTTTAAAAAGGGGGCGCTGATAAATGTCCAGCACTCATGGTCCAATCTCGTTATAATACATAAAAGAAAGGGGAAGCTGTTCCTATAGAAAGAGATAGAATAATCATTTCCAACCCTACAAGGAAAGGGGTATCCTTATGATCAGATGTTAAAGTCCTCACACACCCAAATGAGTGTCATGCTTCGTCATCGGGCTCCTCCACGTTAGGCTGGTGCTACAATCCCCAACGGGCCCCTCGTGGGGGGCTGTTTATCCGAGATCTTCTGATTCACCGCAGTGATGAGTGTGTTAGAGCGTAAGGTGGGTGTAAGGTGGAGTGCTAGGTAGAGTATAAGTGGTTCCTGGCAGTGGCGGCCGGCAGCTTTGGGAGGAGGGCGGGCGGGGCACACACACAAACACACACACAGACTCATTCTTTCACACCCAGACACGCACGCACGCATGCTCACCCATTAACAACACTCATTCCATTCAAACATGCACGCACGCACCATTCATTTTACAAATTCACACACATTCATTCTTACACACACGCACGCACGCACTCACATCCAGTAACAACACTCATTCCATTCAAACATGCACGCACGCACCAAACATTCATTTTACAAGATCAAACACATTCATTCTTTCACACACACACACGCACGCACATCCATGAACAACACTCATAACACTCAAACATGCACGCGCGCACCAAACATTCAAAGGAAAACATAACACACATACACACACACACACACACACACACTTACCTTCAGCCTCCAGGTCCCAGGAGGGTTGGGACTGCTGCCTTCCTTCATTGGCTGACCTTAGGTCAGCCAATGAGGGAAGGCAGCAGTCCCAGCCTCGTCACAGAGTGGGATGGGGTCAGTGAGACTGCTGACCCCACCTCACTCTGTGACGAAGTGTCACTGATTGACACTCGCCCTGGGCGCTTCAGGGCTTAAACCTGAAGCGCCCAGGGAGAGTGTCAATGGGTGACGCTTTCCTCGTCACCCAGGGGAGTGCCTGGAGGCACCTTTGCTGGGCCGAGGAGATCACGCCCATAAGGGTCGTGATCTCCTCAGCCCAGCAAAGTTCAGCTCAGGCAGCTAGGAGTCTGCGCAAATCGCGCATGTCTGCTCCTGGCTGCCTGACCTGAACATAAAGAGTGTCTGTCAGGCTGACCTTTGTTCAGCCTGACAGACACTCTTCATGGGGTGGGGGGGGCGTGGCCCCTCCGCCCTAAAGGACGGGCCACCACTGGTTCCTGGTCAGTTTAAAAAAAGTGGTCCCCTTTGTGGGAATAAAAACAAAATGAAGTAATGTCACCTGGTTTCAATGGGCCTAGACAGTCTTATGATGAATGTTGTAGGGTCGACATGTTTCACATCCATTGGTCCAACTGCATCTTTAGCGTTTCTTCAGGACCAAAAAAAAACTATCCCTGCCTTACACCTAGAAGGGATATCTAGTGTATGTAAATGGGATTCTCCTTCAAGCTAGCGTCCGCTACGCCTACTGTGGTGGAGAGGCAGGATTCCAACCCTGTTTGGATTATAAGTCTTGCCCCTTAGGTCTTTGCAGAGTACTGCATGCAGCTGCGGAGAAATGTGGTCCTATGTGTATAGGAAAGTTGCCTCTTTCTAGCTTGGTTACCCCCACTTTTGGCCTGTTTGTCAGTGTGTTTGACTGTGTCTATTGGGATTCTGCTGACCAGGACCCCAGTAGTTATGCTCTCTCTCTTAAATTATGGTTACTGCATGCTGGTAACCCAGTATTTCACCCACAATTGGCATACTGGTGCCCACTTATAAGTCCCTAATATATGGTAACTAGGTACCCAGGGCATTGAGATTTCAGGAGAGCCCTATGGGCTGCATCATTTCTTTTGGCACCCACAGGGAGCCCATGCAAAGGCTTCTGCAGGACTGCCATTGCAGCCTGTGTGAAAAGGTGAATGCACCCTTTCACTGCCATTTACACTGCACCAGGTCCCTTCTAAGTCACCCCTATAGCAGGCCCTCCAGCACTGAGGGCAGGGTGCACAGTACCTGTGTGTGAGGGCACCCCTGCACTAACAGAGGTGCCCCCATGACCTCCAGGACCATTGTCCCAGACTTCGTGAGTGCGGGGACGCCATTTTATGTGTGTACTGGGCATAGGTCACTACCTATGGCCAGCTACACAATGGTAACTCGGAACATAGGCATGTTTGGTATCAAACATGTAGGAATCGTACCCCAAGGCTTTTGCATGCATTGGTTGTATGATTCCATGCACTCTGGGGGCTCCTTAGAGGAACCGCAGTATTGCCATTACAGCCTTCTGAGGTTTTCCAGGCGGCCCCAGCTGCTGCCTCCTCACAGACAGGTTTCTGCCCTCCTGTTGCTCAAGCAGCTCGAGCCCAGGAAGGCAGAACAAAGAATTTACTTTGAAAGAGGGGTGTTACACCCTCTCCCTTTGGAAATAGGTGTTACAGGCTGGGGAGGGGTAGCCTCTCCAGGCCTCTGGAAATGCTTTGAAGGGCACAGATGGTGCCCTCCTTGCATAATCCAGTCTACACTGGTTCAGGGACCCCCAGTCCATGCTCTGGCGTGAAACTGGACAAACAAAAGGGGAGTGACCACTCCCCTGTCCATCACCACCCCAGGGGTGGTGCCCAGAGCTCCTCCAGAGGGTCCCTGAGTTTTGTCATCTTTGATTACAAGTTGGCAGGGCACTCTGGGAGCATCTGAGTGGCCAGTGCCAACAGGTGACATCAGAGCCCTCCACTGATAGGTGCTTACCTGTTTAGCTGACCAATCTCCCTTTCAGGGCTATTTAGGGTCTCCCTCTTGGGTGGTTCTTCAGATTCGGATTGCAAGACTCCAGCAGGACTCCTCTGCATCCTTTACTTCATCTTCTTACTGACAGAAACTGCATCTGGACTCTCCAGGAACCCTACAACTGCAACAAAGAAGCAAAGACAACTTCTGCAACATTGTATCTCCAGCTCCTGCCAGCAACTGCAACTGTTTCCCAGTCGTGCATTGTAGGAGGCTGGCCTGGCTTACAGTGGGTACCTGATGGTACTTACACCTTGTGCCAGGTCCAGTTATCCCTTGCTAGTAGATTAGTAGTGTTCTAGCAGCTTAGGCTGATAGAGGTAGCTATAGCAGAGCAGCTTAGGCCGAACTAGGAGACATGCAAAGCTCCTACCATACCACTTATATCATATAGGTACTATATCATAAGAAACACAATACTCAGGGTTACTAAAAATAAAGGTACTTTATTTTAGTGACAATGTGCCAAAATTATCTCAGGGGATATACTCCCTTAGGAGTTAAGTAAAATACACAAAATATACACAAAAAACAAAATCAGGTAAGTAAAACAGTCAGAAAGTAGTGCAAACACTGTAGCATACAATAGGATGCAATAGGCCTAGGGGCAACACAAACTATATAATCTGAAAGTGGAATGCGAACCATGAATGGACTCCTAGGCCAGTATAGTGTGAAGAGGGTCGCTGGGGGTGTAAGAAAACACTAAGGGTGTCCAAGATACCCCACCCCAAGATCCTGAAAAGTAGGAGTAAAGTGATACTACTTCCCCAGAAACACACTAAACTCGTGATAGAGGATTCTGCAAAGACCACAACAGACTGCAAAGCACTGAAGACGTATTCCTGGACCTGAGGACCTGCAAAGGAAGGGGACCAAGTCCAAGAGTTGTGAAAGTGTCCATGGGGGGGCAGGAGCCCACTAAACCCCAGATGAAGGTGCAAAATGGCTGCCTCCGGATGGAAGAAGCTGAAGATTCTTCAACCACGAAAGGTGCTAGGAACTTCTTCTTCATGCAGAAGATGTTGCACGGAGTGCTGGAGGATGAAGAGTTGTTTGTTTCTTTGGCAAAAGACTGCAAACAAGCCTTGCTAGCAGCAAAGGTCGCGGTTCAAGAAAAAGGGTGCTGCCCGTGCCCAGGAAGGACCAGGATGTCGCCACTTGGGAGAGAAGACAGAGGGGGCCCTCTGCAACACAGAGAGCCCACGCAGAAGCAGGCAGCACCTGAAGAAGCACTTGAACACAGGTTCAAGAAAACTGAGCACGGGGTCATCTCAACACTACAAAAGAGGGTCCCACGAAGTCGGAGGTCAACTCAGGGAGATGAGCAATGCAGGACAGAGTGCTGGGGACCTGGGCTAGGCTGTGCATGAAGGATTCCTTACAAAAGTGCACAGAAGCCCTAGCAGCTGCAGTTCACGTGATGCACAGGATTACTGTCTGGAGAGGGGAGGCAAGGACTTACCTCCTCCAAATTTGGACAGTTGGACCACTGGACAGTCTGGGTCACTTGGGTCCACCACCTGTGTTCCAGGGGCCACGCTCGTCAGGATGAGAGGGGTCCCAGAGTACCGGTGACGCTGAAGCTGAAGTTTGGTGCCTGCTGCAGCAGGGGGAAGATTCCGTCAACCCACAGGAGATTTCTTCATGGCTTCCAATGCAGGATGAAGGCAGGCAGCCCCCAAAGCATGCACCACCAGGAAACAGCCGAGAATTCTGGCAGGATTAGGCGCTACAATGTCGCTGGTAGTCTTCTTGCTACTTTGTTGCAGTTTTTCAGGCGTCCTGGAGCAGTCAGCAGTCGATCCTTGGCAGAAGTCAAAGAGACAGGTGCAGAGGAACTCTGGTGAATTCTTGCAAGTCATTATCCGTGGAAAATCCCACTGGAGAGACCCTAAATAGCCCTCAGAGGAGGATTGGCCTCCTAGTCAGGTAAGCACCTATCAGGAGGGGTCTCTGACGTCACCTGCTTGTTATACCATACTTTATACTGTAGTTTGTCATCTCCAAGCCCTCTAAACAACAGTTGTTTCTATTGCTAAATTTAATTCTACAATGTTCACTAACATTTAAAGGGTGGCAAACTGAGTTGGCTTTGCCAGGATTTGATTCAGACTTGTAATATGCAGGCCACAGCAGACATCATTTGTAAGAGGTCCTTAATATGTAAAAGAATTAGTGCGTGGCCCAAAGTTTTCCTCAGAAGACTTGTAGGAGGCTGGCCTGGCTTATAGTGGGTACCCTGTGGTACTTACACCCTGTGCCGGGTCCAGTGATCCCCTATTAGTAGAATAGAGGTGTTTCTAGTAGCGTAGGCTGATAGAAGGTAGCAATGGCAAAGCATCTTAGGCTGAACTAGGAGACATGCAAAGCTCCTACTATACCACTTATATCATATAGCACAATATCCTAAGAAAACACAATACTAAGAGTTACTAAAATTAAAGGTACTTTATTTTAGTGACAATATGCCAAAAGTATCTCAGATGATACCCTCACTTAGGAGGTAAGTAATATACACAAATTATATGTACACAAACCCAAAACAGGTAACAGTAAGAAAAGTAGTGCGAACAATGTAGAATCACAATAGGATGCAATAGGTAGACATAGGCCTAGGGGCAACACAAACCATATACTCCAAAAGTTGAATGCGAATCACGAATGGACCCCAGGCCTATGGGAGGTTGCAGAGGGTCACTGGGACTGTGAGAAAACAGTAAGGGTCTCCAAGATACCCCATCCCAAGACCCTGAAAAGTAGGAGTAAAGTTACCCTACTACCCCAGAAAGACACAATAGTCGTGATAGGGAATTCTGCAAGAACCCAAAGCACCAGCAAAACACTGAAGACAGATTCCTGGACCTGAGGACCTGTAAAAGAAGGGGACTAAGTCTAAGAGTCACGAAAGTGTCTGGGGGGGCAGGAGCCCACTAAACCCCAGATGAAGGTGGAAAAGGGCTGCCTCTGGGTGGAAGAGGACGAAGATTCTGCAACAACGAAAAGGGCTAGGAACTTCTCCTTTGGACGGAAGATGTCCTACGGTGTGCTGGATGTTGCAGAAGTATTTCCAGGCAGAAATACCAAAAACAAGCCTTGCTAGCTGCAAGAGTTGCAGTTGAGGTTTTTGGGTGCTGCTGGGGACCAGGAAGGACCAGGATGTCGCCCTTTGGAGGAGGAGACCGAAGGGGCACTCAGCAACTCAGAGAGCCCCCGCAGAAGCAGGCAGCACCCGCAGAAGTACCAGAACAGGCACTTAGAATATCTGAGGACAGCAGTCGACTCAGAGTCACAAAGGAGAGTCCCACGACGTCGGATTTCAACTCAGCGAGTTGGGCAATGCAGGACGGAGTGCTGGGGACCCAGGCTAGGCTGTGCACACAGGAATCCTTGGAAAAGTGCACAGAAGACGGAGCAGCTGCAGATCACGCAGTACACAGGATTACTGTCTGGCATGGGGAGGCAAGAACTTACCTCCACCAAATTTGGACAGAAGGGCCACTGGACTGGGGGAGACACTTGGACCCAGCTCCTGAGTTGCATGGACCACGCTCGTCAGGGTGAGAGGGAACCCAGAGGACCGGTGATGCAGAAGTTTGGTGCCTGCTGCAGCAGGGGGAAGATTCCGTCGACCCACAGGAGATTTCTTCTTGGCTTCCAGTGCAGGGTGAAGGCAGACAGCCCTCAGAGCATGCACCACCAGGAAACAGTCAAGAAAGCCGGCAGGATGAGGCGCTACAATGTTGCTGGTAGTCTTCTTGCTACTTTGTTGTGGTTTTTGGAGGCGTTATGGAGCAGTCGGCGGTCGATCCTTGGCAGAAGTCGAAGAGGGAAGTGCAGAGGAACTCTGGTGAGCTCTTACATTCGTTATCTGAGGAATAGCCCAGAGGAGAGACCCTAAATAGCCAAAAAAGGAGGTTTGGTTACTGAGAAGGAGGCTTGGCTACTGAAAGAGGTAAGCACCTATCAGGAGGGGTCTCTGATGTCACCTGCTGGCACTGGCCACTCAGAGCTGTCCATTGTGCCCCAACACCTCTGAATCCAAGATGGCAGAGGTCTGGGACACACTGGAGGAGCTCTGGGCACCTCCCCTGGGAGGTACTGGTCAGGGGAGTGGTCATTCCCCTTTCCTTTGTCCAGTTTCATGCCAGAGCAGGGCTGGGGGATCCCTGAACCGGTGTAGACTGGCTTATGCAGAGATGGGCACCATCTGTGCCCATCAAAGCATTTCCAGAGGCTGGGGGAGGCTACTCCTCCCCAGCCCTTCACACCTATTTCCAAAGGGAGAGGGTGTAACATCCTCTCTCAGAGGAAATCCTTTGTTCTGCTTTCCTGGGACTGGGCTGCCCAGCCCCAGGGGGGAAGAAACCTGTCTGAGGGGTTGGCAGCAGCAGTAGCTGCAGAGGAAACCCCGGAAAGGGAGTTTGGCAGTACCCGGGTTCTGTGCTAGAGACCCGGGGATGCATGGAATTGTCTCCCAAATACCAGAATGGTATTGGGGTGACAATTCCATGATCCTAGACATGTTACATGGCCATGTTCGGAGTTACCATTGCTACGCTACATATAGGTAGTGACCTATATGTAGTGCACACGTGTAATGGTGTCCCTGCACTCACAAAGTCCGGGGAATTTGCCCTGAACAATGTGGGAGCACCTTGGCTAGTGCCAGGGTGCCCCCACACTAAGTAACTTTGCACCTAACTTTCACCAAGTGAGGGTTAGACATATAGGTGACTTATAAGTTACTTAAGTGCAGTGAAAAATGGCTGTGAAATAATGTGGACGTTATTTCACTCAGGCTGCAGTGGCAGTCCTGTGTAAGAATTGTCTGAGCTCCCTATGGGTGGCAAAAGAAATGCTGCAGCCCATAGGGATCTCCTGGAACTCCAATACCCTGGGTACCTAGGTACCATATACAAGGGAATTATAAGGGTGTTCCAGTGTGCCAATGAGAATTGGTAAAATTAGTCACTAGCCTATAGTGACAATTTTAAAAAGCAGAGAGAGAGCATAAACCCTGAGGTTCTGGTTAGCAGAGCCTCAGTGATACAGTTAGGCACCACACAGGGAACACATATAGGCCACAAACTCATGAGCACTGGGGTCCTGGATAGCAGGATCCCAGTGACACATATCAAACACACTGGCAACATAGGGTTTTCACTATGAGCACTGGACCCTGGCTAGCAGGATCCCAGTGAGACAGTAAAAACACCCTGACATATACTCACAAACAGGTAAAAAGTGGGGGTAACATGGCTAGAAAGAGGCTACTTTCCTACACAACCCCGCCCCCCTCCAAACGAAGGACAATAAGGCTAACCTTGGCCAGTTGAGTCTTTATTGTCTAAGTGGTGATAAGTGGAGAGTAGCTCTGCAATAGATTGGTTACTCCCTTTATCATCGACTAAATGGGTACTTCCCTGTGGAGATGTAAACCACCCTGTTTGAAGTTGTTTAGCTAGCCAACAATGTGAAGTTATATTCTCAGAGTTCCTATTAGTATGTTTACCTTTAGAGAAGTGGGAATTGTCCACTGGACCTATATCAAGTGATGAGAATGCCAGACAGGGATGCTGTCTCAATAAAGCCATAGCTGGGCACAAACATTGTCCATATGGCTGTAAGAGAGAACAGGGATGCTGTTTCTCTTGAGTTGGAGCAGGGCAGGGATGCTCTCCTATGAGCTCCACACTAGGGCAGGGCTGCTGTCCTAAGTGTTGTGAGGCAGTGCAGGGTTGCTGCACTAAAGTTTCTCTGGGAGGCTTGGAGGGATGCTCCATGTCAACTAAAATGGTGCAATTTTTCTCACCAATATTAGTTATCCCACAGAGAGGTACGTCTGCCTCAGGGAGTTCAGCTGTGCTAGCTGATGGTTCCCTTGGTACAGGTGCCACCCCAGGAGAGGTTTCTCCCACCACAGGAAAGGTCTCCTGAATGGCAGGGTGGGTAGGGAATACCTTGATGCTCTTTTTACCTGTTGTTGGAGAAGGATCCTGAGTTTTCAGGCCTTTTTCTCTCCTTTGCTTTTTCATTTCAGCTGAAATGAGAAGAAGCAATTCCTCAGGGATACCCAGCATGGCTGCATGGGTATTAAACTCTACCTCAGCCCAACCTGAGGCTTCTAGGTCATTACCTAAGAGACAGCCTACAGGTAAGCTAGGTGATAATACCTCCTTCTTCGGGCCAGTAACTCCACCCCAACTAAACTGAATTATAGCTAAGGGAAGGAACTTAGTGGAGTTATGGACGTCAATACTCTTGTACTGTTGTCCAATGATGTGTTGTGCAGGAGACACTAGGTTTTCCGTCACCAAAGTGATACTGGCACCTGTGTCCCTGTAGGCCTGAGCCTCAATACCATTTATGGAAAGTGTCTGCCTGTACGTATCCATTGTAAGGGGACAAGCAGCCAGTGTGGCAAGGCCAGTGACACCAGGTGTGACAGAAACTGTCTTGGGACTGACTACCCCAGTTTCTATGATGGACCCATAAGTGAACCCAACTACACCCTTATTTTGACTGTTGCCAGCAGTCCCACCACTATTACCACTACTGCTAGGGGCACTAGAGTTTGATGTATTAGTGGTGGTAGGCTCAGTGGGTTTACCTGGGCAGGACATATCCCCTGGCCTATGGCCTTTATTTTTACACACATAGCACCAAGGCTTTTTAATGGGTGTGGGTTGTGAAGAAGAGGAAGAATATGATTTATCCCCACCCCCGGAAGAGTGTTTAGGATTTGAAGAAGGACCCTTAGTTTTACCTTTATCCCCATGCTTATCCTGACATTTCTCACCATCTTTCTTCTTGCCATCCTTGTCACCTGCTGTATGAACTTTTCTGTTCACTCTTGTTCTGACCCATTTGTCTGCCTTCTTTCCCAATTCTTGGGGAGAGGTCAGATCTGAGTCTACCAAGTACTGGTGCATCAAATCAGACACACAATTGTTAAGAATATGCTCTCTCAGGATCAGATTATACAGGCTTTCACAGTCAGATACTTTACTGCCATGTAACCACCCCTCCAAGGCCTTCAGTGAACAGTCAACAAAATCTGTCCAGTCTTGAGAGGACTCCTTTCTGGTGTCTCTGAACTTAATCCTGTATTGTTCAGTGGTTAAGCCAAATCCATCCAAGAGTGCATCCTTCAAAACTTTGTAATTATTGGCATCACTTTCTCTGACAGTAAGGAGCCTATCCCTACCCTTTTCAGTGAAAGATAGCCACAAGATAGCAGCCCACTGCCTTTGAGGAACCAACGGTACCATATAGGTTCTCTCAAGTGCAGCAAACCACTTATTAATGTCATCCCCCCCCTTGTAAGGGGGGACTATCTTATGCAGATTCCTGGAATCTTGCTCTCTAACAGGATTGCTATCAGAAATACTGCTGCAACCATGGGGAACTAATCCCAATCTCTGTCTTTCCCTCTCTATGTCTAGGGATTCCCCATCTAAGGCTAGCTGCTGCTGTTTAAGCTTCATTCTGGTCTCTTCCATCCTCAGCTTTCTGAGTTCCCTTTCCATTGAGTTATCCTCAGGGTGGGAGGCTTGGGAATGTTTGGACACAGAGGAAATGTGGGAATTGGCAGAGTGTGACCTGTCCCTAACTGGCTGGAACCTAGTAACCTGGCCTCTGGGAGTGAAAGATGCCCTACTGATGTGTGACCCTCTAACACTACCAGTGTCACTAGGTGGCCTGCTAGGGAGCAGGACTTTGTAAGAACCCTCCCAAGCATCTTCAGGGAACTCCTCTGAGTCTGACTGGGAAGCCTCCCCTTTTTCTACCCTCTCCTGACATGGGCCAGACTGGTTCTGGTCATCCTGTAAGAGAAGGTTAAAGAGAAACTCTTTTGTTGGATTCTTACCTATGCTTAAACCTCTATCCAGGCAGAGACCCCTCAAACTCTTGTAGTTTTAACTTTCATAAGTTGCCTGAACAACCTTGGAAGTAGCCTCTACTGTAGACATGATAGAAAAGGGTTTAAGACAGAGAGAGAAAATGTTTTAGAATTTTTGAAAGTACAGAGAAAAAACTTTTTCAAACTTTTAAAAAACTTTAAAAAGTTTTCAGAACTTTTCAGAAACTTAGTAGTAAGTTTTAGAATATAAAAGTAAACTGTTTTGGTTAAATGTACATTTACTGAACTATTTGATATATGATTTTCCTATGAAAAGCACCAAATGACTAAGCGGTAAAGCAGTTACAAGTACTTATCCCACTGCTGCCACCAATGTAGGAGGCTGGCCTGGCTTATAGTGGGTACCTTGTGGTACTTACACCCTGTGCCAGGTCCAGTGATCCCTTATTAGTAGAATAGAGGTGTTTCTAGCAGCTTAGGCTGATAGAAGGTAGCTATGGCAAAGCAGCTTAGGCTGAACTAGGAGACATGCAAAGCTCCTACTATACCACTTATATCATATAGCACAATATCCTAAGAAAACACAATACTCAGAGTTACTAAAAATAAAGGTACTTTATTTAAGGGACAATATGCCAAAAGTATCTCAGAGGATACCCTCACTTAGGAGGTAAGTAATATACACAAATTATATATACACAAACCCAAAACAGGTAAGTAACAGTACGAAAAGTAGTGCAAACAATGTAGAATCACAATAGGATGCAATAGGAAGACATAGGCCTAGGGTCAACACAAACCATATACTCCAAAAGTGGAATGCGAATCACGAATGGACCCCAGGCCTATGGGAGGTTGTAGAGGGCCGCTGGGACTGTGAGAAAACAGTAAGGGTGTCCAAGATACCACACCCCAAGACCCTGAAAAGTAGGAGTAAAGTTACCCTACTACCCCAGAAAGACACAATAGTCGTGATAGGAAATTCTGCAAGAACCAAAAGCACCAGCAAAACACTGAAGACGGATTCCTGGACCTGAGGACCTGTAAAGGAAGGGGACCAAGTCCAAGAGTCACAAAAGTGTCCAGGGGGGGCAGGAGCCCACTAAATCCTGGATGAAGGTGCAAAAGGGCTGCCTCCGGGTGGAAGAAACCAAAGATTCAGCAACAACGAAAAGGGCTAGGAAATTCTCCTTTGGACGGAAGATGTCCCTCGGAGTGCTGGATGTTGCAGAAGTGTTTTCAGGCAGAAATACTGCAAACAAGCCTTGCTAGCTGCAAGAGTTGCAGTTGAGGGTTTTGGGTGCTGTTGGGGACTAGGAAGGACCAGGATGTCGCCTCTTGGAGGAGGAGACAGAGGGCCACTCAGCAACTCAGAGAGCCCCCTCAGAAGCAGGCAGCACCCGCAGAAGTACCAGAGCAGGCACTTAGAAGATCTGAGGACAGCGGTCAACTCAGAGTCACAAAGGAGGGTCTGTCACGATTCACCCTGGGCTTACCGTCAGTATCAGAGAGGGATGATGTGTGGCCTCGGTTCCTGCAAGTCCTGCTCTGACCGAGGTAGGGGCGACCCCTTCCGGTAGCCACAGTGCTGTTGACAATAGTACACCACCACAGTCCGTGCCCTCCAGAAGGAGTCCCAGAGGAACAACCCCAAGGGGAAAAAACCTCCAACAGGAACTCCCTGGAACAGAAGGAGGACACAAGGAATTAGCACTCAGGAGTCTGGAAATACTGGAAAGCCGAAGAAAAAAACAGGAACAACTGGCATCTAAGTGAGGACCAGCCGGAGCGTGACCACCACAGCAGAAGTGTTGCAACGCAATGAGAAGAAGAAATGATTCCCCTTATAACTCCTAGACAGGAAGTGATAGACAGGAAGTAGTAACACCACCATTTTGGATTGGGAAGGGGCTATAGCAAGAAATAGGAAGAGACGCCATAGTAAAAGGGAACAGATGCATGCAGAGAAAAGGGAGGTGCAAGGTGTGCTGGGAAGGAGAAGGCATGGCTCCAGGAACCATGCAGGAGGAAAGGAAAGCCCTGAAACGGGGCACCCGGTAAGTGGACACTAGGGGGGGGGCGTAGACACCCCATGACAACACTCACGTCGCGCGCTGTGTGCGGCAAGGACCGACGCCCAATCCTGGGCCTCAGGCCTCGCCGCATCAGGAGATTAGCACGCAGCCGTAGAAAAGTAGGTCCCCCCCTGAGGCCCCAGGTTTGTGAGGGAAAAGACAGAAAAAACGACGGATCAGAAGGGGTCATGAACCGAAGATGCGTCTTCCCAGGAGCATTCACTCATAGGGTAGCCCTTCCAATGAATGAGGTATTGGAGTCGACCATGGAAGACTCAAGAGTCACAGATTTCCTGGACCTCGTATTCAGGCACGTTGTCAACCAGTTGAGGAGGAGGACAGGTGAATTGTCTGCGAAAAGGATCAGGGACATAGAGTTTAAACTGAGATACATGGAACACAGGATGTATCTTCCAAGTCCGAGGCAAACGAAGACGAACAGAAACGGGATTGATCTTTTGAAGAATCAGGAATGGACCATAATACTGAGGTTTGAATTTATTTTGGGTTAATCGAAGAGGTAAGAATTTAGAGGAAAGCCAGACTTTATTGTTTATCTGATAATGCGGGGCCTCACAACGTTTCTTGTCAGCCATTCTTTTCATGCGTGTTTTTGTGGCTAAAAGATTCGAATGTATGACACGTTGGATACCACGTAGTTGCCGGACATATGAGGTAATGGCAGGGAGAGTAGAGGTTTCTTTCTGAGATATAGGAAAAGCTTTCGGATGGAATCCATAATAACAATAAAAAGGAGAGGCTTTCGAGGCACTGTGTACCGAATTGTTGTATGAGAATTTAGCAAGTGGTAGGTACGTAGACCAATTGCTTTGCGTAGCATTGCAAAAACTACGTAGGTATTGTTCAAGGCCTTGATTGAGCCGTTCTGTCTGTCCATTAGTTTGGGGATGGAAACCAGATGATAAAGCTACCTCTATTCTTAGTGTCTTACAAAATTGTCTCCAAAAACGGGAAATGTATTGGGGACCCCGGTCTGAAATAATGACTTGCGGCAGGCCATGAAGCCAAAAGATCTCCTGAATAAAGATCTGACTTAGTTCTTTTGCCGTAGGTAGTTTCCTTAATGCCGTGAAATGTGCCATTTTCGTGAAGGAGTCAATTGTTACCATTATTACCCGATTCCCAACTGAAGGAGGCAAAGAGCACATAAAATCAGTGGATATAGTGTGCCACGGACCTGGTAGAACAGGTAAAGGACGGAGTAATCCTACTGGTTTATTACAAGGTGTTTTGACTTGTGCACAGATGGGACAAGATGTCACATAGTTTTCAGTGTCGGTTTTAAGTGTGGGCCACCAGAAACAGCGAAGCAGGAGCTCTTGGGTAGCCTTCATACCACAATGACCTGCAATGGGGGAATTGTGGCACATTCGCAGGGCCTCTGTTTGGACTATTTTAGTAGGTAGGAACAAAGCCTTTTTGTGATAGTAGAAATCCTGATCTTTATGGAGCTGTGGTTGTAATTTGTTCATCTCAGTTGTTTCAAGGTGGAAATATTCAGTTTTCACTTTGTCAAGGAATGATTGTACCAACCCAATGATCCTCTTATTTTCAAATAGGTTTTGCACAGGAGAATCACTACACTCAGGGTAGCGGCGTGACAGGGCATCTGCCAAAATATTTTGGGAACCAGGGATATATGTGATGTAAAAATTGTATTGACTAAAAAAGAAAGCCCATCGAGCCTGTCAACTATTTTGGCATTGAAAGTTTCTCAAACACTGTAAATTCCGATGATCTGTCCATGTCTCAAAAGGTTCTTTCGATCCCATAAGAAAATGTCTCCATTCAGTGCAAGCTGTCTTCAAGGCGAGTAGTTCTCGTTCTAAAACCGAATAGTTACGTTCGGAGTCAGATAATACGTGTGAAAGGTAGAATACAGGGTGTTCTAACCCATCACCATCTTGTCTTTGTAGCAAAGCAGCCTCGATTGCTCTTTCTGAGGCGTCTGTAACGACAATAAACTGTTTAGTGGTGTCTGGATGCCGTAGAATGGGAGCTTAAATGAAGGCATGTTTTAGCTCTTGAAATGCAGATTCTGCGTCTTTGGTCCAACAAAAACCCTTCCATAAACGTTCTTTCTTAAGGGTTTGCGTAATATAACTGGTTCACTGGGCAAAGTTGGCTATAAACTGACGATAGAAATTGGCCAATCCTAAAAAACACGGAGTTTCCTTAATGGAGGAGGGGGATGGCCAATCCAGAATGGCTTGGATCTTTTCTGAATCCATGACAACACCTACTTGATTGATGCAATACCCCAAGTATTTTACTTAAGTTTGATCAAATTCGCATTTTTCTGGCTTGCAGAATAGATGATGTTGTCTAAGCCTTTCTAATACTTTGAGTACATGTTTAGTGTGTTGTTCTGGGTGAACAGAGATGTCATCCAGTTAGACGACCACTGTCTGGTGTAGGAGATCAGAAAAAATAGCGTCCATAAATCTCTGAAAGATGGAGGGAGCATTGGTTAGTCCAAAGGGCATCACCTGATATTCATAATGGCCGAAAGGTGTTCTGAAGGCGGTCTTCCTTTCATCACCTTCTTTTATCCTTAAAAGGTGGTATGCTCCCCTAAGATCTAATTTGGTGAATTTCTTAGCCCCTCTGACAGCTTCTAAGATATCCTTAATAAGAGGCAGAGGGTAGCGGTCCTTAATTGGGATCTTATTCAATCCGCGAAAGTCTATACAAGGACGTAAATCTTTCCTCTTCTTTGGTACGAAAAAGAGGGGAGCCCCTGCAGGTGAAGAGGAAGGGGCAATCAGACTACTTTGTACATTTTCCTCTAGATATTCCTTGAGGATCTTTTTCTCAGGCTCGGTTAGAGAATACATTCGCCCAAAAGGAACCACTGCATCTGATTCCAGAGGAATGGTGCAATCGTATTCCCTATGGGGTGGTAATACAGGCTTTTCTGGTTTCTGGAATACATAGGCATATTCTTGATAATGTCTGGGTACTCCTTGTAGAACGTTGATGGAACATCCCACTTTAGGTGGTGTTAGTAGGATACTCTTCGGGGACCAATAGATTCCCGCTAAATAGCAATGCTGTTGGCAAAAATGGGAGGAAAGAGAAATGGTTCTAGTTTCCCAATTAATGTAGGGATTATACCGGGTTAGCCATGGAATCCCCAGAATCATTACGTGATGCGGTGAGGATATCAAGTCGAAGGAAATGTTTTCTTGATGTTTTCCGAAATGCAGACATAATGTAGGAGTGGTATGCCTGACAGGTCCCGAGGCTAGGAGAGAACCATCCACTGTGTGGACTTGCTCTGGTACGTCCTTGGGTATCCGAGAAATCTGTCTTTCCATGGCCCATGTTTCGTCTAGGTAGATACCACTAGCTCCACAATCCAACAAGGCCAGTGCTCTTTCTTCACGGCCATCTGCTAATTATAAGGTGACTGGTAAGAGGAAAAGAGCGGTTATTTCTTCTCTGGAGGAACAGATAGAAAGTATCTCGGAGTATCCCGTCCTCACCCTTCTCACAGAGGACGGGAGCTGGCGTTTCCCAAGGGTTTGGCTGGACGGATGGGACAGGTACAGAGTAGATGACCAGAAGCACCACAGTAAAGGCAAAGTCCTTCCCGTCGCCTGTTTTCACGCTGACTAGTTGATAACGGCCCACGCGCAATATCGATTTGCATAGGTTCCTCATCACTAGGCCCTTTATGTTCAGAACGAGTCTCCTCGGAACGATGAAGAATGGCGCGGGAGGTCATTGAGTGTGATGATATACGATTCTTCTTCTTCTCTACTCTTCGCTCATTGAGACAATATTCTATCGCAAGTGTCAAATCCATTAAACCCTTGAGATTCTCCACTCTTGCAGAGTGCACTAGTTCATCCTTGATGTCATCCCGAAGACCCCTTCAAAAAAGGGTCACCAAGGTACGCTCCACCCAAGAGGTCTCAGCTGCCAATTGTCTAAACCGTGTGATGTATTGTAGAACATCTTGACTTCCTTGTTGAATATCGCATAGAGCTTCTTCTGCCGAAGATTCAAGTCCAGGATGCTCAAACATTTGTTTAAAGGCAGCGATAAAGGCTGAATAGTTAGACAGGCTGGAATCATTGCCTGTCACCAAGGGGGTTGCCCAGTCTATGGCCGGACCAGATAGAGCGCTGATCAAATATCCGACCTTAGTTTTATCTTGCATGAACTGTGAAGGACGGAATGCGAAATAGACTGTCAAAGCATCTAGGAATTCTCGCAGTTTGTTAGGATCCCCAGAGAAGCGAGGTGTGGTTGCAGAGATAGTTGGGGCATCAGTGGCCCTAGAGGCTAGGGCTTGTCAAAAAACCGTATTTTCGGTTCGTAACTGTTGGAGTTCTCTGGGCTTGTTGTTGGATAGTCAAGAGCTACGTTTGACTTGTTGGTTCCGTACTCATCACGGGATTCTCCATGGTTTCGGTCAATGACTGAAGTTTTGGGCGTTGCAATCTGTCACGATCCACCCTGGGCTTACCGTCAATATCGGAGAGGGATGATGTGCGGCCTCGGTTCCTGCAAGTCCTGCTCTGACCGAGGTAGGGGCGACCCCTTCCGGTAGCCACGGTGCTGTTGACAATAGTACGCCACCACAGTCCGTGCCCTCCAGAAGGAGTCCCAGAGGAAAAACCCCAAGGGGAAAAAACCTCCAACAGGACCTCCCTGGAACAGAAGGAGGACACAAGGAATTAGCACTCAGGAGTCTGGAAATACTGGAAAGCCGAAGAAAACACAGGCACAACTGGCGTCAAAGTGAAGACCAGCCGGAGCGTGACCACCACAGCAGAAGTGTTGCAACGCAATGAGAAGAAGAAATTATTCCCCTTATATACCCCTAGACAGGAAGTGATAGACAGGAAGTAGTAACACCACCATTTTGGATTGGGAAGGGGCTATAGCAAGAAATAGGAAAAGACACCATAGTAAAAGGGAACAGATGCATGCAGGGAAAAGGGAGCTGCAAGGTGTGCTGGGAAGGAGAAGGCATGGCTCCAGGAACCATGCAGGAGGAAAGGAAAGCCCTGAAACGGGGCACCCGGTAAGTGGACGCTGGGGGGGGGGCGCAGACACCCCATGACAACACTCACGTCGCGCACTGTGTGCGGCGAGGAACGATGCCCAATCCTGGGCCTCAGGCCTCGCCGCATCAGGAGAACAGTGCGTGGCCGGATAAAAGGGCTGCTGCGGGCCCCGTGACCCCCCGCGGTCCGGCCGGGAGATGCCACGAGCCGCCGTGGCGCGACAGGGTCCCACGACGTCGGATTTCAACTCAGCGAGTTGGGCAATGCAGGACGGAGTGCTGGGACCCAGGCTAGGCTGTGCACAAAGGAATCCTTGGAAAAGTGCACAGAAGCCGGAGCAGCTGCAGATCACGCAGTACACAGGATTACTGTCTTGCATGGGGAGGCAAGGACTTACCTCCACCAAATTTGGACAGAAGGGCCACTGGACTGTGGGAGACACTTGGACCCAGCTCCTGAGTTCCATGGACCACGCTCATCAGGGTGAGAGGGAACCCAGAGGACCGGTGATGCAGAAGTTTGGTGCCTGCGTTAGCAGGGGGAAGATTCCGTCGACCCACAGGAGATTTCTTCTTGGCTTCCAGTGCAGGGTGAAGGCAGACAGCCCTCAGAGCATGCACCACCAGGAAACAGTCGAGAAAGCTGTCAGGATGAGGCACTACAATGTTGCTGGTAGTCTTCTTGCTACTTTGTTGCGGTTTTTGCAGGCGTCCTGGAGCAGTCAGCGGTCGATCCTTGGCAGAAGTCGAAGAGGGAAGTGGAGAGGAACTCTGGTGAGCTCTTGCATTCGTTATCTGAGGAATAGCCCAGAGGAGATACCCTAAATAGCCAAAAAAGGAGGTTTGGCTACTGAGAAAGGAAGCTTGGCTACTGAAAGAGGAAAGCACCTATCAGGCGGGGTCTCTCACGTCACCTGCTGGCACTGGCCACTCAGAGCTGTCCATTGTGTCCCAACATCTCTGAATCCAAGATGGCAGTGGTCGGGGACAGACTGGAGGAGCTCTGGGCACCTCCCCTGGGAGGTACTGGTCAGGGGAGTGGTTCCTCCCCTTTCCTTTGTCCAGTTTCGCGCCAGAGCAGGGCTGGGGGATCCCTGAACCGGTGTAGACTGGCTTATGCAGAGATGGACACCATCTGTGCCCATCAAAGCATTTCCAGAGGCTGGGGGAGGCTACTCCTCCCCAGCCCTTCACACCTATTTCCAAAGGGAGAGGGTGTAACACCCTCTCTCAGAGGAAATCCTTTGTTCTTCCTTCCTGGGACTGGGCTGCCCAGCCCCAGGGGGGCAGAAACCTGTCTGAGGGGTTGGCAGCAGCAGTAGCTGCAGTGGAAACCCCGGAAAGGCAGTTTGGCAGTACCTGGGTTCTGTGCTAGAGACCCGGGGATGCATGGAATTGTCTCCCCAATACCAGAATGGTATTGAGGTGACAATTCCATGATCCTAGACATGTTACATGGCCATGTTCGGAGTTACCATTGTTACGCTACATATAGGTAGTGATCTATATGTAGTGCACGTGTGTAATGGTGTCCCCGCACTCACAAAGTCTGGGGAATTTGCCCTGAACAATGTCGGAGCACCTTGGCTAGTGCCAGGGTGCCCACACACTAAGTAACTTTGCACCTAACCTTCACCAAGTGAGGGTTAGACATATAGGTGACTTATAAGTTACTTAAGTGCAGTGAAAATGGCTGTGAAATAATGTGGACGTTATTTCACTCAGGCTGCAGTGGCAGTCCTGTGTACGAATTGTCTGAGCTCCCTATGGGTGGCAAAAGAAATGCTGCAGCCCATAGGGATCTCCTGGAACCCCAATACCCTGGGTACCTAGGTACCATATACAAGGGAATTATCAGTTTGTTCCAGTGTGCCAATAAGAATTGGTAAAATTAGTCACTAGCCTGTAGTGACAATTTTAAAAACCACAGAGAGAGCATAAACACTGGGGTTCTGGTTAGCAGAGCCTCAGTGAGACAGTTAGGCACCACACAGGGAACACATATAGGCCACAAACTTATGAGCACTGGGGTCCTGGCTAGCAGGATCCCAGCGACACATATCAAACACATTGACAACATAGGGTTTTCACTATGAGCACTGGACTCTGGCTAGCAGGTTCCCAGTGAGACAGTAAAAACACCCTGACATACACTCACAAACAGGCCAAAGGTGGGGGTAACAAGGCTAGAAAGAGGCTAGCTTCCTACAAGCCTGTGGCAGGCACTGTCGAAAGTCTGGTGCCGAATACCAAGATTGCACAGTCTAGCGTCCACCTCATCCCTTCATTACCCCTTCATCTCACTCTTGCGGGTTACTTTCCACCGCTGCTTTCTCCATTTTGCAACCAGTTTTCCATCTTTCTTGTCCTCCTTCTTCCCCTCCTCATCTGTTTTTTCTCTCTGTGTATCAGTTTGTTGAGAAAAACTAAATGCCGCCCCAAACATTAGTACCGGTGGACCCACCTGCATATTAAGCACTTCTTGAAAGTGTAAACCCAACGACCCATCTTGCCAGCATAAAACTACTGTCTGTTTTTGACAGGGGAGAACTTTTTTTTTATATTTATTGCTTTTTAAGTAGACATTATACACTGTGTAAATGTTATAAGTCGTACAATTCGTTTAGTTTTACATGAGGTACAAACTTCTTGTTACATAGAAAACAGCTCTATAATTTCTTTGGAACTCCAGTTACTTTATATACTGTCTTTCTGTTCAACTGTGTAAAGGGCGGGTGACCTGGCCAGATCAGATTATCTTTTTCTATGTATTAGACCTGTCAACCTTAGGGTGGTCTTTCCCCAGACTTTTTGCCTCTCCTCCCTCTTCCTCCATTTTTGCTGGACCTATTTTTGTTGGCCTTAGCACTCTGAGTGCTTTACCACTGCTAATCAGTGCTAACATGCATTTGCTCACTTCTTAAAACATGGTAATACTGGCCTATTACTCAATTGACATATTTAATTTACCTATAAGTCCCTCGTAAAGTACACATCATGTGCCCAGGGCCTGTAAATTAAATGCTGTTACTGGTCCTACACACTGATTGGGCCACCCACTTAGGTATACCTTTAAAACAAGTCTCAGGCCTTCAACTGCAGAACCTGTTTGTGCAGTTTACACTGCCATGTCCTCCTGGCAAAATAAACCTTTTGCCAGGCCTACACCTTCCTCTTTCATACATATAAGTCATCCCTAGGGTAGGCCCTGGATAGGACAGAGGACATGGTGCAATGTATTGAAAGAGCAGGACATATACTTTTTAGTCTTACATGTCTTGGTAGTAACATTGTAACATTGGAGTTGCCTTATTACCTCTTATAACTGTAGCTTCCAAATGGGAAGAGACAACCCATTTGTGTTTGGTGTCTCTGGAATCAATCAAACAATCAAGGATTTATAAAGTGCGGCTACTCACCCGTGAGGGTCTCAAGCCGCTGGGGGAGAGAGAGATGGTGCTGAGGATCAGTCAAAGAGCCAGGTCTTGAGGTCCTTCCTGATCTGAGACAGGGTGTGGGACTGCCTGAGGTGGATGGGGAGGGTGTTCCATGTCTTGGCGGCGATGTGGGAGAAGGACATTTCTAGACCTGTTGATACTCTGCCAGGAAGAAAGACTGCTGTGCTGATGAAAGCCTGCAAGTCTGCTGAACTGCTGTTCTCCTGCAGTCCTGCTTTGCTGTGCAGACCTGTGCCACCTGCCCTCTTGTCTGGGTAAGAAGGGCTGGACCTTCATTCCCCCATCTCAGAATCCAGAGTGGCTCCAGGGCTAGTTGGCTGGCCTCCTGATTTGAAGTCTCAGGGATAGAAAAGAGTTCCAACAACATTGTTCCTGCACCTGGACCTTACTCACTGTTAGTCTGCCCTGCCAAGCAGTGCCACTGCAGTCCTGGATCCTTGTGAGTGGGCCTGAGGTGCTTTGTTCCAGCAGAACTAATGCATCCTCTGCTCAGTGAGCAGAACCAACACATCGTCATTGGTACGTTGAGAAAATTGACGCATCACCCCTACCGCGTGGGATGGATCCAGCACAACCAGAATCTCATTGCTGCTGTATCTTGCACCTCAAAACTAGCACATCGTCTTTGGAACTGACACTGCAGCATTTTTCTGACCACAAGGTCCTTGCATCCCCATCGACGATCCGACTCCTCATGCAGCCCCTGCACTCATCAAAACCAACACATCTCCTCAACTGCTCAATGCATCCTGGACGTCGATGCATTGGGAACTTTCACCAGCGCCTCACTGCATCTTGGAACCGATCTTGGAATGATGCATTGCCGCTGTTGCGTGGAGAAAAGCGATGCATCCCCTCTGCTGCATGGTGTGGACCCATCACATCACTCTGCAACCTAGATTTAAGTTATTTTGGTTCCGCAGGCTGAACAGGGTCCCTGAAGCCAGCCCACGCAGTCAGCCTGAACTTTTGACTTTGTCCCAGTCTAGTGCGACCAGATATCCCCAGCTGGCGCTTCTTGCGTCTAAGGGCTATTTTGCAGTTCAATCTTCAAAAATGGATAACTATAACTCAAATTCTGCTTATTGAATGTTTGTCATTGTGTTCTTGTTTTATTTATTAAAATATGTTATATTTTTTCTAACCTATTGTGGGATCCTTTTGTGTGACATTTCACTATTTTACTATTTGAAGTGTTGCACAAATGCTTTACACATTGGCTCTAAATTGAGCCTGACTGCTCTGTGCCAAGCAACAGGGGGGTGAGCACAGGTTAATTTGGGGTTGCTTGTGCCTTAGCTTGACTATGATTGTCTTTGCTGCTTAACCAAGGCTCACACCTCAGTCAACCAACAACCCAATTTCTAATACTCTGTGTTAGAAATGGGGTTTTTGGTTGGCAGTCAGGTTACCCCCTGTCCAAGCAAAAGCCCTCACTCTAGTCAGGGTAAGTCACACACAATCCAAGATTATCCTGTGCCCACCCTCTGGTAGCTTGGCACGAGCAGTCAGGCTTAACTTAGAAGGCAATGTGTAAAGTGTTTGTGCAATAACTCATACAATACCACCATATAGCACCACAAAAATACACCACACAGTGTTTAGAAAAATATATAATATTTATCAGGATAATTGTAGGTCAAAACGAATAAAGTTGCAATGTGAATTTGTAGAGATATCAATGAAAAGTGATATAAAGGGGGTTATTCTATCTTTGGAGGAGTGTTAATCCGTCCCAAAAGTGACGGTAAAGTGACGGATATACCACCAGCCGTATTACGAGTTCCATAGGATATAATGGAGTCGTAATACGGCTGGTGGTAAATCCGTCACTTTTCCGTCACTTTTGGGACGGATTAACACCTCCTCCAAAGTTAGAATAACCCCCTAAGTGTCTTAAGTCTTTAAAAAGCAAACAAAGTCTCTTTCAAGCACAAAGCACCTGGTTTGGAGTGGAAAATCTCCTCAGAGGGCCACAGAAGAAGAGATACGTGGAAAAAGGGTGGGTGCGTCGATTTCTCCCCAGCACACACGGACTTGCGTCGTTATTTTTCACGCGGGGAAGTCGTGCGTTGTTTTCCGGCACGCGGACAGTCTCTTTCTGTGGATCGCGGGGATTACCAGATGTCCCGGGTCTGTGCGTGGATTTTCCTGCTTGTTTTCCGGCTGCGCGTCGTTCTGCGGGGCTCCGCGTCGAAATTTCGATCTCACGGCAGGCGTCGTGTCAATTTCTTCTCTGGAGGTCGGGCTGCGTTGTCCTTGCGAAGCCGTGCGTCGAAGTTCCGGTCGTCCCGAAGGCGTCACATCGATCAGCGTTGGTGTGCGGCGTTTTTCTCGCTGCAGAACAAGCTGTGCGTCGAAATTTTCGGCGCACGGAGCGTCCAAGTGAAAAAGAGAAGTCTTTTTGGTCCTGAGACTTCAGGGAACAGGAGGCAAGCTCTATCCAAGCCCTTGGAGAGCACTTTCACAGCCAGACAAGAGTTCAGCAAGGCAGCAGGCCAACAGCAAGGCAGCAGTCCTTTGTAGAAAGCAGACAGGTGAGTCCTTTGAGCAGCCAGGCAGTTCTTCTTGGCAGGATGTAGTTTCTGGTTCAGGTTTCTTCTCCAGCAAGTGGCTGATGAGGTAGGGCAGAGGCCCTGTTTTATACCCAAATGTGCCTTTGAAGTGGGGGAGACTTCAAAGAGTGGCTAAGAAGTGCACCAGGTCCCCTTTCAGTTCAATCCTGTCTGCCAGGGTCCCAGTAGGGGGTGTGGCAGTCCTTTGTGTGAGAGCAGGCCCTCCACCCTCCCAGCCCAGGAAGACACATTCAAAATGCAGATGTATGCAAGTGAGGCTGAGTACCCTGTGTTTGGGGTGTGTCTGAGTGCATGCACAAGGAGCTGTCAACTAAGCCCAGCCAGACGTGGATTGTAAGGCACAGAAAGATTTAAGTGCAAAGAAATGCTCACTTTCTAAAAGTGGCATTTCTAGAACAGTAATATTAAATCCAACTTCACCAGTCAGCAGGATTTTATATTACCATTCTGGCCATACTAAATATGACCTTCCTACTCCTTTCAGATCAGCAGCTACCACTTCAATACTGTATGAGGGCAGCCCCAATGTTAGCCTATGAGGGGAGCAGGCCTCACAGTAGTGCAAAAACGAATTTAGGAGTTTTACACTGCCAGGACATGTAAACTACACAGGTACATGTCCTGCCTTTCACCCCCACAGCACCCTGCTCTAGGGGTTACCTAGGGCACACATTAGAGGTGACTTATATGTGGAGAAAGGGGAGGTTTAGGCTTGGCAAGTACTTTTAAATGCCAAGTCGAGGTGACAGTGAAACTGCACACCCAGGCCTTGCAATGGCAGGCCTGAGACAAGGAAAAGGGGCTACTTAAGTGGGTGGCACAACCAGTGCTGCAGGCCCACTAGTAGCATTTAATCTACCGGCCCTATGCACATAGAGTGCACATTACTAGGGACTTATAAGTAAATTAATAGTCCAATCAGGTATGATTCAAGGTTACCATGTTTTAAGGGAGAGAGTATATGCACTTTAGCACTGGTTAGCAGTGGTAAAGTGTGCAGAGTCTAAAAGCCAGCAAAAACAGTGTCCAAAAAGTGGAGGGAGGCAGGCAAAAAGTTAGGGGTGACCACCCTAAGGCTGTCCGGTCTAACACTCTGTATTTTTAAAGTCCGAAGTTTTACAACTAAACATTGAAACAAAGTATGAGCTTTTTATCACTTGCCAAGTGCAAGTGTCCTTTCACCCACCGTCCATCCAGCAGTCCCTCAAAATCTCCCTGTCAGCGTATCATCATCAAAATCAACTTCACTTAGCGCCCTGTACCTGTTTATTACGTTAGTGTGTCCTGGGGGTCATGATTGAGATGTTCTAAGGTGGTTAATATTTAACCCCATTTCTCCGCAGCGGGTATTTTCTGATGCATTTACATTTTTCTTATATTAGCATATAGCATAATGTGTTTGCGCTTGGCCAACCTGCCAACATCCCGTTTCCACCTTTTCAGGTGCGCCGGTCCATCAGCTTTCCAGTGCATGGTGTTAAACCTTTTAGCTACAATACAGGCTAGGTCAATAAACCTGTCACTAGATCTACTGGCTTCAGGTTTAGGAATATCCCCACCTCTGGTGCGCAGCAAAGTTCCTCTGCATCACTGTCTGCAGCTCTCACGCTATTTGTTCTCAGTAATGTGTCAGTGGCAACATAATGTGTCAAAAATCTGCACCTATGGTGTCACATCTAGGGCACCTCCGTATATGTCTCTAGTATATGGTCCAATCATCTAGGTGTTAATTATGTAGTGTGCATAAAATTACATTGAATGTAGTTAAACTGTGCATTTCTAGAGACTATGAGTGTATTCTTTCATCCTATTCCAATCCATAACCGTGAGGGCCCTCTTAATGCAAGTTTCCTATCTTGTATTGGTGGCTAACATGTCAATTTTAGTAATGTATAGAAGTGATTTGTAAAACCAGGAAATCAGTTTGATACAATTTCTCTTGTTATGTGTGTTTGTAAGGCGCACTATCACTGCTCTGCCTATGGTAGGTTGGTTGATTGAAAAAACAGGGCTTCAGCTACATGCAGAATTCAAAGAGAAAGGAGGAGGAGGTTCCCATGTGAAGTGGGAGGCTGTTCCACATGTTAGGAGTGATTTAAGAGATTATCCATCCTCCTGATCTTGTTCTGTGTATGTGTGGGATGCGTGTTCATGAGAGTCCTGCGAAGCAGAGGTGTCTGCGTGGTCGGTGGAAAGACATGGTTCAGGTGGATGGGACTAAGCTTTGTAGTTCCTTGAATGTGTGTGTGTGGAGTTTAAAATGACCACATATGTGTTCTAGGAGCCAGTGGAGCTCCCTGCAGTGTGGTGTGATGTGAGTTCTCTGTGGGATGTTGGGGGTGAGTTCTGGCTGCTAAATTGTGGATGCTTCATAGTCTTCTGGTGAGTTGCTTGGTAGGGCGTTGAAGCAGGATGCATTGACCATGTTGACTTCTGTGGTCATGTTCGGTTTGCTGTCAATGATGATTCTGAGGTTCCTGGCATCGGTGTTGGGTATGGGTGTGGGTGTGGGTCTGAGTTCAGCCGGCCACCAGTTGGAGTCCTATGGTGCAATGTTCTTGCTGGTGTTGAGTTAGAGACTCAGTTGGCTTTCATCAAGTTAGCGACTTTGTTCATGCAGGTGGTAAATTAGTTTTGTGTGTTGTGGGTCTTGTCCGAGTGGGAGAGTATGAGTTGGATGTTGTCAGCATTTGAGAGGATGTTGATGTTGTGTGCGTGGATGACACTGGTCAGAAGGATCATGTATGCCTTGAAGAGAGTGGGGCTGAGCAATGAACCTTGAGGCAGTCTGCAGATACGTTTGTGGGTGCCAGGCTGACAGCTTGTGTACTGTCCGTTAAGAAGGAACAGATCCAGTGGCGAGCGGGTCCTTGGATGCAAATCTTGTGCAGGTGCCTAAGAAGGATTGGGTGTGAGACAGTAACAAAAGCTGCACAGAGGTTCAGGAGAATGAGGGACAGTGTCTCTCCTCTGTCAAGGATTATGTGGATGTCGTCAGTGGTGGCGGTGAGTGTTGTTTCTGTGCTGTAGGAACGCCTGAATCCAGACTGTGTGGTGTCAAGGAGCTGGTGGTTGCTGAGGTGGTCACTGAGGTGTTGGTTGATTTGTTTCTCTAAGACCTTAGCTGGATATGGTAGGAGGGAGATGGGTCTGTAGTTGGAAAGTGTAGTTGAGTGAGCTGGTGGTTTCTTGAGCAGGGGTTCAACAATAGCACGTTTCCAAGTGTCAGGGAATGCGGCTGAGTCAATGGAGGCATTGAGGTTGGATGTTATTGCTTTGTTGATCTGTAGGAGTTATTTTGCTAGGGTGTGGCGCAGGCAAAGGTCAGATGGGTTCCCGAGTGGATGGTTTTCATGTTAGCAGTGATTTTAACACTGGTGATGACGAGCCACTATGTCAGGCCTTGTTCTTCAGTTATAATGGAAAGTTGCAACAATGACAGGGTCTGGTTGGCTGCTGAAGTTGCTGTATATGGAGGTGAATTTGTTACAGAATAATTCAGAAAGCTTATTGAAAAGGTCTTGCGAGGGGGTGATATTGCTCGACAGGATGGGGCGTGCTGGAAACTTTAATGATGCTGAAGATTTGCTTGCTGCTATTAGTGGCAGCTTCGATCCAATCTGCAAAAGCTTTGCACTTGGTGTTCCGTATCTGCTGGTGGTAGCATGTTAGAGGAGCTTTGAAGGTGTCTTTATGTATGGTGTTTTGACTCGTTCTCCATTTGTGCTCCAGTTTCTTACAGTGGCGTTTCGTCAGCCTGGGTTCCTCTGTGTACCAGCAGGCAGTTGGGTTGCACTTGAGGGGAACCAGTTTGTTGGTGCATGCTGTGATCCCGCTGTTGAGGTTCTTGGTATCTTTTGGCAGTTTGCTGATGTGTTCGGCCCGGTGTGTGGAGAGAGCTGCAGAAGATTGGTCTGGTGGTGGTAGGTCTGTAGTGGTGAAATATAGGTAAGCTGAAACTGACAAGTGCCTGGTCTGTAAAGGTTACAGTTGCTGGCTTGTCTACGATGATGTTGCATAATGAGGAGGAAATCTGGTCCAATAGGCGCCTGGTGGTGTGTGTTCAGTAACATACTCGGTGAGGCTGAGTAGCTGAGGTTTTCTAGAAGGGCCGTAAAGGGTGGGTGAGTGCGGTCTTCTAGGAGAAAGTTAAAGTCTCCGAGGAAGAAGAAAGTGCTGGTGTTGATGATGGGTGGTGCAATGAAGTCTGTGATGATGCTGGCGAAATTGGTGTGGGGTCCTGGTGATCTGTAATCAACTATATCGCCCAGGAAGAAGTTGGATCTGAAGCGTATCTTGAACGTGATGCGTTCCATGTAGTTGGTAGGGGTGTCTGTCAGGGTGGAGCAGCTGATGGTGACTTTGAATATGATGGTGACTCCACCTCGACGCTTGTGCTGACCGTCTTGCCAGGTGATCCAGTAGCCAAGGGGGAGTGGCTGTTGCCATGTTCCTACTCCTGGACTTTCTTTTTGTAAATTGTTATTTTCAGGTTTGTGGTCCGTTTTTATCTGAAGCAATTATACAACTCTCACAGTTCCCTCAACTGGAAAGGTTTCAAAGCAGGCTTAATCTGGCCACTTTACCTCGCAGGCATAGTTGTAACTGTGAATAATATAGACATTGTTGCTCAGTTCCATAGAACTGTAAATAACATGTACAGTTAACTTTCTCAGTGGTACCCATTTCATCACTTCTGGAAGGGTAAACATGGCAGGTTTAGGGACAAGGAAAGATTAGGCAGTCATCTAGATCCCTACCATCAGAGGAAATCAGATGAGGTGGCAAAATTATCAGTTATTAAGTCACCAAGGCGGGCCAAACCTGTGTCTTGCAGGTTGCACACACACTGTGCAGCAGGCCCAGTACCGACGACCTATCTTCTCAACCCTGCTCTTTAGACAGAGACACTGGACTTTTGTGGCAATGTAGGACCACATTATGTGGCAGGGATGACCAAATTATGCAGCTAGAACACGCAAATTGTATTTCATTATGTGCCATATTGTGTGGTAGCAGTGCTTAATTTGTGCTTGTTGTTTCCTTTGCGGGCCCCAGCACTTATTTTTGCAGGCTGACGCTTATTCTTCTGCCTCAAGCATTTGCTGCAAGCCAAAGACACATATGGGAAAGACGGAGGAAGAGAAAAACGAAAAAGCATCACAAAGGAGAAAGCAGAAAGCTGCAAGAGAGAGCTGAAGGGGCAGGGAGTGGCTGTAAATGGATTAAAGAGGTCCGAGATGGCTTCAGGATTACCCTGCCTCAGTATTTCGTGCTCGCACATTTAATTGCAGCAGCCGCGGGTTTAAGAGAACAGTTTTGGGCACCGGAACGTTTTTATTTACAAATTAAGCACGGTGTGGTAGTATTACTTTTCTATTTTGTCATATTAACACACTTTACTATATTGTGTGGCCAAATGTTTCACCTCACTAGTACCTGTTTGATATTCAAAATGCATCAATCAGAGGCTGAAAGGTGACCAGTTACCCCTGTCAAAGGGTCTGTCCCTGCAGAGCACCCCACGCAGGACTTTTTCTTAGTAACATTTGATCTGTTTGAGCTAGATATTTCTTTTTTAAACTATGTAGCAGATAATGGATTATGTGGAATATGCGGCAGCCCCAGTAGCCTGTAATTCCAGTGTCAGTGCCTACAGAGTGTAGATTCTTGGCGAGGAGTCACATTGTAGATGATAGCAGATGGATAACAGCCGCAGGAGTCCTGAGAAAGATTGTGGCAGGGCTGGAGCAGGCTGCACTTGGGACAAATTGTCTATTTATCAATTTATGTACTGTTTTTAGCAATTTCTATTTATTAAATTCATAGGTATGTGGATCAATGTGCTTATTTGTGTATTTATGTGGTCGTTTTATATGTATTCATACATTTATATATTGATTCATGAACATATTTGTCTACTTGCTGTTGTATTTCTATATGTAAGGATAGATGTTTTTATGTGTTTATTTCTATTTTTAGTTGGACATTTATTTATTTATTTGGATATCTGTGTCTGTTTTTATATATCTATGTATTTCTCAATGTATTTACAGATGTGTTTCTTTACTTGTGTGCATTTGCATTTATTTGTGAAGAACAGCTGAAGAGAATACCAGCACTCGGAGTAACGCAAGTACACAAGGCGAATAAAACACGCCGGGGCCACGAGGAAGACTTGGGGCCACATGTATGAAGATCCGGTTTTGCAACTCACAAACTGCCAGTCTTAGCGACTATATATAGGGAAATAGGGAATTCCTATTTGCGATTTCCAAAGCGCATGTATCAAGCATTTCCTAAATGCGAATTGGGCAAATCCAAGTTGGTGGCAAGCATGTGCTATTTTAAAAAATTCATTATAACTGCATTTTTTAAAATGACATGTAGCGCACACATGCCTCTAGGGCATGTGTGCGCTTCACATGTCCGCAAATATTTTTTTGGGGTGCATCTGAGGGGGCATTGTGCCCTCAGCACCCTGGGGTTTGCATTATCTAATTTGTGAATTCCTAACTGGAATTCGCATATTAGGTAATGCAAAACCATTCGCACCCATGGGCCTACAGGCCCATAGGATGAATGGAGTCCCATTCCCTAATTTGCGATTCGGTATTAGCGATTGCAAATTTTAAGAAATCTGACCCATGACCTCTCTCTGCATGGAGTGATAATTCTCACCTGCTGGGTCTTTAAAAACATAAGGAAAGTGTGTGTGTGTGTGTGTGGGGGGGGGGGGGGGCGCGTGTCTTCTGGGAGGGGCGGAGCTAACTAGTAATGGACAAGTCGTTTTTGAAAGTTTTGTTAGGCTGTTTCGCTTCCACTATAAAGTAGCCACAAGTTGGAAAATGGCGCGAGTTTTGGACACGTTGCATGTGGGCCACCTCACAGAAGTTAGACGCCTTTGGTTTCTTTTGCCCTCCAGAACCTCTCGGTTTATAAAGAAGAGCCAGTAAGGATTCCACAGCCTTCCGTATCCACCTGCCTGCGACCACGCAGGTAACGGGAGCCTTGTCCGGCCTCTAGGGCTTTGAAACAAAGGTGTTGGTCTCCTCAGCCAAATCCACCAAGGACGCCACAGAAAGCTCTGTGGTCAGACTACCACATTTCCTTGTGGCTCTAGGGAAGGGTAGTACTTTGGGTCGATGCCCTATTTTCGTCACTAGTCCTTTCTTTAGTTTGGATTCTTCGATACTGTGCACCTGCTATATAATAAATGCTTAGTCATAAGGAATTATTTCCTTTGTATTCCTTTGTTCTCCTTTGTATTATTGTGTTTCCTTATCTTTACATTCATCCTAGCTTCTTGTTACACATACTCTGAACCCGCCCTTTACCCTCACACAGCACACAGTGTTTATCCACTTTTTCCATGTACAGCCAATGCTTAATTTGTAAATAAAAACGTGCCAGTGCCCAAAGCTCTCCGCTTAAACATGCAGATGGTGCCTTTAAATGAGCGAACACGGAATACTGAGGCAGGTAATCCTGAAGCCATCTCGAGCCTCTTCAATCCGTTTACAGCCACTCCCTTCCCCTTCAGCTCACGCCTGCAGCTTTCTGCTTTCTCCCTTTGTGAGGCCTCTTCGTTTTTCACTTCCTCCGTCTTTCCAATATGTGTCTTTTGCTCGCAGTAAATGCTTGAGGCAGAAAAATAAGTGCCGGCCCTCAAAAATAAGTGCCGGTGTCCCGCGGAAACAGCTGGCTCAAATTAAATAGGCACTGTGTACAGCGCTCTGTCACTCCCCATATTAGTACTGAAGCACAGACATAACCCAATAAAATATATATTCCTTCTCCTTCGCACCACTTATTCTTGCTAGTGCCTAATAGTATAATGTTGGTCAGAGGCACTACCACAATATTAGATTGTATTTGAAAAATTAGGGTTCATCCACCTAGGGGGTAGAAGATTGGGGCCAGTATCTAAGGGATTTCTAATTTGGAGAAAGGTCAAATGATGGTGCTCTTAGCTTCTTTCTAACCTGGGATCTTAGGGTGCCATGTTAGCATGATTTGCATATATGTAAATTTGTCCCCGGGTGCATAGAGCTCGGCTCTCAGGTTGCACAGAAGATTCAGGGAGCACATTTTTTAAAACTGCACTTCACCCATCAGGCCAGCTTGTGCTAGCGGGGGGGGGTTGGGGGGGGGAATAGCCCCCCATGCCTGCTGGGCTTGCAGTCCCAGGCCCTATCAGTAAGGAGATGCTTGGCGGCCTACATGAGCAGAGCATCTAACCTCCATTTAACTTGCTGCTTTTGGATCTGGTCTTCACTGCTTCCAGCATAATTCGATTTTCCAGAAGTGCCCCTGAGTGCCGGAGAACCAAGCTCCCCACAGTTTCTCATAACTGACTGAAGGAGGTCGATTTATGGCGCGCCAAGTGCTCTGTTGACCGAGAGAAATAAAAAAAAAGCCCCGCCGTCCCACGAAATAAAAATCCGATGCGGCCTCCAGTCATGTCCCAGTGCCCTGCGCGGCACAGGCTGCTCAATTGCTGCTGTGTCCTCTGGGGCCTTGTCATGGAGCCTGTGCAAACAGCGGGCGGATTTATGCAGCAGCTACAGCCAGCTGCTGGCAAAAAAGCACACTTTCTTCATAAAATGTGAGGTTCTTTCATGGAGTGTGTAGTATGGACTGGGCTTCAAGTGTGTCCAAAGAAAACAGGAGATTGGAGCATGAGGCCGCCAGGGCGCGAGAGCCCAAGATTCCGCAGTCCCGGCACGCGCTCTAAGCGCCCTGCGCAAGGCGCGGTGGTTGGGCATGGACTGTAACCTTGACGATGTGTCTCCTCACCAGTCCTCAGATGACTCTAGACTTCTTCAGGCCACAACACTCCAAAACCTTACTTCCTCCACTCAAACCACTGCTGCCTTTTCATTCCTCAACCAGCTTCTTTCCCCTTCTATACTCAATCTGGCATTTCCATCTCTTGCCCAGCTACATCTGACTTTGATACTTTCTTTACTTCCAAATTTTCTAAACCTTTCTCACCCTCTTCTAACACTTCTTTGCCTTTTGCTACATCTTCTTCTTCCTTCATCTCCTGCACCATTTTCTCTCTCAGTCTTGTCTCTTTTTTGAAAGCGCGACTTCCTACTGTCTCTTCACAGCACTAAAACCACTTCTGCTTCCTCGAGAGGTCATCCAGTGGTCGTTATTCCTTTACCCCTGTCTTCTTTCATTTGCTAACCTGTCTCTTTCTTCTGGAATTCCTCTCACTCCTTGAGCGTGTCATCTTTCCCATCTTTAAAGAACATCTATTTGTCCCTCAACTTTCTCTTCCGTCTGCACCAGCTCCTTTCTTTCTGAGCTCCTTTTGCAAATTCTTCTGGTGAACCAAAACGCAGACCAGCACCCTTCTCTGGTTTGCAGACCACAGCCTTAAAAGATATACTTGATAATATAAGGGACATCTTGAGGATGTTGGGGGCCCTGGGCCAAACGTATTTTGGAGCCCACTGGTCACCACAGCTTTGAATTTATGATCCAGTTTCAGCTCTTTCACGCCCTCTGTGGGCGGGTCACTGACGGTGCACAGACGCACTGGTCCAAATTCTAAATGTGTTTACATCTAATATTCACAGATAGTGACGTGTGTTTTCAATATTGTAACACAGCAGCAGCTCACTAATGTTACTGCAAATAATCTTTGTGACACCGCTGCATTTCTCATATGTGAGGTCCTGTTTAGATCTAAAATAAACTTTTCTATAGATGTTCAATCAATCAGTCAATCAATCAATCAAAACAATTTATAGAGCGCGCTACTCACCTGTGAGGGTCTCAAGGCGCTTGTGGGGTGGGGGGTGAGGGAGGGTTACTGTTCGAACAGCCATGTCTTGAGGTTTTTTCTGAAGAGCAGGAGGTCTTTGGTTTTGCGGAGGTTGGTGGGGAGGGAGTTCCAGGTTATGGGGGTGAGGTAAGAGAAGGCCTTGCCTCCTGTGGTGGTTCATTGGATGCGGGGGACTGTTGCTAGTGCGAGGTCGGCTGATCGGAGGATGCGGGTGGGAGTGTGGAAGTTCGCTCTTTCGTTGAGGTAGGTTGGGCCGGTGTTGTGGAGGGATTTGTGTGCGTGAATGACGATTTTGAAAGTGATTCTCTTGTCTATGGGGAGCCAGTGAAGGGATTTGAGGTGCAGTGAGATTCGTTTGTGGCGGGGGAGGCCAAGGACGAGTCGTGCGGCTGTGTTCTGGATTCTCTGGAGTTTGCGTTTGAGTGTGGTGCCGGCGTAGAGGGCGTTACTGTAGTCTAGTCTGCTGCTGATGAGTGCATGGGTGACTGTTTTCCTGGTCTCTGGGGGAATCCATTTGAAGGATTTATTTAGTGTGCGGAGAGTGTGGAAGCAGGAGGAGGTTAGTGCATTGATTTGCTGTGTCATGGAGAGGGAGGGGTCCAGGCTGATGCCGAGGTTGCGTGCGTGGTTTGCAGGGGTGGGTGCGGGGCCTAGGGCGGTGGGCCACCAGGAGTCGTCCCATATGGTTTTGTTGGGGCCGAAGATGATGATTTTGGTTTTGTTGGAGTTAAGCTTGAGGTGGTTAGTTGTCATCCAGTTGGCGGTGTCGAGGAGAGCAGCGTGTAGGTTGGTTTTGGCGGTGGTGGGGTTGCAGGTGAGGGAGAGGATGAGTTGGGTGTCGTCTGCGTAGGAGAGGATAGTGATTCCGTGTGGTCAGAGGATGTTGGCTAGGGGGATCATGTAAATGTTGAAGAGTGTGGGGCTGAGGGAGGACCCTTGGGGGACTCTGCAAATGATTTTGGTAGCAGTGGAGTGGAAAGGTGGAAGGCGGACTCTTTGGGTCCGGTCGGTGAGGAAGGAGGTGAGCCAGTCTAAGGCTTTGTGGCGAATTCCAGTGTTGTGGAGGCGTGTGCGGAGTGTGTGGTGACAGACAGTGTTAAAAGCTGCAGAGAGGTCTAGGAGGATGAGTGCGACGGTTTCGCCTTTGTCGACTCTGATCCTGATGTCGTCAGTACATGCGATGAGGGCGGTTTCCGTGCTGTGGTTCTTGCGGAACCCGGATTGTGAGGGGTCAAGAGTGTTGTTTTCCTCGAGAAAGTGGGATAGGCAGGCGTTGACTAGTTTCTCGGCGGCCTTGGCGGGGAAAGGGAGGAGGGAGATGTGGCGATAGTTGGAGAGGACCTCTGTGTCAGCTTTGTTTTTTTTTAGGAGAGCAGTGATTTCTGCGTGCTTCCAGGGGTCTGGGTCGGTGGCGGAGTCAAAAGAGGAGTTGATTATGTTGCGGATGTTGCATGGTGTTAGAGAACAAACAACATTTGCCTGCAAAATGTCTGTATTAGATTCCCAGAATTTACATATTAAAATTAAATGAAAATGGCATTTAAAACAATATGGCCTTCATTATGAGAATGGCAGTAAATCTCACTTACTGCCATGTTGACTGCCGCCAAATACCACCGCCACGGCGGGTATCCGTTCACCATATTATGACACACACATACCAATCCATCACTATTCAGCGACACACAGAAGTCCGCCAGCCCAAAGATCAGTGATAAGCTGGCAGTATCAAAACCCAAACTGTTACGCCAACAGAACAACGCCCACAACATTATGACCCACAAATCACCACGTCGGACATTCAATGGTGGTAAACCATTGGCAGTACATACCGCCACGCTCAAAATACAAACACTAAAAAAAAACAACACTACATTGGTCAAGTTAAATAACACACACCTGACACCCATACACACACCACACCCACACAACCATAAAACACCCACCCACATTACCCACAACCCTTTACGACTACAAATAATTGCCAACAGAGAGAGACAGCAAGAGCACTCACACAAGCAGAGCCACATACCACCCTCACCTATACACCACCCACACACCTTACATCACACACCCCAACACATCACCCTACACACCCTCACCTGCACCACTCACACTACACCCATGGCACCACAACAACACCCCAGATTCTCTGAGGAGGAGCTAAGGGTCATGGTGGAGGAAATCATCCAGGTAGAGCCACAGCTATTTGGATCACAGGTGCAGCAGATATCCATTGCTAGGAAGATGGAGCTATGGCGGAGAATCGCGGACAGGGTCAACGCCGTGGGGCAGCACCTCAGAACAGGGGATGACATCAGGAAGAGGTGGAATGACCTATGGGGGAAGTTGCGTTCTATTCCAGCAAGACACCAGCTCTCAGTACAGAGGACTGGCGGAGGACTCCCACCTCCTCCCCCACAACTAACAACATGGGAGGAGCAAGTCTTGGTGATCATGCATCCTGAGGGCCTGGTCGGAGTAGGAGGAGGACTGGACTCTGCTAAGTCAACTCTATACTATTATCACCCGCCTACCTACATGCCATCACATACCCCGACCCCACCCTCACTCCCATCACTCCACCACCTCCCACACACCCCACCATCAGAACCCAGCCATCCCAATGCCAAGCCCAGCATGCCATACCAATGCATGGACACCACTCACAGACCTGCACAGATACCTATCACTAAAGCATGCACACTAGAGAGAAGCAGCTAGCCCACCACATAACAACTCACACAAGGAAAAGATGCCAGAGCAATAACAACCATAGAGGGCAACCCACCCACGCACAATATGTCACACACAGAAATAATAACACTGCATTTACATCCCCACAGGTATCCCAGCCAATGTCACCGGAGAAGAGGTGCCAGCAACATCTAGTCTCCCCCCCAGAAGAGGCCCACAGTGATGACAGCAGCTCTGCTTGCCTGGATCTGGATGACCAACCTGGCCCATAAGGGACCTCCAGACAGTCGATTACCCTGGCACAGTCCCATACCACCACAGAGTCTCCCCCTTCAGGAAACACCACCACAGCACCCACACAGTGTGCCCATACCTCTGTCCCCAGGACACGTAAATCAGCAGTGTGTTCACCACTACAGGGACCCCAGGGCACACCACAAACCCAAGACAACCAGGGACCTGGGGTCAGTGGCAGTGGGCACGCGGTTCAGGGGACAGAGGCACAGGACAACAGGGAAGCTTGGAGGACTGCTGTGCGCCAGGGGGAGGGCAAGCTCAGGGAACCGATTCTCCCGGAGGCACTCACTGCAATCCTGGGAGCATATCAACATTCCCAGGATACGCTGGGCCAGACCCTGGACAAGTTGCAGGAGAACATGAGGCTGTAGGAGGGACAGTACCAGGGGATCAGGGAGGACTTTAAGTCCATTAACACCACCCTGGTCTCCATTGCAGGGGTGCTGGCAGACATGGCCAACATTATGAGGGAGGCAGTGTCACACCAGCGGGCCCATGCCACTAGCCAGACTACTGAACAGCCCTCCACCTCTGCTGCCACTAGTGGACAGGAGGCCCCGCCACAGGACCAAGAGGCCACCAGCACCCCTCCCCCTGCAGAAGGAGACCCCGCAAACGTTTCCTGCAATCCAGGCAGAAGCCAGAGACTATTGCCAAGACCCACGCCAGGAAATAAGACTCTCCTGATTGTCACCCTTGTGTCCCACTGTGTCACCCGGTCCACCTTGAACTGTCATTGCTTCCCTTCCTATGCCATCACCCCAGCCCAACGCACTTCCCCCTTTTCTTCAGAGCACTGCAATAAACACACTTTGAAAAGATACAAGTATGGAGTATATCAAATGATTTAAGTATGTATTTGTTTAACAAGATTTAAACATTGCAATTCAACTGTACAGTAATGTATACATAGGAAAGACCTGTAGATGGCTGCAGTGAACACACCAGGAGTGATAGTGGGGCACCAACATCTGCAAAAAGAGTTGCCAAAGGGTACAGTGAGTGGGCATAGAAGTGGGGATTCACAGTCTGCCAGTGACAATGTCAAACAAAGACTGTCAATGAAATGTGAAGTTACACTGTCTTACCTGTGTGTCATTGGAAGTATTGTCTAATCACTGCGGTTCTGTTGTCCTCATCCTCATCCTCTGCCTCCTCATCTTCACTGTCCACAAGGTCCACTGCTGCCACACGGCCATCTCCAGCCTCCTCCTCCTGCAGAAAAGGCACATGACGTCTCAAGGCAAGGTTATGCACATGCAGCACGCCACGATTATCTGGCAGACCTTCTTGGGTGAGTAGCACAGGGATCCACCTGTTAGATGGAGGCAACAAAACCTGGCCTTTAGGAGGCCAAATGTACGTTCCATGATCCTTCTTGTTCACCCATGTGCCTCATTGTAACGTTCCTTTGCCCTTGTCCTGGGATTCCTCACAGGAGAGGATGGGGTAACCAGAGTCACCTACAAATATCGAGGGACAACATTTAGCCACACACTATCCCAAATGGCCTAACCATACCCATACACCAACATCCACTGGGTGGGAACCAGGTCTCACCTATTAGCCACACCCTGTGCCTCTGTAGTTGGGCCCTCACATTTGGTATGCTGTTATTCCTCAGGATAAAAGCATCATGCACTGAGCCTGGATACTTACCATTGACACCGGAGATGTACTGGTCCGCCAAACACACCATCTGCACATTCATTGAGTGAAAACTTTTTTGATTTCTGAAGACCTGTTCATTTTGCCAGTGGGGGGACGAATGCAATATGTGTTCCATCAATCGCCCCAATGATGTTGGGGATATGTCCCATTGCATAGAAGTCAGCCTTCACTATGGCCAAATCCTCCACTTGGGGGAAAACAATGTAGCTGCACATGTGTTTATCAGGGCAGCCAACACTTTGGTCAGCACTATTGAGAACATTGGCTGTGACATTCCAGCTGCCAAGCCCACTGTCACTTGGAAAGAACAAGTTGCCAGGAAATGGAGCACTGATAGAACTTGCACAAGAGGGGGGATCCCAGTGGGGTGACAGATAGCAGATATCAGGTCAGGCTCCAATTGGGCAAACAGCTCTGTGATTGTGGCCCTGTCAAGTCTATAGGTGAGGATGATGTGCCTGTCCTCCATTGTTGCCAAGTCCACCAGGGGTCTGTACACGGGGGATGTCTCCATCTCCTATTCATCCACAGCGGTTGCAATGTATGGGGCAAAAGAGTGAAGAGCCGGTCACAATCTGTACATTGTAGCCACTACAGTTCAATGCATGATGTGATTTTTTTAATGTATTAGTGGCATATGTCCTGAATGTGCAATTGTGATCTGTGACGCAGTTATGATCCATGGTCTACCCCCCCTCCTGAAATGGAATCTGCCTGTCCTGTATGGAGGGAAGTGAGGTAATTCTGCTGACGTTGTGCGCCGTTGCGGCAGGCGGTTGCGAACCGCCGTGCAACTCCTCATTGTTTATTATTGGGCCCTATGGGGTACAGTGGCCAATGGTGATGTACGCCGGTGGTGACGGTATGCACCGCCGCGGACATCACTGCCATTTTCTATCTGTTCACTCACTTGCTACCTGACCTTCAACAGGAGAGGACCTACACTGCATGTGCTGCTATGACGTGTCTGGAACCTACAATGGCCCGTGTGACTGGGGAAAGGGCCCCTGCCTTCACCTAGGCGGAGTTGGAGAGATTAGTGGATGGGGTCCTACCCCAGTATGGACTGTTGTATGGGCCTCCAGACCAACAGGTGAGTACACTGTGAGCACGATGCATGGTGCATGAATGCATGGAGTGGTGTGTGTGAAGGCCTCATGTAGGGGGGGTTGGTGGATGGGCCCTGAGCAGCGTGCAGCATGTATGCTGGACCATGTCTGTGTGTAAGGGGATGGGAGGGCTATGGTGGGCGATGAGTGTAACAGCCAGGACAGTCTAACTAATACCTTTCCCTGTGTATATTTCCTCTGCAGGTCAGCGCCCATCAAAAGAAGGGTATATGGCGTGCCATTGCCAAGGATGTGCGGACCCTGGGGGTCTATGGCAGGCGGAGCACCCACTGTAGGAAACGGTGGGAGGACCTGAGATGCTGGGCACGGAAGGCGGTGGAGGCCCAGCTGGGCATGGCTTCCCAACGAGGAAGGGGTGCCCGTCTAACCCTGACCCCCCTGATGGCTCACATACTGGCGGTGGCCTATCCGGGGCTGGATGGGCGCTTGGGGGCATCACAGCAGCAACAAGGGGGTGAGTGCAGTGCCCATCATTACTACTTACGCCTGGTGGGGTGGTATCCAGGTGGGGGAAGTGTGCCTGTGGGTGCCCCTCGGCTAGGGCTAACATTGCAGAGTAGGTCCCATGTTGGGTAGGGTTCTGATGTGAAATTGCTCCAACCTAGCTAGGAGGCATCCAGTACTGGGCAGGGGTATGTGGGTCCCAGGTATGGTGCAGTTGGCGGTATGTGTCCCTCCCCATGCCCTGGTGACTAGCATTGTTAGTGTTAGTGCATTGCATAGTGCGTAGGGCTGTTCCCTGTGTGTGAGGTTGCTGTGTATGCCAACAGTGGTGTTGGTGCAGCCATTGACTAAGTGTATCCTTTGTCTCCCCCCTTTTTGTTTTGTCATCCTGTCCTTATGTGCATTAGCATCATCTGGCGGAGGAGCAGAGGCACCGGCGACGGAGGGAGCTGCCTCTCACAGGACTCAGGCGGCAGAGTCCACTGACAGTGAGGGCACCAGTGGGATGGAGGGCGAGGGGAGCACCACAGCAGAAACTGGAGGGGACAGTTCAGGCACGGAGACCTCCTCCTATGGAAGCTCCCTGGTGGTGGCGGGCACCTCTGTGCCCATCCCAGCTACAGGAACAGCCACCACCCCGTACCAGCACCCCCCTCCCTGCAGCACCTCATCGATTTGCCCGTGCCCACTCACCCCAGAGGGTGGGCATATCCTTCGCCCCAGGCACCTCAGGCCCTGCCCCAGTTAGCCCTGCTGCCCTGAGTGAAGAGGCTATTGACCTCCTGAGATCCATCTCTGTTGGGCAGTCAACCATTGTGAATGCCATCCAGGGGCTGGCAGCCCAAATGCAACAGACCAATGCATTTCTGGAGGGCATTCACCCTGGCTTGGCGGCCCAACAGAGATCAATCCAGACTCTGGCCTCCTCTCTGATGGCAGCCATTGTCCCTGTTTCCACCCTCCCCCCTCCAACTTCCTCTACCCAGTCCCATTCCCCTCAACCCCAACCTATCCCAAGCACACAGGCAGACGAGCATGCCCACAGGACAACACACAGGAGGGGCACAGGCAAACACAGGCACCACACTTCATCCCACAGACACTCACACAAACACCATCCAGAAGCTGACATACCAACATCCACTGCCTCCACTGTGGCCCCCTCCTCCTCGTCCTCCACCTCCCTCCCAGTTATGTCTACACTCACACCTGCATGCACTACATCCTCACCCACTACCTCCATCACCAGCACACCTATCAGAACACACACCTCACTGGCAGTCACCACCCCAACAGCCATGCACATGTCCCCTGTGTCCTCTCCCACTGTGTCTGTGCCCCCTCCTCCCAAAGTACACAAACGCAAGCACTCAGACACCCAACAGCCATCCACCTCACAACAGCATCCAGCCCATGCACCTGCACCCAAACACAGCTGACAGACAACTCCTACAACCACTCCCTGTTCCTCCACTCCCAGACCTTCTCCCTCTTCCCGCCCCAATGTCCCTAAGAATCTTTTCCTATCCACCATTGACCTCTTCCCTACCCCTCCCACCCCCCATCTTCAAGTCTGGCCAGGGTGTGTACAACCGAGGCAAGCACCTCAGCCACCCAGTCCACGGGCCCAGTAGTGTCCACAGCAACTCGTGGTGGGAAAGGATCCGGGCACCAGGCAGCCACACGGAAAAAGTGCCTGCCCCAAGTGCTGCCAGGCAGGTCAAAGTGCCACCCCCAGCTGCTACTGTGAAGGTAAAGGTGCCACCCCCAGCTGCTGCCAAGAAGAACAAGGAGCCATCCCCAGCTGCTGCCAAGAGGAGCAAGGAGCCACCCCCAGCTGCTGCCAAGAGGAGCAAGGAGCCATCCCCAGCTGCTGCCAAGAAGAGCAAGTAGCCATCCCCAGCTGCTGCCAGGAAGTGCAAGGGGCCTCCACCCGCAGGTAGAAAGGACAAGGGGCCTGGTGCTGGGACTCAGTCGGAGTCCCCACCACCAACCATGGTGGTGCAGCCGTCCGAGGCCTCAGGGGATGGGCTGGAGCCTCCCCCACCACCATCAGAAGCACCACCACCAGCAGCAGCAGCACCAGTGGGCAGCCGTCCGAGGCTGCAGGGGATGGGCTGGAGCCTCACCTCACCACCACCAGCAGCACCACCAGCAGTGGGCAGCTGTCAGAGGCTGCAGGGATGGACTGGAGCCTCCCCCCACCACTATCAGCACCACCACCAGTAGTGGGCAGCCGTCACCATCAGCAGCAGCACCAGTGGGCAGCTGTCCGAATCTGAAGGGGATGGGCTGGAGCTTCCCCCCACCACCAGCGGCAACAACAGCATCACCACCACTGAGCAGCCGTCACTGCCGGGGGACAGTGTGTAGTCCTGCGCCCATGGGCTGTTGTGCGGCCTGCCCCTGCAAATCCTGTGGGCATGACACCCACCTGAGAGACTGTGACCTTGCACTCCCCAGGACCTGCATCACAGGGCACGATGCCCCCTCCAGAACCAGTGGGTAAGCCACCCACTCACCCCATCCTCTCCAGGATGAAGACTACAGGGCACAATGCCCCCTCCAGAACCAGTGGGTAAGCCGCCCCCTCCAGAAACAGTGGGGAACACACCCACTCACCCCATGCTCTCCAGGATGAAGATCACAGGGCACAATGCCCCCTCCAGAACCAGTGGGTAAGCCACCCACTTGACGGACTGTGGCCTTGCACTCCCCAGGACAGTGCACAGGGCATGTTGCCCCCTTCAGAGCATGTGGGCAAATCACCCACTTGAGAGACTGTTACCTTGTACTCCCCAGGACAGTGCACAGGGCATGTTGCCCCCTCCAGGACCAGTGGTGTTGTTCCATCTGCCGGCTGAGGTGCCCCCGTTCCCTGTCCCCATAAGGTGCCTGCATATTTTTGAACTAATGCCCCTGCAGTGTTCTCTCTGTGTTGTTGCAGGAGTCAGGTGGGGCCTTCGACTTTGTAATGTGGCCCTGTGGCCCACGAACATTGAGGACTGGGCAGTGTCCCTTGATTTGTAAATATGTATATACTTTTAGATTGGATGCACGTCTTACTACTGTATTCATCTGATTACACTCACTTTCATCTATTGGTGTTGTCCTTGCATTATTCCAGAGGCGTATGCGGTAAATATGTTTCATTACTGCATCTGCTTGTGTGTATGGTGTTGGGGGTGTTGCGTGTTGCGTGTGTGTGTCACTCTCTTTTTCCTCCCCACTCCCCTGTGTGCTAGGCGGCTGTACTCACTGTGGTCGTCTTTGCCATCGTTGGTGTTCGTGGTGGAGCAGGAAGTAGAAAAGCATTGGGAATGTATGCAGTTCAGGCTTCGTGGCGGCGTGGTTCTTCCCTGAGTCTCCACAGGTGAGTTGTTTCCCTTCTGTACAGTGTTTACGCCAGGCTTTTGATGTTGTTGGTACTGCCCCGGAAAAGGTGGCGGTTTCCTGTGTCTTAATACAGTGGATGGAACATTGGCTTCCGCCTGGTTGTAGGCGGCTACCGCCATGGTGCCTGTTGATTCCGCCCTGGTGGTCGGTGTGGTAAAGTGGCTGTCTGTCTGAGCTCTTTCCGCCATGGTCATAATTTGGTGCTATTTACCGCCAGCCTAATGGCGGTATTACCGCCACTTTATCACCGACTGTCAGGGTTGTAATGAGTGCCTATATGTTTAAGACTAATTCAAGGTCATCAGGGCAGGACTGTGTGGAGAACAGAGCTGATCTATCTGAGGGTGGGGGGCTGAAAGGCTGGAGCCCCAGGCCAGATCCCACTTTGCCCGTGCCTTAAAACATCTCTGGATAATATCTCTTCAACCAAAGACTTGTGACCTATACAATTCTTCTTCATTTCAGGATCCGACCCAATCATCAACCAAAGTACTCAGCAGAGTCAAGGAGGCTTTAGAAACCCACCTTTTCATCTGTGATGCAGTACCCAGTATCCTGGCAAGTATCCTGGCTACCCTTTCTTACTTCTGTCCTGGATCACGCAATGTTTGGGTGATCTTCTGACCAAACTCACCTGTCTCTTGCATTTTTATGGAAGTTTATTTTAGTGGGATGCCTTCTCATGTTTATTTAAACAGAGGCAGCTCCTCCTAAAGAGCGGAGGCACATCGCCTGCCTGCTGCAAGTGCAGCAGGCAAACATAAATAAATAAATGGTATAATAATTGCTTTTATTTTACCATCAGCTCGCACTGTTACAACACGAGCATGAGCGCAGGGGGTGAGCCTGAATCCTGCAATTGCAGGATGACTGCTGCCCCTTTCAGTGTGCATCGGGTTGGCCAGCTGTTTTACTACGGCCAGCCTGACATGCGCACTGTAGACCCAGCAATCCCAGGGCTGTGAAACAGCCAAGGGATTGCTGTCACAGGCCCCCAGCCTTAAAACGAGTGTGGGTTAGCCTGATTCCACCAATCCCGGAGCTGCACTCATGCTGAAAACAGCATGATAGCAGATCCAGGATTGGTTGGATTCGTCTTCCACTGAGCAGGAAGGAGGTCCTTCCATTCCTGGTCGTGGATGCCGGGGTAAAAGTGCTGCACCAAGGGAGCCGCAAATATAGTAAGTTTTAGTGACGTCGTGCCCCCACCACATTTTAGTCCTGCTAGCCGCAACTGTATTTACATCACTGTTCTTGTCTTAATTAAGTCTACCCATCTCTGTTTAGCCTCCCCATTCATGTTCCCTTTCTATTCAGCTACCCGCTACCATGGTGTAATTTCTTTCAACATAAAAACTCTACAGACCTGACCCTTCTTCACTTTTTGGGCAAATAGACTCTTATCCTTACTCTTGTTTCCTTTGGTCTGTATAGTTATCCCTCCCTTCTGTTCTCCTCCGTCTCTGTGTCTGTTCTCCGCCCCATATCACTCTGTGCGTATCTCTTCAGGGCCTCTTCTTTCAGCTTCTGCTCTACTACGCCTTCTCTGCTTCCATCGCTTCATTCTCATTTTGTGTTTCATTTTTGAAACCCTCCTTAGCACTTGATTTCATGAGTAGTCTCTTCTCTTCCTCTGCTCTCTTCTCATTGAGTACCCCTAGCGCTACAGTGTGCGTACTGCCTCTTAAGTCTCTCTTGCTTTCTATTGCTTGCCCTCTCCTTTCCGATGCTCTTTTTTGAGAAGTTAGTTGAATATTGTACGCTGATGAATAAAGATGTTAGCTACAAGCTCCGTGTGTGGAGTGTTCTTGTGCGTGATCCTGGGCTGGGGAGGAAGCGAAACACCCCACTGGGCTCTAAGCATTCAAATTCCATTCTCCTCTCTCTTCATTCAGTTCTACTTTTGTACTCATCCACTTTCTGGCTGAATAGCCCCTTTCATCTTCTTTTAATCCCAGCCAATGTCTGATGTTGATGATAGCATTTTATAATTGTGGGAGTACCTCCTTCTTCCAGTGAGTAGACACTCTTGTATGGAAGGATGGGAGGCTGAGTCACCCATGCCAGGATTTACACATGGATGCATGTTTCAGCAGTGAGCGTTCAACTCACTGTGCCATCCTGCTGGCCAGATTTCTCTCTTCAGGGCTCCCTCTCCAACCTTTAAATTCACTGGCGGACGTATACCTTGATATCTGTGTTACGGTGACGACCACCTCACTCTGGGTCATTACCAGCACTGTTGAACATTTCAACTACAAATCCTTCTTTTCAAGTGCTTTAATCTAATAAATGATTGGGAAGCAAAACAAGATGGCATAATCCAGAATGCATTTGGTCATCACGTATAAATCCAGGACTGGAAACAATGTCCACAATGACCTGGATGGAGATGGTCAGCCTAGTTGGCGTGGCTACACTCAGCTAAGGTCACAGCTTTTCTGCATAGTTATGGATTTAAAGTGGTTGCCACATAACCACTGTGTGCTGTGTAGTTTGCATATGTAAACAAAAAGGCTAAAAAAAGCTAATAAAATAAAGAGCTATGTGTGGTGCCATGCGGTGAAGTCCCTAAAACTGGTCCCAGGATACTTGTTTCCAGTCCAGGGAGCAGATCTTTGTGACTGGTGTGAATGTTTGCATTGTTCAGCATTCCATCCATCTATTGTCCTTTTTGAATTTGTCGCCCTAAGTGGGAAGGGTATGCCCCGATGTCGGTCCCATGCTCACTGTTTTCTTTTTTCCTACAGTCTGTAGGAGGCTGGCCTGGCTTGTAGTGGGTACCAAGGGGTACTTACACTCTGTACCAGGTCCAGTTATCCCTTATTAGTGTAGAAGAGGTGTTTCTAGCAGCTTACGCTGATAAATGGTAGCTGTAGCAGAGCAGCTTAGGCTGAACTAGGAGACATGCAAAGCTCCTACTATACCTCTGGTGTCACATGCACAATATCATAAGAAAACACAATACACAGATATACTAAAAATAAAGGTGCTTTATTTTTATGACAATATGCCAAAAGTATCTCAGTGAGTACCCTCAGTATGAGGATGCCAAATATACACAAGACATATGTACACAATACCAAAAATATGCAGTAATAGCAAAAGGAGTAATGCAAGCAGTGTAAAGTTACAATAGATTGCAATAGGAGCACATAGGTATCGGGGCAACACAAACCATATACTCCAAAAGTGGAATGCGAACCACGAATGGACCCCAAACCTATGTGAGCTTGTAGAGGGTCGCTGGGACTGTAAGAAAACAGTGAGGGTTAGAAAGATAGCCCACCCCAAAACCCTGAAAAGTATGTGTAAAGTGCACCTATAACCCCCAGAGAGCACAGAATTCGTGATAGGGGGTTTCTGCAAGGAACACCAACACCAGCAAAGCAACAACAGTGGATTTCCGGACCTGAGTACCTGTGGAACAAGGGGACCAAGTCCAAGAGTCGCGACAATGTCGAGAGTGGGCAGATGCCCAGGAAATCCCAGCTGAGGGTGCAAAGAAGCTGCCACTGGATGGTAGAAGCTGTGGATTCTGCAAGAACGAAGAGGGCTAGAAACTTTCCCTTTGGAGGATGGATGTCCCACGTCGTGAAGAAGCTTGCAGAGGTGTTCCTACGCAGAAAGACCGCAAACAAGCCTTGCTAGCTGCAAGGGTTGCGGTTAGGGTTTTTGGATGCTGCTGTGGCCCAGAAGGGACCAGGATGTCGCCACTTGGATGAGGAGACAGAGGGGGCGCCCAGCAAGTCAGGGAGCCCTCACAGAAGCAGGCAGCACCCGCAGAAGTACCGGAACCGGCACTTGGAAGAGGAGTGAACCGGAGTCCACCCGTAGTCAGGAAAGGGAGTCCCACGACGCCGGAAGACAACTCAGAAGGTTGTGCACTGCAGGTTAGAGTGTCGGGGACCCAGGCTTGGCTGTGCATGAAGGAAATCCTGGAAGAGTGCACAGGAGCCGGAGCAGCTGCAAATCACGTGGTACCCAGCAATGCAGTCTAGCGTGGGGAGGCAAGGACTTACCTCCACCAAACTTGGACTGAAGAGTCACTGGACTGTGGGAGCCACTTGGACAGAGTTGCTGAGTTCCAGGGACCACGCTCATCGTGCTGAGAGGGGACCCAGAGGACAGGTGATGCAGTCTTTTGTTGCCTGCGGTTGCAGGGGGAAGATTCCGTCGACCCACGGGAGAATTCTTCAGAGCTCCTGGTGCAGAAAGGTGGCAGGCTACCCCCAGAGCATGCACCACCAGGAAACAGTCGAGAAAACCAGCAGGATGAAGCGATACAAGGTTGCCGTAGTCGTCTTTGCTACTTTGTTGCAGTTTTGCAGGCGTCCTGAGCAGTCAGCGGTCGATCCTCTGGCAGAAGGTGAAGAGGGAGATGCAGAGGAACTCTGATGAGCTCTTGCATTTGGTATCCGAAGAATTCCCCAAAGCAGAGACCCTAAATAGCCAGAAAAGGAGGTTTGGCTACCTAGGAAGGAGGATAGGCTAGTAACACAGGTAAGAGCCTATCAGAAGGAGTCTCTGACGTCACCTGCTGGCCCTAGCCACTCAGAGCAGTCCAGTGTGCAGGCACACCTCTGAATCCAAGATGGCAGAGGTCTGGGCCACGCTGGAGGAGCTCTGGGCACCTCCCCTGGGAGGTGCAGGTCAGGGGAGTGGTCACTCCCCTTTCCTTTGTCCAGTTTCACGCCAGAGCAGGGCTGGGGGATCCCTGAACCGGTGTAGACTGGCTTATGCAGAGATGGGCACCATCTGTGCCCATCAAAGCATTTTTCAGAGGCTGGGGGAGGCTACTCCTCCCCAGCCCTGACACCTTTTTCCAAAGGGAGAGGGTGTGACACCCTCTCTCTGAGGAAGTCCTTTGTTCTGCCTTCCTGGGTCAGGCCTGGCTGGACCCCAGGAGGGCAGAAACCTGTCTGAGGGGTTGGCAGCAGCTGCAGTGAAACCCCGGGAAAGGTAGTTTGGCAGTACCCGGGTCTGTGCTAGAGACTCGGGGGATCATGGAATTGTTTCCCCAATGCCAGAATGGCATTGGGGTGACAATTCCATTATCTTAGACATGTTACATGGCCATGTTCGGAGTTACCATTGTGACGCTATACATAGGTAGTGACCTATGTATAGTGCACGCGTGTAATGGTGTCCCTGCACTCACAAAGTCCGGGGAATTTGCCCTGAACGATGTGGGGGCACCTTGGCTAGTGCCAGGGTGCCCACACACTAAGTAACTTAGCACCCAACCTTCACCAGGTGAAGGTTAGACATATAGGTGACTTATAAGTTACTTAAGTGCAGTGGTAAATGGCTGTGAAATAACGTGGACGTTATTTCACTCAGGCTGCAGTGGCAGGCCTGTGTAAGAATTGTCAGAGCTCCCTATGGGTGGCAAAAGAAATGCTGCAGCCCATAGGGATCTCCTGGAACCCCAATACCCTTGGTACCTCAGTACCATATACTAGGGAATTATATGGGTGTTCCAGTATGCCAATGTGAATTGGTGAAATTGGTCACAAGCCTGTTAGTGACAATTTAGAAAGCAGAGAGAGCATAACCACTGAGGTTCTGGTTAGCAGAGCCTCAGTGAGACAGTTAGTCATCACACAGGGAACACATACAGGGCACACTTATGAGCACTGGGGCCCTGGCTGGCAGGGTCCCAGTGACACATACACTAAAACAACATATATACAGTGAAATATGGGGGTAACATGCCAGGCAAGATGGTACTTTCCTACACAGTCGCCCTGTAATAAACAGGGAGAGGCTACTAGCTTCGTAACCTGGTGGCCAAATAGAAAATGGGCCTCCAGGTCAAGTTGAAACCAGCCCAGACTCAGCCATCATGAATCCTGTGGTTCTCCCACCTCTAAATGAGTGGGGGAATCACCAAGGCTGGCAGGAGCAGCACCAACTTCTATTGGGGTGCCGCCCACCAACCTCTAAATGGATCCCTCAGACTCCAAAATATAGACCGCTAACATCATGAGCTTTCTTCAAATATGGGAACTTGTATTTAACTCCCAAACCTATACAATCTCTCTTCTCTTATATAAGTGTGTTAATTTACTATTAACATTCCAGCTGTTCCAATTTTGGGAATAAGCACTTCAAAGTGATATTAGATTCAGGTTGACTTTAAAAAAATATATTTATATACAGTCAAGATTTTGGCAGTCTATTGGGCATATTTACAATCCCTTTGTGCCTCCTTGCTCTGCCCAAGCCTAATTTTGTTTAACGCCAAGGAGGCGTTAAGGAGGCCCCCACTGTGCGCCTAATTTACAATTTTGTAACCCCTTGCGCCACATTATACTTGAATCAGATTACACATGCTTTATTAGATTACCCATGGTTACCCATGCCGTATTAGATTACCCATGCCATATTAGATTACCCTTGATGGACCCATGCCATATTAGATTACCCATGCTGTAGTAGATTACCCATGGTTACCCATGCTGTATTAGATCACTCATGATTACCCATGCTATATTAGATTATCCATGATTACCCATGCCGCATTAGATCACCCATGATTACCCATGCTATATTTGATTACCCATGATTACTCATGCCGTATTAGATCACTCATGATTGCCCATGCCGTATTAGATTACCCATGCCATATTAGATCACCCGTGATTACCCATGCTGTATTAGTCCGGCTGCACCTGGCATGGACTTGGATCAGATATACCCTCGCCTGCCCCTCTACCCCCCTCTTCCATGCCTGACACCCGATCCCCCAATGAGGTGAGATTGGTGCGAATTTCGCGCAGATCCTGAGAGAGATCTTTTTGCAGATCCTGGAGATCCATCTTTAGGGAGTTAAACAGGCAGGTAAGGAATCTCCTCGTGACTGGCGCCATTTCATTGTCCTCCATACCTCCAGGGTCTGTGACTGTAGGTGGTTGTGAGGGAGTGTCAACATGTTTGTTCTGTGCTGGTGTGGATCTGGTCAGCATCTCTCGAACCAACTGATCCTCTTTAGCTTTTGAGCAAGCCATTGTCTTTTGCTGCTTGTGACATAGGCTGCCATGCGGGGAAGGCCGAATGCGGCCCAGGGAGGCACCTGCTCCTCGTGCTCACCCAAAGACAGAGGGCCTCCGTGTAAATGCCCCAGAGACCGAAGCCCACTTATGCTATGTTGCTGCCGCAGATTTACTGCTTTCTGCCACATAGCTCCCGCCGGTGGTGTCAGTGCTGCACGCTTCTATTGCTTCCCCCGATCCACCCCGGTTGCGGCGATCGTTTATGTTTTGGTGGGGCCTCCTTCCGCCTCGGGCCCTTTTACCTGTGGGCGTCTGGCCGTTACGGAAAACTTCCTGTGCCCTATGCTCAGGGTCTCATCCCCTTCTGTTATGCTTCTGGGCCTGGGACCTCCCACTTCCCGCTCACTCTGCGGCCTGATCCGCGCCGCCAATCAAATGCCCCAGGTCGGGGCCCGTCCAGCTCTCACCTTCGATGCCAGGACTGGGCGCAGCTGCTCATCCTACTGGGCACCTCGGCGCCCCTCTGTCTGTCGCGCTCCTTTTCAGCGCGCCTAGGCCTCTGCCCAAGCCTCCGCAGCCTGCGCGTCTCAGGCCCTCACGCCGTGCTCGTCAAGATCCCGTTGTTTATGCTTTCGTGGGGCTTCTTTCCGTTCGGGCTCCTCCGTCCGTTACGGCGAACTTCCCCTGTCCTATGCTCAGGGTCTCATCTCTTCTGTCATGCTTCGGGGCCCGGGTTTCTCTCTGCCCTGTGCTCCAGCTGCCAGGCCTGGCCCAGCCCCTCCCACATCCCGCTCACTCTTCGGCCCGATCTGTGCCGCCGATCTGATGCCACGGGTCGGGTCTCTCACCTTTGCTGCCGGGCCCGGGCGCAGCCACTCCTCTGACGTGGCACCTTGGTGCCTCCCCATCTATCGGCGCCCCTCCTCCGCGCGCCTAGGCCTTCACCCGAACCTCCACAGCCCGCACGTCATAGGCCCTCGCGCCGGCACCTGTCAAGATCTGGCTCCTCTGCGGGCCCTGCTCTTGACCTGTGTCGCTCCCCACCGACGCCCCCCTCTTTGTTGATGTTTCGATTTATCTGGGGGTGGCTGCGGAGGGGTCTCAGGGCTGCTATGTGTTGTAGCTTCGGGCACGGGTGGCAGAGAAGTTAGCAACGCGTCCGTTCATGCCGCCATCTTGGCCGCGCCCCTCGGCTTAACCACTTTAATGCTGACAAATTGCTCCTCCAACATCACCTCTACTTGCTCCTCTGCGGCCATCAGTGATGGAGTCCAATCATCCTCACATTGATTGGTGCAGTACGAGTCCTAGAGACCATTCACGAGCCAAACAGGAATCCATGACACTTACTTACCTGCTCGCAAAGAGGAATGGGGCATCATCTAAGCCTTCTGATCAATTGCATCCTTTCGGGATATGGCCACCGTTGCCTTGGCAAACATTCCCTTTAAGGTAGGAAGCTTGAAGTCCAAATGCTTGGCTTGAGGTAAACCCTCATCAGCACCACCAACCCAGTTTATCCTGGAATAGCATCTGAGTAGTAAAAAGGCTTTCGGTCCTATTGAACCAATCTCCCGCTCCTCTGGTGCTGGTTCTGCTTGGAAATAAAGTTGTTGGCTTGCTCCAAAACCTTTTGCAAGCAGTTCTTCTGATCTTTTCTAACAAGCATCAAACAAGGGGCTAGGAATACAAAGCAAGGGACAGAAGCCTGGTTTTGAGGCTTTGCTATCATGCTAAAAGGGGCCTCCTAGTAAATCAAACTCAGGAGGCAGAGAGAAAAAGGACCTTAGTGTGTACTTTGGTAAAGCTCCCAGAACAGCCTGATAAGTGAGGCATTTGAAGATAACAACCAATACATAGAAAGTCAACTATCTCCTAGATGTAACCCTGGCCCCATCTTTATGGGAATTCAAGCCAAGCTTAAGGCTTCCGCTTTGAGATTCATGAGGGTGTGAGGTAACAACAGCTTATATAGCTCATGCAGATAAGAGGTAAAGGATGTTCAGGTGCAAACTAAAGTGTCATGTTAATAGTAAAATGTATAAAATGTATACCACAAAAATAAGAAAATTCAAAAGCAAAAAACAATAGCTCATGCATTCCCAATGATAGGATTGGGTTCTGGAAATACTGGAAACTCTCAATAGGTAAGCATTGACAAAGCCAATAGGTCTCAATTTAATGTGATAATGCATGCCAACATAAACTTGCAAAATGTGCTCAGACTATTTGTGCTGCATCTGCTTTTTTAAGTAAATGCTGCTTACATGTGCTAGCCCTTTAAACTAGAAAATACTATTCAGAGGACAGCAAATGGGTGAAGCAGGAGTCACCTTGCAATATATGTTACAGTGTTTTAAAATGCAGGAATATTCCAGCAATTAGGGTCCTTTTTCTAGATGGAAATGCTCTAAATGGGAAAAAAGACACCTTCCACTTCTGAATTGTGGAAAGTCAAATGCAGTGATTGCATGTAAAGAGACATATGGCGAGGAGCAACTATAACACCAGAAGTCAGAGTGCCCTCTTGGGGTTAGGGTGTCCCGATGCCAACATATAAAAAATACATAAAACAGAGTGTGTGGGAGAAGATGCCAGCAGTAAACATAACACAGTGAGTGATTGAGGGGAGGAAAGGTGGGATTTAGGCCAGCAATGAGTATGTGATGTAAGAGAAAGCAAGTTAAAAATAAGTCACAATATCACAAGACTTAGGGGTGGCCTCCTTGCTTGGGGTAGGTTTTTCTAACCTCTACATAAAAACACTGCACAATTTGTGGGCAGGCAAATGCTACCAGCAAGATGAGGAAAAACTTAAAAAGCATTTGTTTTGTGTCTTGGATGTAAATTGTTTGCAAAGAAAACACATTTCTTATAAAAAATAAAACCTGAAAAATATAGTGCGTTTACATACCTATCTATGCAAATATATGTTATACTTGTATTGTACACTTGTAACTATTTAAACATATTTACATCATGTTTGAAGAATCTGGACATCACCATGAATGTGTTGCTTCTAGTGGGAGAAGCCTTCTTTCCACAATGGTTTGAACGCTCACCAAATAGTCCCAGAAGCTGCTGGTGCTTCTGAAAACAATGCACCGCCTGCATTGCAACGGAAGCCCTCACTATAAGGCGCAATGCTATCCTAAACAGTCAAGAGCATGGCGCTGGGAGAAACAAATCTCTGATGTTCCTCTATGTGTATTTTAGAAAGGTAGTTACAATAGCCCTTGCACACATCTAAAGCATATTGTAACCAGACCTAAAAATAACTATCAGTTCAATTTAGACTTGGGAGCCAATAGAAGATCTCCTGATTCCTTCATGAATTGCTAAAAATGAAAGAAGATCCATTGGTGGATTTTTCTCCAATTAACTATCTTGATCCTGGGTCATATCTCTTCATTAAATTCTCCTCTGTCTGTAGGGCTCTAAATCAGGCCCAAAGTCCCCTAGTGGGTCTCTGAGGCATATCTGTGGACCAGTGAAGATCAAGAAATAACAAGTGAAGAAGAGAGGCCTAAGTGGGTGGATGGGGCCAGACGCAAATATTATCTTTGGATTGGAGGAGGGCAGTTAAAGGACATCTGCCAGGAATCAGCATAGGTCTCGTTTACCCTCCACTGCATTACCCTCCATTAACTAAGTAGGAGATGTAGTGGTTCCACAAGAGCGTTAGGGGGTGTTTGGTGGTGTGACACCCCCCAAATAAATACATTCTTGGCTTGGTAGTCGGGTCTGCTAAGTCTGGACCGTTTTTTGTCATACTGATTTCACTAAGAGGTTTTAAATTGTTCTTTTTTTGGAGGGGAACATACATTTATTAAGGCCCAGATTTACAAGGATTTTGCATCGGGTTTGCATCAGTTTATGACGCAGCCTGATTCAAAATCCTTTTTGGTATTTACAAAGCCACAAAATGTCAATGTATGTGGCTTTGTGAGAAAACGTAATGCAAAGAGCATGTAGCACTGCCTTGCATTACTTTGTGTCAGGTAGGCGTTACATGTATGGTGCATGAGCGTTCCCGTGCACCCACCCATGTACTTTGATGCACAGCAATATTTACAAAGAGCTGTAGACATGGGTTTGCATTGAACTGGTGCTCCTGCCTGAGACTGGTGTGATGAGGATAAATATATTTATTTCTCATCATTTCCTCTTTGTTTGTGTGCTGCATTCTGCAGCACACAAAGAGGAAAAATCATTCAAGATTAGTTTTCGTGCAGGAAGGTAGCCCTTTCTGCACAAAAATTATCCTGACCATAATCCAGGCACCCTTTCACTGTGACAAAAGGATGTCTGTGTTGGTGCTAGACAGCCCACAGTGTGCCACCATATGGGGAGAGCAGAACTGAGCCATTTCTTTTAAGATATGTTGCAGGTCTGCTCGATTCATGTGAACTAATGCTGTGCAGCACCCTTGCTTGCTGTGCAGTATTGCACCACATCTGTTCAAATGCGGCTCTTAAAGACTAATTTAACAAAAAAGTGGTAAAGCTGCTTCCAGGGAATTACTCTTTGAATAGGTGCAAATAGACCAATTTTTAGAAATGACAAAAATTGCCAGTAGTAGGTTTGGAAAATTCCTCCAGTCTCAGGTTTCCAGCCATACTACTTGGAATCAAACACCCAAAAGGTGATGTGGCGAACGCTTGCAAATAGTCTAACCACTGGCAATCCCCCGAAGTAGCATTCCAATCCTCTGTTTTTTGCCATCTCTGCCACTCTAGACAGTGGTCCTAATTTAGTATTTAGTAGACAGACGAAAGGCCAACAGAGGGCTTTTCAGCTTTTACTCCACCCACTGACCCTATACTCACTAGCAGGAAGTGCCGTCATGGTGGTTCCTGTGAAATGTAGGAAAAGTTTCAGGAATGGCTCCATTAGACATGATGGCTGGCTGTCAAAAAGTTCCAAAGTTTTTAAAAAACAAACTCCCAAAGCTGGAGCTTGTTTTTGAACAATTAAAACAACTAATGACCACACACCAGTTTTCTCCAAAGGTGTGGAGGTCTGTTTCTTTTTTTTACTGTCCCTCACTGCCAGGAGTCAATTTTACTCTGTCAGTGCCTTCCAACCCATAACTGCGCGGGTGGACCTTGGGTTTGGCGGACATGGTACTCCCTAGCCGTGGCAACAGAGTATCTGTCTGCCAAACTCTAAACCAGCCCCAGAGGCTCACCTAATGCAAATCAGTACTGACCCTGCTCTTCATGTGAACAGCCCATCCCAAGCCTTGGTCACCTCACACATTCATCCTGTGGCCCACTGCTTTTTGTAGTTGAGAAACTAGAAATTTGCCCCTTTTCCCCCCGAATCGCACAATCTAAGCTACGGCCCAGTCATAAGAAAAACATCTCTTGTTCTCTTCTGTTTACACCCTGATTGTGAATTTTGATTACATAATAAACAAGCATTTACAATGCGACGGGTCTCGCGTTTGCTCATGTTAGAGCTGATCGCGTTGTAAACTCCTAACCCGACTTTTCACCTATCGGGCAAAAGTGCATTTATGTACATAACCCGAAAAAGTGAAATTAACTATGTAAAGCGCTCAACTTCTGCCAAGCGAGATCGCGCTCGTAAATTAGAGAAAAAGAAGTCCACGAGCCCGATGGAAAACAGCGAGCCTCGCATGTTTTCTGTACTTGGTCGCTGCAGTCAAGGAGGGCTAGCTACCGGAAAAGGCATGACGTATGCGTGCCTTTGACTAATGAAAGCAAGCAGATTTTATCAGGCAAGCCCAGGAACCAATAAAAAACACTGACGTGAAGTTGACAGGGCTCCGAGTCCTTTTCTAAATACTAAAGGTTCTTGCTGCGATACGCATGCGCGAGCGCATGCAACGCAGGCTCGACCCTAAAAAACAGATAATACTACTAATAAGATTGGTTGAGTACTCTTTCAAGTTTCCATTTAACTTGTCTGTGTACCAACACCTGTCGTATTGAAATCATGAGTGTATCACATTTTGGGTTTAGAAATATGATTCTGGGGGCACTTTGTGCCACTTTGGACTTGTCTGCACTAAAGGGGAGTGTAACCTATTAACAGCATATGTATCTGTGTTAGATTAATTTATAGAGCAATGAAGTTGTAACTCATTAATGTAATGCTGTGCACAGGGTTACCACACCCATTTACAGCCCTTGATACAGATTGCAGTAAAAAGGGCAGCTGAGTCACAACTCCCAATAAAACACACTGAGAATAAAATAACTCCAGACACCCCTGCTAGACCCCTGCTCAGTGGGCCCAATAAACACTTTCTCAAGTACCATGCAATTTCCCAAGTTGCTGATAAATCACATCTGGATGGAACCCGTGGATATTTTCCAAGAAAGAGAGAGACTCCACACTTTCCTTGGTATTTCACCTCTGGATAGACTCCACAAATAAATGGTCTACATTCCTTTGTTTCTTGTTTTGTCTTCCAGGCTTCCTGCCTCCAGTCTCTCAGCTTTTCCAGCCACTCTGCCTTATCAAGGGTACAGGGATGGTCTGTTAGGTCCTCAGGTCTTGTGACTAGGTCTCTGCACCTCCCTTCCCTTCTCCAGAGATTGACAACCACCTCCCTACTCAACCACCCCACCCTTCCACAGAATCCAGCCTGGGCCCTGTTAGTGTCCGGGGTTCAGTTCCCTGCCTCTTGACTTTCATCCCACACCTGCCCTTCCTTGAACACTTCTGTCCTCCATTTACCCAACATATACTATTTATAAGCAAGACTCCTAGTTTTCAGTTTTTACTGTTTTTTCAATAAATACAGACAGAAAACAATGTGTTTCCTATCTCTATTCATTTTTAAAAGCGGGAAAATACTGAAAATTGTGCTTCTTGTGAAAGACTCTCCATGCTGACCTTTGTGAATTCTAGGCAAAAGCTGAGCAGATAAACACCATGGGGACTTAAAAACAGGATGAGATTTCCTTAAATACAGGAATATGTTAAATATATTTGTAGTTAAACACCAATATGTATCTCTTGGTGTAGAAGTTTGTTTTATGCGGCTGCTTAATTTGCTAAAATGTGATAGGGAATCACTCATGAGTGCAAGTCAAAGAGTTAAGTAAATGTGGAAATTCACCATTTTACGACTCCATTTATTCTCAAAACACAAATTAAATATGGATAAATACAAATAAGATGGACAACAAATAAATAGCGATAGCTACAGACAGAACTGCTAAAAAAATAAATACCATAAAACTGGAAGCCCTAATTATATTCCACCCGCAGCACTACCCCGCCACCAGCACTATTAGTCCTGGGAGCTCTAGACACCCACCATATTCTTTCCACTGGTTCACTTTGGATTGATTCCGGGTGTGTACTTGCACAAGCTTCCTGCAACCAGGTCCCGCCTCCTGAGTGGACCCTATAGAGCAAGTGCCCTGGCTGGTTGTAACAGTACAAACCACAGACTTCTCCTCTGTCTCTCCTGTGTGGACCCAACAGCATTTATTGAAGCAACCTGTGGCAAGTGCACACCATTGGCTGCTCCTCTGCTACTCCTGGGTGCACCCAGTAGAGCATACATCCAGTCTCCGTATAACCAGGGCACGCCATCTGCTGCACTTCTGCGGCTCCTGGGTGCACCCAGTAGAGGATACGTCTGGTCTCCCGGTAACCAGGGCATGCCATCTGCTGCTCTTCTGCGGTCTCCCTGTAACCAGGACACGCCATCTGCTGCTCCTCTGCTGCTCCTGGGTGCACCCAGTAGAGCATACATCCAGTCTCCGTATAACCAGGGCATGCCATCTGCTGCTCTTCTGCGGTCTCCCTGTAACCAGGGCACACCATCTGCTGCTCCTCTGCTGCTCCTGGGTGCACCCAGTAGAGCATCCACCCAGTCTCTGTATAACCAGGGCACGCCATCTGCTGCACTTCTGCGGCTCCTGGATGCACCCAGTAGAGCATACATGCAGTCTCCGTATAACCAGGGCACGCCATCTGCTGCACTTCTGCGGCTCCTGGGTGCACCCAGTAGAGGATACGTCCGGTCTCCCTGTAACCAGGGCCCCCCATCTGCTGCACTTCTGCTGCTCCTGGATGGTCCCAGTAGAGCATGCGTCCGGTCTCCGTATAACCAGGGCACGCCATCTGCTGCACTTCTGCGGCTCCTGGATGCACCCAGTAGAGGATACGTCCGGTCTCCCTGTAACCAGGGCACGCCATCTGCTGCACTTCTGCTGCTCCTGGATGGTCCCAGGAGAGCATACATCCAGTCTCCGTATAACCAGGGCACGCCATCTGCTGCACTTCTGCGGCTCCTGGATGGTCCCAGTAGAGCATACATCCAGTCTCCGTATAACCAGGGCCCGCCATCTGCAGCTCTTCTTGTACTCTGCACTGGACCCAGGCTGCCAGCAACCAGTGCATAGCCTGGGCTGCTCCCCTGTCAGTGAACCCAGGACAGCATATAACCAGGGTACCTCTACTCAGGGCACGCCACCTGCTACTCCTCTGCAGCTCCTGGGTGCACCCAGTAGAGCATATGTCCAGTCTCCCTGTAACCAGGGCACGCCATCTGCTGCTCCTCTGCTGCTCCTGGGTGCACCCAGTAGAGCATACGTCCGGTCTACAGGTAACCAGGGCACGCCATCTGCTGCTCTTCTGCTGCTCCTGGGTGCACTCAGTAGAGCATACGTCCGGTCTACAGGTAACCAGGGCACGCCATCTTCTGCTCTTCTACGGTCTCCCTGTAACCAGGGCACGCCATCTGCTGCTCTTCTGCTGCTCCTGGGTGCACCCAGTAGAGCATACGTCCGGTCTCCAGGTAACCAGGGCACGCCATCTGCTGCTCTTCTGCTGCTCCTGGGTGCACCCAGTAGAGCATACGTCCGGTCTCCAGGTAACCAGGGCACGCCATCTGCTGCTCTTCTGCTGCTCCTGGGTGCACTCAGTAGAGCATACGTCCGGTCTCCCTGTAACCAGGGCACGCCATCTTCTGCTCTTCTGCTGTTCCTGGGTGCACCCAGTAGAGCATACGTCCGGTCTACAGGTAACCAGGGCACACCATCTTCTGCTCTTCTGCTGTTCCTGGGTGCACCCAGTAGAGCATGCGTCCGGTCTCCCTGTAACCAGGGCACGCCATCTGCTGCTCCTTTGCTGCTCCTGGGTGCACCCAGTAGAGGATACGTCCGGTCTCCCTGTAACCAGGGCACGCCATCTTCTGCTCTTCTGCTGTTCCTGGGTGCACCCTGTAGAGCATACGTCCGGTCTCCAGGTAACTAGGACACGCCATCTTCTCCTCTTCTACGGTCTCCCTGTAACCAGGGCACGCCATCTGCTGCTCTTCTGCTGCTCCTGGGTGCACCCAGTAGAGCATGCGTCCGGTCTCCCTGTAACCAGGACACGCCATCTGCTGCTCTTCTGCTGCTCCTGGGTGCACCCAGTAGAGCAAACGTCCGGTCTTCCGGTAACCAGGGCACGACATCTGCTGCTAACCAGGGCATGCCATCTTCTGCTCTTCTACGGTCTCCCTGTAACCAGGGCACGCCATCTGCAGCTCTTCTTGTACTCTGCACTGGACTCAGGCTGCCAGCAACCAGTGCATAGCATGGGCTGCTCCCCTGTCAGTGAACCCAGGACAGCATATAACCAGGGCACCTCTACTCAGGGCACGCCACCTGCTACTCCTCTGCAGCTCCTGGGTGCACCCAGTAGAGCATATGTCCAGTCTCCCTGTAACCAGGGCACGCCATCTGCTGCTCCTCTGTGGCTCCTGGGTGCACCCAGTAGAGCATACGTCCGGTCTCCCTGTAACCAGGGCACGACATCTGCTGCTAACCAGGGAATGCCATCTTCTGCTCTTCTACGGTCTCCCTGTAACCAGGGCACGCCATCTTCTGCTCTTCTGCTGTTCCTGGGTGCACCTAGTAGAGCATATATCCCTATTAAACATATATCTATCCAGCATAAACCAGGCTGTCTGCAACCAGTAAATAGTGTTGGCTGCTTCTCTGTCACTCCTGGGTGGACCCTATCCAGTATAAACCAGGCTGTCTATAAACTAGTGCGTAGTATGCGCTGCTTCTCTGTCGCTCTTGGGTGGATCTTATCCCACATATATCCAGGCCACCTGAAACCAGTGCTTAGCGTGGGCTGCTTCTCTGTCGCTCCTGGGTGGGCACTATCCACCATAAACCAGGCTGCCTGCAACTAGTGAATAGCGTCGGCTGCTTCTCTGTCACTCCTGGGTAGGCCTGATCCACTAGAAACCAGGCTGCCTGCAACCAGTGCGTAGCCTGGGCTGCTTCTCTGTCATTCCTGGGTGAACCCTATGGGCAGTAAACCAGGCTGCCTGCAACTAGTGAGTAGCATGGGCAGCTTCTCTGTTGCTCCTGGGTGGACCCTATCAAACATATATCCAGGTTGCCTCCAACCAGTGCGTAGCCTCGGCTGCTTCTCTGTCACTCCTGGGTGGGCCCTATCCAGCATAAACCAGGCTGCCTGCAGGCTGTGCATAGGGTGGGCTGTTCCTCTGTCGCTCCTGGGTCCTGCCTATCCAGCACAAGCCAGGCTGCCTGCAAGCAGCTCGTCTTACGCTTTGGGTGGGCCCAAAGGGCATTTCACCTGGCTACGTATAATGGGTGAATGTCATGGGTGCAAAATGGCCCTTTTTGCTTGATCACCCCAAAGGTTTGGACTGATGCTGCTGGGTTTTTATCTCTGAGAGTGCACTGAGGCCTGCTACCCAGACCTCAGTGCCAGTGTTCTAACCCTTTTCAAAGCATATGTGGAAATGGCTGCTTCCAAGTGGCAAAAGTTAACTTACACATAAGTCCCTACCATATGGTCCCAAGGGTACCCGGGGCATAAAGTTTAAAGTATCCACCCAGGGCTGCAGCACTGGCAGTGCGACCCTGACGGTAAAAAACTGCAAAATGGCTCCCAGCCTGCCACTGCAGCCCGGAAGAGCAGCGTTAAACTGCTAAATCCGACTTTGTCATTTAAACCAATGGCAAGGCCCACATTTCCCTTATCTATGTATATAAGTTTCCCCTAAGGAAGGTCTTGTATATTCTTGAGTGGGACATATCATATATATGTAATTCTCTCCCGACAGTAAAAAAACGTGAATTGTTGTTTTTACTGTGGAAACTAATAGCCCCATTCACCACTACAGGGTTACGGACTGGCATTTAAACCCTGCTAACGTCTGAATGGGATTACTGAAAATAGAACTCAAGGTAGCAAATTAATTGTAGCATTAAACCTATCTTGATACCCAAGTCAAATTTAATGTCACTTTTAAAGAAAGACACTTTCTAGAAAGTTGCCAGCCGTTTGCTGAGTCTTTCTAGTGCCCACTTGCAGTTACTTGCCACCAAAAAGCATTCTACCCTCCTGGGGAGTGGTGGATAACTCCTCAGCCTTAAAAGAAAAAAAACCTGCCACAGAGGAAGATGTTACCCCCCATCATGAATCTACACACGGTGTTGGCCCCAAAGGGGAACTTTAGGGGAGAAGCTGCCTTTGGTGGGCAAATGGCAACCATACTTGAGAGAGGCTGCCCAGTTGTTCAGGTAGACTGGAGGGTGGTGGGAACAGAAAGAGGAAACCACTTGCCAAAGTATTTATTCCTTGGGCGTGTAGTCCACAAATATACACACCTCTAGGGTGGGCTACCAATCTCCTTGTGGTGAAGAAAGGGTTCAGACATATTGAGAGTGGGCCAAATAATGCAGTCTGGGAGTGCCAGATGCCACACATCTCGAAGTCATCATAAGATCGAAGGGATACTGGTATGGCACCCCTGAACCTTAGATCACATCTGGACTTAAGGAAGAACCGAAGAAGGGCTGGCCTGCTGACCCCTGGACCTGGCAAGTGAGGCTGCACCAACCGCTGGACTGCACCCTGCTGCTCGTTGGACTGGGAAGAGACAACAGTGCCTGTGTTGCCTGGGTCATGAAAAAGTCATTCCAGAGCACATACCAAAAACATGAACTCCAAGAGTCAGTCAGCTGATTACACGTTCCAGCACCAGGGCCATAAAAGATGAAGTAGCCCATTCCAGCTTGTCAGTAGCCACTTTTGCAAACTCGCCACTGACTGCTGATGTGCAGGGAAGAAGATCACCCCTCAATACTCAAAAGTTGCCCCGAGTGTGCCGGATCCAGAAGAGTCATCAGAGTGCATGTGGTTCACCAGCGAAGGACACTAGCTCTCATCAAAGGATACCACTGGGCCTGCTCTGACCGGAGACAAAGTAGCCCTGCTGCTGCCAGGCTTCTGCTGACTCAAAGAGGACTTTGAGAGATGCTGTCCCCTGTGGACTAAGACCTCTTTAGTGTCCCGGTAACTGTATATATGGTCCTAACTGACCCCTGACTTTCTCCCTGTCAGACTTGGTCACCCAGTCTGGGATGGGGAAGTCAGACACAACTCTTTCAAAAGTTTTCAGACTTTGCAGTTACCATTGCTTGTTTGTACTTTGGACTAAAAAGCTGAGATTTGCATAATTTATAACTCCAGAACCTATGGTTTCTAAACATTCATAAATGTATATACTTTTTAAAAATAAATTGGTGTTAGATTTCTTTTGTGTTGTGTAACTTTCTTATTATGTTGTTTGGTATTTTTAAATGCTTAACACTAGTTCCTTTGTTTACGCCTTGCTGCTCGTAGACACAGCTACCCAGGGTTGGGCAAGAGGTTTTACAAATGAGCCTGACTGGACCCAAGACGGTTTTTGGAGTGTATTACACAGTGAGGTCTCACAACAATACAATTTAATACACCTGGTTGTTTGTAACCAGAGCATGCCACGTGGTGCTGCGTTATTGCTTTTGAGTGGGTCCTATTAGCACTTATCCAGGCTACCTGGAATGTGTACACGCCGTGGACTGCTGCACTGTCACTCCTGGTGGGCTGGATAGGGCAGTTACCTGAGCTGCAAGTTGCAGTGCCTCCCTTGTTCCAGGGATCTGTAATCAGATGGAGACTACAGAGTATTAACATCTTTTCCTGGCCTTGGCCAACCTTGTTGCAAAAAGCGACATTGCAGCAGTATAGGAAGGGGGACTGCCAGCCATGTTTCCTGGGTTAACATAAGCTACGGGCAGCTGAGAACAGAAGCTGCCCTCAGACCTTTATAAAGGTTTGTTAGAAATTGCAGAGCATTAGAATAGCCCAGTAGGGTTGAGTGGGGTGGGCCCGGGTAGGGTAAGACAAACATGCATTGTGGCACCGATTCTTGATTTAAGGGGATCCTGCAATTAATGTTCATAATCTGTCAATGAAAAGGGAAATTAAGGTTGTGTGACTATTTGAAAGTGAGATAAAAAATAATATATAATCAAAACTTCACCCCTAGTCACAGAACTGGGTTTAATCCATCGTTGTTTTACTCACCACGCCACCCCAGTTTGGACCCAGCCATTTGCAATTTAGTCTTGACCCTGCTCACTATGGGAACAGTCCAGCCCGAACTGCCAGGCCAGGTCCTCCCTGGACCAGAAACAAGCATCCTGGGACTGGTTTCAGGGCATCACTCTTCATCAGCCAGGCTAGCTTGAATCCAGTGGCACAGTGAGCCCTACCTGTCAGAATCCTCCGAAATCATCTGTGGCGTCCCTCAAGGATCCTCCCTCAGCCCAACACTTTTCAATGTTTACATGGCTCCCCTCGCCAACATCGCACGATCCCACAACATCAACATAGTATCCTACGCAGACGACACCCAGATGATCATCTCCCTCACGAAAGACCACGCAACAGCAAGAAACAACCTACACAAGGGACTTCACGCTATCGCCGACTGGATGGAATCAAGCCGCCTCAAGCTAAACACAGACAAAACAGACATTCTCATCCTCGGCAGCAACCTCTCCGCCTGGAACGACTCCTGGTGGCCTACATCCCACAGAGCCGCCCCCACCCCCACTACCCAAGTACGGAACCTGGGCATCATCCTTGACTCAGCACTCAACATGACTCAACAGGTCAACGCAGTCTCCTCTTCCTGCTACAACATCCTCCGCATACTCTGCAAGATTTTCAAGTGGATTCCCGCCAAAACCAGAAAAACAGTCACCCACGCCCTAGTCAGCAGCCGACTGGACTTCGGAAATGCGATCTATGCAGGAACCACGGCCAAACTACAAAAGAAAATGCAACGCATCCAAAACGCCTCCGCCCGACTCATCCTTGACGTCCCACGCTGCAACCACATCTCAGCCCATCTCAGAGAACTACACTGGCTACCCATATCGAAGAGGATCACCTTCAAACTACTCACCCAGGCACACAAAGCCCTCCACAACACAGGTCCGGCTTAACTCAATGACAGACTCCCCTTCCACACCCCGGCCCGCCAGCTCCGCTCCGCCAGCCTCGCCCTCGCCTCCGTCCCCCACATTCACTGCTCCACCACCGGAGCAAGATCCTTCTCTTACCTCGTCGGCAAGACCTGGAACTGCCTGCCGCTCCAACTACGCCAGACCCAAGACCTCCTGGCCTTCAGAAAATGCCTCAAGGCATGGCTTTTCGACCATTAGCTCCCTCCTCCCCCCCAGCGCCTTGAGACCCTAACGGGTGAGTGGCGCGCTTTATAAATTGTTTGATTGATTGTTTGATTGATTGAGTGAGCCCGGGGCTCACGTCTGGTCATACCCTTTCCACTTAGGGTGACAAAAAGAACAGATGATGGATAAATTGCTGAATAACGCAAATATTAATCTCCAGTCACAAAGATCTGAGTTTAATCCATCGTTTTTTTGCCCACCACGCCACCCCAGTTTGGGCCCAGATCAGTCTTGACCATGCTCCCCCTGGGAATAGTCCAGCCCAAACTGGTTATACAGTCACAGTTTCTATGTTCAGATGTCCTAATTCACAAAATAGGCCTGCAAACAGTGCCAGAGCTGAGCAACAGTTGCATTTCTTCCCTGGCTCTTCATGCATTTCACAGCATCGGGTTCATACCTGCAGATCTCTTAAATACTGGTGTCCGTGACCCACATAGGTCGAGTGACGGGTGCTTGCTGATGTCACACATGGGGTTGCAGCAAATTGAAATGTGAGCACATTCCTCTGGTAATGACTTCCTGGTATGTCCTGGAGCACCAACTTTGCTTGGTCGTCAGATTCAAACATGGAAAACTGAGCAGTTCAATTTGCAGACATGCAAATTTGATTTGTGAATTTGTGTGGGTGCAAGATGCATGTTTCTCCTGATTTGTGCGAGTGCAAAGTGGGAAAATCCTTTTGCGTGCTGGGCCGATTGTATAGGGATATATGTCTTGTGGATAGTCTGGAAGTCTGGTCTGGATCCATTCTTTGTGGCCCTATGTTGGACGCCCTGAATTTGGACCTTGCTACCTATGGCAGGGGCCCATAATGTGTACTATTCTATCCTATTCTATTCTATGTACATTTATAGAGCAGATTGCTAACTTCGGGCATCCCTGCACTAGCAGCACCACAGGCTACACAACTATGTTCATGAGGGAATAAGGGAGGTATTAGTTATTGAACAACCAGGTTTTTAGGGATTTCCAAAACAATAGTCCATTGCCTATGAGGCACATTGGCCCTCATTACGAGCCTGGCGGTCTATGACCGCCAGGCTGTCGGCGGTGCTCCCACAGCGGTGCTTTGGCCACGGTCAGAAGAGGGAAACTGGCGGTCTCCCGCCAGTTTCCCGCTGCCCCATTGAATCCTCCAAGGCGGCGCAGCTTGCTGCGCCGCCGAGGGGATTCTGACACCCCCTACCGCCATCCTGTTCCTAGCGGTTCGCCCGCCAGGAACAGGATGGCGGTAGGGAGTGTCGCGGGGCCCCTGGGGGCCCCTGCAGTGCCCATGCCAATGGCATGGGCACTGCAGGGGCCCCCGTAAGAGGGCCCCGCTCAGTATTTCACTGTCTGCATTGCAGACAGTGAAATACGCGACGGGTGCTACTGCACCCGTCGTACCTTCCCACTCCGCCGGCTCGATTACGAGCCGGCTTCATCGTGGGAAGGTCGTTTTCCCCTGGGCTGGCGGGCGGCCTTTTGGCGGCCGCCCGCCAGCCCAGGGGAAAACTCAAAATACCCGCCGCGGTCTTGCGACCGCGGTACGGTATTTTGGCGGCTCCCGCCAGGCGCGCGGTCACCGCGTCCGGCGGGAGTCGTAATGACCCCCATTGTGTTGGGAAGGGTGTCCACAGCTTGGCCACACACCGTAGCCAAATGAACGCCTTACGCCTCTTGTTCTTTGAATTGTAGGCACTGTGGCCAATCCAGCATTGGTGGATCTAAGGGTTCTGCTCGGGGTGTAAGGTGAAATCAAAGGTGCACTGCTTGACTTACACCTCCACAGACCCGGCCTCTGTGCAGCCGGGGTGGCTTTAGCAATCTGTATCTTTACCTTCACCCTGACATGATTGAAACCAAGGTCTAGACCCAATAAAGGGCCTAATTCAGATATTGGTGGAGGAGTTACTCAGACACAACGGTGACAGATATCCCATCTGCCGAAATCTAAATCCCATTATTTCCTATGGGATTTAGATTTTGGCAGATGGGATATCCGCCACCGTTGTGACGGAGTAACCCATCGACCAGTATTTGAATTAGGCCCTTATTCTTTTGGTGTCTTCTAATTTTAAAAGCCCCAAAATGACATGAGCTATCTAGAGGTATCGAAGGCAAAATCAACCCCAGTTTTACTAAACTTTTTCATGGGTGCTTGTGTAATGCAGCATACTGCTGCTCATGCAAATGGCAACTCTGATCACCTTTCCCACGCAACATATATTTTGTGCTGAGAGGTTGATGTGAGCACAGTGCTAAATGGTTTTATGTCATCCAGAGCCATTCCCCTAAACGTAAATTAAAAGATGGTGTAACAGCATAAAACAGGCCAGATCTACTGAAGCAGCACCATCTGGCTTTGTTTGAAATCCAAGCGCCAAATGAAAACAAGAAGAAACAATGAGTAAGCGGACTGTCACATGATATTCCCACGTGTAACTTGTAATTTCTGCAAAATTACAAATTGTATTCTGCTTTCTGAAGGTCATGTGTTATAGCATAAAAATATGTACTTGAGGGTGTAGCTAGGGTGGGAGTGAATTGCAAGAGTGTACTAAATTGACTTTGCGCCATAGCTCAACGCTTCACATCATGTTACGACCTCATCGAGCGAGTGCAGCTGATGACATCATCATGTGGTACAAGTGTTGCAGTGCTATTTACATGAAAACTAAACAACCAACAAGTTTTAAAAAGGACTTTAAACACTTGGCTTATTTTCCTGGAACAATCTAAGACCCTCCTGAAGCCATTAGGTGCTTCCTATTTCAACATTCTGTCCTGATGATGACCCTCCTAAATTAATTTCTTTGATTGGGGTCGAAACATCGACATTGTATTTGAAATTGTGGATTGACTTTGAAAAATTCAGCAGGCTCACAGTACCTATGGTTATCGGTGCTTATTTGAGGCCTGATACTTTTAACCACAGTTTGGTTTTAGTTTTCATGTAAATAGCATTGCAACAATTATACTACCACATAATTTACTCACAACTGCGCCGTTATACAGGAGCACCTGGATTACTGTACTTTAAATTCTTGAATTCAAGTTTCCAATAAATGTGATATATTACTCACAAACCTCATCAGTACAGAAAGTTCTTTATGGTACAACTACTGCCGTGGAGGTTAATTCATATCCTTCCCCCAGAGGGACCAAAACATTTTTTGATATATTATTCACTTACCCAGGTCCCACTCATGAGAAAGAAATTAAGGTTCTTATTTACAAGTGACCTTGCTGTGCTGCCCTGCACCACAGGGAAAGGGCAGAAACGCACCATATCTACAACATACAGCACATTTCTGTCCTCTCCCCCTGCAGCACACAATGGGACGCCCAGCACTGATGCAGACATACTTGCCCCATGGGGCAAGGATGCCTGAGTCGCAGACAGGATTGTTTCTGTGCAAGAAGAGCCATCTTCCACACAAAAGGAATCCATGAAGGATTTTCCTCTGTCTATGTATGCTGCATAACACAGCACACATAGAAAGACGAAAAAACAAGGAGAAATAATTATATTTCTCCTCATTTCACCTCCCCTGGGAGGCGTAAGATTTTGACGCATTCCCAGATTTGCAATGTCTTGTAAATCTGGGAATGCGCCAAACCCCATGGGTGTTGCGTGGGTAAACCCACAGCAACGCCCATGGAACGCATCCCTGACGCAGTGTAAGGCAACTTAGTGGCTTGCGCTGAGTTGCCTTACACCATATCTACGAGGCCATGAAAAGCCACGCAAAGTGGCTTTGCGTGACGTTGCAGATTTAGGCCTGCACAAAAAGTGATGCATTGACAGCGCATGGGGATTGTAAATAAGGCCTTAAATTTGTGGATGCCACGTGGAACGTCTTAAGAAGAGAACCATGGCTGTTGGAATGGATTAAAGCTGCTCACAGAGTGTCAAGAGACCAGAAACAGGAAAGAGAGATGAACTGGCATGTTTTAAAGAAATGTTATGGAAAGGAGGGAGGAGGAAACACAGCACACCGGGGAATACTCACATCCATGGAAAAGTAATTAGAGAAATATTGGATGAGGGATTCAAGGAAAGCATTGAAACTGCAATCGCATACAAGGCTGGCAGAACTTCATTCGTTCCGCAGCCAAAGCAAATTCTAGTAAAAGTTTTATGATTCGCAGAAATAAAAACAGGATACTAGAGGGAGCAATTAAAAAAAAAAAATTGTAAAGGACAAACTGTGGCTGTCTATTGAAGATTACTTGAAGTTTGAAATGGGATAGAGGAAACCTTGGAAATAGGTCAAATGAAATATGGAGTTAGCCATATCAGTTCATGGAATTTCAAACAGGAATCGTTTCATCAGGAATCTGGCTGTGCATGGAGCTTGGGGTTCACAGGTCTGCCTCGGGGTAAAGGGGAGAAAGGGATGGGGGTCAGGACACCCACTCCAAAAGCAAGAAAGTTGTGAGTTTGAAACATCATTGTGAAGGAAGCAGTGTGAACATACAAAACAATCTCAAAACAGTTGTTCTCTCACTCCTTGGTCAGACATACTTAATGTTCAGTTGAGGAATCATTCAGTCCTATGCACTGATATTTTTGGGGATCACATTCTGTAGACTTACTGAACCCCAAAAGGAAATGATGTCCTTTTCGAAAGTAGTGGAGAACTGGCAGGTGTTTGTTAGCATTTCCTCAGTTGCAAAAACATTTTAAGGCATAGTTCTAGCCCAGGGCCCCAGCCTTTCAGGGGCCCCTGAGAGAGCCAGCTCTGTCCTGCAGAGTGTCTTGCCCTGATGACTTTGCATAATTCTTAAACAGATTGTTTTAAATACCATTTTCCTTTAACTTATTTTTAATGTGAGTGATGTGCCAGAGTCTATTACAGACATTTTGGAGAGAAATGTGTTTGTTCCATCAACATCCATAAAAAAAGTTTCTTTTACATCACAACAGGACCTCACATGTGAGAAATGGGAGGGAGTTACAGACATTATTTGCAGTAAGTAATGTTAGTTGGCTGCTGCTGTGTTACAATATTGAAAACACACCTCACTACCCCTGAATATTACATGCAAACACATTTAGAATTTGGACCAGTGTGCTCTGTGCAGTGCCAGTGACCTGGCCAAAGAGGGCATGAAAGAGCTGAAATTGGATCAGAAATTAAAAGTTGTTCTAAAAAAGGGCCCCCAAAATACTTTAGACCTAGGACCCCAAAATCCTTAAAACGTCACTGATCATATGGATTTCAAACAGAGGACTTAGGAGTCAGACAAACCTGTTGGAGCACCAATTACATCTACAGTTGATATTGCAGAGCCCTACCCTGTACCCCACAATTAGAACACACAAACAAAGGTATTTTATCAACTATTGGAATGTGTCACATGCCATTCTTCTATACATCATGTCATCGAGAATTACTATCACACTTCTGAACATCTCAGCAACTAAAAACGAAATAAGGTTGATGTAGGAGGCTGGACTGGCTTGTAGTGAGTACCAAGGGGTACTTACACCTTGCACCAGGCCCAGTTATCCCTTATTAGTGTATAGGGTGTCTAGCAGCTTAGGCTGATAGATAATGGTAGCTTAGCAGAGCAGCTTAGGCTGAACTAGGAGACGAGTGAAGCTCCTACAGTACCACTAGTGTCATATGCACAATATCATAAGAAAACACAATACACAGATATACTAAAAATTATGGTACTTTATTTTTATGACAATATGCCAAAAGTATCTCAGTGAGTACCCTCAGTATGAGGATAGCAAATATACACAAGATATATGTACACAATACCAAAATATGCAGTAATAGTATTAGAAAACAGTGCAAACAATGTATCGTTACAATAGGATGCAATGGGGACACATAGGGATAGGGGCAACACAAACCATATACTCCAAAAGTGGAATGCGAACCACGAATGGACCCCAAACCTATGTGACCTTGTAGAGGGTCGCTGGGACTATTAGAAAATAGTAAGGGTTAGAAAAATAGCCCACCCCAAGACCCTGAAAAGTGAGTGCAAAGTGCACTAAAGTTCCCCAAAGGACATAGAAGTCGTGATAGGGGAATTCTGCAGGAAAGACACAAACCAGCAATGCAACAACGATGGATTTCCAGTCGAGGGTACCTGTGGAACAAGGGGACCAAGTCCAAAAGTCACAAGCAAGTCAGAGATGGGCAGATGCCCAGGAAATGCCAGCTGTGGGTGCAGAGAAGCTGCTACTGGACAGTAGAAGCTGAGGTTTCTGCAGGAACGACAAGGGCTAGGAACTTCCCCTTTGGAGGACGGATCCCTCACGCCGTGGAGAGTTCTGCAAACGTGTTTTCCTGAAGAAAGACCGCAAACAAGCCTTGCTAGCTGCAAGTCGTGTGCTTAGCGTTTTTGGGTGCTGCTGTGGCCCAGGAGAGACCAGGATGTCGCCAATTGCGTCTGGGGACAGAGGGGGCATCGAGCAAGACAAGGAGCCCTCTCAGAAGCAGGCAGCACCCGCAGAAGTGCCGGAACAGGTACTACGAAGTGGAGTGAAACGGTGTTCACCCGAAGTCGCACAAAGGAGTCCCACGTCGCCGGACGACAACTTAGGAAGTCGTGCAATGCAGGTTAGAGTGCTGTGGACCCAGGCTGGACTGTGCACAAAGGATTTCCGCCGGAAGTGCACGGAGGCCGGAGTAGCTGCAAAAGTTGCGGTTCCCAGCAATGCAGTCTGGCGTGGGGAGGCAAGGACTTTACCTCCACCAAACTTGGACTGAAGAGTCATTGGACTGTGGGAGTCACTTGGACAGAGTTGCTGGATTCAAGGGACTTCGCTCGTCATGCTGAGAGGAGACCCAGGGTACCGGTGATGCAGTTCTTTGGTGCCTGCGGTTGCAGGGGGACGATTCCGTCGACCCACAGGAGATTTCTTCGGAGCTTCTAGTGCAGAGAGGAGGCAGACTACCCCCACAGCATGCACCACCAGGAAAGCAGTCGAGAAGGCGGCAGGATCAGCGTTACAGAGTTGCAGTAGTCGTCTTCGCTACTTTGTTGCAGTTTTGCAGGCTTCCAGCGCGGTCAGCAGTCGATTCCTTGGCAGAAGGTGAAGAGAGAGATGCAGAGGAACTCGGATGAGCTCTTGCATTCGTTATCTAAGGAATCCCCAAAGACAGAGACCCTAAATAGCCAGAAAAGAGGGTTTGGCTACTTAGGAGAGAGGATAGGCTAGCAACACCTGAAGGAGCCTATCAGAAGGAGTCTCTGACGTCACCTGCTGGCACTGGCCACTCAGAGCAGTCCAGTGTGCCAGCAGCACCTCTGTTTCCAAGATGGCAGAGGTCTGGAGCACACTGGAGGAGCTCTGGGCACCTCCCAGGGGAGGTGCAGGTCAGGGGAGTGGTCACTCCCCTTTCCTTTGTCCAGTTTCGCGCCAGAGCAGGGCTGAGGGGTCCCTGAACCGGTGTAGACTGGCTTATGCAGAAATGGGCGCCATCTGTGCCCATGAAAGCATTTCCAGAGGCTGGGGGAGGCTACTCCTCCCCAGCCCTAACACCATTTTCCAAAGGGAGAGGGTGTAACACCCTCTCTCTGAGGAAGTCCTTTGTTCTGCCTTCCTGGGCCAGGCCTGGCTGGACCACAGGAGGGCAGAAACCTGTCTGCGGGGTTGGCAGCAGCAGCAGCTGCAGTGAAACCCCGGGAAAGGCAGTTTAGCAGTACCCAGGTCTGAGCTACAGACCTGTGGGATCATGGGATTGTGCCAACTATGCCAGGATGGCATAGAGGGGGAAATTCCATGATCATAGACATGTTACATGGCCATATTCGGAGTTACCATTGTGAAGCTACATATAGGTAGTGACCTATATGTAGTGCACGCGTGTAATGGTGTCCCCGCACTCACAAAGTCCGGGGAATTGGCCCTGAACAATGTGGGGGCACCTTGGCTAGTGCCAGGGTGCCCACACACTAAGTAACTTAGCACCCAACCTTTACCATGTAAAGGTTAGACATATAGGTGACTTATAAGTTACTTAAGTGCAGTGTAAAATGGCTGTGAAATAACGTGGACGTTATTTCACTCAGGCTGCAGTGGCAGGCCTATGTAAGAATTGTCAGAGCTCCCTATGGGTGGCAAAAGAAATGCTGCAGCCCATAGGGATCTCCTGGAATCCCAATACCCTGGGTACCTCAGTACCATATACTAGGGAATTATAAGGGTGTTCCAGTATGCCAATGTAAATTGGTAAAATTGGTCACTAGCCTGTTAGTGACAATTTGAAAGAAATGAGCATAACCACTGAGGTTCTGGTTAGCAGAGCCTCAGTGAGACAGTTAGGCATCACACAGGGAACACATACCTATAGGTCACAAACTTATGAGCACTGGTGTCCTGACTAGCAGGGTCCCAGTGACACATAACAAACATACTGAAAACATAGGGTTTTCACTTATGAGCACTGGGCCCTGGCTAGCAGGATACCAGTGAGACAGTGAAAACACCCTGACATACACTCACAAACAGGCCAAAAGTGGGGGTAACAAGGCTAGAAAAAGGCTACTTTCTCACACGACCCCCCCCCCCCCAAATGAAGGACAATAAGGCTAACCTTGGCCAGTTGAGACTTTATTGTCTAAGTGGTGATAAGTAGAGAGTAGCTCTGTAATAGACTGGTTACTCCCTTTATCATCCACTATATGGTTACTTCCCTGTGGGGATGTAAACCACCCTGTTTGAAGTTTTTTAGCTAAGCAACAATGTGAAGATGTATTTTCAGAGTTTCTATCAGTAAGTTTTAGTTTAGAGCAGTGGGAATTGTCCACTGAACCTATTTGTAGTGATGGAAATGCCAGACAGGGATGCTGTCTCAGAAAAGCCATAGCTGGGCAAAAACTTTGTCCATATGGCTGGAAGAGAGAACAGGGATGCTGTTTCTCTTGGGTTCGAGCAGGGCAGGGATGCTGTCCTATCAGCTCCACACTAGGGCAGGGATGCTGTCCTAAGTGTTGTGAGGCAGTGCAGAGTTTCTGCACTAAAGTTTCTCTGGGAGGGTTGGAGGGATGCTCCATGTTAACTAAAATGGTGCTCTTTTTCTTACCAATGTTAGTTATTCCACAGAGAGGTACTTCTACCTCAGGGAGTACAGCTTTGCCAGCTGATGCTTCCCTTGGAACAGGTGCCACCCCAGGAGAGGTTTCTCCCACCACAGGAATGGTATCCTGAATGGCAGGGTGGTTAGGGGATACTGTGATACCCTTTTTACCTGTTGATGGAGAGGGATCCTGAGTTTTCAGGCCTTCTCTCCTTTGCTTTTTCATTTCAGTAGAAATGAGAGGGAACAATTCCTCTGGGATGCCCAGCATGGCTGCATGGGCATAAAACTCTACATCAGCCCAACCTGAGGCCTCTAGGTCATTACCTAAGAGACAGTCTACAGGTAAGCTAGGTGATACCACCACCTGCTTAGGGCCAGTAACTCCACCCCAACTAAACTGAATTATAGCTAAGGGAAGGAACTTAGCGGAGTTATGGACATCAATAATTTTATACTGTTGTCCAATGATGTGTTGTTCAGGAGCCACTAGGTTTTCAGTCACCAAAGTGATACTGGCACCTGTGTCCCTGTAGGCCAAGGCCTCAACACCATTTATTGAAACTGTCTGTCTGTACTTATCCATTGTAAGGGGACAAGCAGCCAGTGTGGCAAGGCCAATGCCACTAGGTGTGACAGAAACTGTCTTGGGACTGACTACCCCAGTTTCTATTATGGACCCATAAGTGAACCCAACTACACCCTTAACTTGACTGTTGACAGCAGTCCCACCACTAGTACCACTACTGCTAGGGGCACTAGAGCTTGATGTATTAGTGGTGGTAGGCTCAGGGGGTTTACCTGGACAGGACTTATCCCCTGGCCTATGGCCTCTGTTTTTACACACAAAGCACCAAGGCTTTTTAATGTGTGCAGGTTGAGAAGAAGAGGAAGAATTTGTTTTATCCCCACCCTCTGAAGAGTGTTTAAGATTTGAAGTGGGATCTTTGGTTTTACCCTTATCCCCATGCTTATCTTGAGATTTTTCACCATCTTTCTTCTTGCCATCCTTGTCACCACCTGTATGAACTTTTCTGTTCACCCTTGTTCCGACTCATTTGTCTGCCTTCTTTCCCAATTCTTGGGGAGAGGTCAGATCAGAGTCCACCAAGTACTGGTGCAACAAATCAGACACACAGTTATTAACTATATGCTCTCTCAGGATTAAGTTATACAGGCTTTCATAATCAGTAATTTTACTGCCATGTAACCACCCCTCCAAGGCCTTCACTGAATGGTCAACAAAGTCTACCCAGTCTTGTGAAGACTCCTTTTTGGTTTCTCTGAACTTCATCCTGTACTGTTCAGTGGTTAAGCCATAACCATCTAGGAGTGCATTCTTAAGAACTGCAAAATCATTGGCTTCACTTTCTTTCACAGTAAGGAGCCTATCCCTACCCTTTCCACTAAATGATAGCCATAGGATAGCAGCCCACTGCCTTTGAGGGACATCCTGTACAACACAGGCCCTCTCAAGTGCAGCAAACCACTTGTTAATGTCATCCCCCTCCTTATAAGGGGGAACTATCTTGTGCAGATTCCTAGAATCATGCTCTTTTGCAGGATGACTATGGGGAATACTGCTGCTGCCACCATGGGTTTCTAAACCCAATTTCTGTCTTTCTTTCTCTAGTTCTAAGGACTGTCTATCCAAATCCAGCTGTTGCTTCTTGAGCTTCAGTCTGGTTTGTTCCACTCTCAATTTATTGAGCTCCCTTTCTAACAATCTGTCATCAGGGTGGGCGGGAGAGATATGTCTAGAAACAGAAGTATGATGTGAAAGGACAGAAGGAGGCCTGTCCCTAACAGAAGGCACCCTAACAGCTTGGCTCACAGAAACAGCACTTCTACTATGATGAGAAGGAATACTCTTACTGAGATGTGAGACCACACTATCTGTATGATGTGACTCAACATCAGTTCCAACTATGCTAGGTTGTCTGCTAGGGGGCAGGCTTGGAAGTTTCCCTCCCACCTCTTTTGCTAGGGGTGCCCCAGAATCAGAGTGGGAACCATCAGCTAACTTTTCAACAGGAGTGCCAGCTGTGGCCTTATGCTGTTCAATAAGCATATTCACTAACAGTTCTCTAGAAGGATTCTTCCTTACACTTAAACCTCTATCTATGCAGAGACTCCTTGCTTCTTTCCAGCTAAGGTTATCATAAGCAAGTTTGGACAGATCAACAGTTTGGCCTGTGCCCGACATTTTAGACAGTGTTTAAGTGACAGAAAAAGTGAAGACAAAGTTTTTTAGAACTTTTGGAAAGACAGAAAAAAACTTTTACAACTTTTAAAGAACTTTTTAGAAAGTTTAGAGGTACTTTTCAGCACTTTAGAAAAGAGGTGAGAAAAGAAATGCAAAACTTTTTGGTTAGGTGTACATACACTGAACTTGTTTTGTATATTTTTCTCTTATGAAAAGTACAATGACAAAAGTGGTAAGTAGTTACAGAGCACTTATCCCACCACTGCACAACCAATGTAGGAGGCTGGACTGGCTTGTAGTGAGTACCAAGGGGTACTTACACCTTGCACCAGGCCCAGTTATCCCTTATTAGTGTATAGGGTGTCTAGCAGCTTAGGCTGATAGATAATGGTAGCTTAGCAGAGCAGCTTAGGCTGAACTAGGAGACGAGTGAAGCTCCTACAGTACCACTAGTGTCATATGCACAATATCATAAGAAAACACAATACACAGATATACTAAAAAGTAAAGGTACTTTATTTTTATGACAATATGCCAAAAGTATCTCAGTGAGTACCCTCAGTATGAGGATAGCAAATTTACACAAGATATATGTACACAATACCAAAATATGCAGTAATAGTATTAGAAAACAGTGCAAACAATGTATAGTTACAATAGGATGCAATGGGGACACATAGGGATAGGGGCAACACAAACCATATACTCCAAAAGTGGAATGCGAACCACGAATGGACCCCAAACCTATGTGACCTTGTAGAGGGTCACTGGGACTATTAGAAAATAGTAAGGGTTAGAAAAATAGCCCACCCCAAGACCCTGAAAAGTGAGTGCAAAGTGCACTAAAGTTCCCCAAAGGACATAGAAGTCGTGATAGGGGAATTCTGCAGGAAAGACACAAACCAGCAATGCAACAACGATGGATTTCCAGTCGAGGGTTCCTGTGGAACAAGGGGACCAAGTCCAAAAGTCACAAGCAAGTCGGAGATGGGCAGATGCCCAGGAAATGCCAGCTGTGGGTGCAGAGAAGCTGCTACTGGACAGTAGAAGCTGAGGTTTCTGCAGGAACGACAAGGGCTAGGAACTTCCCCTTTGGAGGACGGATCCCTCACGCTGTGGAGAGTTGTGCAGATGTGTTTTCCTGAAGAAAGACCGCAAACAAGCCTTGCTAGCTGCAAGTCGTGTGGTTAGCGTTTTTGGGTGCTGCTGTGGCCCAGGAGGGACCAGGATGTCGCCAATTACGTCTGGGGACAGAGGGGGCATCGAGCAAGACAAGGAGCCCTCTCAGAAGCAGGCAGCACCTGCAGAAGTGCCGGAACAGGTACTACAAAGTGGAGTGAAACAGTGTTCACCCGAAGTCGCACAAAGGAGTCCCATGTCGCCGGAGGACAACTTAGGAAGTCGTGCAATGCAGGTTAGAGTGCCGTGGACCCAGGCTGGACTGTGCACAAAGAATTTCCGCTGGAAGTGCACAGAGGCCGGAGTAGCTGCAAAAGTCGCGGTTTCCAGCAATGCAGTCTGGCGTGGGGAGGCAAGGGCTTACCTCCACCAAACTTGGACTGAAGAGTCACTGGACTGTGGGAGTCACTTGGACAGAGTTGCTGGATTCAAGGGACTTCGCTCGTCATGCTGAGAGGAGACCCAGGGTACCGGTGATGCAGTTCTTTGGTGCCTGCGGTTGCAGGGGGACGATTCCGTCGACCCACAGGAGATTTCTTCGGAGCTTCTAGTGCAGAGAGGAGGCAGACTACCCCCACAGCATGCACCACAAGGAAAGCAGTCGAGAAGGCGGCAGGATCAGCGTTACAGAGTTGCAGTAGTCGTCTTCGCTACTTTGTTGCAGTTTTGCAGGCTTCCAGCGCGGTCAGCAGTCGATTCCTTGGCAGAAGGTGAAGAGAGAGATGCAGAGGAACTCGGATGAGCTCTTGCATTCGTTATCTAAGGAATCCCCAAAGACAGAGACCCTAAATAGCCAGAAAAGAGGGTTTGGCTACTTAGGAGAGAGGATAGGCTAGCAACACCTGAAGGAGCCTATCAGAAGGAGTCTCTGACGTCACCTGCTGGCACTGGCCACTCAGAGCAGTCCAGTGTGCCAGCAGCACCTCTGTTTCCAAGATGGCAGAGGTCTGGAGCACACTGGAGGAGCTCTGGGCACCTCCCAGGGGAGGTGCAGGTCAGGGGAGTGGTCACTCCCCTTTCCTTTGTCCAGTTTCGCGCCAGAGCAGGGCTGAGGGGTCCCTGAACCGGTGTAGACTGGCTTATGCAGAAATGGGCACCATCTGTGGCCATGAAAGCATTTCCAGAGGCTGGGGGAGGCTACTCCTCCCCAGCCCTAACACCATTTTCCAAAGGGAGAGGGTGTAACACCCTCTCTCTGAGGAAGTCCTTTGTTCTGCCTTCCTGGGCCAGGCCTGGTTGGACCCCAGGAGGGCAGAAACCTGTCTCAGGGGTTGGCAGCAGCAGCAGCTGCAGTGAAACCCCGGGAAAGGCAGTTTGGCAGTACCCAGGTCTGAGCTACAGACCTGTGGGATCATGGGATTGTGCCAACTATGCCAGGATGGCATAGAAGGGGCAATTCTATGATCATAGACATGTTACATGGCCATATTCGGAGTTACCATTGTGAAGCTACATATAGGTAGTGACCTATATGTAGTGCACGCGTGTAATGGTGTCCCCGCACTCACAAAGTCCGGGGAATTGGCCCTGAACAATGTGGGGGCACCTTGGCTAGTGCCAGAGTGCCCACACACTAAGTAACTTAGCACCCAACCTTTACCAGGTAAAGGTTAGACATATAGGTGACTTATAAGTTACTTAAGTGCAGTGTAAAATGGCTGTGAAATAACGTGGACGTTATTTCACTCAGGCTGCAGTGGCAGGCCTGTGTAAGAATTGTCAGAGCTCCCTATGGGTGGCAAAAGAAATGCTGCAGCCCATAGGGATCTCCTGGAACCCCAATACCCTGGGTACCTCAGTACCATATACTAGGGAATTATAAGGGTGTTCCAGTATGCCAATGTAAATTGGTAAAATTGGTCACTAGCCTGTTAGTGATAATTTGAAAGAAATGAGCATAACCACTGAGGTTCTGGTTAGCAGAGCCTCAGTGAGACAGTTAGGCATCACACAGGGAACACATACCTATAGGTCACAAACATATGAGCACTGGGGTCCTGACTAGCACGGTCCCAGTGACACATAACAAACATACTGAAAACATAGGGTTTTCACTTATGAGCACTGGGCCCTGGCTAGCAGGATACCAGTGAGACAGTGAAAACACCCTGACATACACTCACAAACAGGCCAAAAGTGGGGGTAACAAGGCTAGAAAGAGGCTACTTTCTCACAGTTGAGTATTAGATACACCACAAACATTTTACATGTTTATCACACATCCCTGTCCTATTAGGATGATTCCCAATCAGTGCCATTTTCAGATGGCTTACAGCTTAATGTTTATATTGAGCTAAATATTTGCAGTCATGTAATCCCCATGGTTCTATGTCTGTAGACCTCAAGTTTGATTCCCCATCAGCATGTCTCCCAAAGAGCTAATCTGTCCACTAGCCCCACTTGTGTTACTAGGGCCTTTAATACCCTTTCAAAGCTTTCCAAAGATTATCTGATGTGTTGTTCTTCAGCTACCGCCCATTCCAGGACATCCTTGACCCGCAGTCCCACCAATGGAGTGCGAGCCCCCTTCCAACCAATGGCTACACTCCTTCGCGCTAGCGGGAGAGCCAGCTGCAGGAGTTTATTGGGCATTTTACTGCCTCTGGGTTGCTTCACTATTCCCAAAAAGCACGCCTGTGGTGTGGTCTGGAGCGGGAATCCCGCTGCAGCTTTGACCCACGGTATAAGCTCCTCCCAGAACAACCTCACCCCCAAGCCGACCCAGGCCAAGTGTAGAAGTTATTTAACTCAACACCAGGGGCGTATCCGAGGCTCCCGCAGTGCAGGGTGCCCCCAGGCTTACCCATAGTGGAGAGGCCCCCTCAGCCCCTATTGATGTGAGTGTGTGGGGCCCCTTCAGCATATTTTGCAGGGGCACCCCCTCCCATTTTGTAATACCACTTATCAACACTGGATAATCCGACCCCATGGCCTTGCTCACTCACCCACTGAGAGTCATGGAGACTCAAAAAATCATGCACAAATTCACAATGGAACAGGTTTTTTGTAATTTCATGATTCTATTTGATAACTTGACCTAATAATACAAAAATACCGGGATATTGCACTACACATTACATTGCACTAGGAATTTATACATTGCAGCATTTTGTTGATATGAGCATAAGACCATAACATACATATTATCTACACATGCCTAAAAATCATACAGGCACTGAATTTGACAAATCATACAGGTACTTAAATTGCCAGTCATACAGAATAATAGGGTTGCCAACACGTGTTTTGCAGAAACCGCTTCTATCCAAGCGGCTGAAGGTGTTGTCCGTCAAGTACTGACAGGTGTATTCTCATGCATACGGACATAGGCATCACCAGCTATCTGAGAGACCTAAGTTACTCATGACCGCCAAGAGCGACTGGGTCATCCTTGGTTTTGTACCCGCCTTGGATAGGTGTCTGTCCTTCTCACCATCCTCAACACAGTTAAAGTCCCCTGCCCAAATGACAGGGGCACCTCTGCTGTCCTGTAGTAAGTCTTGAGCCGGTGGGAAGACGCACCCATTATCTTGATTAGGTGCATAGGTGATCATAATAGCAACGACGGTCCTGTCCAATGTGCCTGCACTAGTACGTAGTAACCCTCAATATCTGCCTCTGTATCAGTGTGGTGGAAGGGTGCCCCTTAATCCTTTCTGCTACTTTCTGCTGAGGATGGTCAGGAGCCCAGAAGCCAGCGGCGGCCCCTCCGTTTGGGCATAGGAGTGTCACTCCTCCCCAAGCAGCAGCCGCTGCAAATCCTTTTACAAACCATGTTTATTATTGTTTAGATTGTTAAAGGGGCGGGCATTGCGGATGACGAGGATGAGGAGAGTGCACTGTGCACTCCCCCTCAGTGCGCATGTATGTTTGGCTGACCGTCTTGGGCCGGCCAAACAGACAGGCACAGTAGGCTCTCTCCAGCCCGGCACTGTGTTGCCGGGCTGGAGAGAGCATCCACAGGCTCGCAGTCTGCCTGGGAATGTCGTGGCTGGGCACTCCCAGCCAATCCTGATGCTGCTCTGAGCAGGGTCAGGATTGACCGCAGGGCAGCCTGGGTGCCTGTGCCTGCAATGGCGGGAGAAAGAACAATAGCGTGGTGGCGGATCAGGTAAGTTATTTTTAATTTTTTTTATTTTTAAATCACATTTTACTCCCTCCCATCCCCAGCCCACCCCGGCGTGCCGTACCCGCCCCTCCCCGTCCCTTGTGAGCGCAGCGAGCCGCGACTGGCAGAAGCATGTGTCCAGATATGGAAGCACTTTTCTACTTCTGACTAATTTAAAAACAATATGAACTGCATCTACCATAATGCAGTGGGAGAACTGGTGCTAACTTGCTTACACTGGGCTTCCTCTACCTTTAAAATGGTTTATTTTTCTATTTATGGAATTCTTGCTGTGGAAGGTCTGTTTCAATATCTATCTGTGACATGCCATCACCCAGCGTTATTCATTATTGTTCATTCATCCACTCATTCATGGACGCAGAATAAGCAGATCATTTGGTAACTTTCCTGCCCATAGCTTTGAAAATTGCTTCCGGGTTTGAGGGCCTTACCCAGGTATCAGTGGATATGCACCATGACACCTCCCAAAATAACAATATTTTATAAATAAGACCATGAGGTAGGTGAATGAGGATTTGGGGCCCTTTTTATCAAATGGTTACATTTGCTCATGTTTGGCTCCCCTAGGGATGTTGCCATTTACAGTGAAATCCTTGGGCTATATAGAGGCATCTTTATGTCACTATTATTTGGTAGTATGTGTCCTATTTTGCTGCTGTTCTAGGAATCCTCCTCCGCAGCACTAGTGTTAGTTAGCTAAGTACAGGGAGACATCAGTATTCGCAGTTCTCTGGTCACGGTTCCACATGAAGCATCTGGTTCAGTATGTGCTTCTTCACTGGGACTGTGCTCAATTAATCCAGATACTCAGATAATGTTCTCCAGGTGCATCATCCTCTGCCTAAGACGGTGGCCAGTCTCTCACTCACTGTATATGTCACTTTTTCTTCCATACATGTGTGGTTTTCCCAGGGGCCAATCGTGACCCCAAGGGAAACCACACATGTATAAAAACAAAATTGTGCCCCCTTAGGGCTTGGCCCGTGTCAGGAGGGCGGGCCCATCCTTTTTGTTTTTTGTGTTTTTTATTTGGGTTTTTTATCCCATGGGGGGGGGGGCGCGTTCGTCCCCCGCAGGGTGAATCCCACTTTAAAAAAGAAAATTGGGCCGTGGCTTCGGGCGTCAAGATGGCGGTCGCACTCTGAGAGTGCTCTGGACCCCTCCGTCATCCGCCCGATTTTGCCGCGATCTGCGGGGTTAACGGCACTACCCCATGCATCCCGGTGGACTCCCTATCCCTTGGGGAGCATGCAGAGATGACAAAGCGATCCATAACGGCCCGTGTCCCTCCCGCAGCCCGTCTAATATAAACAAAATGGCGACCGAGTTCGAGCCGCCTCGGCGAGGCTGAGACCCGGAACTTCGGACGCGATCACTCTGGACCGGAGCCCCTGCAGGGGCTAACGAAAAGAATTGGAGCAGCGCTCCTGTCGCAAGCCCCAAGAGGCATCGGAATACCGCCGGTGGGTGAGGCGCCGGCTGAGTTGGGTCGCCGCCGCGCCTCCACCGGAAGCAAAGCGGTGTGAGACCGCTGCTGCCGTCGTAGATGTGGCGGAAGCGCGGAACACGGTGAAGTGCCCCCCGAAGGGAGGAGAACATGCCCTGCCGGCTGGGGATCGCAGCGGACGAAATGGAGGGCGCGGCGCCCGGAGTTCCTGGAGGAACTGGAGGCGCGTGCGGCCTCTATGAGAGCGGTCAGGCGCAGCAAGACCGCGCTGTGAAGCTAGACGGGGTCCACGGCGCATGAAAGGAAAGTTAATGCCACATGTGGAACAGGGACATTCCCAGCCCGGTAGGAGGAGGAGAGAGGAGGGTGTGAGGAGCCTGGTGGCCCGGGCAACACCCCCGAGGCGCAGAGCCGATGGGCCCTTTCCTTTATTCCCATGAGGGCCGGAGTTGAACGGAAACCAAGCGAGGGGAGGAGGGACCCTCTGGACCCCGCGAGTACATGAAGCCGCGGCCCGGGCAACGAGCATCCACTGGCCCCCGGGACAGACACCAGCGACCGGGCCGAAGCAAGACTGGCCCCACCACAGAGAAACTGATGCCCCCGGGGTGCCGAGGAACGGCCTCGGGGTGCTATGAATTCCCCTGAACCCTGAGGGACTCGCGGTGCCAAGGGAAGGACCCCGGTTTAGTGGCCCGCAAAACTCAAACGCCCGCTGCCGAGATCTCCACTCTTTGCTTGCTGAGTTGGCCCGGCCGAGGAGACAGACTGTCCCTGGACTGCTGACCCTCGAATAAAGAATAGTACTCGCACAATCCAGCCCGCATCGTCCAGGGCCCCTGCGGTTCTCGTGGTCCCTGGACGCAAGGAGCTCCATGGATGCTGAGACTCGAAAGAAAATTCCACATGAGACAATACAATCTGTTCCCTGCCAGAGTAACAGGATGGGAAGAGACAAACCGAACAAACAACCTCCTGCCTCCCAACAAAAGATTGACCAGTTCACAGTGCCGGCAGCTCCGCGGAGAGACGGAGACTCAGCCAGCGGAGGCCCAGCCCCGGATGGAGTGAATGCCATCCTCCTGGCGATTCAATCATCGCAGACCGCAGTGGAGACCAAGATCGGAGAGGTTCGGGAGGACATGGGCCTAATTAGGCAGGACCTCAGAAACGCGGTGGGCCGAATCACTGAGGTAGAAAACCGGGTCTCTCAGACCGAAGACGAATTATCCGATCTCAGAACCAAAGTGGCCCAACTCCAAACTCGTACTAACGAATTACACCGCCGTACGAAGGACGCAGAAAATCGTTCAAGACGCAACAACCTGCGCTTTGTCGGATTTCCAGAGGGCGCGGAGGAGGATAAAGCTCCCGAATTCCTGGAGCAGTGGATCAAGACCTGTATCCCAGACCAATCCCTTTCACCTTGGTTCGCGATCGAACGTGCTCACAGGGCCCTTGCTCCACGCCCACCGCCAGGCGGCCCCAGGCGCCCGATGATTGCACGCTTCTTTAATTTCAAAGACCGAGATAATATCCTTAAGGTAGCCAGGTCCTCAGATAACCTTCAATGGGAGAACCATAAGATCCTAATATTCCCTGACTACACCTGTGAAGTGCAGATTCGCCGCCGATCTTATGAGCATGTCAAACAAAAGCTTAGAGCAATGCAACTCACTTACATGCTAATATTCCCGGCCAGACTCAAGGTCCTAATGGCCGGAAAGGCCTACTTCTTCGACTCCCCAGAGGAGGCGTGGGACTGGCTGACTGAAGAGGGCACCGGGGCTCGGCGGGGTCCTCGGGACCTGGTGGGCGGCCCCTCCCGTGAGGTGCCCCCCCGTTGGGAGGGCCACAGAGAAGCAGACGACGAACCAGATCCAAGAAGGGTAGGCGGAAAGACTCGGACGCCACCGCGAACAATGGAACACCCTCGGCCTCCGGTGCGCGGGGGGGCCTCCGGTGGATCGCCGGGACCTCGGGGCCCAGCCCGGGCCACAGACGACACCAACCTGAGCCAGTCTCCGGAACTCGGCTGAGACGGGACAGGCAACTTCTGACAAAGCGGGAGGACATGGCCGAGGTACCCATCCCGGGCATGCGGCCATTGGAGGTGACACTACAGAGGTCTTATGACGCCCTTGGTACACTTTCTGTGAGACTTACTTAAAAGCCGTTAACTGCATTTGATCTGACTAAAGGGAGGGGTCCACCATTCCACTCCAACAGCAGTCCTGCTGGCTGCTTTGTTCCAGTTGGGTAATGGGGCGACAGATGCTTCCGGGGTGGGAGTATGGGGTGGGGGGTGGTAGGGGGGTAAAGAGTTTGACATGGGTTTAGATAGTAATGTGTTGATAAGCTTACCTTGTTATTTTAATACTTCACTGTTGCAACTGAAACGGTCATCCCCAGATTCACAGGAGGGCACCCAGCAAAATATAGCAAGCACGCATCCCATAATTGGCCCTCACTGACTCAGGTCATCTCATGGAACGTAAATGGCCTGCTAGATAAAATCAAGAGATCCGCGGTATTCAGTTCCCTCCGCAGATACTCTCCCTCCGTGGTCTTATTACAAGAAACCCACCTCCTTGGAACTAGATGCCCCATGCTCTCACGGGGAGGCTACGATAGAGTCTACCACGCAGGCTTCTCCAGAGGCTCTAGAGGGGTTGCTATCCTACTCCACCGCTCACTACCTATGGTAATTACAGACACGCATTCTGACCCACAAGGCAGATTCGTAGTGGTTACGGGAGTTCTTCACGGATCACCACTAAACTTGGTGAGCGTATACGCCCCTCCGGCGGGGCTTGAAGCTTTTTTAACTGCACTCCGCCAGGTAACTGCGGGGTTACCTCAGGGAGCCACCTTATTAGGGGGGGATTTTAATGCTGTCCTCGATCCAAGTCTAGACGTTTCAGGCGAGATTACTACAGGCAGATCCAACCGGGCGTCGAGTCTTACGGTGCTGGGCTGAAAGCCTGGGTCTCTGCGACATATGGAGAGTTTGGCACCCTAGGGAACGCCAATACACACATACATCGGCCGCCCACCCGACACAATCCAGAATTGACCTTGTATTTATGCCCGCCCTTGACGTCACTAGCGTCACAGGCGCGGATATACTGCCTCGTGGAGTTTCTGACCACGCACCAGTGGGGGTCCGACTCGGGGGGGTGGATCCCTCTAGACGTCCGGTGTGGCGCCTTAATGCTTGGTACCTGCAAGACAACGACTACACCCTTGAAGTTAGGAACCATCTCAATCACTACTTTGAAATGAATCTGGGATCCGTTCGGTCCCCAGGCACACTATGGGCCGCGTGTAAGGCCACTCTCAGAGGACACGCTAAACATCTTCTTCGCGTCCGTGAACGCGCCCGAGACTCGCAAGTATCTGCTCTAGAGGCAAAGGCTTTAACCCTGGAGCGACAATGTGGGATCTCTGAGTCAGCCTCCAGTCTGAGGCACCTCACCTTGGTGAAAGATGAAATTAAACACCTAGTGCTAGAATCAGCAAAACATATTTGGAGAGCCTCAGCTGCCCGAATATATGGATGGGGAGATAAAAATGGGAAACTCTTGCATTGGCTGGCAACTCACCCTCGAGCCAATAGAGTCATTCCCGAAATCAGGGAAGACTCAGGCTCCCTTTCTAAAACTCCCACCGAAATCGCACGAAGCTTTGCTTCCTACTATACTCGCCTTTACGCAGAACACCCTCGGCCCATGTTCGAGATAGAGTCTCCTCTCTTAAACGAGATATCCCTCCCCAGAGTTTCCCCGGAGACAAGGAACAGGCTAGACGAAGCCCTTAATCTCTCCGAGATTACTAACGCAATCTCCGGTCTGACATCGGGCAAAACTCCAGGACCAGACGGATTCCGGGCAGAGCTGTATAGCAAATGTAGTGACATCCTAAGCCCCCACCTGCTTGAAATGTACACAGATGCCGAAAAGCAAGGTCGCTTTCCGGATGGGATTGATCAAGCCACAATTGTGGTAATTCCTAAAACACAACCTCTGTCAATACACTGCTCGGCATACCGGCCCATTTCTCTCCTGAATACAGAGATCAAAGTACTGTCCTCAATCCTGGCCGCTAGATTGAGGGAAGCCATCCCCTCGTTGGTGCATCCTGACCAATGCGGCTTTATGCCCACCCGTGGCACTAGGCACTGTATTAGAAGGCTGCACCTGGCCCTAGCACATCGTGGGACTCTGTCACGTAATCCCTTGGCACTACTCCTACTTGATTTTGAGAAAGCCTTTGACACAGTAGACTGGTCCTACCTTGACCAGGTGCTGCAAAGAAATGGACTCGGGACAAAATTTCGTGGCCTGGTAAAACTGCTTTACTCCAACCCGACGGCCCGAGTACAAGTGAACGGGGTGGTTTCTGACCTGTTCCCTATCAGCCGGGGCACCTGACAGGGGTGCCCTCTATCCCCCCTACTCTTTGCCTTAATGATTGAACCTTTGGCGATATTGTTACGCGGGGATCCCTTGATTGAGGGTTGGTCCTGGCCCGCTTGCGCAGAGGACCGGGTGGCACTTCATGCGGATGATATCTTGTTATACATCTCCAACCAAGCCACGAGTGGCCCCCGCGTTCTACACATATTGAACCTCTTTGCGGAGGCCTCCGGGCTGACTCTAAACCATAGTAAATCCTTGCTAGTCCCCCTCCACCGCTCTCGAGACTGCGTGGATTGGCAACATACCATCCCAGTGAAAAGAAACAGCTTTAAATATCTAGGAATATACGTCTCACTACTCCCGGAACTAGCCTGGGAACTCAATATTACACCTTCAGTCACGAGAATTAGGACCGACCTCCAACGCTGGAGAACCCTCCCTCTCAACCTTCTAGGTAGAATAGCGCTCTATAAGATGATGGTCCTCCCCAGACTTCTTTATCTTTTACAGAACTTCCCACACCCCATCCCAATGAGATGGTTTCGGGAGCCGGACACGTTGGCACGCCAGTTCATATGGAGTGGCGCCCGTCCACGGCTGGTGCTCGTTACCTGCCAAAGGGACGTCTATGATGGGGGATTGGGAATGTCCAACATTTACCATTACCACCTCGCAATGCACCTACAAGTGATTAATGACTGGATGGGGGGGGGATGGTCGGACCCGGCATACCGACTAGAGCTCCACACACTGAGCTATCCGCGGATTTTCGATGCCCTATATGGGGGCCCGATCTCCCGAGATACCCCTGACGTAACCAAGGTGGTCCTTATGGGTTGGCGGGCGGCACAAAGGGTGTCGGGGTGGTGGGGACGCCTCACTCAACAGACCCCGCTGTGGCATGGGAAACAATTACAGGAAGTTGCTGGCCTAGAGGGATTCCAAAAATGGGACATCATTGGCATATCCACACTAGGCGATATTTGGAATGGGACACACATGCGATCCTTTGAGGAGCTCCAGAAACTTTTCTCGCTAAACAAGACGCAATTTCATAGATATCTCCAGCTTTGCCACGCCCTACAACCACACATGCAAGCAGGGGACACCATACCAGAGTACAGCCCGATGGAGGTAAAGACACTAATGGGGAGTCTTGGCAAAGGAGGTGTCTCGCAGATATACCGCGCCCTGGTTGCCAACACTGCCCGTCCCCTGGAAGTGCTCCACCAGAAGTGGGAGGGATGGGTGGGCCCCATAGAAGAAGGGGATTGGGGCGAGGCGCTGATGGCGCCCCGCTCCCTAACGATGGCCTCTCGATTCCGACAAATACAGACCTACTACCTCCACATAGCATACCTAACACCCACTAAACTACATAGAGCGGGCCTCCGATCCACTGCTGACTGCCCTCGGTGCCTAGATCCTTCCGCCGATTTCTTTCACATGGTCTGGACTTGTCCGGTCATAGCGACTTACTGGAGGGCGGTTCTAAATGATGTCTCTGATGTCCTGCAGGTAGATGTAGAGATATCACTGTTGTCCTCCCTACTGGGAATTATGGGAGACACTGGGTTGAGAAGACCAGACAGGACCTTTCTGGGGGTTGCTTGTCTGGTGGCGAAGAGGGATATAGTGGCGAATTGGAAAGCCAGGGGGGCTCCGGCCTTGACTAAGTGGAGGCGTGGAGTGGATTGGTGCGCGACACAGGAAAAATTGGTATATGAGGCCAGAGGTTGTCCGAATAAATATAATAAGATATGGGGAAGGTGGGAAGCCGCTACAGTTGCCTCCCCTACATCACCGAAAACTACCTCACCACAGAGGGTCGAAACAGATCCCCCTCCTACTCCACCCTATCTGATCAATACATAATTCATCAAGGCCAGTCCAGTCGATTTGTGTGCAGCTTTCTTTCTTCTCTTTATAGTTTAAGAACGTGTCACTGGAACAGGGGATTTGACCAATGTTCGTGTGCCCGTTGGTACCATGTTTAAATGTTTGTATCGTATTTATCTTAGTTGTTTGCAAAACAATAAAAATTACTTTATCAAAAAAATAATAATAATTATGTCTCCTTAGGGGGTAGACCTGTGTCACGAGGGCTGACCTCGCCATTTTGTTTTGTGCCTTTTTTTATTTTTTTTATGTTTCTTCTATTCCTCTTGGGGGGATGAGATTGTGTCCTGCCCCAGAGAAAAAACATTCTTTTAAAAAAAAACAATAATGCCCTCACGGGTGGGCCCACTTACACGTGGGCTAACCCCACCCAAACTAGATCCCTGGGGCCTACGACTGTTTCGTGGCCTGGATCGCAGCCAGGAAATGGTGCCAGGAAGGCACAGATGGAAAGGGGAGACTGTCCCCTTTCCTTTGATGCCTCCCTGTTATCTGGGTAGGCCGTTTTGGCCTTTTTTCCCCTACCGGAGTTAGGAGAAAGTGCTTAACTGCTCGTCTGATCTTCTGGTGAGGCACGCTGACTTCACAGATGGGCGGGAGGGGGTCTGAGGGGAGAAGTGGAAGCAATTCTGCGTCTTCTGAGGGCATATTTTTAAAAACAAATCCTCCAGGGGATTTTTAAAGCCCTCTCTGGTGTTGGCCAATGGTCGTGACACACCAGGGATGGTGTGTGTGTGACATCCATTGGCCGTCACACGCACTGAAGGGGTTAAAAACTGCCTTGTATATCCTTACTGTTTAGGAAAGGATGAGGAAGGGGACAAAGTGGTAATGCTCAGATTATTTACCGGTAACCATCTTTACACTGAATGAGTCTCTTCCACGTCCCAGTTTTATTTGGCAGCCTCTCTCCTGGGGAGTGGGGAACATTGATATGTTCTTGCTTGCAATTTACAGGACGTTTTCTGAAGAGGATGACTTTCTTGCACATCCAAAGAGGAGAGAAGTTGAAAAGGGGAGTTTTAGGTCTTAAGGTGAACTTATCTTAGTAGAAGTGTCACTTTATTGTTTAGAACCAGGAAGAGCAGGACTCAGGCGGTCATTCTGACCGCGGCGGGCGGCGGTCGCCACCCGCCATGCGGTTACCGCCGAATGACCACCCCGCGGTCAAAAGACCGCGGCGACCATTCCAACTTTCCTGCTGGCCCGGCAGGCGACCGGGCCCTGTGAGGGGGCCCCACGACACCCGTTCCCGCCATCCTGGTTCTGGCAGTGACAACTGCCAGAAACAGGCTGGCGGGAAGGGGGTCGGAATCCCCGTGGCGGCGCTGCAAGCAGCGCCCCCATGGAGGATTCCCTGGGCCAGGGGAAAACCGGCAGGAAACCGCCGGTTCCCCTTTTCTGACCGCGGCTTTACCGCCGCGGTCAGAATAGCCCAGGAAGCACCGCCAGCCTGTTGGCGGTGCTTCCGCTGCCCTCTGCCCTGGCGGTCCATGGAATGACCCCCTCAGTGTATTAGAAGGGGCAAAAGGGTGCAAAAAAAAATTTGCTCGCAATATTCATTATTACTTAAGGCCAAGGTCATAATCTGGTGCAAAAATAGACCACATAACTGACACAAATTTTATTGGCACCACCCTTATTTTTGCACCTGTTATTACTTCATATATCTAAATGACCACGTTAGTTAACTACAAATGTTCTTTTTACCTGAGTAGAGGCATCCTAGTGGATTCTAAACAGAGAGCAACTACACGTGGCATAGTGGTGGTAAACAAGACTACGTACAATTGTGCATGTGGCGATGCGTCACATCTCAGCGAAAATCCAGCATGTTCTGGAAACTGGTGACTGTCACAGGTTTCTAGCAATATTCCAGGAAGCCTTTGTGAATTCCAAAAAGCCAGAAATCTGCAACCATGGGTGTAAGGTCTTGAACTTGCCGATGCAAATTTCCACCTTTTTTAGGTTGAGCATATATACTTTATCATATATCTCTGTGGGCTTAAAGTCACAACCCCCTGTTTCTCATTTGTGTGTTCAGTGTCCTTTAAAAATCCTTGCTTGCTAGTGGTCACTCCTGCCTCTTTGTCCCTCCTTTTCTCTTTCGTCCTTTTCCATGGAGCAGGGACTAACTACAGCATCATTATGTTTTGTTGTGTTTATCTGTTTTTTGAGGGACTTTTTTTCTTGCTCGTTTTTGGTGAAGCTTCCCTTTTCATTTGCAAAGCATGGTTGCTCTGAACTTAGCTCAGTTCTAATGCTCTTTCTGTAAACAGAGCTGTAAATCATGCTGTTATTTGGGTCACATTTGCTAAGCATTCAAAAACGGAGATCAAATGTGCCAGAGGGTGCCTATTCGTGCGCCATTCGCCCTCCTGACATATGAAACTCTTCATCACATTTTTTTTTCATTTTTCCATAACAGCCACACGATGTTGGGCATTCCGTCACACGCTGTTAAGCATCTAGCAGAGACTCGAAATCGATTTCCCAATTTAAAAGTCAGCCACTCTAGCCATAATGCCACATCCACATTGATGGCACTGTTCTAGCATCCATCTTAATGTTTTGTCGCTAACTCAGTGCTGCAACATCACTGCGTCCAGGGAGACACTTTTCATATAGCACAAACTCCACCAAAGGCATTTGAGCGCTTTACATGAGCACCAGTTACCTTACACATGGACACATTCATTTAATTTTTTTTGATAGGCACAGGAGTTTGTGGTTTTCCCAGAATCACAGGATGTTGAGACTCAAACCTGGTTTTCCCAGCTCCAAAGTCGGCAGCTCTGGCTGTTAAACCGCATCCTCACCTTCCTCATTGGGAAAGGCATCTGCACACACACTATTGCTTCCACTAGTCCGGCCCCACACTCTCGCCAGGGGCTTGGCTCAGTGAGACTGGTTAGCAGATAACTCCATGTCTTCAGAAATACTGTGTTGTAGATGTCCGCATTCATTTAACGTTGCATTCTGGGATTTGTAGTTCTGATTGACCTTAATTAAACCAGTTGGATTACATTTCCCTATTGCAATGGTTTGTGATAGTAAATACTGGACCGGAATCAGGTGTTCATGATGACAAGAAGTCATCTGACAACCTTAATAACCCGTTTACTCTCACCCCTTTTGCCCACTTTAGTTTCTCTTCCACCTATTGAACGTAGTACCTGCTCTTTGTAGTATTTTTCCAGCGTCCGCTTGTCAATATCAGAATATAAATATTACTTTCAGAAAATGCAAGCACTTTCGCCGGAAACCCTCTCGAAACAAGGAATTTGTCATCTCTCACTTTGCAGCCCAATAAACTCTTACATTTTTTGTATTTTTTCTGCATTTTTCGTTCTACCAGAAGCAGCACATTCAGACATCATTTTTTGTACAATTATGAAGCACTTGTATGTTGTTCCTGTTTAGTCCACCCTTACCCCACCACTACAACAAAAAAATAGGCAGCTTCTGAGCACCCTGAAACATGTGAGTGGCTGCAAGGCGCTATATGAACATAAGGCAGTGGGATTTGGAGAGACAGCATAGGGAATACTAGGAGGGACATCCGTTCATTTTATTTTTCTTGGTAGGCACAGGGAGATTAAATGATATGCTTAGAATCACAGACTGTTGAACCGACGCTGAAACTCAAACCGCCTTCCCCAGCTCTGGCCATTACACCACATCCTCTCCCTCTTTATACAATACAGAGAATTCCTGTTGTGACTATCTTCCACATTGAAATCGGGCTTTTGTAATATGCCTGACCCTAGCATGGCCCATCCCTTGTGCAGGTCGCCACTGTTCCACGCATCCACAGAATGACCTCCGGTTGCAGATCATTCTCCTACCTCATTGCCAAGACATGGAACACTCTTCCGATCCACCTCCAACAGATACGGGACCTGCTAACCTTCAGGAGACACCTCAAGCCCTGGCTGTTCGAGCAGTAGCAGCACCCCTCCCCCCCACAGCGCCTTGAGACCCTCACGGCTGAGTAGTGCACTTTACAAATGCTATGATTGATTGATTGATAGGGTCCTTAGGCGAGGGAAAAAAAACATTGTTAGAAACACATGTCTATTTATTTGATGGTGGTTTCTTCACAGTGTGTAGATTGTTCTTTTCTTGTTGAAATGCGTGGAGAGATTACAGATTAATGTTGGATTCTGCCACGCGGCAGCAGGCTCAAATCTTGCTGGGACTCTAACTCCTGTGTTGCTCCCAATACCCTCACTAAATGCATTTTACTTCTAAAGGCTCAATCCCGAGCTGGGGAGAGCAGTGCCCTCGGCACTGCAGCAGCAAAGGACAAGAGTGCAGGTTTCTCACACCCACCTCCCGTTCACCACCCCCAGCCACCCACCCTCCTGTTCACCCGATTGCAAATGGCAATAAATCGCCCATAAGTGACACCTATTGACTTTGCCGATGCTTGTCTGTGGTTCCTGCTTATAGAGTTTATGCTTGCTCATACAGGGGATTCTCAAACTTAGGGGCATATTTAAGAGACCCTAGCGCCACCTCAGCACAGCCATAGCACCATCTTTTGACGCTAAGGCAGCTCTAAAGTGGCATTTTCCCCACGCCATATTTACAAAATAGCACCATGCATGCTCTGTGCCACTTTGTAAACCCTTGCTCCACATGATGGCTGCACCAGACATAATGTATGCAAGGGGGCATTACCCCATTAGGGGGGCCAAAACAAATGGGGCAAGGAAATCGCCTAGATGCTCAGAGCAGGTATTAAAATGGGACATACCATTATCTATAATGGGCCCCTATCTACTCTGCAGGAGTAGGGCCACAATTTTGGCACCACTCCTGCAGAGTACATCAATGCCGTAAAACAAAAATGACTCTATTGCCCCCTACCCTGCGCCATATTTTAAATACGGCGCGCACATGGTGGCGGTAGGGGGTGCCAAGGGACGCAAGGGAAGTGACGCTGCACTAGGTGCAGCGCCGCTTTTCTTATATCTGCCCCTCAGCCTTCACTTACCACTAACTTTGTTAAGAGTATATCCATGTGCAATCCTTGCACGACTGGCGCGTCATTTCGCCCACCCAACTACCACCACTCCTTTCAAGACCTCCCTTTCCCTTCACCCCTTTATGCAGCTTTGTGCACAAGATCACAAGAGGAATATCAAAGAACACCTGGCAAAGTACAGGCCCCAGTCATCTCCCAGCTCAAACTTGACAGCACTTGGCATCATGAGAGTTGGGGAGGGTGGATGAGAATGTGGAAAAATCATAAAATGTTGAAAAAAAATGCAGGAAAAGTGCAAGTCTCTTATAGGGGCCTAGAGCTTTGACAAGTGAACTCCAGCATGCTTGGCTTCCAGAGATGGTCCATGGCAGGCAGATGGGAGTGATGATGGAAGCATCCGCCCTCCTTGAGACTGGAAGACAGTGTGCAGGAGCCAGGGTGGCCACAGCTGCCAGTGAGACACTCACCAGTCTGTTATTAATAGGCATAGCATGAGCCAGCTGGAAGAAAAAACACAGTAAAAAGTAAAGTCATGGAAAACAGACGTAGCTGACTGCCAGGCCTGGATTGCAGTGTCCAGATTTACTGTACTTGTGTGCCAGCTGTATAGGGCAAGTTACCACCAGAGCTGTGAGAGGTGTCTCTAGAGTGGGACAAAAGAGCCAAGCGATGTGCTTCAGGTGCTGACCACATACACTTTGCACAAGAGTGGTGCAATCTTTCACTGACGTTTGTACACATAGACAAGTGAAAAAAAAAAACAGTAGTACCAAAAATTACTTTTTACACTGCTCGGTCAGTGCAAACAGTTTTCTTAAAATTGCACTGGTGTAAAAATGTGTAATCCTGGTCAGGGAGATGCAGCATTGCTTCTAGCCGCTGGAGAGGCCACTGAGTGGACGGGGTAGTAACCGTGAGCAGGTGGCCACCCACACTTGCAGCAAAAGTTTCCGGTGGGTTTCCACAGGCCTTTCAGGGTGGCAAACCTGACAGGGATTGGCTCCTAGGAAATGGCAAACACAAATTTTGGATTGCCAAAAGTGGCACTATTATGATGTAGCATCGCAAAGCGAATAGCGAGGGAGGCGCGGAATCACTCTTACCTTGTCCCTAGAAGTTCACAAGATGGACGTTGCATGAGGCAAAGCAAAACATGAATTGTGCGTGACAACTACGGTGCATTCGCTGAGATGCATGAAGACCAAGTATGCGCTCCAACCATGCCACAATGTCTAGTGTTGTGTCTTATATTTGTGATGCTACCCCACGTGGCACGTTGACAGTGTAGAAGATGTGTAGACTTGTGCAGGGTTCTGCAAGAAGGAAGTGTGGGGTGTTGCTGTTTGCTGTCTGGTGAAGAGGTACATGGTAGTGTCAGTGCAAGGTGGAAAGATGGGGGTGTTGCTGTGTGCTCTTTGGGTTTTAGAGGTGCATGGTTTTGACTGTCCTAGAATGGCAGAGTTGGGTGTTGCAGCTTGCTGTTTAAGTTTTAGAGTTGCATAGGTGTGTCAGTTCTGGGAAGGAAGAGGCGGGTGCTGCTCATTTCTGTTTGAGTGGAGAGATGGACAGTTGTGTCACTCATACAAGAGAAAGGTTGGGTGTTGCAGCTTGCTACCAGGATGGGGTGGTTCACCATTGTGGCAGCCCTACAAGGTAAGCAGTGGGGGTTGCTGCCTGCTCTTTGGGGCAGTGCAATGGTTGTGTCCCTCCTAGAAGGGATGTTGATTGTTTGCTGCTTGCTTTTGAAGTGGAGAGGTGCTTGGTTGTGCTATCCATAAATGGGCATTGGATGTTGCTGCTTGCTATTTGAGTTTTAGAGGTGCACAGTTGTGTCAGTGCAACAAGCGTCTGGACTTGCAGCTTGCTGTTTGCATGAAGAACTGCATGCTGCATGTTTTTGTCAGTCCTAGAACAGGTGGGTGTTGCTACTTGCTGTGTAAGTTTGAGAGGTGCACAGTAGTGTCAGTTCTAAAAAGAAAGAGGTGGTGGTTGCTGCTTTCTGTGAAGGTGGAGAGATGGATAGTTGTGTCACTCACAAAAGACAAGAGTTGGGTGTTGCAGCTTGCTGCTAGCGTGGGGGAGGTACACCGCTGTGTCAGTCCTAGAAGGGAAGAGATGGGTGATGCTGCTTGCTCAGGTGGAGCGGTGCATGGTTGCGTCACTCCTGGTGATGCTGCTTGCTCTTCAGGGAAAGGGGGTGCTTGGTTGTGTCAGCCCTAGAATAGGCCTTGGGTGTTGCTTCTTGCTACTTGAGTTTTAGAGGTGCAGAGTTTTGTCAGTGCAAGAAGAGCTTGGTGTTGAAGCTTGTTGTCTTGCTGAAGAGCTGCATGGTTGTCTCAGCCCTAGAAGAGCTGGATGTCGGTGCGTGTTCCATGGGAGGAGATGTGCTCGGTTGTGCCAGTCCTGAAAGGAAAGAGTTGAGTGTGTGGTGTGGGCGCAGTATTGTGCTCCGACAAAGGACCGCAACAGTACTGTCAGGCCTCCCCACTGCCATACCTTCTTCATCACCCAGGTTCTCTCTTCTGGCTCACCCTATGCCCTTTTAACAGATGCCTGCCTAAAGCTGCACTCTGTGAGTTCATATCATTGCAAGGCCAGCTCAGCTTTTCATCTTTCAATAGTCACTTAAGTGAATGCCTTTAAATTTGCCATTAGTAACATCTGTTATTTACATCTCTATAAACGAAGTTATTATGAAAGTGAGTCATGGCCTTCTTTAAATTGTTTCTTTGATACCAACATCTTTTGTGTTTGTCACATTTTCAAATGTTAAATTCCCATTTTGCTTCCTTTCAAATTCTGGAGGCAAATTCCAAGCAAATATTCTTGCCCTGGACCCTCTCTACAGATCCCAAAAACTCCCAAATGTGGACCAGCTTTTTATTGGGATTCTGTCTTACCTGCCAGTTGGTGTGGCACCCTCTTACTGCAAATGTTTCACTAGTGATTGGCCGGAGCTCCCATGCTATGGATAAAACTAGGCATGAGTTACTGCTATGGGTGGGCAGAACTCGCTGAGTTTCATTCAGTGGAATTCCGAGGAGTTACATGAAAACTCCTCAAGCTTCTGTGGAGTTCAGCGAACAAGAAGAACTAGGCACGTTGCGCTGCTTGTGCAGATATTTAGTGCCAGGAGCTCTTTCCAGGCTGAAAAATCAGCGCAACTACACCATGAGGCATGCTTCTCTAGTTGATTTTGCTGCCGCTCAGGGAAATCTCTCCAGGTGCCCATCTAGTATCTGATAATTGTGCTTTGGGATGCCAATGGCCAAATTACCGTTTGTGAGCTGCACACGAGAAAAGACTCTACCACATGTGGTTGGCGGAATTTGGCCGGAACTCCGCATTACATGTGTAACACGGAGTGGCCAAAACTCCTACAACTCAGCCGGAAGAGCAGAATTTATCGCCTACCCCTAGTTGTTACTGCCCATCTCAGAGAAGTCTCCATTTTCCACAAGCAGGTTACAATTGTAGCTATTTTGACCTTAAAATAAATCATCATATTTTTCTATCAATCCCATTTATTGTCCAGACCCAGTAGACAATTCCAGGTCTGGCCAGCAAATAACATTTCAGAAACATAAAACATTAATGGGGCCATTTACAACTGCGAGTCTTTACGTCCATCTTTGCACTTGCATCCATTTAGAGTTGCAAACTGCTTGTACCTGCTGTTAACTCTCATTGCAAACTGTGTGCAAGGGGTGATTACATTGGCATAACAGTTGAACAAACAAATTGCTTGCATTATGCCTCATTACCTATCACAAAGGTTGTAGTGAGGCAATAAATACTCTACATACCCAACACTAGTGCTATTTACACTTCTTATTACCACATGGGTCTAAATTACTCCTTTAAAATCCAATCCAAACCAGATGGATTGCAGCATGCCAAAGTGGGATTATATAACACATATTAAGTTATGAAGACTTTCAGAGTGCTTTATCACCTGGGAAGGTAATGTGGCGTTGAGCAGGTGTGGATCCAACTTGCTTGTTATCAAGGCGTGTTTCTGGTTTTCAGGGTGCTGACTGGGAGCTGTTTGAAAATCTCCTTCAGAGTATGGACGCATAAGGCATTAACGGCATTGACTTGGGCGGTTATGTAGAGTTTGCTGTTGATGACGATCTTGGTGCGGGTGGTGAGGGTGGTTATCAGTCCTAGCTCTGTTGGCCACCAGTTGGAGTCCCATGGTGATGTACTCTCCTTGAATATAGTGATTTCGGTCTTGCTGTTCTTCGGTTTTAGACACTTGGTCTTCATCCTGTGGGCAATTACAGCCATGCAGGCATTGAACTTGATCCTGGTAATGGGCATCTTGTCCGTGAGGGAGAGAATGAGTTGTGTGTCATCAGTGTTGTAAAGGATGTTGATGTCGTGAGAGCTGATGATGCTGGCTAGAGGGATCATGTATGCACTAATGAGGGTCAGGCTCAGGGAGGATCTTTGCATAAATCCACAGTGAGGTTGCGGGTTCCACGGTGCACTGTGCTAGGCTGACTGACTAGGTCCTTCCAGGCAGGATGGATCAGATCCATCATGTTCTTGGATTCTGATGTCATGTATGAAGTTGGAGAGGGTGGAATGAGGTCACAGGCCTCCAAGTTGTAAAGATCTCCGGCACAGAGCCCTCTATTAGGGCCCGTCAGGCATGCAGTGCTGCCCTGATGAGGAGCATTGCATGATGATGAAGCATGTCACCCAATGGCGAGTGTGGGCTACTGTTCCTGTAAGACTAATGCATGTGGTGACTGAAAAGACCCCTACTCTAATTGGTGGAATGGAGTCTGATTTTCTCTCTGAGAAGGGAGATCAGTCTGTATTTGGCGAGTGTTGAAGGATCCACAGAGTGTTTCTTCTGCAGGAGGCCAGTTGTGTGTTTCCAAGTAGCTGGGGAGGCCATGGAAGAGGTGGTAGCATTCAGAATGGGTGTGAGGATGGCCTCTGAGTGGATGTACTTTATGGTAGTGGCAGTTTCTTCTGGGGTGATGGCGGGCCATGTGGTTACCATTGCTTAATGGATATGATCTGGAGATGTTTGGTGAGCTCAGGTCTGGTCCAGCTGCAGGCTGAAGGTGCCAGTGATTGTGTTGCTGAAGAATTGAGAGAGATTGTTGCAGAGGTCCTGTGGTGATCTAGTTGGGGGGTCCGCTGGCAACTTGAAGTCTTTCACAAGGCAAAGACATCTTTGCTTCTGTTGGTGCTGGCATCAAAGTAGCCACCAGAGTAGCCCATTTGGTGGTCTGGATCACTTGCTGGTAGCGTCTGAGGGTGGTTTTGACATGCTGCTGTCTGAATTGTCTTTGCTCATTCTCCATTTGCGCTCCAGTTATTTGCAGTGGTATTTCATTAGTCTGAGTTCCTTTGTGTACCAAATGGCCTGGGATCTGGATCTTGTTGTATAGCTGTGTTCGAGAGGGGCCAGGGAGTTGGCACAGGAAGTGATACAATTGTTGACATTGTTTCTGGCTTTGGTAAGACTGTTCTGTGTTCCAGCCCTTGTCAGTGATGCAGTTCCAAACTGTGGTGGAATGGGGAGCAAAATCACAATGGGATAGAATGCTGCCCCGGGTGATTGCCAGTGGTTAGACAAATTGTAAGCATTCCTCCCATCACCTTTTGTGTGTTTGATGGACTGCCCTAAGTGGAAAAGGTATGCCTAAATGTAGGTCCTGTGCTCACTATACCACTGGAACCAAGCTATATCTTGCTGATGAGGTCAGGGTGAAACCTGTCCTAGGTTGCTTGTGTTCGGATTTGGTGAGGGCCTGGCAGTTTGGGCTGGAATGTGACCACCAGGAGAAGGGAAAAGGTTGATTTGCATATGTCTGGGTCCAAACTGAGGTGGCCTGGTGAGCAAAAGGACAATGGGTTGGGATGCTACCCTGAGCAATGGCCAGTGGTTAGACAAATTGCAAGCATTCCTCCCATCACTATTTGTGTGTTTGCTATTCCATTTTCAGCATGCTGGTCTGGTGGTGGTGCATGTGCTTTGAACTGGTACGGGGATGCTGAATTTGATGAGGGACGGTAGGTAGGTAGAAAACAAGTTTATTAAGACAATTGTCCATAAAACATGCTAAACAGTACATAAAAACAGTTATAGTTTGAAATTGACTTAAAACCCATCCAACCCGCCCATTGCTCCCCACTGTACTCTAACCCATCATTAAAACTTTGTTTAACAGAATGTAAAAAATTAGCAGTTCCTACTGCCAGATCTAAGTAACACATTTCTGACAGCAACACTACAGCCTTAACCCTTTGTACTGTTCTGTATTCAAATAACAAAGGTCTTAGAAACTTAATCCAGTTAGGAAGATAAAAAGCACAGTCCATATGTCCAACAAAGAACATTTTACGTACGGGGGAGGGACAAAGACCATTTTTATCCGTGCAACGGAAATGGGATGAGTAGATTGAATTGCATCCCACTCTTGCCCTTAAAATGTCATTCTGCATGCTGGGCTCGGGTACGTGCGCCATGTAGAGGAAAATCGTGTCCAAGCCTAGAGAGAGTATTGAGAAACTAATCGAGGGTTTCTGACTCAGGTAAGCCAAATCAAGACTCCTGGCCACCTTTGCCTCAGACCTTTTCAATACTTGTTTACCTGGAAAAGGAGACTAGATTGTAATTGAGCCACACTCAGAATGTAGGATCTTAATATCTCTTAATCTGTTCCTTACTTCCCATGCCCACCTTCTTTCACTACATTGGTTCTCACCTCAGCAGAGTTTGGAGACCTGTATCACTTCACCATCCTCTGAGAGTTAAAAAAATCTTAAAGCCCAGGAAAATGCCAACATATTCCAGGAGGTGAGATTCAGCTCCCTCCTTATTCCCTGGACCATGGCACCTGGTGGAAGTGACAGGAGCCTTAGGAGAACCACCCCCTCTAACCGGTCCCACTCACAGGAGGGGTCAAGGGAAAAGACCTCAGTGCTGTGCAATCCCAAGGGGTGGTATTTTTCCTTCATAGGTCTCCAATAAAGAAATAAGGGACAACCCTCCATATTTTCAATTAAATCTGTACAAACAGGCACCTTGCATCAACGACTTCTGCTTAATACTATCCACAATGTGTGTCCTATTTTAAATCCTCTTAAAAGTCAAACCTAAGTCTTTATAGGAATCAACTAATTCCACCACCCGGGTGTATAGGCGCCAGCTACATTATTTACACTCTTACCAAAGACCAACACCTTAGTCTTCTCTAGATTGATTTTTAACTGGTTCTGCTTACTATGTTTTGAAGCAGTATAATTTTCTTTGCAAACCAATTGGGGTGCAGTCCATCAGCGCCAGGTCATCTGCATAAAGCAGACAGGCAATATGCTGATTCCCAACTTTAGGAGAGAAGGACTTAGTTTGGGATATGAAAGTAGGGGTGTCATCTAGGAATAAACGAAAGAGCAGGGGGCTAAAACGATAGCCAGACCGATTTCTTTAGGTGTGTAGAGTTTGGAGCACACTACGGAGGTCCACAGGGAGCTAACAGGTGGCAAGCTTTCTCCATAGGGTTTCCCTGTCCACCAAATCAAAAGCTGTTTGGAAGTCAACAAATCAACAACACGGCCTTTTGATTCACTTCCAGAGCCTTCTGAATGATGGCCCATAGGACAAAACAATGGTCTATGGTCGAAAGGCCCTCCAGAAAGCCCTTGTGCTCAATTGGGATGATCTTAGATTCTAAGGCCCAGTCCTCCAACTTAGATAGAATAAGTCTGGGAAGCACCTTAACCAAGATGATAAAAAGGCTATCAACCTATAATGTGTAGGATCTGAGCCATTTCCTGTTTTTAAAATGGGTTTCACTATTGACCCTTTCCACAATGGGGGAGTACATTGTTGTCCACCAATTGCTATTTGATTTAATTATCACTGCTGTAATGTTATCGGGCTGGCAGCCTTTGACAGGTTTATTCTACCAATGACTGCCCTTACAACCTTTACTGAAAACTAGGTGAGGGGAAGCTTCTTGTCGACAGTACCCTGGGGCTTAACTGAGGCGCAAAGGCTGCCATATAAATCTGCCAGATATGTTGTCCATTTATCTTCAGGAATCATACATACAAAAGTCCCCCTATTTTGGCCACTGGACTCAATAACCTTTGCCCAGAACTTTTGTTGATCCCCTGATAGAATAATTTCCTGCATCTCATCCCACTTACTGTGATAAAAGGAGTTTTTCCTCTTTAACCAGCTGCTTGCAATGGAACCAACTCCTGAGGTACAGCACTGACTGGGTATTGCCTAGTTTTCTTGAATGCCCATCTCACCAAACATTTCATCTCCTGGCAGGCTGAATCAAACCAACCCTTCACCTCAACATGACAGGTTGCCTGTGGTCCACACTCTTTTACATTCATGGCAATGCAGCCCATCACATTGGGCACAATTTTATTAAACCACACAATTCTGTTCTCAGAACACATTAATTGAAACCCAGCTAGAAGCTGCAGATGAGTAGGATCTAGGCGAGTTGTAAGCGTCCGCGGGTAAGATACTTCCAAAGGCAGTATCCTCTGCAGCCTCCAGCTCAGAAGTACTAAGAACTGGCAAAGTGGCCCAATGGTCACTACCTTCGAACTGTGGCACATTAAAATCTGAAAAGAGACCAAAGTGCCAGGCGTGCATAAACATATAACCAATAGGACCCACTAATTGGCCATGTGGGAACGTTGCAGCAGAAGGCAGCTGTCCAGCGGACCGGTGTCTGTCCAGTGGACTGGTGTGGGTGACTCAGACCCGGATGTCATCGAAGGTAGTGAAAATATGGTCAAGGAGATGTCCGATAATATAGGTAGGTCTCTTTGCTTGCTGAGACAAGCCCAGGCTTCCAAGGTCTTCGAATAATGCTTTTGAGTTGAGGTCAGATTTGTCTTTTGGTGCAGCTAAGCTCCAGAGCCAGAGGTAGGGGTGGTTACATAGCCAAGGGCCTGAAATGCATGCTTGATGGACACTTGCTTGACTGCAGTTAGTGTATATTGATGCTCTTCTGTCACTCTTGAGTGGACCCTGGAGGGCATTTATCCTGGCTGTCTGCATCCAGTGCACAACATTTGCTTCTTTGTTTGCTCCTTGGTGGATCCTAGTGAGCTAAGTCTGAAATGTGCCTGGCACTGTCAACTCTCGATGGCAAAGCGATGAAGGGAGTTTTGAGATGTGCTTTAGGCCTTGGCCACAACTTGTGATTTTCTTTGTTTGTTTGTTTTGATTTTTAATTTGTGACCCTGCTGACCCAACTCTGAACTTGGGACCCTGACTGCTTGTAACTTATGTATGCTTGAGGATTGTCCCTCTAAACAAGATTTACTATGGGTGAATTTCTCCTGTGAATGCCTGTAGGTTAATCTTCATTACTCCTGATAAATACACTTTTCATCAGTGGTTCTTAACCTTTTGACTTCCATGGACCCCACTTTATCATTACTGGAACGCGGGGACCCCCACTGAATCAATATTGGAATCCGAGGATTAACACTGAGTTAATATTCGAAGCCGGGGTCCACGGCCTAAACATTGTGGATGGTTTGAAGCACAAACCAATGCACAAAATACAGAAACAAGCATTCATCAAGCACATACACAAATTATACACTTTTTTTTAATTTGCATACAAATATAAATGAAAAATAAATGAAAAAACTGAATATTTTAAATTTAGAAGAAAGGTTGGAGCTATTCTAAACTCAAATGAAGCCACACATCGTCCATACCATGTTCTGTTAGATGCACCTGCACCGCTCCCACAAACCAATCTGAGGGTACCAATTTACTTAGCCTCCAGTTTCAAATTTCTTGACATTTTAGTTAATGCACTTTATTAATGTTAATATTATTTCATTTTCTAAGCAGTCGCGGACCCCCTGTGGCTGCTTTGCGGATCCCCATGAGTCCCTGGAGCACAGGTTGGGAACCACTGCATTAGATCACTTACAAAGCTCCCAGTATCCACTGTCTGCTGTGGCATCATTCTGGATAGAGCCCTATCAGGCATTGTGCTGGGTTGCATGTAACCATAAATGCCCACCGTGGGCTGCCTTCTCTTACTCCTGGATGGATTCTATAGCACCTTTGCACTGGCAGTCTGTAATCGGTGCTTTTTTGGTGGTTGGTCCCCTGTGGCACACGCAATGATGATTTACTATGGCTTTGCCTCTCCAGTGCAGCTCTGTGAGTTAATCCTCATAGCTCTAGTTGGACTCCAATACTGAGACCGCCTGTCATGGCTGACAGTTTACAGAGCCTACCTAAGGGTCACTCACATGTTTCTCCAGGGGGATTCTCTAGAACATCTGCCATGACCATCTGTATCCACAGATTGCCTTCTGCTCCTTCTCTATCGCCCGGGGTGGATCCTATCGAGATCCATCAAGGAAGCACCACAATAATTAAAGAGCATGTTTTTGATTTTTCATAGGCGCAGCCAAGGAAAGACATGATAGCAGCACCACTTTGGCCACTCACAGATGAGACTTAAATGCTCCACAGAGGCCGCATCGCAATTCACCATTCTTTCAACCAAACACTCCCCCACGGTGTTGAGTGATACCCACCAGCTACTATGCTTCAGCTCCTCATCAGGGGTATGAAACTCTAAGCACATGCAATAACAATGCAATATAACATAATGCTATACTTGCACCATCACACAGACCTGAGCTCCATATACTGGACCTAGGTACACATCACAATCTTCTCCTCACTTGTGTGTCATTGGGTGTGCACATGAACAGCATGGGTGCATGTTACTGTGTGGCATCCATTGTTTGACCTGTATGGACAGCAGTATGACATGTATTGCTAAATTTGTAAAAAGAAATAAAGCCAGAGGCTCAAAGTGTGTCCTGTGGCTGCCCAGCTGGTGCTGTTAATTTCCTGAGTTGCCAGATACCACCTCATGCCTCTTTCTGCCATCATCCTACACTTCCTGCTTCTTTATCTCACACCTCTTTTCATCCCTGCTATCTCCCGCTGTCACTGTGTTCCTATCTTTCTCCTCCCTTTTTCTGGCTTTTTGTCTCTTTCTCTTGGCCAAAGTCTGATGAAGATGAAGGGGTCATAAGAATGGAGAGATTGGGGGGGAGGGGGGCTGCAGTTCATGTAAAATGCTGCAGTTCTTTGTCGGTAGAGTAGGTACTTTGTGTTCAGGACTGCACTCTGCTGACTCTCCTATTTGGGGTGGTTTGCTGTCATTTCTGTTGTTGTGTACTGTAAGAAATTGGGTTAATAATTAAAGGGGGTACGTACCCACCTCAAGTGACAATAATCACAGTCCTTGTCAGGGTGAACTACTAAAGTCACTAAATAAATCTGCCGAGCTTAATTCCCCCCAGTGGACAGGCCTAAATGAGAGGAAATGTGTAAAGCATTAACGCAGTACCAAAACAGTAATACATTTCTAATGTAAAAAAAATGGATCAGAAAAGTAGAGTTATATTTAACCACCCGAATGACACCAGAATAACAAAAACACGATAAAGGGAACCAGAAACATGAATTATTAAAGTTTCAAATAAATAAAACGCACCAAGAAGCACAAAGTGCCAGTGATAGTCAATGGTTGCGGTAGAACCGGACATAGGTGCGATTTGACGCTGACTGGGATGGAGGGATGGTCAGACACTAACCCACAAGCCAACCTGTCAATGGAGAACAGCATTTCCCAATACCCAAAAGGTTTTTCTCCCTATCTTGGAAGCCACTTCACACCTCATCAAAGGGGCTATTCAGATGCCAGGTGAGAGTTTTTAGCTCATGCAAATTGGCATACATTTACAAACATAGAGGTGCATACTAAAGGAAATGAGTTCAAAGAGAATAGTTCAAAAACTATTTTTTCTTGTGTCTTCATTTTTCTTCCAGGTAGCCACTCTGTAGTTATTGTTAGAATTCAGAGAGATATAAATCCCTCAGATTTTGGTTTGGTAATAACTTCTCTACTGTTTGATGAATCTCCACAAAACTTTACAGACCTATTCATTTTTCCACATTGGCTGATGATGCAACATTTTATGATGATTACTTAAAGGGGTGCCAAGAAAAAAGAGGGTCCTGAATCATGTTTTTCCACCAATGCATTTTTCATAGACATTTTATCTATACGTAGAGGCAAAATGCCTGAACAAATTTTCATGAAATTTGGCAGCAATATAGATTATTGTGTGGCAAGGGTCCTTTTTAGGGTCGAGCCTGCGTTGCATGCGCTCGCGCATGCATATCGCAGCGAGACGCTTTAGGAGTTAGAAAAGGGCTCGGAGCCCTGTCGACGTCACGTCAGTGTGTTTGATTGGTTCGTGGGCTTGCCTATTAAAATCTGCTTGCTTTCATTAGTGGAAGGCATGCATACGTCATGCCTTTTCCGGTGGCTAGCCCTCCTCGAGCGCATCGACCAAGTACAGAAAACATGCGAGGCTCGCTGTTTTCTGTCCGGCTCGTGGACTACATTTTCTCTATTTTCCTAGCACGATTTCGCTTGGCAGAAGTCAAGCGCTTTACACCGTTAATTTCACTTTTTCGGGTTACGTACATAAAAGCACTTTTGCGGATAGATGAAAAGTCGGGTTAGGAGTTTACAACGCGATCAGCTCTAACATGAGCAAACACGAGACCCGTTGCATTGCAAATGCTTGTTGTTATTTGATCTCAATTGGTTCAGTAGTTTTCTAAGTTATAAGGGCCAAAACGTAGTGATAAATTGGGCAGCTGTACATGGCGGTGCCTTCTAGGTATATTGTTTATTACACTTTATCAATATTTTGAGTTGTGTTTTATTAGTTCAGTGTGTTGTCGACATTGGACATTTCTTTATTTTTTTTTCAATATTTTAGATTTTTCTATCATTTTGATGACTATTTATGTATTTTGTAATATATAGAAAGGCAATAATAAGGTTAGTGATATTTTTTACACAATATTTTTGCACTCCTAGTCTGTCGTAGAAGCACTACCAATCAGGCTTCCGACCATGCTTTAGCACTGAGACAGTCATATTTCAAATAGTCGACAATGTCCTTCTCCTAAAGAAGAACAACACTTGGCTCCTGGTCCTGTTTGATTTCTATGCAGCCTCCAACACAGTTGACCATCCAGCTCTGATCAATACCTTGACAGTATTCTCAGGGTGTTAAGGCGCTATCTAGAAGTAGTTCACATTCTCCCCCACCTACCGATGCTAGCTCATCTATATAGGTTCTACAAGATCAAGGGCACTCCTCACCTACTGTGGAGTACAACCAGAGCTCCATCCTTTCTCCCATCATCTATAACCTTTATTTGGAAACTCTCCGATCCATTCTTGGAGACAGAAGCATGAAGATCCATTGATAGTCAAATGATACCCAACAATAACTACAAATATCCTCATATTCAAAGACTCAAATCATGCCTCAAACTCATGCAGTCTTGGATGAGAACTAACTTCCTGAATCTAAACCCCACAAAGACTTAACTCTGTCTGTTTGCCAGCAACACCAAACCACCCTAGCTTAAAGACTGGCTGTCCACTGTCAACCCACCAGGCAGCACCCCCTCCACTGACAGACCCTGCAAAATCTCAGGGATTCTCTCTGATAAAGGCCTCTCAATCAAGCAACACCTTGCAAGGAAGACCAAAACAGCTTGGTTCCAAAACTACCTTTTGCAAAAAATGAAGCTGTTTCACCAAGACAGCGACTTCAGATCAACCACACCAGCCTTAGCCCCCTGCCAACTCGAGGGGGACAATACCATGCTCAGCAGTCTCCCCAATACCACCTTAGTACCCCTGAAAGATATCCTACATCTAGTTGCACAACTCAAAAAGGGCTTGAAGACATCACATTCCCACATGCATATTAAAAGACTAGTGCTGTAAAAGACTTAGATTGGCTCCTCTTCCAGCCTGGGTCATCTTCAAGACAAGCTTCATGACATATAATGCCCTCAACAACAAGACCACAGCTTACTTCACCAAGAAACTATCCACCTCTGGGGAACAATGCCAAGTGAGGAGCCTAGATATCGCCAGACTGAAGGCAAACCATTACAAGAGTGGAAAAACAGAAGGCAAATATTCTCTGTTCATGGCTCAAGGATCTGAACAGCATCCCTATCAACTTCACATCAGCACCAATCCTACAACAACTCAGAAAAAAGGTGAATACACTTCTCTACAAAGTGCACTACCCCTGACCTGACCTTGTCCTAAACCTTGCACTAGTATTTGTATCTTCCCGGGGCCATGCCCCTGTTCATTGCTCCATTGTTCCTGAGCTAGTTTTATGCTCTATAAATACCAAAGCAAACATATAGGTGGTCATTATGATCCTGGCAGCATCAATGTGGCGGTATCACCACCAACAGGCTGGCGGTGAAGCCTGCCACATAAAGAGTGTGGCGGGTTGGCCGCTGCCAACCTGCCACATCTCCACCCATACTGCCATGGCGGTGTGAACTGCTGGGCCAGAGAAGTTCATCTCTGACCTGGTGCTCCACAGGGGACCGTCGGTGGTATTAGGACCTGGCCTACCGCCATGGTTTCCGCCGCAGTAGCACCGCCACGAAAACTATGGCGGTAAGGCTACTGGTGACAGGGAAATCTTTCCCTGTCACTGGTAGACGGCTCCCCCAACCCCCCAGCAAGCACTTGACCCCCACCCCCGTACAGTCACAGCACGCCCACCCCCTTTACTCACATAGCGCCCCACCCCAACACTCACATAGCACCCCCAGCCCCCTACTCACATTGCATCCTCCACCACCCAATTTACATGACGCCCCATCCCACCTTCCCACATACATGCACACAGGCACCACACATACACCAATTCACCTACACTTCCAGACACGCATTCACTCACACTCATCCATACACACATTCACTCACATACTCACAAGTATCCATACACGCATTCACTCACACATACTCACATGCAACCACACACACATTAACTTACACATACTCACGCATTCAGGCACACATACTCACAAACATCCAAACATGAATACTCACACGCATACACACTGACACGCAGACACGGACTCACTTCAACATTCATACATGCATTCATTCACACGCATACAACCACGCATACACCACAACAGTCGCATTCACACATGCACACACACACATTCATACACACACGCAGACTCACACACAACACCCCACACTCTCCCACCCTCCTCCCCTGTCGGACTCCCAACTTACGTTGTCCGGCGGGAAGGTCGTCCGGCAGGGAACAGGAAGGTGCACTGCCACCGCTGGCAGCACCCCGCCAGCAGGACACCACCAGACCGTATTAATGGTCTTAATATGGCTGGCGGCGTCCTACTGGCGGGGCAGTGCAGGTGGTAGCAACGCCAGAGCTCCGCCGCCCGCCAGCATGGCTACTGCTGGAAATCCAACCACAGTGTGGCCGAAATCCAGCAGGTCCCATTCGTGGTCTTCTGGCACCCATGGCTTTGGCGGTCTTGCTCAGAGACCGCCAAAGTCATAATGAGGGCCATAGTGTTCTGTACAGGGTGGCCCCGTGGCGTGTGGGAAGTGTTGCCCTTTCTTCAGGCAGTCTAGAAGGGGGGACGGAAGGCCATTCAAACATCCAGTCCTTGACACAGAGACAAAGTGAGAACAGTTCCAAAAAATCATTGTTTTTCTCTTTGAATTATTTCTAAACGATTCCCCATATGCAAACATGTTTAGTAAGCTGGGCTTTATTTCTAAGAACATATCTGACATATTCTAATTGTGCTGACATCTACTTTAGCACAGACAACTTCTACCAGAGCAAATATGGGGGGTTATTCCAACTTTGGAGGAGTGTTAATCCGTCCCAAAAGTGACGGAAAAGTGACGGATATACCACCAGCCGTATTACGAGTTCCATAGGATATAATGGACTCGTAATACGGCTGGTGGTAAATCTGTCACTTTTCCGTCACTTTTGGGACGGATTAACACCTCCTCCAAAGTTGGAATAACCCCCATGGTCTTTTCCCATGAGTGATTTCGGTGTCATTGAGATAGAAAATGGGCACCCCACAGACAACCTCGCAGGAACAGTGTCTGAAAGCTCTGTTATGCAATTTTCACCAGACAGGACACTGCATGGCGCAAAGGTGGCTTCCGCATCAGGACAGGAATCAATGCAAAATGTTTTTATTCACACAACTGCTGCAGCACATCAATTAAAATTTTGAAAGCAATGTGTTGAATTTGCACTGAAGAGGACAACTTGAATAGTTGACACTGAAGGTTTGATAGCCGAAACTTGTCCACTGTCACAAGTCTCCTGGGCTCCCAAAGTACATCAAAATGAAAAAATAGTTTTGTACTCTTGGAGACGGTCATAGGGATCAGTCTCAGTGCACCTCCTCTTAAATGACTGTCTGGCACTTTTAGAGACATCCTTTTGTTACTTACAGTTCATAATTTAAAACCCTAACATAGCACAGAGACCTATGAGCTGTCATCAAAGGGCTACATGCAAATTGCATGGGATAGGTTAGAAACATGTTTATTAGTAAAGCCAACCCAATCAGTGTGGTAAGCTTTAAATCCTTAGTTTCTGCTTCTCCAGACCAAACACTCTTAAAATATATTACCTACTAATATAATATGGCATGTGATTCTTACACCTTGTAATTCTCATTTTCTTATGCAACATTTCCAATAGACTGATTTACACACATATGATCATTGCCTATGTATAATGTGTGTCATTTAAAGTGCTTTGACAACCTATGATAGTAGGAGTAGCGCTACAAAACAAATGAAATATATTTGAGAGAGTGGCTATGGAGAGATGAGAGGCACTGTTGGATGGCGGAAGTGAGGGCATCCGTGGCGAAGGGGCTCATTACTGGTGGCACCAAAAAAGATTGTCGCACAGGGCGCCACCAGAGCTGAAGCCGGCCTTGACACCCAGTAAAACCACTTTGGACTCTAGGGCAGGAGCTTTGGGAGCAAAGACACAGCCTGTCCCCGAACCGACCCTTTCCTCCTCCACGGGGGCAAGAGGAGCATGGAACACTTCTATTAGCCACATGAAAGCCTCCCCTCATTCCTGAAACTCTCAAGTACCCCAGGACCAGCCCTGCACCCTGCTTTAGCCACAAACACCAATTCACCACTTGCTAAGAGCAGGTGGTAATGTGAATGTAATATAGGTTGACTACCTCACTCCATAGAATTACAGACAATGTTCCCAGTCATGGACTTTTAGGTGATAGCCTAATGCATTCTGGGTTCTGTAGTCTTGTTTTGGTTCAATTAAACTAATTATACTAACTCATGTGAAATCAGTGGTTTGTAGGCGAAACTTTCAGGACTGGAGATAGGGTCTGCTGTGACCTAGGGTGGGGGTAGTCACCCTAATTGTTTTGTAGTTTTATCCTCTGCCTAAGCAACTTTGTTAATCTTCGCCATTAATCTAGATTTGCCTGATGGATGGTATTTAAAGTGCCAAAATGGCTACTTAGGTTATCTTCAACGCAAAATGGTGTACACTCTGTAATCCACATGAGTGCACTCTATCAATGCTTTATTTTAGTAAATATATTTAGGGTGGCCACCAATCCCTAAGTCAGAGTGGATACCGTTGCCTGTCTTGTGCTTCTGTATAATATCCTGATGCATTGTGGGTGTTGTGGTCTTGTTTTGCTTCCATTGAACTAATTATACTAACACACCTGGAATCAATGAGTTGTAGGCGGAAAGCCCAAGATTGGAGACAGTGTCTGTATGGCATAAAGAGAGGGGACGCTAACAGCACCAGCACCCGTTTCAAGAGGAGACCGCAGGTCCCAACAGGCTCAGGGCCCCAGGAGGCGGTCCCAGGCCCACCGGCACACCAGCACTAACTCACGATTGTAAGCGTTTTCATTCTCCTGTAGTGCGGGATGCTAACAGCACCAGTTTCAAGGGGAGACCGCAGGTCCCAGCAGGCTCAGGGCCCAAGGAGGCAGTCCCAGGCCCACCGGCACATCAGCACTGACTCGCGCTTTCATTGTTCCGCAGCGCGGTACGCTAACAGCACCAGTTTCAAGGGGAGACCACAGGTCCCAGCAGGCTCAGGGCCCCAGGAGGCTCATGAGCGCTTTCATTCTCCCGCAGCACGGAATGCGCTCGGGCCAAGCGAGGGCCCGTCCACCCCTGTCGGAGCCCGAAGGAGGCTGGGCTGGGCCACCCCTCAACCATCTTCTATTAAGTAGGCTTTTGTAGGCTCCACTGTTTTGTTGAATTTTGGTGGGGGCTGTATTATTAATTATTGATTTAGTTGATCTTCAAGGGCCTACCCACTCATTGAATTCACTATTACTAATGGATAAAAGGAAGGCAACCGAGGGCGGGGCTGGGGTGGTGCACAAGAAAAAAATAAGAGGCAGAAGCATGCAGCAAACAACTGTGTAATGGAAAGGATTGAAAATCTCTTGGTTGAATGCAAGGAAATATTAACCTCTCCCCCTGGCAACGTTCCCAAAGGCACCCAGAGGGTGTGCCAACTTGGGGGTGAATCACAGGAAAATCCCAGATACGTTCAAAGAGCGTGAGACGCAGGATTTAGCATCCCTATGGGAGGGGGACCATGTTGTCACACACATTCCCTCAGTACTAGCGAATGAGTCACCAAATGATGGTAGTGATGTCCTACCTTGTAGTAATCACTTTAGCCTCTTAAATGACATTTCAGATCTACATGATGATCCTGATATAGGTATCATAGCAGGTGTGACAGTAGATGCAATTGTTAACCCTATTGTGTCTGAGGCCCAGTACATTTTCCACATACAAGATCTAAAGTGTGTGGTGGCCAAGCTTGAATCTATGGTAACTATCTTAATCTCTATGGTTAAACAGATAATGCTAGCAGATGGGATGACTACCTTGGATCGTGCCTATAATTCCATACTTAGTTCTTCAGGCCTCCTGGCTCCGTTGTCTAAATTGCCTTTGTCAACCTGTAATAAGAATCACACTTGCGCTATCTGCTCTATCGCTGCCAGCTTGGTTCCCTGTGTTTGGCCATTGCCCAACTGGCAGCAGGACTGGGAACTCTCGACTGGTCTCCTTCCACGTGTCTGGGCTTGGTTAAGGAACCAATAGCCTGCTGTCAGTTTTCTAGGCCTCTGGATGATAATGTTTCTAATCGTGTTGTAAACTGATAGTCAATGTGCCCAAGTTACTTCCAGCGGCTCCTAGGGAAGGGGGAGAATCCGTCAGAAATAAGGCGATTCATTGGATCCGTCATGTGAGAGGCTGTTATTCTGTGATACGTGAGGACATAATCGAGGCAGTTAGAAGGTCTGACCCTGATACACGTTATGATATGATTGAAATAACACTCAGGGACAAGAGTATGGTAGATAACTTGGTGGCTCTAGATGCTAAGACGAGCGCTCCTAGGCATTCTTGTATTAAATTTAAATGCCCTAGGCTTCTCTTACATCACAAAGCTCATCTTACCCCCACATTTGGAGTGTGGTTCATCTGGTCTAAATGAGAACGACTGACTTAGAGTATTATCTGAGACCCCTTTAGATCTACCACCTCTGGTTTCCTCCTCATATGACACAATCAGTCCTGACACTGGTGTCTCACCCCCATTCTTGTTTCTGAGCCCACTAATTCCTCTTCTTCCGATAGATCTTACTAGTCAACTCAGGATCAGCTAGCCAATTGTGCTAATACCACATCTATGCTCTGGTTAGCTTCTCAAAACTTGGGGTGCCCTATGCTTCCGGGAATGTGGCAGGTTTAAGATCTGTTATCTCGCTTCCAGCTTTTATTTCATTCATTGAGGACCATGACTTCTGTCTTTTTCAGGAATCTTGGGCAGTCGATCCACTCTTTCAGTCTTGCTACTTAAATGTTTACATCCCAGCACTTCTTAGTGATAGAAGCAGAGTGTCTGGCAGGTTAGCTACATGGGCTGGAACATCATTAAGCTGCCAGATATCTCACTTATCCATTGACTCCCCTGACATATTAGGCATCCGGTTACCATCCGGGCAAACGTAGGTGTGAACATTCTTAACATCTATGTAAGATGGGTTGGGGGGAGTTTGGCTTCCGGTACCCTCCGTGTTCTGGAGATGTTCCTAAGGCATGGCCCCCGGCATTTCAAAATTATTGTGGCAGGTGATTTCAATGCAACGTTTGAACCTCTTGACTGGGGTGATCTTGGGTTTACTCATGAGTAGGATCGGGTATGGTCTGTCCCTTCTTTGGACATTCCGCCCCATCAGAAGGTGGTCCCAAGTAGCTGTTCAGCTAAAAACCTTGAGTATTGAATTTAGGCTTAGAGCACTCAATGGTAGGACAGAATCTGACGCAAAGGGTTCTCATACTTACAACAAGGTTAACCACACAAGTAGAATCGACTATTGTTTAGTTGATATAAGACTGTGCTCTTTAGTCATCGAGATGATAGTTATTGAGAGAAAAGAGAGCGATCACAATCCGCTCTCAGTCCAAATGCTTGCCCTATGGTATCAAATGTCTACGACTAATATCCCTACTATACCACTAACGGATATTAGTATGACCAATGATAAACGCCACTTAAAGTGGCACAAGGTAGCAGCCCAGCCAAATACCCTAAGCTCTGCGAACGCTGTTTTGAGGACCTTTAATGTGCATTTACAGGCGGGTCATGTAACTACCAGTGAGCAATTAGTTACATCCCATAAGGAATGTCGAGCTTTAAATAAACTCTTTATCCAGGCCATCAAATCCAAGAATGCAGTTGCTATCCATACGGTTAGGAAGTCTTATAAGTCCACAATTTTAAAGCCAAACGCGAGCGAGACGATAAGCGGTGGGCTGCACTAAATGATGCTTTGCATGAGAAGAATTGTACAGAATTCTGGTCTTTGGCTGCACGTGGCCCTGATAATAGTGTATTGAATGTTACAAAGAACATTGCTGCAGCAGAGTGGGTAGAATATTATAGCCGAATGTATTCTGTCGATCATCTCAGTATGGTATGTGAATTTGATAGGGTCTCTCCTACCACCATTGACCAAACTCCTAACCCTTCACCTTTGCAATTGCTTACTCTCTCGTATCTTGTGCGCCCATCAGGCACTTTGAAGCACGGCAGGGCATCTGGTCCGGATGGCGTTCCAGCGGATTTGTTGTTAACTGATGTTGAATTCTGGTCGAGATACATTACTATCATATCCAATGCAATAGCGGCGGGGCACCAATTCATGAGTCATGGAAGGGTGCTCTTGTAGTCCCTATTTACGCAAAGGACGATAGAGCCTTATCTTGTACTTACAAGCCTATTAGTCTATTGGACTGTGTGCAGAAAGTCTTCCGCCACCGCGTCCTGGGGAAGATTCAGGATTGGATGTCTGAGCATGATATACTTAGTTCATTGCAGCTGGCTTCCGTAAGAAAGTTTCCACTATTGATCAAGCTTTTAAGCTTCTGCTCTTATATTGGAAGACGGTTTTTATTGGCAAGGGGAATCTGTACGTTGCCTTTGTAGATTTGAAATCTGCATTCAATTTAGTGCCCTGTAACAAATTGTGGGAAGTCCTCTCTGGGATGGCAATCCTCGCCCACATTCTTTTCTTATTAATACGGCTTGATGAGGGCAACTATGCACGTGTCAGGTGGGGTAATCTGGGGTAGTTTACTGACAAAATCCCAGAGTCAAGCGGAGTACGCCAAGGGGGTGTCCTTGCTCCTACTTTGTTCTCATTATATATTAATGACATTGTTATTTTCCTACTCAAGGTGGAGGCAGATGCACCATCTACAGGCACACATAACGTTCCTGTCTTGCTATTTGCAGATGACACCCTTTTGATATCTAAGACCCTGAGTGGTTTATGGAAACTCCTTTTTGCTTTGAGGAGTTCTGCTCCTCTCGGAGATTGGATATCAACACTTCTAAAACTAAACTGATGTCATTCAATCCTCATAGATATTTTAAAGGGAAAATTACACTTGGGGGCAACCCACTTGAGAAGGTGAAATCGTTTAGTTACCTTGGCCTAATGTTACCGGATAAAATGTCCTGGAAGTCACATATTGCAAAGCTGGTGTTGAAGCAAAAGCAAATTACAGGGGTTCTAATCAAAGATTTTGGCCTTTCTTACAATAAGCCGATACGCCCAGCACTCCAGATCTACAAAGCCAAGGCTGTGAGCTCTGCTCTTTATGGTGCAGAATTGTGGGGCCATGTTAAAGCCCAAGAGATATCGCTAGTTTCTAAGAAAGCTTGCCTCTCTTCCACTGAGCACTCCATTGTTTCCTCTTTTTAAGGACTTGGGCATTAAGGATATAGGTCATAAGGCTCCCTTATGCCCTCTTTTGTACTGAAGGTGGCTTTGCACTACCTCAGGGTTGTATGTCGGAACGCCGCCTGCGGGAACAACGAGTGCCTGAACAACAAGGTCGGAACAACGACCTCGTTGTTACCACTAATGCCTTTACCACGAATGCCTTAACAACGATATTTCGTTGTAAAGGCATTCCTGGTAAAGGCATTAGTAATAGGCATCCATTGATCCTGCATGCGTCACCCCGACCCTCCACCCCGCCCCAAAACCTAAAACCCCCGCCACCCCACCCTTGCCCTAAAAACCTAAAACCCTCCGACCCCCCACCCCGCCCCAAAACCTAAAACCCCCGACCCCCCACCCCTGCCTCAAAACCTAAAACCCCCTGACCCCCTACCCCGCCCCAAAACCTAAAAACCCCCGACCCCCCACCCCGCCCCAAAACCTAAAACCCTCCGACCCCAGCCCCAAAACCTAAAATCCCCCAACCCCCACCCCAAAACCTAAACCCCCGCCCCAAAACCTAAAACCCCCAACTCCGCCTCAAAACCTAAAACCCCCACCCCAAAACCTAAAACCCCCTGACCCCCACCCCCGCCCCACAACCTAAAACCCCCGACCCCCCCACTTACCTGAGTCGTCGCCTAGCCGTCCGCACCGTCCTCCTCAGCCGACTCCCTTGTTTGTGCCTTAACCACGCATGTTCGTTGTTCAGGACATGCGTAGTTAAGACACAAAACAACTAAGTCATGGTTAAGGAAAGCGTTGTTCCGCTTTCGTTAACCAGGACTTCGTTGTTACAGAGTCGGCGTAGAGGACGTTTCCCCTACACCAGAGCTGGCCTCGTACACTGTACACCTGCAGGCCGTAGTGGAAGCTGATCGCTCCCTTAGCATTCCTTGGCTCAGATACATCAAAGAGTCATTATATGCGCTTGTTCTCAATGAGCTTTGGGATTTCCCAGCCACAGCTCCCTTCCCGTCGAAACATGATCTAAAAAAGCAGCATTGGAGGGTGTAGACTCTGAGGACTTGTGTGTAGCACTCCGTTCCAAATTGTCACAGGACTTTGTTGATCTGAATGATGCGTGCAGATATGAGGCATTATGGGATGCAATTGCGGTCCCTAAAGACAGGAAGTTGTATTTCCAGTTCTGTGTAGGAACTTTACCTTTAAGATCATTTACCAGCCATTGGTCATCAGAGGGGGTAACCACTTGTCCATCTTGTAATGCTCCTATCGAAAACCTGCCTCATGCTTTATTCGTTTGCCCTGCTTTACCACCCCTGTAGGAAATGGCTTGCCCCTGCCTGTAGATTGTTGGGTGTTCGCAGGATCTTTGTTGCTCTTTGAATTCTTAGATCAGACACCCACCTGGCACTTGTTACTGCTGTTTCAGAAGGCAGCTTCAGAAGTGAGATGTTTCAAGTCAAACAAGGACATAACCTCCAAGAAAGGCTTAGCCAGAGAAGTCAAGCAAATATTATAGTTACAGGGTGAGGCTGCCTGACAGGACACCATGAAAATAGCATTTTACAGCCAGTTTTTGAGGGCAAAAAAGGAATCTGAAAATTTGGCCAATTGCACTCAGATTACATTTCAAGCAGACTACTAGATTGTGTTTCAACAAGAAACAACATGACAGGCAGGTGAATGTGAGCAGTGAAGCAGCAAGGTAATGTCTGTTTATGAACCCAAATAACAAAAAAACAAAGCAATTGCACCTGCATTAGGTCATGGTAAAGGCTTTTCCGGGTACAACCTTGACAAGAAGTCTGTCTTTAAACAAATATTTTTTTTATGATTGATTTGACTTTTTTATTCAGCATTCTTTGGTATGGCCTATGCCACATTTAATGTGTGTCTGCTAATTAAAGGAACTAGTACAAACATATAGAAAATTTGATATAGTTTAAACTTCTTGCACCAAAATGATGAAAATGAAACAGAGCAAAAAACATAAATAAAAGGAAGGAGAGGGTCTGAGGTCTACGTCCGCTTTCCCCATTGTCATTCTTGCACAATGCTGCCACTGGTGAGGCCCCAGAGAACTGTTGTAGTCAGGTGCATGCAAGTATGGAGGTGAAGTGCGCTGTTTGTGTGACTTGTGAGGACTACAGAGTGACTACCAGAGGGGTGCTCCAGTCCTGTTGCAAAGGGGGTGAAGCACCATAGTGTAACAAAAAGGTGGTAGATAGCAGGGACATATGTACAGCGGCTTGTGCCACCGGTGCATAATTTTTTTTTACGCATCAGTGGCAAAGGCTGCAGACCCATAGCTACAAGGCCACGCAAAGCTTTGCATGGGTTTTCATGGCCTTACTATGCGACAAAGAGGCATTCCATGGACGTTGCAGTGGGTGCTACCACGCAACACCCATGAATTTTTACGCATTCCCAGATTTAGAAGGATTGGTAAACCTGGGAATGCCTCAAAAGCCTACGCCTCTCCAGAGGAGGAGTAATGAGGAGAAATCACTTTATTCTTTATTTTTCCTCTTTCTATGTGTGCTGCACTATGTAGCACACACAGAAGGGGGGAAACATTTCCATTGATGGTTTTGTACAAGAAGGTGTCCCTTCCTGCAAAAAACAATAATTCATACAACAAAGACACCCTTGCAGCGTGGTGCTAGGGCGCCAGTATTAGCACATGGCAGCCAACTTTGCGCCAGCGCAGTGGAAGAGAACAGGAATGAGCCGTATCTCGTAGACGCAGTGCATTCATGCACTTTTCTTCTGATGCAGGGCAGAGCAGCAAGAAGCCTTACGGTGCTACCCTGCACCAAAATACTGTAAATAAGGCCCCAGGTCTGAATGAGGCAGCTGTATGATTGCAGGAGTGCAGAGCAGTGACGTAACACTAGTCTCGCAGACCCTATGGTGCAGGGGGCACCCGAGCTCCAAGGGACCCCTTAGCAGCACGCAGTGATGCACCTTCGCACTGGCCGGCACTGTGCACAGGCTCATGACTGGGTCTGGGTGGTCCCCTCCATATGTTTTGCAGGGGGCTCCCTAAAATTTCATTACGCCACTGGCGGTGTCTGTCTGTGTAGATGCCAATGGTGAGGGCCCCCTGAGCCTCTCAGCAGCATTCCATATGGTTGACCTTCATTTACCATGCAACGCTTCATTTGCCAGTTTTATAAGTAAGGGACATTTTAAGCTGTGGTGGCTCACAGGAGGGAAATGGGGCGGGGCAATATGTGGCGGGAGGGGGTTAAAAAAGAAAAAGAAAATATAATAATTTTTTTTTAAACGTACCTTTCTTGCAGTGTTGCACCGATGCTCGACTGCAGGCACAGGCTGCCAGCCTGCCCTGCATCCAATCTTAACGCTGCTTTCATGCTGCTGGCAGCATGAAAGCAGCATTAGGACTTGATGGAGTGCCCAGCCAGGGTGCTCCGAGGCAGAGTGGAAGTCTCTGACTGCTGTCTCCAACCTGGCAACGCAGTGCCTAAATTGCCGGGTTGGAGAGAGCCCAGTGCGCATGTGTGTTTAGCCGGCCCAAGACGGCCGGCCAAACATACATGCGCACTCCCACTCCATGCCCATCACAGCCCGTGGCCGTGCCCCTTTTACAAGAAAACAATAACAAACTTAGTTTATTATCGTTTTCTTGTAAAAGTTTTGCAGCTGCTGGCGGGTGGGCGATGCTTCATGACATAGCGGAGGAGCCGCCCCTGGTTTTAAGATTGTTCAAGCAGTATATTGATGAACACTATTAATTGGTATGGTTAATAACACTTACTTACAACCAATAGCTGTTGTTGTCTTGGGTCCCCCCAGGTTTAATAAGTCCTCCAAGGCAAATCGACCTAAATGAGAAACCACCAGAATATGAAACATTATCCGCCTCTCTTACCACCATATACAAAGGGGACACAAACGGACATAAAACATAATAATGGTCTATCTACTGATTACATCCAGGGCTCTAAAATTCAAAACAGGAGGACTACTCAGCAATTAAAGCTGGGTCAGCAGAGTTAACATATGCGGCCATGGCCCTGATGGCAGCATTTCAAAGAAATGCAAGAAAAAAATTGTACGTCGGTCCATGGCCAAAAACAATATACAATATGGCATTGCTTATTTCTTACTACACAAAAGACTCAGCTTAGAATCTCACTTACATGCTATTGTAAAATGTATCCAATTTGTCGGGTGTCACCTAAAAGTCTTGAAATCAATCAAGCATAGCCACTGGGGACCCAATAAAAAAATGTAAAGTTAGACTTTGGTCTAAGTTTAGATCAAAAGTCTAGTTTTACGACTTTTTGGTATTCAGAAAGGTAAGATACGAGTTGTATCTTTACGCCCGTCCTCAGGGAGAATTTCCAAACTAAGGCGGTATCTGCCCTGAGCTCAGAGATTCCTCTCCGAGGGTGGACGTAAAGATATGACTCGTATTTTACCTTTCTGAATACTGAAAACTCGTAAAGTTAGGACAAAAGTCTAACTTTAGCTTTGTGAACTGGACCCTGAGTCTCTAAAACAGATCTTACAAGCATTGGTTGTCTTGTGTACCATACGGCATATCCTTAGTCACTGGTCTCCCAACAATTCGGACATTCCCACTGAGAGTAGTCATTAATGAAGCAGCCAGAACTATGATGGACACAAAGAAAGTTGACTACATGACATCTATACTAATGAAGCCCAAATGGCTCCCTATTGAACCCAAGCATCTATAGATCAGGTGGTAACATTTTTAAGGTATTGAATCCTAAGACAACCACCTACCTACCTGAAAGAGAACATTACAATCTCAGAGAGACAGTGAAACCTTTGTAGGACAAACAAACTCCACCTGAAACTCCAATGATACAACAAGTCCTCCACTCTACACCAGACCTATCATCTTTCAAGACTCACCTGAATAACAACCCACTCCTCAATTTGTTGTAACTCATCATACAAACTTAGGCCCTTATTTATACTTTTTTAGCGCCACATTTGCGTCGCTTTTTGACGCAAAATCGGCGCAAAGTTACAAAATACAATTGTATTTTGGAAGTTTGCGCTGCTTTTGCGTCGAAAAATGATGCAAATGTGGCGCTAAAAAAGTATAAATAAGGGCCTTAGTTTACTCAGCACCGCATGATACCTGAGCTTCGGAGCATTGCTGGCCATCTTGGTTAACAGAACCCAGTTCTCGCAATGCCTCCACCTCTTAATAAGGACCACCTCTGTTTCAGAATCTCTGATGGCATCACTTCTTCCACTCTGTCTGCTCATAATGATGCATTTGATGTTACTAACATCTTCCCTTCACTGCTAAATCGCATTTACCTAATGTATGATGTATTAGAACTGCAAACCTGTGTTTCGCACTTAATTATTCCTTCCTAAGACCTTACGACTGTCTAAATTGTTATGTATGCCTGCAACATGTTGTTCCTATTTTCTACAATGCCTGTAAATCGCCTTAGCGGTAATGCATGAGCAATATACAAAAAATGTTGTAAATAAATGCATTAAAGTGCTGTACAGGGTCAGCAGGTTACAAGGGGTAACCAGAAGTGAGGAAATGCAAAGAGAAGCCACATACAATAAACAGGGGGCACACAGCTGAGGAGTGAGGGGGCACACAGGAGGCACCTGGACACAGCAGAGTGACAGATTAAGAAAGTCATTTGTGTTTAGGACAGAGGCGTTCACACCCAGCACCATAGTAGGGGTGGACGGAAGGTTTCATGCCATCACAGAAGGTGACTCTGCCTTACTCTTCTAACATGGAGTTCCGGCCAAAGTCTGCCATTCGCCGCATTATGGAATTTATTTCCTACTAGGTTCTAGAAATGCAAGCAATACTTGGCATCCCATAGTGCCATTTTTAACGCTAAAGGTGGCTGTGAGAGGGCTGCTTCTCAAATAGATTTGCTGCCACTCGAGTAGATTTTGTACTTGAGTGGCAGCAAAATCAACTCGAATGGCTGCGTGCCCTTGCACACCACATGTTGAGATTCACACTGATCTTTCAGCGCTGCTCGTGCTACTGGCGGTAAATTGCAGCATGGGTAATGCGACAAGCATATTTCCGGCCGTTGAGGAACTCCACGGAATCTCGCTACATTTTTATGTAACTCTGTGGCATTCCACAGAATAAAACACCATGAGTTACGCCCAACCCTACCAGAGATATCAAGCGTCTGGGCACGTCTCTGGATGCAACAGCACTTACGATGTGTGAGAGGTGCAGAAGCAGACGTGATATGTGGGGATAGGAGAGTCAGGATGTGGGGTGAAGGGAAGGAGAGTTAGAGGGAAGATAGGAAGAAAGCAAAAAAACAAGTGGGCAGTGATCAAGGGGATTAAGAGGTGAATATGGAGGATGGAGCGCATGGCACCAGGTCTTGTGACAACGCTGTTCACAAGGATTCCACAGCATGTGCCTAAACTCAAGACACTGCCCACACTTCCTACCCCATTTGGTTGAGAATTCACAATTTACCACCTTGCTTGGGCTTCTCTTTACTTGAGTGACAGAGTAGAAACCTCAGGTCAGCCCACCGATGTCGCCATTCCAGCCAGATACAAGGGCCCATATTTGTGAAAACGTGGCGCATCCGAGCTGATGCGACACTTTTTCTGCACCCCCCTACTGGCATCTAACTCCACCATGTGTACACCATATTTATGATACGGCGCACCATGGCACACGTTAGGGAACATGTGTCAGAAATGATAGTTTGGCACTTTGCAGGATTAGCGCACAAACCTTTGCCTTAGGCAGGAGTTAAAAATGACGCAAAAAATGGCACAGTGGAATCTCACAGATTCCACTGGGGCATTTTTCTGGGCCTCCTAATGCCAGAACACCCCCCTTGCATACATTATGCCTGCCACCTACAAAGTGGGTTTACAAAGGGTTTACAAAGTGGCACAATGCATGCATTTTTGCCACTTTGTAAAATGGCGCTGGGTTTTTGCCAACGTAGCCCCTCATTAGCGTTTAAAAAATTACGCTAATATGGCGCAAGGTGGCGCTAGGGCCTTCGTTAATATGGCTCTAGATGTCTGGCGGCCAAACTCTTCACGCTCTGGGCTTTGAACTCCCTGCTAGTACACCTGAGGCGGTAGGGTGACAACATCAAGTTCAGAAACTCCTTAAAGACTAACCTCTCCCTACTGGCATTTGGTTGATCGAGCCCCCCGTGAACTCGAGCTTCCTCAACTGATCTTTGTAGTCCTGGCTAGTCAGGCTTCTCGGGCCAGCCCACCTTCTCCAGACTTTAAGGATATGCCATCTTTGCGGGGTGGAGGATGTGGTCCCGGCATGTCCACCCCTTATCAGTTGGACTGTCTGGTTCCCATCACTAGTTTCTTCCAAGCTCTGTACCATAACTCATCATTGCTTGCATGTAGCCACCCAGCAAAGTGCTTAGAGACCACGGTTGGGGAATTAGCATCACTTTAGCAAAGCCTTAAAACAAATTGTTCAGAGTTTTCAGTGAACATCGTTACTAAAAGGGCTGTTTTGTTATCTGCTAACTCAGAACCCCCCTCCCTCTCATACTCAGTTCCCAAGTTAGATTTGAAGTTGTTGATTGAAATACACCTCTGTGAATACCAACCGGTAAAACATTTTATCTGTTCGTGGAGCTGACAAGAAGAGGTCCCAGCTCATATTTCTGAAAACTCTAATAATTTTTTTATCAAGTCCTACTCGTCTCTGCCAGGTAATCTCACTTCAAACCCCCTCTGTGCCTCTCCCAGGATGTTTTAGATTCTGCTGCAGCCCCCACCTTCCACCTGTTGCTGACATTTGAGGGGTTCGTCAGCGCACCAGTTTGAATGCTGGCAAGGCCTTCTCAGCGTTCCATCCTTCTCAGGTCGATAAAGTGAGCACCATTAGTAGTTTCAAGCGCTACATAGTACCACCGAGATAAGTGTGAGGCGCTACACAAACGTGCCTTTATTCTTTCTTTGCTCACGTTCAGCACAGACACCAAATTCCCCCCAACCTCCTCCCCCCTTTTCAGCTGGCAAGTCCACCTTGTATGTGATGTCATTGGCAACTTTAGGATGAAGTGTGTTTGCCACAACTTCAGAAAATAAATATGTTTTTGGTAATTAATTGTACTCCTAAATAAAATAAATAGGAAATAATATATTCCAGCCCTTCTGGTTTAGGAGGAAGCCTCGAGTTACTAGCCACAAATGCTTTTGTTTAGTTTTCGCCTGAAAAGCCCCACCTAACTACAAGTCAGTAAGGAAATATAATTCTGCGTATTTCGCAGACCCCGGGTGTCGTGTCACGTCGCATTACTCCCTGGTCCACCCACATCCTGGGTGTGCACAGTTAGCGGATTAAAGCGCCCAGAGCATTGTCCGCCGCCGTGAAAGGCGCTCTAAAGCCGGGCCTGGGTGAAAGGCCTCCATGACAGGCCCTGTCAGAGACCCGTCATAAAGTGGCGGGAACACAACACGCCCCGTGAGAGGGCCCACTGTGATATGGTGGAACCCGCGACTGTCGAGCGTCCCAGGTGTGCATTTGACACCTGTGTGGATTTCACACTAATCAAAACTTTAATTCAGACGTGGGAGAAAACCCACACGATGGATTTTTCTTTTGTGAATCTGCTTCACGACATGTTTGGTTTTATTTACAACGTAGCACCCTGAAACTAGTTTCTTAAACTGGGCCTGCCTGCATTTTTTCGTTTACAAAAAAGTCCACAACATCTGAGCAGAATCTGGAAAGTTGAAGCGAGGTGGGATTTAGGACGTGTCAGACTGCACGCTAACAAAGCCTTCGTTTTCCACACGATCTGACACGAAACAGCCCTGACTCACACGATGAGGATGCTCTGAGTTGGATTCATTAGGTCTTGACCTCTGACCCTTCTGAGCAACGCCCACCTTCGTGGCCGCCCGCCAGGTGAGCTGCACCACTGGCCAAGATGTCTGAGTCATACTTTTCTGAAGCAAGTGATCTGTTTCAAGTTGTGCAGAAATGATAGCGTGCAGGCAGACATGGTTGTGGACTCGGTCCAAAGCTCTTGAGATGGAGCAAATGTCCAACTGCATCTCGAGAGCGTGCAACTGCTCTCATTGGGCGCACGCGATGTCCTATCCCTGGGACAGAGGTAGAGTGAGGGCTACTCCAGCAGCATCCCCAGGAGGCAAGGATGTAAGATCATAGCAGGCAGAGGTCAGAGCAGGGCGCTAGGACCCCGCTGAGCTGGTCACTCCCGGGGGGGAGGGGCCCAAGGGAGGACCCAGGTGGAGCGGCGGGACGTCATGAGACAATATATATATATAGGCTGTTCAGACCCACCACTAAATACATTAAGATATCACCTACCAGTGTTTACATCCACTCCATGTTGAGGTAATTAGGGTGTGATTTAGAGTTTGATGGAGGGGTAACTCCGTCACAAGGGTGACGGATATCCCGTCTGCCATAATATAAATCCCATAGGATATAATGGGATTTATGTTTCGGTGTATGGGGTATCTGTCACTGTTGTGACAGGGTAACCCCTCCATCAAACTCTAAATCAGGCCCTTACTCTTGAGAGGTGTCCGCCATCTCTGGTCCTTTCACCAGTTCACCACAGTTATACTTGGCGTTTATGCCTCCTCGGAGTTACCGTTATTGGTAATTTAAGGGGGTGGGTCAGAATTACAATGTATTACATGAGGGACCCCGATGATCTCCTTGAAGTGAGGAATTCCTAACTCTGATCGAGATTCCCCTGGTTATTCCTCATTTTATTCTGAGTATCTCAATCAGTGCTCTGACTCAGCGGCGGTTCCTCCGTTATGGCGGAGGAACGCCGCCTCCCCGCCAGAAGCAGCCGCTGCAAACCTTTAACAACCAAAGGATAGTAAACTGTGTTTATTATCCTTTGGTTGTGAAAGGGGCGGGGTCAGTGGGGATGACGGGGACGAGGGGAGTGCACTGTGCACTCCCTCAGTGCGCATGTGTTTGTCCGGGCGTCTCGGGCTGGCCAAGCACACATGCGCACTTTGTTCTCTCCAGCCTGGCACTGTGTTGCCGGGCTGGAGAGAAAAGGCACAGGCTCCCAGTGTGCCTGGGAGCATCCTGGCTGGGTGCTCCAGCCAATCCTAATCCTGCTCTGAGCAGCATCACGATTTGACGCAGGGCAGGCTGGGAGCCTGTGCCTGCTGAGGGAAGGAGGAGCTGCGACTGCTCTGACTACATTCAGCTGCTGGAAAGGTAACAGATCAGCGGTACTACCATGGACCTTGTAACTCCGACGGGTAACTGATTTTAGAAGCCCCATCTGAACTAAAAGGTCACTCATAATTGCGGTCCAACACAGTAGAGTAAGAGAAGGATTAATGCCAAACTCATCCTCGACCTCCCCAGACGAACCCACATCACTCCTCACCTCAAGAAGCTCTACTGGCTCACGATCCAGAAGAGATGCCCCCTCAAGATGTTGACCCACGTATACAAAGCCCTGCACAACGAAGGACCAGCATATGTCAACAAACACATGACTTTCCGCCAACCGACCGGACACCTACGATCTTCCTCCCTCTTCCTCGCAGATACCTCGCGCCCCCGGATCCGCCGATCCATCAGCAGACATCGCCCCTTCTCTCTTCTGGTGGCCAAAGCCTGGAACGACTGTCCCCTACACCTTAGGGCTGCCTCATCGCTCTGGAACTTCAGGAAAGGGCTCAAGACCTGGGTGTTCGAATGAATAGAGCACAGTGTAGCAGCTAGCAACTCCAGCGCCTTGATACCTTCCCGGGTGATTTGCTGCGCTTTATAAATCCTGATTAATTGATTGATTGATCGATAAAAGGTAAAGGAAAATGTTTAGCCTGGGGAATGGTGAGGACTGGGGGTCTCACCAGCTAAATACTAAAAACCCAGAAAGTCCCAGATTTGACTCTGAATTGCCAAAAAGCAAAGCATGAGATTTTTGGACAAATATTTGAATAAAAAATAAGAGCTAGAAATGACCTCCGGATAAGTCACCCTTGACTGATGTCAGGTTATTTAATCAATAGAAAACATACATTATGCTGTGAAAAGACCTTCTTATATCCAGGTCTGAAGAGATGCTGCATTTCATGCAGTCACCCAAAAGATGATCTTTAGACACATACATGTGGGACACACTCCAGTGTGTATGGATTCAGTATAGAGGCAAAAGGACATTGAAAATGTAAAACCCAGAGTTTCTTGCACATAAACACTAAACTGCCTAGCACTTAACCTCTGGAATACTAGAGGACTCACAAACCACCCCTATCATACTTACCTTCCAAAAAAACTTCAAAAACCACAAATCTTCAAGCTCCACCTTCAAAGCTTCCCTGAGTTCTTCTAGTTCTTTTTGGTACCTGTACTGCTCGGTTGCTTAAAGTTTTATGTACCTATAGTGTTCTATGTAAAGTGCTCCAGGGCACTAGTTGCTAGTAGTGTGCTATTTACATGCCATGAAAAATAAATACATTAAAGGAAGAGTCATGTTAGGCAGAGACTGCAGTGTTGTGTGTTGGGTTCAATGTTCTGCCACTGCTATGGATTTGTGTGAAAGTTTGAGTCTTTATTACTGTTGGTTCAAAGAGAGCTTCTGCAATGTAGGTTGAGAAAGAGTTAATTGATAAAAATTTGGCAAAATGGGAGGGGTCAAAATGTCAGATAGTCATATCTAAGTCCCAGGGGCCTGAGACAGCTCCCTTTGCAGACATGAGTATTAGGTGGCATGCTTCAGTATCACAAATTAAGTGTATAGGGGATGATGAAGGGTGTGGACAGTATGAGCCCATTAGTTCACAAGGACTTTTAACCTACACAAGTGCTTTGAAGGCAGGGGCATAGCTACCATTAGCACATTGGAAAGTTGATAGCTCCTTTGTAGACAATGGCATTGCTCTGGGCTTCTAATGGCTGGTAAAGGCCCAGAGCTCCAACATTCCATTGTTTGTCTTTTTTCACAGCAACAGCCTTCGGCTCGGGCCTTTTTTAACGCTGGAGCGGGCCTAAAATGGCGATATCGGCCGCTAAGGAGGGCCATAAGGCTATATCGGTGCAGCAGGGGAGTGGCACCAGGGTCCTTTGAAGCTGAATAATTGCTGTATTTACTACACCAACAGAAGTCAAAGCTCCCATTTCCTAGCTTGCACCAGGGCCCAAGGTATCCTTGCTATGCAACTGACCAAAGGTGCATTCTGGACTTGACCTATTAAGACAGACAGCTAGGAGAGAGAGTCAATGAGGGGATCTGACACACAAGGATGATGTTCATCCCATGTGCACAGAGAAGCAGGTGAGACGGGACTGCTCCCAGCCTGTCAAACAATGTAGTTAAATTGTGGTTGTGAAATGAAAACACCTCTTTTACTGGGAGATTTAAGCAATCATCTATGTTTGAGAAATCTGACACTCTGCAAATAGGAGTCAGACAGGCCCTCCGTTCTAAATCAGTAAGGACATGCAGTAAAGTTTATTGAAGATTACAGAGTGCACCTCTGTACTTTAATGCTTTAATTGGCATGAAATATGAGGGTGTTTTGGATTGACTCTGGCATAGGTGCAAAGATCTTGAAGCAATTGTGGACTTCCAGGCTATTTTGACTTCTTGCTACCCCTTTGACTATTATTACACGGATGCTACATAGACCCTAGTTTTGGAGTATAAGTGGTCCACTGTGTAACTCTTGGACACTTAGGGCCCTATTCACAAAGGCACACTTTCTCATTTACGTTTACTCATGTGTAATTTTATTCTTGAACTTAGGCGTAAATGTAAAATTTTGTGATATTCACCATTTTCAATGTAGATTTCCAGTTAGGATAGCTTAAATGTCTCCACCCCTAACATCTAATAATAAATATACAAGTGTAAGATTACTACTAGTAACTGTACCTCAAAGAAGGAAATGTCTGCCACTGGGACAGAGATCTCCCTGTAGTACAGTAAAGGGAAATAACGTTTATTAATTTATTAAAATATAAAACCGTTAATTGCAAAATAAAATTGCAAGTTAATTTTAAATGCGTATTTATAACTTAGAACTGATAAAATAAAACAGTGAAGGACATTAAGGGGGTTATTCCAACTTTGGAGGAGTGTTAATCCGTCCCAAAAGTGACGGTAAAGTGACGGATATACCACCAGCCGTATTACGAGTTCCATAGGATATAATGGACTCGTAATACGGCTGGTGGTAAATCCGTCACTTTTCCGTCACTTTTGGGACGGATTAGCACCTCCTCCAAAGTTGGAATAACCCCCTAAGTCATCTAATGAAATCTTCATTGTATGTTTAAATCATTCAAATATATTAAAGTGTTTTAGAAATATTATTATTTTTTTTAAATGTAAAAAAAAAAAATCCCCCAACCACACTAGCATATTAATTTTGAAATCATATTGACTAAATGTAATTAAAATGTATGTGTTTAATAAATTTAATGCATTTTAAATGTGTAAGAAAAGATCGAAAGTACAATAAATTTTATAAGTTAATTATTAATTTTTACATAATAATTTTAATAATGCAATATAGTTTTTAACACTAGCAATTGTGTGTGTGTGTGTCTGTGGTGTCCTAGAATTACTCTAAGGGGGTCATTACAACTTTGGTGGACGGAAAAGCCTGTCCGCTGAAGTCCCGACGGGTAGACTGCCATCAGTGCAGCCGCCTCTCCGCCGGCCCCATTACGAGTTGGGTCTGTTTCCACCCGCTGGCCAAGTGGGAAACGGCCTACAGCATTGTCTCCGGCTCGTAATAGAGCCAGTGGTAATGCTGTAGTGCATAGGGTGCACCAGCACCCGTCACAATGTTCACTGTTTGCAAAGCAGACAGTGAACATTGCGTCGCGGCTGGCCAGGGGGGCCCTAAACTGCCCATGTCAAGAGCATGGGGAGTGCAGGCCCCCCCCCCTTGGGCCCCCTGAACCTGTCTCCGCCAGCCGTTTCATGGCAGTGCTACTGCCATGAAACTGGTGGCGGGGAAGGGAGCTGTAATCCCCAGGGCAGTGCTGCTTGGATTAGGACTGCCAGCACTGCCAGACCGACTTTCAGTCATTTACTACGCCGCAGTCGTAATGTGGAGGTCGAACCACCGTATTCCAGGACTGCCAGGGCCGTAATAAGGCCCTAAGATTAGGCCATAATAAATATATGACTGTTTTGTGGCCTTTTGGACGTTAGTAACTTTAAAAGTGTAGTTTGCGAACAGCACTGGGTGGATGTAGGGTTGGCTTTAGCAATGGTGGCACCTGGTGTGACAGTCTTTTTAGGTGCCCCCCTCCCGCCTCTGTGACCACCTCCTCAGATTCCCTCACTACCATTTGGCAAAAGTTACCCTCATCTCTCCGTAGCCCCTCTCTAACAAACATTTCAATTGTTTTAAGGCACTGGGAAACATTGGATCTACTAATCAACTCAGCTAGCCACATAAAATACAAATCTGTTCTTTGCAGCAGCCATTTTAATCCTCTGCACGACATTGAGTCAAAACTGCCACTAGACAAAATTCGATCTCTCTCCAGAAGGAACATTAATCACAAGTGTTATCTTGACATTTTTATTGCTGCCTGAAAGCTGGAACACAAGGAACTCTGCAGCAGGTACTTTTAATTCATGTTATTGCTATACACAGCACCTCCTCTTCCTTGTGGTCATTGACCCCACTCCAGGTCAGCACCCAGTGCAGCTGCACCAGTCGCACTGCCCTGGGTGGATGTTTGTGTTAGCAAGTCCCCCAATAAACCCTTTTTCAAATCACTCCCCCCGGTTGTTACGTTTGCAGAGATCTGTGCCACGTTGGTGGAGTTCTCTGCATAGAAAGAAAGGAGAGGTGGCGGCAGAGATCTCCACCCATAGGTTCGTGGGTGGTATTTTGTAGCATGAGAGTAGTATTACCCTAGTACTGCACCACGCAGTTTGTGAATAGGCCCCTTACTGTTTCCGATTACAACACATCTACGTGGGCATAGAGCTTTAGTACCCTAGTTAGTATTCAGCCAGCCCCTTGACTCCACCCCCTCCTCCTAGGCAATCATGGTTATAAGCTTCCAGTGATAAATGTTTGCATCACTGCTCTATATGTATCACCACTAAGAACATGAATGTTTGTATCACGTGACCCCTTGCATGGTTTCTCTTGTTATTTTATTTGCATTTGTATTGTGCTCACTGGAATATGTATGTTGCCTGAGTGCTTCTTGTGTATAATGTGTAATTTAATGATTACTTAGGATTTGTATTATAAATCATGCATCCTTTTGAGAACCTATCACTGACATGTACCGAGAGACACTTTCTCCTTTTTCAAGTTTGACCCCCTAAAACTAGACATTTGTAAAATGTAGCTTTTTTATCAGTGGACGCTGCCACCAATCAAGGGTGCCTGGCAGGGTGGTGGGGGTGGGGGGAGGATTGTCAGTGGGAAGGGTATTAAAAATAATTTAAAAAATGCACCTGCAGCTGCCTGCCGCTCCCGCTCTCAGCCACCTCCGTGACACTCCTCTCTTCCCGGGGCACAAAGCACAGACTCCCAATCCAGATGCTGCTCTCATGCTGAATCAAGCATGAGAGCAGTGCCAGGATTGGTCTGAGTGGGCTGGTTTGACCCTCGCTCAGGCACAGGGAGCCTCTGCCATTTCTCCATCCCGGCTGTGTAACACAGCTTGGTTGGAGAAATTCAAGTGCACAAACTGACATGCGCAAACTGACATGTGCACTTACAAGTGCCCACCACTCCTCCTCCCTGCCATGGCCCTGCCCTGCCCTAGACTTCCATGGCTACTCCCATGGCTCAGTCCGGCAGTGATAAATAATTATTTCTCACTGCCTGACTGAGCAGGGGAGCAACGCTCCTCCACACTTACGGAGGAGCTGCCCCTGTTATTGCGTGCATACATACATACATAGATACATAGATACATGGATAAGACAATTTCACTTCTTTTGCTAGTTTCACCTCTTTACGTACATACCAACAGTCCCTTTGCTCTCCTCATGTCTTGTCACACTGTTTGCCAATCTTGAGGTTATTCAGTGTAAAGAACCCTGGATCTGTTTTGTGTTCATAGTCTATAGGACCTAAACTCCTGGTGGTGTTGTTCCTTATAAACCCTTCCCTTGTATACTTTTTAAATCAAGCTTCTTGTTTTCCTGCTCCATTAGCAGATAGGTATAGCCAAGCAGTCGTGTTCTAATGGTTGTTAATTGCCTGCCCTGCAACAATGGCAGAGGGCAATAACAGCAGTTAGTGCATGTAGCCAGGGAGACCACTTCCCCATCTTCACATGCAAATACGTCACTGCTTGCTTCACGTTCCTAGCCACACAGTTAGCCTTCACGAGAAGGCTTCTCATGTGGGCTAGTAAACAATATTTAATATCTACTTTAAATGACTTGTAATGTCAGAGCGAATCTCAGTGCACCCTCGTGGGTGGTGAAACATCAGCAGCCTCCTGTGAAAATCACATTAGAGTACTCTAAAAACACTTGGGCCTCTCCACAATAAACTGGTGCACCAGTTTGCTTGGGCCACCCTGTGCCCCCCTAACGACACCATGGTAGCGCTGTGTTTACAATATAGTGCGGCGCTCATTAGCATAGCTGCTTCAGAATTTCTCACGCAGATGTGGTGCTTTGTTGGACTAGCGTAAAAACAAAATTGACGCTAGTCCAGCAAAGCTCTGGGATGCCCATTGAAAACAGCCTATTGTCACTTTAACTCCTGCCCTGAGCAGATATAAAAAAATGACACTAGAATGACGCAGTGAGACCTTGTAGATTTCACTGCACCATTCCTGCAGGCCTCCTAGCGGGGAAACGTCTCTCTTACATACATTATACCTGCCGCAGGTGTAATGTGGCGCAAGGGATTATAAACTGGCGCAGTGGTCCCATTGCCCCAGTTTATAAATGCAGTGGTGTGTGGGGGACAGTTTGCGCCACCGTAGCGTAAAAAAATGATGCGGAATTGCAAACAGGCTTGTGAATGAGCCCCAAAGACTCATTCACTGATCGTCAAAGCAGACATAGGAGCTGATTTAAAGTTCACCAATATCTAAATCAAGCCCATAGTCTTTCAAACAAGAATAGGCCAATATATAATACAAAAATACAACTTTTAATACATATTAAAACTGGCTATGTAACAGCATCAATTTAAAATCAAAACACTGAGATTAATTCCTTCCTTCAAAGTGAATAAAACATGTCCCAACCATATTGTCACATCTGTATAACTTACATCCACGAACAAAGCCTTGGCAGATTCCATCTTCATACCACAAAAATAGCAATGACAAATGGATACACATTACATCATCTGGTAAAATGTGATAGTGAGTACTTTTTACTAGAAAATATTTTAATTTAATTTTCGAACAAAAGTCAATGTTGAAAATAAGGGGTTGATTCCTAATCTAAAGGTAAAGATTTCTAATTACATTGTATTATTGGGTAATTGAGAAACACATGGGTAGAGATCTTCTGAGTCCAAGGGTGGTAGAGTTAAAGACCCAGGCTGCTTGCATTTCAAATAACATATCTCTGTCATTTGAGACATTTGAAATAAGAATATTCAGCCCATGTTTTGTGGTACATTCTCATTTTCTGATATGCAAGATGCCCTTAAGTGTTTTCCCCATATAAAGTTGAACAGGGCCAGGTCAGTTCACGGTGAATTAATCCCATCCTTCTTCTACTTAAGACAGACCTTAGATATGTGAAAGGGCAAATTATTTTTAAGTTGAGCGCGCAAGTACTCTGGGCTGTTGTAATCTATCTTGGGCTCTTAACCACGCCCACTGCACGCCCGTCACTATCACTCGTTTGTGGGCTTGCCTTTCAAAAATCCTTTGTTATCATTGGTAAATGCTTTACATTTGTCCCTCCTTGGGGCAGTTTTGTTACCGCCTTGCAGACTGCCCCTATTACATGGATAATTGCACATTTGTCGATACGTTTGCCTGCGAGCGAACTTATTTTTCCTTGTGTCTCTCCTTCACACTCACACTCATGGCAGCCGTGGCGCTTTAAATCAGCTCACTTATGTCAACTGTTTTACTTTTCATTCCAGTTATGAATTTACAACGCCAAGAGCTCTAACTCGAGGAAACGTGAGACCCATTGCATTGCAAATGCTTGTTTTTCTGGTGCATTAGTTGTGTCATATGTTTGCTCTCAATTTCATGCATGTTTAGTAGAGTTTAGAAAGGGATAGAATGAATTGAGTAACTGTTTCCAAATACAACTTTCCCAGTGTGACACGTAAGGTGCCTTGAGGATAAGTCATGGATTTTGGTTTGATAGTATATTCTAAGGTGACTTTCATTCAAACTGTAGCAGAAGTCCCAACCAAGTCTTTAACATGACACTGCCAACATATAGGGCCATATGTACGAAAGCTTTTTCCCATAGACACAGAATGGGTAAAATCCTTTGGTACATCTGGCCCATAGTCTTTTATTAAGAAATCTATTTTTAACTACACTTTGTATTTATTCAGTTATTCTGTTCCCCAACAGTCCACGGAAGGGGTGTCACAGGAGTCTTCTAACAGTGAACTGCCAGCTTTGTGGAAGCAAGTGGGTCAGCATCTGTGGTGATGTGAAATGCAGTTCAATTTCCCAGTTTTCAGTTTTTAACAAATTTCACATATGTAATACAGACAGAAAACAAAATATCTTACTGTCCAGAATTACTTTTTAAATTGGAAATAGATAATTACGTCTTCTTTTGAGCACTCCCCCACCTTGTCAGTCATAATACCCTTCTGGCCAATATATGCGCATAGTGACAGCACTGGAAGTTAAACAAACAGATGAGATTTCTTTAAATAGCTCTAGATGGACACATGTTGAGTGTCCTGCAATGTTGATGTTTACATCTGGGTGTATATTTGTCATATCACGCTACATGTAGCGCCGAAGGCAGACACTTACCAATTATGAGTGCACAGTTAATGGTTAAATGAATGTGGAAATAAATCAAAGCATCTTCCTTTCTTCACAAAATAGAATAGATATAATTAAATGCTCATACAATGAGATGAGCAAAAAAGTAAATATGGATAAATGGAGATGGAATACTTAAAAACAAATGTCATGAAACTGGACACTCAAGTTGTAATGAGGCAATACCATTGAAAAAACATATTATAAAGAAAATAGTTTGGGAGAGGAGCATGCATAAATATATGTTTTAGGATTGACATGGATGCAAAGGTTAAAGCTCAATGTATCACTAAAGACATTGAGTTATGTGAATATAGGTATTTCAGTCACAAGAGCCACTGAACGGATGGTGTTTGGACAAAGTATTGGTGAAAAAATATTGTGTGGGCAAAATATTATGTGAAGAATATTGAGGACAAAAATATCTTGACAGTAAATTTCTATAGGAAAGAAAAGTTTTACAATACTTAACTCCACCTCTACGTACCTTGAAGATATGTATATCTTATATATGTGCATGTGTATCTTCAAAGCACACACAGGTGCAGTTAAGAATAGTAAATCTATACTTACCTCATTGCACTTACCTTCACAATATTTTGGTCCTCTGTATTTTTGACATAATATTCTGTGCATATGATGTTTGTTTTCTCAATATTTTGTCAGACAACTGAATGCACAGTAACCCTAGTTTCCCAGTAGAGGTGATATTATATTGTTGGAGTTTGTGAAGTCCGCTAGTATGGTATTTTTTAGGTCTTTTCAATAGTATAAAAAGGTGGCATGCCTAATATGAGCCGGGAAGGCCTTCCAGATTTTGTGGTCTTACCTGAAAAAGAGCAGTTAAAAGTAAGTTATCTTTCTGTAAAGGGGCCCTCAAAAGAGAGGTGAGTAAAAGTTACTGATTTACATGAGATAGGACACGTGTAACAACGAGAATGAGAAGGTATTAACAGCAAACTTTATTGAAAGGAAGCGGTCACCACCATCTGGTTTGAGTCCTCCCTATACTCACCCCGAACCTTCACTACTAGACTCTCCATCACTTGCATTCAGTTGACCACATAAGAAGGCATCTCAGACTCCTACACACAGCAACACAAATAAAACACTACAAATATTGCCAAAGTCTAGGCAGCAACACAGCCCAGAGCAACTACTGCAAACCAGACTCCTCCAAAAAGATACTTTCTTTACATTCTGTGAGACGTAAGCAGATTCCATCAAGAACATTAGTCTACAGGATGTCAACCACAACTCTTCCCCAATACCATAAACATAAAGAAATGTGAAAACAGCATGAAGAACTACCAAGAATGTAAAAACTAATGCCAGAAGCTGACAACAAAACAAAGAAGGGAGACAGGTAAAATGAGATGGAAACTTTCCGAACTAGATTTGAACAATTTTAAACTATAACGGATACGTTAAGGGTCCAAAGCTATGTAAGATATAAGGCCTGATTACAACTTTAGAGGAGGTGTTAATCCGTCCCAAATGTGACGGATATACCACCAGCTGCATTACGAGTTCCATAGGATATAATGGACTCGTAATACGGCTGGTGGTAAATCCGTCACTTTACCGTCACTTTTGGGACGGATTAACACCTCCTCCAAAGTTGTAATCAGGCCCATAATGTTAGATACTACACAGATGGCCAATATCAGCTTGCATGTATAATCTACTAATGCTAAAACATAGCCTTCTGAAGCCAATAATATGTAGACTCACTCCCTGGTATGACAGGAACTTTTACAAAACATAGGGAAACTTTGCAGACCAGGTTTTGGCATTTCCACAAATTGGCCAGACTGTTTAAAACCAAGCGTAAATCTGCAGGGAGCTCAGATGTTACCACCAAACTCCAAAGCAGATTCAAAGTATGGCTGAACAAGCAGCCTGTTAATAATTCCACAAATTGATTCTCTTCTGGATTTTAGATTTTCCACAAATTAGGGAATCAGACTCAGAGAACGGCTGAAGAAATAGCCTATTAATAATCCCACAAGTGGATTCTCTTATGGATTTAAATTTTCAACCAGAAATCAGAGAATTCCCCATTAAGTTGTTTGCCATTCTGTTCTTTTCTTGGTAGGTTGTGGGTCGAAGAATCCTTTGAGGGTTTGCCGTAAGTCCGACCCTGAGCTACAACTCTCGAGTGCAGCCATGAAGGAATACCGCCTCGGCTGGTTCCCTAATGGACAATGAAGAAAAGAAAACAACGAGCAAAGGCTCAAGAAACGAAAAACATAATGAGGCAGAAATGTCATAGTAAATTCAAACACCCACAAACCATGTACGTTTTTTGAAAGCATATCTTAAAGAAAAGCACCAAGGGCCACATGTACAAAGATCCGGTTTTGCGACTCGTAAACTGCAAGTCTTAGCGACTCGCAATTTGCGACTTGCAAAACTGGATGTACAACAGTGTACTTTACACTGTTTGCAATACCCAATGGGATCGCAAATGACCTACCTCATGAATATTCATGAGGTAGGTCGCAATTTGGACCCCATTGGGAATGGCGGCACTCACAGGGATGGTGGCCTGCTGGAGACAGCAGACCACCATGTCTGTGACTGCTTTTAAATAAAGCAGTTTTTTTGTGTGAAATGCAGCCTGTTTTCCTTAAAGGAAAACGAGATGCATTTCAAAAACAAAAATGACATTTTTCTTTTCATTTTTTCAGAGCAGGCAGTGGTCCGTGGGGCCACTGCCTGCTCTGAAAAAATATTTTCGCTGCCATTCACAAAGGGGAAGTGGTCCCATGCGGACAACTTCCCGTTTGCGAATGGGTTAGCACCAGTTTGAAACTGGTGCTAACATCGATTGTTTTGCGACCGCATTCGCGGTCACAAAACAATCATACATTCCATTTGGATTCGGTATTAGGAAGGGACGCCCTTAACACGCCCCTTCCTAATACCGAATCGCAAAACCCAAACTGCGATTCGGTAACAAGTTACCGAATCGCAGTTTGGGCTTTGTACATCCCAAAACACATTTTTCAAGTCGCAAACGGGCCGATTCTACTAATCGGCCTCTTTGCGACTTGAAAAATGCTTCTTACATCTGGCCCCAAATTTTTGCTCCCCTTTCAAAAATTGTCCTTGGACTCCATCCACTTTGGAACAATGTGTCTAGTCATTGGTGCCTATTAAAAGAACTATTTGTTACTAATGTCTAGAAAAGTTTCTACATTTAAAAAAAAAATCTTTTTCAGAAGTTTTATAACAAGAACAAGGTTCCAAACAGACTCTGTCAAAACTGTTGCTAACTGGCCCCTTTCTTTTGAGGGGGGCGGCAATCTTGATAAGCCGATTATCATTGCACAGTGCCTTAAAGAGGAACAAATCAAATGCACACCAAAGTCAAACCTACCATCAAACAACACAAAAACCGGTAGAGAGCCTATACATAATCTCGCAACATTGGCATATGTGAAACTCTCAAACATCAGAAGATGTCATCCTTACTCCATACGTGATCCCCGATTAGAGTACAGTTTCAGACAGGCTAATCACACTTATCACAAAGATCTCAATAATTCAGGAGAATGGATCTACCTAATGTTGGAGGTCATATGTGTGATCAATGATAGTCAGTTTCAAAGAATGCATTTGTGAGTTAGTGGCCATGTAGGTCAATTTTTAAATGACCAGCATTATCCAAATCCTACTGTGGAAACTGACCTCTTAGAAAAACGTGTGTGCCCCTTTTGGATAATAAAACCTATTTGGAAACAAAGACCTGGACTCTGGAGTGTGTATCTGGGAGCCACCCAGAGTAGGGGCCCCAGAACGGCACGAGCTGCTCAGAGATCTAAGTACTGTGGCTTATTAGGAAGAAAACAATTTTTCAAATTGCTTACCCTTTATATTAAGGATGCCAGTTCTAGTTGTAAAAACAGTAAAGACATATAAAAAAGTACAGTGAGGAGATATTACATAAATGTTTTGTTTTCATCCTATGTTTTCTGAAAAGATTATGTACGTAGATGTTAGTGCTATTAGAATGTTTTTTTCTGCTTCTAGGTGCATCAGTCATCTGTGGCAATAGTTAAGCCATCGTAAAACAATGGTCGCCTTCACAAAGATGGCACTTATCATCAGGTGTATAACAGCAGACATGTTTAATGGAAGTTCTTAAAGTTGGACATGTAAAGGAGTACTGATGGAGGGGCCAAGCTACAGATTCCATTTTCCCAAGTGGACTACTAACGTTGATGTTCCTAAACACAATATGAAAATTATTATTCCCATCTTAGTGATTTCATAGAGGACACACTTTCACCTGCATGTTTTCTAATACATCTCTGAAACATACTAGACAATTACTGGAAAGGTGTATGAATTGTACTTAATCTAAAACAATGTCAAAGAAAATAATTTGTAAAGTATTTATTAGCAATTGGTATTAAATTCTAGAATGGAAGGCCGGGTAGTTTAAGGCTGTGAGTTATAACATTTCACTGGCTAGAGCTAGATGAGAGAAGATGCACTCACAAACATGGCTGTCATGTGCAGAGCATCTCAGTTGCTTGACAAAACAATGAGTGAGAAGATAACTTTGGGGAAAGTGGGCGGGACCAGAGAAGGGAGGGCGGTGATAAAGCGAAACACATATTGGGAGACATTGCTCATCAGGAGGATACTTCAAGACAAAGGGACTGATTTAGATATTGGCGGACGGGTTACTCCTACACAATGATGACCGACATCCTGTCCACCGAATCTAAATCCCATTATGTCCTATGGGATTTAGATTTCAGCGGATGAGATATCCGTCACCGTTTTGATGGGGTAACCTGTCCGTCAATATCTAATTTAGGCCCAAAAACCTTGACAATGTTTTAAATAGCTATTTGAATACAATTTCATACTGCCCCTCTCAAAAGGCAGCCATTTTACCAGTTTCAAATCTTCATGTTAATCAGAAAGAGAAGGAGATATTGGTGTCCGTGAGAGAAGGGGCTCTGATCATGAGCTGCTGAAGTTGAGGAAGAGCTCCTGGGTGAGAACCAGCAGAGAATGAGTCCTGACAGATTCTTGGCAGGAAGCTGAGATAGGGTCCCTCAGCCTTCTGTTGTGTTTCACTGGGGAGTTAAAAAACTTCATTAACATTCAGTGAACTTAACCCTCTCTAATGCTCCATAAAGACAGAGGAGCTTCGATTAAAAAAAGGCAGATAGAGATATTTAAAATAATGTGTCCTGTCTTCCTTTAAGATGCATTTGAACATTTGAAAGCTCTTCCACAGGAGATGTGAATGGATGAAAAGTGTGATTTACAAATTAGCCAAATTTTCTTTGAACTGAGCAAAGAACATTTAAGGAGGAAGAAACTAAAGTTTTTGACTATGTGTTGGTTTGAGTCTAGTTTAAATGTAGAAGAAACAGCCACTAACTTGGAAAATGCAACCCTGAAATGATAGCCAGAGTCAAGAGGCTAAAAATAAAGTGAGAATTGAAGCAATGTACCGCACAGAGCGTAGCACAGAACATGTGGTGTGCTTGTGTCTGAAGCCAAGTTGGTGAGTGCCAAGGAGAAGCTTCATGCCAGCCCAAAATTGTGATGGAGGCTTGAAGATCCTGGCAGTGGTGTGGGATGGATTAATCTACTGATGTGTGTGAGAGTAAGAGGGTGTGCGTGAGAGGTTGTGCGTGCGTGTGTGTGCGTGTGTGTTTTAGTTATTGGCATGCATGTGTATGGCTCATCATCTTGTCACAGCAAGTCTCCAGGCAGAATCAATATCTATTGGGAAGGGCTTTTGGAAAGAGTGGCCCTACCCATCTAAGAAAGACAAAGAACAACAGATTTAGGTCCAGATTTACCAATCTGTCACACAACGCAGTGCAACAACCAAAGTTGCTGCACTGCACTGAGCACCACATCTACTGAGATATGGCACTATTCTGCTCCCTCCTTAGTGCTGGTGCACAATAAGGTTGCAAAGCGCCATGCACACACTTTTGCATCACAGTGCAAAGGATCTGTGTGAGCGTAGAAAAGTTTTTTTTTTCTCTGCTTACAATGCTGTACAGAGCAACACACATGCAAAGTGGGAAACGTTAGGGGACATAAAACAATTTCTCCTTTTTAGGTCACAGCCTACCAGACCGCAGTTGTCTGGTTTGCTAAAGGGATCTTGGGGACATTCAGAAAGTTGGCCTAGGAATGCTTTCTGTCCCTTGCTTGATATTGCCTTTGTGGTTTGTAAGTCATATTTTCTTGCTTTCCATACGCTGGCTTTATTTGTTTTTGGCTGTCCAGCTTGAGTTGCCCTGACATTATTTACAGTATCCTTCCAAGGGCTTCATTTCTGTAAACAGGCTTGTAAATCTTGTTCTTATCTCAACAAATTTGCTGTGCATTCAAACACTGAGGTCAAATGTCAGGCAATGTCTTCCAAGAGCGCGTGTTTTCTTTTATTTCTCTGACTTCAAAGTTAGAGGATTTATGTGACAATCTTGCTGGATACTGGGGGTAGGAAGGAGTTTTCTGTAGCACACAACAACATTTAAATGAACTGTATATGTATTTCAGAATGTATCAGAATTAGGAACACAAGTGAAGCACATTTGTGTTATTTCTGATGTGTGTTGGAAACAAATACTTTAATATGATCAAAACAAATCATTACACCAGGGTATGCAATTTCCACACATTTCCATCTGTGCACTGTAAAGTTTTATTAGTAAAACTGTATCTCTGTGCAAATGTAATGATAATTTCAATTGATAATGTGTTGTCTGTAATGGCTGTGTGTTACCACACCATGAATACTCCGCTCTACGCCACTTCACTCTACTCTGCACTATTCCACACAACTGCGCTCTACTCTGCACCACTCCACTTTACACCACTCCATGCCACTGCACTCTGCACCACTCCATGCCACTGCACTCTAAGCCACTTCACGTTATGCCTCTCTACTCTACTCTGTACCACTCTATGCCAATGCACTCTTTGCCACTCTACTCTTCACCACTGCACTCTTCGCCACTGCACTGTACACCACTCCAGTCCAGGCCACACCAATCTACTGTGCACAACTATACTCTACGCCACCGTACTCTACGACACTCTGCAACACGGCACTCAAAGCCAATACACTCTAGGACAATGCATTTTAGTCTGTAGCTCTCAACTCTATGCCCCTGCACTCTTTGCCAATCCACTGTACGCCATTCTAATCTACTCTGCACCACTGCACTTTGTGCCACTGCACTCTACACCACTTTACTCTACACCACTTTACTCTGTGCCAACTGCACTTCTCTGCACCACTCCACTCTATGCCACTTCACTATACTCTGAAACAATCTACTCTATGCCACTCCACTCTGCCCCACTCTACTCTGCTCTGCACCAGTACATTCTACAAAACTTCACTCTGTCACTGCACTCTATCCCACTGCACTCTAATCTGCATCACTGTACTCTGACACTATATTCTGCAATGCTGTACTCTCCACCCCTGAAGTCTACGCCACTCTACTCTGCACTACTCCGCTATACGCTACTCTATTCTAGACCACTGCACTCTATGCCAATGCACTCAGTGGCACTACACACTACTCTACACCACTCTATGCCACTGCACTCTATGCCACTCGACTCTACTCTGCACGCTTCACCGCTGCATTCCATGTCATCGACTCTACTCTGCACCACTGCCCTCTGCATCACTGAACTCTACGCCACTGCACTCTGCACCACTCTACTCTATGCCACTCTACTCTCTGACACTCTACTCTGCGCCACTCTACTCTGTGCCACTGCACTCTGCACCACTGTACTCCACTTTACACCACTTTAATCTAAGCCACTGCATTCTACAAAGCTGCATTGTACGTTACTGAATTTAGTGCCACTGCAGGCAATGCAACTGCACTCCATGCCACTATACTCTGCAACACTCTATGCCAATGCCCACTAGACCAGTCCACTCTACTCTATGCCACTCAAGTGTAGCCCACTTTCCGCAACTCCACACTATGCCACTCCAATACATGACACTCCCTGCCACTCCACTCTACAAAACTCTACGCCACTCTTCACTATTCCACTCTATGACACTCCACGCCACTCTCCTCCATGCCATAACTTTTAGCCATACTGAACAGCAGCCATGCTGGTGTACAGCATGGCTAAAACATACTGGCAAAGCCAATAGCTCTTGCATGGTCAAGACCTATTGCTTTGCCAATGCTTGTTAAAGCCTGCTTCTAAGTGGTGTTACTTTTTGGTGTAAACCCTGTCTACTTGTATTAGTAGATAGGGTTTTGCATCAAAAACCATGGGTGGTTGCATGGGGACTGCCTTGTACCATCCATGGAGCACCCCCTTGATGCAGAGTAACTCAAACAGGGCTTTGTGCTGCTTTGCATTGCTTTCAGGCAACTTTCAGAGCAAGTTTTACGTTGGAAAGTAAATCCAATCAAGAACATTTTGCTCAAGTTTGCCTCAGTTTTGTGACACAAACCCAGCGCAAAAGGTTTTTAAATCTGGCCCTTAGAGTGAGAGCAGATGTCCTCGTGAAGTGACCACACAGTTGTCATTTAAGAGGAAGAGTATAGCGCTTCTAGGTTTCATGCAGATGTTTTTGTTCAGCCAGTAAAGGGCTACTGAAGCCCCACCAGGTGCATTAGATGTTCAAAGTTTAGACTCTGGCTTCAGCTGCTCACCACTCCAGCACGGAAAATACACAGAACAGAAAGAGCAAAGACAAAAATACACTGCGACCACACCAGACCAAAACCAATGAATACAAGAGGTGTACTTAAGCTAAGCTCTATCCTGAATCAAAAACATAGATCCAATGTCATACACCAGAAGAACTTACCAACACAGAACAACAGTGCCACGTTTTCTCACACACTCCCCAATGAACACATATAGCAATACAAATTCACCCCTGCAACTGCACACCATTCATAGCAACTATTCAACCACTCACACACTAGCCACACAGAGCACGCACAGAATCAGAGGGGAAAATATGTCCCTGTGTGTGGAGCACACTGCTTAACTGGCACAAGGTCAACCCAAAGGAAGGCAAGCAAACCTGAAGTGAGCACCTCAACTAGTGGAAACCACAATCCGGCTGGGGGGCTATGGCATGCCCTCAGCCAGGGGTGATCACATGTGTGGTCACCAGGCCTGGTGGAACCACCAAGGGCCCTGCAGCTGCGGACCCTGTTGTTCCGCCAAATGAAGCCGAGGACACCCCTAGGGCTGAGGTTGGCACTACAGGGTCTTTCTTTGACCAAAGCTGGAGTTGAGCCCCGCGGCCCTGCGAGACGACTGAAAGAGAAAAGGTGACTGGCACATATTGCATAGAGCAGCTAAGCTGGAGCAGAGAAGAGACAAGCGAAAGCAATGATAGACTGGTTCCCCCTCAGACAAACAGCCTGGCAGCATATGGGCGCCAGGAGAAGACAGACCACAGTAGGGAGGAATGATAGGGGCATGATGCATCGCTCTGGGGATCCTGCGGTGCCAGTGCCCACTTGCCTTACTTTTTTGGTTGAGAAGCTACCTTGATCAGTGTTATATGCTTTGCTGCCAAGTCAATTCACGTAACAAAGCCCCTAAATATGTAATTTCTTATAAGGAGATAGTTTCAGATCCCAGGTTGTGTTATGGACCACTGGTAAAAGTAAGAAAAAAATGCAACTGAATTGTAAATATGTATCCAAGGGGGCACTATTTACTCTGCAAAAGATATTTCACCAGGTGAGGCATGGTCCCTTGTACTTATAGGCCTGGCAAAGTGTTGAGAGATAGCTGCTTTGGTGAGTTTTCAAGGTCCTAACTGGAATTGTGCTAAATTGCGCTGGTAGGAGTGTCCCTGAATTCTGAAGACTAGAATAACAAAAATTACTAGAAACATACCAAATTGTCATTCAAAAGTAGGGAATCTGCAGACTCTGGAGGTGAGGGGCAACATTTTGGAGCACGGAGACACTCAGGGCAAGATAAAATAGAAGAAATTACATTAAGCCTATATCACAAGAAATGAGACATAGGGCCTGGTTTAGATCTTGGCAGTAACAGTCCCGCCATTAGTTTTCTGACTGAAAACCTGTATGCCGCCTTGGTGGTCCCCCACCCAATTTAGATGTTAGCAGTTCCATAGGCGAAAGCCCGCATTCGTCCTGCCGTCTCAGTCAAGAAACTTCACCCTCGCGAACGTCACCATTGGTAAAAGTGGCTGCCGGCGGGACCCCAGTCACCTTTACTGCCGTGCAGATTTGGATGTGCCTTACCATCAAGACAAAAGTGGTGGTCTGACTTCCACACCTGAGTTGGCGGATTGGGGGGGGTGGGTTGGTGGGAATGATGTAAAAAGTCACCTTTTTCCCCTACCATCCATTTTCGTTTTCGACTGGACAAGACCTCCCATTGCTGCTGCCACTGATCCACGGAGAAAAACATGACCTCCGGCAACAGACTTGAAGGTAGGGAACTGGCGTTGCCATGGGACGCTGGGTAGGCGCTGCACATGAGGTTGGGACCACTGCAGGGATATCCATGTTGCAGTAATCTTTTTAAATTATTGTGACATATGTGGGGAACACAAGTGTGTCAAACATGGATGGGTACACACTGGTACATGACACCTCCCACCCCTACACAACTGACATTTTAATGTCAGCACTCATTGCCAAATCAATGCTGGCATCACAATGACGGTGCATTCCAACTTGTCAACTGTGCCCATGTGTGCCGATTGCAAGGGGATCTGTACCTGTATTGTTGTGCTTCCTGTAGTGCATGTGAGTCTGTAAGTGTATGTATGTGTGTAATGCGATTGCCTGTTTGTGGTGAAGGGCGCTGTAGTAGGTGATAAGGTTGTGTCAGTATGTGTGCCATGTGCATATGCGTCCGATGTTGTGTAGTTTGGGTTGTGTGTTGTGTTGCTGTGTGTAACATTCAGGTGAGTGTCATTGTGTGGCGGACATTGTCATGATGTGTGTGGTTGTGCCTTGTGTGAGTGTGAGTGTGTTTATGTAGCTGAGCGTGCAGCTGTGTTGGTTGTGTCGTGTGTGGGTGCTGTGTCAATGGTGTGTGTATGTTGTGTGCATGGATGTATGTCAATGTGTGTTTTTGGCGTGTACGCATTGTGATGTGATGGAATGGCAATAGATGATGGTGTTTATGTGGTGTGCTGTGTATTGCAGGGGGACACATATGGCTAAGGTAGAGTGTGTATGTGTCACATATCTCTATTCCATATCTATTCCATATCCTCTGCCGTTCTACGATTTCCATTGGGTCCCGCGCCTATCTCCCTCCATCAGCAATCAGTCATCAGTAAACAGCCTGCAGAGCAGTAACATTTAAATGCGGCGGGTGGAACACTGTCGACTTGACAGTGTTCTTGGGTCTGCTGCCGACGTGGCTTCTCAGTAATACCGTCAAGATCTAAATCAGGCCCATAGTGTCCAACCAAAGATGGCAAAATTGACTCTCTAAACCTACAGATGGATCGTATGTAAAAGAGTATTTGCAAGCATGCTCAGAGTCTGGACCTAGCTGGAAGAAGCATTTCTGATTTATAGGGTGCCCCTTTCACAATAAATTAGAATGTTTTATGATTGGAAAAGAAGATTGAAGTGATAATCATAAAGAATAATGACCTTGAATTGAGGGCTAGATGGAATAATCTCAGAAGTGTTGGAATACTGGAAACCACACCACCTTTGAAAATGAAAATATTTGTGAAGAAGTTCCTCATCTGTCTATTTGGTCTGGATAACATCCCAGCAGTATTCATTGTTTAGTGGGCACATAGGTTTTCATTGCCCCAAGGACAGCTCTGGGGGCCCCCTAGGCCAATAAGAACCTGTCTATTCAGTTACTGGAATTGTGATGCTGTACACTGATGGCCAGAGAGAAACATGAGTAAAAAGATGTAGAGTCCTCTGTGTCCCTATTGTGGGACTTCATACTCTTGGTTCAGGAAGGATGTAGAAACTTTGCTTAGTCAATAATCAATCAATCAATCAATCATAGTATTTATAAAGCGCGCTATGTACCCGTCAGGGTTTCGAGGCGCTGAGGGGGGGGGGGGGGGGGAGCGCTGCTGATTTAGCGGTCGAAGAGCCAGGTCTTGAGGAGCCTTCTGAATGCGAGGAGGTCCTGGGTCTGGCGAAGAGATGTGGGGAGAGAGTTCCAGGTCTTGGCGGCGAGGAAGGAGAAGGATCTGCCGCCGGATGTCTTGCGCTGGATTCGGGGTACGATGGCGAGGGCGAGGTTGGCGGATCGGAGTTGACGTGTTGGAGTGTAGAAGTTAAGTCTGGTGTTGAGGTAGGAGGGTCCGGTGTTGTGAAGTGCCTTGTGAGCGTGGGTCAGGAGTTTAAAGGTGATCCTCTTGTCTACCGGGAGCCAGTGGAGTTCCTTTAGGTGAGGGGAGATGTGACTTCGGCGGGGTATGTCGAGGATCAGTCGGGCGGAGGCATTTTGGATACGTTGGAGTCGTTTGATGTCTTTGGTTGGGATGCCTGTGTAGAGTGCGTTGCCGTAGTCAAGTCTGCTGCTGACGAGGGCCTGGGTCACCGTCTTTCTGGTTTCTGTTGGAATCCACTTGAAGATTCTGCGGAGCATTCGAAGGGTGTTGAAACAGGAGGAGGAGACGGCGCTGACCTGTTTGGACATGGTGAGGGCGGAGTCCAGGATGAAGCCGAGGTTTCTTGCGTGGCTGGCAGGGGTGGGCGGGGGTCCGAGGACGGAGGGCCACCATGAGTCGTTCCAGGCCGAGGGAGTGCGCCCGAGGATGAGGACTTCCGTCTTGTCGGAGTTGAGTTTCAGGCGACTGTTGTTCATCCAATCGGCGATGGATTTTAGTCCTTGGTGGAGGTTTGTTTTGGCGGTGAGCGGGTCTTTGGTCAGGGAGAGGACGAGCTGGGTGTCGTCGGCGTAGGAGATGATGCTGAGATGATGTTGGCGGGCCAGTTGAGCGAGGGGGGCCATGTAGACGTTGAACAACGTAGGGCTGAGGGAGGATCCTTGGGGGACGCCGCAGATGAGGTTGGTGGCTTTGGAGCGGAAAGGGGAGAGACGGACTCTCTGCGTTCTGTCGGAGAGGAAGGATGAGATCCAGTGGAGGGCTTTGTCTTGGATGCCGGCTTCCTGGAGGCGGGTCAGTAGGGTGCGGTGGCAGACGGTGTCAAAGGCGGCTGATAGGTCGAGGAGGATGAGGGCTGAGGTTTCGCCGTTGTCCATTTGATGTCTGATGTCATCTGTGGCGGCGAGGAGAGCAGTCTCAGTGCTGTGGTTTCGTCTGAATCCGGATTGTGAGGGGTCCAGGATGGAATTGTCTTCGAGGAAGTGGGTGAGCTGAGTGTTGACGATCTTCTCGATGACTTTCGCTGGAAAAGGGAGGAGAGAGATCGGACGGAAGTTTTTGAGATCGTTGGGGTCGGCCTTGGGTTTTTTGAGGAGGGGTTGGATTTCTGCGTGTTTCCAGCTGTCCGGGAAGGTGGCAGAAGTGAAGGAGAGGTTGATGATCTTGCGGAGTTCGGGGGCGATGGTGGCGTTGGCTGAGTTGAAAACATGATGGGGGCAGGGGTCCGTGGGGGAGCCTGAGTGGATGGTGTTCATGGTTGTTATGGTTTCTGCCTCGTCCACGTGGGTCCAGGCGGTGAGGCGGCAGTCGCGGGAGGAGACGTCGGGGTGGGGTCTGGTGGTGGACCGGTGTTGAAGCTGTCGTGGATGGTAGCGATTTTCTGGTGGAAGAAGGTGGAGAGGTCGTCGCAGAGTTTCTGGGAGGGCGGGATATCGTTGGAGTTGGCTTTTGGATTGGAGAGTTCCTTCACGATGCCGAAGAGTTCTTTGCAGTCGTGGGCGTTGTTGTTGATGCGTTCGGTGAAGTGGGCGCGCTTGGCGATGCGGATCCGTTGGTGGTGTTCGCGGTTGGCGTTTTTGAGGGCGACGAGGTTGTCGGGTGTGCGTTCTTGGATCCATTTCTTTTTGAGCTTCTGGCAGATGCTTTTGGAGGTGGTTAGATCGTCTGTGAACCAGGCTGGTTTTTTCTTTCCTTGGATGGTGGTGGGTTTCTTGAGAGGGGCAAGGGTGTTGGCGCAGTCGAGGATCCATTGATGGAGGTTGATGGCGGCTGTGCTCGGGTCGGTTGCGTCGGGTGGAAGGTTGTTGATGAGGGTGCTGGTCAGTTGGTCTTGGGTGACTTTGCCCCAGCGGCGGTGGGGAGGTAGCTGGATGCGGTGTTGCTCTGTGGTTTTCTTATAGGTGAAATGGACGCAGTGATGGTCGGTCCAGTGGAGTTCGGAGGTGTGGCTGAAGGAAACGTGGTTGCTTGAGGTGAAGAGGGGGTCAAGGGTGTGTCCGGCGATGTGGGTGGGCGTGTTGACTAGCTGGCGGAGTCCGAGGTTGAGGAGGTTGGAGGTCAGTGATGCGGTGTTGACGTCGTTGGCATTTTCCAGATGGTAGTTCAGATCTCCCAGGAGGATGTAAGGAGGGTGCTTGCAAGGTCGGCGATGGTGTCGCTGAAGGGGGCTCTTGGTCCTGGAGGGCGGTATATGAGGGTTCCTCTGAGGGTCGTGTTGGGGTCCGTGTGGATCTGGAAGTGGAGGTGTTCGGCTGTCCTGAGGGTGTCGTCCAAGTGGGTGTGGATTTTGAGGGTAGCTTTGTGAGCGATGGCTATTCCGCCGCCGATTCCGTTGGTTCGGTCTCTTCTGGTGATTTTGTAGCCGTCCGGTATGGCGATGGCGATGTCCGGAGACGAGGAGTCGTTCTACCAGGTTTCGGTCAGGAAAGCCACGTCAGGAGCAGTGGTGTCGAGCAAATCCCAGAGCTCGATGGCGTGTTTTCGTGCGGAGCGGGTGTTGATGAGGATGCAGTTCAGGTGGTTGGGGTTGAATGTTTCAGTAGTTGGATTGATCGTTCTGATGCAGGAGAAGTTGCAGGTACGGCAGGAAAAAGGTCCTTTAGTGTGCTTCGGGGATGCCCGGCAGCATTCAGTGGAGGGGCCGGGGTTGAAGGCGCAGAGTTCGTTGATCGAGTAGCGGATGCGGGGGGCGCGAGGGCCAGGGGGTGTGGCGCTGGGCGCGTTCCAGGCGCGGACGGGCGCAGACGGGCTTGCCTCTGGCGCGCCAGCGGCGCGGACGCGCAGCGCCAGCCATTAAGAAGGGAGGGGGGAGGGAGGAGCAGCTGGGAGGCGGGAGGCGGGAGGGAGCGGCAAATGGGGGCGCGAGGGGGGCGGGGACGCAGGGAGGCAGCGGCAGGGAACGGGGAGCGCACAAGGGGCAAAAAACACTGAAAACGAGCAAAACTACAAGCAGTTACAATGAGAAAATACAATCAGAAATACAATCAGAAATACAATAATGGCACAATACAGGATCGGGGAGACAGCAATCAGGGGGGCACAAAGGGGGCAGAAGCGCCGGCGGCGAGGCGCTGAAAAAACGAAAAAGCCAAAAAAACACTTACAGGACGGCGGAAGCGGCACACGGGTCAAGTGAGCCCACTAGCCACCAGGGATGAGGCGCAGGAGGATGCCTGCGGGTGGAGGAGGGCCTCGAACACGCAAACGGCAGCGTGCTCGTAGGACAGAGGCAGAAGGCAGCAGGTTGGTGCTGCGGTCGTGGGGGGCGAGCTCAGGACCTGAAACAGTAAACAATAAAAAGTTACAAAGCATGACTTTCACGTACAGCATGCTGGAAGTACAGCATGCTGTATCCAGCATGCCTGCGAATTGTATTAAGGTACAAGTGCAAACCTTCACAGACCCTGAAGTACACCAAAGGTTCTCATGAAACATTCAAAAGAGAAAGCCATGCGCATGAGAAGAAAAACTAAATAGAATGCAGAGAGCACTATGCACAACAATGACTAGAACCACTTTAATATCCTTATAGTAGAGTGTCGCATTACTAGTCTCATTAAGCATATACAAACAGTTTAGGGAAAAAATACATAACAACAGGCTCTGACATGACAATAAAGGGGGACCTAAACTGCATTTCGAATACAGAATTGGATAGAACCTGGGAAGCGCCGAGCAGACTGCCAGCGACAGTAAAAGTGGTGCCTGGTACTATGCTCCAGGAACATTGCAAAGACATGGAGAATTAGACATCCAAACACCCCAGAGTTCACCTACTATACTATTGTACATGGTAGGTACATGAGAGGTACATGAGAGGTACATGAGAGGTACTCCAGAACAAATTATGTTTTCCTTTCCGGAGAAGTCATCACATTAACTAAAGCCATTCTCCAGTTCTTTCGCATAAGGAAAGGCCAGGGAAAATGTCAATACCAAACAGTTGAAGGCTCCCCCAAGATGCTACTAGGTGCGGCCTTTAAACTCATATTAGAGATGCCATTGCAAAGTATTTCAGTATTAACACTGGCTAGGTACAGTCCCAAGTTACATTATAGGATGCATTTAAGGTATATATTTATGGTATTTTCATTGAAAAACAAACTAGTATTCAAATGTCCATGAGGAAAATGGGAATCAGTAGAATGGAGGCAAGACAAGCAGCGATTGGAGATGCCCTTACACTGAACAAGATAAGTTGATGAAATAGAATGAAAAGGACGATTAATTGAACCGATTTGCTGTAGCGTAGCTGTTGAATGAAGAAAGGGTAGTACTGATGGCATCCATCCCAGAGGAAGAAATTAAAGTGGGAATTTAGGGCATGCCCAATGACCGAGCCCCAGAAGTGAATAGTTTAATGGTCAGCTTTTATAGCAAGTGAAAAACCCTACTAGCATTAAATGTGGCAGAATTGTTTTAGGTATTTTTCAAACTAGATCAGTTCCCACCCACTCTGTGAGAGGCAATTGTAGTGAGGATACTAATACCGTACTTGGACTCTCACTCCTAGGCGAGACTGCTGGTTTAGGGATGACAGCACTTTTGTTTGAAGGTGACTGAGTCACCTCATAGAACAAGTCACAACTGTCAGCCCAACCCTCGTTACCTTGGAATGAGATCTCTAGGTCAGACTCCGTGGTGACACGAAGGCTGATTTCTGCAGCGAGGTGACATACAGCATTAGATGGCGTAGGTGGCTTCTGGTAGGAATCCCTCTGATAGCCTTGTCTGTGTGAGATGTATTTATACAGATCATGTAGGACTCAGCTATGTTTCCAAACAATTGGTCAGAAAGTATGCTTGTGGCAGCAATCATGTAAACAATCCCCAACAAGTGTACATTATGTTCCTGTCACACAAGTGAGAAAGGGACATGATGTGAATACCTGCTTACATCACTTGATTATGACGCTGATAGTGACGCCTTCACAGAGTGGCACTGATAAAGCAAATCAAAACATTTCTCTAACTATGAACAATAGCAGCAATCTTAAATGAAATAATAAAATAAATGGACTAAGACAGAGCAAGCTACGTAGGCTAAAAGTCACTAGGAGACAGGGCACAGGCCTGCAAGCCAAAGGGCTAAGGCAATAAAAACTAAATAGGATTCACTACACCCTCCCCATTGCTGGAACAAGGATGCTAACACGCTATAGAGTGTGCATGAGTCCAAACTAAAATGCTCTGGGCTAAAATCATGCTAAAATCTATTTAAAAAACAGGCTAAAAACATACAAAGAGATAAAGGGGGTCATTACTACCCTGGCGGTCGGAGACCGCCAGGGCAATGTAGCAACCGTATAGCCAACAGGCTGGCGGTACGGAGGCCCTTATTACGACCGCGGCGGTAGCACCGCGGTCGCACCGCCGGGGCCGGCGGTTTCCCACCGTTTTAGCCCCGGCGGTGAGAATCCGCCAGGGCAGCGCTGCAAGCAGCGCTGCCCTGGGGATTATGACATCCCTACCGCCAGCCTGTTTCTGGCGGTTTGCACTGCCAGGAAGAGGCTAGCGGTAAGGGGTGTCCTGAGGCCCCTGCACTGCCCATGTCACTGGCATGGGCAGTGAAGGGGCCCCCTAACACGGCCCCGGGGAGCTTTTCACTGTCTGCATAGCAGACAGTGAAAAGCGCGACGGGTGCAACTGCACCCGTCGCACGGCCGCAACACCGCCGGCTCCATTAGGAGCCGCCTCCTATGTTGCGGCCTCATCCCCGCTGGGCCGGCGGGCGCAAACTTGGTTTGCGCCCGCCGGCCCAGCGGGAATGTCGTAATGGGGGCCGTGGGAGTGCGGCCGCATTGGCGGCCGCACAGCGGTTACCGCTTGGCGGGCGGAATGTCGTAATGACCCCCAAAATGTTGACCATTACAAGCACAGCATCCCAAATGTGGATCAAATTAATAAAACAATTTGGCATAAAATTTTGAAAGTTTTAGTAAGGCTAATGGTGAAATCATTTAAAAGTAGTCATGATCTTGAAGAATGTCTCCACATCGTCAGATCCCAGATCAATGACAGGATTAGCAGATGGATCCACGGAGCAGAAGTGGAAGAAGTCTCAGGTGCAGGATCTCCAGCGAAGGCAGCATCATCCATAGTGCCTGGTGGAGCCAAATAGTTCACAAGAGGTGGCTCATGAGTGGCCTTGATAATCAGCCTTAGTCTCATGGGGCACGACCGTGAATGAAGCCTCATTGGGAACATCAGCAGTTCCTTGTCCACAGGAGGCACAGGTGGAACAGGAAGGCACACCGATGGTATGCAGAGGCAACTAGGTGCAATGAAAGACAGGTTGCAGGCACCACAGGACTGGTCGGAATGACAGTGACCAATTAAGCTCCAATTCTTCCAGCAACTGAGCACCCAAAAACATTTACCATGCAATCTCAGCACAACTGGGCTGGTCGTAGTAGCTCCATTACTCCGCTTACGTGGGAAGGCACAACCAATGCATATTAACAGCAGCAGTATCCCGCCAATCAGCGCCAAAGTCACAGGAAAGATGCCAAACACACTTGAAAAGAGTGAATTGATAGCTAATGGAATTACTCTGAAGACAGTTTGGAAGATGGAAACGAATCAAAATCCAACAGCCTTAAAGAAATGTACAATCCCCATAGTGCTTGAGGCCTTGAATTTCCTGAAGACCAGCTCTCCAAGGTGCTTTGGCAAGTTGGTATTTAATAGGGATTGTATCTCTGATGATGATCTTGCTATCTGGAGAGCATATGTCTCCCTGGCCGATATTAACGCCACTTGTTTTTGGAACAGTAGCGCCTTTAGTCTGCTCAGCTTGTCATAACTTACATTAGTAGTATTAATGTGAGGTCACATTTCTGCTACTCTTATCTCTTGTGTGGGGGGGGATAAGACATGTTCACAACAAGTTACAAATTGAGAAACTGAAACTGTGTAGGCAATTCCTGGTCTCATTCCACAACACCTCTCATCGTTCAGGACCACTTAAATTCCATTTGAAAGCATGTGAAATGCTGGACAAATCAAAGAGATGGGGAGTACCCTTCTGAAAACAGGCCAAGTTTGCGACCCCCGCAATGCAAAAGCTGTGAAGTGACATCTGTTCGAAGATTATTGAATGACTAATAGTAGTCTCATATTCGCTTCCACTCAGATAGACTTCAAGTCAGGAAACAAAGGAATTTAAATAGATTAAAATAGATTAAATTTAAATAGATTAACTTGGTGTCAGTTACTAAAATCTTTCGCATTTTAGAAGGTGGTAATTTGAAATAATATGACTCTGCATTTGTCGTGTCATTCCCAGAAAAGTATACAAAGTTGTCTGCATATGTTTTTGGACTCCCCACAGGTGGAGTTCAACAATGTTCCCACTGTGTGTAGTTAAATACTGATCTGTGTCTAATTGCTCAGTGCAGATAGTAATGTCTCCAATGACTATATCATAACGTTTCCCCATAATTCGCTGTATTCATGTACACATCATCACTTTAGAATACAGTGTAATCCTGCAGCTCAGCAAGCATCGAATCAACTGTTTGAACAGCCCAGTCATCAGAAACAACACCAGGTGTAATTACATCAGTCATCAAAACGTTTAATACATCTGGAATTTGTATAACCTCAGTAGGCCCACAAATATCAAAAGGAACTTTATCCCAAACAATCTTATCTAGAATTGGTACTGCTGAAATGTTCACAAAGGACAGGTCTCTTCGGACCTTACGTGAGGAAAGATAGGGTGTTAAAACATCATCCACTGGCTCAACAAAGGAGCATTCAGAAAGATAATGACCATTTATCAAGAGAAAGATAACGGTCACAAAACCAATCCATAACAGAAAGGCAAGCAATGTCAGAAATAACCACAGATAGTACCATGGATAAACCAAATAGTTATTTTTAAGACATATATACAGATGATGGGGGTCATTACAACCCTGGCAGACGGTGTTAAAGCGGCGGTAAGACCGCAAACAGGCCGGCGGTAAAAAAATGGGAAGTATGACCATGGCGGAAACCGCCAACAAAGACAGCCACTTTAACACTCCGACCGCCACGACGGTACAGACAAACAGCTTGGCGGTCACCGCCAACAGACAGGCAGAAGACAAAGTACTGCCCACAGTATCACAACCTACCAATCCGCCACCTTTTCCGGGGCGGATTCACCGTGGATAAAAACACAGCGGAAACAGCCATTTCAAAGGGAAAACGCTCACCTCTACACACTCCACGAGGAAGGAGGACACCATGGAACTGGAACTCCAAATACTCCCTGCGATAGTCTTCCTGCTCCTGTACGACCATCATCAACGCCTGCGCCGAAGACAATGGTGAGTACTGCACCTACGACGTAGGGGAGGGGGAGGCAAAAGTCAGGGACACACACACGCAACACCCCCACCCCCACCCCCACCCCGACCCTCACCCACTACAACACACACACCAATGCATATCCAAACATTACAGTAACAACCCTCAACCCCCCCCGGAAGAATGCAAAGACAAAAGGAAATGAGTTAAACCATTGTAATATATCAAAAAACAGTAACCAAAATATACAGATATATATACACATTCACCAAAATATACATCACGATTAGTAGTGCAGGTAATGCACCATTCATTATCCGTGGACCACTGGGCCCAAAAAGCATGGGCAACGCCCACATCAGATACCTGATCAAAACAGAGAGAACACTGCCGGGGCATCAGATAGAAATACAACAGGCACCTCAGGGGGAAGGGAAGGGGGGGCACCTCAGCCGGATGAGTGCACCACACCAAATCCACGAGGGGGCTCCATGCCCATTGATGTATCCTGGGGAGTGCAAAGCCACAGTCTCTCAAGTCTCTACAGTGGGTGGTTTGCCCACTGTACCATCCTGGAGAGTGCAAAGCCACAGTCTCTCAAGTCTCTACAGAGGGTGGGTTGCCCACTGTACCATCCTGGGGAGTGCAAAGCCACGGTCTCTCAGGTGGATGCCTTTCTCCACTGGTTCTGGAGGGGGACTGGTGCCCAGAGTGCTTCATCCTGTTAAGGTCAGACGGAGTGGATGCATGTCTCCACTGGTTCTGGAAGGGGACTGGTGCCCAGAGTGCTTCATCCTGTTAAGGACAGAGGTAGTGGATGCATGTCTCCACTGGTTCTGGAGGGGGACTGGTGCCCAGAGTGCTTCATCCTGTTAAGGACAGACGGAGTGGATGCATGTCCCCACTGGTTCTGGAGGGGGACTGGTGCCCAGAGTGCATCACTCTCCCCGTGACGGTCCCAGTTCCGTCAATGCCCCTGCCGCACATGGGCTAGCGGTGCTTGCCATGGCGGTCCTTGCCCTGTTCAGCAGTCTTTGCCCTGTTCAGCACACAAACCATATACTCTAGAAGTGGAATGCGAACCACGAATGGACCCCAAACCTATGTGACCTTGTAGAGGGTCGCTGGGACTGTAAGAAAACAGTGAGGGTTAGAAAAATAGCCCACCCCAAGAGCCTGAAAAGTGGGTGCCAAGTGCACCTAAGTTCCCCAAAGAGCACAGAAGTCGTGATAGGGGAATTCTGCAGGAAAGACCAACACCAGCAATGCAACAACAATGGATTTCCAGACGAGGGTACCTGTGGAACAAGGGGACCAAGTCCAAAAGTCACGATCAAGTCGGGAATGGGCAGATGCCCAGGAAATGCCAGCTGTGGATGCAAAGAAGCTGCCACCAGATGGTAGAAGCTGAGGATTCTGCATGAACGACAAGGGCTAGAAACTTCCCCTTTGGAGGATGGATGTCCCACATCGTGAAGAGTCGTGCAGAAGTGTTTTCCCGCAGAAAGACCGCAAACAAGCCTTGCTAGCTGCAAGGGTCGCTGTTAGGGTTTTTGGATGCTGCTGTGGCCCAGGAGGGACCAGGATGTCGCCAATTGCGTGAGGAGACAGAGGGGGCACCCAGCAAGAGAAGGAGCCCACTCAGAAGCAAGCAGCACCCGCAGAAGTGCCAGAACAGACACTACGAAGTGGAGTGAATCGGTGCTCACCCGAAGTTGCACAAGAGAGTCCCACGCCGCCAGAGGACAACTCAGGAGATCGTGCAATGCAGGTTAGAGTGCCGGGGACCCAGGCTTGGCTGTGCATGAAGGAAATCCTCGGTGAGTGCACAGGAGCCGGAGTAGCTGCAAAACATGCGGTTCCCAGCAATGCAGTCTGGCGTGGGGAGGCAAGGACTTACCTCCACCAAACTTGGACTGAAGAGTCACTGTACTGTGGGAGTCACTTGGACAGAGTTGCTGAGTTCAAGGGACCTCGCTCGTCGTGCTGAGAGGAGACCCAGAGGACCGGTGATGCAGTTCTTTGGTGCCTGCGGTTGCAGGGGGAAGATTCCGTCGACCCACGGGAGATTTCTTCGGAGCTTCTAGTGCAGAGAGGAGGCAGACTACCCCCACAGCATGCACCACCAGGAAAACAGTCGAGAAGGCGGCAGGATCAGCGTTACAAGGTCGCAGTAGTCGTCTTTGCTACTTTGTTGCAGTTTTGCAGGCTTCCAGCGCGGTCAGCAGTCGATTCCTTGGCAGAAGGTGAAGAGAGAGATGCAGAGGAACTCTGATGAGCTCTTGCATTCGTTATCTAAAGAATTCCCCACAGCAGAGACCCTAAATAGCCAGAAAAGGAGGTTTGGCTACCTAGGAGAGAGGATAGGCTAGTAACACCTGAAGGAGCCTATCAGAAGGAGTCTCTGACGTCACCTGCTGGCCCTGGCCACTCAGAGCAGTCCAGTGTGCCAGCAGCACCTCTGTTTCCAAGATGGCAGAGGTCTGGAGCACACTGGAGGAGCTCTGGGCACCTCCCAGGGGAGGTGCAGGTCAGGGGAGTGGTCACTCCCCTTTCCTTTGTCCAGTTTCACGCCAGAGCAGGGCTGGGGGATCCCTGAACAGGTGTAGACTGGCTTATGCAGAAATGGGCACCATCTGTGCCCATGAAAGCATTTCCAGAGGCTGGGGGAGGCTACTCCTCCCCTGCCTTAACACCTTTTTCCAAAGGGAGAGGGTGTAACACCCTCTCTCTGAGGAAGTCTTTTGTTCTGCCTTCCTGGGCCAAGCCTGGCTGGACCCCAGGAGGGCAGAAACCTGTCTGAGGGGTTGGCAGCAGCTGCAGTGAAACCCCTGAAAAGGCAGTTTGGCAGTACCCGGGTCTGTGCTAGAGACCCTGGGAATCATGGGATTGTCTCCCCAATACCAGGATGGCATTGGTGGGGCAATTCCATGATCTTAGACATGTTACATGGCCATATTCGGAGTTACCATTGTGAAGCTACACATAGGTAGTGACCTATGTTTAGTGCACGCGTGTAATGGTGTCCCCGCACTCACAAAGTCCAGGGAATTGGCCCTGAACAATGTGGGGGCACCTTGGCTAGTGCCAGGGTGCCCACACACTAAGTAACTTAGCACCCAACCTTTACCAGGTAAAGGTTAGACATATAGGTGACTTATAAGTTACTTAAGTGCAGTGTAAAATGGCTGTGAAATAACGTGGACGTTATTTCACTTAGGCTGCAGTGGCAGGCCTGTGTAAGAATTGTCAGAGCTCCCTATGGGTGGCAAAAGAAATGCTGCAGCCCATAGGGATCTCCTGGAACCCCAATACCCTGGGTACCTCAGTACCATAAACTAGGGAATTATAAGGGTGTTCCAGTATGCCAATGTAAATTGGTCAAATTGGTCACTAGCCTGTTAGGGAAAATTTGGAAAGAAATGAGAGAGCATAACCACTGAGGTTCTGATTAGCAGAGCCTCAGTGAGACAGTTAGTCATAACACAGGTAACACATACAGGGCACACTTATGAGCACTGGGGCCCTGGCTGGCAGGGTCCCAGTGACACATACAACTAAAACAACATATATACAGTGAAATATGGGGGTAACATGCCAGGCAAGATGGTACTTTCCTACACTGACCTGTTCAGCGGTGCTTGCCATGGCGGTCTTTGCCCTGTTCAGCGGTGCTTGCCCTGTTCAGCGGTGCTTGACTTTTCAGTTTCTGACCTGTTTAGCGGTGCTTGCCATGGCGGTCTTTGCCCTGTTCAGCGGTGCTTGCCCTGTTCAGCGGTGCTTGACTTTTCAGTTTCTGACCTGTTCAGCAATGCTTGCCATGGCGGTCTTTGCCCTGTTCAGTGGTGCTTGACTTTGCAGTTTCTGACCTGTTCAGCGGTGCTTGCCATAGCGGTCTTTGCCCTGTTCAGCGGTGCTTGACTTTGCAGTTTCTGACCTGTTCAGCGGTGCTTGCCATGGCGGTCTTTGTCCTGTTCAGCGGTGCTTGCCATGGCGGTCCTTCATTGCCCAGCTGGGCTGGGGCTGGCGGTCCTTCATTGGGCAGCTGGGCTGTGGCTGCCGGGGCCCTCCTGGGCAGCTGGGCTGTGGCTGCCGGTGATCTCCTGGGCACTGACTCTGGCGGTGGCCTCCTGGCCAGTGACGATGGGGCTGCACTCCTGGGCACTGACTCTGGCGGTGGCCTCCTGGCCAGTGACGATGGGGCTGTCCTCCTGGGCACTGACTCTGGCAGTGGCCTCCTGGCCAGTGACGATGGGGCTGGCGGTGGCCTCCTGGGCATTGGGATGATGGCGGTCTTCTCCGCCGTGCTGCTCTTCCCAGACTTTGGCGATTTCTTCTGCCCCTTCCCCACCTTGGGAGGAGTCACAGCGGAGTGGACACTCCCCCCGGGACCCTTGTGAGCGGCTTTGCTGGCTGGAGCCTTCCCCCACTCCCGCCGGGCACTGTCCAACTTCTGGTGCTTCACAGGGGGGGACTTGCTGTGCAGTGGCTCCGTGTCACACTGGCTGCCCTGGTGCACGGTGCACTCCACATACCTCTAACAGGCACCACTGGTACCGGCGATATTATGGCTGAGGTGCTAGTACGGGACCCATGAATTGGAAGGGGGAGGGGTGGGAAAGAGGTCAAGCTTGCTCAGGAAAAGTTTCTTAGGAACACTGGGATGGGTAGCTGGAGGGGGTCTGGGAGTGGAGGAAGAGGAGGTGGTTTTAGGAGGTGTAACTTTTGTGGCTTTGGGTGCAGGTGCATGCGCTGGAGGCTGTCGTGAGGTGGCTGTATGTTGGGTGGGTGTCTGCCTGTGTTTGTGTACTTTGGGAAGGGGCGTCACAGACACACTGGGAGAGGACACAGGGGACGTGTAAATGGTAGTGGGGGGGGTGAGTGCAGGTGAGCGGGGTGTGGTGGTGGGTGTGCTGGTGCGGGACCTAGTGGCTGTAGTGGTATTGCATGCAGGTGAAAGTGTAGACTGCCCAACAGTAAGTGACCTGAGGAGGTCAATGGCCTCCTCACTGAGGGCAGCAGAGGTGACAGGGGCAGGGGCTGAGGTGCCTGGGGCGAAGGTGATGCCCACCCTCCTGGGTGAGCGAGCACGGGGCGAAGGCTGAGGGGCTGCTGGGAGGGCGGTGCTGGTAGGGGGATGGGGTGCACAGATTTTGCCGCCACCACAAGGGAGCTCCCATCGGAGGACGAGTTCGTGTCGCTGGTTGCTGATCCTGTGATCGCTGTGAAGCTCCCCTCGCCCTCCGTCCCACTGGTGTATTCCGAGTCCGTGGTGTGGCCCTCCATGGCCATGTGGGATGCAGCTCCCTCGTGCTCCGGTGCCACTGTACCTCCGCCTGATGATGCTGATGCATACAAGAACAGGGAGAGCACAAAAAGGGGGGGGGGGGACGACAGAAGAAAGACAGGTTGAGTGCATGGCTTACCGCTACCGTTGGCGGACAATACAGACACAGCAGCCCCCTGCACTACGCTGTGCTGTTGGGCTCTACAGATGCAGTTCCTGAGATATGGCCTACATGGCTATGGTGGACATCAGCACACATAGATGACACAGGGGCATGTATACCTGTACTTGCCACTCTACAGAGGTGGGGTGGAGTGCCACATGGCCTGCATTACAGAGGGGCCTAGCTTACAGAACTCGCCCTGGCCTAGGGGAACCCATAGCCCTCCTCCCCCACCAAGACACCTTCACTGTGCTCAAAGTCCGCAGAATGATATTGTACTCACCCCCTTGTGTCTGCTGTGATGCCCTCAAGCGCCCATCCAACTCAGGGTAGGCCACCGCCAGGATTCGGAACATCAGGGGGGTCATGGTGCGATGGGCACCCCTCCCACGTTGGGAGGCCATCCCCAGCTGAGCCTCCGCCATCTTCTTGCTCCAGTCGCGAATGTCCTCCCATCTTTTACGGAAGTGGGTGCTCCGTCTGTGGTGGACCCCCAGGGTCCGGACGTCCTTGGCGATGGCACGCCAAATATCCTTCTTCTGGTGGGCGCTGACCTACATGACATGTGCAGGGGAAGAAGAGAAGTCATTACCAACTGCACCGTCAAAGTGAGTGGCCCACATCCCTACCCTTGCCATGTGGCACATGCATTTACAGTCCTTCATGCACGCAGAACTGTGGCCCCTTCCTTCTTACAACCAGCCCTCTCCACACAGGCATAGCCCATACAACTTGCTCCCTGTGTACTTACCTGTTGGTCTGGAGGACCGTAGAGTAGCGTGTACTGGGGGAGGACCCCGTCCACGAACTTCTCCAACTCCTATGCAGTGAAGGCAGGGGCCCTTTTCCCAGACGCACGAGCCATTGTCTCTTCCAGACCGAGGTCACAGCAGCACTTGCAGTGTAGGTCCTCTCCTGTCAAAGATCAGGTATTGAGTGATTGAACAGATAGAAAATGGCGGTGACGTCCGCAGCGGTGCGTATCATCACCGCCGGCGCACTTCGTCATTGGCTCCTGGGACCCATTGGGTCCAATGTTAACCAATGCAGCATTGCGCCGTGGTCTTCGTCCGCCTACCGCGAGGGTGTACAACGCCAGCGCAGTTACCTCACATCCCATTTTCCCAGTTTAGAGGTCAGGCAGCCGCCATTTCAGGGCCCACATGACTTCATTTTCAACTGCGTCACACAAACCTAGGCCTGGACTCAACACACATAAAGACAACTTTTTGGATTATGTTTCCTGTTCTGTGTAGACTGTGGGTACATACCTCTGAGTTGTTTGACTCTGTGGTCGCTGTTGTCCTTCCTAGGCACCGTCAGCTGGGACATGTGAGGAGATGGCGGAATCCTCCGGTGTACCGACCGCTGGTGGACCTGTTGACAATGGAGGAGCGACATTTAATCATTACCCACAGGTTTGACCGTGCCACAATCCAGGAACTGTGTACCCAGTTGGAGCCTGACCTTATGTCAGCTATCCGCCATCCCACAGGGATCCCCCCTCAAGTGCAGGTGCTATCAGTGCTCCATTTCCTTGCAAGTGGGTAATTTCAAACAACAGTGGCTATGGCATCAGGGATGTCCCAGCCTATGTTTTCCAACGTGTTGTCCAGAGTGTTGTCTGCCCTGCTGAAACACATGCGGAGCTACATCGTTTTCCCTCAGGTGGAGGATTTGGCTACAGCTAAAGGTGACTTCTATGCCCTTGGACAATTCCCCTAACATCATAGGTGCCATTGATGGGACCCATGTAGCTCTGGTCCCCCCCCACAGGAGTGAACAGGTGTACAGGAACCGGAAGAGTTATCATTCCATGAATGTACAGATGGTATGTTTGGCAGACCAGTACATCTCCCAGGTAAATGCTATGTTCCCTGGCTCAGTGCATGACACCTACATTCTGCGGAATAGCAGCATCCCTTATGTGATGGGTCAACTCCAGAGGCACCGTGTGTGGCTATTAGGGGACTCTGGTTACCCCAACCTGTCATGGCTACTGACCCGAGTGAGGAATCCCAGGACCAGGGCAGAGGAACGCTACAATGAGCCCCATGGGCGGACTAGGAGGGTGATCGAACGCACCTTCGGCCTCCTGAAGGCCAGGTTCAGGTGCCTCCATATGACAGGTGGTTCCCTATTCTACTCACCAAGGAAGGTGTGCCAGATCATCATCGCCTGCTGTATGCTTCACAATCTGGCTTTGCGACGCCAGGTGCCTTTTCTGCAGGAGGATGGTCCAGATGACGGTGTTGTGGCAGCTGTGGAGCCTGTGGACAGTGATGAGGAGGAAGCAGAGGAAGAATACATTGACAACAGGGACTCAGTTATCCAGCAATATTTCCAGTGACACACAGGTGAGAACACATTCCTGCATACTACAAGTAATTTCACACTTCTACCTCTATCCTGTCTGTTTATTTCAACCAGTATATGGTAACTGAGTTGTACATTTCCATTACGGTTTCACAGGTGTGGTTACCAACGTGTGTCATCTGCTTACATTACTCATGGACTTGAGATGTGTGACATAGGTATGTTGACATTACATTTGAGAACGGATTTTGTCACAGACTGACTCCAGATTGTTTTGTGCTTCAAGGGTGTTTATTGAAGTGCTACATATTGGAGGGGGGTGGTAAAATGGTGAGGGGTGATGGTGGAGGAATGTCCATGGCAGAGTCCAGTCTATTAGTCTCACAGGTGCACTGCCCATATGGGCATAGGAAGTGGAGCTGGAGCAGTTCCAATATGGACAGGGTTACAAAGTGGGACAGTGGGATGACAATCAGGGTGGTCTCGTTTCTTGGCGGGGGTCTTGGCATCGTGCTCTGTCCTGTTCCTGGATCTCAGGGACCGCTTGGAGGTGGTTCTCCGTCTGCAGGGGGTGGGGTGCTGGTGTGGCGGTCCTGTGGCGGTGCCTCCTGTCCACTAGCACCGGCGGAGGTGGTGGGCAGTTCTTCGTCCATGCTAGTGTCAGGGGCCCCTTGGAGTGCCACGGTGTCCCTCCTGGTGTTCAGTATCTCCTTCAGCACCCCTACGATGGTGCCCAGGGCGGTGCTGATGGTTCTGAGTTCCTCCCTGAAGCCCAAATACTGTTCCTCCTGCAGGCGCTGGGTCTCCCGAAACCTGGCCAGGACCGTTGCCATTGTCTCCTGGGAGTGGTGGTAGGCTCCCATGATGGAGGAGAGGGCCTCGTTGAGAGTGGGTTCCCTTGGCCTGTCCGCCCCCTGTCGCACAGCAGCCCTCCCAGTTCCCCTGTGTTCCTGGGCCTCCGTCCCCTGGACCGTGTGCCCACTACCACTGCCCCCAGGTCCCTGTTGTTGTTGGGGTGGTGGGTTTTCATGGGTTCCCTGTAGTGGTGGACACACAGCTGATTGACGTGTCCTGGGTACGGAGGTATGGGCCCACTGGGTGGGTGCTGTTCTGGTGTTACCAGAGGGTGGAAGCTCTGTGGTGGCCTGTGACTGGGTGTGGGGAACCGACTGTCCCGAGGCCCACGATGGTCCGGGCTGGTCATCTGGATCCAGTTGGACAGAGCTGCTGTCATCACTCTGGGCCTTTTCTGAGTGTCGGATAGAGATGTCTGGACCCTCCTGTCTGGTGACGTTGGGTAGTGGTCCTGCAGGGGTGTAAAAGCATGATTATTGCATCTGTGTGTGTCATGGTGTGCAATGGGTGGGTGAGCGTGTACCCCAGTGCTAGCATTCCTGTGTGGGGGCTTGTGTGATGATGGTTGGGGGGGTGTTATGGGTATGTGCAGTGGGCATGCTTTAGTGAGGGGTGTCCATGCTTTGTTGTGTCATGCAGGGCTTGGTGTTGGGATGGATGGTTTGTGTTAGTAGTACATATGTGAGGAGTTGGAGTGATAGGGGAGGGGGTGAGGGTGGGGGTCTGTGATAGCATGTAGGTAGGGTGGGGGATATGATAGTTAAGATTTGACTTACCAGAGTCCATTCCTCCACCGACTCCTCCGAGGCCCTCAGGATGCATAATGGTCAAGACCTGCTCCTCCCATGTTGTTAGTTGTGGGGGAGGAGGTGGGGGTCTGCCGCCAGTCCGCTGTACCGCAATGTTGTGCCTGGAGACCACGGAACGCAACTTCCCCCGTAGGTCGTTCCACCTCTTCCTGATGTCATCCCGATTTCTTGGGTGCTGTCCCACTGCGTTGACCCTGTCGACTATTCTTCACCATAGCTCCATCTTCCTAGCTATGGAGTTGTGCTGCACCTGTGATCCAAATAGCTGTGGCTCAACCCGTACGATTTCCTCCACCATGACCCTGAGCTCCTCCTCCGAAAACCAGGGGTGTCTTTGCCGTGCCATGGGGTGGTGTAGGTGATGTGTGGGGTGGTGTATGTGGTGATGAGTGTGGTGATGTGTAGTGGTGTGTGGTGTTTTGTGTGTGGATGTTGTGTGGGTGATGGTGTTGTGTGCCTCTGTGTGGTGGGGTTGTCTATGCTGTGCAGTCTCTCTGGCCTTCGTCAAAAATTTTGGTCGTAGGGGTTTGTGGGTGATGTGCATGTGTGTTTTATATAGTATTGATTGTGTGGGAGTGGTGTTTGTATGTGTATCAGGTGTGTGTATTTCGAATTGTCCAATGTGGCGGTGTTTTGGAGATGTGTGTGTATTTTGAGCGCGGCGGTGTGTACCACAAATGGAATACTGCGGTTGAAAGACCGCTGCGTGGATTCGTGGGTCGCGATAGCATGGGCGTGTTTCTGTTGGCGTGACGGTCTCAGTTTTGTTTTCGCCAGTTTATCACTGACCTTTGGTGTGGCGGACTTGTGTGGGTGTCTGAATTTCGGCAGATTCCGAGATGTGGGTCATAATAGCTGTGGCGGATTTCCGCGGCCGCGGCGGTGTATTGGCGGTCTTCTGCACGGCGGTAAGCGGCTTTTACCGCCAATGTTGTAATGACCCCCTATGTGTCTTTGAAACAGGTTCAGTTGCAGGTGCAGATGAAGTTGAAGAAAAGTCATCAAGGTCGATGAAATAACCAGAAGCAGTCTCTGCACACACAGGGGCTGGTGCATTTCTGGTGGATAGATCCACTTCGCGTGGAGGTTCATAGTAGACAGTATCATCAGTTTGCGTTGCATTGGAGTAGAAGACAGCCACATCTTTGACAGTTCTTGTCGGTTAAGTGGTAACATGAATTAGCAGAAGCTCATTCTCTGCCCTCCCAATGCTTGAGGAGGCATATGTAGCATGGTTGTACATGCTGGTATATTCAGAAGTGTTCTTGTTTCTTCTTTGAAGAGGTATGTCCTGTTGGGTAATGAGAGGAGACTGGAGACTACCCAAGGGACCTCTGAGTCTGCTGTGCAGGATCGGCCACATGGTGCAACTTTATGTTGTCGATGGAGACAAATCTGTTCCCTTCGGGACCTGGCAGCGGTGGTAGAATGACAGTTCTGGTGCCTTGTATTCCCAGGACTGGAACTGGTGCTCTGTAGGATGGGCTGAATTCCTTCTTCACAGCAATCTTCTCATGAACCAGATCCCCAGCTTTAGGAATGCAGACTGCAGAAGTTGTTGGCAAATCTGTTATTCCTAAGGTGACAGCACTAGCGGGTGAATTATCATCACAAAATAGCTGAAGCTTCTGTAAGACAGTGAGATGTTCATTTATGTCAAAAGGTGTGCCTGCTGCCACCATACAGGGCCATCTAGATCTGGGACATTCATAGGTATCCCAAAGAAGTCCTCATAAGGAGTGCATCCTCCCAAGGACAGTCTTGGCAGATTGGTCAGTGCTCTCTGGACCCCATATAGATGATAAAGCCAACTGAGGCCTGAACCTAATACTCTAGTTGTTAAGGACTGCTTTAGGTCACAATTCTTCCTCTCCGTAACAGAATTACCCTCGGGATGATATTGAGAAGAGCAATGGAGTACAATACCATCGTCCTCATGGTGTTCCTGAATGCCCCAGAGGCAAAAGCTGGGCCCTGGCCCGAGTGGAATGCTGTTACCTCATATGTACCGATAAAGACCAGCAAGTCTTTTATAAAAGTTCAAGCATCAGCTTACCGTTGTGGCCATACCCACAGGAATCTAGATCAAGAATCTACAGCAACGAAGATGTATGTGTATGCACCATCTGGTTGGAGCGGACCACAATGGTCCAGGTACACACATTGTAGTGGCCTGTTGGACACTAAGAGGGATATCTGCGGTGGGTGTTTGATGTTGGAGCCCTTAATTTGCTGGCAAACGCCACAGCAAAGGACATATTTCTTGGTCTGTTTATATAGAGCCAGACAACAGAAGCATTTCTGCAAGAGTGATATTGTGTCCAATACACCAGCCTGAACAGATACGACACTCTCATGTGCTGCTTTGATGAGATCTAATCTCTGGTCCTGGTTGGGGATCACTCAATCTCCAACCCCAGGAATTGCCACCAAAGCATCATTCTGTGCACAGATATGGTAAGAATATTTAGTAACGTATGCTTTTGGAAGAGGCTTGTCTTCAGCCGAAGCTTTCCCGGCAGCCTGAATTTCATTATCCAATCTCATGTGAGAACGAGTCACTGCAGCAACAGAAGGCATAGCTACTGCGGATTTGGCTGCTTCGTCAGCCAAGGTGTTTCCAATAATATGTACTCCTACACGTTGGAGGCCCAATGTATGTTCTACATGAGCATCTGGTAGCTTATCCTTAAGATCAGCCACCCTCCCCCACAGAGTTCTGTGTTTTATTGTGCTCCCCTTTGAGTCTCTGAACCCGTTCAAATGCCAATGATTGAGATAATCATTGTAGGACTGGACACAGTAGTACGAATCGCACACAATCAATGTTAGATGTTCTGTATGCGTATGTTCCAGTGCCAAGATGAGAGTTTTAAGCTCAGGCTCAGCAACTGTGATGTGCAGTCCCCCCAGGTAATTTTTAGGTATTCTGAGGGTGAAATACACCATCCTTCATCACTCCGCTCAGAGCTGCGTAATCGACTGAGTATTGATGTTTTGTACCTACAGCTGGTTGTGCTGAACCATCAGTGTAAATGACAGTATGGTATATGTAAAGTGGCAAGATGTTAAGAGGTGCAAGGTACTCCTGTTCATATTGGAGAAATTCTTGTGTTTGAAGTTTTGGGTCAAAGATGTAGTCAACATCGGTGGCAGTCAGGGATGTTGCCCATGGAATCCAGCATGGCTGTAATGCTTTAGCATTAGGAACGCTTGCTTTGGTGACAGCCTCTGAGGCCGGCACCAGGGTAACAACAATAATGTGTTTCCCTTGGACAAGTGGCCTCTCCTTGACGACAGCCATCTGTACAGCAATCAGAATTGTTTCTGTGGGTGCAAAGCGTGTCGCCCTCATTAAAGGTGACACAGGTGAACCCGATAGCACCAGCGATTATTCTGATGACCAAATTTGTTTTGTTGTCACGTGTGTGTAAGTGTTTTGCTTTCCGCATGTCCTGCTGCAATCCTCTAAGGATGCTTGTGTGTTCAACTGTCCAATGTTTACTTGAGAAATCTGGGCAAATTAAATCATAGAGTGGTTTGATGTGTTGTGCATAATCTGGAATGTAAGTTCTGTCAAAGTTAAAGAAACCAAGTAAAGACTGCAGTTTCTTGATAGTGTTTGGTGGTTGAAGCTGAGCACATTGTTCTAAAAAGTGCGGGGCCAGGCTCGTGCCCTAGTTCGATAGCTTGTATCCCAGGAACTATACACTGAGAAAGGCTATTTTAGTTTTCTTGAAATTGAATTTGTAGCCAAAGGCTGCGAATCCTAGAACGATCCGATTAACCCTGGCAAGATGAACGTTGAGGTTGTCATCTGTGAGATAGACGTCAGCCACATAGGACAATGCCTCAGGCTCAATATCATGCAGTATTCATGTTACACGGGCAGAGAACAACCCTGGGCTGTTCTTGTACACCTGGGACAAATGGCAAAACTGTTTTTGTGAGCCAAATGAGAATGCATTCAGGTCCCAACTTTCAGGCAGAAAAACTATTGAAATATCCAAGGTTGTTTTGTATTCTTTACACACTATGTTGTTAATTAGTGCGGTGCTGTGTGCATTTTGTATTGAGTATGTGTGTGTATAGTTGTTTAAGTGTCTGTACTCTAAGACTATTCTATATGCATGTTCTGGTTTTGCAACAGGGAATAACAGGTTATTCATTGCAGAGACACAGGGCTTAATTACTCCCTGGTATTCGAGTTGAGTGAGGATCTCTCTCACCAGAGCTTTGGCCTCATGTTTAACAGGATATTGGGTCTGAGTCTGGGGTGTAGACCTGATAGGTATTACATGGTAGGGGGAATCCTTATCCCATCCTACGTGGTTGTGAGATAGCGCGGGTGCCTGCACTCAAGCCAAGTTAACAGCGTAGGCTTCTTTTACTGCTTCTGGTACAAGATCAGAGAAAGAAGGCAAAATTACATCTTCCCAAATGGGAGCTTGAGGATGTGGTCGGGTGGCCAGTCTCTTCCTGCCAATAGGATATCACAATTAAGTTCATCCCAGAAAATTACTCTAATGGTGCGCTCTATGTCTCCCTCAATCTGGATATTTAAATTATAAACCCTGTCAGGTGGGAGAACGTGCCCATCCACAGTCTCGACTGCAAGAAAGCCGTTAGTTGCTGTCGTATCCAGATGGTCTTTCAGACTTTGGTGCCATATCACAACTTCTGCCGCTTTGTCCAGCAGGGTCCCTGCCCACATCTTGTTCTTCAGCAATGTTCTCAAGTTTGCTAACATGTTTAATTGAAATTGCTGCCACCTTTTTCTTTTTAAACTGTGGGTTTTGTTGTGGGGATTTAGCCTTGTTTCTTGTTTGAAGACCACTGTAAGTCTTTCTTCTCTTTCACGTAGCCAGGATGATGCCCTATAAACTTCAAACTCCTCGTACATGCATATAAGGCTCTCCACGACCGAGGACCCACCTACCTCAACCATCACTTCACTTTCTACTCCCTTGCCAGACCCCTCACCTCAGCTCAACAGGCACTAGCTACCATACCCCACATATGGAAGACCTCGGCTAGAGGAATATCCTTTGCCTACCTCGTGGCAAAGAGCTAGAACACCTTGCCTCTGAACCTCAGGCAATCACCATCGTTCCCTCAATTCAGAAAGGACCTTAAGAACTGGCTCTTCAACTAAGCACAAAGGACCAAACGCCCTCAGTGCCTTGAGACCCTTACCGGTGATAGTGCACTTCATAAACTCTGATGATTGATTGATTGATGGCTCCGAGTGGCCCACTCTCTCACTACGTCTATCCGGTGTGTCCTGAAATGAACGAAAGGGACATGAATCAGTATATCTGTCAGGAGCCTTTAAATTTTGTCTATTTCTGAGATTATATCTCCTTTTGGAGATCTCTGGATGTAGAGAGTCTGCTCTCTGATTTTGTCTGTCTTTATTTTGTTATTGTTTATCCCAGTGTTTTTTTAGAACCCTCCTGTGCTTGTTTAGTACTGTCCTTAGGGGTTGTACTCTGAATTTCGGGCTTTTTCCGCTTGACTCCCAAACTATCCCATTATATACTAGTATAGGTGTCGGAAATAATTTTGGGTAGTTGACTCTCTTGTTCCAACTGTTGAATCTCCCAGAGGCACTGGTGTATAACCAACGCTACTGCTTCCCCTTCAATTTTACTGAGTATCATTGAGGAAACTCTGTCAAAGTTACGCATCAGTTTCAAACCCAAATCCAGGGCTGGAGAAGCCCTGTGCTCATTTTGATTTTGTTTTAACACATCCTGAAAATTGGCAAGTGTCGGGGTACCATGCATGGTAGTGTAAATTGCAACAAAGACCATACCCCATGTGGTGCTGTCGTCCACTGAGGGAACCATTCCAAATGGCAAGCACATTGTGAGAATTCTATGTTTATCTTGGGGTCCCGTATGCGAAACACTGCTTCTAGCTGGTTATTTTATGGTGCTATCCAGAACGGAATCTTCTCATGTTCTGTGGGCGCTTTGCCCAAGATAAAATGTATTGTTTGTTGGTTAATCCCAGTAACGGCCAATTGGTGACCAGCTGGTGCAGCCCGTGCAGGGGCGGTATTCAAGGTCCGTATAGCGAATTGTACTACACGTCTGTAAAGTTGTACTAGCTCATTATAACGTGTGCATACATCAGCTATTTGCAGTGTCTGTACACCAGGATGTGGTGTGTATGTGGCAAAGATGGGACACGTTGGTCCGTCATTACTTTAGGAACCTAGGGCCACATGTAGCAACATTCAGAATTGCGACCCGCAAATTGCTAGTCAGAGCGACTCGCAATTTGCTAGTCGCAATTCTGAATGTTGGATGGTGTCCCTGACACCATCTGAGATTTGCAAGGGGGTCGCAAATGCCCACCTCATGAATAACCATGAGGTGGGTCGCAATTTGCGACCCCCTTGCTAATGGCGGCCCTCACAGGGATGGTGGCCTGCTGCGGACAGCAGACCACCATGTCTGTGACTGCTTTTTAATAAAGCAGGCTTTTTTTTGTAATGCAGCCCGTTTTCCTTAAAGGAAAATGAGATGCATTACAAAAACGAAAAATGAAACTTTTTCGTTTAATTTTTTCAGAGCAGGCACAGGACCACTGCCTGCTCTGAAAAACTGTTTACAGTGCCATTCACAACGGGAAAGGGGTCCCATGGGGACCCTTTCCCTTTTGCGAATGGGTTACCACCCATTTGAAAAGGGTGCAAAATGCGATTGGTTTGCGACCGCGTTCGGGGTCACAAACCAATCCTACATTGCACTGCGACTCGCAATTAGGAAGGGAACACTCCTTCCTAATTGCAACTCGCAAATCCGTTTTGCAATTGGGTAACCAGGTTAACGAATCGCAAAACGGGGTTTGTGCATTGCGATGTGCTTTTTGCATATCACAAACAGCGAAATTCGCTGTTTGCGACATGCAAAAAGCTTGCTACATCTGGCCCTGGCCCCTAGTCTCATGGGTTTTATTACATGTGGTAGGGCACCATTGAACCTATTTTTGTTGTTCTTGATAGGAAAGGGACATCTCTAGATACTGATATGCTCGGTACCGCTACAGTACATTTGCTATTTAGTATGTGTGAAATTTATATATTGTCTCATCTTCCTCAGGAAACGTAACCCAGGAATAGAATGTTTCTGTTTGGTAAGATTCATGAGCTTCCACTATAAATGTGACATCCCCGCCCTCATCTGTTAAGTCATGGGCTATTAGATGTTGTGTTAATCCATGTCTGACATTGTCTGGAACGTCTATGGCATTGCCCATGTTGAGTAATGGGAACAGAGAAGGAACACCAAATGGGTAGAAGTCTTTTTAGGAGTTCAAGCTTGAGCAACCTACAGCCTAGTTAGCTGCTCCCTATTCAGCTGAGGAGGATTTCCCTAAGACCACAGATGTCTCTGTATAATTGTACGTAGGGTACCTGCTGTGGGTGAGACAGAGATACTCAGGATATCCGTAAATTAGTGCCAAAACGCCATCATTGGTGGCGCCATGTCGTAGTTGGACTCTTGCTCCTAGGTGAGACTGTTTAGGTATGACAGCACTTTTGTTTGTAGACAACTGAGTCACTCCTACAACAAGTCGCAAATGTCGGCCCAACCCTTGTTACCTTGGAATGAGATCTCCAGGTCAGACTCCGTGGGGACACGAAGGCTGATTTCTGCAGCGAGGTGACATACAGCATAAGTGGCGTAGGAATCCCTCTGATAACCTTGTCTGTGTGAGATGTGTTTATACAGATCATGTAGGCCCCCCGACGCAGGTATGTTCCCAAACAATTGATAAGGAGGCAGGCTTGTGGCGGCAATTATGTAAACAATCCCTAACAAGTGTACATTATGTTCCTGTCACACGTAAGTGAGAAAGGGACATGATGTGAATACCTGCGTACATCACTTGATTATGATGCTGATAGTGACACCTTCACAGGGTGGCACTGATGAAGCAAATTGAAACATTTCTCTGACTATAAACAATAGCAGCCATCTTGGAAAAAAAAAAATGACTAAGACAGAGGAAGCTAATTAAGTTAAAAGTCACTAGGTGACAGGGGCACAGGCCTGCAAGGCAAAGGTCTAAGCTAATCTTCTGAGCACCAATAAAAACTAAATAGGTTTCACTACACTAGATCCTGACATGCTACCAACATGATAAAGGTCCTTGACCTTGTTAAAAATGGATATGAAAATTCTAGCCAAAATCATAGTGGGTATACTCTTTCCCTAAATATCCAGAGTGATAAAGTGTGGATTTTTTCTGGACAGATCCACTGCATAAAACTGACCCACCTTCTTTGCATTCATGGCACAACTCATTCTAGAAAACAAACGCATGGCAGCCTTTTTAGACACTGAATAACGTTTGACACAGTAGACTGGATATTCACGAAGTGTGTCCTGAGAAGCCTAAGCCCAGGTGAATTATTCCAGTGATGGATACCTTTGCTCTTCATTACAACCATAGCCAGGATCAAGGTCAATTGACATGTTACTAGCTTAGTCACCAAAGAAGTTCATTTGGGGTATTTCAATAGTAGAAATATATTTTTACATCTCTCAATTTAGGGGAACTATCCCAAATGAACTTCTTTGGTGAAAAATAAACAATAAATAATGGGAAGATTTTCCTTGCAGAAGAAATAGGACTGAAGGTACAAATTCCCTTCCCCTCTTTCATAGGACTTCTTGAACTGTTTCAAGCACAAACAGTTTGTGTTGCTAATTTCTTTGTGTGTAAAACCTCTGGACAGGTTGTTTTATTCTTAGAAACAAACACCAACTGATGAATGTATTCTTGTTTTATGTAAGTTTTTTGTCCATTTGCTTTGTACCTGACTTGTAATATTTGATCACTAACATGTCTGTGTTAAATCCATGTTGCATGAATGTTTTTTGTTGAATATGTTCTCACACTGAATGTTTCCTTTACAACAGTGCTAATTTGCATTATGACTAAATAAGACAGAATAATTCAAAAGTGTGTTTTTGTCACACATGATTTATGTTCTGAGGTGTGCAACGTCTTCTTAAAACAGTACTTGATTAATGGCCATTGGGGGTTCCTTTTGTCTTGATTTATTCACTGATCCCTCCCCCAAAGTGGCCTTACATGATCAAACCCCAGCATCATTACACTGGGTTAAATGCGGAGGCCCTTCTTTTGAGAGCAATTGCCCAGGTATAGCGAAGAACCTGGAAGGCTTATACAACAGGGTACCATAGGCAATAGTGTAGGTTGTCTTGCTGCTGCATTTTTAATTATTTGCAGTTTTAGGGGTAGTAAGAGTGGACTTCTAGGTACAATCCATATACATAGGGCCTGATTACGACCTTGGCGGATGGGATACTCAGTCACAAATGTGGCAGATATCCTGCCTGCTGTTTTAAAAGTTCCATACAGTATAATGGGACTTCTAATATGGCGGGGGGATATCTGTCACGTTTGTGACAGAGTATTGCATCCTCCAAGGTTGCAATCAGGCCCATAGTGTAGAACATAAATGGCGAGGGGATTGTGGCCACGAGCTTCTGTCGGAAGCTAAGTTGAAGAAAATGGATCAAAGAGTTTGCATGCTGTAGAAAGTACTGCTTGGGATTTGGTTCACTTGGGGTATCATGGAAAGTCTGAAGCCCCTTGATCACTCCCAATGTGTTACTTCAGTCAATGTGGTTGTTGATGGGCCTAGTTCCTGGGACTAAATTGACATAGCATGGTGATTCTTCCATTTTGCACAGGTTAGGATCCCAGTTTTCGAAGAGTTCAATTTAAGGTATTTTCCCAGCATCCAATTGGTTAATGGCTGGTCCTGAGCTGTCTAGGCCCCTCAGGTTATCCACTTCCAGATGATCTGCCACATAGTTGTAACCGGTTAGTGTCAGGCAGACCAGATCCTCGGGGTCTGCGCATGTTCCCAACATATCCACCATTAGACAGCTCCAAAACTCCAATAGATATATCACAGAGCCTGGGAGAGTCCAAGTGGAGGAAAAGGGGATTAGGTAGGGAACAGCTGGGAAGGAGACCTGTAGGAAGCAAGAGGTTAAGAACACAATAACAAGATTATTCACATTGACTTTCATAAACTTCGTTTTAGAACTGTCTATATTCTTAATAATCCTATACTCGGAATATTGAATAACACTCTGTTGAATCTAGGGTTCAATGATATTCTGAACATGGGATAACAATTTATACTGAAGAAACATGAATGGCCTAAGGCTTCATTATAACTAGGCCTCAAGAGTATTATAACTAGGGGCCAGAAGTACCAAAGAGTTTTACCCATTCTGTGTCTATGGGAAAATGTGTTTGTACATATGGCCCTAGGCCTCAAGAAATCTAGGTACCTGGAAAAATCGAGAATGGGTTAATACAATGTTTCATATGAGCTTTTCAGGAAATATCATAAACTGTCTAGAATACAAGAACCTTCTTCAAAATAGTTAAAAGATAAACATTGCATTTTTCACATGAGGGCAAAGGCTATCTGAACATTCCATGAAAAAACAACAGGAAATGTACTAGGAGCTTAATTAACACAAAGAATGCCGCACTTTGAATTAAGCGTTTCGAGAAAACCAAAGCTCAGGATAAATGTGTGCACCTCAACAAACACTGCAACCCAAGTATTCAAAACCATGAAAAGATTGCGCGCACAGCTGATCTGAAAATCAATAGTTTTAATGTCAGGAAATGAATTGCGCACCTTGCCGATTCGAAATACTCAATGCAAAAACCATGAAATGATCGCGCACACTGTTGCTGATATGAATGTTAAAGTTAAATGCCAGGAAATGAATCACGCATCTTGCCGATTCGAAATACACCATGCAAATATCATGAAATGATTGCGCACACTGTTGCCGATCCGAATATCAAAGTTAAATGCCAGGAAATTAATCACGCGTCTTGCCGATTTGAAATGCACAATGCAAATATTATGAAATGATTGCGCACACTGTTGCCGATCAAACAAGAATATGTAAATGTGATGAAAACACAATCACGCACACAAGGAGTTTCACAACTAGGCCCCAAAACTCAAATGTCTCTGAGAACCGGGGATCGGGGGCCCAGCCCGTCCTCCGCCTACCCGCCCTGCTCAAGCATCACCAATATAATGAGGGCAGGCCTGGAATATCAGTGTAGGTCTCCGGAACAGGAGCTCAGGAAGTTGCTGCTGCTTTGCACCGGGACCTCTGAATAGTGAGCACGTGGAGCTGGGCTGGCTCTCTTATATAGAGTCAAGCCCAACCCACAAACCACATCCAGTCATGCTGCAGGGAAAGCTTTTAGAAGGTCCTAGAAGGGGACTACACCCTGACACACTCAGTAAGCATGCAGCAATACCTTGCAAATGAACAGGTATTGCAAACATCATTAATAGTGCTTTTCAAGGTTAAACTCTGCAGTGCAAAAGGTTAACATACTGCATATAAACACAATGCATGAATTATGCTCTTGCATTAAGACTGGGTTTTTGCATTTTTGTTGCCCTTAGAGCGCGCACTGTCCTTATGTTGACAGTTGGATTGAAAGACTCGGTGACATCTGAGGGGTAGGTGTGAGAATGTTGTTGATGGACAGTTCTTGCTATGGTGGTAGTAACCATTGAAAGTAGTATGTCCTTGAAGGGTTGAGCAGGAAAGCAGTATGGTGATTAGCCGTTTGCCTTAACTAGCCCCTTGAATTGGGAAAAGCAAACTGAGTGAATGAGGCCAGAGTCCAGTGAGGTAGCTCAGTCATAGTTTGGTATGAATAGCTTCGATGTTGGGAGTCTTGTGCATAAGGTGTTTTAAAACAAGGTGGTCAGCGATGGTGATACAGTAGTCTTGAAGACAGAGGGTCTTGGTGATGGTTCTAAAACAACTTTAGCTGTCTCGCCCGACTATCTTTAAAAAAATCATACAAAATATACATGAATTAGGAGACTTTTAGTCAACAGCCTTCCTCCATTGGTCTATGAAACTGCCATTCACATCTTGCTTCCACCCACCACAGCATACAGTATGGGACAACTTCAAGTACTGGATTTTTATGTTGCCTGCACTTGGGGTACGTAGATGGTCATTTATTTTTTGGCTTCCTTTTGGGAATGGTAACATTACAGCTGCCTGTGATTTCAGTGCTTGGTTAGGTAGCAAGTTAAAATGCATGGGGCAACTGAAAGGCCTGTTGTTTAAAAAAAATCACGTGTAAAAAAAGTCACATCAGTGAATGTTTCCTAAATGTAACATCTTTATAGGAAGTCTAAGGTGAGCATGTGTAGGTTGTGGCAGCATATTTTAATTTTTCCTTTTTGTGGCATGTGTTTGCAATAAAAAATAACTATTGCACCAGCTTGCCAGGGTCAGACCCATTGGCTTTGCCAATGATTGTTTTGAATTCTTGTGGACTTGAAGATCCTATTGACTCAAAAGATAGTTCTATTATTATGGTTGGTGGACTTCTTCTATTGGCATTGTGATTTCAGTCTTCATCTTCGTTGTCTCTGCTTAGAGCCCTAGGATCTCAAGTGATTGGCTGGGGCGCAAGGACATTTTGTGGAGAATGATTCACTGGAAGCCTTCAGAAAGCAGTTGTAGAGTTGTTCCACTTATATTTCTTGGCCTGTCAAGAGATTAGATTCAATTGGTGTAGTGTTGAGCTTGTGTCATTGCCCATATGTGGACTTGTTGAACACGCTTGTGTGATGCTTGTTCTCCTGTGCAGCTTGACCACAAAGGAAATGAGGTGGTGGTTCTTCTACATGATGGGAAGACTCCCTGTTAAGTTCCTGAGTATAGATGGGGAAAAGATTCATCCAGGGTATAGTCAGCTTAATGTCTGCCTACTACACAGGTCCAGGGACGAGGTGTGAGAAGTTGAAGGTGCTGTCTGTATTTCTGCAGAATGTAGCTTGGGGTGAACTTCAGACCATGAGAGACTCACATTTGATCACAGTCATGAAAGCTTGTGGACTGTATGAAACCCGTGCAGATGGGGCTAATCCTCCTTCAGACGTCCTGCAGCAGTGTCGGATGAAAATTCCATATTCAGCAGGGACTGCCAGGGGATGACTAGGTTAAGTGGGCAAGAAGGAGGGAAGAATGTAAAGATAATTCCGGGAAGTAGGAGGGTAAGTAAGTGTTTAGAGGAGTGATGCAGATATTTCATCTGGTGAAGGATGTTGCTCACCTGGGTCAGAGCAGTAAAATCTGCAGTTGTGAGATATAGGTTTACCTTTGTTGTGGGTTCTCCCATGGAAGAGTCTGTAGATGGGTTCAGTTGATGAGACTAGAGGTAGCCTCCAGGAAACCCAGAGTAACATGCTGCCTCTACAACTAGACAGATGTATGCAACTACATGTAGAGCCACAGGGGTTACAGGTTGCTGTCTACAGGTAAATGAGCAATAATCTTAAGAATTATGGCATGCTTTCTGTTAGAGGACACAGTTTCTCAGTGCTTAAGCCCATGTAGGCCGCCTAGAAGTGGTGAATGTGCCTCCCACATCTGAAAGACCTTCCAAACTCAATAGTAACTTACATTTTTATGGGGTCCACCTAAAAATAATGAAGAAGCAATACAAACACCCAGATTCCAGAGAACCGTCAGATAACTAAGAGTGAACAACAATTAATTTGCAACCAACAGGAAGATGCAGCTTTGAAAGTCACCAGTTGTCTTAAGACTCTATGGCACCCATCAAGAGTGTTGAAGACGTAACCCACAGAAAGATTATTGGTTATTGGGCCAGAATCTCTAAAATGCAGGGTCACTACAAACTAGGGATTCTTTAGTCCACCTATGTAGTAGAGGGGGGCAAACTGGGCACACATTCTAGGTGACTGCTTGAGGTGGTGGCAGGTGAAACTGGAAGACTCAAACATAGATGTTGCTTCTGGATGTTGTCCTAACTTCTCTGTTCTTTACCTTCTGAATGATTGCCATTGTTGGAAATAGCTCTTTCTGCAGGGTTATCCACAAACGTTTTGCCTTTCTCTGATATTTCTGACCCTTTTTTTGTTGGCTTTTGGACTCTGGGCACTTCACCTCTGCTAATGAGTGCTAAAGTACATGTGCTCTCTCCCTAAAACTTGGTATAATTGGCTTACACCTGCTTGGCTTATTTAATTTACCTATAAGGCCCTTGTAAAGTGGTATACCATATACTCAGGGCCTGTAAATTAAATGCTACTAGTGGGCCTACAGCGCTGATTGTGCCACCCACAGAAGTAATCTTTCAAACTTTTTCTCAAACCTGCCACTACAGTGTCTGTGTGCACAGTTTACTGCCACACTGACTTGGCAGGCCAAACTACTTGCCAAGGCCTAAACTCCCTTTTTACTACACCTAAGTCACCCTTAAGGTAGGCTCTATATTGCCCTATGGGCAGGGTACAGTGTATGTAAGTGGTAGGACATATATTTTTATGTGTTAAATGTCCTAGCAGTGACACACAGCCTATTTTGTTTTTCACTACTGTGAGTGATGCTCCTCTGATAGGTTTGCATTGGGAATTCCCTTATATATGTCTAAGTGGTAATTTCTGAACTGTGAAGAGTAGCGTAGGTATGTTTAGCATTAGTATTTTAGAAATGCCACTTTTAGAAAGTTGGCATTTCTCTGTGCTTATAACTGTGGTGCTTTGCAGCATGGCTCCAATCCACGTCTATATGGAGTGACAGCTGGGCTTTGTGCATACTCTCCAGACAGCCATCCATCACGGAGAGTTAGGTGTGACAGGGTTACATCTGCATACTGATGGTCTTCCTGGGCTGGGAGAGAGGGAGGTGGGGTGCACTTTACACTTGTATAGGCTCTGTCCTGCTTTCACACAAAGGGCTTGTTTACCCCCAATTGATGTCTGGAGCCAGGGTAAAGGAAAAGGGAAATTCTTGAAACTGGTTAGATCTGGCTGGAACCTTCTTCCAACTTCTAGAACTTGGGCATTTTGAGTATAAGTACAGGGGCTGTAACCCTATGTTTTAGAGCACTTTGAAACTGGGACCGAACCCCTGCCATAAGGACTGCTGAACTGCCCAAAGAAATCATCTGGACTGCTCTTCTGTGGTTGCCTGCTGCTAGTGGGTGGCATGAAGGACTCCCTGGATTGCTTTTCTGATTGTTGTCCTGCTGCCAGCTGCTCCTTGACTGTGTTCCTGCAGAGACACTGTGACCCTACCAGGAGGAACCACCACTGGGATATTGTGTTGTGTGCTGGCCTGACTTTTTGCCCTGTGCCCCCCCCCCAAGTGTTCTCCCAGGGGCCAGCGTGATGTTACTAATGTGCAATTGCTGCCCCTGGTCCTGCAAATAGATACATAGTGCCTGGGAAGCACTATACTTCCAACAATTGTCAGCGTGTGAAAAGTGCTTTCCTAATTATTGCCTTAGCGCAGGCAAAGCTCTTTAATTCCCTTCAACTTTTGCATAGCTGAGAGGGCACTCTGCCTGGACTTCACCGTGTTCCATTGCCTCCCAGGCAGCCCCTCCGACTAGAGAGACTCGCAGGCATGAGTGATTCCCCCCAAGCACAAGCTTGTAAAGCAGAAGAGGTCCGCTGACTCAAAGTGGTGAACGGGCCCCGATTCCCCTGTCAGTCGGTCTTCTTGCTTCAAGGGGCCGCTGCTCCACTACTGGAAAAACCCGGCCAGGCTCTGGACCGCGGCACCATGAGAACCCCCGTCAGAGGGGCCCCGTTATCCGGCTTCAGCGCCGGCATAGGCAGCACTAGTTTGGTGGCCGCAAGGCTGGGGGACATCGTACCTGTTTTCTTCTCTAAGTGCAGGGCCACCACACAGTCACTCAACCCCCTAATGGGCCACTGCCACTATTCAGACTCAGAGTCCATCCCAGAGACCTGCTGCGTGGCTTGGAAGGAGGCCACTGCAGCCTCGCCTGACCCCTGCCTCATTACGGTATGGTGAAGCCACAGGGAAATCATCTAGGCTTCCCGCTGTAGTGCCTGAGAGGCACCCTTGATCTCGTCAGTCCGCCTCAACTATGAGCCCCGCATGGAGGTTGACCACAATATGCAGTGTTCCCGCCAACTCTCTCTAGCTTTAAATCTTGTCCCAGGGACCATGAAACTACATGGAAGAGCCTCCCCCCCCCTCAGCACAGGTGGGATTTGTGTTGTTTTGTGACCCTTGGATAGGAAGGGCTGCTTAGCCCAGCGGTTTACTTTAGAACTGGGGCACCTGCATTTAACCTGATATTTATGCAATATAGGTGACTGGATCTGAAAGATATGGTGTCATGTGAAAAGGTTACTTGCATGTCCAGTAAAACCTATGCAGTGGTTAACCTCTGCATGTATTGTGATATTTTAACCCTGCATTACTAATGCTGTGATCTGCCTTGCTTAGTTTTGTTGACTGTTACACTGGATTACCGTATCACATTTAGTCGGTGCACAGGTACTCCTGTACCCGACATGTTGTTCTGAACATAATCAGTGTAATAAGGCTCACGGGAGTGACCGTATAACATATAACAGGAGCACAGGTGCGCTGTGCCTATGTGTTCCTTACAATTGTATGTGGTTTACCCTAAACATTCTGCATTACTCGCCAGTATTTATGATTCATGTTGTTCTGATCTATGTCCTATAGAATACACTACGGGGGTCGCCGCCCGCCTGGAGGGAACCGCCATATGGCCGCTCCGCGGTCGAAAGACCACGGAGGCCATTCTGGCTTTCCCGCTGGGCTGGCGGGTGACCGCCAGAAGGCCGCCCGCCAGCCCAGCGGGAAACCCCTCCCCACGAGGAAGCCGGCTCCGAATGGAGCCGGCTGAGTGGGCATGTGCGACGGGTGCAGTTTGCACCCGTCGCGTATTTCAGTGTCTGCTAGGCAGACACTGAAATACACAGTAGGGCCCTCTTACGGGGGCCCCTGCCGTGCCCATGCCATTGGCATGGGCACGGCAGGGGCCCCCAGGGGCCCCGCGGCACCCCCTACCGCCATCCTGTTCCTGGCGGCCGAACCGGCAGGAACAGGATGGCGGTAGGGGGTGTCAGAATCCCCCATGGCGGCGCAGCAAGCTGCGCCGCCATGGGGGATTCCAAGGGCAGCGGTAAACCGGCGGGAGACCGCCGGTTTACCCTTTCTGGCCGCGGCAGAACCGCCGCGGTCAGAATGCCCTTTGGAGCACCGCCGGTCTGTCGGCGGTGCTCCCGTGGCCGGTGACCCTGGCGGTCACCGGCCACCAGGGTCTGAATCAGGCCCTATATTTTTTATAAACCTGTGTGGAATCTCTTTTGTGGTGTATTTATTGTGTCACTTGAAATGTGTGTGTTGGGCAAACGCTTTACATATGACCTCTGGGGATAAGCCTGTCTGCTTTGTGTCAAGCTACCGGGGGTGAGCACAGGTTATCTTTAGTGTGTAACTTGCTCGCCCTCACTAGAGTTTTGGTTTCTGCCTGACTGAAGTGGCTACCATAGCCAATCACAAACCCCATTTCTAACAGCCATGTGAGGCATAATTAAGAGTGTAGGGATGGTGTGGGAGTCAAGTATCTACCAAAAGGTTAACTAGGCCACTCATCCCTACTGGGAAAGAAATCCACATGTAAGCACCCAGTTCAAACTGCTCACACACACATACAAAACACTACACAACACTGGCCCTGTGTGCCTTAACAACTGCATACACTTCTACATACATCTCAGGCACCTCCGCTCAGCCAGGCTCTCACTGGCACACATATCTCGCATCTGCAAAGCCACAGCCCGGAGTTGCTGCTTCTCATATCTCTTCCTAAATCATGGAACGACCTCCCTCAATGCATCAGAGTCTCCTCATCAATTCTCGAGTTCTGCAAGAAGCTGAATTAACATCACCTGGGAGACAGCTGCCTGTCCATGGTGCCTAATTTGTAAATAAAACGTGCCAGAGCCCAAAGCTCTCCTCTGAAACATGCGGCTGCTACAATTCAATGTGTGAGCACAGAATACTGAGGCAGCGTAATCTTTAAGCTATCTTGAGCCTCTTTAATCCATTTACAGCGCTCCCTGCCCCTTCAGCTCACTCTTTCAGCAATCTGCTTTCTCCCTTTGTGACACATTTTCGTTTTTCTCTTCCTCCGCCTTTCCTACATGTGTCTTTTGCTCTCAGTAAATGCTTGAGGCATGAAAATAAGTGCTGGCCCTCAAAAATAAGTGCTGGTGCCCCGCACCGGAAACCACCGGCTCAAATTAAGCACTGCCTGCCCACATGCATAAGCGCCTCGATACCCTTATGGGTAATTAGCTTGCTTTACAAATACACATACCATAATATTTTATAACAGCACCACAGCTTTGGAGAGTCAAACATACATCAATAAGGGATAGATTGTTAATGTTGTAGCATCAGTGTAGAGGAATAGAGGCCCCAAACCACATGTACAAAGCAGAGAGGGAATGGTGCAAGCCGGCGCTAAGCTTGGGCTAGCGTCAACAAATATTACGCTAGCTGGGTGGGGGTGGCAGTATGGGAATAGGAGGTTGTGCGTCAAAAAATTACATTAGGCTGGTTAGTGGCAAAAAAATGCTCTAACCAGCCTTGTCATGCCCACCACCCCAATGGCCAACACAGGGGACCAGTGTCCCTTGGGCATGGCGATTGCCCCCAGTGCCATGTAGGGAGCCCATTGTTATGGCCCCCAACAGCACTTTAATAAACAATAACAAAATACTTACCTATACTTACCCTACTTACCTGGGATGGGGTCCCCCATCCCTTGGTGTCCCTCTGGTGTGGGTGGCGATATTCCTGGGGCTTGGGGTGGGCACCTGTGGATCCATTCCATGGTGTTTGACCATGGAAATGGGTCCACAGGTCCCCTAGCGCTTGGTCTGACCCAGGCGTTAAATAATGGTGCTAAGCAAGCTTAACGCCATTATTTGGGTCCACCTGCCACCTGTGCGTCATTTTAACACGGGGATAATATGGCGCTATGGGAATAGCCTCATTTTTTGGATGGGAACACCTACCTTGCATCTCATTGACGCAAGTTAGGTTCACGCATCCAAAAAATGGTGCAAACTCTAATATTTTGACGCTAGACATGTCTAGCATCAAAATATAAATATGGAGTTAAAATTGTGCCACATTTGAGTTAAAAAAATTATGCAAATTCAGCGCAAACAGAGTATGAATATGGGCCAAAGTATCAAGACAAAAACTCTCAAGGACAGGGGTATTACTACACAAAAACTGGATAGAGACTGAGATAATTTGATATGTATGGTTAAAGGTTTTGAAAAACTAATTCAGAACAGAGGCTACGAAAGTAACACAAGACTTGCAGGGATAGCGACACAGATACACAATCACAGTACACGGATTGGGAAAGTGTCATCATATAGGACAGCAACACAGATGCACAAATACATAACAAATGAAACAGAATCATAGCCATTTTAGGCAAGGGCAAAGCAGGCCATTGCCAGGGCCCCCACCTTCCCAGTGCCCCCCTGGGATAGTGATTAGGGCAGTCAGAAGACTCTCTCTCTCTTCTGTCTTGTTCTGTGTCTCAGCCTCTCCTCCCCACTCTGCCACTCTCTACCTCTTTTTTCCTCTACCTCTGTCTACCTCACCTCGCTCTCGCTTTCTAGCTACCTCACTTTCGGTATCTCACCTTTCTCTCACTCTGTCATATCTCTCGCTACCTCAATCACCACTCTTTACATCTTTCCCGACATCTCTACCCTATTTCTTATATCATACATCTACCTCCATCTACCTTGCTTTTATCTCTCGTGCCACTTTCTTTCTATCTCATCATCTATTTCATGTCTCTCCGCATCTCTATCCTCTAACTCTCATACCAATCACAATTTAACCTTATTTATTTTGCTTTCTCATATCCCTTTGACTAAGGGACTGATTTAGAACTCGCAGGATGGGTTACTCCATCACAACGGTGACTAATATCACGTCTGCCGAAATCTAAATCTCATTATCTTCTATGGAAGTTAGATTTCTCCACCCCAGCACTCTCTCTCTTTCTCTAAATACCTAAGCTCTCAATTTACCTTTCTCCCTCTTTGAACCTCTGTCCCTGTACCTCAAGTTTCTCACAGTGCGAGGGTGGCGGGAGGGAGCTGGAGTCATTAGAGGCCAGTTTTTGAAGCTCCACAAGTGTCACTGGGGTCTCTGTCACTCTCTCCATCTCCCTGGGTTTACTGTAGCAGGCACAGTGGAGACATAATCAGTGAGTGGAGGGAAAGAGAGACAGATGTGAAGGAAAGAGATCAGAAGGAAAGAGGAAGGATGAAGCGAGATCAAAGAGAAGGAGAACAGAGACAGAAGAGGAGAAAGCTGGTGCATGGAAACAGAGACAGTGGGGACGAAGGGAGCAGGATGGTTTGAATAGTTTTGCCAGGGCCAATTTTGGTTCCCTGTCTGGCTCTGCTGGCCCCGTGAACTCTTGAATGAGCTGAAAATGGGTAGTAAGTGTAAAGTTGTCCCAACAGAGGGTCCCCAAAACATGCCTTGGCTCAAAAATCTTGAAGATGGCATTTGACAGTAGGACTAATTCACCACCATGCCATTTCAACATGCCCTAAGTGTGGCATTGACGTAGGCATTCTGCACATGGTCTGGTCCTGTAACTTTGGTCAGACCTTCTGAGTAGCTCTATCATCTCACCTCAAAGAAACAACAGGTTGAACTAACTTGTTGAACCCTAAGATCTGCCTCCTGGGACAATTCCCCTACCCCAAGAAGTAAAAGATAGGTAACTGTTTATCAGGCTAGGCAAAAAGGACCATAGCAACCAAGTGGAAATCGCCCAGAGGACTCAGCATTAGGGTTGGGCAATACATTCTGCTCTACCCGCAGAGGTGTTTCGTTTTGGCCACTCTGCGTAACACTTGTAACAGGGAGTTCTGGACAAATTCTGCCAACCGCACCATGGCAGAGTTTTGTCTCATGTGTGGCTTGCCCAAGGTAAGTTAGCGAGGTCGAGCGAGATTTGGTGTTCCCTGGCATGATTTACAGTCGCTAGGAGGGCACTTGGCGAGATTTCTCCAATATGGGCAGTCGCTAGAGGTCACCACCATTCGCGGTCAGAAAGCTGCCACTCGAGTAGAAAATCTACCTGAGTGCTATCAAAATCAACTTGAATAGCTGCATCCTGTGGCGCGCCACGTGGTGCCATTTGAGCGGATTTTTCATTGTGGAGCGAGCTCCCGTCACTAAATCACAGCATGGCATGCCTATTTCCACCTGTTTGCAGAATCCCGCAGAATCTTGCAGAGTTTTTTGTAACTCAACAGAATTCCGCAAAGTTAAACTCCGCGAGTTCTGCACAGGCCTACTCACCATCCCACAATGGACGGGCCTAGTGAAATATTGGGCACAGCTAGCAATAGAGACCCTCCATAGGGAAAACTGTGCAGTCCTGGGAACACCCAAATACACACAAAGTTGGTAGGCTTACCTCATGTCTTTCTGGTTGCCCTGAAAACATAGATGAGGACACCGGTCCTGGCTTCGACCCCAACTGCAGCCCTGTAGAGCCCTAACAGGGGTGATCCCAGAGACGACCTAGCTAACATAGAGTCCCCATCTGGAACCTAAACCCTGGAGATGCATATTGCTACTAATCCCACGACAGAGGACAAGGCCCACCTCACCACTGCACTCTACACTATCATAGATAATTTGACATGCTGTGAGATAAGATCATGTTGCCTAATATCCTGCTTCCTCATGTTCCCCTTCCTCTATCTCACCCATGCCACTTAGTATGCCCCACCCTTCTTGCTTGAGGCAGAACCACCTGCGACCATGGCCACCACGACAGATCCCCACGAACTGTTCCAAGTCGGACTGATACAAGTATTTGAATTCTGTGTAATACACTTTTTTGTGTATCTAAAGATGACATGCAATCAAAACAAATTTAAAAAAAGATGGCATTTGGCAAGTAAGCAAAGAGAGAACCAAGGTGTCAAGACCCACACCTCCTCCTGAGGCACAGACTGAAGATAAGCCAAAGACAGAATAATGACGGATCTATGTTTGAGGTATGGGCAAGAATATAGGAATGATTGACCCTTCCAAAGCGTGCATGGAAGGCAAATGTGCTGAGAGCATGAGGGCTTGGAATACAATCCTGAGCCCCCACCAATCTGTGGATTTACTCCACAGAGGCGTTATGGGCACCAGTGTCACCGGCGCATGACCACTGGGGTATATCTTCTTTTCATCCAGTTTCCAGCACTTACTGTCCACTTAGTGTCCGTGAATAGGCCTGTCTGTGGAGGGTCTCCCAATCTCCTTGGTGTCTCCTTGGCTCTGGCCCCTGCGCATCTTTGTGAGGGGTGGTTGTGTCTCCAGTCTGTTTCACTTGTTTGTTTCTCTTGAGAAGAGGCCTCACTTGCTTGCAGACTGGTTTACTTGTACACTTTGGCAGCAAACTTCTGCATCAGTGCCAAGGGTGGTCCCGTGCATGAGTGAACCTGCTCAGTTACGTGTGGAACTTGTCCACCATCGTTGTTAGAGGCTACTAAGTGGAATGGTGAGCATAAATGTTAAATTCCCCATTAACCTATGGTTGAAGCTCCCTCTGAATAAATTAATTGCGATCCTTTTTATGTCAGAATATCAACCACAGAAGTATCATGCTACAAGACTGTTGTTGCAAAAACATTTCTAATCAAAATATCATGGAGGTAAATATATACTAGTAAATATAAATGTACAATACCTTACTTCAAATAAAATAGATATACACCTTAGCATATCAGTGTGGAGATAGGTAGAGCAAAATAATCCCTACATACACCTCATTGCGCCACAATAGCATTATTTTTTTTACGCTAAAGTGACTCAACAAGGCCAAAATTGCGGCGACAAATTTACAAAGTTGCACGATGCATGCATTGCGCCACTTTGTAACCCTTTGCACTACATTCTGCCTGCGCAAGGCATTATGTATGCAAAGGGGGCGTTCTCACGTTAGGGGGGCTGAAAAAATGGTGCACAGAAATCTTAAGAGATTTCTTTGCATCATTTTTTAGGCACTTTTAATGCCTGCTCAGAGCTGAGTACCGGTACTTTTTTATTTTGAGAGGGAGAGTACTTGCACGTCTCAGGATAAACGTAATACTTTTAATTGGTGAGTGCCGCCACTTCTCAGAAACCAGCAGGTACTGTGGTTACAGAGTACCTGCACTTCTATTTTTCCATTTCAAGCACTGGCGTCAACATATTATACGCTAATCCTACAAAGCTCCAAACTAGCGTCAAAAATTCTGACGTTAGTTCCCTAACTACGGCCATGGTGCGCTGTATCTTAGATATGTCACACACATGGTGGCGTTAGGTAGGCGCTAAGGGGTGCAAGAAAAGTGGCTCTGCACTGGATGCCGCACTACTTTTCTTAAATCAGGTCCTCAGTGTTTCGGTACTCATGTCTCTCATAGTCTAGAGGGCTTCATCAGGTGAAATGTTGGAAGGGGTGAAGCAGTAGCTGAAATGCAGATGTACGGAATGGTCCATTTTGGGGCTTGGGTTTCCGTACTGCCACAACATTGTGATGTCTCCTCGGTCTACGTTATACCGTGCGCCCAGTATGGAGTACCGGAGTACATGTTGAACCCAGGTGACCCCAAAAGCACCAGTGGTACACGGCCCCTGTGAGGTCACGTAAATAGGCTAGCGGGATAGGAGCTGGTAACAAAATGGTGGACAACAGGTGGTTCCTGTCTTGTAGTTTTCCACATTTAAATCTGGCCAGTGGCACAGCATGTCCATTTTCCACCTTGAACCTTCAATGCAGCAACTGTGCCCCGTACAATCATTTTATTATTAAATGTCTTTCATCTCCAGCTGTGTTCTTTGGAAGGCGGTTCTGCCCCCACTCCTTATCCGTAATCACCATCATAATGTTTATTGAATGTTGCACCGATTACGTCCATCGTGACACGCAGAGGTGTGAATGAGAAAGCACAACACATTCCCGTGCCAAGGGAAGCAGGGCCATAAATCCAGACGTGCAGTGACCAGCCACCATGTCATTTCCTGGCGCGCGCTCCCGGCGGTGTCAATAGCCCGGGCTCACGCGCCCCCCTGTAAATGACTTCATCGGCCATAAACCTGCAGCTGCCGCGCAGAGGCGCACATCTGGAGGCGCGAGGCCCGATCATGTAATAACAGGGGTGCGGGCTGATGTCACAATGGCCTTCACACAGCCCGGCACAGATGTTCTCCACTCCCTGCGCCGAGCCTAGCGCCTCGACGGCGGTGCGCGCCAAATTTTTCTCGCAAAGGGGCTCATTTTACCGCCGGCCACAGGGTTATTTTTGCGTCCAATATACCGACTGGGAAAAATAGTGGGTAATCATGCGCAAAAAATTAAGGCATTAATGGCGCGTTCTAATGGCGCGTTTTGGGCCTGCCCTGGCAATAAAAGGGGACCACAACATGCAGCGTAATTTGGGCATCGTTGTTAAATTAGCGTTAGTGCTAAAATGGGTGTAAAAGTTATTTTCGTGCGTTGCCACCAGGGTTTCAAGAAGGCCCTTTGGGGTTTATTGGCCTCTGTCAGATGTAAACGTATATGAAATAAAAACACAAGTAGAAAGTTTAAGACGTAACATGTAGACTTTTGATTTGATTTAATTAGAGTTTTTGGTTAGACTTTAAATATTCCTGGTAGAAATATTGCACGTTTCATTTGTTTCAAGTGTAATTGGTAAAAGTCGTCATTGTTAGGTCGAGCAACCAAGTTCTTTGACCTGTTGTAAATATTGTGGACTTTTAACCACGCTCACCACTTTTACTCGTTCCTGTGCTTTCTTTTCAAAAATCATTTGATGTCATTGGTAAATGCTTTATGTTTGTGCCTCCTTGGGGTGGTTTTGTTGCCGCCTTGGACAACAACTCTGTTGCATGGATAATTGCATGTTTACCGATATGTTTGACTGTGAGCGAACTTCTTTTTCCTTTTGTGTCTCTCCTTCGCGCTCATGGCAGCTGTGGCGCTTTGAATGGTCTCGCTTATGTTAACTGTTTTACTTTTTATTTTCAATTTATGTGGCAAGAAAAGTCTAGTTAGGAATTTACAACATTAATAACTCTGACTCGAGCAAACGCAAGACCCATTGCACTGTAAATGATTATTTAATTTCTTAACTCCTGCTTTTAGGTCTTTTTAAAACTGTCTTCCATCACGTTTCCCTTTAACTGTGCCTGCCTTTTTCCCCATCACCCCGTTCTCTCATACCATTATTTTGCACTTATTTCCAATTTATCTTCTATTGCTTAGGCCATTCCGTACTAATTTCTTGTAGATTTTGCATTCAGAAGTGGACTCGGCGATGCTCATTGCTTTCCATTTATTAGCATCATTTTGGAATGTTTTTCTTTCGTTTAAGTGCATATTATCTCCTTACACCTTTTCTTTACATTTCAACATTTCATTCGTTTTGTTTTTCTTTTCGCTTATGGACTTATTTTTCCTACAATTTTTAAACGTGCTTTTTTATAAGGCCTTTTTTAGGCACTTTTTGTTACTGCAAACCTCAGTGGTAGCATAAAAAGAAACTAGGGGCTAGATTTACAAGGTCTCCTTGCTCCACGCTAGCATAATTTGTTTTATGCTAATGTGGCGTTAAGGAGGCCACTTTCCCGTGCCATATCTACACAGTGGCACAATGCTAGCAGTGGCGGCAGGTATAATGTATGCAAGGGAACGTTCCGACGCAGGGAGGCCACAAAAAATGGCACAGTGGAATCTACAAGATTTCACTGCAACATTTTTTCCGTCATTTTTAACGCCTGCCGCGGGTAGGCCTTAAAGTGACCCATAGTAACCTATGGGCATCCCTAGTGCTTTGCCGCACTATTGCTATAATTTATGGCGCTAATCCAGCAAAGTGCCACAATAGCGTCATAAATGATGACACTATTGTAGAAACTAGTGCCATGTTGCGCTGTATTATAAATATGATGCAACCATGGTGTCGTTAGGTGGGGCAGGGATGGCACAAAAAAAGTGGCGAATTGGGACCGATGCACCACTTTCTTGTAGATCTAGCGCAACACTCCCTACCGACCACAAAATCTTCACCCTCGCCAGATGGCACTGTACCAGTGCCACAGAATGGTGAAATGTGTTAGGGTCTCTCCCTCATTCCAAGGAAAGACAATGACACATTCTTTGAGGGGTTGGGGACACGCCTCAGTTGCCCACAAATTTCTTCACAGGCTCTTTCAGTTTGAGCGATCACAAGCCAAATTCTAGCTCTGATAAAACTTCTCTTCATCAACATCTATTTTATTCGGTTAGAATAAAAAACAAAAAAGTACAACAAAAACATCAATATAAAACATTAACAACATAAGAAGGATTGCATACAAACCAACCTTTTAGTAGTAAAATACCATGTGCAAAAAAATAATGGAAATATGCAACCAAGAGACACACTCAACCATCACCTGCCAACAAAAACCTCTAGTATCAGTGCACTAAGTTTAAAGGAGTGGTCGGGCCCACCAATAAAAGTATCTTAAAACACAACATCGCATATACAAAAATACAGAATAATACATAACAGTCCATATAAAAAATAATAAAAATAAAATATACTAAATATATAGGTGATTTTCAAATAAAAAAATAATATTTGCCTACGCTGAAGAGCGAATTTGAGAAAAGTAACAACACCTACACATCCCTCGGATATGGGAAGCATCTGCACATTTTATTTAAAAGTGCCGGCATATGTCGGTCAACAAAGCTTCTTCTCCTATTTGTACGCAACATTTGTTCGCTGTCTTACTACGTGTGTCTTCTTTAATGATGTGGTGGTCTGATGGGCGGTCTGGCTGCAACTTTTGTTTGTTTCATTGTTCTACAGCAGGAAGCGTTGGATATCTTCAGGATCACGTTTAAATCCATCCAGTTAAGTTGCTTTGGTTATGAGATTGGGGCTCATCCAGTCTCTTGAGGGAGGACTGGGACTGATTATCCTTCCTAAAACAGCCTAGCAAAGCCTGAATACAGATTCCAAACCCAACCCGGTCCTCATAGTCTATTAGCTGCGCCCGCTTGCCAGGTTTCTGTGTCATTCCATCAAGCGACCCTCCATGACTTTATTTTTTGGGTAATAATTCCTATGATACCCAAAACCTTGTTCCCAGACCTTGAAGAGCCATAGAGATTGCCCTTATAACAGCTCCTCTCTTATTTTCTTGAATGTATCCTGAGAACAGCAATGCTTAGTTGTTTTCTGGTCCGCAAGTATGGCATCCATGAAAGTGCAGATGTAGAGGTTACTTTTAAATATCAAAGTTGAATTCTGCATGATCATAGTTGATTTAAACCAACATGGTGCTGCACAGCAATAGCGAGGTTTAAATATTGACCTGAAACAATATCGACTCCAGCTGGGTATTCACGGTAAGTAAATATAGGTAAGCATGGATTCATTCTTCTTAGATGTGGAGTTAAGAATAGGAAATTTATACTGACCCATTTTTAGGCCTGGGCGGAACTCGTGAAGTTTTACTCTGTGGAATTCCACAGACTTACCTAAAAACTCTGCAAGATTCCACTGAGTTCCGCGAGCAGAGGGAAATCGGAATGTTGCACTCATTTTCAGTCGGAGGTCATTCCACGCAGAGAAATCAGTGTGAACAGCGCACCAGGGGACACTGCCGCTCGATATGGTTTTGAGTAGATTTTCTACTCAAGTGGCAGCTTTCCAAACGCAAATGGTTGCAAACGCCGGGGACTGCCCATTTTGGGAAAATCATGCTAGAGCACTTTTAGTGCTCGAAAATCACGCTAGGGGATGCCAATTCCCAGTCACATTCCTCAACCTACCGTTGGTGAGCTGCACATGAGAAATAAATCTGCCATGTGGCAGTTGGTGAAATTTGGTCAGAAATCTGCCAACTTCTTCGGCAGAACATAGTTTATCACCCATGCCTACTATATATGTTCATCTATGGACATTGTGGCCCTCATTACAACCCTGGCGGTCAGTGTTAAAGCGGTGGTAGCACCGGCAACAGGCCAGTGGTAAAAAAAATGGAATCATGACCACAGCGGAAACCGCCAACATAGACAGCCACTTTAACACTCGACCGCCACGGCGGTAGCAACAAACACTGCAGCGGTCACTGCCAACAGACCGGCGTAAGACAATGTACCACCCACACTATTATGAGAGGCCCATCCGGCAGCTTTTCCGGGGTGGTACCAACGCCATCAAAAGCACGGCGGAAACACTACATCGAAGGGGAACCACTCACCTTTCGGCACTCAACGAAGAACCAGGACGCCATGGAGCCCGAATTGCAGATCCTACCCATGTTGGTGTATCTTCGCATACACCACGAAGTAGAAAGAGGGCGGCAACAGTGACGACGGTGAGTACTGCACCTAGCACATAGGGGAGGGGAGGAGGGAAAAGAGAGTGACACACACACACGTGGCATGTAACGCCCCCACCCTCACCCACAACAACATACACACAAACACATCCAACAACATTACTGATACACCCCGTCACCCCCTGGAAGAACGCAAGGACAAAAGGAAATGAGTCTAACCAGTGTTATATTGGAACAATCGGATATAGCAGTAGAATTTAAATAAACAGTATATACAATATTTACATGATGTACACAAGTCCGTACACTGTCCCTTGTAATGTCCAGTGGTCCAAAAAAGCATGGGGGTGAAGCCCACACATGACACCTGCCTCAAAACGGAGAGAACACTGCAGGGGCATCAGTTTGAAAAAAACATAGGCACATCGGGGGAAGCAGAGGGGGGCACATCAGCCGGAAGATGGTACGACGCCACTGCTCTTGGAGGGGCCTCCATTCCCACTACTTGGCCCTGGGGAATGCAAAGCCACAATCTCTCAAGTCTCTCTAGTGGGTGTGTTGCCCACTGCTTGGTCCTGGGGAGTGCACAGCCACAGTCTCTCAAGTGGGTGGTTTGCCCACTACCTGGTCCTGGGGAGTGCAAAGCCACAGTCTCTCAAGTCTCTCAAGTGGGTTGTTTGCCCACTGCTTGGTCCTGGGGAGTGCAAAGCCACAGTCTCTCAAGTCTCTCAAGTGTGTGGTTTGCCCACTGCTTGGTCCTGGGGGTGCAAGGCCACAGTCTCTAAAGTCGGTGACATGTTCCACAGGTTCAGGAGGGGGCATTGTGCCCAGAGTGCTTGATCCTGCCAAGGATTGTGGGAGTGGATGCATCTATCCACTGGTTCTGGCGGGGGCATTGTGCCCAGAGTGCTTGATCCTGCCAAGGATTGTGGGAGTGGATGCATCTATCCACTGGTTCTGGAGGGGGCATTGTGCCCAGTGATGCTGCACCTGGGGTGTGGCAGTTACCCTCATGTCACCTGGGTGTCTGAGCCAAGAGATGTACATGGAACAGGTAGCATGATACTCCATGGAGGCAGAGCCACACTCCATCCTGCGGCGACTTAGGCTGCCAACTGCTGCTCGTGCCAGTGCTGGTGTTGGTGCCTCAAGTTGCGTGTCCAGGGTCCAGGATGCCACCTGCAGCCTCGGATGGCTGCCCACTGGTGATGCTGCTGACGTCCGATATAGTGGTACAGGCTGGGCATGTAGCGGTGCAGATGGTGGTGCAGGTGGTGGTGGCTGCGGCGGTAGCTGTGGCGTTGGGTGCGGCGGAGATGTAGCCGGTGCTGGCCGTTGTGCAGGTGTCTGTTGTGGTGGAGGGAGACACCAGACCGTCTCCGGCAGCCTCGGATGGCTGTTCCTTGGGAGGATGCTGCAGACTGATGTTGTGGCAGCGGCGGTGCAGGTGGCGGTGCAGGTGGCGGTCGTTGCGGCGGTGGTGAGTGTGGTACAGATCGCTGGCATCTCTGAGGAAATGGTGGTCACCAGCCCCTCACCAGGAGACAACGTGCCCTGAGGTGACTTGCCCTTTGTCTTGTGTCTCTTCCCCACCTTGGCAGTCGCTGCTGGGACCTTGGCACTGTCCTCTCTGTGTTTGGCTGCGGCCTTGCTGGATGGGTGGTGCGACTTTCCCCTGCTGGAAGCCGGCCCCTTTTTGACCTTGGCAGGTGACGGAATCGGGTGGTCCTTCCCATCTGTAGGTGGCACACTGGCAGCTCTGACAGGTGCCCCCTTCGATCCACCCGGACTTGCACGGATCACAGCAGACACAGATGTGGTGGCTGGGTTGCTGGGATCTAGACATCCTGGCTTTAGGGGACGGGTGGGGGGGTTGAGGTGTAGGGAAGAGGTTAAAGTTAGCTAGGAAAAGTTTTTTAGACACACTGGGACGGGAAGATGGAGGGGTGTGGGAGTGGAGGAAGAGGTAGGAGTTGTAGGAGGTGTACGTCTGCTGAGTTTGGGTGAAGGTGCATGTGCTGGAGGGTATTGTGAGGTGGATGGCTGTTGAGTGGGTGTGTGCCTGCGTTTGTGTACTTTGGGAGGAGGGCTCACAGCGCCAGCTGGGCCTCCGCCGTCTTCTTGTTCCAGCACCGCAGGTCCTCCCATCTCTCCGTCTGTGATAGACCCCCAGGGTCCGCACTTCCTTGGCGATGGCACTCCAAATTCCCTTCTTCTGGTGGGCGCTGACCCAGAGGGAAGGTACAGGAGGAAAGGAAATTACTCACCCATCCGGACCGTCATACTCATTGCCCACCTGTTCCCACCCATGCCCTGACGCACATACACTAACTATCCTCACATGCAGCACTCAGGCCACCCCCCAACATGTGGCTTACATCCACACCACTCCAAACAGGCATTGCCCACGCATCATGCTCACAGTGTACTCACCTGTTTGTCTGGAGGACCGTAGAGTAGCGTGTACTGGGGGAGGGCCCCATCCACCAGTTTGTCCAACTCCTCCGCAGTGAAGGCAGGGGCCCTTTCCCCAGACACTGTAGCCATTGTTGCTTACAGACTCAGGTCACAGCAGCACTTGCAGTGTAGGTCCTCTCCTGTTGATGGTCAGGTATCAAGTGAGTGAACAGATAGAAAATGGCGGTCATGTCCACAGCGGTGCGTACCATCACCGCCGGCATACATCACCACTGGCTCCTGGATCCCATAGGGCCCAATGATAACCAATGCGCAGTTGTGCGACGGTCTTCGACTGCCTACCGCAACACTGCACAACGCCACCACAGTTACCTAATTTCCCCTTGTCCCTCCTCACAAGTCAGGCAGCCGCCATTTCAGGGGTGCACATGGCATGGCACCTAACTGCGTCACAGCACATATTGCCACTTATATGGACTCACGATTTCACACACGGATTCCCTAACATGACTTCTGACACAGTTGTGCTACCTATGTGGTAGATGACCCTCTGCTCACCGTTCTCCTCCATAGGCTACAACCGCTGGGGCAGATGATGAGATGGCGGCATCCTCTGGTGTACAGACCCCTGGTGGACCTGTCGACAATGGAGGACAGACACATTATAATTACATACAGGCTTGATCGGGCCACAATCCAAGAACTGTGTGCCCAATTGGAGCCAGACCTGATGTCAGCTATCTGCCAACCCACAGGTACCCCCCTCTAGTGCAGGTCCTGTCAGTGCTCCATTTCCTGGCAAGTGGCTCCTTACAAACTCTAGAGTGGCCATGGCATCTGGGCTGTCGCAGCCAATGTTTTCTAACGTATTGAGCAGGGTGTTGTCTGCACTGCTGAAACACATGCGCAGCTACATCATGTTTGCCCAGGTGGAGATTTGGCCACAGTGAAAGCTGACTTTTATGCCCTGGGACATAACCCCCACATCATTGGTGCCATTGATGGTACACATGAGGCATTTGTTGCCCTCCGCAGAAATGAACAAATGTACAGAAATAGAAAAAGCTACCATTCAATGAATGTGGTGTGTTTGGCGGACAAGTACATTCCCCATGTGAATGTCAAGTATCCTGGCTCTGTGCATGATGCCTATATCTTGAGGAATAGCAGTATTCCTTATGTGATGGGCCAACTCCAGAGGCACCGGGTGTGGCTAATAGGTGAGCCCAAGGCCCCACACAGGGTATGGGGTAGTCCCTAAGGGTTAGTGTGTGTCTGACAGGTATCCCTCGAAATTGTCAGGTGACTCTGGTTACCCCAACCTCTCATGGCTACTGACCCCAGTGAGGAATGCCAGGACAAGGGCAGAGGAACATTACAATGAGGCACATGGGCAAACTAGGCGTATTATTGAGAGGACGTTCGGCCTCCTGAAGGTCAGATTCCGGTGCCTCCATCTAACAGGTGGCTCCTATACTACTCACCGAAGAAGGTGTGCCAGATCATCGTGGCATGCTGTATGTTGCACAACCTGGCATTGAGACGCCAGGTGCCTTTTTTTGCTGAAGGATGAGCCTGGTGATGGCATTGTGGCAGCGGTGGAGCCTGTGGACAGTGAAGAAGAGGAGGCAGAGGAAGATGATATGGACAACAGAATGAACATTATTCTGCAGTACTTCCAGTGACACACAGGTAAGAGACTGTAACTCCTCTTCACATTTCAGTATACTTTAGGACATTGTACATGGCAGCCTCTTAACCTCTGTCTATGGACACTGACACTTCACTTTGGCTTTCCATTTTTGCAGATCTGGGTACCCCATTCTGCCTTCTGCTATGTGTACTGCTGCCCAAGAACTGTCACACATTGGTATGAGTAAATGGACATTTACATTGCTATTTGTTGCTGATGTTGTGATAATACACTTGTGAAAGATCAGACTGACTCCAGATTGGTTTTTGATTAAAGGGTGTTTATTTAGGTGCTAATGGGTATAGGGGTATGTGCACGGGGCTGGGGTGATGGTGGAGGAAGGTCCATGGTTGAGTTCAGTCTCTTGGTATCACAGGTGCATTGCCAGTGGGGTATAGGAAGGGGAGAAATGGCAGTTCAAGGTGGACAGGGTAACAGAGTGGGACAGAAGGGTTACAATCCGGAGAGTCCTATATCGTGGCGGGGGTCTTGGCAATGTTCTCTGTCTTCTGCCTGGATCGCAGGGACCGTTTGTGCGTTGGTTCTCCTTCTGCAGGGGGTAGGGTGCTGGTGCCCTGTTGTTCCTGTGGCGGGGCCTCCTGTCCACTAGCGCCGGCGGAGGTGGAAGGCTGTTCCTCAGTTTGGCTAGTGTCAGGGCCCCTTTGTTGAGCCACTGCCGCCCTAATGGTCTTGACCATATCAGCCAGCACCCCTGCTTTGGTGACCAGGATGGTGTAGATTTTGGTGAGGTCATCCCTGATCTCCATGTAGTGTCCCTCCTGCAGCCACTGGGTCTCCTGAAACTTGGCCAGTACCGTGCCCATGGTCCCCTGGGAATGGTGGTATGCTTCCATGATGTTGAGAGTGCCTCGTGGAGAGTGGGTTCCCTGGGCCTGTCCTCCCCTTGTCGCACAGCAGTCCTCCCAGCTTCCCTGTTGCCCTGTGCCTCTGTCCCCTGAACCGTGTGCACACTGCCATTGACCCCAGGTCCATGATCGTCCTGGGTTTGTGGGGTTGCCTGGGGTCCCTGTAGTGGTGGAAACACTGCTGATTGATGTGTCCTGGGGACAGTGGCATGGGCCCGCTGGGTGGGTGCTGTGCTGGTGTTTCCTGAGGGAGGAGGGTCTGTGGTGGGTTGGGACTGTGGCAGGGGAACCGTTTGTCCAGAGGTCCCAGATGGGCCAGGCTGGTCATCCTGATCCAGGCGTGCAGAGCTGCTGTCATCACTGTGGGCCTCTTCTGTGGGGGGACTGGATGTAGCTGGCACCTCCTGTCTGGCGATGTTGGGTAGGGGTCCTGTTGGGATGCAACTGCACTGTTATTGTATCTGTGTGTGCCATCTTGTGCAATGGGTGTGTTTCCCTGTATAAATGTGCTTGCACTGTCGCCTTGGCCATGTGTGATTGCTGATTATCTGGGCTTGATGAGTCTTTCTAGTGTGCATGCTGTGGTGATGGGTGTCCATGCAGGTCTGTGATGGGTGTCCATGCATTGTTGTTGCATGCAGGGCTTGGGATTGGGATGGGTGGGTTGTGATAGTGGGGTATATGTGAGGTGTTGGAGTGATGGGTGTGAGGGTAGGGGTAGGAGTTTGTGATGACATGCAGGTAGGGGGGGATTTAGTAGTAAAGATTTGCCTTACCAGAGTCCAGTCCTCCTGCTACTCCTGCGAGGCCCTCAGGATGCATGATCACCAAGACTTGCTCCTCCCATGTTGTTGGTTGTGGGGGAGGAAGTGGGGGTCCACCGCCAGTCCTCTGTACAGCAATCTGGTGTCTTGATACCACGGAACGCACCTTCCCCCGTGGGTCGTTCCATCTCTTCCTAATGTCATCCCTGGCTCTTGGATGCTGTCCCACAGCGTTGACCCTGTCGACGATTCTCTGCCATAGCTCCATCTTCCTTGCAATGGATGTCTGCTCCACCTGTGACCTGAATAGCTGTGGCTCTACCCGGATGATTTCCTCCACCATGACTCTTAGCTCCTCGTCAGAAAACCTGGGGTGTCTTTGAGGTGCCATGATGTGGTGTGGGTGATGTGTGAGGTGATGTGTTGGGTGCTGTGTTGTGATGTATTATGTGATGTGCGTGGATGGTGTATGTGTGATGGTGTTCTGTGCCTCTGGTGTGGTCTTTGCTTTTCTCTCTCTGCTTGTTCTAATTTGTTCGTTGAAAGGGTTGTGGGTAATATGGGTGTGTGTTTTATAGTGGTGAGGGTGTGGTGTGTGTATGTGTGTCAGGTGTGTGTATTTTGAATTCTCCAATGTGGTTGTGTTTTGTATGTGTGTGTGTATTTAGAGCGTGGCGGTGTGTACAGCCAATGGTTTACAGCGGTTTAAAGACCGCTGCGGTGATTCGTGGGTCGTGATACTGTGGGCGTATTCCTGTTGGCGTGACGGTGTGGGTTTTGCTATCGCCAGTTTATCACTGACCTTTGGTGTGGCGGACTTGTGTGGGTGTCTGTATTGTGGCGGATTTCTCAGTGTGGGTCATAATACCCGTAGTGGAATACCACCGCGGTCACAGTATGTTGGCGGCCGTCGGCATGATGGTAAGTGTAATTTACCGCTAGGGTTGTAATGAGGGCCTATATGTGTAGTACTCTGTTGTGGAGTCGGTATTGCTCAGTATTAAAACCTTAATATTCCACACATCGTGTTGGTTCATTGCCTATGCATTTTTTACAGTTGTTGAGATATTGTGACGGTAATTAGAGAGTTAAGAACATTAAATCTACATTTTCTGATGAATACTTACATTGATGATCTAGTGGTCTTCAATATTGTGGGAACATTTTTTATGTAAATAAATATTTTTGACTTCAATATTATGACATATAACAAACACTTCTCCTTAAGTCCTCATAAGTTGGGTCTGTTAACATTTTACATCATTTGAAAAGGAGACAGTTCTAATGCTGCCACCCACTTTCCGTATGTCATATCACCCAAGAAGAAATCTATTTTTTGTAGAAATTTCACACCGGTTCCACAAGTCCCCTATTTAATATATAAGATGAAAATACTAAGCAAAGGGATTGGTCTACAGTTCGTTTATATAAACCATGATTATATGCATTCCTACTTGCAGACTGGTACAATTAAACCATGATTATATGCATTCCTACTTGCAGACTGGTACAATTAAACCATGATTTTCCCACATTTTTGGCTTGTGCAGGAAAGGATACGAAACAGGGAATGTTTTTGTTGTTCCCGTAGCAGAGTAATTGACTTGGGTGCATTCAAAGTGTACCCCCAAACATAGAGAACAGTGACTACTGCCCCCTCTTGCCAGGTTTTAATGCGTTGGCCTCCATTCAGCTCAGAGGACGGACCAGACCCAATCAGGCCACCTAAGCTGCCTTGTCTCCAGGCCTAACCAGAGATAATCTACCCCTGCTCTGAATGACTAGCAAATATCTGTAGGTATTCATGATCTAATAAGTCTTCAATTGAGTAAAAAGCCTTGAAGAGAAAGCACCCGGGGAGCTTGAGTGAGTAGATGAATTTGGTCTTAGGTGAAGAGTCTTAGGGTCCAGTCTGGGAAATCTGGCTTAACCAAATGCCAAGGCAAAGATGTGGTTCTTTAAAGATCTTCTGAATGTGAGATGGTCAATTCCAGTCTTTTCTGTAGAGGTAGGGTTCCAAAAAGAGCACTGTGGGAAACTGCGACGGAGCCCAGAGTACTGACTCCATTAGAATGGCCTCCTCTTCAGGCCAGAGTGGGGGAATCAGAAGCTGGATTTGCCTCACCTGTTGGTCATCTCACCTAAGCAGACCCCATATACAGAGCCCCGGAGATAAGGATTGTCTCATAAGTTAAGCCCCACGCCCCCACATCAACCCTGTCACTCTCATTCTCCTCCTGAAGGCTCCGTCCACGACCCTTTGTGGGAATGGCTAAAGTCTTAATTTCCAACTCACCGCCATCTCAGCTATTGGGCTAGTGTGAAAGGACATTGAGATTGATGTCAGACAGCAGGGTGCATGTGTGTGTTCACATCAGGCATCTAGACCAGGGTTGTCGCCTCATGGAAAACACCAAGGTCCCAGTAGAGGATCCCTATCACCTCCTGGGCGGCCTTGCCAACGCGCACTAAAATTAAGCTTACCTTACTTATCTTATTACAGAGCAGTGTCACTATATCCACATCAGCCTGGGCCCTCAACGTTTATCCCTGTTGTAGTGACTGCCTCCTGGGGGTGGGCCCAAGGGGTTATGATTTCATAGCCATGAAGCACCCAGCAGTGATTCTGGATTGGTGAGTGAGTATGCATACTTCCAACCTCTGGAACTGCCCATTCCACAACCACAATTCCACGAAGGTGCAGGGGTTTCAATGAACTCACTGTGATCACTAATACATGCCTGCCTTTACATACAAGCTAAGCTCTCCCAGTCCATTATAGACCGGGGCCCACAGACACCCGGGATGCCCATCTCACAAAAAACAAATAAATGTAAGAGTCAGCGTTGAGTCTAGAGAAGGTAAACAAGCCTAATAATTACCCAACATCCATCACCACAAGAAATTACATCACTGCATTTCCCAGCATCCATCACTAAAGGAAGTGACAACACTGATGGTCACCAAAAACCATCTTAAGAAGATGAAGGCAGAGAAAAGGATTTCATTTCCCATTCTCTATCTCTGTAGGAAGTGACATCACTGGTTTCCTGCTAAACCCATCTTTAAAAGAAGAAGCCAGAGAAGTGGACTTCATTCCCCAGCATCTAGTGTGACAGAAAGTGGCAACAGTGCGTTCCCCAGCATCTATCTCTGCAGGTAGCGACATCCCTGCTTTCCAGACAAAAACATGTTTAAAAACAGAAGTCAGAAAAGTGTATTTTATTCCCCAACATCCATCTCTGCAGGAAGTAACGCCAATGCATTTTCCAGCACCCATCTCTGCATGAAGTGACATCACTTCCTACGTTCTCTCAAAGGGCAGAAAAGGCAGTTTCTTGTTTGGGCCTGTTCAGAACAGGTAAAACCTTAGGTTAGAACCCCTGTATCATTGCAATTCACAAGGTAGAAGGTAATCATGTGCTTCCCCTAGCACACCCCACTGCCAGTCCTAACAATGACATCCAGATCTAGACAACAGTAGCATTAGCAGAGCATCCTCACAACAAAAAATCTCAACCTTATACACTTCTCACTAATCACCGTACACCCTCAAAATACAGAACACACTCCATCTCATTTCTATGCATGTTCTGTAGTAATTGATGACCCAAACATCGCAGATTTCCTCACCTATCACAACATTGATGCACTCCTTATCACAGAAACATGGCTCCCCACGCATCTTTGCTTAACCTAGATCTACATCGTCTCAGAGGCTACAGCTCACAGCATGAAAACCATGCTCATAAGAAAGAAGGAGCCCTCCTTGTTGTCCGTAAGTCCTCATGGTCCTGCACCACAGGCAATCAGGCAATACTCGACTCCATGGAGGCCCTTCATTGTCACTTCTCACTTCTGCAACTCAGTTCATCATCTTACCAACAAGCAACTGGAACAGAACAAGGACTTCATAGGTGAATTCTTCTCATCACCTAATCCATCCAACATGCCCACACCACCATCCTCAGTAAATTCAATCACACAAACAGCTCACGCATGAACAATCAACCTATTTAACCTCATTTACACACATACTGTGGTGAAACATGTATCCCTATTGAACACATGTTGGACTTTGTCCTCAATATCTATTGCAAGCTCCCCATATCCCTAGACCGGAGAAACCACCTTGCCACCCCCATCACCTTGTTCAGCACCCAGCCAATGTATTGAAGTCAACCCAAAAGAGAACAACACATCTTCAAAACCTTCAACTCTTTCAAAGATTTCTACATAGACAACTTAAACTCGGAAATGATCTCTTACACTCCCATGCCCACGCCTGACATCAGCATCTTTCTAAAATACTTCAACACGTCTGGAAAACTATGAGAACACCTATGCTTCAACTAAAATACAAATGTGGAACCTTCAATACCTGGAACTTCAAAGACCTTGTCATTTAAAATCCAAACAAATAAATGTGTTGTAAGATTGCCAAGTGAAAAGCTAATAAACAGTTGCAGAGAGGTGAGAGGAGTGTTGGATTCAGGGAATATGTCTTTGGTAAGGGTAATTGGTTTACGTCCTTCATCAATTCAAGCAGTTCATCCAACTCCGTTTCACTATAGGGGTCTGTAGATATCGAGAATGATATTAAGGTATTCCTTATGCATTAATTAGATTAGTAGACATTACTTTGGTTATTGGAGAACATAAGGTCATTACATTTTTGTGCCAAATTTGGGGACATACCGGTATTGGTGAGTGGGCACCCTGCAATTTGTGTAGGAAGGGGAACCAGAAGTGAAAAAGTGACCATGTGGAACATGTTTTGAGATGGCGAGAGGTCAACACATAAATTTGCAGTGAAGACTCTGGCAAAGGACAGACTCAGATATTGTATTCTGTTAAAGATAGACAATATGATGGTTGTGAGGTCGAGGGGGCGTGGCCAGCGATACGGAGATGGCGCACGCTTAGTCCCCTCGCTCCGGAGGGGCCGACATTAATCCGTAGAAAAAGCGTGCCATCTCCGGGAAATTCAGAACCCGAGTGAGAGCGGCGTACTGGGGGCCGGTCCTGGAGGCGACCGGGCCCCCGTTTGAACCCTGGAGTGAGCGGCGGCGCGAGCCCGGCTGGAGACTCCGAAGGAGACCGGCGGCCCTCCCCCTCGGCTGGAGCCGGGGCCTTGCGTGAGGCTGTGGGCCGCCGCCGAGTGTGGGCGGAAGGCTGTGGGCGGAGGGGAGGACGCGAGAGGGTCTCCCTGAAAGTGAAGCATCGGAGCCCGAGGGTCGCGCCGGGAAGAGGCACGAGCGGCGCTGGGCCACACCCGGTCCCCCGGGGATTGGAGAGGCCCGGCGGAGATCCGGGGCCCCAGAGGGGCTGGGCCCCATAAATCTGGGACTGGACCAAACCGAGCGGCCGGAGCTCGGTGGGAGGCCCCGGCGTGGAGTGCGGTGAGTGGCACTGGATTGGCCCCGGGGAAGCGGAAAGGCCTGGGGAGAGCCGGGGGGCCCCGGGCGGCCTTCCCCCTCGGCTGGAGCCAGGGCATCGTGTGAGGCAGCGGGCTGCCGCTGAGCACAGGCGGAAGGAGGAAGGCAGAGGGGGAGACCCGAGAGGGTCTCCCTGAAAGTGTGGCACCGGAGCCCGGGGGTCAGCGCCGGGAGGAGGCGCGAGCGGCACTGGCCCGCACCTGATCCCTCAGGGATTAAAGAAGCCCGGCGGAGATCGGGGGGCCCCGGAGGGGCTGGGCCCCATAAAGCTGGAACCGGACTAAACCAGACGGCCGGAACCCAGTGGGAGGCCCCGGCGAGGAGTGCGGTGAGTGGCACTGGGCCACCCCCGGGCCCTGGGGGTGCGGAGAAGCGGTGAACGAGTGGCCCCTCTGGACTTGGCCACCCACCAACCCAGAACTTCGCCAGTCCAATCAGGCTGGCGAGAACTGCAGTTATATGTTTGAACAAGTTGCGCTGTTGCATAGTTTTCTGGGCTACCTGCAGTTTGGAAGGCGTCCTGGGGAGTGGGAGTTGGGGTTTACAGTTGCAAGTTAAGTTGGCAAGGTGGGTGGCGACGAACGGCTGTAGCAAAGAACTGAACAGGGGAAGGGGTAAGTAAGAGGCCTGGGTGTACCAGGGGCACTAGCATCCGATTATTATACCAAAATGGCGGACTATAGTCTCTTAACATGGAATGTTAGGGGGATGGGTACCCCAGCTAAAAGACATAGAATCCTCTCCTATTTAAAAAGAAGGGGGGTGCAGGTGGCAATGCTGCAGGAGACCCACTTAGTAGCGGGTGAGGTGGAGAAACTGAGACACAGGTGGAGGGGGTAGGTGTTTGCCACAGAGTACTCAGCTTATGCAAGGGGTGCAATGATATGGGTCAGGGCCGTGGTCCCTCTAATAATAGACTCTTCTAACATAGACCGGGAAGGTAGATTTGTGATATTGGAGGGGAGGCTACACGGTACCCTGATAGTTATAAGCTACATTTATGCCCCTAACCAGGACCAGATCCCCTTCCTGACTAGTTTATTGAGCCACCTTACCCACCAAAGCACAGGAGAGTTACTAATAGGGGGAGACTTTAATGCAATATTGGATATAACTATGGATAGGTCAACTCCACCGTTGCAGGGGGCAGTGTCAACTAGAATAGCCAAAAAACTAAGCGAATGGCTAGACACCTGGGGGCTGCTGGATGTATGGCGGGAGCAACACCCAAAAGACAGAGACTACTCGTATTACTCGGGTCTCCACTGGCTGCACACTAGAATTGACAGAGTGGCTTGCACAGCGGGCCTTGCTCGTAACATAACTCATTCGGAGTATCTTGCCCGCACATTGTTGGACCATAATCCCTTACTGCTGACACTGAGGGTCTCGGAGAATAGGCCCCCCATACCGTCGTGGAGACTGTCTCCTGCGGCACTGGAGGATCAGGCGTATAGAGACGCCCTTCAATGCCACCTAGCAGAGTATATTAAGACCAATGGAGGAACTACCTCATCCAGGGCTACAGAATGGGAAACACTTAAGGTGGTGACGAGGGGCTTCGGCATAGGTCAGTCGGTGGGGGTGAGGAGTACACTTGAATAGGGACTGTCTGCACTAGAGAAGGAAATACATGAAGGGGAGTTGAGACAGGGACCTGAAGCTCAGGGGAACAAGGAATATAACCGTGCCCGTAGAGAACACTCCCGGATTGAAGAGCAACTTAGATGTCATAGCATGCAAAAATATTTAGCATCATTACACTCAGAGGAAGGTAGATCAGGGAAACTGTTGGCGTGGCTGGCGCGACCGGGCGAGCCCATCGCCAGTGTACAGGATAAGGAAGGATTTCGTAGACTCAGTCCAGGCCCAATTAATGATGCATTTACAGAATATTACACACACCTGTATAGGAAACCTGACGACCTTGGGGGGGGGAGGTCTTTGAATGCTTCCTACGGCAGATCCCACTCCCAACTCTGAACCCAGAAGAGTGTGATAGCTTGGGGGATTCTGTGACAGCGGAGGAGATATGTGAGGCCATATTGAAATTGGCTCCCGGGAAGACTCCTGGTACAGACGGCCTCCCCATGGACTTTTATGAAAAATACAAGACACTACTGGTTCCCCAACTAGCAGAAATGTATACAGAGACTTTGCGTCAGGGGGAGCTGCCGTGTACGCTTCGAGAGGCCTTAGTGGTCCCGCTCCCCAAGACAAAGAACAGGGAGGCACCGGTGACTGACTTTCGTCCCTTATCGATGCTGAATAGCGATTTTAAGATCCTTAGTAAGGTCCTGGCCAGTAGGTTGCTCCCCTTTATGAACACACTTGTGCACGCGGACCAGAACGGTTTTGTCCCTGGCCGTAGCACCTCACTTAACTTAAGGCAAATCTTCGCTGTCTTGCATATATCAGATGAGGAGAAGCCTCCAGCAGGGGTGCTGCTTGCAGTGGATTTCGAGAAGGCCTTTGACTCGATTAGGTGGGACTACCTCAGGGCCGTAATGTTGAAAATGGGACTAGGAGAAGGTTGGGTAAAATGGGTGGATCTGTTATACTCGTCCCCGCTAGCATGGGTGAAGACGGGCAAAACTATTTCTAACACATACCCGGTGTATCGGGGAACCAGACAGGGATGCCCCCTGTCCCCACTGCTATTTGCCTTGGCATTTGAGCCGCTTGCGGACCAGATGCGACGGGAGGGAGTAGCCAAAGGAAGTGAATGGGGTCCGACTGAGCATATTATCTCCCTATATGCTGATGATATACTTGTTTACCTGAGAGATGGAGTCAGGGGCCTCCCGTGGGCTCTGGGGATTCTAGAAGACTTTGGGGTGTTGTCAGGGCTTCGCCTTAATCAAAGCAAAACATTTGTATTCCCCGTGCTGCCAGATTGTGTGTGCCCTGAAACATGCCCGAGGGATGTGAACTGGGCCCCTCGGACCTTCAAATATTTGGGCATTCAAATATTCCACGAACTGAGCGACCTCCGGGATGGCAACCTGGGTGGGACGCTCCACTCCCTGAGATCCTTGGTCGGGTTCTGGCGATCACTGAAATTAACAATAATGGCCAGAGTAGCGTTGTTTAAAATAATTATGCTTCCCCACCTCCTTTATTACTTTGCAAACTTGCCGTTATGGATCCCCCGGCGTGGTTTCGTGAGCTGAACGCTTTGCTCCGGGAGCTAATATGGGACGACGGTAGAAGACGCACGGCACTGACGACCATGTGCAGGCCGACGCACATGGGTGGACTTGGGGCTCCTGACTTCGAGGCATATTATCTGGCATCCCAACTACAATGGGTATCAGGCTGGATGGTGGGTAGGGGGCAGCAGGATTTGCTTACGTCCCGCGGTATGGTGGACACAGCCCGAATAGCAGCACGTATGGCAGGAAGGAAGATTGTCCCCCTAGGGAACAACCTAATGACCAATGTTGCGATGACATGCTGGAAGAAATGCATGAGAAGGGTCGGAGTGGGCCCGCCCTACTCCCCGGCGCTGCCGTTGTCGGTCCTAGCCGTGGACCTGAGAGGGATGGGACCGAGGGGCCAGGGACTGGGACCATGGACGAGAGCAGGGATGGGGACAGTGGGAGAACTTTTCACGGAAGGGGTGCTGTGGAGTTTCACTGACCTAATAGGAGTGGGGGTTCCCCAGGGTCAATTTTTACTCTTTGGGAAGATGGTGCATACTCTGAAAGACCACTGGGACACGATCAAAGCAGAGCCCACTGTCCACAGAGTATTGCACCTCCTGTTGACGTCAGGCGAAGAACCCCATTTGATTGCTAAATTATATCAGGCCCAGATTGAAGCTGCATTGGATCTCCTGCACTCCCTGAGGGAGAGGTGGGAAAGCACGCTCGGGCGTGGTCTATCCGAGGCAGAGTGGAGCAGGGCACTGGCTTACCCCCGGGCGATTTCATGTAACACCCACTTACGATACATTCAATATAACTACCTACATAGGACGTACTTCACTCCTCGCTGACTGTTCCTTATATATGGGGGAACCCCTAGAGTGTGCCCCAGATGTGGCAGCGTAGATGCTGACTTTGACCATATGGTGTGGAGGTGCTCGGTGTTACAGGTTGGCTGGAAGGCGATGATAGCGATCATGTCAAGTTTATGTGGCATGGAATTGCCGTTAACCCCGCTATATGTTTTCTGGGCCTCAAAAATGGTACCCCACGAGGGAAAGTAAGGGGTCGCTTCCTGGCCCTGGCCCTCTATAGAAGACTGATCGCGAGGGGTTGGAAAGCCCCTAGCCACCCCTCACTCAGTGAGTGTAAAGGCGACGTTACGAGATGGACTAGGGCTGAGTTGCAGGTTCTGAAGGCTGAGGAGGCCAGAGGCATCTGCCAGACCCCCATCGCCCCAGAATGGGAGGACTTGGTGATGAGGTGGGATGACCTGATGAAAGGACCAATAGCCCCCAATGGGATATCAGTAGAAATAGGGCCCTGAATGGGTAAAGGGACGAGACAGCCAGCACATCCAGCAGAAGCACCCCTAGGGGAGAGCCCCCGACACTAGTAAGGGACACTGGCGAATACACTAGCTGACCGTACTCGGACACGCAAGACGGGGCAGGGTTAGCCACGAACTGTCACATAGGTACTAAAGGAGAATAAGAGGGAATGGTCAGTCACCTCCCACATAATGTAGTGCCCTGAGGGAGACTCCCCCCAGCTAGCCCAAGATCCACCCACATGAAGCCAACATGTTTAAATATAGGTTTAGTTTGAGTTAAAGCTGTTATGTGGACGTACAAAAAAAAAGGGGTAGCACAGAACCATAAAGCATAAGATCACATGAAACAGGAGAGGCAGTACATTTGATCTGAAGTTGAACAATGACCAAGTGTGGATCAAAAAGAGCAATAGGTCGAGACACAAACCATCTGTAACAACTAGTATAAATATGTATCTTTTAAGCGATTTGTGTGTTAAGAACAAGATGTTACCATAAACAGAATGGCATAATGTAAAACAGCGAATTGTTAATAATAAAAAAAAAAAAATGGTTGTGAGGTCAACAAATTGGCCAGTCCAAGACTGAAGGTCTAGTAGAGTGGTCAAAGCAGTTTGGCACTTTGGTCTTTGGTTTATCAAATCACATTTCCTGAGGGTTGAGGAACAAAATGATAAATTAAAAATTGCTGAATGTTTACAGGTCTAGTGATCAGAGGATGTGGAGTCTGTTCATGGTAGATCTCACATCTTCCAAAGTTTTTAATTTGCAGCTGGATCATGAGAAAACAGTGGTGGTTCACACTGAGGTGTTATGCGTTTCCTCCTTCGACAATTATTTCTCATGCCTATCAGCCTTATTGAGGATGAAGTGGAGCACAGACATCTTGGCGCTGGTATCTCCACTGAGGAGGTCACAATCTTGGTTTACGACATTAATAAAAACGCCAGTAGATTGATGTTATCACTACAGTTTCCAGAGTTGATTTGGGGCCCAGTAGGTGGGTTTCATAGGATGGTGTTGTGGAGACATCTGGAGTTGGTGGCTTGGATGGTTTCAGGTGAGTCTGGTCAGCACAGGGGCATTCTTCTGCAGCTTCAGATCTCACCAAATGGCCTTGAGCACCAGCAACATCAAAGACATACTGTAAGGTTGGAATGAGTGAATTTGTTGGTGTCCGGTAGGTGTTTTTGATCATGTTTTGCACAGGGCGTATGCATTTTTAATGTTTTCATTGGGATATTTGAGAAGGGTTTATCATGTAGACTGGGAAATCTTTACAGTACAGTAAATTAAATTCCAGTTGGTGAGAATGTGCTTGTGGGGAGACCAGTTAAGAATGTGTATTTGGCTAATCCTCCGACAGTGAAATATATTTCCTTGAGGAATGTCAACAGGGGGTTGATTTTGTCTCAAAAGTGGGATATGAATAAAGGGCTCTTTTTGAAAACTTTGGCCACAAAATTGACTAATTTATTGTGTCTGATCGATACAACTACCTGTGGATTCCTCACCTAATGAATTCTCCCAATGCACCAGCATTCGACGGAAATTTTCTTCCAAGCTCTGCTCGTCTACGAGGACATCACGATTGCCCGACTCCCACGTGACGCCGTCTGACGTCATCGAGGCAATAAGATGTCCTTGCCGGCGTGCTGACGTCAGTTCCCTTTTTTCCATGCCTTCGAGTAACTTTTTTTTCTCCAGGCTCTAGGGAGCAACTGTTTCTTAGAAAGTGATACTTTGTATTTTGTCTCTTCCTAGGAAATCCGAGTTTAAGCCCTGTAGGGAGTGCGGGGGCCGTATGTCGGTGACGGACCCGCACAATGACTGCTTGTGGTGTCTAAGCTCCGAGCACGATGTGGAGGAGTGCGGTTCGTGCCAATGGATGAATCCGAAGGTGCTCAAAGAACGTGAAGCCAAGTTGTTTTTGGCTAAGTCGAAGAAAAAGGAGAAGCATCGATATCGTAGATCGTCTTCCAAATCTTCGAAGACCCATAAGCATCGTCGTCATGACTCCCGACCCCGGCATGATTCCCACTGTCGGTCAGAGAGGGACAGGTCTCGTTCAAGGTCTCCATCGGCTCGGTGTCGTTCGATGTGGGAGATCAGTCCAACAGTGATGCCTCAGACGCAGAGCCCTCAGGCTTCTCCGGCGCCATCGGTTTTTGAAGTTGAACCTCAACAGAGCCCTGGCTTCTCACTGGCGCAATCGGAGGTGCCTGATCCGACGCCAGCTCCTCAGGAGTCTACGGCGCCGACGCCGCAAGGGTATCCGACGCCGCAGGGGTACCTGGTGTTCCCGGCTCCGGGTGCGGATCCGGCCGCATTTTTGAATGCGATGTTCAATATCTTCGCCTCCATGGCCCCTGGCAATGCACTGGCTGGTCCCTCAAGTCCATTGGCCTTTGATTTGGGTGTCCCTGCTCCACGCAGGCCGACGCCTTTCATGCCCTTCTGTCCGGTAGAAGGCACGGGTTCGGCGCCGGTACAGTTGGCGTCACCAAGAAGACCTGCGAAGCCGATAACTTCTGCTGCCCCGGCACCGTTGACTTCGCCACGCCTCCAGACAATGCCGGTGAAGAGGGCCTGCCTGTCCACGGCGCCGATGGATCCGTGTCAGGCGAATCTGAAGAGCTACATCAGTGGTTCCCAACCTGTGGTCCGGGGACCCCTGGGGGTCCGCGAAGCTTTCTTGGGGGGTCAGCGACTGCTTAGAAAATTAAAATATATTAACAAATATTGACAAATTAGGTCCCCAGCTTCCAGTAATGACTCAGGCGGGGGTCCCCGGATTTCAATGATGATTCATTGGGGGTCCCTGGGTTCCATTAATGTTAAAATGGGGGTCCACATAAATCAAAAGGTTGGGAACCACTGATCTACATCATCCGAGGTCTTCGACGTCGGTTAACTCCTTGTCAACGCCAAGGATAGAGGCCAGGTTGCGCTCCAGGAGAAAGGCTCTGAGACTGTTAGAGGAGCAGGAATATAGAAGGCAGCTCCTGGAGGAAGGAGAGATCGTGGAGCCCCCTGGGAGACCTTCATGGCTTGGACTCCGCTAGCGGTCTTGACACTTCCCCGGAGTGGGATTTGGCATCTCGTGGGGAGTATACTGAGGAGGCTGCCCCGTTCCATTCAGTGGTGAGGAAGGCGGCAGATTTTCTAGATCTTCCGCTTCCTGCAGCTGAGGTCAAAACTAACATCCTTACAGAGGTAGTGCATCCTACTTCAGCTGTGGTGGAGTCGCTCCTCCCCTTTAACGAGGCGCTCACGGAACTGATCATGGAGGTGTGGAGAAAGCCAGTATCTTCGCCTGCTCTGAGTAGATCTGTGGCAAGGAGATACCGGGTGGCTCCTGGGGATCCAGGTTCCCTTTCAAGGCACCCGACTCCAGAGAATCTGGTGGTACAGGCCTCGTGTTCCTCGCACACAGCTCCTGGGTCCTTTTCTGGGGCCCCGTCAGACAGAGAATCGAAAAAGATGGAACAATCTGCAAAGAAAACTTTTTCATCCTGCAGTATGGCCCTGAAGTCTACCAACGCAACCTGTGTCTTGGGCAGGTATATCTACGCTTTGATAGACGCAGCCAAGACTGCGCAGCCTGATTTGTCCCACGATGTTCTCGGCCTTCTGAGTGACGCACATGCAGCAGCGACTCAGGTCATCCAGTCAGGACTAGATACTTCTGATTCGGTGGCCAGGGTGATGGGCACGTCTGTAGCGACCAGGAGGCATGCTTGGTGGAGGTCGTCAGGGTTTTCATTTGATGTGCAATCAACCCTCCTAGACTTGCCTTTTGATGGAGACAAACTGTTTGGTACTAAGGCTGATTCTGCCTTGGAACGTTTCAAGGAGGGCAGGGCTACTGCTAAGTCTCTGGGCTCGCAGGCTTCTACCACCATCCCTTTTAGATAATTCAGGAGGTTCAGGGGGTTTGGGCGTGGCTCTTCCTTTCGGGGGAGATTGCAGCCAGCAGGCCAGCAACCTACCACTACTCTTCCCTATAGGTCATATAGGGGGCTGGGTAGAGTTAGGACCAGAGGGGCCGCCCAGCAGCACCTTGCCTCTTCCTCTTCCTCGGGAGGGGTGCAACAGGGAAAACAGCCTTAGTCCTCCATCCATTCCATCCCATTCTTCTCCTGTAGGGGGAAGGCTACTGCATTTTCTTCGTACGTGGGAGTCAATCACATCGGACTCCTGGGTCATCAATATTGTGGAGAAAGGTTATGTCCCTCCTTTTCTGTTGTTTTCCCCTCCCCACCCATCCTTCTGCACGGAAGACCATCTCCTGATGTTGCAGCAGGAGGCTCTAGTCCTTTTTGTCAAAAGGTGCAGTGGAGTTGGTTCCAGAGCGGGAAAGGGGTCAGGGCTGTTATTCAAGATATTTCCTGATCCCAAAGAAGGATGGTCGGTTGAGGCCTATCCTGGACCTTAGGGTTTTGAATTGGTTCCTCAAACAGGAGAAATTCTAAATGCTGACCCTAGCGCAGGTGCTTTTGGCGTTGAACGAAGAGGATTGGATGATGTCTGTCGACTTGCAGGATGCTTACTTCCATATCCCTATTCTCAAGTCACACAGGAAGTATCTCCGGTTTGTGGTGGGATCGCAACACTACCAGTTTTCTGTCTTTCCTTTTGGTCTTAATTCCGCACCTCAAGTCTTCACGAAGGTGATGGCGGTGGTTGCAGCAAATCTCAGGAGGAAGGGAATAGCAGTATTCCCTTACCTGGACGATTGGTTGATCAAAGCCAAGTCTCCAGAGCTCGTGCTGCATCACCTGCGGTTGACGACCTGGGATTTTCGGTGAACGTGCCCAAATCTCAATTGGAGCCCTCTCAACGCCTCCTGTTCATAGGGGCAGTACTAGACACAATATTGAAACGGGCCTTTCCTCCGCCTCAGCGGATTCAGGACATTCAGGCGTTGATTCCAATGTTTCAAAGTAGAGCGGTTGTTCCAGTCCTGAAGGTCCTTCGTCTGCTCGGTCTGTTCGCTTCTTGCATTCTGTTGGTCACTCATGCACCCTGGCACATGAGAGCTCTTCAGTGGTGCCTCCGCAGGCAGTGGTTTCAACACAGAGGGGATCTCGAGGAGTCGATAAGGATCTCCAGCGACACTGCGGCGGATCTGCAATGGTGGGCTGTGGATGTCAACCTTTCCCAAGGAAGGCCATTTTCACTGCTACCGTCAGTGGCCACGGTCATAACGGATGCTTCCACTCTAGGGTAGGGAGCTCATCTGGGTGACCTGGAGATCAAAGGTCATTGGTCTCCAGTGGAACAGAGGTTTCATATAAATCTTTTGGAGTTGCGGGTGATATGTCTAGCTCTCAAGGCCTTCCTCCCTTCCCGTCGCGGTCAGTCGGTTCAGGTCCTGATGGACAACACTACCGCAATGTGGTACTTCAACAAGCAGGGGGAGTAGGGTCGTACCTTCTCTGCAGAGAGGCTCTGCGGCTCTGGTCCTGGGCACAGGACCATCGGATTCGTATAGTAGCAAACCATTTGGCCAGAGTTCTGAACCTACGTGCGGACAGTCTCAGTCGGAACATCTCCATCCAGACCTGATCCTTTATATCTTTCGTATGTGGGGATTTCCACAGGTAGACCTGTTTGCCACTCGAGAGAACGCTTACTGCCTGTCGTTCTGCAGCCTCCAGTATCCAGTGCAAGGAGCGTTGAGGGACGCATTTCAGATGTCCTGGTTCGGCCAGTTGCTATACGTGTTCTCCCTATACCCTTGATTCCTCGGGTTCTGAGGAAGATTCGCCAAGACCGGGCCCAAGTTATCTTGATAGCTCCGGATTGGCCAAGAAGGGTGTGGTACACAGATCTTCTCCAACTCTCACTGTGCCCTCCGCTCTGTCTCCCTCTCAGGGAAGACCTCCTCTCGCAGTCGCAGGGGCAGGTTCTACACCCCCACCTCCAGAGTCTGCACCAACATGCCTGGAGATTGAATGGGGCAATCTGAGTTCCTTTTCTCTCCCACTAGAAGTGGTGGACGCTATTTTATCGGCCAGGCGACACTCCACCAAATCTATCTATGCTGGCAGATGGGAAAGATTTGTGGCTTGGTGTGGAGAGAGTCAAATTGATCCCTTACATGCCCATTTGTCGGACGTGTTGTCGTTCGCATTATCCTTGGCGCAGAGGGGTTGTGCAGTTGCATCTGTTAAAGGCTATTTTTCGGCACTGTCAGCCTTTCTGTGTCTACCTGATCAATTTTCCTTATTTAAGTCCCCTATAGTTTTAAGGGTCTTAAAGGGCCTTACTAACAGGTTTCCTCCCACTCCTTTTGTTATGACTCAGTGGGATTTCAATTTGGTATTAACATTCCTGATGGGTTCACCATTTGAGCCTTTGCATTCATGTCCTTTAGGGTTTTTGGTTTTGAAAACAGTTTTTCTTATAGCCATTACATCGGCTAGGCGTGTGTGTGAGCTTGATGCGCTTAGCGTTAAGCCCCCTTTCACTTCCTTTCATGTGGACAAGGTGGTGTTGAGGACCAAGGCAGCTTTCCTATCGAAGGTTGTTACACCTTTTCATTTAGGACAGTCTATAACTTTCTCATCCTTCTATCCTCCTCCCCATCCATCGAAGGAGGGGGAGAGACTGCATCAGTTGGACACAAAAAGGACGTTGAGTTTCTACATCGACAGGATGAGAGAATTCCGAGTGGAGGATCAGCTCTTCGTCAGTTATGTGTGGAAGAGGAAAGGCAAGGCTGTCCACAAGAGAACACTATCAAGGTGGGTTGTCCTTTGCATCAAAGTGTGTTATTCTGTGGCAGGGAAGATTCCTCCTGTGGGAATTAGAGCTCATTCCACCAGGGCTAAGTCGGCCTCTTCGGCCTTGGCTAGAGGTGTTCCTTTGGCTGACATTTGTAAGGCCGCAACTTGGGCATCCCTCCATAGTTTTGCAAAGCCTTATTGTTTGGATTCGGAGGTTAGGAGGGATGGCCATTTTGCACAGTCCATGCTGCAGGATTTTTTGGTTTGACCATTCAGGCACCCACTACGGAGTGCGGTACTGCTTTGAGACTCTATTCATTAGGTGAGGAATCCACAGGTAGTTGTATCCATCAGAAGAACAAGTTACTTACCTTCGGTAACGCTTTTTCTGGTGGATACATTAGCTACCTGTGGATTCCTCCCCGTTGCCTGGATGGTCTTGCCAGGATGTCCTGGATACGTTTGTATATAAGAATGTGCATTTTTGCCTGATGGTATATGTATATATTTCTTTGTACGTGAGATTATACGTTTTTCAATATGTATATATATATATATATATATATATATATATATATATATATATATATATATATATATATATATATATATATATTTGGTATTTTGCAATTTATGTTTGATTGAAATTTGTGTTTTATATTGAATTGATGTACTCATGTCAAGTATGTTTTGTCGGTAGTCACTTGTTCGCATCAAAGGCACGTAAAAAAGGGTGAAAACTGACGTCAGCACGCCAGCAAGGACATCTTATTGCCTCAATGATGTTAGATGGCGTCGCGTGGGAGTCGGGCAATTGTGACGCCCTCGTCGATGTGCAGAGCTTGGAAGAAAACTTCATTCAAATGCTGGCGCAATGTGAGAATTCATTAGGTGAGGAATCCACAGGTAGCTAATGTATCCACCAGAAAAAGCATTACCAAAGGTAAGTAACTTGTTCGTTTGGTACCCTGCAGAAAGAGACTGTACATAAGTACACTGGATATAACCAGTAGATGTTGCATCCAGGTGTGTTTCTTTATAACAATGACGACTATGTGTTCCAATGTTTTTCATCATTTAGTACCAGGATGTGACACTTTTGTGTGGCAAAATGTCTGAAGGCGTATGAGCGTAGAACATCTGGATTTGTAAGACAGCTGTCAATTTCCCATTAAAATACACCTAACTCTGTATCCTTCCCCTACTTCTTTTGCTGGCCAGGAGAAGTGATGAAGGGGGAGGAGGGTCGATTTGTGTGATTATTGTTTGGTGGAACACCCTGTTGGAAGTGAAACGGCTCCAAAAGCTCATACTGACATTCTCACATCTCCTTAATGCTTTAAAAAAAAATATGAACAGTGGGGCATTGGGGAGTACTGTGTGATCGCCTGTGCTTTGCCACGTAATGCAGATTTTCTACAGCATTATGGGTAGAATCATTTAATTAAAACCACTCGGGCTAATAATATCCCATCCAATTATTTCACTGCCCTGCAATGTGTTTCTGTTGTTGTGGTGTAGTTTCAAGAATGTGAAGTTTGAACGTCTTAGTGGTTAACACAGATTTTGTGTGGGAGAAGAGTTATGAAAAGGGCTGTACGGAAACATTTAGTTGTTACATACGAATTTGCATCTTTTTCTGCTTATTTGCTGCTTGGTATTTTTAAAAGATGGAACATTACCAAAGAGTCTGGGTTTTATTTCTGTTTTTAGACTGTTGATGCTCTGACATTCTTCTCTATTGTATTACAGCTGTGAGTGTGCAATGGAGGCAATGCTGCATACATTTAACCTCTCTGTATTTAATAAACTAATGACTGTCTACCTGTCTTGCAGTGGAAAAAGTGCATATTTTATTTCAGTCGAGTTGTGACACCGCAAGTCACCTGTAATAAGAAAATTGCACCGCTACTCTACTTTAATACTTGTTTACAGTGATGACGTCACAATGCCTGCTGTAAGAGCTTTCACGCACTTTGAGAAGCAGAACACTAAGCTGCCCCTTACGCAATCAAGGGGAAGAATTTAAGACCCAGTCCTAGATTTGATATCCTGAATATATGCATCCATTAGTTGGTTTCGGTATATGTTTATTTCTTGCACTACAGGTGTAGAAAGCAGTCTGATGGAAATACCTTAAGAATGTGCGTTTCAACAAATCACTGATTCTTTTATTTTTATTTTCACAGTTCGGATTGCTTGTGTGCTCCTTGTCTTCAGTCAGCAGAGCTCTGTGATTAGAAAATCAACTATTTAAATGGGGGAGGTTGGGGGAAAATATGCCATAGATAAGTGTTTCCTGTATAATACGGAAAGAAAAGCCTATTTGTGGTCTATTTGTGCGTGTGTGTTTAAACACCTCTTGTGTCCCCCCCCAGAATTAAGATTTTCAGGGATGTCATTGTGCACAACATGTGACTGGAGTCATTCTCAAAATGTAGAACCCCCAGTTGAGTGTGCTCCATTTGGAAAGTTTCCTTTGGACGTTAGGACCTGGTCAATGTCTTGTCAAAACTAAAGTTTATACTTAGTATACAAATAAACTGGGTGAGAAGTGGTGCTATGTCCTTGAGGTGAGTTGGGGCAAACTTCATTTTGCGATGTAATACAGTGGTATCCAACCTCTGGTCTGGGGACCCCTGGGGGTCCACGAAGCCTCTTCAGGGGTCCTCGACTGCTTAGAAATTTAAATAATATTAACAGATTAATTCCCCAGCTTTCAGTAATGACTCAGAGGGACGGGGGGGTCCCCAGGATTCCAATTATTATTCAGTGGGGGCCACGAGGTTCCAATAATGATGAAGTGGGGGTCCATAGAAGTCAAAAGTTTGGGAACCACTGATGTAATAGATTGATGAAGCTTCCCAGGCCCACGTATTAAGGCGTTTACAGTCCGGGTTTTTTCTTTTTCTTTTCTTGGATTTGTAGTCATGTATATCGTAATATTCAATCAGGATTAAATGTATCAGAGCAGAAAAAAATCTGGAATGGGTGACACACTCACGGTAGAAAGAGAAAATTGATTGCACTATGGTTGAGTAACTTTTGGAAGTGTGACTTACGGAAGGTTTTAGCTCTCATTAGCCTCAAGTTATAAACAAAACTCATAATGAAAATACATACATACACATACACATAGAAGGGCCTTACGGAAGCCCTTTTCATCCACTTGTCTGTTCAAGTGTTGTTTACATTTTGCATTCTCCCACCAGTATGGGAAATTGGTCAGCCCACTTCAGCTACCTTCTCTCTTCAGGGTGAGTAACTGCACTGTTCTCTTGTGTATGTGCCCCCCTGCCTAGAAAGGGGTCTACTGAAGTGCCAGGGTGGTAGGCCAATATCTACTATCAATTCATTTAGCGATATGTCATTTGTTTACTATTTTTGCAGACATATGCATGTCACTATTAGATGTCAGCTTGTTTAGTTTTTATTACTTTTAGACTTAGAATGCATATGTTTATTGACTTTACCAATGGTTGTTTGCATTGTGCTGTTTAAGTGTGCATAAAACATCATGTACATACCAGGATATTATGATTTGTTATTCATGGCCCGATGTATGTCTTACCGTTACTTGATGTAAGCTGCGTCTATAATTTAGCCCTGCTTGGTAGAGCGTTTACTGGGATGGACTGTCTTGTGGCGACCAAGACACTACATGATGTGCCATTGGCATTGAGATTCCCCCCGATTATTGGATTATTTCCTTTGAGGTGCAAAGGAAGAGGGTTGGTGGTGCAGCCTCCATCCAGGAGGGTCTGGGTGTCTCGGCCTCTAAGGCCAAGCAGTCTCCATACCCTCAACCACCATCCCTCCCACCCCAACTGGAGACATCCCTGAGGGACATCAGTGTTGCTCCCGCCAAAGCCCCGCAGCCCAAACTCTAGAGGAGTTGAGCCCCTTCCTGCCACCTCAAAACCCAGACGGAGTTGAGCTCCCACAGACACATTCAGCCTCTGGCTTCTCTACAGGGGGCCACAGAGGGCTAGGGTTGACAACTTTTTAGAAAAAAAAACAGACATTTTTTCACATTTTGCTATTCAGGACCCGCCAAGGTGGGATAGGAGAGAAAGAATTCCTGCAAAAGTGCCTGGATTCTTTCATAAAGTAGCGATTAGCACTCTGTTTACTGAAATAATTATTATGAAATGATTTAGACAGGTCCCACATACTTTTCAGTAGATTTCATTATGTTCTTGCTATTTTAGATTTATGTTGCAGAAGCGAAAATAATTCCAGATTTTATTTCATTTCCTAATATTTTTACTAGCCTGGATTTAAAAATACAGGCAGGGTTGGTATAAAACGCAACCCTAGACGGGGACCATGCCCTGGCACTGTTTGTCCTGGCCCCCCGAACACAGCTGCTGAATGTACCAGGAGACACAGAACCGCACATTGCATTGTCACAGAGTTGTTTGTTTTGCCTAAAATGTTGTATGTGTGTTACATATGCATTTATATATACTTAGTCACTGAAAAAAACAAAGGTTAAAGTAACCGTATAGTTAGGTGAAAATTTCACTGACAACATAATGCTTTAAACTAAAAAAAACACTGGAATTCACCAGTTATAGTTATCTATCACTTATGTCATAAAGTAACTATAAGTCACACCCCGGCCATGCACAGCCATCTCATCAATGTTATAATTACAGATGTTCCAGTTATGTTATCAATTGTGTCATAGATCATGTCATGAGTGACGTGATATAAAGGGTAATTACCAGTGCATGGTGAGGGCGCAAATCATAGATACTTTAAGGCACGAGTCCTAATTACTTGAGATACCTATAACTGGTGATGATTTCTGAGTTTAAAACTTTAATTTCCATACATGAAGCCGATCCCATGCTGTGCACAACCAGCGAGGAGTTGGCCACAAGGCCTGCGTCCAGGTGCTGCGTCCCACTTCTTGCAGGCAAATAACCCCTTGCTGTGCACAAACCCTCATGGGCAGCCAACACCTTGCAAGCAAGCAATCTTTTTGCAATATCGCCAATATTTGTAATCAAATGTATATTTCAGTAATTTACACCTGCAAGGTTTAACAATAGAGATCATTGTAAAAAAAAATATTAATAAAGTTTCAATAAAAATAAAATCAACACGTTTGTGGGTTTTTCTGTTAACATAGTTTTTATTGTAGCATTTTGTGGGCTGCAACATGTCAAAAGAAAGAGTCAGAGACATGTTTTTTTTTTTAAAAAACAAAAAACTGAGGGCCAGATTTAATAGAAAATGACGGTGCGCGGCGCTGCTATTTACTAGAATACGGCGCACCCCTGTGTTTCCCCCTGCGCTGGCGCTAAATTTGCTGCTATGAGCCAACGTAGCCACCCTTGCACCATAGTGCAAGGATGGCTTTGTTGACGGAGAGATTGTTCTTCTGCAGGAAGGCACACCTTCCTGCACACAAACAATCTTACATGGCAATTTGCTCTTTCTATATGTGCTGCAAAACACAGCACACATAGAAAGAGCAAAAAACTAGGAGAAATTAAAGCATTTCTCCTTGTTGGGCCATTCTAATGCCACCCCTGGGGTGGCGTTAGATTTTGGCGCTGCCTCAGGTTTACGAAAACTCGTAACTCTGAAGAAGCATCACAATGCAATGGGTGTACCTATGGCACGCCCACAGCAACACCCACTGCACGCCCCTTCCACGCAAAGTGCTGCGTGTGAAGGGGCCGTATTTACAAGGTGGCATTAGGCCATAAAAAGTGGCTTAACACCACCTTGTACATACGGCACAGGGAATAGCGCCACTGGAGCATCACGAAAAGTGACCCTCCAATCGCACTAGGGTCTCCTACATATGCCCCTACATGTCTTTGAGTCTCTCTTTTAAAAATGTTGAGCCCAAAAAATGCAATTGTAAAAACAACCACAAAAGAGCCTTGCATTCCAACTAATGAGCATAGATCTCCAGCTATGAAAAACTTTTTGAAAATGATGGTAAGATCTCCTGGGGTCATGGATTCAATTACTCAGAAAACGTAGTTTTTTTTCTTTAATGTTTCTTGGGGGCTGCTGCACTCTCTGCAGCACCTCACAACATAAAGCAATGCTTGGAGGCATCCCTGTCACTTCTAGGGACATCACCATGCTAAACCAAAAGGTTTAAAGAGCCCACGCAGGGATCCTGCTGCTCATTTGTTATTCATTTTTTTAATGTATTTTTGGGTGTCCCTGTGCCCACTCGGGACACACGTTTTAAAATAATTATTGAATGAGGGGGAGCAGACCTCACTCCATGATCCTTTACAGGCCCCGGGGACCTCCTTCCATGGGGCCATTATCTTTTCTACGTGACGGGGCATGCAAAGCCCCTCCACAAACCTTACAGGCCCCTGTGAACCCATCCCCCTGTTCTTTTTTTATAGAGAAGGGAGCACATTCCCCTCCCTTCCCAAGCCTCTATGGGCTCCGGGGACCTCACCCCTGGGCCTTTTGTTTTAAAGGAATGGAGACACATGTCCCCCTCCCTGAGCCATTATGGCCCTTAGGACCCCATCACCCGGGGCCTGTAGTGGGTGCCCCAGTGCCCACCTGGACCACCCACAACACACATCGTTGGTGGGTCAGGGGGGAAACCCAGCATTCCAACAGCCCTGCTGTTTCCTTGCATGCACCGATCATGGGTTCAGCAAGAGCCGGCTTTGCTCCCAGCCAATGAGTGTATGTATTTTTCCATGCTCGTGCCTGGAGGGAAGCAATCTGAGTTTCCCTGCCCCCAAGAGCACAGGCAGGGAAACAAATGTCTTCTCACACATGATATGACCATTGTGTTGTTCCAGATGGGTGGGAGCACACAGGGTTTAGGGAGATGAGTTCCTTGAGTCCTTAAGATTAAGAAGCTCAGGGAGGGAAGCCGAATGCCCCTCCTCTTTGAATATTGTGTTGGGTCCAAGTGGATGGGGTCCCTGGGGCTCTGACTGGTTTGGGGAGGGAGGCGGTGAGCCCCCCTCCCCTTTGAATGTTATGCCGGGCCCGGGGATTGGGTCCCCGAGGCCGTGATTGGCTCAAAGTGTGATCCACCCCTGGGGTCATTTTAATTTTAAAAAATGGTGGCCTCATTTTTGTTGCCACAATCCCACAAGATTGTATCAAAAACCCCAATTAATAAAATAATTTTGGACCCCCACACTAGGGCTAGGAGGTCAGAGCATCCCTTCCCTACCCCTTGTATATTTTCTGTACTGATTTTCAGGACAGGGGACTAAGGGGCTCATTCCGAGTCCGGCAGGCGGCGGGCGCCGCCCGTCGGGCGGAAACCGCCCAAAGACCGCACCGCAGTCAAATGACCGGGGGGGTCATTTTGACTTTCCCGCTGGGCCGGCGGGCGATCTCCAGAAGATCGCCCGCCGGCCCAGCGGGAAAGCCCCTGCAACGAGGAAGCCGGCTCCGAATGGAGCCGGTGGAGTTGCAGGGGTGCGACGGGTGCAGTGAAAATCATGGCGGGCCCTGTTAGGGGGCCCCTGCACTGCCCATGCCAGTGGCATGGGCAGTGCAGGGGCCCCTAGGGGCCCCACAACACCCGTTCCTGCCATCCTGTTCCTGGTGGGTTTTACCGCCAGGAACAGGCTGGCGGGAAGGGGGTCGGAATCCCCATGGTGGCGCTGCAAGCAGCGCCGCCATGGAGGATTCCCTGGGCCAGGGGAAAACTGGCGGGAAACCGCTGGTTCCCCTTTTCTGACCGCGGCTTTACCACCGCGGTCAGAATAGCCCTGGAAGCACCGCCAGCCTGTTGGCGGTGCTTCCGTTGCCCTCCACCCTGGCAACCGCCAGGGTCGGAATGAGGGACTAAGTCCTCAGAGTCCTGTAATGGCCGCTGCAACATTTTCTTTCATGTTGCAGCCAGCCAATCAGAGAGCTCACTCCTGCAGGCCTCTCACTCCAGCAGGAGTGGCCAAGGGGAAACGCCGCCCTAGGCCAATCATAACACTGTATTTTTCAAACTTGTGCTTGACGGACTCTCATGAGAGTCCCTCGTACCCAACTGTTCAGATATATATATATATTTTTGATCCTTAACTTCTTAAAAACTATGGAGCAGATTTACACCAGATCATAAAAGCTCCCTTTCTGTACCAAGAGCCAGCTTCCTGCCAAATCTGGTGTAATTCCGTTCAGCAGTTTTAGCTGAATGGAATGACCATTTTTTGGAAAGTTTTGTGAAGATTGGTTAAATGGTGCCAAAGTAATTAGCAAACCAAAAAATCTCTTCCTATGGAAACGCAGACCAGAACAACACTGGTTAATATATAGATACATGAATATATATTATGTAGAAGTATATACAGACTTAAATTTAAACATTTTAGGAAAGCTTCATAGCTAGATAGATAGATAGATAGATAGATAGATAGATAGATAGATAGATAGATAGATAGATAGATAGATATGAACACACACACTCACTCTTTGCAAATGACCTGTCTATGAAGCTCCACTAGTTTTATCTGTGGCCCAATGTGTGCCTCCCTTCACATTGCACTCTTAGTAGAGTCATTACAGGCAGCTGCTACCCCTGAGTGGCGTTGAACTCCCTCGACTGCTCCAGGAGGCAGGCAGCTTCCACCCCAGTGGTGACTGGGCCACCCTGTCAGGGGCAGGAAGAGGCATCTGGAACTTCCCACACTACCCCACCCTGGAAGTAGGGTTGCCACCGGGCCATTTTGTTTACTGGCCTTGCCTGTATTTAAATCCAAGATGATAAAAATATTGGGAGAATGTAGGAGGCTGCCTTGGTTTGTAGTGGGTACTTACACCTTATACCAGGTCCAGTTATCCCTTATTAGTAGATTAGTAGTGTTCTAGCAGCTTAGGCTGATAGAGGTAGCTGTAGCAGAGCAGCTTAGGCTGATCTAGGAAACCTGCAAAGCTCCTGCAATACCAGTATATTTTCACAGTACTTAAAGACAATACTCAGTGTTACCAAAAATAAAGTTAGTTTATTTTAGTGACAAAAGGCCAAAAATTTCTTAGAGGCAGTACTCCTTCTGGAGGTAAGTATTATATACAATATATACACTAGACACAAAAATAAGGTAAGTAAATAGTCATAGGACAGTGCAAACAATAGGAAATGCTATAGAAGACAATAGGAGAAAATAGATCTAGGGGCAACACAAACCATATACTAAGAAAGTGGAATGCGAACCACAAATTCTCCCCTAGACAAGTGTAGTGTGTAGTGAATCGCTGGGAGAGTAAGAATACCACAAAGGTGAGTAAAATACCCCACCCCATAGCCCAGGAAAGTAGGAGTAAAGTACTGCAAGTTTCCTTAGGACACACTACAAGTTGTGATTAGAGTTATTGCTAGAACCAAGCAAGACTGCAAGCAACAAAGGGTGGATTCCTGGACCTGCAGACCTGCAAAGAGAGGAGACCAAGTCCAGAAGTCGCAGAAGATTCCAGGAAGGACAGGAGCCCCTGCCAACCTAGAACATGGTGCAAAAGAGAAGTCTCTGGTTGGAAGAAGACTGTAGAAGAGGACCAAGGGAGATGGCTGCGGGTTCCTGCGTGATGCAAACGATGTTCTACATGGAGATGTTCGATGCAGGCGAGTTGCAGCGCTGGATTCGTCCAACAAGCCTTGGTTCAAGCAATGTCGAGGATTGCATCAAAATGGCGCTGCCTGGACCCAGGAGGGACCTGGGAGCCTCAACTCGGACTGAGGAGGCAGAGGGGGCTCCCAACACTGGAGTGAACCCACAGATGACCAGGCAGCACCCACAGAGGTCCCAGGACACCGGGACAAGGAATGTGCAAATTGCGGTTGCTGCAGCACTACAAAAGAAGGTCCCACGCCGCCGGAGAACAACTCAGCGAGTTGAGCGTCGCAGGATTGAGTGCTGGGGGCCTGGGCCAGGCTGTGCATGAAGGATTCTTGCAAATAGTGCACAGATGCCTCAGGAGGTGAAGATGACGCAGTGCACAGGGGTACAGTCGTCAATAGGGAAGGCAAGTTCTTACCTCCTCCAAGTTTGGACAGCAGGACCTTAGGACAGTCTGTGTCGAAGGGGTCCACCACCTGTGTTGCAAGGCGCACGCTCATCGCTAGGAGGGGAGTCCCAGAGAACTGGTTGTCTTCTTAGAAGGTGACTGCTGGAGCAGGGAAGTGACTCCATCACTCCAGAGGGATTTCTTCGGTCCTTCTGGTGCAGGGTGAAGACAGGGAGTCCCCAGAGCGTGCACACCATGGAAACTTTTGCAGTTGCTGGCTGCAACCAAAGTTGCAGAATTGAAGTAGCCCTTCTGGATACCTTGTTCCAGTTACAGCGGGTGCTGGAGCAGTCTGCGGTCGATCTGAGCACAGAGGATGAAGTAGTAGATGCAGAGGATTCCTGATGGAAACTTGCAAGCAGAATCCGAACAGAAACCCACAGGAGAGACCCTAAATAGCCCTGAGAGGGGGATTGGCTCCCTAACCAGGTATGCACCTATCAGGAGGGGTTTCTGACATCACCTGCTGGCACTGGCCACTCAGACGCCTCCAGAGTGTCCCCACACCTTGGAAAACAAGATGGCTGAAGTCTGGGACACACTGGAGGAACTCTGGGCACCACCCCTGGGGTGGTGAAGGACAGGGGAGTGGTAACTCCCCTTTCCATTGTCCAGTTTCGTGCCAGAGCAGGGACCGGGGGTCCCTGAACCGGTGTAGGCTGGCTTATGCAAGGAGGGCACCATCTGTGCCCTTCAAAGCATTTCCAGAGGCTGGGGGGGCCTACCCCTCCCAATCCTATAACACCTATTTCCAAAGGGAGAGGGTGTAACACCCTCCTCCCAAAGGAAATGCTTTGTTCTCCCTTCCTGGGACTGAGCCGCTCAGACCCCAGGAGGGCAGAACCCTGTCTGTGAGGTAGCAGCAGCTGTAACTGCAGTGCAAGCCTCAGAGAGCTGGTTTGGCAGTACTGGGGGTCCATGGTGGAGCCCCCAGGATGCCTGGAATTGGCACCCCAATACCAGATGTGGAATGGGGGACAATTCCATGATCTTAGGCACCTTACATGGCCATATTCGGAGTTACCTTTGTGAAGCTACATATAGGTATTGACCTATATGTAGTGCACGCGTGTAATGGCATCCCCGCACTCACGAAGACTGGCGATTTGGCCCTGGACAGCGTGGAGGCACCTTTGCTAGTGCAAGGGTGCCCTCACACTTAGTAACTTTGCACCTAGCCTTCATTAAATGAAGGTTAGACATATAGGTGACTTATAAGTTACTTAAGTGCAGTGTAAAATGGCTGTGAAATAACTTGTGCGTTATTTCACGCAGGCTGCAGTGGCAGTCCTGTGTAAGGGTTTGTCTGAACTCCTTAGGGGTGGCACAAGAAATGCTGCAGCCCATAAGGATCTCATGGAACCCCAATGCCCTGGGTACCTAGGTACCATATACTAGGGACTTATAAGGGGGGTCCAGTGCGCCAATTGAAATTGGTAAATGGAGTCACTAGCCTATAGTGACAAATTTAGAAGCAGAGAGAGCATAAGCACTGAGGTTCTGGTTAGCAGAGACTCAGTGACACAGTTAAGTACTACTGAGAACACACACATTAGGCCACAAACTATGAGCACTGGGGTCCTGGCTAGCAGGATCCCAGTGACACAGTAAAAAAACACACTGACACACACTCACAAACAGGCCAAAAGTGGGGGTAACCATGCTAGAAAGAGACTATTTTCTCACAATCCCCCCCTCAAACGAAGGACAATAAGGATAACCTTGGCCAGTTGAGACGTTATTGTCTAAGTGATGATAATTGAAGAGTAGATCTGCAATAGAGTGGTTACTCCCTTTATCATCCACTATATGGTTACTTCCCTGTGGGGATATAAACCACCCTGTTTGGAGATTTGTAACTAACCAACAGTGTAAGTGTACATTCTCAGAGTTCCTACTGGTATGTTTTAAAGTTGGGCAGTGGGATTTGTCCACTGGACCTATGTCAAATGAAGAGAATGCTAGACAGGGATGCTGTCTCAACAAAGCCATAGCTGGGCAAAACCCTTGTCCATGTGGCTTAAGAGAGAACAGTGTTGCTGTTTCTCTTGAGTTGGAGCAGGGCAGGGCTGCTGTCCTATAAGCTCCACACTAGGGCAGGGCTGCTGTCCTAAGTGTTCAGAGGCAGTGCAGGACGGCTGCACTAAAGTTTCTCTGGGAGGGTTGGTGGGATGCTCCATGTTAGCTAAAATGGTGCAATTTTGCAAATCTGCTTTAGTGGTTTTACAGAGAGGTACTTTTACCTCTGGGAGTCTAGCTGTGGTAGCTGATGGCTCCCTTGGTACAGGTTCCACCCTAGGAGAGGTTTCTCCCACCACAGGAATGGTATCCTCAGTGGCAGGGTGGGGAAGAGATACTTTGATACATTGCTTACCTGTTGGTGGAGAGGGATCCTGAGATTTCAGGCCTTTTTCTCTCCTTTACTTTTTCATTACACCAGAAATGAGAGGAAGCAATTCCTCAGGGATACCCAGCATGGATGCATGGGTCGTACACTCTACCTCAGCCCAACCTGAGGTCCCTAGGTCATTACCTAAGAGACAATCTACAGGTAAGCTAGGTGATACCACCACCTGCGTAGGGCCAGTAACTCCACCCCAACTAAGTTGAAATACAGCTAAGGGGAGAGAGTGAGTAGAATTATTGACATCAGTAACTTGGTACTTCTGTCCAAGGAGGTGTTGTGCAGGTGACACCAGGTTTTCAGTCCCCAAAGTGATACTGGCACCTGTGTCCCTGTAGGCCTGGGCCTCAGCACCATTTATTAAGATTGACTGCCTGTACTTATCCATGTTAAGGGGAGAAGCAGCCAAGATGGCAAGGCCAATGCCACCAGGTGTGACAGAAACTGTATTGGGACTGTCTACCCCAGTTCCTATCATGGTCCCAAAAGTGAACCCAACTACACCTTTAGTTTGACTATTGCCAGTAGTCCCACCACTAGTACCACTACTGCTAGGGGCACTAGAGTCTGATGTATTAGTGGTGGTAGGCTCAGGGGCTTTACCTGGGCAGGACTTGTCCCCTGGCCAATGGCTTTTACCTCTGCACACATAACACCAAGGCTTTTTCTGAATATGTGAAGAGTGAGAAGAAGATGAAGAAGATTTATCCCCACCCCCAGAGGAGTGTTTTGGACCCAAAGAAGGATCTTTGTGCTTACTTTTATCCCCATGCTTGTCCTGAGATTTTTCACCATTTTTCTTTTTCCCGTCTTTGTCACCCCCGTATGAGGTTTTCTGCTCACCCTTGTTCTGACACATTTGTCTGCCTTCTTACACAATTCTTGGGGAGAAGTGCAGTGAAAATGGCTGTGACGTGGTGTGTGCACTATTTCATGCAGACTGCAGTGGCAGTCCTGTGAAAAGGTTTGTTTGAGCTCCTTATAGGTGGCACAAGTAATGCTGCAGCCCATAAGGATCTCCTGGAACCGCAATGCCCTGGGTACCTAGGTACCATATACTAGGGTCTTATAAGGGGGGGGGTCCAGTGTGCCAATTGAAATTGGTAAAGGGAGTCACTAGCCTATAGAGACAAATGTAGAATCAGAGAGAGCATACGCACTGAGGTTCTGGTTAGCAGAGCCTCAGTTAAACACTACTGACAACACACACATTAGGCCACAAACTATGAGCACTGGGGTCCTGGCTAGCAGGATCCCATTCAGACAGGCAAAACACACTGACATATAGGGTTTTCACTATGAGCACTGGGTCCTGGCTAGCAGGATACCAGTGAGACAGTAAAAACACCCTGACACACACTCACAAACAGGCCAAAAGTGGGGGTAACCATGCTAGAAAGAGGCTACTTTCTCACAGAGAAGCACTGAAATCTATTTTTTTTTTCCTTTCTGATAAATACATTTAAAACAGCAAGGACATAAAGAAGTCTGATATAATGTAATTGTGAGCTGTCTAAATCGTTTCAGAATGATTATTAGAGCAAACAGAGGGATTATTGTCATATTGCACAAGAATGTTGAGAAATGTATATGAATTCTGTTTCAGTACTCACGCTTGGCTATGCCTGAACAGCAAAGCATAAACAAACGGTCAGTTTTTTTTCTAAGAAAGGTGGCAACCTTACCTGGAGGCGGGCAGCCGCCCTCCTGAGGGCAGTTGGGCCCTCCTACCTGCCCCGCACCACCACTGCAGATAGGCATCCTCTGTGCTTGACAGGCATTGAGGCTCTCCTACCCTCCTTGTAGGTAAGCAGTCTCCATCAGAGGGCAGTTGGGCAGACGGCCGCCCCTGCCCCCCACCACTTTCTGGAGGCAGGCAGCCCCCATCCTTAGCATGGTTGGGCCCCCTTCAGTAGCAGGTAGCCACCCCTGTACCACAACCCTGCCTGCCGGTAGGATGCCTCCTTCCTAAGGGTAGGCCGTCCTCAGAGGTCTGCAGTCACTCCTGCCCGCCACCAACACCTGGAGGTGGGCAGTAGAGGTGGGCAAGCCACTGAAATCTCAAGCCAGACTCGAATCTTAAGCCTGGTTCTGGCTCAGCCCAAGGTTCTGTTGGAACCTCAAGCCCATAACGAGCTGAGCTTTCATAAGGATTCTCCCTCCCTCTACCCAGGATGTGGCACGATACTGAGAGCTGCTGGGAAACCAGGTTTGAGCCTCGTCGGTGGCTCAACCTACTATCATTGTGGGCAAATCACTCCACAAACAATGCATGTGACCTTGCGTAATGTAACTGTAAAGCACTCAGACTTCGGATCAAGTTCTTGTTCAATTTTAAAAACTACAGCAAAATGCCCTAAGAGGTAAAAGCAAAGCCTTAACATAATTAAAGACAAACAGATACCCATTTACTGGCTGATTTGTACAAAGTGAAACTACAAAAGATGAATTAATCGCAGCTTCCCTGCATAAATTGTGTGATATTAGTCAAACATTTTACTTCACCAAAGCATTTTTTTCGTCATTATCGCGTATAAAAACATTTTCAAATAAGTGAGCTCAGACTACCAGCTGTACCAAACAATCACTTTTAATAAGTACCTCTCAGTGCAGCGCTATAATGTGGCCAATTAAAGGCAAATCTGCCACGTATCAGAAACGAACTTTAAAAACAAAAATTGAAGTCGTTACCATATTTTACGTGATGTTTTTTGTTTGATACGCAAAACAAATATTTTCATGGCTTTGCTGGTTCACAGCTCTAAGATCAGAATTAGAGACGTTTTAAGGCAATGGGCCAAGTGGGCTCTAGCCCAGGGCCCCCCTGATAGAGCCAGCTCTGTTCTTCAAAGAGTCTTGCCAAGGTGACCTTGAATAATTGTTAAACAGATTGTTTTAACTATAGTTTCCCTTTAATTTCTTTTTTAAAGTGAGTGAGAGTTTATTAGAGACATTTTTCAGAGAAATGTTGTGTTTATGTTTCATGTAAGATCCATTAAAAAGTTTCTTTTAGATCAAAGCAGGACCTCACATGTGAGAAATGGAGTGCATCACAGAGATTATTTGCAGTAATATCAGTGAACTACTGCTGTGTTACAATATTGAAAACACACACCACTATCCCGGAACATTAGAGTAAACAATTTGGTCCAGTATGCCTGTGCACTGTCAGCGACCTGGCCAAAGACTGCATGAAAGAGCTGAAACGGGATCATATATTCAAAGCTGTTCGGAGCAGAGGCCCCAAAAAATGTGTTCAGCCCCGAGCCCCCAAAATATGACCGTCCCGGGCCCCCTAAATCCTTAAAATGCCCCTGATCCGACCCAGGCCCTTCGTTAGGCTGTGGCTCGGCCCTGCGGTGGCCAGCCTCAGCCCCCATCCCCGAGGTGCCTCCAGCAGCCAGGGCCGGGCCGCCCCCCATCCACGAGGCGCACAGGTCCACCCACACCTCGCCATGATCCAGGCGCAGGGCTCGCCGGCGCCATTGCGCGCCTGACCCGCTGGAGTGAGGGCCGCTCCCGGGCCCTCCCCTGGCAGCCCCCCCTGCTCCTCACAGCGGGATTAATCCGTCAGGCCCGGGCCTGGCCGGACGAGACCCCCTGAACTTGCACTCACTCGAGTGAGCACTGAAGAGGCCCCATTCATGGCTTGGCACCGGCGGGGAGGACCCTCCAAGTTAATCAACCGAGGAGCCCTCCGGGCCTCCGAGCCAATTACCATCAAAGGCCCAGCGGCCGGAGAAAAGGGGGCTGCAGGCTGCTGCGGGAGGGACCCCGATGTGTGGCCTTTCTCGACACAGAGCGGTTGGGAGCCGGCGGGGGTGTGACTTGGCTGATCAAAGTTTGCTTTTTAGGTCAGCCCAAAATGGACCCTGCGTGTCTGAAGACCAGTGGGGGCCTGCGTGTGGCAGCAGCACACACTGAATTGTGTCTTGGTTCTTAAAAAAGGACATTACTGAACAACTCAGTGATACTCGTCTTGACTTCAGAAAGATGAAAGGCTGATTCAGTCCATATGTTTTGTGGCTCCGACAAAGAGGTCTTGACTTTCTAGCTAAGAGTGAATCATAGCTTTCTCTCATTTCGGGTTTCACATTTATTCATTATAATTGTGGGTGCAAAGCAGCAGAAGGGGTGGCCAAATTCACTCTCGCCCTCCCAAGGCGCACTAACGTCACACCACACCTGAATGAGCTCCATTTACTCCCCGTTCACAAACGAGCACAAGTGAAACTCCTCAGCCACACTTTCAAGGCACTACATAACACTGGTGCAGCATACCTCAACAGTCGCATCTGCTTTCAGAAACCTTCCAGACACCTCCGCTCGTCCGGTCTCCTACTTCCACAAATCCCGCGCATACGGAAAACCAGACCCGGTGATCGAACCTTCTACGTCGCTCCTAAAGTGTGGAATCACCTGCCACTACACATAAGCGCCCCCTCCTCACTTCTTGAATCCGCAAGAAGCTGATGACCTGGCTTTTTTAATAGTCCCACTAGGCCCTAGGTGTGGCTAGACTCTCACCTGCTTAGCGCAAGGATACCCTCCTGGTTGATAGTGCACTCTACAAATCTACAAATCGCAATAACATAACACGTGCATAGAGTGAAAACTGCAGTAAAGAGTCACGGTGACTGATGGTGTCACACTTGAGAATAGTTTGCACGCTTAGACAGAGCTCGTCTGGCCCACCATCTTCACACTGAATATCACTAATATGACCCGTTGGTGCATTTGTGGGTAAGTCCCAGTGAACCATTGTTCTTGCACACTTGACACAAGGCCTCTCTTGTGGAATGAACTTGTGGGCTCCCAAGTTTAACAGGTTCTTGCATGACAAGTCATGTAGTCCAGGTTTTTTCTTTGCATGCTGGGACTTGTAGCTCTGATTTTATAATGGATCCAGCAGGACTACAGGTCCCAAAATGCAAAGCAAAAACCAAGACTGGGTGACGTGCGAGCTCTCGTGACTTGGAGTACACACAGACACACCTGTTTCTGCAGCAGAAGACCCAGATGTACTGCTATTATCTGTCTTTGTATAGCACTCTGTCATCCACCCATGCATCCAGTACAGAAAAACTGGAATTAATGTGCACACGTGTGCATAGTTTATAATCAAATCCTCATAGCTACTAAGTGGGGATTGTCATGTGTGGCTTCTGTGTTGTCTCTTTACAGTGCTTTGCTCGACTGGATTGTAAAGATCACAGTTGTTATTGGTTAAAAAGTGACGAGTCCCAGAATGCACAGCGGTTAGCAGAAACAATATGGCTGGCTGAAGGGGTGACACATGACATGGTGCTCCTTGACACCCAAACTTCTTGATTAATTAGCAAAGAAGGATGCTGCAGACTGTACTTCAGACAGGGTGGCTCAAATCATGTAGTAATAGAGAGCCAAATTGTGTGGCAGAGTTGACAAAATTATGTGGCAAGAAATAGCCAATTGTGGTGCGTGATTTGACACATTCTGTGACAGTGTTATTTCGCTATTTTGTCACTTTTAGAAACAATAATACTTTATGGGCAAACATTTCATCTCCTTATAGTACTAGTTAAACCCCTCAAAATATAAATCACCAAGTGAAGGGTGACTGGTTAGTCTTTCAACTGATTCATCACTGAATGTGTGAATCGTGCAGCAGATGGTGAATTATGCGGCATTTGTGGTAAATCTCTAAAAATGCATGGAATGAGAGAATCAATGATGCTCTTTTGTGGCAAGTGCAGATAATTGTTTGCCGCTTGATACAAAGGTAGGGTGTCCCAAGAGGTAACACAGGATTAGCATTCCAGCTGCCGCCAGGAGTGCTTCTGGTGCTCAGGGTGTGCCAGAGCTTACATGGTGATTTTATGGTAAAATGCCAGTGTTTATTGATAAAAGTAACAGAGCTGGCACAGAGAGGTGACACCCTAGTCTCCAATGGTCAGGATCAGAGCTGGTGGAGAAACACGTGGGATTAGAGTTTGGAAAAACTTGAGTATCAGTGGCTGAGACTTTGATGTGCAGAGCGAGTCTGACCAAGTCAGGATGGGTTACCCAAATGAAGAAGCGAGTGGGTGGGTGACCAGTCACTGGAAGTTGCAGTGTGTGGTGGCACTACCCACCATGTAGTAAATCCAGGATTTGTAAAGCAAGGCAAATCACCCATGAGGGTTTCTAGGCGCTAATTTGTAGGCACGGGGAGATTAAGTGATTTGCCTAGAATCACAGGATGTTGAGCCAGCGCTGAGACTCAACAGCTTTGAAGTCAGCAGCTCTGGCTGTTACACCACACCCTCTCCCTTAGTCCCTCCCTGTAGTCAGCCGCCTCCAGACAAATATACAACTCACCCACTGCAGTGAGACCTGTGTCAAACAGGTCTCATCATCACCGCCTGCCTTTAGTGCCTCGTGCAACCCCAAGCTCCTTGTGCCCTCCCCTGCTGCACTATCCTCCACACTGCAGCTTACTTTTACCCTTGCATCTCCGGACCTTCCTCTTTCTTTCGACAGTTATCTTCTTTTATCTCCCTTTAAGGCATCATTTCCACTCCTGAATTTGTAAAAAAACAAACAAACAAAAAAAAACAACATAGGTGCAGGGGTCCAAAGAGTTTCTTAGGAGCTCCTCGCTGGTGCTGAGAAATGCTGGGTTTGCTAAATATTAATGCTGCCTAGCTTTGAGTCCACCTTATGCCTTGCCCTTCCACACTTGATTTTTCTTTGTCTCATCCCTGCAGGTTCTTTTTCATTTTTTTCTGTCTCCCTTTGTCATTGTTTTCTATCTTTCACTACCTTTCTCCCTTTTATGCATTTCTCTCTCTTCGTCTTGGCCAAATTCATAAATAAAAAATCAGCTATGATAGCCACAACCTAACATCAGGCGCGGCCCGTCCTTTAGGGCGGAGGGGCCACCCCCCCCCCCACCTTTTGCACCTCATGAAGAGGGTCAGCCTGACAGACACTCTTCATATTCAGCTCAGACAGCCAGGAGTGAGTCATGCGCGATTTGCGCAGACTCCTGGCTGCCTGAACTGAACTTTGCTGGGCTGAGGAGGTCACAGCTTCCATGGGCGTGACCTCCTTGGCTCAAGCAAAGATGCCTCGAGGCCCTCCCCAGGGTGACGAGTAAAGCGTCACCCATTGACTTCGCCCTGGGCGCTTTAGGTATAAGCCCTGAAGCGCCCAGGGCGAGTGTCAATCAGTGACACTTCGTCACAGAGTGGGGTGGGGTCAGCAGTCTCACTGACCCCATCCCACTCTGTGAGGAGGCTGGGACTGCTGCCTTCCCTCATTGGCTGACCAAAGGTTAGCCAGTGAGGAAAGGCAGCAGTCCCAACCCTCCTGGGACCTCTGAGGCTGAAGGTAAGTGTGTGTGTGAGTGTGTGATCTCTTTATAATGAATATTTGGTGCGTGCATGTATGTTTGAATGTTGATGAGTGTTGTTAATGGATGTGCATGCGTGCATGTGTGAAAGAATGAGTGTGTGTGAACTTTTAAAATTAATGTTTGGTGCGTGCATGCATGTTTGAATGTTGAGTGTTGCTAATGGATGTGCGTGCGTGCATGTGTGTGTGTGAAAGAATGAGTGTGTGTGTGTGTGCTTCCCGCCCGCCCCCTCCCTCCTAAAGCTGCTGTCCGCCACTGCCTAACATATAACGTGCGTTTTTAAAGTTCACTCTGTGAGGCATCTTGGCACTGAATAAAAGACGTTTAATGCGTCATTTTCTCGACCTCAGTAAGATGAAAGGCTGAGTGTTCCTGCTGAAATTTGAACCATGAGATCCAACTCAGATTCTTGCAGTGGGCGCATTAGTCCACTGAGCCACTTGACCCAGTGTTGCCACTGGCACAGACTGTGTTGAGGTTCAGGGGTGCATGCCATATATGTGCTGACCCCCAAATTCATTTCTTCATCCTCCACTTTCCACCTCCTGGCCACATTCCAATATTACCTCACAGGCACCCACCCCTGCAGGACCCTTCTGGATGGCCCATCTTCCAACTTGGTCAAGGGTGTAAACATAAACAAATAAGAAACTTCCTCTTGTCATCTGTACCCTCGATCCCTCCCCTTCTCACCAGTTTGCTCAGGTCATGATTACCATCACTTCTGCTAGGAACATTGGACTCCAGTTTAAATAAATAAATCTAGGATTTGTAAAGCGCAGCAAATCACCTGTGAGGATCTCAAGGCGCTGAATTGTAGGCACAAGGAGATTGAGCGATTTGCCCAGAATCACAGGATATTGAGCCGATGCCAAGACTCAAACCTGGTTCCCCCAGCTCCGAAAGAGTGCAGCTCAGGCCGTACCCCACATTCCCTCAATAGCTTTATCAGCTACTAATCTCTATCTTTCGTTCTTCAACTCCAGAGGCCACCTGCTTCCATCTTCATAAAAATTCCAAGATCCGATTACATTTCCCATCACCCAACCGAAACAATTAACAGCCTAGTCCTGAGTGAGGTCTGAACCAGTTGCCAAGAAGGCATCTTATTATTAGGGGTCAGCATAATTCGCGTAATTCTGTGTAGCATAAACACACAGAGTTACCTAAGAATTTCAAGAGATCACATTTGAATTACTCGAAAAGTGTAATTTTCTGGTTAGCGTTAATATTAGCACAAAAATGCCCTGGACACAATAAACTAATAAATAGTGCTAAATGCAACAGAACATGAATAGCGAGCGTGATCAACCGTTTGTGCTCACTAAATGTGCTTTTCGGGTAAGATTTTCACCCAATTTTCTACTGGCATTTAGAGCTAGTTCTTAGCGCAAAATGCACGCTCAAATGCATTTTGCACTAAGAAACAGCACTAAATGCAGCAGAACATGAATAGTGCGGACGAGCAGCCGTGAGCACAAGCAAAATGTCCTCTCACATTGGGGTTTTTCTGCCAAATGACTCCTAATTATGTAATAATTGCATAATTATCAGTAATACTGCTTCAAAGAGTAACTCGAATTACCAAAATTACTCTGATTACTGGGGTGTAATCAAAATTCTGCCCAGGCCTGCTTATCACTGCTTCACTGTCCTTGGCAATTGAAAGTGTGAAAGCTTGCGGTGCATGGAGATGGACAGATGTTTTTTGCTCACCTCAAGAACCTTTATCAATTCTTTGCAATTTTCATGGAGCTTGCAGATAGAGGTCTGCAGGAAAACAATAATATATAAAAAAAAACTTTCAGTGCGTGATTTTTCTTGCAAAACAGTTCTTGGTAGAAATACTCTTGCAAACAGTTTTTTTGTGAGAAAAATGTCTGCAAGAATTGCAGCTGGGTGTATCCGCAAATGGCACAATTTTGCCAAATCTGTCCAACTTTGAGACCCACAACTATCAACAATTACAGAGTTCATTCAGGGACATTTAACTCTTCCTCAACTGTAGAGAAATGTAAATTACAAATACTGCAAACATAATTCAAGGAACTGAAGTTTAGTTGGGCATACTTTTAGCAACTTTTTGGCCTCTAGATGTTTACATTGCTGGGAATACCTGGTTTAAAAGAAGCCACTTGGGAAGTGTGTAGCAGGCCCCCTGTGGCACAGACAAATCAATACCCAAGATTTCTGTAGGTGTAGGCCATGTTTGTCTCATTTGATCTGACCCTATTGCCACAGTCTTCCATGTGTCTACAGAAACAGATGTTTACTTCTTTCCAGAAACCAACACCTTTCCGCTCCTCTCCTCAGGTGTGGTGTAGGTAAATCTGATGGCCGTGGAGCCCAGAGACAAGAGTTGTAATCTCACTTTTCTCACTTGAGGAAACAGAGTGGGTTGATCCAGGAACAATAACTGTATGCCTTTTTACTTCAGGTCTTGTTTTTTGCAAGAAATGCTGAGCCCTTTGCAACAGGTTAATCACTGATATTAGACACCATTGAAGAAACAGCGCCTGCAGGATGTAGAAACAGCTTGTAATAGTCATTCGGTTTCACACGACTTGGTGTAACATGCAGTTGACAATTACAAAAGGTTTCTACTGGATATATTTTGGGATCATAGGGGGTTCTTAATGGATGATGGAATTTAGTGAACAAACTTCCAGTATATTCCTGTTGCATCTTGTAACTGTTTGTTGCGCCTAAAGGATCCTTTGTTGTCATCGGATTTATTTATTTCCCCTTTCCTACTGGACGTAAATTGTCCAGTGGCTGAAAACACATGTATTAAAACTAGATCCTGGAGACACCATTTGCAGCCGGACAGCTGGAATTTGCCTTTGGGATGGGTACTACCTTGCCAGTGCTTAATTTGTAAATAAAAACGCGCCGGTGCCCAAAGCTCTCCTCTGAAACAGGCAGCTGCATCTATTAAATGTGTGAGCACAGAATACTGAGGCAGCACAATCCTAAAGCCTTTTCGGGCCTCTTTAATCCATTTACAGCCACTCCCTGCCCCTTCAGCTCAGTCTTGCAGCTTTCTGCTTCCTCCCCTTGTGATGCTTTTTCGCTTTTCTCTTCCTTCGTCTTTCCCATATGTGTCTTTTGCTGGCAGTAAATGCTTGAGGCAGAAGAATAAGTGCCAACACTCACAAATAAGTGCAGGTGCCCCGCAACGGAAACCACCAGCTCAAATTAAGCACTGTGCCTTGCATTCCCCAAGAATCGCTCAGGAAGTATTGGAAATGGGATTGGCATGAGGTGGTCTCGACAAAGAACAAACTTTAATCCTGCTGTGGGATAGTTCATTCTACACCATTTTCTGGGATTAAACCCCTGTTGCATACCTGCTGCCTGGTGACTAATATATTAAAAGGACCCCCATTAGTCCACCCTAGCTAGTTTGCCAACAGCATTTTGCCTGCTGGGATGTGTCGTTGCACTTTTAACCCATTGTTGCTATGGGTTTATCAGTGGAGAGGTATTGACTAAAAACCCATGGCCGACTGAAGTTGACCTCATGATATTGGAAGCCCTTCTTAGGCATGCTTGTTGAAGGACCTGTTACAGCAACCACTGAAACACGTGCTGCAAAAGCAAATATGCCTGGCTAAACACAGGGATCATAAATGGTGTTTGCATGATCAAATGATGCTATATTGCATTATAGCATTTAAATAGCATTTACTTCAGGAATCGGGAACACTAAAGTGCTTATCCACTTGCATAGCACAGTACACTATGCGGGTGTGTGTTTGGAAATGTGTTGTCTTTGCTTTGAGTCTATGTGGGGAGTATTTCCAAGATGTGCATGATGACCACCAAGGTGCAGTTTTCACATTATGGGCAGGGCCACTGGAATTATGCAATTGTGCGGCTGTGACAATTTTCGCATAGTTATAGATTTTGCCGCATTTGCCACATAATCCATCACCTGCTGCGTAATCTGCAGATTTCAACAACAAAAAATAATTTCTAGCTCAATCGGTTCAAAAGTTACTAAAAGTCCAGCAACACCTGTTGCTGTGCGGTGGAAGGCCCTTTGCAAAGCTGGAGTTGTCATCTTTCTTTTGCTTATTGCCATATTTGTGTGTTAAACTGGTACTTATGAGGTTGAACCGATGCCCAGACAGTGTTACCAAGTTTAAAAATAACAAAATAATGGAGTATTACTATTGCAAAATGTGCCGCATTAGGCCACATAATTTGCTTTTTCTTGCCCCATAATTTACTTAACCCTGCCTCATAATTTGGCCCTCCCTTGCCGCATGATTCCAGTGGCCCTGGTTATGGGACACCAAAACTAGTGGCGCGATGGACAAGGAAGTATGAGAAACATGTGCATTTTTAAAAATTAATTTGTGATATGCGGCTAACTTTGATGAACTCTGCAGGATTGAGAGTGGCAGGGGGATCAGAGATCTGCCTGGATAGACTGTGGTACAGACAGCCCCCTTCAGATGACTGTAGTATGAGAGTGCAGGTGAAAAGAGCTTCAACGCTGTTTATCACATTAAACCCTGCACTATTTGTGTCGCCACTGCTAGGAAAAATACGAAATAGGGGTCACTTTTTGTGCAGAATGCGTACAGAAGACAAAGTATTCAATGTGCCGAACGGCGTGATGATTAAATGTACTTTTGAGATGTCAAATAGTCCCTCATACATTCCAATGGAAGCGCTTCCTGGAAGGTGGAATGATACACCAAACAGCCAGTACCATTAGGTGCAAGAACAAAACTCTTCTGGGTGGAGTCAAAGCCCACTCCATGTATAACTGGGAACAATACATCATGCAAGACCTAATTAAACAGCGAAGGTCACAAGAGTTGCAGAGTATGAAGGTCAGAGGATGTTTAAAATAAACTGGAGTACGGGTTCTGACAGAACAAGCTCCCCTGCCTCTGGGGTGAAGTTTATCTCCATCAGGGCAAGCTTGAAAAAAAAAACTCCAATTTGGAGACATGACGCCCGAGGCATCTTCCGCATTACTTCTGAGTGACCAGAGGCCGGTATAAATACCTCACCCCCAATTAACTAAGAAAACTTTGCATCCGAGAACAACCCTCACAAAGCCGAAGGACCCCCCCCTTTCATTCCTCCCCTTATTATGTTTGTAGGGGGGACTGGAAGAACGCGACTAATTGATGGGAAAATGCCTCTCTGATGTAACCGAGTTTACTCCCCCAATAGAGCCCAAAACAACAAAAAATCCCAGCAGCTGCCAGCCCGCCCCGCCTTCCCCACCCCTGCTCTGCACAGATTGTAAAAATAAAAAACACGGTGGATTAAATTATTGTGGAAATTGGGGCTGGGGGAGCTGGCAGGGCTCGGAGGCATGGGGGGCGGATGCCAGTAAATTTAATTGAGATAATCAGGGGCGCCCTTAACGAGCTGGTGGCAGGGAGGGGCAGATTCCTCCTGTCTCAGCAGAACTTCCTCTCTCTACCCGACTGCCCTGCTCGCTGCCCAACTATTCCGAGCACAGACACCTACCGCAGCGAGTGGCGGCTTCCAGGCGCACGGCCCAGCTGCCCCTCGTATTCAGTTTCTCACTGAAATTCAGAAGAAAGATCACTCCGTGGAAATGTCATTCTTTTTTTTTTTTTGCATATGATTTAGTGCATTTTTTTAAATTATTTTTTGATGTCGTTGGTCGAACATTCCAGCTCGTGTGTGTTGTCTCGTGGCGTTCAGCAGAAGACGACATCAACATGAAATGGGGGGGGGGGGTAGTTAAAAGATATTTGGGGTGCCTGTGGCAGACATAGCAACACACACGTGATGGGGTGCCCCTTATGTGATGCATGAGGGGCCCTTAGGGATGTAGCCAGCGTCTCGGATCACTGTTTAACTCGTCCAAAAGCCTCACGTGCCGACAGCACCGAAATAAACAACTACAACTTGGAAACAAAAAGTACACACCACTATATATGGCAAATGTTGGCTGAAAGCTATGAGTGCCTGAGATATAACTTGAGGCACTCTGGCAGCTACGAGAGGGCAACACAGGTCTGCGCATGTCAGGCAGCAAGGATCCTGAATCTAATACTTTACAGAGCCAGTGGAAAAACACAGAATGAGGAAATCTGCCTCCTGGCACAAAGACTGCACTGTGGGTCAGTGGCTCACAGAAGCCTTGCAAGTCCTTTCAAGGAACTACACAGGATCTCCTTAAAACTGCATACCTGGAGTGAAGTGACTGCAAAGTCCAGCACCCCCAAGCTTTCTGCAACATCATTTCAAACCAACTTATCTGAAACATAAAGACTTTACAAACAAATCACAAAAATAGAGAACCTGGGATTGTACCTCATGCGAGCAAGATGCTCTACAGTCTGTGCACCAGAATAAACAAGCTTTGGCACAGCAAGGGACCAGTATCTGTCCAAATTCAGACACCTCTCAGAGATTCAGTTCAATGAACTGGTCAAGGCAATGCGCTGACTCTCAGCCAGTCGTCAGGGGCAAAAACCTTCAAGGACAGCTAAATCTCTTCAAGTGCTTCCTCCTCAGCAAGAACCACTCTTAACAATTCACCAATGTTGGCCACCTTCTCCTGTCTCTCAGGACCTCTTAAATCAGACCACAAATAACAAAGAACCTCAACCTTACAGATCCCCCCTTCGGCTACAGACACATCTCCGTGGGCCCATTCTTAGGAAAACTGAATAATAGTTACCTTCACTCAGATCTCTGACTCCATAGATGGAACAACCTGCTCTTTGACCATCAAACGGGCTTCCACCCAGACAGATGCGTGGATTCTGCGCTATGTGTCCGTCTGGGATAACCTGAGGCCTGTTGACAGGGTGGAGATGCTGCACTATTCCTGCTGGATCTGTTCACCACCCTTGACACAGTCGGCCAGCAGACCATACTAGGGGGCTTCGAGGAGCTCAGCATCAGAAGTCATATCCTAAACGATCCTTCTTCTACGTCCATGATAGGTCTTTTATAATTGTGCTGCCCTGGTTTATGTCAGATTCCTTCAGCAAAAACTTTGTCATACCTCATCAGCTGACATCCCTTTTTCAACCTCTACCTCCCCCAGCTCCTGGAATTCAACAAGTCCTTCAACTGCACTTGCTACATCTATGCTGGTGACACACAGATCTTTTTAAAAGAGGCAAAACCCAAAGGATCTGGATGCTTCGGGACTTGACTGCTGCATTGAGCTGAGTAACCACTTTAAATTCCACTCTTTCAAAAGGGATATCCTATTAGCAGTGGTTTCCAACCTGTGGTCCGGGGACCCCTGGGTGTCCACAAAAACTCCATAGGGGGTCTGTGACTGCTTACAAAATTAGAAAATTAAATAATATTAACAGATTCATAAAGTTTGATAAATAAAGTGGCTAAATGTACAATTGAAAATTTTAAAGAGTACTGTAGATGTCAAGGAATTTGAAATTGGAGGCTAAAAATTAAATTAGTATCCTCAGATTAATTTGTGGCAGCGGTGCAGGTGCATCAAACAGAATATAGGCCGTCATTATGAACATATGAAACAAACAATGTTTCGGCCGCCGGCCCACAGGAAGGTTCGTTATTTGGCCGGCGGTGATCCGGGGACGCTGGCGGTCAGAGTTTGGACCGCCAGCATGAACACGGCGGTTGTTACAGCCGTTTTTATAATGAGGGCCATGGTATGGACGATGTGTGTCCTCAAATAAATTTAGATAAGCTCGGCCCTTCCTATTAAAATTATTATTATTTTTTAAAATTTATATTTGTTTGCAAATTAAATAAAATGTGTTTTCATTTGTTATGTGTTTGATGAATGCTTGTTTCTGTATTTTTTGTATATTATTTTGCAGTTCAAATCATCAACAATGTTTAAGCCGGGGTCCCCGGCTTCCAGTAATGACTCTGTGGGGGGTCCTCAGATTCCAATAATGATTCCGTGGTTGTTCACGGATTCCTGTAATGATAAAGTGGGGGTCCACAGAAGTGAAAAGGTTGAGAACCACTGTCCTATAGAATAGAAGAACTACCTTTCGACATCCATCTGCCTCTAGGAACGAAACTCTCATCCAAAGACATTGCATAAAGTAAGAAATCTGGGTGTCTTGACAGCCTCCGCCTCTCTCTTGGAAGGAACCATGGGTACCGCTGGAGTCCCACAGGGCTCCCCACTAAACCCGATATTATTTAACATCTACATGGCACCTTTAATTTCCCTAATAGCATCTTTTGGAGATAATACAATCTCTTATGCAGACGATACCCAGCTGATCTTATCTCTTGATAAATCATCTCTGGGATCAGAGTTAAGTTAAAAAAATTGCTTAACCACCATCATTAAATGGATGCAAGCTAACCGTCTCAAATGCAATACAGATAAAACTGAGATCATGCTACTGGGCAAGTCTAATGACTCTATCCCCTCTCTATGGTGGCCGAACGCTGCCCCTCCCCACCACTGTGGAGGTAGTCAGAATCTGGGAATCAAGTTTGATGCTCAGCTGTCGTTCGGACCCCAGGCTCTTGCAGTTGCATGGACCTGTTTCAATTGAATAAAATCTCTAATTAAATTGTTTGACCTTCTGCCCCTGACAGCTATGAAAACAGTAGCACGTGCATTAATCACCTCCAGGCTTGATTACTGCAATAGTCTGTATGCTGGATCCTCTAAACAAGCTATGCATAAACTTCAGGAAGGTTCACACACCACACTGCAGGTAGAACTGTGAGATCCTCAGATGCCAATCGACTCAAACCAGTCCAGTTTAGATTGAAAACGAGAGGGAGCAAAACATTTACCGTCTTAGGGACCAAGGCCTGGAACTCTCTCCTCGGTTACCTAAGGTTCATTGATTCGGAATCAGCATTCAGAAAATGCATTAAGACCTGGGTCTTTGGGATCTCTGATTCCCTCTGCTACCCTCACACTCTGTACATTTTGTTTGATTGTTACAGTGCTTAGGTAATTCACCCGTCGCCTGTCTCCGCTTTAGCACCAGGATGCTCCTATTGGAGTGATAGCTGCACTTTATAAATGACAAATTAATTAATTCATTCATTCATTCATTCTCTGATCCTCCAAGTGAAACAAGTCATAAGAAGCTCTTTCAAGAACATTAAAACTCCTCTGAACAATTCTTGACCTAGAGGTTTCCCACAGAAGCCAAAGGCAACTATTGCACTTGTCACTTGTGTTCACTTCCCAAATGGTCGCTGCCCAGGTGACTGTTCTTCTTACTCCAAAGACTTCAAAAGATCCAAAAAGTGGCAACAAAACCACTCTTACGCCTTCGCCCATGGGAATACATTACACCAATGTTCCCCGTGCCTCGATGCTCTGCCTTCTCAGCACTGTGCACTGGCCACAGGGCCATTCACTGCAAGACCCATGCTTCAAGTAAAGTAGAGCATCAAGGATACTAACGGGACAGAAACCTCGGCCGTAGGAATACATCATTGGAAATGCATTATCCCTGCAAGCAACAAAATGATGGAATTCTCTGCTGAGAAGGACAAGATCACTTGGAATTCTGGAAGGAGGTAAAGAATTGGCCCATCTCAAACAAATGGTGCAGGACCACAGCAGCCAATCAGCTGCCCTAAACTCCTACACAATGAGGGTCTGGACATCAAGGCCCATATTTATACTTTTTTAGCGCCACATTTGTGTCATTTTTTGATGCAAAAGCGGCGCAAATTTACAAAATCTAATTGCATTTTGTAAGTTTGCGCCAATTTTGCATCCAAAAATGACACAAATGCGGCGCTAATAAAGTATAAATATGGGCCCAAATGAACCATTCTCAAGGAAAAACCAGAACCTATTGTCCCCACAAAGATGGTTTGCAAGATCCCATAGTTAACTGTCTACCATTATCACTCCAGAGGTGAGTGCAGGTAAACTATCGCAGTGACACAATCACAGTAACACGAAAAAAGAGCACACACGAATGAAGTTCAGGAATTCTCAATTCATGGATCCTTAGGTTTAGAAAATGTACGCACTTTGAACATTTTAAACAAAAAACATAATGTAAAACAAATGTGGCATCAATGTAACAAGAAATGATTACAGAAAATATACTATTCCATTGGCAAATTTAATATACATAATAACAAGGTTCCACAAAACAACATACAAAAGATTCCGACAGAACTGCTGCTGTACACAACAGGTGCTGCACATACAGGTTTAACAATGTTTCTTCCCTCACACATTGTATATTTGAATCAGTTGTGAAACATATTCATCTTTATCCTTTCCATCCAAATGAAAAAGTCGATCTTGAAATTCAACCAAATTCAGCCGACACATGTTTCGTCCTATGAAGGACTTTATCAAGGCTTATTCTTCTTAATTATGTTAAGTTCTATTCAAATGGGAAATTCCCTGTTACTAGCGTAACCACGGCAAATCTGTACTTATTGGTCCTTAATGAAGTAAAGAGTTAAGTATTTATTGGGTGTTTAGGTCACAAAGGAAACCTATGTTGTCAGGAATTGTCAGAGGTCAAGAACGTATGGTATCTTTGTGTCCCATCCGTGGTCACCGCCTCGAGTAATCCAGCCCAGGTGTACCGGAAACAAACCTCAATTATTATATTGTGTTGGCACAAGTTTTCTTGTTCCATTTATACATACTGGACAACAGGTATGTTTGGAATGTATTGAGCACCGATACAATACCTCGTACTATGGAAAAGTGCGGCCCATATTAGGTTTTCTGTTGTCCACTAGCTCTTCTAACACGAAAAGAGCAACTGTTTGTGACCCCAGTTCTGTACAAACGTCAGTTCAAAGCCAGGGGCATATTTACGAGTCCTCTGCGCTGCCAGTCTGTCACTTTTTTTGACAGACCAATAACGCGTAGTACAGGCCCATATCTACAAGGCCACGCAAAGCCACGTTGCTTGGCTTTTCATGACCTTATGGCTATGGTGTAAGGCAACACAGCGCAAGTTGCCACATTGCCTTACACAGCGTCAGGGAGCCGTACCATGGGCGTTGCAGTGGTTGTTCCCATGCACCACCAATGGGTTTTGACGCATTCTCTGATTTACGAGAATCTGTAAACCTGGGAATGCATCAAAACTGTACGCCTCCGCAGGGCAGGTGCAACAAGTAGAAATATCCTTATGTCCCCTTGTTGTTTCTTCTTTCTGTGTCTGCTGCATTCTGCAGCAGACACAAATGCCTTTCAGAGTATTTTTTGTGCAGGAAGGTGCCCCTTCCTGCACAAAAAACAATCCTGCATGCAATGCAGGAAGCCTTGCACCACAGTCGGTGCTAGGCAGCAATCTGTGTGCCAGCGCAGGGTAAAGGACAGAAATGCATTGTATCTTGTAAATAGGTGCATTTCTGCCATGTGCCACAGGGCTTGTAAATATATCCCCACGTCTGGAAGCTGAGCTTTCAGAAGTGTCCTGGTTCACCTGTCATCGGGTTCAGATCTCAAGTTAGGGTTTGTAGTGGACCATAATCTGGGGCCTGCCACTCCAGTGAGCTGCGTCAATGTTTCAGCCCCTTGAAAGAGCATGAATACATTTACAGAAGTTGAACAAAAGGATGGGGCATAGTCTAGTGCCGGTACAGTCATGGCAGATAGGGCTGTCGTCCCACGCAATCTTTGGACTCTATCACCTCAGTAGCTGGAGATCCGGGATTGAGCCTTGGCGTTGGCGCAAACGTCCTGTGATTCTGGGCAAATCACATAGGCCCTCATTATGAGACTGGCGGCAAATGCCGCCTACCGCCACGGTGACGGCTGCCAACATACCATCGCCGTGGCTACCGACCGTCCATGCCATTATGACCATAGATGGAATACCGCCAGAAGGCTTGCGAAATTCCGTTGACGGTCAAGCCGGCAGACGGCGGTAAGCTGGCGCTGCTGCCAACAGCAGCGCCACACCAGCAAAACACCGCCGACCATATCATGTTCCATGATACCGCCTGGCGGTGTTTTGCTGGTGGACACTGCTGCTGGCTGCAGCGCCGTGTCCCGTCTCCTGCCAGAGGACCCCCTGCAAGCAGGTACGTTGGGTTCTCTGACAGGTAGAGCGGGGTGGGGGGTTTTGTGTGCATGTGTGGGGGTGTGTGTGAGTGTGTGTGAATGCGTGCATGCGTGTGTAATGTGTGTGTGCATGAGTGGGTGTGAGTGAGTGTTGTGAGTGTGTATGAATGTATGAATGCGTGGGTGAATGTGTGTATGTGTGTGTATGTATGTGTGTACATGTACAGGGGTGGGAGGAGGGGGGCTCTCGGGAGGGGGGCGGGGGAGATCCCTATCAGTGCCAGGGAAGGAATTCCCTGGCACTGATAGTGCCTACCGCAGTGGTTTCAGTGGCGGTATAGAAACCACTGAAACCATGGCGAGATGGGCGGGGTCATAATGCCATGAGCGGCCTAGTGACAGCAGCCGGGCTGGAGACTATAGTCTCCAGCCCGGCAGTCGTTACCGCTTTGGGGGTCGTTGTGGTACATTGGCGATTTGGCTTTCGGCAAACCACCTATGTCATGATAGTGGAGGTAGGTCCTGCCAGCCTGTTGGCAGTAATACTGCCACTATTCCACCAACTGCCAGGGTTGTAATGAGGGCCATAATCTCCCCATGCCCATGGACAGTGCATTGAGACCCTCAAGGGTGATAAACCGCGCTACATAAATCTACATTTCATTTAATTTCAAACTTAAGGATTTTCTAAAAGTCTTTTCCTCGCTCTGTACTGACTGCAACACAATGGGGGTCATAATGACGCTGGCGGTGAATGGTAATGTGGCGCAATACCACTAACAGGCTGGCAGTACATACCTCCACATTATGAGAATGGCAGGTTGACTTCTGTCTATCTCCAGTCCGGCGGCCAGCATAGTACCGCCGGCGGCATTATGACCCTGCCTACCACCACAGTTTTCGTGGCGTTAGCAACGCCATGAAAACCATGGCGGTAGGCCCAACCGGTGACAGGGAATTCCCCACCCCCCCAACACACACCTGACACCCCCTCCATCCAAACTCCCCTCACCCCCTCAGATCCTCACACTCACCCTCCCAACCCCCATACATGCACACACCTGCAGACATGCACCATGCATACACCCAATCACTCACACTGGTATACACGCATTCATACATGCATACTTCCAGACATGCTCGCACACATTCTTACAACGATCACACTGACATGCAGAGACGCACTCACTTCACCATTCTTACACGCATTCACTCACACGCATACAACTATGCAAACAACACAACACACACAGACGCATTCACACACACACTCAGACATTCATGCACACACTCAAAACACACACACACAACACCCCCCACCCGCCCACCCCCCTCCCCTGTCGGAAACCCGACTTACCTTGGTCGAGGAGGTCTTCCGTCAGGGAAGGGGCACTGCCACCGCCAGCAGCACCCCGCCAGCAGAACACCACCAGGCCGTATTAATGCTCATAATACGGCTGGCGACATTCTACTGGTGTGGCGGTGCTGGTGGTAGCAGCGCCAGATTACCACCGTCTGCCTGTATGATCACTGCTGGATTTCAGTCCGGCAATGATTCTTGATATGGGGACAAATGGTAGCCGCAGTGACAGTATGTTGGCAGTCGACACAGCGGCGGTAGGCGCTTTTTACCGCCAATGTTATAATGAAGGCCAATATGTCTTATCAATCTCCTAAATATATGAATAAACGCAGTGGCTGTATTTTTTCAATTGCTCAATGTTGGCAGGATTTGCACAATTGATTCTAAGACTTTTTCCAACCTCTAGAAGGTTTTGTGGGCTTGTTCTCCTAGCCGCGGGTGAATATGTTAGGGACACATTGGCTTCTCCAAATTGGGGAGGTGCAGGCGGTTTCCAGTTATTGCCTTGCCCTAGAACCTGCCCTGAAGTTTTAATATACTTAGCCAAGGTCTATTTCTGTTGCAGTATAAAATAGGCAGCTGACTAGCTGCAAACCACAGGTTCTGAGAACAAATTTTGAGAAAACTCCTGTTCACTTGTTTTCTGTGCCCTGATCCTGCCACCCTCTCACAGGCAGTCAGTGGTGACCGCGCCTGCTTCCATTACCCACACCACCGGTAACAGCTCCCCTAATACCGCCGCCGCAGAGCCCCCATGAGGAAACCAGGCCAACCAAAATTATTTAAAATTACTCTAAAGTGTCTTGGCCAATGGCCAAAAGTGGCCATTTACGACACAGAGCTATGAAGTCCTGTACTCCATTTTTGCAGTATACAGTAGAGGCTTCTGGTGTCTTGAAACAAATGTATTCAAAAGCAAATAAGTAATAAATGAAATCTGCACATTGTGGCAGATTTTCAGAAGTTCCGAAAAATCCGAGTAACATCCCTCCCACAAACGATGCTTACTCTCTAGTATAATTTGTTCTTTTTGCTAATTCAAATACAGTGCCTTGAGTGACAAGCCAAAATTTGGTGTGCGTGGGACATGGGTGTCAATCAGGGGGTGCAGTCATTACTATACCTGGCTTCTCATGAAGGCAACAGCAAGAAGGGAAAGAAAACAGGGGTCTATGACTCTCGTTTAGTGTCTCTAGTTACGCCATTTTGCTAATTAAGGAAGTACATCATCTCACTTCCGGAGTTTCAGACATTATGTACATTTCTTATGCAGATGCATGTTTTTAGGGTCGAGCCTGCGAGTGTATGCACTAGCACATGCGTCTCGCTTGTGAGACTCTGTTGTGTACAGTAAAGGGCTTGGAGCCCGCCTGCCTCTTACCATTTGTTGACTTCCGTGGTACTCTCCTTTACACCCTTGTAAATCCTCAGTGCAGGCCAAGCATCATTTCCATTCTTCTGTGTGGAGAAGGCACCAAGCACTGATTGATTCAACTTAATCAGTGCCCGTCTGCTGCTACTGACACGACTGAGTTACTATTTTATTCTGTTTAACTTCAGGTGCCCTGGAAACAGGCTTGTGACTAGCAAAAATGTGTCCAGCAAGAAAAACAGAATTGCAAAGTTTTATTTTTTTTATAGATAACTTTCTTTTATTTAGCCAAATTGTCTTTTCTCACTTTGCACTCATGTTTTATTTTGTTTTTGCTCGTGGGTGGTGTTCTCAACGATTATCTTGTCATAAATATTGCAAAGCGATATTGTTTCCTTATTTTGTGTAATTTCTGAAGTGATGCTTTAACACATAATCATGCAGTACACCCCAATCCACCTCACTGCTATCCAAACCATGCACCCCAATCTAATCTGCCCCACTCCAGTTCGCCACACTCCAATCCATGGCAATATGCGCCACTCCAAAACAATCTGCCCCACTCCAATCCAAAACAATCTGCCCCTTCCAACCTTCCCCACTCCAATCCAAAACAATATGCTCCACTCCAATCCCAAACATTATTCCCCACTCCCATCTACCCCACTCGAATCTGCCCCACTCCAATCCAAAACAATACGCTGTACTCCAATCCAAAACATTATTCCCCATTCCCATCTACCCCACTCAAATCCAAAACAATCTTCCCCAACCCAACGATCTCCCCCACTGCAATCTGCTGCTCTCCAATCCAAAACAAATTGCCCCATTGCAATCCAAAACAATCTGCCCCGCTCCAATCCAAAACAATTTGCCTCCGTCCAATCTGCCACATTCTAACCTGCCCCACTTTAATCCAAGGCAACCTTCCCCACTCCAATCTCAAACAATCTGTCCCACTCTAATCCGCCCCACTCTAATCTGCCCCACTCCAATCCAAAACAATCTGCCTTAGTCCAATCCACCTCACTCTAACCTGTCTCACTTTAATTCAAGGCAATCTGGCCCACTCCAATCTGCCCCACTCCAATCTCAAACAATCTGTCCCACTCGAATCCACCCCACTCTAATCTGCCCCACTCCAATTCAAAACAATCTGCCCCACTCTAATCTGCCCCATTCCAATACAAAACAATACGCCAGACTCCAATCTAATCAACCTCACCCCAAACCAATCCACTCCACTCCATCCCAACTCACTTTACTCTAATCCAGCCCACTACCTTCCAGTCCACCCCACTCCCATCTATTCCACCCAACACCAACCCAGTCCACCCCACTCAAATTCAATCCACCCCACTCCAAACTACCCTAATACAATCTGCTGCACTCCAATCCAAAACAATCTTCCCCACTCTGGTCTGACCCACTCCAGTCCAAAACAATATGCCAGACTCCAATCCAATCCACCTCACCTCACCCCAATCTAATCCACCTCAATCCAATCCACCCCAATCCAATCCACCCAATCCCAATTCACCACACTCCAGTCTCCCCCACTTCCATCCAGTTCACCCCACTCGCATCGAATCCATCCCACACTAACCCAATCCACCCCACTCCAATCCACCCTAATACAATCGGCCCCACTCCAGTCCAAAACAATCTGCCCCAGTCCAGTCCAAAACAATCTGCCCACTCCAATCCCAAACAATCTGCCCCACTTTAATCCAAAACAATCTGCCCCACACCACCTTGCCCCACCCCAACTCCAAACAACCCACGCCATTCCAAAACAATCTGCCCCACTCCAATTTGTCCCACTCAATCCAATCCACATCACCCCAATCCAGTCCACCCCTGTGCATCCCAATTCACCACACTCCGATCCATCACAATCCACCCCACTACTATCCAGTCCACCCTACACCAATCCAATCCACCCACGCCAATTCAATTCACTTCAATCCAGCCCAGTCCTATCTACCCCACTCCAGTCCAATATACGTCACCCCAATCCACCCAATCCACTCCAGTCCAGTCCACCCCACTCCTGTCCGATCCACCCAACTCCAATCCATCCCACTCCAGTCAATCCCACCCCACTCCATTCCAACCCACACCACTCCAATGCAACCCACTCCACCCACCCCAATCCACACCACTGCTATCAGGTCTACTGTGACCCAATCCACCTAACTCCAGTCCAATCCACCTACACCCCCAATCCATCCCACTCCAATACAATCCACTTTAATCCACCCCACTTCAGTACAACCCACTCCAAATTAATCCAACCTACTCTAGTCCAGTCCACCCCACACCAATCCACCCTACCCTACCACACACCAATCCAATCCACCAAACTCCCATTCAGTCCAACCCACTCCAATCCATTCCACCCCATTCCAGTCCAATCCACCACAATGCACTCCAGTCCACCGCACCCCACCCCATTTCAGTCCACTCCATGTGTATCCAATCCACCCCAATCCAATCTACCACATTCAATCCAATCCAACCCCACCCCACCCTTATCCACCCCACTCAATCTAATCCTACCCACACCTCTCTGATCCACCCCACTCCAGTCCAGCCACTCCAGTCCAACCCACTTCAATCCACCCCACTCTAATGCACCCCACTCCAATCTAATTTACCTCACTGCAATCCAATCCACCTCACCTCAGTGCAATCAACCACACTCCAATACAACCCACTCCACCCCACCCTAATCCAATCCACCCCAGCCCACTCCAATCCAATCCATCCCTTCCAGTCTACCCCACCCCAATCCACCTCATACCATTTGAAACCACTCCACTCCATTTCAGCCCACCCCAGTCCAGTCAACCTGACTCTACTCCAATCCACCAACCCAGTTCAATCCACCCCACCCCGTCCCAGTTCAGTCCACTGCAATCCAATCCATCCAGTCTACCCCACTCCAATCCAGGCACCGCCGATCCAGTCCACCCCAATCCAATCCACCCCAACCCACCACTATACATCCCAGTTCAGTCCACCACATGCCAATCCAGTCCATCCACCCCACCCCACTCCAATCCACAACACCTCAATGGTATCCACCCCACTCCAATCCACCCAAATACAATCCAATCCACACCAATCCAATTCACCCCAATCCAATCCAAGACACCCCACTCCAATACAATCCACCCTACCTCAACCCCCTCCGTTCCATCCACCCTCCCCAAACTATCCCACTGCAGCCCACCACACTCCAATCCAATACACCACATCGTATTTCATTCCACCCAACTCCAATCCAGTCCATCCCACTCTACCCCCTGCGCTCCACCCCACCTCACTCACTCCAATCCACCACACCAGATCCCAATTCAATCAATCTCAACCCATCCCAGTTCAGTCCACCCCACTCTAATCCAATTCAAGCCAATCCAGTCCAATCCCCCACTACAAACCAGTCCACCCCACTACAATCCAATCCAATCCACCCCACTTTAGTCCAATCCACCCCACTCCAATCCAGTGAATCCAATCCACCCACCCTAGTCTAGTCCATTATAATCCACCCACTCCAATCCAACCCTGCCCACCCAATCCAATCCACCCAACCCCATCCCTATCACTCCTATCTAAACCACCCACCCCAATCTATTCTACCCAACTCCAATCCACCCCAAACAACCTCAGCCCATTTTAATCCACCCACTCCAATCCACCCCACTCAAATCAGGGCCACTGCTACACAATCCACTTCACTTGAATCCAATCCACTCACACCGCCCAAATCCTTCCCAATCCAATTCAATCCACTTTAATCCACCACACTCCAGTACAGTCCATTCCACATTAATCCACCCTACTCCAGTCCAATCCACCCCACTCCAAACCTTAATTACCCCAGTCCACCCTACCCCACACCAATCCAGTCCACCTCACACCAATCCACCCCACACCAAACCACACTACCCCACACCAATCCACCAAACTGCCATCCATTCCAACCCATTCCAATCGATTCCACCCCACTCCAGTCCAATCCACCACAATCCACTTGAGTCAACCCTATGTGTATCCAATGCACTCCAATCTAATCTACCACACTCAGTCCAATCTACCCCCACCCTAATCCACCCTACTCAATCCAATTCACCCCACACCAATCTGATCCACCTCACTCCAATCCACCCCACTCTAATCCATCCAATTCCAATCTAATTCACCCCACGCCAATCCAATCCACCTCACCTCAGTGCAATCCACCCCAATCCAATACGTCCCACCCCACCCATTCCAATCCACCCCAGTCCATTCCATCACTTCCAGTCTACCCCACCCCAATTCATCCCACCCCATTTCAAACCACTTCACCCCACTCCGGACCACCCCAGTCCAGTCCACCTGACTCTACTCCAATCCACCACTCTCTACTCCAGTTCAATCCACCCCACCCCATCCCAGTTCAGTCCACTGCAATACAATCCATCCAGCCTACCCCACTCCAATCCACCCCTGCCAATCCAGTCGACTCCAATCCAATCCAATCCACTCCAATCCAATCCACCCCACCCCACCCCACGGCAGTCCAATCCACTCCAATCCGCCCCACCCCAATCCACTCCAATCCATCCCACTTCAGTCCACCACACTCAAATCCAATCCATCCACACCACCTCAGTCCTGTCCACTCCGCTCCAATCGACCCCAATCCAATCCTATCCAATCAACACCGATCAAATCCAATCCAACACACCCCACTTCAATACAATCCACCCCAACCCACTTCAATACAATCCACCCTCTCTAAACCATCCCACTGCAGCTCACCACACTCCAATCCAATTCACACCATCTCATTTCAATCCACCCCATTCCAATCCAGTCCACCCACTCTACCCCCTGCACTCCAGCCCACCTCACTTACTCCAATCCACCACACTCTATCCCAATCCAATCAACCTCACCCTATCCCAGTTCAGTCCACCCCACTCTAATCCAATCCACCCACCCTACTCCAATCCAATCCACCCCACTACAAACCAGTCCTCCCCACTACATACCAATCGACCCCACTCTAGTCCAATGCATCCCACTCCAATCCAGTGAATCCAATTAACCCCACCCTAGTCCAGTCCATTCTAATCCACCCCAATCCAATCCTGCCCACCCAGTCCAATCCACCCCAGTGTATTCTGTCCAACTCCAATCCACCCCAATACACCTCAATCCATTTTAATCCACCATACCCAATCCTTTCCATACCAGTTCAATCACTCCAATCCAATCTACCCACCACATTTCATTCCACTCCAAACTGCCCCACACCAATCCGCTCCACTCAATCAACCCCACTCAAGTCCAGTGAATCTAATCCACCCCACTCTAATCCAATCCTCCCCACCTGAATCCAATACACCCCACCTCAACTTTATCACTCCAATCTAAACCATCCACCCACTCCAATCCATCCCACTCCAATCTACCGTAACCCACATCACCTCATTTGAATCAACCCCATCCCAATCCAATCCACCCCAGTCCGATCACTCCAATCCAATCCACCCACCCCATTCCAATCCACCCCACTCCACTCAAACCATCCCACTCTATCACAAAACCCACACTCTACTCTAATCCAATCCACCCCACTACCTCAAACTACTACAGTCCACTCCACCCTATTCTACCCCATTCAATTCTACACCATTCTCTGCCACTGAACCACTAAACTGTACTTCCCTCTACTCAACTCTACAACACTCTACTCCCCCACTCCACTCTACAACAATCCACTCCCCCACACCACTCTGACTCTCCACGTCACTAACTTTTAGCCATGCTGAACAGCAGCCACACTGGTGTACAACATGGCAAAACATATTGCTGAAGCCAATAGCTCTTGTATAGGTGCAACCACTTGGCTTTGCTAATGCTTGTTTGCAGAGGCACAGATTTGGTCGGAGCACCTGCCACAGGCCTGGAGCTGGGAATCTGCCTCACATCCCAGCACAGTTCACCCATTTCCATTATGGTATATGTGGAACACAATTAGCTCTTGCGTCCAATTTGACTGTAGTTTTTCACCAAAGTTGGTGCAAATAGTGCTGTATATCCCTAGACACATGCATATATTTCTGGATTTCGCCTTTCATGAGTAGAGAGCAAAGAAATACATGGAAAATCTGCCATGTTACCCTTTTGAGAAGCAGATCTGCAGGATGGGCCCACAAGAGGAGACTATTTCAGAACCATGATGCTGCAGAGACAAAAGCCTGCCAATGAGAATGAGCTGCTGTCACTCATGAGACAAACAAGTATTGTGTTGCTGCAAAGTAGCGTGACTGCTGTAAGATCACAGCCTTATAATTTAGACATCCCTAGACTAAACTAGCGGTGCGTGAAGTTGCAGTGCTTTTCTTTGGAACATTTGCAAAGGTGAGTGAATAATTTTGCAAGTTTGTAATGTTTTCTGCTTTGCACTTCCACATGAAATGAGTGACATTTGTGATCATTTCTGTTGAGAATTTTTTCTGTATGTAATGTTAACAAAATAAATGTACAGTATATATCATTCTTATGTAGCACAGCTGCATCAAGTGGTATTTTCATCCTTTAAATTGCAATAGCCACATTACAGAAGAAAATCATAGTTTGAAGCTCTAACAATGCATAACAATACTCAGCACTTGGGTAATGGTTCAATCCTGAAACACAGAACATTTTTCTGGGAGATAAGCATTTGGGTTGGTGCATCTTCTCAAGGTGTGACTTTGTAGGCAAAAACGGTGGGTAAGAGGAAGTTTGGTTCAGAAAGAAATTTGTTGGACTAGCCTACCCCGTGTTTGGGAAAATATGTGTCTTCAATAGTTTCTTAAAGATTAGAAGAGAAGGTTAAATTTTTAAGGGTTTGAGGAGGGAGCTCTAGAAACCTGTGGCAACCACTGAGAAGGGTTGTTGCAAGGCTTGAGTTGTTCTAAATGTTGGCGTCTCCAACTGGAAAGAGTCTTTGCCCCTCAGACCTCTTGGCATTCAAGAATAGTTAGGAGGTTCACCAGAAAAGAGTGGTTTTCTTGGGAGCAGCTTTTTAAATTTGTCCCTGGCATCAAATGGAAGCCAGTGTAGATCTTTCAGAATTGGTGAAAAGTAGGTGAATTTTCTTCTGGCCGGCACAAGTCTTGCTGTAGAATGGAATGCAGCTTTAAACTGGGCCATGTATGACTTGGAAATTGCTCCTATAACAGTTTTGCCAGAGTCCAGTCTGGAGATGATCAGAGTGTGTGTTGCTGTCTTCAATACAAAAGGTGGATAGAAACATGTTTTTTTTTTCAAGGAGTGTAAGTAGACATTTGCTGATTTGGTCAGCTTGTTTATTTAAGCAGATAGCGAGCGTTATCAATTGTGAAGGCACGTGCATTTTCTTCATCAACAGGATTAGGGCAAAGTGTTTTCAAATTTAGCTTATTCAGGAAGACCAAATCAAATGAGTGTTGGAATTTAAAGGTGATGAGCAGGACCTCTGTTTTGTGTTGATTTGGCATTTATAGATGGTCACCAGGCAAGCACATGGGGTGAATATGTGTGCTTTACAGACAACAACCTTTTAAGGTCAACTACATATTGATGAACTGTGACACCGAAATCTAGCAGATAAAGGTGTAGTGGATTGAGGTAAAGTAAGGTACGGGTGAGTATAGATCCCTGTGGGATGCGGTATAACACAGGGACTTTTCCTGATATGTATCAGGTCATTGTCACCAACCCAAGTGCCTTCTGATAAAGGAAGGATCTGAACCATTCCAGTACCTGAACCTGAAGCCTCTTCTGTCTTCCACGTGGGCACAATGGGTCTTGTGACAATTTCATTTTTAGTACCTGTGATAAATTGAAAAGATGGCGCATTTTGTGCCTGTTTCAGATTTTCAGTTGAATACAAGCTACACATTGATGCAGTCAATTTTCTCCAGGTATTTCCCAGAGGAATCTGTGTGGGAAAAGCATGCCAGAAAGGATAAAAATACATGATTTACCTGCCTGCTAGACCAAAGTCATATTTTATCCCTAATGCCAGCATTTAGATTTCAGAATCACACGCTGTTCAATGTGAGTTAAGAACATTTGCCTGTTTCCTTTTACTGACAACAATTCCCAAACATCTCAGAATGAGGTACTTGGCGTTATTTAATGCACAGTGCCATGGTGCGTGGGTCAAACAGAGGCTCGCTTGCAGGGAAGGGTTCTATCGACACTTGACGCATGAAAACCTGATGGTCCTGGAGGACTTGTAGATCCATAAGGCTGAAAGGGGACCAGTACTTTAGATCGTGGGTAAATTAGAGAGGCAGGAGAGACATAAGGATTATTAATTAGAACACTTGCTGCAGTAGCTCTGTAAGGGGGTGAGCCAGATGGATAGGATAAATATAGTATAGGATAATTATTTATATTCATATTAATAAATCCCGCTATGCCCTAAGGCGTCAAGGAGCTATCGGCAGAAAGAAGCTGCCCACAAGAAAATAATTATGGAAGAGAGAATAGCCACGTCTTTAATTTTTTTTGGAAAGCCATATGAGAGGTTAAACTGCCAATGTGAATCAGAAGTGTGTTCTGCAATTTAGCAGCCACCACCAAAAAGGAGCGGCCACCACATCTCACCTTCTGAAACCTAGGGACAATCACCTTTCTCAAAGAAGAGGATCTCAACTGTCTTGTGGGCGAATACCACTGGAACACTGACCTCAGGTGAAGCGAGCCTTGAAGGTTCAGTGCATGATGGACCATACAGAGTGCTTTAAAGGTAACTCGCTTCCTAAGTGGCAACCAGTGAAGAGAGCACAAACCCTCCCTCACTGACTGGGTTTTGGGTATATTCAAAACCAAGCAAAGTACTGCATGCTGAATAATCTGGAGTTTGTCTAGTGAGGATTTGTTAATATTTAGGTAGACTACATTGGAGTAGTCAAGGCGAGAAGTTATCATTGCATTAACCACTGCAGTTCTACACTCCTCAGGGATAAAAGGAAACATCTTTCTCAAGATTTTCACAATAAACTTTGTCTCTGATTGGTTGTGTCTTCTTACCTAGTTGATGTAACCGGTGGTAAAAACGCAGAAGTCAGAGAAATTTGATGAAACAGGAGCAGAGGAGAAGATGGGCGGGTATAGAAGGAGTGCCTGACACATGGACATACCACAGATGTAGGTCCCTGGAGAAAGGGACATTCAGAAGCAAAGTAGAGGCCATCTCCTTCCGTCCCTCACCATGATCACTTCCATTCGCTGTGAGTCAAAGAGAAGAGCAAAGCTCTCCTCCAATCCAATGCCAGCTGTTGAATTTTAAAACCTGGAGGGTGCTGAGGCACATGCATGCATATTCTCACTTTCATTCACCCTTTCGCAAGCACACTCACCCATTCAGAAACACATACACACACACTTGCAACCACCCATTCACAAGCACAGTACACAGAAACATGCACCCAACGTTCAATTGAGCTCTTACTCAGAGTGCGGCGGGAGGGAGCAGCAGGATGGCCCGGGACAGAGCTGGAGGCTTTGGGCTGGCAGCAGGAAGAGGACGAATCAGTCTGCTCCTTTCCTTGGCTAACCTTGTTACGTGTCAGCCAATGAGATGAGAACCTTTCCCAGCTCGGGAGGGGTGGTATCAGTGAGACTTGCTGATCCCACTTCACTCTGTGACAAGTTGGGAAAAGGGTGGTGTGAGGCTTGGCTAGGAGACAGTCAGCCCTGGGCACTTAAGGGCTAAAACCTAAAGTGCCCAGGGCTGATTCTATCAGTGAAGGATTCTTGCAGGGCTTTGCCAGGCTGATGATGACATTGTTGTCAGGACTTCTATCACAGCTGTGAGTTCCTGAGCCTGACGATACTTAGGCTCAGGCTGCCAGGCACCTACCCATGTGAAGCACTAGGCTGCCTGACCATGACAGGATGAGTCTCTGTCAGGCTCACCTGTGCTCAACCTGACAGACACCCATTTGACACTAGAAAAAGCGGAAGGAGGGCCGAAAGCTGCACTGGCAGGCCCTCACTGCTCCAGGCTAAGCTGGTGGGTTTCATCTGCAGTCCTATACAATGACAACCATGTTCACACATCCTTACCCACAGAGTAGAACCCCTCCACATCCTTTTGGGCCTGGCACTCAAGAGGGGAAGGCTTCATATAGGCATGTGCAGTCCTAGGTGCTGGTGGAGCGGCAGAGATTTTTAGAGTCTCAGTCCGCAAAGCATTCTACCTGTTGTAAATAAGTTATTGTTTCCATCCATCTCTCTTTCTCTCTCTCTCTCTCTCTCTCTCTCTCTCTCTCTCTCTCTCTCTCTCTCTCTCTCTCTCTCTCTCTCTCTCTCTCTCTCTCTCTTTCTCTCTCTCTCTCTCTCTTCTCTCTCACCCCTCTCTCTCTCTCTCTCTCTCTTCTCTCTCTGCCTCTCCTCTTTCTTTCTCTCCTCTCTCTCTCTGCTATCCTGGCTGACTCTGCCTCAACTTGGTTGTATATCATTTCACAGAAAGACAAGTTAATGGAATACTATTAATGAGAAACCATTCCATCTAAACGGCTTAATAGAAATTCTCAGGATGAATGGCATTTATAGTTTCATAAAAAACAATTCATAGAATGTCTTTTTTTCACAATTGGCTTCTCCATACTTATTTTTTCAAAGTGTAAATTAAATGTTTGCAGGCCTTATATTCAAAAACATTTTTGTTGAAGGTATTTATTTCAATTTTTTACATCAGTAGACATTATTTCAGATTTATATTTTTTACCCTGTCAACCAATTACTTTGGATGCTTTTAGTTTGCTGAACACGGTCCATCTCTGCCTCCTTAAAATGCCTCCCCACATAATAAACCACAAAATACAATTGTCGACGAACTCAAGAAAGTCCTGAACACCTCCATCATCTCGGCCACCTTCCCAGAGGTCTGGAAACACGCTGAAGAAAGATCCCTCCTACAGTAACCATCTGCCGACCCTGCAGAACCAAAGAACTACCAGCCCATCTCCCTGCTCCCCTTTCCAGCGAAGGGTCTTGAAAAGGCAGTCACCCAGCAGTTTATCGAATATTTGGAACACAGCAGCCTCCTGGACCCCTCTCAATCCAAATTCCAACCCAACCACAGCACCAAGACAGCCCTGATCGCAACCACCGACGACGTCAGGGCTGTTAGAAATGGGGTCTCTAGTTGGCAGTCGGTTTGCACCCTGTCCAAGTAGGGACCATCACTCTAGTCAGGATAAGGGAGCTACCCGCTCAGAAAACCCCTGCTCGCCCCCTTGGTAGCTTGGCACGAGCAGTCAGGCATATCTCAGAAGCAATGTGTAAAGCATTTGCACATAACACACAGTAATAAATGAAAACACTGCAAAAGGACACCACACCAGTTTCAGAAACATAGGCAATATTTATCTGGGTAAAACAAGACCAAAATGATCAAAATCCAACATACAGGGGGTGATTCCAACCCTGGCGGTCCGAGACCGCAAGGGTTGGGGACCGCGGGAGCACCGCCAACAGGCTGGCGGTGCTCCCATGGGCATTCTGACTGCGGCGGTACAGCTGCGGTCAGAAACGGAAAACCGGCGGTGTACCGCCGGTTTTCCGCTGCCCTGGGGAATCCTCCATGGCGGCGCAGCTTGCTGCGCCACCATGGGGATTCCGACCCCCATACCGCCATCCTGTTCCTGGCGGTTTTGGCCGCCAGGAACAGGATGGCAGTATGGGGTGTCGTGGGGCCCCTGCAGTGCCCATGCCAATGTAACAGGGCCCCACAAAGATTTTCGGCAGACACTGAAAATCACGACGGGTGCAACTGCAACTGCACCCGTCGCACCCCTTCCACTCCGCCGGCTCCATTCGGAGCCGGCATCCTCATGGAAGGGTGTTTCCCGCTGGGCTGGCGGGCGGCCTTCTGGCGGTCGCCCGCCAGCCCAGCGGGAAACCCAGAATAACCGCGGCGGTCTTCTGACCGCGCAGCGGTATTCTGGCGGCTCCCGCCGGCCCTGCGGTTACCGCGGCCGGCGGGAGTCAGAATGACCCCCACAGTGTTAAAGACATACATTTTGCAAGATTTACTCAAAAATACATTTCCTTGAAGTTTGATAGCTCCACCTGGGGCTATCTCAGTGTCGTAATCAACAAAACCAACAGTTCAGGCCAGCCGCAGTGTTGCGGGCCAGCCGCAGTGTTGCGGGCCAGCTACGGTGTTGGGAAGACCCGCAAAACAGTACCTTTGGAATGGCAGGGCGTCGTGATCCTCGCGGTGAGCTCCAGAGAGCGGCGTCACTGATGTTGAGCTGTCGGTTCCGGATTCGGTGAGGGCATTAGGCCCTTGAAGTCACACGCGTTGCAGATTGAACTCCGGACTGATGAAGTCAGGAGCACTGGCGTGGATGGCGTTGGGGCTGCGGTGCGAAGTGGGACGATGTGACGTGCGGTGCCCACAGGTCACGGTGCAGGCAGCAGTTCGGTGATGGCATCCAGTGGCGTCAGTGAGAACATGTCTGCAGTGTGAAGCGGGGCGGTGCGACATGCGGTGTCACCAGGTCACGGTGCAGACCACGGCGCCGGACGGTGCAGGCAGGGTTGCCTGGTAACAACACTGGAGTCGATGGTGCTGGCGTCGGTGGACCAGAGCAGCGGTGCGGGACGGGACGGTGCATTGTGTACCTCACGAGCGGTGTCCACAGGCCACGGTGCAGACCACGGCGCCGGTGTCAGCAGGAGCTTCGTCATCGGGGATGCCCATGCTGTGGTGTGAGCAGGCGATGCCGGAGTGTGGGGCCCACTGATCGCGGTGCGAGCAGCGGCTCAGTGAAGTCGTCTGATGATGGCATTGGTGAGACCAGGGTCGCGGTGTAAGAGGGGCAGTGTGGCTCCATACGGCGTCTGCAGGTCACGGTGCAGGCCAGCGGCTTTGTTGGTGGCAGCGTAGTGGTTTCTCCTCTTGAACAGCACACAACACACAGTTCCCAGTGCTGCAGGTCGAGGAAACTGAATTCTTTGGTGTCCCTGAGACTTCCAACAGGAGGCAAGCTCTACTTCAAGCTCTTGAAGAACTTTCTCAAGCAGGACACACAGTAAAGTTAATCCTTTGCACTCTTTTCAGGCAGAAGCAACAACTGCAGGCCAGTCCAACTGAGAAATCCAGCAAAGGGACAGTGCTCCTCCTTCAGCTCTTCGGCTCTTCTCCTAGGCAGAGGTTCCTCTTGATTCCAGAAAGATTCAAAAAGTCTGGGGTTTTGGGTCTTCTTCTTATACCTTGTTCTGTCTTTGAAGTTGGCAAACTTCAAAGCAAAGTTTCAAGTGTTTGCAAGATCCTTCCTTGTCCAGGCCAGGCCCCAGACGCACACCAGGGGGTTGGAGACTGCATTGTGTGAGGGCAGGCACAGTCCTTTCAGTTGTAAGTGACCACTTCTCCCTCCACTCTGACTCAGATGGCTCATCAAGATATGCAGGCTACACCCCAGCTCACTTTGTGTCACTGTCTAGAGGAGAGGTGTGAACAGCCCAACTGTCAAACTGACCCAGACGGGAATCCACAAACAGGTAGAGTCACAGAATGGTTTAAGCAAGAGAATGTATGCTTTCTAAAAGTGGCATTTTCAAACTCACAATCTAAAAACCAACTTCACTAAAGGATGTATTTTTAAATTGTGAGTTCAAAGACCCCAAACTACAAATTTCTATCTGCCCTCAAAGGGAGTCTGCGCTTTAAAGTTATTTAAAGGCAGCCCCCATGTTAACCTGTGAGGGAAATAGGCGTTGCAACAGTGAAACTCGAATTTGGCAGTATTTCACTGTTAGGACATGTAAAACACACAAGCACATGTCCTACCTTTTAAATACACTGCACCCTGCCCATGGGGCTACCTAGGGCCTACCTTAGGGGTTCTTTACATGTACCAAAAGGAACGGTTTGGGCCTGGCAAGTGGGTACGCTTGCCAGGTTGAATTGGCAGTTTAAAACTGCACACATAGACACTACAGTGGCAGGTCTGAGCCATGTTTAAAGGGCTACTAATGTGGGCAGTACAACCAGTGCTACAGGCCTACTAGTAGCATTTGATTTACAGGCCATGGGCACCTCTAGTGCACCTTACTAGGGACTTACCAGTAAATCAAATATGCCAATCATGGATAAACCAATCAACAGTACAATTTCTATAGGGAACACTTGCACTTTAGCACTGATTAGCAGTGGTAAAGTGTGCAGAGATAATAAACCAGCAAAAACAGACCTGAAAAAATAGGAGGAATAAGGCAAAAAGTTTGGGGATAACCCTGCAAAAAGGGCCATTTCCAACAGCGGCCATCCTGGATCGCCGCGAAACGGCAGCACTCATCCTCCTGGACCTGTCAGCTGCCTTTGACACCGTCTCCTATCACATCTTGATCAACAGACTCCACCACACCGGAAGATCCCAGCAAATGTCTTTCCCATTGTTCACGTCAGAACCCAAGAAATTAATCTGTGGTGGCCCTTAAGTATTGCCCTTCAGCCCACCCTCTTCAACACCTATATGACCCTCCCCAGCCAACACCATCAATTTGCACGGGCACAACAACATCTCCTACACCTACACCCACGACACCCGGTTCATCCTCTTGCTGTCAGAAGACCTTTCCTCCACCAGAGCCAACAGATGTATGGGGAACTTCACCGACTGGATGAAGGAGAATTGTCTCAAGCTCAACATGGCAAGACGGAAGTCCTCATCTTTGGGAACCACACCCTGCTGTGGAACGATGCATGGTGGCCTGCTGAACTCAGCCCCTCCCCGACAAAACACACCTGCAACCTAAGCATCATCTTGGACAGTAGGCTATCTATGCAGAAACAGGTAAACACAGTCTCCTCCACCTGCTTCCACACCCTACACATGCTCCGAAAGATCTGTAGGTGGCTCCCAGTCAACACCAGATGGACCGTCACACAAGCCCTCATCATCAGCAGGCTGGATTATGGAAACACACTCTATATGGGAATCACCTCTGGAACAGGCTACAGACAATACAAAATTCAGCGGCAAGACTCATCGTCGACCTCTCCAGATGGACCACAACACCCAGCACCTCAAGAAGCTACACTAGATCCCGATCCAGAAGAGATGCCAGTTCAAGATGCTGAACCACAAATACAAAGCTCTGCACAACAAAGGACCAGCATAAATCAACAAACAAATGATCTTACAACAACCGACCAGAGACCTGCGATCCACTTCTCGCTTCCTCACAGACAACCCCTGGATCTGGCAACAGCAGAGGATGCTCTTTCTCACACCTTGCGGCCAAAGCTTGGAACAACCTTGCCCTGCACCTCACGACTGCCTGGAATTCAGGAAAGGACTCCAGAACTGGCTGTTCAAATGAACAAGATCACCACAAAGCAGCCATCAACTCCAGTGCCTTGAGACCCTCAAGGATGATTTGTAATGCCTTATAAATTCATAATTGATTGATTGACCCATCCCTGAGCCCTGAATTCCGTGATACCTGAACCCCAAAGCCTTTTCTAACAACAAACTCCACCCATTTCTGAATCCTAAACACCCCTCACCATACCTAAACTCCACTCATCTCTGACCCATACACTCCACCCATCCCTGACCCATTAAAGCCATTTCCAGTCCTAAACTCACCCATATGTTAACCTAAAACTCCTCACTACCCCTAAACTCCACCCATTCCTGAAATCCCTTCATATACCTAAACCCCACCCATCCCATATCACTTCAAATGCTGCAGTACCCTAAATTCCACCCATCCCTGAACCCTAAAAAACTTCACCACTCCTGAAAAGCACCCATTTAGGGCCCATAAAACCCTTCACCACCTCTAACCTCCCCCATCCATTAACCCTAAAAACCCTTTTTACATATAAGCTCCACCTATCACTGAACCCTTAAAACCCTACATCTTACTAAACTCCACACATTCCTGAACACTAAAAGACCTTCACAATCCAAAACTCTACCCATCACTGACCCTTAAAATACTCACAAGCCCTAAACTCCACCGGTGCTGATACCCTAAAAAACCTTAACACCTCTACATCCCACCCAGTTTCCTTAAAGTTAACTTTCTTTTAAAATCGTTTCTTTAGTTTTCGATTTATGTTAACGCCCTTAAAATTGTTTTTCTATGATTTTATTTCTTACAATGCAGTTTCTCAGTTTTAGTTTTCTATTAATTTACATGCATCACCAGAACTCCCCTCTACTTATTGCGGAGTGCGATGGCCACTGGTTCAGGGAGATCAGAGGGCTGGACCAGAGTGGAGCAGGCTAGTATGCGAGTTTGCAGGACACTTGGGGTAGTGTTGGGTGGTCTTAGAGAGTACCCGCCTGCCTGGTACCTTGAAAGGGATTCATGGAGTGCACACTTCTTTCCTGTTGTTTCAGTTGTCTCTGCATGCACTGCTCTTCCAATGCCTCCACCCTCATGGCCATCAACTCAGTCTCCTCAACATGAATGATGGTGTTTCCGACTGACCAAGAACAGGGTACATAATCCTTGACTCTCTGACTAGGTTTAGATGAAGAGTCAAGGTCTGGCTCAACAGAGTAGGTGGAGGGCTGAGTCTGGGTGCTGTACACAACTGTCATAGTTGCAATGTTGTAACAATGTATAAATACACAGCACTTTAACAACACTTGAATACCATCTTAAAGTATGTATTGTATATTTGCAATATCAATGGGAATGAAACGATAAACTGCACAAAACACACAACACAATAAAATGATAAAGCAGCACAATACAAAAATGAAAACAGGGCCCCAGATAAAACATTGTACACTGTTAAAGATCACAAACCATACAACAGTGTCTCTTAACTTTTTGACTTCTGTGGCCCCCCACTTTATCAATACTGCAACGCCGGGAGCCAAGTGAATCTTTATTGCAATCCGGGGGCTCTTCATTGAGTCATTACTGAAGGCCGGGGACCCCAGCGATTTGAACCGCAAAACAATACACACAAAATCCAGAAACAGGCAGGCATTTATCAAACAAATACACGAATTAGAAAACATTTGACTTAATTTGCAAACAAATATAAATTTGAAAATGTACAAATTGAAAGTTTAATAGTAAGGCTGGAGCTTTTCTATATTCAATTGAAACCATACATCATCCGTACTATATTCTGTTTGATGCACATGCACTGCTCCCATAAAGCGGTCTGAGGATACTAATTTAAATTTTAGCCTCCAATTTCAAATTCCTTGACATTTACAGATTGTTTTAAAATTTTCAATTGTACATTTAGCCACTTTATATACACTTCATTGATCTATTATCATTATTTAATTTTCTAAGCAGTCACAGATACCCTGATTAGGCTTTGTGGACCCCTCAAGGGTCCGTGGACTTCAGGTTGGGAACCACTGCCTTAGAACAATCCTGGAAACAAAAACAACACAAGAGCAATTACATTTGTAGAACAAAGGAATGGCTCAACAGTGTTGCTAATCACAATCATTAGTGTAGGATGGGATAGTACTCCAGCCAAAACTGAGTTACATTGTGACAGATGCTCCAGGCCGAACAGACAGGCCAGGTCCTCCCTGAACAGGAACACAAGCAACCCAGGACTGGTTTTGCTTTTATTAGGACTCATCAGTTGTATATAGCTTGTTTCCAGTGGCACAGTGAACGCGGGACCTGCCCTTGCAGTTCGGGTGTTGTATTAATTCACAGTGGTGTACCCAACCTCTTAAGAGCTAATCAGCATAACTCACACAGTTATGTGAACTCATCAAGAGGCAGAAATAGGTATAGGCTCATCAGTTGGGTATAGCTTGGTTCCAGTGGCACAGTATGCAAGGGACCCACATTTGGGGAGCACCTGGGCTGGCAGTTCGGGCTGGACTGTTCCAATTGGAGCAGGGTTGAGGCTGATTTGCATATGGCTGGTGCCAAACTGAGGTATCATGATATGGAAAATAATGATGGACTGCAATGCAGCCCCCAGTAACTACCAGTACCTGAGATAATTCAAGCATTCCATCCATCACTTTTTAATGCTTAAGTGCAGTATCAAGGCAACCTTTCTGTTCCTGCCAGTTCGTCGAGTACTTTAATGACTTTGGGATGCCCATAGAAGGAACAATTTATTTGAACAGAGCAATGTAACTGCTATGGTTGATGCCTTCCATCTTGTTTCAGTGTTCTGGTAAGTTATTGCAATGAGTGTTCAGGAGGCTTACAGAATTAGAGATGGTAAATGGATAATTTTCTTTGGGTGGTAAGGAAAGGAGTGGCGGGTGAGTATGGGGTTCCACTCTGTGTTTTGTAGGAACTGATGCCTGAAGAGCTGGGGGTTCAATTGGCACCACAGGCAAGGCTGGACTGACCTACTGGGCATCGGGCATTCCCGGGAGTCTAGAAGGGTGGGGGCTGCTTTTATTACTGGGAGGGGGGCAGTTTTGTAGCAGTGCAGCAGTTTTAAAGGCACAGCACAATTCCTCGTATATCCAACAGTTTTCAGGAAACAACAAAAGCGCTAAGATAAATCTGGTGATTAATGTACCTGCTGGAGAAAGATGGAGTTTTGTTTTGTGGCAGTTTTGACTCATCTAAGGTAGCGCAGAGGGTTAATATGCCTGCTGCAAAGAACGTGTACTATGCAGATTACAGAACAGTATTCTATGTGCATAGCTCAGTGGGTTTCTGCTTTTGTCACAAAGATCCTTTTGTTACTGTGCAGTTCATAGGTTACAATCATAATCTAGCACAGTCAGCTATGAACTGTCATCAAAGAAAGTTATGTTTTTTCCCCAGTTTTTGATTATCCTAATTTTGCTAAAAAGGGTTTCTTTGGGTAGAAATAAATTGTTATTAGTTAAGTCAACCCTAACCACTGTATTAAATTCTGAGTTTATGCTTACCCAGACTGAGCACTCTTAAAAATGCCTCCCAGTATGGATGACGTGAATCCTACGCCTTGCAGTCACCTTTGTCTTGTGTAAAATTTTCTATACACTGATTTACACCCGTATGATTCATTGTCTCTCTATGTGTGTGTGATGTAAAGTGCTCCAACACCTACGCTCGTAAGAAAGGCGCTATAAAACAAGTGAAATAGATGTGAGAGAAGGGCTATGGAGTAATGAGAGGCTCTGCTAGAGGGTGATGGTGAGGGAATCCGTGAAGAACCCAAATAAAGATTGTTGAATCCTGGTGCACTGTAAGGCCATCATTTACTATAATTTAAAAACTAATACAATTGAATGTATAATGTAAATATGTTGTAGAATGCACTGTTGTTGCCATTTTTTCCAACTTTTCTCAGGGGTGAGGGGGAGAACCTGGTAGTCCCCATTGCAGCGGTCAGGCTCAGGGGGGGGGGTGGTCTGACACAATTTGCCAGGGCTGCTTTGGGTTCCCAGTCCAGGCTGACCACAGGAGTTGGATGGGCCAAGTACGTGACTTAGCTTTTTAGGGTTAGCTAGGCTTCTCCAGAATAAGCTGTGATTAATCATTGGAACACTGGAAGAAGTTAGGAAAGTAAAGAAAAGCTGGAAATATGGGCGGTGCAAAGTCTGTTGGAGCATTTATGTAAGGAGGGCATCTCTTGAATGATGTAGCCCACAGTGGCTCTGTTTCTTGTTCATACTATTCCCTGTAAACCCTACGCCCTTGACTCAGATCCCAGGCGTGAAACTCCCCAGGCACGTGAAGCGAGGTGTTTCAGGTTTGCTGCTTCTGTAGAAAGTGTGTTCATGTGTTGATACTTTTGAAGGTTGTCTGCTCTTGGTCGCATGGGTTCACTCCAACCACTGGAGCATTGACACCCATGAGCATATTGCGGTAGGATGGTGTGCCTCATCTCAAGGAGCATAGCTCCAGAGCTGTTCCTGGGTGATTTCCTGTTCTAATTTCCCTGGGACTCAGTTTTAAAAAAAAACATTTCCATATGTAACATTTCATAGATGCCTCAGGATTTTGTCCAATATGTAGGTGAATTGCAATATTGGTAGTACTTAAAGCAAGTTGCAGTTACTATAGTTGTTTCTTCTGTGGAGCAAAATGTTCAACATCATATGTAGGGCAAGATACATTCCTGGTGTGAGTGAAGATCCTTTGTCCCATTCACAGAGGCTTTGTGGTTTGCACTTGGAGGCCCAAGATCAAAGGACTAAGGTTCTGCTGGAACTTTGGGAGCTAGGACTGTTAGGGTGCTTTGTGTATGGAAGGTTCCCTGGTGGAGTCACCCAAGATGGCACATAAACAGGTTTAGTGGGAGTTTCACGGAAATGAGGTTGCTGGAAGGGATTGGTAGCCAGAGAAGGAAGTATGTTTAGAGGTCTACAGTGGGTCAACTTCCTTTATGTCACTTCCTGTTTCTTTACTATCTTCTTTTCAGGAATCATCAGTGCCATGTGTCACATATGCCTCAATAACCATGGTAGCAGGTTCTTCCATCCTCACTACATTTCCTCCTGGTTCCTATTTTTTCTTGCCCTTGGGGCTCTGGAACACCCCAGGGTGTCATTTTTCAGCTTCTCCTCTTGGCTCTCTGCTCTAGCTGGTCTTTACCTACTCCTTTTTGGGGGTTGTGAGTGCCAGGTCCAGCTGCTGTTTTCAAACTTGGATCTCTTCTGCCTGTGTGTGAGTTGTTAATGCTGTTTTGCTTTTTCCTCCATGTAGTGGCCTTTCAGAGGGACACCTCTGGATCCCAAGTGACATTCAGAAGTGAGCTTGCCAAGGATGTATTACAACTTGATGATTGTATTTTCTCTTTCTCGCTCCGCTCACTTGCATTTGTTTGCTTCTTTGCCGAGGCATTCATGCAGATGCTGTGCCTCGACCAGATCTGCAGGCATTCATTCGTGAAACGAGTAGGGAGGGGGACTGCTTCAGGATGAATCTTGGGATGAATATTGAGAGGTCACAGGCGCATTGGTGAGGGAAAGTGGGATATGATGGGGCATCTGATGCCAGTTGTTTTGGCTGCACTCAGTGGTGGCTGGCAATATGAGAATATGGTAGGGCGTGATGCTGAAAAAGTCACCATATATGCAGCACCCCGTCCGGTGTGTCTCTCCTCTCCCAGCAGGATCCTGGTGATGATGAGCAGGGAAGGGAAGGACTTCCTTCCTGTCTAATGAAACGCAAATCCAACCAGTCCCGGAGCTTCTCTCATGCTGTTTTCAGCATGAGAACCATTCCGGGATTGGTTGGAGCAGGCTAACCCAGTGCTCATTTTGAGGCTGCAGGCCTATGCCAGCAATCCCCCAGCTGTTTCACAGTGCTGGGATTGCTGTGTCTGCAGTGCACATTTTAGGCTGGGCATCGCAAGACAGCTGGCCAATCCGACATGCGCTCTGACAGGGGAAACAGTCATCCTGCAATCGCAGGAATCAGCCTCACCCCCTGCCCTCAGACTCGCATTATACACAGCACAAGCTGGCAGCAAAATGCCATTTCATTTATTTGCCTTTATCTACCTGCTGTGCTCGCAGCAGGCGGGGCGACGCTCCTCCCCCCTTTAGGATCAACCGCCCGGGCTGCACTGCACAAAGGAAAGGGCTGTCAGATGCTCAAGCCGTCCAACTAAGGAAAATGGTGCAGTTGAGTTAGCAGGCCTGGCACTACTTATGGACATGAACATGGATTTGACGCAAATTAAAGGGTGGTTGTTAGGAGAGTTTATTGCTGGTACCAGGGAGGTCTTGGAGGGGAGCTTTGAGGCCAGAGTTTCTCAAGAAGATCAGATTGAATGCGACTAGGAAAATACAGACATTTTGTGAGATGAAAGGGATTTTGAGGCGTGAGAACAAGAAGATTAAATATGAAGTGTGTCTGTTGTTTACGGATGGTGGAGTCCACCTTTCATTTAAGACAATGTAGATCACCTGTTGAATTTCATGGAGGTAACTCGAAGACATTTCATAGAACAAAGGGTTGGATCCAGGTGCGCGTGGATGCTTCTAGGTGGAGGTTTGTTTACTGGTGAGATCAGAGTTGGAACTGGTTAAATGGTGGTTAAGGTAACAACACGCCTTGGGATAGTTTTTTTCCTAGAGGCAGAGTTGTTATGTGAAGGTGTAAGAGGAGTGCTGGTCTATCTTCCTGGATATATTATCTCCTGGTGAGGGGTGAGAAGAACTGAGGTGCACTGGACAACAGGTACTTAATGATGTAAGAGAAAATAAAGCAGTGTGAGGGCATCTAGATACTTTTGGGTGAACTGCGTAATGAAAAGGGTGGGGGCCAGAAGGCCAAAGTGGGCGAGAGTTTAACACCACGCGGCGCAGTTAGTCTTCTGTATTACTGAAGCAATGAGCCTGGCTGTAATTCTAGGTGCCAGGTGTGCCAGTGCGGGTGTGTCACATTGAAGCAGTCTTTCACACATCATGTAGTGAGTCCTTCATGGCCGCACCTTCTCACTCAGCTTATGTTTTTGGGAGAACACAAGAGGTGCCAGTCAAGTAAACATGGTTTAAGTCCTCTTGTTGCAGCAGTCTGGCAGCTAAACTGTCCAAGGAAATACCAGTACTTCCGGTTCCCTCTGTATGTGGCACATGGGACCATCTGCAGGCCTGGGTGTGCCTGTGTAGATTGTAAGGACAAGTCAGGGAGAGGGAAGCCATCTCTTGACGTGTCCCAAGAATCTGTGGATTAACTGAAGGTTTTATGACCGGTATAGCTCCTTGTCTGATAGGAATGGATGGTGTGGCCTCGGGCAGCTCAGGTCATGATTGGCTGGAATGCAGTGCATGTTTGTGAGGGTTTGTTTGGTAGACATGGCAGTAGGTAGGGAGGCAATAGCTGCATGGCGCAAGCAAGGAAGAGGGGATGCTGTTTTTCATCCCTGTTTGTACCAAGGGAATTGTTGCTTGGAAAAGACCACTTTCTGGAAGTTAACTCTGAGCAGAGTTGTTGGGAAGAGGTAGATTTCAGCCAAGAGTTTTTTTTTTAAATGCATTTATTTACATTTTTCTACAGCACTGATATAATCCAAGAGGATTTTAGAGTCTTCTACATAACATAGATGGTTGTAAAACATTAGTAAACCAATGCAATGCTCCAGAAACAAGAAGAGAACCATATACATGCATCGTTTTAACAAGATGGGAAAATGTGTTTAATGTGCAAGTTAGCGAGAATAGACGTTTGAGTAGCTTTGCAATAGATGTGTTTCAGAGCAGCTACAAGAAGTTTGCAGTCAGCAACGTAGCTGATATTCATACAAATAGAGTGTAAAGAGCCCACCAGGATGATGTTAGCAGTTTTTAGATTAGATTATTTTTCAGGTGGTTTCGAAAGATAAATCATGCCTGAGAATGTCATTCCAGATCTTCATCTCAAAATCCTGAAAAGAGTGGAGACTTTGTTGCCATAAACTGTTCTACTTGTAGTTTGCTAGTGCTGTGAAGGTGCCTCTGTCTGCCTAAAAGTTTTCATTTGTTTCTCAGCTATTGAGGGATGTTACGTTTGAGAGTGTTACATGTGACTCAGGTAGATGTGAAAGAGTGGGAACTATTTGAGTTCAATCAATCCTGGTACTATATTGTCACATTTATTTTGCCTGAACTCATCTTGTGTCTTCTTGAAGGACAACTTTATTCTGGGTTGTCTATTTGGAAAGGAGGAAGGACAGTGGCTAACAAACTTCTGCATTTCAATCTCGAGATTGCGAGTGTCTGTTCGATCTAAGATCTTCTTTGGGTGTGAGTCTTAACTGGTGTTGAGCATTCTTTACTAATCATGTTTTCATGGATGAATTGATTTAGCTGGTTAACTACTAAATTTGCAGATATTTTCTGCCCGGGATGGGGCGGTAATTTTCTTTAGTCGGGGTCAACGTTGGGATTTGTGAGGTATTCGGCTGAATATTGTGAAGAGGGCCGAAGGTGAATAATGCTGTACTGTCGATGAAATAGGGAAATAGTAGCTGATTAAGCTAGTTTTGATAACATCTGGTCCAGATGATAACTGATTGGTTTGGTTGATGCAATGATTTCTTGAAGAACTCCCTCGGAAGAGGGGTAAAAGATGTCCAGCAGTCAGTAGGTAACTTTTTGTTGTTATATCAGTTGGGAGAGTATTTGCCCTACCAGCAGTACCATTATGTATTTTGCATGCATTATAATAAAATAATGTGGATTATCTGCTACAGAAAGTATCTTGTAGTTGAGCAGTTTGTTTTCAGATGTCTTGTAGTTTAAGCTCCTCATTTCAACCATGTTCTGGTAGGGTATTTGGTGCTTTTAATCGATCTCTACAGGCTCTTAAATCCTATATCAGTGAAGCACACTGAACCCAGAGATTCCACTCTAGAGGGGGGACCCTGGACAAACCCCCCTGCAGGCACTTTACTTCTCTTATCACATTTCCAAAAGGCTCTCAGCATGCTGGTCCCTCCCTCGGCCATGTACTTCCACCGAGGAGGAGGGCAGGGTGGAGGCTCCTGTTTACTCAGCGCCTAGACATCCCCTACTGTATACCTGTTACAGCACATTGTCCTCCTAAAGGTAATACATTTAGTTGGCCATTGAGTCTGTTTAATTTGATAATTGGGTAAAACTATATCTGAGCTCCCAGTCCACTACTATCCTTGAACAGCCAAGTGCTCAAAGGGAAGGACTTGATTGGAAACCTGGAGAACCTGAGACCCTGAATTAAAACAACTGTACCCGCCACAGAAACTGCCTAGAACCCCTGACTGCCCCCACGACCGATAGCAAAGGCTGCACTAAAACAACAATAACTCACCTCCCCAAGCCAAAAACCTAATGATGATATCCCCTCTCACTCAGAACGTGTCCTTCGAAAGGAGTTTTCTTGCCCCGCCCCCCTTGCCTGCTTGCTATTGGCTACAATGTTAAAATGATATCCACACCCTCCTCAGTTCCATCAGGTGGGTTTAATTGCCCATAAAGTTTTTTTTTTTTGATTCACTTGTACTATATACACTAAACGTTATTGCTTCCAGCCGCTGAGATGGTTTACATATGGAACGGGGACACACCATTGACCCCAGATGACACTCACCTAGGTACGTCTTGGTGAATTTGGCACAATGCTTAATTTGTAAATATAAACGTGCTGGTGCCAAAAGCTCTCCTCTGAAACACACAGCTGCTGCCTTTAAATGTGCGAGCACAGATTACTGAGGCAGGGTAATCTTGCAGCCATCTTGGGTCTCTTTAATCCATTTACAGACACTCCCTGCCCCTTCAGCTCCCTCTTGCAGCTTTCTACTTTCTACCTTTCTGACGCTTTTGCGTTTATCTCACCCTCCGTCTTTCCCATATGCGTCTTTTGCTTGCAGTAAATTCTTGATGCAGAAAACTAAGTGCAGGCCCACAAAAATAAGTTCCGGTGCTCTGCACCGGAAACCACGGCTCAAATTAAACACAGGTTTGGTGCCATGCCCAAACCGGTAGCTATCAGGCTACTCAGCAGTACAAATAAGATTATAGACATAATTATGCAAGTCATGCCGAAGAATTACAAAACATTCAATTTTTTGATGTATTTTACATGTTTAGCCGACACGTTTCACACCTCAGATGACATTTGCAACAAGGTTAGAAAGGTTAACATAAAATTAACATAAAATAAGTGTGCATTGAAATGATATGACAATCACTTCATTAAGCGGAAGCCTAGTATATATTTTATATTGTCATTGTTAACTAGCACTTGTAGAGCGCACCATTAGCCAGTAGTATAGTGCTGTAGCACTTTTCAGTAGTCAAGGGTCTGACTTTCCTACAGACACTGGAGTCTAATTCAGTTTGTGGATGTGGGTATACAGTGAGTAAGTATGTCAGTTTTAATGAGCTGAATGAGTAAATAAAAGTGTATTTCTACCCTTAGGACATCATGGCAGTGTAAGTTTGTTTTTAGAGTGGCCAGAATTGCTTACGTGTTTCTCTAGTTGGCATGGATGCTCTTTGTATGCGTGTGGCAAGTAACTTATGGTAGACAGTGCTCGTAGGTGCCTTATTAGCAAGTTAATAACTCATTCAATTTGTGTTTACTGTATGTTCACTATATGTTCAACTATAGTATGCACTGTTGTAAATTGGTGCGAGGCATTGTTGTGCATTCTCCTTAGTGTCTGGGTTGGACACCCTTATTTTAGCATTAGACCCGTAGCCTGCACCTTTTATATTCAGTCATGTTTTAATTCATTCGTTTTTATTCATTTCATAGTCAGCTTTCAGCTCATTGTTTTTATATTTTATTCAGCTGCTCTATTTTGAGAAGACATAGGGGGTTATTACAACATTGGAGGAGGTGTTAATCCGTCCCAAAAGTGACGGTAAAGTGACGGATATACCACCAGCCGTATTACGAGTCCATTATATCCTATGGAACTCGTAATACGGCTGGTGGTATATCCGTCACATTTGGGACGGATTAACACCTCCTCCAATGTTGTAATAACCCCCATAGTTTTTAGCCCTCTATACAAATCGCACTTTGTGCCCTGTTCAAGGCTGTGATGTTAGGTACATGATATTCTAACTTGTATTGCCACTTCAGAAGCTCAGGAGTCAGTCCCCAATTCCTAGACACATTATGTATGTCAGGCCTGTTCTCAAAACACTGGTGGATATTATCATATGAAAATCACATGGGCCTAGGGCGGCAGAGGGCATGCCAGTCATGGACGTCCTGGGACGTACACCATTCCATTGACTGCTTCCTTGATCCTGGCACTGACTCTTCAGCTACCCAATAGGATTGTCATTCAGACAACAGGCAGACCCTTGCCGACCTTTTCAGGTATGAGATCAGGGTCCTTCCCTTAGATCAGGATAGGCAGAAGGGTTACCACCACTATGCTCTCAGATTTTAGACATAGGGTGTAGGTAGGAATCCCTAGGCTTTTAGGATCATTCAAAGATGGTGGGGTTGTTTTTGTCCTTCACACTGATTGTAATGATGATCACTGTATTATGTTTTATCTGCCTGATTATCACAACCAACGCTTTTTATACCAGGATGCAATTGCTTCAATAAATGCATTGAAATCCATTCTGTGTCTCATGTACTGCCTTGGCATGTGTGAGTCTCTGAGCAAAAGTGGTATGATCTGTTCTCCACAACTTCCCTGTGGAGTCAGAGTGTCAGATTTAGATTGCCATAAGTCACCTCTTCCTTTCTAGGGTTGGGTGAGGCACTGTGGGCTAACCAGCAGGTAGGCCGACCGCTTCCAGATTGTGTGGGACTGACTCAATCACCCACACTTGGTGGTGCTGCTGCCCTAAAACATGCAGTCTTATTCACATAATAGTAACCGCATGACAGCATGTGTTGGCGATTGCTTTGTGTGCATGTTTTCATGTGTGTTAGAGTGGCAGTAGCGTTTGGAGTGTGTAGTGGAGGTCTTTACAAGTTTGGGCACATGCTTTCTGTATAAATTGTACATGCTTTGCTAGGCTTGAGATATGTGCATGAGGTACTGAGACTATATTGCCTTTCTGCTGTCTGCAGTCTCCTACCCAGACAAACTGTAGAGTGTTGGAGGGTGTCAGTGTAGAGTAGTGAAGTGGTACACTGTTTGTGAAACGCTGGTGCGAGGAAGTGGGGCTGGACGTACTGTTTACCACTTGGCCTGGACCAACATGGTGGTGTGATACTCTAACCCCGCTAATGCTGAGTTTCTTTCAGGAAAGAAAAGGCTGGCAGTCATGGCAGAGGGTCGACACTGTATGGACTGAAGCGGGGAGAACTCACCTAGTGGCAGCATTCCAAGAATAAATTACACTTCCCAGCAGCCCATGAACTTGTGCATAGTCTGTAGAGATGGCAGACATCTCAGATATCTGGGTATAACTTCTGTCGCGGCCCATACCTTCTTTGCTATGCAAATGTGAAACAATGTTACTGCAGCCAGGACCTTGATATCCAGATCTCGTATTTCCTTTGCTAAGACCCATTTGTTTTTCTATGGATTTGAAATAAAGGACACTAGGAGTACAAAGAAGGATTTCCGAAAGTCATATTGTTGGTGGAAACGAATGCCAAGCTATTTTTTGAACATTTATATTGACTTTTCTAAGGGCCTCTTACATTTGCTAAGGGTTATCCTGTGATGAAACAGGAAGAACTCTTAGCATGGTCTATGGTGTTCTTGCTATATGTGAATGCCAAAGTAAAAGGTATTAGGGTTCCAAGATGTACATGTGGAGTTCTGAGATTTAGGTACAGCAGAATATTAACATTGTCAGCTATCTTGAAATTCTACAAGAGTCAAGTAGAAATAAAAAAAAATCCAAAACACAAAGCGAGTAGTGACAAAGCTTGAGAAAGATATATTTAACATAATAATTGTTTCTGTGCTTAGTTTTTAGGAATTTCACATCTAAATACAGATAATTGTTACACAGGAATATTGCTAAGTTATATCAATTCATTATTACAGTTATGTGTAGAACCTTCAATGGTAAGTTACTGAAGATATTTCTTTGGCGTTTAGAAAGCCACTACATCCTGCAGACATCTGTGATCAACAGAAATGACGGATCAGAGTTTTGGGGTCCTGTCTCTATTTTCTCCTGTATCCCACCCCCTTTCCCCTCTCTAACACTGGCCCTCATATTACGATGCATGTGGTCCCTGGCAGAGGCGGTGAGAGACAGATGGCTGCATCAGTCTTGTTCACAAGGTTAGCACACCTTGGCAGCTGGAGGCTGATTTCACAGCTAAACAATGAATGACCCACATAGCAGTAACACTGGTGGTTTCATTCCTGCTTTAGGCAGAAGAAGTGTGTAATAAAAGTTGTTACATTGCAGGTTACCACTTTTAACTTCCCCCTCCCTTTTCTCCTACACAATAATGTAATTATCCTCTCACAAGACCTTTCATTAGAAGCCCTCTTGATATTATCTTGTGTGTTAGATGTAGATAATGTAACAGAAAATGGGCAGCACACAAGTGTTCCTAAGAAAATTGCTATATAGATAATTACAAACAGATCAGTTAGACCTTAACTATTGCCCTCAATAGATGGAGGACAAGGCCTCAATGACACTTGATTATGTACCCTTATATACAAGCTGGTGCTGCCCTCATGACATTTCCTCCTCTATTGAGCTACTCAGACTGTGAGGCACACCTGTTTGAGGATTTTGTGGTGGGCCACTCTAAGAGGTTGCACTGGGACACCCAATCACTGCTGCCATTTTTGAACTAGTCATGTATTATCACCTTGGTATCTTTTTTGAGTTGAGTTGAACACACAAAGCCATGCCTCACCCACCAGTTGTTGGAAAAGTGTATATAAAGCCCCAGGAAGATGAAAAGCAAAAGCACAAAACATGACAGGCGGCCATCTAGGGTAACAGCAGCATGAGAGGGGCTTCTGGGGACAGGAGCGTGGCGTGTCTTTCATGTGACTGACCCTTGTGCCGCAATATGCTCATCTTTGGAAATCTCTAACTCTGATGTTTGGAAACTATGGGGCATATTTACAGGTTTTTGGCGCAGGGCTGTGCTGCAAGCCTTCTTGCAGTGGTGCCCTGAGTCAAAAGAAAAGGGCAGGAATGCCCTGTGTCTTAAAGATACGGCTCATTCCTATCCTTTCCCCTGCACTGGCACACAATGGGCTGCCATGCACCAATGCAGACACCCTTGCACCTTGGAGGGATGATTGTTTCTGTGCAGGAAGGGACACATTCCTGCACAAAAGCAGTCATGAGAGGTGTTTTCTTCTTTCTATGGGTGCTGCACAATGCCCGTGGCATTACTCCCTGTCGCAGGGTGAGCCAGCGCATCAACTTACCCTGCGCTGACTCAGTTCATATTTACAAGGCTATGAAAAGCCACACAGGGTGGCTTCACGTGGCCTTGTACATACGGCCCTGCAGTGTGCTCTGCCAGACCATACTAAAAGTGACATTCCAGCGGCTTGTAAATATGGCCCTCAGAAACTCCCTGGTATAAAACATCTCATGGAGAAGGAAACATAGGATAGACTCCAGAAAACATGATTCAAGGTTCTCTTCTTTAAATGTTATTTTTAATCTCTTAAACAGAATGCTGCATTGCTCTTATATAATGAGCACCTACTCTGAACAGTCTTCATAATACTACAAGACTGACCGAGATCGTTAATATGCAACACACTGCTATTACTACAACAATACATATCTAAAACAACAACCTCAGGCCACAACGACAGAGCCAAAAACTAGCTGTCTCCCATCAATTTCTGAAACCCAGGCCAAATTAAGCTCTACCCAATGTGACTTGAACCTATTGAAGGACTACCAACATTAAATCAAGCATCACAATGCGCCTGCTCAACCACACGCAGAATGCAAAAACCTAAGCTCTCCCTCTCAGGGCAACCCCTGGCAGCTCTCCCTCTCAAGCCAACCCCTTGCCTGAGAATGACTACAACAACAAGGAATGTTCATACCTCCACGCACCGAAAAGCAACATACCAAGCCAAACCACACCTAACTGCAAACTATCTTAGGGGATTCATTTACATGAACACTTAGCAGCCGGTGTACCACTTGTGCTTCTAAGACACAAGCCATGCGTCAGAACCTGTGCTGCTTAACCTTGGTGCACCCGGAGGCTACTGAGGCACTGGCAAACAAACCTGGCTTCCTAATGTATTCCTTCCATTAACAAGAAACCACAGAATGTGGTTGCAAATGCAGAGCAAATAACACGTTAACTTCTGACCAGCTCTCTCCTCTAAGTGCTGGTCCTAAAAAAGTAACACTTACTTAAATAGTGAGTTCTATTTTTAGTCTCCTACATCTCACAGTCCCTCTTTCACCCTCCACAGAATGGAGTCTCCAAATGAGAATCTAAGTCATGACAGTGTGATAAAATGGAAAACACCATTATATATGTATTATATCTTCAGAAGCCAAGAAACAAAATGATAGGACTGCAACCTCTACTTGAAGACATGCCTGTCCAAGCAGCCCTTCTGACACCAGAGAGAGTGAAGAATTGTGTGAACGGAGTCCCTGGCATAGGTCTACAAGGTTTGCTTTCACACCCACAGATGAAATTAGTGAACTTAGTTCAGTGCACCATGGTTGAATGTGAGAGACAGGTTTTTGTAGCTCCGCAGAACTCCATCCAATACAAAGCTAAAATGGCGCAAATGCTTTTAGGTGACTAACAGCCCATAAACAGGGATCTAGGGACACCGTGGTGATCAGAAACAAACCTCTTTCGCTCTGTTCAATAACACACAAGATGCACTAAGAAAAAGATAATTTTACTAAAAAGCACGTTTATTTCAATGGGTGCAACCTGTTGCTCAATACATCTAAAATAACCACACAGAATACAATAAAACAGCACAAATACATATTGCAAACAATGGAAATAAAATGAACATTTCTAATATGGTGAAAATGTAATCTAAAAACCTAATACCATAAAATCTACTTCTATGCATACATTGTATACAGCAGGATGCTATCAATATCGGGAGTCAGGATGGTTGTGCTCCCTATAGAAAGAAAACACGTGTTCAGCATCAACTCCTCCCGGGCCCATTATCAGCTATCAGTAAAAACCATGAAATGACGACAACATCTCTGGCAGACAGGATTGTTTTCTGGTCTGATGTTAGAAATTGGGTTTTTGGTTGGCAGTCAGGTTACCCTCTGTCCAAGCAAGAACCCTCACTCTAGTCAGGGTAAGTCACACACAATCCAAATTATCCTGTGCCCAGCCTCTGGTAGCTTGGCATGAGCAGTCAGGCTTAACTTAGAAGGCAATGTGTAAAGCGTTTGTGCAATAAATCATACAATAACACAATATAGCACCACAAAAATACACCACACAGTGTTTAGAAAAATATATAATATTTATCTGGGTATTTGCAGGTCAAAACGATCAAAGATGCAATATGAATTTGTAAAGATATCACTAAAAAGTGATATGAAGTGTCTTAAGTCTTTAAAAAGTAAACAAAGTCTCTTTCAAGCACAAAGTACCTGGTTTGGAGTGGAAAATCTCCGCAGAGGACCGCAGAAGAGGAGATGCGTGGAAAAATGGTGTGTGCATCGGTTACGCCCCTTCACACACGGACTTGCGTCGTTATTTTTCACGCGGGGAGACGTGCGTCGTTCTACGGGAGGAAAAATGGTGTGTGCGTCGGTTTCGCCCCTTCACACACGGACTTGCGTCGTTATTTTTCACTCGGGGAAGACGTGCGTCGTTTTCCGGCACACGGACCGTCTCCTTCTATGGTTCGCGGGATTACCAGATGTCCCAGGGTCTGTGCGTGGATTCCTCGGCTTGTTATCCGGCTGCGCGTCGTTCCGGGAGGCTGTGCGTGGAATTTTCTTTCTCACGGCAGGCGTTGCGTCGATTTCCCCTCTGGAAGTCGGGCGCCGTTGTCCATGCGAGGCCGTGCGTCGAAGTTCCGGTCGCACCGCAGGCGTCGCGTCGAGCGTCATCTTTCTGGATCGGCGTGCGGTGAATTTTTCACCGTGGAACAAGCTGTGCGTCGAAATTTTCGGCGCACGAAGAGTCCAAATGAAAAAGAGAAGTCTTTTTGGTCCTGAGACTTCAGGGAACAGGAGGCAAGCTCTATCCAAGCCCTTGGAGAGCACTTTTACAGCCAGACAAGAGTCCAGCAAGGCAGCAGGCCAACAGCAAGGCAGCAGTCCTTTGTAGAAAGCAGACAGGTGAGTCCTTTGAGCAGCCAGGCAGTTCTTCTTGGCAGGATGTAGGTTCTGGTTCAGGTTTCTTCTCCAGCAAGTGTCTGTGGTGGTAGGGCAGAAGCCCTGTTTTATACCCAAATGTGCCTTTGAAGTGGGGGAGACTTCAAAGAATGGCTTAGAAGTGCACCAGGTGCCCTTTCAGTTCAATCCTGTCTGCCAGGGTCCCAGTAGGGGGTGTGGCAGTCCTTTGTGTCAGAGCAGGCCCTCCATCCTCCCAGCCCAGGAAGACCCATTCAAAATGCAGATGTATGCAAGTGAGGCTGAGTACCCTGTGTTTGGGGTGTGTCTGAGTGTATGCACAAGGAGCTGTCAACTAAACCCAGCCAGACGTGGATTGTAAGGCACAGAAAGATTTAAGTACAAAGAAATGCTCACTTTCTAAAAGTGGCATTTCTAGAATAGTAATAGTAAATCCAACTTCACCAGTCAGCAGGATTTTGTATTACCATTCTGGCCATACTAAATATGACCTTCCTACTCCTTTCAGATCAGCAGCTACCACTTCAATAATGTATGAGGGCAGCCCTAATGTTAGCCTATGAAGGGAGCAGGCCTCACAGTAGTGTAAAAACGAATTTAGGAGTTTTACACTACCAGGACATGTAAACTACACAGGTACATGTCCTGCCTTTCACCCACACAGCACCCTGATCTAGGGGTTACCTAGGGCACACATTAGGGGTGACTTATATGAAGAAAAAGGGGAGTTTTAGGCTTGGCAAGTACTTTTAAATGCCAAGTCGAAGTGGCAGTGAAACTGCACACACAGGCCTTGCAATGGCAGGCCTGAGACCAGGTTAAGGGGCTACTTAAGTGGGTGGCACAACCAGTGCTGCAGGCCCACTAGTAGCATTTAATCTACAGGCCCTGGGCACATATAGTGCACATTACTAGGGACTTATAAGTAAATTAAATAGTCCAATTGGGTATGATCCAATGTTACCATGTTTAAAGGGAGAGAGCATATGCACTTTAGCACTGGTTAGCAGTGGTAAAGTGCGCAGAGTCTAAAAGCCAGCAAAAATGAGGTCAGAAAAAGAGAAGGAGGAAGGCAAAAAGTCTGGGGATAACCCTGCAGAAGGGCCATTTCCAACATCTGACATTATCAAGCTAGCTATAATCTGGGGCAAAGGAGTTCTCCTGACGGGTGGTTAAGTGGCAGTCCTTTTACAGTGTACCTTATCTGAGATAGAATTTGCAGCGTCAACTTAGGAATGTTTGATACAGCCAATAAACATCAAGATGCTAGTTTAGGACCCTTTCCTTTCCACCTATAAGGTAAATGCACAACAATTCAGACTACACTATTTTGACTATTATTCTTGGTCTAACCTTGAAATTGAGATAATAAGGCACTTGTTCCAGACTAATGTTGCATCAAATATCAAATCAAATCAGGATGTATAGAGCGCAACTACTCACCCGCAAGGGTCTCAAGGCACTGAGGGGCTATGTCCTCTGCTTCAGTTGAAGAGTCAGGTTTTATGGTCCTTCCTGATTTGAGGTAAAGATGGTGACTGCCTGAGGTGAAGAGGCAAGGTGTTCCAGCTCTTTTCCGCAAGGCAGGCGAAGGATCTTCCTCCAGCTGAGGACTTCCGGCTGCGGGGTACGGTAGCTAGTGCCTGTTGAGCGGAGGGGAGAGGTCTGGTGGGGGAGTAGAAGGTGATGTAGTGGTTGAGGTAGGTGGGTCCTAGGTCATGGACGGCCTTGTATGCGTGGACAAGGAGTTTGAAGTTGATTCTTTTCTCGACAGGAAGCCAGTGGAGGTCTCCTAGGTGATTGGTGATGTGTTTGCGGTGGGAAATGTCCAGGATGAGTCTGGCAGGGGTGTTTTGGATGTGTTTTCATTTCTTCAGGTTGTTCTGGGTGGTGCTGGCATAAAGGGTGTTGCCATAGTCGAGTCTGCTGGTAACCAGGGCATGGGTTAGGGTTCTGCGGCAGTCCTTTGAGTCCATTTGTAGGTCTTCTGGAGTGTGTGAAAGCAGGAAGATGTGAATGAGTTGACTTGGCATATTTTCAGCCCGTAGTTCCTGACGATGGATGCGAGCGGGCCATGTAGATGTTGAAGAGTGTGGGGCTCAGGAAGGAGCTGATCCCGTAGGTTCTGACAGGTAAGGCGGAAGTCTGACTGTCTGTGTTCTGCCAGACAAGAAGGAGTGTATCCATTGTAGGGAATTTCTGTGGATACAAGCTGCATGGAGTCTGGAGCAGAGGTTGTGATGCAAAACTGTGTCAAAGGTGACCGATAGATCCAGTAGGATGAGGGCTGCTGTATGGCTGTGGCCGAAGAGCAAGTGGATGTAATCTGTGGTGGCGAGGACGGCAGTCTGCGTGCTGTGGTTGCTCCTGAAACCTGATTGGGAGATGGCCAGGATGTTGCTCTCCTCGATGTGCTTACGGAGCTGTGTGTTGATGGCCTTTTCGATTACCTTGGCTTGAAAAGACAGCAGAGAGGTGGGGTGGTAGTTTTTGAGGTCCAGAGAGTCGGCCATGGGTTTCTTCAGGAGTGGGCGGATCACAGAATGTCTCCAGTCCTCAGGGAAGGTAGCTGTATATATGGAACATTTGAGGGTGTGGCGGAGCTTGGGTGCGATGGAGGTGTTGGCTTTGTTGAAAATGTGGTGAGGACAAGGGTCAGCAGGGGCTTCGGAATAGATGCTGCTCATGATGGAGCAGGTCTCATCCATAGTGAGGGTGGTCCAGCGGTGCAGGATCTGTGATGGTTCGGAGGATTGGGGCTGGGGGTTGTTGGAGGGCTCGGAGGGTCTAGGGGTCCGAAGCTGTCATATATGTCTTTGATTTTTCGGTGGAAGAAGTTGGTTAGTCTGTAGCAGAGGTCTTGAGATGGAGGTCTTATGTTGATATTTATATGTAAATGATTAGACACTGTCACAGAAAAATAAGGACAGGCAACAGCTGTGTCACAGTTTCACAGTTTGTGGAAAGATAAGGGTAGACAACAGCTGCGTCAAAGCCAGATGTTGGAGTTGCACCCTTTTTCTTTAAATCAGATTAAGTATCAGATTACTGCAAGAAAACACACTAAGGCATCCTAGTGAACTGTCAGTCTGTGATGACTAAAGCAGCATCCTTTGTAAGAGTGATCACAGAATATGAGCCCTACATCCTTCTTCTGATGGAGACATTGCTGAAGCATTCCAAATGCGGTGCAAGGACAGAGAAAACAGACCAGGAGCCAGACCAGCCACAAATCTACTCTACCCCGCTTTTACCTCTCCCACACCCAGTATCTTCATGTACTGGAAATTTAACAACCGGATCACAAAGTCTTGGTTGATAAACAATGCCCTTCCCTGCCACTACGTCATGATGAGAAAAAATAAAACTTAATATAAAACCTGTATTTATACAAGATTGAATAAAAGCAGCAAATAACCTAACCAGAACATGCTTGAAATTAAGAGCTAAACTACTGACATCTGAAAAACACACTGCTCAACTACCAGATACTTTCTGTGATGAATAATCAACATTCTTTCAAAATAAATAAGGGTATTGCTGATAGCACAAGTAACATCTGCTCAACTGATTAAAACATCAACAAAACGTTAATGACAGCTGGACATCTTTCACCCCTCTTTTTAAGGAGTCCTTCAAGAAATCATTGCATCAGCCAAACCAATGAGTTATCAGCTGGACCAGATGTCATCAAAACTGGCTGAGTCTGCAGTGTACATAGGGTGACCAGATGTCCCAGATTTGCCGGGACAGTCCAGTTTTTTCAACAACTGACCGGGCAGAGTTCGGCAAAATTTATCTCATGTGCCGGTTTTTAGAGAGGGTAACCTGAAAACGGTGGGAGGTGATTTTTGTCATTTTTCAAAGTAGAGATGGTTATTAGGTGTCATGAGAAAGCAATTAAATTAGCAGGCATTATACTGGCTTTAAAAATTGCATTTTTTAAAGTTCCTAGTACCTCTTCTGTAATTCTACGCTGATACGCGCTGTCATTTTGAGCACTCAGTTGAAGTAAAATGTTTAGTCCTTTTTGTGAAATGTCCCGGTTCTTGGCTTTAAAATTCTGGTCACCCTAAGTGTACAGCTTCAGTATTATACATAATTATAATCCCAATACTCATAAATCACAAGGCTGACCCTCACAGCAACAAAAAATTATTCTCCCATAAATGTCCTGCCTTTTGTGGTGAAAATATTTACAAACTTTTTAGCTAACTGTAGGAGGCTGGACTGGCTTGTAGTGAGTACCAAGGGGTACTTGCACCTTGCACCAGGCCCAGTTATCCCTTATTAGTGTATAGGGTGTCTAGCAGCTTAGGCTGATAGATAATGGTAGCTTAGCAGAGCAGCTTAGGCTGAACTAGGAGACGTGTGAAGCTACTACAGTACCACTTAGTGTCATATGCTCAATATCATAAGAAAACACAATACACAGTTATACTAAAAATAAAGGTACTTTATTTTTATGACAATATGCCAAAGTATCTTAGAGTGTACCCTCAGTGAGAGGATAGGAAATATACACAAGATATATATACACAATAGCAAAAATATGCAGTATAGTCTTAGAAAACAGTGCAAACAATGTATAGTTACAATAGGATGCAATGGGGAAACATAGGGATAGGGGCAACACAAACCATATACTCTAAAAGTGGAATGCGAACCACGAATGGACCCCAGACCTATGTGACCTTGTAGAGGGTCGCTGGGACTATTAGAAAATAGTGAGAGTTAGAAAAATAACCCTCCCCAAGACCCTGAAAAGTGAGTGCAAAGTGCACTAAAGTTCCCCTAAGAACAAAGAAGTCTTGTTAGAGGAATAATGCAGGAAAGACACAAACCAACAATGCAACAACTGTGAATTTCCAATCGAGGGTACCTGTGGAACAAGGGGACCAAGTCCAAAAGTCACAAGCAAGTCGGAGATGGGCAAATGCCCAGGAAATGCCGGGTGCAAAGAAGCTTCTACTGGACAGAAGAAGCTGAGGTTTCTACAGGAACGAAAAGGGCTAGAGACTTCACCTTTGGTGGACGGATCCCGCTCGCCGTGGAGAGTTGTGCAGAAGTGTTTTCCTGCCGAAAGAACGCCAACAAGCCTTGCTAGCTGCAAATCGTGCGGTTAGCGTTTTTGGACGCTGCTGTGGCCCTGGAGGGACCAGGAGGTTGCAAATTGGACCAGGAGAGAGAGGGGACGTCGAGCAAGACAAAAAGCCCTCTCAGCAGCAGGTAGCACCCGGAGAAGTGCCAGAAACAGGCACTACGAGGATGCGTGAAATGGTGCTCACCCGAAGTCGCACAAAGGAGTCCCACGTCGCCGGAGACCAACTTAGAAAGTCGTGCAATGTAGGTTAGAGTGCCGTGGACCCAGGCTTGGCTGTGCACAAAGGATTTCCGCCGGAAGTGCACAGGGGCCGGAGTAGCTGCAAAAGTCGCGGTTCCCAGCAATGCAGCCCAGCGAGGTGAGGCAAGGACTTACCTCCACCAAACTTGGACTGAAGAGTCACTGGACTGTGGGGGTCACTTGGACAGAGTCACGGGATTCGAGGGACCTCGCTCATCATGCTGAGAGGAGACCCAAGGGACCGGTAATGCAGCTTTTTGGTGCCTGCGGTTGCAGGGGGAAGATTCCGTCGACCCACGGGAGATTTCTTCGGAGCTTCTGGTGCAGAGAGGAGGCAGACTACCCCCACAGCATGCACAAGCAGGAAAACAGTCGAGAAGGTGGCAGGATCAGCGTTACAGAGTTGCAGTAGTCGTCTTTGCTACTATGTTGCAGGTTTGCAGGCTTCCAGCGCGGTCAGCAGTCGATTCCTTGGCAGAAGGTGAAGAGAGAGATGCAGAGGAACTCGGATGAGCTCTTGCATTCGTTATCTGAAGTTTCCCCAGAGACAGAGACCCTAAATAGCCAGAAAAGAGGGTTTGGCTACCTAGGAGAGAGGATAGGCTAGCAACACCTGAAGGAGCCTATCACAAGGAGTCTCTGACGTCACCTGGTGGCACTGGCCACTCAGAGCAGTCCAGTGTGCCAGCAGCACCTCTGTTTCCAAGATGGCAGAGGTCTGGAGCACACTGGAGGAGCTCTGGACACCTCCCAGGGGAGGTGCAGGTCAGGGGAGTGGTCACTCCCCTTTCCTTTGTCCAGTTTCGCGCCAGAGCAGGGCTAAGGGGTCCCCTGAACCGGTGTAGACTGGCTTATGCAGAATTGGGCACCTCTGTGCCCAACAAAGCATTTCCAGAGGCTGGGGGAGGCTACTCCTCCCCTGCCTTCACACCATTTTCCAAAGGGAGAGGGTGTCACACCCTCTCTCAGAGGAAGTTCTTTGTTCTGCCATCCTGGGCCAGGCCTGGCTGGACCCCAGGAGGGCAGATGCCTGTCTGAGGGGTTGGCAGCAGCAGCAGCTGCAGTGAAACCCCAGGAAGGGCAGTTTGGCAGTACCAGGGTCTGTGCTACAGACCACTGGGATCATGGGATTTTGCCAACTATGCCAGGATGGCATAGAGGGGGCAATTCCATGATCATAGACATGTTACATGGCCATATTCGGAGTTACCATTGTGAAGCTACATATAGGTAGTGACCTATATGTAGTGCACGTGTGTAATGGTGTCCCCGCACTCACAAAGTTCAGGGAATTGGCTCTGAACAATGTGGGGGCACCTTGGCTAGTGCCAGGGTGCCCTCACACTAAGTAACTTTGCACCTAACCTTTACCAGGTAAAGGTTAGACATATAGGTGACTTATAAGTTACTTAAGTGCAGTGTAAAATGGCTGTGAAATAACGTGGACGTTATTTCACTCAGCCTGCAGTGGCAGGCCTGTGTAAGAATTGTCAGAGCTCCCTATGGGTGGCAAAAGAAATGCTGCAGCCCATAGGGATCTCCTGGAACCCCAATACCCTGGGTACCTCAGTACCATATACTAGGGAATTATAAGGGTGTTCCAGTAAGCCAATGTAAATTGGTAAAAATGGTCACTAGCCTGTTAGTGACAATTTGGAAAGAAATGAGAGAGCATAACCACTGAGGTTCTGATTAGCAGAGCCTCAGTGAGACAGTTAGTCACTACACAGGTAACACATTCAGGCACACTTATGAGCACTGGGGCCCTGGGTTACCAGGGTCCCAGTGACACATACAACTAAAACAACATATATACAGTGAAAAATGGGGGTAACATGCCAGGCAAGATGGTACTTTCCTACACAACCCCCCCCCCCAAACGAAGGACAATAAGACTAGCCATGACCTGATGAGTCTTCATTGTCTAAGTGGAAATATCTGGAGAGTCCATCTGCATTGGAGTGGCTACTCCCAGGTCTATGTTCCACTGTATAGTCCATTCCCTGTAGGGATATGGACCACCTCAACAATTTAGGATTTTCACCTTTCATTTGTTTTAGCCAAAGTAGAGGTTTGTGGTCTGTCTGAACAATGAAGTGAGTGCCAAACAGGTATGGCCTCAACTTCTTCAGTGCCCAGACCACAGCAAAGGCCTCCCTCTCAATGGCAGACCAACGCTTTTCTCTAGGGGTCAACCTCCTACTAATAAAAGCAACAGGTTGATCCTGGCCCTCAGAATTAAGTTGTGATAGGACTGCCCCTACTCCTAATTCAGATGCATCAGTTTGGACATAGAATTTTTTAGAGTAAAAAGGGCTTTTCAGGACAGGTGCAGAGCACATGGCCTGCTTCAGCTCCTCAAAAGCTTTCTGACAGTTTGCTGTCCATAATACCTTTTTAGGCATCTTTTTGGAAGTGAGGTCATTAAGAGGGGCTGCAATGGAGCCATAGTTCTTAATGAACCTCCTGTAATACCCAGTGAGGCCTAGGAAGGCTCTCACCTGAGTCTGAGTGGTAGGGGGAACCCAATCAATAATTGTTTGGATTTTCCCCTGAAGTGGTGCAATCTGTTCCCCACCAACAAGGTGTCCCAGATAAACCACCTTACCCTGCCCTATCTGGCACTTTGAAGCCTTGATAGTGAGGCCTGCCTTTTGCAGGGCCTCCAGAACTTTCCATAGGTGGACCAGGTGATCATCCCAGCTGGAGCTAAAGACAGCTATATCGTCCAAATATGCTGCACTGAAAGCTTCCAGCCCTTGCAGGACTGTGTTCACCAACCTCTGAAAAGTGGCAGGTGCATTTTTCAAACCAAAAGGCATTACAGTAAACTGGTAATGTCCTCCAATGGTTGAAAATGCAGTCTTAGGTTTAGCATCTTCTGACAATTTGATCTGCCAATACCCTGCAGTCAAGTCAAAAGTGCTTAGATACTTGGCAGATGCCAGTGTATCTATGAGCTCATCTGCCCTGGGTATAGGGTGAGCATCAGTTTTGGTTACCAAGTTGAGACCTCTATAGTCTACACAAAACCGCATTTCCTTCTTTCCATCTTTGGAATGGGGTTTTGGTACCAGTACCACAGGAGAAGCCCATGGACTGTCAGAGTGCTCAACTACTCCTAGTTCTAACATTTTCTGGACCTCTTGCTTTATGCAGTCCCTGACATGGTCAGGCTGCCTATAGATCTTACTTTTGACAGGTAAACTGTCTCCAGTATCTATAGTGTGCTCACACCAAGAAGTGGTACCTGGCACAGTAGAGAAGAGTTCAGAGAATTGATCTAGGAGATTTATGCAATTGTCTTTCTGCTCAGCAGTAAGACAATCAGCCAAAACTACACCTTCCACAAGAGCATCTTGTTCTGTGGAAGAGAAGAGATCAGGTAGAGGATCACTGTCTTCTTCCTGTCCCTCATCAGTTGCCATGAGCAGGGTGAGATCAGCCCTGGCATAGTAGGGTTTCAGGCGGTTGACATGGAGCACCCTAAGGGGACTCCTGGCAGTGCCTAAGTCAACTAAATAGGTGACTTCTCCCTTCTTTTCAACAATTGTGTGGGGTCCACTCCATTTATCTTGGAGTGCTCTTGGGGCCACAGGCTCCAAGACCCACACTTTCTGCCCTGGTTGGTACTGAACCAAAACAGCCTTCTGATCATGCCATTGCTTCTGGAGCTCTTGGCTGGCCTGAAGGTTTTTACTGGCCTTTTTCATGTACTCAGCCATCCTTGATCTGAGGCCAAGTACATAATCCACAATATCCTGCTTAGGAGCTTTTAAAGGTTGTTCCCAACCCTCCTTTACAAGTGTGAGTGGACCCCTAACAGGGTGTCCAAAAAGAAGTTCAAAGGGGCTGAAGCCCACTCCTTTCTGGGGTACCTCCTTGTAGGCAAAAAGGAGGCATGGTAGAAGGATATCCCATCTCCTGCGGAGTTTTTCAGGGAGACCCATAATCATGCCTTTGAGAGTTTTATTAAATCTCTCCACCAGTCCATTTGTTTGTGGATGATAGGGTGTTGTGAACTTGTACGTTACACCACACTCCTTCCACATGGCCTTTAAGTATGCAGACATGAAATTGCTTCCCCTGTCTGATACCACTTCCTTTGGGAAGCCCGCCCTGGAAAATATTCCCAGGAGGGCCTTTGCCACTGCAGGTGCTGTAGTGGTCCTTAAAGGAATAGCTTCAGGATATCTTCTGGCATGGTCCACTACCACCAAGATAAATCTATTGCCTGAAGCAGTAGGAGGGTCAAGGGGGCCAACTATGTCAACCCCTACCCTTTTAAAGGGAACCCCAACCACAGGCAGTGGAATAAGGGGTGCCTTTGGGGTACCACCTGTCTTGCCACTGGCTTGACAGGTTTCACAGGACTTACAAAATTCCTTTGTGTCCTCAGACATCCTAGGCCAATGAAACAATGGAACCAGTCTGTCCCAAGTTTTCATTTGACCCAGGTGCCCAGCTAGGGGAATGTCATGTGCCAGGGTTAGGAGGAACTTTCTGTACTCCTGAGGAATCACTAATCTCCTGGCAGCTCCAGGTTTAGGATCCCTATGCTCAGTGTACAAGAGGTTGTCCTCCCAGTAAACTCTGTGAGAGTCACTGACATCCCCATTAGCCTGTTTGACAGCTTGCTGTCTGAGACCCTCTAATGTGGGACAGGTTTGCTGTGCCACACTCAGCTCCTCTCTGGCAGGCCCCCCTTCACCCAAAAGCTCAGCAGTGTCTGCTTCCAGCTCCTCTGGTGTAGGTTCTGCACAGGGAGGGAATTCTTCTTCCTCAGAAGTTAAATCCACTGTAGAGGGAGGGATAGTAGGAAGTGGTTTGCTTCTACTAGCCCTAGCTTTAGGGAGCACTTGGTCCATTGTTCCAGGATCCAAGCTTCCCTGTCCTTTTTGCTTTTTGGCCTGAGCCCTTGTCAAAGCAACAATATGCCCTGGGATGCCCAGCATTGCTGCATGGGCCTCCAACTCCACATCTGACCAAGCTGATGTCTCCAAATCATTCCCTAATAGACAGTCTACAGGTAAATCTGAAGCTACCACAACTTTCTTTGGACCAGTAACCCCCCCCCCAGTTGAGATTTACAACAGCCATGGGGTGGCTAAGTGTGTTGTTGTGAGCATCGGTTACTTGGTACTGGTGACCAAGTAGGTGTTGTTCAGGGTGGACCAGTTTCTCTATGACCATAGTCACACTGGCACCAGAGTCCCTGTAGGCCTGAACCTCAACACCATTTATTAGGGGTAGCTGCTTGTACTTATCCATATTAAGGGGACAAGCAACTAAGGTGGCTAAATCAATAGCCCCCTCAGAGACTAACACAGCCTCTGTGGCCTCCCTAACAAGGCCAACCCCAACTAAGTTACCAATAGTGAGCCCAGCTACTCCCTTGGATTGGCTATTAGTAGGTTTGCTCCCACCACCACTGCTATTAGTAGGGACACTAGGGGGGTTATTCTAACTTTGGAGGAGTGTTAATCCGTCCCAAAAGTGACGGTAAAGTGACGGATATACCACCAGCCGTATTACGAGTTCCATAGGATATAATGGACTCGTAATACGGCTGGTGGTAAATCCGTCACTTTTCCGTCACTTTTGGGACGGATTAACACCTCCTCCAAAGTTAGAATAACCCCCTAGGTGTAGCAGTAGGGGTTGTAGTGGTAGGAGGCTTGGTGCCTTTCTTTGGACAACTGGGATCTGTTGTCCAATGGCCTTTTATTTTACATAAATAGCACCATGGTTTCTTTTCCTTGTTCTGATTAAAAGAGGATTTGGGCCCACCACCCCCACCAGAGTGTTTTTGTGGGCCTGATGAAGACTCATTTTAAGATTTGTCCCCACCCTTGTCAGAAGACTTACCATCCTTCTTTTTGTTGCCATCTTTGTCACCCCCTGTATGAACTTTTCTGTTCACCCTTGTTCTGACCCATTTGTCTGCCTTCTTTCCCAATTCTTGGGGAGAGGTCAGATCAGAGTCCACCAAGTACTGGTGCAACAAATCAGACACACAATTATTAAGAATATGCTCTCTCAGGATCAAGTTATACAGGCTGTCATAATCAGTAACTTTACTGCCATGTAACCACCCCTCCAAGGCCTTCACTGAATGGTCAATGAAATCAACCCAGTCTTGTGAAGACTCCTTTTTGGTCTCTCTGAACTTTATCCTGTATTGTTCAGTGGTTAAGCCATAACCATCCAGGAGTGCATTCTTAAGAACTTGGAAATTATTAGCATCATTTTCTTTCACAGTAAGGAGCCTATCCCTACCTTTTCCACTAAATGATAGCCATAGGATAGCAGCCCACTGCCTTTGAGGGACATCCTGTACAACACAGGCCCTCTCAAGTGCAGCAAACCACTTGTTAATGTCATCCCCCTCCTTATAAGGGGGAACTATCTTGTGCAGATTCCTGGAATCATGCTCTTTTGCAGGATGACTATGGGGAATACTGCTGCTGCCACCATGGGTTTCTAAACCCAATTTCTGTCTCTCCTTCTCTACTTCTAAAGTCTGTCTATCCAAATCCAGCTGTTGCTTCTTGAGCTTCAGTCTGGTTTGTTCCACTCTCAATCTTTTGAGCTCCCTTTCTAACAATCTGTCATCAGGGTGGGTGGGAGGGACATGCCTTGAAACAGAAGTATGGTGAGAATGGACAGAAGGAGACCTGCCCCTTACAGAAGCCACCCTAACAGCTTGGCTAACAGAAACATCACTACCAGTATGGTGAGAATAAATGCTTTTGCTATGATGTGAGACAACACTATTTATATGGTGTGGCTCATCATCATTACCAACTATGCTAGACTGTCTAGTAATGGGCAGGCTAGGAAGTTTCTTTCCTGAATCTTTTCCTGGGGGAGTCCCTGGATCAGATTGAGAACCATTAGCTACTTTTTCAACAGATGGGGCACTTCTAGCCTTATCCTGTTCTCTAAGCATGTTAAGTAACAGTTCCAAGGAAGGATTCTTCCCTACACTCAAACCTCTCTCTATGCAGAGACTCCTTGCTCCTTTCCAGCTAAGGTGATCATATGCAAGTTTGGACAGATCAACATTTTGGCCTGTGCCAGACATTTTTAGAGAGAGTTAAAGTGATAGAAAAAGAGAAAAAAGTTTGTCAGAGCTTTTACAAAGAGAGAAAAAAACTTTTTAAACTTTTTAGAACTTTTAAGAAAGTTAGAAGTACTTTTCAGCACTTAGAAAAGAGTGAAAAGAGGAAATGCTAAACTTTTTGGCTATGTGTATATACACTGACCTTGTTTTGTATATTTTTCTCTTATGAAAAGTACAATGACAAGAGTGGTAAGTAGTCTCAAAGCACTTATCCCACCGCTGCACAACCAATGTAGGAGGCTGGACTGGCTTGTAGTGAGTACCAAGGGGTACTTGCACCTTGCACCAGGCCCAGTTATCCCCTATTAGTGTATAGGGTGTCTAGCAGCTTAGGCTGATAGATAATGGTAGCTTAGCAGAGCAGCTTAGGCTGAACTAGGAGACGTGTGAAGCTACTACAGTACCACTTAGTGTCATATGCACAATATCATAAGAAAACACAATACACAGTTATACTAAAAATAAAGGTACTTTATTTTTATGACAATATGCCAAAGTATCTTAGAGTGTACCCTCAGTGAGAGGATAGGAAATATACACAAGATATATATACACAATAGCAAAAATATGCAGTATAGTCTTAGAAAACAGTGCAAACAATGTATAGTTACAATAGGATGCAATGGGGAAACATAGGGATAGGGGCAACACAAACCATATACTCCAAAAGTGGAATGCGAACCACGAATGGACCCCAGACCTATGTGACCTTGTCGAGGGTCGCTGGGACTATTAGAAAATAGTGAGAGTTAGAAAAATAACCCTCCCAAGACCCTGAAAAGTGAGTGCAAAGTGCACTAAAGTTCCCCTAAGGACAAAGAAGTCGTGTTAGAGGAATAATGCAGGAAAGACACAAACCAACAATGCAACAACTGTGGATTTCCAATCTAGGGTACCTGTGGAACAAGGGGACCAAGTCCAAAAGTCACAAGCAAGTCGGAGATGGGCAAATGCCCAGGAAATGCCAGCTGCGGGTGCAAAGAAGCTTCTACTGGACAGAAGAAGCTGAGGTTTCTGCAGGAACGAAAAGGGCTAGAGACTTCCCCTTTGGTGGACGGATCCCTCTCGCCGTGGAGAATCGTGCAGAAGTGTTTTCCCGCCAAAAGAACGCCAACAAGCCTTGCTAGCTGCAAATCGTGCGGTTAACGTTTTTGGACGCTGCTGTGGCCCTGGAGGGACCAGGAGGTCGCAAATTGGACCAGAAGAGAGAGGGGACGTCGAGCAAGACAAGGAGCCCTCTCAACAGCAGGTAGCACCCGGAGAAGTGCCAGAAACAGGCACTACAAGGATGCGTGAAACGGTGCTCACCCGAAGTCACACAAAGGAGTCCCACGTCGCCGGAGACCAACTTAGAAAGTCGTGCAATGTAGGTTAGAGTGCCGTGGACCCAGGCTTGGCTGTGCACAAAGGATTTCCGCCGGAAGTGCACAGGGGCCGGAGTAGCTGCAAAAGTCGCGGTTCCCAGCAATGCAGCCCAGCGAGGTGAGGCAAGGACTTACCTCCACCAAACTTGGACTGAAGAGTCACTGGACTGTGGGGGTCACTTGGACAGAGTCGCTGGATTCGAGGGACCTCGCTCGTCGTGCTGAGAGGAGACCCAAGGGACCGGTAATGCAGCTTTTTGGTGCCTGCGGTTGCAGGGGGAAGATTCCATCGACCCACAGGAGATTTCTTCGGAGCTTCTGGTGCAGAGAGGAGGCAGACTACCCCCACAGCATGCACAAGCAGGAAAACAGTCGAGAAGGCGGCAGGATCAGCGTTACAGAGTTGCAGTAGTCGTCTTTGCTACTATGTTGCAGGTTTGCAGGCTTCCAGCGCGGTCAGCAGTCGATTCCTTGGCAGAAGGTGAAGAGAGAGATGCAGAGGAACCCGGATGAGCTCTTGCATTCGTTATCTGAAGTTTCCCCAGAGACAGAGACCCTAAATAGCCAGAAAAGAGGGTTTGGCTACCTAGGAGAGAGGATAGGCTAGCAACACCTGAAGGAGCCTATCACAAGGAGTCTCTGACGTCACCTGGTGGCACTGGCCACTCAGAGCAGTCCAGTGTGCCAGCAGCACCTCTGTTTCCAAGATGGCAGAGGTCTGGAGCACACTGGAGGAACTCTGGACACCTCCCAGGGGAGGTGCAGGTCAGGGGAGTGGTCACTCCCCTTTCCTTTGTCCAGTTTCGCGCCAGAGCAGGGCTAAGGGGTCCCCTGAACCGGTGTAGACTGGCTTATGCAGCATTGGGCACCTCTGTGCCCAACAAAGCATTTCCAGAGGCTGGGGGAGGCTACTCCTCCCCTGCCTTCACACCATTTTCCAAAGGGAGAGGGTGTCACACCCTCTCTCAGAGGAAGTTCTTTGTTCTGCCATCTTGGGCCAGGCCTGGCTGGACCCCAGGAGGGCAGATGCCTGTCTGAGGGGTTGGCAGCAGCAGCAGCAGCAGCTGCAGTGAAACCCCAGGAAGGGCAGTTTGGCAGTACCAGGGTCTGTGCTACAGACCACTGGGATCATGGGATTGTGCCAACTATGCCAGGATGGCATAGAGGGGGCAATTCCATGATCATAGACATGTTACATGGCCATATTCGGAGTTACCATTGTGAAGCTACATATAGGTAGTGACCTATATGTAGTGCACGCGTGTAATGGTGTCCCCGCACTCACAAAATTCAGGGAATTGGCTCTGAACAATGTGGGGGCACCTTGGCTAGTGCCAGGGTGCCCTCACACTAAGTAACTTTGCACCTAACCTTTACCAGGTAAAGGTTAGACATATAGGTAACTTATAAGTTACTTAAGTGCAGTGTAAAATGGCTGTGAAATAACGTGGACGTTATTTCACTCAGGCTGCAGTGGCAGGCCTGTGTAAGAATTGTCAGAGCTCCCTATGGGTGGCAAAAGAAATGCTGCAGCCCATAGGGATCTCCTGGAACCCCAATACCCTGGGTACCTCAGTACCATATACTAGGGAATTATAAGGGTGTTCCAGTAAGCCAATGTAAATTGGTAAAAAATGGTCACTAGCCTGTTAGTGACAATTTGGAAAGAAATGAGAGAGCATAACCACTGAGATTCTGATTAGCAGAGCCTCAGTGAGACAGTTAGTCACTACACAGGTAACACATTCAGGCACACTTATGAGCACTGGGGCCCTGGGTTACCAGGGTCCCAGTGACACATACAACTAAAACAACATATATACAGTGAAAAATGGGGGTAACATGCCAGGCAGGTGGTACTTTCCTACACTAACCAGCTAAATCAATTTATCCATGAAAGCAGCATTGATAAAGCATTCTCAACTCCACTTAAGACTCGTGCCCAAAGAAGATCTTAGGTAGATCAAACAAGCACTGGTAATCTCGAGATTGGCATATGGAATTTCCATCCCGACTGGTCTTCCTGCCAAATGCCCTTCCACTCTGGCACTCTACTCCCTCCACGACACTCCACAACACTGTAACCCACTCCACTCTTTGCCACTTTATCACACTTCACTGCACTCTATACCACTTCACTCTAGGTCACTCTACTCCACTCTGCGACACTGTACTCCACTCTGACCCACTACTCCATTTAACTCTTCTACATTCTGACACTCTTCTCCACCCAATACTTTGTCCCACAACTCTATGCCCCTCAAATATATGGCCCCCCCACGCGACACCCCTCCACGGTACCCCACTTCACTCTATGACACTTCACTGTAGGCTACTCTATGCTATTCCACTCCACTCTACTCTACTCCATGCCACTCCACTCCACTCCAACACTTTACTCCACTCTATGCTACTATACAGCACTTTAACCCACTCTGTGCACTCCACATTACACCTCTCCACTCTATGCCATTCCACTCTACAACATTATCCTCCAGTAAACAACACTCTACAACACCCTACTCCATTCTACAATGCTCTAAGCAACTCCTTCTATGCAAATCCATGCAACTCTACTTGGCTCTACTACTCCAATCAATGCCACTCTGTGTCGCTCCACTTTATGACACTCCACAACACTCTAATCCACTGTATGCCTTTCCACTCTGCTGCACTACAGCGCTCCACTTTCACGCTATGACAATCTACTCTGCTCTATGCCACTCTACTCTGCGACACTCTAATCCACTAAACACAACTTGCTTTATGCCACTCCAGATAACTTTTCTCCACTTTATGCCACTCCACTCTGCCCTACGCCACTCCACTCTACGACACACCACTCTACGACACTCTGCAACTGTTGGTACGGTAAGTCTTCTGCATGTCTCTGTAGAACGTGCTTCCCCTGCCTTATGGTGATCTACGGGCAAGTCCCGTAAAAGTTACTGTTTGGCTTCTAGATCCCTACCTCAGGGAACATAAACATCCACTGAGGATCTCCCTGTTAACATGGACTGAGACCCTAGAGCTTAGCTCTGAGGACTAGGGGGCATGCATAGTGCACCCCTATTTCACAGAGAGTGACTACTGCCCTCTCTACCACGGAGGTGGTAGACTGACAGTGGTTTTAGCAATAAATATTTAGTCAGGGATACCGTATCCTTGTACCCTTGGTGGGGGACCGTGCTATTAGCCACCCTCCTGATCAAGTCTGTGCCGTCTTCTTTGCCTGTGGTCCTGTTGCCGTTGTCTACCTGGGATGTGTCTTTGAGAGCCGGTAGGTTTCCTACGAGAGAATGGTGAGGTGACCCATTGTGTTTAATGTGAGATGAGCTCTTCTGCTTTGAGCTCCCCCTGCCCCGCCCTATTCCTTGGAGAAGCCTGGTGGGCTGGGGGTAGACGCTTGCTCTTATCTGTGTTTAGCTGCAGTAACTGCTTGGAGGGACCGTCCCTCTTTCTGTTCGGTGATGGTCAGTGCCTCCTGGTCTGGAGTTCATTCAAATTCCTCTCTGGGGAAGAGCCCGGGCTGATACCAAGAGCCTGTCCTGAAGGAGAGTAACTCATCTTTGCATGACTTTTACATTCAGTAAGCATGACACACTTGTGTCTTATGATTGGAGGAGCACACAGGATTCAAAAGTAGCAGACCCTCTGATTGGATCAGCCTATCAATCAGAGGTGATAAAGGTCTGGCCTGAGTGGTCAGTGGTTGTTCAAGACTGGTCTGCGGTTCTAACAAGCATCTACAGAAGCCAGCTGTGGTCCAACAGTGTAAAGGCAAGGAAGCTTGCTCTCCGCGTCTGAACTTGAGAGAGTTGTCTCTGTGATGGATGGAAGGATTCTGCTGTGAAGGAATTTGTCAGATGTGAAAGAGTAAATGTATCAATCAGTAAGCCTGGAAGCAGAGGACCAGCTTTGTTGAGAGGCTTGTCGAGCATTGGCTTGGAAGACAAGGAAATTACAAACAGCTGCTCAAGATATGGAAGCTTGCAGCATAGCAACAGAGACAGAGGAAAACTGGGAAGCTTGATTCCAGTCCTTGAAGGTGATAAAACTTTGCCCAGACTTGTCCTCTGTGCTGGGGGAGCCTGTATGACACTACCAGTTACCATCTGTAGCTGGGGAAGAGTGCCCTGTGGTACAGGACTCCTACCTTTCTCTTGATGACACATGGGGGTACCAGGGTGTACTAGCACTCTGGCCAGCCAATACCCTCCTACAGCTAGCCAGTGACTACTGGACTAGTGGGAGTCCAGTAAACTCTGCCAAGACATCAGGCAACTGTGATCAGATCCCTGAGCAGTGTCGTTGCTCAGGACTGGAGGGCACTCCAGTTCTTTGTGGGGTGGGTTCTGGGGCTGATCTGGAACCTTTGACTTCACACCATATGCTGAAACTACACCTTTGCAATACAAGGAATAGTATCATGGCTCTAGCGAAGGAGAGCAACCCTGTGCAACATGGTCTGTAATATGCAATGCTAATTGTGTGTCTACATGCTAGCTGTGTTTTTATAGTGCTTAGCATCTAGGCGCTATAATACAGTTTGGGGTCAGAACTGTGGCTTAGAGGGTTGTAGAGATGTCTGGTTGTCACTGTTTATCCTAGTTTTATTTGTGATATATATTTCTCTTGTGTGTATTAAAGTACTTTTCTTTTTAAAAAGTGAAGCACTGACGGGACATTGCTATTATTAGCTTGTAGTATGGTGTGCAAAGTATTCTGAATGTCTAAACCCACCTCACCTCCTTGAGTAAGCCTTGGACTGCTCTGTCTAGCTACCCTGAGAGAGTCAAGTGCTGGAGAGGAATACTTGGTTTTCCGGTTTTGACTCCACTAGTACTGAGGCCCCAGGACACCAGCAGAAACAACACTCTAGTTGATGCGATTGGAGCGTAGTAATCCCTGAGTGCCCCGGTGCCCAGGAAACTGGGTCTAACAGCAACACTCTACTCTATGCCATTCCACTCTACTACACTACACCACTCTATGACACTCCACTCTAAGAAAATCTACTCTGCTCTATTACACTCTAGTCTATGACACTCTAATCCACTCTACACAACTTCCTCAATGCCACTCCACGTTACTTTACTCAACTCAGCTCTGTGCCACTCTTCTCTATGACACTCTATGCCACTTAACTCAACGCCACTGTACGCCACTGTACGCCACTCTTTTACACTCTACTCCAGTCCAATCAACTCTAGGACACTCTGTTCCACTTTATGCCCATCCACTCTGATTTTCTACACAACACTCTATGCCACTCCACTCTATGTCACTCCATGACACTCCACTTTATTCCACGCCACTCCATGACATTCCACTCTACACCACTCCACACCACTCTAGGACACTCCACGACACTCTACAACACTCTCCTTTATGCCACTAGGTTTTATCCATGCTGAACAGTATCTATGCACATGCATAACATGATTAAACTAATTGGCAAACCCAAAAGCTCTTGCAGAGGCAAGACCTATTGGTTTTACCAATACTTGTTTTGTTTCTTGGATTCTCAATGGATAATACTGATATAAACTGTGGATTTTTTTCATCACACTGATGTGACTTAGGTTCTCATTTGTGGGATCCATTTTATGAAGGGTGAAAGCAGGTTTATAAAATGTGGGAAATTTGAAATCGAACTCACAATTTAAGTTAGTGTGTCTGTTATTAGGACCAGCACCTAGAGGCGAGAGCTGGTCAGGGGTTTACGTGTTGTTTGTTCTGCATTTGCAACCACATTCTGTGGTTTGTTGTTAATGGAAGGAATACATTAGTAATGCAGGTTTGCTTGCCAGTGCTTCAGTAGCCCCCGGGTGCACCAAGGTTAGGCAGCACAGGTTACGTACGACGCATGGCGTATGTCTCAGAACCACAAATAGCTGTTCATTTTTCATGTAAATGAATGCCCTTGGAAAGTTTGCAGTTAGGTGTGGTTTGGCTCTGTTTGTTGCTTTTTGGTGTGTGTAGGGATAAACAGTCCCTGTTGTTGTAGCCAATATCAGGCAAGGGCCCCCTGCCAGGGGTTGCTCTGAGAGGGGGGAGCTTAGGTTTCTGGATTCTGGGAGTGGCTGAGCAGGTGTTGTTGTGATGACTGATTTAATGTTGGCAGCCCCTCAATAGGTTCAAGTCAAGAAGGGAGAAGATGCATTTGGGCTGTTTCAGAAATAGAATGTGGAAATCTAGTTTTAGACAGTGTTAGCGTGATTGTTTATTAGCTCATTATTTTTGTATTAATAGTAGTGTGTTCTATATTAAGGGTTCTAGCCAGTCTTGTAGTGTCAGGAAGACTGTTGAGAAAAGGTCCAAATTGGACTTAGAGCAGTGCACCATTTTACAAGAGAGGAAACATGACATTCCAAGAAGACATATTGAATCAAGTTTTCTTCAGTCTATTCTATTGTTCTTTCTCTCCTCATGCACGAGATGGCTTTATATTTGGGAGTTTTACAGTTTTCAAGCAGCAGAAAACTCTTTGTCTTCTTTTCTTCCGAAAGATTGGTGCATCGAGGCCCAAGTGTCAATCACATCGAAGACAGGCACTCACCTTCCGGTCCCCAGAAGCCACTCGTATGCTGGTGCTACCCTAGATCAGCGGTTCCCAACCTTTTGACTTCTGTGGAACCCCACTTTATCATTACTGGGACCCGGAGACCCCCCACTGAATCATTATTGTACTCTGGGGACCCCCCACTGACCCCTTACTGAAAGCTGGGGACCTAATCTGTTAATATTATTTCATTTTCTAAGCAGTCGTGGACCCCCTAAAAAGGCTTCACGGACCCCCAGGGGTCCCTGGACCACAGGTTGGGAATCAGTGCCCTAGACAACCGACTGTCATGTTTTGTGCTGTTGCTTTTCATCTCCCTGAAGCTTTGTGCTCAGTCTTCTAACAACTGGTGGATGAGGTATGGTTAGATGTGTCCACCTAAACTCAAAAAGATACCAAGGTTATCATACATGTCTAGTTCAAAACTTTCAGCAGTGATTAATTGACCTCACTGCAACCTCTCAGAGTGGCCCACCACAAAATACTCAAACAGGTGTACCTCACAGTCTGAGTAAGTCAATAAAGAGGGAAATGTCGGGAGGAAAGACGCGGCTTGTATATCAGGATCACATAATCAAGTGTCATTGTAGCCTTGTCCTCCATCTATTGCAGGCAACGGTTGGGTTTAACTAATCTCCACTGTTTGTAATTATCTATATAACAAATTTTGTAACATATCCTACAGCTAAAACACCAGATAATATCTATGGGGCTTCTAATGAAAGCTTTAGTGAAAAGGAAATTGCATTGTTGTGTAGGAAAAAAGGGAGGGGAATGTTAAAAGTGGTAACCTGCAATGTAACAACTTTTATTACGCACTTCTTCGGCCTCAAGCAGGAATGAAACCACCAGTGGCCTAGCTATATGGGTCATTCATTTTTAGCTGTGAGATCAGCCTTCATCTGCCAAGGTGTGCTAACCTTGTAAACAGCACTGATGCAGTCTTCTGTCTCCCACCGCCTCCATCAGTGACCATATACATCATAACATGAGGGCCAGTGTTACAAATACAACAAGCATTTGCAATGCAATGGGTGTTGCGTATCCTTGAGTTAGAGCTATTGATGTGTATATTCCTAGCTGGACTTTTCTTGACACATAAATTGAAAATCAAAGGTAAAACAGTTGACATAGGCAAGTCAGTTCAAAGCGCCATGGCCGCCATGAGTGTGAGCACAAAGGAGAGACACAAAAGGAAAAAGAAGTTTGCTCACAGTCACACATATCGGTAAACCTGCAATTATCCACGTAACAGGGTCGGTCCCCAAGGCGGTAACAAAACAGCCCCAAGGAGAGACAAACATAAAGCATTTACCAATGTCAACAAAGGGTGTTTGAAAGGCAAGCCCAGGTCCAATACGTCGGAAAAGCAGCACTTGCACGCTGCTATGCTCGACCTATAAAGTATACGGGAGAAAGCATAGGACTGGTCCGCAAAACTCTGCCCTGTCACTTCTGTTGATCAAAGATGTCTGCAGGTTGTAGTGGCTATCTAAAAGGCAAGTAGGTATCTTAAGTAACTGTTTAGATGGTCCTGCACTTAACTATAATTGTGAATAGAAATCCCTCTAATTGTGAATGGAAATCCCCTAGCAATATTCCTGTGTAACAATCCTCTGTATTCAGATGTGGAATTCCTAAAATCTAAGCACACAAAGAATGATTACGTTAAATAGATCTACCTCAAGCCTCGTCACTACTGACTCTCTTTTTGGAAAATTAGTTTCTACTTGCCTCTTGTAGAACTGTAAGTTAGCCCACAATGTTATCATTCTGCTGTACTCCAATCTCAGCACTTCGTACGTACACCCTAGAACTCTAATACTTTATACTTTGACGTTCATACGCGGCATGAGCACTATAGTCCATGCTAAGAGTTCTTCATGTTTCCTCACAGGAGAACCCTTCGTACATGTAACAGACCCTTACAAGAGTCCATATAAATGTTCAAAAAAATAGTTCAGCATTCATTTTCACCAACAACAAGACTTTCTAAAATCCTGCTATGTATTTCTAGGGAGCTTTAATTCAAAGCCATAAAAAAAATAATGTTTCTTGCCAAACAAAATCCGAGATCTGCATATCAAGGTCCTTGCAGCAGCAACATTGTATCACAAATGCATAGCAAAGAAAGCATGGGCCATGAGGGAAGTTATACCCAGATATCAGAGATGGTAGCTGTCTCTACAGACTATGCAAGAGATCATGGGCTGCTGGGAATTGTAGTTTATTCTTGGGTTGGTACCACTACGCGACTCCTCTCCACACATAAAGCTTCAGAACAGACAGCGCCGACCCTTTGCCATGACTGCCAGCCTTTCCTTCCCTGAAAGAAACTCAGCATGAGCGGGGTTAGAGTACCACACCCCAACGATGGTCCAGGACCAAGTGGTGAACAATACATCCAGCCCCACTTCCTCGCACCAGCGTTTCACAAACAGTGTACCACTCCACAACTACACACTACTCTACACTGACACCCTCCAACACCCTACATTTAGTCTTGGTAGGAGATACTGCAGACAATAACTAGACAATATAGCCTCAGTGCCTCGTACACATATCTCAAGCCTGGCAATGCACCTAGAATGTATACAGAAAACATGCACCCAAACTTGTAAAGACCTCTAGCTACACACTCCAGACACTCCTTCCACTTTAACACACATGAAAATATACACACAAAGCAGCCGCCGAACATGGCTCACACCAATTTGCAACAGTACATATTCTGGTTGAACATATAGGGCCAGATCTACAAGAAAGTGGCGTATCGGTTTCGATGCGCCACTTTTCTGGCACCGCCCCTCCCCCACCTAACAACACCATGGTTGCGCCGTATTCATAATATGGCGCACCGCGGCGCTCATTTCCACAATAGCTACAATGTGCTGCAACAGCTATACAGTAGGGAGTGTCTAGGCACTGAGTAAACGGGAGCTTCTGCCCTACCCTCCTCCTCAGTGGAGCACATGGCCCAGGGAGGGGCCAGCACGCTGAGCACATTTTGGACATGCTGTAAGAGGAAGTTAAGTTCCTGCAGGGTTTTTTTTCCAGGGTCCCCCCTCTAGTGTGTAATGTGTGAATTGACTGAATCTCAATAACACAGGAAGAAAGAGCCTGTACTGATGGAGAGTTATTAACAACACAAGGCACTAGATGACTTGTAGGGAAACAGCATCATGGACCAAGTACACTTTGAATATCTGCCCTTGAAGCGCAGACTGGCGAGCTGTATTTATTCCTCCCAAAAGAAGGAATGCTCATTGGGCATGAGCAAAGGGCAGTCAATGGAGCTTTGCATATGGACCACTCAGTGACCAAAGTGTTGCATGTTTTTCCTCCTAGGAGTGCACCTGTCGTCCTCAGAGTTCTTAGGTTACTGGGGTACTCGTGCTGGCGCCCTGTGGTGGCTGAGGAGCACCCCCTTGAGGGAAAATGTTAATGTAGCAGTGGAGCAGCTCAGAGGCCAACGTTTGTATGGGGAAAAGGTATAAATGAGTCTGAAAGCTGAGTCCATTCAGTGTCTGCCGAGGCAGGTGAGAATTTCCCAAAAATCGCAAAAACAGATGCAAACTCACCATAGAAATGTGAACTGGAATTCCGGTGGTCGGTGACAGATGGGGAATCAGGCACTGCTCAGAGGAGACCAGTTACAGATCCAACTGGCCTCCAAGTCAATATCCCACAGAGGGACCACTGGTGCTGTACTGGTGCTGGAATGGACTCAGCACCCTTAGACTCCTCGCCGTTGAAACTCTTCCATAACTGCAGGACTCAGGGGGTTCGCTAATGCTTTCTGGTCAGGCAGCTCCTGATTCTCTCCAGGACAGAATGTCCAACAAGGTGGTCTAGGCTTGGTCTGATGCCAGTGGAAACAGCAATGCAGGGGGGTGATTCACAGAGGAATCCAACAGTATGTAAAGTAGGGCTCCTGTAGTCATCTTTCTTATCTCTTGTCTTTGAGAATTTGCCCCAAAACGTTTAGAATAGAAATAACCTGGGAATTTAATACAAATGGAAAGGACTGTGCTGTCATTTCACTTTTAATAATAAGGATATGGACATTTCAGGGTCACTTCACGAAGGCGTGTACGAGTCTGCAAAAGAGTTCTCTTGTAATGCAACTTCCCCTACTTACAAATGCTTCTGTGAATCAGGCCCACTCCGTTGGAGCCCGGTCAGACCTCGGTGCTAGTACGGCACAGCTCCTTACAAGGTCGAGATGGGAACAAGAATCCTACTCTGAGGGACCAGTTGTTTCCCATTTCATGGGGACATTGGAAAGAAGCTACGGCCAAAGCCTGTGGGCCAGAATTATCAAGGGCTTGTGTTGCCCTTGCGTCACGCAAGGTGACGCAAGGGCAATGCAAGCCCTTAAGTGAGATTGCCTATGCCATGCAAAGCCACGTTGTGTGGCTCTGAGTGGGATAGTAAATCTAGAGTAATGCAACGTGGTGCAAGTCACGTACTCTGCCCTGGGAGGGCATTCCATGATTGCAGCGTGGGTGTGTCTACACATCCACCCATGGATTGTGGTGCATTCCCAGATTTACTAACACCTAAGAATGCATCAAAATACTACGCATTCCCAAAGGAGGTGTAACAAGGAGAAATATCTTTATTGCACCTCCTCTTTGTAGGAAAGAGGAAAATGCCTCAAAGGATTTTTGTGTGCAGGAAGGAGTTTCTCCTCGCACAGATACAGTGTTGCCTGCAAAGTAGTCACCCCGGCACCATTATGCAAGGGTGCCTGCATTGGCACTCGGCACCCACTAGCGGGCCAGCGCAGAGGGAGAGCAGGAACGAGCTTGGTAGATATGGCACGTTCCTGCCGTTTCCATTTGACGCAGCACAGCCTATATTTCTATCTTGTTCCGTTCAGAGCATGAATTCTTCACTTGAGCGTTAAGGGGCAACTGCACATGATTAAAGGAATGAGTAATGCAGAAGCAGCACAGACTTCCAGAGCACTGTTTTCCTATTGTTCTCTTCCTTCTTCTGTTGCCTTTTCTAGCCTTGCCCCTCTCTCACTCTGGTTCAAATTCTGATGATGGCAAGCATTGGCAAAGCCAAGAGGTCTTGCCAATGCAAGAGCAATTGACTTTGCCAATGTGCTTTAGCCATATTGTTCGCCAGCATGGCTAAACGTTAGTGGTGTAGGGGAGAGAACCATGGAGTATCATAGAGTGGAATGGCGAACAGTGGAATAGAGTGTTGTGGAGTGGAGTGGCAGAGAGTGTTGGAGTGGCATGGTGTGGAGTCGCGTAAAGTGACAAACACTGGAGGGCACAGAGTTGAGTGGACTAGTGTAGAGTGCGTTGGCCTAGACTGTTGCAGAGTATAGAGGCATAGAGTGCAGTGGCATTGAATTCAGAGGCATCCAGATTAGGGTGGTGCATCGTATAGTGGAGTGTTGCAGAGTGGAGTGTTGAGGAGTGCCGGAGCGCAGAGTGGAGTGGCATAGAGTACAGAGCCACAGATATTTGACCTTGCTCTTTGAATGCACAGCAAATGGGACGAGATGAGAACGAGATGTAAAGACCTGTGAACAGAAAGTGAGTTCATGGAAGGATACACAAAACACAGTTTAGGCAACGGGAGGGTCGAACTGAATCTGAAAGGCCTAAAGCAAATAAAGTCAGCAAATGGAAAGCCAGAATGTGTGAGCTACAAATCACAAAGTCAATGATAATCAACAAGTGCAATGCATTCATAGGTCAACTTTCTGAAAGTCCCCAAGATGCCTTTAGCAAACCAGACATCGACCTAAAAAAAGTAAGCCTCAGTCCCAAAAAACGAGTGCCAGAGTCCAGCACCTGCAACCACAGGCACAAACTAAGCCCTGGTGATCTTACAGAAGGAGAAGATTTGCTGCATTTAATACATACAAGAGGAACCTGGGTGATTTCGGAAGAACACATTCTTCTAGATAATTGACAGCTTTACAGAAATCGTGGAGATGCTGTACACAACAGCCAGGCAGGATAACAGGAGTTGTAGAGGTTAAATTACACTTGGACGCCCCTGAGACCTTGCACAACACTTTCCATCTGAAATATGCATTTGCTTGGAATCTGTCTCCTAAATTGAATGCCCCTCCAGCCTTGGGTTTCTTTGTTTGAACCAGACGAGGAGGGGGCGGCTGAGGGGGTGTTTGAAATACGTTTTTCTCGCACACCCTCTTTCTACGCGGCCTGTCTAAGTTTTTTTTTAATAGTGTTGGTCTCCCATCCTGCAGTGGATAAATCACTCCTTTCCTTTCAGAACAAATTAAAAACCTGTGTCAGAATGGCTCGTTTTGCCAGGCAGCCGAGAGCAGCAGGCGCGGGGCGCACATCTGGGGACCAGGGTTCGGAGAGAAATATCTCATAACTCAAATAATATTTAATGCAGGTGGGCCTAGGGGAGGGGGCTGTCCGCCCCCCCCCCTCCCCCCTTGCATGCTGAAACGCTTACAAGCCAAGAGTGCTGTGGGAGCCATAAATGATTCAATCCGAAAAGCACTTTCTCCATAAAAGTCCCGCGCTCCTGCGCGCCAGGACACATAAATCTCACTTGCTGCTCCGAGGGCTGGAGAGGGAACAGCTTGGCCTTGTTTGAGGAATGTTGACGTCCCTTCATTTTTTCTTTTTTTATATATTTTTTGGCAGCTGGGTGTTGGGGCTGCTTAGTTTGAAAGTGCCAGGCAGGCGGTGGGGGCCAAGGAGGTCTGTTTTAAAACTATTTTTAATGATCAAGGCTCCTTATGGGAAGGGGCGGAGGATGGCGGCCCAGGCTGGCCCTCCTTGGCGGGAAACAGTGTCATGTGGGCCCAGTGAGGCAGGACAGGCCCTGCCTGTGCTTTGTAACGCGGGATTATGCCAGACACCTCGGCGAAGTGCGCGAGGCCGCGGGCCAAGGTGCCCTGGCCAGCCAGGGGGAACATTCCTTCTCTGCTGAGAGCTGGCAGAGCCCCCTGGCATCTGGCAACATGGGCCAGAGGCATCTCCAGTGAGTTTGAAAGCCTGCAAATGCTCTCGGCAAGGATTCTGGGTGCTATGCGGCAACGAAGGCCCACATTATGTGGCTGATGGCTGCATTATGCGTCAAGAAGACGCAATTAGTGCATGCGTGCTTTTGTCTTGAATGGAAGCAAAGGACATAGGTGGTCATTACGACTCTGGCGGTCGGAGACCGCCAGGGGTAATGTAGCGCCCGTACCGCCAACAGGCTGGCGGTACAGAGGCCCTTATTACGACTGTGGCGGTAGCGCCGCGGTCGCACCACCGGGGCCGGCGGTTTCCCGCCGTTTTAGCCCCGGCGGTGATAATCCGCCAGGGCAGCGCTGCAAGCAGCGCTACCCTGGGGATTATGACTCCCCTACCGCCAGCATGTTTCTGGCGGTTTGCACCGCCAGGAAGAGGCTGGCGGTAAGGGGTGTCCTGGGGCCCCCTAACAGGGCCCCGGCCAGCTTTTCACTGTCTGCATAGCAGACAGTGAGAAGCGCAACGGGTGCAATTGCACCCGTCGCACGGCCGCAACACCGCCGGCTCCATTAGGAGCCGGCTCCTGTGTTGCGACCTCATCCCCGCTGGGCCGGCGGGCGCAAACTTGGTTTGCGCCCGCCGGCCCAGCGTGGATGTCGTGATGGGGGCCGCTGGAGTGCGGCCGCATCGGCGGCCGCACGGCGGTTACCGCTTGGCCGTAATGACCCCCATAGGGCCTGATTACAACTTCGGAGGAGGTGTTAATCTGTCCCAAAAGTGACGGTAAAGTGACGGATATACCACCAGCCGTATTACGAGTTCCATAGGATATAATGGACTCGTAATACGGCTGGTGGTATATCCGTCACTTTACCGTCACTTTTGGGACAGATTAACACCTCCTCCAAAGTTGTAATCAGGCCCATAATGTTATGTATTATCGGTACTTCCCAGAAAAATTACTTTCTGCAAAAGATATACAACGTTACACACAATAAAACCTACTCGTACATACTTCTTGTATTAAAAGGGGCACCTCTTTTAATCTGCAGCCCACCGTTGTTTTAAAATCTGCTTCTGGGTGCTCAGAAACTGAGTGTACAATGGGCTTCTGGCAGCAGACATTTAAAACGAAAAAAAAGCTGAGCAACCTATTCGAGAGCCTTGTCTGCAATGCTAGACATGAGAGTGAGACTTTACACGTCAGAGACACTCACGACTTGGCAGCATTGTTTTAGCATTGGCCAAGAAGATGCCTGTCGCTGTAAGACTTACGCTAAGGCAGAAGTCCATCACTGTGCAACCCCCCTTTGCAGGCGTCCATCCCCTTACTGCATTGTCATGTGCCACGAGTGGTTGGGCACAAGGCCTGGCTTGTGGGCAGCAACTGCTCCCAACTCCCAGCGGGCACCCAACCCCCTGCTGCACTTGGGACAGAGCCTGGCCCTGTGCCCAACCTCCAGGGTTGCTCTCATTTTCCCATTAAGCACAGCCTTTGGCCATGTGGGGGTGGGCGCAGGGCCTGGCAGCCCAATCACCCACAGGCGCATAAATCCCTTTTTAAGTCGAGTGCGCAAACGCGTTCACCTGTTGGAAGAATTGTGGGCTTTTAACCACGCCCACCTCATGCCCATCACTTTCACTCGTTCATGGACTTGCCTTTCAAAAATCACATATCATTGGTACATGCTTTCCATTTGTCCCGCCTTGGGGCGGTTTTGTTACCACCTTGCAGACTGACCCTGTTACATGGATAATTGCTTGATTGCTGATACGTTTGACTGCCAGCAAACGTTTTGTGCCAAGAAAAGTCCAGTTAGGAATTTACAACATTAAAAGCTCTGACTCTAAATACATAATTATAAAAGGCAAGCCTATTGGCTTTATCAGTCAGTGAGCACATCTACAGCTATAAAGTTTTCCTTTGTCAAAAAGACAACAATTATTTCATACATACCCACATTCCAATGTTTAAAAATACTTATTGTTTTTTTAACACTTCCAAGCCACAATATGTAGCCATAGAACTAACAAGAAGGATCCCTGCACTTCCGCTGAAGAGCATGCAGCTACAGCTCCGAATTCTTTAATAATAATGGTAAGAGCTCCTTGGGTCATGGAATCAATGACCCAGGAGACTTACTGTGTTTCTTCTTAATGTTCCTCGGGGCTGCTGTGCTCCCTGCAGCCCTCCACAAAATTAAACAAAATGCACCACCATGACCACAAAATGAAATTTAAAAGCCACAGCAGAGCATTGTGCAGAGCTTCTTGTCTGGAGTATTGTAAATCAGCAGCTCCTGCCACTCATTTATTATTCCTCTTTTATGTTAGGAATTCATTTTTGAGGGGGTCTGGTCCCGCCCAGTACACTCACCTTTTATGCACACTTTGGGGCCACAGGGGCAGCTCCACAGCTCCTGCTGTCTCCCCAGCCAGCACCTACTGTGACTGCGGGTGGGAGCTGGCCATTTTTCTTTCACCATGGGTGCCCCACTGTCCACCTGGAGCCCCAACACCTTTTTATGTTGAGGGCTGTGGACAGAGCCCCAAAGCCCCTCCCAGCTCCTGCCGGCTCCGCAGCCAGCACCAACGTTGGGTGCGGCGGGTGCCAGCTCTGTTGCTTTGCTCCCACTCAAACAAGAGCAGATTCTTCTCTGCTCCTGCTGGGTGGAAACAAAGGTGAATTCCCTATCTGGGAGCGTGTGGGCAGGAAATATAATCTGTACTCACAGGAAATTAAATTTGTACTCCCTCCCTGAACTGTCCAGAGTAGGCAACAGCACACTGTCCCAGGGGACGGGGTCCCCGGGACAGTATCATCAGGCCCCCATGCCCCTCATTTAAATGAAAATGCTTCTTCTTCCCCCTGGAAGACAATGTGGCTCAGAGAGGGAGACGTTTGCCTCCACCTCCCTAAATAAAATAAAAATGCATCAGCCCTGGGAGATGCAGTTCCCTCGGCCATATTATGGCTTGAGAAGAGGGGGCACACAGCCCAGTCCCCCAAAAAGAAATCAGCCCGGGGATGGGGTTACTGGGGCATACATATTTCTCAGAGAGTGAGGCCACAAGTCCCCATCCCCAACAAAAGGAAGGGGGTCCCAGGGGATGCGCACCAGGGCCCTAACAATGGCTCGAGCAGGGGACTACAAGCCCCTTTCCCCCTCCTAGGCCCAAGTAATAAGCAAATTAAAAAATGCATTGTCTATAGAAACGTGGTCCTAACTATGGGGATTATTACAACTTTGGAGGAGGTGTTAATCTGTCCTAAAAGTGACGGTAAAGTGACGGATATACCACCAGCCGTATTACGAGTCCATTATATCCTATGGAACTCGTAATACGGCTGGTGGTATATCCGTCACTTTACCATCACTTTTGGGACGGATTAACACCTCCTCCAAAGTTGTAATAACTCCCTATAACTGGCCAGGGTGACTGGCTTCCTTAGTACATGAGTGGTATTATTGTTGTATTACTTTATCCACCACAAAATGTAGTTAGTGATGGGCCTTTTATTTTCAGTAAAAGGACGATAAGTACAACAAAGACTGCTAAAAATATTTCCATTATCTTCATTCCCGACCCCCCAAACGTGCCCTTCAACCAAAACCACATGCTCCATACATCGACCTAAATCATTACTAAGTTTGTGTAACTCCTTGACATTATTGATTAATCTATCCATGTATCCTCAATGAAACCTGCCATGCATGAACAGCACTCAAACTACACTCTTGGCAGCCTGGACAACATCAAGAGCCATTTGGTTTTCCAAAAGGACAGTTCTTTGGGCTTCTAATTGATCAGAAATGAATCCTCATGCAATGGTGGTGAAATTAGCAACTTCTGAAAACTTAGCTACAGTTTGAAATTCATGATGGATCGGTAATCAAAAGCTGTGCATAGAGAAGAGGGCAGTAAAGAAATGGTCCGTTTTGGATATTCCTCTGGGCAGTCTTTTCTAGTGTGGGGACTTAGGGACAGATGTACCAAAGGGTTTTTCCCATTCTGTGTCAATGGGAAAATGTGTTCGTACATATGGCCCTTAGACGCATTTCATGTTGGGGGGGGGATCTAAGCAGCATTGCAGGATCCAGAGTAGTCCTTGGGTAGCCAGGTGTAGGCTCAGTTACCACACACTAACTAAAAGGTTTCCCTTGGAAGCCAATGAGTGAGTAAAGGACTTCAGAGGGAAGTACAGAATTCTGAGGATTAAGCTGGAATCAGATCAGTCTGCAAGAAAAAAAGTGCAAGAAATGTGGCCCACGTTCATACTATTTTGAGTTTCAGAAGCGAAAAGTAAAGAAAGTGCGCATAGGTGGTAGCTCTTTCAGCTAATGTTGGGTCAAGGAAGATTTAAGTCCTTTACGTATAAGAGGATAAAAATAGAAGCATTTCTGCTTTGCACAGGGAAGAGTCCATTGAGGTATAAATCGAAGCACTATTCTTCATCGGTTTCTTCGTGAAAGGGAATTGGGACCATTGTTGTGCTCCCTCAAGCATCATTGGACAAATGGGCACAAATCCAGCAAGAAGAAAGATTAAGCCTTTCTTGGCATTGCTCTAGGTCTAGGACATGTGAAAAAAGGTGGTCTCACTGCACAAGGATCACTGGTGTCAAAGGTGGGTGGGCAAGAATGGTGCTATTGATCTCCAGGCACCCTCCTCCAGCTCTATTAAGCAGAGACACGCAGTAATCCAAACAAGAAGGCTTGCTGCAAAGAAGACCAGTCAGGCCAATTGCAAAATAAAGGGCCAGATTTACAAGGCCCTAGAGTCTACTAGCTCCACATTAACGTCACTTTTTTACACTAGTGTGGCTCAAGGAGGCAAACATCACCACGCCACATTTACAAAGTGGTGCAGTGCATGCATTGCGCCACTTTGCGACCCCTTGTGCCACATTATGCCTGAGCCAGTCATAATGTATGCCAGGGGGCGTTCAAGCGCTAGGAGGCCCGCACAAATGGTGCAATAAAAGCTTGTAGATTTCATTGCGCCATTTTGGTGTAATTTTTAACGCCTGCTCAAAGCAGGCATTACATTGACACACCCACTGAAATCAATGGGCCTCCTTGGACTTTGCTGCACTTGCGTAAAATATTTTGACTCTAGTGCAGCAAAGCGCCACAATAGCGTCAAAAACTTTGATGCTATTGGCCTAACGTGCGCCACGGTACATCGTATTGTAAATACGGCCCACCCATGGTGTTGTTAGGTGGCTGTGGGAAAGGAGGGGGTATGCAAAAAGTCTCGCTCCTCGGTAATCATATGCCAGATTCTTGTAAATCTGGGCCAAAGTTCCTGGGAGGTTCACAACTACTTATTCTAGAGATGGTATCGGCAGGAAGGTGGACTGTAGAGAGCAAAGTGGGGTAAATTTGGCAGCAGATGCTCATTCCAGAGCAGATGAAGTTTGGGTGTTTGTTGAAGCAAAAACAAAATGCATAAGAGAGAGACTTGGTTCACAGGCTCAGAGGCAACAGCAGAGTCAAAGCTTTTGGGGTTCAGTGGTTCTCCTGCAGTGAATGGCATGCACCCTAGCTGGTAGTCCATGGCACTTTACATCAGTGTTCGTTGTGAGCAAGCTTTGAGAAGGGCCCTGCCAACAGAGTAGGTTGGAGGGTGGATTATAACTAGTGGGTTGACACGTGGACCCAATCCTGTGGTTGCATTTTGGGACAAACTTGATCATACAGACAGGTCGGGCAGCTCAGACCTGAAAACAATAGCAAATTAGCTGTTTGCATTACAGGGGGTAATGTCATCAATTAAGTGCAAGTCAAGAGATGCTGGCGATATAGGAGGATTTGATGGAAGCATCATGGGTCATCCCATTACTATTTCATACACATTTAGCTTAGGCTTTTGGTTAGCGAAGGCTCTGATTGTCCAGAGTGTCAAGGGAAGGGTGTCAGGCCACTTGAGGTATGCCTCAGCTCACATTTTAGTTATTTTATTTTTCAAGGTAGTGTTGAAACGCTCCACCTTCCCTGATGACCCGAGGTGGTAGGCACAGTGAAAGTGTTACTTGAGCTCTAAAGCCTTGCACTGTGTAACACAAAAAATGTGTGCCCTTGTCACTTCTTACTCAAAGGGGGACTCCAAACCTATGAATGAAATCCATAATCGACATTTTTGCAACTGTAATCTTATCAGCATATGCGCATGGAAGAGCTTAGATCCAGCCTGAAAACATACAGACTAAAACCAGGAAATACATATAAGAACATTTAAGCATTTGTATAAAGACAATGTGGATTTGAACGAAGGGGCCCGTGGAGGTGGATGGGCAGCAGCAGTGGTTTTGGTTCCCTTTCTAATACTGTGGGATTGATAGGGGGGCAATATTGTTGGGCAGCAAAACGGGAAGAATGTACCAAGTCAATAGATATTTGCAACATTAATCATGGCATCTCTGCTGGTATGGGTGATACCTGGTACAGTCGGGCGTGGCTGGGGAGGAGGGATTTCTGTACACCCACTCTCCCACTGCTGTTCCTCCACAATCAATAGGGATCATTTTTAGGGATGAGCGCAAAGCGCTCCGTCCCCTGTAGTAGTCTCTCTTTGGGCTTACAAACACACCCATGTTACGTCAGTCACTTTCATTGGTTCGCTGGCTTGCCTCTTAAAATCCACTTGCTTTCATTTGCGAAAGGCATGCATACATCATGCCTTTTCCGGTGTTTAGCCCACCTACACAGCACTGGTAAACTACCAAAAACATAAGAGGCTCGATGTTTTCAGCATCGTTTCCGAACTACTTTATCTGTTTATTTTCCAGGCAGTGCGATCGCGCTGGGGTTTACATAGCGCGATCGTGCTCGGTTTTACCGTTTTCAATTTCAGCACGATCGCACTGCATTTTACATAGTGTGATCACGCTGCGTTTTTTTTTTTTCTAATGTGTGTTGCAAGAAAAGTCATGTTAGGAGTTTACAACACTAATTTCTCTAACTCGAGCAAATGCGAGAACCGTTGCATTGAAAATGCTTGTTACAGTTTTGTTCTCACAAGCTTGCTTTTCTGCCCCACAGGCACATTCCTCTAGTTTTGGCAGATCTCTTAGAGTCGACATCAGAGACACAACAGTCTGTGGAAAATACAAAGTGACATCAGAAATTGGGTTCAAAGCAGCATTTTTAGCCATTTGATCAGAAAAAGCATTTCTTCTAGATACTCAGGGCAGATTTATTAACATTTTGAATTGTGCATTTGCCACTTTTTGGCTCAGCTATGACATGAAAATGTTATTTGTAATATACAAAGCCACACAAATCAGATTTGTGTGGTTTTATAAGGGATTTTTCCTGAAAAGTAGCACAAAGCGGACTAGAGCAATGCTTTATGTCACTTTGCGATAGGGAGGTGTTCCTTGGGTGGCAACATCGAAGTTCTCATGCATCCACCCATGGATTTTGGCGCATTCCAATACTTACTTAAGCTAGTAAACTTGGGAATGCGTCAAAAAGGTACGCCTCCCTGAACCAGGCATAAGAAGGAGAAATACTTGTATTTCTCCTCGTCATTTCCTCTTTCCTTATATACTGCATTCAGCAGCACAAATAGAAAGTGGAAAATGCCTTTGTGGATTGATTTTGCACAGGAAGGTTAAGTCTTCCTGAACAAAAACAAACCTGCCTGCAACGCAGGCACCCTTTCAGCATGGCTCAAGGGTGCCTGCGTGGGTGCTAGGCTCTGCACACTAAGCTAGTGCCAGGAGACAGCAGAAATGCACCATACCTTTGTCAATATGGCACATTTCTGCCGTCTCCCTTTCACTGAGCGCAGCAACTTCGCTTACTGCTCTGCATTGAGTGAAATGTAAGTAAATCTGGGCCACATATACGATCGCAACATTTTGCAAGTTCCTAATTGCGACTTTTTGAGACTCGCAAAATGTGATGTATAACACTGTCTCAGACACTGTTTGCGATTCCCAAGTGGGTCACAGAGGACCTGCCTCATCAATATTCATGAGGAAGGTTGCAATTTGCGACCCATTGGAAATGGCTGTAGTCACAGGGATGGTGGCCGGCCGGGGTCAGCAGACATCATATCTGTGAATACTTTTTAAAATAAAGCAATATTTTTAAAAATGGGGCCCATTTCCTTAAAGGAAAACGGGATGCATTTTAAAATCAAAAATGAAAAGTGTTCTTTTCAATCTATAAGAGTAGGCAGTGGTCCTGGGACCCCGGCCTGGTTCTAAAAAAGTTTGCGCCCACATTCACAAATGGGAAGAGGTCCCTTGGGGACCCATTCCTGTTTGCAAATGGGTTACCAATTCCATCACGGAATCGGTAAAGTATGAATATTTTGCGACTGTATTCCGGTCATAAAACATTCATACATGACCCTGCGACTCGCTATCAGGAAGGGATGCCCTTAATGCGCCCCTTCCTAATACCACATCGCAAACCCTATTTTGCGAGCCGGTAATAAGTTACCGACTCGCAAACTAGGTTTAGTACATGTAAAAAAGTGTTTTTAAGGTTGCAAATGGCCCAATTCACTGTTTGCATTCTCTAAAACCTTTCGTACATGTGGCCCCCTGTCCCTTGATCTTGAGAGGACTGTTGTGTGCCACACTTTATCATCACCACTACAGCTGACTCATTGAGGAGCTGCAGGGAGTCAGACACAGAAAACAAATAACCTACATATTGAACTCGAGTAGATCCTCCCAGGAAGACGAGGGTGGGGAGGATCTTCACCAAGAATGATGATGCGAAACAGTATTGACTCTTAGGGTGTATGGGAATAATGAAGGCTGAAACAAGGTCTACTAAGGCAAATCATTTGGCAGAGGATAGAATACAAGACACTATGGTTGTGGGGTAAGAAACATCAGGAAATCTAGGATATATCACCACGTTAACAGCGTGTAGGTCTTGCACAAATCTGTATGTGTGTCCGCACCTGGAATTTTGATTCTTTAAGTAGCAGATTTTAATATACTTACAGTATGTAGGTATGTAGTATTGAGGGTTCATGGATAGTTTGCCTGCAATTGGAAGCTGAGCCTGAACATGTAAGGAGGACTTGCTACTGCATTATATTAGCGAGTGGGGTCAGGTGATTCAATGACCTCACTGTAGAAGATTCTAGAAGGGAGACGCTTCTACACCATGTCTGAGGGCGTAGAGGTGGTGTTTGTTCCCTTATTGGATTCAGGATATGTGTGGCCTTGGAGACTCATTGGAGCTCAGCCACTATAGCCTTAAGGACAAGGCATGCATATGGACCATATGTATGGGTCTGTCTCACTCATTGGTGCATTTCCAAGCAGTTGTCTATTAAGATGTTCATATGGAGCCTTACCCACAACCTTCCCCAACCGGCAACCAATTGACACAATCTGATTCTTTAGGCTGGAGCTATCTGAGCTAGAAGGCTCATACTTGAAAACAGTCCTAGATCAACATGCAAACAAACACTCACACACACTGTCACAGCATTCCTATCGCTGTCACACACACCCCCTCAGTAATGTCACACATGAGCCCAACAACCAAAATGAGACAACAAGACATAGAAAAAATAAAGGAAATGTACCTATAACCAAAGTCCTCGAGTAAAGAACACGTGGATAATAGACGCATATCTGAGAGCATTGTCTTTAAGGAAAGTGGGCAGGCACGCCTTTCTTTCTTTCCAATAACCCTCCAATCGTCTTACTTCACACTCTTTGCGTCTTCACATGCTCCTTAAATTGCTGACCATTGTAGAGTTTTCTTCTTTCTTCTTCAGCGTGACAAATGGTGACCCCCATGCATATTCCCCACTCTCCTATCCTCTGCCTTTATATGGTTAGTAAGCAGTTTGGTCACTTTCACCGGATTTAAAAATGTAGACCAATTTCTCTGAAACCTAATAACTATGGGCCTGATTCACATAGGCAAGTTACACTTTTGAGTAAGTTTACACTTTGAGGTTTGCTATTCACAAACTCTGAGTGTAAACTTACTAAAAAACTGTATGTTATATGTCTCCACCTCCAGATTAATCCAGTTGGCTTACTCTTGTGTGGGTGGGTGATGTCCCTCCCTCAATCCCTCCCTAACCTCTATAAACCCCTCTTACTACTATCTAACCAATCCCCTTTAGTAGTAAGGCTTTTCCAATCAAGTTCCCTGTGTCCCTCCCACATTTAATACAAAAATCTATACTTACATGCATGGAGACTCTGCAGTTGGGGCCAGGAACTCCACACATATAAGTATGGGCAAAACTTACATTTTGTTGTACATTTTGTAGTATGTTTTATAGTACAAAGTGCAGATTGAGAATCAGGCCAAAAATCTCCCAGTTTTACATCAGTCATATCAACAGCCTTTGTCTGATCAGTCGACTCGTATAGGTTCACTTTCAAACATTTCTGCCTCTCCATTCTTTCTTCAGGCTTGTACTCACTTCCTGTTGTACCATGCAGTGATATTCTGTACACCATGGCCCTTCCTTAAGTTTCTCCCACAACTCATTCTTTCACTGTGAGAAATCAGAACATGTTCCTTAACAGAGCTAATAAATCTGATCCTCCTCAACCTATCCCACCACACTCTCGTCACCAGACTCCACCACATTGACATCTAACGCAACGCACTCAGTCGGATCTCCTTCTTCCTCACCGGCCGTAAGCAAAGAATCTACCTACTACCCTTCTACTCCGCACCCAAAGAGATCATCTGTGGAGTCTCCCAAGGCTCCTCCCTCAGCCCCACCCTCTTCAACACCTATTTTACACCACTTGCAGACATTGCTCGCACCCACAGTAACAACATCATCTCCTAGGCCGACGACACTCAGCTTGTCCTATCTCTCACAGATGACGCCATCACCACCAAAGCCAACTTCCAAAGCACGATGACTGACATCACCACCTGGATAAGAACCAACTGCCTTAAGCTCAACTCAGACAAAACATCTTTGGGAACAAATCCCTCCCTCTGGAATGACACCTGGTGGCCCACAGCACTTGGCCGGCCACACACGCAACCTTGCAATCATCCTGGACATGCAACTAACTATGAAGCAACAGATAAATGCTGTCTCCTCCGCCTGTTTCCACACTCTCTGCATGCTCTGTAAAATCTTCAGATGGATCCCAATCTCAACCAGGAAGACAGTCACTGAGGCCCTCATCTCCAGCCATCTCGACTATAGCAACACACTCTACACTGGAACCACCAAACAGATCTTTAACCGACTCCAAACCATCTAGAACTCAGCGACAATACTAATCCTCAACCTCCCCAGAAGAACCAGCATCAGCTCCCACCTCAAGGACATCCACTGGGTCATTGCCCAGAAAAGATGCCTTTTCAAGCCTTTCACCCACACCTACAAAGCCCTCCACACATCCGGACCAGCCTACATTACGTCTGCCTGACATTCTACCAACATACCATAGAACTCTGATCTTCCACCCTTGCCCTGGCCCGCATCCCCTGCATCTGCTGGGACCACTGCGGAGAGTGCTCCTTCACCTACCTCGCCACCAGATCCTGAAACAATCTACACCTGCGCACATCCCCCTCCCTGAAGGACTTCAGAATGCAGCTCAAGACCTGGCTCTTCAATCACCATCTCCCACCAACCAAGGCTTGCAGCCCCTACCAGCGCCTAGAGACCCTTCCAGTGTGACAAGCCGCACATACATGACTCACTGATTGATTGATTGTCAAGCATACAATTCACTTGAGGATGATACAATACGCCTCTTATATTTGTCATAATTGCCATCGCTCAGGATTTGTGATGGAAATCCCTCCCTACGCATGGCCTCATTGAAAAATCTGACGATGCATTTTGTGATAATGTTGTTGATCACACTTCAAGCCACCTAGAAAATCAATCAACTAACCCTAAAATATGCAGCAACCTTCCCTTGTCACTTTGTATCAGACGTAATGCCACTACTTATCACAGTGGTGTCAATAATTTCCTACAAACCATGGGCAAAGTTGTTGCTTTACACACTTTATCTCAATGTTTACATTCAATACAGTGCCTTACTAATAAATAAATTTAAACCTCTGCCACCAAAAATCTCTGTGGTGTTCCCTCGAACACATAAAGAGGAAACAAATCATGAAATGTAGTAAAACTGGAGGAAGCTTATTCCAGCGAAGTTGCCACACCAAGGGAGTGTCTTGCAGCCTCCTTCTGCCCCTCTTCAGCTGCTATAGAATCCTCCCTTAACATTCCAGTTATTACAATAAAAACTTTCTACTTGAAACATTCTACTACTGGCACAATAGCTTTCCCTTCATGCACAGACTAACCTAAACATAAGAACACTACATTACTTCTCCCCTTACAAAAACACAAAAGGAAACTAATGAAAGAAAAAAAAATACATAAAAGAAAAACTAAAATATGGGAAAACATTACAAACCATCAACTTAAACCAAAATTAATCACAGTATTAAAAATAAACTTAAACCTGACCCTTTACAACAAAAGGCAGTGGACGACGACCCTCTGAAAATTTAATCCTGTTCACAGTCATAGAAACAGGCATACAGACTAAAAGTAGAAACAATTATGACCCACAAGCTACTTCCTGAACCTGAGTGACATTTGTCTGACTCTTCTGCGAACTTAAACTCTGCGACTTTGCTGACTGTTAGAGGTACACTTCATCTCCTAATTCACAACACTTTAGAGGGAACGCCCTTAGAGACATCTTCACGTCCAGCTCCATTTGCACTGCTCTCATCAACACCATTCAAATTGCCTGACCCAGAACCAACCCTTAATCTCACCACTCCTGCGATATTCCACCAATTGGAACCATTGACTCTGACCGCATTGCCACACACTTTGCCCACCACCACAGGACCTCTGAACTTTTGACCACCCTTCTTCACATAACCACCCTTCTTGATGTGTACAACATCACATGTGTGAACTTGAACTCACCCGGTTATGACCGTCAAACACTTCCTTCTGCTTGGATTTAGCTTCTGATAGAGTTCTCATTATCTTGGAATCTGTATCATGCACTTCAATGCTAAATTAAACTCACTTACACATCATCTCGGGCAAACCTTAATAGCAGGTTTCCTGCCCCTCAGCAACTCAAATGGAGATGTATGAGTAGAAGACTGGGAACTGATACAGTAAAACTATAAAGCTAAATGCACAGCTTGGAGTACAACACACTGGTTGGCAAAAGCCTACTGAAGACATTGAACTAACATCTGATTAATGCGCTCCACCTGCCCATTGGTTTGGAGATGATGAAATAACTATGCTTAACATCCCCAGATTTTAAAAACCTGCCTACTGCCTCATTCTGCAACTGTACAGTATTATCAAAAACTAAGAATAGAGGGAATCTTTCCCAGAAGAAAATATATTTCACAAATTCCATGACAGCCTTAGCATTCAGCTCAGAAACAAATCTTGCTCTGGACATTTTGAATAAAAATCAGTCACCACCAATGCAAACCTGACTGGGTAACTTATTGAAAGGGCCAAGTAGGACAACAACCTTTTTCCTAAGCTTTAGGTGGGCATTCAATAGGCTGTAATGATTTTTTTATTACCAAACTGTTCTCTCAATTGGCACAAATAACACACTCCCCAACAAAACGATTAACCTCTCTGTCAATTGAGGGCCACTGCAATGTTTTCCTCAACCGTAGTTTGGTAAAAAATACATCCTCAATCTCCCTTGTGAGCTACCTTGGTCGACTTGTCCCTCAAACCAACAGGAGGTACTAATTTATCTGCTCTGACCAAAAGTCCAACTTCGGCTGACAATTCATAACTCACTTTCCAAAAATGTTGGCAAGTGCTCTCAATAAATTTTCTGTGGGCCATCTATTAGTCACATATGCAATGACTAACTTCAGGTTCTTATCTGTCATCATTTCAGCCTCACACTCAGACTCTGAAATAGCATACACATCCACCACAACCACGGTGGCAATCAAACAATTCTCACCCAGTTGATATTCAACATCAATGAAGAATACTGCTTCAGATGGAAACCTAGACAGAAAGTCAGATCTTAAATTCCTCATTGCTTGTATGTGCACTGTATCATAATGGAACTGCAATAGTTTAGTCGACAGCCTTGAAATTCTTGGTGTTTGTTCTTTAATTTTTTTCTGCACTAATGATAGCGACCACAGGTTTATGATCTGTTTTTGCAGTGAATTTAGTGACCCAAATATATGGTTTGAATTGCTGTACTGCCTACCAACAGGCTGACAATTTTTTTTAATGGTGAAAAATAGGTTGTCTCTCGCAGCACCCTAGAAACATATCCAATTTTATTTTTAACACTACCATAACACTGGGTGAGAACAACCCCAAGAGCCTGATTGCTTGCATCCACAGTGACAGCATGGCTACTTCGGGTCAAAAAGCTTGAGAATTTGTGAACTTGCCAACTACTTCTTTCTCCAGTCAAAAGACTCCTTGCATGTTAAATACCACCTAAAAAGTACATTCTTCTTCAAAATATAGTCAAAGGCTTCATGTGTGAGGCATAGTCTGGTATGAAACAGGCATAGCCTCCACATAAACCTATAAAGGACGTGAGCCCTATTTTATCAGTTGGTAGTAAAGCAGCAATTATAGCATTAACTCACCCAGGACTTGGTTCAACCCTATCACCCAAAACAATGTGACCCAAATATTCAACCTTGTTTTTACAAAGTTCACATCTATCTGTTTTCAGGTCTACCCTCTTCTTCTGTTAAATGATCAATACTTGGTTTAGGGTGACTTCATGTTCCTCCTTAGTTGCCGCAAACATTAACATGTCTTGGAATGCAACAACCCCTTTCAACCCCTTGAACAACTAGTACATTATTCTCTGAAATACAGACACCGCTGAGGCTAAACTAAACGGAAACCTACAGTATTGAAATGTACCAATAGGAGATATGAAAGCAGTATGATTCCTGGGATTTGGTTCTAAGAACACTTGATGATAAGCTGAAACTGCATTTAGTTTTGTGAACAATTTGGTCCCTGTAACTAAAGCCAGAAGATCTGCAATTTTCAGAAGAGGGTGCAAATTGACTCAAATGGCCTTGTTAAGACTGTGCATGTCTACACTATTCTTAATTCACCGCTGCCCTTGATTACCACAACCAACAGTGATAACCATAGGGAAGACTCAGTTGGTTCAATGATACCCTTGTCACACAGTTTCATCAATTCTTTTTCAAAGATCCTCCCTAACAGAAAACGGAACACTTCGCAATTGATGCTTCACAGGCACTGAACAATCCTTAACTTTTTTTCCTATGTTGGAAACCATTAATGGCACCAAGATGATCTTAAAACAGTTGTACACTTGGCCCTGAGCCCCTCCACCTATCCTTCTCCTACTATAGAAACCTGGTCTTTGGTGCCAGCCTGAGGACCATCTTGAAAAGTACTGGGTGGAGCCACCCCATAATACATAATCCTTTGACCTGTACCTACATGTAAGGAAATGCCTCTTTTGCATGGTTACCCCCTAACTTTTTGCCGTTGCTGATGCTAAGTTTTGATTGAAAGTGTGCTGGGACCCTATTTACCAGGCCCCAGCACCAGTGTTCTTCCCCTAAACTGTACCTTTGCTTCCACAATTGGCACAGCCCTGGCACTCAGATAAGTCCCTTGTAACTGGTACCCCTGGTACCAAGGGCCCTGATGCCAGGGAAGGTCTCTAAGGGCTGCAGCATGTCTTATACCACCCTGGGGACCCCTCACTCAGCACATGTGCACAGCCTCACAGCTTGTGTGTGCTGGTGGGGAGAAAATGACCAAGTCTGCATGGCACTTCCTTCAGAGTGCCATGCCAACCATGCCAACCTCGCTGCCTGTGGCATAGGTAAGTCACGCCTCTAGCAGGCCTTACAGCCCTAAGGCAGGGTGCACCATATCACAGGTGAGGGCAAATGTGCATGAGCACTATGCCCCTACATTGTCTACGCAAAACCTTAGACATTGTAAGTGCAGGGTAGCCATAAGAGTACATGGTCTGGGAGTTTGTCAAAGATGAACTCCACAGTTCCATAATGGCTACACTGAAAACTGGGAAGTTTGGTATCAAACTTCTCAGCACAATAAATGCACACTGATGCCAGTGTGCAATTTATTGTAACATACACCCAGAGGGCATCTTAGAGATGCCCCCTGAATACCAATCCGACTTCTAGTGTAGGCTGACCATTTTCTGCCAGCCTGCCACACACCAGATATGTTGCTGGCCACATGGTTAGAGTGCCTTTGTCACTCTGTGGCCAGGAACAAAGCCTGTACTGGGTGGAGGTGCTTCTCACCCCCGCAGGAACTGTATTACAGCGCCCCAAGGCATCCCAGCTAGTGGAGATGCCTGCCCCTCCGGCCACTGCCCCCACTTTTGGCGGCAAGGCTGGAGGTGATAATGAGAAAAACAAGGAGGAGTCACCCACCAGTCAGGACAGCCCCTAAGGTGTCCTGAGCTGAGGTGACCCCTGCCTTTAGAAATCCTCCATCTTGAGTTTGGAGGATTCCCCCAATGGGATTAGGGATGTGCCCCCCTCCCCACAGGGAGGAGGCACAAAGAGGGAGTAGCTACCCTCAAGGACAGTAGCCATTGGCTACTGCCCTCCCAGACCTAAACACACCCCTAAACTCAGTATTTAGGGGCACCCCAGAACCTAGGAAACTAGATTCCTGCAACCTGAAGAAACAAGAAGGACTGCTGACCCACAAGCCTGCAGAGAAGACGGACAACGACAGCTGCTTTGGCCCCAGCCCTACCGGCCTGTCTCCAACTTTGAAAACCAGCGACGCATCTGACAGGGACCAGCGACCTCTGAAGCCTCAGGTGACTGCCCTGGACTAAAGGACCAAGAAACTCCTGTGAGCAGTGGCCCTGCTCAAAACCAGCTACTTCTTTGCAACAAAGAAGCAACTTTCAAAGACTGCACGTTTCCCGCCGGAAGCGTGAGACTTCACACTCTGCACCCGACGCCCCCCGCTCGAGATCCAGAGAACAAACACCACAGGGAGGACTCCCCGGCGATTGCTAGCCCGTGAGTAGTCAGAGATGACCCCTCTGAACCCCCACAGCGACGCCTGCAGAGAGAATCCAGAGGCTCCCCCTGACCGCGACTGCCTGTAACAAGGGACCCGACGCCTGGAACCAGCACTGCACCCGCAGCCCCCAGGACCTGAAGGAACCGAACTTCAGTGCAGGAGTGACCCCCAGGCGACCCTCTGCCTAGCCCAGATGGTGGCTGTCCCGAGAAGCCCCCCCTGTGCCTGCCTGCACTGCTAGAATGACCTCCGGGTCCCTCCATTGAAATCAATACTAAACCTGACGCCTGCTTTGCACACTGCACCCGGCCGCCCCTGTGCCACTGAGGGTGTGTTTTGTGTGCCTACTTGTGTGTCCCCCGATGCTCTACAAAACCCCCCTGGTCTGCCCCCTGAGGACGCAGGTACTTACCTGCTGGCAGACTGGAACCGGAGCGCCCCTGTTCTCCATAGGTGCCAATTTGTTTTGGGCACCTCTTTGACCTCTGCACCTGACCGACCCTGAGCTGCTGGTGTGGTAACTTTGGGGTTGCCTTGAACCCCCAACGGTGGGCTGCCTATGCCCCAGAACTGAGACTTGTAAGTGTTTTACTTACCTCCTAATCTAACCTTTACTTACCTCCCCCATGAACTGTTGATTTTTGGTGTGTCCACTTTGAAAATAGCTTATTGCCATTTTTCCAAAGATTGTATATGATATTGCTTTTATCCAAAGTTCCTAAAGTATCTAAGTGAAGTACCTTTCTTTTGAAGTATTGATTGTAAATCTTGAACCTGTGGTTCTTAAAATAAACTAAGAAAATATATTTTTCTATACAAAAACCTATTGGCCTGGAATTGTCTTTGAGTGTGTGTTCCTCATTTATTGCCTGTGTGTGTACAACAAATGCTTAACACTACCCTCTGATAAGCCTACTGCTCGACCACACTGCCACAAAATAAAGCATTAGAATTATCTAATTTTGCCACTATCTTACCTCTAAGGGGAACCCTTGGACTCTGTGCACACTATGTCTTACTTTGAAATAGTATGTACAGAGCCAACTTCCTACACTACATTTTCCCAATACATGTCCTGTCTTTGAACTCTAACACATCCTCAAAAAACACTGACAATATAATGTCTTAGGACACTGGGGCGTGATCAGGGGCTTCCAGTACTCGACCCAGCTGTTTTTCATAAAAACATTCCTTATTTGTCTAAGTTATCCTGGACCCAGAATCCACCAGGAGTTTCAATGATCTGTCACCCACCAATACATAAACATATGGGTCCACACAGTTAGCCAGATACCCTAAAGCCACACATCCCTCATTGACAACCAGCACCATGTCTTGAAGATCCTCCTGGAGTTTGTCTAACTGACATTCTGACACATCTTGGTAAAGTGTCCTAAGTTTTTGCAATTCCTGTGAGTGACATTCATAGCCGGACATTGTTTCCTACTCCTGAAATGAGCCACATTTCCACATCTGAAGCATAAATTAGTTTGTTTAAAAAACATTTTGATGACATGGTAACATTTTTAAAATAACTCAACTCTTTACTACCTTTTTTCCCTTTTTGATGTATAATAGTAACAACATCTGTTTTTTTCTTCTAGTTCCTTAATCGAGATCTGTGAAGTTTCTTTGCTCTTAGCTATGTGCAATGTCTCTTCCAATGCTGAATTACCTAAAGACAAAAGGTTTTGTTGAATGGCTTTGTTTGTACAATGACAAATAAATTGATCATGAACCAGCTGTTCAAGGAAATTTTCAAAGTGACAATCCACCACCAGTCTCTTGAGTACTGACACATATGTATTCACATTCTCACCACATAGTTGCTTTCTCATGAGGAGAAGGAATTTGTGACCTAACACTACCAGACAAGGTTGGACATCAACACGTAACTCTAGTTTTTAAACTTTTTCAATGTACTCATCTATCACTTCACCATCAACACCTTCCACCTCAGGTAAGTGTTTAAGAAATGAACGACCTTCGAAACCCAAGGAATGTAAAAATAAATATTTTTTCCATTCAGGGCAAAACCTGAATGCCCCAATAGCTCCCAGGTAAGTTTGGAATGCGTCAAACTAGTTACTCCACCCAACTGGTGGTTCACCAGGAGATTCTAAAAATGGAAGTGGTGGATTCACTGACTGCATCATAGAGACACTCTATGCTGCGTATTACTGAAAAGTCTGTCATTTGTGACATGCTTGGAAGATGCAAAAGAGCAGATCACTGAAAAACCATAGTATATCCTGGCAACTTTGCAGTGTGCAGCATGTGAAGCCAGTAGCTGATTCAACAAAAGAAAGTGTGCATATCACTGTTTAGCAACAGGGACAATGACACACAAAGTGGAGCTTGTAGTTTCAATAGGTGACCAAAACACCGGAACTCAAAATGATCTGAAACAGTATAATGACATTATTTAAAGAGCAAATTCATTCATAGTCTGACCCCCTCCAATATGGCAGGATGAACTGTTGAGCAAAACTCCAACCGTACACCACAAGAACAACTAATGCTGGATCGCTAAATGCTGGTAGCTCCAATCCAAAATGGTGGCCAGACCATGCGTTATTTGATGATGATTTCCAAGTAGTTCATGCGGCCTAAAAGAATATCTCTGCTGTGTTTGCTGGAGGCCGCTTGCGTTTGCTGAAGGCCATTGTCCCAATCCAAAATGGCTTCCAGGACGTGCCCGACATAGCCACTCTGATTTCTCAGTGGCACTATTCCCCAATCAAACATCTCAATAGGGCTGACACATTCCTAACTGTGTGCACATGGCACAACACTATGATGGTTTCCGAAGACACCACCAACTCATTCGAGCCGCCAAAAGAACTGCCTTCAAAGACAGAATCAACAACAATGCACAAAGCCACAAGGAGCTCTTCAACGTCGTGAAGGAACTCCCCAACCCCAGCTCCAACACCAACGACATCCGCCATCCCAAGACCTATGCGACTCCCTAGCTTCCTACTTCCACTGCAAGACTGCAGACATCCACGACAGCTTCAGCACCCAGACCCCCCCACAACCTCCAACACCACAGATTCACCTCCGACCAACCTCCTGCTCTCCTGGACCCCCGTCAAAGACAACAACACCATCAAAATCATGAACACCATCCAGTCCAGCTCTCCATCTGACCCCTGCCCTCACCACATCCTCAACAAAGCAAGCTCTGCCATCGCATCCCAACTACGGAAGACCATCAACAGCTCCTTCGAGTCCACCACCTTCCCGGAGAGCTGGAAACATGCTGAGATCAACGCCCTCCTCAAAAAACCCAAGGTGGACCCAAAGTACCTCAAGAACTTCCGGCCTATCTCCCTGCTCCCCTTCCCAGCAAAAGCCATTGAGAAGGCTGTCAACAGACAACTAACCTGCTTCCTAGAGGAGAACCGCATCCTGGACCCTACCCAATCTGTATTCCGCAGCAACCACAGCACCGAAACCGCCCTCATCACTGCCACCAACGACATCAGAACCATACTGGACAGTGGGGAAACCGCAGCCCTCATCCTCCTGGACCTCTCGCCCGCGTTGGACACCGTCTGCCACCACACCCTACACTCACGCATCAGCAATGCTGGAATCCGCAACAGAGCCCTGGACTGGGTCACCTCCATTCTCACCGGCAGAACCCAGAGAGTCCCCTCCCCCCATTCCGCTTGGAGGCCACCGAAATAATCTGCGGCGTACCCCAGGGTTCGTCCTTCAGCCCGACACTCTTCATCAGCTACAAGGTCCCGATTGCTAACATCGCCCGACGACACCCAGCTGATCCTCTCCCGCCCCAAGGACTCCGCCAAGACCTACCTCCACGAAGTAATAAAGGCCATCGCCGAATGGATGAAGAGCAGCTGCCTCAAACTCAATTGCAACAAGACGGAAGTCCTCATCTTCGGCTCCACTCCCTCTGCATGGGATGACTCCTGGTGGCCTGCCACTCTCGAAACCGTTCCGACTCCCACTGACCACGCACGCAACCTATGATTCATCTTGGACCCCTCACTATTCATGACCCAGCAAGTCAATGCCATTTCCTCCTCCTGCTTCAACACCCTCCGCATGCTTCAAAAGATCTACAAATGGATACACACCGAAACCAGAAGAACAGTCACCCAAGCCCTCGTAAGCAGCAAGCTGAACTACGGCAGTGCCCTCTACACAGAAACTACGACCAAACACCAGAAGAGGCTGCAACGCATCTAGAACGCCTCCGCACGCCTCATCCTGGACATCCCCGCCACTGCCACCTAACAGACCACCTGAAAACCCTGCACTGGCTCCCAGTCAACAAGAGAAACACCTTCAAACTCCTCACCCACGCTCACAAAGCACTGCACAACACCGGACCAGAATACCTCAACAGACGACTCTCCTTCTACACCCCGACCCGGCCTCTCCATTCTGCCGACCTCGCAACCGTCCCAGGCGTCTGCAGAACTACAACCGGCGGTAGATCATTCTCGCACCTCGCCGCCAAAACGTGGAACACTCTTCCCACCCACCTGCGCCAACCAAAGACCTCCTTACCTTCAGGAAACTTCTCAAGACCTGGCTGTTTGAGCAGAAGCAGCACCTCCCCCCCCGCCTTCTCCCTCCTCCCCGCCTCAGCGCCTTGAGACACTCACGGGTGAGTAGTGGGCTTTACAAATCCCTGATTGATAGATTGATTGATGCTTTCCACACACTGCTTAAAGAAGGGAATTCCATTTGCAACAAAACACTTACTCTGCTCCCACAACACTATTGGGAACGACAATCTCCTTCAGATGAAGAAAGAAAAAGTAAACTTGTGGTTTGAGACAGTCACAGCCAATGTCCACTTTGTACGAGGTTTGTGTGGCAACTCCAGTGTAGACAAACTGAAATTTTATTTAAACTAATTTGCCACACCAGGGGAGCATTGCAGTTGCTGAAAGGAGCAGGAGAAACAATGTTGCAAAGCAGAGTTGTCGCTGGAGTTGCAGATTGTCAGGTCTTAGAGGGTCCAGTTTCACTCCTGGTGGCCAGAAGTTGAAGTAAACGATGCAGAGGAGTCCTGCTGGAATCTTGCACATCGAATCTGAGGACCCACTCTGGAGGGGGACCCATAAAAGCCCAGGAAGTGGGATTGGTCACCTAGCAGGGTGACCACCTATCAGGAGGGGGCTGTGAAGTCACCTGCCTGACCTGGCTACTCAGATGCTCCCAGGGGCCTCTTCCCACCTTGGATTCAAGATGGCAGAATCAAGTAGCCACCTGGAGGAGCTCTGGCCTCCCTTTTCCATTGTCCAGTTTTGCACCAGAGCAGAGACCGAGGGTCCCTGGACTAGTGCAAACCGGTTTATGCAAGGAGGGCACCAAATGCCACCCCTCCCAAGCCATGTAACTCCTATTTCCAAGGGAGAGGATGTTGCCTCCCACTCCCAAAGGAACTTCTTTGTTCTGCCTTCCTGGGCTTGACCTCGTCGAGCAGCAGGAGGGCAAAAACCTGTCTGTAGGATGACAACAGTGCAGGCTGCCTAGGAAAACCCTGCAAACTGGTAGAAGCAAAGCTGGGGGTCCTCTAAGGAGCCCCCAGAGTGCATGGAATCATACAACCAATACTGGCAACAGTATTGTGGTAGAATTCTGACATGTTTGATATCAAACATGAACAGGTTCGGAGTTACCATTATGTAGCTGACACAAGTAGTGACCTGTGTCCAGTACACGGTTAAAATGGCTTCCCTGCGCTTATGAAGTCCAGGAAAATGGAGCTGGAGTTTGTAGGGGCACCTCTACTCATGCAGGGGTGCCCTCACACACAGGTACTTGCACCCTGCCCTCTGGGCTAGGAGGGCCTTCCATATTGGTGACTTACAGTGTCTTGGTGCAGTGACCTGTAGTGAAAGGGTGCATACCTTTATACGCAGGCTGCAATGGCAGGCCTGCTGACACGTTTTGCATGGGCTCTCCATGGGTGGCATTATTCATGCTGCAGTCCATGGGGAACCCCTGGTGCCCCAATGTCCACAGTACCTAGGTACCATCCTACTATTATAACAATGGGTGGCTTAAGAGAGAAAATAGTGCTTCCTGTCATATATGTTTTCAAACTACATCACAATATAAATCACGTTACAAGACGGTGCACTTAACAGGGAACACACCCAAAACTCTGAACATCAACAATCCGTGAAGGGTTCTACATATGTGTGCATGACACATTATAATATTCTAAATACCTCATATATGATTATTGCTGGAGGGGACTAAGATGGAGGTATTTGTCATATAATTTTTTTATATGTTTTTTGTGTATACATAATACATGGGATGGGAAGAAAGTCTGACACGAATTAATTAGAAGTTCCTGCTTGCTTCAAAAGCGAGTGGGATATTATTTATGACAATATTGTTGATATAAAGTGGGAAATGTACAACACGATATATATATGTAATTACAGCACTGATGAAGTCATTGGTTTACTTCCCAGTTGTAACACGTGTTGGCTGGAGTCTGATCTGAGGCTGGAGTTCTGATTTGAAGACGAATACTGAAGTAAAACTGTGAAGATCATAATACATTTTGGGCATGTGCCTTATGTACCTAGGTACCATATACTAGGGACTTACATGGGGGCACCAGTATGCCAATTGTGGGGTGTACTAAGTCAGGGACAACCAAAGGGAGAGAGCCCAGTCACTGGGATACTGGTTAGCAGGATCCCAGTGAACACAGTCAAAACACACTGCCAGCAAGCTTAAAGTGGGGGTAACCACGCCAAAAAGAGGGTATTTTCCTACAGCGTGATGGAACAGATCACATTCAACAGCGGGAAGACCTTGTGTACAGCCAGCTCCCACAGTAACACAGATGCCTCACATATGGGTCTTGGAGCACATATTGAAACTCTGGGTCAGAGGAATATGAAAGGAACAGGAAGCAGCACAACATCAATACACTGGAGCTATAGACAGTGTTCCTTGCCTTGAAAGCCTTTCAGAAAATCTCTACTAGTTCAGACAATACAACAACAATTTTCTATCTCAACAAGGCAGGGAGGAGCGCAATCCTTTGTCCTATAAAGACTAGCTCAGGAAACATTGATGGGGCCATTGAGAAAAAAACATAACAGTTGCGTCTTCCAGGGAATGACCGTGTCAAAGCAGACAAGCTAACCAGGCAAGTATCCTCCTCCCACGAGTTGGAACTCCATCAGTCCATACTCAAACTCATATTCAGGAAATAGGGAACACCAGAAATAGATGTATACACAACTCCGAAGAGGGTAAAATGCCAGTTCTTCTCGTTCAGACATCCACACCAACACTCCCTGATAGACTGGTCAAGGATATGTGCTTGCGTTTATCGAATACCTCCTTTGCACAAAGTAATCCGCAAATTTATACTTTTTTAGCGCCGTATTTGTGTCATTTTTTTACGCAAAAGCAGCGCAAACGTACAAAATATAATTGAACTTTGTAAGTTTTTACCACTTTTGCGTAAAAAAAGACGCAACTGCGGCGCTAAAAAAGTATAAATCAGACCCCTAATGCTCATTGACCTTCAGTGGGCGAGAGACTTGGTTCTTGAACCTAATGGAATTAGTGCCAACAATGTAGAGATTACTAAGGAAGCAAGACCTGCTCTCTACGCAAGGGGGAAGTTCTCCATGCGGAACCAGAAGCTTTACGTTTAGCAGCATGGGTCCTGAAGATCGGGAGTTTGGACATCTAGGGCTACCAGAAAACACAATGGCAATCCTCAGAGAAGCGAGAAGGCATAAAGAAAATGCTACGTAGCCGAATGGGAAAAGTACTCGAGGTGGTGCCAAAACAAGGCCTAATAATACAATATGAAGCACAGAAAACTCCTAAGATACCTCACACCTACTATATTGCAAACTAACATATGCCTCACTAAAGGTACATTTAACAGCAATAGTCACGATACAGGAGTTCATATTAGTAGGAGTAAGCAAGAGATTTCTGGAAGGAGTAAAACAGATAGCACCTCCTAGGAGGGTGCTGGACCCTACGTGGAACTTAAATCTGGTACTGACAGAAGCAAACCGTTTGAGCCTCTCTAAAAATTATAACTTTGAAGCCGACATTCCTTATCTCAATGACACCTCTAGAGAGTAAGAAAATTACAGGCACTCAAAATCCAAGAGCCGCACTTAAAAATAGAGTAGTCATGATAGATCCAGAATTCCTACCCAAGACAATGTTGCATTTCTGCATAAATCAAACAATTCAAATACCAGGTTTTTTCTAAGAACCAATTGGAAAGAGCGTTACACACTAGACACAAGCAGAGTGATGTACTACATGGAGAAAAAAAGTCAGAAAAAGGGACGCAACTATTAGCTTCATTTGTAGACAACATGGGGGAACCAATGACAAAGGGTATACACTCTAAATGGATTACAGAAACTATCCAAATGTGCCACACAACTGTGGGCCTACCACTACAAACCAAAGGCACACTCTACTCTCAAAAAAGGAGCAATAACAGTCTTTCTAGCAAGTATACATTTGAAGAGTATTTGCATGGCAGCTACTTGGTCCTCTGTGCACACGTTCACAAAACATTTTGGTATAGACATTCAAATGAGAAAAGAAGCTCAAGCAGGACAAAATGGATTTAAACATTTATTTGCAAACTCGGCTCATCTTAAAGCCAACCACCACAATAAAAAAAATCTATAAAATCAATGCACAGCATGGGAATCCAGAAAAGAGTCATGTTGCAAAACGAAATGGTTTCTTACCTGTTGGAGGAGTTTTGCAGCTTGAAGAATTTTCTGAGTTTACAGGTGACCCACCCACCTCCTCAGAAGATAAGGGGCATGAATGATGAAAAACAAATCTAAAGATGGCAACCACACATAAATAAAATAAAAAAATAATAATAAAAATAAAATGTATATTTATTTAAAATAATACTAATAAATAATTACAAAATATTATAAATTTGCTCTCTTACAAGCTTTACACTGTCTCCCAATCACCCTATGTCTCTATTAATCTAGCCTCCATCCCCACCCTGACTCATCCCAAACCCATTCTACTACTTTAATCTCCAAAATAACTCTGCCTAAGCTCCTCCTCTACTGCATCCAGCTCACCGCAAACCTCAGTTTACCACCATGATCTCCCAAACAACCCTACTAAATCCTCCCCTCTCACCTTTGACTCATCCAAAACCCCTCCTGCTACTTTGATCTCCCTAACCCCTTTCCACAGATTCTTCCCTCCTCCATCTCTCCTTTACTCATCCCAAGCCTTATCCTATTACTATAAACTCCCAATTAAGACTTCTGAATTCTTCCCTCCTCTATCCCTCCATTACTCTAGTCAATCCAACTAACAAACTCACATATCCTCTGCTCAAATTAACTCATACCAATACTAACACTGTACTCATATTTCCCTATACTGATCCACCACTAATTCCTCTTGGGTTCCGGAGTAGCGTGCTACTCACTGAAAAGCACTTCGGCGTCACATCAGGGGTAGTAAGTGCGATATAAATACAATTACAATTACAATCATGCAGCCTCCTTCTGCCTTTGTTAAACTGCTAGAGAAACCTCCCACAACATTCCAGTTATTACAATAAAAACATTCTACTGAAAATATTCTACTTCTTGCACAACAGTGTTCCTTCATACATAGACTAACCTAAACATAAGAACACTGCAATCTTCTCTCATTCTTTTGTTCGCATATCCAGCATGAGCTAATTCTAGTTGTTTCGGTCTAGTCTTTCCTGGGCAGCTTAACCCGCAACCTCTAAACACTACACCATTCACACAGAATAATTCCTCCTTAAGTAATCAAAGTGGTGTCACCCCTTCACCCAATAACTTCTCGTCCTAAAACGTTCCCACTGATTCCTCAACTTCATCAAATATCATCAGGACCTATTCTGAAACTACCCCCTGCGTAACTACACCCAAACTTTGTTCCGAATGACCGCCTGCTTCATCCACATCACGGCTTTCACTTTGACTCGTAACTAGTCTCATTAAACAATCAGCTACGTTGTTTTCAACTCCTGGTCAATATTCTGTACTAAAGGTATGGCTTTGAGGGCTCATTACCTCCATGCCCATCATCTTCGATACAGTCTTTACAAGTGAGGTTTCATCTCCGTCCGGCAGAACCTGTTCCCTAGTTGAACAAAAAAATTCCTTCCAACATGGCTGCCATTAGCCAGTAGTCACTAGAAAAGGGAGAATGTTATACATCACAAGTGTACCAAGAGAAAAAAATACAAACTAACTATAATCAATCCCACCCTCGGAGGCAGGGTGAGAAGAGGACTTTATCAGGGAAGACTTGGAGTAATGAAGATTACCAGTAAGTAACTGGGGCATTACCTCCTCGTCCATCTTCCCCGACACAGTCCTTACAAGTGAGATGATACTCAGGCATCACAGGATTGATTATACAAAAACATATGTGACACCGAAAGTGTAATGCTAAATATCGGAAATGTATTAAATATCACTTATAAATTAATATAGATATTAGAAACAGCAGACAAAACACAATCCCTAAAAGAGGTAGATAAACCTTCACCCTACTGAACCGGATGGTGTGAACAGAAAGTCTGCAGCGATTGCCATGCAGCAGCACAACAGACGTCCCTCAACAAGGCTCCTTTAAAGGATGCCCAAGAAGACGACAACCCCCCTGTAGATCTCCTTTCAATAGTGTCTGGATGTGGGACTTGAGCTAACTCACAGCATAAAATAATGGTGGGCTTAACCCACCTAGAGAGTGTTGACTGAGAAGGACGAGACCCCTCCTTCGGTAAGCCACAGAACAGGGAGTCTACTCTGCAGAATTCAGAGTTTAGTCAGCTTTTTTATGGAATACATGAAAAATTCAACAAAATTCAATCAACACAGGAAGCAGTAAAAGTACAAAGCTAATAAGCAATATAAAGAGAAAAGCTGTTTACAATTTTATGGTTATACAGGAGAAGGAAGGGTATAAAAGGGGACCTACCTTATCTTCAAATATTGAATTACTCTGCAGAATTCAGATCTTGGCATGAACATCAATTCACCAAAATGCCAGGGGTAGCAGAAGTGACATCGTATACCATTTAGCCTTTTCTTTCATTCACACATGCATGGTTACACGTACACACGCTCTCTCTCACTTAAACACACTCTCCACTGCAAGCACACAACATATATTTAAAAGCATCTTTTACTTACCTTAACTGTTAAGGAGACTCCTATTCCAGCTAATTCTGCTCCCTTTTTATTACAGTAATAGTGAATAATAAAATATTATTCACACATGGGCGTCCGTGAGGGAGGCAAAGTGTGTGCTTGATGCCCCCCTCGCTTTAGGTGCAGCTTGGTGTACAGGCTCACAGTGCAGGGTAACACTAAGGCTGCCGTAGTCTTACACTCCCTGCACTAGAATGGCCACAGCCAAAAACAGTCCGGGATGCCACAGACTGTGGCGGACGGGTCACCGCGGGTGCCCCCCCCAAAAAAAGAAAATCTCTGCGTTTCTGGCACTGGTTTTGCCACCTATCGCACCACAGGTCACAAAAGCAGTGCCAGTGGTTGCAAGGGACAAGTCAGGGGTCGCAGCTGCGACCCTTGGTGACCCCTAGATGACAGCCATGGATCTTTCAGTAAAAATAACAGACTAGGACGAAGGACCATTATGCCTGGAAAAAAACAAAGAAAAGGAGAAACTTACAGTAAAGCTATCAATTCCCTGACCAAGGCATTATTACTAATGTTTGCAGCTTGATACTCTGTCCAATCTTTTCTTTATGAAAATCTTTAATAAATGTTTGTGCTGGGTGTTAATTACAAACTTTGGTGCGGATGCACAGCACTTGTGTTTTTAATTGCCAACAGCCTTGCCTCTGCAATGCTCTATTTCTACCCCTTGAAATCCTGATGAAAAGACTGTGGTGTGTTATTTTTATTTTACCATTGGGGATAGCCCCAGTTTTTGGGGGACTGGGAGGCACTTTCATGGCTGAATGGGCTGTGCTACGTGTAGCCCGTGGCAACCTCAACGAAACTCCTCCATGTTTCTTCAAGACGCGGCAGCTTCCTGCCTGTCATCATTCTTATTTGTGTTATTAGTAGTGTTATTATTGTTATCATTATTATTATTACCATACCTATTATTCTTATTATTATTACAATTACTATTATTATCATTATTATTATCATTGCCATTATTAGCACCATTCTTATTCGTATTAATATTATTACTATTATTATTATAATTATTATCATTGTCATTATCACCATTCTTATTCGTATTATTATTCGTATTATTATAATTACTATTATTATCATTGTCATTACCATTCTTATTTGTATTATTATTATTACTATTATTATTATTATAATTACTATTATTACACTTACTATTATTATCATTGTCATTATTACCATTCTTATTCATATTATTATTATTACTATTATTTTTATAATTACTATTATTATCATTGTCATTATTGCCATTCTTATTCGTATTATTATTATTACTATTATTATAATTACTATTATTATCATTGTCATTATTACCATTCTTATTCGTATTATCATTAATACTATTATTATCATTGCCATTATTACCATCCTTATTCGTATTAATATTATTACTATTATTATTATAATTCATATTATTATCATTGTCATTATTACCATTCTTATTTGTATTTTTATTATTTCTATTATTATGATTGCCATTATTACCATTCTTATTCGTATTATTATTATTACTATTATTATTATAATTACTATTATTATCATTGTCATTATTACCATTCTTATTCTTATTATTATTACTAATATTATTATAATTACTATTATTATCATTGTCACATTACCATTCTTATTTGTATTATTATTAATATCAACAACAAAAAGAAGAAATATCATTATTATATTATCATCATAACTAGTACGCTTATTATTATCATTATTATTATTATCATTATTATTTTTCCCATTCCTATTCCTATTTGTATTATTATTACTATTATTATGATTGTTATTATTATTATGACTATTGTTGTTATAATTAAAATGAAGAAAAAAAGTAATAATAATAGGACATATATTAATAATACAAAAATACATAGGAGGTCATTACAACCCTGGTGGTCGGTGTTAAAGCGGCGGTAAGACCACCAACAGGCCGGCGGAAAAAAATTGAATCACCACCGTGGCGGAAACCGCCAACATAGACAGCCACTTTAACACTCCGACCGCCACGGCGGTACAAACAAACAGCATGGCGGTCACCGACAACAGACAGGCGGAGGACAATGTACCGCCCACAGTATCACAACCTACCAATCCGCCACCATTTCCGGGGCGGATTCACCGCGAACAAAAACACGGCGGAAACAGGACTTCGAAGGGAAAACGCTCACGTCTACACACGTCACGAGGAATCCGGATGCCATGGAACCCGAGCTCCAGATCCTACCAGCCCTTATCTTCTTGCTCCTCTACCAGGAGCACGAACGCCGGCGGCGAAGACCGCGGTGAGTACTGCACCTACGACACAGGGGAGGAGGGAAGGAAAAAACAGGGACACACACACACAACACCCCCAACCCCACCCTCTACAACACACACACTAATACAGCATGATACATTACAGTTACACCCCCAAACCCCCCGGAAGAATGCAAAGACAAAAGGAAATGAGTGTAACCATTGTAATATATTAAAATCCAGTACGCAAAAATATATATACACTATAAACAAATATATACACCAAGAATAGAAATCCAGGTAGTGCTCCATTGAAGTCTGTGGAACACTGGGCCCACACGGCATGGGCGAGGCCCACACTCAATACCCGAATATGACAGAGAGAACACTGCAGGGGCATCAGATAGCAATAAAACAGGCACCCCAGGGGGAAGGGAAAGGGGGGGCACCTCAGCCGGTTGAGTGCACAACGCCAAATCCACGAGGGGGCCACATGCCCACTGTTCAATCCTGGGGAGTGCAAAGCCACAGTCTCTCAAGTCTCTACAGCGGGTGGGTTGCCCACTGAACAATCCTGGGGAGTGCAAAGCCACAGTCTCTTAAGTGGATAACAGTCTCCACTGGTTCTGGAGGGGGCATTGTGCCCATAGTGCTTCATCCTGCCAAGGACTGAGGTAGTGGATGTATCTCTCCACTGGTTCTGGATGGGGCCTTGTGCCCAGAGTGCTTCATCCTGCCAAGGGCTGAGGTAGTGGATGTATCCCTCCACTGGTTCTGGAGGGGGCCTTGTGCCCAGAGTGCTTCATCCTGCCAAGGACTGAGGTAGTGGATGTGAATCTCCACTGGTTCTGGAGGGGGCCTGGTGCCCAGAGTGCTTCATCCTGCCAAGGACAGAGGTAGTGGATGTATCTCTCACCTAGTTCTGGAGGGGGCCTTGTGCTCAGAGTGCTTCGTCCTGCTTGTGACGGACTCAGTAGCGCCAGTGCCCTTGGCACTCATGGGCCAGCGGTACTTGTTGCAGCGGTGTCCTTGGCTGCGGTGCTTGTGGCGGCAGTGTCCTGTTCAACGGTGCTTGTGGCGGCAGTGTCCTGTTCAGCGGTGCTTATGGCGGCAGTGTCCTGATCAGCTGTGCTTGTGGCGGCAGTGTCCTGTTCAGCAGTGCTTGTGGCGGCGGGGTCCTTGGCAGTGACTCAGCTGCTGGCGGTCCCTTATGGCCCAGCAGGGCTGGTGCTGGCGGTCCCTTATGGCCCAGCGGGGCTGGTGCTGGCAATCCTGTCCTGGGCAGCGGGCTGGTGCTGGCGGTCCTGTCCTGGGCAGCTGGTCTGGTGCTGGCGGTCCCTTATGGCCCAGCGGGGCTGGTGTTGGCAGTCCTGTCCTGGGCAGCGGGTCTGGTGCTGGTGGTCCTGTCCTGGGCAGCTGGGCTGGTGCTGGCGGTCCTGTCCTGGCCAGCTGGGCTGGTGCTGGCGGTCCCTTATGGCCCAGCGGGGCTGGTGCTGGCGGTCCTGTCCTGGGCAGCGGGTCTGGTGCTGGTGGTCCTGTCCTGGGCAGCTGGGCTGGTGCTGGTGGTCCTGTCCTGGCCAGCTGGGCTGGTGCTGGCGGTCCCTTATGGCCCAACGGGGCTGGTGCTGGCAGTCATGTCCTGGGCAGCGGGTCTGGTGCTGGTGGTCCTGTCCTGGGCAGCTGGGCTGGTGCTGGCGGTCCTGTTCTGGGCAGATGGGCTGGTGCTGGGGGTCCTGTCCTGGGCAGCTGGGCTGGTGCTGGCGGTCCTGTCCTGGGCAGCTGGGCTGGTGCTGGCGGTGGCCTCCTGGGCAGCGGGGATGATGGCGCTGGCCTCCTGGGCAGCAGGGCTGGTGCTGGCGGTGGCCACCTGGGCAGCGGGGATTATGGCGGTGGCCTCCTGGGCAGCAGGGCTGGTGCTGGCGGTGGCCTCCCGGGCAGCGGGGATGAAGGCGGTGGCCTCCTGGGCAGTGGGGATGATGGCGGTGGCCTCCTGGGCAGCAGGGCTGGTGCTGGCGGTGGCCTCCTGGGCAGTGGGGATGATGGCGGTGGCATTCTGGGCAGCAGGGCTGATGGCGGTGGCCTTCTGGGCAGCAGGGCTGGTGCTGGCGGTGGCCTCCTGGGCAGCGGGAATGATGGCGGTGGCCTCCTGGGCAGCGGGGATGATGGCGGTGGCCTCCTGGGCAGCAGGATGATGGCGGTGGTCTCCTGGGCAGGGGGGGCGATGGCGGTGGCCTCCTGGGCAGCGGGGATGAAGGCGGTCATCTCCGCTGTGCTGCTCTTTGCAGACTTGCTGAGTTTCTTGTGCCCCTTCCCCACCTTGGAAGGTGTTGCAGCTGAATCCACACTCCCACCTGTACCCCTGGGAGCGGCTTTGGTGGCTGGGGTCTTCCCCCTCTTCTGCCGGGGACTGGCCAACTTTTCATGCTTGACAGGTGGGGGACTGACCGTGCTGTGGCTCCGTGCCACACTGCCTGCCCTGCTGCCCGGTGCACCCCAGATTCCGGTGACTACAGGCACCACTGGTCCTGGAGATGTTGTGGCTGAGGTGCTAGGTTGGGACCTGGAGAGTCGGGCCCTAGGAGACTGACAGGGTGGGGGAGGTGAGGGAAAGAGGTCAAGGGTGGACAGGAAACATTTTTTGGGAACACTGGGATGGGTAGCTGGAGGGGAGGAAGAGGTTGTGGTTGTAGGAGGTGTTCGTTTGGTGACTTTGGGTGAAGGTGAATGCACTGTAGGCTGTCGTGAGGTGGATGGCTGTTGGGTGGGTGTGTGGCTGCGTTTGTGTATCTTGGGAGGTGGCGTCACAGACACACTGGGAGAGGACACAGGGGACGTGTGAATGGTAGTGGGGGTGGTGACTGCACATGAGCGGGGTGTGGTGGTGTGTGTGTTGGTGATGGAAGTAGTGGCTGTAGATGTAGTGCATACAGGTGTGAGTGGAGACGAGACTGGGAGGGAGGAGGGAGACGAGGAGGAGGGGGACACAGTGGAGGCAGTGGATGTTGGTGTGTCTGCACGTGTGTGATGCTTGCGTGAGTGCCTGTGGGATGTGTGGTGCTTATGTTTGCCTGAGCTTCCCTTGTGTGTTGACGTGTGTGCATGCTGGTCTGAAGGTGTGCTTCGGATAGGCTGAGGTAGAGGTGATTGGGTCTGGGTGGAGGAAGTCGGAGGGGGGAGGCTAGAGACAGGGACAATAGCTGCCATCAGTGCTGAGGCCAGAGTCTGAAAAGCTCGCTGAAGGGCCGCCTGACCAGAATGAATGCCCTCCAGGAATGCATTTGTCTGTTGCAACTGCCTTTCTACACCCTGGATGGCATTGAAAATGGTAGACTGCCCAACAGTGAGGGACCTGAGAAGGTCAATGGCCTCCTCACTGAGGGCAGCAGGGGTGACTGGGGCAGGGACTGAGGTGCCTGGGGCAAAGGTGATGCCCACCCTCCTGGGTGAGCGGGCACGGGGTAGAGGCTGAGGGGCTGCTGGGAGGGCGGTGCTCGTAGGGGGGGGGTGGCGGCTGTACCTGTAGATGCGGGGGCACAGATGTGGCCACCACCACAAGGGAGCTCCCATCAGAGGACGAGTCCGTATCACTGGTGTCAGCTCCTGTCCCCGCCATGGAGCTCCCCTCGCCCTCCGTCCCACTGGTGAAATCCGAGTCCGTAGTGTCGCCCTCCAGGGCCATGTGGGATGCTGCTCCCTCCTGCTCCGGTGCCACTGCTCCTCCGCCTGATGATGCTAATGCACACAAGAACAGGGAGACCACAAAAAGGGGGAGAACGACAGAAGAAAGACATGTTGAGTGCATGCATTACCGCTACCATTGGCAGACACGACAGACACAGAAGCACTACGCCGCTCACTTGGGGTCCACTGTTCAATCCCTGGGACATGGCCTACAAGGCTATGGCCGACATCTGCACACATGGATGTCACAGGAGCCTGACTAGGTGTACTGGCGCTCTGCACAGGTGGGGTGGGGTGCCACATGGTCTGCCAGAACAAGGGGACCTTACTAGCACACTTGCCCTGGCCAAGGGAAACCCACAGCCCACCTCCCCCACCCAGACACCTCCACTGCACGCAAAATCAGCAGGATGAGAGTTTACTAACCCTCTTGTGGCTGCTGTGATGCCCTCAAGCGCCCATCAAACTCCGGGTACGCCACCGCCAGGATCCTGAACATCAGGGGGGTCATGGTGCGACGGGCACCCCTCCCACGTTGGGAGGCCATCCCCAGCTGGGCCTCCACCATCTTCTTGCTCCAGCGGCGAATGTCCTCCCATCTCTTACGGCAGTGGGTGCTCTGTCTGTGGTGGACCCCCAGGGTGCGGACGTCCTTGGCGATGGCACGCCAAATATCCTTCTTCTGGTGGGCGCTGACCTACATGAATTGTACAGGGGAAAAAGAAAAGTTATTACCAACTGCACCGTCACAGTCATTGGCCCCCATCCCTATCCTTGCCATGTGGCACATGCACTCACCGTCGTTTCATGCACGCCTCAATCTCCCCCCCCCCCATCTTTCATCCACCCCACTCCACACAGGCATAGCCCATACAGCATCCTCCCAGTGTACTTACCTGTTTGTCTGGAGGACCGTAGAGTAGCGTGTACTGGAGGAGGACCCCATCCACGAGTTTCTCCAACTCCTCCTATGTGAAGGCAGGGGCCCTTTCCCCAGACGCACAAGCCATTGTCTCTTCCAGACTGAGGTCACAGCAGCACTTGCAGTGTAGGTCCTCTCCTGTCGAAGATCAGGTATCGAGTGATTGAACAGATAGAAAATGGCGGTCACGTCCGCGGCGGTGCGTACCGGCACGGCCGGCGTACATCATTGGCTCCTGGGACCCATAGGGTCCAATGTTAACCAATGCAGAATTGTGCCGTGGCTGTACAACCTCAACGCAGTTACCTCACATCCCATTGTCCCACTTTACAGGTCAGGCAGCCGCCATTTCAGGGGCCCACATGGCTTAATTTTTAACTGTTTAACGGTTTTTAACCTAGGCCTTGCCTCAACACTTTTGAGTGTTTTGGCCAGATTTCAGATTATGATTCGTGTTCTGTGTAAGCTGTGGGTACGTACCTCTGAGTTGGTTGACTCTGTGCTCGCTGTTGTCCTTCATAGGCACAGTCCGCTGGGACATGTGAGGAGATGGCGGCATCCTCCGGTGTACAGACTGCTGGTGGACCTGTCGACAATGGAGGAAAGACATGTGATCATCACCTACAGGCTTGATCGTGCCACAGTCCTGGAACTGTGTGCCCAGCTGGAGCTAGAACTGATGTCAGCTATCCGTCATCCCACAGGAATCCCTCCTCTAGTGCAGGTGCTGTCAGTACTCCATTTCCTTGCAAGTGGGTCATTTCAAACAACAGTGGTCATAGCATCAGGGATGTCCCAGCCTACGTTTTTTAACGTGCTGTCCAGAGTGTTGTCTGCCCTGCTGAAACACATGCGGAGCTACATCGTTTTCCCTCAGGTGGAGGATTTGCCTACAGCGAAAGGTGACTTCTATGCCCTGGGACATATCCCCAACATCATAGGTGCCATTGATGGGACACATGTGGCTTTGGTCCCCCCCGCAGGAGTGAACAGGTGTACAGAAACCGGAAGAGTTATCATTCTATGAATATGCAGATGGTGTGTTTGGCAGACCAGTACATCTCCCATGTGAATGCCAAATTCCCTGGCTCAGTGCATGACGCTTATATCCTGCAGAATAGCAGCATCCCTTATGTGATGAGTCAACTCCGGAGGCACCGTGTGTGGCTATTAGGTGAGCACCTGGAAGCAAGTCAGTGGGAATGGTTGTCTGGGTCTGGGGATATCCCTACAGGTTAGTGTGCGTCTAACAGTTACCCTCGCCATTTGCAGGTGACTCTGGTTACCCTAACGTGTCATGGCTACTGACCCCAGTGAGGAATCCCAGGACAAGGGCAGAGGAACGCTACAATGAGGCCCCTGGGTGAACTAGGAGGATTATAGCGCGGACCTTCGGCCTCCTGAAGGCCAGGTTCCGGTGCCTCCATATGACAGGTGGATACCTATTCTACTCACCAAAGAAGGTGTGCCAGATCATCGTGGCCTGCTGTATGCCTCACAACTTGGCTTTGCGACGACAGGTGCCTTTTCTGCAGGAGGATGGTCCAGATGGAGGTCTTGTGGCAGCTGTGGAGCCTGTGGACAGTGAAGACGAGGAAGCAGAAGAAGAGGACATAGACAACAGGAACACGGTGATCCTGCAATACTTCCAGTGAGACACAGGTAAGAAGACAACACTGCCTGCTACATCTGATCTAATTCTACTACCTCTCTACTGTCTGTCATTTACACCCAGTGTATGGTCACTGAGTTGTCACTTTTCCTTACGATTTCACAGATGTGGGTCCCACTGTGTGACATCTGCTTTGTTTCCTCATGGACTAGAGCTGTGTGACATAGGTATGTTGACATTACAATTGTAAGAGCATTTTGTCACTGTAATTGCTAATACACTATTTCGAAATCACAGACAGACTCCAGATTGTTTTGTGCTTTAAGGGTGTTTATTTCAGTGCTCAATATTGGAGGGGGTTGTAAAATGGTGAGGGCTGATGGTGGAGGAATGTTCATGGCAGAGTCCAGTCTATTAGTCTCACAGGTGCATTGCCCAAATGGGCATAGGAAGTGGAGCTGGGTCAGTTTGAGAATGGACAGGGTGACAAGGTGGGACAGAAGGATGACATTCAGGGTGGTCTCATTTCTTGGCGGGGGTCTTGGCATCGTTCTCTGTCTTTGTCCTGGATCTCAGGGACCGTTTGCGGGGTGGTTCTCCCTCTGCAAGGGGTGGTGTGCTGGTGTGGTGGTCCTGTGGCGGTGCCTCCTGTCCACTAGCGCCGGCGGAGGTGGTGGGCAGTTCATCGTCCAGGCTAGTGTCAGGGGTCCCTTGTTGTGCCACAGTGTCCCTCCTGGTGTTGAGGACTTCATTCAGCACCCCTACGATGATGCCCAGGGTGGAATTGATGGATCTGGGTTCCTTCCTGAAGCCCAAATACTGTTCCTCCTGCAGGCGCTGGGTCTCCTGAAACTTGGCCAGTACCGTTGCCATCGTCGCCTGGGAATGGTGGTAGGCTCCCATGATGTTGGAGATGGCCTCGTGGAGAGTGGGTGCCCTTGGCCTGTCCTCCCCCTGTCGCACAGCAGCCCTCCCAGTTCCCCTGTGTTCCTGGGCCTCCGTCCCCTGGACCGTGTGCCCACTGCCACTGCCCCCAGGTCCCTGTTGTTGTTGGGGTGGTGGATTAGCCTTGGTTCCCTGTAGTGGTAGACACACTGCTTCTTGACGTGTCCTGGGGACAGAGATATGGGCCCGCTGGGTAGGTGCTGTGCTGGTGTTTCCAGAGGGGGGAAGCTCTGTGGTGGCCTGTGACTGTGTGAGGGGAACCGACTGTCCAGAGGTCCCAGATGGGCCGGGCTGGTCATCTAGATCCAGTTGGACAGAGCTGCTGTCATCACTGTAGGCCTCTTCTGTGGGTGGTGTGGACACGTGTGGACCCTCCTGTCCGGTGACGTTGGGTAGGGGTCCTGCAGGGGGATAAAAGGATGTTTATTACATCTGTGTCTGCCATGGTGTGCAATGGGTGGGTGACCCTGTACCCCAGTGCTTGCATTCCTGTGTGGGTCCTTGTGTGATGGTGGTTTAGGGGGGTGTATGGGTATGTGCAGTGGCCATGCTTTGGTGATGGGTGTCCATGCTTTGTTGTTGCATGCAGGGTTTAGTGTTAGGATGTGTGGTTTGTGATGTTGGGATATTTGTGAGGAGTTGGAGTGATGGGGGTGAGGGTGAGGGTGGGGGTATGTGATAGCATGCAAGTAGGGTGGGGGATGTAATAGTTAAGATTTGACTTACCAGAGTCCATTCCTCCATCTACTCCTGCGAGGCCCTCAGGATGCAGAATCGCCAAGAATGGCTCCTCCCATGTTGTTAGTTGTGGGGGAGGAGGTGGGGGTCCGCCGCCAGTCCTCTGTACCGCGATGTGGTGTCTTGAGACCACGGAACGCACCTTCCCCGTAGGTCGTTCCATCTCTTCCTGATGTCATCCCTATTTCTGGGGAGCTGTCCCACTGTGTTGACCCTGTCCACTATTCTTCGCCATAGCTCCATCTTCCTAGCTATGGAGGTGAGCTGCACCTGTGATCCGAATAGCTGTGGCTCTACCCGGACGATTTCCTCCACCATGACCCTGAGCTCCTCCTCAGAGAACCTGGGGTGTCTTTGCCGTGCCATGGGGTGGTGTGGGTGATGCGTGGGGTGGTGTGTGTAGTGATAAGTGGGGTGATAATTAGTGGTGTGTTGTGTGAGGTGTGTGGAAGTTATGTGGGTGATGGTATTGTGTGCCTGTGGATGCTTGGTAGTTGTTTGTAGTGTCTTTCTCTGGCCTTCTCTCAGTAATTTTGTCATAGGGGTTTGTGGGTGATGTGGGTGTGTGTTATATATTGTACTGGGTGTGTGGGAGTGGTGTGTGTATGTGTATCAGGTGTGTGTATTTTGAATTGTCCAATGTGGTAGTGTTTTGTAAATGTGTGTGTATTTTGGGCGCGGCGGTGTGTACCGCCAATGGAATACCGCGGTTGAAAGACCGCTGCATGGATTCGTGGGTCGTGATAGTGTGGGCGTATTCCTGTTGGCGTGATGGTGGAGGTTTTGTTTTCGCCAGTTTATCACTGACCTTTGGTGTGGTGGACTTGTGTGGGTGTCTGAATTTTGGCGGATTCCGAGCAGTGGGTCATAATGACCGTGGCGGAATTCCGCTGCTGCGGCAGTGTGTTGGCGGTCTTCTGCACGGCGGTAAATAGCTTTTGCCGCCAATGTTGTAATGACCCCCATAATGTCCTGTTGTTTTTACTATTCTTATTATTAACATAATCTATAATGTTCAGGTTCCGTTCTCACCCTAAGTTTTTGTCCTAAATTCTAAATGTTAAGTATATTATTATATAATAATAATCACTACAAAGACATGCAGAAATAGAAATTCTATGCATATATGCATATGTACATAATACAACTTTAATGATAACCATTACATTGAGAAATTTTTTAACATAATAAGAACTTACAAACCAGTTAAAACATTAAACCAGGTGTTAATGAAACAAACTGTGAAAAATGTACATATTGTAATACCCGTTCCTCGCCTCACGTCCTTCCCACCCCCCCCCCATCTCAGTGGCTATGGCCTTGCTTGTCTGTGGTCTTGTACCAAACCAGCACATTTATAGCACAGTGTTTTCTTTCTCAATCTCATGCCTAAATTTTTCTCACAAATCTCACTTCATTCAAACCTCTTGCAACATCAGCTGATAGTTCTGGCAGGTTTTTAAAAACAAAAAAACACTGCGTCCTCTGCTCTTATACAATGAATTACCGATGAGGTCCAGGATGCCTAGAAAATTTACAGTATCCAATTTTAAGTACCTCGTTATCACAGAGATTGGATGGGTACCAGTCTTCGCAACAAATTGTAGGCACTTTAGTTCATACGCAAATAAGGAGTACCCGCCTTTGGTACAAGAGGATTATTACCAGCCTTGGTGGACTCTCTAGTCGCAGCCAAGTCCTGCATCTTCTGGCCTCATGGGTGATGCTGTTCCTCACTCAGTTTGATGGCCAGAGCTGCTGCTCCTTGACAGGTGGATTATCCCAGTGTCTGCCATTCATTACTCGCGAGTCAAGGAGGATAGGCTTCTGTAGTGATGCGGCCTCTACAGGCCATGTCAATTTAATGTTTAACACATAACTGGAACCATCACCATCATACAGACCACAAAGTGAAGCTGACGAGAGCCCTTACAATAATGTTTCACCTACCGCATCAACATGTGCACCAGGATCCAAAGAAAACACTGATCAACAGGTTTGAAGGACTCACAAACCAGAATGCCAGAATATGGCTAAAGCTGCAGAAGCTAGAGCACTGAAGCCTGCCCTAAGAGCGCCCGATTGGCTCTGGGTCGACACAAATATTCATTCCAGCGTTCTCATCAGATGGCCAGCTGGGGAAATGGCCAGGGTACCTGCAGAAACTAACATCGAATCAGATCCTTTGCCTAGCAAATATACAGCTATTTCCCCCTAGATCCTTGAAATGGATGCTATTGTGACTGGAGGCACTTGTGGAAAAATGGCATTTTGAGACAAGGATAAGCGTGGTGCTGTGGTGCAAATGCGATACAGTGGTGCAGAGTATGCAAGTAGTACTTGAGGTACGCACATGAGTACAGATTCCTACATGATGACAACTGGCAAAGGGTAAGCTGCGTAGAATGTGTAATTTTGCCTAAATTAAAATGTACGCATAGGCAGTGCTGTACATGGGCAGGTACTGTTGGGTATTGAGAACCTGTAGCTTTTTAACTTGAAAGAGGGGTACCTGCACTGCTCATCAGGGGCCCAATGCCTTTAATGGGAGAGTACCTGCACCTCTTGGAAGAGCATGTGTTCTCTCGGACGGGGAGTACCCACACTTCTGCAATTCTACTTCAACCGTGCACGTACCAATGTTGGCATAAATATTTGATACAAACATAAGTCACTGTAATGAAGTGTTCGGCTTTTTGCCAAGCCATGGGGCAGCTTAGTGCTGTCTTCTTCGCATTACGTCCCCTATGCATGCTCTAGTAAGAAGGCGGTGCTACACGGCATGACCAAGTCAGTTTAATTCCCAAGGTAGCTTTTGCGCCTGGAAGTTGCTGGCTGCGGTGTTGGCTCCGCGGTCCATCACGCGCATCGTGCTAGTGCCAGCCATGTTCCTTCTGGTTTCTTTCTAAACCAGTGGTTGAAATGGAGTTATAGAAGTGTAGGTACTTTCTGGCCAAGAGTACCTGTGTTCCAGGACTTTCCCATCACCCTCCCATTAAAAGTATTAAACCCTAGCTGACAAGTGCAGGTACTAACCATTTCAAATTAAAGAAGTGCAGTTACTCAATACCTGTGAGTACCGGCCCATTTAAAGCCCTGGACTAAAGGCGTCCAGGACAACCGTCTCTTGCTGGGCTGGGAGGCAGACGGTGGGCCGGAGGGCCCTGTTTTCCAAGGGTTCAGAGGGGAGTCCAAGGAAGGGGTAAGTGGCTGGTTTATCTCAGGAGGGGTGGATGTAAAGAAGGCAGCTGGGAAGGTGAGACGTGCACAAGGAAGGGGAGGAGGAGAGAGGGATAGCGTAAGGAAGACAAGGAGTGGTAAATTGAAGAAAGATTAGGAAGAACAGTGAGTGAGAGAGAGAGGAGAAAGAGAGAGAGAGAGAAAGAGAGAGAGAGAGAGAGAGAGAGAGAGAGAGAGAGAGAGAGAGAGAGAGAGAGAGAGAGAGAGAGAGAGAGAGAGAGAGAAAGGAATGAGTGTTGACAAAGATGTGGGAAGGGTATGCCCAGACGTGGGTCCCGTGCTTCCCATGCCACTGGATTCAAGCTAGCCTGGCTGATGAGGGGTGAAACCCCTAAACCGGTCCCAGGATGCTTGTTTCCAGTCCAGGGAAGACCTGGCCTAGCAGTTCGGGCTGGACTGTTCCCATGGGGAACAGGGTCAAGACTGATTTGCATATGGCTGGGTCCAAACTGGAATGGCATGGGCAGCAAAAAAACGATGGATTAAACCCAGATCTGTGACTGGGGGTGAATGTTTGACAATGTTCAGCATTCCGTCCATCACTTGTTTTTGCATTTGTCGCCCTAAGTGGGAAGGGTATGCCCAGACGTGGGTCCCCTGCTTCCCCATGCCACTGGATTCAAGCTAGCCTGGCTGATGAGGGGTGAAACCCCGAAACCGGTCCCAGGATGCTTGTGTCCAGTCCAGGGTGAATGTTTGACAATGTTCAGCATTCCGTCCATCACTTGTTGTTTTTGCATTTGTCGCCCTAAGTGGGAAGGGTATGCCCAGACGTGGGTCCCGTGCTTCCCATGCCACTGGATTCAAGCTAGCCTGGCTGATGAGGGGTGAAACCCCGAAACCGGTCCCAGGATGCTTGTTTCCAGTCCAGGGAAGACCTGGCCTAGCAGTTCGGGCTGGACTGTTCCCATGGGGAACAGGGTCAAGACTGATTTGCATATGGGTGGGTCCAAACTGGAATGGCATGGGCAGCAAAAAAACGATGGATTAAACCCAGATCTGTGACTGGGGGTGAATGTTTGACAATGTTTAGCATTCCGTCCATCACTTGTTGTTTTTACAAAGATGTTTCAAGCCATGGGCAAAGGGGACTCTGGCCCTGGGCCCCAGCCTTTCAAGGGCCCCTGATACAGCCACCTGTTCTGCAGAGAGTCTTGCTCTGATGACCTTGAGTAATTCTTAAACAAGTTGTTTCAAATACCGTTTTCATTTAATTTATTTTTAATGTGGCCGATGTGTGTCTATTACAGACATTTTGCAGAGAAATTCTGTTTATGTTTCATGTAACATCCATAAAAAAAATGTCTTTTAGATCAAAACCAGACCTCACATATGAGAAATGAGAGGATGTCACAGAGAATATTTTCATTGATATTCGTGAGCTGCTGCTGTGTCACAATATTGAAAACACACGTCACTATCTGTGAGTATCAGATGTAAACACATGTAGAATTTGGACCAGTGTGTCTGTGCAGTGTCAGTGACCCGCCCACAGAGGGCGTGAAAGAGCTGAAACTGGACCATAAATTCAAAGCTGTTCTGAACAGGGGCCCCCAAAATACATTTGGTCCTGGGCCCCTAAAATCCTTAAAATGTCCCTGAGTGTGGAAGCAAGCAAGGATGAAGAGAGTGATTGAGGCAGCAAGAGAGGTGGAGCGTGAAGGAAATAGGGACAGAGGTGGAAGAGAAGAATAAAGGGGGAGACAGGGAATGAAGGTTTGGTTGTAGAAAAGAAGAAAAAGAGGGAGCGAGGAAGGAACAGACAGTTTAAAGAAGAAATAAGGAATGCAGGGCGAGGAAGGGACAGAACAAGGAGAGGGGAGTGCGGCAGTAGGGATAAGGATGAAAGGGAAGAGCAGAGGGAGGTGGGGAGGGGAAGGAATGACGAACAGTGACAGGAAGGAGTTAAGCTGAATTTGAAACCACTTATCTGAAGGAGGTCTAATAAGAAAGAAAGTGAAAGACAGAATCCGCAGTTTGGTCGATAACTGAGAATGCGTTGGTCTAACCTCAGATGCGTGACACTCGCAGGGCTGCCGGGGTGTAAGTGAAACACGCGTGAGGCTATACTCCACTTGGGTGAAATGGGTGACTAAGGGGACAGGTGGGCAGGGGAAGGCAGTGTGGCCCTCTGAGCATCACCGTGGCAGGAACTCTTAACCACATCTTTCTTCCTCCGGGCACAAACACAAGACGTGCCGGCGCTAGACCTCGTCCCCAACCCTTCAAGGCGCTCGGTGCGTTTACAGGCCCTTCCACCGAAGGCAGAGGGCCCTTCCCGGGCAGAGCGCCTCGTGCGTCCCCGGGCGAGCCCTCCCGCCCATCCCGGGCTCCATTGGTGGGGCAGGCCTGAGTGGGGCCGGAGGGACCCCCGCTGGCCCCCTCAGAGCCCGAGCGGCCTCGGTGAGAAAGCCCCCCTCTCAGTGGGAGTCGGGGCGGCTGAAAGGGCCCGTCCGACAGCGGCCCTGGCATTCAGCCTCTGACTGATGAGCGTGTAAAATTGATTTATGAATTGAAAGTTAGCTCTCCTCCGCCCCCTCGGCCCGATTCAGGCGGTAATTGATTATATGTGCTGCTGTGAAATGAAATTACATAAAATAATACTCAAAGGGGGGCGAAGAATGGGGCCGGGGCCCTTTAAACACGCCACTTCATTCTCATGGCCTTCTCGGATTAGCCGCCCCATTCATCCCCCCTACACATTTTTTATTTTAAAATGTGCTTTTCTTTCCTTCCCTCTTCCTGGCTCCCGCCGAACACCCCCTCCCCAACCCTTGGGGAACGGGAGGCCCTTTTTGGGTCCCGCCAGCCCGTGGCCCAGGGCTGCAAAAACTATAGGACAGGGCGAGCTAGGACCTACCCTCACAGCCCGTGGCTCACACCTGCGGTTTTTGTGCTCTGGTTTGGAGGTCACAAAAATCTCCAAAAGTACCTTTCGATCCAGTGCTTTATTTGTAAAAGTGCCAGGGCCCTCGCCGGGAGGCCACTGCGGTTTTCACCACCCATTGCCCCTGCCAAGACTGCTAATGACCGTACCAACACCTGCTAACCACCAAACTTCTATAAGTGTCACAATCCAGACTGTTCCAGCGCCTAACACAAAAAGGATGGCTTCTGGCAGCAGGTATTTTTCCTAATGACTGTTGTAATGCTAATTTCTAAATCAGACAGTCAAACAACCATGTGGCAGACTGTCACAAGCATCGGTGTTGTCAATAAAGTGCAGGTGCCGAGCACCGGAAACCACCGGCTCAAATTAAGCATTGGTATGTCCACGAAAATAGCACATTCTGAGGACTTCACCTCCGCCCATGCAATAATTTTTGCGGTTTTCGATGTGTGTGTGTTGGGGGGATGGGGGGATGGGGGTTCTCACGTTTTCCTTTCAAATCGAGAACCAATTAATTGTAGACGATTTGCTTCCCCTGAAGATTTGGTGTGTTTGTGGAACTGACAACTCTAGATGCGCATTTATTCCAACCATTTTGGGAGAATTACGCGGGAGTACTTCTACTTTTTGAAGTAATTTTACAATAAAATCCAGTGGGTATTTTGCTGTCAAAAGTACTGTCTGCGCTCATTAATATCAGTTAATTCTGAATCAGTGAATCGAAATCTGGCGTTAGCAGGAGGGAAAACACTTTTTGCGCACTTCCGTGGAATGTAGGTCCCCAAAAGGTTTTCAGGGTTTCTGTGACCACCAAAGCTTTCCCTAGCACAGGCCGTTGACATTGAGTCATTCCTACCTGTCGATATCACCCAAACCGGAAACACTCTCAAAGTTTTTGAGAGCGCCCTACGGAAAGCCACGCAATTGCCGGCAGGTCTATTGCAAAGGTGAGGAGTCCATTGGACCACCTTAGTCCACAAAAAGTCCAGGTTTTGGGAGAGGCCTCATTTGGGGTGAAGAGTACCGGGGCCTTTAACGGTGGCTGGGAGGTTGGGGTGACTGTGACTCCGATGTGTCTGTGGCTGGGGTTGGTGTGTGTGTCCTGGGGGTCTGAAACCTTTTGTGGTGGCTGTGGGAGGGTAGAATTTAAGTAACTGGGGGATACACACTCTGGAATATTGAGTTCTGAAATATTTCATGGTGATGGAAGATTGATGATGCTGACCAAGTATGGTTGAGTGGGGGATGACCACATTGGGGTCCTCAGTTCTAAGGTCTTTTACTGTGATAGAGTTAAGGGGATGTCCATGTTGTGGGCTGATTTATGGGGGTCTTGAGTTCAGAACCTTTCATAGGTGCATGGGTATTTGCGGGATGACCATGGCGAGTTGATAGTTGATAACTCTGTGGAAGTTCTTGATTTCTGAATACTTTCTCCGAAGCTTCGGGTGTTTGTGGGATGAAGATGGCTAGTTGAATTGGCATGTAAGTGTTTGTGTTTTTGATTTATAAAACATTTCATAGAAGCTTGGGTGTCTGTGTGATGTGCGTGACTGATTGGGGATGACTGTGTTGATGTTTTTGATTTCTCCAGGCTTTCGTGGAAGGTTGGGTCTTTTTGGGATGACCATGGATAGTTGATTGGGAATGATTGTGATGGTTTCCTCTGACGCCTTTCGTTGTGACTGGGGGACTGGAGGATGATCTTGTTGGGGGGGGTCTTCCATTCTCTGGCCTGATTTACAAATCCATTAGGGACTACTGCTAGTCCCCCTCTGGTGACTACATGTGATGCCACTCACTGCTCAAGGAAGATGGGCCTGCTTTCCCCTCTCAGGAGAGATTTATCAGTACCGTATTAATTGGGTGGTGCCTTCGTTGCTGAGGTCTATGCTCCTCCATCACTACTTTCACAACAACACTTGTGCACCCTTGTAAAAGGTACAAAATGGATCAACTAATGGTTGAGGAGAATGGGGAGATGGGACAGTCTTAGGAAGCAGTCCATGGGTGTTGCTGGAAGGAACATTCCTACGGTAAAAGGAAAAGTTTGACCGGTGAGGATTGAAGGTACTGCCTTGTGCCTCCTGAGAGAGATAGCTTCTTACAATGCACCCAATGACGTTCAGCACACCAGCATCTGTGGAGGAACTTTCCAAAACTGGTGGAGGGGAAAAGGCATAAGTTGTGGCTTCTCTCTGGCTCTCATGGCTGGTGGACCTCGTAAAGAGAGAAAAGTCATGGCCCTCGAGTAGAAAACGTGTGGGTTTATGTGTGGGGATACCTTTTGGGCATAAATAAAAATTCTGGCCAGTATCCTGGTACATACATCCGATTATCACTAGTATTCATCTCCAGAATGGAAATGATGTGCGATCTTGGATTTACCAGGCCCAAATACGCATGCGGTGTCCACATCCCTGCGTCATATCCGGTTTTATTTACCTCTTGCTCTGAGTGGGTGGTGAATGGAAGTGTGGGACTAGGGGTGGGGGCAGTGACAGGAAAGAGCAAATGCTGTGGGTTGGTGGCGAGAGAGTTACCTACTCCTCCATGCCACAGGGGTCTGTTGGGCAGGGGCTGAGGCCAAGGCTGGTAACATCAGGTTTAGTGTTACCTTACCTTGGACATTTGGGTGTGGATACACTCGGCCGGTTATAGTTGGGTGGTGAGGCATCACACCCAGAAATACCGCGCCACCCAATTTGTAATCCTTAACTTTTTAAAGTTTTAAAGAAGCCTAATGTGAAACACATGATTATACACTTGAGCATGAAGTATGTGATGCAAAGTGTCATCTAAAAACTATGTAAAACCTAGTAAATTCCAAGGTTTGCGAGGGGCGCCGCACAGAGAGCTGCGCTGTGGATCTGTTCACTGATTGGCCGGTACAGAGGCGCCACTGCCTTGCATATTTCAATATTTTCTTTACTTTTAATGAGAGGTGTGATTGTGAATGGTGCAGTTCAATGCCCAGCAGGCTTTCCCTAGCTGGCCTTGTTGACTTCAGCAATGTTGACTCAGCCTCATGCTTAGAAGCGGCTTTTCTTTCAAGCAAGGGGCGCTTCCTTCCCAGTTCATTCCTCATCTGCAGACCTGCCCATGAAGGACCAGCACAGGATGCTCCCAAGAGGAACATGCCTGGTAAAACAGTGGTTATGCATCTGCCGAGACCACCGTTACCACCATGTTAAGGCAGGGGTCTAGCATTTGAAGGAGTAACTGATACAATGTTTCCACTGGTCATTACCGCTCACCAACAATGGAGGCAAAAACTACCAGAGACATCCCCTTTAGAAACAGGAAGTGCCTGGTATGACCAGGTCAATTTACAACATTACCGCTGCATCTCCCAGTTACATCAGTGATGTTTCTTAATGGGGAAGAGCATAAAAATTACCCAATAATCACATTAAGAGGTAGTTACTTCAATTTGCAATTCAATTAGCCATTTTAATTCAGTTTATAATACCCTTTAACATTGTTAAGGTTTATTTAACCTTTCTAGGGGCCACTTGGGTGTCACCAAACATTTCCACTTTGCCGTAGAGGTTCTGGTGCGTGTTTGCCATTGCATATGTCTCGCCGATGGTTTGGGGCTCACCATAGAGCAGCATTTTGGGGGTCTCTGTGGAGTTTGCTAAGCTCACTTAGGGTTGATTTCTGACTACTACATAAACTTTATTACGGTAAATGTACAGACTAATTGGTTATTGTGCACATTTAAGATCTCCTTGAAGTCTGTACACATAGACCTATGACACATGATTGGGGGGGACAAACAAAGCAGAAATCCCTAAACAGAAAGTCGCCTGAGAATCACAACTAGGAAGGATTTGGCTTGAAACATATAAACTAAAATGTTTTGGCTGTCCTATGCTCTGGTCCCCTTAGTTTGCGAGAACCTAGGGAAGTTGGGATGATGGACTGTGGGGCTGGCCCCGGTTTGGCAGGGGAGGGCTCAAGATAAGCCTGCCCCACTCCTGGTGAAGAAGAGTGGTGCGCCCGAAGCTACGGCTCGCCCAGGTGACTTGCCTGCCAGGATCCCCTTTAGGTGTGGATGCACCACCTTGTCCTATGTAGTGGGCCTCAGTCTCCTGCGGGATGAGTTGTATATGATGGCTTGAAAGGGAGTAGGCTAGGGAGCTCCCTTCGTGGAATGCCTGCTAAGTGTCCTGAACCAACAGATTTCGGTATAGGTATGACACTTTCTAGTGCTATGACATTGTGCTGTATAATACTGATGCTTCTGGCTGTATGCTCACTAGATTATGACAACAACATTTAATTGTGTAACCCCGCAAAGGGCCTGATTTAGATTTTGGTGGATGGGTTACTCAGTCACAACGGTGACTGATATACCGTCCACACAAATCTCAATCCCATTATGTCCCTTGGGGTTCAGATTTCAGCATATGGGATACCCATCACCATTGTGATGAAGTAACCGGTCCACTGCGTTGCAAATCAGGCCCTATGTTTGTTGTGGGCCCCGGTTTGAGTTCCGAACAGTATGTTGTGTTTGCATCATGTTTCATGTTTTTAAAACATAAAAAGAGACAGAAAACAACTACAGTTTTGTGCTTGATGCAGAGTGCCATCCGAGCAGTATTTCGTTAACCTCTGTGAGCGTTTAGGTCTGGCGGTAGCCAAGACCTTAAGCTTTTACTAAAATTATATGTATGATATATTTGCTTAAAAGGGCTTTCAGTCACCTCTCATCATCCATTGGGCTGTTGTTGTGTCATTAACATTTTGCTTCCGCCCACTACAACATACAGCATGGGGCAGAGGGTCAGCCTACTTAAGCCACTGGTTAACTTCACTTTGAGGGACTGAGTTTTGCTCTTTCTCAATGAGCACATCCACACTCAGTCAATCAATCAGGGTCTTGTAAAGCGCGGCTAATCAACCAAGGGGTCTCAAGGCGCTGGGCATAGAGGTAGTTCTCTTCAGTGCCAGTGTTTTTGTTTTTACTTTATGAATATTTTAGTGTTGCCTTTGTGTTTGGAGCCCAAGGTGAGAGCAGGCCTTTTCTACGGATGTGAGCATAGGCCTCATTACACGCTTTATCATTTTCTGTCAGTGCTTAATTTGTAAATAAAAATGTGCCGGTGCCCAAAGCCCTCCTCTTAAACACGCAACTGCAGCAATTAAATGTGGGAACACGGAATACTGAGGAAGGGTAATCCTGAAGCCAACTAGGGCCTCGTCAGTCCATTTACAGCCACTCCCTGCCCCTTCAGCTCGCTCTTGCAGCCTTCTGCTTTCTCCCATTGTGACGCTTTTTCGTTTTTCCCTTCCTCCGTCTTTCCCATATGTGTCTTTTGCTCGCAGTAAATGCTTGAGGCAGAATAATAAGCGCTGGTCCTCAAAAATAAGGGCTGGTGCTCAGCACCGGAAACAACAAGCACAAATTAAGCACTGGTTTCTGTCTGCTAGCAATGTTTTTGTACATTTCTTTTGCCGTGCCCTTATTTTATCTGACTGCTGGCCATTCACAGCCAACAGATTGAATCCATTTAAAACTGTTCTGTATTGTTATTAGTACACAATCCAAAAGCTTCAATAATATACATGTGAATTCATAAACTGACAGTTCTTCAGAACACGTTTATTCTAGGCTCAATTTCACCGATAGTTCTTTAATAAACTTTCCCTTGGAAGAAAATCTGCCTTTATCCAGCAATTGTAACACTTTTGAAAACTTATTTTGTTCTTGTTTTTTTGTTTGTTTCTTTTTTTCGTCCTTGTTTCTTTCCTTCTTTTTTCTTTCTTCCTCTCTTGTCTCCTTTCTTGCTTTCATTCTCTTACCTTATTTCTTTCTTTACTGTCTTTTTCTTTCATTCTTATGTTCGTTTCTTCCTTCTTTCTTTCTTTCTTTCTTCCTTCTCTCTTTCCTTTCTTTCCTTCTTTTACTCCATCCCTCTCTTGTTCTTTCTTTCCTTCTTTTTTTTATATTTCCTTCCTTTTATCCTTCCATCTTTCTTTTCATATTTCCTTTCTTTTATCCTTCCATGTTTTGTGCATATTTCCTTCTTGCTCTCCTTCCTTCTTTCTTTCCTTCAGTTTTCCTTCCTTTCTTTCTTTTCTTTCTTTTTACCATACTTCTTTCTTTCCTTTCCTTTCTTTCTGTATTTCTTTCCTTAATTATTTTCCTTTCTTTGCTTATTTATTTTCTGTCTTTATCCCACACTTCTTTTTTCTTTTTACCATACTTCTTTCTTTCTTTGCTCTTTTTACCATTCTGCTTTCTTTCTTTTTTCATTTTATCATTCTTCTTTCTTTTTTCTTGTTACCATACATCTTTCTTTCTTTCTGTGTACCTTTCTTTTTTCTGTTTTTGTTTTATTCTTTCTTTTGTGTTTGCCAAGACCTCTTGACTTTATTACAATTATGTGTACGCCTCAGTTACTAATAAGGGTTTTCAGCCACACTTCATCCATTTGTCTGTGGTTGTGTCATTCTCATTTTCCTCCAACCCACTGAAGCATTAATCTAGGGGCAATGTGTGAGCCCACTTCAGCCATTGGCTAACTCCACTGTCAGTTACCGGACAATGCCCTGTCGCATTGAGCACATCCACACACAAAGTAGTCCCTTCAGTGCCAGGGAGTGCTATGGGTATGTGGAGTCCACGGCTGATGTGGTCTACCTACCTTTTCTAAGCACTATCACAGAAGAGCTGCTTGAAATATGCCACAATGGGTGCTGGTGGTTGTATATGTGTAACAATTGTGCATCCAATCTATTCTCCTTCCAGAACATACTTATCCCAGGCTGTCCTTTTTACTCACAGCATAAACCGTTGGATCATAGGAGTGCGTACGTGAATGAACGGCACAAATGTGTGCGGTAATTCTGTTGGGTGGGAGGGCATGAATAGCAAAATGCTGATAATGGAATATGGGAGATAAATGTTGGCATAACGGAGGACAACCATGGCAAATGGGGCAGGTTAAGGCAAGCATGCCAAGTGCTGCCCCTGACGTACTATAGGTAATTTTTTATATTGGTATATGGACATTAATAGCCATGTTCCGGCACATTGTAAGTATGTCTTAGCAGTAGGGGGTACTCATAACATAACATGCGCATTTCTAAAGCACAAGTTCACCCGGTGCGGCATCTTGGCACGGAAAAACAGGTGTTAATATTTACCCAACTGAATGGTACCCAATAAATCAACCCCGGAAGGATTAAAGGCTGGTGGACCCACCAGCACTGAAACTTGTGGTAAAGAGGGAAATGGGGGTTTCTGAAGGGGATGCATTAGACCACTAGGGCCCTATATTCATGGGATATGGGTCACCCATGACTCAATGCTGTCCCTGACCCAATGGGAGTAATTATTGGCATATAGGGGACACCCACAGCAAAATGTAGAAAAAATAGGATCAATAGGCATTTGAGTAAATTTATGAGAAAATTGGTCTTTTAAATGCATTATTGACCCAATTTTTTCAAAAATCTACTGTGAAGAATATTCAGACCCTCCCAGAATAAGCCAAACATTCTTGCTTACTGGAATTCAGAGGAAGGATTTCATTCCTTTTACCCTTTTGGTTTTCAAAGCTCACTTGTCTTTACTGCATAAATAATATTTGTATACCCATCCATCAGAGCTTAATTTGTAAATAAAAATGTGCCGGTGTCCAAAGCTCGCCTCTGAAACACAAGTTAAATGTGGAGCACGGAATACTGAGGCGGCGCAATCCTGAAGCCATCTCGGGTCTCTTTAATCCATTTACAGCCACTCCCTGCCCCTTCAGCTCACTCTTGCAGCTTTCTCTCTCTGTGGCGATTTTAGTTTTTCTCTTCCTCTGTCTTTTCCATATGTGTCCTTTGCTCACAGTAAATAATAAGTGCTAGCCCTCAAAAATATGGGCCGGTGCTGCGCACCGGCAACCACCAGTTCAAATTAAGCACTGCATAATAATTATTGTCCTGGACTAGAAGCTGGTCATTGTTTTTGCAAGTATATTATTATCCCATAAGACTCTCCACTAAGATGCATCAACTTATAGTGTGCTGCCATTCACCCCCCAACTCTTCTTTGAGTGATTATATATAGATAAGGTGCCCTTTGCTGTACATTATAAGGCTATTACAACTCACTAAGGAGTTCTGTGACCATGTAGACTGCTTTTATAAGGTAATGGAACTCCGAGGTGACTTGCAATATCCGTTTGCATGTAGCAGATGGTATTTTATTGCTAATAATACTTAGCCACACCACCATGCTTCCCCTATGTGCTTAAATCCTTGGTATCTTGCTCATTCACACGAGTTACAGCTGCAGACATACAGAATAAAAGTGGAATCAGGGCTGTGAAATTAAAAACACCAAAAAAGCTATTAGTAATGTGTTGCAAAACCATATTAGAATCAGTTTAATGTAAATCAGATTTTACAAAGGGCTATGGCTCCGATCGAGCGTTAGCATACAGAGAGATCATTGCTTTACTGTAAGGAACTTTGTGCAAAAAATAAACATTTTAGCATTTTAGAGAACAGATCATTACAATAATACACTAGCTATGATTTTCATTGTTTAACCCGCAGCAGTAATGATGCCTTTACCTTGGCTGCTGGCTCTAGCAGCAGGCATTATGATGTCACAACTCAATTTTAATAATTTACTACAGTTGAACAGCTATATCATTTTCTTATTACAGATGACTAGAGATGCCAGAACGTGACTGCAATAAGGAAATTAAAGACAGGTTTTTGAACTGGGATTGCACGTTTCCTTGTATTACACCTTCATTAACTTTACATTATTTGAAATAGGTGTCACCTACAAGAGCATTGTGTGAGACAATACTTTGTATGGCCTGTCTTGGGCAGATTAAGTTAACTGTTAGAAATGTTGATAGGGTGATACCTTACAATTGTGTTTATACAGGAGAGATGTGTGAAGAACTACGTAACTCTAAACTTTAGCGCTTGAGAGTATTAAATAAAACTCAGATAAATTAGAAATTATATCTGCACGAGGAATGCTATGACTCAAAAGGCAGCTTTCAACATGAAACACTGGTCAGGACAGCTCAGAGGGTTCCAGCAGGATGCTCGAAAAGAAAATTGTACTCTGGTTAGGAATCAAAAATACCACAAGAAAAATTTGCTCGGGTTTTGAAAAAATCTAACACATACATAAAATGTTTGAAGCAATTACTGGGATGGTCAAATGAACAAAGTTGTCCACATTTTGGAAATTAACCTTATGTGTGTTGATAGAATGTGACTCCAAAACAGAAAGTATTTTCAGAACATTGTGAGCTTCTTAATGCAACCGGCTTTGATAGTATGCAAAATACCCATGTGGAAAATGTGTTACTGGATGAACTATCCTACATTATGGGCCATGTTGAGAAGACTATTGAGCCAGTTGAAAACAGACTAAGGGCCTCATTCCGACCCTGGCGGTCATGGACCGCCAGGGCCGGGGACGGAGGATGCACCGCCAACAGGCTGGCGGTGCATCAAGGGCAATTCTGAATGCGGCGGTAAAGCTGCGGTCAGAAAAGGGAAACCGGCGGTTTCCCGCCGGTTTTCCCCTGCCCCAGTGAATCCTCCACGGCGGCGCTGCAAGCAGCGCCGCCATGAGGATTCCGACCCCCTTCCCGCCAGCCTGGTTCTGGCGGTTTTCACCGCCAGAACCAGGCTGGCGGGAACGGGTGTCGTGGGGCCCCTGGGGGCCCCTGCAGTGCATGCATTGGCATGGGCACTGCAGGGGCCCCCTAACAGGGCCCCACATTGATTTTCAGTGTCTGCCTAGCAGACACTGAAAATCGCGATGGGTGCCACTGCACCCGTCGCACAAAAGCAACTCCGCCGGCTCCATTCGGAGCCGGCTTCATCGTTGCTGGGGCTTTCCCGCTGGGCGGGCGGGCGGCCTTTTGGCGGTCGCCCGCCCGCCCAGCGGGAAAGTCATAATGACCGCCGCGGCCTTTTGACCACGGTACGGTCTTTTGGTGGTTCCCGCCAGGCGGGCGGCTACCGCCGCCCGCGGGGGTCAGAATGACCCCCTAAATCCCCTAATGCCAGAAGATTTAAAACAAGTTCCACATTGATGGTCCTGATTCTTCACCCAACTTTTCAACTCTACATAGCGTGCACCCAATACCATATGACTTGGGCTGGGGCCTCTCAATAGCGATATGTAACAAGGGGAATCACAGGAGGCAAGCAGATCACCATCTTAGCTCTATATGATTTCTTCCAGCCAAATTATTTTTGAGGATCACACTTGCCAAAATATGATGTTTAATTAATAGCAACCACATCCTCAATTAGATTGGGTTTTCACCAATGCTGGAATGGCACCTAGGTTCTTTTCTTTGAAATTTGATACGGTACCACCCCACTGCCATTTATATGTGTTTCAAAAGCTTTCGTCCATATAAGTTGCAGGCTGTGGTGAGCAAAATTGCTTAGTATTGTGCTCCTGGGAAAGGTAATTCATGTAGTGGCAAGCCTTCCTTTATACACCCTAACTCATATCCATAAAACAAATTCTCCCCCTGTATCTCACAAGATTCCATCTTGTTTTGGTGTTAGACAAGGATGTGTATTTATCCCAACCCGTTTCAACATTTGTTTCAGTGATTTGAACCACGCTCTCTTAAAACGCCCGGCTTTTAATGATTTAAGGGTGGGAGTTTTCAACTATGCCAAGGATGTGCTGATTTGCAATCAGAGAGTGAAGGGCCACAGCAGATTTAGAATACACTTACCAGGGTTATGGCAATTCCCTGCTCTATGGAATGCCCAAGGTACACCTGGCTGCTCTCAAGGCAATGCTTCATACAGCTGTCAAGCTCATCATAGGGGAATTGATAAAACAATGTTAATGTCATTGAGATAGCTACTAATTGAAGCAATCAAAGCAAGGAGGCAATTTAAACTAGTCTGCTTCATCTACAAAGCTCTCTACGCAGGACCACTACCTACCTGGCCCAGAAATTGACAATCTCAAGAGGTCACAACTATCTTATAAAATTCAGAGAGTCCCTCTTTCTAGAAATTCCTACCTTCAAGACAGAAAAAAAAGGCAAAATCTTTTTCAGGAAAGGCTTCCGATATCTGAAACGCAATCCTCTAGTCACAACACTGCCCTCCTACAAAAGAAATAATCAAGATTGATCTTAAAGTTGTTTTTTTCTTCAAGATGGATGGCCTTGGACCAATTTGAGCCATTGGATGTGACTGGGGGCCACCGGCACTTATTTTTGGAGACCAGTACGTCTTTTTCCTCATCAGATATTGCCAGAGAGCAAGAGGGTGAAACATACACATGGGAAAGAATGAAGTAGAGAAAGATGGAAAAAGTGACCAATCAACAAAGCAGGAAACTGCAAGAGAGAGAAAGGGGAAGACGGTGTGCAGCCGTGAATTTAAGAGGCCTGGGGTTGATCGAAGACTGCCTTGTTATTCGGCACACTGACATGTCATAGCACTGGTGGTAGAAATGGGGTTTCTGGTTGGCTAGGGTATACACCTAACCAGGCAGAACCCATCACTCTCCTCAGGGTAAGCCAGATACACACCCTAAATTAACCTGTGCTCACCCTCTGGTAGGTTGGTGCAGAACAGTCTTAACTTAAGAGGCAATGTGTAAAGTATTCATGCAACACTCAGGCAATATTTACAGTAAAAACACCTCAGGAGAAAAACACTCGATACAGGGCCATAGTAAAAAAAAAATGGCGATTTTATGAGCTTTCAATACGACCACAAAAGAAAATGCCAGTACTTAAATAAAGTATGTTTTGGGTGTAGAACATTTGCTGGAAAGTTCTCAGGCTCTTAGTTATAAAGTCTATTGAGGTATTCCTGGACAAAGACGTGTTGATCCTGACAGGCCTCCTGCTATCTCCGTAGCGCGAGGCGGGCAGTGAAGGTGTTAACTGAAATCCACGGGTGCCACTTTCAGTAGGATTACGGCCCATCATCCAGGAAGTTCTATGGCTGTGGTTCTCCGGATCACGTAGGAGCAGCAGTCCTAAGTCTGGGAGACCCAGTGGAGTCTTGAGGTTGTTGGGGGCACATCACTCCATTCCAGGTGTGTGTGAGGACACGGGGACCACCCGACACTAGACGCCAACCTGGCCGGTCGGAGTTGGTTGTGGAGCGGCTTGGCTAGCCAGGTTGAGATGCTCCCCGCAGCTGGCTGTGAGGCAAAGAGGAGAGGCACGAGTCACCTCTAGCCGGCACAGCACTCGTGTGAGTGGGATACACTCCAGGTTGCTCCAGTCGCGCTACGGCACCTTTGGTGATTTCTGCCACAGGTACCACCCAGCAGCCCGAAGCACAGTCACTGGGGGTTTTTCAAATCCGGCAAAGTGGCGATCCTGACACACAGCAGTCCTTATTCCAGCAGAGTCCCCTGGTGTCCAGAAATGTATTCCTGAGTGGGTCCAGAGAGACCCGATACTGCATAAGTGTCGCTGTCACCTAGCCAGAAGTGTATTGGAGATAGGCTGTAGGCACACAGGGCAGAGAAATGTCCAGCTTTTAAAAGTGGCAGGTCTAAAATAGTAATAATAAGTCTGACTTTACCAGTAAAGAGGATTTATTATTCCCATTCCAATGGTACTAAACATGATGCAGCTACTCCTCTCAGATCAGGAGTTACAGCTTAAAGGTTTTATAAGGAATTCCTAATGCTGGCCTATTAGAGGGGCAGGCCTCACAGTAATGACAAATGACTTTTAGGAGTTTGTCATTACTAGGACATGAAAAAACTTAAAGGTATAATGTCCTACCTTTTGCTTACATGGCAACCTGCCCTATGGGCTACCTAGAGCCTACCTTAGGGGTGAGTTACATATAAGAAAAGGGGGTGCTGGGCTTGGCAAGAGGTTTTAGATGCCAAGCTTGAGTGGCCATGAGACTGCACACAAAGGCTCTGCAGCGGCAGGCCTGAGACAGATTTATAGGGCTAAATCAATGAGTGGCACAATCAGTGTGGCAGGCCCACTAGTAGCATTTAATTTACGGGCCCGGTGTATGTGGTATACGTCTTTACAAGGGACTTACAGGTAAATTGAATATGCCAGTTGGGGATACACAAATGTTACCATGTTTTAGGGGAGAAGCACATGCACTTTAACACTGATTGGCAGGGGTAAAGTGCTCAGAGTCCTAAGGACAACGAAAAGATACATCAACAAAACAGGAGGTAAAGGCAAAATTCTGGGTTAAGACCACCCTAAAGATGTCAGGCCTAACAGCCGGCCACTGGCTTCTGAGCCGCGGTAGGGGCATGGCTCTCATTTTTTATAAATTAAGCACTGTCTTGGACTGATCGGCTGGTGCACACTCACATTTTTAGGTGGAGCCTACCAGACAGAGACACATTGTGGGCCCACCAAGAACATATAGGGACTTGTAGCCCACCCGTTACTTACCTTTGGGTGACTTTACTGCCATTCTTGTTTTCTTGGCTTTCCTTATTTCATCTTGTCCATCTTGTTTTCCTTATTTACCTGGATCATAGCCTCTGTACCTTCTCTTTGATTGGCTGGCTTCTATGCTTCTTCTGCTTCTTTTTATGGAATTACATTTTTCTTTTTCTTTAAGCATTTCATGAGAGTGTGTGTGTTTTCCAGCTGTCACCCTTGTATGCCTCTCTATGTTGCTCTCTCTTGCCGATGTGTCTCTCTGTCCCCATCTGCACTCTTGCTGTTCGTCCTTGTGCATGTGCTTCGTCCCCACACACTTGTACTGCTCTGTCCCTTGGTTGCTTCTGCCCCATCTGCCCACTGCATTGCGTCTCCGCCGCCCGCTGTGTAACTTCACCCACCCTTTGTGCTGCTTTACACCAACCCGCCATTTTGCATCAAGCCACCCATAGCCATGGTGCTTCAATCACCAGCCTGTTATATTGCTTCAGCCGCCCCCATCCGCCATGTCGTTTCAACCACCCGCCTTGTTGCTTCAACCCCCATGCCCTCCACAACCCACTCCCACATATGTTCATCCAATTTTACGCCCTTTTGCACAACATTTTTAAAAAGCACTTGTGAGCTTTTCTTTTTTTTTTTATTACTGATCCATCTCAGATCAGTAAATGAAGAAAGCCTGTGTCCTTTTGTAGGCACACACATGCTTACTAAGTGGCAGGGCAGTCATGTCATTGCATCTATTATGTTGCACAGCAGCCATGATGCCATCCAGCATGGCTGAAAAAAATTGGCAAAGTCAATATGTCTTATAGGCAAGAATTTGTTGCTTGTTATCATTAGCCAAGGTTATTTCAATTTGAGGGCACTGTCTAGTCTTGACCTTGAAAAATTAATTATCAACAGCGAGTTTTATTCAACAGCACACAATCATTAAAGCAAATAAAATGCTTTTACATTAACTCTTCAGTAACTAAAATTTTAATTGAATCTGTAAAAGTAGCTACTCTTTCTTCTTGACAGAAAATTCCTATTTAGATATTGCAACTATAAATTTGTATATTTGTATATTAATGAATTTTGGGCTTTCTTGAGCCATTCGTTAAAAGGTGAAGGATCTCTGCTTTTATGAATCTGTAAACCAAAAATACAGAATGAAAAAAACAAGTAGCTTTCTACGAAACATGCACATGTATCAATGTCTCAATATAACTAGCAAAATTTCAGTTTCTGAGGGCCTGATTAAGATATCGGTGGAGGGAATACTTTGTCACAAATGTGACTGATTTCCAGTCCGCCTTATTACGATCTCCATAGGTTATAATAGGATTGCAATATGGTGGATGGGATATCCGTCATGTTTGTAACGGAGTATTCCTCTCCTCCTAGAACTACGGGCCTGATTTAAGGAAAGTGGCACTGCGCCCAGTGCAGCGCCACTTTCCATGCACCCCTTAGCACGACCCTAACGCCATCATGTGCGCACCGTATCTAGGATATGGTGCACCGCAGCAGTAGTTAGGGAACTAGCGGCAACATTTTTGACGCTGGTTCGATACTTTGCAGGATAAGCGTCAGAAATGTTTTACGCTAATCCTGCAAAGTCTATTGAGGCCCATTGTAAACAATGGGAGCATCCTTTTAACGCCAGCATCAAAAATGCCGAAAAAATTACTCAAATAAATCTCTTAGATTTCTTTGCGCCATTTTTTGGGCTTCCCTAACGGGGGAACGCCCCCTTTGCATACATTATGCCTGGTGCAGGCGTAATGTAGCACAAAGGGTTACAAAGTGGCGCAATGCATGCATCGTGCAACTTTGTAAATTTGTTGTGTCTATTTTGGCCTCGTTGGGCCACAATAGCATTTTAAAAAATGACGCTAATGTGGCTCAAGGAGGCTCTAAGGTCTCTTAAATCTGCCCCTAAATCTGGACCTAAGTATATGGTTTCTTCCATCTCTCCCAACTGTATCGTAACAGTTCCAATCTCACTTCTTGACTAATGTCCTGTTTCCAGGTTGTAGAGATTCAGTGTCGCTCCCTCATTATTGCAGGCAGGAGAAGGAAAACATCCCCCCTTTCCCCTCACATGTTCCATGTCCTGTCTTTTATTTTGAGTCTAGTTCTTTAAGCCATAAGTGTTAAAAAAAAGATTAATTGATTCTGTTTTTGAGTCTTTTGAAGAGCCGCATCTCTATGCAGTTTATGCAGTAGATCTCCTGTAACATAAAGATGTTGGATGCCCTCCTTTGGATAAAGGTTTCACTGTTTCAAATATCTTGAAACTAATCTGAAGTTGTGGTTGTTTCCTTTGAAGTGTAACACTACTAATAACTTGGTATTGCCTGTCCTACTAACACTTGAATGTTCCAACCTTCTGGAACTGCACAAACCTTTTAAGCTGGACCCAGTAGGAGCAGGGTCTGCGTCCACAATTCTCCAAACCTGTCTATGAACCATACATTGACTATTTCTCTGTTGGAAGTGGACCCTGGGACAGGGAGTGGAACAAAAGACAAACACAGAGACACTGGATGGCCGGATTTATCAACCTTTAGCGGTGCTAGGGTGACACAACTACTACGTCAGATTTATCAAGCAATGAAAGGCCAGCTTGCGTGGCCCTGTGTGGCTTGATACATCTAGAGCAAGGCAATCCAGTGCCAATCACTGCATTAGGTTCCTCTGCCCCAGGGAGGCGTTCCATGGGTGGAGCGTGGGTGTTCTATGCATCCACCTATGGATTATGGCACATTTCTAGATTTACCATTACTGGTAGACCTGGGAATGCGTCAAAATAATACACATCCCGAGGTGAAGCGTACCAAGGAGAAATATCTTAATTAAGCCCCGTTTTTTCTCTTTGTGTATTCCCATTCTGCAGCACACATAGAAAGAGGAAAATGCCCCAGAGGATTGTTTGCAACGCAGACACACATGCACTACAGCGCAAGGGTGCCGTCGCTGGCACAAGGCAGCACCATGTGCTCCAGCGCAGGGAAAGGACAGGAATGCGCTGTATCATGTTAAATATGGCGCATTCCTGCCCTTTCCGTTTCACGCCACGCAGCAAGGTGGCTTGCTGCGTGAAATACTGATAAATCTGCCCCTTTATGTTGTCATACGGGAAACATCCTGAACAACACAGACATTTCCCACGCAAGCGTTACCACGCTTGCTGGAACAGCAACTGCCTTTTTCTTTGCCTTAACCATGCATGTGCTGAACTACGCATATGCGTACTTAAGGCACAGAAAAAGATCGGGAGAGGACAGGGTGAGGTAAGTAGGGCTGGGGCATGGGTGGGGGTAGTTTTTAGGGATGGGGTGGATTAAGGGCTTGGGGTGGGTGGGGGACCGGGCCTTTTTTTTTTTAGGGGCGGCGTGGAGGGTTTGGTTATTTTTATTTAGGGCTTAGGGTGGGGGGCGGGTAGTTTATTTTTAAAGGGGTGGGGAAGGTTTAAGGAAGGGCGGGAAGAGGGAGGAGAGAAGATGAGGAAGGATCGGGTGAGGACGTGGTGAGGTAAGTGGGGTTGGGGCAGGGTTGGGGGGCAGTTTTTAGGGGTGGGGTTGAATTTATGCCTTTTGGGGTAGCTTACTTAGGAGGGGAAGGTTTCATGGCTCAGGGTGGGTGGGGGGTCGAGGTAGTTTACTTGGGGGGGAAGGTTTTAGGGCTGAGGGCAGGTGGGAGGTGTCAGGGTAGTTTTGTTTTATGGGGCAGGGGTGGGGCTCAGGGTCGGTATTTTCATTAGGGTTCAGGGTGGGTGGGGGTTCGGGGTTCTTTAGTTTCTAAGGAAGGGCATGAGGGGTTAGGATAGTATTTTTGTTAAGGGCTCCGGGTGGGTGGGATGGCATTATAGTTTAGGTATTGGGGTTGTTTTGGGCCTTAGGGCGGGTGTCGGGTTGTATGATAGAGCCACGCATACTGTTTCTCATGCAGTTTCCACACATGCCTTTACTAGGCATGCTTTTACAACAAAATTCGTTGTAAAGGCATGCGTGGTAAAGACATGCATGGAAACAACGCGGTCGTGGTTCCGACTATGTTGTTAAGGCATGCGTTGTTCGTGCATGCGTGGTTCCATCATACAATCTTGTCATACTGCCTGGTTGTACAGCTGTACTTGGTCTGCTCTGTACTGTGTTGATATCTAAAGGCAAGAGGACGTACCACCACCTAAGGTCTGAATTGTTTATGGTATACCTTTTGACCATCTTTTTTGTTTCCAAGTCACTATGACTGGATGAATAAAAACTCTCTGCCTTCCTAGAGATAGAGCAATTAAAATATATATAACATATGCAAATGTTAATCTCCAAAGATAACCACCTTGAAAATTATCCAACAATGCTCTGTGGAATTAAACACTTTCAATGTGATTGGTTCATAAACGGTAACATAAAAAATGTGCAATTATAATCATATGGGTCACCTAATAACAAGAAATAGCTTTTGCCTCACTTTAAGATGCGCTACATTATCCCATGTTGCTTTTAATCTCAGTCCTTGGGTGAATCTTGTTGGGGACCCCAGACATGGTTGAATTTTCTCAGCTTCCCTCTTCTTTCGTAGCAGGTATATTCCAGCCACATAACTCACTTCATCGTAGCCAACCAGGAAACTGGGGAGGGTAGCTCCTTTAATCTCCTTTTTGGTGCAATAAACCCTCTACTACTGAGGCTTTTTCTTCCCAATCCTAGGCTCTATTTTGGCTTTTTGGGTAGTTTGCACTAAGGCCTCCATAACTTTTATTCCACTTAAGGTATCCATAGTAAAGTTGTGTCATTTGTTTGTATTATCTTGAAGATTCAAAGGGTACCCCGGGTTTGCATATTGCTCTGGAAGGGACACAAGAGAATAGCCAAAATATAGCTAAATGTTGAGTTTTGGGGGAAAAATAGAAAAAAAGCGCTCCACAAAAAAGTGTCTGCTTTTTTTTCTAAAGATGGCATCAATGAAAGGTTTGGTGTGCTCACATCATCATCTTCTCAGCTTTTAGGAACATGCAGAGGTGAATCCAGAAAATGCTATTTTTCACCACAGTTTTGCCATTTTTTTTAAGTAGCAGCCCACTTTTCCTTATTTTTGTGTTTCCAACCTACTTCCAGTTTGTGGTGGAAACTGGGGTGAACTCATGGACGATCCCAGAAAGGAATAGATTTCCGAAAAGTAGACAATATTCCGAATTCAGCAAACAGTCGTGTGTGTAGATCCCTCAGGGTTTTCCTAAAGAAACTAACTGTTGAAATAAAAAAAAATGAAAATGAGTAGAAAAAAATGGCCATTTCTGACAACATTTTCAAGTGTAACTTTATGTCACAATAGCCGATTTACAAAGCAATATACCGCTATGTCTGCTGGACCCTTCTGAATGTGTGGATAAATAGGATTTGTAGGAAGAACCTGAGGTATCCAGATCCAACAACTGAGCTGCACCTTACAAAGGTGTTTCATTATATACCAAGTATAGAGTGATTCATATGGTAACATATAAGGAGTGAAAAGTTGGTATCAAGAAAAGCTATGTATTTCTGAAGTGGACACCAGATACAGAATTTAGGAGCAGTGGTTATTTGTACCTCTCTGAACTTGTGGGTACCCATACTAGCAAACTTTTTCAAAATGCCTTCCTTCTTACACACTGACTTACATTTGGAAGGCACAAATGCAGAGAAACCTGACTGACAATCACAAATGTTCTTCTATTCTGTGTCGTCCAATAAAAATGGTACCTTACTTGTGTGAGTACGTCTAGTGCCCGAGACAGAAAAGGCCCAAAACACAACATGGACACATCACATTTTTTCCCACTTAAAAATTAGCCTTTTTTGGCAACATGCCTAGCTGTGGATTTTGGGCCCTAGCTCAGCTGGCACCTAGGCAAACTTAGCCAACCTGTCTATTTTTGAAAACTAGACACCTAGGAGTATCCATGGTGGGGTGCACTGCATAGCTCTCACCAGCTTTTTTTACCCAGAATCCCTGGCAATCCTCAAAATGTAACTATAAAAATACACATTTAAATAACATTTCTGCGAGGAAAACTTCTGAAATCTGCGGCCACGCAAATTCTCTATCATCAAGCATCCTATAAATGGATCTCTACTTGGCCATCTTTGTGCCGGATGGCCTCCACACAACCAGGAAAATACAGAAGCTAAAAAAGAAATTACAAATCTGAGTGACATGCTTCAAGGCTATTCTCAACGTTTGAGAAAGACAAATAAGAAGTGCAGGGGCCCAAACATTTTCTAATGGGGCCCAAAGTTTTCATTAGGAGCCCAACACCGGTGCTGCTGATTCGCATGGTTGCCGAACACCAAGGCGGCGTAGTCTCGATCCCACCTCACACCTTTGTCTTCTCCCACCTTATTCTACCTGTCTTTTTACTTTATATTTACAAGTTCTTTTTCGTCCCTGTTTTCCATCTTTCTATTTGTCATTCTTCCTCCCTTTTCTACCTTTCTCTCTCTCTTTCTCTGGGTCTCATTATCAAAAATAAGTCCTGGTTTCCAAAAAACGATTGCTGGTGTCCAACACCTGCTGTCACTGACACAAATTAAACACTCCTTGAAGGGCGTAACTAGATGAGTCCAGAAAGAATGGTCAGGAGGAAAATTACGTGGACCGAGAAGAGGAGGAGACTGTAGATAAATAAATCCAGAATTTGCAAAGCGCAGCAAATCACACCTGAGGGTCTCAAGGCGCTGAAATCGGCACAGCGAGATTGAGTGATTTTCCCAGAATCACAGGATGTGAAGCCCACGCTGGGAGTGGAGCGTAGTTTCTTCAGTTCTGAAGTTGGCAGCTCAGTATGTTACGCCACATCCTCAGAAGGAACAAGAGGAGGACCACCAGGAAGATAAAGACAAGTGCAGGAGTAGTATTCATACCAAGTTTTGGGAGCAGCTGAGAGGGACATTTGGAGAAAAAAAATAGACGAGGAGGAAAATTTGCCCTTTAACTTGCAATGGAGCAGAGAAGATTTTCAAAGGGACAGAGGTAAATGACACAGTTTTTGAGCCACCCACATAAATCAGGAATGCCTGCAGGTATAGCGGAGGACCAGGAGAGGCAGGTAGAGCAAGACCAAGATGAAGTAGAGGACCAGGGAGAGCTGCAGGATGAAGAACAGGGAAAAAACAGGGGCCAGGATGACACTCAGCCACATGTATTAGGACAGGCCCTTGGGTACAGGGACCACCCCTTCTGTAACTATTCTCACATTTTTCAAACCTCCTCCTTTTTAAGTGCACTTAACAAGCTGAAGGGCATATTTACAAAGAACTGGTGCAGCGCGGTGCGGCGCCACGATTGATAGCGCCACGCTCCGTCATTTTTTAAACGCATGTATGTGCCGTATTTATAAGAAATATGGCACAACCTTGTGTTTCCCCCTGCACCGGCACTAAATTAGCTGCCTAGCGTCAACGCAGCCATCCTTGCACCACGGTGCAAGGATGTCTGCGTTGCAGGAGTGATTATTTTTGTGCAGGAATGGACATCTTCCTGCACAAAAACAATCTTCAATGGTGATTTGCTCTATGGGTGCTGCATAATGCAGCACACATAGAAAGAGTAAAAAACGAGGCGAAATTAAAGCATTTCTACTTGTTGAGTCATGCTAACGATTTCTTGTAAATCTGGGGCAGCGTAAAAATGCAATGGATATTGCTGTGGAAAGCACCCATTGCACGTCCCTTCCATGCAAAGTGCTGCGTGTGAAGGGGCCGCATTTACAAGGTGGCGTTAAGCCACACAAAGGGGCTTAATGCCGCCTTCTAAATACGGCGCAGTGCACAGTGCCACCGGAACATCACAACAAATGACGCATCAGTGGCGTCAGGGTCTTGTAAATATGCCTCTGAATTCTACCAGGAGGAGTTTCTAAAGTGAAAGCACATTGGAAGGGAAAGCAGGGATTGTGTGGATCACAGGATCCTGAACGTGATTGAGTCCTTCATCGGAACATTAGAGTGGAGGAAGCTCTTACTATGGAGACCAGAATTTTAAAGCCAAAAACTGGGGACATTTCACAAAAATAGAAAAAAGACTACAATTTGACCTCAACCGAGCGCACAGAATGACAGCGCTCATCAGCACAGAATTACAGCAGAGGCGCTAAGAACATAAATAAAATGCAATTTTTAAAACAAGTATTGTGCCTGTAAATTAAATAGCTTTTTTATTACAGCTGCTAATTATCCCTGCTTTGGAAAACACATCAAGGCACCTCAGACTGTTTTCATTCGACCTGCTCAAAAAAACGGGACATGAGCTAAATTTCCCAAAATCTTTTGAGACAGCTCATAAAAAAATGGGACTGTCCCGACAAGCCTGGGACTCCTGGTCACCCTAGCTCGTACTCATTGTGGGTGGGGTACACTCACCAACTCACCCTCATCTGGAGATGGACACTCTTTTCACTCACAAGCACCTTCTTAAGAAGCTAAATGCCTCCATAGATGCCTCTATGTGGTTATTTGTATAGTGCGACCTTAGATAAACAGCAGCGGCGAGATGTACAGGGTCAAAGGCCAGTAGAAACTCACCCATAGCTTTCTTATTTTGTGTCCTTTAACACTTTCATAAAGCGGCCTTGATGGATACAGGGACGTTGCTCCGGATACGGAGTGCCTCGATGGAAAAGGCCCGCAGCCTTATTTTTTTCTTTTTTACACTTCCAAGTCTGCAGATTGCAATGGGTTCACCCTCTTTGCAAACTTCCCAAAAGTTTATTCCTCCCTCACTTTAATGACCACGACAAAAACATCTCACTTCACAGCATTAGAGAGTCAGTCGGTTGACAGGTACAAGGAGGGGTGTCACCTGCAACGGGGTGCACACCTAATGCATATACCGAGAAAGAACCCTAGGCCCAAGTTTTAGGGCCTGATTTAGAGTTTGACGGACGGGTTACTTCATCAAAAACGTGAAGGATATCCTGGCCGCCGTATTACGATCCCATTACATTGTATGAGAATCGTAATATGGTGGATGGGATATCCGTCACGTTTGGGACAGAGTAACCATCCGTTATCTCTACTTTAGGCCCTTCGTGCCTGATTTTGAACTCGGCAGACAGGTTACCGTCACAACGGTGACAGACATCCCGTCAGCAGAAATGTGAAGTCCATAGGACAATATGGGATTTAGATTTCATCGGACAGGATATCCATCACCATTGTGACTGAGTAACTCCTTCGCCAATATCTAAATCAAGGCCTTAGTTCCAATACCTGGGCGATATTCAGCATAGGTGGGATTTTTACGCAATTCCTGGCACAATTTTGGAAGGAGAAAGGGAACAAGGCTCGACCCCACATTACCAAATCTGCCCTGTCTGTAAAAAGAACCGGATGGGGTTCTGGCAGGTTTGGGTCCCAAGAACTAGATAAAAAGTGGAGTTGCTGGTTGGCAGGCAGTGCACAGGAGTGAGTGTTGTCCGTCACACGCTCCGTCCTTCACACACCCAGGGCTGTTTTCGCAGACTTTAGCTTGAAGTGAGAGGGAATGAATTTAGCAGCCCCTTAATTGGAGCCGTCCGGAGCGAGAGGGGAGCTAAAAGTTTAACACAACAGCACAAAAGAGGGCCCTGGCCCTCCCACCCATGCAGCTGCCCCTGCCCCCTCCCCGCGCGGTGCATCCTGGGTAGCGCCGTGTATTCTTAGCCTCCCCGTGGGCTCATTGCCTCCGATTAGTTACGGAATGCCACAGAGACTTATGCCTGACAGCTCCGGCAAAGGCAGTCAATGAGCGCAGTGGGGAGCAGGGGGCCCGGAGCTAATGGCCTGCTTTTCTTCTCCAGAAATACCTTTCCCACCGAAAACCGGTTAACCCTTCCCGTGCCCGCAGCGCTCACTCCTGGGGTGCAGGTGCTGCATGCAGGCAGTGCACGTGCATAGGCGAAACGCGCGTAACTGCAGCGTTTTTTGTATGTAGCGCCTCGCAGGACACCTGTCCTTTCTAAGTGCTGTACAGTTGGATAGCAGGGTTACATGTCCATGCTGAGTTTAGAACTCGTGTCTTTCGGATAACCGCAGATGTCAGTAGCGAGCGTGTAGTGCACGTGCATAGGCGAAACGCGCGTAACTGCAGCGTGTTTTGTATGTAGCGCCTCGCAGGACACCTGTCCTTTCTAAGTGCTGTACAGCTGGATAGCAGGGTTACATGCCCATGCGGAGTTTAGAACTCGTCCACTCATTACCCAGTCTGTTAACAGGTAGCGACAGAAACACACCCTTGGACAGCCTGCGTAACCAAAATGTATATATCTACACACCCCTGGAAGCCCGCGTAACTAAAATGTATATATCTACACACCCTTGGACAGCCTGCGTAACTATAATGTATATATCTAAAAACCCTTGGACAGCCTCCGTAACCGAAATGTATATATCTACGCATCTTTGGAAGCCTGCGTAACCAAAATACAAGTACAACCAACAGAGCGATATAAACAAACAAACACACACCTAAGGATTACACAGAATTACGCAAGAAGTATAATTCTGCATTTAGCACCATTTCTTAGTGCAAACATCCTCCTTCCAACCCCAAAATGGGCACAGTGATAAATTCGGCATTAAGAAATAGCACTAAATGCAGAAAAACGGGAATATGATCTTTTCCCCTCAAATTACTCTTAATTGCACAAGCACGAGTTGACACGATAGTAATTCTAACACCAACGAGCAATGCAAATTGCCAGAATTACTCTGATTACTCCGGAGTAATTGTAATCTAGCCATTACAAGCACAAACATATTTTGATCTGGATGCTGCAAAAATGTAACGTTTGCTAATATTTTATTTCTTAGCATTCAGCAGCTTTGCATGAGGCTTGAAGTGAAATCTTCTTAATTCATTTAGTCCCAGGAGACACCTGTAAAGCAAAACACAGACCTATGTATTTAGGAATGTTACACAGCGCTTGTTGTAACATTTCGATTACTTCAGGGTGCCAGAAAGGATTACAAATGTACCCTTAGATTAGAGTTAGGGGCAGCTGGGAGCCCAATCACAAATCCTCAATTGCAGATAAACGCACAAGGTCAGATAAATCCCTGGATTAACAGGTGTAAAATGAGAGGTGGTCGAGACACTGAAGGCTCGATCCATGTGACTGGCTCTAGCTGAGCTCGGAATCTTGTAGGATCCTCGAGCCAAAAACGAGCCAAGTCAAGCTGAACAGGTAAACACACAAGGTCAGGTAAACCCCTGGATTAACAGGTGTAAAAGGAGAGGTGGTCGAGACACTGAAGGCTCGATCCATGTGACTGGCTCTAGCTGAGCTCGGAATCTTGTAGGATCCTCGAGCCAAAAACGAGCCAAGTCAAGCTGAACAGGTAAACACACAAGGTCAGGTAAACCCCTGGATTAACAGGTGTAAAAGGAGTGGTGGGTGAGCCACTCAAGGCTCGAGCCAGGTGGCTGGCTCTGGCTGAGCCCGGGATCTCCCAAGACCCTCGAGCCCAAAACGAGCCAAGTCAGGCTGAGAGTAAGTAAGTGACTTCTCGAGCACCTGGCGTGAGTCGAGGAAGGGGGCGGGTGCAGAGAAACAGGACATAAAAAGATGGACAGTTGGAAGGGCAGATTGAACCTGAAGACATGATAGCTGGCGAGGGACACGTCAGAGAGAAAAGAGTGCAGATTTGGCACGAGGAGTGATGGAAAGGGGAAGAAATATACAAAATGGAGGCGGGGCAGATTGCGACAGGCTGGTGTGAAAAGCGGGTAGGGCTGGGCCGAAGTGAGTTGGCGACATGTGCCTGAGTGCAACCCCCAGTAACATCGGCCCCAGGGGCTCCACAGCATCCCATATCCACAATGGGCCAGGCCGCTGCCCCGCACCCCTGTTAAGCCTCCCCCTCTCCGTCTGCCATTTTCTGGCTCGCCCTCTGGCTCTTAGAGCCAAGCCAGACCCCCTAGCTCGGCCCAGTGTTTCCTGAAGTTTCCCCGGCTCCTCTCCCCTCTTGAGCGCACCTCTTGACAAACAGGCTGCGAGAAGCGTGCACGCGCCCCATGCAGTGATGCACAATTTTCCAAAAATGCACCAGAGGGCACTTTCGCTCAAACATGCGAGCGCTTCGACGCCTTGTCAGGGGTAGTAAGCGCTATATAAATACTTTTACAATACAATACAAACATGCGGAAAGCTCGAGATGCAGCCTAGAACAGCCCTGCACATTAGCACGCGCGCAGAGACCCGGAAAGGTGCACCCACAAATAAAATATTCAGTTTAAAAGTGCAGCTGGAAATATTTGGACTTTTTTCAATTGCAGTTTACTTGATATTAAAATGTTCAAATGCCAGTGACTAATACTACTAGAGAACATTTCTTACTGGTCACCTGGAATGACCACATCAGTGTGCACTCAAAGGCTAGCAGACACACAATAATTCACCAGAGACTAGCCTACAGAAAATGACCCACTCACTGGGACAAACGCGCTCTCTTGCACCCAAGCACGTCTTGGACAGACACACGCTGCCTACAGTATATGTCTACAGGTGTTCTCGCCTCGAATGTAATCTTAAACGCCCACTTAAAACTTCAAAGGCATCCATTGGCGTCAATGGGGTCATCCCCGCCCCCCCCCCCCAAGAATCCGTCAGTGACGTCACTGACCTGAGACAGTTCACAGGGTCTCTCTAGAGCTCTCTCTAGCTTGCAGGAGGTGAATACTTAAGGCCAGTGCTAGATTTGTAAAATAATACGTGCCCGTGCCCAAAGCGCTGCTCAGACACGGCGTCTGACGCAATAAAATGTCAGTGTGCCTAATACCAAGGGTGTGTAGTCCAGTGCTTAATTTGTAAACAAAAACGTGCTGGTGCTGAAAGCCCTCCTCTTAGCTTCTTTGCTGCTGGGCCTTCCCCCCAGTGCTGAGCCCTTTTTTGGCTATTTGGGGTAGTTAGCGCTTAGGCCTTCATAACTTTTTGTCTACAAAGCTATCCATGCCAAATTTGCGTCCTTTTTTTCCAACATCCTAGGGATTCTAAAGGTACCCAGAGTTTCTAAATTCCCGTGGAGGAGACCAAGAAATCAGACAAAATACACATAACATTTTGTTTTTTACAAAAAAAATGGGAAAAAAGGGCTGCCGAAGAAGGCTTGTGGTTTTTTCCCTGAAAATGGCATCAACAAAACGTTTGTGGTGCTAAAATCACCATCTTCCCAGCTTTCAGGAACAGGCAGACTTGAATCAGAAAACCACATTTTTCAACACAATTTTGGCATTTTACTGGGACATATCTAATTTTTACTATTTTTGGTGCATTCAGCCTCCTTCCAGTTAGTGACAGGAATGGGTGTGAAACCAATACTGGATCCCGGAAAGCTAAGCATTTCTAAAAAGTAAACAAAATTCTGAATTTAGCAAGGGGTCATTTTTGTAAATCCTACAAGGTTTTCCTACAGAAAATAACAGATGAAAAAAATAAATATTGAAATTGAGCTGAAAAAAACAGCAATTTTTCTCAGCATTTTACTCTGTAACTTTTTCCTTCAATGTCAGATTTTTTAAAGCAATACACCGTTACGTGTGCTGGACTCTTCTGGTTGCAGGGATATATATGGCTTGTAGGTTCATAAAGATCCCTAGGTACCCAGAGCCAATAAATGAGCTGCACCTTGCAATGGGTTTTCATTGTATACCGGTTATACAGCAATTCATTTGCTGAAATATAAAGAGTGAAAAATAGGTATCAAGAAAACCTTTGTATTTCCAAAATGGGCATAAGATAAGGTATTGAGCAGCAGTGGTTATTTGCCCATCTCTGAATTCCGGGGGGCCCATACTAGCATTTGAATTACAGGCCACTTCTCAAATAGACGTCTTTTTTACACACTGTCTTACATTTGGAAGGAAAAAATGTAGAGAAAGACACGGGGCAATAACACTTGTTGTGCTATTCTGTATTCCCCTAAGTCTCCCAATAAAAATGGTACCTCACTTGCGTGGGTAGGCCTAATGCATGCGACAGGAAAGGCAACATGGACACATCCCATTTTTACATTGAAATCTGACGTGTTTTTTGCAAATTGCCTAGCTGTAGATTTTGGCCTCTAGCTCAGCCGGCACCTAGGGAAACCTACAAAACCTGCACATTATTTAAAACTAGACACCTAGGGGAATCTAGGATGGGCTGACTTGTGGGGCTCTGATCATGTTCTGTTACCCAGAATCCTTTGCAAACCTCAAAATGTGGCCAGAAAAACACTTTTTCCTCACATTTCGGTGACAGAAAGTTCTGGAATCTGAGAGGAGCCACAAATTTCCTTCCACCCAGCGTTCCCCCAAGTCTTCAGATAAAAATGATATCTCACTTGTGTGGGTAGGCCTAGTGCCCGCAAAAGGAAATGCCCCAAAACACAACATGGACACATCACATTTTGACAAAGAAAACAGAGCTGTTTTTTGCAAAGTGCCTAGCTGTGGATTTTGGCCTCTAGCTCAGCAGGCACCTAGGGAAACCTACCAAACCTGCACATTTTTTAAAACTAGACACCTAGGGGAATCCAGGATGGGCTGATTTGTTGGGCTCTGATCATGTTCTGTTACCCAGAATCCCTTGCAAACCTCAAAATGTGGCCAAAAAAACACTTTTTCCTCACATTTCGGTGACAGAAAGTTCTGGAATCTGAGAGGAGCCACAAATGGCCTTCCACCCAGCATTCCCCCAAGTCTCCGATAAAAATGGTGCCTCACTTGTGTGTGTAGGCCTAGTGCCCATGACAGGAATAGATCACACAATGGTCAATGTTGGTACTTACATGAGGCAACTGTTGACTCTGGGGTGATCCATTCCTGACGCAGGCACTAGGTGTAGGCACTCAAGTGGGGTAGTGTTTTTATCAGGACAGGTGAGGAATCACTGGGTGGTAGGAATTTTGTGGATCGCAGCATGTTCCTGTAGTTTGTGTGACAGAAATACAAGAAAAATAGAGTATTTATTCAACATTTCAGCTTTGCAGGGTATTCTGGGTAAGAAAACTTTGGGGAATCCACACAAGTCACACCTCTGTGGACTGCCCCGGATGTCTAGTTTCCAGAAATGTTTGGGTTTAGTATGTTTCCCTATATAGCTGCCGAACCCAGGACCAAAAACACAGGTGCATGCCTTACAAAACCAGTTTGTTTTGTGATAGATAGTTTTGATGTCGCCACAATACAATTTGGGCAGTGGAATTCGGGGCTTAACTAAATTGGGGAGCTCCCAAGAGAGCACCCTCTCTGTGCTTGCCCCCGCATTCACCTGCTCTCTGGGTTGGGCTAACCCAGTATTGCCCCGTTGCACAGACTGTGCTTGCGAAGGGACAACAGGACTGCCCTCATCACCTCCCTCACAATTTACTGGAAGGAGTTATCCAATGGGACTCCTCCAACTGAAAAATCACTCCCAGATTCTGCGCCATTGTCCTACCCCTCGGATGCTGTCTCAGTATCTGCTGTCTCAGTCTCTGATCCTATGTCAGAGCTGTCCTCTATAACCAGAGTGACGTCAGCAGCAGTCATCCATCAAGATGCCATCTTTGCTATTGGCTAAACGGTTGCTCTAAAACACTAACCTACGTAGACAGTCAAAAAATTGCTGGTGTGTGTGAGATACGTGCAACAGTAGAGGCCACCTTACCCGTGCTTCTTCCCTCAATCAGCACGTTCTTTCAAGACACTCAAACACCTTGTCACATACCATTCGTCACAGTCTTTAGCACCTCCTGCGCCCGGTCCGACAATCATTATTGGTGCTCCCACTCCTGTGTCCTCCTCCTCGGATTTCCTCATTACCACCCGGCAAACGTGCTCTTCATCTCTCCATAGCCACCCCCCACCTCGCACATACATTTCATTTGTATTATAGCGCAGGTAGTGGCTGACTTTACTAACTTAAAATACAGATTTGCTCTTTGCAGTAGTCCTATAAACCTTGACTTCTTTATTGCTGCCTAAAAGCTACAGTTGAAATGCGTCAGTTGAAGTATATGCACTGCTTTGAAGACGCAAGCTGCAACTGCAAGACAACTGGTGGCAAATATATATATATATATATATATATATATATATATATATATAGAAGATCACTTTTATATGTGGGTCTGGTTTTCCTGGGGGCCGATGTCAGCCCCCAAGGAAACACACATGCACTGACAAAAGTGATATATATATATATATATATATATATATATATATATATATATATATAGCGAGAGAGAGAGATCTCTATATAGATATATCTATCTACATATCTATCTACATGGATTGATATATATATATATATCTGTATTTTTTTTGTTGGTAGTTTGTAGGGTTTCCTTGGGGCCAAAATGGCCCCCAGGGAAACCCTACAACTACTAAAAAAAAAATTCCCCCACAGGGGGTCGCCCTGCCTATGGACAACCCCCTGTCAATTTTTTGTTGTTGTTTTTTTCAAATTAGCCCCTGGGGGTGGCGCAATCGCCCCCCCCGGGGGCCCCAACATCAAAATTGAAAAATATGGCCCCACAGGGGGTCGCCCTGCCTATGGGCGACCCCCTGTCAAAGTCCTTATTTATTTATTTTTAAATTAGCCCCTGGGGGTGGCGCAATCGTGCACGATCGCGCCCCCTCCTCCCCCCAGGTGGCCCCAACATAACATTTTAAAAATATGGCCCCCGGTGGGGGGTGCGGTCCTTTTTCCTAGGGGGGCCGACCCCCCCAAGTGAAATCCCTGGCGTCTAGTGGCGTTTCCTGGCCCCCGATTGCAGCTGTGCTGTGATCGGGGCCAGGAAATGCGTTCAGGAAGGCCTCGTATGAAAGGGGAGAGTCTCCCCATTTCATACGAGGCCTTACCGAACGTGGGGAAGGCCGTTTGGGGGCGCTTCCTGCTCCGATGGGGAAAACAACAGTGTGATGTCAGGGGCGGGGGGAGACACGGAAGCTCTTCTGTGTCTCCCAGGGATAAAAAAAAAAAATAATAATCCTCGGGTGCGACGCTCCTGAGGATTTTCAAACACCCTCCCCGGTGTCGGCCACTGGTCGTGACCCGCACCAGGGAGGTAGTGTGGCCGACGCCCACACTAAAGGGGTTAAACACAGGGCTGCTGCAATTAAATGTGTGAGCACTGAATACTGAGGCAGCGTAATCCCTGCCCCTTCAGCTCACTTTTGCAGCTTTCTGCTTTCTCCCATTGTGACGCTTTTTCTCTCTTCCTCGCTCTTTCTCAAATGTGTTTTTTGCTCGCAGAAAATGCTTGGGGAAGAAGAATAAGTGCCTGCCCTCAAAAATAAGTGCTGGTGCTCCACACCGGAAACAACAAGCACAAATTAAGCACTGGTGTAGTCCCGAATCCATCTCAGGCCTTTTTAATTCACTGCCAGGCGCTCCATCCCCGTTACTTCACTCTTACAGGTTGCCGCTTTCACCCTTGGTGACAGATTTTCTGTCCTTCCCTTCCTCTCGTTTTTGTGTGTTTTTCCCTCTCTTCCTCTCAGTAAATGTCTGATGAGGAGATATAAATGCAACCACAGGCTCAAATTAAGCGCTGCTTGTGCCCTAGATTTACTAACCTTTCAAGCAACGCAGCAAGGCAACTTGCTGCACTGCGTTGCGTGAGTCAGCGTGCCCAAATGTGCCATATCTTCTAAGATATGATGTAGCCCTGCTTTATCATAACGCTAGCGCACTTCCGGCTGCCTTGCATCAACACAGGCACCTGTGCACCATGCTGCAACAGTGCTTGTGTTTCGGGCAGGATTGTTTCCTGCACAAAAACAAACTTTAGAGGCATATTCCTCGTACCATTTGGAGCAAAAAACAGGTTTACTGACTTTCGTAAATCTGGGTTTGCGTCAAAATACATGGTGGATAGAAACACCCATGCTCCACCCATGGAACGCCTGTCTGACGCAGGTAATGCAAAGCAGCTCAAGGCGCTGTGTTGCGTTACTCTGCAGCTGAAAAGTGACTCAAAGCCACACAAATTTAAATTTGCATGGTTTGTGAATGTCACTGAAGCGCTTGTGTTAGCTTGTGTCAACTTGTGTAACACAAGTACAACGCATATTAAAACCCAGCCTTTATGTTTTAGATTTGAGACTGCTCTTACAAGAACAAAACTAAAGGTTTCTCCCCTAAAACATTTGAGAATACAAACTTTAAAGTAAGTATGAAAGTGTTTAAGCAATAAAAAAGGTTGTTCTCAGATCAAGCCTTGTGCCAGTCTGTCTCGGTGAGACAACTCTAGTCTGTGTGGTCCAAAATAGTCTTCATAATTTTAACTTCAAGTGTATGTGTGTTTATATAAATATATATATTACCCACTGGCGGTTGCCAGAAGGTAGTTATAGTTAGGCCCTTGTTTTTATAGGGAACGCTGGTTTTTGCTTGTTTATATCTTTGGCATCTCTTGACGAATCTTCACAAAGTTTTCCCCAAAAATGTGAAAGTCATGTGAGTTGCTGTCTGGAAAGTTTAGGGGTGATCTGTCAAGCGGGGACTGAGATAAAGGGGGGAGGTGAAATTTAGAGTGTTTTCAATGTTAATTCCCATCAGGAAAAATTGAACAGTGATAGCGCCAAAATCACTGGATGGAATTACACCATATTTGGCAGAAAGGTTGCTCTAGGTCCAGAGAGAGCCCTTTCTGTTATGTTCAGTAGTATTTGAGAAATGTATGGAAATCCAAATTTGTATATGTAGGGACGCAAAGGATTTGACACCCCTCCAGATCTTGTGTGTTGGCCGCCATCTTGTGTGTTGGCAGCCATCTTGTGTGTTGGCAGCCATCTTGTGTGTTGGCAGCCATCTCGTGTGTTGGCAGCCATCTTGGGACTCAGCTGAAGCTGAGTCACAGAATGAAAGAATAAAAAAAATTAAAGGGGTCAGGGTATTAAGACCCAAAAGGACCCCTTGCAGGGCTAAAAAGCATTTTTTTTTTTTTTTACTGCAAATATGAGACAGGGTCTCAAATCTGTGGTAAAAAGAAAAAAAGAAAAATCGCCGGATCCCGCGCTTGTTTTCAAATAACCCCGCAGGTGAGTCAGGTCCCGGGGCACTCTTTTCTTTTTAATAGAGTGGCCTCCTGGCCCCCCACAGCCCTGGGGACCACCACCTCCCCAAGGCTATTCTTGAAATATGTGCGAGGGGCTCAGCCCCTCCCCCAAGCCCCAGGGACAACCACCCCCGGGGCAAAAATGCTTTTATAATGTGCCTCCCCCACAGCCCCGGGGACAGCCATCTCCCTGGAGCTATAATGAAATATGAGTGGGGGGGGTGCGGCCCCCACTCCCTGGGGACCACCAACCTCCAGGGCAAAATGCTTTTATAATGTGGGGGAGGGCCAATGGCCTCCCCCATAGCCCCGGAGACCATCACCTCCTCAGGGTGATTTATTCAAATATGTGCGGGGGCCGCACAGCCACCTGTGCCCCATGGAGCACCACCCCCGGGGCATAACAGAAATTCAGGCTGGGGAGGCGTGTGGGCCCCCCGCAGCCCCCGGGACCACCACCTCCCCATGGCTATTCCTGAAATATGCGTGGGGGGGCAGAGAGCCCCCCCCCCGAGCTCCAGGGGCAACCACCCCCTCGGGCAATTTTTTTTTTAATATGAGGGGGAGGCCTGATGGCCCCCCACACCCTGGGGACCACCACCCCGGGGTAAAATGCTTTTATAATGTGGGGGAGGCTCTTTCTCTTTCAATCTTTCTTCCACTCCCACACCCACTCAGACACTCATGCACCCACTTACAGCCCCAGTCAGACCCTCATGCACCCACTCACAAACCCATTCAGATAGTTACGCACCCACTCACAGACCGACTCAGACTCTCACACATCCACTCACAGACCCACCAACACCCTCATGCACCCACTCACAGACCTGTGCACACCCTGATGCACCGACTAAAACACTGATTTATGCACTTTCACACCCAGATAGACATTCTTCCATCCCTCCCACCCCCAGATACACCCTCTCACACCTATTCTCACATCCAGAGAGGCTGCAGCCAACTCCCGCCGCCCACGCCCAAAGGGCTGTGCACAGCATGGGGTTGGGTGGTTAGGGGGGTTGGCCACAGGTTCTGGCTGCAGGCCAGGTCTTGTGGGCAACATTTGCTGCGCATGGGTGAAGGCCATGCATGGTGGAAAGTTGGGTGCTTATAGGGGGTTGGCTTCGGGACCCAGCCGCAGGCCAGGCCCTGTGGGCAACCGCCCCGCACACGGCCAAAGGCAGTGCACGGCAGGGTTGGATTAACGTATAGTAATGACAATTACTAAACGTTAAAAAAACATAGAAATTGACTGAAAAAAACAAAGGTTACAGGGACATTTTAGTTGGGAAATAGAATTGAAAAAAAAAACATGGAAATTCACTCAAAAAAACAAAAGTTAGAGGGACGTTATAGTTAGGCTCACATTTTAAATGTACAAAACCATAGAAATTCACCAGTTATAGTTACCTCAAGTAACTATAACTCATGCCCTAAAATAACTATAAGCAGTGCCCTTGCCATGCACTGCTAATTAACCCACAAATTATGGCACTCATGACATCTTTGATAACATCACTGATAATATCAATGTAATATTTGCAGTAAATTTGTTGATGAAAAAACTGAGTTATAGTTACCTTTGGGCACAAGTCTACACTCATCTACACTTGGATGACGCCAGGCACCCGGACCCATGCCCGTTTTCTTTTTTCCTCCCCCACCTTGCATTTTAGCCACATAACCAGTGAAATTGCGCCTAAGTACTCTTCATCAGAACTGCTATTAGGGGTAATTTTAAGTATCAGTCGTATTCCTGCTCTCTGCTGTAGTCCATGGATCTTACTCCTAGAGGGACCAGTGAGCTGCAGAATTTGTGGCTTTTCAAGCCTAGATTCTTTGATTAACCCCTATATTAGGGCTAGGCCAGCACATATTAGTTTGCACTTGGGCCCAATTTGAAGCTACTCTGTTGTAAAGCCTCCTGTTCAGTGTGACTATGCACCATTTATATCTGTCCTAGCGGAGGATATGTACACCCTTGTAAGATTGGTAAAGAAAGCTACTAGCACTATACTGCAATGTTAAGTCCATGGTGAAACATTCAACAGAGATTTGGGATTTTATCACCTCTTATAACCCCACAATATGTTTTTTTCCTGAAACTTGGTTATGTGACGTGGTGCTCCCGAACACTACATTACTCCTACCCTTTGTGTGGTTTCCTGCGTTTGCTCCCGCCAAAAGTGGGGGCTAACCATGTCAAAAAGAGGCCTTTTCTCACTGATGTGTCTCCTGAACATTACATTAGAAATACCAGAGAGTATTCACTAATCCAACCAGACAGGGAGAACGCTTGGGAATGGGTGTTGCGATTGCTTTTCACAACTCTGTACAAGTTGCAATAATTGATTCACTGATGTCGGATCGGCTTGAGATGTGTATTTTTTCAATTTTCAATAATGGCAACAGAAGTCTGGAGGGGGGCATTGATTTATCGTCCTCCAGGCTCAAAAAGAGATTTATCCAGTTGCTTACAGACCATATTGCATCACATACTGTATTCACTGATAAGTTTCTCTTATTAGGTGATTTCAACCACCATGCTGAGGACTTAAACGACCCCACAGTAGTTCAGTTTTTAGCTGACATGGAGGGCCTAGGGCTTCAACATATAGGCAATGGCCCCACACATAGAGCAGGGCACACACTGGACCTTATTGTTTTTTCAAATTAAATGGAAGTAAACAGCGTTCTTTTGATGCCAGCCACAACTTAATAAAATGTTCTATTCTTCAGCATAGTAAACCTGAAAATCGCAAAGAACAGGTATGCAAGTCACTTCCTTTGTAGAATCTTTTCAGGCAGCGTCACTGACATCCGCTACAGATATTGGTATGGCATTAGAATCCTATCACAAGTCTCCAATAACCACCTTTGATCAATTAGCCCCTTTTAAGAAATCTCGCCCTCTCTGGTTTTCAGGAACCAGGGACCATAGTACTCGAAAGATTTAAGCCAAGAAAAAAATAACATGGAAGTGCCTAGAATGGCGTTAGCAATCTAATAGATCCCTTACTGATAAATCAACATATGGAGAGAGGCTTCAGAGCTATCACAAGCAAATTCAAATAGCCAGGAAAAGTTATATAATCTCCAAAATTACACTAGCGGGAAACTCTACAAAGGAGTTATATAAAAGCTAAAGATCTTTGTGAAACCTCGCGCCTTGTGCTACGTCTACCCCTGAGCCTCAGAATCTTTGTGATTCGATTGCCAACTTTTTATAAATAAAATAAATGTGTTATATATAAGCGTTCCGGTATGCTTACAGCCTTCAGAAAGGCTACTGGATTTGAAACAACCTCATCCATCTGCCAAAGCTTCTCTGGAGGCTTTTGAACTCTGCTCTATGGAAGAAGTACAGAAATGGTTCACTTTGGCAAAATCAGGTTCCCAGTTAGACCCCTGCCCTCCCAGAATCACATTCAGTTAGCACAGTGCTTGGCACCTTGAGTCAAGGCTCTGTTTGATCTGTCATTAATCTCCCCTACATTACCAGCAGATTGGAAGTGTGGACACATAAAACCCTTTCTCAAAAAGCCCTCCGCAAACCCAGAGGAATCAGCAAACTATAGACCAGTTTTGCTTTACCCCTGCTTGGTAAAATCTTGGAAAGCCATTTTAACAAACAATTAACATTCTTTTTAGAGGAAAACATGATCTTACATCCCTCACCATCTGGCTTTCCTGCACCACACAGTACGGAGACAGTATTGGAAGCTGCCATGGACAGCATCCGTATGTCTCTTGACATAGGGACTCCTATAATGCTGGTCCTCCTGGATCTATCGGCAGCATTTATCACAGTCTCCCACTCCATTTTAATCAACAGATGACATGAAACAGGCATCCATGGCAGGGCTCCGCTGAGGCTAAGGGACTTCCTCGACAATCGTGCCCAACAAGTGTGTTTGGGGACTTTTAAATTTAGAAAGTTATCTGTCGACTAAGGAGTCCCTCGAGGCTCTTGTTTGAGAACATATATGTGGCCTTTGTTTGGCCCATGTTGTGAGATCCTGCGGGGTGCAGATCGTGTCATGTGCTGATGATACTCAGCTGCTTGTCACCTTTGAACCAGATCCAGACCAGAAGCAGCAGCAATTTAAGCATTGCATGAGACAAATCGCTAACTGGATGACCTCAAATTGCCTCCAGTTAAATAGCGACAAATCTGAGATTGTATTGTTTGGGAAGGCACTGGAATTGTGGTCACCTGATTGGTGGCCCTCCAGGCTCAGACCTGCTCTTCTTCCTAAGCAGGTAGTGAAGAATTTAGGGGTAAAAATTGACCGGGAGCTATCTATGAGAGATCAGGTCAGCACAAGATGTGGAATAAGCTTTGCCCCAATGAAATTGCTAAAAAAGGTTTTCTCTTGGTTACCTTCTATCTCCAGGAAAAAGCTAGTCCAAGTGTTGATCATAAATCGCCTGGATTATGGTAATGCATCGTTGGCGGCAGCTAATACCTTGTTGTTGGCCAAACTACAGGTAGTGCAAAAGACCGCTGACAGACTTATTTGCAACGTGCCAGCCCGGTCATCCTCTGCTCCTATCCTCAAAACATTGCACTGGCTGCCAATAAAAAAAAGTGCAATCTTCAAACTTTGCTGCTTAACCCACAAGGCCTTGTATCAGACCCGGTCCGTGTACTTGCACCAAAACGTGAAGATCTATTTCCCCACTAGACAGTTAAGATCTTCCATTACATTTGGGGAATAGGGCTTTTCAAATCTAGCCCCCTTTCATTAGAATGCCCTCCCTCTGAATATTCGTTCCTGTCTCGATATCAGCAATTTAAAGAAATTGTTGGAAACATGGCTTCTCTAGAGGTTCGCTTCCTGTCAACCACAGCGCAGCACTGAGATATTCCTACGAGAGTGAATCATGTGCGATATTAAGTACACAGAACATAAATTGATAAGTTCAGAAAATAAAGTAGAACATTGAAAACAAACCAATTTCCTCATGATTTCTTCTTATAAGCCACGTCAAAAAAGACTCGAGTTCTTTCAACCCAAGTAGTTTCAGCAGCCAGTTGTTGAAGATGAGTCACAAAGGTGAAAACATCTGTTCCTTGTTGAGTATCACACAATGCTTCATCTGCAGGAGTCTCCGCACCATGGCATGCAATTATATTCTTTAAAGGTGGTAAAAAGGAGACCCTAAGACAGCATAAAAGCATCTGACCTAGTTATTAAAGGAGTTGCCAGATAAATGCAGATGCAGAAAGGCATCCAATCAGGTAACACTTCTTGATTTGGTCATGAATGAACTGCAGGGTGAAAAGCAAAATGCTCCATTAGAGAATTCAAAAATATTTTTCAGTTAATGTGATTCTCAGAGAAATACAGAAATAGGTGCACTTGAAGAGCAGGCTATGACACTAAGGAATGCTTTAGCACTGAGTTCTCAAGGCACAGTTGTTGTAACTCTTCCTGGGTCTAACCGAGGTCCTGGGAAGGATCCTCAGCATTACCCTAAGGAGACTTTGGTGCCACAATCTGTCAGTCAAGAAATGGACGACGTGAAGGTCTATCAAGTCCTTCCTGATTGCCCGAGTAAAAGACGACTCCTCCCAGTAGCCACAGTGCCACCTTGCAGAGATTAGTATAAATTGAAGGTAACAAGTATGTCGATAAGTGGGATCTAGCTAGGAGAAAAAAAACACTGAGGGTAAAAACATTCCGTAGCAATCTTGACTGAAGATGAAGATTACAACCAAAGAGAGTAGCACGACACTGGAATCCTCCTAACTTCAGGAAGGAGGACGGAGCCACGCAATGGTACTGAGAACGAGAATCAGATGAAAGTTCCAATTGCAAGGAGCAAGAATCTGGGACAAATATGGTAGCAAAGGGCAATTAACATGATGAAAAAAGGGAACATGTGCATTGCAACACACACCCTTCACTGGAAAATGCCTCCTTATATTGGGTACTAACAGGAACTGACATCACAGGAAAAGACTCTTCCTCATCTTGGATTGGGAACCTCTGTCAACATTCTTTGTGCAAACTACCACCTTGGAGAGGGCAGGTTATAAGGCCCTTTCCCAAAAGTCAAGACTTTGACATTAGGAAGCCCAAGTCTGACATCTTTCAACCACTGATGCATTCTGCCAACCCCCACCATCATCTACACCCTGTGCTCCTGACAGATCACAGAACACTCCTCTGGGTTGCCCTGAGTGCAGAGACACCGGAGTGCGCAAGTGCTCAGCCACGCACTGGGATTAGCATCTCACAACACAACACATTTTGACTGTTGTGGTATATTTTGGTCTGGGACGCAGAGCTAATTCCGAACACCGCTTGGTTGCTGGAGTTCTCTGAGATTGTCACATTTGAAGGCTGCCAAATATCGCTGTTATATTTGTTGTGAATAGATAATGCAGGCTGCATCACTGAAGCAGTTCAGGAAGGACCTCAAGACCGGTTCTTCGACTGAGCAGCACGCCTACATTCAGTGCCTTGAGCCCCTATGGGTGATTAGCCGCGTTTTACAAATCCATGATTGATTGATTGATTATGCTAAACGTCTCGACGTTCATACTCTACAAAAGTGTTCTGATGAGAAGATTGCAGTACTGACTACACTAATCTTGTTTGGATTTTTTTCTCGAGATGGTGAAGGAAAGTGACTTCTTTCTAGCTTGGTTACCCCCACTTTTGGCCTGTTTGTCAGTGTGTTTGACTGTGTCTACTGGGATCCTGCTAATCAGGACCCCAGTAGTTATGCTCTCTCCCTTAAAATATGGTATAGGATAATGGTAATCCAATATTTCACCCAAAATTGACATATGGTACCCAGGGCATTGGGATTCCAGGGGATCCCTATGGGCTGCAGCATTTCTTTTGCCACCCATAGGGAGCCCATGCAAAGGCTTCTACAGCACTGCCATTGCAGCCTCCGTGAAAAGGTGCATGCACCCTTTCACTGCCACTTACACTGCACCAGGTCACCTATAAACCATCCCTATTGCAGGCCCTCCAGCCCTGAAGGCAGGGTGCAAAGTACCTGTGTGTGAGGGCAACCCTGCACTAGCAGAGGTGTCCCCACGTTGTCCAGGACCATTGTCTCGGACTCTGTGAGTGCAGGGATGCCATTTTATGCGTGTACTGGACATAGGTCACCACCTATGTCCAGCTTCACAATGGTAACTCCGAATATGGCCATGTTTGGAATCATAACCCAAGGCTTTTGCAAGCATTGGTTGTATGATTCCATGCACTCTGGGGGCTCCTTAGAGGACCCCCAGTATTACCATTACAGCCTTCTGAGGTTTTCCAGGCAGGCCCAGCTGCTGCCACCTCACATATAGGTTTCTGCCCTCCTGTTGCTTGAGCAGCTCAAGCCCAGGAAGGTAGGTGTTACACCCTCTCTCCCTGGAAATAGGTGTTACAGGGTGGGAGGGGAGCCTCCCAGAGCCTCTGAAAATGCTTTGAAGGGCACAAATTGTGCCTTTCTTGCATAATCCAGTCTACACCAGTTCAGAGACCCCCAGTCCCTGCTCTGGTGAAAAACTGGACAAAGGAAAGGGGAGTGACCACCTCCAGAGGGTCCCTGGGTTTTGCCATCTTGGATTCCAAGGTGGCAGGGATCTGTGGGAGCATCTGAGTGGCCAGTACCAGCAGGTCACGTCAGAGCCCTCCCCTGATAGGTGTTTACCTGTGTAGCTGACCAATCCTCTTTTCAGGGCTATTTAGGGTCTCTCTCTTGGGTGGTTCTTCAGATTCGGATTGTAAGACTCCAGCAGGAATCCTCTGCATCCTTTACTTCACCTTCTTACAGACGAAACTGCACCTGGACCCTCCAGGAACTCTACAACTGCTACAAAGAAGCAAAGATGACTTCTGCAACATTGTATCTTCGGCTCCTGCCAGCAAATGCAACTGTTTCCTGGTTGTGCATCCTCAGAGGACAGCCAGTCTTCAGCCTGCACCAGAAGAATGAAGGAATCTCCCTTGAAGTGAAGAAATCATTTCCCTGCTTCAGCAGGCACCCTTCTGCAGCAACGACCGGTGGCTTGGGTCCACTCTCCTAATGAAGTGCGTGGATCCAGCATCACAGAAGATGGACTGAAGTGGTCCTGACGTCCAACTGTCCAACTTTGGTGGAGGTAAGAGCTTGCATCCCCACGTAAGACAGTACCCCCGTGCACCGAGTGTTTTGCAGGTGCCAAGGCCTGTTGGCATCCTTCCATGAAATTCTTCATGCATTGTGCACTCCGGCCCCCAGCACCCTTTCCTGCGACATACAGCCTCCTGCATGGTTCTCCAGCGGCGTGGGATCCCTTTGTGTAGTTCTGCGTGGGCCTCCTTTTCCACCTTCTTTGTCCCCATGCTGTGGGACTCCGGTGCATGCTGCCTGGTCTTCTGAGGGCTGTCTGAGTTGCTGAGAGTCCCCTCTGACTCTCACTCCTGTGTAGCATCCACCAGGTCCCTTCTGGTCCCGGGCAGCACCATTTTCCGCCAACCGCAAGCTTTGCATGTGCCAAGGCTTGTTGGCGGAATCCAGCTACACAAACCAGACTGCAATCATCCATCCGGCGTGGGACATCATCTGCACCAACCAGAAACCCGCCTTAGTCTTCTTGGGTGCAGTACTGACTGTTGTTATTCACCGGTGGTTCTTCTTTGGCAACTTCATCCGGGTTAGCAGGGGCTCCTGTTCTCCCTGGACTCTTCAGTGCTTCGTGGACTTGGTCCCCTTATTCCACAGGTCTTCAGGTCCAGGAATCCATCATTGGTGTCTTGCAGTCTCTTCTGGTTCTTGCCTAAATTTTCTTTCTCATGTTCTTGTGTGTTCTAGGAAAGTTAATGTGATTTACTCCTTCTTTCCCGGACCCTAGGGTGGGTTCTATTACTTACCTTTGGTGTTTTGTAATACTCCCAGCACCCCTCTACACACTACACTTGCCTATGTAGGAAACCGACTTTCGCATTCCACCTTCTTAGGATCCGGAGGCCTCCAGACAGCCCACACTCCCCCACCAGCTATACACAGATCGACAATCTTATTTTTTGGAAGAGGTTTTTATTAACACACCTTTTTTATCTTTATAGCATAAAGTCATAAATCATTTATAAAGAACATTACACAAATATTTACAAGTCATGAGAATTAGTGACCATAAATCTTTTCTGACAGGATCCCTTCCTGTCCTAAACCACCATTGGACCACACAAGTGACCCATATCTCACCTGTATCCTTAGGAGGGGCGGTTACCCTGACTACACCGTTCCTTGCCCTCACGCTCAGGGTTCCGCCCCCCCCTCCAAACACCAATCAGTCTCGGGTTGCAACGGGGCGGCCAAGAGCTGAAGCCCCATGCCCCCCCAGCGATCTGTGCTCCCTTAGCCCTTGATCTGGTGCGTACATCCGCAGGTTGGCTCAGAACTTCAGGATCCTATCCCTGGTGTCCTCCCGGGGCCCCCACATTGGGGACCCCTCTGTTGTTTTATATCTCAATTTCCGCATTAAACCTTACTACACAACCTAAACTGAGGAGAGGGTGGGTGGGACAACTGCGGGCCCAGCACGACTCCAGCCGCCGCAAACGGAAAAGAAGGACGAGCCTTCTTAGGGAGGCTCTTAAATAGCCCCCCACCGGTTCGCGCTGGCTGGATCCGGCTACCGGCCAACTCAGCCGCTACGATCTTAACCGTCTATACTTCCACCCCCACGCCTCACGAGGCGTGGGGGCGGAAGTCAAGGCCAGCTTTGCGCACCTCTGGTGCGTAAGGGGAGCGTTGGGCCTCGGAGGCCCCGTCCCCTAACGGGCCGCGCTCCCCCATGTTGGGGGGGGGCGCTTTACCCTAGTATATGGTTTGTGTTCCCCCTAGGCCCATTTCTAACCATTGTGATTTTCACTAATTGCACTGTTTTCTAACTGTTTTACAGCTATTTCTGCATACTAGTGTATATAATTTGTGTATTACTTACCTCCTGAGGGAGTATAGTCTCTATGGTATTTTTTGCATTTGTGTCACCAAAATAAAGTACCTTTATTTTTGTAACACTGAGTATTTTCTTTCATGTGTGTGAGTACTGTAAGACTACAGTGGTATTGCATGAGCTTTGCATGTCTCCTAGTTAGGCCTTGGCAGCTCATCCACACTACCCCTAGAGAGCCTGGCTTCTAGACACTGCCTACATTTCACTAATAAGGGATAACTGGAACTGGTATAAGGTGTACCTTAGGTACCCACTACAAACAAGCCCAGCCTCCTACAGATGGCTCATGCCCTGATGAAGCTTGCTTGGGGTGAAACGCGTTGTCTATGCTTTTTGTATGAAGAAGAATAAAGAACATAATAGATGAAGAAAATCTTCTGATTGCTTCTGTACATTGTGTTGATTTATTTCAGAAATTGTTTCTGTCTTTTACTCTTGTATGTTGCCTCTCTAAATACATAAAAATGTCACATTACGATGCAAGTAGTGCTCCTTCCTTTTTGGCTCATGCAGAGCGTCTGGTCAGCTCTCGGCACAATCCTGAGTACAGATATAACAGAAGCGTTGCATCTGGAGGAGGTAATTTCCTTAAGTGCCACCTGTTGGAAGCCCCAGAAATGATCAGTTTATTTTATTAATATTTAGGGGTATTCAGGCGTACTGCATTGCAAGTTAGAGATGCTGCTTTGTAGCTGCGTCTCACCTCAATCTGGGGACATCTTAGAATGGCAGATACTATTCTGCAATGTTGGGCTGTTTTTTTAATGTTACTTATTTTGTTTGCGTTCAGTTTAATATTTGCCTTTGCTAATACTCTGTTAATTGTTGAAATAATTGCTTGCCACTTTAATACAGTAGATCCGCAGAGCTTAGGAGAGAGCCATAACAAAGCCAGATGCTAGGTTTGGCAAATACCGAGGCTACCTAGTCTTTATTCCACTTTATGTCTCTATCGCTTCCCGTCACGTTCTCTCACTCTCGCAGGTTCTTTTGAATCCATGCTTCTCCCTTTGTCACTGTTTTTCTATACTTCTCTTTCTAATTTCTCCTGTTTTTGTCTTTCTTTGTCTTGCAATGAGTGAGGTATGTTTTCTTTAGTTAACTGTGTATATGGAACTATTGTGTCTCTATATTTCATTTCCACCCACTACAGCATACAGCCTGGGGCACTTGGTCAGCCGACTTCAGCCATTGGTTAATTTCACTGTGACTGACAGCATTCCACCCTTTCACAAGAAGCACCTCCCACGACCAAAATAAGTAGCAGGGCGGGGCTGAGACACAAAAGCGAAAGTGACCCCTTTAGCGAAGCAGATAGCTAATAAAGTAGCCCACATTTACAAATCCAGCCAGTTTTCAACTTGTAAAGACCTGCTATGTGGGTATTTTGCAAACTATGGAAGGCTGGATGCTTTTGTGTTTGTTGCAGGCAATGTTTGTAGTAATATCAGGAAAATCAATTGTAAAAACCAGCCGTCCTGGCCATAAAACAGCCCCAAAAATGACTAAAAGAAACATTTGCAATGCAATGGGTCCCGTGTTTGCTAGTGTTAAAGCTATTAGTGTTGTAAATTCCTAACTGGACTTTCTTGCCACGTAAATTGAAAATGAAAAGTAAAACAGTGGACATTAGAGAGTCGATTCAAAACTATATGGCCGCCATAAGCATGAGCGTGAAAGAGAGACACAAAAGGAAAAAATAAGTTTGCTCGCAGTCAAACGTATCGGCCATCGTGCACTTATCCATGTAACAGGGTTGATGGCCAAGGCGTAACAAAACCGCCCTAAGGAGGGACAAACGTAAAGCATTTACCAATGATAACAAAGGATTTTTGGAAGGCAAGCCAATGAACGAGTGATAGTGATGGGCGTGCAGTGGGCGTGGTTAAAAGCTCACAGATCGATTACAACACATCAGAGTGCTTGCGCGCTCAAACTAAAAATGACTCACCCACTGATCTGCCAGACCAGCCCATCAGGCAGCCTGAATGCCCTATGGGACAATCCGACCCTTCAAAGTAGTTACCCTATGCGCTGAAGCTTAAAATGGCAAGGGGTGCTTTTTTTTAAACCAAAAGAAAAGTGTTACTTTTAGCCAATCTTTTTTTTCCATTGATGAGAGCCTGGTAGCTTCCCCCACAATAACGTTTTGCAGAAACCGTGAGAAAACAAGCATTGCCAAACCCTAAAGTCTGGCAACCAATGCCAGGCCTACCGGCTTTGTCAATGCTTGTTGTATTTATTTTTGATGGGTTAATTTCTGCATGCATTTATTTTTTAGAAGCATATCGCCACTAGCTGACGGCAATGTTACTGTTTCTTTACTTTTAAATGTTTATTTTGGGGCAGCACATAGCGCCTTGAGAAGCATTTGCGGCTTCTGGGAGTGTGGGGAAGAGGGGGAAATGGGCCCTATGAAGTCGGCAGCATTTACAACTTTGCTCTTTTAGGCTTCGGGTGGGAAGCGCGCAGTTACGTTTTGTCTATTGTGTGGAGCGCAGACATTCGGTCACCGGAAACGCCGAGGCGCTAGGGAGGCAGAGAAACTGGAACAAACTGGAAACAGGAGGTGAAAGCAAAATGACAAGGCCGAGGGCACTGGGACTTGGTTTCGGGAAACAGCAGCCTGGACCTGTGAGGACACTGGCTCCCTTGTTTACGGTCCTCGAGGAGCCTCAGGTGTGATTAATGCACCAGGTGCACGGAATTAATTTGATGATCTGGGGAAGGGAAAGGCCAGAAGATCCCGGATGCAGGGTCTGTGAAAATTGTAAACAGATTGTGGCGCTGAAGTTGGAATGAGGCTGAGTAGGGCTTTGGGCCTCGCAAGGGGTTGGAAAGCGCTACAAAGATGCCAATACACGTTGGTGTCAGAATACCTGCAGGATTCGGGGGAAGGCCGCTAAACCCAAACCGTAGATAAACTTTTGCATGGAAACAGGACGTTTTAAAGTCATTTCATCTCGGTTTACATACACGGGGGTAGATTTTTAGGCTTTGTGGCCACACTTGTGTGCACAAAAAAATCGTGGCTTATGGGGTCGTTCTTCAGCCATGCCTGGTTCCCCAGGCCCATGCATGGTGTGTTACTCCAGTCTAGGTTTTTTTAATTCAAATTATGTGGCATGTAGTTTTGTTTAGTCTATTATGAAACAGAACTACAAGTCCCAGAATGCAAAGGAAAAAAACCTGCCCTGGAGCAGCACTTTACGTGTGGACCTGGGAAACTTGGCAGCTATTGTTCTTGGGCGGCTGCCCAGCAAAACGTAGGTGAATTTGTGGTATTCACAGACATTTTTCAGGTCCTTTACCGCAGTGGAAAATTACTGTTGAGAAAGTCAGGGGTTGTCCATATCTAGAATCGTAGAGGAGCAGGAACAGGGCTGTAAGTGGGCCGGGTCCTGCCGGTGCTCAGTACCAGCAGTTTTTATAAAAAGCGGGAGCTGAGAAGGGTCCCTACTGGGCTCTCCATTATTGCTCTCACTCATAGGATGAGGAAAAAAACTTAATTCGGCAGCAGAACCACCCATCACTGCCTTTGAGGTAAATCCAGAGACTAGTTATAGTTATTTGACAGTCTGATCACTTCTGAAGCATTTTCAGTATTATATAAAACAAAGTTATTGTTGTACTCGTCTTGTGCAACTAACAACGACTGACAAAGCCAATAGTCCTAGCTTGTTTTAGATGTAATATCAGTTGGTGCATTATATATCTAGATGCAATGACAGAAAGAATCAGCCAAGTACCAGTTGGGAGGCACATTATGCTAAGCACAGATTTTTGGCTTAGGTATTTTAAGACACGTCCGTAATTATTCAGGCCACACACCCTTTGCGAGATCTTCCAGTTTTTTCATTCCACTTAAAGCCCTGAGCAGGTACACACCCACATGTCATGTGAGGATAGGGCAGTGGCCGCCGCAGCAAATCTCAAGGGGAGGGTTTTGATGGGGATGGAGGGGTGGAAATAAAAAAATATATATTTTAAGAAAAAACTTACCTTCACGGACGCTGCCGGCCACCTCGTGCTCCTCTGCGCTTCTGGTGTCCCAGCATTCACTGGGACAAAAGCACAATCTTCCTTGCAATCTTGGTGCTGCTTTCATGCTAAGCCTAGCATGAAAGCAGTGTCAGGATTGGTCTGAGCGAATTGGACCACTGCTCAGACACAACCCTGGGATCTGTGCAGTTTCTCCAGCCTGAATGTTCAACACAGCCAGGTTGGAGAAACCTAACTGCGCATGTGTGTTTGGCCGGCCGAAGACGGCCGACCAAACACACATGCGCACTTAGGTGCCCTCTCTCTTCCTCCCCGTCCCCTCTCCTCCCTCCCGTGGCCCAGCCCCGCCCCTCCATGCACATGCTGCTGGTTGAGCCAGCAGCTGTAAACTAAACAGATAATTAAATATTGTTTTATTTTACAGCCGCTGGCTCTTAGCCAGGGGAACGACGCTCCTTCGCCATTGCGAAGGGGCCACCCACGGGATAGGGTAGGGGTTCATGTGTGAACAAGTGTATCCCATTCACACTTTTTCCACATTTCTACTACATTAGTGGCATTTGTACCCTACAGCCAAACCACCAGACTAGGCCTCAGGGAACGTGAGGGCACTTGAAAAACTGTGATCTGTACAGAAGCCCATGTTGTATTCATTGAGAATCAGTGAAGCCCTGCAAATGTCTGCACCAGCGTAAATCATAGGGGTGAGCTTATGCAGCATAGATGTACATATTTTGTGTCATCTGACACTTGAGTGGATTCAATTCACAAAGAAAGTAGTACATCTACAGTCACCGTTTTACCACCCATATGCGAGGACGAACTCTATTCCACTTTATTCTACACCACTGCACTCTACGCCAATGCATTCTAGGCCACTACAGTCTGCACCGCTCTAAGCCAATGCATTCTACTCCACCACAATCTGCACCACTCTAAACCAATGCATTTTACTCCACTACAATCTGCACCACTCTACACAAATGCATTCTACTCCACCACTACTCCACTACAATCTGCACCACTCTAAACCAATGCATTCTACTCCACTACAATTTGCACCACTCTAAACCAATGCATTCTACTCCACCACTACTCCACTACAATCTGCACCACTCTAAACCAATGCATTCTACTCCACTACAATTTGCACCACTCTAAACCAATGCATTCTACTCCACTACAATCTGCACCACTCTACGACAAGGCATTCTAGGCCGCTACAATCTGCACCACTCTAAGGCAATGCATTCTAGGCCACTACATTCTGCACCACTGCACTCTACGCCAATGCATTCTACGCCACTACAGTCTGCACCGCTCTAAGCCAATGCATTCTACTCCACCACAATCTGCACCACTCTAAACCAATGCATTTTACTCCACTACAATCTGCACCACTCTACACCAATGCATTCTACTCCATCACTACTCCACTACAATCTGCACCACACTAAACCAATGCATTCTACTCCACTACAATTTGCACCACTCTAAACCACTCTACGACAATGCATTCTAGGCCACTACAATCTGCACCACTCTCAGCCAATTCATTCTAGGCCACTACAATCTGCACCACTCTAAGCCAATTCATTCTAGGCCACTACAATCTGCACCACTCTAAGGCAATGCATTCTAGGCCACCACAATCTGCACCACTGCACTCTACGCCAAAGCATTCTACGCCACTACAGTCTGCACCACTCTACGCCAATGCATTCTAGGCCACTACAATCTGTACCACTCTAAGCCAATTCCTTCTAGGCCAATACACTCTGCACCATTCTAAGGCAATGCATTGTAGCCACTGCAATCTGCACCACTCTACTTCAATGCATTCTACACCACTACAGTCTGCACCACTCTACGCCACTACAATCCACAACACTCTAAACCAATCCATTCTAGGCCACTACAATCTGCACCAATCTACGCCACTACAATCTGCACCACTCTAAGGCAATGCATTCTACGGCACTACAATCTGCACCACTCTAAGGCAATGCATTCTACGCCACTACTATCTGCACCACTCTATGCCAATGCATTCCACGCCACTACAATCTGCACCAATCTATGCCACTACAATCTGCACCACTCTAAGGCAATGCATTCTACGGCACTACAATCTGCACCACTCTAAGGCAATGCATTCTACGCCACTACTATCTGCACCACTCTGTGCCAATGTATTCTACACCACTACAATCATCACCACTCTAAACCAAGGCATTCTACTCCACTACAATCTGCACCAATCTACGCCAATGCATTCTACGCCACTACAATATTCACCACTCTAAACCAAGGCATTCTACACCACTATATTCTGCACCACTCTCCACCAATGCATTGTATGCTACTACAATCTGCACCACTCTAAGCCAATTCATTCTAGGCCACTACAATCTGCACCACTCTAAGGCAATGCATTTTACGCCACTACTATCTGCACCAATCTACACCAATTCATTCTAGGCCACTACATTCTGCACCACTCTAAGCCAATGCATTCTACGCCACTACAATCTGCACCACTCTAAGCCAATGCATTCTACGCCACTACAATCTGCACCACTCTAAACCAAGCCATTCTATGCCACTATAATCTGCACCACTCTCCGCCAATGCATTCTACGCCACTACAATCTGCACCACTCTATGTCAATGTATTCTACACCAGTACAATCTACGTCTCTCTACTCTGCACCACTCTATGCCAATGCACTTTACCCAACACTACTCCATTTACTGTGGACTGGGATTCAGAATCATTCCCAGAAATCCGCAGGGAAAGCTGGGACCCTATTCCTGCTCTCGGAATGGTCCATAGCAGAGAGCTCTGCACAGAGGGAACATGACCACGCATTGTTTTTCCTCTGGGGGCATATTTTCCCCCAGGGGGAAACCCCTTCCGCTGGACCACCAACAAATCTGGGGTGATCCATGCCCCTTCCCACCCCGAAAGGGTTGTGCGCCAGCCTTTGGATGGAAGAGTGAAAATCCACCCTTTTCCTCGGTGGAAAGGGGAGTTTGTGAATACCCAACAACTGGCTTGTTTGTGGGCATTAACAAAGTAGAGGTTAACCACGTTTTGCAAATAGTTTTACTCCTGCCAGGAATTCCTGGCAGGCGTAAAACAGGTACATTTGAACTATTGTATGAATAGGGCCCAGTGTTTCCTATTTGGAAGCGTAGACATGGCCCCCCCACCCCCCAGCACAGCGCGGCCGGGCTGCCAAACCTTCCCTCTTTGTGGGAAGTGCTCGGGGGTGTAATACATGGGTCTGCGGTGTGCAGCGCTTTGCACTTCTGTCTGCAGGGAGTGCGGCCTGCCCACAGCTGGCAGAGCACGTGAGGCACGAGGGGCCTTCCCGGGCCTCAAAGACGCCCATACAATTATTGGCTCGGTGCTGCTGGCGGAAACAAAGTGGACCCCTCGGCGACCCGTAGGTGTGAAGCGCCAAGGGGGATAGCTTGTCGGAGGGGGTGGGGTGTGAGGCAGTACATACATTCAGCCCCTGCCCCTAATGAGCGGGCTGCAGGCGATGCTCACATGGCCCTTTTTGTCGTGATTTTTTTTTTAAACGGATGACAAGGGTGTGAGGCTTGAAAAGGGCCACTTTAATGAACTGCCTCGCACCAGCCCAGCACCCCCTCTTCCCTCCCCACCTCCCCCAGATCCTGGGGCCTGCGGCGGCAGACTGAAAGAGGGAGGGAGGGGGCAGAGAGCAGCGGGAATAAAGCGCCTCCCCTCCTGAGGGGGCAGGGTGATAATACAGAGTGATAAAGTGCCCCTCACCACACATAATGGGGCTATTATGCCGCTGAGTGGCCATGCTGACTTCGTGGAGAGCTTTAAACGTGTCAACAGGGCACCGAGACTCTTCAAGCGCCCAGCAGGGGGTGGGATACTTCTCTGGCGCTATATACACACCGAGAGGCTGTAGGCAGGGGGACGGGGGTGCTTTATGCCAGCAACGGGCCTGTGGAGCATGACAGCCCAGGAGAAGTCAGGAGTTTGCGATTAGATCATCTTAAACCGAGCATCTCTTGAGAGGGAGGCAGAGATGACATGACGCGGGCCATGCGCCACGTGGCGGAAGTCCATCCTTCGCAGCGCTGCGTAAAACAACCGGGCAGGGCCTGCTTGGTGGTCAAACTTTCGACTGATACTAGAAAATATGCCTTAGAAAGCTTTTTCAGTTTATATGGTATAGCTGCTAAATAAAATACATGAAAAACAATATTATGAGTAAAACTGTTATCAATATTAATAAGTATTAAATATTATAATATTGTCAATAATAAGAATATGATTTATTTGTCTATATTTATTAATACAATTTACACTAAATACAACAAAAAAACTATTTCTAATACTAAGAACAAAATAATAATCCCATTATTGCTACTGCTAACAAGGTATTGTCATAATTGTGAGTCTATCTATTGGGTACTAATATTATCATTGTGGTCGTCGGTATTTTTCGCCCGCCTACAAGACAAGCACGCAAGAGTAAAAATCCCAGAGGAGAACCGTTTAGGGCGATAACACCCGTACCACCTTTTTATGATAAATTCGCCGATTATTAAGCACTTATGGACAATTCGTTTTGTGGCTTGTGTTGGTTAAATAGTTATTTTATCACTAGTCAACATTCTGCAGCTACAAGTAAATAACGTCTGCCGTCAGGCGTAGTAAACGGTATATGAACAATTTACAATTAGAATGTCCTCGATTTTTATTACTATTATTTGTATACTAACATTGTTGATCGCATTTTTTAATTTCCGTTTTTTTATTTTTTTGCTAGTCTAAACTTTGCTTTCCTAGCTCTTTTGCGCCCCCTCGAGGCCACCTAGATGGTTGCCGTCAGCCCCACTGGCGTTGAGAGACCCCCCCAAAGCTCGGACTTCAGATTCTGCGCAGTGGCGTAACAAAGGCCCCTGCGGTGCGAGAGGGCTATCGAGCTCCAGGGGGCCCCCTCAGCACAGTACCCTGGCCTGGGAGCTCCTGTGTGAGTTCGAAGGGGCCCCCTCCATGCATTTTGCAGGGTGTCCCTCTCAGGTTTCCTTACGCCACTGATTCTGTGGAGGGGGCGGTGGTCTTGGGGAGTTGAGGGGGGTGGGTGAGACCCTTGGGGCTGAACGCAGGGCCGCCGTGGCCTATCCTTCCTCCCTGAAGCCCAGGGGTGACACAGAGTCAGCTGACCCCCCCAGGGGCGAGTGAAGTTAAGCAAACACATCTCGACTGGATGGGCCCTGACGTCACTCCAGGTCTTTGCATGTGAGAGCCAAGGCCCTCTGTCGCCAAAACCATGAATATCTATCAGTTCCGGGAGTCTGAAGGCCCCCCATGACATTCTGCAGGGGCCCCCATCATATTACCTAAAACGGCAGCAGCCTTTACCCCAAAATCTGCAATTTCTGTCACAGACCCCGAAGTTCATGAGTTTTTACAACTTCTCCCTTGAAAACGTTATATTCAAAGTTTTTCCCACCCTTTCTATGGTGCTTAGACCCTCACACACACATGCCCCTCTCTTGCCCCCAAAACATTGCTTTTTAGGTCGTGCCTACTACCAAGCATATTGTGGCCTATCAACTATACAGAGTAGCTTGGAGCACGCCCCTTGCTTGCTATTTGTTGGCTTTTCTTGTTGCTCTCATTTACCTGCTTCTTATTCATGTCCCACCTTGTCAATCTTGTGTTTGTCCCTCCCATGGAGCATTTCCTCTTTACAAAGGCTTTGGCTGGCTTCGCTGCATCTACTGCTTGCTTTTCAAGCAGTGTTTTTTTCTATTGTGTGAAGCACTTCATTAGTGAGTGGTTTTTCGGTCCTTTTCACTTGTGTACACTTCCCTTTCCCACCCGCACCCCACTCCAGCCCCCCTGTTGCTTTCACACCCCCTGCTGTGTTGCTTCCATCTCCTCCATGTTGCTTCCACTCACTATGCACTCCCATAAAAAAAAAAAAACGCTTAGCGCATTTTTTTATTTTTTTTAGGTACTGATCCAGCTCAGATCGGTAACTAAAAAGGAACAAAAAGGACATATGTCATTTTGTAGCCACACGCATGCGCAGTACACATGTGTCTAAAAAAATGATGAGGGGGGCACATCATAGGCTTTTGTGTTTTTGTTTTTGTTTAATTTTATCCACACTGCCCAGCATTGTGGATGCTGTGCAGTGTGGCTAAAAACCATTGGCAAATCCAATAGGTCAGAAAGGCAAGATCTATTGGCTTTGCCAATGCTGGTTCTCTTCTTTCGCGACAGAAGCACAATAAAGACCAGTGGGGACTTATATTTTTTCTAAACATGCTGTTAGGAGGAGCCTAGGCAGCACATGCACTGTCTCTGCACGACATGCTGTGTTCAGTATACAGGCTTTTACCACGCCCACTCTTGCCATTCGTTCTTTGTTGTGCTTGTCTTAAATGCTTCACTTTTATTGGTGCGTTGTGGTAAATGTCCCTCCTTTGTGTGCTAAATTCCCACCCAAGGAGCATTCACTAAGAGAACATTTTTGTTGGCCATCACACTACGTCACGCTTCCTCCAGCGTGTGATGGTCCCTCCTCCCGCCTGGTTTCAGTTTTCCCTTTAATCCGAGCCGCGATCCTTTCTCCTCGCGGCTGGGTGCCCTGCTTCATGTTCAATGGTATGTTTTTATTAACTTATTTTAATTGCATTGCATCAGGTTTTATCTTTTGCTCTTTTATACGCCAATTTGCTCATGCGGCCGTGGCGCTTTGAATCGGCTCGCTTATGTCAACCGTTTTAATTTGAATGTTTCAATTTTTCTAGCAAGAAAAGTCCAGTTAGGAATTTACAACGCTACTCGCTCTAACTCGAGCAAACACGAGACCCGTTGCATTGCAATTGCTTATTTATTTTGAATTCCAGGGTTTTGCTTTTGCTAGCGCATCGGGCACCCTGTTTTCCATGTCCATGTATTGGGCTAGCATGTGGGCAAAAATAGGGTGGGTGGGCTAGAACAGCAGCTCTCTCCCCTGCGAGATAGAGGACTTGAACACTCGGGTGTAGCTTGGTTAGTAAGATAGGGGAGGTGTAAGCTTCACATTTCCCAACAGTCACACTGGCATTTTGAGAAGCAGGACATGGGACGGGAGGCTTAGGAGGCATCAGAAAGAGTGCGGGTTGTTAGGGGTACTTAAAACACAATAGTTTTGAAACTAACCAAGTTTTAAGGCAGAGACGAGAGAGCGTGTGCATATAAAAATCATACCTCACTATGCCCAACTGAAAGCACCTGTACCCATCAATTTTCTACAGAATACATTTTTTAGGGAGTGTAACATCCCCCACTGGCATCCTTCAGGAGCACAATGCAGGGAGTGAGGCTGGGCACTGGGGGATTGTACTTGAAAGAGGAACTCTAGTGTGGCATGATTTCATCTCTACAGCTGTAAAATGGATGCTGTATGTGGTTACTCAAGAACTTGGTTAGAAACCTTAATTCAGATGGAGGCTGCCACAGCATTAAATGAACCTGCTCACAAAACGCAGTTAATGGACTGCTCCAATGAAGAGGAACAGGAAGTGGTCCCAAAGTGAAGTAAGTATATCCAAGGGGCTCAATTCCAACAGATGCTGTTGCACCTAAGAGAGGTTTTGAACCTTTCTATGTTACTATTCCCATTATGTTTAGCTGAGTTCGTCTCTCCTTTCATGGTATCCCAAAAACGATATACTGAAAGAACGGAAAGACACTGACAGAGCCAGTTTTCCACCTTTTCTCACGAAAATATAACCCTTGGAAAAGTTTTAAATTGACTTTCCGCAAGTACCCAAGATTGGCACAGTACTCTCAAGTATGGCATCATCTTCGTTTCTAGCCTCCAAAGAATTCATTTTGTTGGATCCCTAGGACTAAAAATTAGAGAGCATCATAAAACGTGCTTATGAGGCATCAAACAATTGCCATCAAACTTGGCTCTAATGCGGCATATGAAGCACTGACCTTGTTGAAGGATTTTTGGTCTTTGTTTGATTGCCTCCAGGAGGACCCTTTTCCTGTTGATGCTGCCGCTTCACCTGCAACTCAGCACCGTGCGCCCACACATGAAACCTCCCCACACCCACCCGGAAGACCACAGACACTCCAGGACTACTTCAGTGCATTCTGCTAAATGCATGATCCTTCTGCAAACACGCTACAGAAATCTGTGATACCAACTCAACCGGTGTGATCTTCAGCAATAAGACCTGGTTCATCCCCTCCTCAACCCCTGACATCGCCACAGCAACAGCTGATGGTTACAAGATGATACCCAGAGACCGCTCAAACAAACCCTGTGGATGCATCGCCATCACCCACAAGGAAAGTATCCACTGCATCACCACCGAAGATGAATCCATACTCATCATGGAACACCTCAGTTTCCAACTTCTAATTAACGCCAAGGCAAACATCAGAAGCACCCTCTCCTACAGACCACCCGGACCCCGACCCACATTCTACAATGCCATCTCTAACTTCATTGCCCCCCGGCCATCAACTCCAAACACGACATACTACTTGGCAACCTCAACTTCCGCCTCAATGACTCTGATGACAACAACCCCCCCACCAATTTCCTGGACATGATGAGCAACATGGGCCTCACCCAACTGGTAACCAACCCCACATACGGCGCGGAATGTACACCAGACCCTATTTTCACATCCAGCGACAGAATCAATTACAAACACATCACCAAACTCACCTGGCCAGACCACACCATGGTCTCCTTCACCATCACATTCTAACAGGACACCACCACCAAGCCCTGTAGTTCCCTTCACCGCAGCTGGAAGAACATGACCAAAACTCAGTGGACAGAAGCTCTCAACACCATCCAGCCCGATGTCGCATCAGACCTGGAGCAGGCAGTCCAGACCTTCTCCAATTTGATCACCAAATGCGCTGACTCAGTTGCCCCCATGAAGCCAGCCAAAACCAAAAAAGTCTGTAGACATGCCAGATGGTACACCCCAGAACTCACAACCATCAAGCACAACTACAAACAACTAGAGAAGCATTGGTGCGCCACCAAAACACCCTCCAACCGATCACCTACAAATCAGCACTAAGCAAATACAACCAACACATCAAGGAAACCAAAAGAGCAGTCCTCATGAACCGCATTGAAACAAGTGCCAACCACACAAAGGAACTCTTCAAAATTGTCAAGGAATTCTCCTGCCCTTCATTCACCGAGAACATCATTCGCCCTTCACAAGAGTTCTGCAACACCCTTTCAGAGTATTTCCACAGCAAGATAGAAATCATCTACAACAACTTCAATACCCAACCCTCTGTTCTTAATGTCAACAACCCCAACCCACCCTCACACACCAGTCTCGCAGTCACCACCTGGAGCTCACTCACCATGCAGGCCACCTCAACCATCATGTCCTCCATTCATTCCAGAGCACCCACGGACCCCTGTCCCACAACCTTTTCAACCTCGGAACCAAGGAAATCTGCATGGAACTCACCAAATGCTTCCATCTCACGACAACCTTCCCTGACAAATGGAAACATGCAAAGGTCAGACCCCTCCTGAAGAAACCCTCTGCTGACCCCAGCGAGCTCAAGAACTACTGCCCCGTGCGGGAAACTGGCATCTAGTTGCAGTACCCCCCCACTTTTTGCCTGGTTTCTGAATGCAACTTGAACTGGAGTGCACTGGGATCCTGCTAACCAGGTTCCCAGTGCCAGTGTTCTTTCCCTAAAATATTGTAAAGGTATTGGAAATACCTTTAGCTGCCATTATAAGTCCCTAGTAAATGGTACTTAGGTACCCAGGGCAGGGGTACTAATGGTAGGCCCCGGAGGGCAGCAGCACTGATTGTGCCACCCTCTAGGGCCATGAATCCAGATGCACCCAGCACTGCAATAGCAGGCTGAGTGTCCTTGTGCAAACCTAAAATGCAAACTCGACATGGCACACTGCCTGTGTGCCCTGTCCACTATACACTGCATACCATATAGGTAAGTCACCCCTCTGGCACGCCTTTCAGGCCTAAGTCAGGGTGCACTATGTTGAATGTGAGGGCATAGTTGCATGAGCAATATGCCCCCCACTGTGTCCTTGCCAAACCTGGGACATAGTGCGTGAACAGAGCAGCCATTTTCAATATATGTGCAGGACACTGATCAACACGAGTTCCCCAGCTACATAATGGCCACTCTGAACCCTAGGTTGTTTGGTATCAAACAACACAGAATGATAACTCCAAACTGGTACCAGTACTGGATTTATTATAAAATGTACCCAGGGGTCACCTTAGAAGTGCCCCTTGCAAAAGCTACCTAGCCTGGCATAGTTGCTGACTGGTTCCAGCCAGCCTGCCACCTCCAGACAGCCAATATACAAACCTTGGGGGAGAGCCTGTCTCTCTGGTTTGTAAAACAATGCCCTTCTGGGGTGGAGGAGCTAACACCCCCTCCCTCAGGAATGTACACTGCCCTGGCAGTGAGCTTCAAAGGGCTACCACCGTTGAAACTCCACCCCCAGGCATCTGCTAGCAGCAGGTGGCCTCCCCTTTGCAAACCCCCACTTTGGGCAGGAGCAAAGGCGGGAAACCACACAAAGGGTAGGAGGAGTGGCCCCACCTGGTATGCACCACCCCTTGGGTGTTGCCTGCGAGGTGGACTCTCCATTTCATTTTCCTTCATCTTAGATGGAAGGAAAATAGCCAATCAGGTTTAGGGAAGTGACCCTTCCCACAGGAAGTAGTCACTAAAATGGTTGTAGCCACCCAACGGTAAGTGTCCCATTGGACACTACCAGGTTCCCCCTAAAACGCCCACTAAATTCAGTATTTAGTGGGCACCCCGAGCCAAGAAATCAGATTCGTAAGGACAAAGAGAAGACAGCACCAAGAAGAACCAAAGCACAAAGACTGAGGACTTGCTGCAGAGAGAAAAGGCACCAAACCCTGCCTGCTGCACCTGGGTCCCAACAATCACTGCTGCAGAGGAGCTGACCACTGGACTGACCTCGAGAATCCCCGTGGACCTCCAGAGTTCGCCAAATCAACACAGTCGCCTCCTCCTGTTTCCAATAGCCCGAGACCCCCCTCCAGAGTGGAGGTACCATTCTGCAACACAAAGAAAGCAACAACCCAGCGAGGGTCACTTCACTGACTGGCCAACAACTCCCGAACCGGAAGTTGCAGCCAGACCAGACGACACACAGACAACCACATGGACAAACTCTGCAAGTGTGCCAAGTTTGGTGTCACTGCGCCCTCCAGTGGCCGGACTGTCCCAATACCCTGGGTACTGGTCAGTTGACATCAGACTCCAAGAAAACCAGCTGCCCCAGAGCTGAAACGGACCTGGAGGAAGCCCCAATTGAGGGACTTCAGGAACACCCCAGACTTCCCGCCAGAGTGCCCCCGTTGTCCTGCAAGCGACCCTGAAAGCGACTTACCTCTGGACCTGAGAGGCACTTTTGCGCACAGCCCTTAGATCAGCAACTCTCCATGCACCTTGCCACCTGGCCACCCACAGCCCTGCAAAGAGGAACCAGCTGTGTCCCAAGGGTCCCTCACCCCTTGTGACCTTGACACCACAAGGGGACCCCAAGGCACCACCTTTGATTTTGCAATAACAGACCTTTTCCAAGTGGTCCCTCTCAGTGGCCCTGTACCAGCTCCAAGAGAGTTCTCACCGCTGCTTCAGCCAGAACCCGGGAGCCACCCAAACTTCTCCAGCTGGCACAGCATGCCCACTGATGACCTTGACAAACCTGCAAAAGCGGAAGTTGGTAAAACAACTGTGCGATTTTATATGCATTTTTAAACGTGACTGCCTATTGATTCTTATGGTGTGTAATTACTCACAGAAAGACTGTATTTATTAAAAGTTCAAAAAATTCCTATCTTAAAAAGTACTTAACCAATTTTAACAATCTTGGTCTTAAAATTTATATAGAAATATGAAGTATTTTTTATAAATTGGTCTCGAGTTATTCCTTTGAGTGTGTGTGGTGCATGATTGAAACTGTGAGTACAACAAATGCTTTGCATTTCTCCAACATTAGCATAACTGCTCAACCAAGCTACCTAAAAAATTAGAGCATTAGGTGATCTAGTTTTTACCTCTGGAAAACTACATGTGGTTGCCTGGATCCCCTGCACAGTGTGCCTAGTTTTGCACACTACATGGAGGGCCAGCCTCCTACACCCCATCTGGAGTGTAAGCCTATGAGGACCGACTTACACCCCATGCTGTTCCCCACCAAAGTCCTGGAGAAGGCCATCAACCACCAGCTTAATAAACACCTCAAGAAAAACAAACTGCCTGATGCCTCCCAATCTGGTTTCTGGGCCAACCGCAGCACCGAGACTGCCCTGATTGCAGCCATGGATGACATCAGAACTCTCCTTGACCGCAGTGAGACAGCAGCCCTGATCCTCCTCAACCTATCAGCAGCTTTCAACACTGTATCTCACCACACCCTCGACAGACTCAACAACATCAGAACCCAGGGGAATGCCCTCAAGTGGATCGCTTCCTCCCTCACGGGATGAACACAGAGAATCCGCCTGACACTCTTCTCCTCCGAGAGCTAATCTGCGGTGTACCCTAAGGTTTGTCACTCAGCCCCATCCTATTCAATACCTACATGACTCCCCTCACAGACGTCAGGTCCCACAGACTCAGCATCATATCCTACGCAGATGACACACAACCTCTCGCTCTGAATGGATGAGAACCAAATGCCTAAAACTCAGTTCGGACAAGATGGAAGTACTGATCTTCAGGAAAAACACCTCCCCATGGGACCACAGCTAGTGCCTCTCCGAGCTCGGACCCACACCCACACGAACAGACCACATCCACAACCTCAGCATCATCTTTGACGACAAACTCACCATGAAGCGCCAAATCAACACAGTCGCCTCCTCCTGTTTCCGCATGCTCTGCAGAATCTTCAGGCAAATCCCCGTCAACACCAGAAAGACCGTCACCCAGGCCCTTGTCACCAGGCGGCTGGACTATGGCAACGCTCTCTACTATGGCATCTCCACTCACTTCCTCAAGAGACTCTAGACCATACAGAACGTAGCAGCCAGACTCGTACTCGACCTTCCCAAATGAACCCACCCTCCACCTCAAGAACCTCCACTGGCTCCCCATCCAGAAGAGATGCCAATCCAAGCTGCTCACACAGACCTACAAGGGCCGGCTTAGCTCAACCACTGCATGTAGAACATTTTCTGCAAAGAAGTATTTTTTCCAAACAAGGCTGGCACAACTGCACAACAAACAATATGCCCCTTTAGAGTCCTGGCCATTGGTTGGGGGCTCAATAAGGTGAAAAGTTCTGACCAAAAGTTCTCCAGTTTCAAAACCCAAAGTCTTCCAAGTGGAGGTGGTTAGGGCAAGACTTCTCAACTACTATGATGCGTGGAAATGAGTGATCAAAGACAAGTGGGGTCTTACGACAGTAAAACACGGTTATTTTATAGACCTAAATAAAAGACCACAGCCCTACATTTAAGAAACACAATTATGGTGAAATCTCAAAAGTACTCGTCACCACATGGTGAAAACAGGGCCCAAGGAGAGTGTAACCGAATAGCTCCATCCTTAATCATAAATGGAGCGCAAAGCTAGTTTGGGAGGGAAGTAGCGCAAGACAACCTTCCAGATCTTACAAAAGAGGAGAGGGGGCTGATTGCTTCCCTTTCCAGCTTCCAAAGGAAGGTGGACGGCATGAAGGCAAAACTTACATCAGTGGAAAAAAAATATAAGCTCTCACGGCCAGACTGACTGGGATGGAAAATACTTCATCAGCATAAAAGGGGGATTAAACACCTGGAGAAAGCTAGTTTGAGTTGACAGAGGTTTGTTGATTCACCTACAACTTTTCAGACGTGCACTGGTAAATCCATTATATAGAAATAGGAAAGACTTGGAAAGCTTCAGAATGGAAGAAGTGATGTATGTGAATTAATGGGAAAATGAAAACTGTGAGACCATATTGGAGGAAACCAAATCACGGAAAATCTATTTTAAGGAAAGACAATTTTACGGAAATACAAATAAATTGGAAATTAAAGGAAACATTTTAAAAGGAAAGATACTTTTAATGAAAAATCCAAAATTACATTAAACGTGGGTGGAGTTTAGGACTAATGAAGTTTTTGTGGGTTCAGCGTTGGCTAATGTTTAGGGGTGGTCAGTGATTTTTAGGTGTCAAGAATGGGTGGAGTTCAGGCACAGAAAGGATTTTTTTAGGGTTCAGTGATGGGTGGAGTTTAAAGGTGGTGAGTTTTTTTTTTAGCTGTCAGTAATGGGTGGTGTTTAGAGGTGGTGAGGGGTTTCTAGGGTTCACTAATGAGTGGAGTTTAAGGGTGTGAGATGTTTTTAGGGCTCAGGGATGGGTGAAGTGTAGGGATGTTGAGAAGTTTTCCAGGTTCTTGGATGGGTGGAGTTTAGGGCTGGTGAGGGCTTTTGAGGTTCAGTAATGACCAGAGGTTAGGGGTGATAAGAGTTTTCAGGGTAGGATTAGATGGCGTTCATGGTGAGGAGGGAGCTTAAGGACTCAGGGATGGGTGAGTGGAGTTTAGATGCAGAAAAAGGTTTTTGTTTTTTAGAGTTTAGGGATGGGTAGAGTTTAGGGGTTTTGAGGGGTTTTGTGAGTCAAGGATGAGTGGTGTTTAAGGGCAGTGTGGGTTTTTCAGGGATGGATGGACCTTGGTTGTTGTAGGAAGTTGGCTCTGTATGCACTATTTCAAAGTAAGGAATAGTATGCACAGAGTCCAAGGGTTCCCCTTAGAGGTAAGATAGTGGCAAAAAGAGATAATACTAATGCTCTATTTTGTGGTAGTGTGGTCGGGCAGTAGGCTTATCAAAGGAGTAGTGTTAAGCATTTGTTGTACATACACACAGGCAATAAATGAGGAACACACACTCAGAGACAATTCCAGGCCAATAGGTTTTTGTATAGAAAAATATATTTTCTTAGTTTATTTTAAGAACCACCTGTTCAAATTCTACATGTAATACTTTGCATGAAAGGTATTGCAGGTACTTTAGGAACTTTGAATAATCACAATAGCATATATACTTTTCAAATAAAACACATATAGCTATTTTAAAACTAGACAGTGCAATTTTCACAGTTCCTAGGGGAGGTAAGTAATTGTTAGTTCTTGTAGGTAAGTAAACCACCTACGGGGTTCAAGTTTGGGTCCAAGGTAGCCCACCGCTGGGGGTTCAGAGCAACCCCAAAGTTACCACACCAGCAGCTCAGGGCCGGTCAGGTGCAGAGTTCAAAGTGGTGCCCAAAATGCATAGGCTTCAATGGAGAAGGGGGTGCCCCGGTTCCAGTCTGCCAGCAGGTAAGTACCCTCGTCTTCGGAGGGCAGACCAGGGGGGTTTTGTAGGGCACCGGGGGGACACAAGTTAGCACAGAAAGTACACCCTCAGCAGCACGGGGGCGGCCGGGTGCAGTGTGCAAACACACGTCGGGTTTTGGAATCAATGGGAGACCAAGGGGTCTCTTCAGCGATGCAGGCAGGCAAGGGGGGGGGGGCTCCTCGGGGTAGCCACCACCTGGGCAAGGGAGAGAGCCTCCTGGGGGTCACTCCTGCACTGGAGTTCCGATCTTTCAGGTCCTAGGGGCTGCGGGTGCAGGGTCTTTTCCAGGCGTCGGGATCTGGGAGTCAGGCAGTTGCGTTCAGGGGGAGCCTCGGGATTCCCTCTGCAGGTGTCGCTGTGGGGGTTCAGGGGGGCAACTCTGGCTACTCACGGTTTCGTAGTCGCCATGGAGTCCTCCCTGAAGTGTTTGTTCTCCACAAGTCGAGCCGGGGGCGTCGGGTGCAGAGTTGCAAGTCTCACGCTTCTGGCGGGAAATGCAGTTGTCTTTAAGTTGCTTCTTTGGAAACAAAGTTGCAGTCTTGGGTGAATAGGGCTGCTGTTCTCTGGAGTTTCTTGGTCCTTTTAGAGCAGGGCAGTCCTCTGAGGATTCAGAGGTCGCTGGTCCTGGGGAAAGCGTCGCTGGAGCAGTTTCTTCAGAAGGGGGGGAGACAGGCCGGTAGAGCTGGGGCCAAAGCAGTTGGTGTCTCCGTCTTCTTTGCAGGGTTTTTCAGCTCAGCAGTCCTCTTCTTCTTAGGTTGCAGGAATCTGAGTTCCTAGGTTCAGGGGAGCCCCTAAATACAGAATTTAGGGGTGTGTTTAGGTCAGGGAGGGCAGTAGCCAATGGCTACTAGCCCTGAGGGTGGCTACACCCTCTTTGTGCCTCCTCCCAAGGGGAGGGGGTCACATTCCTATCCCTATTGGGGGGATCCTCCATCTGCAAGACGGAGGATTCCTAAAAGTCAGAGTCACTTCAGCTCATGTTGCCTTAGGGGCTGTCCTGACTGGTCAGTGACTCCTCCTTGTTTTTCTCATTATCTCCTCCGGCCTTGCCGCCAAAAGTGGGGCCGTGGCTGGAGGGGGCGGGCAACTCCACTAGCTGGAATGCCCTGTGGTGCTGTAACAAAGGGGGTGAGCCTTTGAGGCTCACCGCCAGGTGTTACAGCTCCTGCAAGGGGGAGGTGATAAGCATCTCCACCCAGTGCAGGCTTTGTTACTAGCCACAGAGTGACAAAGGCACTCTCCCCATGTGGCCAGCAACATGTCTCGAGTGTGGCAGGCTGCTAAAACCAGTCAGCCTACACAGGTAGTTGGTTAAGGTTTCAGGGGGCACCTCTAAGGTGCCCTCTGGGGTGTATTTTACAATAAAATGTACACTGGTATCAGTGTGCATTTATTGTGCTGAGAAGTTTGATACCAAACTTCCCAGTTTTCAGTGTAGCCATTATGGTGCTGTGGAGTTTGTGTTTGACAGACTCCCAGACCATATACTCTTATGGCTACCCTGCACTTACAATGTCTAAGGTCTTGCTTAGACACTGTAGGGGCACAGTGCTCATGCACTGGTGCCCTCACCTATGGTATAGTGCACCCTGCCTTACGGCTGTAAGGCCTGCTAGAGGGGTGACTTATCTATACTGCATAGGCAGTGTGAGGTTGGCATGGCACCTTGAGGGGAGTGCCATGTCGACTTACTCGTTTTGTCCTCACCAGCACACACAAGCTGGCAAGCAGTGTGTCTGTGCTGAGTGAGGGGTCCCCAGGGTGGCATAAGATATGCTGCAGCCCTTAGAGACCTTCCCTGGCATCAGGGCCCTTGGTACCAGGGGCACCAGTTACAAGGGACTTACCTCGATGCCAGGGTGTGCCAATTGTGTAAACAAAAGTACAGGTTAGGGAAAGAACACTGGTGCTGGGGCCTGGTTAGCAGGCCTCAGCACACTTTCAAATCAAAACATAGCATCAGCAAAGGCAAAAAGTCAGGGGGTAACCATGCCAAGGAGGCATTTCCTTACACAAACAACGAAAGGTCTGTGGTCAGTTTGAACTACAAAGTGAGTACCAAAGAGGTATGGTCTCAGCTTCTTCAGGGACCAAACCACAGCAAAGGCCTCCCTCTCAATGGCACTCCAACGCTGCTCCCTGGGGAGTAACCTCCTGCTAATGAAAGCAACAGGCTGGTCAAGGCCATCATCATTTGTTTGGGACAAAACTGCCCCTATCCCATGTTCAGAGGCATCTGTCTGCACAATGAACTGCTTGGAGTAATCTGGAACTTTTAGAACTGGTGCTGTGCACATTGCTTGTTTCAGGGTGTCAAAGGCCTGTTGGCATTCTATAGTCCAGTTTACCTTCTTGGGCATTTTCTTGGAGGTGAGTTCTGTGAGGGTTGTCACTATGGATCCATATCCCTTCACAAACCTCCTGTAATACCCAGTCAAGCCAAGGAATGCCCTGACTTGAGTCTGGGTTTTTGGAGCTGCCCAGTCCAGAATAGTCTGGATCTTACGCTGGAGTGGCTGAACTTGGCCTCCACCTACAAGGTGTCCCAAGTAAACCACAGTTCCCTGCCCTATCTGGCATTTGGATGCCTTGATAGAGAGGCCTGCTGATTGCAGAGCCTTCAAAACCTTCTTCAGGTGGACCAGGTGATCCTGCCAGTTGGAGCTAAAGACAGCAATATCGTCAAGATAAGCTGCACTAAAGGACTCCAAGCCAGCAAGGACTTGATTCACCAACCTTTGGAAGGTGGCAGGGGCATTCTTTAAACCAAAGGGCATAACAGTAAACTGATAATGCCCATCAGGTGTTGAGAATGCTGTCTTTTCTTTTGCTCCAGGTGCCATTTTGATTTGCCAGTACCCTGCTGTTAAGTCAAAGGTAATTAAGAATTTGGCAGCACCTAATTTGTCAATCAGTTCATCAGCCCTTGGAATGGGATGGGCATCTGTCTTGGTGACAGAATTAAGTCCTCTGTACTCCACACAAAACCTCATCTCTCTCTTTCCATCTTTGGTGTGAGGTTTGGGGACTAAGACCACTGGGCTGGCCCAGGGGCTGTCAGAGTGCTCAATGACTCCCAATTCCAGCATCTTGTGGACTTCCACCTTGATGCTTTCCTTCACTTGGTCAGACTGTCTGATAATTTTGTTTTTGGCAGGCATGCTGTCTCCTGTGTCCACATCATGGGTACACAGGTGTGTCTGACCAGGGGTTAGGGAAAAGAGCTCAGAAAACTGTTGCAGGACCTTCCTACAATCAGATTGCTGTTGGCTAGAGAGAGTGTCTGAATAGATCACTCCATCAACTGAGCCATCCTTAGGGTTTGATGAGAGGAGATCAGGGAGAGGTTCACTCTCAGCTTCCTGGTCCTCATCTGTTACCATCAACAGATTCACATCAGCCCTATCATGGAAGAGTTTTAGGCGGTTCACATGGATCACCCTCTTGGGGCTCCTGCTAGTGCCTAGGTCCACCAGGTAGGTGACCTGACTCTTCTTCTCCAGTACTGGGTAAGGGCCACTCCATTCGTCCTGAAGTGCCCTGGGAGCCACAGGCTCCAAAACCCAGACTTTCTGCCCTGGTTGAAATTCAACCATTGCAGCCTGTTGGTCATACCAAAACTTCTGGAGCTGTTGGCTGGCCTCAAGGTTTTTACTTGCCTTTTCCATGTACTCTGCCATTCTTGAACGTAGGCCAAGTACATAGTCCACTATGGCCCTCATTCTGACCTTGGCGGGCGGCGGAGGCCGCCCGCCAAAGTCCCGCCGTCAGCTTACCGTTCCGCGGTCGAAAGACCACGGCGGTAATTCTGACTTTCCCGCTGGGCTGGCGGGCGGTCGCCTTCAGGCCGCCCGCCAGCCCAGTGGGAAAGAGGCTTCCACGATGAAGCCGGCTCGGAATCGAGCCGGCGGAGTGGAAGCTGTGCGACGGGTGCAGTTGCACCCGTCGCGTATTTCACTGTCTGCGCAGCAGACAGTGAAATACATTTAGGGGCCCTCTTACGGGGGCCCCTGCAATGCCCATGCCAGTGGCATGGGCACTGCAGGGGCCCCCAGGGGCCCCACGACCCCCCCTACCGCCATCCGGACCGCCGGGATCTGGATGGCGGTAGGGGGGGTCGGAATCCCCTCGGCGGCGCAGCAAGCTGCGCCGCCGTGGAGGATTCAATGGGGCGGCGGTACACTGGCGGGAGCCCGCCAGTGGTGCCGGTCCGACCGCGGCTTTACCGCCGCGGTCGGAATCCCCATTGGAGCACCGCCGGCCTGTCGGCGGTGCTCCCGCGGTCCTCCGCCCTGGCGGTCTTTGACCGCCAGGGTCAGAATGACCGCCTATGTCTTGTTTAGGCTCATGAAGAGGTCTCTCCCAGCCTTCTTTCACAAGAGCTAGTGGTCCTCTTACAGGGTGGCCAAACAGAAGTTCAAAGGGTGAGAACCCTATTCCCTTCTGAGGCACCTCTCTGTAAGTGAAAAGCAGGCATGGCAGGAGGACATCCCATCTCCTTTTGAGTTTTCCAGGGAGCCCCATGATCATGCCTTTTAATGTCTTGTTGAATCTCTCAACAAGGCCATTAGTTTGGGGATGATAGGGTGTAGTGAATTTATAAGTCACTCCACACTCATTCCACATGTGTTTCAGGTATGCTGACATGAAGTTGGTACCTCTGTCAGACACCACCTCCTTAGGGGAACCCACTCTGGTAAAGATACCAATGAGGGCCTTGGCTACTGCAGGGGCAGTAGTCGACCTAAGTGGAATAGCTTCAGGGTATCTAGTAGCATGATCCACTACTACTAGTATGTACATATTCCCTGAGGCTGTGGGAGGTTCAAGTGGACCCACTATGTCCACACCCACTCTTTCAAAGGGGACCCCCACCACTGTAAGTGGAATGAGGGGGGCCTTTGGATGTCCACCTGTCTTACCACTGGCTTGATAGGTGGTACAGGAGACACAAAACTCCTTAACTTTCTGGGACATGTTGGGCCAGTAGAGGTGGTTGACTAGTCTCTCCCACGTCTTGGTTTGTCCCAAATGCCCAGCAAGGGGAATATCATGGGCTAAGGTCAGTATGAACTCTCTGAACTCCTGAGGCACTACAACTCTCCTAGTGGCACCAGGTTTGGGATCTCTTGCCTCAGTGTACAGGAGTCCATCTTCCCAATAGACCCTATGTGTTCCAGTTTTCTTGCCATTGGACTCTTCAGCAGCTTGCTGCCTAAGGCCTTCAAGAGAGGGACAGGTTTCTTGCCCCTTACACAAACGCTCCCTTGAGGGTCCCCCTGGGCCTAAGAGCTCAACCTGATAAGGTTCTAACTCCATAGGCTCAGTTCCCTCAGAGGGCAGAACTTCTTCCTGAGAAGAGAGGTTCTCTTTCTGTTGTTGTGTTGCAGCTGGTTTCCCAGTTGTCTTTCCTTTTCTCTTGGTAGGCTGGGCCCTTTTTCCAGGCTCCAGCTCTACTTTTTCACCCTGAGCCTTGCACTGTGCCCTTGTCTTGACACACACCAGTTCAGGGATACCCAGCATGGCTGCATGGGTTTCAGTTCTACCTCAGCCCATGCTGAGGACTCCAGGTCATTTCCAAGCAAACAGTCTACTGGGATATTTGAGGAGACCACCACCTGTTTCAGGCCATTGACCCCTCGCCACTCTAAAGTTACCATAGCCATGGGATGTACTTTAGTTTGATTGTCAGCATTGGTGACTGGATAAGTTTGTCCAGCCAGGTATTGACCAGGGGAAACCAGTTTCTCTGTCACCATAGTGACACTGGCACCTCTATCCCTCAGGCCTTCTACACTTGTCCCATTAGTTAAGAGCTGCTGCCTGTATTTTTGCATATTAGGGGGCCAGGCAGCCAGTGTGGCTAAATCCACCCCACCCTCAGAGACTAATGTAGCTTCAGTGTGACACCTGAATTGCTCTGGGCACACTGTTGATCCCACTTGGAGACTGGCCATTCCAGTGTTAGCTGGAGTGGAGTTGGAAGTGGTACTTTTCTTGGGACAGGCCTTGTCTCCAGTTTGATGTCCAGGCTGATTACAGCTACGACACCAGGCCTTTTTGGGATCAAAGTTTTTACCCTTGTAACCTAAATTGTTTTGTGAAGAGGCTCTGGGCCCACCCTCCTGTGCAGGTTTTTGGGGGCCTGAAGAAGACTCTTTACTATTTTTGTTTTTGGATGTCTCAACACTCTTCCCCTGGGGAGGCTTTGTGACCCCTTTCTTTTGGTCACCCCCTGTGGAAGTCTTGGTCACCCTAGTCTTGACCCAATGGTCCGCCTTCTTTCCCAATTCTTGGGGAGAAATTGGTCCTAGGTCTACCAGATGCTGATGCAGTTTATCATTTGAACAATTACTCAATAGGTGTTCTTTCACAAATAAATTGTACAGCCCATCATAATCATTGACACCACTGCCTTGAATCCAACCATCCAGTGTTTTCACTGAGTAGTCCACAAAATCAATCCAGGTCTGGCTCGAGGTTTTTTGAGCCCCCCTGAATCTAATTCTATACTCCTCAGTGGAGAATCCAAAGCCCTCACTCAGGGTTCCCTTCATGAGGTCATAGGATTCTGCATCTTTTCCAGAGAGTGTGAGGAGTCTATCCCTACACTTTCCAGTGAACATTTCCCAAAGGAGAGCACCCCAGTGAGATCTGCTTACTTTTCTGGTTACACAAGCCCTCTCAAAAGCTGTGAACCATTTGGTGATGTCATCTTCATATTTAGTTACAATCCCTTTAGGGATTTTCAACATGTCCGGAGAATCTCTGACCCTATTTATGTTGCTGCCACCATTGATGGGACCTAGGCCCATCTCTTGTCTTTCCCTTTCTATGGCTAGGATCTGTCTTTCCAAAGCCAATCTTTTGGCCATCCTGGCTAGCAGGAGGTCCTCTTCACTGAGGCTATCCTCAGTGATTTCAGATGTGCTGGCCCCTCCTGTGAGGGAAGCAGCATCCCTGACTATCACAGTTGGAATCAGGGATTGAGGGTCCCTGGGTTCCCTAGTTAGGACTGGAAGGTGGGAATTCTCCTCCATGTCACTAACATCATCCTCTGGGTTGTCATCCTCAGAGGGGTTGGCTTTTTCAAACTCTGCCAAAAGCTCCTGGAGCTGTTGTTTGGAGGGTCTTGAGCCAATTGTGATTTTCTTTATTTTGCAGAGTGACCTTAGCTCCCTCATCTTAAGATGGAGGTAAGGTGTGAGGTCGAGTTCCTCCACGTTCACATCTGCACCAGGCATTATGTTTCTAAAAGTTGGAATACTTTTTAAGAATCTAAAACTAGTTCTAGAATCTAATTCAAACTTTCACAAAACTTTTAAACTCTAAAAGAAATGCTAACAGGGACTAACACAAGGCCCTAGCAGGACTTTTAAGAATTTAGAAAAATAGTTCAAATTGCAAAAATCAATTTCTAATGACAATTTTTGGAATTTGTCGTGTGATCAGGTATTGGCTGAGTAGTCCAGCAAATGCAAAGTCTTGTACCCCACCGCTGATCCACCAATGTAGGAAGTTGGCTCTGTATGCACAATTTCAAAGTAAGGAATAGTATGCACAGAGTCCAAGGGTTCCCCTTCGAGGTAAGATAGTGGCAAAAAGAGATAATACTAATGCTCTATTTTGTGGTAGTGTGGTCGAGCAGTAGGCTTATCAAAGGAGTAGTGTTAAGCATTTGTTGTACATACACACAGGCAATAAATGAGGAACACACACTCAGAGACAATTCCAGGCCAATAGGTTTTTGTATAGAAAAATATATTTTCTTAGTTTATTTTAAGAACCACAGGTTCAAATTCTTCATGTAATACTTTGCATGAAAGGTATTGCAGGTAAGTACTTTAGGAACTTTGAATAATCACAATAGCATATATACTTTTCAAATAAAACACATATAGCTATTTTAAAACTAGACAGTGCAATTTTCACAGTTCCTAGGGGAGGTAAGTAATTGTTAGTTCTTGCAGGTAAGTAAACCACCTACGGGGTTCAAGTTTGGGTCCAAGGTAGCCCACCGTTGGGGGTTCAGAGCAACCCCAAAGTTACCACACCAGCAGCTCAGGGCCGGTCAGGTGCAGAGTTCAAAGTGGTGCCCAAAACGCATAGGCTTCAATGGAGAAGGGGGTGCCCCGGTTCCAGTCTGCCAGCAGGTAAGTACCCGTGACTTTGGAGGGCAGACCAGGGGGGTTTTGTAGGGCACCGGGGGGGACACAAGTTAGCACAGAAAGTACACCCTCAGCAGCACGGGGGCGGCCGGGTGCAGTGTGCAAACACACGTCGGGTTTTCAATTGGAATCAATGGGAGACCAAGGGGTCTCTTCAGCGATGCAGGCAGGCAAGGGGGTGGCTCCTCGGAGTAGCCACCACCTGGGCAAGGGAGATAGTCTCCTAGGTTCAGGGGAGCCCCTAAATACCAAATTTAGGGGTGTGTTTAGGTCAGGGAGGGCAGTAGCCAATGGCTACTAGCCCTGAGGGTGGCTACACCCTCCTTGTGCCTCCTCCCAAGGGGAGGGGGTCACATTCCTATCCCTATTGGGGGGATCCTCCATCAAGAAGCGGCAAGAAGTGGCTGTAAATAGAAGAGGCCCAAGATGGCTTTAGGATTACGCTACCTCAGGATTTCGTGCTCGCACACTTAATTGCAGCAGCTGCATATTTCAAAGGAGAGCTTTGGGCACTGGCATGTTTTTATTTACAAATTAAGCACTGGGTAAAGTGCCAATGATCCCCCTTTCAACATAATGAAATTGATATATCCATAATTGGCATATTTAATGTATCTGCACATCTCTAGTACATGGTACAAAGTGTACACAGGACCTGTAAGTTAAATGACACCACTGGACTGCAGCCCTCATTGTGCCACCCACTATAGTGTCAGTGCAAACATGACTACAGGCCTACCATTTGTAGCCTGGCTGTTGCAATTTTATACTGCAAATTTGACCTGTCAAGATAACCAATTTAGACAGGTCAAAGCCTTACTGTTGAATATTAATAAAGACCATTAAGTAGGCCTTATTAACCTACCATATAAGAGACTTTTGCAGTTCTTGTCCATAGCATAGAAACTCACATGAAGCTACTGCAGACCAGTCACTGATCTCATACAGAGACCACTGAACAGACTCCTACCCACAAGACCTTCCCTATCATAGCACAGAGTGCACAGGCCCCTAGTGGTGGGTTCTAGGGTTAAATTTTGTGGCCTGAAAATGTTAAAAAAGACCGAAAAGCATGTTAATGTTTTTTATTTAGTAAGGCTTTATTGAAAATATTTCATAACAATAACTTTTATTAAACATTGCAATCCGTGAATTTATGAAATATACATTTAATTACAATTATTGGTGAATTTATGACAAAGACAGTAGGTCTGTTCCATATATGTTGATGTGTTGACCCCTTGATAAAGCCAGTATACCCAAGTTTTATATTTTGGTGTTCTGACCCTTTGACAAAGTCAGTATGTCTGCCTTAATGAAAATGACACCCTTTATATTGTTACCTCACATAGTCATCCACGCGTGTCCTTGGGGATAGGGCCCCTCACAGGATGTTGGATGCAGGACCTACACCCAACCCCATGCAGTGCATGGTAGTGAACATCTTAGTTTACGTAAAAAAAAAATAGCAATTCACAGGAAAACAAAAAACAAAGTGACGTTCTACTTAGAAATTGTAATAATATCATACTTTATAATAAAAAAAACCTTAGAAATTGACTGAAAAACTGAAAATAATACTTACCTCATGGCATGAGTTATAGTTACACCTTATATATATAAAACCCACTGGTGGTTGCGAGTAGGTAGTTATAGTTGGGACCTAGTTTCCATAGGAGAAGCATTTTTTCTTTTGACAATAACTTTGGCGCTGTTTGACGAAATTTTCAAAGCTAGTACGCCACTCAATTCAGGTGCTGTATTGAAATTTTCCGGGTGATTCGTCAAGCAGGGGCCGAGAAAAAGGGGGGTGTCCCAAAATCAGTTTTCCACATGCAATTTTCCATAGGGATTTTAGACACAACTACATCCCCAATGGCTGGACGTAATTACACCAAATTTGGCAGAAAGCTAGCTCTTGGTGTGTTTTGTGATTTTGTGTAAGTATGTTCAGTAGATCTGTAGTTATTTAAGGAAAAATAAATATAGATATCTACGGCCGTGGATCCTCCGCGGATCCAACAGTCCCATGCTGATATCTGATTTGCTGCTAACACTTCAACCGGGAAGTGTTGGCAGACATTTTGGGACCCCGCTTAGGCCAAAAAGCATTTTTAAAAACATGTTGCCATTAAAAAATAAGTGTGGTTTCTTGCGCTTGTTTAAAGTTTAGCCCCCTCAGTGGGCCAGGTCCTGGGGGCATATTAAAGTATATTTTTTGGGGAGGGAGGCGTACGTGGCCACCCTCCCCATACCCAATCTTGGCCCTGGGTTCCACCATCTCCTCGGGGCAGGCCAATTGTTGTTTTTATTGGGGGGGGGCTCACAGTCCCCTCCTGAGGCTCTTAAGAGCCCTGGGGACCATCACCTCCCCAGGGCTTCATGAATAAATTAGAAGGGGGGCGTGTGGACCCCCTCCTTTCCCCTGTACGGCCATGGGGACAGCCATCTCCCCAGGGGCCAAAATTAGCATTTAAAGGGTGAGGGGGTGGCCCCCTCCCCCTCCTGGGCTAGATTCGGCCTCAGGGACCACCCCCTTACCAGGGCTTAGCCGTCTTGTACAAAGGTCAGAGGTGTGTGCAGCCCCTCTCCTGGAGCCATTGATGGCCGTGGGGACCCCCACCCCCCCCAGGGCCGCTCCCTATTCCCTGATGTGCCCTTCCTTGGGACATAGTAGTTTGTTGTCACTTGGTTGGAGCGGACAGGAAAAAAGAGAAAACAATTACTCTCGCATGCAGAGAGCTGCTTTGTGTGGGAGCAATGGGACCGCAGGCGGAACTGAGACTCCCTCACAGTCTATAAAGACAACAGTTTAGCGCAAAACTGTGGACTCTTCTTGGAAAAAGAATCATTTGAGGATCCATTCTGGCACCAACGCTCAGTACACAGAAATGCATCTTTGCTCTATCAGAGCGCAATCTCTTCTGTAGTGACTGTGATGAGTGGGATCTTCCCCATTACCTCCTGGAGAGAGCTGAGTCCACTGTTCATCCTTTTAATCACTACAAGTATGCAAATGCACAAAACGACCTCGAGGCTCTGTCCGTTTGGCCCCGCCCCTATACGTTAGTAAGATGCACTGCTCTTCCCGCCTTTTTCCAGTTTGATGGGCAGCTTACCAAAAAGCCTGTGAACGTTACTGACGCAGAGGAATATGAGCACATCTCCACCAAAGAGGCACTTCATATGATTGAGAGGAAGTACCCTTGTTTGGTGGAGATTCAACTCTTTGTAGTCTTGCCATCTTCTCTATACGAAGATCCATGCTAGCTCAGATTTCAGTATGAAGAAGCTCCGGGAACAATCACATTGCCAAAATTACACCACACATGGTCACTGAAGACATTACCCCGTGGTCCTTTACCCAGCAGTAGGGTAGAATGTGCAGTATACATTTAGCCAACAAGGTAGCACTCCCTAATTTGCCAGTAGAAAGTACTCCAATTTACACATAAACCAAATTTCTTAACTGTGCACTAAAATAATCCAGGTGTGCACATCATCGATGAATATAAATAATAAAGTGTGCCCTCCAATGAAACGACCAACTGATGTGTATAAATGTACAAGTAAGGTGTGCATATCACCGCTGTTACTGTGTTCTCCCCACACTTGGCACAACTTCGATCCTAGATGGAGAACGGCACGCTGATTAGCTTCCCCACAGCTTGGCACAACTTCAATCCTTTATGGAGAGTGCCACGCTAATTAGCTTGTAACGCGTTGCAAAATACATATAAACTACAATCCAAGATGGTGGCACGCACGCTATGCGTAACCGCGTTGGTCTAAGATGGCACAATTCCAAAATACGACGATGCACCAAAGAGATGAGGATCCATTTTGGCACCAATGCTCATTTCACAGAAATTAAACCTCAACGGGAAGCACTCAGAAATATAAACATAGCAGGTGTCCCAGTTGAAGTTCAGGTTTTGAAGAGGACAAATACTCCCAACTTCTTGAACTTATCCAAGGCAAGGGTGTTTTCTCTGCAATTCCATGTTAAAAATGCCTGCGACAGGTCCCGCCGGGCACGGCCAAAGGCTGTGTGTGGCACATGGTTGGATGCCTATGGGGGCTTGGTCACAGGGCCTGGTCATATATTCACTTAAAAAAACAAAGGTTACAGGGACGTTATAGTCAGGTTCTGAATTTACTCGCACAAAACCATAGAAATTCAGTAGTTATAGTTTAGGTATATATATATATATATATATATATATATATATATATATATATATATATATATATATATATATATATATATATATATATATATATATATACATACACATACACACACCCACATATGCAAAAGAGAAGAGAGAACTCTGGGTAGTTTCCAAGTATAGGTGGAGAACAGCTCCAGTACAGAGCACCCTAGAACACCAGCAACACTCTAGATTTGCTCACCTCAAATGTCTGTTTATCTAGCAAAGTTTTTAAGCTTAGGATTAGCACAGTGCCATCCATGCCGAGACAGAAAATGACAAAAGCCTTTCACCACTCCAGGTACATTATTACAGCCTTGAAATGGTAAAATACCATCCAAGCCAAACTGGAATGAACAAAAGCAACCTCTGACACATGTTTCACTCATTAGAGCTCTTCAGAGGGGTTTAGCTTTGTCCAGACACAAGGGAGCACCCAGTATAAGTTAAAACAAAACCCTTTCAGGGTTAGAGTGACGTATAAATTATGCAAAAGAGAAGAGAGAACTCTGGGTAGTTCCCAAGTTTAGGTGGACAGCAGCTCCAGTATAGACACCAGTGACACTCTAGATTTCCTCACTTCAAATGTCTGTTTTTCTAGCAAAGTTTTTAAACATAGCATTAGCACAGTGACATCCACTCTGAGCCCTAAGGTAACTGTAACATTATAAAAGTTGTCATGAGGATGGGCACAATGGGACAAAGCAGGAGACGATCCTGGTAGGTGGCGGTCCCCAGGATCATTATTGGCTCCACGAGGGGGGGCCGCATGGCCCCCCTTCAATGTTTAAACAGCCCCAGGGAGGTGGCGGTCCCCAGAGCCAGGGGTCTGTGATGGACCCCCTTTATCCTTTCAATTCAGCCCCAGGGAGGTGGTGGTCCCCAGGGTGAGCCATTATCCATGTAATATATTGTAAGCCCCGGTGAGCTGACAGTCCCTGGGCTGTGGGGACCATACAGCCACCCACATATAATAAGTTGTTAGTCCACGTGGTCCCCGGAGCCGGGGGTCTGTGATGGAGCCCTTTTATCCTTTCAGTTCAGCCCCAGGGAGGAGGCGGTCCCCGGGGTGCACCATTCTGAATGTAATATATTGAAAACCCCAGGAAGCTGGCAGTCCCTGGGCTGTGGGGACCATGCAGCCACCCACATAAAATAAGTTGTTAGTCTTGGGGAGGTGGTAGTCCCTGGGGTCTGGGAGGGTCCGCAGAACCCTCCCTGTACTATAAGGTGGTGGACCCAGGGCGTGGGGGGACTTGCTGCCCCCCTGCTTTTTAATTTAAGCCCTGGCGAGCTGGTGGTCCCCAGGGCATAAATAGCCCTAGGAAGGGGGCCCTGCGCCTCCCTCCTTTTATTTTTTTATATGCCCCTGGGATCTGGCGCACCTGGGGTTTTACTAAAACAAGCGTGGGAGACCATTCTTAAAAAACAAAATGCTGCTAATTTGGGACATCATCATGAATTTGTGGCAAAAATGTTTTTTTTAAAGTGGTGTGATGCCTAGGGAGGGGGCCCGGGGGGGTGATCTCTCTGGGACCCCAGCACCAGAGCTTAGGGGTCAGGGTTTCCATACCCTGCCCCCTTTTCTTATTTTTTATCTTTTTTTCAGGGACTTGGCTGAACCCAAGTCCCAAGATGTCTGCTAACACTTCCTTTTTGAAGTGTTGCCAGCCAATCAGATCTCAGTATGAGATCAGGAGGGTTCACGGAGCCTTCACGTACCTATATATACAAATTTTAATTTTCTTTAATGTCTCAGAAACTACTGACAGATTTACACCAAATAACAAAAAAGGGCACTTTCTGGACCAATAGCTACCTTTCTGCCAAATTTATTATAATTTTGTCAAGCGGTTAGGGCTGTAGAGCTGTTAAAAAATGCTATGGCAATTAACATGGGGAAAACACGTTTGGGACCCCCTTTTTTCTTAGCCCCCATTTGATGGAACACCCCGAAACTTTCCAGACCGCAGACATGAGCGTAAAATGTTTTTGGGGAAAATTTTGCAAAGATTCATAATCCTGTGTCAAAGATATAGGCAAGTAAAAAAAAACAATTTTTCTGTAGAAACTAGGTCCTAACTACAACTACCTAGTGTCGATAAATATAATTTATCTGTGTATATTTATCTATATATAGATAGATTCAAACACAGAGAACTTCCCCTACAGATGAATGAGAGTTACTCTGACAGAGTTGTCTGACTACAAGAATTCCTTATCTGAAGCATAACTTGTACTGTGGAGTACCTTATGTATAAATCATCTTGCACTTTAGGACATATACCCGGGAGTGCCCCCCCTCAAACTCAAAAAAGTGTGGTTCGTGATCACAGAATATATCAGACTGACATTGGATCTGCTTTTATCTCACATTTATGTTCAGCCTTGCTGTTGAAATAAGGAACAAATTCTACAAGTGTTGGAGTTTGTAAAGGAATAAAAAATAACACCATATAATCATGTAGTAAACATTTTGCTAGTTGTTTATTTTTATATCTACAACTCAGCAGAAAACTTTGAAGTCTCTTATCTCCTCAAGAAAGATTCCTTATAAGCATGGTCAGTTTTTATAAACAAGATCAAGTCCTAATCTTCTGCACCAAAGAGATATAATGCCACAATCTTAAATGGTAGAATCATGAAGGATTGTCCATGTTAGTGGACCAGCTCTAGTTGGCCATCTATTCCCCTTTCCCTCCACCCACAAATACACAGTGATCACTACATACTCATCTTAGCCAGTTGGATGTTCTGACTTGTGTCTGGAAAATCTAATGCCCTCCCGCCCCCAAGAACTTACCGTCTTTTGGAATACAGCAATTGGACTGGATAACTTCTTCCAGTCTGCAGAAATTGTAGATATAACAAGTTTTGAGTGCTTGCTAGAATCAGTAATGGAGTATCTTGAAGCAAAAATATAACTGGACATTGTTATCTCGAGTAAAAAAAAGATGCCATTGAGACATCGGGGGTCATAAGAGTACATAATGATAAACACTACCTGTAACATCAAATCCATTGACGAAAGAAGGAGTGTAGAGATGCCAATTGAGCATACACTTGGACTCAGATTTTTTGCAAGACATTGGGGGTTATTACAACTTGCGAGGAGGTGTTAATCCGTCCCAAAAGTGACTGTAAAGTGACGGATATACCACCAGCCGTATTACGAGTCCATTATATCCTATGGAACTCGTAATACGGCTGGTGGTATATCCGTCACATTTGGGACGGATTAACACCTCCTCCAAAGTTGTAATAACCCCCATTGTCTTTATTATAAGCAGATATCCATTCCTCCCTACCAACAACAATATTCTCCCCATTAGTAAGGTCTCCCTCAACTACATCTGCTATGGTGACACTATAATCATCCCACTCGCATACATTGCTTCCTTGAATGGGTAATGGTGAATGGTTCAAATAATCAGCCACCTTATTTCTTATGCCTGGGAGATATACAACTTCATAAACATAGTCCAACAATCGTAATAGCATTCTAGAAATGCGGGGAGTGGCTTTCACAACACCTGTGATTTTAAAACCTTAACCAAAGGTTTATGATCTGTTCTCAACACAAATTTAGAACCCTATTATGTCTACATTTTTCCATACCCCAAACGCTGCCAGCATTTTCTTTTCGATAACAGAAAATTTCTCCCCCATAGACAGTAAAGCACGTGAAGCAAATGGAATGGTACTTTCAAAACCCACTAGCATCAACAGTTAGTATACTTTGTTCTTGGCTGTCAAATTCTTTTAAGAGAATTGCAGAACACATTTCCTGTTTAATCCGTTCAAAATCATTATTCAGTTCAGCATCCCACTTAAATTCCTGTTTCTCTTTAATCAATTGTCTTAACTCATAAGTTTTGGTTGAAAAGTGTTTTACAAATTTTGCATAGAATTCAACCAGCCCTAAAAAAAGATCTAACTTCATCTTTAGAATTCGGAGCAGGAGCATTCCTAATCGCATCCAAAATACTTTCCTTTGAAAGAATACCATGCCTACCCACTTCATGACCCAAATACGTAACGGATTCCCTAACAAACTTACATTTATTTAGCTCAGCTGTCAGCCCATTCTCAGCAAGCCTTTCCATAACCAGCTTTAACTTGGCATCATATTCCATTTTTTCTTTCCCCATGATGAGTAGGTCATCTTAAAAATAAGTGACTCCTACAGTGTCACCCAAAATCTTGTGCATGAGCTGTTGAAACACAGCCGCAGCAGAAGCTAGTCTGAAAGGCATTCAAACAAACCTATAACAGCCAAAAGGTGTGATAAAGGATTGTTAACTTCTTACTAGATGACTGCAGCAGGATCTGATGATATGCAATTTTAAGATCAATAGTTGAAAACCACTGACCCCCCTGAGATTTAGTCAACAACTCGTCAATCTTAGGAAGAGGAAATTTATCAACCACAATAAACTTGTTTAGTTTTCTCAAATCCACACAGGGCCTAATCTGTCCATTGGCTTTACGAGCCACTTCTTAGGGTGCTAACCATTCCGCACTTTCGATGGGTTCTATTATTCCATCATTCTCCAATTTTTTGCATAACAGCGTCTCCCACTCTCAAAGGAATGTTCCTTAGTTTGTGGCATACGGGGGTAACACCTTCTTTTTCTACAATTCTATGCTTACATTTTGATAGTTTACCCACTTTACCAGAGACTACCTGGGGAAATTTCTTCAATAACTCCTCTTATAAGAGCTTACCAGGCTCCTCCAGAGACAACACTTGTGTGTCACTTCTGGGATTAAAAATGCCCCCTAATGCCCCTTGATCCTTCAACCCTAAAACTGAAGGTCTTTCCTCCACCACAAACAAAGTGGCAGGTGCCACCCTCTCTTTCAACTCGAACATCAAATTCATGGATCCCACCATTGGAATCTTCTCACCCGTAAATGTAACAGGTTGAATGCACTTCCGCACAGTTTAGCAAACTTTTCGTCCCAAACATTACTACAAATAATAGTGTACGGTGATTCTGAATCTGCTACCATCAGTATTGACACCCCCCTATATTTATATCGCATAAGGGCTTCTTATGCAATCCATTGATGCCTAGTACAATGTTTTCAATGCTTAAAATACATTCCACATCTTCTGACTAAGACTCTTCAACATGGCATTCTTGCCACACTCCTACGCATTTGACAATAGAATCATTAATTTTCTTCCTACATACTTTTGCAAAATGCCCCAACACACCACAAAAGGCACACTTTGATTTAACTGCAGGGCAACATTTGTCTCTTGCGTAATGTTCCTTATTGCCACATCTGTAGCACAAGTTTTTTTTTCCTGCTGACCATTCTTCATACCACGTTTATGTGTGGCATACTTATTACTGGCACATTTGTTCTCCTAATGCATTACTCTACACACCAAGTCTCCATCTTTCCCATTACTCAAAGCCACTTTAGCACAGCATTTAGATAACTCTGCTTTCTTAACAATGGCAATAATTTCGTTCAAAGGAGCATCCCCACTAACCCATGGTTTCTCTTGCACCCCAGCATTGTTAGAGTGCATTATTATCTGATCACAAATAAGTTCATCATGTAGCTGCCCACACCTGCAAGTTATCGCCAACCTCTTGAGAGCAGATACATACTCCTCCACTGTCTTATCTTTCCCCTGCTTACGCTGAAAGAAATTGTACCTGTCTACAGCAGCGCACCCAACAGATTGGTAATGCGCATCCAAGTCTTCCAAAGCATGTTTGAAAACATCAGAACCATCACTTGCTCTTGTTTTGTTTTCCATCTGTGTGAACACTCTTTGTCCTTCAGGACCCAAACTATGTAAAAGTATGCACTTTCTTCTTATGCAGGAGAATTCTTCTGCACTCTCCTCTTCAATGGCAGCGATGTAATTTAAGAAATACTCCTTCCAGTCACGCCATTTCATTGCAGGCTCCCACATGTTTGAAAAATGTAATAATTGCGTAAACCCTTCCAAGAAACACTCAGCCTGTCAAATAAAAATTGCTTAACAAAATATTGAATACACACAATTTACACATAAACCAAATTTCTTAACTGTGCACTAAAATAACCCAGGTGTGCACATCATCGATGAATATGAATAATAAAGTGTGCCCACCACTGAAATGACCAACTGATGTTTATAAATGTACAAGTAAGGTGTGCACATCACCGCTGTTACCGTGTCCTCCCCACACTTGGCACAACTTCGATCCTAGATGGAGAACAGCATGCTAATTAGCTTCCCCACAGCTTGGCACAACTTTGATCCTTTATAGAGAGTGGCACGCTAATTAGCTTGTGATGCGTTGCAAAATATATATAAACTACAATCCACGATGGTGGCACGCACGCTATGCGTAACCGCGTTGGTCTAAGACAGCACGATTCCAAAATACGACGATGCAAGATGGCGGCATGTATGCTCACGTGTCACCACGTTAAATCCTACATGCCTAATGCCTGATTTAAAGATGGCAGCATGTTCAACGTCGCTACATCGTGATCCAGGTGCGTGTAATCATCTAGGTGCATGCGCACATCAACCGTCTCAGAGTTTGCACGTGCAACCAACCTGGCACCAAAAAATTCTAAAATCTTCTGGGAACCTCCACAACAGAAACGACGCCGCCCTTCACAGGTAGGCAGCAGACCAGTATGCACCAGTGCTCAACTCGAGCTCCACAAGAGGCACAACAGGCCGGCAGCTTATCCAGGACCTGCTCTCCCTGCTGCCGATAAGTACCACGTCTAGGGTAAAAATTCCTCCTCTCTACACCAAATTTGTAGACTAAACACGCTATGAATCATTGGTAGTTGTGGTCCTTTATTGAGGGCAGGCCTCACACGTCCATCTCGGTCTTCCCCCAACCGCCGTCTCCCCGCTCCCACCTTCCATTTTTGAATCCCTGTGACCAGGTTCCACAACCATAACCGCATGCTGGTATTAAAGCATGCGCTCCCAATACTACAGGGTCACATAGCTTGTCTTAGAACAAATGTCTGTCTACAAACCCTGAAGGGGGCCTTACAGTTAATGACATTGTTTAATTCACATATGATCCCACAAGACTTCTCCATCTCTCACTGGCTCTGTGAATCTGAAGGCACATGGTTTGCCTGTTCCATTTTCTGCTCTGATTAAATTCTTTGTTTTAAAGGATTCAGGGCCCAAAACTGCTTGTGAATTTTAATTCTTAAGGAAAATCTGGCTAAGTGAGCGAAACCTTTCCAAAAGGTATTTGAATTTAGCATCAAGTCGATTAGGAGAGCGGCTTCTTGGCGTAGGAGATTAATGTTTCTAATTTATATAAAAACAAGTGTCAAAAGAGCTAACCTGTTACAGAATGGTTGCTCTAGTACATGTAACATTACAGGTAATATTTTTGCCAAATGTTTATTATCATCACCATGAGCTTAAGAAAACCACACTCCACCCTTACAGCAAATAGTTTTCCTTAATTAAGTTTCTATAGGTAAGTAAACTTTTGCTATATATAACTCCACATGTATGTAACTTGACCATATATATATCTTCAAGGTAAGTAGATGTGGAGTTAAGAATAAAAAACGTATACTTACCTATTTGCACTTATCTTCTCAATATGTTGGTCCATGATATTTTTGACAGATATTCTGTCCACACAGTATTTTTGGTTACGATATTCGGTCAGTGATCCCACAGAAGAACATGCCCTTCTCCTTTGACAGGTAAAGGTGTAGGAACACAAAAGGATGATGGACGGAGTGCTGAACAATGCACTCACTCACCCCCAGTCACAGATCTGGGTTTAATCCATCGTTGTTTTGCTCACCATGCCACCCCAGTTTGGACCCAACCATATGCAAATCAGTCTTGACTCTGTTCCTCATGGGAACAGTCCAGCCCGAACTGCCAAGCCAGGTCCTCACTGGACCAGAAACAAGCATCCTGGGACCGGTTTCAGGGTTTCACCCTTCTTCAGCCAGACTAGCTTGAATCCAGTGGCACACTGAGCAAGGGACCCACATCTGGGCATACCTTTCCCACTTAGGGCAATTTTAGCAACACAAAAGGATGATGGATGGAGTGCTGAACAATGCAAACACTCACCCCCAGTCACAGATCTGGGTTTAATCCATCGTTCTTTTGCTCACCATGCCAGCCCAGTTTGGACCCAGCCATATGCAAATCAGTCTTGACCCTGTTCCTTATGGGAACAGTCCAGCCCAAACTGCCAAGCCAGGTCCTCACTGGACCAGAAACAAGCATCCTGGGACTTTTTTTTTTTTTTTTAAGTTTCAAAGACCTTTATTAAGTGCTTAAGTAGGCGATACATAGGTTTTTAAAGAGTGGTACCTCTTCGTTTAGGAAGGGCAGTCCACTTCAACTTTGTTTCAAATCATACTTTAGCAATACAGTCAGTTTCCATGTGAAAGTAGTAGTAAAGGGGGTTTGGTTTCTTAGGGCACTGTGGGGAGTTCAGTGGGTAAGAGGGGTTAGGGTTTACAGTTCTTCCTCCTTCTCACGCTCCTTGTTGTCCTTGTCTGTGTCATCTCTCAGCAGGTTGTGTGCCATTCGGCGGCACGCTTCCCTGCTCACCACCTCCCCGCTGGTCACCATTCAGGTCCTGGCATACAAGAGGATGTCCTTTACGCAGCAGAGGATTCTCCGGCATCCTTGGATAGCCTCCACTGAGTGTGTCTTTGGAAACAGCCCATACAGCACAGAGTGGTGAGTGATGTTTGAGTATGGGATGTGTGCTTCCATTTCTTGTTTTAAGGCTCCCCGCAGTCTCTGGGAAAAAGGGCAGGCCCAGAACAGATGGTATGTAGTTTCCTCTGTGGGGCATCCACTTGGGCATTCTCTGTGTGGGCACAGGCCCCTGCTGTGCATGAATGACCGGACTGGCAAGTCCCCCTTTCACGGCCATACATGCAATGTCTTTGTGTCTGTTGGTCAGGGATGGGGAGGATACATTTTCCCACACCCTTGTTGCTGTAGCGGGTGGCAGGTTGCTCGCTGGTTCTGTGGTGTCCCTGGACCTGATTAGTCTGTGGATTGTCCTGGGCTTCCATAGGCTTGGTGTGACACAGTTCAGCCCAAATTCCACCACAAACTTCTCAATCTCCTTGTAGTACCAGGGGAGGTCCCAGTTGAACATTGTTGCATTCTCCCACTTATCCCACCTCAGTCTTCTCCATACTGGGAGCAGGAAGAAGCGGTAGACCCTGTAAGCTGAGTGGTCCTTGTTCTCACTCATCAGGGTTATTTGGACGCAGGCACACACAAAAAAAGCTCTGAAGATTGTCGGGATGTCAGGGACTGCCTTCCCTCCCTTGCGATGCCCCTTGGGCATGACTGTCCTTTTCACCCTGTCCATCTTTGAGTGCCAAACAAAGTGGAAAACCATGCTGTTCATCCTGGGACCGGTTTCAGGGTTTCACCCTTCATCAGCCAGGCTAGCTTGAATCCAGTGGCACAGTGAGCCCGGGACCCACGTCTGGGCATACCCTTCCTACTTAGGGCAATTTTAGCAACACAAAAAGATGATGGATGGAGTGCTGAACAATGCAAACACTCACCCCCAGTCACAGATCTTGGTTTAATCCATCGTTCTTTTGCTCACCATGCCACCCCAGTTTGGACCCAGCCATATGCAAATCAGTCTTGACCCTGTTCCTCATGGGAACAGTCCAGCCCGAACTGCCAAGCCAGGTCCTCACTGGACCGGAAACAAGCATCCTGGGACCGGTTTCAGGGTTTCACCCTTCATCAGTCAGACTAGCTTGAATCCAGTGTCAGGGAGGACCTGGCCTAGCAGTTCGGGCTGGACTGTTCCCATGGGGAACAGGGTCAAGACTGATTTGCATATGGCTGGGTCCAAACTGGGGTGACGTGGCAAGCAAAATAACGATGGATTAAACGCAGATCTGTGACTGGGGGTGAGTGTTTGAAAAGTTTCAACACTCCGTCCACCATTTTATTTTGTTTTGTGATGTTACAGTTAAAGGTGTGCCAGGCTGCCCGCCCATAGTACCGAGCTTGGCTCAAGCTGTAGGTGCAGCCTGGTGGAGTTTGAAGAGATATGGCCTGCAGCCCGAGGCACGGCATGCTATCAGTAAAAATAGGGGCATATCTAGGAGAGGCTTGTGCCGCCAATGCATCTCTTTTAGTGACGCGTGCAAACCTTTCAACCATATCCATGAGGCCACGCAAAGCAGCTTTGCGTGGCTTTGAATGGCCTCATCAATATAAATCGCTGAGTTAGGAAGGCGTTCCGGGGCCTTGCTGTGGGTTTTCCCACGCAACACTCATAGATTTTGGCACATCGCCAGATTTACAAGGCCATGTAAACCTGGGGTAGCGCTGAAACCTTACACCTCCTCGGTTTTTCCTCTTTCTATGTGTACTACATTCTGCAGCACACATAGAAAGAGGAAAACGCCTCTCAGGATTGTTTGAATGCAGGAAGGTGCCCCCTCCTGCACAAAACAATCCTGCCTACAACAAAGACACCCTTACTCCATGGTGTAAGGGTGCCTGTGTTGGCGCGAGGCAACCAAAACTACACCAGCGCAGTGGGAATGGACAGAAATGCGCCGAATGGCATAGATATAGTGCACTCCCACCCTTTCACTTTGATGCAGGGGAGTGCAGAAAGGTGACTTGCCGCCCTGCGCCAAAAAGTTGTAAATCTGCCCTATGTTTTTAGTGTACATCTCACAGGCTTGTGGAAGTATATGAAAGAATACTCATCTACTAATGTTGTAGTCCAACTTCCTGTCCTCAAATGCTTTTGTGAATCAGCCCCTATAGGAATTTAGAGCATTATCTGCTCGTTCTTACTAAAGCGCCCCCTAGTGTCCCCTTAAGAGCCCACCCACATCATGGACCGCGCACTGCGTTTCGGGGATGGGCTGCAACTCATACCTCTGCCCCTGGGACGCGATGAAATGATAAATAGGATGAAGGCAGAGAGAGAAGGGGGAAAGGAAGCCATGACTCAAGCATGGGAAGAGTAAAACGGAGCAAACAGCAGGACCAGTGATGTTGTCCAGACACAGAGGACGAGAAACAGGCCTGGTTGGAGCCAGCACTCAGTGTGAACTCTAGTGAGTGACCCTGGCGTGGGCTGCGGCTGCCTTCAGCCTCCTCCTGTCCTGATTTATGGCACACCAGCTCCATACCAAGAGCTTTCACTCTGGAAAGATGGCCCGGGTCCTTGGGCCCGGGCCTCCCGCGCTGTCATGGTGCTGGGAGGTCCTCACTTCCGGTTTCCTGCACTAGGCCTGGCCTGTTCCCTGGGGCCTGCAGCTATCACGCTTCGAGCCGCCCTGCTGTCAGTGTCTAAGCCCCTTCCTCTTCACAGCCTTTCATGCCTCCTCCCCAGCCTGCCTCTGGGGCCGTAAAGCAATATATTTTTTTGCATTTCTGTTTTTGTGCTTTTTGGGTGGGGGTGAGAAGGAAGGGTGAGGGTTCGAAGTTCTTGCCAGACAACTTTTTTTCCGACACAAAGGGGGTTCCCAACCTATGAAACATCAGATGTTTATTATCCTCACACAGAGAAGGAAGGAAAAAATGAACGCTTGAATTTCTGTTTTGGGCATAAAAAAATGAATAAAAAAAACAAAACAAGCATTGACAAAGACAAAGGTTTTCACCTACAGGACAGCTATTGACTTTGCCAATGTCTTTTAGCCATGTTGTAGAGTGGAGTGGCGTAGAGTTGAGTGGAGTAGTGGCTTAGAGTTGCATGGAGTGGCGTACAGTACAGGTAAGTGGGGTAGAGTGGAGTGGCATTGATTGAAGTGGCATAGAGTAGAGTGGCATAGAGTGGCACAGAGTAGAGTGGCATAGAGTGGCACAGAATAGTGGCGTAGAGTGGCATGGCGTAGAGTGGTGTACAGTGGAGAGAAATGGTGTAGAATGGAATGGTGTAAAGTGTAGTGTACTAGGATAGAGCAAATTATCAAAGAGTGCAGTAGAGTAGAGTGGATTGGTATAGAGTAGAGTAACGTAAAGTGGAATAGAGTAGACTACAGTACCGTGGAGTGGCTTAGAGTGGAATAGAACGGCATGGTATAAAGTGTTATGGAGTGGCACAGAGTAGAGTGGCGTGGAAAGGAATACAGTGGCTTGGTGTGGCATAGAATAGAGTGGCATAGAGTAGAGTGGCACAGTGTGGATCGGGTTAGAACAGCATAGAATGGCCCTATCTGGAGTGCAGTAGAGTGGCGTGGAGTGGGATAGTGTGTGGGGTGGAGTAGACTGGCTTGGAGTGCTGTGACATAGAGTGCAGCGGCTTAAAGTACAGTGGTGTAGAGTAAAGTGCAGTGGCAGAGTGCATTGGTATAGTGTAGAGTGGTAGGGAATAGAGTGGCATAGAGTGCAATGGCACAGAGTAGAGTGGTGCAAAGTAGTTTAGAGTGGCGAAGGGTGCAGTGGCATAGAGTGGAGTGCAATGCATAGAGTGCAGTTGAGTAGAATGAAGTGGCATAGCATGGAACGCAGTGGAAAAGAGAAGAGAGGCATTGAGTAGTGTTCAGTGGTGTAAAGTGCAGTGGCATAGAGTAGAGTAGTGCAGGGCAGAGTGGTGTAGGGTGCAGTGGCACAGAGCAGAGTGGCGTAGAATGCAGTGGCACAGAGCAGAGTGGTGTACAGTGCAGTGCCACAGAGTGAAGTGGTGCAGAGTAGTGTGCAGTAGCGTAGATTGCAGTGGTATAGAGTGGTGCTGAGGAGAGAGCTGTGGTGTAGAGTGCAGTGGTGTAGAGTGCAGTGGCATAGTGTAGAGTGGTGGGAGTAAAGTAGAGCAGCATAGAGTGCAGTGGTTTAAAGTAGAATGATGGAGAGTAGAGTGCAGTGGTTTGATGTAGACTTTGGCTGAGTAGTGCAGAGTGGCGTATAGTGCACTGGGGTAGACTGCAGTGGAGTAGAATGTGTAGCGTAGAGTGCAGTGGCATAGAGTAGAGTGGTGTACAATGCAGTGACGCAGTGTGTAGTGGAATAGACTGCAGTGGCAAAGAGTAAAGTGGTGTACAGTGCAGTGACAGTGTGTAGTAGCATAGAGTGCATTGGCTTAGAGCAGAGTGATGCAGAGTAGAGTAGAGTGGTGCTGAGTACAGTGGTGTTTAGTACAGTGGCAGAGTAGAGTGATGTATAGTGCACTGTGGTAGAGTGCCGTCGAGGGCTGTGGCATGGAGTAGAGTACAGTGCAGTAGTGTAGGAAAGTACCCTCTTTTTAGCATGGTTACCCCTACTTTCTGCCTGTTGTCAGTGCGTTTGACTGTGTTCTCTGGGATCCTGCTAACCAGATCCCAGTGATTATGCTCTCTCCCTTCAAACCTGGTTACTTGTTCCACTTACACCCCACATTTGGCATACTGGTGCCCTCATGTAAGTCCCTAGTATATGGTACTCAGGTACCAAGGGCATTTGGGGGTACCAGGGGATCCCCATGGGCTGCAGCATGTATTATGCCACCCATGGAGAGCCCATGCAAAATGCATCTGCAGGACTGCCTTTGCAGTCTGCGTGAAAGGGTGCATGCACCCATTTCACTACAGGTCACTGCACCAGCTCACTGTAAGTCATCCCTACGGCAGGCCCCCCTAGCCCAGAGGGCAGGGTGCAAGTACCTATGTGTGAGGGCACCTCTGCACTAGCAGAAGTGCTCCCACAAACTTCAGTTCCATTTTCCTAGACTTCGTGAGTGCAGGGACGCCATTTTATGTGTGTACTAGACATAGGTCACTACCTATGTCCAGCTACATAATGGTAACTACAAACTTAGGCATGTTTGGTATCAAACATGTTCGAATCATACCCCAAGGCTTTTGCAAGCATTGGTTTGTATAATTCCATGCACTCTGGGGGCTCCTTAGAGGGACCCCAGCATTGCTACCACCAGTCTTCCAGGGTTTTCCAGGCAGTCGCAGCTGCTGCCACCCCTCAGAGAGGTTTCTGCCCTCCTGCTGCTTGACCAGCTCAAGCCCAGGAAGGCAGAACACAGGATTTCCTTTGATAGAGGGGGAAACAGCCTTTCCTTTTGGAAATAGGTGTTACATGGCTAGGGGGGCAGCCTCCCCAAGCCACTGGTATGCTGTAAAGGGCAAATATGGTGCCCGCTGTGCATAAACTAGTCTACACCGGTTCAGGGACCTCCAGTGGAACAGTCCCCTGTCCATCACCACCCCAGGGGTGGTGCCCAGAGCTGCTCCAGGGTGTCCTTAGGTTCTGCCATCTTGGATCCAAGGTTGCAGGGACCTCTGGGAGCAATTGAGTGGCCAGGTCAGGCAGGTGACATCAGAGCCCCCTCCTGATAGGTGGTCACCTAGCTAGGTGACCAATCCCCCTTTCAGGGCTATTTAGGGTCTCTCTTGTGGGTGGGTCCTCAGATTTGGCTTGCAAGATTCCAGCAGGAATCCTCAGCAACCTCTACTTCGCCTTCTAGCCACTGGAATCAAGACTGGACCCTCCAGGAACCAACAATCAGCATCTACGATGAAGACTCTGCTGGCAACATTGTTTCCACGGCTTCTCCAACATTTCCCCAGCTGTGCATCCTCTGAGGGCAGCAAGTCTTCAGTCTACATGTAAACAACAGAGACTTCTCTTTGAAGTAGGTCTACTTCAAAGGTAGAAAGGGAAATAAGCAGTGACCCAAAACCCCTGAAAATCAGATTACTTCTGGAACCAAGAGGAACCTCTGCCCGGAAGAAGAGCTGGAGGGGAAGTACTGCCCTTTTGCCTGTGGCTGTGCTTTGCTAGGTTGGCCTGCAATTGCTGCTTCTGCCTGAGAGAGGACAAAGACTGACTTTTGTGTGACTTCCCACTGGTGAAGAATCTCCAATGAAGCACACAAAAAGTAATATCCCTCTATTATCAATAGTCAAATAGTCATTGCACGCTTAATCATGTGAGAAAAACATAATATAAATTTCCACTAAAGAGGTATCAGTGCAAAATGTAATCGTTACAAAGTTCAGAAACACAAAAAAGAATTTTAATAGATAAATCATAAACATTGAATTTGATGTGAAAGGAAGTTATTTCCATAGAAAATTAACAACAGAAAGTACAATCTCATAACAACTAACTTACACATATATACAGACATTTAACCGACATTGAACAAAGTTGAGCATTTAGTCAGCAAAAGAGTGGTTTATCCCCTACTATGACCATTCAAAGTCCAATAAAAAGAAAGAAATGTTTAAGGGGATAAAAATGATCCACTCTGAGGATTAAGAAGCGGAAAGAGTTATCTTCATCTAAATAGAAATAGGAATTGTCCAGTTCTTCCAGATTATTGGTACTTTATCATGAAGGACGCCCTACTCACAAGGTATTGTCTCACCCCTGATCAGCATAAGGACAAGTTATGTCCTATAAGAAGAAGGAATCCCAAACATGGTTGGAGTGTGTTGATTTCTTTGCAGGTCACTGAATAGTTGGGTGAAGGGCAGTAAGGTAACAACCTTTGAGGGGATGTACAATTTGATTGTTTGGGAGCATTTGTATAGTCCTTGTTTTCCAGAGCAGCGCCAGTACGTGATTGACAGCAAGCTGACTGATCCCAAGAAGCTTGCACAAGAAGCAGACCAGGGTCCAAAAGAGGTATGGAGTAGACCAAGCCAAGGATGGGCAGGGTCCCCATCAAAAGAAGTGGGGTGGTAAGGATAAACAGGGGGAGTTCTCTAAAGGGTCCCAACCTAGTTCCCAGGTTAAGGAATCCCAACCCCCAGCAGAAAAGGAACAATGGGTCTCTACAGGGAAACCTGCAGAGAAGGGTCCCCACAAGTACTTTGCAAGTAATCAGGAGGGTCACATGAGGGGGGACCCCAAATGTCCCAAGTGGACACTGTAAGGAAATGCCTCCTTGGTATGGTTACCCCCTGACATTTGCCTTTGCTGATGCCAAGTTATGATTTGAAAGTGTGCTGAGGCCTGCTAACCAGGCCCCAGCACCAGTGTTCTTTCCCTAACCTGTACCTTTGTTTCCACAATTGGCACACCCTGGCATCCAGGTAAGACCCTTGTAACTGGTACCCCTGGTACCAAGGGCCCTGATGCCAGGACGGTCTCTAAGGGCTGCAGCATGTCTTATGCCACCCTGGGGACCCCTCACTCAGCACAGACACACTGCTTGCCAGCTTGTGTGTGCTGATGGGGAGAAAATGACTAAGTCGACATGGCACTCCCCTCAGGGTGCCATGCTAACCTCACACTGCCTATGGCATAGATAAGTCAGCCCTCTAGCAGGCCTTACAGCCCTAAGGCAGGGTGCACTATACCATAGGTGAGGGCATAGGTGCATGATCACTATGCCCCTACAGTGTCTAAGCAAAACCTTAGACATTGTAAGTGCAGGGTAGCCATAAGAGTATATGGTCTGGGAGTCTGTCATACATGAACTCGACAGCACCATAATGGCTACACTGAAAACTGGGAAGTTTGGTATCAAACTTCTCAGCACAATAAATGCACACTGATGCCAGTGTACATTTTATTGTGAAATACACCCCAGAGGGCATCTTAGAGATGCCCCCTGAAAACATACCAGACTTCCAGTGTGGGCTGACTAGTTTTACTAGCCTGCCACACACCGGACATGTTGCTGGCCACATGGGGAGAGTGCCTTTGTCACTCTGTGGCTAGTAACAAAGCCTGTACTGGGTGGAGGTGCTTCTCACCTCCCCCTGCAGGAACTGTAACACCTGGCGATGAGCCTCAAAGGCTCACCCCCTTTGTTACAGCGCCCCAGGGCACTCCAGCTAGTGGAGATGCCCGCCCCCTCCGGCCACGGCCCTACTTTTGGCGGCAAGGCCGGAGGAGATAATGAGAAAAACAAGGAGGAGTCACTGGCCAGTCAGGACAGCCCCTAAGGTGTCCTGAGCTGAGGTGACTCTGACTTTTAGAAATCCTCCATCTGCCCCAATAGGATTAAGGATGTGCCCCCCTCCCCTCAGGGAGGAGGCACAAAGAGGGTGTAGCCACCCTCAGTGCTAGTAGCCATTGGCTACTAACCCCCCCAGACCTAAACACACCCCTAAATTGAGTATTTAGGGGCTCCCAGAACGTAGCAAGATAGATTCCTGCAACCTAAGACGAAAAAGGACTGCTGACCTGAAAGCCCTGCAGAGAAGACGGAGACACCAACTGCTTTGGCCCTAGCTCTTCCGGCCTGTCTCCCCACTTCAAGAAAAACTGCAACAGCAACGCATTCCACAGGGTCCAGCGACCTCTGAAGCCTCAGAGGACTACCCTGCATCTAAAAGGACCAAGAACTCCAGAGGACAGCGGCTCTGCTCCAAAGAAGAAGCATCTTTGCAACAAAGAAGCAACTTTTAAAGACAACAGGTTTCCCGCCGGAAGCGTGAGACTTTGCAATCTGCACCCGACGCCTCCGGCTCGACCTGCGGAGAAACAACACTACAGGGAGGACTCACCCGGCGACTGCGACCCTGTGAGTAGCCAGAGTTGACCCCCCCCAATCCCTCCAGCGACGCCTGCAGAGGGAATCCAGAGGCTCCCCATGACCGCGACTGCCTGCTTCTAAGAACCCGACGCCTGGTAAAGACACTGCACCCCCAGCCCCCAGGACCTGAAGGATCTGACCTCCAGTGCAGAAGCGCCCCCAAGGTGGCCCTCTACCTTGCCCAGGTGGTGGCTACCCCAAGGAGCCCCACCCCCTTGCCTGCCTGCTTTGCTGAAGAGACCCCTGGGCAAACCCGACGCCTGTTTGCACTCTGCTCCCGGCCGCCCCCGTGCTGCTGAGGGTGTACTTTTTGTGGTGACTTGTCCCCACCCCGGTGCCCTACAAAACCCCCCTGGTCTGCCCTCCGAAGACGCGGGTACCTACCTGCTGGCAGACTGGAACCGGGGCACCCCCTTCTCCATTGAAGCCTATGCGTTTTGGGCACCACATTGACCTCTGCACCTGACCGGCCCTGAGCTGCTGGTGTGGTAACTTTGGGGTTGCCCTGAACCCCCAATGGTAGGCTACCTTGGACCCAACTTTGAACCCTGCAGGTGGTTTACTTACCTGCAAAACTAACAAACACTTACCTCCCCCAGGAACTGTTGAAAATTGCACTAAGGGCCAGATGTAGTAAGCAGTTTGCATGGTGCAAACTGCGAAAATCACAGTTTGCGCCATGCAAACAGCCTTCTGCGATGCACATTCACAATTTGCGAGTCGGTACCGACTCGCAAATTGTGAATGCGACTCGCAAATACGAAGGGGTGTTCCGTTCCTATTTGCGACTCGCATCGCAATGCAAAATTGCTTTGTGACTGCGAATGCGGTCGCAAAGCAATTCGCAGTTACCACCAGTGTCACACTGGTGGTAACTCATTCGCAAAAGGGAAGGGGTCCCCATGGGACCCCTTCCCCTTTGTGAATGTTGCCCACAAGGGTTTTTCAGAGCAGGCAGTGGTCCAATGGACGACTGCCTACTCTGAAAAAACGAAACCAAATGGTTTCATAATTTTTTTAATTTTGCAACTCGTTTTCCTTTAAGGAAAACGGGCTGCAAAATAAAATAAAAAAACTGCTTTATTTAAAAAGCAGTCACAGACATGGAGGTCTGCTGACTTCAGCAGGCCACCATCCCTGTGAGTGCAAGGACTCGCTATGGGGTCGCAAAATGCGACCTACCTCATTAATCTTAATGAGGTGGGTCTTTGCGACCCCATAGCGACTCACAGTCGGTGTCTGAGACACCGTACTGCATCCGATTTTGCGAATCGGAAATTGCGAGTCGCACCGACTCGCAATTTCCGATTCGCAAAATCGGACTTTGCTACATGTGGCCCTAAGTGTCTAGTTTTAAAATAGCTTATTGCCATTTTTGTGAAAACTGTACATGCTATTTTGCTGATTCAAAGTTCCTAAGTTACCTAAGTGAAATACCTTTCATTTGAAGTATTACTTGTAAATCTTGAACCTGTGGTTCTTAAAATAAACCAAGAAAATATATTTTTCTATACAAAAACCTATTGGCCTGGAATTGTCTTTGAGTGTGTGTTCCTCATTTATTGCCTGTGTGTGTACAACAAATGCTTAACACTACCCTCTGATAAGCCTACTGCTCGACCACACTACCACAAAATAGATCATTAGAATTATCTCGTTTTGCCACTATCTTACCTCTAAGGGGAACCCTTGGACTCTGTGCATGCTATTTCTTACTTTGAAATAGTACAGACAGAGCCAACTTCCTACAGACACCGGCACCCACTGGTGCTCAGTCACAGGGTTTGGCCAGTGTAGCGCTCGGGGAGGAGTTGGTACCAGGTGAGTGGGAGCCAGCTAAGATGACCCTTGTCTCGCTAGGAGACAGTGAGATGGTCCAGAGAACCCTTGTGCCTGAGAACACTAAGAAGTATAGGCAGCGGGTGACCATTAATGGATAGAGGGTGGAGGCGCTAAGAGACACAGGAACCAGTGTGACTACAGTGAGGAGCCAGAAAAACAAAGAGGAGGGACCTGGGAGATTAATGGTTCAGTGTACAGTCTCCCATATGTAGTGATAAGAAAAGAAGGGTACACTGTTCCAAACAAAATAGAAGTAGGACCTATTTCTACAGGAGCGAGAACCCTCAAGCATCACATTGGATGACTAGCTTCATCATTTGGAAAGCTCCTCATTGGGCCGGTACTGCAATACCCAACGGGCTCCCCTCAGGGGGCTCTTAACCGTTTTTGCTCTACTGATAGTTAGAGGAAACTAATCATTCTAATGGGGTACCTGACTGCAAGGTACCTGAGCAATAATGGAGAGAAAACAAGGCTGAATAAAATTGGTTATCCATCAACAATAAACAATCATAATGTTAATCAGTGATGATGTGATGGAGACCAAAGTTAAAAACAGAATAGAAGTAAAATGTGAGTGGTGATGCTCACATACTCAAAAAATACTGGAGGATTAAACCAATTGCGGCTCCTCTGAGTAAAGGGTCTACTTGTTTCGCGTCTGGTGGTCCATCCGGATCCCTTGACGCTTCATCAGGACCAAAGAAAAATAATAACTTCTCCAAATAGATTAAAACAAAACTGATTAGAGACAGAAATATTGAATGACAGTCACTTACTGTGGATTATTCGTTATGTCAAACAAAGTCGCCCTAAAAATAAAGCAACAACATGTAGAAAATAGAGTCCCAATCAAATGCACTTGTGAACATAATAGTTTAGTACATCATGCACAGAGGGTATGTAAAAATTAATTTTGTAAAAGTTATTAAGGCTTACCATCCCCGGTATGTGGATAGAGCTCCTGGGAATCATATATCAGGAACCGGAACTGACAGTCTAAGTGTCACAATAGTATAGAAGAAAAACAGGAAGTGGTGACACATTTACAGTTAAATGTCATAAACCACAATCGTACGGATCGCCACAAATGTGGTTAACAAGTCTAGAAAGATTAGAACATTACATGTAAGTCGTGACTATGTCTGTTTAAACGTATCAAAATCGACTGATATTTTAAGAGAAATGTACAAAAAAAGTATGGCTAATGTCTCACCCCCGGTGTGATCATATGGGTGTATGAAAATATCAATGGCGTCAACAAACAAGTGAGGAGCCACCTGGTGTCTGAAGAGCAGATAGATCCCCATGTACTTCACCAAGTAGTTGCAGTGGACAACTCAAAGCACCTGTGCAGAGTGGTGCTGGTTCCCTTTGAATGGGGGTGGATCTCAGGTTCCTTTAAGGTAGCTGTGTTTCCAACCATGCCTGTGGATTGTTTGCTTGGCAATGACCTGGAGGATTCCCCTTGGAAGGAGGGGGAACACAGGTCACACTTGGAGATGTTGGGTCTGCCTGGTTGGGTATGGATATCCACCAGGTCAATGGCGGATCGTCAGGGTAATCAGGAGACCCTAGAGCCTGAAAGAGTGGGCCAGGTGTCTGCCAGAAGGAGGAAGGGCAAGGGGCGTGGGAAACAGTTCCAAAAGTTCCCACAGTCCAGGAGGAGGCTGACCCTGAGGGAGAGGCCCTGGAGCCTACAGGGGAACTTGTGGCTGAACTGGGAGAGGTCCCTGAGCTGTCACAGTGGCAGCAGGAAGGGGTGCCCACCAGGGAGGCATTCTGTGAGGCACAGAAAGTATGCCCTACTCTGGAGGGTTTACGGCAGCAGGCTGCAGATCAGGCATCCGGCAAGGAGCCTGGATCACATTTTATTTACTGGGAGGATGGCCTCCTATATAGTGAGCCTAAGGTTCCTGAGCCTGGATCAGCCAGTGTGGTGGTGGTACCCCAGTGCTTCAGAGTCTTCCTACTAGGTCTGGCTCATGATGTGCCTTTAGCTGGTCATTTGGGGCAGGACAAGACCTTTGAGCTGCTTGTCACTCACTTTTACTGGCCCCAAATGAGCAGGCACTTGGATGCTCATTGTAGGCCTTGCCAAACTTGTCTGGCAAGTGGCAAGAGTGGGGGAAATGCAAGGATCCCCTCCAACCTTTTGCTCTGGTTAGGACCCCCTTTGAAAGGGTTGATGTTGACATTGTGGGGCCTCTGGATCCCAAGACAGGCGTGGGCAACAGCTTTACCCTGGTCTTGGTGGACCATGCCACCCGGTACCCAGAAGCCATTCCTTTGAGATCAATCACTGTACCTGTGGCGGGAAGTGCATTGTTTTTTTTTTTTACCCGCATGGGGTTCCCCAAAGAAGTAGTATCTGATATGGGTACCAATTTCATATCAACTTACATGAAGTCTCTGTGGAGGGAGTGTGGGGTAACGTACAAGCTCACCACTCCGTACCACCCTCAAGGCAATGGTCTGGTTGAGAGGTTCACCCGCACCTTGAAGGACATGATTATGGGCCTGTCAGAGCCGTTGAGGCGTAAGTGGAACGTCCTCTTGCCATGCCTTCGGTTCACCTACAGGGAGGTGCCTCAATAAGGGCTTGGATTTAGTCCTTTTGAGTTATTGTATGGCCACCCTGTCAAGGGACCTTTGAGTCTGGTAAAGGAGGCTTTGGAGAAAGCCCCCAGTAAACCACCCAGGATGTATTCAGTTACATGCTGGCTCTGAAAAACCTGACTGCCCGCTTCAGGAGTCTCCCACAAGAGAACCTAGAGGCACACCAGGAGGACATGAAACACTAGTATGACCAGAATGCCACTCGGGTCGAGTTTCAGCCTGGCCAGAAAGTGTTGGTAATGGTGCCAGTGGAGCCTAGGGCGCTCCAGGACAAGTGGACAGGGCCATTTGAGATGGTGGAGCGCAAGAGTGAAGTCACCTACCTGGTGGACCTGCGGACTCCCAGGAACCCCTTGAGGGTCCTGCATGTGAATCACCTCAAGCCATACTTTGAGTGAACTGAGTTAGCAATGTTCCTAGCAACAGATGAAGAGATGGAGGAAGAGAGTAAGCCTCTTCCTGACCTCCTGTTTGCTAAGGAGAAGGATGGGTCTGTGGAGGGTGTGAACCTCTCATCCTCCCTGATCCCAGAACAACAGAGGGACTGTCACCAGGTGTTGGGTCAATTTGCCTCCCTGTTCTCTTTGATCCCAGGGGTCACACACTTGTGTACACATGATGTGGACACTGGGGACAGTCCTACCGTTAAACAAAGTTTACAGAGTGACTGACAAGGTTAGGGATAACATTACGGATGAAGTCTCTAAGATGTTACCATTAGAGGTTATTGAATTTTCTAGTAGCCCTTAGTCCAGCCCTGTGGTCTTAGTCCCAAAAGCTGCTGCTCCTGGTGTCCCTCGACAACTCCGGTTGTGTGTGGATTACCGGGGACTCAATGCGGTCACCAAGACTGACGCGCACCCCATCACCTGAGTTTGGTAGCTCTTCGACCGGTTGGGCTGCCAAATACCTAAGTACATTTGATCTTACCTCTGGGTATTGGCAGATTGCCCTAGCCAAGGGTATTAGGGAAAGGTCTGCATTCTCCACACCAGATGGGCACTATCAGTTTAGGGTGATGCCCTTTGGGATGAAGAATGCCCCTGCCACCTTTCAGAGGTTGGTCATCCCGGTGTTGGCTGTACTGGATGATTTCAGTGCCGCCTACCTGGATGGCATTGCTGTATTCAGTTCCACTTGGGAGGAACACTTGCAGCACCTCTGCAAAGTGTTGGAGGCCCTGCAGAAGGCAGGCCTCACTGTTAAGGCAAGCAAGTGTCAAATAGGGCAGGGTTCTGTGGTGTACTTGGGATACCAGGTGAGGAGTGGCCAGGTGGCACCCATACAGCCAGAAACTGACACCATTCTACTGTGAGAGCCCCCCAAGACCCAGACTGAAGTGAGAGCCTTTTTATGTCTCACTGGATACTATAGGAGGTTTGTCAAGGGGTATGGCACAATTGTTGCTTCCTTGACTGAGTTGACTTCCAAAAAGCAGTCCAGAAATGTGATCTGGACTGAGTCTTGCCAAACAGCTTTTGATGCCCTGAAGGCTGCTATTTGCACAGCACCCGTGCTGAAGGCACCTGACTACTCCATGGAGTTCATTGTGCAGACAGACGCCTCAGAGTATGGTATAGGAGCAGTGCTCTCACAGCTTAATGAAGAGAGCCTAGAACAACCAGTAGCCTTCATTAGCAGGAGGTTACTTCCCGTGGAATGTAGGTGGAGTGCAATTGGGCATGAAGCTTTTGCTGTGGTCTGGAAGCTAAGATCCTACCTGTTTAGGGCTTACTTTCGGGTTAAGACGGACCACACACCCCTCAGATGGGGGAGGGGGGTGAGAATCCCAAATTGTTGAGGTGGTCCATCTCCCTACAGGGAATGAACTTTACGGTGGAACACCACCCTGGCACAGAACACGCCAATGCTGATGGTCTGTCCAAACTCTTCCGCCTTAGTGAGGAGAACTCCCAGGAGGTTGGGTAGTTGCTCCCCACTTTCAGCTGGGGGGGTCACGTGTTAGACCTGACATCCTTGGCATGGTTTCTCCTAACGTTTTGCCTCTGCTGCCCAGGTTGTTTCTGTGTGCTGGACTATATTTTTGCTGATTTGTTTGCTCTGGACACTTTACCACTGCTGACCAGTGCTAAAGTGTATGTGTGCCCTGTATAAAATATATGTGTAAATTGGCTTATCCATGATTGGCACATTTGATTTCCTAGTAAGTCCCTAGTAAAGTGCACTGGAGGTACCCAGGGCCTGTAAATCAAATGCTACTAGTTGTCCTTCAGCACTGGTTGTGCCACCCACACTAGTAGCCCAGTAAACATAGCTCAGACCTGCCACTGCAGTGTCTGTGTGTGCAGTTTTAAACTGCCAATTCGGCTTGGCAAGTGTATCCCCTTGCCAGTCCTAAACCTTCCCTTTTTTATACATGTAAGGTACCCATAAGGTAGGCTCTAGGTAGCCCCATGAGCAGGATGCAGTGTATCTTAAAGGTGGGACATGTACTCGTATTTCACTGTTGCAAGGCCTATCTCTCTCATAGGTTGACATGGGGGCTGCCTTCAAATATCATTAAAGCGGAGATTCCCTTTGAGAACAGATAGAAATTTGGAGTTTAGGGTCTCTGAACTCACAATTTAAAAATACATCTTTTGGTAAAGGTTGTTTTTAGATTCTTTGTTTGAAAATGCCACTTTTAGAAAGTGAGCATTTTCTTGCTTATACCATTTCTGTGACTCTGTCTGTTTGTGGATTCCCTGTCTGGGTCAGTTTGACAGTGGGGCTGTTTGCACCTCTGTTCTAGACAGTGTAGGAAAGTACAATCTTGCCTGGCATGTTACCCCCCTTTTTCACGGTATATATGTTGTTTTAGTTGTATGTGTCACTGGGACCCTGTCATCCAGGGCCCCAGTGCTCATAAGTGTGCCTGAATGTGTTACCTGTGTAGTGACTAACTGTCTCACTGAGGCTCTGCTAATCAGAACCTCAGTGGTTATGCTCTCTCATTTCTTTCCAAATTGTCACTAACAGGCTAGTGACCAATTTTACCAATTTACATTGGCTTACTGGAACACCCTTATAATTCCCTAGTATATGGTACTGAGGTACGCAGGGTATTGGGGTTCCAGGAGATCCCTATGGGCTGCAGCATTTCTTTTGCCACCCATAGGGAGCTCTGACAATTCTTACACAGGCCTGCCACTGCAGACTGAGTGAAATAACGCACACGTTATTTCACAGCCATTTTACACTGCACTTAAGTAACTTATAAGTCACCTATATGTCTAACCTTTACCTGGTAAAGGTTAGGTGCAAAGTTACTTAGTGTGAGGGCACCCTGGCACTAGCCAAGGTGCCCCCACATTGTTCAGGGCCAATTCCCCGGACTTTGTGAGTGCGGGGACACCATTACACGCGTGCACTACATGTAGCTTCACAATGGTAACTCCGAATATGGCCATGTAAAATTTGCATACTGGCTCTAACATGGATAGCCTGAAGACTTACCATGGTCTCAGGCAGTAAACTCTACACATTCTATAACTTGCACACCATGCTGTACGGTTCAGTTTTTCATGGAATTCCATCAAGAATAACCTTTTAGTTCATACACTACTAGACTTACCATGGTCTCAGTCATTGAACTTTAACTACCTTACAACTTATACACCATGCTGTACGGTTCAGTTTTTTCTTGGATTTTATCAGGATTGACCATCTAGTGCGTATACTACAAAGCCTTGAAAAAGTCAAGGATGACGAAACACGTCTCGGCTGTTTTCACAAAAATATGAAAATTGTACAGTGCTTCCATATCATTCATCCAGTGCATTTCATGACATCAGAGGATTTCTACCCTGATTTAACACAAAGAAATAAAGCTCTTTCATCTTGATCCTGGGATGTGCCGTGGTTTTTCTTCTCCTTGGCCATGTAACATGTCTATGATCATGAAATTGCCCCCTCTATACCATCCTGGCATAGTTGGCACAATCCCATGATCCCAGTGGTCTGTAGCACAGACCCTGGTACTGCCAAACTGCCTTTCCTGGGGTTTCACTGCAGCTGCTGCTGCTGCCAACCCCTCAGACAGGCTTCTGCCCTCCTGGGGTCCAGCCAGGCCTGGCCCAGGATGGCAGAACAAAGGGCTTCCTCTGAGAGAGGGTGTTACACCCTCTCCCTTTGGAAAATGGTGTGAAGGCAGGGGAGGAGTAGCCTCCCCCAGCCTCTGGAAATGCTTTCATGGGCACATTTGGTGCCCATTTCTGCATAAGCCAGTCTATACCGGTTCAGGGACCCCTTAGCCCTGCTCTGGCGCGAAACTGGACAAAGGAAAGGGGAGTGACCACTCCCCTGACCTGTACCTCCCCTGGGAGGTGCCCAGAGCTCCTCCAGTGTGCTCCAGACCTCTGCCATCTTGGAAACAGAGGTGCTGCTGGCACACTGGACTGCTCTGAGTGGCCAGTGCCACCAGGTGACATCAGAGACTCCATCTGATAGGCTCCTTCAGGTGTTGCTAGCCTATCCTCTCTCCTAGGTAGCCAAAGCCTCTTTTCTGGCTATTTAGGGTCTCTGTCTCTGGGGAAACTTTAGATAATGAATGCAAGAGCTCATCCGAGTTCCTCTGCATCTCTCTCTTCACCTTCTACCAAGGAATCGACTGCTGACCGCGCTGGAAGCCTGCAAAACTGCAACATAGTAGCAAAGACGACTACTGCAACTCTGTAACGCTGATCCTGCCGCCTTCTCGACTGTTTTCCTGGTGGTGCATGCTGTGGGGGGTAGTCTGCCTCCTCTCTGCACTAGAAGCTCCGAAGAAATCTCCTGTGGGTCGACGGAATCGTCCCCCTGCAACCGCAGGCACCAAAGAACTGCATCACCAGTCCCCTGGGTCTCCTCTCAGCACAACGAGCGAGGTCCCTTGAATCCAGCAACTCTGTCCAAGTGACTCCCACAGTCCAGTGACTCTTCAGTCCAAGTTTGGTGGAGGTAAGTCCTTGCCTCCCCACGCCAGACTGCATTGCTGGGAACCGCGACTTTTGCAGCTACTCCGGCCTCCGTGCACTTCCGGCGGAAATCCTTTGTGCACAGTCCAGCCTGGGTCCACGGCACTCTAACCTGCATTGCACGACCTCCTCAGTTGTTCTCCGGCGATGTGGGACTCCTTTGTGCGACTTCGGGTGAGCACCGTTTCACGCATCCTCGTAGTGCCTGTTTCTGGCACCTCTCCGGGTGCTACCTGCTGCTGAGAGGGCTCCTTGTCTTGCTCGACGTCCCCTCTGTCTCCTGACGCAATTTGCGAAATCCTGGTCCCTCCTGGGCCACAGCAGCGTCCAAAAACCCTTACCGCACGATTTGCAGCTAGCAAGGCTTGTTGGCGGTCTTTCGGCGGGAAAACACTTCTGCACAACTCTCCACGGCATGAGGGATCCGTCCTCCAAAGGGGAAGTCTCTAGCCCTTGTCGTTCCTGCAGAAACCTAAGCTTCTACAGTCCAGTAGCAGCTTCTTTGCACCCGCAGCTGGCATTTCCTGGGCATCTGCCCATCTCCGACTTGCTTGTGACTTTTGGACTTGGTCCCCTTGTTCCACAGGTACCCTCGACTGGAAATCCACCGTTGTTGCATTGCTGGTTTGTGTCTTTCCTGCAGAATTCCCCTATCACGACTTCTATGTCCTTTGGGGAACTTTAGTGCACTTTGCACTCACTTTTCAGGGTCTTGGGGTGGGCTATTTTTCTAACCCTCACTATTTTCTAATAGTCCCAGCGACCCTCTACAAGGTCACATAGGTTTGGGGTCCATTCGTGGTTCGCATTCCACTTTTGGAGTATATGGTTTGTGTTGCCCCTATCCCTATGTGTCCCCATTGCATCCTATTGTAACTATACATTGTTTGCACTGTTTTCTAAGACTATTACTGCATATGTTGGTATTGTGTATATATATCTTGTGTATATTTGCTATCCTCATACTGAGGGCACACTCTGAGATACTTTGGCATATTGTCATAAAAATAAAGTACCTTTATTTTTAGTATAACTGTGTATTGTGTTTTCTTATGATATTGTGCATATGACACTAAGTGGTACTGTAGGAGCTTCACACGTCTCCTAGTTCAGCCTAAGCTGCTCTGCTAAGCTACCATTATCTATCCGCCTATGCTGCTAGACACCCTATACACTAATAAGGGATAACTGGGCCTGGTGCAAGGTGCAAGTACCCCTAGGTACTCACTACAAGCCAGGCCAGCCTCCTACAGACAGTGACACAAAGGGAGCTGGGGTGTAGCCTGAATATTCCGATGAGCCATCTGGGCTGGAGGGGAGGGGAGGAGTGGTCACTTAGGGCGACAAAAGCTAAAAGAAAAGAACATGGACGCAATACTGAATAATGCAAACATTCGCCCCCAGTCGCAAAGATCTGGGTTTAATCCATAATTATTTTGCTCACCACACCACCCCAATTTGGACCCAGTAGAGCGGCATAGAGTGAAGTGGCATGGAGTGAAGAGGTGCAGAGCGCAGTGATGTAGAGTGCAATGGTGTAGAGTGGTGTAAAGTGGAGTGGTGCAGAGTATAGTGCAGTGGTGTGGAGTGGTGCAGAGTAACGTGGAGTGGAATGGGGTAGAGTGGGGTATGCATGGTGTGGTAGCACATTTCCATTACATACAATACATTTTTAATTGAATTAACCATTACAGTTGCACAAACATATAGTTTTACTAATAAAAATAACATGTGTAAATGTCATCACATAGAGGTTTGTTTTGACCATATTAAAGGATTTGTTTCCAAAACACTTCAGAATTAACAAAAATGTGCTTATTTTGTGCTCTACTAATCCTGATATATTCTAAAATACTTGCAGAGTTCATTTAGACATTGTTGTGTGCTAAAAAAAAACCTTTCTAAACACCAAGTTACCTTAGAAGACAGAATCTGACATTTTGACCCATCTTTGAATTCACTGCAGATGTGACAAGACAGAAACAAGGTTCACAGAAAGGGGCACTCGTGGAAGAATACAGAAGAGGTAGTGTGAAAAGGAATTGCTCTTTTGGGGGGATGAACTGAAGCTGTACAGCCTAAAAGATATAAAAAACAGCAAATAGAAAGGCAGAAATTGTGATTACAAACTACAAAGCCAATAGCAAGCAACGGAGGAATGCATCCCCAGGGAAGCTCTTGAAGGTCCCCAGGATGTCTTTAGAAAATGAGAGAGCTGTGCTGTCTGGTAGGCTTTAACCTAAAAGTAGCTCCAAAAATAGGAGCAGTGGATGGTCACAAGTACTTGGTCCATGCCCCAGGGGATGGACAAACACAAGAAGAGAACATAAAACCCAAATGTTGTGACGAATGAGGACGAAGAAAATGAGAGCAACGATAAAGCTAGCAAATGGCAAGCTACGGGTGGGCAGCTGTAAGCCCACTGTATGTATACAACATGTCTTGCAGAGACAGCACATGTGCTGTCTAGGCAAAACTTAAAAAGGGCTTGCCTGCAAGGCCTTACTAGATATCCAATGCCATAGACAATAAGTGTGTACTTCATGACTTACAAAGGGCTCTATTATTTGTCTTATTCAAGATGGTTAGTGCTCTTCTAGTTAAAAGTGAATTTGGTTAGTTATTTAGAAGTCTTTACTTAATGTGACATGTAGCCAGCTTACTTAGTAGTAGTGTTAAAAACACACGTTTTGACCTCCACCACACTGTACACTCCACCACCATCATTGAAATCTGTACTGATCTCAAAAACTCCAACACTTCCGCTGCTCTCCACATTCACTGTGGTACCTTCTCGCACGCCTCATGTCACACAATGGCAGAGGAAGTGGTATTCTCCTCATCACCCTCCTTTCCAGACAGACACCAATTACTCCACCATGCTCTCTCAGTTACCATTTAACAATCATCACAGGTGTCAAGGCCTCCGAGCACCAAAGGCTCCTTCTTTGAAGACATGGTCAATTTCTTCTACAGTACTCACCATACTCTTCATCATCATGGGAGACTTTAACCTGGACCTTTCCTTCTGCACACTGTATTTTCGTAGCTTCTCCCTCACAATCAATCAATCAATTAGAGTTTGTTGAGCGTGGCTACTCACCCATAAGGGTCTCAAGGCGGTGGGGGGTGGGTGGGGGGAGAAATCGTGAAGCGTCCATCATTGACGTGGTTCTTCAAACAGCCATGTCTTCAGCTCCTTCGTGAAGTTGAGGAGGGCGGTAGTCTGTCTGAAGTGGAGGGGGAGGGCGTTCCAGGCTGTGGCTGCAATGTGGGAGAAAGAGCGTCCCCCTGTTCTTTTTTTCCTGATGTTGGGTATGTAGGAGGCTGGCCTGGCTTATAGTGGGTACCTTGTGGTACGTACGCCCTGTGCCAGGTCCAGTTATCCCTTATTAGTAGAATAGAGGTGTTTCTAGCAGCTTAGGCTGATAGAAGGTAGCTATGGCAAAGCTTAGGCTGAACTAGGAGACATGCAAAGCTCCTACTATACCACTTATGTCATATAGCACAATATCATAAGAAAACACAATACACAGAGTTACTAAAAATAAAGGTACTTTATTTTTATGACAATATGCCACATGTATCTCAGTGAGTACCCTCAGTAGGAAGGTAAGTAATATACACAAGTTATATGCACACAAACCCAAAACAGGTAAGAGTCAGAAAAATAATGCAAACAGTGTAGAATTACAATAGAATGCAATAGGCAAACATAGGTCTAGGGGCAACACAAACCATACACTCCAAAAGTGGAATGCGAATCACGAATGGACCCCAGACCTATGGGAGCTTGTAGAGGGTCGCTGGGACTGTAAGAAAACATTCAGGGTGTCCAAGATACCCCACCCCAAGACCCTGAAAAGTAGGAGTAAAGTACACCTACTACACCAAAAGGACACAATAGTCGTGATAGGGGTATTCTGCAACAACCACAAACACCAGCAAAGCACTGAAGACGGATTCCTGGACCTGAGGACCTGCAAGGAAAGGGGACCAAGTCCACAAGTCACGATAGTGTCCGGGGGGCAGGAGCCCAGGAAACCCCAGATGAAGGTGCAAGGAAGCTGCCTCTGGGTGGAAGAAGCTTAGGATTCTGCAACAACGAAGAGAGCTAGGAACTTCTCCTTTGGATGAAAGATGTTTGACGGTGTGCTGAAGGTTGCAGAAGTGTTCCCACACAGAAATACCGCAAATAAGCCTTGCTAGCTGCAAGGGTTGCGGGAGAGGTTTTTGGGTGCTGCTGGGGACCAGGAAGGACCAGGATGTCGCCCCTTGGAGGAGGAAACAGAGGGGGCACCCAGCAACTCAGAGAACCCCCACAGAAGCAGGCAGCACCCGCAGAAGTACCCGAACAGGCACTTAGAAGATTTGTGACCCCGAGCTGGCTCAGAGTCACAAAGGAGGGTCCCACGAAGTCGGAGGCCAACTCAGAGGGTTGAGCACTGCAGGACGGAGTGTTGGGGACCCAGGCTAGGCTGTGCACAAAGGAAATCCTGGAGGAGTTGACAGGAGCCGGAGCAGCTGCAAATCACACAGTACACAGGTTTGCAGTCTAGTGTGGGGAGGAAAGGACTTACCTCCACCAAACGTGGACTGAAGGATCACTGGACTGTGGGAGTCACTTGGATAGAGTTCCTGTGTTCCAGGGACCATGCTCGTCAGGATGAGAGGGGACCCAGAGGACCAGTGATGCAGTCTTTTGGTGCCTGCGTTAGTAGGGGGAAGATTCAGTCGACCCACAGGAGATTTCTTCTTGGCTTCCAGTGCAGGGTGAAGGCAGGTGACCCCCAAAGCATGCACCACCAGGAAACAGTCAAGAAAGCTGGCAGGATTAGGCACTACAATGTTGCTGGTAGTGGTCTTGCTACTTTGTTGCGGTTTTGCAGGCGTCCTGGAGCAGTCAGCGGTCGATCCTTGGCAGAAGTCGAAGAGGGCAGAGGAACTCTGGTGAGCTCCTGCATTCGTTATCTGAAGAATACCCCAGAGGAGAGACCCTAAAAAGCCAGAAAAGGAGGTTTGGCTACAAAGAAAGGAGGATTGGCTACCAAGAGAGGTAAGAGTCTATCAGAGGGAGTCTCTGACATCACCTGCTGGCACTGGCCACTGAGAGCAGTCCAGTGTGCCCCCAACACCTCTGTTTCCAAGATGGCAGAGGTCTGGGACACACTGGAGGAGCTCTGGGCACCTCCCTTGAGAGATACAGGTTAGGGGAGTGGTCACTCCCCTTTCCTTTTTCCAGTTTTGCGCCAGAGCAGGGCTGGGGATCCCTGAACCAGTGTAGACTGGCTTATGCAGAGATGGGCACCATCTGTGCCCATCAAAGCATTTCCAGAGGCTGGGGGAGGCTACTCCTCCCCAGCCCTTCACACCTATTTCCAAAGGGAGAGGGTGTAACATCCTCTCTCAGAGGAAATCCTTTGTTCTGCCTTCCAGGGCCAGGGCTGCCTGGACCCCAGGAGGGCAGAAACCTGTCTGAGGGGTTGGCAGCAGCCACAGCTGCAGTGGAAACCCCGGAAAGGCAGTTTGGCAGCACCCGGGTTCTGTGCTAGAGACCCGGGGGATCATGGAATTGTCCCCCCAATACCAGAATGTTATTGGGGTGACATGATCTTAGACATGTTACATGGCCATGTTCGGAGTTACCATTGTGACGCTATACATAGGTAGTGACCTATGTATAGTGCACACGTGTAATGGTGTACCCACACTCACAAAGTCCGAGGAATTTGCCCTGAACGATGTGGGGGCACCTTGGCTAGTGCCAGGGTGCCCACACACTAAGTAACTTGGCACCCAACCTTCACCAGGTGAAGGTTAGACATAAGTTACTTATGTGCAGTGAAAAATTGCTGTGAAATAACGTGGACGTTATTTCACTCAGGCTGCAGTGACAGGCCTGTGTAAGAATTGTCTGAGCTCCCTATGGGTGGCAAAAGAAATGCTGCAGCCCATAGGGATCTCCTGGAACCCCAATACCCTGGGTACCTAAGTACCATATACAAGGGAATTATATGGGTGAACCAGTGTGCCAATGAGAATTGGTACATTTAGTCACTAGCCTGCAGTAAACAAATTTAGAAAGCAGAGAGAACATAACCACCGAGGTTCTGGTTAGCAGAGCCTCAGTGAGACAGTTAGGCACCACACAGGGAACACATACTGGGCACATACTTATGAGCACTGGGGCCCTGCCTGGCAGGGTCCCAGTGACACATACACTAAAGCAACATATATACAGTGAAGCAGGTGGATGTGACTGAGCTGATTTGGCAGTCCATGTTGACTCTGAAGTCCAGGATGATCCAGAGGTTTCGGGCTTGGTTCGTGGGGGTGGGCGGGCTTCCAAGGGTGGGTGGCCACCAGGAGTCGTTCCATGCGTCAGGTTGGGGGCCCATGATGAGTACTTCTGTCTTGTTCGCGCTGAGTTGAAGGCAGCTGTTTTTCATCCAGTTGGCGACCGCTCCCATGCCTTCATGGAGGTTGTGTCTGGCTGTGTTGGGTTCGTTGGATACAGAGAGATTGAGTTGAGTGTCGTCTGCGTAGGAGATGATGTTGATTCCGTAACGTCTGACGATGGCGCCAGCGGGGCCATGTAGACGTTGAATAGAGTAGGGCTGAGGTAGGATTCTTGGGGAACTCCACAGATGGTAGGTGTGGGGTCCGAGAGGAAGGGGTCAGTCTCACTAGTTGGGTTCTGCCAGAGAGGAAGGATTGGATCCAGTCGAGGGCCTTGTCTCTGATGCCAGCTTGGTGAAGACTACGTATCAGGGTGTGGTGGGAGACTCTGTCAAAGGCCGCCGATAGGTCTAGCAGGATGAGTGTCGCTATCTCTTCCTTGTCCAGCAGGGAACAGATGTAGTCGGTTGCGGCCAGGAGGGCTGTTTCCTCAAGTACATACAAGAACATCCACACATAAGCTTGTCCAACCATTAGACCTAATATTTATTTCTAACACAATTTCAAACTCTTTACCATTATTTACCCCTCTTCCTCTAATCAACCTGTCCTTAAGTATCAGTCACAATTCCTCCCTAATTGCCCCTCCCATTGTTATAAGTCACTTGCCCACAAAAATACTATATCAAGTCTCTCCTGCATTCTTAAGCCAGATTTGCAATGCCTAACATGCTCACAATAGAACACATTGTTTGGTAGATTTAATCAGAGCCTGTATTACAGTTTTTCGTCTTTCACTATCATGTCCACGCTTTGTCCCCAGGAGCTTCCTGACCGCAATCATGGATAACTCCTCACTTCACAAACTTCTTCATAAAAATGGTGCAAGAATAAGATTATGGAAAATGTACACACATTTTACCAAGCCCTGGCTACGCTGTCCACAGTGGTATTTTTTTGGGGGAAATTATGAAATTGGTTTAGATTGTTGTTTGTTATATTATTTCTAAATATGTGAGATTTTTACCTCTAAGGTTACTCATGTTTGTTTAAAATATATTTAAAGGTGCTGTTTCAGGTAAAAGCGTAGTATATTTCACCCTAAATTTTAAATAATTACAAAAACAATTCAGATTTGTTTATTATTTTAGCACTAGCCACATTTTGTGGTCTTGTTTTATTTCTCTCTGTCTAGCTGTTCTTTGCCTAGGCCAGCACTACGTTCTCAAACAAGACATTCTTGTTCACTCTGTGCTTCTCTCAAGGCTGCAGTAAGATAGGTTGCCAGTGAACGTGGTAAACATAGAAATGCACACATCCTTACGTAGGGACATTTTCTCAGAACATCAGTTGTTTTAGTATAAAAACACTTCCTTGTCCCATACACGTTAGAGGGAGATTCCAGCCAGAGGACCACGACTGTATGCTGATTGCTGAACGCTTCGCTACAGCTGCTTATGCAGACTTCAGGCCTTTGCTCATGTATGGGGGATGATGTCTTCCCAGGGGAACCTGAAGGGCAGAACTAGAGCTTAACACGCTGTGCTCTAATATAGCTTAGGTAGGAATTAGTCTATTTGACTCTAGTGACAATATGATAGCGTTATTTCTATGCTTTACTCTCCTTGTCACAATTCTAACCCTGTCAAGCTTTATCATCCTGGTTATTGCAGTACATGTTTTATTGTCTAAAATGCAGTTGCTTCATTAAAACCTTATTGAAACATATACTGCCTCTGCTTGTCATTGTATATGTGAGACAAATGTCACTGAGAGAAACGGATGAGACCTGAGTAACCATGATTTCCTTGAGGAGTCAACTGTGTCCTGCGCTCGGCTGCCCAATCATCCCTGCTCTTGGGTAGAGATGAGGCACTGCTAGTTAGCCGGAGCAAAACCCGGATTGGGGCGACAGGTGTCACCTGTAGTGGGTTAAGGCTCAGTCTCACACACTATTGATACAGAGCCCCAATATTTGTTGGACTGAATTTAGAACACTAAGGGCCTCATTACAAGTCTGGTGGTCAACAGACTGCCAAACTTGCGGTGACGGTCATGTACGCCGCAGGTTTGGCGGTCTGACCTCCAAATTAAGAGTTTGGCAATCAGGCTGCCTAACGACCGTCGTCTCCACCGGGAACAATGTTCCTGACGGGCTGATGGTGGTGCAGGTCGTAATCAGCCAGGGCAGAGCTGAAGTCAGTGCTTCCCTGCTGATTATGACCTGGTTCTCCACTAGCCTCTTCATGTTGGTTTCATGGCATGTGAAGTGCCGGGGTTCCCTTGCCCAGCACCCTCGTAATGCGCACTGTCTGCTATGCATTATGAGGGTACCCACTCCAGGTGGCAGCATTGCCGCTGGCTCGATTATGAACCGGCGACAATGCTGCCGACACTTTCCCGCTGGGTTTCTGCCAATCAGCCCAGTGGTAAAGTCGTAATAGGGCCAGCGGATGGGGCTTCCCCTCCACCGAACTTGTAATCGGGGTCTAAATCTAATACCTCCAAATCATGCACTTTCTTCAGTGTTTGGGGTCTCACAGCTAGAACAGAGTGTTTTTAAGCTCTCTCCAAAAATACCTTTTCTGCAGTGCTTGTTGGATTAAAATTAGAATAGTAAATCTAACCACTCCAGACTATACAATGCTCTAAAGCTTTGGGGGGTGTTTTTATAATAGTATGCATGTGCCCCTCTAAGGAAGTATACACTTTCCCTAATGTTGGTTGGACTGGATTTAGAAAAGTAAATCTACCCCCTCCAAATTATACACTCTCTTCAATGTTTGGGTCTAGAATAGTATATCTTCTCCTCCAGTTATACATTCTCCCCAATGTTTGCTCTTCTGGATGAAGTTAGAACATTTGATATAACCCCCTCCAAAGTGATGCACTTTCTCCACCCCGGGATTGGAATTAGAATAGTACATTCCCACCTCCCCATTATAAACTTTCCCCAATGTTTGTGGGACTGGAGTTGCAATAGTAGTTTTATCCTCTTCAAATGACGCACTTTTTAATGTTTGTGGGTTTTCACTTAGAACACATTTCACCCTCACAAAAAATTAAAAAATCTCCCCAATGCTTGTTGGATTTGAGTTAGACTAATAAACCGAACACCTTCAAATTAAACAGTTATGTCACTTTGGGACAGGAGATAGAATAGTATATTGCCACACCCACCAAAATATGCACTTTCCACAATGTTAGCTGGACTGGAGTTTGAAGAGTAAATCTAACCCCTCCAAATTATGCACTTCTAAAGTTTTTGGGGGTTCCATGTTTCAGTTTGATTTGTATTTTATTTTAATAAATATCATGGATGTTAATCATAATATATAATCACATACTTGTTTAAGCTATAAATATAATTTTATAAATAGTATACATATAAACATATTAATCATTTGTATTTATAAATGTATTTTATAGACATTCAAGTCCTCTCAAAAGTAATAAAATAAAAGTGTAGGGATACATAATTAGACTTGTTTCCAGTATAATAAAAATATAACAGGTTTAGATTTAAGATACCGGCAATGAATTTCTAAAACATACTGTATAATAAAAAGTGTAACAAAACATTGCTGAACATGCCTTTTTAAATTCAACATTTTCATACTTTCAAAGATTAATTACAGTACAAAAAAAGTATGCTTTTCGACAATTTTTAAATGACAAAACTAATATCAACTTACTTCTTACATCAATAGCGTGGTCCCTTTTTTATTTTGCTTGCATTGCCATTTTTGTTCACTAGTAGGTCCATTGCTTAGTCTTTTTTCATTTTATTGCACAGCGAATTATGAGGATAGAGGCAGCTGAATCCTGTTTTGATGGGTCTGGTAAAAACAAAAATTTTGTAGTCCTGTCACTTTGTGAGGAGCATAGCACAGTCCCTGGTGTGTGGGTGAAAGGGATACAAGACACAGTATATTACTCTACCAGAATCAGAAAAGACTGAGGGGTATAGAGGCCTTGCGTAAGCTTGCCAAGCAAGGGGAAAAAGTGTAACAGAGGCACCCACTTCTCAAGTGTGTGCAAAGCAGGCCATTCAGGAATGGAAAGGGGACAAGGTAACAGCAGAAGGGCAAAATCACCCAGCTCAGTTAGATGGATGCTCAAAGTTGTGCCTGTCCCACTCAACAGGTAGGTGGAGAGCACCTGTGCCTCATGACCGAGGCCACAACACCACACAGCATGCCTGAAAACTAGACAAAAGAGACCTCAAAAAGGCTGTGTCCATTATTCTCTGAGTGGGCAAAAACACGGCCACATGTGTAAAGAAAATCGGAATACAACAAGATGGCAGAAAGCCCTATCACCTTCCACTGTTGATATCTTCCAGTGGAGAGCAAAACACCCTGTAACAAACAGGTGGACATTTTGGAGGACTTTAACGCATTGCAAAACAATCCTTGGAGAAGAGGTGCATGTCCTAAGAGGTGAAGTGCCAGGCCTCCGCAGTAACTTCACTCACTACACAACTGATGGGATGATAATCCATGGAGAAATTGTGTTAGACAGAGATTTATTGATGGCTTTGCAGGTGAGACAAACTGCTACTTCCAGCTTCCAAACATTAAAAATGGTCAGGAAAGTTTTGAAAGTTCATCCTCTGGAGGGAAGGAAACCCATGCGCTTGTCATATATAAAATGGACAATGCCAATACTCTGCATCATGGTATCCTACTTAGTGTCTAGGTCAACTCCAAATAATATACAATGTTCCCACCAGGGTGATTGTGACACTTCCCAAGTCGGCCTGTATCTCCCCTTTCCTGCAGAGCCCATACTGGCTCCTACTGGGTAAGAAACATTTTCAAAACTATTTGCCTGGTACATAAATCTCTTTATGGGAATGACCCCCAAAAATGTTGAGATAAAATTCAGTTACATCCCTCTGCGATCATCCTCTTCCTCCCTTCTTTTCATTTCTCATTTACATCAGAGTAGAATAGGTGGTGGGGCCTGTTCTGTTTCAGACTGAGAGGGAACGCAGTGAAAGGAGTGTCAAAAATGCAGCACTCTTAGTCTGAGTAATTAATTTATTAAGGCACTTTCCAAGTTTCATACACAGAAAGATAAACGTGACCATTTATTTCAAGTGCAGCAACACACGTGCAATTCTAAAAATAATCACAGCAGTAGAATAATAATGATCACAAAAAAGAGAAAATACAATACTTCAACTATATATATATATATATAGACTACGTATTCAGGCATGCACATCACAAAGCTAAAAATAAGAATTAAAATCATCACTGTGGGGCTTGAAAGCAATATTATCCCGTTGTCTGCCAACTTCAGTTTGTGGAACCCAGACAACCGAAAAGAGGGAGAATGCCTGCAATGGGATTATTTTCAGAGCAAGGCGTCCCTTCTCAGATGAGCTCCTTCTTCACAGCCGTCAAGCTTCCACTACCTTATATACTTTAAACAACCTTCAGAGGAAGATTCTAGAAACCCCCCTCACATCAAGTAAGTTGTTGTTCAAACGCTGGTCGTACCAGGTCAGTGTTGAAAGAGCATGTTTAGAGACTGGCCAAATCCCAAGGTGCACTTTCAAGACCGAGCTGTTCCCTGCTTTACCATAAACATTCTCAGCCTTCCACATCTTATCATTACTACTACCCCATATTACATGCCCGTCCTTGGTGAGAAAGAGTGAAAACACGTTGCACAAGCTGTGCGTGGAAAAATACCAGCGCCACCAATGTGACGGTGTTTGAAGTTAAGCTAAGCACAAAATGGATTCAGTGGTCAAGATGGAGCCGGTGGTTAAATACAGATAGCATTACACTCGACCCTTTGACCAGTGACTCTCATAACCTACTGGTCTAAAATGAACTCTTTTTGGTTTAAACAATGTGGAGACAGAACATGTCATCTGTCATCCTTCTGCAATGTTATTCGGTTCAATAGTGACATAGAGTTTGTTGTTCCCATGTAATCTCTTGAGGAGACCCCGTTGTTGCCTCTAGGTGTAGCTGAGCGCATTTTCCAATTTGATGTGAATCACAAGTAACTCAAAACATACATCACCAGTGGTAATGCTGTAAGTAATCACTTGGGTCAAATTGTCCCACTTTTCATCAGTCATTTCTTTGCAAAACCTACAGTATTCGTAGGGACTAAAATGGTATAACACATCACTCTCCCAGACATCTCCACAGTGTTTGCAGCAAAGCTAAGCACAAAATGGAGTCAGTGGTTAAGATGGAGGGAGTCGTTAAATACAGATTGCATTACAGGGCCTTCCCTTACCTTGTTCCTAAAAAATGTCATGAGCTGTCTCAAGTTCTCCGCAAGGAAACCAACTTTTTGCCATTTAAAAAAAAATTCAAGACATGGTACTTCACCCTATCGTAATTCTGTTCTTGCTTTATTTCTTCTGATCTCCATAATCTTAGCACCAGGAGTCACTTTCCTCAGTAGCAGATCACTTTATAGGTTCCTTTAACTTAAAACATCTCATTGCAATGCCCTACAATGTATTGGCTAACCACCCCATCAATATTCCTAGGACTTGGAAATTTGAAAGATGTGTAAATCACCCTCCACATCAACAAAGCCACAAAACCAGTGGGCCAAAATCACCAATATATTTACAACCCCAAGAAGAATTACTAAAGACCATAGTAGGGCAGAACATACTAGGGCAGGACATAATTGAACAGCAGTACCTCTCAATGGGCTTCTCCCATAGTTGCAGTACTAAATGAAACAAGGAAAATAGGTATCTGTGTAAACATGCAGGTGTCCAACTTGGCCATCAAGAGAGAACGACACCCTGGCCCACATCTCAAGGACATGATCAGCTGCTTAAATAGAGCTGCATATTCTCCAAACTACTGCATCTGTACAAGGGACATAATCCGCTTGAACTAGATCATCATCTTGCTACATTACCACAGTTGGAATCGACTGCCTTTTGCATGGTATTCACCTAGATTTTTGCCTTCTTTGTCTGAACCCGTTTTCTAGGCCACATGACTCTCCACTCTTTAATCCTGCTAACCAGTGATAAAGTGCTTGTGCTCTCCCTTTCAAATATGGTAAAATCAGTATTAACCTGATTGATGCATTTAATGTATGTGTTTATCCTTATGGTACTATGTGTACCTAGGCCCTTTAAATTAAATGCTACAAGTGGGCTGCACAATTTATTGTGATTTATTGCAGTAAACCTTTGATCCGGCAAAATAAACCTTTTGCCAGGTCTAAACCTTCCTCTTAATACTTTTAGGTCATCCCTAAGGAAGGCTCTAAATGCTCACAGAGCAAGGTCCATGATTTTTAACAAGTAACACCTATATATTCAAAGTTTTACATGTCCTGGCAGTGAAAAAGCTCCGAAGTCATTTCCCACTGTGGCAAAGCTGGCTTTCCCATAGAAAAGCACTGAGTTACTGTATAAATCTTTATAATGCTTAGCTTCAGTTTGGGACCAACTAAGAAAATGATTCAAGGGCTCATTGGAATAGGAATTTTAAATCCAAACTAATGGTCAAGTCAGATGTTCCATTACAATTTCAAAAATGTCACTTTTAGAAAGTTGCCATTGTCCTGCCTAAGACAAAAGTGTTTTTCCACCAGTGTTCCCTGACTGTTAATGGCTCTCCTGATGTGTATTGCTCCGAAGCAGTGAACAAAGGACCTGTGTGTGGGAAGGTGTGGGCCTTCCTGACAGGATGCCCTGATTGCACTTCAAGAGGAGTTTGATAGCTGTTCCCTGCCCCTTCCTGACTTTGGAAAAGGCCTACCATGTCACTGGCAGAGGCAGCTCACACCTGGACCTGCCTGCTGTTTGTTTCACTAGCCAGACAGAAACCAAACCCAGGGGAAATGGAAGAATTGACCATAATCAGTTTTAGATTTAGACAAAAGGGTGTCCCACACACACACATACTGGCCTCAGGCATAAAACTGACGTCCCCAGAACCTTGCATTAGAACTTCCCTGGACATTTGAAGACCAGAAGAAGGACTGCCGTGCTGGCTGAAACCTGAAAGAAGACTACAGCTGTTTGCCTTGAACACAGAAGTGATGCCAAGCGTCAGTTGACTGGCATCCTGCTTGAACTGCATGGACACAACAAGCTTCCAGTGGCCTTTCATGCTTCCCAGATGACCGGACCCAATGGACCTGACCTGGTCTTGTCTGCTGGTCTCTGTGGAAGTGAGTTCTTGCCCCCAAGTTTTGTCCTCAAGGTTCTGTATCCTTGAATGGAGCCAGAGTGCACTTCTCCCTCCTTAACTGAAGGTTTCACTGGATTTGGCACAGAGCAATGCAGAGTCCCATAGAGCCATGCAGCTCTTCACTGAAGATGTCACCATATTCAATACTGAGTGAAACAGAGGCCCTCTGAGCCATGCTGTGCAGCTCCCGACCGGAAGCCTCACCGGATCCAATGCAGACTGGTGCAAAGCATACACGGCTGCATCACGCGGCTTCAAACCGATGGCTTTAGTGGACCAGGGCCGAGAGAAGCAGAGCCTGAAGAACCACGCAGCTCCTTGTTGAAAGCCTTACTGAATCCAATAGGAGTGATGCGGAGCCCTGCAGAGCTGCACTGCACATCCTCACATCGAAGTCAGAAGCTAAAACCTCCAGCAGGACAAACCTGGTTCTCTATCCAGCCTACGCCACATTAGAGTAGACCAGAAATGTTGATCACGCCACTCAAAGATCTTACCGAACAAGGGAAAGCATTCATCTGGCCGACAGAATGTGAAAGGGCCTTCCAAATCTTCAAAGGCATTATGGAATCTGTAGCCCACCTAAGCTTATATCATCCACATCTTGTACACCAAACTGATAGCTAATGTGAGTCCGATAGGGCTCAGGTCTATTCTGGCTCATCATAAACCAGGCCAGGATTCCTACGGAGGATCATTGCATATGCAAGCAGACACACAGAAGCGAGGAAGGCGTATTCAATACCTGAGAAAGTAGGCATGGCTGTACCTTGGGCTTGCAAGCTTCAGCACGTTTCTATATGGCAAACCCTTTACATTTGTAACAGATCAACAGGTGTTAATAACAATATACGAGAACACAGAGGTGAAGATTCCACAGAGGATTGGAAGGCAGGGATTATGGCTAATGGACTATGACATCAAAATGACTGATAAACCAGGAAAGCAACGTAATCCAGCCACCTACATCTGATGATAGTCTCTTCCCCACGGAGGCACCACATGGTCATTGGTGGAGGAATATATCAGTTTCGCACTGCATCAGTTCACCCCAGTGCAAACTGCAGTGGAAGAACTCATTCTGGAATCACATAAGGACTTCACACTAAGTCAGGGCCACATGAAATGGGGAAGGAGAAGGTTTCTCAATCACAACAGCAGATGCAGTGACAGAGTTGATGAGGAGGAAGTGCGAACATTCAGGAACGAGCAAGAAGAACTGTCAGAAACAGAACAAGGAATACTATTCCATGCACATAAATAGTAATACGAATGTCACTATGATGCTAAACTGTTAACATCACTCATTAAAGCCATAGGGGCATAGGAGCGACCAAAAAGCTACCCGAGACCCAGTCTAGCTCCAGGGATTGGACAACTTTACAGAGGAGACCATTTAAACAAGCCACTTCTGCCAAAGAACAGGGCAACGCTCAAGGACAGCACAGCTGCAGGTTTCTGACCTCTCAGATGCATTGCGGTTGGCTGCTCACTCGACACTGGGTGGAAATCTATGACTTGTCATTGATGAGTTCTCCCGTTTTTCCTTGGTGTGTCAGGTCTCATTTACATCATCAGCTGCCGTACTACCCAAGTTAGAGAAGGCAGAGGAATGAGCCAAATTAACCCAAATATTAAGAGGGCAAGCCTTCTGTCAATTCCTACATGACTATCGCAACATAACTCACACAGAAGTGTCCCTCTGAACTAGTGTTTGGAAGAAAAAGCTGAACTCAACTGCCCCAGAAGAAGGAAGAACTGAGAGATCATGACAACATGGCAGCATGAGATCAAACAGCCAAGGGCAGGACGAAAAGCTATGTGGATCTACACCGTCGACAACTGACTGCTAACATCCAACCTGGCAACTTGGTGCTGGTGTGACACTGTGAAAACTGGACAGTGGATGCCACATTCCTAACACTACCATTGACAATCTCGAAAGACAAAGACACCACTTTAACAGCGGCAACAGTCCATGTACTTTGCAAGGGGGGCATTCAAGTTGTGTTGTCCTACTGGGGAGAAGAGAGCAGAAACTATGCTGTCCCAGCCAACGATGCAGGAATGGCACCAGTCCGCAAAAGTGGCATGCTCTCTAGGCATGTAGTCACAACATAAGCCTGGGGCTGAGCAGCACCCAAAGCGTAACATCAGGGAACCTAGGCGACTAATAGAAGCAATATGACAACCAGGGCACATCACAATTATTAATCTATTCCTTTCTCTCTCTGCCACTCTTCCGTTGCATCTGTATTCATGTTCCACCTTACCTCCTAGTGGCACTCCTCCGTTCATCATTACAACATGCAGTTTAGTTTTAGTAAGAATGTGGGAGTTGTCTTGCAGAGAAGAGGTCATCAGGAGGCAGTGGCCACCATGCCCAGCTGCTGAACAATGGACACCACTTCCTGTGAGGATGGGGGAAGGGACAGGAAGTGATGGAGGCAGAGAACACACATACACATCAGCAGTAGAAGAGGGCTAGGTTCAGTGGCAGCTTGTGGGAGGGAAAAGGGGTGGCGCGTGGCGGAGGAGGAGGGAGAAATCAAATTAAATTATAAAAAAAATTATCTTAATTCTGCGCCACGCTGCTCCGCTCCTCCATCCTCGAGTCGACTGCAGGAACAGGTTCCCAGCCAGCCCTGCGGCCAAGCCTGACGTTGCTCAGAGCAGCATTAGGATTGGCTGGTAGCACCAAGCCAGAGCGCTCCCAGGCAGACTGGGAGCCTGTGCATGCCTTCTCCAGCCCGGCAGCACAGTGCCGGGCTAGAGAGAGCCTACTGCGCATGTGTGTGTTTGGCCGGCACGAGGCAGCCAGCCAAACATACATGCGCATTGAGGGGAGTGCACAGTGCACTCCCCTCAATGCTCGTCACAGCCTGCAGCCCGCACCTTTTAATACAAAACGATAAACATAGTTTATTATCGTTTTGTATTAAAAGGTTTGCAGCTGCTGGCAGGGGGTGACGCTTCACTGCCTTAGCGGAGGAGCCGCGCCTGGCTAAGTAGCACATGCCCACAAAGGGGCTCACAGAGACTGTACCACCATAAATGGAAACAAAGAACACTGGGCCCTCCCTGTGTGGTATATCCAGCAGGAGCAGCACCCTAACCCATCTTTCAAAACACAGTCCTCTCCTCTTTAAATTGCTACCTACTCATGGAGTAAGAATGCGAATAAGATCAAGTCTGAAAGAACTTTTAGGTCACAGCTCCTCGGCATCTGTCGACACATTATTACCTTATTGGGTCCCGCTGGGGAGATGCAGCCTAAGTCCATAGGCCCAAAGAGCTAGAGAACCCACGCCTGGACATGGCTGTGCCACAAAGGGTACCGCACTGGTTAAAACAAAACTTCTGAGGATTCATAAATGTGGACCTCAAGTTTGCTCTGCTAAAGGGACCCAAGCTGCATCTCCCCATTTAGGCCAGAAAGGACATCTGAGTGATGACTGTGGCCTGTTGAAGCAGGGGCGAGTCTTAGCAATGTCAGGACATGGCCTGACAACTTGGGCTGCACTCACTGCTCCTTTTCAGATAGGGTCAAGTCTGGTTTGCATAGAGTTGGTCCTCGCCTGTAATGGCACAGAATGCTGCAGCATAATGGAATGGGATGTTAACCGCAGTAGTGCTTAACATTCCATTCCACACTAGTTACCAGTTGTTCACATTGTTTCTGCAACTCATCTACTAATACAGACCAATCTCTGACTTTCTACCCATACAGACCGAACACTGACTTTCTACTCATGCACGCCGAGCACTGACTTTCCACTCATAGAGACCAAATTCTGGTTTTCCTCCCATACAGGCCAAACACTGACTTTCTACCCATACAGGCCGAACACTGACTTTCTAGTCATACAGTCCAAACACTGACTTTCTACACATGCATGCTGAGCACTGACTTTCTACTCATACAGGCCAAACACTGACTTTCTACCCATACAGGCCGAACACTGACTTTCTAGTCATACAGTCCAAACACTGACTTTCTACACATGCATGCTGAGCACTGACTTTCTACTCATACAGGCCAAACACTGACTTTCTACTCATACAGGCCAAACACTGACTTTCTACCCATAAAGGCCAAACACTGACTTTCTACTCATACAGGCCAAACACTACGTTTCTACTCATACACGCCAAGCACTGACTTTCTACCCATACAGGCCAAACACTGACTTTCTACCCATAAAGGCCAAACACTGACTTTCTACCCATACAGGCCAAACACTGACTTTCCACCCATACAGGCCAAACACTGACTTTCCACCCATACAGGCCACCCATACAGGCCAAACACTGACTTTCAACTCATACAGGCCAAACTCTGACTTTCAACTCATACAGGCCAAACGCTGACTTTCTACTCGTACAGGCCAAACATTGACTTTCCACCCATACAGGCCAAACACTGACTTTCCACCCATACAGGCCAAACACTGACTTTCTACTCATACAGGCCAAACATTGACTTTCCACCCATACAGGCCAAACACTGACTTTCCACCCATACAGGCCAAACGCTGACTTTCTACTCATACAGGCCAAACACTGACTTTCTACTCATACACGCCAAGCACTGACTTTCCACCCATACAGGCCAAACACTGACTTTCTACTCATACACGCCAAGCACTGACTTTCCACCCATACACACCAAGCACTGACTTTCCCAAAGATTACAGTTGAAACGAAAGACTGCGCTACCACTTAGTTTGTACGTCGTGGCTTGGGTCATGGACATCAATGAAGGGTAGCCGGGAGTAGCAGCATCTGCCCTGGCTTGGCCTTCTCCATCCCTGGCCCTCACCTTGCAACCTCAAGTGTCAAGGGCCTTCCAGATAGTGGCTGTTGTATATTGTAAGTTTGTATGTGTGGGCATGGTAGTCACGGTACCATGCTGCCATGACAATTAGAATGTGGGGATGGAATGTGAAGGGAAAACAGCAGCTGGCGATGGCCTGCTCCTTGGGCTGGCTGTATATGCACTTAACTCAAATATATAGATTCATAATTAATCAAGAAGAGGTTTATTTATTCTGAAGAAGAAGAGGATGTTTTAAGGCCTCCCACAACCCTGCTTTCTTTCTGTGATCTCCCCTCCTTACCCTTCTGAAATTGGGACTAGAGGCAGTCAATCTTGTGATGTCACCAGGATAGAAATGGTGAGTGATGCCTCTGGTACCCTGGCATTTTAGCCCGGGGTGTTGGTCTCCAGCTGTCTGCAACTTTTAGCACTTCTCGGCATCGCTGCAATATATTTAATGGGAGAATACTTGCACTTCTCAGCATTGCTGCAATTTATTTAATGGGAGAGTACCTGGACTTCTCAGCACTGCTGCAATATATATAATGGGAGAGTACCTGCACTTCTCAGCACTGCTGCAATATATTTAATGAGAGAGTACCTGCACTTCTCAGCACCGCTGCAATATATTTATTGGGAGAGTACCTGCACGTCTCGGCACCGCTGCAATATATTTAATGGGAGAGCACCTGCACTTCTCAGCACCGCTGCAATATATTTATTGGGAGAGTACCTGCACGTCTCAGCACTGCTGCAGTATATTTAATGGGAGAGTACCTGCACTTCTCAGCACCGCTGCAGTATATTTAATGGGAGAATACTTGCACTTCTCAGCATTGCTGCAATTTATTTAATGGGAGAGTACCTGCACTTCTCAGCACTGCTGCAATATATTTAATGGGAGAGTACCTGCACTTCTCACCACTGCTGCAATATATTTAATGGGAGAGTACCTGCACTTCTCAGCACTGCTGCAATATATTTACTGGGAGAATACCTGCACTTCTCACCACCGCTGCAATATATTTAATGGGAGAGTACCTGCACTTCTCAGCACTGCTGCAATATATATTTAATGGGAGAGTACCTGCACTTCTCAGCACTGCTGCAATATATTTAAAGGGGGAGTACCTGCACTTCTCAGCACTGCTGCAATATATTTAATGGGAGAGTACCTGCACTTCTCACCACTGCTGCAATATATTTAATGGGAGAGTACCTGCACTTCTCAGCACTGCTGCAATATATTTACTGGGAGAATACCTGCACTTCTCACCACCGCTGCAATATATTTAATGGGAGAGTACCTGCACTTCTCAGCACTGCTGCAATATATATTTAATGGGAGAGTACCTGCACTTCTCAGCACTGCTGCAATATATTTAAAGGGGGAGTACCTGCACTTCTCAGCACTGCTGCAATATATTTAATGGGAGAGTACCTGCACTTCTCAGCACTGCTGCAATATATTTAATGGGAGGGTACCTGCACTTCTCAGCACTGCTGCAATATATTTTAATGGGGAATACCTGCACTTCTCAGCACTGCTGCAAAATATTTAATGGGAGAGTACCTGCACTTCTCAGCACCGCTGCAATATATTTAATGGGAGAGTACCTGCACTTCTCAGCACTGCTGCAATATATTTAATGGGAGAGTACCTGCAGTTCTCAGCACCGCTGCAATATATTTAATGGGAGAGTACTGGCACTTTTCAGCAGCAAACAAGTACTGTAAGTAGTAAGTACCTGCAGTTCTATACTTCCATTTAAAGCCCTGCCTTTTAGCAGGCTTGCAGAGGGCCCTCTGATAAACACACATCCACGTCCAGGAGGAGAATGTACTCAACAACATGGGGTCACGGAAGACTGCAACTCCCACCACAGTCCACCCCTTCCTACGTTCACCCAAAAACGTTCACAAAATTGAAAAACTAGGCCAAAAGCAGGTTGGAGCTACCCCAAGCTAACAAAGGCACCTTATTACAAGGCGAAGGAGAGAACGAATCTGCGACTTAACTCACAGCGACTCTGAGCACCCCCCATCATGGCGATCAGAGTGCGTTCATTTCAGTCAAAACATTGCTTCAATTTCCCGTAAACCCCCTTGGCTTCCTCCATATCCTGTTCTCACACTGAAAAAATCCCTATAAAAGAGCCGAAGCACCTGGAGGGGCCCAATTGGCCTATAAACTTCCAATCTGTGTAAATATTTCAGCGCCTGTGTGCATGCGCCTTGAAACACTTGGGCCTGCTTTTAAAGGCGCTTGAGCAAGAGTCGTTGTATTGTGGTGTCCTCACACGTGCCTTCAATAACTCGAGTGTTGTGCTGCCTTGATGTTTCGGGGTACATTTCATTTCTAGGTTACAGAGTGAACAAGCATTGGCAAAACCGTGCAATGATGGAGGCTTTTAAAATTCATAGGCAAAACCCTTAGTGGAGGCCTGCCACATTAAAACTATAGAAACCAGAAACCATTCTTTTGTGTACTTTAAAAGACCTACATTGTCTCACACATCCCGGCAGCCATTTTGAGAGGATAAAAAACATTGGGACATATTTAAGAAAAATGGCGATGCACCCAGTGCACCGTCCCTTTCCTTGAGCCCCTTAGCGCCCCCCTAACGCCACCATGTGTGCGCCGTATTTAACATCATGGTGGTAGTTAGTGAACTAGCATCAACCTTTCTGACACTAGTTTGTCGCATTGCCGGATTAGCGTCAACATTTTTTATGCTAATCCTGCAAAGCACCTAGAGGTCCATTGAAAACAATGGGAGCCTCATTTTAGGTCTGTGCATTTTTGCTCTGTGCAGGCGTTAAAAATGCCAAATAAATGCCACAAAGGAATCTTCTATATTTCTTTGCACCATTTTTTTCAGCCCCCATAATGGGGGAATGCCCCCATTGCGTACATTATGCTTGGCGCAGGCATAATGTGGGTCAAGGGGTTACAAAGTGTTGCAACGCATGCATTGCGCCACTTTGTAAATATAGCGTGTGGAGAAAGCCACCTTATCGCCGCTTAGCGTAAAAAAAAAATCACGCTCTGGCAGTGCTAAAGTGGTGGTAGGGGCCTTTAAATATGTCCCTTTGTTTTCCAAGCATCCTCGGCAAACTTCTTTGAAGTCAAGTGCATGTTGTTTAATTTGGATTGAACGTAAATTATTGTATCACTCATTTCTATGGTATCTTAAAGAGTTGTGTGACTCTGGGCAAGATATATATTGGGCCTCCCTGTTTGGAACAAATGTAAACTAAATTACCCCTTTTCGGCTCATTCAAGAGCCAGTGATGCTAAACAGCATTGAATAACAAGTTAAACCTTCAGAAGCTGGGGCACACAACAAATAGCTGAAAGCCCAAGCTGCCTGGGGTCCACCAGCCAAATAGTACCAAAACAAAAGAAAGCTTCAGCAAGCATTGATTAAGCCATTTCCCTTTGAGCATGGATTTACATTTTTACTTGCAACAACAGCATTTTCTGCAGAGTTTAGTGTCGACCAAGCTTGACATTCTCAATGTAGTAAGAACATGCTAAGGGTAACTTGGTATATAAATAATGTCTATAAAGAAGAGGTAACCAGAAGGAAAAGTAAACAGAGGCAGGAAAAGGAAGATCTAGGATGAGAAAGCAAAGTAGAGAAACAGATGAGGGTTTTGAGTGCGGTACAGAGACAGAGCCATGGAAAAGGAAATATGGAGGGGGTACAGTACTAGGGGGTACAGTACTCCAAGGAGATGAGGTGAAGACAGACGTAATGTGGAAAGAGAGGTGAATGAGAGAGATGTCACCAACGGGTAGGGAAATACAAATAGAGAGATTCGAGAAAAAATAAAGATGCAAGGTAGAGAGGGATCAAAATGAGAAGAGGCGTAGAAACCAGTGGCGTAGCATGGGGGGTGCAGGGGGGGCCGGCCGCACCGGGCGCAACATCTTGGGGGGGGACTCGAGTGCTAAAATCCACGGGTTAGGGGGCGCAAATTACTTGCCTTGCCCCGGGTGCTGACAACCCACGCTACGCCACTGGTAGAAACACGTGTCAGATAAAGAGAGTGCAGGGAGACAGCCAAGTAGAGAGAACGGTGAAGGATTGAAAAATATGTGGTGTAGAGGAAAAACAGGGAGATGAGACATATATGAAGCAGAGAAAGTGAGGTGAGGAGAGGAAGACAGAGCTGTGAGGAAGAGTTAGAGAGATCTATAAAGAGGGAGGTGGAGAAAGGGCGCTGGGATTGAGGGGTGAGTTGGAGTGGAGAAGGAGGTCCAGAGAGAGAGATGTTCAAGTGAGACAGACAGAGAAGCGGATTACAAAGTAAAAGAGGTTGAAGAATAGAGGTAGCAAGAACTGAAGAAAGACAGTGAAAGAGTAACTCTTGGTTACTGCATGACTGCTGGACGCAATACAGGAAAACTCAGAGAGAGGCCCCCAAATGCTGCCCAAGTGGCACCCTGTGTCAAACACAGGATTTTAGTGGACACTAAGCTACACCCTTAATTACATAGGCCACACCTCTTTGAAAGGATTCCTGGTTACAATTCTAAGGCCACACTCCTTCTAGAGACCCCCTCCCCCACCTTTTTCATCCCACTGAAAACTCTGCATAAAGCAATGATATATACCATGGATACTCAAAGTACGGCCCGCGGGCCTCATGCAGCCCCTCAGACCTTTACATGCGGCCCTTCCAGCAACAGGAGCACTGGGCAGCTGTTTGCTCTACTCTGCACTAACAATAAAAATATGGAATACACGCACAATCATTTATTTCAAGGTCATTGGTGTTAAAGAAAGGAAGTAACTAGGGACTCCTGCACTTAACTTTAGAAACACCTTCATTTTTAAAGACAACTTGCAACACAAGTGTAAAACTAAGACAGCCTCTTCAAAATTAAAAAAGTGTATTTAGTTAACATGCAGAACATTTTCGCTTTAGTACAATTTATTTTATCAGTGCATTGAGATGTATCCATTTAAAAGTGACAGTTTTCAAACATAAAGTTGGAAATAATATTTATTTCCCTTACCCTGAGAACACCACCAATAGTAAATTAAAGAGACAAGTCACTTGGTATGTGCACTTTATGGGTGGCCTGGGTTCCTATCATACATGAACAACATTACACTTTAATAAATCAAACGTAGAAGCAGGTTTTGTTCAGCGCACACCATGAATCATGTATTTCGAGGTCATCTTAAATGTGATAATGCAGAAAAAGTAGGCAAAGTGAGATTAAACAATTGCCTAGGATCACACAATTTGGAAAAGTGGGTAAGCCGGGATTAGTTCCAGGTTTTCTGGGTTCCCATTGTTTATTTCAGCCACTAGATGTATATAATTTGCTTCTCCAACATCTACCTTGCCACCAATCCCCCCAGCCACCCACCCGACTGCCACTGCCCTGGCATCTATGTGGCCCCCAGGAACGTCACAGACCAAACTTTTTGGCCCCTGGGAAAATGTTTGCGAGTACCCATGATATATACCATAAATTATTATTATTGCCATGTGACCAGTCCAAGCCTGGCGCTTTCCCATCACATTGGTCAGTGCTGGGCAAGACTGAGGGGCATATTTACAAGCTCCGTGGCGCAGGGCACCGTTGCGCCACAGGGAAAGGGCAGAAATGCACCGTATTTACAAGATACAGTGCATTTTTGTCCTTTCCCCCTGCACAGGCGCACAAATTGCTGCCTGGCGCCAACCCAGGCACCATTGTGCAAGGGTGTTTGCGTTGCATGCAGGATTGTTTTTGTGCAGGAAGGGGCACCTTCCTTCATAAAAACAATCCAAAGAGGTGTTTTCCTCTTTCTATGTGCGCTGCATAATGCAGCACACATAGAGGAAAAACCAAGGAAATGAATATATTTCTCCTCGTTGCGCTTGCCCCAGGGAGGCGTACAGTTTTACGCATTCCTAGGTTTACAGAGTCTTGTAAATCTGGGAATGCGTCAAAATCCATGGGTGTTGCGTGGAAACACCCACCCCGGAGCCGATAGTATGCCTCCCTGAAGCAGTGTGAAGTAACACAGCAACGTGCGCTCTGTTGCCTTACGCCATATCTACAAGGCCACGAAAAGCCATGCAAAGTGGCCTTTCTGCGATATGTCAGATATGGGCCTGCCCTATGCACCGCTGGTGTGTGTAACAAAAAGTGACGCATGGGCGGCGCATGGGTCTTGTAAATAGGCCCCTGAATTTAAATCTGACTTGCTGTAGGCCAGAGTTCAGCAGACACAGCTCTGAACGCTCCTGGGGTGGAGGGGCTGGGGTTTGGACTCGCAGACACCACCAGCAGCACGCAGTCAGCGTTGTAAACCTGAAATCCATCGACTCCCACTCATTTTATTGGACACCAGTGTCTCCAACCGGGAGGCCAGGGAAGGGAGGTTGCATTTTTAAAACCTCATCAGGGTTTACAAGACGCTCCACTTTCTCTGAGGGGGGTGGCGAGCACATCATGTGTTGCGCTGTAGGGAGACTGGAATCTGAGTGATATGCAAGAGAGATGTGCTCCCACCTCTTAAATCTAGGCCAGCAACACTTCATCAGTCAAGGTGAAGCAGTAGGGGGGGGCAGTCTCCAGGGCGCCAGTTGCAACCTTCCCAGACTCAGCTGCGTTGTGTGGCGCTCTGGCACCCTCCAGTGGCCACCTCAGGGAAATGCGCTGTGTATATGAAAACCTGCAAGGGCTTATTGATGAAGTAAAAAATGATTTTAAAATTCCGAAAATGCCACTCTGACAGCGGATGAAATGCATAAAAAGTACACGAACTGTGATCGTGATTGCCAAGGGGGCGAGGGGGCAAGGAGTTCAGGGGTGGGATCAAAGATGTTGCCAAAAACATTAAAATATCTAGTAACTATTTTGTAGGTCTAGCCCCTTCAAGTAACTGTATATAAAATAATGTATACACCCTAAATGAAAAAAATAAATGCAAGCAGTGCTGGAATTGGAAAACAACAACTGCAGGAACCCTAAACTAGGGAGACTTCTAGGTGGATATAAATGGGGGTGGGAGCAAGGGAGTTCTAGGGAGCAAGGAAGCAAGGGGGCGGAGTCAGACAGGGCAGAGTAAGAAGCTCTTTATAAATGCAATTACACTACCTTGTGTTATGCAGATTTGTATCGTGCACTACGGTATTCTAGCGCTGAGCAGGTCCGTGTGTAGCCAAACGTGCGGCCTAGTGGGGCTACTCGAAAAGCCAGGTCTTCAGCTTCTTGCAGAATTCGAGAAGTGAGGAGGGGTCTTTTATGTGTAGCAGCAGGTCATACCACAGTTTAGGGACTTTGAATGACATTACAACACTTAACTTAAAATATTTAGTATAACCTTCACCATATATTATCGGGGCTGCATGTATGGTTACACTCCATTCCACTCACATCAGGCTTTCACCCAAGGCATAAATACAGATGCAACCAAACAAAAATACATTTAAAAAAACCTACACCAAAATACGAGCTTATGCCTTGGCAGATTAACAGAAAAAACTGCCTCACTCTACCTCTGATCATCAGCGCTTATCTGGAGGTGAGATGTGGCCAGGCTTTGCACCCAGCCTCCCACAGGTGCTCCCCCCCCCCCCACTCCTGTTGTCAGCATGATGTGGAGTTGGGTGAAAGCCCTGGCATTGTGTCAAGTCCTGCACCTAACCCCTTCCCCCCACCCAATGAGTGAAGCCTTCAGCTCGGTGCAGACATGACACATTGGGTGAAAAACAATGGGCTGGAATGCTGTATGAAAGTACCCTCTTTCTTGGCATGGTTACCCCCTTTTTCTGCCTGATGTCAGTGTGCTTGACTGTGTTGACTGGAATCCTGCAAACCAGGACCCCAGTGATTATGCTCTATCTCCCAAAACTCTGTATTTAACCCACAATTGGCACACTGGTGCCTCCTTATAAGTCCAGAGTATATGGTACCTAGGTACCCAGGGCATTGGAGTTTCAGGGGATCCCTATAGGCTTCAGTATAAATTTTGCCACCTATAGGGAGTCCATGCAGAGGCTTCTGCAGGACTGCCATTGCAGCCTGCGTCGAAACGTGAAACCACCCTTTCACTGACATTTTTCACTACACCAAGTCACTTATAAGTCACTCCTATGGCAGGCCTTCTGGCCCAGAGGGCAGGGTGCAAAGTACCTGTGTGTGAGGGCACCCCTGCACTAGAAGAGGTGCCCCTACGATCTCCAGGCCCATTTTCCCAAACTTTGGCCCTCATTTTGAACACGACGGGATTTGCCGCCGTGTTCATGCTGGCGGTCTTCTCATCGACTGCCAACCCCCTGGAAAACCCGCCGGCCTTATCATGTTTTCCCCGCCAGGCCATTTCAGCCTTCTGAGGGTTTCCAGGCAGTTCAAGCTGTTGCCACCCGCCAGACAGGTTTCTGCTCTCCTGTTGCTTAAGAAGCTCGAGCCCAGGAAGGCAGAACAAAGGATTTCCTTTGGGAAAGGGGTATTACACCCTCTCCTTTTGGAAATAGATGTTACAGGCTTCAGAGGTGTAGCCTCCTCAAGCTACTGGAAATGTTTTGAAGGGCACAATTGGTGCCCTCTGTGCATAAACCAGTCTACACCGGTTCAGGAACCCCAGTCCATGCTCTGGCACGAAGCTGGACAAGGGAAAGGAGATTGACCACTCCCCTGTCCATCACCACCCCAGGAGTGGTGCTTAGAGTTCTTCCAGAGGGTTCCTGTGTTTTGCCATCTTGGATTTAAGGTTGGCAGGGAACTCTGGGAACATCTGAGTGGCCAGTGCCAACAGGTGATGTCAGAGCCCCCTCCTGATAGGTGGTCACTCAGCTAGGTGACCAATCCCCCTTTCAGGGATATTTAGGGTCTCTCCTTTGGGTGGTTCCTCAGATTCAGATTGCAAGACTCCAACAGGAATCCTCTGCATCTTCCACTTCAACTTCTCACCAAAGAAGCTGCATCTGAACTCTTCAGGACCCCACAAGCTGCAACAAAGAAGCAAGACGCCTTCTACAACATTGTAGCTTCGTTTCCCTCCAGCAACTGCAACATTTCCCCAGTCATGCATCCTCTGAGGACAGCCTGGCTTAAGCCTGCATCAGAAGAGCCAAGGAATCTCCCTTGGAGTGAAGGAGTCACTCCCCTGCTTCTGCAGGCACCAACTATGACGATGACTGGCTGCGTGGATCCTCTCTCCTGTTGAACTGCGTGGATCCTGCTTTACGAGTGGTAGACTGCAGTGGTCCCAACAGTCCTCTCTTCCAACTGTCCAACTTTGGTGGAGGTAAGCCCTTGCCTCCCCACACAGGACAGTACCCCTGTGCACCACATGAGTTGCAACTGCATCCTTCCTCCAAGATCTTCATACATCTTGAAGCTCCAGTCCCCAGCACTCTATCCTGTGACGCACAGCTCCCTGAGTGGTTGTCCGGCGGTGTGTGAGCCTTTTTCGTAGTGCTGCATGGGCCTCTTCTGCAACTTTCATGTCCCTGTCCTGTGGTACACCTGTGAGTGCTGCCTGGTCTTCTGTGGGCTCTCTGTGTTGCTGAGGGCCCACCCCTGGCTTCCCCTCCTGGGTAGAGTCCACCTGGTCCTTCCTGGTCCCCAGCAGCGCCACCTTCCGATAACTGCGAGCTTTGTGTGTGCCAAGCCTTGTTGGCGGATTCCGAGAACGCAAACCCGACTGCAATCCTCCATCTTGCGTGGGACATGACCTGCACCCTCCAGGAACCTGACTTCATCTTCTTGGGTGCAGTGCTGACTCTTCTTCCTCACCGGTGGTTCACTTCTTGCACCTTCATCCCGGTGGGCAGGGACTCCTACCCTTCTTGAACTCTTCGGTGCTTCTTGGACTTGGTCCCCTTCTTCCAAAGGTCTTCTTGTCCAGGAAACCATTGTTGGTGTCTTGCAGTCTCTTCTGGGTTTTGAATAGTTCTTGTTTACTTCTCTGTGTGTGTTCTGGGAAACTTACTGTGATTTACTCCTGTTTTCCTGGTCGCTGGGGTGAGTTGTGGTACTTACGTTTGGGCTTTTCTAGTATTCCCAGCTCCCCTCTACACACTGCTCTAGCCTAGGTGGGGGACCAACTTTCGCATTCCACTTTCTTAGTATATGGTTTGTGCTCCCCAGGCCCATTTCTAACTGTTGAGATTTTCACTAATTGCACTGTTTTCTAACTGTGTGTATGCCTATTTCTGCATAGTAGTGTATATAATTTGTGTATTACTTACCTCCTAAGAGAGTATAATCTCTATGGTATTTTTGGCATTTGTGTCACCAAAACAAAGTACCTTTATTTTTGTAACACTGAGTGTTTCTTTCATGTGTGTGAGTACTACGTTTGAGTACAGTGGTATTGCATGAGCTTTGCAAGTCTACTAGGTAAGCCTTGGCTGCTCATCCATAGCTACTTCTAGAGAGCCTAGCTTCTAGACACTGCCTACAATACACTAATAAGGGATAACTGGACCTGCTATAAGGTATAAATACCATAAGTACCCACTACACACCAGGCCCGCCTCCTACATTGGTGGTAGCGGTGGGATAAGTACTTGCAATTGCCCTATCACGCTGTCACCTGGTGCTTTCCACAGGAAAGACCACTCCTTACCTAGAGACATACATAGTGCCTAGTGCAGGAATCCAGTCTATAAAGTTTAGGCAAGCTAAGGTATAGGCATAGCCCTTGCTCTAAACTTCTTTCTGAGAGTCTAGGGGTTAGGTAGGTTAAGTGCACCCTATACCATCCTAACACACTCCATGTATACAGCTGGACCAAGCTTTGCGGTCATGGACTCTCCTTATGACGGGTTGACCTTCAAGGAATTGAAGGGGCTATGTTCAGACAGGAAACTAGACATGGGGAAGAACCCTAAGAAGAGTCTGCTCTTGGGCCTTCTCCTTCAGGATGACCATGATCATGCTGGTAGCCAGGAGGAGGAGGAGGAAGAATGAGACTCTAACCCCACTGAGTTACAAAATTATATTCTAGGCCCAGGGGCGGGTTCTTCAAAGGGTCTTGCAGTTCCTAGCAGACCAAGTAGTGTAGCTGGTAGTGGGAGGGGAAGACACACAGGTAGGGCTCCCTTTACACCCAGAGTAAAGATAGCCAGGGTCCCTAAGACTAGGGAAAGATCCCCTTCTGCCCACTCTCATGTCACTTCAGTGTCTGAGGGGTCACACTGCATAACTCCAAGGGATGACTCTATAGATAGAGCTCAGGAAACTGAGACTGGAGGAGGCCAGGCAGAGGCTGCAGCAGCAACAGCTAACCCTAGATAGGGAGGCCTTGGCAGTGGAGAGAGAGAGGCAGAGGTTGGGGTTAGCACCCCATGGTGGCAGCAGCAACAGCTCAAGTTTCAGGGATTACAAAGTCAGGGAGGACTCCTTGGATTCCAGAAACATGCACACAAGTGTTCTCCCATACAAGGTGGGGGTGGCATTCGCAGGTGGTTTGCTGCACTTGAGGGGGCCTGTCAAGTTCAGAGGGTCCCTCAAAAGCAGTGGGCTGCTATTCTCTGGTTGTCCTTCTCTGACAAGGGGAGGGATAGACTTCTGACTGTCAGAGATGAGGATGTAGACAACTACAACATACTTAAAAAAACACTCAGATGGTTTTGGTCACACAACTGAGCAAAATAGGATTAAGTTCAGAGAGACCAGAAAAGAGGCCTCACATAATTGGGTTGACTTTGTGGACTGTTCTGTTAAAGCTTTAGAAGGCTGGTTACATGGCAGCAAAGTGTCAGACTATGAAGGCTTGTACAATCTATTACTGAGAGAGCATATTTTGAATAATTGTGTGTCTGACGTGTTGCACCAGTACTTAGTAGACTCAGATCTGACATCTCCCCAAGAGTTGGGAAAGAAGGCAGACAAAAGGGTTAGAACAAGAGTGGGCAGAAAAGCTCATACAGAGGGCGACAAGAACAAGAAGAAGGATGGTAAGTCTAGTGATAAAGGTGGGGACAAAGATAAAAAAAGAGTCTTCATCGGGCCCACAAAACTCTTCTGGGGGTGGGCCTTGGTGCTATATTTGTAAAAACAAAGGCCAAAGGGCATGAGACAGCTCTTGCCCTAAGAAAAGCACCAAACCTCCCACCACCACTACCCCCACTGCTACAACTAGCGCCCCTAGCAATAGCAATGGTGGTGGGAAAACTAATACCACCAATAGTCAATCCAAGGGTATAGCAGGGATAACTCTGGGAAATGTAGTGGGGGTTGGTTTAGTTAGGGAAACCATTGAGGCTGTTATAGTCTCTAATTGTGGCATTGACCTTGCCACCCTTGTTGCTTGTCCCCTTAATCTAGATAAGTACAAGCAATAACCCCTAATAAAAGGTGTTCAGGTTGAGGCCTACAGGGACACAGGTGCCAATGTCACCATGGTGACTGAAAAACTGTTGGCCCCTGAGCAACACCTACTTGGTCACCAGTACCAAGTAACTGACGCCCATAACAATACTGTGAGCCACCCCATGGCAGTTGTTGATCTCAACTGTAGAGGGTAGTATTGGTCCTAAAAAGGTTGTAGTGTCCACAGACCTACCTGTAGAGTGTCTACTAGGGAATAACTTGGAGACTTCAGCTTGGGCGGAAGTAGAGTTGGAGGCCCATGCTGCCATGTTGGGCATTCCTGGGCATATCTTTGTTTAAATAAGGGCTCCGGCCAAGAAGCAAAGAGATCAGGGAAACTTGGATCCTGAAACTATGGACCAAGAGCTTCCCAAAAGCAGGGCTAGGAAGGGTAAGAAATTATCCCTTACCCCTCACTCCACTGATTATTCCACCTTTGAGGAGGAAGAATCAACTCCTTGGACAGAACCTACACCTGAAGAGCTTCAAGCTGACACAGCTGAACTCTTAGGTGCAGGGGGGCCTGCCAGGGAGGAGTTAAGTGTGGTTCAGCAAACGTGCCCCACACTTGAGCGTTTGAGACAGCAAGCTGTCAAAGAATAAACAGGGGATGTCAGTGGACCCACAGAGTGTACTGGGCAAACAACCTCATGTATTCAGAGCCAAGAGAACCCAAGCCTGGTGCCACCAGAAGATTGGTCAAACCTCTGCAATACAGAGAGTTTTTGTTGTCCTTAGCCATGACATTCCCCTTGCTGGTCACCAGGAGCAAAGTAAAACTTGGGACAGCCTGGTCCCTCACTTTCACTGGCCCCACATGTTAGAAGACACCAAGGAGTTTTGTCGCTCCTGTGTCACCTGTCAAGCCAGTGGCAAGACAGGTGGCACTCCAAAGGCTCCCTTAATCCCACTGCCAGTCGATTAAGAGGGGCTTTGGAAGGATAGGGGTTGACATTGTTGGCCCCCTTGACCTTCCCACAGCTTCTGGAAACAGGTTTATACTGGTGGTGGTGGACCATGACACCATGTTTCCAGAAGCCATACCTCTTAGGACCACTACAGCTACTGCAGTGGCAAAGGCCCTACTGGGAATCTTTTTCAGGGTGGGTTTCCCAAACAAGGTTGTATCAGACAGAGGTAGCAACTTCATGTCTGCATACTTAAAATCAATGTGGAAAGACTGTGGTGTAACATACAAATTCAAAAACAACAAGTGATGGACGGAATGCTGAACATTGTCAAACATTCACCCCCAGTCACAGATCTGGGTTTAATCCATCGTTTTTTTGCTGCCCATGCCATTCCAGTTTGGACCCAGCCATATGCAAATCAGTCTTGACCCTGTTCCCCATGGGAACAGTCCAGCCCGAACTGCTAGGCCAGGTCTTCCCTGGACTGGAAACAAGCATCCTGGGGCCGGTTTCGGGGTTTCACCCCTCATCAGCCAGGCTAGACGGAATGCTGAACATTGTCAAACATTCACCCCCAGTCACAGATCTGGGTTTAATCCATAGGTTTTTTGCTGCCCATGCCATTCCAGTTTGGACCCAGCCATATGCAAATCAGTCTTGACCCTGTTCCCCATGGGAACAGTCCAGCCCGAACTGCTAGGCCAGGTCTTCCCTGGACTGGAAACAAGCATCCTGGGACCGGTTTCGGGGTTTCACCCCTCATCAGCCAGGCTAGCTTGAATCCAGTGGCATGGGAAGCACGGGACCCACGTCTGGCCATACCCTTCCCACTTAGGGCGAAAAATGCAAAAACAACAAGTGATGGACGGAATGCTGAACATTGTCAAACATTCACCCCCAGGATGCTTGCTTCCGGTCCAGTGAGGACCTGGCTTGGCAGTTCGGGCTGGACTGTTCCCATGAGGCACAGGGTCAAGACTGATTTGCATATGGCTGGGTCCAAACTGGGGTGGCATGGTGAGCAAAAGAACAATGGATTAAACCCAGATCTGTGACTGGGGGTGAGTGTTTGCATTGTTCAGCACTCCATCCATCATCCTTTTGTGTTGCTAAAGTTGCCCCAAGTGGGAAGGGTATGCCCAGACGTGGGTCCCTTGTTCACTGTGCCACTGGATTCAAGCTAGCCTGGCTGATGAGGGATGAAACCCTGATACCGGTCCCAGGATGCTTGCTTCCGGTCCCGTGAGGACCTGGCTTGGCAGTTCGGGCTGGACTGTTCCCATGAGGCACAGGGTCAAGACTGATTTGCATATGGCTGGGTCCAAACTGTGGTGGCATGGTGAGCAAAAGAACGATGGATTAAACCCAGATCTGTGACTGGGGGTGAGTGTTTGCATTGTTTAGCACTCCGTCCATCATCCTTTTGTGTTGCTAAAGTTGCCCCAAGTGGGAAGGGTATGCCCAGACGTGGGTCCCTTGCTCACTGTGCCACTGGATTCAAGCTAGCCTGGTTGATGAGGGGTGAAACCCTGAAACCGGTCCCAGGGTGCTTGCTTCCGGACCAGTGAGGACCTGGCTTGGCAGTTCGGGCTGGACTGTTCCCATGAGGCACAGGGTCAAGACTGATTTGCATATGGCTGGGTCCAAACTGGGGTGGCATGGTGAGCAAAAGAACAATGGATTAAACCCAGATCTGTGACTGGGGGTGAGTGTTTGCATTGTTCAGCACTCTGTTCATCATCCTTTTGTGTTGCTAAAGTTGCCCCAAGTGGGAAGGGTATGCCCAGACGTGGGTCCCTTGCTCACTGTGCCACTGGATTCAAGCTAGCCTGGCTGATGGCGGGTAAAACCCTGATTGGTCCCAGGGTGCTTGCTTCCGGTCCAGTGAGGACCTGGCTTGGCAGTTCGGGCTGGACTGTTCCCATGAGGCACAGGGTCAAGACTGATTTGCATATGGCTGGGTCCAAACTGGGGTGGCATGGTGAGCAAAAGAACGATGGATTAAACCCAGATCTGTGACTGGGGGTGAGTGTTTGCATTGTTCAGCACTCCGTCCATCATCCTTTTGTGTTGCTAAAGTTGCCCCAAGTGGGAAGGGTATGCCCAGACGTGGGTCCCTTGCTCACTGTGCCACTGGATTCAAGCTCGCCTGGCTGATGAGGGGTGAAACCCTGATACCGGTCCCAGGATGCTTGCTTCCGTTCCCGTGAAAACCTGGCTTGGCAGTTCGGGCTGGACTGTTCCCATGAGGCACAGGGTCAAGACTGATTTGCATATGGCTGGGTCCAAACTGGGGTGGCATGGTGAGCAAAAGAACGATGGATTAAACCCAGATCTGTGACTGGGGGTGAGTGTTTGCATTGTTCAGCACTCCGTCCATCATCCTTTTGTGTTGCTAAAGTTGCCCCAAGTGGGAAGGGTATGCCCAGACGTGGGTCCCTTGCTCACTGTGCCCCTGGATTCAAGCTAGCCTGGCTGATGAGGGGTGAAACCCTGAAACCGGTCCCAGGGTGCTTGCTTCCGGACCAGTGAGGACCTGGCTTGGCAGTTCGGGCTGGACTGTTCCCATGAGGCACAGGGTCAAGACTGATTTGCATATGGCTGGGTCCAAACTGGGGTGGCATGGTGAGCAAAAGAACGATGGATTAAACCCAGATCTGTGACTGGGGGTGAGTGTTTGCATTGTTCAGCAATCCATCCATCATCCTTTTGTGTTGGTAACATACAAATTCACCATACCTTACCATCCCCAAACAAATGGGTTGGTTGAGCGTTTTAATAAAACACTCAAAGGACTGATAATGGGACTCTCTGAAAAACTAAGGAGGAGATGGGATCTCCTGTTACCATGCCTCCTCTTTGCCTACAGGGAGGTGCCCCAAAAGGGAGTGAGCTACAGCCCCTTTAAACTCCTCTATGGCCACTGTGTTAGGGGTCCACTTGCACTTGTGAAGGAGGGTTGGGAACAACCCCTGAAGCCCCCTAAACAAGATATAGTGGATTATGTACTTGGCCTCAGATCAAGGATGGCTGAGTACATGAAGAAGGCCAGTAAGAACCTTCAGGCAAACCAAGACATGCAGAAGCAATGGCATAACCAGAATGCTGCCCTGACTGTGTACCACCCAGGGCAGAATGTGTGGGTCCTGGAGCCAGTGGCATCAAGAGCACTCTAAGACAAATGAAGTGGACCACACATAATAGTAGAAAAAAAGGGTGAGGTCACTTATGTAGTAGACCTTGGCACTCCAAGAAGTCCTCTCTGAGTACTTCATGTGAACCGCCTAGAGCCCTACTATGACAGGGCTGACTTAACCCTGCTCATGGCCACTGATGAGGGACAGGAAGATGAGAGTGACCCTCTTCCTGACCTCTTTTCAAATGTTGCAGCTGATGGTTCAGTGGAGGGGGTTGTCTCAGCAGATTGCCTTTCTCATTCTCAAAAAGAAGACTGCAGAAATCTCATGGGACAGTTCTCAGAACTCTTTTCCTTTACTCCTGATTAAACCACATGGTGTGAACCCACCAATGATACAGGGGACATTCTGCCTGTGAAGAGTAAAATCTACAGGTAACCTGATCATGTACGGGACTGCATCAAAGGAGAGGTACAAAAGATGCTTGACCTGGGAGTTATTGAGCACTCAGATAGCCCCCCTTGTCTCGCCCAGTGGTGCTGGTCCCAAAACCATTGCTCAGAATGGGAAAAGAGAGAAGAGGTTTTGTTTTGACTATAGAGTAGAGGGCTCAATACAGTAACCAAACAGATGCTCATCCAATCCCCAGAGCAGATGAGCTCATAGATACACTGGTATCTGCCAAGTAACTTAGCACTTTTGATCTTAGTGCAGGCTATTGGCAGATTAAGTTAAAAGAAGATGCTAAACCAAAGACAGCATTTTGAACCATTAGTGGGCACTACCAATTCACAGTAATGCCCTTTGGTCTGAAGACTGCACCTTTCAAAGGTTGGTGAACAGAGTCCTCCTAGGTTTGGAAGCCTTCAGTGGAAAATACCTAGATCATATAGCTGTCTTTAGCTCCACCTGGGATGACCAATTTGGAATGTTTTAGAGGCTCTGCAAAAAGCAGGTGTAGGAAGCTGGCTCTGTATAAACTATATCAAAATGAGATATAGGGGATCTTTATGACCACAGCGGTCGGCGTTAATGTGGCAGTAGTCCCGCCAACAGGCTGGCGGTACTTACCACCACATTATGACAATGGCGGGTTGGCTGAAGCCAACCCGCCAATATACCACTCTGACCACCATGGCAGGAGCAGCCGCCGGGCTGGAGATAACCATCTCCAGCCCGGAGGCCGCCATTGTGCCGCCTGCGGGATTATGACCCCACCTACCGCCATGGTTTTTGTGGCGTTCGTAATGGCAGTAGGCCCTATCAGTGACAGGGAATTCTTTACCTGTCACTGATAGGATTCCCCCAACCCCACAACCCTCCAAACACCTCCCCCACCCCCTTACCTCTCCAAACACCCCCACACCCCTACAACCATGCCCCAATGCACACACACACACACATGCAGACACACACTCATTCACATATATATGCACGCATGCATACATCCAATCACACACACATCTGCACACACTTCAAAACATACACGCAGACACGCATTCTGATTTCTATACATACACACACATCCATACATTCACACACACATTCACGCACACACTCACACATACATGCACACACCCACACAACACCCCTCACCCCCTACCCTGTCAGAGACCAGACTTACCTGGATCCAGGGGGTGCCTGCCAACAGAACACCGCCAAGCCATACTATTTTTCAGAATACAGCTGGTGGCGGTCTACTGGCGTTGCGTTGCTGGTGGTAACAGCACCACCTTACCACTATACGCCAGTATGGCCACAGCCAGATTTCCGCCCTTCTTGTGGCCGAGATCCAGCTGCGGTCATAATATAGCAGACGGCAGGTAGCTGCAGCAACAGTCTTTTGGCAGCTGTCGCTGCGGTGATAGGCGGTTTTTACCACCAATGTCATAATGAGGGCCATAGTGTGCACAGAGTCCAGGGGTTCCCCAGAAGCTTGACAGAGGCTGAAACAGATAATACCAATGCTCTATTTGTGGTAGTGTGGTCGAGAAGTTATCAGAGGGGAGTGTTAAGCATCTGTTGTACACACACAAGCAATAGAAGAAGCATACACTCAATGACCTAACTAACTCCAGACCGATAGGATTTGATATAGAAAAATATGTTTTGTAACTTTATTTCTAGAACCACAAGATTCAGTTTGTAGGTAAGTTCTTTGCATAGATATAATCAGGACTTTGAATGGAATCAACAATGTATATTGTTTTCTTTAAAATGGCAAAAACCTATTTTTAAAGTGAACACTGCAATTTTCAACAGTACCTGGGGGGAAGAAAAGATTGGGCAGTTTTATAGATAAGCATTCAACTTACAGTTCCTATCTCTGGGTTTTAGATAGTCCGTCAATGGGGGTTCAACTTAACCCCAAACACCCTCCACCAGCAACACGGGGCGGTCAGGTGCAAAGAGGCACCAAATTAATGTGGGCTCCTATGGAGACAGGGGGTTCTCAGAATCTGGTCAGCCAGCAGGTAAGTACCCGCGACTCGGAGGGCAGACCAGGGGGATTCAAGAGGCATCAAACACACACCCTGAGTGGCACTAGGGCAGCTGGGTGCAGGGTGCAAACAGGGCATTGGGTTTTCATTGCAACTCTATGAAGGGAACCCAGGGTCACTATGAGGCTGCAGATGAGTTCCAGGGGGGCTTCTCAGGTAAACCACCAGCTGGGCAGTGAAGAGGGCCGTCTGCTGGCAGATGCTGTATGGGGGTCAGGTTCTCCAAGGCCTGGGGGCTGCGGGTGCAGTGTGTCCTTTAGGCGTCAATCCCTTGGTATTCCAGGAGATTTATTAAGCACTATGGCTGTATTGTTGCCCCGCTTAATGGCCTCTCCTCCACGAAAATACCTAAAAAGGTATTATGGACAGCCAGCTGTCCGAAAGCTTTTGAGGAACTCAGACAGGCCATGTGCTCTGCACGTGTTCTGAAGAGCCCAAACTACTCCAAGAAGTTCATAGTTCAGACTGATGCTTCAGAGGTAGGGGTTGGGACAGTTCTCTCACAACTGAATGCAGAAGGCCAGGATTAACCAGTAGCTTTTTTTTGCAGAAGGTTGATCCCCAGAGAAAAGCGTTGGTCAGCCATAGAGAGGGAGGCCTTTGCTGAAGTCAGGGCCTTGAAGAAGTTGAGACCATACCTCTTTGGTACTCACTTCATTGTTCAGACAGACCACAAACCTCTCTTATGGCTCAAGCAGATGAAAGGAGAAAACCCAAAATTGTTGAGGTGGTCCATTTCCCTACAGGGTATGGACTTCACAGTGGAACATAGACCTGGGAGTACCCACTCCAATGCAGATGGACTCTCCAGATATTTCCACTTAGACAAGGATGACTCATCTGGGCAAGGTTAGCCTTCTTGTCCCTCGTTTGGGGGCAGAGGGGGTTGTGTAGGAAAGTACCCTCTTTCTTGGCATGGTTACCCCCTATTTTCTGTCTGATGTCAGTGTACTTGGCTGTGTTCAATGGGATCCTGCTAACCAGGACCCCAGTGATTATACTCTCTCTCCCAAAACTCTGTATTTCACAATTGGCATACTGGTACCCCCTTATAAGACCCTAGTATATGGTTCCTAGGTACCCAGGGCATTGGGGTTCCAGTGGATCCTATGGGCTGCAGCATATATTTTGCCACCCATAGGTAGCCCATGCAAAGGCTTCTGCAGGACTGTCATTGCAGCCTGCATGAAAAGGTGCATGCACCCTTTCACTGCCATCTTTCACTACACCAGGTCACTTATAAGTCATTCCTATGGCAGGCCTTCTAGCCCAGAGGGCAGGGTGCACAGTATCTGTGTGTGAGGGCACCCCTGCACTATCAGAGGTGCCCACACGAATTCCAGGTCCATTTTCCCAGACTTTGTGAGTGCAGGGACACCATTTTGCTTGTGTGCTGGACATAGATCACTACCTATGTCCAGCTACATAATGGTAACTCCGAACATAGGCATGTTTGGTATCAAACATGTTGGAATCATACTCCTAGGCTTTTGCAAGCATTGGTTGTATGATTTCATGCTTCTGGGGGTTCCTTAGCGGACCCCAGAATTGCCATTTCAACCTTAAGGTTTCCAGGCAAGCTGTTTCCACCCTCCAGACAGGCTTCTGCCCTCCTGTTGCTTGAGAAGCTCGAGCCCAGGAAGGCAGAACAAAGGATTTCCTTTGGGAGAAGAGAGGTGCTACACCCTCTCCCGTTGGAAATAGGTGTTAAAGGCTTGGTAGGAGTAGCCTCCCCGAGCCACTGGAAATGCTTTGAAGGGCACATTTGGTGCCCTCCATGCATAAACCAGTCTACACTGGTTCTGGGACCCCCGTCCATGCTCTGGCACGAATCTGGACAAACGTAAAGGGAGTGACAACTCCCCTGTCCATCACCACCCCAGGTATGGTGCTTAGAGCACCTCCAGAGGGTCCCTGGGTTTTGCCATCTTGGATTTAAGGTTGGCAGGGAACTCTGGGAGCATCTGAGTGGCCAGTGCCAGCAGGTTACATCAGAGCCCCCTCCTGATAGGTGGTCACTCAGCTAGGTGACAAATCCCCCTTTCAGGGCTATTTAGGGTTTCTCCTTTGGGTGGTTCCTCAGATTCAGATTGCAAGACTCCAACAGGAATCCTCTGCATCCTCTACTTCGACTTCTCAGCAAATAAACTGCATCTGGACTCTTCAGGACCCCACAAGCTGTAACAAAGAAGCAAGACACCTTCTGCAACATTGTAACTCCGGCTCCTTCCAGTAACTGCAACATTTATTCAGTCGTGCATCTTCTGAGGACAGCCCATCTTCAGCCTGCATCAGTAGAGCGGAGGAATCTCCCTTGGGGTGAAGGAGTCACTGCTCTGCTTCTGCATGCACCAACTGCAACAACGACCGGCTGTGTGGATCCCCTCTCTTGCTGAGCTGTGTGGATCCTGCATCACAGGTGGTAGACTGAAGTGGTACCAACAGTTCTCTCTTCCAACTGTCCAACTTTGGTGGAGGTAAGCCCTTGCCTCCCCACGCAGGACAGTACCCCGTGCACCATGTCATTTGCAGCTGCCAAGTCTTTTTGGTGTCCTTCCTCCAAGCATCTTGAAGCTCCAGCCCCCAGCACTCTATCCTGCAACACACAGCTCCCTGAGTGGTTCTCCGGCGGTGTGGGAGCCTTTTTCGTAGTGCTGCATGAGCCTCTTCTGGAACCTTTGTGTCCCCGTCCTGTGTGACTCCTGTGAGCACTTCCTGGTCTTCTGGGAGCTCTGTGTGTTGCTGAGGGCCCCCTCTGACTCCCTCATCTGGGTAGAGTCCACCTGGTCCTTCCTGGTCCCCGGCAGCACCACTTTTCGCTAACCGCGAGCTTTGTGTGTGCCAAGGTTTGTTGGCGGACTCTGATGATGCAAAGCCGACTGCAATCCTCCATCCATCGTGGGACATCACCTGCACCCTCCAGGAACCCAATTTCGTCTTCTTGGGTGCAGTGCTGACTCTTCTCCCTCACCGGTGGCTCACTTCTTGCACCTTCATCATGGAGGGTAGGGGCTCCTGCCCTTCCTGGACTCTTCTGTGCTTTTTGGCTTGGTCCCCTTCTTCCACAGGTCTTCTTGTCCAGGAATCCACTGTTGGTGTCTTGCAGCCTCTTCTGGGTTTTGCATAGTTCTTTACTTCTCTGTCTGTGTTCTGGGAAGCTTACTGTGATTTACTCCTGTTTTCCTGGTCGCTAGGGTGGGTTGTGGTACTTACCTTTGGGCTTTTCTAGTACTCCCAGCGCCCCTCTACACACTACACTTGCCTGGGTGGGGGACTAACCTTTGCATTCTACTTTCTTGGTATATGGTTTGTGCGCCCCCTAGGCCCATTTATAACTACTGTGATTTTCACTAATTGCACTGTTTTCTAACTGCGTTTATGCCTATTCTGCCTACTAGGGTATTTAATTTGTATTACTTACCTCCTAAGGGACTATAGTCTTTATGGTATTTTTGGTATTTGTGTCACCAACATAAAGTACCTTTATTTTTATAACACTGAGGCCCACATTTACACTTTTTAGCACTGCATTTGCGTCAATTTTGACGGAAAAGCGGAGCAAACTTACAAAATATAATTGTATTTTGTAAGTTGGCACAATTTTTACGTCAAAATATGATGCAAATGCTGCACTAAAACAGTATAAATATGGGCCTGAGTGTTTCTTTCATGTGTGTGAGTACTAAGTGTGACTACAGTGGTATTGCATGAGCTTTGCATGTCTCCTAGATAAGCTTTGGTTGCTCATCCACAGCAATCTATAGAGAGCCTGGCTTCTAGACACTGCCTACACTACACTAATAAGGGATAACTAGACCTGGTATAAGGTTTAAGTACCATAGGTACGCACTACAGGCCAGCCTCCTACAAATGCTACCCAAAACAATTGCCAGTGGTTTAGACTATTTGCAAGCATGCCTTCCATTACGTTTTGTGTGTATTATGGAAAACCCTGAGTGGCTTGAGGTATGCCCAGATGTTGGATCCATTTTTGCTCTACCACAGAATCTCTTACTGATGAGGACTAATAAGGCCGAAACCAGTCTGGGGTTGCTTGTGTGCCCTTTTGGAGGGAGGTCTTATCCAATAGGTTCGGATGGGCTGGTCCCACAAGGAGTGGGGTCAGTACTGATTTGCATAAGGTGAGCCTCTGTTTAAAGTGCCACAGTGGTTGAAAAAAGTAGTTGTTGGAATGCCACCCAGAGTGATCGATAGTAGTTTAGACTATTTTCATGTAGTTCTCTCATCACTTTTTGTGTCTTTAGAGTGCCCTGTACACTTTGGCAGAGAGAATTGCTGACCTGACGCGTTTACCATATGTTATTTGTTATGCTAGCCCTCGTTGCTGCAATAGACGACATCTGCATGGTCAGCCCTTATCCACCCTGGACCTCTCCATGGAATTCAGCACGGTATCCCACTTAAACCCCATACAGTGTCTACAGGACATTCAAATCCGGGGAGCGGCACTCCCATAAAGAAGAACCCAAAAGTCAGCCTACCTCGCTACTGGTCTGACGGCAGCGACCTCATAACACAAGGATCATTGCTAAACCCGACCCTCTTCAACACTCACAAACATCAGCTGTATCCTACGCCGATGACACTCAGTTGATCCTCTCCTCCCCCCAGAAAAGACTCAGACCAAATTTAGCGCCTGCATGACCGAAGTCACCAAATGGATTAAGACTAATTGTCTTAAACAGAACACCTACAAGACAGAATTCTCAATTTTCAGGAAGAACTACATCACCTCAAAACCGTGGGACTCCACTAGGTGGGCAGCTGAACTTGGACCCATGTGAAGAACCTTGGAATGATCAGTGACAGCCAACTCAACATGACCGCCTAAATCAATGCCGTCACAGCTCTATGTCTGCTACCCTGTCTTTGCTCTGCCTGCCAAATTGAGACATCTCTTATGCATTGGCAGGAAACAACAGCATAGAATTCCTGTTAATGTCGCCACCACGCATGACAGCCGGCTGTTAAATTTGTCCATTTTTTTTTATTTTCAAAAACAAACTTAAAAAAATAATGTATCTGACTGACATGACCCCAGAGCCCTGTTATCCAAGAGTATGGACAAATGTTCCACCAGTTCAATATCTACACTTATCTTGTCTTTTATATTGACTGTTGACACATGAGCCTTTTATTGGCATCTGTCTTTACTAACTCGGGCAACTTCTTGAGTCTATTCTTTGTTTATACACTCTAGTTTATGAGTGGTCGATTTGAATTGGACTCTACCAATATGGCCGACTTCAGAGTCCTTCCTTGATCTTGATTTTTATCAATGCCTTTTACAACTGGTGAACGCGCCCGAGTACTTCGTATCGGGAAGCGTTCTCACGTAACGTTGCCATGACCACGGATACACTTCCGGGTCGCTGTGGCTTTGATAACGCTCCGCGTACGCCTACCACGTTGTCTTTGCGGTTTGGCGTTCACGGAGGGTAGGTCCTGAGTCTGGACCGACGCTGACACAAGTAAGTGTAATGCCCGCGCGCCCTTTTTTAAGGGCAGGCGACGGGATGGTGACTGATCCCCGGCGATAACGGTTCTTATGAGGAGACCATTAGCTTGTAACGACACACTAATGGCACTATGACCGTGCCAGTTATTTCAAGAACGGGTTTTTCTTACAATTTATGATTACCATCTCAGTATTTTACATGAGGTTTTATAACAGTAATTTCCGTTTAGATCGTTTGGGTAACAGACTTTCTCTTTACAATAGAAGGGGTTCTGACCTGTGTTTTACCAAAATTATGGATGTTGTGAACTGATCACCTGACTGATTTTCATTTGTGGATGTTTCTATTCTATTTTTATTTCCTTTGTATACTACATCTAGTAATTGTCCGCGTCCTGTGAACGCACTTACCAAGGAGCCTGATCCTAACTTGGGGGCGGTAAGCTCATGTGCTTTGTTGGTTTTTTTCCCCCCTCTTTTCCACCACAATATATATTTTTATGATACATTTGCTTGCATGTTGACACTTGTGACCACTGTTGGGTTCATTGTGGTGTTATGTTTTATTATTTATTTCTTTTTCCAGGGCGACCTGACCACGACTTAGCTTGTTTACTGCAATGTAAGTGACCGGCTGATATCCCTCTCTTTTTTTAGAACTTGTGCATTGTTACATGTTTAGGATGTAGGAGAAGAGCTGACTAACTTTTTGTATTTTTGGTCCTGATGAAGCGTCACTGGAGCCTCTGGGACCACATGACGCGAAACATGTCGACCTAGTTCAGGGGACGTCTAGAATGACATCCCCTTGAGTTTATTGTTTGTGAAAGTAATTGAGCATTGATACTCAACTGATGACTTTCCCTTGTTTTTAACCTTGGTTTCATCACTGGCTATTGATTAAATTATGAAATATGTAGTGATGTAGAACCAATTTTATCTCTATTTCTGTGTTCTCTCCTTTGTGCGTCTGTGCCTGAATGTAGACACAGTCGTTTAAGATAGCTGATATTTATCAGTTACCAGCTAGAACAATACGGCTGGCTGCTCCCTGATTGGGGAGCCCGTCAGGCATTGCACTGCCAGCCTGACGTGGAGTATTACCCGATGATGATGCGAGTCATCCATTGTGATGCTTGAGGGTTTCACTCCTGACTGTTCAGGTCTTCCTATTGCTCCTGACGTGGAACAGTGTACTTTTTGTGTTTATACCCCATCTCTTGCTTCATCTTGACAGGTAAGTCACTAGTGGCTTAAGTTTAAGGAGAGCGAGCACATCTCTCTTACATATCACTCAGATTCCACAGTCCCCCTACAGCTCAACTAAATTAAAAAGCAGACAGATGACACCCTCCTCGGAGAAGGCTGAGTATCTTGTAAACTCTTGATGAGGCTTAAAAAATGCAACCTCCCTTCCCTGGCCTCCAGGTTGGAGACACTGATGCCCAATAAAATGAGTGGGTGGATTTTACATTTACAATGCTGACTGCGTGCTGCTGGCGGCGGCTGTGTTTGCAAGTTAAATCTCTCAGGGGGGTGTTCAAAGCTGTGCCTGCTGACTTCTCGCATGGAACAAGTTAGTTTAAAACCCAGTGACTCAGGCCCTTATTTATACTCTGTTTTCGCTGAATTAGCGTAATTTTTTTACGCTAATTCAGCGCAAACTTAACTCCATATATATACATTGGCGCTAGGCACGTCTAGTGCCAAAGTTATGGAGTTAACGTCATTTTCTGGACCTTTTGCCAATGAGATGCAAAGTAGGCGTTACCATCCAGAAAATGATGGCATGGCCCTTGCGCTATATTTATCCCCCGTGCAAAAATCTAGCGCAGGGGGACGGGGGCCTTAAATGACGGCTGTAAAATGGCTTAACGCCATTATTTAACGCTTAGGTCACAGCAGGCGTTACGGGACCTGTCGGCTTTTTTCCATGGTCAGAGACCATGGAAAGAGCCCACAGGTGCCCCTCCCTGGCCCCAGGGAGACCCCCACCCATCCCCACCCACACCAGGAAGACACCTAAGGATGGGGGGGGACGCCATCCCAGGTAGGCAGAGGTGAGTTTTTTATTTTTCCGAAGTGCCATAGGGGGGCCTAACTTGGGCACCCCTACATGGCACTGCGCCCAATGGCCATGCCCAGGGGTCATGTCCATGGGATTTTAACATCAATAAATGACGCTAGTCTGGCAGAGGCATTTTTATTGCCTCTGCCCATACTAGCGTTATCCTCTGATGCTAAACCCTCTGTTCCCCCTTTTCTGTGACGCTAGCCGGGCCTTACCGCCAGCTGGCGTCATACCATAAATATGACACCCAGCCGGCGTCTTGGTATGGCGCTAGCCGGTGGTAAACCTTTTGATGCTGAACTGCGTAGCACAGTTCAGCATCAAAAAGTATAAATATGGGCCTCAGCCTTCCCAGCACTGACCAATGTGATGCAACAGGCTTGGACGGGCAGTCAAAGGCAAACAATGAATACTAAATAGGTAATGCTCAAATGATTTATAGCTTTTTAAAAGGGCACAAAAATCAAGTATTAAATCAAGTTATATAAAAAGTCATAACAAGTAACATGTAACAGAGAGGCGATGAAAATAAACGCCACCCCTGAGGGTGAACGCAATTTTTTTGTCTTTTCCCTTTCCATGCCCTTAGACACTGAGTGTGAACAATTGTTAGTATCACTGTGATGGACACTTGCTTGGGACCTTTTCAGATGATAAAAGGAGCCTCCTTCACAGAAAGAGGAGGTGGGAGGGCAGCGAGTCATCTGCAGTCAGATAACGTATCCACCAGAGAGAGTGTTCACATGTAACTTGTTCTGATAGAAAGTTACCTTTGAACTGATACTGAAGCAATACCTCCTCAAGTGAAGGGTCTGTGGAGTGAACTCAGAGAATAAAATCTTGCAGGACCAAGTGGGTGAAATGTCCTTCTCCTCGAACCTGGTTGTCAGATATTCGCAGTCGCCCACCTCACAGCCTGGCGGATGTCAAGGACTAGCACCCCATGTGCCAACACAGCGGTGGTACCCTTAACCGTGGTGCAATGGGCTCTCAGACCTTCGGGGCTGCTTCTTGGTCAGTGTGTAGCAGATCTTAATGCAGAGGATTATCCACCTCAACAGCGTTATCTTCTGCACCGCCGTCCCTTTCTTCGCTCTGTAGAACCCCACAAAAAGTCGATGGTCTTTGGTAGGACCATTGTAAAAGCTTGAAGCCTCTTTGGGGTCTAGTCGATGGAGTGTCTTCTCCAATTCTGAGGGATGAGGAGGAGCAAAGAATGCTGATAGAGTGATGGATTGGCCAACATAGAAAGGGGTCATGACGTTTGGAAAGAATGCTCCTTTATGTAGATGACGAAAAAGAAAGTTAAGGTCCCACTGTGGCATCAAAAATGGTTTGGGAAAGAACATGTGTGTGAAGCGTTTAATAAATGTCATTAAAACTGGTTATTTAGGACTGTAGGTCTGGCAAATGCAGGAAGGTGGCAAGGACTGACATTTTGTTGTGTCAACTGCAAAGCCTGGCTGGACCAAAAATAAAACAATCCGATGGCCGATGGATTCGCGAATGCTACGCTGGGCCACAAATGTTTCCCAGCGCCCTGAATAGATGGATTTTGTGAAAGGGCACCAGATGGCAAGGATGGTATCGACTGCTTTAGGTGGCAGATCAAATGCAGTCAGTTGCCACCACTTAATCTCCATGAAAGGAGGTGTAGATTGTGTACACTGCCCTGCTGGTGAGACAAGTGGTACACGTAAAGTGCTAGCCTGATCAGAGGAGAGAAGCTCATGCCCAGAAGCCCTGGGAACCACACTCTCCTGCCCCAATCCAGAGCAACTAGAATGGCTTGAGCCAGGTCGCTCCTGATCTTTTTCAGAATTCAAGGCAGAAGAGGAAGCTGTAAAGATCTCTGTGTTCCATTCCACATAGCATGCCTCTCCTAATGACTGTTCTTGCAGAAACTCGCGTCTTCCGTTAGTGAGCTCCTCTCAGAGGAACGGGTCTTCAGCGAGTGTAAAGCTAATCATGCACCTAATGGAATGAAGCAAGCATTGAGCTAGTGCCCTGAGGAAGTCACGGGGACACATCCCAGAGACGAAACATGTGTTGACTGTTGGCATTTAACTGTTGCTGTTGGAACTAAGGCGTAGAATTTGAAGACTGACTGAACTGCAATAAATTACTGGATTCCTGGACTGGATCTTTGCTGATGCTGGATGATGGAGATCTAATGGGGGAGAACATATTGTTCCGAGATAGACTTCAGAGAGAATGATTGAATTGTGACTGCATATTAATGACAAGGCGAGTGCCTTTATTGAATTTGCTTGTGGTCACAGGTTTAGGACTGTGAGTGTGAGGGGGTTTGGGTGAGTCTTGCCCCCATAAGAGCACCGCCTTAGGAGAAATATGTAAGAATTTTGAAAGATATTCACTTTTTTAGGAATATTAGTATTGTGTGAGTGCCAACTTTCCCCTCAAACCACCCATTGTGTAAATTTCATTTCAGAACCTGCTTGTGCCATCTTGCAAAATGGACAAAGATGAAAAGAGGCGCAGAAACCTCAGAACTGCCCTCACCTTAACCCAGGATCAAGCTCGAATCCGACCCAGAGTGTCCTGGACGTGTTGCCGCAAAGAGAAAATCCTGTTCCCCAACATGTTCAGGATTACTCCAATGACGGAAGCCTCTGCAAAGGAGTTAGGTGGGACTTCAGCTCATTGACAGTGAACTCAACAATGTCAAGAGGTTCGTCATCATTGGGTGGTGGTCTATGACTGTGGCCAGGATGCTTTCAACAGCCAGCCATTGAGGTATGAGAATACTGGAATCCCAGACTCCGAAGAAGTGCCTGCAGAATGCATATATGAAAATTTGCACCCTGCAGGTCCAAGGATACCGTCCAGTTGCCTGGGTTCAGAGCAGGCATAATCTGGGCCAGGATGAACATTTTGAATCTGTCCTTTCACAGCAAGGCATTGAGAGGCCAGAGGCCCAGAATAGGCCAGAGGCCCCGTCTTTCTTCACAATGAGGAAATAATGATAGCAAGAACCAGGGTTAAGCAGAATTAGCAGAATTTGCATTTGCCTTTATTGGGACAGGACAACTTCTGCGTGGCTCTGGAGAGCATGCTTCCCTGCCCAATGTTGATCTCCTGGCAAGCCACTGGAAAGTTGCTGTAGGTTTTCTGGATATCTGCCTCAGTGGACATGACAATCACATGTGTCCACTGAGGATCTCCCTTTTACATGAATCGAGACACTAGAGCTTGGCCCTGAGGTTGAGGGGAAATTCATGGTGCATCCCTCTTTTACTAGCAGTAGCTAAGCTCTGATGGGTATATACGTTTGCACCCTCCCAGGAACAATGAAAGAAACACACAATACACAGCAGTTGCCCAGGAACAAAATGAAATGCATTTTAGGTGCCTTGGCATGCTTGCTGGCCAGCAAGGATGAAGAGCAAACACAAAACGTGTGCTTAGTACAAACTGGCTTCTTCTTACCTGTGTGACTGGTTTTTGGGCCTTATATGCAGTACAGAAATACAACATAAACACAAGTAAATTGTCACGGAACCAAACATGGCCAAGCATAGAAACACAACATAGGCACAGTGCCAAATACACAGAAATGCAATGTAGGCGTAAATGAACAACCTGATAAGCAAAATTAATGTGGGAGTCAGGAAAAATAAAGTGACCTCTACGTGGCCTTTGAACAGCTGTTGAAGCTTGTCTATTCATGGTTATATTGGATGCCTCTGCAGCTCAGGGCAACTTGTTGAAGTGAGATAGTTCGGGTGAGAAGTATATCTAAGTATGATATCTATGTAGAACATACATATGGATATATATGGACATATATTTTTTCCCCAACACCATCCTCTCTTATCAGGCTGCTGTTTACTCACAGTGGTAGCAGCATTACTCTATACTCAGGGGTACCGGTACTCCTCTACCCTTTAGGGGGGCTGCCTGCCAGCTCTCTCCTAGTAAAGTCTGTGCTGTCTCCCTTACATGGGATATTTTTGCCTTTGTCATTTCTGGGTGTCTTATAAAACCCAGTGGGTTCACAGGGTGAGCCATTGTGTTTAGTATGAACGGAGCTGGTATTGGTTCGGTTTTACTGTCCAGGTCACTGTACCTCTTACTATTCCTTGCAGAAGCTTGGTGGATTTGGGAAAGTGCCAGTTCTTATGTCTGATTACCTCTGGCTCCCTCTTTTGGGCAACCACCTCCTTTTCTGCCGGGCGATGGTCAGAGCTGCTGGTCTGGAGTTCATTAACCTTCCTCTCTGGTGAATAGGCTGGGCGGGTACCATGAGACTGGGAAGGAGGGCAATAGACCCTCCTCACAAACTGATCACACAGTGAACGTGTAGGAAATATGTCCCAGGTTTGAAGAGGGACCCAAGATTCAAAAGTAGCAGACCCCCTAATTGGATCAGCCTGTCAATCAAGCCTGGCTGCATCAGCTAATTATTTGAATAAGGCTGTCCTCCTTTTCGGACTAGACAACCCACTGAGATCTAGGAGTGGAATTCCGGAGAGCTGGATTGCCATCCTTCCAGACCCGGAAAGATGGTTTGCACTTAAGAAGATGTCTCTGTGACAGATTGTCTGCGAAATAAATTTGTCAGTGTGACAGAAGAAGTTGGGCTTCCATTAATCAAGCAGCATCCCAGCACGGAACAAGGTATCTGTGAGGCTGTGGAGGTGGTTGCCCTTTGAAGCGCAAGGAGACCGCAGACAGATGTTCTGGATAAGGAAAAGTGCTGCCATCCACATCAAGGGAGGCACTGGACGCTCCATAGTGTCATTGAAGGTCAGACTGGTGCGCCCCAACCCCTTCTTCATGCTGTGGGAACCTATGGGTGCTTCCAGTCGCCATCTGTAGCTGGGGGAAGTGTCCCATTGTAAAACCTACCACTTGAGCCCTTGGTCACTGTCCCAGGACTTGCATAGTCTCCAGCTTTGTCCTTTCTTCTCCTGCCCTAGTATCATGAAGCACTTTCCCAGTGGGTGCCCTGCTATTAGAAAATATAGACTGCGACCACTGGTTCTGTGGTACAGGCACCCCATCCATTTGTTTAACCTGAGGGCATCAGGAAGGACTGGCAGCCTGGCCAGTCACTAGCCTCCTATGGCTAGCCCAGTGGCTACTAGACTAATGGGACTCCAGTAACACTGTCAAGACACCAGGCACCCCTGTCCAGACCCCTGGCACCACCAAAGCAGTGCCCTTGCCAAGGAAGGGTCAGCACTTCTGTTGCTTTAGGTGGTGGGACGGTGGGCCGACCAGGAACATTTAACTTCATATCAACTGCTGAAGCCACATTACTGCAAGACTGCAAGTATTGGTACCCTTATTCTAGCTTTGAACCGTAACTGTAGGAAAATGCCACTGTTAGCATGGTTGCCCCCCCCCCACCTTTTGCCTAGTGTTGATGCCAGCTGTGGAAGTGTGCTGGGGCACTGCTCACTAGGCCCCAGTACCAGTCTTCTTTTCCAAAACTGTTCCTTTGTTTCCACAATTGGCAGAGCCCTGGCACACAGTTAAGTCCTTTGTAAAAGGTATGCAGCGTACCAAGGGCCCTGTGGCCAGGGAAGGTCTCTAAGGGCTGCAATATGTATTATGCCACCCCAAGGCACCCTTCACTCAGCCCATGCACACTGTCTTGCAGCTTGTGAGTGCTGGTGGGGAGAAAAAGACAAAGTGGACATGGCATCCCTCTCAGGGTGCCCAGTTCCTAAACCACTACCTGTGGCACAGGTAAGTCACCCCACTAGCAGGCCTTGCAGCCTAAGGAAGGGTGCACTATACCACACGTAAGGGCATAGCTGCATGAGCAATATGCCCCTACGGTGTCTAAGTCAATTCTTAGACATTGTAAGTGCAGGGTAGCCATATTGAGTATATGATCAGGGAGTTTGTCATTACGAACTCCACAGCACCATTATGGCTACACTGAATACTGGGAAGTTTGGTATCAAACTTCTCAGAACAATAAACCCACACCGATGCCAGTGTGGGATTTATTGAAAAATGCACCCAGAGGGCTTCTTAGAGATGCCGCCTATATGTTAGCCAAACTGCTAGTGCAGGACTGACCGGTTTGTGCCACCCTGCCACTTTAAGAAGAGTTTCTGACCACATGGGGTGAGTGCCTTTGTGCACTCTGTGGTCAGAAACAAAGTCTGTCCTGGGTGGAGGTGATTCACACCTCCCCCTGCAGGAACTGTAACACCTGGCGGTGAGCCTCAATGGCTCAAGCCTTGGGTTACAGTGCCCCAGGGCACTCCAGCTAGTGGAGTTGCCCGCCCCCCAGACAAAGCCCCACTTTTTGGCAGAAAGTCTGGCGGGACAATTAGGGAAAACAGGGAGGAGTGACCACCCCAAACAGGACCATTCCTAAGGTGTCCAGAGCTGAGGTGACCCCCCACCCCGCAGCAATCTCCATCTTGGTTTGGAGGATAGGGACCAATAGGGATAGGAATAGGAATGTGACCTAGAGGGAGTGGGCAACAAGGAGGTTGTAGCCACCCTCAGGGACAGTAGCCATTGGCTACTGCCCTCTGACCTCTAACACGCCCCTAAATCTAGGAGTTAAGGCTCTCCCTGAACCCAGCTCACCAGATTCCTGGCGACCTACAAGAAGAAGAAGAACTGCAAAGCTGAAAGCCCCAGCAGAGAAGAAGGAAGACGACAACTGCTTTGACCCCAGCCCTACCGGCCTGTCTCCTGCTTCAAAGAACCTGCGAAAAGACCATTGACCCGTCCATCAGGCCCAGCGACCTCTGCCAGCTCCAGAGGGCTGCCCTGAACCCAAAAGGATGAAGAACTCCAGAGGACAGAGGCTCTGTCTGAAGAAACCTACATCTAAGCACTCCCACATCACTCCAGATGCGCGAGTCCTGACCCTGTGCACCCGATGCCCACGTCCTGTGTCCAGGTAGTCCACCCAGCAAGAAAGGAACCCCAGGCAATTGAGAGCAAGAGCCCACCCTGGGTTGACCCCTCCAAACATCCACGACGACCCCTGCAGAGGGAATCCTGAGGACCGCCCCTGACCGGGAGTTCCTGATGAAATTAACCGACGCCTGAAGAACCACTGCACCCGCAGCCCCCAGGCCTTGGAGAACCCGACTCCCGGCGCAGTATCGACCAGAATGCGGCCCTCCTCCCAGTCCAACCAGTGGTGTTCCCAAGACACCCCCAAGGACCTCAACTGCAGCCTCTGAGTGATCCTCCCAGGTCGCCCCATAGACCTGCATTGGAAACCCGACATCCTGTTTGCACCCTGCACCCGGCCGTCCCTGTGCCACTGAGGGTTTGTGTTTGGTGCTATTTGTGGCCCCTCCAGCGCTCTTCCAATCCCCCCTGGTCTGCCCTCTGAGTTGGGGGTACCTACCTGCTGGCTGACCAGATTCTGAGTACCCCCCTATCTCCATAGGAGCCCACGTTAATTTGTTTCCTCTTTGACTTCTGCACCTGATTGGCCCCATGTTGCTGGTGGTGGGTGTCTGGGGTTAACTTGAATCCCCAACGACGGACTACCTAAACCCTGGAGATAAGAACTGTAAGTTGAATAGTGGGGGAAGGATGACTGTCCCTGAGTCCCTATGTTAAGACAGAGTTGCTGTCCTAAGGGTTGAAATGCTAGACAGGGGTGCTGTCTGAGTAGGGCTAGAGCAGGACAAAAAGTTAAACCAAAGTCTCTAAAAGAGGACAGGGCTGCAGTCCTTCTGCGGAAGAGCAGGACAGGATTGCTGTCCCAAGGGCTCTACATAAGGGCAGATTTGCTGTCCTAAGATGTTAGAGGTAGTGCAGGGGTGCTGCACTAAAGTTTCCCTGGAAGGACTGGAGGGTTGCTCCAATGTTTGTAAAACAGGGCAGGGTTGCTGTCCTGTCTTAGGTTTCTCACAGAGAGGTACTCTTACCTCTGGGAGTCCAGCTGTGGTAGCTTTTGACTCCTTTGGTACAGGCTCCACCTTGGGTGTGGTATCCTCCCCTCAGAGGAATTGTATCCTAGGAATTGTATCCTTTCCGGGGATAATTTGATATCCTGCATGCCTGTGTTTTTAGGAGTGTTCTGGGCCATTGTTTCAGGATCCAAGGCTCCTTCCCTATTTTGCTTTTTAATCTCTCTTGAGATTAAGTGAAACAATTGTTTGGGAATACCTTGCATGGATGCATGGGCAAGAAACTCTATGTCAGCCCAACCTGAGGACTCTAGGTAATTTCCTAAGAGACAGTCTACAGGTAAGCTAGGCGAGACTACCACCTGCTTAGGGCCAGTAACTCCACTACAACTAAGGGGAGGGACTGAGTGGAGTTGTTAACATCTATGACTTGGTATTTCTGACCAAGTAGGTGTTGTGCAGGTGACACTAAGTTTTCAGTGACTATTGGCACCTGTGCCTGGGCCTGGGCCTCCACACCATTTATTTGTAAATGCTGCTTGTACTTATCCTTATTAAGGAGACACGCAGCTAGGGTGGCAAGGCCAGTGCCACCTTGTGAGACAGAAACTCGGGGGTTTCTACACCTACCCCAATGTCTATTATGGACCCAAATGTGAACCCAATCACACCTTTGTTTTGAATATTGCCAGTAGTCCCACCACTATTACTACCACTACCACAAGGGGCACTAGGAGTGGATGTGGAGTTAGTAGTAGTGGAAGGCTCAGGGGTTTTACCAGGACAGGATTTGCCCCCGGCCTATGGCCTTTATTTCTGCACACATAGCACCAGGACTTGTTTAATGTGTGTAGTAGATGAAGAAGTTTTATTCCCACCCCCCGGGGAGTCTTGTGCATCTGATGAAGAGTCTTTACTTTAATCTTTGTCCCCGCCCTTGTCCTGAGGCTTACAATCCTTCTTCTTGCCCTTGTCTCCCCCTGAATGAGCTTTTCTGCTCACCCTTGTTCTGACCCATTTATCTGCCTTCTTTCCCAATTCTTGGGAAGAGGTCAGATCTGAGTCTACCAAGTATTGGTGCAACAAGTCAGGCACACATTTTAAAATATTCCCTCTCAGTAATAGATTAAACAAGCCCTCATAGTCAGACACTTTGCTGCCATGTAACCAATCTTCTAAAGCTTTAACAGAACAGTCCACAAAGTCAACCCAATCTTGTGAGGCCTCTTTTCTGGTCTCCCTGAACTAAATTCGTAGTGATACCAAAACCATCTAAGAGTGCAGTATTCAGAATATTGTAATTGTCTGCATCCTCCTCTCTGACAGTGAGAAGTCTACCCCTCCCCTTGTCAGAGAAGTACAACCAGGGAATAGCAGCCCACTGCCTTTGAGGTACCCTCTGAACTTTACAGGCCCTTTCAAGTGCAGCAAACCTAATATCATCCCCCACCTTATATGAAGGAACAATTTTGTGCACATTTCTGGAATCCAAGGAGTTCTCCCTGACTCTGGAATCCCTGGAACTTGAGCTGCTGCTGCTTCCACCATGGGGTGCGAACCCAAACCCTGTCTCTCTCTCTCCACTGCTGAGGCTTCCCTATCTACGGCTAGCGGTTGGTGCTGCATTCTCAGCCTGGCTTCCTCTAGTCTCAGTTTCCTGAGCTCTCTGTCTATAGAGTCATCCCCTGGAGTTCTGCAGGGTGGCCCTTCAGACACTGACGGGACATGAGAGTGAGCAGAGGTGGATCTTTTCCTAGTCTTAGTGACCCTTTCTACTTGCCCACTGGGTGTAAAAGGAGCCCTACCTGTCTGACGTCCCCTCCCACTACCAGCTACGGTAGTTGGTCTGCTAGGGACCTTAGGATCCTTTGAGGAACCCTCCTCTGGGCCTAGAATGGCATTCTCTACCTCAGTGAGATTAGGGTCTACTTCTTCTTCCTCCTACCCCTGATCACCAGTTTGATCCTGATAATCCTGGAGGAGGAGGCCCAAGAGCAGACTCTTGTTAGGGTTCCTCCCCATGTCCAGCTTCCTCTCTGCACATAGCCCCTTCAATTCCTTGAAGGTCAGGTTCTCATAAGGAGAGTCCATGACCTCAGAGCTAAGTCCAGCTGTAGACATGGTGTGTGTTAGGATAGTGTAGGGTGTACCTAACGTACCTAACTCCTAGTCTCTCAGAAAGAAGTTTAGAGCAAGGGCTATGCCTATACCCCAGCTTGCCTGAACTTTAGAGACTAGGGCCCAGATTTATACTTTTTCACGCAAAACTGCGTTAGCGCAGTTTTACGTGAAAAAGTATAGCGCTGGCTAGGGCCATTCCAAGATGCCGGCCGAGCACCATAGTTATGGAATGGCGCTAAGCCCCAGTTAGCGTCAAAATACATGATGCTAACCGGGTAGGGGAGGCGTAGGGAAAACTGGAGGTTTGGCGTGAAAGAATGGCGCTAGTCAGGTTAGAGTAAAAAAAAAAAATTACTCTAACCTGACTAGCGTCATTTTTTTGATGCACAACCCCCAAGGACATGACTCCTGTCTTAGTAATGACAGGTGTCATGCCCCCCCAGCCCAATGGCCATGGCCAAGGGATTTATGTTCCCTCGGCATGGCCATTTGGCACAGTGCCATGTAGGGCGGCCTAAGTTAGGCCCCCCATGGCACTTTGAAAAAGAAAAAAAAATACCTACCTGGACTTACCTGGGATGCGTCCTCCCATCTTTAGGTGTCCTCCAGGTGTGGGTGTCCCTGGGGGCAGGGAAGGGCACCTGTGGGCTGTTTCCATGGTCTCTGAATATGGAAAAAGGCCCACAGGTCCCCTAACGCCTGCCCACACCCACACGTTAAATAATGGCGCTAAGCATGCTTAGCAGCATTATTTAAGGCCCCCCTCCTCCCATGCGTGATTTTTGCACGGGAGGATAAATAAGGTGCTAGGGCCTTTGAGTAATTTTTTGCCCGGGAACACCTGCCTTGCATCTCATTGACGCAAGGTAGTTTTCCACAGGCAAAAAATGACTAACTCCAATATTTTGGCGCTAGACATGTCTAGCGTCAAAATATAAATATGGAGTTAAGTTGCGCAGGATTTGCGTAAAAAAAATATGACGCAAATCCGGCGCAAATAGAGTATAAATATGGGCCTAGATCCTACACTAGGTATATGTATGTCTCTAGCTAAGGAGGTCTTTACTGTGGAAAGCACCAGGTGACAGAGTGATAAGGCAATTGCAAGAACTTATCCCACCGCTGCCACCAATGTAGGAGGCTGGCCTGGTGTGTGGTGGGTACCTATGGTACTCACACCTTATACCAGGTCCAGGTATCCCTTATTAGTGTAGTGTAGGCAGTGTCTAGAAGTCAGGCTCTCTAGAGGTAGCTGTGGATAAAGTGTTGCAGAAGGCCTCTTGCTTCTTTGTTGCAGCTTGTAGGGTCCTGAAGAGTCCAGGTGCAGTTTCTTCGGTAAGAAGTCTAAGTGGAGGTTGCAGAGTAGTCCTGCTGGAATCTTGCAAGCCGAATCGGAGGACCCACCCAAGAGAGAGACCCTAAATAGCCCTGAAAGGGGGATTGGTACCTAGCAAGGTGACCACTTATCAGGAGGGGGCTCTGTCGTCACCTGCCTGGCCTGGCCACTCAGATGCTCCCAGAGGTCCCTGCCAACCTTGGATTCAAGATGGCAGATCCCGGGGTCCCTAAGGATGAGCTCTCATCACCACCCCTGGGGTGGTGATGACCAGGAGAGTGGTCACTCCCCTTCCCATTTTCCAGTGTTGTGCCAGAGCAGGGACTGGAGGTCTCTGAACCGGTGAAGACTGGTTTATGCCAGGAGGGCACCAAATGTGCCCTTCACAGCATTTCCAGTGGCTTGGTGAGGTTACTCCTCCCACGCCTGTAACACATATTTCTAAAAGGAGAGGGTGTAACACCCCTCTCCCAAAGGAAAATCATATGTTCTGCTTTCCTGGGCTTGAGCTGGTCAAGCAACAGGAGGGCAGAAACCTGTCTGGGAGGTGGCAGCAGCTTGGGCTGCCTGGAAACCCTCAGAAGGCTGTAATGGCAATACTAGGGGTTCTCTAAGGAGCCCTCAGAGTGCATGGAATCATAGAACCAATGCTTGCAAAAGCCTTGGGGTATGTTTCGAACATGTTTGATACCAAACATGCCTATGTTCGGAGTTACCATTATGTAGCTGGACATAGGTAGTGGCCTATGTCCAGTACACGCGTAAAATGGTGTCCCTGCACTCACGAAGTCCATGAAAGTGGCACTGGAGTTTGTGGGGGCACCTCTGCTAGTGCAGGGGTGCCCTCACACACAGGTACTTGCACTCTGCCCTCTGGGCTTGGAAGGCCTGCCATAGGGGTCATTATAGTGACCTGGCGCAGTGACCTATGGTGAAAAAGGGTGCATGCACACTTTCATGCAAGCTGCAATGGCAGGCCTGCAGAACACTTTGCATTGGCTCGCCCTGGGTGGCATAATACATGCTGCAGCCCATGGGGATCCCCTGGTACCCCAATGTCCTGGGTACCTCTGTACCATACACTAGGGACTTACATGGGCTCACCAGTATGCCAAATGTGGGGAGTAAAAGATACAGTTAACAAGTTTTAAGGAAGAGAACATAACCACTGGGGTCCTGGTTAGCAGCATCCCAGTGGACACAGTCAGACACACTGACAACAGGCAGAAAATGGGGGTAACCATGGCAAGAAAGAGGGTACTTTCCTACAACCAGCTTCTCTGGAATAATAAGGTAGTTGTGTCTGAACAGACAAAGTCTGCAATTCACTAATGAGATGTGCAGCAACAATGCAATGAGAAAAACATCAGGGTACAACATGGGGTCAAATGGTGCACACATCAAAAATGTAAAACCAATTAGGATCATACTGTGGCAGGATAAACAGAGCAGGTGGGGCATATATGAAAGCCTTTTTAAGAAACACATTACAATGGGTGACTTGAATAAAGAGGGCTGGGCAAACAAAGAAAGAAAGACTGAAAGGGGAGATAATTCACCCTTAACTGTACCGCCAACAAAGCCTTGCTTGGCCAGCTACAAAACAAAGAAAAGAACATCAGACAGTTTAGTTTGAAGAGGATCTGTCTTTCTTGCACCAGAGGAATGGCTGACGAGCTGTCAAAATATACTCCACCACCTCCAGAGGAAGGACAAAAACCACTATGTTGGTTTTGCTCAATCTCCATGCATGGAGGTGTAGTTTGAGGAGGTTTGGGTGCAGGATGCTTCCCTCCGGTTGGGACAGTAAATCCTCCCAAAGAGGCAAAAAAGTGGAGGGCAGATGCTCAGATACAGCAGGTCAGGGTACCAATCTCCCTGAACCCAGTCCAGGACTATCAAGATGAACCTGTGAGATCAATGGCAGATGTGAGAACACCTGAAGAAGGCCAATGTCCCACCGAAGGCAGAAGGCATCTCTTAGTGAACCTTCAGAAGTGAACTCCAGGCTATTAAAGGCTTGAGCATTAAAACTGGTAGCAAACAGATCTACTGAAGGCATGCCCTACTACACAAAGACACCCTGAACCATCTCCAAGAGCAGATGCCCCTTGTGATAGGCAATATGACCCCCAAATGAGTTTGTCTGCTCTGATGTTCGGGGAACCTGCCCAGTGACTATGCAGCAGGGACATTCAGCATGGTTCCTATAGGGTGAAGTTTCTTCACAGATTTAAGATGGAATTTTAATGAAACTCCAAAGCACAAACAACAATTAAACTGTCACCTTCAAGACTGATTGAGGTAAGCCCACTGTCAGCAGCTAGTTGTTGAGGTACCAGAATACATATATTCCCAACCCGCAACAATGAGCCGCAGCCACTGATATCACTTTTGTGAACACCTAGGGAGCCAAGATAAGCCAGAAGGGCAGAAAGCACAACTAGAATTGTTCCAAAACCACTGTGGCTGTAATTTGGTAGGGAGAGGGGTAGGCAGACCACACATGCACACATATACAGTCACTCACTCACACCCATGCATTCACAAACGTGCACACACACACACATTCACAACACACAACAAATTCCTACATTCATACATACATGCATGCATGCACCAAACATTCAACAAGATAACACTTATCTGGCCCTGCAGCTCCCAGAGCGGAAAGCCTTGGCTGTCCCGGGAGGGCTGGCATTGCTGCCTTCCCCTCATTGGCTAACCTCAGCTAATGAGGGGAAGGCAGCAGACCCTCACTCGTGACAGAGTGGGATGAGGTCAGTGAGACTTGCTAACCCCACCCTACTCTGTAACGAGGTGTCAATGATTGACACTCGGCCTTAGGCAATTAAGGGCTTAAAATTGAAGCGCCCAGGTTTGAAGCATTCAGTGATGGTCCCTAACAACTTGGGGGAATGGCCTCCAGGCACTTTTGCCAGGCTCAGGAGGTCATGCTCACAGGACTGTGAAATCCTGAGCCTGGCACAGTTTAGCTCAGGCAACCAGGAGCCTACACATATTCACATGCCTAGCTCCTGGCTGCCTGACCTGAACAAGAAGAGTGTATAAGAGTGCCTGACTTTAGCTCATCCTGACAGACACTATTCTTCGCCTGAAAAATGTGACAGGGCAAAGTCCTTTCACCCTTATGGGTGGTCACAGTGTTCAACATCACGACAAACTAGAATAAATGCCTGTAAGAATGAAGGATTGGTACATGAAAGCACCTGTCCTGCATGTCCAAAGATTACGACCATTCTGTGGGATCCAAGGCCACCAGGACTTGAGTTAATGTTAGCATTTTGAACTTGTTCTTTCTGAGGAAGGCATTCAGAAGACTGAGGTCCAATAATGGTCCTGACGCCACATTATTCAAAATAGATGCCTCATCATCCTTGGGTTCTGGTTATTATTTCTGCTGCACGTAGGTAAGCAGGTCATGTGTATTTATTTCCAAACCACACTGTTCTCGAAGAAGACTCTTTAGCTTGGGCTTGGTAATGTAACTTTTCTTCAAGGTTCTTCCAATTGCATGCAACATTGCATTCATTCACAATGGTTCACTGCTGTTTAAGTAAGTAGCCTGTTCTGTCATCTGCGGATGGCATTAGCTCAGAGGGGGCTGAATCTTAATTCATGTCATAGGATAGTGTTTAGGTGGTAAGGCAGTATGACACTTTATTAATGCAAAATTCTGATTTGGTGCTCACACCATGATGAAGCTGCACTTTCCATGACTGTCTATTAGGTTTCCTATATAAATCCTGAGCCAAATGTCCTATGAGATTTCCCCTATGCTCCTAGGGATGGGGTCTGATTTCTTAGTGATTTTGCTGCTCCTTTGGGACTTAGAATATTTTTGAGTTTACCTATTATGCTCTATTGTCTTATTACTGAAAGCCTTCATGGCAATGATTTTTGCATCTGCATTTTAGTTATCCTGTATTGTACCTTTCTGAATTAATATAATAAATAATTGTGTTTTGAGGTAGTTAAGGCCGCCCCGTTAAGGAAGAATCATTTGTATGTGATACATAGAGTTTACATCACCCCAGCAAAACTCACGAAGATAAAGAAAGGCGAAGTGGTGAAGTGTCTCAAATGTGGAGCTCTGAAGGCCGCAGATGTTCACATGTTTATGGAGTGCCCAGGAGTGTTTTTCTTTTGGACGGAAGTAGTGGGTGCACTGTCACAGATGGTAGGAAAGTAACTAACTGTAAGTCTTCCCTTAATTATTTTTGGGATAACCAGCAATATGGTAGGGTGGTCTAGAAAAAATAGGAACTTTGTGTTCTTTGCTATTTTGTTGGCCAGAAGAGAGAGTTGTTTAAAGTGGATGACAGCATCCCCGCCACTATATAAGAGCTGGTTGGATATGTGTGTGAAAACAGCTTCTTAAGATCTTAAGGTGGGCAATCCTGAGCGGAGGAGGAAAAAAAGTAAATCATGGGCTCCTCTTTTTGAAGGGGTGTCTCCCCTCCCTCCTTCCCTTCTGTAGGGGCATCATGTCCGATGATTTAAATCCTCCCCCTCTCTTACATCTGGGCCAGCCACTGGGTTCCTCCACGTGGGCGGAGCAGGTGATACAGGGTCCTCCTTGGGCGATATGTCCACCGTTGGCTTTAAATGCAAGTAAACCTTGCTGGAAATAAGGTGTGACTATCGGTGAGGTGTATGAGGACAAAATAAAAACAAACAACAACAAACAACAAATCCTTCTAAATGTATTATTCCACCCTTGAACTCCTTTCTTATTTTACTGTATTTTTGATATACTGAGTTGCACAATATCTTGGGACACACTGCCCCTGATCAATCCACCTTTAGGTGTGTTACTGAGGTATCTTTTAGGGTGTAAGATTTTAAGAGTACCATACCTACATGTATGTTTCTGGATGTATGAAAGAAAGTGGTTCTAACAAGTTTTTCTTGTCAATCCTTTTTTGATAAACTTTTATTTATTAATGGTTTTGTTCAGTTTACTGAATCCAATTGGAAAAAAAACCTAATTTTGAAGAAATATTTGCTTCTTCATTTTACTATTTTTAGAGAGGGTTTCACCTTCTCTTTACCCTCTTTTTAAGGCGGTTCCTCACTTAACCGGACCAACCCTCTCCTCAACTTCCTTTGCTTTAATCCCCATTAGTCTTGAACCCTACTGTTCTACTTTCTCTTTTTTGTTAGGACGTTTGAAGCCCGCCAAGCCAGCAAACGCCACATACCGCTACCGATCCTCCTGCTTCGCTCTCTGCTCACCTCGGTTCCCCCTCCAGCTTGGCCGGCCATTTCTACCCCCATTTGGCAGCTGCTTTTAATTGCAAGGAGCCGAGAGGTAGATATGGGGCCCGAGGACCCAAGGGTGGACAATGGCGACTGGAGGATCTACCAGGAACTCTCGGGAAGCTGGGATCGACCACAGGACAGGCCACAGCTAACAGAGAGCCCAGGGAGGGAGGTTCTGGACCCCCTGCAGATCAGGAGAGCATGCAGCACAGACAACTGGCACCAGGCAATAACTAGCAGGACAAAACCTCAAAAGCCCCCTACACATCTGCTTTCTGGACCTGAAGGCCGCTTTTGGCCATGTCAACAGAACACAGCTCTAGTTGACACTCGCCAAAGGAATTACTCAAAGCAGTACAACTCCTATACATGGATACATGGAAACAGATAAAAATAGGGGATGGAACAAGGCTTTCTTACAAGATCTCAATGACAACTGGCCTTATGCAGGGATGTGTGCTAGCCTGGGCACTTTACCTCTTTCTGGCAGACCTCTCTCAAGATCTGGACAAGATTAATGCCCAAGCGCCTAAGCTTAGGGGACAAGACTGACAAGCATGTTATAGACAGATGACATTGTTCTCCTTGGCAGAACCAAGGTTGGCCTACAGAGGCTGTTGAACAAGTTAATTACATTTAGTAATGCCTTATCTGATAGAGGCTGTATCTAGCTGCAGATTCCTTACCTTTGAATTCTCCTAGATCTGGAAGATTTTTCACGAGCAGCACCCCTGAACAATGGTAGGTGGCGTTGATCGGCTCAGCGTCCGTCGTCGGCATCATCTGTGCTGGAAGTGACATTGCGGTACCTATGCAGGCACCATCCAGGTGAGCTGGCGTTGCTTCTTTCCACAACGTTCCATGCCAGAAACAATGGAGCCATGAAGAACACTGACCACTGGTGTGTCAAAACGAGGGCTCTGAAAATGGTCATCCCTGTCACTAGAAATCCTTTCACAGAGCGGGGAGAACAGGTAGGTTGATAAGGAATCTGCGGCTAGATATAGTCTCTACCAGATAAGGAATTACCAGAGGTAAGTAAGCTTGTTCATCTGATAGAGACTTCCAGTAGCAGATTCATTACTTTTGAATAGAAACTAAAACTACACTATTCCCGGGGGTGGGTCTGCGAACCAATTTCAAATGAGAAAGTCCTGCATGACAAGCAGGCAAAGTGCCCATCCCTAAGAACCTGAATGTCCAGGCAGTAGTGTTTGGCAAACATGTGCAGAGATGCCCACTTTGCTGCCTGGCAGATGCCCAGGACCAGAACTCCGTGTGCCAACGCAGTGGTCACAGCTTTATCTCTAGTGGAATAATCTTGCAAACCTTCAAGAGGTTGCTTCTTGGCCAGTGCATAGCAAGTCTAGATGCAGAGACGAGCCAACAAGAGATGGTTCGCTTCTGCACCGCCTGACTCTGCACCCACATATCCCACCAAGAGTTGGTCATGAACCCGGAACTCCAGGGTAGAGTCAAGTTAGAACGCCAGTGCTCTTTTTGGGTACAGGCAGTAGTCTCTCCACTCTTCCTCAAAAGGATGTGGGGGTGCGTAAAATGTAGGCAGAGGGGATGATTGGCCTAGATGAAAAGTTGTGACCACTTTTGACAGAAAAGAGTCCCTTATGCAAATTACCAGTTTGTCAGGATATAGAGAGAGGTAAGGTAGCTTAGATGACAAGGCCTGCAGTTCACTAACTCAACGGGCAGATGGAAGGCTGTTTTCAGTGTGAGAAGCCTGATGGGACAATTATGGAGAGGCTCAAAAGAAGCGCACACATCCCACTGGGGAATAAGGAATGGGGAAGGAGGGAAGAGATGAATAAGACCTTTGAGGAGCCTATGTACAATAGGGGACTTGAACAAAGAGGGTTGATCAGGCAACTGCAAGAAGGCAGAGATGGCAGATAAATAGCCCTTAAGAGTGCCCAAAGCAGAGCCCCGCTGGACAAGAAAAAGAATGAAAAGTAAAACCTAAGAAAGAGGACCAGAGGGAGGATCAACAGATTTTTCTGCACATTATGCCACCAATTTCTTCCAATGGCAGGCTTATACCCTCTTGGTGGAGGAATGTCTGGCTACCAAGGTTACAGACTTCGGGAGGAATGTCAAAAGCTCTTAACTGCTGCCGCTGAAGCTCCACGAAAGAAGGTGGAGAATGGACAGGTTTGGATGAAGAACCCTCCCCTGTTGCTGCAACTGAAGATCTTACAGAAGGGGCAGCCTGATTGGAGAATCAATTGCTATACTCAGTAGCTTCCAAAACCAACTCTCCATGCTCAATTCAGAGCCACAGGGATGACGTTGGCCTGGTCATTCCTGATCTTCTTAAAAACACTGGACAGGAGTGGTATGGGAAGAAAGGCTTAGAGGAGGCCTGAGTTCCACTTGAAACTTAAGTGTCTCCAAGCAAGAGCTGCCTTGGAAACTCCAGTGCTTACAACTGCTGACATTGTGCATTGTCTGCAGAAACTAACAGATCTAACCAAGGCTTTTCCCACTGCTGCAAGATACCTTGTGCCACCTCTGGGTGGAGATGCCATTCTTGATCCACTATGCAAAAGCAACAGATGATGGATGGAATGCAGAGCAAATCAAACATGCACCCCCAGTCACAGATCTGGGTTTAATCCATCAGTTTTTTTGCTTGCCACGCCATTCCAGTATGGACCCTGCAAATCAGTCTTGACTCTGCTCCCCATGGGAACAGTCCAGCCCGAACTGCCAGGTCTGGTCCTCCCCGGACCAGAAACAATCATCCTGTGACCGTGTGGCAGTGGGATAGCGATAGAGATGCAAGAGACACTCAGGTTCTTGAATTGTATACAAGTGGTTTTATTGTCAAGTGTATAGGTGTCTTCATATAGTCTCTCTCTTTTAGATGTTGCGTATATACTTGGTTTCTCTTTTTTCTAGGGTCTCCGGCGTCTGAGGATATGGCTCTCAGTAGTGGTGATGTCTGATGGACCGGAAGAAAAAGAAGGGAACAGTAGGTAAGTTGTAAGTCTGGGGATTTCTGGGAAATTGTTAGTATGGAAGAGGTTAGAGAGAGAGAGAGAGTGAGTGTGATGGAGTGGGAATGGTGCTGATCTAGGTAGTGGTCCAGAACTGGGATAAAAATAAAAAGACTGTATGGTAGATAGGATCCTGTTTCCACTTTCACCCTGGTGTTGTCAAACTTCTTTCCTTTCTCACCTATAAAGTACCTCCGTAGTTGTGGTTAGTTCTCTCCCCCCCTTTTGGGGTTCTACCTTCCCAATTGTCCCTTCCCAACCTCCCTCTGCTCCCTCTCTCCACCCTCCTCCCTTCCCACTAATGCGTTCAACTTTGTTCTGAGGCAGGACCGTACCTGCTGAAGCCACGCCCCTCCAGGGACGTGGCGGAATGATTGCTCCTCGGAGTCTCCTTCTGCCTCCTGGTCCTCTTCTCGGGTCTCCAAAGGTCTTGGATCCAGGGTCTCCGCCTCCCTTCCAGGTGGGACGCTTTCCGCGGCGCCTTCCTGCCTGTTCCCGATGTTCGTGGTCTCGTTCTCCCTCTCCTCGGCGTCTGACTCCTTTCCTCCAGCAACAACGCGCTGCGCGCGTTGTCCTTCATCTATTTTCATACCTCCAGAAACCCAGATATCCGGGTTTCTAACAAGCGAAAGTCCGTCTTCCATGGGACCCCCGGGGCACTCTCAGTACGGACGCTTCTCCAAACATGTAACTAAGGCTTCCGACGCCCGGTTACAGACCGGTTTCAGGGTATCGCCCTTCATCAGCCAGGCTGGCTTGAATCTGGTGGCATAGCAAGCACGGGACCTATGTCTGGGCATACCCTTCCTACTTGGGATGACAAATGCAAAAACAACAGATGATGGACGGAATGCAGAGCAAATCAAACATTCACAGCTAGTCATAGATCTGGGTTTAATCCGTCAGTTTTTTTGCTTGCCATGCCATTCCAATTTGGACCCCGAAATATGCAAATCAGACTTGACCCTATTCCCCATGTTCCCCCTTTTGTGTTATTCATGATCCACTAGGCATCTTTGGCTGAGCTAGTCTGCTCTGCCATTCAGAGAACCCGCCAGGTGTTGAATAACTAGGGAAATGCTGTTCTGTTCCAGCCATGTCCAGAGACGCAAAGCCTCTGACCCCACCCTGCAGTACCACATGGCGGTGGTGTTGTCTGAACACCTGGACTAGCCTTCCCTTGATGGAGGGTAGAAAGGATTTCAGTGCCAGATGGATCGCTCGGAGCTGCATCAGGTTGATGTGCAGTCTGGATTCCCCCAGAGATCACAGTCCTCTGATCTCCACCTCTCCTAGGTGGCTGCTCGATCCCAGGAGTGACCCATTTGTCACAGTTGTCAGATCTGGTTGGAGAAGGGAGAGGGGTTTGCCCCGACCCGATCGCTGTTTGTTAGCCATCACTGCAGATCTTTTGAGTTCTCTCTGAGATATGGACCATATCCAAGAGATTCTCCTGATGCTGCACCCACTGGAACTTCAGGTCCCACTGCAGAGCCCACATATGCCAGGGGGCATGTATCACAAGCAGGATGGAGGTGATGAGACCTAGCAGCCTCAGAGTCATTCTCATCAAAATTCAAAATATCCTGGACTCCACATTCATAGGATAAGCCCAAAACTCCACTGTGTCCAGAACAGCTCCAATGAACGGGAACGCCAGAGAGGGAGTCAGTTGTAACTTCGGCATGTTTATAGTGAACGTCAGTGAGTGCAGGAGGTTCTCCGGAGTCTGGGGCAAGCTCACCTTCAACAACCAATCACAGAGATAGGGGAATACTGAGACCCCAGGTCTCTGCAGGTGAGCTGCAATCACCACAATCACCTGGGTGAAGACCCGAGGGGTGCTTTTAAGGCCAAAGGGGAGCACAGTGAATTGAAAATGCTCATGGCCTACCATAAGCCGCAGATAGCACCGGTGGGCAGGCAGGATGGCAATGTGAAAATAGGCATCCTGCAAGTCTAACACTACCATCCAGTCTCCTGGATCTAGAGCAGACAAGAACTGAGCCAACATGAGCATTTTGATGTTCTCCTTTTTGAGGAAGAGATTGAGATTGAGGGCTCATAGATCTAGAATAAGGTGAAGACCTTTATCCTTTTTGGGACCAGAAGGTAGAGGGAATAGCAACCACAGCTTACCTCTGGCACCAGAATCCTCTCTATGGCTCAAGGAGAAGGCACAGATGACCCTCTGTCAACCAGTCGTGAGATGGTGGCATGGAGGAAGGGGTAGTGTTGAAGGGGAGGGTGTAACCCTTTGCAAAACCCAGCTGTCCGATGTAATGAACTGCCAGTGGGACAGGTGATGGCAAACCTGCTGCCAACTGGATGCCCATGGTGGTAAAGGGGCAGATTAGAAGGGTTTGGAGGCTGCTGCAGTTAGGGGGGTTGGCAGCCAGGCCACCTGACCCACACGGTCTGTGCTGGGAAGAATACCCGCACAGTGGCTTGGTGGGAATTGGCACAACTGGATGCCCATTCCATAACCACTAAATGAGCAAAAATCAGATTGGGGGTGACACGGGGTCACCACAAGGCCCAAGGACCTGGCTGTAGCCCGACAGTCCTTGCAGCCCTTGAGCACTGATTCTGCCTTTTCTCCAAAGAGATGAGTTCCATCGAAGGGCATGTCCATAAGGAAAGCCTGGCCAGCCCCTAAAAAGCCAGACATGCTCAGCCAGGTGTGGCGCCTCAGGGCTACTGTCAGGGAAACCGCTTTGCCTAGCGAGTCAGTTGTGTAAAGTCTGCAATGAATTGGAACTTTGCTGCATCTCTCCTGTCGATCACAGCTTGGGAGAGGATGGTCCAGGCCTCCTCCGGAACCTGTGGCAGCATTTGGGTAACCGTGGCCCACAGAATGAGGAAATAACTGCCCAAAAAGCATGCAGTGTTCACAGATCCCAATTCTAGGCTGGCAGAAGAAAACATCTTCTTCCCTAATTAATCCAGCCTCTTGGATTCCCTATACAGCGGAGTGATAGTGAAAGTGCTTTGGGAAGTTGAGGTTTGGACCACTAAGCTCTCAGATGTAGGGTGTTGCATGAGGTAGATTGGGTCCCCAGGTGCAGGGTGATGGCAGTGGGCAATGGCCCCATTCATAGGAGCCCCTGTGTTGGGCTTGGACTGGGTACCCTAAAGGACATTATAAAGATTGTACTCTTCTTATGATTTCCAGATATCATTTTTGAATTAATTGACATCTCCAGCAAAGCTCGTTTTGCCCTCTAGCTCCCTCGCCTCCCAGCTCCTTCTTCCTTTCACCAATGTCATCAGCATTCCCACACTCTATTTGATGTCATCAACATCTCCCACATTCTAATCCCTTTCCCTTTAAAATACCTAAAATTCAACATTATAACATTCATAACATGTTCTTACAATATAAACTAAAAGATATTGTTATGCTTAGAACTACTATGGATCCCAAGTCTTGAGGCGCTTCCTGAAGGTCAGGAGGTCCTGGGTCAGACGTAGGTTGGCGGGGAGGGAGTTTCAGGTTTTGGCGGCAAGGTGGGAGAAGGATCTGCTGCCGGTTGTGGTCCGGTTGATGCGGGGGATGGTTGCGAGGGCGAGGTTGGTGGAGCGGATCTGGCATGTCGGGATGTGGAAGTTGAGACGCTTGTTGAGGTAGGCAGGTCTGGCATTGTGGAGAGCTTTGTGAGCGTGGATCAGGAGTTTGAAGATGATCCTTTTGTTGACTGGGAGCCAGTGGAGGTCTCTGAGGTGGGCTGAGATGTGCTTGTGGCGAGGGAGGTTGAGGATGAGTCGTGCTGAGGCGTTCTGGATGTGCTGGGGTTTCCTCTGGAGCTTGGCCGTTGTTCCCGCTTAGAGGGCGTTGCCATAGTCCAGTCTGCTGCTGATGAGGGCATGGGTGACCGTTCTTCTGGTTTCAACGGGGATCCATCTGAAGGTCTTGCGAAGCATGCAAAGGGTGTTAAAACATGAGGATGAGATGGCGTTGACTTGCTGGGTCATAGAGAGCGATGATTCCAGTATGAAGCTGAGATTGCGTGGGTGGTGGGTGTTTGGCCAGACCCCAGAGTGGCAGGCCACCAGGAGTCATCCCATGCTGATCTGTTGGAGCCAAAGATGATGATGATAAAGGTTCCACCATCTCTGTAAAATTTTACAAACTCTGAATATTCTGCAAGTCCCAGAAACTTTTAAATTAGTACTCGGCCTCAAAGCTTTCTCTATCGCAATTATAACACTTTTTTTTGGTCTGATTCCTTCACCATTTATGATATGCCCCAAATATGTTACTTCTTTCTTTCTAATTTGGTACTTCTCTTTCTTAATCATCAATCCACGTTTCTCCAAACTTTTCATGACTTCCTCAAACAATCGGTCATGTTCACTTAAAAACTCTCTTACAATGAGAATATCATCTCGGAAACAAAATACTTGATCCATGTCTCCAATGATGTTTTTCATTATCCTTTGAAATACAGCCGAGGCAAGACCAAAGGCATTCTTTTTTTACTGAAAAGCCCCTAACGGGGTAACAAAGGACGTTAGGTGCCTAGACTGCACATATAGATTAACTTGATGATACGCAGCTGACATATCCAAAATGCCAAACATGAGTCCTTTGCCTTTCCTAGTTAGCATTTTGATATATTAGGAAGCGGCTGTCTATCCACCCAAATATTCTTATTAAGATCACAGGGACCCTCCCTCTTCTGGTGCTACAACAATTGGCGCAAGCCATTCAGAGGCCTCAAAAGGTTCAATAATCAGTTGTTGCAGTCGTTTATCTAATTCCTGTTTCAAAGTTTGGAATATTTAGTGTTTTATGAACCACTGGGCTTGCTTCCTTCTTCAATATTATCTTGTAAGAGAAACCTTTTAATAGACCTAACCCATCAGAAAATACTTTAGGATATTTCTGTATTAAGCGGTCTTGAACTTCCACATCTACCTCTTCCATTTTATCCCTTTCTGCCAACATCACAGTTTCTTAGCATTAGGATTTATCATCATTTCCAAATCTCTCTGATGACACCATCCTAATAAATCTGACCCATAATCTGTAATATTATTCTGCCATATACACCTTTTCCCTTACTCTAATAGTCATCCACTCATCCCTAGAATCTCTATTCTCGTTCCAGCATTACCGACAATTTTCAAATCCGGTTGGCAGAACAGAGAATCTTTCACCCGTTTTAACTACTTTTCATACATTCCTTTGGAGATGAGGGTAAATAAACTTCCTGAGTCCCCCCCATACGTTTGACAAAATATTGTTCAGAAATATTTTACAATGCTGCTTTTCCAATCTATCAGTACTTTCAAATTTCACACTGTGTGCTTTTGTTTTCATTTTACCTTCTGATTGTAGGCACTCATTAGAAGTACCCCATCCTTCATTGATCGTTGGATTACCTCCTGAATGCTTTCGCATGTGTCTTGGATTTGTTGGCCAATTACCCAAATTTTGTTGCTGACCCTGCCTTCAATTTAGCTTTTGCATCATATTGCAATGTGTCCCCTTCTACCACAATTACTGCAAATTGCATTCCTGGCTGCACACATCGCGCTGGATGCAGTATGTCTTGGAGCACCACACTGAAAACATGTCACTTCTCTCCAAGTACTACTCCTTTGTTTCACGTTTCATTCCACTTTAAATTTCGACATTTCTACTATCCTCCTCACGTCAGTACTCTTTACTTTTCTTTGTTTCTTGTACAACTCCAATCTTGTTTTTTTGCACCCTCCTTTTTATCAACCCTGTGTTATCTCTTTCTTTTAACCACATCACTGTGTGCCCCATTCCCTTAGCTACTTTTATATCTTCTTTCAAATTTGGGTCTGTCAGCAGAAGTCTTGTTTTCTTGCTATTAGTGCATCTTACAATCTGATCCCTTAAGAATCTGTCAGCTGTTCAAATCAACAGATAATGCCAAACCTCTTAATGTTGCTACATATGATGCAGTGTATCTATCCACTATTTGTATCCCTAAAAAAACTTATGACGTTCCAAAACTAAATTAGTTTTAGGAGTAAACTTAATGTCTAACATCTGCATGGACATATCAAATACATTATTAGGCTGACCGTCACCCATGCCCAAAGAGACCTGTGGCAGATAGATCCTCATCGATTCTTCTCCCTTCAATGCCTAGCGAAGAAGAATGGCTTGACGCATAAGGGGACCATATCAATCACCTCCAATGGCTAACATGTATGTGATGAACACTTTCTTCCACTGCTTCCATGGTACTGGAGGCTCTCCCGGTGTTGATAGAAAAGGTGGAGGTGATGCCATACTTTGATCTGCCATTTTACCTGTGAAGGAACTTAATAAAATAAACTAAAATATACATTTGAAAGAAAAAAATCTATATAATAAATTAACAAACTACCATAACAATCTAAAATAACAACACAGTCATGTATGTGCATGTTTGTAAGTACCCTTAAGTTCTTCAACGTTGTTCTGTTTCCTTGTTAAACATGCATAAACAGAAGCGAGTCCTTTTACCATTATAGTTGTTTTACGTGCCAAAGCTTTCCTCTAAAACAAGCCTCCTTTCTGCCACTCACGGCTGCTGTCACAGGCTGATCGTTTTTTTCATGGGCATTCGTTTGGATACTGCACATGCAAGTAAGTGTGTACATTTCTTTATTTATTCTAGCTCACACACGTATTTTCAAACAACCTCAGTCTCCACTCTTACTTAAAGTCAGCACGCATATCCATTTGCGCTTGCCTGACTCAGCGCTTGCGTCATGCTGCAGGTAGAAGTATTCTTTGCTTGCAGGTGCACGTATTTAATTAATGTTTTTTTTTTCCGGTTTCAGGACACGCGTGTCGCACACGCTGGCGCATGCTACCGGTAAAGGATGTTTACCGCCTATTTCCTCGTGCTTGCTTGTGGTACCGGCATAAATATTTCTCACGCACAGTGTCTCATGCCGCTTGCCAATTGTTCTGTGTCACTGCGCTCCTCGCGCTGGCCTCGTGTAGATCTCTGCCTCGCGCAGTGGCCGATAACAGCAATTGAGACTCAAGCTTTAAAATGGCAAATAGGCTTAAGCTTTAAAAAAGGATTTGGCAAAGATTAAGGGCCATATTTATACTTTGTGACGCAAAACTGCGCTAACGCAGTTTTGCGTCAAAAAAATTAGCGCCGGCTAACGCCATTCTGAAGCACCATGCGGGCGCCGTATTTAATCAATGACGTTAGCCGGCGTTAGCTGCCGGCGCTGCTGGTGTGCGTGGAAAAAAACGACGTACACCAGGCAGCGCCGGCGTAGGGGGATATGGGGCTTGGGCGTCAAAAAATGGGGCAAGTCAGGTTGAGGCAAATTTTTCGCCTCAACCCGATTTGCGCCATTTTTTCCGACTCCCAACCCCCATAGAAATGACTCCTGTCTTAGCACAGACAGGAGTCATGCCCCCTTGCCCAATGGCCATGCCCAGGGGACTTATGTCCCCTGGGCATGGTCATTGGGCATAGTGGCATGTAGGGGGGTACAAATCAGGCCCCCCTATGCCACAATTGTTTTTTAAAAAAACACTTACCTGAACTTCCCTTAATGTCCCTGGGATGGGTCCCTCCAGCCTTGGGTGTCCTCCTGGGGTGGGCAAGGGTGACAGGGGGTGTCCCTGGGGGCATGGGAGGGCACCTCTGGGCTCCTTCAGAGCCCACAGGTCCCTTAACGCCTGCCTTTTGCAGGCGCTAAAAAACGGCGCAAAAGCGGCCGCAGTCATTTTTTTTGACCCGCCCACTCCCGGGCGTGAATTTTGCCCGGGAGTATAAATACGACGCACAAGCCTCGGAGTCAGTTTTTTAGACGTGAACGCCTACCTTGCATCTCATTAACGCAAAGTAGGTGTCCACGCAAAAAAATGACGCAAACTCTATGGACTTTGGCGCTAGACACGTCTAACGCCAAAGTATAAATATGGAGTTAGTTTTGCGTCGGAATTGCGTATAAAAAAACGACGCAATTCCGGCGCAAACGGAGTATAAATATGCCCCTAAAAGTCTGTCAATCAAAAGCCCAAAGGCATACAAGCACACTTGCTTAGTCTCACAGGAGTTGCTTGGTGATAGTGTTTATAGTGGTTTCCATGGGTAGAGAAGTCCATTGTCTGTCCCCTGCACAGTTGCTTCACTCGTCGCCAGTGTAAAAATTGCATTCATCTTATGATTTCCAGATATCTTTAGTTGAATTCATTGATATTTCCAGCAGAGCTCTTCTCCCCCTCCAGCTCCCTCACCTCCTAGCTCCTTCTTCCTCTCACCGATGTCATCAGCATTCCTGTATTCTACTTGATGTCATCAACAACTGCCCACGTTCTAATTCCCACAATATGCTTTTCATTACACATGTTCGTGAGGGCATCAATGAAAGGGAGAAGGGGTTTGGATGTGGATAATCCCGGTTGCAGCACTTCTATCGAGAGATTAGTATTGACTGCTACCGAGTGCAGCTGAAGGTCTAGGAGTTCAGCTGCACTCCACACCGCCATTGCATAGGAAGCTCCCTCTGCCATAGGCATGGTAGGAGGAGAACGCATACCATTATCTGGAGAAGTATCCAGTCCAGTGGCTTCAGCCAGATCCTCACACAAGTCCTTGTATGGTTCTTCTTCATAGGGCTGGTATTCTAAAGTGTCCAGCAACCTCTTCCAGTCTTCTGACAGATGCTGGTCTGGATCCAGGACTGGATCCCTGTGGGCCCATCGGCGCCGGGACTGCAGCTGAAAGTGCAGAATCGAATGGGGCCCCCTCTGATCCCCATGGGGCCCAAACGCGTGCTGACGGGGTTGGTCTACCCAAAAATGAGATACATGGCCTCATAAAACTCAAAGTTGGGCAGCGGTCACATTGGCAGTTGTCTTTGTCCGATTCTGCTACAAAGTGAGAACCACCAAGTAGAACACACTCGACCAAAGGCTACTGACAGAATTATCAAACAACATTCCCCCCCCATGGGGACTACCTACAGTCCTCCTTAGAGAATTTACAAACTACCAGGCTGGAAGAACTCCCAACATCCTTTAATGCCTTCATAAAAAACTTTAAGAAATGCATGCATGATCTATCCCTGGAAGACAAAAATGCGTTCTCAAAGCAAGTGTACTCATGGATCATCATTGACACCTACAAAATACAGGCGCAACAGACATATCTAGGATCTATCTACTCTTCCTACATGAAAAAGAAACTAATGTGCATGTGTTTGGGAGCCTTTCCAACTCTTGACTTGTGCCCAAAATGGTTCCTAACTGAAAGAAATAACTCCTGCAGAGGCTGCAACCAAGCCCCCCAAACCATCATGCACATTACATGCGCCTGTCCAGCATTCCTGAATGAGAGTCGACACTTTTTGCACTGCGGTTTTAAAATATTAGGATTGCAAACGTGCCAGAAAGCTGTAATTGCATGTTTTTAAAGGGAAGCACAAATCTTAATGTGCAGACGATTAAATTATTGACACAAATTGCAAAAACAAAATAGCATCAAAAAACCCAGATGACTAATCTCGCCGCCAGAGTGCAAAATGGTCAGATTCCTCTCAAAATATAATCATTTTGTTTTATAATGAGTCTCTCAGATGAATTTTATAGTAGCTTATGCAACTTGCGTCTATTGTGATACTCTGCCAGGAACAACAAGTAAATCGTTACACAAGACTTTCACAAGGATTTTTTACTGTAACTCTAATGATGAATTTTATTTGTGTATCTTATGTAATGGTTTTTATTAATTAAGCATAACGTAAATAAGTAAATAACCATAAAATATATATATATATATATATATTTAATTTTAGTACTTCCTCTACCCCGTTCCCCATCCTATACACACTCCCCATGGCACATTCCATTTTAGTTCCTTCTATTCTTTTACCTCCCCTTTCCTTCCTTTAAACCATTCGTCTTTTACACTCAGGCTTTACTCTTTTAATTAACTTTTACTACTTCCCCCTATCCTTTCACATTTCCCCATCCTATACACTTTGCCTCAGTTACTTTACACCCTTCTGTTCTTTTATCTACCCTTCAGTACTAGGCTCTCCACCTCCTAGGGCCGCCCTAGATCAACCATCGAATTAACTTCTACGTCTTAGCAAGACAACTACGCTCCACCTTGCTAAACCTCGCACACACCCCCCCGAATCCACAGCAGAGACCGCCCCTTCTCCTACACAGCAGCCAAGTTGTGGAACGGCCTACCTCTCCACCTCCAAAAAGCTCCATCTCTGGCGGACTTCGGAAGGAGACTCAAGACGTGGCTTTTCGATGGAGACCCTGCACCCTCAGCACCCAGATACCCTTAGGGGTGATAGTGCTGCACTTTACAAATACTACAATTGATTGTCTGAATACTCATTCATCTTCCACCCGGTCACTTTGCTCTTTTTTTTAGATTTGACTTTTAATTCTACCTTTCTATGTTTCCTCAACCTATACACTCATCCCCTGTTGCCGTTCCACTCTTTTACTCATCCTTACCTTTCTTTACTAAAAATAGGTCTTATACTCCCCTCTAACCTTTTTTATACTTTTACTACTTCTCCCACCCATTTAAATCTTCCCCCCATCGTTCCCATTAACCTTCTGCCTTTTACTCCCTTCCATTTCATTACCCCCCTTCCTTTTGTTTAGTACCCATGCAACTTCTACTCTTCTTGCTTTACTCCTTTTTTATCGTCACATTTCCCTGTACCCTTTGTATGCTTCACCATCCTATATATACCCTCTGCTCTGCTACTTGTTCCCCTTTTACTTCCTTTCCTTTAATAGTATCTGTAGTATTCCCAAATGCTATACGTCTTATTTACTTTTACTACTCCCCACCCTATTTACATTTTCCTCCATTCTATACATCCTCCCTTTGTGAACTTCCCTCTTTTACTCTTTTCTATCCTTTTACCTCCTGGAAAGCAGGAAAGACCAGGATTTAACAAGCCATTTCTATATATTTTCCCTAATTCAGGGTGATTATGCACACATTTACCTCCTGCTTTGAGCAGCAGGAAAATGTGTGGAGGAACTTATTAGAATATAAGGTTCACAACCAAAAACGTATTGAGTGAGGTGTAGCCACCTCGGTATGCTGCTCCAAGCGACACGTAATGAGTCCCTAATTCTAAGAAAATCCAAACTGTTAAAATCTTTAATTCTAGACTTAAACTTGCACTCCTAAATCTATATTTTTAGGTCTAACAATAGCTCCTTAACTACACCACGCTGAATAAACCAAAACATCCAGGGAAAATCCCAAACCCTTAAAAGAGAATTTAAACCTCTAAATCTAATCATTAACACCTACACCCAAGCATAATCTTCAACATTTATGCATTCCAACCTTAAAACCTTTAAAGCAAAATATGATAAGCACAAATTACAGCAGGCCACATTCCAGCAAGTCCAAATAAAGTGGGCACAAACGAGAAGGGGTGACTTAATCAGCATAAATAAACAAATCCCATTTTATTTTAAAAAGTTTTACAAGTGCCCCACCCAGCTTCCCGCGGGCAACAAATATAAAGAAATACAAAAGCAGTCTGGTCACCTAATGGTACAGCAAAGTCGATCTTTGGAAGAGTGTAGTCTTTGTCTTATCTTTTAGTCTTAAGGGGAGTGTAATTTTTATCTTATCTTCAAGTGTTAGGAAGAATGTGGTCTTTATCTCATCTTCAAGTCTTAGGAAGACTGTGATCTTTGTCTTATGTTCAAGTCTTAAGATGACTGTTGTCTTTAGCTCATCCTCAAGCCTTAGGAAGATTGTGGTCTTTACCTTATCTTCTGCTCAGTCAGTTCCTATAATATGTCTGTGCTTTGGTCAAAACCCCAGATATATACATCAAAACTGTTGATAACAGCTGTTTGTGAGCTGGTATGAGACCCACTGAAGTACACTACAGAAATTCACCGTTGTTTGGTTGTGGCCAGGGTGCAGAAGTGAACGTTATCTCATCATAGTGTTATGTTGACCCTGCTTTTCACGCCCAAAAACTTGAGGGTCCATCCTTCACCTCTGTGCACAGCTGACCCTTCTATGCCAAGGTATCTTGATGGGGCACGAAGAGCCATTCTTCAACAAATGTTCTCAAGATGTCCAGGACTGATGCAAAGCCTTTTAATACAAATAGGCTGAGATGGAAAGGCAGCAGCAGAGGTGAGATCTGCCCTTCTAGGTAGAGGGATATTTGAAGGAAAAGTACAGCACACAGCCTATGGAAGACAGACAATCATGTACAGAGAGAGGCAATGGCTAAAACAAGTCCAAAAAATATTCAAGAGAGGAGTGTAGAGCACACGAGAGGACAGGAGAAAAGAGGAAAGAGAATAGTAACGTACAGAAGAGGAGAGAGCCCAGGTGCTCTAAACACAAGTCCCACTGCTCTGTGGAAGTGGTGGTTGAGCAGGGGGGAGGATGCTTCCACCCTTTCGGGACAAGAGGCAGATTTCTTCCTTCAGAGCGTCGATCTCCAGGAGTTGAACCTCAACCAGTTCGATCAGTCTCTCTTTGTCTTCCAGGTCAGCTCTACGTGGACCTCGGAACTCTTCTCCCTGTGGAGGCAGTAAGAGAGAGTTGTGAGGAAAGGACTTGTAAAGCATAGGGGAGAGGGAGAGGCAGAGAGAGAGGAAAAGTGTGAGAGAGGGAGAAAGAGAGAAGAGAGAATATAAGAGAGACTTGGCAGCAATGGAAAGAGGACACAGAGAGAGAGACAACAGAGAAGAGAGTGCAAGAAGAGAGAGAGAGAGGCTACAGAGAAGTGAACGTGAGTAGTAAAGGGAAAATGAGAAATAGAGAGCGCAAGAAAAAAAGAATGACAGGGAGAGAGAGGATAGCAAGATGGCAGAAAGGGAGAGATAGAGACAAGACATAGTCAGAAAAGAGCTATACAGAGATAGAGAAAGAAAAGAGTAAAAGAGTAGAGAGAAAAGAAAGCAAGGGAGAATGAGCGGGATGAGGGAAAAAGATAGAGAGAGATGTGAGAATGTGAATGTGAATGGCAGAGAGATATGGAAAGAAGGGGAGAGAAAGAGCGATAGAGAGGAAAGAGAGTAGGAGTGAGTGAAAGAGAAAGCGAGACAGTAGAGGTCAGAGGGAGGAGGAGAGATGAAGGGAGAGATGAGAGGGAGAAAAGAAGAGGAGAGGGCTGGCAATATTTAGGGTGAGAGAGAGAGGAGGGTTAGAGAAATGGAGAAAGGGAAGAAGAAAGAGGGCAAAAAAAGGTAAAAGAGTATACAGGAGGAGGCCGTACAAAGGAGAGAGGGAGGTAAAGAATGAATTAAACAGAGGAAGACATAGAGGGCCAGAATCCATCTGTGAAAGTAGGAGCAAGGAGAGGCCCAAGTCACTAGTGGTAAAGAGCAGAGAGAGGAGACACTGAAAGAGTAGATATAAAGAGTAGTGAACAGACCCACATAATTTAACTGCAAAGAGAAAGAAAGAGAGAGGAAAGAAGCAAAGACAGACAGACAGATAAGACAGCAAGGCAAAAGAGTAACATAGCTGGAAAAAGTAAGGAAGCAAACACTGGGGTAATGTATGCCTCAGCACAAAAAACACAGGCGTAATTATAACACTGATGTACAGTGAATGTAACACCGATAAGAGATGGCATACTTGGAACCAGCTTCAGCACCACGGTGTTGAACCAAAATGGTGCCTAGCTCTTAGAGACAAGGAACACACTAACATGCATAAAGTTCTTTCCATTACAGGTAATATACATCATGTTAACACCATCATACATCCATATGGCATGGTGAAGTGTATGTAATATTTCAAAAGGGAAACACCCGGAACAACGACTCCTTAACCACGAAGTCATGGAAAACGAAAGCGAAACAACGGTTTCGTTTTCCACGACTTCCTGGTTTTCGTGTCTTAACCACACATGTGTGAACCACGTACATGCATGGTTAAGGCAAAGAAGAAGGGAGTCTACGCAGTGAAGGAGGAGTTAAGTTGGGCTGGGACTGGTTTTTTTTTTGGGGGGTGGGGGGCTCGGGGTGATTAGGGTTTAGGGGTGGGTTGGGGTGATTAGGGTTTAGGGGAGGGGGGTTGGGGTTGTGGTAATTTTAGGGGTGGGGGTTGGGGTGGTTGTGGGGGTGGGGGGTCGTGGTAATTTTTAGGGGTGGGGGGCTAGGGGGGAAGCATGCTGGAACCGTGCATGCTGATCACTAAACCTTTACCAGAAAAATTGTTGTAAAGGCATTCGTGGTAAAGGCATTAGTGATACCAACGAGTTTGTTGTTACAAACTCGTTGTTGAGCCATGGGTGCTTGAAGCACTCGTGGTTTCGAGATATAACCATTTCAAAAGGAAGGGTCAAGAGGTAGTGTACATGATATATATTACATTCCGTAGCAGTGTGCATACCTGGGAAAAAATATCACTGGGATTTGCAAACCCATGCATCACTTGAACAACACTTGAACACATGGCACCAGCCTGTGCTCCAGGGCAACTTATACTATCTATACATCTTTAAACAGTAGCAATTCTGTGCCTTATGGTATGATCTGCTATTTTCTAATTTTCGACCCCATGTAATGATCTATGTTTATTGTAAAGCACATTCGCGTAATATCTGCGCTATATAAAAATACATAAATAAATGCTGTGGGTCTCATTTAGAGTTTGGTGGACGGGTTACTCCATCACAAACATGACGGATATCCTGTCAACCACATTACGATGTACGTAGGACATAATGGAATCATAATACGGCGGACGGGATATGCATCACATTTGTGATGGAGCAACCCCATCTGCCAACCTCTAAATTAGGCTCTAAGTCCGCAAGATGGCAGAGTAAGTTTATGATTACCGCTGATATCTACAGGTCACAAATTTGAAACTCAGCAAGGCCAGTTCCGCCTTCTATCCTTCTGAAGTCTGTTAAATGAGTACCTTCTATTTGGTATTTTTTGGGAGGCAATCCATTCCATTGCTTCTTTGCTTCTCTGTGCCATTAAGAACAGAATCAATCATAAGCAAATGAGTCTTGCCTCCACTCTTCGAAGAACAGTCCAGCCTAAGCATCATGCTAATGTTGTAGACAAGCAAATAAACCATGGAATACCAGTAGTTAAGACCTGGTCAATCACTTTCTGTTTATGTCTTTTATAGAACTTGTAACTAAGAACTTGCAAATACGGAGTACATTTATCTGACCAGTAAATCATCTATGATTAACCAGATTTCACATATGCAAAGAAGGATCTAGGGCCAGATGTAGCAACAATAGGATTTGCGACTCGGAAATTGCGACTCCGAGCGACTCGCAATTTCCGAGTCGCAAAACCTAATGCAGAAAGGTGTCTCAGACACCTTCTGCAAGTCGCTATGGGGTCGCAAAGAGCCACCTCATTAATATTAATGAGGTGGGTCGCAAATTGAGGCCCCATAGCGACTATGGGCACTCACTGACATGGAGGCCTGCTGTAGTCAGCAGACCTCCATGTCTGTGACTGCTTGTTAATAAAGCATTTTTGTTTTTCAAGTGTAGCCCGTTTTCCTTAAAGGAAAACGAGCTGCACTTAAAAAAAAATCTGAAACCTTTTGTTTTGGTATTTTTTCAGGGCAGGTAGTGGTCTCTTGGACCACTACCTGCCCTGAAAAATATTTTGGGGTCCATTCACAAAGGGGAAGGGGTCCCATGGGGACCCCTTCCAATTTGCGAGTGGGTTACCATCCACTTCAAGTGGATGGTAACTGCGACTCCATTTGCGACCGCATACGCGGTCGCAAATGGAATTGCATACCACTGCGAGTCGCAAATAGGAAGGGAACACCCCTTCCTATTTGCGAGTCGGAAATGCATTTTGCGAGTCGGTACCGACTCGCAAAATGCATTTCTGCATAGGAAACTCCGGTTTGCGACTCGCAAACAGTAATTTTTGCCGTTTGCGAGTCGCAAACTGGTTCCTACATCTGGCCCCTAGTTCTCCCAACAATAACATCAGTAGCACCAGCATTTATTTAGGTATGTAGCATCTGCTATCCTTATAGTGCAAACCTACATAAAAGGTAGCAGAGTGCTGTTCAGGGGCAAAGTCAAAGAGACAGAGAAGAAGTGAGTGGGCGGCAGCTGGGTTTTGAGAGTGGAAGCAGAACTTGATGGACCCAGCCACCGCTCACTGACAGGAGAATGAGACAATGATGTGGAAGAGGCAGAATGAACCATATCTCATCCTTCAGAACAGAAGCAGTAGGCAACGGATATCATCTTATTTACACAAGGCTCAGCAAAGGTTTCTGGGATTTAGACAAAATGAAGGATTTGTAGAGAAATACTAAAAAGAAGCAAGGAGAATACTGTGGGGAGCCTGATCAGTCCAGTTTGTTTGAGCAGTAGCCTCCCAATAGTCTGAGCTTACCCTTGGCATGTGAGGGTACAAGTTCATCTAAGGTGCAAGGGATGGCCCAACCGGGGGTCGTTCAACCACAGGACATTTGCCTGAGAAAATATTTGTTGTGCTAACATTTGCCCTTTAATATTCAGCAGCCAACTTTTGTTAGGCTATTTAATTCGGTAATCAGACGCCTTTGCCTCATAGCAAGATGGGCTCCCAGAGACAGAGATTGTCGAAACAGCTATATTTGTAGAAATAGTGGACCACCAAGATCCATGTACTGTACCACTGTAGGACACTAAGTGGGTTATTACAACTTTGGAGGAGGTGTTAATCCGTCCCAAAAGTGACGGATATACCACCAGCCGTATTACGAGTCCATTATATCCAATGGAACTCGTAATACGGCTGGTGGTATATCCGTCACTTTACCGTCACTTTTGGGACGGATTAACACCTCCTCCAAAGTTGTAATAACCCCCTAAGTCCTAGTTTCACTACACCTTATGATCTCATTCCTTTACCAGCCACTTAGAGGTGTAAAACATATACCTTATGAACTACCAGTAGAAGCCACCGATAATAACTATGTTATGGTGGGGGTGTTGCTTAATTTTAGAGATCACAGCTTTTTAATAAATACGGTTTGAAGAGTTTATCCAAACACAGATTACTTACATTTTGTGAGCTTTGTAGAGCCTGAAAGGGGTTTGGACCAAGACCCAAGAACAGCACATGAAATATGTACCTTTACATGCTGTATACGTCCGGCTAGAGGCAGAGCATTTTAATTGCCTGGACTTTGGATCATAAATAGATGAGGATGGGTTGCAAAAGATAAGGTATGTTATGGGTTGAGTATGTACTGCTGTTGGAAAATAACCGGGAGTTCCAGTCTGACGATGGGGAACTATTCTATCTTGTGAATCTATGAAAGATCCAATGATGGAGAACCTGAATGATCAGCACTCAGTTAGTCTTCAGGCTAGGTTTGCCTTATAAAAATGTAATATGCTATAAAAGTTGTATAGACCGACTGGCATCCAAAATCAGGCATCCTAACTCTAAGGACAAGTAAGGAGAAGCAGACTCAGGCTTGTGACAAAAGCCAAGCTTTACATTTTTTTTTTTAACAAAACAGTGCAAGAGATGGTCTTAATTGCAATGGGCAAGGAGCTCTACAGCTTAGCCACATGAAAAGATGAGTGGGCTCTGGAAAATGTCAACTGAAATGAGTTTGCAAGAAGTATGTGGATGCTGAATGCAGAGGACGAGGGGGCAGAGAAGGCACAAATCGGTGTTCGAGATATGTGGAACCAAAACTGCTTATGACTTTGTTAACTAAACCAAGAGATTTGAATACTAGGCATTTATAGACAGAGAATCAGTGTAAGTGTAAGATGAAAGGACCTAGCAGCATGAGGGAGAAGGCTGAGGAGGAGGCAGGACACTGAGGAAGGATTCAGACTAAGTATGGTGTCCAAAGGTGACTGAGCAGAGAAGCTGGACTGAATCTTTGCAAAATCAGGGAGATAGATTTGATCAAAGTTCCTGGGAAGGTTCTATGGAGTTGTTGTCAGCAACTGGTCGCAAAAAGCTTTTGATTATAGTAAATAGGTCACAGGATGAGTTTTCAGCCGTAGCAATTTTTCAGGAGTAGTAAGAGGAACGTTGAGCACGTATGAGTCTTTAATAGTTTTTAATAAGTGCTTTCTATGTGGCCTCGGTATCTCACAGACGTTCAAGGGTTTGCAGTGCCACTTAGCATTACACAACTCCTCAAAAGTGCTTAATTTGAGCCAGTGATTTCCAGAGCTCGGCCCGGCACTTAATTGTAAACACTGGCACTTATGACAGCTGCCACATAGTGGCGCTGTTTGAGTAATTTAGAGAAGAGCAGAACAACACTTGTTAATTAATTCAATATACATTGAAAATAGCTAATACTTGTCGCCCAAGCCAGGCTTATAGCTCTGGAGGCCTCGAACAGTCTGAATTGTCACACTTGTAGCAGTGTAATGGTTAGTAGTTGTGTTGTTACTGTCATTGGTAGGTTTGACAGTGGCGATGGGTGGTGCAAGCTGCGGTGACCTACTAACGAGGGCTTTGCACTTATTTATTACAAATTAAGTACTGCTCCTCAGTGTATCATTAGTGCCATTGGAGCACTGCTACGGGACAGACACAGCTTGTGTGGTGCTACGGTAGGCAGGATACAGGAGATCCATTTATTGGCAGGTGAGATATCCCTGGCATAAACACAAGGCATTTCATAGACAGCATCAAGCAAGCAGAGTGAGAGTTTTTGGGCCAGGGTTGAAAAGGAACGGGCCCATGAGAAAAGCTGATGTTATTTCTCCCATGCCAAAAATCCTGTAAGCAGTTGAGCAATCAATGCAGCTACGCAAATGACAATAAAGTGCTGCACAAAGAGTATCAAAGATGCACCTACACCACATTTTCACACAACCTCAGCTAGGACCAGGGCCATACGGTGGCAACATATCACTCCCTAACATGCAGTGTGTCGCTGACCTGCGCTGGAAATGCGCATGGGATAGCGCATCCCTTCTTATCCTCAACCAGAGGGACCTGCTGCAGCTCAACAACTGACACCCAACACCTCATTAGTTAGCCGTGGATCCATCACAAATTCAGCAGAAACAAGGATGCAATGGTAAATGTACCCAAAGCGATAAGATACCATGCCAGGGGCAGATGTGAGTTATTTATATCATTTATAAAGTGCAGCGATTGCCTGAGGGCGTCTTGGCGCTAGCCTGTGCAAGGGAAGTGACGAAGGAAGGATATAAAAGGCAGGAGCCAAATATTTCAGTAAAGCCTGGACTAATATTGTAGCACTTAAAGCCAAGTTTTGAGATGCTTCTTAAAGCATGTCAAGCTAGGCTGATTTTTTTAACTGGATGGGTTAAACATCCTGTGAGCTGCACATGAACAAATGGAGCCAATGAGAAGGTTGTCTCTTGAACCAACAAGCTGCTGGAACTGTAACACAGAAAGCCTGCCGCCCACTGGAAGAGTTTCCATTTGACTGCAGTACCGTGACACACAGGGATCTGACATGTTCTTGGGTATGGAAAGTATGTTTTGCTTTACAGAGTCATCAAATACTGAGTATCTGTCTTTCTCTGATACAAGTGCTTTGTTTACCCACTAGACAGAATATTTAGCCACAACAGTTTGAAGTCTGAAGGCCAGCTGAATGGAATCATGGACCAGCCTGGGCTGCCTAGGAAAGATGGGACTGAAGGGGTTCAGTGGAGTGGTGGCATTTCTGTACTACCCTTGGTGGCCTGGGCTGGGTCACATGACACTATAGCGCCCAGGGACAAAACAGTGCCACCAGGATTGCTACAGACTGCATCAAGTTCCAGGGGTTTCAGCACTTGTCAGGGAGATCTCAGAGGTACATCATCTGCACTGACACCTTCCACATCACAAACTTCCATAGAAACTCACAAAGATGTGAAAACAGTGAAGCAGAGCTAAGCAGAAATAATGTAAACAGGCCTGTTTGTTTGAAGATCCCACACCAGACTCACAAAAGTACTTTCCATTCACAAGGCCAGGTAAGCTGCAAAGCATTCGTTCACAATGCACACATGTGCATTGTAATGTGATGTGCAATGCTGAAATGGCCAGTGTACTTAGCAGTTACCATTGGAATTTGCAATGCACATATATGAATTGTTTGTGAGTCACAAATGATTGGTGTGGCAACTGGGTGTCCCTTGTCCCTTGCCAGTCATAAGGACATCTATACTTGCACAAGGGCTCCAGTCATGTGCTGCACACCAGGTCCGCTAACACCGCAGCGATTGGTTGGCTGCAGTTGTAGCATGCACACAACCAAACAGTGGGTCCCATGGTGCACACACTACAGAGTGACCCTGTCCTGCGGCACCAGCTTCGGTGTACCTTGGGGCACTTACCACATTAGTCTGCCTGGCATCGAGCCTGGCCTCCAGTGTGATCTTGTCGGTAAGAAGTCGATTCATCGCCTCCAGTTTCATGGTGTGTTCTCTGGTCACCTCTCGCATACGTTGCTTCGCATCTGCAATTTTGACCTGGGGAAAAAACATCCATGGTCAATTAAAGGTTTGGTGTTATTTCTAAACACTCTTCTTTGGGTTTATTAGTGAAATACAAAGAATGGCATGTTTACATTAATGGGTGAACCAAGCACTATGGCAACACTTCAGTGACAGAAACACACAGCTTATTCTTAAGCCTGTTGTGAACTATTCACCACCCTATGAAGAAGAGTGTGCTCCAGACACATCTACATAATACATCATTTCACTCATCATCCAATCTCACTTCTGGAGCTGGTAGCGCATTGACGCCCTTGATATTTTTTTTTTTAGAGATTGTGTTGACACTGTTAGTCACAATGAATAATGCAATCTAACTCAAATATAGGTTGGCAAATTGAAACAGTGGTCTGCTTTCACGCCACTGCACATTTCTTATGGGTTTCAAACCAATAAATGCCATTATAACCCACTGCCAAGTGCTACACCAATCATCAACAGGTCAGAGTTATGGGCCTGGTCAAGGGGCTTGCAAAGAGGGAGAGAGTCTTTAGTGGGGGGTATAGCCGAAAGCAGAAGGGCCTCAAAGCTGTAGACACTGCGCTCACTGGCAGTCAAATGCTCTAAATTAATCAAGGGAAACACTATTCAAGCTTTGGAATACTGGAGCAGAAGGCTATATCAGCCATTGCAGGCCTGCTGCTACCCCGCCGTCTGCATGTAATTCCCAGGATTCCAAAGTTTCAATTTATGTTTCCTTGGATCACAAAAGTCAAAAGTTACTTACCTGTAGCATTCCGTATTCAGTGGATGTATTGTTTGTGTTTACAAATACCCCTCAAATCATAGGAGGGATCTCAAATCATTTTATTAAATGTTGAAATATTTTGTCTGTGGACTAACAAATCTACTGGAGGGAATCTCTGTGTAACCTGAAGATACTGGAGGGAATCTCTGTGTAACCTGAAGATACTGGAGGGAATCTTTGTGTAACCCGAAGATACTGGAGGGAATCTTTGTGTAACCCGAAGATACTGGAGGGAATCTCTGTGTAACCCGAAGATAGGAGGGAATCTCTGTGTAACCTGAAGATACTGGAGGGAATCTTTGTGTAACCTGAAGATACTGGAGGGAATCTCTGTGTAACCTGAAGATACTGGAGGGAATCTCTGTGTAACCTGAAGATACTGGAGGGAATCTCTGTGTAACCTGAAGATACTGGAGGGAATCTCTGTGTAACCTGAAGATACTGGAGGGAATCTCTGTGTAACCTGAAGATACTGGAGGGAATCTCTTTGTAACCTGAAGATACCGGATGGAATCTCTGTGTAACCTGAAGATACCGGAGGGAATCTTTGTGTAACCTGAAGATACCGGAGGGAATCTCTGTGTAACCTGAAGATACCGGAGGGAATCTCTGTGTAACCTGAAGATACCGGAGGGAATCTCTGTGTAACCTGAAGATACTGGAGGGAATCTCTGTGTAACCTGAAGATACTGGAGGGAATCTCTTTGTAACCTGAAGATACCGGATGGAATCTCTGTGTAACCTGAAGATACTGGAGGGAATCTTTGTGTAACCTGAAAATACTGGTGGGAATCTCTGTGTAACCTGAAGATACTAGAGGGAATCTCTGTGTAACCTGAAGATACTAGAGGGAATATTTGTGTAACCTGAAGATACTGGAGGGAATCTCTGTGTAACCTGAAGATACTGGAGGGAATCTTTGTGTAACCTGAAGATAAGTTCAAATGCTGAACACTTAACTGAGTCTTTCACCCTTAAGAGGAGTGCCACTGATTTAGAAGTTATTAATATCTTTATAAGTGGTTAGAGACAGTTTTATGGTCAAGTGTACATATCATTATCCGTCTCTCTTTTTCACTCATCCCAAACCTCACCTTACTACTATGACCTGCCAAATAACACTTTCTAAACTCTTCTATCCCTCCGTTATCCGATTTAATCCACCTAACAGACTCACATGCCCACTGCTCAAAACTAACTCATATTTCCTATACTAATCCACCAAAAATCCTTTTGGGGTCCGGAGTAGCATACCACTCACTGAAAAGAACTTTGATGCATTGTCAGGGGTAGTAAGCACTATATAATACAATTTACAATTACAATTATCTAGGGGAGGGAGTGGGGACACACTCTTAGTTATGGAACAGTGTAGAATTAGAAGACCTCAAGCAAACCCTCTGGACCTTTTCTACCTGGTCAACAACTACCCAGACATTTCCTTCTCCCCGTATGATGCAGCTATTACAAATTAGACCCTTGGAATTTAGGATATATGTCACAATTATATGGTAGATAGTGCAGTTTTTCATGCCACGCTATTGCGGAAGGTTACATGAAGCATTTCTGTCACTCTATTTTAGGTGATTAGGATCTTTGATAACACGTGCATAGTTGTGTTTGAGGGTCAAAACAAAGGATGATACCAGATTTTATTTACATTTTAAGGTCTGTTACTTGAAGTTTGGCAGATGCCAGACATCTGCTGAAAAGCTGTGAATGTCCTATGCTCCCTATCCTGAGTATATGGGGCCTCTATGCACTCTAAACAGGACAGACAGGACTTCTGCTGCTCGTTGATGATTGTCACACATCCTCTAAACTCTAGAAATCCCAAAATCATTTATTGTTCCCACCACTCCCATTGTATAGTTACCAGCAGGTTGCCATTCTTAGTGTACTAAACCAAGGAGGTGAGATTCCAGACAGCTTGAAATGTACCTCAAGCAGCACCATGACTACTTATAAAGCTACGCCGGTCACTGGGCATGGACGCAAGTCACGAAAAAGACAAATGCACGCACCAAGCTGAAACAACCACGAAGCAGATGCTGAAGAATACTAACTCACTACTTCCCTCACATTCTACCTGAGCAGATTGAGACTTCTTTTCTGAAGTAGCTCTGCGGAGGTAATTTTCTGGGCAAAGACAGATGGCACAGACATGTCTACATCTACTCTATGATCTTGCAGATTCCACAAACCTTAACATACATTAACATAGCCACTACTATACCAATCAGGATAAACTATATTGCTTTGGTTTACATGCCACAATAATTCACTGCAACCATCTCATATAAGAATTAAATAATAACTCATGAGCTGTATCATAGCCTTCATTTAGACCCTTGAACCAGGACCTGCACCACAAATTCCTTATGATTATTCTAGTTTTTATTACATGTTAGTTCTTTAACATAATATAGGCAAGACTCATTGGGCGTAACAGTGCATTACATTGGAGAAAGCAAACTGTAGCAACACAGATGCACGTCCACACAAGGTAAGGGCATCTTGATGTACGCTGCAACATTGACTCCAACAAGAGAAAGGAAAAAAACAATTCAAGATGGGTAATAGGGAATCGATGTAGGAAAACATATGAAATAACACAAATTCACATTACTATCAATGAGACATAATCATGGAATTGCATGAAATTCTACTAATAAAAGAACAGTTCACTTACTGAACAGAGAGAGAAGCAGCTGAGAAGAGCCTTCAGTTTATAGCAGCAGAGCAAAAGACAGAATATATGTGATCCACCCCCACTCCTCGGTACACCTCTAAAGTGTCCATCACAGGCCCTCACCTGCCACTCCTTGAGCTCTTTGTCCATCTGAATCTCCTTCTCCAACGAACTGATCTTCAGCTCTTCCAGGTTGATGTTCACGGATAGCGTCTGCAGGATCTCCAGATCAACGATGCGACCGAACTTCATGATCATCTGCTGGCGGCACCTGTCATCCAGGGCTAGGGCACGAGAAGGTTAGACAACTCAGAGAAGCCGGGCAATTAGCATCTTGCTTCCTTCTTAAACTAACTCAAGAAGTCTTTCAAGGTATCACCTTTCTGGCTTCATTCTCCAATAAGTCCTCAGCATACAAAAGTACAATAAAATGTAATCCTACTGACTCAAATGAAAAGTGTTCTCATAGAGCAGAAGCTGAGTCCTTATTAGAAATGTTGGTTCATAGTGTATGGGATTTTTTTTTCTAATTCACTGACTGAGACACTCCTTCCACACTGGATACATTCATTCTCACTGGATTATTGCTCTCTCCAATCCCCCTTGGGACCAATGATTACTACACTGCAGGTCATTCTTGGAAGACGAACTTTCTGCTGTTGCCATTGCTGTAGCTAACATTGTGTGGGTCACACCTGCAAACTGCTGTATTCTACTATTCGCGACTGGAGCAGCATCTCCGCCTTTTTGCGGATATTCATTTGGGGGACACTGTAGATGACAGAATGCCCTTCCTCACCACAAATTAGCTCTCGAAATCCATCATTGTAAGTAGTTTTTTGCTGTGGTGCTGCATAGCTCTAGTAATTATGCTTTTCTCAGCACAAATCACAAATTGCTACTGAACTAGTTGCAAAGAATTGCAATAAAACATCATGCTACTTTCCCAATAACCAGTTTCACAGTTATCCAGCTGTTTGCGAACAACTAAGTCAAGCATTAGACTCCAACTACATCAAAAAAATCACACAGGTCATCTCGCTCCCATGAATAATGACATTGACAGAGGTATTTCTTCTGAACTATTCTTTTTCTGGATTGACCATCTTTATCAAAACTAAACTTGTTGGCCTACTCAGACTGCTCCCTCGCTGCTGTATTCAGACAGGGCCTATCTTCCCCAGATGAGAGTGTGGGGTCAGAAATCCCTCCACACAGCACCCCTTAATCACACTAAAACTAACCTGCAACAACACTGAATATTGCCCAATGTGCTTTGACTTTTAACCTCATTAGAGTGCACTTCAGTACTCCTCACACACGAGGTCCATAGCCACAGTGTATTGCAACCAGGGCCACTTGAATTATGCGGCAGGGAATATTATGCAGCAGGGTTGACTATACTAAGCGGCTAGAAAATGTAAATTCTGTGGTATAACGCAGCACATTTTTTGATAGTGTTAATTCATTGTTTTGACATACTAACTCACAGTCTTGGCAGGAAGCAACTAGTGAGTCCATTTCTTGAACCATAAATAGGAAGACTGATCAACCTCAGCACAAATATAGGAGCACTCACTCCGTATCTTGGTCTCCATCTCCTTCCGGTCCGAGATGAGCTGTTTGTGCCTCTGGCGCGCCTCCTTGTACAGGTCTCGCTGCTGAGACTTCTCCACCTGCAGCTCCCGGATCCTCTGCTGAAGGCCTTCCAGGGCTTTGTTGGTGAAGACCAGAGATGCTGAGAGATCTTTAGGGATTTCGCCGTTGATCACATGTTCAACCTGAAAATAGCAAAAAGCGAATGAGTCTCGGTCTTGCGATCCTGCAGAACTGGACAAGCCTCCAGCTTGTCTTCTCCACCAACTATCAAGGTAGCCAGAGTGCACAGATCGCACCAATGAAGGACATTTTTGCAGTTCTGTCAGTGCAATACTAACACAATATGGCATTGTGCCAGATGATGTAGCCATTTTGTCTGAGGGTATGGATGGTACCAGAATAGCGTAAGCAAAATATCATGCAACAGGACGAATATTGTGTCCTCAATGTTGTTTATAAAAATAATACCACATTGGAGTTATTAACAGAAAATCTGTACCCAACGGGACAATATTTTTGTGAACCGATGTTTATGATAAAATAGGCCCAATTCATAAAGTGCATTTTTTAGTGCATAGAGTAGTGCTACCTTAGTACTAGGTACGTACTACAAAATGCAATTCACAAAACTACTGCCGGAGACCTTCTCCTCCACTTCTTTTGTCTTTTTTGTGCGAAAATTACAACTAAATGGGAGTGGTTTCGGGAAATTTACGGAGAAGTTTGGAAGGGTCAAGCATCACCCATGGACAATCACTGATACTGAAACACATTCCCTTAGACAACAATGGAGGCAGGAATTAAAATAACATTCCAAAGGAACTAACATGAAATCAACTAAATGGGTTTGAAAATATACATACATATATATATATATATATATTCACGAAAAAAAACAAAGATTAAAGTGCTGTTCTAGTTAGGTGAAACATAAAGTTTTAAACTCTAAAAAAACGCTGCAATTCACCAGTTATAGTTAACTGAAGGAACTATAACTCACACCCTCGCCATGCACAGTGTTGTCATAAATGTCATTTCAGATGTCATGAGTGATGTTATCAATGATGTCATAGGACATGTCATGAGTGATGTAATATGTGAGGTCATAAGCAGTGCATGGCGAGGGAGTGAGCTATATTTACTTCAGTTAACTGTAACTGGTGAATTTCAGAGGTTTTAGAGCTTAAAACATTACGTTTCATCTAACTATAACATCACTTTACCCTTTTGTGTTTTCAGTGAATTTCTGAGTTGTTTTACAGTAAAGTTATAATATACAGATATGTCATTTTAAGTATGGCAGACCTACTGGCTTTGTCAAACAGACAAAACACCAAAGTATAAAATGCTGGCCTATTGGCTTTAGCAAGGAGTCAGCATATCACCCTATATAAAGCAGACCTATAGGCTTTGTAAAAAAACTCATCACAATAATTTATCAATACCCATATTCCAAAGTCATCCTTATAAATACACACATTGCAATGCATAAAAAGTTTGGTCAAATAAATATTTGAAATAAAGCATTTTTTTCCCATACAACTCTAAGGTGGTCATTACGAGTTTGGTGGGCGGTGGAGGCTGCCCTCCAAACTCTTCCCGCCCTCAGACCGCCTGTGCGGCCTGAACCCTGCCGGCCCTAATGGGACTTCACCGCAGGGCCAGCTGGCAGAAACAGTGTTTCCGCCCGCCGGCCCTGCGGTGAAAAGGGCCTTAACAATGTGGCATGCAGTGGGTGCAGAAGCACCCGTTGCGCATTCCACTGCCCATAATTCGGACAGTGGAATGTGCGATGGGGCTGTGCATTGGGGCCCCTGCACTGATAATGCCAAGTCCCCCATTCTGCCCGCCTTTCCATGGCAGTGTGAACCGCCATGGAAAGGCTGGCAGATGGAGCCCCATAATCCCCAGGGCGGCGCTACAAGCAGCGCTGCTCTGGACGATTTGAAACCACTGGGACCGCCAGGCTGCCGGCTTGCAGCACCCTGGCGGTGTCGGTGGTCCGACCGTGGCGGCTCCAACACGGTCATAATGTGGCCCTCCGGTCCCTCCGCCAGCCTGTTGGTCATGCAACCGCCAGACACGTAATGACCACCTAAATGTGTATTTATGTCTGTCTTTAATAGTCTTCAGGCCACAATAAGCACCCACCAAATCAACCGCAAGAGGTTTCCACATTCCAAAATAATGTAAGCTCTCATGGGGTCATGTATTTAATGACCCAGGAGACTTACAGTGTTTTTTTAAAAAGTATTCTGGGAAGCTGCTCCCACAACACTTTTCCGAATAGTAGGTTGTGCCCCTGCCCCTTCTGGGGCACCACGATAACCATCATTTTTTTAAAAAGCAGAAGCCCATGCAGGGCATTATGGGGCGCTCCTGAGAGAGAGCAGTGAATAATCCTCGCCGCTTCTATAATGAGGCTTCAAGGTTGTGTGTTTTTTTTTTAATATGTACTCAGGTGCCCCGGTCTCATGGCTGCATGGTGAGCCTACACCACTGCTTGTGTCTTATTCATAACAATTTTCAACCTTTTTTTATAGTATGTTCTCCGGTCCCACGTGGGGCACCCACAGCAAGGCCAACATTGAGAATACAGGAGGGAGGGAGGAGAGGTCCAGGGCACCCCCGCTCCTGTGTCAGCACTCATCCTGGGTGCTGCGGGAGCCGCTTCTATTCCTTTGATGCCGCTCAGTGGGAGAAGCTTTTTTCCTCTGGTCCTAAAGGGGCAGGAGCACAGCTGCCTTTGTTGCCTGAGAGAGTAGATGCAGGGAATCGGATTTAAATGTCCTGCCCACACTCTCCCAGGCAGGAAATAGGTCAGTGTCCGTGGGGGATGGGTCCCTGGGACACTGGCGGACTTGGTCTCTGGGGGATGGGGTTCCTGAGGCCTGCTATGCTCAGGGAGGGTGGGCCTCACTCCACTCCCCAAAAAATGTAAATAATCCCTGGGAGATGGGGGTCACTGGGGCATTTAAATGGCTCAGGGTGGGGGGCCGTAAGCCCCCCTCGCAATAATAATAGCATCCGCCCGTGGGATGAGGTCTCCACGTCTGTGAAATGGCTCTGGGAGGGGGTCTGCATGCCCCCTCTCCATAATAATAAACCTGGGCCGACCCCAAGAGGGAGTTCAGGTGGATGAGACTTTTTTTGGAAAGTTTTGTGAAGATTCCTAAAATGGCAGATGGTTATATATACATTGGATGTATACATGTTTGCTGATGTTTGAAGTTTCAGGGGGTGGAGACATGTAAGTGTGCACAAGTGTAAATCTGCACTCAGAAATGGTGAAGGGCAAAGCAGTGACATTTACACCTAGTTACAAGAGTGAATTTACAAGTGAGTAAATCTATACATGTAAATGTATCCTTCTGAATAGAACAGACAATGTTGTACTTCGGTCAGAGGCCTCCCAACAGTGGCTTGCCATGAATTTTGCAAAAACTTTGCACCTGTTTCAATCATTTCCTGTACACTGCAGTCAAACTTCACATACACAGGAGGAAAGACAGCCCTACAGACCAAGCATTTGCAATGCAATGGGTCTTGTGTTTGCTTGAGTTAAAGCTATTCACGCTGTAAATTCCTAACTGTACTTTTCTTGCCACATAAATTGAAAATGAAAAGTAAAACAGTTGACATAAGCGAGCCGATTCAATGCACCACCAGGAGCATAAGCGCGAAGGAGACACACAAAAGGAAAAAGAAGTTCGCTCACAGTCAAACGTATCGGCAAAAGTGCAGTTATCCATGTTACAAGGTCACTGTCCAAGGCAGTAACAAAACCGCCCCAAGGAGGGACAAACGTAAAGCATTTACCAATGTCATCAAAGGATTTTTAAAAGGCAAGCCCACAAACGAATGATAGTGATGGGCGTGAGGTGGGTGTGGTTAAAAGCCCAAACAGATACCAACACGTCGGATATGCAGCGCTTGTGCGCTGCTATGCTCAATCTAAAAAAGAGGAGCCTTGTAATAAACTGACCAATGAAGCACAGGAGTTAAGTAAGTGTTTGGTTTCATTTGATATGTCTTGTAAGTGAAACTGCCTCTTCCTGGAGAGACCAAACAAGTATGTATCACTTTGGTGATCGTATACTGCTTGGTGACACATTAACAGGCACACACAAAATTTCTGTTATACTCGTGCAATTTTTGTTATTTGCACAATTTCACATTATGTGAATCACACATAACTTCGGAAATTACGCAAGAGCAACATTTCACCCACTTTTGTGATCTGGAGACTGGTTCAGGTGACAAATATCTTGTGGAACACTTGTTTGTGCCAAAAATGTGTAGTGGGAAACATTTTCTTGCTAAACAAGTCCCCTTGTCAATTTTTTGTGTTACTTTTCAACGCGCAGTATGCCCTTGCATTTGTTTTTCACTCACTATACCCCAAAGTGTTTGTCATGCCTTATATAATACAATTTTCCCAAAATTTCACAGATTTTTTTTACAAGATTACATGATTTCACCCATCTCAAGTACATTAACTGTGTTTCCATAGCTGTCAAGGTTTCAGATTGCTATGTGTGACATTATCATAATTTCAGTGTACTTATGAGTGACATTTCAACGACTGAGTGACACGTTCTTGCAAACAAAATCAAGCAATGAACATAAGGGGACCATACAAATATCGTAATATATTGAGAATCCTATACCTCCCCTTGTACACCAGCGCCACCTTGTGGCTTTTGATAAACACTACTCGGAGCTTACCTAGCAAAGTGAGAAACTGGAACAAGAAAGTTTTACCACACATCATGACCTGCGTGACAATCGCAGGCATTGCAGTACTGCAGGAAAGTAACCGGAAATGCGTTATTCGAACGCGAGATGCGTGACACTTGGCAGGGCTGTGTTTGAGATGTGAGCTCAGTCCTATCCCCTTGACGGGGAGGTGGTCTTGGGACCAAAGAGGAGTTAAATGTGGAGGGCAATGCTTGAATAGCATCAGGTGCCAAAGGATACATAATTATTTTGGTGAGTTGACGTCCATGATGAAACATGAAAAAAATGGTGCTTTTGCTCTCAGTTGTCTATTGTGTTCTTGCGGATGTGACAGCCTGCATCACTGGGGCTTTTCTTCAGACATCATTGCAAACCTGTAGTAGACAGTGGATTCTACATTCACATCCTGACAGGCCGGAACACTGGGTTCTCCTCCCTCTCTTAGCAATGGAAAGGCCTGGCTTAGAATGCCTGTCTGGCTTTTATGCGGAATCCACAAAGCAGCCCTTTCATACCTGCCTCGCCCTGCCAAAAGACAAGGATGGAAGCCTACAAAAACCGGCTGTTGCAGACCTGGGGGCGATTTCAGAATTAAAAGGAAACAAGCTTTTGTTGAAAATACTGGTATGGCTAAGCCAGTACTACAACATCTGGATATTGAAAAGGAATTCTGTGCATTGGCCTAGAGAGACGGTTGCCAGGATCAGAACTATGCATTCTACTGTTTCTCCTCAAGGCCAAGACCAGACCTGTGATCTGGCGAAACCTGTTGCTATGAGCTGCCCTGGAAGAGGAAGCTGCAGTCAGTGCTTAATTTGTAAATAAAAAAAAATGCTGGTGCCCAAAACTTTCCTTTGAAACACGCAGCTGCTGCCTTTAAATGTGTGAGCGCAGAATACAGAGGCAGCGTAATCCTAAACCATTTTGGGCCTCTTTAATCCATTTACAGCCACTCCCTGACCCTTCAGTTCACTCTTGCAGCTTTCTCCCATTGTGACGCTTTTTCGTTTTTCTCTTTCTCCATCTTTCCCTGGATGTAATTTAGGGGTCACCAGGGGTGGCTGTGACCCCTGGCACTTCCTTTGTGACCCCTGGCCTCCGAGGTAGCAAAATCAGTGCCAGAAACACAGTGACAGCTTGTCCGTTGGTTAGACTTCCACTCTTTGTTTTCTCTGAGTGTTTCATTATTCACTATTAGTGAATTTAAAAAATAAGAGAAAACAAAGGGTGGAGCCCTAACGGATGTCCATTTTTTATTACACTAATAGCGAATAATGGTTAATTTTTCACTATTAGTGTAATTTAAAAATAGAGTACAATTAGGTGGGGCATAACCTTCCCTAGGAGCTGAGGTAAGCAAAAAAAACATTATTTAAATATATGATGTGTGCTTGCTTCGGTGTGATTGTGTGCTTACATGAGAGAGAGTGTGTGTGGATGTATTTATGTGTAAGCATGTGTGTGTGTGAAACTGAAGGTCAAAGGGCATGTGATGTCACTTCCGCTACCCATGGCATTTTGGTAAATTGATCTTCATGCATCTGTCCCATATGTGTCTTTCGCTCGCAGTAAATGCTTGAGGCAGACAAATAAGTACCACCCTCAAAAATAAGTGCCGGAGCTCCGCACCGCAAACCACCGGCTCAAATTAAGCACTGGCTGCAGTGCTAGGAGAAAAGAGAAGCTGACTCTCAATCCAGGTGGAAAGCGCAAGCCCCACTGACTGAAGCCTGCATTGAGGTCATCTGGATGAAGCAAGACACTCAGGAGCCATGAGACCTCTCCGCCACCAAGCCAGTAGAAGCAGACAGCATTCTAGCACTGATTGTGCTGGGCGTCTCTCTCCCCGGCCACTGGCCCGCTTGTCTCGGACCGTATGGGACTATATTTTATTTACTCACTAACTGGACTCTCTGCCAAAAGCTTCGTGGCTCTAGGATTCAAGGGCTACAAACAATAGATGTCAGCCTTCTGAGATACGAGCCTGCTAGCAGAAAATAGCTGCACCATTGTAAATGGCTGTCCATCAGATGTAGCTCGTGTGGTAGGTCCTCCACAGCTTACACAGGTTACAGGCCAATCTGATGGCCAAGAGGACAGGCAACTGGTACTCGGCTCCAGAGGCGTTGGCATGGTAATTCCTCGTGGATAAAGATGCAGGAGATGTCTCACTGCAGCAGATTGGATCCTTTTCGATTTGTGAGTTAGTGACATTGACCTGCAGCTTCTGCAGGAATCCTGTGCGTCTGATGAAGCTCTGGAATGTGCATGTCACTTGATTCGCTTGAGGGATCAGGGAGAGCTTGGACTCCATAACCACTCTGAGATGTCCTAATTCTTTGGATGCTGATGGTTGGGGTTCTGTTTTCTTGCCACGCTCTGTAATCACCAGCCAACTCACATCACATCCTTTATGTAATCCATCCCATCGACTTTCTTCTGTAATTTCTCAGCAGCACTTCTCTTAGAAAGATTACCGAATCACTCCTGAAATTGGAGGAGTATCTTACGAGCTGTGACAGATCGTCTCGATTTCAGAAACGTTTCAACGATTCCCAAAGCCCCTGCAGTTCAGGAAATCTTCAATTCTGAGCACACAGTTGGATGCTAACCCCAAATTCCAGATCCCAGGTTCCAATTTATGAACTCATGGGTCAGTGGTAGGCCAAGTAACGATCATGACCATGACTGACCAGATTCAGCATGTGGGCCTGTTAAGCTTGACACTCCAGGGCAGTGGTTCCCAGCCTTTTGACTTCTTATCATTACTGGAACCCTGGGACCCCCACTGAATCATTACTGAAACCCGAGGACCCTCCACTGAGTCATTACTGAAAGCTGGGGACCTAATCTTTTAATATTATTTTATTTTGTAAGCAGTCGCGGACCCCCTGAGGAGGCTTCGCAGACCCCCAAGGGTCCCTGGAGCCCAGGTTGGCAACCACTGCTCCAGGGGACATATTTTGGATGCTAGCTCATCTCTATAACCAGTAACCTTGCCTGCTGCATTAACAGTAACTGTGGAAAGTAGATGGTTATCTCACTGATCTGTCTCCCATGCCCGGGACACAACCATGACTACATTAAACCCGACATTGAAACTTTAGATGACCAGTCATCTGACATCTTAAATTCACCTCCATAATTTCAGAATGGTTCCCGTGTCCTTTTAAGGGCAGGCAAGGGGTTTGGGTGACTGAAGGTTTGCATTATCTTTGCAAATTGCAGATTCTCCTTCTGCGGTCAAGATGAATCTCAGGAACTCCAAGAATCGAATCTGCTGGAGGTCTTGCTTCCTTAAAGAACCTGATCCACAAGAAGGGCTGAGGGTGGAATTCTTAATTTCAACTGATCTGAGGAAGTGTTTTTCAGCTTTCGGGCTTTTTTTTTGCCAGAAAAGAGAACTATTGTTGAATGTATATTTGGTGTTCCCATCCAATATTATCCATCTATCTATTATAATGCCAAAGTTTCTAAGGTTATACACAGATTCATTAAATTTGGTAATAGTCAGACCGTGCAGCTCTCTTCAATGTTCAAGCAGACAGACATTCTTCACTGCATTATGTGGGCGCATCGTCTTATCTTTCTCTCTCCTCGGAGTGGGTCAAGCATGGCATTTTAAGGGAGACCAGTCAGCTGTTTTTGATGAGCTGTAGCCAATCAGACTAACATTGTTAGGCTTTGATGCCTCCATCTTCTCAGCAATGTGATGGATTTCTTCTCCTCTGACCATGGTCTGTCAAGAACAGTAACCCAGAGTTCCTTGCACGTAAACCTGAGTATGCCAGTTCCCAGTCTCAGCTGTGGGCGGCTCTCCCCTCCCTCTGCCTAGCCCAGTTAAGCCCACTAAACACCAATGGACATCTTCTGTCCTCAGCCCCCATATCCTTGAGGCTTCCTGTAGTGCTTGGATACAGAGTACCTGGGAGGACTCCTTTGTTCAACAGGGAAAGCGTTATTAGGGCTCACCGAAACCCAGTTCTCCCTTGGCAGATTCCTGGAAGTTCCCCGCTCCTTTCTTGAGGATTGATTTTCTCCACCTTTAAAGTAGTATCTGGCAGGCCAAACTCCCAGAAGTGTGAATGAGATGGGAATGCCAGATGGCAATGCCTATGTCTTGGGAATAACTAAGTGCTAAGCCAGTGGAGCTCAGCCAAAATACACTTTATATGACCAAACTAGTAGAAGAGGGATAGGATGTCGAAATCTGACATTATTGTTCATATGTTCCAGCCAAGTTACCTCTAAGCTGCAATTCCTTGAGAGTACTCCCATGACAAAGGTTACTGAATTATGGCATTGTTGCATTTTACTGAATGGGAACATGTCTTGCAGTCCACACTATGTTAGGTTACATTTCAGAAGTGCGACTGTGACCTAAAGGTAGCCAGGGCTGAGGTAAGGGCCTAACTGGAACATCAAGAATCAGTAAGCAACTATTGCAAATAGAGCCAAGTTTGCAAAAAAATTCCTAAATGAGAACAACTGTTGCATTTTGTGCAAAGAGAGGGGAAATGGATTCCAAAGAGGTGCTGCCCTAACTGAGAATGATCTAAACCCTAGTGTCACCCCATGAAAAATTAAGTATTGCTGCAAGCATGGTTTTGACGAATGCAAATTGTGTGCCGCCGTATAGCACATAAATTTTTCTTGAAGTTATCAAGGTCCTTTCCCGTTAACCGCTCCATGGACCACACATAAAGAGTTAAAAGAGATCCTCTTGGCAACAGGGAACCAGTGTAGAGCACTCAGAGGTGTTGAGGTAGATTTCAAATGAGGCCACTACAATGCCGATCTGGCAGCCGCCTTCCGAATCTGCTGCAGTCGTTTTAGTAGCACATCAGGCGAAACCAGAAAGTGCAGCAGTCCAAGCGGCTTAAAAGAGTGACCTGCAGCACCAAAGGACATCCCAAGGAAGGAAAGGTAAGATTTTGTGCAGGACAGGCAAATGGAAAAAACAAGTTGTTGACAGATGGTTGACCTGATTGGTCAAGGACAACTGGTTGTCGAAATAAACACCCAAAATGTGCACTGTATTGGGTGGAGAGCCAAGTGGTGCTGGTCAAATTTTTTTGGGGTGACAGTACGGCGGGGAGCCACTGGAATAGAAGAAGAGCTCTGTCTTGCTGGTATTAAATTAAGAAAAAAATAAATGCTAGCCAAGAGGCAATAGCTGACATACAGTTCTGGAAGCGGCATACGGAGTAGGCGTGGTCTTGTCCATCAGATCAACAGCGGGGTATAGATTACAACAGTTACAACAGTGGTTCCCAACCTTTCGACTTCTGTGGACCCCCACTCTATCATTACTGAAACCAGGGGACTCCCAGTGAATCATTATTGGAATACAGAGACCCCACACTGAGTCATTACTGGAAGCCGGGGACCCCGGCCTAAACATTGTTGATGATTTGAACTGCAAAACAATACACAAAAAATACAGAAGCAAGCATTCATCGAACAAATACACAAATGATAACACATTTTATTTAGTTTTCAAACAAATTAAATTAAAAACCAAAAATTTTAATTGGAAGTTCGAAGCTTTTCTAAATTCAATTGAAGCCACACATCGTCCATACTGTATTCTGTTTGATGCACCTGCACTGCTCCCACGAATCAACCTGAGGACACTAATTTAATTTTTAGCCTCCAATTTCAAATTTCTTGACATTTACAGTATCTTTAAAAATGTTCAATTATACATTTAGACACTTTATTTATTTACTTTATTAATCTGTTAAGATTATTTAATTTTCTAAGCAATCACGGAACCCTTGAGGAGGCTTCACGGACCCTTAGGGTTCCCCGGACCACAGGTTGGGAACCTCTGGACTACATAGTTCGTAAAGGTGACTCTATGAGACGGTATCAACTAACCACAGGGCGTATATGTATAGTGAAAAAGTTGTGCTCAGCGAGGAGTGTTGTGGCATGCCCTGCTGTAAGGACTGAACCCCCGAGCACTATAGGGGCAAGCATGCTGCCTGCTATCCATTTTCCAAGTGGGACCTAACCCACTGCAGGGCAGCTCCACAGATATCCAACTCTGCAAATCTTAAAAGTAATGTACTGTGGGACACTGAATAGAAGGCAGCAGAAAAAATCCTACAGCACTGATGCTGTTGGATGACTCTTGCCTGCCGACAATCACGGGTCATCCAAGATGGAGGCCAGAGCGCTACCTGTCCAATGGGCTGCTCCACAAACGTAGACAACTGCCTATCAATACATTTCTCCAAGAGTTTTATTGGAAACGGCAGAAGAGATATAGGGAGAAAGATGCTCATAAAGGAAGGGTCTGCATTGTTCTTTTTCAGCAGAGGAACAACCAAGGCTTTTTTCCAAGCGTCTGGCACCAGTACTTGAGAGAGAGATGTATTACATGTTATGTTTTAGGTGAAGGTGGGGAAATGTCCTTCACTCTGACAACCCATATTCACACTCTGTACAACTTTGCAGGAGCTCTCCACACAAACAGCTGATTTACTAGAGTGTGGGGCGAGAGTTACACCAATTTTACAATAAAAAGATCTCATGGTTAAACAAAACACGTCTGGATATGGTCAGTTTAGCAGATGTACAGAGTAAAAAAGAAACATGAAAGCAATTGTCTGTACCATGAGTGAAGCACTAAAGGAATGGTCTAGTGCAGTGGTTCCCAACCTTTTGACCTTTGTGGACCCCCACTTTATCACTACTAGAACCTGGGGACCCACAATGAAACATTATTTGAATCCGGGGCCCCGGAGTGAGTCATCACTGAAAGCTGGGGACCTAATCTGTTAATATTATTTAATCTTCTAAGCAGGCGGGGACCCCCTGCGGAGGCTTCCCGGACCCCCAGGGGCTTCGGACCACAGGTTGGGAACCCCTGGTCTAGTGGGCTGCACAATGTATAAGTGATGCTGCATTAAAAGTATAGGTTCTTTGGCAGAGGAGAGCGCGTTTTTGGCTGACTCGAGTTAAGGTCACCCATTATTTTTATATTGCACGTTTTAAACCTTTTTTTAAACTTTAAATTGTACCCTTGATCTTTTTATTTTTTTACCTGCTCATATCTCATTCTTAATAGAAAGGGGAAATGGGGGAGAGGTGGTTTCCTGCATCTCGAGGGGGATTTTTTCTTTGGCTGGCATTTCTTTTTGGCATTTCTCCGGAAGTGAGGGTCAGTAAGAGCCCTCCTTCCAGTTTGTACCGCAAGTCAGCGGTCTAGTTGTCGTCAGGCCTCGTCCCAGTGGCATAAATGAGTCGTAACGAGCAGGGCGCGCCGCTGGCACGCCAAAGGCAAGCCCGTCTGTGCCCGAACGGGATCAGGTGCCAGAGATACTGCCCTTTTTCTTGGGGAGAGAAAGAGTATAGTAAGCCTACTTTTAAGTCTACCTCTATTGGGAATTCTAAGTCACTTAACGAGGGTGGGACTTTCTGGACCTGTGAAGCATGTAATTGGTTTGCTCAAGACCCTATAACGCTAAAAGAGGTCAGAGCCCAGGATAGAAGGCCGTTGAGGCTGGGGGAGGGGGCAGTACAGGAACAGAAGGCAGCTTATAATCAGCCCATCCAGTATGCCTTAATAAATGCTCGTTCCCTCCCAAACACAAAGTTGAAGTTAGTGAATGATTGATTCTTGGCAGATCGATCGAATATTTATTACTGAAACCTGCGGCAAAGCAGAATCTGACCCGGACTTTGTTGCTGCCTCCCCACCAGGATTTACCTATGATAGACTAGATAGACCTCAGAACAGTGGGGGTGGTTTGGCTATTATTTGTAGGTCTGCGCTTGTGTGCACATGGTTTAGCTCCTCCACTGAAACGTGTGAGGCTATGGCCTCCAAGATTTCCCAGAACAGTGGGGTACTGTTGGAGGGCCTTTTGATTTATCATCCGCCAGGACCACCTACAAACGTTGTACAGTCCCATGGTCCTGTCCCCGAAAGCTATTATATTGGGTGATTTTAACATCCACTTTGACGAGACATTTACCCCCGTGATTGGTGAGTTTTTAGATTTTATGGAGGCTCTGGATTGGACCTTCAGAGTCTCGGCAGCAACCCATATTGCAGGGCACATTTTAGATGGGGTTTTTGTACGAGCCTCTCTACAGCTGGTTTTAACCATCGTTCAGCTGAGCTGGACGGACCATTACCTGTTGAACTTTAAATTTGCCTCTAAGAATTTCCTTGTTCCTAACAAGGAGGTGAGTAAAGTGGTAAGGCTTTGGAAACAGGTTAAAGCAGAGGAATTAGTCCCGGCATTAGAAGATAGCTGGGAAAAGGCTAAGAAATTAGCCCTGCCCCTGCTTGACAGCTTTCAGCAAGGGGTGGAAATGACTATGGCTCAACTGGTGCCTCCATAACTCAGGTACCCAGCAGCCGGAAGAAACGTGGCCATCCCTGGTTTACAAATGAGCTTAAACTCCTTCAAAGAAAGTACCGTCAACAGGAGCACCAGTGGAAACTTAACCCAGTTCCAGAGGAAAGGGCAGCCCTAAAGTCCACTTTGAAGGCTTATAAAGTAGCGCAATTTAAGGCCAAATCTTATTTTAACACCACTGAAGTGAAGGAGGCATTAAATGCCCCTAGGGAACTTTAAGACGATAAAGGCATTATGCACGCCCCTTAAGCCTGCTGATCTGGAAAACTCAGGAATTCTGTGACAAGATTGCTATGCATTTTGAGAAGAAGATTCTACAAATACATGTTAACTTTGCTCCTCAGGATAACCTCGGAGCATTTCTCCCCATGACACCTGTTGATTCTAATGCAAGCGGCAAACTATTATCAGATTTCCATTTCCCTAACTTGGACAATATTAGAAAGAGGATTCTTGAAATTAAGTCCGGCTCCCCTCTTGATCCGTGTCCTCCCTCTATTTTTCATTTGACTCCTGATCTGATGGCTCGGATGTTAGCTTCCATTTATCTAGAGGTCCTAATATCCAGGGTGTACCCCTCTTCATGGAAAGAAACCATAGTGGTACCCCTTAAGAAAAAAACAGATGGGGATAGTCAGGATCTGAGTAACTTGCAGCCAATAGCACTTCTCCCATATTTGGCAAAGATTTTAGAGAAAATTCGGAATTTGGAACTGGCTGAGTTCCTAGCAGAAGCGGACGTTCTTGATGTTTCTCAACATGGTTTTAGGAAAGTGCATAGCACTGAAACGGCCTTGATCTCATCCTCCGATGCTATTCGGAGGATGGTTGATGGAGGCCAAGGGGCTATTTTAGTTCTTTTAGATTTATCTGCGGCATTTGACACTTTCTCTCCTTTCTTGCTGACGTCTCGCCTTCATCAAGTGGGGATCAGGAACCGGGCGCTTAAGCTCTTGGAGTCCTTTCTCACGAATAGATGGACCACAGTTAGCTGTGGCAATTTTAGATCCACACCCTATCTTTTGCCTTGTGGGATTCCTCAGGGATCTTCCCTCAGCCCTATGCTGTTCAACATGTTTGTAGCCCTGTTGGCCAGTCTAATTCGATCCTTTGGTTTCATTCCATCCTCCTATGCAGATGACTCTCAGCTTATCATCCCAATTAATCAGCCTTGGGAGGAGGTGGCGGATCGGTTCAGCAATTGTATGCTGGCAGTAAGTGAATGGATGAATACCAATTGGCTTAAAACGAACGCCACCAAAACCGACATTTTATGTTTCGGACTTGGGAAGGAGCTATGGAGCTCACGGTGGTGGCCACCAGAATGTGGCAATTGCCCTGTGCCCTCTACTGTTAGCAGGAATTTGGGCCTTCTGTTTGATGATCAGTTATCCTTCAAAAAGCAGGTTAACCATACGGTAAAGATTAGTCTATGGTCCATCAAAATGCTCAGAATCTTTTTTCCTTATTTGTCATATGAATGGAGAGTATCTGCCGTCTTAGCATTGGTGATGTCTAAGGTAGACTATTGCAACGCCCTATTCCTCAATCTGGATAAGGCACTGATTAATAAGCTTCAATTGGTTCAGAATTCCGCCGCCAGAGCGGTTCTTAATCTCCCTCGGCGGACATCAGTTGGAGAGAGCCTCAAGCAATTGCATTGGCTGCCGGTGGCTCAGCGCATTCAGTTTAAATCGCTCTGTTTAATATTTAAGGCAGCTCATGGGATTGGACCACGTTATCGGACTTCCAGACTTCACTGGTATGTACCTAAGAGAAACTTGAGGTCTTCTCAAGCTCATCGGATTCGGATCCCTCGAACCTATAAAGCTAAATGGGGGGATAAAGTCTTTACTGTGGCTACTGCCAGAAGGTGGAACCTACTCCCTTTGAACATCAGGCAAGAGCCCTGTTATTTGAAATTCAGGAAATTGGTAAAAATATGGATCTTCCCTCGATAATATCTTTTCCTGGTGTCTTATGGCCTTTGTTCAGTATTTCTCTTATTTTGTTTATTCTTTAATTCTTTCTGATTTCTGGGTAGTGCTCTTTTATTGCGTCTTTTCTTTCATGCTCTCTCCTCTCAGCGCTTCGATGCTCTAATGAGTAGGAAAGCGCTTTATAAATTATAGCATACATACATCCTTTGGTGAGTAATTCTTTGACTGCAGTATAAGGGATAGGGTTATGACCAGACCCCTGGACAGAGAGGTCCTTACCTGGTGTAGCCGAAGCAGGACAACCACCAGCAGCTCGTTCACTTTCTGTTGCTTCTCACGCTGAAATGCTTCCAGCTCAGCCTCAGCTACTTTCAGGCTTGCGTCCACTCCTTTAACCTGCAGAGAGAGACCACACACACAAGAAATGGTTCAGATCATGCAGGTCCATCCAGCCTTACAGCGATAAACACCAATAGAAAAAGCCAGATCTTAACCGTCACTACTGTTCAGACACATCCGTGGGCCAGAGGCACGAAGCTAATGCCAAAGGCAGAGCGTGCAAGGAATGCAACTAACTCCAGGGCACCCCATGAAGGTATAAGCAACTAGACATAGTCAACGGAGTGGGCATTTACGAAGAAGAGAGTTCAGGCCCCCCAAATCCCACATGTAGCACCTACTTGGTCTGATCTTCAAGCATTCACCCCATTCATCCTTCAGGGGAACAAGAAGGACCACGCATGCAGCCACACAGAAATGAATGCAAGTAAAAATATCCAGACACCCAAGAAGCAGATCATGTGGTTACGCATAAACACATGGGAAATATTGGCTTTCACTGCCTGTAATTATTAGAACAACACTACGAGTAGGTTTTGTTTTGACTGACTTCCTGTGCAGTCAGTCACAACTGCCAGGTCAATATCTGTGCAGACTGACAGTATGGGAGTTAAACAAGCATTGGCAAACCCAACAGGTTCTGCTTTTGCTATGCGGTAATGCTTTAGACCCTGAATGTATTATTATTTTTAGTTATTATTTTTCTTTATTAGCACAGGCTAATAAATAGCTAAAGCCAGAGGTTCTGGCTTTTCAAACTAGGGGTTCTGGCTTTTTAAACCAGTTTCATATTGGTCCACTACTGAAGCATTTCTCTTTAAAAAACTCTTTTGCAGTACGTAAGTAGAGCTTGTCTTTCCTCTGATTCCACTCTCCATGTTAGTTTACAAAATCCCCGAAACCCACATTAATTGTCATGCAAGCACTCAAGGTCGAACTGGGACAGAAAATAGGCCTGGGCACCAAAACAGAAGTGGCCCCATTAGTGAATAAGAAAGTTAACAAAGCAACTCAGTTTGCAAATTGGGGCTGCTTGGAACTTCTAAAGACAAGCTGTATAAGTGTTTTGTATAGTATGGAAGACTACATGGAGGCGAGCTTTGTGCAGGCATTGTGTGTTTTAATATCAGAGAAAAAAAAAAGCTTAGGTTAAAGTGACGTTATAGTTAGGTGAAAATGTCAGTGACAAAGCAATGTTTTGAACAAAAAACACAGAGATTCACCATTTATAGTTAGCAAAGCTAACTATAATGTGCACCCACACCATGCATTGCTTAGCACTTCACATATTACATCACTCATGACGTTCTATGACATGATTTATGACATCACTGATGTCATCATCCAAGCTACATTTGTACGCATTTTTCTATAGAGGAGCACGGCATTAGAGGTATGAAAGTAAGTAGCTCATAATAATATAAAGCAACATTAATGCCTTCACGCATACAACTCCCTTAGGAGAAACAAGATTGTGTGCAACACTGACCCTATACGATACACTTAATGGGTAGCCGAGTCCATATTTACTATCAGCCACGCATAGATGGGTAACCCCTACTGCACACTGTTTCAGTCTGGATACAACTGTTTGGAGAAAAACAAGTTACTCCAGATACTCAACTTCTGTTACATAACCAATGGCTAATCCAGACAGCCTTTAACTGCACCGAACCCTACACAGTCACCAAACCTACAGAGAGAAGTGAAGTAGATACGAGTAGAACAGTGGGTACTGTAATCAGTGCTTACTCTATGGAGATAGTTTACACTGTTTGTAGACACTGAAACTCTCATGAGAAGTACAACACAGGGTATTGAAAAGTACCTACAAAGAACAGTATTCACTCTATGCAAACAGAAGCTATTTACTTAAAAATACCCAAGCCCTGAAGATGCTAAAGGTCATACTACCTGCTGCCTTCATACTCTGGTGAAAACTTTGCAGAACTTTACAAAAAAAGAAACTTGTGATGAACATACTGGATACAGGTCGTCAACTGACACCCGCACACAGAGTTACTAGTGAATACAAAGATTCATAATGTGTTCAATACCTCTACATACCTATGATCATTAGGAGCACATGTACCTAATTATAACGTAACTTTAACCTTTGCATTTTCAGTGAATTTCTACTTTTTTTTTTAATGTTAAGTAAGATATTATTATAATTCCTAACTATAATGTCACTTTAACCTTTGTTTTTTTCAGTGAATTTCTAGGATTTTTTAACGTAAGGTAATATTTTATTACCATACATAAAGTTAACAACTTACCTGCATGCCCTTTGGCCGAGTGCAGTGAAAGATTGGCCTAAGGCCCTGGCCACCCTGCGGCAAACCCCACCTACTCAATCAAACCCTGGCTGGGGAAGGGGGATCATGCCACTGCCCTCTCAAAGCCACAAGGGCCACATCTCCTGTAGCCTTTTCTCTTTAAAAAGGGGGGGTGCACACGATTCTCCCCCTCCCCGAGCCTTTCCTCACCAAGCCACTATTTGTCCCTGGACCCGCATCCCCAAGTGAATTAAAAAAAAAAAATATGTAAAAAACGAGGGAGTGCAACCCCCGTCCATCCACCTCCCCCCTTCACATTCACAAGCCACTATTGGTCCCGGTGACCAAAATATGTACCACTAGCGGAGGGGGCCCACAGCCCCTTTCCAGAGCCCAAATGAGCCCCAGGGACTCCATCCCCTGGGCGATGATTTAATTATATGGGAGGAGGACACATGGCCCCCTTCCGTGAGGCTTATCAGACCTTGGTGACCCAATCCCCCGGGCTGTATCCAATTTATAAGGGGTGGGGAATGCAGCCAACCTCCCTGAGCCTTAATAGGTGCAGGGACCCCATCCCCAGGGCCAAATGACATATTAAATAGGAGGGGGGCCGCGTGTCCTCCTCTTCGAGCCTTAATGGGCCCTCGGGCTGAATCCAATTGATAAGAGGAGGGGAATGTGCAGCCAGCTTCCCCAGACCTTAATAGGTCCGGAGACCCCATCACATGGGGCCTTTGTTTTTAATACAAAAGTGAGGGTGTGTGCCGCCCTTTCTTGAGCCACTATTGGCCCTTGGACCTCACTGCCCAGCTCATTTCTTAGAAACAATAAATGCGAGAGGCGTTCAGAGCTCGATCTCCAAGCCACTAGCTGCCCTCTCAGACCCCATCCTATAGGTCTAAAAAATATGTTATTATGTGGGAGGCATGCTGACCCCTCCCAGGGCCTTCAAAGGCCCTGGGGACCCCATTTCCTGTGGCCAAATACATTAATACTAGAGGATGGAGGGAGGGTGCATGGTCATAGCACCCCGAGACCAAATGGGCCCCAAGAACCCCATCCCTGGAGCCATATTTTAATTAAAAGGGAGGGACTGCGTGGCTCCCTCCCCGAGCCTCTCCGGGACCATGCCACATAGTGGTGGACGTACACTTGGAGAGCCTTTGGGGCAGCAGTGAGTAGAGCTTGGATGTTTATGTTTTCAGGGAGTTACAGGGAGTTACACACAACGGGTGGACTGTTCAATGCAGATCTCTTTGCCTTCAGACTAACAACACAGTTGAAGATATTTTTCAGCTGGAGACCAGATCCAAAATCTTTACCTATAGATGCTTTTCTCCACGTTTAGTCTGGTGGGGACTTACTATCCTTTTCCACCCTTTACAATGATGTCCAGCTATCAGGCACAGATAGGCAGACAATCAGCAAAGGTGGTTGTGGTCACATTGCATCGCAGGAGGCAACTTAGAGTTCACCATATCCTGCTTCCATTTTTCCCATAACTTTTGAGGAACTCTTATGGACAGGTTCACAGATAAGTCATACACGGCAGATTGAGCCTAGTAACTTGGAACCTTTCAGGGCATTCACAGATGTGCAAGAGCTTCTGGAGGGAGCTTCAGGGCCCATCAGGCCTCCTAGGCCAGGAGGAAGGTGAAGGCATACACATCAGCCCAGGAATTATGGAGTAGCTGGTGTATGGAGAGGGGTGGAGATCCCATTATATCAGATGCCACGGTGTTTTGCACTTCTTGGCATCTTTAGCAGCAGGGCAGAATGGTACAGGACCATTAATAGATAGACAGGTCAGCAATATCAGCAGTGCATGAAAAGATGGATGGAATGATAAGCCAGTGGGGGAGCATCCTTTGGTGTGCAAGCTAATGAAAGGAATAGGATATATGAATTCCCCTAAGCCCAGGCATTCAACTACGTGGGATGTGAATTTGGTGTTAGGCCTTTTTGAGTCATGGGACGATAATGTCAGTCTTTCTTTTTAAATCATTATCTGGTAAACCGGTGATGCTATTGTGCCTAGTGTCCTTTAGGAGGGCGTCAGAGCTCTGGATATTTCTGGGATACGTTTTCTCCAGTGGTTGTTCATTTTAACATAACAATGCGTACCAAGAACGCTTATACTTTGGTGAAATTTCCACGTTTTTCATCACATGCAATGTTTGTTTTTGGGTATGTATTAAACAGCATGTGAATGTCACTAAAGATATTAGAACTTTGCTATTAATATTTCTGTGTAGACCGTTTGCTCCAGTGACATCATTTTGGTTGAGTGGGTGGATTACAGGAGTAATGGCTGGATTCTGCTGGACAATCTATGGCTTCAAAAACTATTTGGGTTGTGGGCTGGATTAGACAACATCCTAAAATTTGCAGATTGGTCTCAGGTGTCAACTTTTAAGACACTTTATTGTAAGCCTTTATAGCTTGGGGCACTGACAGTGGTTAATATGTTTTGAACGTGCATAGTATGAGCCTCTCTCTTGTAATACAATTGCAGATTCTCTTAGTCAGTTTGAAGGAGAGTCCTGGTGTTATTAAAGACAAGGAGGTGAGTATTATCTCACTGACGCGAAGTACCCACGCTGGAAGTAATGCTTGAGGTGCATGTTGGTGTTTTTCATGTCAATTTCAAATAATAAAGCATCAGGCTGAAAGGATGAAGTCTGGGATCCATGAAGACACCTGCCTCTTTGACACTGGAAGGACATTTTAAAGGGAAATCAGACAAGGACATGAGTAACTGATGTGGCTAATAATGGGATTTGTTTCTATTATTTCTGCCATTTAGATTTACACACAGCTTATGAACTGTATAGGCGCATCAAGAAAAGAAGAAGTTACATGGGGTCTACCATATTTATACTGTTGAGTTAATTGTTGCATTGTCATTTCCTTCCTGGAAGAGCAGGATTATGGTAAATGGAGTATTTTAAAATGCTGTGATAAATAGTGAGAAGCAAGACTGCATAACACTCCCCTCCTTGTCTTCAATAAAGTCAGGACTCTCCTTCTCAACTGTATAGGAGAATCACAATTAATGAGAAACTTGATGCAGGCAATCCCCCGTCGCGTTGCACAAGTCCCTGCTTTGACACTAAACTGGGCCTTGAACAATGTGCACTGAGTGCGGAAGTTCATGCACAACATTTTGACCTGCACGGATTGCGGCAGCATCTTGTGTGAACAGGCCACACAGGAAACCCCGCGGCTGCTAAACGACTACTGTGTTTTAAATTAAAAAAACTCATCATTTTTTACAAACTTCATGACTGAACGCATATTGAGACGTTAATTTTACATGACTAACTGCTCACAAAACTCAAACTAAAAGAAGTTATTCAATGGGACTGGAAACTGAACATATCGGAGTTGGATTTGACTGTATTTGTGGAAAATTCTATACCATCCATCATACACCCTAGTCAGCATGAGCCCACCTCCAGAGCATCCATTTACCAGTCCAGAACTCTTTGCCACTGCACTGGTTTTGCTTTGGCCATGTACCTCACCATAGCCATTTATGTGATTAACAAATAAGTTACTTATCTTCGGTAACGCATATCTGGTAGAGACAATATCTAGCTGCAGATTCCTTACTGTTGAATTTCCCAGGCGTCAGACTGGGCCTGGAAGATTTTTGTGTGAGCAGTACCCTGTGTGCCAGGTGGCTTCCCTCAATTCCTCATGGCGACGTTGTGGGCGCCAGAAGGGACGTCGCAGTCACCTATATAGGTGCCACCCAGGTGTACAGACATTAGTTCTTTTCTTTCCGCACCAGTAAGCGATGAGCCATGAAGTTAACTAACGAATGTGTGTCCAAACTAGGGCCCTGAAAAGAGAGCAACCCTAGCTCTAAAAATTCATCCGCAAAGCGGGGAGGCATGGGTGGGTCTGTAAGGAATCTGCAGTTACATATTGTCTCTACCAGATAATGCGTTACCAACGAAAAGTAACTTGTTCATCTGATAGAGACTTCTAGCTGCAGATTCCTTACCTTTGAATAGATATTCAAGCCATACTCTCCTGGCAGCGGGCTGCGGACACATTGTATACTAAGAAGTCCTGCAGGACCGAACGGGCAAAATGCCCATCACTGGGGACCTGACTGAACAGGCAGTAGTGTTTTGCAAATGTGTTCAGAGATGCCCACGTTGCTGCCTGGGAGATATTCAGGACTGGCACTCCAATAGCCAATGCCGTGGTCGCAGCTTTTACCTTGGTGGAATGAGCCCATAAGCCCTTGGGAGGCTGCATTTTTCAGCAAGGGCTTAGCAGATCTTGATACAGAGAATACCTCAGTGCGAAATGGTTTGTTTCTGTACTGCCCGACCTTTTTTTTTAGCTCCAACATGGCCCACAAGGTGTTGATCATCCACCCAGAACTCTTTTTTGCGTTCAAGGTAGAACAACAATGCTCTTTTTGGGTCCAGACGTTTCAGACACTCCTCTTTTTTAGAGGGATGGAGAGGAGCGTAAAAGGTGGGTAGGGTGACATACTGTCCCAAATGATATGGGATCACTACTTTCAGCAGGAAAGAGGTCCTGGTGCGAAGTACCACTTTGTCTAGGAACACAGAGAGTTAAGGAGGCTTGGATGGTAAAGCCTGCAGCTCACACACCCTCCGGGCAGATGTTATTGCCACTAGGAAGGCTATCTTGATAGCAAGCAGCCAGAGGGGACACTTGTGCAGCGGCTCAAAGGGAGCACACCTGAGGTAAGTGAGAACCAGATTTAAGTCCCATTGAGGCATGATAAAGGGTGAGGGGGAAACATATGTACAGACCCTTTGAGAAACCTATTTACAATAGGGGACTTCAATTAACAGGGTTGGTCCGGCAACCACAGGAAGGCGGACGGAGCAGAGAGATAACCCTGAAGAGTGCCCAAGGAAGAGCCCTGCTCCAAAATGAGAGGCAGAAAGAGGGTCAATAGACTTTTCTGTACAATATTTTACAATGTTTTGCCATTGTTGACACTGCACGTTCTCTTAGGAGGAGAACAGATCTAACCAAGACTCTCCCCACTGCTGAAAGAGTCCTTGTGCCACCTCCAAATGGAAATGCCACTCGTGATCTGCTGGGCATCAACGGCTGAGTTCATCCGCCCTGGTGTTCAGAGAACCACCAGGGTTATGCCCTGTTGTTCCAGCCATGTCCAGCGGCGGAGGGCCTGCTGACTTAGGGTACAGCACCCAATCCTGCCTGCTGCAGTACAACATGGCGGTGGTGTTGTCCATGAACACTGGCACTAACGTTCCCTTGACAGAGGGAAGAAATGCCTTCAGTGGTAGCCGAATCGCACGGAGCTCCAGCAAGTTGATGTAGAGTCCTGATTCTGCCGGAGGCCAGAGACCTCTGATATCCACCTCTCCCAAATGGCCACCCCATCCCAGGAGTGACCCATCTGTCACTTCTGTCAGATCTGGTTAGGGAAGGGAGATGAGTCTGCCTTTGACCCAATCGTGGTTTGTCAGCCACCACTGCAGGTCGTTTGCAGTTCCCTCTGCGAGCTGGACCATGTTGTAGAGATTCCCCTGATGCTGCGCCCACTAGAACTTCAGGTCGCACTGCAGAGCCTGCATATGCCATCTGGCATGATTCACTAGCAGGATGCAGGAGGACATGAGGCCCAGCAGCCTCAGAGTCCTTCTCACCAAAATCCAGGATAGAGGCTGAAACATCGGTATCATAGGGCTACATCCTGGACTTGCTTTTCAGGAGGATAAGCCCGAAACTGCACTGTGTCCAGAACAGCTCCGAAGAAAGGGAGCATCTGAAAAGAAGTCATATGTGACTTCGGCATGTTTATAGAGAACTCCAAAGAATGCAGGAGGCAGGCAGTAGTCTGAAGGTGGGAGACAACAACCTGGGGTGAGCCCACCTTTAACAGCCAGTCATCAAGATAAGGGTAGACTGACACCCCAGATGAGCTGCAACCACTGCCATCACCTTGGTGAACACCCAAAGAGTGCTGATAAGGCCAAATGGGAGCACAGTAATTTTAAAATGCTTGTGACCTACCCTGAACCACAGGTAACTTCTGGGGGCAGGCAAGATAGGGATGTGGAAATACGCATCTTGAATTTCTCCTTTTTGAGGAAGAGACTGACGGTTTGGGGGTCTAGAATAGGGCAAAGCTCCTTGTTCTTTTAGGGGATCAGAAAGTAGCAGGAAAAACAACCTCTGCCTACTTCTGTTAAAGGAACCCTCTCTGTTGCTCCCTTCGCCAAGAGAGCCTTAACTTCCTCTCAGAGCAAAGATGATGCTCGCGCCAGCCGTCATTGTGTAATTTATGTGATTAACAACATGTTTCAGTTATGTCATTAACATTTTGGTTTCATTTTGATTGAGAAAAACTGAAAAATTATGCTCCAATGTCGATAAGGCATCTATCATTTAGAGAATGCTGGATTATGCTGATTTTTAAAAAATCTTTTTTTCACCAAGGTTGTCTGAAAATCTCTAAATTTTTTAAATCACATTTCATTGGGATGATGCTCCCCCTAGTGGCTTTTACATTAAATTGGTCCATCCTTCCTGAGATGTTTCAGCCGATGTGTTTCCTTCTACAGCCTCCTCATGACAACCCTCAAGGAGCTGTTGATACAGGTTCCCTTCACATTTTGGTACACTTAAAAAAAAGTAGGTTCAAGGATGTCCACAGAAATGGAACAAAGTGTGGGGAAAATGTAACGATCATCAGGGATTTATATGTACCCCAGTATTGAGTACCTCTCATCATGCCTGTGACTAGCGGCATGAGGACCCACGTACCAACACTGGGGCTGCCTGGGTGGGACATGGATATAAGTTGACTGATTATTTGAGGCCTACTGCCACTTTGTCGACATTAGCAATGAGTGTATTTCATGTCACCAAGTTTAAAATTATAATTGAAATGCTAATAAAGAGTTTTAAATAAATAAAAATGAAATAGGTTCTTTCCATGTACAGATTATGACGCTACCGCTGCTGGAGATTCCATTATTCTGCTCGCATGCCCCAGGTGGCATCATTCTTGCATGCACCAAGAGAATGAAGTGGGCTCCATCCATTTACTGATCCTTGATGGCAGACATCATTTGGATCGGTAAGTGAAAAAATTAAAATTAAAAATCACAAAATAACAAAAGGTAGGGGTTGTGGTTTAACGGAGGAGCAGATAGAGGTGGAGGGGAAAGCAGCGCAAGAGGTGGGCAACACAGAGGGTGTGGGGAGAGGACCAAGATGGAGAGAACAACTCGGAGCATGGGTGGGGGGGAGGGTGCGAGCAACATAAAGTGCAAGGTCAGATGGTATTTGGGAGAAACACACGAGGAAGAGAGCTGGAAAACACATGCACTCATGAAGTACTTAAGCAAAAAACAGAAAGTAGTTCCCTAAAAGTGAGAAGTGGAAGTATACAAGTCCACTATGCAAAAGGTTGGTAAAGAGGATATAGTCCAGAGTAGGACCAAACACAAGATGGCTAAGGCAAGCCATTGAATAAGAATAAAGCAAATAAGAGTGACAAAAGCGCTAACCAATAGTAGGCAATGGGTGGGCTTATGCAGTCTGGTACATGAGACCTAATGAGGGAGTGACGCTTGTCTTTAAAATGTCAAGCAGAGCATCTTAAAGTCAAGCAGCTGAAAGGGCACATGAAGAAATTGTGGGACTTCAAATCAGAAAACTGGAGTATGAGTGACCACACATTTGTATTTCATTTAAAGGGCATAAAACAAGAATGATGATTTACAAGCCATTTTCAATGGGGATAAATATTGACAATGTACCCTGCATTTGTTTAAAGATGAGGTTGCTGCTCAGGCAATGTAAGAGTACGCACTTCACACTGGGTTACTTAAGGACCAATTTCAAGTATACATGCAATTTATGCAGGTCCTTGAGGGTTGTCCTGAGAAGACCTTAGAAAGAAACAGACAGGCCGAAACATATCAACGCATCCTGGGAGGCATATGGATTGCAAAGAATAATGGAATGTATAAAAGACTTATGTTTGTAAACAAATACTGGCAGTTTATATTTGAAGACATTTCTGCCACCACACCAAACAGGGCAGATACTTAAACTCAAGGACTGGGTTGGGATTATGATCTAAAATGGATATATTATTTTCAAATAGTGAACTGAGTACATTGCAATAATGAAGTGATTTTATAATGTATTAACACACCACACCCTATAGGTACATGGATTGTGTCATTGTATTTATGGTAAGTAATGAATATATGGGAATAGATACAATGTTTACAGAGGTACCTGTGGTTAACAGGCACAACAGCCTGTTCAGAAAGTTTACACATTTGTTCTGTAGTGAGAGCAGTGTTTCTATATTTGCAGTCTCCTATCGCTCAGGGGCTGTGGGTTCCCTGCACTAATTTATATGCTATTTGGATGTGACAACTGTTTGTGCTGCAGCAAATAGGGGTTGTCAAGTGAACAGAATTCAGAAAGGGCCTAATCTAGGATCCTGTTACACAGAGGTTCGAGAAAAAGGAAAAAGTGCTTGGTAGAGCACTTGAATTAATCTTAGGTAATTACTTAAGCAGAGTTGCACTGCATTGTTTTTTTGCCCACTATGCCACCAAGATCAGAGACCTATCATATACAAACCAGCCTCTGTCCTGCTCCAAAAGGACCAGTCCAGCATGAATTGCCAGGCCTGGTCCCCTCCAGATGAGAACTCAAGCAACATCAGACCAGTTTCTATTTCTTCAGGCCTCATCAATGAAGCATATCTTGGTTCCTATGGCTCAGTGAGTCAAACAAATTCAGCAACAACTATGGACAGAGTGAGCCATATCTTTGGCCATCAAATTTCAAGAGTATAGTTCAAAGTGAATGACTGACTCATTCCACCCTTGACGACCGGTTCACTGTACAGGTTCCTCGATGCCTCCTCAGCTTGAACAAAGACTGTCCAGGGGAGAATGAGCAGCTGTACACAAATCTGCTGCTGTGTGTTCCCCAACAGCCTTCCCCTCAGACCGATTCCATGAGCCCACCAGGAGATACCCTCAGGCAAAAGAAAGTGTTAGAGTCTGGGCTCCATTTTCTTTGGAAGGGAAGGGCATCTAGGACGCAACAGAGAGGTGGATTCACTGCAACTGCAAGAATAAAACAGTCAATAGCAAAGGAGAAGATTAACGCAGTACATGGAATTCCACCACAGCCCCTTGATATAGGCATCAAGAAACTGGTCGAACCTTAAGACAAAGAACGCCTAATAGTCATTGACTGAAAGCGGCCGCAGCAGTAGTATGGGTGTGAACAAGCAAACAAGTAACCGTGCTTCTCTTTAGCCATAATCACAAATGCTTCAACTTCTTTACTGATGACTGGACACAACCTCCTCCTTTGCTACCACTGTAATACCACAGAGGCAATACCTTTTTGGCCATGGCATCATGGTCTTTCTTGAGATTATCAACTAACTTCTTTTCTTCAGCCTGGGCTTCCTCAATGTCTAGACGCTTCTCTCGCAGATGTAGAGTATTCTCAAACAGATCAGGATCGCAGCCTGAAACAGGCGATATTTAAGTGAGTCTTAAATCACACAGCATTACAACACATTTAAAAAGTCCTAAATACACCTATTTCATTATAAAGCAAATAGTATTGTGTTTGACCACTTTTTTTTTTAACAGGGTGTAGGAATCCTGATTCAATGCATCTTCATTACCTGACCATATTTTTTAGGATGCTAGTTAGAGTTACTGTATACTTCATTAAGAATTAAGGTGATGTACACACAAGCTTATTGGAAAATATTTTGGTAGTTCATTGGACAGAGGCCACAACACCGCTGCACGTTAATGCCACTAAGCAATACATTTACATCCACTTACAACTTCACTATAGTATTGAACTATCAATTGAGTCACTTTAATAGCTTATCCAGCATTCAACCCAATTAATTTTTTTCTTTAACATTTTATGCAATGTGCTAGCACCTATGGCCTTGAGGTGTTTTAAAACCCAGTATCATCACATACGACAAAGTGTTTGAGTTTAACAAGAAGAATGAGAGATACACCAAAAGTATAAAATATATTGAGAAAGGCCAAGCTTTGTAAAGACAATAAGTCAAAAACACAGGGCTGGAAGAAGGATTATTCAGAGGAAGATGAGCTAATGCATGTTTCAGATTAACCCTGGACTATATGTACAGGAAGTGCCTTTTGATGCTTTCTAAAAGTGATGAAGAAAGATGAGTACTAATGCTTATTGGCCAAGAGCTCCAGGAAAATATAACAGCCCTGGAGAAGGAGCCATGATGGGTGGAGGAAGTTCTGAACTTGTAAACCTCAATCCGTGCACCAGTCCAGCTCCATAGGTTTCATTAATCTCCATAGCACTGGCCATAATAATTTGCTCTAACATTTGCCACAGCCTCAAAATTTGCCATATTGTATATGTGCACTACTTATGATAACTGATTATTATAGGGTTTACAAATGTATTAAAATATATCTGAATTTATAATAATTAATTAGGGATGAACTCAATGTATCATTATTATGACATGTCAAACACATTTATGGTTTTGAATTATAATTCATATTTTATAATGTTTTAAAGATGATTATTGTTCAGCTCTTTGGAAAAATATTTCAAAACTGGATCAACTTCTTGATACACCACAGGGTGAGCATCTTCAAATCTAAAAGCCTAGGATAATCTCGTAGGCTTCTTTGCCCCATTCCGAAAGTTCATAAAGTCAATAGTGAGGGTCAAATGGCCATACTTGGTGGATTAAGAAGCCAAGTGGGCGAGCTCAAATATATGAAATTTTGATGTAAAGTCGTACCTTGGCCCTGCCTAACCAATCCAGTCTCCATTGCACTCTCGTGCATAGTGTCTCCAACAGATGAAGTAGATCTGTGAACCACCACAGTCTTGACCATTGAGGGGTTATGTGAACCATCCTGCTAGGTCTTCATACAGGTTCATGAGCACTCTTGAAACAATATGAACTTGTGAAAGGACAGCGAAGGATGCTTTGGACCAATGAATAAAAATGTGAGAATTGCACTGCTACTGCCAATAGCATCACCTTTTCTTCACAGCTCTCGTGGTGCTAACTTTGTTGATCCTCCAGAGAGTCCTGCAGTCTTCATGTGCAGCCTTGGATTTGGAAGCATGGTTATGCACAAAGCCATATGCCCCAGCAGTGACTGTGCTTTCCTCACGCTAGGGTTTTAGTTACAAATAAGCAATTTCCACTTCCTCTGGATGGGTAACAACCTCTCGTTCAAGGCATGTGTTTTAATTAGCGTTGAATAGAGGATAACACTCCAAGGCGTATCATTATTGCCACCGTCATCAGTAAAGCTTTTATATCCCACTATCTGAATCAGCCTTTAGCCTGCTATTAGTATCCTTATAGAACAACAGTATGTTAATCATTTCATTGATGAACTGTGGGATGCATTACAAAATTAGATTTCTGTGATCCAAATATCTTTCAAATGTGCAAAAGGAGCTGTGATTTAACACTTTGAACATGTGTGTGCAACTGCTGGGGACACATTTATCCAGTGACCAGTTAAGAGATGTTTCTGCTCACCTATGTGGTAGTTTGGTGAGCACAAAAGCACCTTGTCGGCATAAATTGCCAGCCTTGGTTTGCAGAATCCGTACCAGTGGAGTTGTACATTACTAAGGTGTAGTTCAAGGACTACAGTTAACCCCGGCAGCTGCTACCTATGGCCTGCTACATTGTAATATTGTCAGTGCTACAACTGGTCTCAGGTGGTAGGAACTGAAATTGAACAGGAGTCTGATAGCCTATTTGCTTTTTCTAGTTTCCAATCCTTAGCTTTTAGCCACTCAGCAGCAAAGCAGAGGCTCTTCAGGGACTAACAGTGGGACAAGGAGTCAGCTCCATGATGTCTCCGGAACTGTAAGGGTGTGTATGCAACTGCCACAGGCACTATTATTTTGTTGAATTATATTAATGGTGCATCCAAATGCAGAAACTCTACCAATATGATGGAATTTCTTCATTGTCAGATTTGGGCTAAGGATCGGATTGAGGGTCTGGGAACCGTGCAGTAGTAGGTGAACATTCACAATCTCCTAGGATTTCAAGAACCCATTTAGTACTCGCAGGTGGATTGTTGCATGGGAAACGCATACAATGGGGCAAGAGGAATTGAATACCCCCATATTTAATGGAAGTGTAGAGAGAAGAGGTTTTCCACTGGAAAAACATCCCCTCACAAAGGAAAACATGTCTTCTGTTAATGATTCTTTAGGCTTTGTTTGTACATTCAGATTTGCCATGTGATAGAAATTCTGCATCTGTATACTTTACACATTTGAATACTCCAGGACATCTACAACTATGACGGATATCTTGAAATACTGTAACCCTTTATAAATTATGCATAATGCATTTGTAAACATTTCCTGGGAAGAGCATTTTAGATACTGTTTTTGCACACATGGAGTCCTCACACAAACATGGACAACTTACCGTCTGGGCATACAGAATCATCAAAGGGTTCATCCTCCGATCCGAGGTCTTCCTCATCACTTTCCCATCCAGACTCCTCATCCGATTCCTCATCGCTATCCTCATCTTCATCTGAAACCGACAAAAACACTTTTTACACAGCGAATTAAATAGGTGGGATATAGGAAAATGTCATGCATGTGTGCTATTACTACAATGCATATGTTTTGAGGAGAGTTTTGGTTTATTATATATGACTACTTTGTGAAATAAGGCCCTGTAGGCATTAAAGTATGAGTGGAAATTTACCAGTTAAATCCTAAAAGTTAAGATATAATCATGTACCTCACCAGCGCCTCGTACTGATAGTCTCCACAATCACACCCAGACCAAGACAACCCAAACACACACTTTCCAAATCACACTCTTTAACCCTCACTCTGCAGTACTCCATGCACCAGACATCACAGATCTTATCACCTATCACAAGATAGACACCTTTATTACAGAACAAAGTTGTTCATCTAGCATGTTTGCACATCCTAGACATCCTCTTCCCACAGGCTACAACATCCTTCATGTGGACTGCACTCATAAGAAGGGAGGAGGCCTCTCTGTCATCCATAAGCCCTCCTAGTCGTGGACTCTAGGCAAGCAAGTAACACTCAACTCCATAGCACTGCTAACATGCCATTACCCATTCTTTGCACTCAGACCGCTACCTTCTACCTCAAGCAGAGGCTTCCTGGGCAGAACAAAGAGTTTACTCATTCATTCATAAATCTCCTCACCACCTTGTCCATTCAACATGCCCACATCACCTTCTTGTGTTGCCGTGTTGGCTCTGATTGTACTAATTAAACTGCTGGATTCAGGCTGCAGCACCACCAAATTTTGGGGAACCGAGTACAATCCCACACCATGTGACAACTGTCGGCCAAACACTTCCAGCCAGACAGCAGTATCTCACCAGCACCCAAAAGTGGCAGTGATTTTTGGCAGCTGAGCGTATGACATTCTGATTTATCAGGAAAATCGTGGTGGAACAGATCTTATCCTTTTCTCTTAGTTACATTCGCCTCATACACAGAAAGACAAACAGAAGCAGACCTTGGTTCAATGTATTTTATTGAATCAACTGCATCATAGATAAAAAGGCATGTACTGCAATAATTAGGATAATGAAACATGATAATAACAGAGTAGTGACAAAAAAGTGAAAAATAAGAAGTCCCACCATCGTGTCACAATGCTAAGTATGGGAATTCCTACCTACGCTGCTAAAGTACTATATTAGAGCACAGCAATGTTAGCGCTAATCCGCCCTTCAGGACCCCTGGGGGGACACCATCCCACATACCGGAATGTGGTAGTAGTAAAGAGGGCTGTTGGTCTACCCAGGGTCCTCTCCTATGGAGGCGGAAAAGATGTCAAGTCTCAGCAGGCAGCTGCAATGAAGCAACAGCATGCGGTGGCAGTTTCTGGCAGGAACTTCCCTCTAATGTATCCGGGGCAGAGAGATGTTTTACAATAAAACATCTGGGTGTTCAAAGAAAACTGTCCTAATGTGAGAATACGTATATTTCCATGAAGTTGTAGGGAATGTGATGTTCTAGTGTGTACCAACAACAATGTTGTGTACAGCCTTGAGCAAGCACAGAGTGAATATGTTGTGCTAAGAAATAAAAATTGATCCTAGGCAGAGCGAGCAACAAATAAAGGAATAAAAAGATCATCACAAAATGAGGCTTCCGCTAAAGAAATAAAATAGATTAAAATGAATTGCTACTATGCTAAAAGGCGCAAACTGCAGGCCTATACCTAAAATAACATGCCCATAAAATGATACTAAAAAAACCTCACAACTGTGTGACTTCAAATCCCCAAAGAGCACAGGCTAAAACAATGAGACACCCTTCTCAATCAACCTCAACACACTCAACATAGTACGGCATCTCATACAATCAACCCGCTCCAAAGGCCACATCATCGACCTTGTCTTCTCAACATCACAAACAATCAATTTTAAAACACTCACACCACTGGACTGACCATTTAGTGACCCCTTCTCCCTCCTTAGCAACTTACCCACAATTGAAGATCAACCCAAAAGAGAAGACAAAAGCCTCAGATCCTGCAAAGACTTTTCCATAGACAACCTGATGTTTGAACTCATTTCTCACCCTAACGACTCCATATCCTAAGCCAGCACTCTTACAAACAAAAAACAATAGGATTATTCAATCAATCAATCAATCAAAACATTTATAGAGCGCTCTATGTACCCGTTAGGGTTTCAAGGCGCTGAAGGGGGGGTGGGGGTGGGGGGCAGCTGCTATCGATCGAAGAGCCATGTCTTGAGGAGTCTCCTGAAGGTGAGGAGGTCCTGGGTCTGGCGCAGGGGGGCCGGGAGGGAGTTCCAGGTCTTGGCTGCGAGGTAGGAGAAGGATCTGCCGCCAGAGGTCTTGCGTTGGATACGGGGGACGATGGCGAGGGAGAGGTCGGCCGAGCGGAGTTGGCGGGTGGGGACGTAGAAGTTGAGTCTGTTGTTCAGGTAGGCTGGTCCGGCGTTGTGTAGTGCTTTGTGCGCGTGGGTGAGTAGTTTAAAGGTGATCCTCTTGTCCACGGGGAGCCAGTGGAGTTCCTTCAGGTGGTGGGAGATGTGGCATCGGCGGGGTATGTCGAGGATCAGGCGGGCGGATGCGTTCTGGATGCGTTGGAGTCGTTGGATGTCTTTTGCTGGGATGCCTGTGTAGAGTGCATTGCAGTAGTCCAGTCTGCTACTGACGAGGGCCTGGGTCACCGTCTTTCTGGTCTCCGACGGGATCCAATTGTAGATTCTTCGGAGCATGCGCAGGTTGTTGAAGCAGGAGGAGGAGACTGCGTTGACTTGTTTGGACATGGTGAGGGCGGAGTCGAGGATGAAGCCGAGGTTGCGTGCGTGGTTGGCTGGAGTAGGGGGGGGGGGGGCCAGTGCGGTGGGCCACCAGGAGTCGTCCCAGGCTGTGGGGGTGCGTCCGAGAATGAGGACTTCCGTTTTGTCGGAGTTTAATTTTAGGCGGCTGTCTCTCATCCATTCGGCGATGGATTTCAATCCCTCATGGAGGTTGGCTTTGGCGGTGTGTGGGTCTTTGGTGAGGGAGAGGATGAGCTGGGTGTCGTCGGCGTAGGAGAGGATGCTGAGGTTGTGTTGGCGGGCCAGTTATGCGAGGGGTGCCATGTAGACGTTGAACAGCGTCGGGCTAAGCAAGGAGCCTTGGGGGACGCCGCAGATGAGGTTGATGGCTTCGGAGCGGAAGGGTGAGAGTCGGACTCTCTGGGTTCTGCCGGAGAGGAAAGATGAGATCCAGTTGAGGGCTTTGTCTTGTATTCCGGCTTCGTGGAGACGAGTTAGTAGGGTGCGGTGGCAGACTGTGTCGAACGCTGCGGAGAGGTCTAGGAGGATGAGGGCTGAAGTCTCGCCATTGTCCATTTGCTGTCTGATGTCGTCCGTGGCGGCGAGGAGCGCAGTTTCGGTGCTATGATTTCGTCTGAAGCCGGATTGGAAGGGGTCTAGGATGGAGTTGTCTTCTAGGTAGTGGGTGAGCTGGGCGTTGACGATCTTCTCGAGGACCTTCGCTGGGAAGGGGAGGAGGGAGATCGGGTGGAAGTTTTTGAGGTCGTTGAGGTCAGCCTTGGGTTTCTTGAGGAGGGCTTGGATGTCGGTGTGTTTCCAGCTGTCCGGGAAGGTCGCAGTGTCGAAGGAAAGATTGATGATCTTGCGAAGATGGGGGGCGATGGTGGAGTCGGCTTTATTGTAGACGTGGTGTGGGCAGAGGTCTGAGGGGGATCCAGAGTGGATGGTGTTCATGGTTTTTCGGGTTTCGGTGTCGTCTACGTGGGTCCAGGAGGTGAGGCGGTTGGTGTTGGAGGAGTAGTCGGTGCTGGGTTCTGGCGGAGGAGTGGTGTTGAGGCTGTCGTGGATGGCCGCAATTTTCTGGTAAAAGAAGGTGGAGAGTGCGTTGCAGAGTTTCTGGGATGGTGGGACGTCGTTGACGTTGGCATTGGGGTTGGAGAGCTCTTTCACGATGCAGAAGAGCTCCTTGCTGTCGTGTGCGTTGTTGTTTAGGCGTTCTGTGAAATGGGAGCGTTTGGCGAGTCGGATCAGTTGATGGTGCTTGCGGGTGGCTTCCTTGTGAGTTGCCAGGCTGTCGGGTGTGCGCTCGAGGAGCCATTTTTTCTTAAGTTTCTGGCAGGTGCTTTTGGAGGTGATCAGTTCGTCTGTGAACCAGGCTGCTTTTTTCTTTTCTTGGTTGACGGTGGGTCTCTTGAGTGGGGCGAGGATGTTGGCGCTGTTGAGGATCCACTGTTGGAGGTTGGTGGCTGCTGAGTCCGGGTCAGTAGGGTCGGTCGGCGGGTTCTTGGCGAGGGTGCTGGTTAGTTGGTCCTCGGTGACTTTGCCCCAGCGGCGGCGTGGTGGTAGTGGGGGGCGGGGGTGTTCGGTGTGTTTCTTGAATGTAAAGTGGACGCAGTGGTGGTCGGTCCAATTGAGTTCGGTGGTGTGGCTGAAGGAGATGTGGTTGCTGGCAGAGAAGAGAGGGTCTAGAGTGTGACCGGCGATGTGGGTGGGTGTGTTGACCAGTTGTCTGAGTCCGAGGTTGGAGGTCAGTGATGCGGTGTTGGCGTCGTTGTTGTTCTCCAGGTGGAAGTTGAGGTCTCCAAGGAGGATGTAGTCCGTTGAAGCGAGGGCGTGGGTGCTTGCGAGGTCGGAGATGGTTTCCCTGAAGGGGGCTCTTGGTCCTGGTGGTCGGTATATGAGAGTTCCTCTGAGGGTGGTGTTGGGGTCCGTGTGGATCTGGAAGTGAAGGTGTTCAGCTGTCTTGAGGGTGTCGTCCGTGTGGGTGAGGATCTTGAGGGTGGATTTGTGGATGATGGCTATTCCTCCACCGATTCCGTTGGTGCGATCTCTTCTGGTGATCTTGTAGCCGTCAGGGATGGCGATGGCGATGTCTGGGGCCGAGGAGTCGTTCCACCAGGTTTCGGTCAGGAAGGCTACGTCTGGGGCAGAGGTGTCGAGCAGGTCCCAGAGCTCGATGGCGTGCTTTCGTTGCAGAGCGTGTGTTGAGTAGGATGCAGTGGAGGTGGTTGGTGTTGGTTGTTACAGGCTTCGTTGTTCTGTTGCAGGAGAAGTTGCAGGAGCGGCAGGAGAAGGGTCCCTTGGTGTGCTTTGGTGTGGCCTGGAAGCAGGCTGTGGAGGAGCCAGGGTAAAGGGCGAGGAGTTCGCTGGCCGGGTAGCGAAGGCTGGTGGTGCGGGGGGCGTGTGGACGAGGGGGGGTGGCGCTGGGCGCGGTCCAGGCGTGGACGGGCGCAGACGGGCTTGCCTCTGGCGCGCCTCCGGCGCAGACGCGCAGCACCAGCCATTAAGAAGGGAGGGGGGAGGGGGGAGGGAGGAGCAGCTGGGAGGCGGGAGGGAGCGGCGAATGGGTGCGCGAGGGGGGCGGGGCCGCAGGGAGGCAGCGGCAAGGAGAGATCGGCAAGGGGGAGCGCCCAAGGGGCGAAAAAACCAGGAAAAACAAGGCACAAACAGTAAGGCAAAAGTTAAAAACAGTCACAAAATACAATGATGGCACAAAATACAATCGGGGTACAGTAATCAGAGGGGGCACAATGAGGGCAAGAGCGCAAGGAGGCAAGGCGCTGAAAAAGTGGAAAAAACACTTACAGAACGGCGAGATGCGGCACATGGGTCTAGTGAAGCTTACCAGAGCCCACTAGACACCAGGGATGAGGCGCAGGAGGATGCCTGCGGGTGGAGGAGGGCCTCGAACACGCTAGCAGCAGCGTGGGCGGGGGTCAGGGGCACGAGACAGCAAGGTGGTGCTGCGGACGTGGGGGGCGAGCTCTAGACCTAAAACAGGTCAGAGGTCGCTCCATTCACACCTCAATTAAAACATGCAAATGCTACCCTACAGAATCTTAGTACTTTAAAGACCTTACTCACAATTAATGACCCTTCCACAGCTGAGAAAGACAATAGAATTAAAACAGAACTCCAAATGACCTCATGGTACTTAAGTTCATCTGTACTGTACACACATCACTTCTGTCACAGCAAAATGCAATACAGCACACTCAATGAAAACACCAGCTTAAGAAGAGATCTTCTCAAGACAATCAAGCACTGCCTCAACTCCCTGCTGAACCCACCCATTCCTCCCTGCACAGAAAGGTTCAACACAATTAACCTCTTGTTCAGTGAAAACATATTAAAGATCCAACAGCACACAGACATCAATCCTGCTTCATCCTGTAAGCCCCCCTCTTACTGTAGAATCCTGCAATGGTTGTCCTTCAAAGCCCTATCTCATGCAGATCTTGCTGACATACTCTACATGGAACCCGTTGATGGTCTATTCACAGATAACTGCTGCAAAGTTCACCAATATGCCGATGATACTTAAGCCTACTTGACAGTCTCCTCTGCTTTAGAGGTCCAACACCTCAAATGCTGCCTGAACATCAACTGGACCTGGATGTCCAGCCCCTACTTGAAGCTTAACCAAAACAAAACAGAATTCCTGTTATTTGCTAACCAAAAAAAACAGTACAAATCAGACTTATTGACATGAACCTTGATGCCTGGAACCCCAACTTTCCCTGAATGCTAAGTTACTTGGATTCACCTTGGACACCAACCTCGCTCTCAAAGAACAAAAAAACAAAGTGGATCGATAGATGAGTGAAAGGGTAAATAGATGGATGGATAAGTGGTTGGGTGAAAGGATGAGTGAAATGATAGATGAATGAGGTTTACCTTATTTGAAAAGGTACTGCAGCACAGCCCTTCCCACTGCGGAATCCTTGTTGACATCGACGTCAGTGCAGTAATTCCTTTAGAAGGCATGAGTAGACTTCCATGTGGCAGCCTCACAAACCTCCTCAAGAAAGAGTTCTGCCTAAAGGGCGGTAGTGGCTGCTACTGCTTTTGTAGAATGAGCTCTAACAGAAATTGTTGAAGTCTTATTCATGAACTCATAAGTTTGTGTAATGCAAGAAACTATCACACTTATGTTTGTTTAGTAACAGATGTTCCTCTCTTAATTCCACCAAAAGCAACAAACAGTTGATTAGATTTGCAGAAAGACTTTGTGGCTTATAAATAGAATATAATGCAATGCATAACATCTAAAGAATATAAGGATCTTTCCACTGCCATCTTTAGATCCAGGAAGAAAGCAGATAGTTCAATTCTTTGTCTTAATGGACCATAGAAGGTACCTTCAGAAAGAACTTTTGGATTGGTCATTAAAGTTACTTTTCTATGTGCAAAATGTAAGAAAGACTCTTTGCATGTCAGTGCTTGTGGCTCACTTACTCTCCTAGCTGAAGTGATGGCCCGGAAGAAGACTGTCTTCTAAAAGAGATGTTGTAGATTTGGTTTATGGATGGAATGCGTCAAACCAGCTAAAACTATTAGGAATTTGGAAATGTCAGTCAGATGTACCTTAATCGAAGCAACCGATAGTCCATTATTGCTTAGACCTAAAAAATACTTCAAGAATTTGTAATGCAACATTTTTATTGGGTCTAACCTTTGCCTTTTATTCCATAAGACAAAACACTTACATTTTGCATTGTACGACTTTACCATGGTAGGTACTCTTGCAGCCTCAGGAATCTGTCTACAACTCTTCGGGATCAGCAAGTGGCCAAATTCCATGTCCTGATGAGCCATGCTGTACATTTTAAGGACTGAGCATCGTGATGCTGAATTTTTATCTTGCTCCTTGACAACAGGCATGGATCAGATTTGAACTGGATTGGTGTATGTGCTGATAGGTTCCATAATTCCACTACCAACACTGGTAAGGCCAAGCTGGAGCTACCTAAAAAGTCACACATTGTTCCATTTTCTTTTACAAATTAACCTCAGTATCAGAGGTATTAGGGGACGGTATGTATTAACATCCCTTTTCAGTCTATTGCAAAGGAATCTTCACTCAATCATGGACATAGCCATCTGCTGGTGAACCTGGTGCATCTTGTATTCTTGTGTGTCACAAACATGTCCCACTGTGGACTGTCCCATCTGTGAAATATGAGATGTAGTTGATTGACATTCACACCACTACTCAAGAACATCTGAGTAATGCCAGCTCAAACAAGGCACTATGTCAGTGTGCTCTCCTGGAACACTTTCCCCTGAAACACCATAATGTAAAAAAAATGGCCTATCTCCATAACCTCTGGGGCCCCTTTGAAACAATGAGAGATCTGGTTCCTTTTTGTTTCAGGATGTAAAACATAGTTGTGGTGTTGTTAGTTTCGATTCGTGACATGCGTGTTCAGCACCAGCGGAAAGAAGGCTTTCAATACTAATCTTCCTGCTCTTAGTTCAAGGATGTTTACATGCATGCTGCACTTTTCTGTTCATTTCTAACCCCTGGAGATGAACACCCAACTCAAGAGAGATGCATCAGTTGTTGAGAACAGCTGAGGTTTTACTGGATTTAACAGTTGACCTTTGAAGATGTTATTCTTTACTAACCACCACCTGTGTGACCATTTCATGGATGTCACCTGAACGAAATTGTCCAGATCCCAATCTCTTGAAATCTGTTGTCAAATCTGTTGCCTTTGGGCATTTAACTGTTCCAGGATAATCCTCATGTGTACATGGCAATGTGGTTTTAGAAAAATGCATGAAGACATTGTACCTAAGATCAGCATTAATGTTCTCACTGTGGTGGCCTTGATTGTCTGTAAATACATACAATGTTAATTAACTTTTCATTGTGCTTGTGAAGGGTATGCCAAACCCATATCTGCGATGATGCTGGCTCCAGGAAAAATAAGGTCCCTGTTTGAAATGATTGGGATTTCTTGCTGTTGATCGCTAATCCCCGATTTAACATTGTACTTCTTGTTAGACCACTTCACATGAATGGGATGTTGAAATAAACATCCTTGTGATCCCGGGATAATGAGTAATTTCCCTCCTTTAGTAAGGGTTCGATTTCCTTCAGAGTAACCATTTGGAAATCCTGTGGCCTCATATATCTGTTGAGATTCCTCTGGTGTCGGATAGGTCACAAATCTCCTGATTTTTTTCAAAATTAGAAAGAATCTGGAAGGAGGGAAAAAGAGGTATGGTATCCCTATACCTAGAGGGTTGGCTGATGGTGCCGGCAGTGACGGGTGTTTCGTCAATGATTCAACAGCAGCAAACTATGTTGTTAACGAGGGAGTTGTACTGGTGGTACTGACTCGCTATTGACGAGGACCTTGACATCGACAATGATGAGGTCAAGTCCCTCATAGGCAGTTTCCCCGTTGTTGGTGACGAGGATTTTGAAGCAAATGAACCACCTTAGTTTTTGCTTTTCTGAATATCTAGGTTTCTCTCAAAGACCAAATTAAGGTTTTTTTAGTCAGGGATAGCTCATCTGAGACAGCTTATGGCTTTACTTTGTTGGTATGCTTCTTAGGTCTGATCCATGTAGATCTTTTTCTCTTCACATGCCTTGCATGTCCTGAAGAGATATTTCTCCTTTCCCTGCTCTGCCATGTTGAAGAGAAAAAAACTGTCATCTGAGAGTGCTGATCCCTGATTGGCTGTAGTTTGGGTTATACATGACAATGTGAATTGGTTACTAAAATCTATTGTAAAATTCAATGCTATTGAGTGTAAGGCATACACTGCTCTGTTAATCTTGTTATCAAGGGCTCCTAGTCTGGTGACAGGGAACAATTCAAACATGTCAAACTATGAAAGTTCCAAAGCAGAAGAACCTATCCTTACCAAATAAACGTTGACATTTATCAGCCCTGGTGTGCCCAAAAGTGTCTGAGGGTGTCAGGAATCATAGTTGTGGAGAATACAGTGCATAAATTAGCCATCACCAGTCAATTAAATGGGGAGATTCATGGACCTTCGTATATCCAAGTAAAGTATGAGGGTTTGTGATCATGAAGATGCAGTGTCCTGACTTGCAACTGGGGCAAATTCATGTATTTAGGGCTCTTTGGGATAAACAGAAATGGTTGAAAAGTCTAATAAGATTGTGCTGTGTTTTGCCACTTTGCTATGGTTAGTTCTGTTTGTCCAAAGTAACCTGAGGTTATGTAACCCTTGATATGCAATTTTACACAATGAGAAAACCAGAAACAAACAGGCAGCAATGTTTCAGATGGATGTCCCATGCCTACCTAGGAGCACTGAATCCAACGCAGATCAAGGAGGTCCAGCTCAGAATGATAGTCAATGACTGGAAATGATGACCATTTAGATTAATTGTATATAAATGTATCTTATGAATATCCAGAAAGTCTTTGATGGACTAAGCCCTTCTGGCCCTATAGTGGGCACCCTTCTACTATACAGATATAAACCTCTATGAGGGATCGGCTGCAGATGTTCTGCTGTAAAACACTTTATCATAGAGGCTCAGAGTAAGTTGACAGAGCTGGGGCATCAAGCTGTCTCCAGCTCTCCGCAAGCGAACAGTTAACTAGACCCACCTTCTTCTCCATGCACCACCTTCTTCTTTGTGCGTTTGATCTTCTTCTTGAAGACCTTGGTGAGGAAGTCAGCAAATTTGTTGTTTTCTCCAAGGGACGCTTGGAAGGTCGTTTGAAGAGCCTTCTCTCTTTCTTGGAGCTTGGCAATGGCCAACTTCTTCACCTCCAGTTGCTGCTGCAGGTCCTTGGACTTCCACTACAAGAGGGTCATAGAAACACTGTATGAATACATCATGTTCACAAGGATCTGAGTTATCCTACTTACAAATCCATCTCAGCGAACTCTGTGGCACTGAAGCTCTATGCAACTGTGCACCACATCTGTGCTTGTTCAAACTCCCCACATCAACAAGGAGCACCTAACTGCACATCGGCATCTCTGAAGGGGCAGTGAGAAAAGCACTGCGACCAATCTGTTCTTTGTGCAAACCGGGTGTATAGTCATGGGTTCAGAGCATTGTCTATATCACAGAAACTTTGCTCTTTGCGAAAAAAAAGACCAAATGAATTGCACTGTTTTGCTTCTTCTATAATAGGCATGGGGGTAAAGGCATTTGCATCATGGTAAACAATGGAGCAAACATTATTCCACCAGTTTTACCCTTTGTCTGTTTAATAAATGACAAGTATGAATCTGCGATGAGGCAAAATCATTTTTCCCATTTGTTAACTAGAATATCAAACAGGGGCACATTTCTTTTAAAGGTTTATTCATAGGTTAGAATTAAAAATTCGGTAAATTCACTCTACATTGAATAGAAGCAATACACACAGATACATATGGTTTCACAATCTCTCTTCTTTATGTATGCCCTAGTTGCATTATTATTACACAGAGTAAAATAAAATGTGCTTTATTTCAAGTATCACAGGCATGCACCATCTCCCTCACTAACAAAGTTGCTGAAAGACTAAATGCTAGCAGGGAGAGCAAAGCAGAATTATAGGATTTAGAAGTAGGTATGGCTTCAGACAGAAATGTTCTGTCACTCTGTTTGTGTTCCATTTTTTGTGAAAACATTACAAACAGAAAATCACACTTCTAAATCTTATGACACACTTTCTCTCTCTAAATATCTATTTACATATATATATATATATATATATATATAAATAAATATATATATATATGTCCATACATACATATGTGTGTGTGTGTGTGTGATGCATGTGAAGTAAAGTGATTTTGCATATATATTACTGTAAAGTGTTTTTTTCATTCAACACTGAAGAACAATTCTTTGTGTTCAATTGTTGCATGAATCACTATGAACATAGAGTTTTATAGATTAGTTATATATGTTACACAATATATAATGTATAAATGTTATACATGTTATATATAATACTTCTATATATTAATAAATATAAAGTTGTGTGTGTATAAAAAAAACATATATATATATATCTACATATTTATCTAATATACGTGTAAATATATATATAAAACTGTATATGTGCTAATATGTGATAATTCATGAAAGCACTGCCCTTCGGTGTTAAATGGAAGAGATCACTTCATTAAATTGTGTAATCCAAGACATATCATGGGTACTTGTGGCAACGTTATCAGAGAATGGGGGAGCTCTTGAATTTTTCATTATTTAAAATATATTGTTTTCCAAGAGCGTCACTTAATGCAGTGAAATGATCATTGGTCTTTTTCGCAGAGAACTGAGAGCGGCAGCGACAATTGCACTGATTACTTCCCGTCTAGATTACTGCAATGCTGTCTATCTCAACGCTAGCCAACTTTCGATCAACAAGTTGCATGTCATTCAGAATGTGGCAGTTCGGCTGGTACTGGGACTTCCAGAAACTGCTCCATGAGGGAAGAACTCAAATCCCTGCACTGGCTTCCAGTAAAAAAGAGGGTGCTCTTTAAAGCCCTGTGTCTTACCCATAAAGCTCTTCATGGCCAAGGCTCGCATTATCTCAGGTCAACTTTAAGTTGGTACGTACCAAGCAGAACACTGAGATCTTCGAGCCATTTACAGTAATGGTCTCCTGGTGCACGTAAACTAGATGGGGTGCTCGGTCCTCCTCTATTGCAGCGGCGGGGCTGTGGAATTCCTTGCCCTTCCACATTAGGCCTGTAAGCGTTCACGTGCCATTCCGAAAACAAGTCAAGACATGGCCCTTTGCACGTGAATAGTCTATGGGCTTCCCTCTCCTGAACTGCTGCTATGGCCTGTCTGTTATGAGGAGCTCCTCAGTCTCTCTCTTTCCTATCGGGGTGTTTTTTCGTTGGGGGTCTCTCCCTGATCAGCGCTTGGATACCTTTTTTGATTTAATGCGCTCTATAAAATACAAATACATATTCTTAATTGGGCCATTAAGTGGAATGTCTTTATTATATTGTTTTATTATAATTATAATAACATTTGATTTGAGCTACATACAAAGTATTTTGATTGTCCGGCTTGTGGTTTGGCTCCTAGACCCAAGCCAGACCCCTGGCTCGGCTATGTCTTTGCTGATGGCTAGCCCACCTCTTGGCTGCTCCTTCATGGTTCTGAGCTGTACAGTCTGCAGCTCATACACTATTTTACAGAATTACAAAGACCCAGATTAATTACAGCTTTGATGGTTAAAGAAATTAGGCATTGGTTAACACTAACATTTTATGTGCTCAATGTAGGAAACCAGCCTTTCCTGCATGGTCACACTGGATTTTTGGGTTTTTCCTGGAGCCAATACTTTTGCTGGCCTTGGAACTCTGTGCTCTTCACCCCTGCTAACCACTAGTTAAGTGTCTGCACTCCTTTAAACATGGTGGCATAGGCATAGTCCTAAATGGTATATTTACCTTATCTATTCTTCCCTACTATGTAGTCAAAGAGAACCCACAACCGTGAAGTAAAATGTCACTAGTGGACTGCTGCACCTATTGTGCCATCTACTATAGTGACAATGTAAAACATGGCTTCAGGCCTACAGTGTAGCCTGATTGTAACAGCGTAAAAATGCAACTCAACATATGAAGCTAAATCCTTTTGGCAGGTAAAAGCATAGATATTAAAACATCACCCTTATGTAGGCTTCGGTACCCACAAGCAAGGCTGATGATATTTAAAATGAGGACATGTAGAAATGTAATGTTAACAGGCCCTTACAGAGACTAGTACCCAAAAACTATTTTTCACTGTGTAGGCCTAACTGTCCCAAGTGGAAAGCCAGAGTACAGATTAAAAATCCTAATACTCCTAACTCTGGGACGGAACTAGCTAGAAAAATAATAAAAAACTATTTTTAATAGTTATCAAACATCCAATTCAATGGTAAAGTTGGATTTGTTCATAAACATTAAAGGCAAATTAATATTTAGAAAGTTACATTTTCCCTGCCTGAAGTTCCTGGAGGCTAAATCTGCATTTGCTCCCCTACTTCTGGCAGGCAGTAATTAACATATGAATAAGTGTGGAAAATATGTGAAGTGGCTTCCAAGAGAAAATACAAGTCTAACCCGAATCTGCAGAGATGACTCCTCTGAACCTGACAGAATATTGAGGGTGGGTCTGTGAGAACCCTTTTTGATATTACTCTGTCAAATCCTGCTTCAATGTCAAATCATGCTTTACACATCTGCTGTGTTTACATATAATACTGGGGTGCACTTGAATGGAAGAATTAACTGTGTATTCACTGTCTGGTTGCTTAAGGACCTGCTTTGTTAGACTACACTTCGGACTCTGAGATTTTTTGCATACGCACGGGGGCAGACTTGAAAGGAAGGCAAACAAGGTGCCATAACAATTCTTGTATATCCATTGTCTGGTTGCTGCAAAACCCTGCTTTGTTCTACTAGACTTCAGTCTCCGGGTTTGCTGGGAGTACCAGTGACTGCCCCAAACTGGATCTTGATACTGGATGTGGGAGGCCACTAGGATTATTATAGTACCCTCCCCATACACATACCTATCCCTTAGAGCTCACGTTTAGTATGGCTGAAGACTCTTGCCATCTTTGCCCATTCTAAGTAGGTTTGACCCTGGGAACTTTTACCTTTTTGGTAGGGTCGTGCTCAGGAGTCATTGCCGCCTATTAGCTTAAGCCAGGCACAAATGGGGCACCTCAAGGCACCCATGTCAGAACACTCCTGGACCTGAGGAAGATCAGAAGAGGACTGAATCTGCTGTCTGCAACTTGAGAAGAGCCCCAAAGGACTGGACTTACTCTCTCTCTTTTTGTACCCAGGACAAAGAAGTGTCATAAGGCTGACCTCCTGTTAAAGCTACAATGACAACAGCTACAAGAGAACGTTTCCTGCAACTGCCCAGCTGACCAATGACAAATGGACCCTGCTGTTTTTTCTCTGCCTGACACCCTGTGAGTCTCTAAGGGCCGGATGTACAAAGCCATTTAGCATTTCTTAACGGTCCAAATTGCTATCTCGGGCCGTAAGGAAATGCTAAATGAGCTTTTCAGATGTACAAAGCCCTTTAGGGAATCGCAAATTGCGATTTCTATCCAGTAGAAATTGCAATTTACGATCCTCTAAATAGGAAATCGCAAAAAAGGATTACCTATTTGCGATTCCTATTTAGATGTACAAAGCATTTCCTAAATGTGAATTGGGCATTTAGGAAATGCAATTACCATTGGCTCCAATGTAACAAATGGCATGGGACTTCTTAATTGCGATTTCCTAATAGCAATTCCTATGATGTAGGAATTGCTATTAGGAAATCGGACTTTTGATACATGTCTTTTTGCATTTCCTAAATAGCAATTTCTATGGAGTCGCTATTGAGGGAATGCAAAATTGCACCTACAAACATCTGACCGTAAGTGCCTCTCCTGAGGTACAGGGGGTCTTTAGAAGTGTACTTCTGCGGTAGATTAGGACTTAAAGAACTAAAGTCAGAAGGTAAAATCTTTGCCTGGGAGGATCCTGGATGGTGTAGCAGACCTGCGCTTCATCACAGTTGGTGTCAAATTGTGCCTAAGTGTCCCCCATCTACCATGACCTTTGACTATCATTACCACTTTATGCTTCTTGGCATTATTTCTACTTAAAACCTCAAAAATGAATTACTCCAGTTCCCTTTACTGGGTTTTTGTGTCATTTTGGTGTAATTTTGTTTACTGAATTTTACTCTATTTTTTTTATTTGGTTTGAGATTTTCTTTGTGTTGTTCTTTGACTTTTTGCTGTTTTGGTAATGTATTAATCCTTTACACATTGCCCTAAGCTAAGCCTGTCTGCTCTGTTCAGTAGTTATCTGGGGGTTGAGCTCAGGTTAATTTAATAACTTCAAGGGTTCACCCTGACAAGGGTTGCGATTGTTCTTTGAGGTGGGTAGTCAACCACTGCAAAAAATAAAATTTAGTACACCCCGTTTGATATTGCAGCATGATTACTAGTTGGTGTTATCCTAGTGGAGCATTACAGGAGATATCTGTGTTTGTACGCCCGATTACCTGTTGTTTTGCCCCTTTCTCATCTCTATTCCCTAATCACATTTTTCAGTTTTTCCTGGTAAAATGCGGGTAGTGAAAGGAGGTAGGCAGTGCCAGCAAGGGCACCATTTAGGAGAAGAAGCTGTGACTCGTGGATTGCCCCTTGCGACTCCTGGCCCCGGAGGTGGCAAAAAATCAGTGACAAGATTACAGGGGCAGCTCAACCTTATGGGTATCACAGTGTCTGACCTTTTTTGTTACATTAGTAGTAAATAGTAACCTAATATTTACTATGAGTGTAATAAACATAAAGCGACAGGAGCTGGAATGGGACCTTTGCAGGCAGATTTGTAGAGAATAAATGCTCTTAAACGTATGTTGTGTGTATGCTTGTGAGTGAGACTGTTTGTGTGAGACAGAATCATGTATGTGTGAGGATGTATGTCAGTATGTGTCGGCATGTGTGAGGATGTCTATGTGTCCATGACAGTCTGTGGCAGATTGTGAGTGAGAATGAGTGTCAGTAAGCGAGATTGTGAGTCAGAGTAAGAGTGCAAGAGAGTGAGTGAGAATGAATGAGTGGAAGTGAGAGATAATGACTGAGGGCCTGATTTAGATTTGGGCAGATGGGTTACTTCGTCACAAATGTGACGGCTATCCCTTCCGCCTAACTACAAGTACATTATATCCAATGGCACTGGTAACACACCGGACGGGATATCCATCATGTTTGTGATGGAGTAACCCGTCCACTGAAATCAGGTCCTAAGTTTGAGTGAGTGAATGTAGTAACCATAATTAAAACTGTGGTTTTATGCTTGTGAGTCTGCCTTTCGCCCTGGGATAATCATGAAAATGCTAGATGGATGGTATTTATAACAGTTCAGGCTCTGGCATGTTGTATGCAATTTCAAGCATAATGTGGCATCTATGGTATATTGGGTACACCAATTACAAAATGTTTGGCCGGGCACAATGGAGGTAATTTGTGACACACATGGGCACTTGTTAGAAATGGGGTCTCTAGTTGGCAGAGGTATACACCTTATTCCAAGTAGGGACCACAATCCTAGTCAGGGTAAGTCACACACAATCCAAATTATCCTATGCCCACCCTCTAATAGCTTGGCACTGAGCAGTCAGGCTTAACTTTGAAGGCAATGTGTAAAGTATTTGTGCAACAAATCAGAGTAACACAGTGAAAACACCACAAAAATACACCACACATGTTTAGAAAAATAGATATTTATCTGAATAAAATAAGGTAAAAACAACAAAGATCCAATGAACACTAGTAGAAATATCACTTTTAGAATGTTTAAAAGAGTCTTAATCCTTGGAAATAAATGGTTGTCTCTTTGTTACACACAGTACCTGGTATGCGTAAAATATAACGACGCACGAAGACCGCAGAGGAGGAGATGCGTGGAAAAATAAGTTGGCACATCAATTTCTCCGATGTGGCACCGACGTGGCGTAGTTTCTTTCCATGCTGCAAGGGGCGTGTCTCATTTTTAGGTGCGCAGTCTTGGTTCCTCAAAGCGATGCAGGGGTATTTTGAGGCCTAGGGACACTGCGGGGAAAGACCCTTGACGTTGCAAAAGAAGGCACAGGTGAAGTGTCGATCCAGCAGGCGATGCTTATATTTTTCCGTCACACAATAGGTGCTGCATCGAATTCCGACTCGGGAGGTCAGGCTGTGTTGTTCTGGTCGGCTGTGCAGCGATTTCGCAGTCGCAATACAGGCTTTGCATTTAGTCTGGCAGGTGGTGCGTAAATTTTCAATGCACAAGGAGTTTCCTGAAGATAGTAAGTCTTTTTGGCCCTGAGACTTCAGAAAATAGGAGACAAGCTCAATTCAAGCCCGTGGAGAGCACTTTTGGAAAAGGTAGGGCACCTCCCAGCAAAGTCAGGGGCCAGCAGGGGAGAAAAGCAGTCCAGATGAGTTCTTTGGGCAGCCAGGCAGTTCCTCTTGACAGGATGCAGGTGTAGGTCCAGAAGTGTCTGAGTTGGTGGGGTAAGAGACACAGTTTATATACCCAAAAATGACTTTGAAGTGAGGGAGACTTTAAAGAGTGGTTTTGAAGGGCACAATTTCCCTTTTCAGTCCAGTCCTGTCTGCCAGGGTCCTGGTTGGGGGGGTTGATCAGTCTATTGTCTGAGGACAGGCCCCTGGCCTTTGTAATGTGTCAGGCCCTCCACCCTTGCAGCCCAGGAGACCCATTCAATATACAAATAAGACTGAGGCCCTCATTATGACTTTGGCGGTCTTTTTCAGAGACCGCCAAAGCCGCTGCAGCCAGCATACTGCCAGTGCTGGCAGTATGCTGACAAATATATTTGGAGTTGTGTGTGGACTTCCGTCCATTTGTGGGCGGAACTCCGACTTGACGGAGTTGAAGAGGCAGTTGCATCACCAGCACCGCCACACAAGCAAGACTCCACCTGCCATATTACGAGCCGTAATATGACTTGGCGGAGTCTTGCTGACGTGGTGGTGCTGGCGGTGCAAAACCACAAGGACCCATCCCCTCCCGGACGACCTCCCCAACGGAGAAGGTAATTGATCGTCTGACAAGGGGGGGGAAGCGGTGTCTGTGTGTGCGTGTCTGCGTGTGTGAGTGCGTGTGTGGTAGTTTGAATGCAGGGGGTGGGGGGTGTCTGCGTATGTCAGTGCAAGTATGTGGAGGGGGAGGAGGGTGTAGTATGAGTGAGTATGCGGAGGGGGGTGTAGTATGAGTGGGAGTATACGGAAGGGGGTGTAGTATAAGTGCGAGCATGCGGAGGGGGAGGGGAGTAGTAAATGCGTATGTGTATGCGATTGAATGTGAATGTTTGTGTGCGCATGAATGGGGATGTTCGTGTGCGTTTGTCTGGTTGTGCCTGAGTGCGTGCAACTGCGTGAATGCGTGTTTCAGTGTGCGTGTTTGAGTGTACGTGTCCGAGTGAATGGGGGCTGTATACAGCGAGTGCGTGAGTGAGTGTTGTACGTGTTCATAACAGTGTGGACGTGTGTGGGTGCATGTGTACATGTGTGTGGACTTGTGGGGGGTGCATGTGCTGGCGACAGGAATTGGGATTCCTGTTACTGGGTGCGTTACCGCCAGGGTTTTCGTGGCAGGGTGACCGCCAGGGAAAGCATTGTGGTCTGCCACCGGGCTGGAGGAGCTCACCTCCGGGTGGGTCGGTGCAACTGCACCAGTGGGCCAAGCGGCATTGTGGCAGTTTGGCTTCTGCCAAACCCCACAACTTGTAATCCGGGTCTGCGGTGGTATGACCGTCACAGCGAGGCTGGCGGTCTCATGACTGCCAGTCTCATAATAAGGGCCCGAGTGTCCTGTGTTTGTGGTTGTCTGGGTGATATGCACAAGGGAGCTGTCAACCAGCACAGACCAGACATTGATTGGAGACAGGCTGTAAGGCACAGATGGTTTTGAGTGCAATAAATATGCTCACTTTCTAAAAGTGGCATTTCTAAAATAGTAATATTAAATCCAACCCCACCAATAAGAAGGATTTCCTATTACCATTCTGCCATACTAAATATGACCTGGTTACCCCTTTCAGATCAGAACCTACCACTCAAAACGTATATGGGGGCAGACCTAATGCTAGTCTATGAAAGGAGCAGGCCTCACAGTAGTGGAAAACTAAAATAGTAATATTAAATCCAACCTCATCAATAAGCAGGATTTCCTATTACCATTCTAGCCATACTAAATATGACCTATTTACCCCTTTCAGATCAAAGCCTACCACTCAACATGTATATGAGGGCAGACCTAATGCTAGTCTATGAAAGGAGCTGGCCTCACAGTAGTGGAAACTATAAGGACATATAAAACACATATGTACAGGTCCTGCCTTTTACCTACATAGCACCCTGCCCTATGGGTTACCTAGGGCCTACCGTAGAGGTGACTTATGTGTAGAAAAAGGGGAGTTTTAGGCTTGGCCAGTACTTGTAAATGCCAAGTTGAAGTGATAGTGAAACTGCACACACAGGCCTTGCAATGGCAGGCCTGAGCAATGGTTAAGAGGCTACTTTTGTGGGTGGCACAATCAGTGCTGCAGGCCCACTAGTAGCATTTCATTTACAGGCCCTGGGCACGTGTAGTGCACTTTACTAGGGACTTACAAGTAAATTAACTATGCCAACTGGGTATGAGCCAATGTTACCATGTATTTAGGAGAGAGCACACGCTCTATAGCATTGGTTAGCAGCGGTACAGTGTCCAGAGTTCTAAAGCCAGCAAGAAGCAGGTCAGAAAAAGGAGAGGAGGAAGGCAAAAAGTTTTGGGGTGCCACTTCAGAGAGGCCAATTCCAACAGCACCCATAGCACATCTTGAACAAAACTGAGTCAACTTCAGGGGAGTATCACATTTCACTGGCTTGGCACACCATGAAAGAAATTGAACATTTAACCAGTGCCCTTTCAAAACGCAGGTCTTTTGTGGAAAGTTATGTGAAACCTTTACTTTGAAATGTACTATTTGATCCCATTTTTCAAAATGTTCTTGGGGAAGAACCTTTCTCCCCCCAAAACTCCTAGAAGTATTCTGGCTCACTCACTCCCTACAATTTAAGGCAAGTATTACGTCCCACCACTGTCATCATGTCAGCATACTAACATAGGTAGTATGGAAAACAGACGTGTGTTGGGTCTTTATATTAACTGTGCAGGTATTATGGAACTTTAGAAATGTCCATGAATGTGATGTCTTCAGATTCAAGGTCATGTGACATCACTTCTTAAAGGACCTATGATGACACATCCTGTGATGTCATTTAGGTCAACGTGTGTGTTTGATGTCATTTCTGCTACCCCAGGCATTTTTCATGAATCGACCTTCATGAGTGCTAAAGGCATAACCAATGCTTAAATTGTAAAACAAATAAATAAGTAAATGAATAATGATAGTGGATGGGCTCGAACAATTGCTCAAAAGCCTGGGGCCAGCTATATCAATCATTGAGGTGCTTAATACCAAGGCTGCGTAGACTTGATTCCTCGTGGCATCTCTTTAATCCACCACCAGACACTCCTTGCCCCTTTATGTCACTTTTGCGGGTTCTATTAATCTCTCCTTTCTCCCTTTGTCAGTTTTCCTGTTGTTCTCTTCCTCGCTTTCCCTCTTTTGAGTGTTTTTACTCCCTTGCTCTGGATCAAAGTCAGGTGAGGAAAAATAAGTCCTGGTCCACAAAGATGTGTGTCGGTGGGCCCCACTTGCAATCAGTGGCTCACAAATTAAGCACTGGATGTAACATAGACCTCTGTGGTGCAGAGGAGGGCACCTTCCAGGGGTCCTTATACAGTAAAAAAAAAAACTATGGATATCTGTGAAATACAGTCTCAGGCCTCTCATTACAGTCTGAAGGTGGGGGGCTCAGCATTTTGGGTTACACCACTGGAGTGCAGTAACTCTGCAAAGCTTATTAATTTGGGCAAAAACTCCTCTGTGTGCCTGGATCAGAGTTACAATGGGACATCTGCTTTCTGCCTTGCAAAGCTTTATTGCCTTGCCTTCACTGCCCAGATCTGGCTACCCAGAAAATTGTAGTCAATTTTGTGATCTCTTCTAGGCTGGACACCAGTAAATAAAAGTAATATTAAGTGCCCTAATCATGCCTCTGGTCAGTATGCTTAGCTTCACTGCCTCTAAAATAGGATAATTTGGTTTCTCATGGTCAGAGAATTGACTAGCTTCTATTGATCAATATAATCAGAGCATGTCAAAAGGTGGGAGGTATTCTTTGCCAAAAAACTCAACAATAACATCCAAGCAGGGGCATAGCTTTCAATGGTGCAGCAGGTGTGGTGGCACCAGAGTCCTGAGAAGCTCACTGAATCCTCATTGTTGGTGTATTTCACAGTCCAAACAGTATCCATGGTGGAATGTATTTTTTTGCACTAGGACCCACTCGCTACAAAACCGCCTCCATGTAAAAACGGCACCTGATGGCATGGGTTTTAGGTCAAAATTAAAAACCTGGCTGGCTTGTTCCCCTATTAGGTTGGCACCAGGAAACCATTTTGCCTAGCATTTGAACTCTAATAAAGAATTCAACTAAGCTAAATTAAATTTCCAGAAGGGGCTGAAGATGTTCCTCTCAAACAACAACTCTACCTCATGTAATCAACATTACCCTAATTTGGGGCGCGTCCAAAAGAGACTCCTCCCCATCCCGAACACCTTAGTGGCTCAGTTCACGCACCATAAATACCATTACATACATGAATGTGTACAAAACCCATTATGAGTGGGGCAGCTCTGAGAATACCTCCTGGCATGGTACAGTAATGCTGAGCCTCCCTGGCAAAGGCTGAGTTGATGAAACCTCTGGCACTGGTAAATAAATGGTGAAAATGTTTTTCCCTATATTTGTTCAACATCTCCTTCATTTCTCTGGGAAATAACTTGAGCAGTTTTCATGTTTGTGTGTATGTGGGGGATGAGGTGCGGGGGACAAAGCAGGAATGTGAGAAGCTGCAGACCTCACCCAAAGTTTGATGGACTCTTTAGATGACATAAAACCCTCTTTGCTGATCTGCCACGGCCAGAGAAAGATCACCACATATAGTGGACCTCCTGGTAACATGTCCGTGAACATTTTCCTCTTTGGTTCAGGCATGCGCACTGTGACGGTCTCAAACAGGAAAAATACAAAAATGCTCCCCATGTCCTACAAGACAACACAGCATATCAGGAAGACTGCCTTTAACTTCCTGTAGACCAACCCTTGGAGGTCTCTTTTCAGACATGAAGTTCAGGACTGGAAGGAATTTTAAAGACAAAGGCCCTCATTATGAACGTGGCGATGTGGCCCGCCTTGCTGGCGGTGGCGGGTAAAACCGCCAGCCGGCATGGCTGGCCACACCACCACATAATGAACCCTATGAGGGCCGCACTCACCGCCAGGCTGCCTCTGTCAGGCAGCTTGGTGGCAGTCGGAAACATTATCCGACCGGGCAGCGGTGCTACCCCTGGGATAATGTTTCCTCAGCCACCAGCCTTTCCCTGGTGGGAAAAGGCTGGTGGAAGGGGTGCAGCGGGGCACCCGTGGGGGCCCCTGTACTGCCTATGCACTTGGCATGGGCAGTGCAGGGGCCACGGTGCAGTGCCCTATCGCGCAGATCACTGCCTGATTTTCAGGTAGTGATCTGCGCGACGGGTGCAGCTGCTCCTGCCGCACAGAGGCATTGGTCGCCGTCAATGTCCCAGCCAGGCTTTCCTGTGGGCTGGCGGGCGGAAACAATGTTTCCATCCGCCGGCCCACAGGAATGTTCATAATACGGCCGGCCGGGATCCGGGGACGCTGGCGGTCAGTGTTTTGACTGCCAGCATGAACACGGCAGTTTTTACCGCCGTGTTCATAATGAGGGGCAAAGATCTTGTCAGAGCAGGCATATTTGCAGGGCTCAGAGACGGTGCTTCTGATAGGTGAGATGTGGGATTTCAAATCAATTCATCTTAAAGATCAAAGGTTCACCCCCATCAGATCTGTCTGCTGCCACGGGATATGTAGGATTGAAGTGAGTGAAAGAGATACATGTAAAAGCTCACCTATTGAGGGAGCTGAAGTATTTATCACGTACTTTATAATTAGCTTGGAATCCTCTACTGGGGGCAGGTGTGAGGGTCTCCTTTGATCCTGAGGCAGCAGAATTCCTATGCTTCGGATCACACCACTGAGCTCTTCCCAAGAGTCAGGGCACTTCTTAATATATGACTGCTCTTGGAGACTGCATGCAACCCAGTGTAAATTGTTCAGTGTAGTGGCCAGAACCTCAGAATCAATGAGGAATGGAATATGTTTCTGCATGGGCAAAGGGTTTAATGTGGGGTGCGCACTTCTCACTTTAGTGAAGGGATGTGAAAGGTTAGAAATGTTGGTAAAAAATCTAATAAAGTTCAGTAATACTTGAGCATATATTTAGGGAATGAAAAGTTACCTAATTATCCTTATCCACCAGACTAAGAAGTAATCACTCAACTGGGATCTTAGATGTATAGCCCAACCGCCTCCTTAGATGAGTGAGGTAGAACAAATAAGGCTATAAATTAAATTGACTGCTTAAAATGGACATCATCAGAACCTTAACAAGGAAGAAAAGCTTTGTAACCAAAGTGACCATGTCTTTCAAAAAGACTACCCAGAGTATGTATGTTGACAATCCCTGGACATCATTAACAACTCCTGGTCGGCGGTAATGATCAGTTCGACCATCTCAAAGATAACTTTTCATCATAACTATGCAAGGTAGTCATTAACTGACTGAAGAAGCCATCAGCAGAATTAGGACCAACCTGAGGTCCCACGGAGACATGATGTAAGACACAGGAAGAAATTGTTCAGCATATGTTTGAAAAATTGAGACTACACTAGGACCTGACAACTTGAAGGGTCCCCAGGACAGATGGAGATAACCCCTCACAGGTGAATAGTGTATAGAAGATGCCAGAACTTTTTTAAAAAGAAAATCTGCAAATGGAACTACATGCCTCTGACTGCACAACAACTACAAAACTTCAACTTCTTACATTTACAATAATTTCTCATATGGAATACCCATAGCCACCACTATTATTTTCCCAAGTGAAAAACGCCACAAAACCAAAAGAAAAGGAAGACTTGCAGGACAAATACAACCACCCACCATGAATTTTTTTTTTTTTTTAAAGATGGGTCTACCTTCACTTCTTCCTTCTCATGGAGACGCTTGTTGACATTTTCCTGGAGTTTGTCCTCTAGCTTCTCAAAGTCCTTGAGGAAAAGCATCTCTTCAAACAGGGTGATATGCCTCAAGTCTCCCATCTTCATCTGCACATCCAGCTTCATTTTTTGGTGTCTGAGGAGACGCAACTCAGCATCAAAGAGGGTCTTGAGCTGCTGGATCTGTGGCCACAAGCAAAGCAAAAAGGAATAAAACTGTGAGAAATGAGGTTCCAACTAAAAAGGAACAAAGTTAACACGCATCAAGATGCCACTGATGAATTGAATGTCTTAAAAAAACATTTAGGCCCTTACTACTTCTTAAATGTGAGGAGGTAACACCAGTAATTGCCCCATCGGAATAATGAGGTCCACGTGAAAACATAGTGGATCTCTTTACTTTTACCCAGAGATTTTGGCTTCAGCAAACAGATAAAATCTTTGTGTGAATGTACAGATAAAAATGAAGAATTATCAGGGGAATCAGACTCAGAATTACAGATTTTTCCACTAACTTCGCATTTCTTATTGAACAGTCAAGGTCCAACTTCTAATGGACCTTGCCAGCATCCTGAGTTACCGGTGCCACTGGTACTGGTAGCTCCAGCAGTGGGAAAATCCAGTTAATTTTCCAGGCCGCTCATAATGGAGACCACAGTGTTCTCTGTGCAAGCTGGGGTTCTATATGCACTCTTTTATTCTGCAGTTTGGGACCTAACATATTAACGCATTACTTATGTGTTAAGTGTAAGAGAACCTATTTTATGCATCAGGCCTGGTGGGACCACAAAAACAGAAACAAATGTCTTGTAAAACCTCTCTGAAGATATCCTGAGGAATACAACGACCATTAATCTGTCACAAAAATTCTAAAGGGAGTTACCCACTTCTGCAACCCAGTACGATTACAACCCGTTAAGAAGGTTACCATTGGGGTGAAGAGAACATATATCATCACGATAGAGCTGAAAAATTATGGTTATTCCATGTGTTGATTCCCTACCTGTGGAACTTCCACATCTAGGTATGATGTCAACCATGAGATGTCTGAGGTCTATAGCTAGCATTTTCCATTGAGTACCTGGCTGTTTTCCTACTATTGAAGTTTTTGACCGAGTCAAACCAAGTGGCAAAAGGGCATGAAATGATTTTATCATATTGCCCAAAAAACCCTGCACAGTGAAAAGACAAATCATTTATCACACAAATGATCCCAGGAGGCTTCTGTAGGATTCAGCGCTCTAACTCCCTACAACCCAAAACTCTTCTCTTAAAAAAAAATAAAAGCTTAGTTAATGCTCCTAAGATCTAGAACGCCAGCCCTTCCTTCATCAGGACCAACACCACCTACATCACTTTTAAGCAAGAACTGAAAGATGTGGGGCGTGATTTAGAGTTTGGCTGACAAGTTTCTCCCTCACAGCGTGAATAATATCCCCATCTGCTTTATTACAAGTGCAATAGAATTAAATGCACTTGTAATAGGGTAGCGGGAACTCCATCATGTTGTGATGGGGTAACCAGTCTGCCAAACTCTAAATTAGGCCCTTATGCTTCCAGCCTCTGTTCCAGTCCCAACTGGTCTATAATATCAAAACCGTTTGACCTTCAGCACCCGCCCCTTCCATTGGTCCTACCTCCACAACATGAGTGGCATTTATTTGTACATATCAAAACTTCACACTGAATGGCATATTTCACCAATTCTTGGAAATCTATCGCTTGTGCTAACATTTGATATTAGGTCAATTTCATCTTACACCAACTCAAGGAATTTTGTCCCATGTGCTTACTTTTGCTATTATGTTATCTAAATTGCATGTCATACCAGTTCCTGTGAGTATGGTTCTACAAACGTTTGCTTTTATGTAAAGTGATCAGCTGCCATAATGGTTTGGGTCACACAATGCAAATCTGCAAATTAATAAATGCACTGCTCATGATGATGAATACATCATAAAAACTAAATGACCAGATTTTCTTGCTACAGATGAGGGCATGGTTGAAGAGTTGGATGTGAGTCACAGGAATAAATAATAGGTATCTAAACCCTTTGATATGTCGGCCTTTGCCCTACAATACCGATGTATGGAAAGATATATTTACACGCACACGTTAAGATTCGCCATTATTGATCTGATAACTGGGTGCCAGTAAATCAGAGATCAACTTTTAAAGCTTTGTGCTACTGTCACAAACCTTTTGCCAGTAAAGGGCCGGGATACCTTGAGTCGCTAGTGAAACCATATGTACCTTCAAGGAATCTAAGATCAGCAGGGGAGCTCTTGGCGATTGTTCCAAAGGTAAAGGAAGTACCCTCTGGTGGGAGTTCTTTCAGCTACCTGGCGCCAAAGCGGTGGAACGCCTGGACCTCATCATTTCGTCAGGGCCAATCAGATCTTTTTAAGAAGAAACTTAAAACTTGTTTCTTTAGATCAGAATGCTCAAGAGTTTGAAAGTGGTAGGTAGGGTGCAGAGATCTGCTTCCAGTGCTGGGACACCTCTCATGAGGTAGCCATGCATTTTATAAATCGCATTATAAATAATATATATGTACACACATACTCTAAGATTCGCCATTAACAATCTGCAGTGAGTGAATTGATTCGTTTTTACACAGGTTCAGCAAACGTTTGTTTTCAAGTGCATGTGTCATAACAACTGAAATAAATTTAAATTCGGGGGCGGGGTCAGCGGGGGCCTAAAATGGTAGCTAAGTTCTGGAGATCCTGTGTCTTTCTCCATTTTTGCGTTTGCTGAGCGGTGCCAGGCTGCCCTGTGTGGGATGGAGCCTTCTTGCAGAGTGTTGCTGTGGAGTTGTGGTAGAGCTGCCTAAAGTTGGACTGGGCTGCTTGGTTCGACCCCATGTTCCGTCTCTCCTCTCCCCAGCCTGGGCAGAGGGTGAGAGCACATGCTCAGACAGTGTAGAGCAGAGTCAGCTCCATTGTCCTCTTCGGGCTAGTCTAGTGCACAGGGTGTAGGAAAGCCCTGAAACCGAGTTTGAGCTGGAGGAAGTGTCACTTGCATGTTGAGGGATGTACCATTATCAACTGGAACACCTGCTAGATTATGTCAGCTCCAGGGTATGTGGCTGAGCTCCAAAGGGGCAAAGCTTGTAGAGCGGCATGCCTTGGCCCACCAGAAGAAGTTTGCACCAACACCAACTTTGGTGGTAGCCTTTTACAAACATAGACCCCCGCATAAGAGAGTCCTACTAAGATCACTAAATGAAGATTTTTTCAAGCCCAGGTCCTCAGGACATGAATTGGGCCCAAAGGATCTAGATTTAAACTCACTTGAGGAAACTATCTGTGAGAGAGAGAGAGAACTTCTGCAAACTACACACACTATGGATCAGGTTTACCAAACAGGTCCATGTACATTGAGGCTTCAGCTAAGGTACCCAAGAGTAAGGTGGGAATCTTCTCAACCAGGTAGTTGAGATTGACTGGGATCCGTCTGAGGCATCAACCACGGTGTGAACTTCAAAACAGGGTGCACAAGAAATGAGAGCAGTGGATGAACTGAACACCTTTAAAAACCATGTCATCGACAGTGTGCTCAAGCTTTATGAGGGAGTGGGAGGGCGCCAGACAGTTTGAGATGGAGCTCCCTTTTTGCATATACTCAGTGGTCCCTCCTCAGTATCCATTAAGTGGCTTTCACCTCTACTGAGCATCCAAATTTGTTGCATGCACATTTCTAGCACACTTGAATCTTTCAGTCTTACTGCTTGCTAACTCTATAGAAAAGACACCTGGAAATACACTACCTCCAAATGTTAAGAAGCTGGAGTTAGAATACTGAAGGTTCTCAAATATTTGGGTGTATTCCAATGCCCCCTTATGATTTTGGCACTGCACAGCTGCATTTCCAAATTTGTGGTTTCTTATAAGGAAATCACAAATTTAGAAATGCAAAACCATTCCTTCTTATGGGCCTAAGGCCCATAGGGAGGGAACGGTTTTGCATTTCCTAAGTAGCGATTTCCATGATAGTGATTGTGACTCTGTAGGAATTGCTATTAGGAAATCGGAATTTCCCAGCATTCCATTTTGCATTTCCTAAACATCGATTTCTTAGGATTCGCTATTTAGGAAATGCAAAATGGAACTTCCGTACATCTGGCCCTTGGTTTCTCGGAAACCTTCCACCATGAAGCAGGAACAGCACGCAGGATTTGCACAGGAAAAAAGACTTCATCAGGACCATCCTCCCTAAGATTAAAGATCCTATAACTGTAGCGGATACAACTTGTGTCCAGATTCTTCATCTTCTGATTTAGTCGGAGAGACCTCAGACATGGCCGTGCACTTTGCAAAGTTGTGCTAAATATTGATCTCCCAAACAACACTTTGGATTCAGAGCTTGAAAATATTACTCTATTTAGAGAGTTTATGGAGCGACAATCAAGTACATTAACTGCTCGGGCAGCTTCCTTTACGGGAACACCGTATTTCTCCAGAATGGATGAACATTACTGTGACTTTGCATCATCTAGTAAAATGAGCAATAACTTCTTTAGGTGAGACTTGTTTTCCAACTCATAAAGACCCTATAAATGTATATGTGATATACAGATCAATACTATCCAGCATCCGTACAGTGATACTCTTTTTTCAACCCCTAGTTACTCCTAGTTCCTCCTAGTCTTGAGAAATTGCAGAAGTCAAGATATCATCAAAGGTCCTAGTGGGCACTCTTGATGTAACTTCTATTCACACGTCGATCCGTCATGTTGAGGAACTTGAATCTTTGGAATGAAGCATTCTTAGAGAACCTTTTTTTGGGGGCAAATTAAATATTTGTCATTCAAATTATGTTTTTTATTTTGAACCACAACTTTCAATAATGTTTTTTTCCTTACAGCTCACAGAGGCATCTATGCATTAGAAAGAATCCTCATCTTAAACAAATCATTTTCTGTATCATTTTAAAATTGCCAATATGCTATCTGGCCATTTATATAATGGCATGATAATAGGATATTGTTGTAAAATGAGGTGCATTAGATGAAGAGGTTTGAAATTAGACTGGGTTTGCTTTTGTTCCTGTTCAGCAGCAATGTGACCTGACAGTTCGGATGGATTGTCCTGAATAGACCAGGACCATGACTTATTTGTATAAGGTTAGTCCCCGTCTGCAGCACCAGATGAACAAACATGGTAGACTGGAATGTGAGTAGTTAAAGTGGCTGAGATTAATTCAAGAATTCCAGCCCACCTGTTTTGTTTTTTTTTTCAGAGAGATGCTTTAAGTGCGGCAGGGATGACCAGAGGAGGGTCTTGTGCTCCCTGTATTGTCGGCTTACAGCCAAGCCTCAAGGATGAGACCATACAAAGCAGTAAAAGGTCTGGAGATGTTTTTGTTCCTATTCAAAGGAGATGCAGCTGAGAAACTCTAACTGGACTGATTCTATTGGGGCTGGTCCAGGACTGAGGGCCAGATGTAGGTAGCCGTTTGCATGGTGCAAACTGCAAAAATCGCAGTTTGCGCCATGCAAACAGTCTAACGCGATGCTCATTCCCAAATTGCGAGTCGGTACCAACTCGCAATTTTAAAATGCGACTCGCAAATAGGAAGGGGTGTTCCCTTCCTATTTGCGACTCGCATCGCAATTCAGAATTGCTTTGTGACCGCAAATGCGGTCGCAAAGCAACTCGCAGTTACCACCAGTGTGACACTGGTGGTAACTCATTCGCAAAAGGGAAGGGGTCCCCATGGGACCCCTTCCCCTTTGTGAATGTCGACAAAAATATTTTTGCCAAGCAGGCAGTGGTCTCTGAAAAACCGAAACCAAACGGTTTCGGTATTTTTTTCATTTTGCAACTCGTTTTCTTTTAAGGAAACCGGGCTATAAAATGAAAAAAAAAACTGCTTTATTTAAAAAGCAGTCACAGACACGGAGGTCTGCTGACTTCAGCAGGCCACCATCCCTGTGAGTGCAGGGACTCGCTATGGGGTCGCAAAATGCGACCCACCTGATGAATATTGATGAGGTGGGTCTTTGCGACCCCAAAGCCAGTCGCAGACGGTGTCTGAGACACCGTTCTGCATCCGGGATTGCGACTCGGAAATTGCGAGTCAGACAGACTCGCAATTTCCGAGTCGCAATCTTGGAGTTTCCTACATGTGGCCCTGAATTCCATAAAGTTGGTCCCTCTCAATAGAAGGGCAGTGAGCAAACAAATGATGGTCTGGATTGCCACCTATAGTAATTAACAACAGCAGAAGGTTAATTCAAAGCATTCCATCATGCATTTTTTCTACAGAGATTGTCAAGACATACAAAGCAACTGCCTTGAGATCCATCCATAACATTACCATACACTGTAACTCAAACTCCGATGCATTATAAGGAAAGTACTAGAAATCCTATTTTTCCATTATGTAAATCTTCATTGAAGACACGTGCGCCATGCGCTCTTCCCCATTGGTGGCAGTAGTATGAAAAATCTATGATATTTGCCAACTCCAGAAACTTTTTACCCCACGTTAACAAAGGGAAATAGCTGGTGAACAATCCTGCGCAAAGTATTTTGTTGCGAAAAATGCGATACCACAAACCCTACATTTGAGAAGATTTTCAAGCAGCAATTTTATCAAAAATACCTCACTAAGTAAATTTCACACACAGGTGAAGTTTTAGAAAAGTGACAAATTTTGCAACGTTGTAAATTCGAGAAGTTTGTCACATTGACATAACTTTCCTTGAAAAAATCTAATTTTGCATCTCTCAACTCAGAATGCATTCGATTCATATCACCCCTCGTTTATTTTTCTCCAGCCTTTCATGGCTGACTTAGCTCACCTTTTTGATAATTCTCTGCTGGTGGTACATGTTTTTGATCTCCTCCACTTTCATAATTTCCAGTTCCAGATTAGTGAATCCTGACTCTTCTTTGTCAGTGGCCTGTGAAAGATCTGGTGTCATGATGCTTTGTTGTGTGCCAGATGTTGAACTAAAAGACAGCTGTGATTGGCTGCCTGAGTCTTTCCTTGTTACAATCTGCCCCTGTGAACCACCAAAACCCCCAAAGCCTCCTTGCTGCTCTGATGAATTGGGAGCCTGGAGCTGTTTCTCCTCCGTCAACCGGAATTTGTTCAAGATTTCATCATTGTATTCAAATCTCTTTTCTGGAGTCTCATCAGGCTGCATCTGAGGGACTGCGGGTATTGGGAGGTGTTTAGAAGGATCCAATTTGGACTGGATCCCTTTCAAGTCTTTCACCAGGGCCTGGATTTCTTCAATTGTAGCCAGCTTTAGATCTCGCAGTGATAGTATCCATCGATTCATGGCGGCCTTCTTTTCGTGCATCTGCAAGAAAAAGTGCAAGATATTTAGAAGTTGTATGTCTCCTCCATCCTGCAAATCAACCCAACAATCAAAAGCTACAGAACCAAATTATTAAAAGATGCTCATGTCAATCATGAGTATTATGTAAATTTACATGCTTTCATTGCCATCACTTATGCAAAGTTCCTATTAAAAAGGAGGGCATTTCTATGTGATATTCACTAAATGGTCATGGGCGTACAACCACGACTGCAAGATCAGATCTGTCAACTTAGCACAATTGCTGTCTCTGTGTAATTTGAACAGATGTAGTACAAAGTCTGGGATTATGGAGTATGTGTTTTGGTACAGCATGTTATGTTGAGTGTATTTGTAAAGGGCATTATCACAAGCGAGGAAATCCTGGCAACGAGGAGGTGCATGTGTCTAGCCCTGCCTATGTTAAATTGGTTAAAAAGCCAGGTCTTCAGCTTCTTGTGGAATTCAAGATGAGAGGAGGAGGCTTTGATGTGGATGGGAAGTCATTCCATGCCTTAGAAGCATCTGAGAAAATGTGTGCATTTTATTTAAAAAGGGTTGGGAGTGCACATTTAAACTAATAGGAGGATTGCTGTATAAGAGCTTATGCCCAGACTCTGCAGAGCACGGCAGCCAATACCCACCACCAGCAACTAGTTTACTTGGGCTTGGCTGGGATGGCACCTGTGATATGTCTGGTCAGAGTGTGTGGGGTGTGTAGACACTGGTGCTAACATACCCGATGGGTGTGAAAGACGCTTGGTGAAGTTCTACACTTACTCTGCTTGAAGGACGCGTCCTGTATGTCTCAACCTAGTACAGGCTGATGAAGCTTGCCCTATTGCTGCTTGAGGAGTTCATGGAAAAAGATTGCACTACTGTTAGTGATGTGGTTCGAAGAAGCTTGCCCTGCTGATACCCATGCCATATATGTAGGGAGTTGGCCCGACTGCTAATTGTGATATGCATGGGGAAATAATGACCTACTGCTTCTCATGCTAAGGCATGACAAGGAAAGGACTTTTGCCTTATGCTGCTGATGTTGCATGTAGAAGATTACTTGACAGTAACTCAGAGTGTGTGACAGATGCTTTCCCCAGGGCTTCTAATGCTGTATCGGAGGGTGCTTTCCATACTGTTCTTCATGCTATATCACGCATGGAAAAAACTTGCTACCAACCATCTTGAGGTGTGTGGGAAATGCTTTATCTACTGCACTGAATGCAATCTCACACATGGGAGATCCCTGCTACTGTCCATATTGAGGTGTGTAAGAAATGCTGTATCTAGTGCACTGAATGTTGTTCACACATTGGAAAACCTTGCAGTTTCACACATGGGAAAACCATCTTGAGGTGTATGGAGGACTCTCGAGATGCGTGGAAGAAGCTTCCTCTACTGCTTTTCATGCTGTATCACACATGGAAAATGCTTGCTACTGTCTATCATGAGGTGTGTGGAGGACACTTCCCCTACTGCTTTTCATACTGTATCACACATAGGAAAAGCTCGCTGTTGTCCATCTTGACCTGTGTGGAGAACTCTTGAGGTGTGTGGCGGATGCTTCCTCCGCTGCTTTTCATGCCATATCATACATTGAAAAGAGGTGTCTGGAGGTCACCGGAGGTGAAGGAGGTGGGGGTAACACCTCCTCTAATGCTCTCCATGCTGTATCACACATGACAAAGCTTGCCTCTATCTTGAGCAGAATGAAGGAGACTTGAGATGTGTGGAGGGAGCCTGCCCCACTGTCCATTATTGTCTGCATAAAGGAAGGTTACCAAGCTGATTTTCTTGCTATGTAAGGAGTACATTGCCCTGCTGCTAAGCATATTTTGTAGAGGCATTTTCAGCAATGATCATAAGGATGTAGGAAAGTTATTTCATACCATGGGACTCAGACTGAAAACCTTCAATTCCTCTAGCTGAAGTGCAATGAGTACTCAGGAGCAGAAAACCAGTACTGAATGAGCAAAGTACTTCATAGTTGTTTGACTACTGGATTCCGTGCTATTGGCATTTGGTAAATTAGGCTTTCATTGCAATACACCCCTGTGCCCGAGGGTTCAGCTGAAGGCAAGAAAACAGGGAATAATTGAGTCTTAGGAGGTGGCCTTGTTGGGATCAAGCATAGAAAATCCGCTGAGGTGGCATGATCATGGTCCGTTGTTTGGAGCGAGTCTTGCAAGACGGTCTACTTGAAGGCATTCTTCACTGCGCTGAGTAGATGATGATGATTCACAAAACCTCACGCACAACAAACAAGCATACCAATGGACCTACCTAGATGCATGCACACAAGCCAACAGACGTGCACCAGAATACACAGACTAAAACAGATATAGGTAACCACTCTTTCTCTCTCTCACACATACACAGACACACATACACACTCAGAAAGTTCCATATACAGGCCTACACAACACACATACAGTTAGAGAAAACACATGCACAGTCAGCAGTCACACAGAACACAGTCAGACAGTTGAACAAAATGGGGTAAATGCTGCTGGAGGGATTTTGGCTCCATGTTAACTCACTATTTAGCCCTTCTGACTAGGGAGGTGTATTTGAAGTGCTGGGCCTTAATCCTGAACATCTGAGGCTTGAAGAGTCAATGATACCTTGATTTGACGCTGGTTTAATGGATTACGCTACTCTATCTAACGTGACAGTTTACACAGGCCTTAATTAACACCCATTATTTAGGCAAAAATGCGTCTGACGTATGGGGCCTATTTTCTAATCTTAATCTAGGTTTACTTTCTATCTCGGAGTTTTGGATGGAGAGACGACCAGCCTTTACTTTTTTATGCCTGTCGTCAGGCCTTTAAAACTTTGCAATGCCTTTGCATAGATATTATGGTGGTGGCTTGGCGATTAGTGCCAACAATTCTGTCTTTATCTCTAGTCTTTCTCTGGATCCCTCTTGATCCTTCATCTCTAGTCTCTCTCTGGATCCCTAATGCAGAACATCTTGGTTTCTCTCTTAAAGTGACACACTCACTGGTTAATATGGGAATTCTCTGCTATGGACCTCTTTTTTGCCATACTAATTTTGGCAAAATATTGGCCAGTGTTGTAACTCCACATCTAGTGAGTCACTCACATTTTATTGTATTTAGTGATTTTAATACCTGGGCTGATGCGTCAGATTACCCCTCTGCAACCAGATTTCATGGAGGTCCCTTGGGCTATTTCCATGAAAAGGCAATTGCCGGTAAGGTCATGTGCACCAATCCTTACATGCTTCAGTGCTTCCATAAAAAAATGTGATTTCTTATATCAGTACTACCAATAAAAACTTCAGGTGCAAAATTAGAATGCAAACAGGCTAAACCTCATCCCTGAACCATGACACCAGCTTTCCTCTCCTATTCAGCCAATCACAAGCTCAGAAACTCTAGAGCCCTTTTATTTCATTAGGCTCTCCAAAAGGATTTGGCATATGACTACCACAAGAATCATACTTAAAACCAGATGAGAAAGCCAGACATAAGGAGGGCTTTGGTTGGACATTACTACATACCAGCTCTTCTAGCATAGCGAGTTGGTGTCTCTTCCTGTCGGCCGACATGCGCATGTGCTCTGGGACAGTGTAATTTGGAGCAGTTTTCAGCCTGAAGTCACCCATGTTTTCTGACGCTGCGTGGATGGCCGTTACATCCTTGGGATCTTCATAATTATCACTTGGCTTCTGATTGAACCTACAGCATAAACACATGAAAGCTAATCAGTGGCTTGATGTGTTACTCTTACTGGCCCAGAATGCACTGCTTTATGAAAGAGGACAAGATTTCAGCAGACACTAAACAACATCCATTAGGGTAAATTATGGTTCTAAAGAAAACACCACTGTTTGCTAAATTTGTGTGGAATATTAAAAGATATCTGGAGGCTTGGAACATGGATCAGCAATCCAGAGTGAAAACGAATGTGACCACCGCAATGGTGCATGAGCTCATTAAAAAAAGTACAAAGGATAGAAATGAAGTATGGCAATAGCTGAATGGAAGCCCCAAATTCTACCAGTGACAACGTATATAGGTGCTAATCTATGGCTTATTATTTTCATGTCTCTAGTAGAAATGAGACAAGTGAATCCCAGAACCTGTGAAGTCAGGCAATTCTGTGGCTTACACAGAAAAGCAATGTTCCATGACTTCCCTAAGACCTTGTTTCATGATTGCACTTGAGCAATCTTGCACCTTGCTTCACACCAGTGCACCAAAAGAACAAGGGTGGCACCATCGAGCCAGGAGCTGTCCATCTTCTAGACTTCTAAAGGACACTGTGTGCACTAGACCAGAGAGATGTTTGCTAGCGAAAGGGCCCTGCAGGCTTAATTTTCCCCTCCCCACTCAAGGGTAGCTCTGGAGAAGCCCTGTGACATGCCGTAGAAGAAGAGGAAGTTGCACTGGCCAGTGTGTGGAAAGGAGCAAGTCCCTGAACAGAACGCAGACCAAGGTCTAGTTGACTGAAGCCTGGTCAGGGATTGTCTTGTCTGAGTGAATCCTTAAGAGACAGAAGGATCTTGCTGTTCAGGCAACCAGAAATGACCAATGAAGTATTTGCAAGAATAGTGGCTGAGAATCAGCAGAGATGTATTCCACGGCCACACATGTGGCAACCCTGCATAGTCTCTGACTGCCCAGTCTCTGATTATGGGAGCCAGCCCTTCCAGCACGAGAAGAATATAGAGGTTTTTGCTATTTGTACTGGTTCGCAGGATGAAATATTTCACTAGCCCTTTTGATCTCAGGTATCACTTCATGAACCTCCAACCTTATATCTCAGTTCCCTAACCGCAACTGGTGTGATGTAGGCCCAGTGGATGTCCCCAATCTCCACTGGACCAACCATCTTCAGGATACAGACTCTTGATGTTTCCTCACCAAGGGGACGCACTGACCCCTAAGTTGAACTGGTGAGGCTGATTTAGACTTGAACATGTTTTGACCTGAGTTGTGCTCTACTGTACATACCAACTACTGCACCCAGGTACCCTATGAGCACCGCACAATAATTCTGAGCCAGATCATTGAATTAAATGTTTGCCACTGACATCTGCTGCGATCTGCCGTTCCAGAGGGTGAACTCAGCAAGCATGAGATCCATTTCAGGTCAGTGCATTTATTATGTAAAAGTAACACCTGTTGTTCATAGTGCTTAGGAAAGTCAAAACAACTGTGGTAAGAAGCAATGTTTGTATTACTATGAAGGTTTTGTAAATGGGCCCTCATGCAAATTGCATTCAGAGCCCGTAGTAAACCAGTGGAATCATGGAAACCTCTAAGAATATTTAAATCCCACTTCCACTCCCACAAAATAACACTGCATGATGGGATTTATAGTGTGGAATAAGCTTTTGGTGCGATTTCTATATGACTGCGTAACGAAACCCTCAGCAGTGGTGCAAAAAGGAGAAAACTGCCTGTTCCATTCCCGACCTGGTCCCAGGTCCCATGCATGCTCATGAAGGAATAGGAACATTCTTAAACCTCCGCCCCCCACCATGTCCTTATGAGAATCCAGGGCCGGTAGACACCCTGTCAGATGCAGAAGCACAAAACTGCTTAACTACCCAAAGGAAGTGGCTCTCAGCAGTCACAGACTGCCTACCTTGGGCATGGTATAGATCAGTGGTTCTCAACCTCTTGAATTCATAAGGTGAGGAATCCACAGGTAGTTGTATCCATCAGAATTATCATTACTGGAACCTAGGGACCCCCAATGAATCATTATTGGAATCTGAGGACCCCCACTGAGTCAATATTGGAAGCGGGGGACCCCAGCGTAAACATCATTGATGATTTGAACTGCAAAACAATGCACAAAAAATACAGAAACAAGCATTCATGAAAGATACACAAATGATAACACATTTTATTTAATGTGCAAACAAATATAAATAAATAAATTAAAATGTAAATTTTAATAGGAAGGTTTGAGCTTTTCTAAATTCAATTGAAGCCACACATTGTCCATACTATATTCTGTTTGGTGCACCTGCACTGCTCCGACGAACCAATCTGAGAATACTAATTTATTTTTAGCCTCCAATTTCAAATTCCTTGACCTTTACAGTTCGCTTTAAAATTTTCAATTGTACATTTAGCCACTGTATTTATATACACTTTAATAATCTGTTAATATAATGTAATATTATAAACAGTCACAGACCCCCCCTGAGGAGCCTTCACGGACCTCCAGGGGTCCCCGGACCACAAGTTGGGAACCACTGGTATAGATCAGTGCTAAATTTGAGCCGGTGGTTTCTGGTGCTCGGCACCAGCACTTAATTGTCAACCCCCGGTACTTATGACTTTTACTGTGAAAAAGTAGGTGACGCCTCACAAAATTAGAAGTTAGTGTCAATCCTGGACGATGCGTATAGAAGAAAAGTTAGTCAATTCAGGAGTTCAAGATCAAAGAATCATGGTCATAGTGGTATTGTTCATCCAAAACATCATTTTATTGCAAGATTTGAGAGAGACAGCCGACACGTGTTTCGCCCCTTTCATAGTTGTAAACCTGGGGCTTTCTCAAGGCAGTAGAATAAAACAAAAATTGAAGTCTACAAACTGATTTGTTATTGGAAAGGTTATCAAATCCCTGTGTGAAAAAATGTGAAGCCATTAGCCCTAGTGAAGAAAGCATCCAGTGAAATCAACAGGTCCCGTTTACTTAGTGCATATCAATTAATTCCAAGTGAAACTAGTTCACAATGCCAGCGGTATCCAAAAAAACAAATCCCTCTGGCGACAGGTCCAGGTAAAGGGAGGAACATGGTGCTAGCATATAGTAATGTAGACATGCGTTGCGATGACGAAAAAGTAGGATAAATTCAGCATGCAGTAGGTCTAATAATCGGTGAGCCTAACGAGCAATGCATTGTGGATGTAGTCTCAGAGCACACCTCAAACAGTAAACGGATTAAGATACCTCATTAGGATAGAACCAAGTGAGTAAGATAGAAGAAAATGTAAGAGTGCAGGGATAGAGACGTAAATGACACAGCAAGAAAAAGTGACATGAATCCATATTAAACAGTTTAGCAACACCAGTAACACAGGGATACCTTAGTAGAATCTGTCATATTCAGAAATTCAATGAATTGTAGCAAATGTTTCTTCCAAGTAGGGTCTTCTAGAGAGTATATAGCACACATCAAATCACCATAGGCCTTACAAGAAGCTGAGCATTAATAATAGATACTCATTAAGAGAAACAATGTATGTTGTCAATACCACTACAACCACGTTTCTTTGATCGTGAGCTCCTGAATTGACTAACTTTTCTTCCATATGCATCGTCCAAGATTGACACCAACTTCTAATTTTGGATAGCTTCACCTACTTTTTCGCAGTATCAGTAACTATTTGAAGAACAAGTGGTCCAAACCTCACCTGGTGATCCACCGTTTCTTTCAAAGATGGGCAATGTGCGATATAGCAGGGGTGTGTTGGACCTTTGGAGCATTTCTTTAACTAGTACTTATGACTATCTGCAACATGGTGGCACTCTTTGTCTAATTTAGAGACGAGTACAACAACAGTTGTTTATGAATTCAGTACACATTAAAATGTACTAATACCTGTCGCCCAAGGTATTCCTATAGGTTTGGGGGCCTGGAATAGTCTGAATTATCTCACTTGGAGGGATGTGATGCTAATAGCTGTATCGGTACCGTCACTGGCAGCCCTGGCAGGGTCAATCAGTGGTGCAAGCTGTAATGGCCTTCTACCAAAGGCCCTGGCAATTATTTTTTCCGCAAATTAAGCACTGGTATTGATGCATTTAATGTGGTAGGAATGATATGACGGCATGCATTACACCAACAGCTGTTTCGATCACCCAACTCAATGGGTCCATCTGACCAAGATGGAAGGAGCAGGGCTGTACTGGCCATCGAGGACACCAAAGATCTTAGTGAGCTAGAGTGGGGGGGTAATGACCCCTTTTGACAGAGGGAGCTAGGATTTCCTCTGGGGCAAGGCAGCTCTGAGGTGGCAGCACAGATCTTTTTTAACGGCACATATGTGATTCACTGCAGCGGAGAAATAATGCTCCTCGGTCTGTGCCAGACCATTAGATGGCGAAATATGTACTGTTTTTCAGGTCAGAACTGACCGTTAGACCTGTAGTTTTAACCTTATCACATTTTGAAACTGCAAAGTTAATTGTTCGTTTTCGTTTAAAATAGTGATACTCACCATCCCTATTATCTGGGGTTCCCTCCAGAGTCCCCCGGACGAGGATTAGGCTTGATCAGCGCGTGTAGTTTGGGCTGCTTATAGCTCTCAGTCCAACCAGCAAGAGCATGCTTCAAGACCTAGCCTTTGCTTGAACGTGTGACGTTCTGCATATCTTTCCTCATCATTCACTCACCTACCAGTTTACCTTGAATACTCACTCCTCCAGTTATAGACAGTGTAACTTTTTATCATTTTGAGTGTTTTGGGGTCTTGAAATTCTCCGCTTCATGAAGCAGCAGAGCGAGTTATAGGACAGATCTGTAGTGTAGAAAGAGTGGTTTAACACGAGTGCTGCACATAAGGCACGTGGGCCAGGCTCAGGGCAGACAGCGGGAAACAGATGCGTGGTGTAGTGTTGCGCCTGTGACGCGACAAGCGCGGGCACTACCATTTTAAAGGTGAATGCGAGGGGCTTGGGAGCCCACGCCCCTGCTATATTCTGCTATGTGTAAGTGGGTTAAAGAAATAAAAAGGGCGTGGATGGTGGGCGCGCTCTCTTGAAAGCGGAGCGGGAGGCAAGAACACGCCTGCCGTCACCGCCACATGTCAAACTACCATGCGTCTCCGAGTCATTAATGCGCGCACTGTCTAATCTACAAGCGCGACATTACAGGTGGGAGGGGCAGGTGACCGAGGTAGCCCGAGACGGCACACTAAGGGCCTGATTTAGAGTTTGGCAGACGGGTTACTCCGTCACGAACATGAAACATGGCGGATACCCGTCTGCTGTATTACTATTCCCATGGGATATATTGGAATCGTAATAAGGTGGATCGGATATCCGTCACGTTTGTGATGGAGTAACCCCATCCGCCAAACACCAAATCAAGCTCCAAGTCAGTTTTAACATATTTCACGAACACATTTACGGTTAGAGGCACAGGGAGGCAAGAAGTGTTATCCAAATGTGGAGTTGCAAATAGAAAGTCCGGCTCTGCAATCCAAGTTCAGCGACTTGACCTTCGGCTACTCCAGCCATCGCTGGTGGACACAGCTGTAGATTCACTACTAGGGCCATCCCCGATGGGCTGCACATGGCTATGGTCAACGCACACAGCAGCAGATGGGATACTCAACTATACTCTGGTCTCTAAAGTGATGGGCTTGAGCAGCAGCGGATGGGCTACTCAACCGTCCTCTGATCTCTACACTGATGGACACGCACAGCAGCGGATGGGCTCCTAGAGCCAAACATGTACCATTGCATCAGCATCTGCACATTCCTTTAGCTGCCCGAGCTATGGGCCCCCGATTGTTGAGGGGCAGACTTAGGGTGTCATACCTTGTAGAAGTGATTCCAGTTTCTGCATCAGAGCAGTTCTGGTCTTTGGGGGGTGGGGCACATGGAGCCGCCACAGTTGAGCATAACCCAACTCTTTGCACCGCAGTTGTTTCTGGAGGGTGAGGAGCCACCTCGCTCACTGCTTTAACTGCCCCCGTGTGATGCACCCTGGGAGCGCGTGTATGGTAAAGACATTTGTAGGTCTGTTGGACAGGGTCTTCTCTGCGTGGGTTGAAACCTTCTATGACTTGCAGGGGTTTCTTCCTCCTGGCTCCCAGCATCCATGGGGACCTTGGCACCCTGTATACCTGTCGTAGAATAAAACGATGACAGTCAAGGATGGCTTGAGTGCTAAATCCCAAGTTTAGTGCAGTCCGCATCACAGGAGAGTCACCTGCTTGTCCTGTGGCAGGGAGTGTAAGGGAAGCTTAGTACCTCTTCACAGACATGGTGTGTGAGGAAAGACCATCTTGTCAGCATCCATATACTTCATGGCAGATATACAGTTCTCCAGTCTTACAACCCATAAATACCATACAGGGCCAATGCAAAGTCTAATAATGTGCCATCGCCAGCCTGTTGCATGATTACAGCGGCAGCTGGCCAAACCAATCATGTGCCAGCCAAGGACGATAGTAGAGATTAGAGGGTCAAACACACCTCGCTACCTCTGCATACATCAATAGACAAACCTCTACACCAACAGGAATCAGCAACAATAGAGAGAGAAGCTAGCACAGGCAGTCCTCCAGCGTGAAGAACAGAGAAGCATACTGAAGTGCAGGCACAGACCACTTCGAGTGCAGACTAGCAGGCTCGACAGACAGGTAGCAGGAGGTAGGTCTGGTACAGGCGTAAAGAACCCTGGTGCGACCCCTTCATTCTGGCACCTGCAGGTGTGCTTCAGGCAAGAGCGTGCCATGCCCATTGGCATCTAATTTATACACAGGCATGTTTGCTGAAAATGTTTGAATCTTACTTTGTATGCATCTATATTTCTATTACTATGTGTGCATCTACACACATATGAATGTAAGCAAAACACACTGCTTTGCATTGAAATGTTTTCGTACCAATTAATGTGGGTGACAAGATGCAGTTCCTGTTTTTCTGTGCCCCATCCTGGCACATTCAACAGCTATGGTGGAGGTGGTGTCTAAGAGGGTAGGGTGTGAGCTGAGGCCTCTAATGGACAGCTTCAAACAGACAGCGCATCCACTGGAAGGAGTACCTCTGTCTATACCTTCATCCCACATCAGGTCAGACCAAGAGGCCTCTAATAGACAGACCATTCACAGGAATGAGTACTTCTGTTTACAGCTTCATCTCACGGCGGATCACACCAAGAGGCCTCTAACTGACAGAGCATCCACTGGGAGTAGTACCTCTGTCTATACCTTCATGCCACGATGGTCACACGAAGATGCTGTTGTGGCTTGATTTTAGAGCTTCGTTTGGCATGTGTATTTCAGCTTAGGCTGCTGCCCTTTGCCCTAGTTATATGCTCTGTTTTCAGTTATTTATTTTAACACAACTAGCTTTTAGTGGATATGTTTTAGTTTTCTAATCAACTGCAAATCTGTGAACATATTATTACTTTCAGTGCACAACGTTTCATAATGTACCTCTGCTAAAGGATGCCCAGTGCAGTACATGGTATTCCACCTAGATATTGCCGCCAAAAGAGTGCGTAGATATCTTTGGCATTTAGGCAAATAATCACACCAGGTCTTTTCGAAGAAATTAATACGCTTTGTTAAAAAACAACAGACAGGCCAGAAGAAGATAGACAGGTCATTTCCCACCAGGAAACCATCTTATGGTGCATGCCATTTAATTGTTACATTGCTGACCTCAGCCCAGTCTCTGCAGCCAAACAAAGAGACGGAGGGTAGACCCATGCTTTCAGGTACGGGGGGGTGTTCCTTCCATGGACTGAGTACGGGCCGTATTGGGCTAACACTGCTATGCTTTAGTTAGGAGCTAGGTGTAGATTTTTTGCATATGTTATTTCAGTATGCTTGGGTTGTTTATCTTCGACCCACTGATCGTAACAATCCTAATCCTATTGTGTCTTATCTTCCTGATATTTGAGGCTTATGTATTTTATCATAGATTGCAGTCTTCACAATAAATGAATTGAAAACGGTTCTGCATCTCCTTCCTCTTGCCTATGTATGAGACTCCGCAAATATGAGAAAGTGGTGAGATTTGTAGACCACTATTTGCTTCTGAAGTCACGGATTGTCATGTGTCAGGATGCCACAAATCACCTTTACTTTCTTGGTTTTGGTGAGGTGCTGCTAGCTAGCCAAAAGGGCTATGCCAACAGTTCCCAGATGGTGCAGAAGTGACTCAGTCACCCACAAGGGGTGGTACTAGCGCCCGAATCCCGCAGTCTTGTTACCATAATGAGAGTCCTAAGACAAGGTCTCTTACAGAGCATCCACTGGGAGGAGTACTTCTGTTTATACCTTCATGAAGTACTTCTGTTTACACCTTCATCCTATGCTGGGCCACAGCAAGAGGCCTCTGCCAGACAAAGCATCCACTGGGAGGAGTACTTCTGTTTACAACGTTATCCCACGGCGGATCACACCAAGAGGCCTGTGGCAGACACAGCATCCACCGGGCGGAGTACTTCTGTAAATACCTTCATGAAGTACTTCTGTTTACACCTTCATCCCATATCGGGCCACACCAAGAGGCCTCTGACGGACACAGCATCCACAGGGAGGAGTACTTCTGTTTACATCTTCATCCAATGCAGATCACAAGAGGCCCCTGGTGGTCAGAGCACCTAACCTGTCAGCTGGTTGGCTTGTGAACGAGGTCGGAGCTTAATATTTAAGAGTGGAGGGAGTCCCATTAAAGTATATGAAAGATAATCTACTTCAGGAGGGTCATGCAGGCTTGCAAAGATACTGATGTTATTAAAGTCTATAGAGGGAGTTATAAAGAGAGTGACTATAATTGAAAGCAGGATGCACTGGTTCCTTTAAGGCCTGAGTGAAATGTTAATTACACAGGAGTAATCAGAGTAATTTCAGTAATTTTGAGTTACTCTTGTGAAACAAAATTACCAAAAATGACGAGATTATGCCTTTTGGCGTAATTTGGAGAAATTTGGAGCAAAAATGACTGCACAAGAGCGCAAGCGGCTTTGGTACTATTGTTCTGTTGCATTTAGCGCTATTTTTTTAGGTTCACTTTGGAAGCGTGGATGCATTTTGTGCTAAGAAAATCATGCAACAATGTTACGCTGCTTGCATAGTTCCATGTATCTCACATAATTTTACTGTAATTTTGCATAATTAAGTACAGCAAATTCCTTGAGTTATGCCCTTATTTCTTTTGAGGCATATCATCATCTTAAAAGAAAATGTTACTTACCCAGTAAGCATGTGTCTGTGGTATACAGCGCTGTAGATTCACATGCTCTGCATAATTCTGCCATCTAGTGTTGGGTCTGCAAGGTTGCAAGATGTATTTCTCCGAAACATCTTTCAATCACAAAGTATAGTGACTCCTCCTCTTGATGGCAATGTGCATGGGCATCAACTCCTTTGTTTTCCAGTTTGCGGTTATGAATGGAGTGTAGTGTATAAGTAATATAAGTGAAATGTCCATGCATGTGAACATGTATGAAAGACTAACAGCCACAGGTGTCCAGGTAGGCAGGTGGGCGCATGTGAATCTACAGCACTACATGCTACAAACAGATGCTTACTGGGCAAGTAACATTTTCCGTTCGATGGCATGTGTGGCTGTAGATACACCTGCTCTGCATAGACTGTAAAGCAGTGCCTCCCCAAAGTGGTGGCTAATTTATCAGTGTTGCAGTGCTTTGGAAAAGATTAGGTATCACTCACTGCCTGACCTACATTAGCAGTTGGCATGCCAAAACATTCACACAATAATGTTTAGTAAAAGTGTGTGGTGTTGCCCATGTAGCTGCCTTACATATGTCAGCTATGAATGTGCTCAAGGGGGATAGGTAGTGTGGCCTTTTGCATAACAAGTTTGGATACATTTGACGATTCATCTAGTTATACTGGATTTAGTAATAGGGTTGTCTTTGTGTGGTGGAGAGAAGGCAACAAAAAGTAGCTTTGTTTTTCTAAAGGCTCTAGTTCTATCAATGTAGAAATAAGCACTCTGTTCACATCTAACATGTGTAGGGCTCTTTCAGCAACAGAACCAAGTTGTGGAAAAAAGACTGGCAATTCAATAGTTTGGTTGAGATGAAATTGAGATCCTACTTTTGGTAAAAATGGTGGATTGGTACAAAAAAACACCTCATTCTTGTGTATGGTTCTTGCAAGTTAGTAGCTGGAGCTCACTTACACATCTAAAGGAAGTGATTGTAACTAAAAAAAGCCACTTCCCACGGTACAAATTGTAAAGGACATGAGTGTAGTGGTTCAAAAACTGTGCCCATGAGTCTAGTGAGTACCACATTAAGGTTCCAAGGAGGCAGAGGGGGTAATCTTGGCAATATTACTCTCTTAAGCCCTTCCATAAAAGCTTTATTGACAGGGATTTTGAAAAGAGTAGAATGCTGCCTGTTCTGAAGGTAAACAGTTATAGCTGCCAAGTGTAACCATATGGAAGTTTGCTTTTTGCAAATGAAAAAGATACAAGATGATATTTAGCACCAATACTTTGAAGAGCTCCCAGTTTTTAGAGATGCAATAGTGGACAAAGTGTTTCTACCTTGCTGCATAACATGCTCTAGTAGTTGGTCTACGTGCTTCTTAAGAATATCCATACATTCTTGAAGTAGGCTTGGATATCCAAACTCTATGACTGCAGGAGCTAAATTACAAGATTCAACTCCTTGGGATTTGGGTGGATGATTTGACCAGGGTTCTGAGTGAGAAGGTCCGGGTCGAGGGGAAGCTTCTTGTGAGGAACTACTGACAGTTCTAGCAGAGTGGTAACCATGGTTGTCTGGCCCATGTCGATGCCACTACAATCAACGTGAGAGATATTTGCCTGAGTTTCTGCACCAGATACAGAATGAGAGGGAGAGGTGGAAAAGTGTAGGCAAATATCCCTGACCATTTTATCCATACAGCATTGCCCTTGGACTGAGAGCGTGGGAACCTGGAGGCAAAGTGTGGGCATTTTGCGTTTCCCTTTGTTGCGAAAAGGCCTATTTTTTTAAATCTCCACTTTTGGAAGTAGGGTAGTAGGACTCGAGGGTGGAGTCCCACTCGTTGACTTGTTGCCGCATCCTGCTGAGGAGGTTGGCAAAATTGTTGTATGTTCTTGGGAGGTGTTCCGCTAACAGGTAAATGTTGTGGTGAATGGCCCTGTGTCAAATTGTCTGTCAGAGACGAGACAACTGTAGAGAATGTGTCCCCCCCCCCCATTTTGTTACACATAATACATGGTTGTCATGTTGCTTGTGAGTATGATATCTACTTTGTTGATAAAATGAATTACGAACGCTTTGAGTGCTAGTTGAACAGCCAGCAACTCTAGTCAGTTGATGTGTAGAGTTTGATGTGTGTGATCCTAAAGATCCTCAACTGTGAGATCCTGGAGGTGTGCGCTTCTTCTTGTCAGAGGCGTCTATTGTCAGAATGATCTGTGGAACCGGGACTAGGAAAGGCTACCCCTTCAGAAGATTGGTTTTGTTCCACCACTGCAGAGAGCAATAGGTGCGCATCTAGACGACCTGTGCCTAACACCATTGGCATGAAAGATTCCTGCAACGGTCGCATGTGAAGACAGGAATGTGGCATGATGGCGATGCAAGGGGCGAACATGCCTAGCATCCTCATGACACATTTTACTGTGACTTGGTGATTAGGGCAAAACTGAGAGAGTTGCGTCTGAAAACTCTGTATCCTTGCTGCATATGGGTAGGCTATTCCTGATTGTGTGTTGAGAATGCCCTTTAAATAGGGTTGTATTTGAAGTGGATTTAGGTGTGACCTTTGGAAATTGATTGTGAAGCCTAGTTGATTAAACAAGTCTATTGTGACTTGAGTATGATGCAATCATTGCTTGAGCGTACTGGCTTTGATGAGCCAGTAATCTAGGTATGGGAAGACATGAAATTTCTGCCTGTGCAACTAAGCTGTGACAACTGTGAGGCATTTTGTAAACACACTTGGTGCTGTTGTGACCCCAAAGGGGAGCGATTTTGAATTGGTAATGTTGTCCTGCTATGACAAATCGGAGGATTTTGCGATGTGCAGGGTGTATAGGAATGTGAATGTAGGCGTCTTTTAAATCCAGTGCTGATAAAAAGGTGCCCTGTTGAAGCAGTGGCGTCACATCATGAAGCGTGACCATGTGAAACTGTTCGGATATGATGTAATGATTTAAAGATATAGGATAGGTCTTAAGGAACCATCCTTTTTAGGTATGAGAAAGTACAGTGACTATACTCCTGTTCCCTGATGGCGCAGAGGAACTAGCTCTATTGCTCCTTTGGCAAGTAAAGCCTGCACTTCCTGTTTGAGAAGAATGACATGCACCTGCGAGAGTTTGTGAGTATGAGGGAGAATGTTTGGAAGTGTGGCATTAATCTCCAGACTGTAACCATGTGGGATAATATCCAACACTGATTGGTTGTGAGAAAGTAGCCTCTTTCTAGCCTTGTTACCCCCACTTTTGGCCTGTTTGTGAGTGTATGTCAGGGTGTTTTCACTGTCTCACTGGGATCCTGCCAGCCAGGGCCCAGTGCTCATAGTGAAAACCCTATGTTTTCAGTATGTTTGTTATGTGTCACTGGGACCCTGCTAGCCAGGACCCCAGTAATCATAAGTTTGTGACCTATATGTATGTGTTCCCTGTGTGATGCCTAACTGTCTCACTGAGGCTCTGCTAACCAGAACCTCAGTGGTTATGCTCTCTCTTTACAAATTGTTACTAACAGGCTAGTGACCAAGTTTACCAATTTACATTGGCTTACTGGAACACCCTTATAATTCCCTAGTATATGGTACTGAGGTACCCAGGGTATTGGGGTTCCAGGAGATCCCTATGGGCTGCAGCATTTCTTTTGCCACCCAGAGGGAGCTCTAACAATTCTTCCACAGGCCTGCCACTGCAGCCTGAGTGAAATAATGCCCACATTATTTCACAGCCATTTTTCACTGCACTTAAGTAACTTATAAGTCACCTATATGTCGAACCTTTACCTGGTAAAGGTTAGGTGCAAAGTTACTTAGTGTGTGGGCACCCTGGCACTAGCCAAGGTGCCCTCACATTGTTCAGGGCCAATTCCCCGGACTTTGTGAGTGCGGGGACACCATTACATGCGTGCACTACACATAGGTCACTACCTATGTGTAGCTTCACAATGGTAACTCCGAATATGGCCATGTAACATGTCTAAGATCATGGAATTGCCCCCTCTATGCCATCCTGGCATTGTTGGTACAATCCCATGATCCCACGGGTCTGTAGCTCAGACCCGGGTACTGCCAAACTGCCTTTTTCTGGGGTTTCACTGCAGCTGCTGCTGCTGCCAACCCCTCAGACAGGTTTCTGCCCTCCTGGGGTCAAGCCAGGCTTGTCACAGGATGGCAGAACAAAGGACTTCCTCTGAGAGAGGGTGTTACACCCTCTCCCTTTGGAAAATGGTGTGAAGGCAGGGGAGGAGTAGCCTCACCCAGCCTCTGGAAATGCTTTCATGGGCACATTTGTGCCCAATTCTGCATAAGCTAGTCTACACCGGTTCAGGGACCCCTTAGCCCTGCTCTGGCGCGAAACTGGACAAAGGAAAGGGGAGTGACCACTCCCCTGACCTGCACCTCCCCTGGGAGGTGTCCAGAGCTCCTCCAGTGTGCTCCAGACCTCTGCCATCTTGGAAACAGAGGTGCTGCTGGCACACTGGACTGCTCGGAGTGGCCAGTGCCACCAGGTGATGTCAGAGACTCCTTCTGATAGGCTCCTTCAGGTGTTGCTAGCCTATCCTCTCTCCTAGGTAGCCAAACCCTCTTTTCTGGCTATTTAGGGTCTCTGTCTCTTGGGATTCCTTAGATAACGAATGCAAGAGCTCATCAGAGTTCCTCTGCATCTCTCTCTTCACCTTCTGCCAAGGAATCGACTGCTGACCGCGCTGGAAGCCTGCAAAACTGCAACAAAGTAGCAAAGACGACTACTGCAACTCTGTAACGCTGATCCTGCCGCCTTCTCGACTGTTTTCCTGGTGGTGCATGCTGTGGGGGTAGTCTGCCTCCTCTCTGCACTAGAAGCTCCGAAGAAATCTCCTGTGGGTCGACGGAATCTTCCCCCTGCTACCGCAGGCACCAAAGAACTGCATCACCGGTCCCCTGGGTCTCCTCTCAGCACGACGAGCGAGGTCCCTTGAATCCAGCAACTGTGTCCAAGTGACTCCCACAGTCCAGTGACTCTTCAGTCCAAGTTTGGTGGAGGTAAGTCCTTGCCTCCCCACACCAGACTGCATTGCTGGGAACCGCGACTTTTGCAGCTACCTCGGCCCCTGTGCACTTCCGGCGGAAATCCTTTGTGCACAGCCAAGCCGGGGTCCACGGCACTCTAACCTGCATTGCACGACTTTCTAAGTTGGTCTCCGGCGACGTGGGACTCCTTTGTGCAACTTCGGCGAGCACCGTTTCACGCATCCTCGTAGTGCCTGTTCCTGGCACTTCTGCGGGTGCTACCTGCTGCTGAGAGGGCTCCTTGTCTTGCTCGACGTCCCCTCTGTCCCCAGACGCAATTGGCGACATCCTGGTCCCTCCTGGGCCACAGCAGCGTCCAAAAACCCTTTTCGCACGATTTGCAGCTAGCAAGGCTTGTTGGCTGTATTTCCACGGGAAAACACTTCTGCACGACTCTCCACGGCGTGGGGGATCCATCCTCCAAAGGGGACGTTTCTAGCCCGTCGTTCCTGCAGAATCCTGAGTTTCTACTGTCCAGTAGCAACTTCTTTGTATCCACCGTTGGCATTTCTTGGGCATCTGCCCATCTCCGACTTGCTTGTGACTTTTGGACTTGGTCCCCTTGTTCCACAGGTACCCTCGTTTGGAAATCCACCGCTGTTGCATTGCTGGTTTGTGTCTTTCCTGCAGTATTCCCTTATCACGACTTCTTTGTCCTTTGGGGAACATTAGTGCACTTTGCACTCACTTTTCAGGGTCTTGGGGAGGGCTATTTTTCTAACTCTCACTATTTTCTAATAGTCCCAGCGACCCTCTACAAGGTCACATAGGTTTGGGGTCCATTCGTGGTTCGCATTCCACTTTTGGAGTATATGGTTTGTGTTGCCCCTATCCCTATGTGTCCCCATTGCATCCTATTGTAACTATACATTGTTTGCACTGTTTTCTAAGACTATACTGCATATTTTTGGTATTGTGTACATATAACTTGTGTATAATTGCTATCCTCATACTGAGGGTACTCACTGAGATACTTTGGCATATTGTCATAAAAATAAAGTACCTTTATTTTTAGTATATCTGTGTATTGTGTTTTCTTATGATCTTGTGCAAGTGACACTAGTGGTACTGTAGGAGCTTCACTCGTCTCCTAGTTCAGCCTAAGCTGCTCTGCTAAGCTACCATTATCTATCAGCCTATGCTGCTAGACACCCTCTACACTAATAAGGGATAACTGGGCCTGGTGCAAGGTGCAAGTACCCCTTGGTACTCACTACAAGCCAGTCCAGCCTCCTACATTGGTCCACTGTGATATTTTGCCACTGTTGGAAAAAGAGCTGAAGGTGTCCTTCTACAGGTGTTTGATAATCGGAGGGAAGGTTAAGTGAGTCACTGCTTGGGGGCAGTGGAAGACCTTCTAGGTCAGTGTGGTTTTCCAGTGTGGTCCCTGTTGCGGAGTAGCGTCGCCCCACTGACGATAAGCAGAAAAATTATGGCATAATACAAATATTTTATTTTCCCTTAATTTTTCTGCCTTCATAAGGTGGGGCAGTGCCGGGCTCCTCCACGTCAAGTGGAGGAGGAGTGGGATGTGCACTTCTAAGAGCGCATGTCAGTATGGCAGGCCAATCGAGGCCGGCTAATCTGACAAGGCACTTAGAAACTCTCCACCCAGTTGTATTTTACAGCTGGCCGGAGACCAAGCGCGGTGCCCCACTCTCCCCCTGTGCAGCATTTCTGCCTGCTCAGGCCATCGCAGCACTTCTTTCATGCTAACAGCATGAAAGAAGGATCGTGATTGGTTTGGGAGAGAACGCAAGGCGGCTGGAGCGGAGCGGCGCATCCCGGAGGTAGTTTTTTTTTTTTTTTAAATATATAACTACCCCCCCCCACCCACAGCTCCACACGCTGCTACCTACCCCTTCCTGGTAGCAGCTGCGACTGCGTGTTTTTTCCCCAACCTCTGTAGTTGTTTCCTTAATAGGAACCTTTGTAAAATCCTCTCTGGGAGGATGCATGGGGTTGGCCTTTGTGGTATGATAATGAAGTCTCTGGTGTAGAGGTTTTGGAGGCTGTTTTATATGGAGGCCTATGAAAGGCACCACACAAGGCAGGAGTTTGGAGCGCTCCCATGGACTTGGCCACTTCATTATCCTTTTTCATCTTTCCAAGAGGCTCATCTACTTGTGGGCCGAAAATGTGCTCTTTGTCAAACGGGACATTTAAGCTTGTCTGCTGTACCTCCTGTTTAAACCAGGAAATGCATAGCCACGCATGCCGGCGTAAGAGGGCACTGGTGTTTATCCCTCTTGCTCCTGTGTCTCCTGAGTCCAACACACAGCGAAAGGATTGTTGGAGATTAGTTGGCCCTCACTAACAATTTCTTGTCCTCTTTTCCTGTGGTCCTCTGTCAGGTACTGGAGAAGCTCCTCCATTTCGTCCCAGGGGCACGATTGTATCTGGCAAGAAGTCCTTGTGTATTGGCGATACGCCAATGGTTGGCTGCCTGAGCAGTTACACACTTGCAGAGGCATCAGTGAGCTTGCTCTCCATGTCAGGAGGCGGAGTATCATGAGCAGCTTGTGAGTTGGCTCTTTTCCTGGTGTTAGAGGCCACTAAAGAATTTGCAGATATCTGAGCTTTGATAAAACTTTAAGCAGACGGGGATGCCTTATATTTCTTCTCAACAAGAGAAGTGATCATGAGTGCCCTAGTTGGATCCTGAAAAATATCTTCTGCATGCCTCATCATGCCTTTAAGCATGGGCAGGTATTGTGCGGCTCTGTATATGTTGTAAGTGTTTCAAAAAGAAAATCATTTTCAATGGGTTCTTTGTGAAGTGGTAATTGGTAGTATGTGGCTACCCCCCCACCCCCCCAATGAGTTCCTGAAAGGAAGTAGTATAGCCGGTGGGGATGGTCTAGTTGGGTAGACATTTGGGTCAGTGTCTACATATGGATCAATACCATGTTGAGACCAAGGGTCTGTGTCTGTGGGAAAAGGCACATTATAATCCCCTGTGTCTGGGGTGTCATGAGTGAATGAGGTGAACCCTGTGGGGTGATGTCAAAAGGGTTGTCTTGAGAGGGAGGAGGTGAAGAGTAGGTGGCGCTGTGGAGAGATTGGTGGTGGAGATGTAGGCAGAGGTGGGTGAATACCAATCGAGTTTCTAGCCATTCTTTTTTGCTTGGTTGGAGGCTTAGGTGTGTCAAGAGCCTCTTTAAAAGTATGTCATTTGTAAGGTGTAGTGGTGACAGCTTTGACCAAGACTCGCCCAGTTTGGGGCTGAATATAAAGCTAAGATTGCCTGACATGGAGCTGTTACTTCATTTTATGTAGGATAGGCTTGAGGGAGGTGGTCGACTCCGAGGCTGAAGGTATTTTCAGTCTTTTCTGCACCAAGGCGCTTTTGACTTTCGGCGCCGAAGTTGTCGATGCGAAGGCAGGCAATAATGTTTATGGAGTCAAAACAGCTGGTGGACACAGAAGCTTTTGGTGCCGAGGCTGAAGGCGTTTGGCATCGAAGTGGAAGGCTTAGTTTTGCTTTTCGGAGCCGACCTCAATGGTAGGGCGTCCAAATTTGTTTTTCGGTGCCTGCCATGGCCTGAAGGCAGGTGCAGCCCTGTAGCCTTCGCTTCTGTGCCCGTGGACTTTTGAGTCGGAGCAGGGGGACTTTTACTCATTGTTGGATGAGCCAGAGGAATCTGTTGCATTTCAAGGACTGTATCGACTTCAGAGTCCGAATCCTTGATTGAAAAGGCCTGTTCCTCTGCAGCCGAGGCCTCTTGCTCCTGTTCCAGTTCTAACATGGTGTCTTGGAATCTGAAAATATCTGATGTGTCCTCAGTTTTGTGCCTTTGCATTTCGCGATGACTGGCTCTACGATCTTGTAGGGTCTTCTTCGATCAGAAAGATTGGCAGGTCTTGCAGTCCTACTCTTTATGTTCCAGTGATAGGCAGAGGATGCAGACCTGGTGCTGGTCAGTCAGCTGGAACTTTGCACAGCACTTAAGACAGAAATGGAAAGGAGTCAGTTCCATTAGGATTTAATTCTTGAGGAGATGGAATTGAGAAAATGGCACCCGAAGGGCCTCTATCAAAGCATGCCAATCTGATGGAGAGTTTCTTCAGTCCAGGAATGCGGAAGAAGGAAATTGGCATTCGATGAACAATACCAATGAATTGGGATGGTTTCCCAAATGTAAGAGGCTAAAAGACGGTCTCGAACCGGCTCTCGGTGAAAACAAAACTGGGCCTTATGGCGGAAGAAAACAGTTTAACAATGAAGTCAATGCCCATGTGCATTACCAGCAAGAGGATGAGTCACTATACCTCATAATTCGAAAGACTTTTCGAAGAAAAAGAACTTGCAACCTTCCGAACCCAACACTAGATGGCTGAAGTAGGCAGAGCATGTTTATCTACAGGCACACATGCCATCAAACAATAAAACACAATGTTGGTGGTCTGCTGTCCCTTGTAAACCACAGTCTTCATGTCTGTAGTCAATCACAGAGGGTCTTTAATAGAGACCTGCCTAATTAATGTTTATTAGGCAGGTTGGTCTGCAATTCCCTGCAACTGGAAATGCAACCTAATAGGACATATGCTGCATTGCAAAACTAAAGATGGACCACTTTTTGTGACCAGTCTTTTAGTGCATCTGGTCCTTAATCCCGAAAGGGAAGTCTCTAATACCAGAAAGAAAAGTGGTGTTGATTTGATAGACCCCCTGCTAGCAGCCACACAGATCACGAAAAGAACGCACAAGTCACATGGTGTTAAGAACATACAGGTGAATGCACCGGTCATACATGCATGACTTACAGGTCCTCCCACTCCTTCTTCCTCTGGAGAATCTTAGCTTTGGCCTTGTCGGCCTTCTCAATCATCTTCTCCAGTTTATCAGCCCGTTTGGCCGCCAGACCAGACCACTGGTGCTTCAATCTTTTGCCCACAGGCTCTCTAATACCTTTGCTCTCCACGCTTCTGGACTCTTCTGGAAGAGAAAGAGATGGTTAGAAGAGGCTCTGATATAACATCAAGTTACCAACTGAGAAGGGCACAAAAAAAGGGTCTCCTCACATCCAGATAGAAGAAGGCAAAACCGGTTCTTTATCAACTTATCATAGAACTAGGCCTTATGAATTCAGCATTAATGCTGCAGGGATAATTTAGAAGATCTGCCTCCTATAGTGATTGTCCTCTGAGATATATTATTAGGGGGTAGTGATGTATGTCTTGTAATGGATTTGTAATAAAGGATGCGGGAAGGAGATGTTTTCAAATATGACACTGGAGGGAATATATTAAAGCAACATGCAGGTCACCAAGCTTTTTCCAAATTATCAGCGTTGAACCCCATAAATAGCATGGGCAAAACACTTTGACAAAATGGAAAATGGATGGAATCCATCCTTTTTGAGCAGGCTGTGTAGCTACATTTTGAAAAACATCCAAAATCTACTCCAGAGCTGAATATAAAAAAAGCAGAGTTGTGTGCCTGAACACAGGAAAAGCCCCTAAGTTTGGACTGCCAGAGCCAGCCTGTAGAGCAAAGCACAGTTCAATGAGGTGCCAACACCTATTGTCATTAGTTCAGAATCGTCTTAAAACAGGGACCTATTGAGTGAAACAGTCAGTGAGATATGCTATTGTTTCAGCAATTATATTGGCAACCCTTTCAAACATACTGAAAAGGATCCATTGGAAGGGCTATTCTGATTAGTGATTGGCTGCCCATCACTAAAGCTGTGGGACAGACTGTCCACGACTGGCACTTAGACCAGTGACCTCAAAGCTGTCCATGGAATGCTGCAGTATTACTCCTGTTGGTCATATATTTTCAACCTGCGACAAGTGGCAGGAAATCGTCTGAAAAAGGCAGAAAGGCAGATAGGTGCAAAGATTTGCAACTCCGTATCACAGACTGAAGATATATAAACATTCCCAGCAATCTAATGGAAGGATATGAGCCCTGGAATAAACAGGAGCTCTGGGCAAAAAGGACATGGGAAACAAGTGAGTCCAGAGTTTGGCTGGGCTTGGAAAAGCGGGGAAGAAAAGAGATAAGGCATTATCTAGTCGCAGCTAACTTCTGACTAACTTTTTTGTGGAATCACCTACTTCTTTGCATGCAAGTGTGTCTCTGGATGACCCTAAAAATCTGCAGACCTTCACACAGGCGGTTGATCCCTGAGCGTTTGCACATACAATCCTTACAAATTTCACTCCATGGATAAGAAATGATTTAACAGCCTCTAAATCTAACATGTATACAGGGCTTTCTTTTACATCTGTAACTTCTGCTACTCAGCTAATGGGTGTTCAGTGCTTAGTAATTATATGGAATCATGTCATGACAATAAATCCATCACAGATAATGCAAGTATAGGGAACCCCCACCCCCGAAGGAAGAGTCATTATACAGAATAGGTAGATAAGTTGAAACGACAAACTATTTTTGCTAATATGCTCATCAGTGGTTCATTATTGTTGTAGTTAGGTTTGTTTGTCTGTATATTTTTGACCTACTTATTAGTTTTCCTAAGTGCTTTCATACAAAGAGATTTACAGATTTAAAGTGATGGTACAATATATTTTTACACAACGCAAGTAAAGATATCAGAAGAGTGAAGCAAGTCCAGGAAACATCCAAGGTGGACAGGAGCAAGAAAAACATTAATATTAAAAACAACAGGCATTCAATAAATAAGTCATAAGTTTTGAAACCTTCAACCTGTTCTCAAATCTAGAAGGGAGAGACAACAACCCTTACTCAAATCTAGAAGGGAGAGACAACACAATTCTAGAAGGGAGACACAACAACCCTTACTCAATTCTAGAAGGGAGACACCAACCCAAGCTCAAATCTAGAAGGGAGAGACAACAACCCTTACTCAAATCTAGAAGGGAGAAACAACAACCCATACTCAAATCTAGAAGGGAGAAACAACAACCCATACTCAAATCTAGAAGGGAGAAACAACAACCCATACTCAGATCTAGAAGGGAGAGACAACAACCCTTACCCAATTCTAGAAGGGAGAGACAACAACCCTTACTCAAATCTAGAAGATAGAAAGAACAACCCTTACTCAAATCTAGAACGGAGAGAACACAATTCTAGAAGGGAGGGAGAACAACGCTTACTCACATCTAGAAGGGAGAAACAACAACCCATACTCAAATCTAGAAGGGAGAGACAACTACCCTTAAACAATTATAGAAGGAAGAGACAACAACCCTTACTCAATTGTGACCACACCCCTAAATTGATTATTTAGGGGCGACCCTGAACCCAGGAAACCAGATTCCTGCAACCTGAAACAAGAAGGACTGCTGACCTGAAAGCCCCGTAGAGCCGACGGAGATGACAACTAACTTGGCCCCAGCCTAACCGGCCTGTCTCCAGACTCAGAGAACCTGCACAGCGACGCATCCAGCAGGATCAGCAACCTCGGAGGACTCAGAGGACTGACCTGCACCTAAAGGACCAAGAAATTCCGGAGAACAGCGGTTCTGTCCAAAACTGCAACAAAGAAACAATCTTTAAAGAGACTCCAGCCTCACTCCGGAAGCTTGAGTCTTCACACTCTGCACCCGACGCCCTGGCTCGTGTCCAGAAGAACCGAAACTGCAGAGAGGACCCCCAGGCGACTCCAACGACGTGGACACCCTGAGTCGACCTCCTTGCACCCCCATAGCGATGCCTGCAGAGAGGATCCAGAGGCTCCCCCTGACCGCGACTGCCCGGTAGCAAAGGAACCTGACGCCTGAAAGAAGCACTGCACCTGCAGCCCCCAGGATGATGAGAGGAACCAACTACCGGTGCAGGAGTGACCAGCAAGCGGCCCTCATCCTAGACCAGTTGGTGGCTGGCCCAAGAAGCCCGCCTGTGCCCTGCTTGCATCTCCAGAGTGACCCCGGGTCTCTCCATTGATTCCTATCTACAACCCGACACCTACTTTGCACACTGCACCTGGCCACCCCTGTGCTGCTGAGGGTGTATTTTGTGTGCCTGTTTGGGACCTCCACAGTGCTCTACAAAACACCCCTGGTCTGCTCCCTGAAGACGCAGGTACTTACCTGCTAGCAGACTGGAACCGGAGCACCCCTGTTCTCCATAGATGCCTATGCTATTTGGGCCCTACTTTGACCTCTGCATCTGACCGGCCCTGTGTTGCTGGTGCTGGGTGTTCGGGGTTTACTTGAAACCCCAACGGTGGGCTGCCTATGCCCAGGAGACTGAACTTCTAAGTGCTTTACTTACCTGAGAAACTAACCAGTACTTACCTCCCCCAGGACCTGTTGATTTTTGCAGTGTCCACTTTTAAATAGCTTATTGCCATTTTTGCCAAAACTGTGTACATTACTGTTTTAATTCAAAGTTCCATACTTACCTGTGGGAAGCACCTTACAATTTATGTACTTACCTAAATTCTGAATCTTGTGGTTCTAAAATAAATTAAGAAAATAATATTTTTCTATATAAAAACCTATGGGCCTGGAGTTGTCTTTGAGTGTGTGTTCTCATTTATTGCCTGTGTGTGTACAACAAATGTTCAACACTGCCCTCTGATAAGCCTACTGCTCGACCACACTACCACAAAATAGAGCATTAGTATTATCTAATTGTGCCACTATCTTACCTCTAAGGGGAACCCTTGGACTCTGTGCACACTATCTCTCACTTTGAGATAGTATATACAGAGCCAACTTTCTACACATAAGTACAGATTTGTGGAATAGCTATATAAACTGCCCAACTGAAAATTATTTAGTTTGATTGTTTTTCAGATTGTATGGGATCATTTTATGTTGGAGATGGAATTTATAAGCCTATTACTATTATGGAATTGCCCTTATTAACCTACAATATAATGAAACAATGAATAACAGTGAACGTATAAGGAATTTTTATTATAGAGAATCGAGGAGTATTTTGACTGTTGCCAATTTGATGGTCTCCAACAAGAATTTATCAATGGTGGTTGCAGGGTACTATATCACCTGCTGAAATGGTGGCATTAACTGTACGTCACCATTCTAAATCATGAAACTTCTACTCCACAATAATACAGGGAAATATCATGTGCCTGCTGTACAGATGGGAAGATAAAATGAACATTGCGCAATTAGGCTATACAATAGGATATTTAGTGGTATATCCAAACAATTAGTCATTGTGACTATGTGTGCAGGGGCTTGTGATTGGATACTGGATAACTGGCTATTTCCTGTGCTACATTTGAAGTCACTGCCCTCTTGTGTGTTAGTACAGGAGTCAGGCAATGAACCTTTTCAATTTGCATTGATTGTGGGAATGGCAAAATTAGATTATGCTAATAATGGACGAGTTCACATTTGAACTTGCTATTCCTGTACTGAATTATATTACTGCTTTATGAAAAATGTAGTATTTGTACTTTCAAAATGGCACTGAGGCAGTCATGCTTTATTTTGTCGGTCATTTATGTTGTTTATGTTACATTCACTTCACTTCCTGGTAACGCCATGATGTTGAACAAGACCTGCATGTCTGGCCGAATCGCGTCTTGGGTCACTCTGGACTTCCTGGGTGCATGCTTCTCTTTCCTACGGAGTAGAGGCTTGTGCATTATTATTACGGCTGCAGCTCCACCAACGCAGTACGACACCCCCAACAGGGCAAGGAGAAGTGGGAGCATTGCAATTGGATATATTTAAATAGACCTATATTTCAATTTAAAAAAATTACATTAATACTAACTAACTATAACTATAATAATAATGATTATAACTATAAACGATTGGCATGTGAAAGAATTATTGTACATGGGATTCTGCAATCCCTGTATAAACGATATCTCTAATTTCTTCATAACCGGTGAATTGTGATGCACCCAGTTGCGGATTATAAAGAAAAGAGGTAAAAACTCTACTATTATAAATTATTAAAGTTAAGTTCTGAAGGCACAATGCCTGCTGCCAGAGCCAGCAGCTGAGGTGAAAGGCAGGTCAGGTCACTAGCATAATTAAAGCAGCTGTACAAAGAAAGGAAAAAAAAAAAAGCCCTCATTTTGACTTTGGCGGATGCAAAAGCCCGCCTGCTGAAGTCCCACGGTCAGGTCACCTCCAGTGCAGTGACCTTCCCACAGCCCCTATTATGAGTTTCCTGCTGGCCCAGGGAGAAACAGCCCACAACATTGACACTGGCTCGTAATCGTGCCAGCTGCAATGTTGCGGTGTGTAGGGTGCAACAGCACCCGTGGCACTTTTCACTGTCTGCTAAGCAGAAAGTGAAAAGCGTGACGGGGCTGTCCATGGGGTCCCCTGCCCTACCCATGCCAAGTGCATAGGCAGTGCAGGGACCCCCATACGACCCCCTGCACCCTGTCTCCGCAAGCTTTTACATGGCGGTGTAACCGTCATGTAAAAGCTGCCGGACAGGGGGGTCGTAATCCCCAGGGTGGTGCTGCATGCTGCGCTGCCCTGGCGGATTAGGACCGCCAGCACCACCAGTCCCTCCAATGGAGGAAAACTGGCGGTCCAACCGTGGCCGAACTGCCACTGTCATAATGTGGCGGTCTGACCGCTGCCAAAGTGGTCGGCCCACCGCTTTGGTGGCGAACAGACGCCACCGCGAGTCTGGCGGTCCTAGGACCGCCTGACTCATAATGAGGGCCAAAGTGTTGCTTTTCTGTCTTCTGCTGTACTTTAGTTACAAGCTGAAAGAACATGTTTATTTTTTGCACTCCTTTGATTTTTATAGAAAGGGTAAAGTTAGAATCTTTCTTCATATTTCTACAAATCCGAGACATTGCAGTTTTAAAAAAAAACCTACTTGTATGGAAGTGTTTCTAATAACTTTTTGCAACGAATATCTATCCTTTTTTGATGTGTTTAATTTTGCACTAAAAGTTTTAGTTTTATTGTTCATGTTTGCAAACATGCTCTCTCTTTCATATGAAAGAGTTATGCACCAAGGTTTTAAGACATCTATGGGAAAGATAATGGTGTGACTAGTATTACATGGGATAAAGTACCCCCTGGAGTATATGATAGGTATACTGTAAGTCTTGTCAGAGTTCCATAACTTTAAGAAGGAACTCGGCCTTTGGCCTCATTCCTCAATATGGTTATGGAACTCCTCGGTGACCTGCAATATCCTTATACTATACGGCAGGCTGTATTTTATTCCTTATATAATTATAGAAATAAACACACTGTAATAACAGTAGTTACCGACCCATCAAAATTATAAGGTTATTTTTTTTTACCTTCACCCGGAGTTTTTGGCTGTTGAAAAGTCTGGCCCAAAATGAGGAATTACTGGGGTTACCAGACCCAACATTATTGACTCCCCCAGTAATCACTAACGGGCAAGATGCACTAAAATACTGGTTTAAATTGTGAGGCTTCTTTTCACGAAATAGTATATATTTTTTTGTAAATCAACCTGTTTACTAATAGGCTGCAGTCAAAGAAATGGTGTCCAGCAAGAGTCACCCGACCACCATATCTAGGATTGCTTTATTGCTTTTCATAAAAAAAAAACCAAAAAAACTTTTTTTAAAGCATTCCTATTTTTAAAAAGGAACCAAGGAACAAAAGTTTTAATTTCAGAAATTTTCATTAAGATTTGTTAGTTGCCCCAGACAATAGCCTGTTCCCCCTGAAGTAGCCATCCCAATTCGCAAAGGGAAAGGGGTCCAAAGGTGACCGGTATCCTTTTTGAAATGAGTTTCCAACCCAACTTCAGAGTCACTAACTTTTCAATCTACTTTAAATAACTCTTTCAAAATTCTGGTCGCACACCACTTATACATAGGAATTCAAATCACATTGGATTGAAAATCAGCACAACACACCTCTTCCAAACTGCAATGTGGTATCCATTCAGAAACTCATTTTAGGAGTAAGTAAAACTTTATTAGATGCTAAAATGTGTTTAGTACATTGAAAAAAAAAATTTCAGTGGTCACAAACACTACAATTTTACAAATCAGAGTGTTTGTGATCTCTAAAATGTTTGTGTACCTAACACAATTTTCTTAGAACACCTACACGGTCCATCATAAAAAGGGCTATATTTTCCCCACCCTCAGAGCTACTGGTACCTGTGGTAATCTCAACATGCTAATCACTGTAAACATCCATGTTTTTGACGGGAATCTCAAGTTCTTCCCATCCCCTCTACTCTCTTTTCTTGCACTCACAACCCAGTCCCTAGTATTGACTATGTCGTAACATAATAACATCTATTATAATAAACTCCATGTTTACATCTTGGGGTAGACTAGCACTGAAAAAAATAAATTTCTTGTTGCCAATCACGATGGTACTCATTTTAACAATGCCAGAAGGGCTCCCTTGGATTGAAACCTGTGACTCTGAGGTCAAACAGATTTCTGAAATGGATGCATTAGTCCAATGAGCCACCAGACCCAACTTTAATGCAATCTTTATATATATCATGATCCTCCTTTTGAGGGGGGATGAAGGGGTACTCTGCCGTCCATCAGGCTGCCACCTTGGCCAGATTACTTCCCAACATATTTGGAGGTCTCTGTTGGCCCTGTGTAGATCTCTGTGCCTTCAGAGGAGTCACTGCCAAGGGAGGTCGTCTGACGACACTGAAATTTGCTAGGTGGCTGCCTACCTTTCTGTTCTTCAAAAACAAACCCCTAAATTGGGATTTTCTTTTTTTTAAAAACCAAAACTAATATCCTTTGGAGTTTCCTCCCAGGTTTCTATTCATGATTGCCAGGGTTCACCTGTCGGTACCAAATGGAAAAAAAGTAATAAGACCATCTTCTCTAAATAGGAGGATGGCCTGATACATTTACCCTGATGTTGGGTGTTACAAACTCCGTCGGGCCATTGGTGTACGGATTTCCGTCAGCAGAGCGGGGGCACCTCTCTCCAAAACATGGTGGACTACCCAACTCTAAATTGAGTGGGTGGACCGTAGTTTGGCGAAAAGGGTACTCAGGTGAGTACGGTGTACATCATAGATTAAATCAGATTCAGTGTCTACAAAATTAAGGAACACCAGATAATTACATAAAACAGCTAAAATGGAGGAAAGATCTGGAAGAATTAACAATTTCAAGAGGGCATCCAGTTCAGCATTTATGATGTTCCATTACTATCCCACCTGCTGCTCTGGCTTCTCTGGCTATATCAGATTCTTTAAATCTGGCATCAAATCGGGTACTTTGTTTCTTGCCCAACTGTCCTCGCACTTTGTGGTACTTTTCAGAGAGCGCCAGGAGCCTGTATGTCGAAACCTGGTGACTGCTGCCAATGGCATGAACAACCACAGTGTCGTACTCAACAGAGGCGCGGAACCTGCAGAAGAAGAGAGGAAAAGAGGGCATAATCTTCACACAGGTTCAGACAGTGACCACAATGAGTTGATCAACATCATTTGCCTGAAGGGGTTAAATCTATACATGCATGAATATTAAAACTATAACTTGTTTTTCCATGTAATGTGAACAAGCACAGATGCAGACATTTAGATTGGTCTAACCTTGCAGTGGTCCTTGGTGCGGATCGATCTAGGATCAATCCGCAGCAGTGGTATCTCACCAAAACTGGCATTGGAAACTTCATAAGACAAATGAGTCAGTTGGCCAAGTCGTCTAGTGCTCAATACACAAATAAAGCCCACATGGTATTGAATTTGCCATCAATGAAAACAGTCTTAAAATTAGATATGAACTCATGATCCAGACATGGCAGTAACTGGGTTAGATATTGACTACCTGGAGATTATGCATGCCTCCAAAAGACTGACTCCCTCCTTTTTCATTGTGTAAAGTGTAAGTCACCTAACACAAACAAAGACTGAAAACACTGAATGAACATATGTAGGTCAACTCGCGCCAGGTTATAACACATGCAAGACAGTCGATATTACAAAACCACCTTAGTGGCATTTGAAGCAGTGAACCAATTGACTCATTTAGCTCTGCTTCATTTATATATAATATTAATGATTTTATTGTCCTATTTCCACCCTTCCTTACTGTCCAGTTTGTGCACTGAAGACATTTCTGGGGGCATGGTGATGGGTTACAAACCCTAAACATTGTCACATAATGAATTACTTTTGATCATTTGGCGAGTGTACTAATCACCCAAGTTTCTAGGACAGATGTCTCCAACCAGGCAATTGTGAGCTATCAGTAGCTCCCACACACCTTCAGAGTAGCTCACAGGTTTGTGTTTATTTTTATCTAAGCACAGGGTCACATTTTCCTTGTAAAGTTAAGGGAAGGATGTGCTTATTTTAGATTATTATCATCAGGTTGCAGAGAGCAGGGCCTGATAATGAGCAGTGCTCAGTCAGACTTATGACCGAGGCTCCACTGGGGCACAAAGGTGAACAACTGACCCACTGAGGTATTTAATCCTTAAATAAAAGTGCTTGTCAACTCAATATTGGAGTGCGAGAACAAACAATGTTTCTGAATGCTGTCAAATGGGAGAAAAGTCCAATAAAAAGTTACCTTTATGGTTACGTTAACTCTTCATTGTAATTTTCTCACATTTACAAACATATCACGTTTACAACCAGCAGGCCTTTTGATACCAGTGGCCAGTAGACACTGTGCCATATGTATAACTGAAAAATACAGGCATTTTTTAAAATGGGAGAACATTTTGAACATTTTTGCAGAACATTTTTCTGCATTTTAATTGTATCCAATTTAATGAAAAAAAATGTTGTATGTTTGTGTTATACATACAATGTGCCAGGTATGGCGAAAGGTATGTTGTGCGCCACAAGTACGTACAACACAGGCCATGCTCTCACCGACACACATGACAGCCCTGTCATTGTGCCCATAATCAAAGTATTTTGTTCAATCCATAGTTTCTGGTTCTATGGGGACATTAGGCTTAAAGGCAATGAAGCTGGGTGTGCGGGTGTCTGATAACAATGCGTGCATTCTTTAGCCTTCAGTAGCTCACAATGATTTTCACTGATCAGACGTAGTTGTCCCTACAGAAAAGGGTGAATACCCCTGCTGTAGTGATCGGTGACTTACCAAACAGAGTGATGATGAAAAAACAGGAGCTGTTAACTAAATGCTCTCTAATGGTTTTGTCTCACTTCCATTACATCAGAGAGCATCCTTCTGCTATCAAGCCTTCTGCTCAGAATTGAAAATTAAATAAGAAGGGCTGCCTGGTGGCTATGTGTTCTTGGAGTCTTCTCATAGGTTTACAGAAAAACTTAGAGGCAGAAACTGCTACTATCTTTTGTCTTTTTTGGTCTCTGAAAGAAAGGGCTGACAATTTACAAGATTAACAACTTACACTGAGACTCAGTATATAAAACAAATGTTGCAATACTTTTGAGCCGACTTTCTTTACAATAAGTTGTGAGATGACTTTCTTTAAAATAAGTTGTTCTATCATTCATTTTATTTTCTCATAATCAATAATACAGCCAGAACAACTTCATGGAATCTGATGCCTCTTTAGCGCCTAAATCTTGAATTGGTCAAACATTCCTGGGTAATGTGTGTGTGTGTATATATATATATAAAAAAAGCTATGATATGTGTTTCTTACAACCACTGTTTTGCCCTGAGGAAGCGGGAGATATTGTGAAACGTGTGGGCAAGAAAATAGTAAACAAAGTGGATACTTTAGCCACTCATTTTCAACAAAGGCTGTTCCCACGAAAAGGTGTCACAAAGCTAATTTGATTTTGATTTCACTGACTCTTTGGGAGTTGATGTCTAAGGAGTGCACCTTTCAAGAAGTTCATCAAAAACAACACTCCTGAGGGTATGTTATTTTTACTTGTAATCAATACTATTGTCTCTGGATATTCTTGATATTTGAAAATTGCCAAGGAATAACAACATTTTGTTAAGGCATGACCTTCAAAACAAAAGATGAAATGAAACTCAAAGATATATTGTGCCACAATGATACCAGGGAAAGCCTCTGCCCTGGTATATCTGAATTTACCTATTATTTCTTCACAAATGGGTGCAACGATGACCAAGTGGCCACCTTAATTAAATGTGTAAAGATTCCATCTGCAGGAGTCTTGTTACTCGCTAGTTTATGGTACCCTAGTCAAAAGCCACATTCTAAAGAGAAAACATAATTGAGCTGCTTCCTAAACAGTCAAGCCAGCATCTCCCACTCAAATTTGACAAAGTGAGAGAGCAAAATTCTAATCATTCAAACAAAATTCTCATCTTATGTCCACTGTACCAGACCTTGAGATATTACCTTGCTCGGCTATCTTGGGAGCTTGGACCAATGAGTCCTTAGTAACTAGAAAGTTACATCATCCTCAGTGCCACACAAACAGAATGTAAGAACCAAAGTGGATAAAAAGTCTCAGGAACTGTGCAGCTTGAAGGATCTTGTCGATTAAGACGAGGGATATCACATAATATTATTTCCTTACTCATCTGAACCCAACCTAAAGGAGGATCAACACCTTCATAAGAGACATGTTAATTTTGCTTCACAATACCTGTATTCTGTTTTTCAATGAAAAACAAGGGGAAATCTGGGATTCTGGGTGCACTACCAATAATAGACAACAATGGTTCTCTCAGATTCCCTTAAATATGAAATGTTTAGCTTCTATAGGGAGCCAAGTCACACCAAACCGGAAAGTACAACAAAAGAGGTTTCTTTCAACACGATAAAGATGTATTAATAATTGTTCATTGCACGCACATCAATCCAAGCAGCCAGTAGTCCATAGTAAGTGCACCATGTGATTGTAAGTGCCCATTGAAAGAAAGTATATGTGTGTGAAGCAATACAACAGAAAAGACAAACACAGTTGCAGTTGTATACAACAAATACTTAGGCAGCACAGACTACCATACAAGTTCCGGCTCCCATGTGTACACTTATGGTGCGATTTAGAGTACGCTAGAGGGACTACTATGTCACAATGTGACAGATATCCCACCTGCTGTATTACAAGCGCCATAGGATATAATGCAATTGTAATAAGGTAGAGAGAATATCCGTCACAATGTGACAGAGTAACCTGGCCACCAAACTTTAAATCAGGCAGTTGGCATTTTGACCCCAATCATGAATTAGATGTAGGATCTTCATCAAGTAAGACAGATGATCTCATCCCAAAATATAATGGAAAAAGCATTACTCTCCATAATAAAATGACAAGAAAGGTAAAAGGTTACCCCAGAAAGAGCTTACCTCTACATATGACAGCACGTGATTTGGCTAAGCAATAGTGTTACTGGTAAAAATAAACATTCATATGATGAATCTGAATGACATATAGGATATGTCCTGACACATGAATTACAGTGAGAGACATCCATTTTTTCCTTATAAAAGTCTCAGACAAGTAAGACATGCAGTCTTCTTACTATATATGGGTAACGGTATCAGAATTCAGTAGTCCGCCATCTCATGTGGGTATCCAAATAAAATATGGAAAAAATAATTGTATGCAGGGTGTGACTTGACCAATATGAAACCTGGAGGCATACGGTCTTTAAGTCACTTGCACTATGTCGTCACATGGATCAACTACTGTGGATTGATGTCTGCTTGAATGAATGCACGCACAGTAAACAATATTTAATATATGTTTTATGTGATGATAAATACACTTTTGTTTTACTTTTTAGGCTGGCACAACTTGGCTCCCTACAATGACTAAAAAAGGTCATATTTCGTGAATCTGAGGGATTTATTGTGGTCTACTGTTGCATTCTGTTTGTCAGAGCAAGTATTGATTTCAAACAGAACTCCTGGTTGTGTTGGATGGTCATTGTTCTTTTTAAGTGTCCTTACAGACATTTCCATAAAGACAACAGTTAAGACCCACTGGTCCAGGTAAAGAAACAACCATAGTCCCTGTATCCTGAAATCTGCTTCTACAAAAAGCGAGTATTTCTGTAAAACCTATCGCTACTGATATCACACATTATGGAAGTACATTGAATTGACAATCCTTACTTTCCACCAACAGACAGTTTTGTGGCAAGAGAACAGGCATGTTGAGCTAAGCAGTTTCCATGCTGCTCTAAACCATCATATGTGTATCCTGCAACCCGGTTGGCACCAGAGGCATGATGCTGAGATTTTACCTTGTTTCATAAACTTAGTGACTGCTTGTGGACCTAAAATAAAAATCTGCATTTCTACTTCCGTTTCTGGGGATGGGCCAGTACCTTGAGCAAAAGCCCATATCCCATTCTACCTGATGCGCCTTTCAATGGATGTTTTTCTGCATTGATGAATTTTGGCATAACCATTATATTATGTCTGATGCAAAGGTCATGAAAGGCAGGATGTGCCCCTTCTTTGTCACTGTAGGGCATACTGGTTCGAGATCAGCCTTTGCCACTCCAAGAGCTGTACAACCAGCTTGTCTAAAGCTATTTTCTCTTAGGTTTTGTCATGACTTTGTAAGGTTGCTTCTGTGTCCATTAAAAAGAAGCTAAAGCCAACAGAATGAGCAGGAAGACCAATGCAAAGCAGGCTCTTACCGTGCTTGTAGTTTATGAAGCCCAATGCGGTATTTCTCCTGCTCCCAGGCTAGCTCCTTCAGCACCGTTCGGATTCTCTCGGACGTGAGCCTCTCCATCTCCTCGCGAATTCTCTGGTCCATCTCAAATTCCTGCAGATAAAGGGAGATATACAAGGCATGTTTTATACTTTATACGTTACCATGATCCCATTACACTCAACATCGTTAGTTTACTGGGTAAATCAAATACATTTATTTTCAACACCACACGCCAGCGCAGCTAGTCATAGATTACAACAACTAGAAAGTTGTTTTGGGATGTGTTGGATGTGAAATGTTATGATACTTTTGGGGTCGGATGAGCTTCTTGATGCTTCAACTCCCTACTTGAAGTACCAATCATCAATCTGTTCCAGCAGCCATTGTTTCTGATGGATTATCCTATAGCTACAAGCAGGTTTAGCAATCCTTCTACAGACAGCTGGAGTTAAATTACTATATCATGAGCTACTTACAAGTGCCACAAGTGTTAGGTTTAGCTCAGCAGCAATCACAAGACGAAATGTGAAACCCCTAGCATGTGTCCTAAATTGGGCGTATTTTATTCCTTCATTTCCTGACTGTAGTTAATGTTAAGTAGAACATTCTGCCCTCATTTCAGCAGAATATTCTAATAGTAGTCTAAATGGGGGGGAGATAAGAAGTCAGGGGGTGAGTTCCCCATATATTTTCTCCTGGTAGTAGGACATTTAAACTCAAATGTGTTTTAATTTCTAGGAAATTGATCATCCTAAATTTCAGGACCAAATTACAGGAATCTTCATTTATGTCCCAGTTTCACGGGGGCGAGAGTGGGCTCACTTTCTGTATAATGTGCTGTTCTGTTGCCTGACTAGGAAGTTGCCTGGAGCTCTCTCAGCTTCACTCACAATAATACTGCACATTTGTTGACTTCCACACTGTCTTCAATTTAGAGGAAAGGGCACAGCTGTGGAGCGGCGGGTGTTACTCAATTACTTGTTCTCATCTTTAGAAAGCTGTACACAAACACAGACCGAGGCAGAACTAACTGATGCCTCTGAGATATTTAGATAAGGGACAAGTAAATAGGGTGTAAGACAAGGGTGTGTGCTCATCCCACTAAAGGTTAAAATTTGCTTTAGTAATATGGTGGCAACATGATTATCCTCTCCTTTATACCAATGACATTATAATTTTGAACCACATCATAAAGGATTGCATCAGAGCGGGAAGCTATTACATCATAAACTCATGACAATTACTTAAAATAAGCAAAATCTTAGATATAATATGGCCAGGACATTCCACATTCAACAAGTTTTTAATTGCAATAGTGTCTATGTGATATATGCAATTATTTGTGATTGTTCTACGGCGTATATTGGCAGTACTAAGAGGACCCTGAAGCACAGGATACAAGAACACTGTAGGGCTATTAGGAATCAGGATGTGCGTTCTCCTTTGGCCCAGCATATTAAAGAAAAACACCCTGACAAAATTAATTTTAAGTTCCATGGGTTAGAGTGGATTGAGAATGATCCACAAGGTAGTGACATTGAGTTGAGACTCTGCCAAATGGAGGGGAGGTGGATTACTAGATTGAGAACTTTGGAGAAGGGGCTCAATATCGAGAACGAATTACATTATTTCTTGTGACCTGCTGAATATTGTCACTTGGTATGAATGTTTAAATTTGTGGGTGACTGTGATAAGTAGCATGAATGATTGCATTATTTGAGTGTTAATATTTTTCTAAGATTACTATAGATATTAAATTGTGTAGGCTTTTAGAATTAGATTTCATTATGAATTTGTCTCAGATAGATGATGAGGTATGGGATATATTTGTTTACAATATTTGAAAATGGCAGGGATTTACTCCTGTTTGAGATCGGTAATTAGATGTATGGCTACAATCTAGCAGTGGATTTTATGTTGGGATTTTGAGTGGTCTAGAGGACGATAAATGGTATTGCTTACAAATCCCTTTTTCGCAAAGGTTTTGGATCACCATTCGCAATAGGCTGTTTTGGGTTAAGCCCACATATGGCTGGTGCAGGTGGGAGAAATTAAGAAAGCTGATGTTAACTATTTTCAATTTTGAACAAGTTTGAAATTGGTTAAGGCACTGCAGGTTAGTAGACATTTTGAGTTGGCAATTAGTGAAACATAACGGCTAAACAGGCTACAATATAGTTGAAGGGGCCATCATTTCATGTTAAGGGTTTGGATGGATATATGGAATAGGTGGATTTTTACTATGTTTCTAAACGATTGGTGCAGGCTGGCTGAATCTGGAATGCAGGTTCTAACTACAATAGCAACTCTTAGTGTGATGTGAGAGGAGTAGAGAATAATGATTAGTGTATTGGAGGAGGAAGCGAGGTATGATTGGAGGGTTTCTATCCAATGTGGTGGATACACTCTTACTGAATGGTTGTGGATGATTGGTGGGGGTGTGATGAATAAAGTAAACTGCCTCGGACCACACGCCAGGAGTTTTTGAATTGAGATGGGTGTCATGCACTGGGAGATGTTTGTATTGCATAATTGGTTGGAATTCATCTAATGGAGTAGTTTGAACGTTTCATGTAAGAATGATAGTGATTGGTTTGTACTTGTTTGAAAGTGAGACAAATTGATTATTGTTTTATTTTATGAAGTTGAGTGGTGGAACTATGATTCAATATGATTTCAGGGAATGTGTCTCATGTAAAGGAACATAACTATGAACGTGATGTGAAAAGAATAGACAATGTTGTTCAGTAGAGTGGGGGTAACAGTCTTGCACATTTGGACTGAGTTTCTCCAGTTGTGGTAAAGACACTTTTTGTTAATGATGTGGATCAGATGAATTAAGGAAATTGCCATTAGTTTGCTTCTTTTGGATGTTTTTCTTTGTGTCAGTGGCATGGTGTGTTATTATATGTGATATTAAGGGAGAGTGAGCTTGGAGAGTGTGACATTAGTTTTTTTGTGTTCATTTAATCATGTGATATGTGTTAATGTATGTTACCGAACAGTAGACATTGACTGAGATGGCATCTTTATAGGAGGAGTAAGAAGGAAAGAATGTGTAAAGGTTAGGATGTAAGTGGAATTCAGATACTGGAGAATTGATTTGATTATTTTAGGACCAGCAGTGTGAATGCCTGTCACTCTGTCCTCAGTACACATTGGACAGCATGATATTTGACCGATGAAGATTTTAACTGGCTGCTGAATATCATTATGTGAGTACTTTTTGAGCAAATAAAGGTGTTGAGCAAATATAAAATGTTTAGTTTACAGTATATTAATATTTTCCTTGGTTTGCTGGGGTTATACATGTGAATCTTGTGTTCCTGAGTTTCACTGTCAATACGTGTGATTAATATTACATGATCATATAATAGATGTACTAACATTCGATAGTTGAATATTGCAGTTGTGTGAGGTGACTGAATACAACTTTTGTATATACCATGAGGATGACTTTGGGGTAACGATTATTCAGTCCTTTTGCTTATATTATTTAATGAGAGGATGAGAAGCCACATTAAGTGTTGATGTTTTTATTTTTGTTTTTTATATGGTTTTAATATTGTATATGTATGTTTATTTACTGCCCGATGTAGTCCTCTTGAAAGGACAAAACGTGTTGGCTGGGCTGGAAGCTTAAAAGTCCTGGTACTGCTCTCTATGAACAACATGTGGTTTAAAATCAAATAGTCAGTAGGGCTTTACGAAAGCCTATAATGGCAAGGTAATTACTACTATATGATACGGGGCAGCCATCTTTGCAGTCACTGTGACATGGTGGTGACCTCTTCATGGAGAACAGGAAATTCAGTGTCATGGAGATTATCAGGCTTTAGTTGGTCCTGGACTCAGTATGGACTAACTCATTACTGCAGTTTCAATACTTAATAAGAGTGGAATAGCAAATACAGTCACAATAATAAAGAAGAACAAAAAGACCTACATGAGGGGGAAACCATAGTAGTCCAGAAATGGATTGAAGATTGGATGGAAACTTCAAAGTGAACTTAACAAGTGTATGATTCTCTGCTCATTAAACTAGAGTTCAAGTGACTTTTCTGTATCTGACTTTAATAAACAAGGGCAGCAGATGTATTGCTGAGTGTTAGAACTACCCTGCCCCCAAGCCTTTTCTTGCTCCATAGCTGGAGATGTCCATGTGCACAGAAGAGTGTAGGAAATGTGTGCATATTTGACTTAGAATTCTTCCTCCACTTACATAAACATGATTCTGTGTTAAACTCTGAGGTTTTCCTAGATACACTGACTACCAGGTACAAACGAGTAAAAGGTGACGATCACCAACTGGTGGTAACCATTCATCTAAAGAAGTTAAGAACGCCAGTGAAGAATAGGAAACAGAGATGAAGCTTTAAGGATTGACATCTCACTTTGTGTGACGTGGAGTGAACTCTGTTTGAGAAAATCATTAACTGGTCCTACCCTCAAGAAGGTTAATGTGAGTGTAATACTTTTGTTATATTGCGCCTTGATGCTGCCTTTGAAGGCAATATGTATGTGCACTGTTTATATAACCAACACATGCATCACAGAGATGTACATAAAAGCTATTCTGATGCATAACTTGAAATAATTGGTAATTTACCCCTCTTTCCAGCTGCATGTGGCTGGGTAGGTCTTTGTTTTTCATCAGCAGTTCAGAAAATTTGCTCCTCAGCACACTTAGCTCTTGTCTTTTGCTCGCCTTTTTCTCCTCGGCTTCTTTCACCATCTGATCATATTCCAGTTTCTGCTTTGCATTCTCAATGCTTCGAAGCACAAAATAAAACAATAAAATGTTAGTTGGGAAGGAATGAAATGCAAAATACTTTACTGGAGGCATTTTCTCAAAAAAGGCAGGTTCCAGACCTCACAGGTCAAACCTGGATGGCACAGACACAAAACATGTCACTGGAACGTGAGGGACCGGAAGTAGAAAACACACATCACAGCACATTCATCACACTTCATGTTACTGAAAGCATTTGCATGAAATGGCCTGAGAATTATTCTCTTCCATAAACAACATTGGGGTACTAGCAGGATACACAAAGACAGAGTCCCCAGCATTGCCTTGGTCACTCTTAGTGTCATGTTGCTCCTTGATATTAGGAACAATCCCCGGGGCATGAATGTGTTTCCTCTTTTCTGCGAAGGAAACACCATTCCTTCCTTCTTTTGTGCAAATCTCAGTGCCTAAGAATACTTAATCTGTGCTTGGCGTGACACTGGATTTTCTCAGATTGATAGCCAAACCTTGGTTTGAAAGCATTGATATCATCATCTTGGTCGTAGGTCATTTGTCTTGACATATTTTTGCCCTAATGAGCCAGCAGTCTAAGTAGTGGTAAAACACACAACCTTCCAATCTTACAAAGGATACCATTGCAGCCATGGATTTTGCAAATGGTAATGATTTGAACTGATAATGGTGACCTGAATTCTTCTGTGCCTAACATGAATTGAGATGAGGAAATATGTATCCTCCAAATTCTCCTTTTTTGAGAAAAGGAAAGATTTCCTATAGAGTGAAGATGTAAATGTGTTGCTTCTTCATGTACTTGTTGATGTTTCTTAGATACAAAATTGGGTGCCAATATCCAGATTTTTTTTAAATATGTGGAACAATATGGAGTAAAGCCCTAGGTTCCTTTCTGATTCTGGTAACTCTTCCACAGCTCCGTTCTTTATTAGTTTGGCCACCTCCAGAGGCGGTTCCTTCAAGTGTTTGTGCTTCTCATTTCTTGGAGAAAGAGATGGAGAATGGTGATTCTCCTATTAACATGAAAAGAGAATCTTGATTTCATTAAAGACAACGGAGGCTAACATTATACAATTATAGTATGGACTACCGCTCCAATACAAACTTCTACCACCAGAGAGGGAGAAACTCAAGATCCTGTGGTGGAAGAACCAGGCCTTTGGGCTCCGGTTCCAAGGTGAGGTGTCTTGGTTCTTCCCAGGTAAAGGTCAGTCACAACACCCCTGTATCCCTTCCAAGTTGCTGGGGCCCAAGATTCATCCAAAAGAGCTTTAGTTTCTCTTGAAAGGCCTGAATATCTGGTTGTACCCCTGAAATCTTCCAAACAAGAAGGTTCTTTTTCCCTTCTAGAAACAAAAAGTGCTCTCTTCTGTCTGAATCCATCAGAAGACCCAAAGATACTGGGACTAATCAGGGTATAGCCACTGTGAGGTCCATCACCCCGGGGACCCAAATGTGTGACTTCCAAAAGGAAGTCGGCAGAATAATGATGTAACCTTCTGACCTTACTTTCATCAGTACTCTGAATCATGGAGAAGGGGGAAAAGGCATAACCTCCTTTCTTTCTCCAATCCTGCAGCAAGGCATCCACTGCCATCGCCTCTGGATCCGGCCTCCAACTGAAGTACCTAGGAACCTGTTAAGTCAGTCTGCTCGCAAACAAATCTACTTGAACCGGACCCCATAGTCCCTGAATCAGATGGAAAACCTCTGCATTCAATTTCCAATCGCTGAAGTCCCTGAGGTATCTGGAATTCCAATATGCCCTTACATCCTGTGGGCCTGCATTATATTCTGCTCTCAACACAATCTTGTGATTCCAACAAAAATACCAAATTCGTTTCACCAGGTCTGCCAGAGCCTTCGACCTTGAACCACCCATGCAGTAGATATTGCTATGAAATTGTCTAAACAGATCAGTGTGACAGTGTTCACCAACAACTCCTTGAAGCTCCTTAAAGAATTGAGCCATGCCAATATTTGGGTCCCGTGCTCACTGTGCCACTGGATTCAAGCTAGCCTGGCTGATGAGGCGCGATACCCCGAAACCGGTCCTAGGTTGCTTGTTTCCAGTCCAGGGAGGACCATGCCTGGCAGTTAGAGTTGGGAACAGGGTCAAGACTGATAATGCATATGGCCGAGTCCAAACTAGGGTGGCAAGGTGAGCAAAATAACAATGGATTAAACCCAGATCTGTGACTGGAGGGGAGTGTTTGAAAAGCTTCAGTACTCTGTCCATCTTCCTTTTGTGTTGCTAAAGTCGCCCTAAGTGGGAAGGGTGGATTCAAGCTAGCCTGGCTGATGAAGGGTGGTACCCTGAAACCGGTCCCAAAATGCATGTCTATGGTCCATGGAGGATTTGGCCTGGCAGTTTGGGCTGGACTCTTCCCATGCGAAACAGGGTCCAGACTGATTTGCATATGGCTGCGTCCAAACTGCGGTGGCGTGGTGAGCAAAATAATTGATGGATTAAACCCAGATCTGTGACTGGGGGTGAGTGCTTGAAAACTTTCAGCACTCTGTGCATCATCCTTTTGTGTTGCTAACTATTGTTCACACAGCAATACAGCAGAATTTTTCAAGCTTTTTGACCTTGATGTTTACTTTATATCAGCCCAGCAGGTCCTTAGATTTGTCAGATCAAGTCCTTGGGCTACCCAAAATGACCGAGATCTACAAAGACTGACCTTTGTACATTGTCACTGTTAAGCTCTTGACGCCTGGGTTTTTGTAATTAATAGGCTCCTTCTTTGCTTTTATTGTCTTTCTCTCAATTCATTTTCTCTCTTCACTGCTGCTGTTTTTACTCTGCTTCATTTAATAATTATCTCTTTCCAACTGATTTTCCCACAACTTTTGCTGTATTTATTTTGTTCTGTTCAAAAATTCAAGGCCAACACACTCTCTGATTGGTTGCTTTAAGAAAGGAATATAACACTTAACAACACATGATTGGAGGAATGACAGCTGCCACACCAAGCACAAAGTCTTAAGATGCAGATGTGTTCTAGAAAACCAAAAACCCTAGAGTGCATCTATGAGGCCAAGATAAAGTTGAGGCGATCAGCGTTTGGCCAGGACTACTCAAACTCCAAGGAGTTAAATTCATCAATGTCTGGGAACAAAGTGTAGTGAGCTCATGCCCTTGAAGTGCGGATGGGATGCTGTCCCTCTCAGGACTGTGGGAAACACCTAGGATGCCATGCTCTCACCATTCATTCCTGATTCTGTTTCATCTCCTCTCTCTCCCATCTCGCCCCACTTTTGCACAAACCTCTTTGAGTAGACTGCACCTTTAGTTTATAGTTAGGCGGGTCCATACCATGTGCCGACATAAATACATAGGACCTGCATGCACCATGGTACAAGTCAGTAGCTCTATCCCTTTCGACCAATGAGAAACAATAAGTGTGCACCAAGTGGTGTAACTAAGCAGCACCCTACTTCTTCCATGGAGGAAAAACCAGTGAACACCAATTATGAAGCAGCAATCACCCACACCATCTGTCTAATAGGAGGAAGGCTGTGTTTAATAAATGAGCTGCTACCTGTGCTTAGCCTTGGTACGAGTTCTTGTTGGCAAGAACCAACCCTGTCCCTGTGAGGATGGCACTAGGCATACTTATAAGGGGCATGAAGCATTGTGCAAGCTCTGGCCTCGATATCACACAACACATGATGTGTCTGTTTATCTCTCACTCACTTGTACAGTAACTCTCTTGCTATCTCTCTCTCTCTGATCTGACTCCTAAAGAAATACAGGGGAACTCACACAAACGTACGTCCTGGTGAAAAAGACAATCTGTGTTTGGTTATAATGGCAGAAGTTGACATTTGCTTATGCCAACTCTAGTACTGGTAAAATCAGCCGACTTCTCCCCCACCCCAAAGCATAGTAAATGGATAGTTCCCTACAACTTTGCATCCAACTCCAACTCCTAAACAAAACATGTTCTTCTCTCAAATTCTGCTACAGACAGTACCTGTAGGCGTTGGGGTCTTCAATATCCTCTGGAACCTTCTCCTTTTCAAGATGCAGCTGTTTTAAAAAAAAGAGGAGGGTCATCAGTGTTTGCCTTAAATCTGTCTAATCCATTCAGAGACTCAAACTAGTCAGAATGTCACCCAAGAAGACCACCAAAAGATCCTGAAGCCCTTACATGGACACACGAGTACCGTCAAAAAAAGAAACCCACTGGAGAACCTCTCTGTACTATAACCGATTACCTGGTTACACCTCAAGCTGCTTGTGAGGTTCTGTGTGGGCAACACTATTTAGAAAATCAACTTGTTATTAGACCAGTTCACTGACAAGTGGCATTCAGTTACTCATTAAATAAGGCTCTTAAGTGTTTCTTTTCGTATTATGTGTAGTGGTGACAGAAAAGTCAAAACTCACAATTTACTAAATTTCTTGCATCCACCACTACAAGTTGCAGTGGAGGTGAAATAATTTGGGAAGTTGTGTTATACAACTTTAGTTACTCCTGACAGCTCTTGATACTCAGCGTGCTGTGGAAAGACTGTAGTCACCCTCAGTGGAAGCTTCTAGAACCTTTGAGTTGATGCTGTTAGGTAAGGATCATAAAAGTACAATTAGGTATCATTTGTAGGTATGTTTAATATGTGGACACTGCCTTATTGTATTGTTCAAAGCCCAAAGGGCCAATATGAAAGGAGAAATGCAGGACATGACCAAATTCACAAATTTTATTACAATGAAAAAAGATTTGCAATAAGCTGCAACATCTAGGGCTTGATTTACAAAGGTAAGCTTACACTTTTGTGTAAGTTTAAGAATATATGCTATTCACAAAGGGATTTTACTAGTAGTATGTTTACAATTGCAAAGTCTTTCACATAACAAGACAGGACTGTCCTAACTTTTTATGTGCGGAGACTCCGCAGTTGTAAACATACTACTAGTAAATTACCTTTATGAATAGCACACAATCAAAAACGTACACAAAAGTTTAAGTTTGCCTTTGTGAATCAGGCAAATATCTGATCAATGTGATATGTGCTCAGTGTAACAACATAGTGCTCAGAAAATTTCATGGAGAACTAAGCAGGAAAATAAAAGGTATAGACAATAAAAACCATAAGGATGCGGAGAGGTCAAAGGATGGGGGGGATATAGGTTCTAGAACAAAGAATATATTCTTCCAATTTTTTAAGCAGAGTCCAATACCCCAATGGGTCAATGAGGGTCTCTCTCCACCAGAAGTAGTCAACGGTAGTCAATGGTATATAGACCCATAATTCAATTAAGGGTTATAATGAGAAGTGATCTGTGTTGGATTGACACAGTACACATGACCGGTTTCCTTAGTGAGTACATTGGGGAAAATACTTCTACCCCTTGCAGTTTCCTTCTACGCACCACAAGCATTTAATCATATTATTTGCTCCAGTACCCCCCTGGAGAAAGGCAGATGTTTTAGACACCCTGAGATCTGAATTTTTCCTTGTTAGTAACAATAAACTTATACATGACCCGGTGGTAACCAGAATTGTAATAAATTGTTGTGAGGTATAATTTATGTTTGGTTAATCGGCAACAAAGGCAATCTTATTTGCTTGCTTTATAAGATTGCTTCGGGTGTCTCTGGAGTTATATAAAAGATTATTTTGGGTCACCTTTTCACCAATATTCCAGAATCACTTGTGGTACATTGATAGATTCTTATGGTAATCTATTTATATTTTAGGTTTCTTTTGTATGAGTCTCAGGTATTACGGATATGACCACTTACATTTAATTTTTAGATTCTTTGGCTTATTACATCCACAGGTTTAATCAAATGTTTCCTTTTCCTAACTTTCCTTCAACCTCCCCCCTCCGTCCCCATCCTCCCTGCTTTTGATGCAGCATTTCGAAATGCTTCTTTTCAGTACTTATCTTCCCTGTTCTGATGATGACCCTTGATTGAAATCAGCAAAGAAACGCTGTCCACTAGGTCTGGTTGAGAGAGACCCTGACTGATTGACTCCTTGGTTGACTGGCATCTCCTTAAAAAACTGGGATTATATATTCTTTATTCTGGAACCTGTATTCCCCACATTTTCACCTCTGCACCATCTTACATTTTGTATGGTGTTCACCTTTTATTTTCCTGCGCCATTTTGCATGAAATTGTCTGGGGACTGTGTGCTCACATTACACTTAGCGCATTTTAAATTGATTTAATGACACTATATGTTGCATCTCACTGCAAATAATCCTAATTCATATTACAATGTGTGAACCTGGTCATATCCTGCATTTCTCTTTTCATATTGACCCTTTGGGCTTTAACCAATTCATCAATGAGTTATTGTATAAAATTAAATCATGCCTACAAATGATACCTAATTGGACAGTGTTGTACCTTTACATGTTATACCCTGGTTCTCTTGGGTCTGCTGGTTTCTCCTGTTGCTTGGTTTAATTAGGTAAGGATCAGCATTGTATATGGGAGTGGTTTAATTTAAGACACGTTTTCTTAGCTGCAGCCATTCTCCTTAAACATGCAAGAAATCCACCAGGTTTGAGTAGCTCAGAAGTTTGGTTAAGTGAATGTGGTGGGGATGGAGGGATGTTTAAGGTAGAATTTTAACTTCTGCATTCATGTCAGCTTAGAATGTGTGATGTAGCCACTATTAAATTACATACCAATTTAACTAAATACTTTTTCAAGAAATCTCATTGTTATGGATATGCGCATCTTCTAATGTGCCAGATGAGCCTGATTTAATTTACTCCTGCTTTGCTACTACAAACAGGGTGTCAAGGCAGGTGGCAGAAGTCCCAGTCCTCCTTCACCCTCATTTTCTTGAGGATGAAAGAGACCTGGGAAGGTCAACATCTCCTAGGGACTGGGGGCTCTAGGCAGCTCCACGTTAGCCAAAGGCAGGAGTTTGGGTGATTAATAAATGACCCTCCTCCCAAGCTCAATAATATGCAGGAAATGAGGGTCCTTAAGACCCTTACCTTGCATAAGGGTGTGGAGATGTTAAAAAAATATAGGCAAACTGTAAACAATTATAAAAAATGAATGGACACTCCTCGCAGTTGGCCATAAAGGCAGAGGATTAGTTAGAGCCCTTCACCTCGTTTTGCCCATAAGCAAAGTTGCTTTGTTTCCTCTGTATTCTAGAATGGGCAGGGGTGTATGTCTCCCCCTCGCCTTGCCCAATCATTTCACGAAGCCAAGGAAGCAAGTGGTCTTTTCTTACCTTTCCACCTACCCTGTCTAAATGAGAGGGTATGTGGGTACTGTGTCTACTTGCCCAAGGGAGGGGAAGATATTAGTTAGTCTCCCTACGGACAACAAAGTGAATTTGTTTCCAATTGCCATCTTGCACAAGGCCAGAGGGTGTTACAAAGTAGCCCACAGCTTGTACAATGGCATGTGGTATAAGGAGACTTCAGGCCCCTGTGTTGTCCAAGGATGGGAGGCATTTTGTGACTCCACATACACCTGGTTTTCCCAAAGAAGATGGACGTTTTGGCTATTTTGTTTTAAGTAACTTGTGATGTTTGTGTCCATTTAGCAATTAAGAAAAAATGCTGCAGGTTGATCTGGATGTGTTTAGTTAAATTGCTTTTTTGTTTTACGGACAATAGGTTTGTTTCTTTGAGAAGACTTGTGCATTCACCTTGTTGGGACTTTTTCAATTACCTCAAGTCCTTTAACAATGGCAGGGTGCATTATTGTCCAAATTCTATCCAGCGATCCCAAACGTAGGACAATAGGTTTGTTTCTTTGAGAAGGCTTGTGCATTCACCTTGTTGGGGCTTTTTCAACTACCTCAAGTCCTTTAACAATGGCAGGGTGCATTATTGTCCAAATTCTATCCAGCGATCCCAAACGTAGGTATTTATTAATAAACCCCACTTCACCTTGCCCAAGGGGCGAGGAATGGATTTATGCTGGTGAGAGAGGGGTAGGCACACTGGACATGTACATTTTGGTTTGTATCTCCAAAATTGCTGGCTAAAATTTCACCACATCAAAAAAAAGGCACTGGATGACAGAAAGGCCATTGTGACATTAAAATCTGGCATCCATTCACATAATAATTTCTCAATTATTTATGTATCAAATCACCTTTGTGACAAATGAAAAAGGTAAGAAGTGACAAGTTTTGATTTCCCGCCCCCCCCCCCAAAAAAAACATTTGAACCATTTGACCAATTTGCACCAAATGTAACAAATATCTCTAAAACAATTCAAGTTGTGATAGAAAGTTATGCATATGATGGAAAATCTAAAAACACTAATTGGTGCTTGCTCTGGTGAGCTACACTGTAACTACTGCCAGAGGTGAACTGCCTTTTGAAAATACCACCATCTCTCATCAAAGGCCAGAATATAATTGCCAAACTTACATTATAGAATATTATTAATCAATCTAAGATTTGAAAACCTTGGAAATTGATCATAACTATAAAGTGCTCATGGTCCAACTCCAGATCAAAGATATGCATGTTTTGCATGCTTTAGTGTGGTGGTGATCATTACGACAAACTGACAATTTCTATGTTGTTAATTCTTAGACTTAATGTGGACTTTGTCTTGTATAAGACATAGTTGTGGTTAAGTTGAAGCTTACATAGGAAATGAGCTGTGTAACAAATCCACTCAAATATTGGTAGATATTTGATGTGTCTAACTCTATCACTGTTTTCCAAATTTGGCTTTTAATTAGCCTAGGAGTTCAAATGATTTGGAGGAAAGCACTTTTGTGGAAGTGCAAACGAATCCATATGTTCATTATTCCTCTCATCTATAATCACAGCAATTTGAGAGATTAGCAGCAGACTTGGCATGTAGACACAAATATTTGCCAGAGCAGGATCTTGTGTGGTTTGGTGTATATTCAACGCTTTTCAAAACATTCAGGCTAAAATAATATCAGCTTTTGTGTATCGAAATCATTAATCTCCACAGATATGTCTATGGTTCTGAGATAAAAACAAAAAACAAAAAAAAAAAAGCAGCTTTGACATCATTAGGTATCCACAGAAATAGGGTAAGTGAAGTGGACTAATAAGTCTGAAGAGTGCCATAATTGTGTGAAAAATGCACCACCTTTGGGTAGTAATTCTCAAACAACATATTCACCATATGTTGATATCCAACACCAACATGGTGACCCCAGTTACACTTGAATTGCAGTTGTAATGCTGACTTCGGGGAGACGGCAGGAAATCTGTGGGAAATGGTCACTCCTACAGTGATCACAGTCAAAAATGCACTGCAGCACACCCACAGAAGGGAAATCTTATTTCCTTGTAGTTCCAGTGTTCCACCGTCGGTATGGACTCTGGGCCTGATTTAGATTACAGTGGATGGGTTACTCTTTCACAGCAGTGACGGGTAGACCGTCTGCCGAAATCTAAACCCCATAGGATATATTGGTATTCGAATTTCAGCAGTCAGGCTATCCATCACCATTGTGACCGAGTAACCCCCACAGCCAAAATCTAAATCATGCCCTCTGGCTTTATAAAGGGAAGAATATTTCTGTGCATGCATGAGATCCTGGCACACAACTTTTCAAACAACTTTAAATGTTTTGCAGTTGACAAACTGAACAGAAAATATGTCCAAATTGGGTACAGCTTAATAATGAATGCTCGGACTTTGAACAATGTTCTGTTGAGCCTCTTAATATCAAACACCTTTGTGTCAGTAGGGAATGTGTGCACTGTTGATCTCCAGATTATTTCCAGCCACCCTCTCAAGGGGTAGATGGTGGAATGGGACAGTGAACAGGTGGATACTTGTCCTCTAACGATCAGGGGCTGGTACTAAAGTAGACAATGGGAATCTTCTATCCATGTCACTCTTTTTAGCCCTCAAGCAGACACCTTCCAGTCACTCAGCCTTCTGTAAGATCGTCTTGGTAATGTCACAGTCCATGATGGCGAGAAAGTCCAGAAGACAGGTCTCAAAAACATTATGGTTGTCATTTCTTGACATCTTCATCCTGCAAGCTAGACTCTTAACAAAAATAACCACTATGATGGCCTCAGAGAACAGGAGATGAAAGCCCACTAAGGAAAAAGTTGAAAAGGCCTTGTTTTCTTCAGACAGAAGTTAAAAAGAAACACAATGCCTTATGACGTCCAGTGAAGCCTGAAAGTCCCCCAAAGGTTTTGTGCTCCCAGCATAAAACAGCTCTGTGAAACCAGAGTTGTGTCCAGGTTCTTCCTCACTGGGTGGTACCAACAAGCCGCCTTCTTACCCTGCTGCTGGGATAGAGCAGCTTCCAATAGTCTTAAAGGAGATGAGCGGGCTTATCAAAATCTGCAGTGCTCCTATTCGGGGGGCATCTTTTCCTCTAGAATTTTTGTATTCTGCAATTCACTCTTTTTAGGGGTGTTTTAGCCAAATATACCACGAGTGGCACATTTCCATAATAGAAAGGTGGCAAGAATGTTGACCTTTTATTTGGTCAACTGAAAAACATTTAGAAATTCCTAAAAAGTTGTGCTCTCAGATTTCACACAAATGCAGAGATATTCTACCTTTTCAAGAGAAACCCCATAGGGTATAAGATTATTTAAATGAACTTGTGTTAAGAGACATTGTGGATGAACTCAAAGAAGTCTACAAAACAATGAAATTGGCCAGTTATGGTTAACCATACAACTGGAAGCATAATGCACCCATCATAAAATTTGAATGTAGAGAACCATAATTAAAAAAAATTCACATGAATAATTCAACTTCATTGACAACCCACAAGTTCTGCCTCTGGCACATTAAAGAAGGGTGATGTATTGCAAACAAATCTGTAAGGAAAACTGAATAGCAAACATTAGGTCAAACAGCACCAAGACAGAATTAATGGTGAATTAAATTATTCAAGGGTATAGTTTACGTCTAGACTACAGATGCTATTTTACAGATACAGAGCGTGCAGCAGTGTAATGGACAAGTCCAATTGATCGAGGAGGGATTCTGTGCCAGCTGTACTGTGTGTAAATATGTTATTTTATTTTATATCATGTTGAAGCATTTATAGAGCACAATGACTACTATGGGGTGCTAAGTTCTAATTCATAACAAACAGCTGAACATCCTACAAAACTATTAGGTGAAAAGTCTAACCTTTAGACTCTTTCACAATTTCAGCAACCAGGTCTCCATCCAAAGATGAAGGAGGAGGAAGTTCAAAGGTTTTGTAGCAGCAACAAAAATGCACTGCTACCTGCTCTAGTAGATCTAAAAAAGGGGATGACCAAAAGGGCAAGTTTAACACACCTGAGAGTCCACTATCATATCACTTACATTAAGATGCAAGGAAACTATGTGATTTTTCATGGACGCCCTATGACCAATCCCAGTTATCCGAAGAAGGACCGTCCCAGTGATTGAGGTGATCTCTTCCCCACAAAAGCCAACATTCAGTCTGGCTGCAGTAATTTGAATGAGCTGCATTCAGTGATCTTCTCGGGAACTGCAGGGAGAAGCTGTTTTCATGGACCATGGAGCATGTATTACTTACACAGAATTTGATGAAATATGATTCAGGGAGGAATTGTTATCTTCTACTTGTGAATGTGACCAATTAAATCATTGTGGTGGCGTGCAGTCATTATTTGTGGACATTTGGAAGTACCAGTGCAAGGCCACAAAAGAAGACACATTCATGCTGTTCAGACACTGGTTTGCCTAATAAGTCACATTTGTCACGAAACACTACAAATATTTACAAAATACAATAATTTTTGCCCATTATTGATTATCTTGGGAGTTTGTTATATCCTGGGGAGAGAAGAGGAGCAGAAACGTGTGCAAACATTTGCAAGTGTTTCATTCAGAGTTCCCAGTGAATTTACAAGCAGCTTCCTTATGATGGATGGCAAGGTGATTAGTCCTGTGCAGGTGTTGGCTACCACACAAGGGGTAATCACAGGCCTTCATATGTTCAACTGAAAATTAAAGACTTTACTTCTTCAGGTCGAGTTTCTGTCCCAGTATGTTTAGGTCTCTTTTTACTGCACAGATGAAACGTATTAAAAAGGTTATACTACTGCTTTGTATATGTAAAGTATGTGCACAATGCTGGTGCCTCGGCTCTTTGTCCTTAGTTACAACTCAGTGCACACATTCCTAGGGAGACCTCAGCCAGTCTTAAGCGCTTCCACGTTAAATCTTACTCATCATTACAGGCCTCCCGCTCCATTCCAATGCAGTCATAAACTACAGCTTAGTGATGGGCACTACCTCTCTTTCTTCCAGTGCCCATACACTCCACCTACAACTTGGCATTTAAGGTTATGCCTGAATCCTACTAAATCCATATGGCCCATCAATTCACTTGACTTAGCAAAGATGAGAAGATGCTCACAATGTGGGATGCTGTTTATACCTTGAGCCTTTGAGGTGGAATTTGCTTACTTGTTTCCGGTCTGGTGTGATGCTCTAGTCCCTATGTAAACTAATCCCTTATGTTCATCTCTATTCTATCCCTGGATCTCAATTTAATGTACCTAACTATACCTAAAGCTGAAAGTGCTTCAGGAATAGTTACAAATAAGACAAATTTTGTTAGGCAGGACACTATTATCTTCACTGGTGGAATGTAATGTAGAAAATGTGTACCCATCTCGCAAAGTTCAAATTCATTTATTATTCACAGTTTTGTTTTAAAACATAAGGGACTTCATGGATTTGACCTTACCCGTGGAGAGGGGACCTTCGCCCGTTTTCCCCTCATATCCTTCTCGATGTCCTCCTGGGACAAGATGCTGAAGCTGAAGATGTTGCCATCAGCCCCACAGGTCACCAAGAACTGGTTATCATAGCTGGAGCAGATGGCTTGGATGTGCCCATACTGGTTGTCATGGATGCCCAGGGACCAGTAGCCATGCAGAGAGTCCAACTGCGGGTCACTGGCCTCAAGTGGATACACCCGCACTGCTCCGTTCTCCATTCCACATAAGAGCAACTGTTGGTTGTTACTGAAAAATTTAGAAAAGTTTGGTGAACCTGGGGTTTTATTTTTTTAAATCATTTTACTACATTACATAGTAATGCAACACCATCATAAATCACAGTGTTTTCAAAGTATAATCAGTCATTACAAATCATAGTGAAAATACACACACTTATCTTTTGACAACATAATATCAGAGTCTCTGAATTTAAGTACCACCTAGAGAATACATTTATACAGGGGCTGTAGCACACCCCTAATACACTGGAAGATACACCACATTTAGAGTTCCTACCATTCTGGGTAGAACTTTTCATCCAAAGATGGTGCCAGGCAGTCCACCTGGTCATGCAGGCTGCTATGCACCATTTTTGTTTCAGACAAAGAAACTCCACAGGACGAACTTGTAACAATGATCTTGATCTAATGGGAGCTTTCCTTGCACATCTATGGGTCATTGCAGATTCTTCCTGCCAGGGATGGCCATGCCTCAAGAGGGCAGGACTTCCAGTGCTCTAAAGTCAGTAGCTCTGTGGGGGATGGACCTCTGAGTAAGTGTTTAACATGGCAGAGCAGATTGAGCCTCAGGTATTGGAATCGTATCAGTTGCCTTGAAGCGAAGTCTGGTGGGATGGGACATCTGTCAATTTACAGCAAATTCCCCATTCCACCACTCTTTAAATGAAACTTACACTTCCTCTGGCTTTCATGAGAGGAACTTTTGATGGGAAGAGTCCTTGACCATCCCAGCCTCATCTGATGCTTTTGCTGCTTACACAGATCTGTAGCTCCCACTCACTGTGTGTCACCTCTTGGAGCTCTCCTTGGATTCCACTTTGAGACAACTACTGCTGGGCCACATTAGGCCCCTTAAAATTAGCTAGTTTATCCTGAAAAATAAAAGTGCCTTTGACCATGCACATCCGATTTTATTAATCGTGTTAAAGTAAACATTGTACCCACATCACCCCAACCTGAAGAGTCTCCCCGTACACAAGAGTTGCCAATTCAAGATTTTGGTGCACGCCTACAAACCCGCCTAAGCTTCCACAGACCCTCCAGACGCCTGGGCTCCATCTTCATCTCTAAAGCTTGCACCACGCATCTGCCGCAGCAAGAGTGGAGGACAGAGTTTATCCTACCTTGCCGCAAAATCCTGGAACAGTCTAACCATCCACATAGGACCTCTCCTTCCCTCTAGCAATTCAGAAAGGGACGCAAGACCTGGCTCTTCAACTGAAGCCCCCTTGCTTCCTAGACCTAGCACCTGGCTACCCTGACAGGTGATTAGTGCGCTCTATAAATCCTGATTCGTTGATTGCTTACAGCAAAGGCTTGTGTCAGACTCAAAGGACATTGGTATCTGTCTAAGGCAGTGATTCGTAACCTGTAGTTCGGGGACCCTTTGGGGTACACAAAAAATCCTCTGAGGGTACGCAACTGCTTTGAAAATTAAATAATATTAACAGATTAATCAAGTGTAAAATTAAAAGAAATGACACGTTCTGTAAATGTGAATGAGTTTGAAACTGGAGGCTAAAAATTAAGTTAGTGTACTCAGATTGATTTGTGGGAGCAGTGAAAATGCATGCAACAGGGTAGAGTAGGGATGATGAGTGGCCTCAATTTAAAATAGAAAAGTTCAACATTTTAGATTAAAATTGAAATTTAGATTTTGTTATATTTGTTTATTCATTAAATAAAATACTTGATCATTTGAGTACTTGATGGATGCTTAATTTGGTATTGTTTTGCAGTTCAAATCATCAAAAATGCTTAGCCGGAATTCCTGGCTTCCAATAATGACCCAGGAGGGGTCCACGAAGGTCAGAAGGTTTAGAACCGCTGGCTTACGGCACTGCAGCGTGCTGCATAAAGGGCTTGTATCCGACTGGGGTCCCCTTCAAGAGTGATGTAAGTTCCTGTACCTGCTACAGAAAGGGCTTGTATGTGACTGGGGTTTCCTTCAGAGGTGAACTAAGGTCCTGTGGGTTCCTGCAGAAAGGGCTTGTATGTGACTGTGGTCTCCTTCAGAGGTGAACTAAGGTCCTGTGGGTTCCGGCAAAATGGGCTTGTATGTGACTGGGTCTCCTTTAGGAGTGACCCAAGGTACTGCAGGCTGCTACAGAGAGGGCTTGCATGTGACGGGGATCTCCTTTAGGAGTGATCTAAGTTCCTGCGGCTGCTGCAGAAAGGGATTGTATGTGACTGGGGTCCTTTTGGAGTCACCTAAAGTCCTGCAGCTGCTGCAGAATGGGCTTGTATCAGACAGGGGTCTCTTTTAGGAGTGACCCAAGGTACTGCAGGCTGCTGCAGAAAGGTCTTGCATGTGACTCGGGTCTCCTTTAGGAGTGACCTAGTGTACTGCAGGCTGCTGCAGAAAGGGCTTGCATGTGACTCGGGTCTCCTTTAGAGGTGAACTAAGGTCCTGCGGGCCTCTGCAGAATGGGCTTGCATGTGACTAGGGTTTCCTTTAGGAGTGACCTAGGGTACTGCAGGCTGCTGCAGAAAGGGCTTGTATGTGACTGGGGTCCTTTTGGAGTCACCTAAAGTCCTGAAGCTTGATGCAGAATGGGCTTGTATCAGACTGGGACCTCCCTTAGAAGTTACATAGGGTCCTGCAGGCTGCTGCAGCAAGGATTGGTGACTGACTCAAGTGACCTCTAGGAATGGGCTATGCTGCTGCAAGCTGCATGAGGAAAGAGCGGAGTCCAGCTTTTCAAATCTACGGGGCCATGTGAATGCCACATTTGTCCGAAAGGATTTATATTTCTTTAATATTACCTCTTTTGCAGGTGCAGAGTATAACAATAGAATAGTAATTAGTGGGTCTGTGTGTGCAGCATGAACAAGCATTTACAAAGTCCACAGGTCTACCTTGCATTTCAATTACAAGTCTTACCTATTGGGTTTGTTGAAAAAAAAACTAGACCTATTAGGTGTGCCCATGCATGTTGCATAAGGATTTTGTTTAAAGGTTTTTTAAATGAGCTGTAAAGATGTACCTGGACATCTGACTGTAAAAACGATTTTCAATTTAAATATGTTCCCTCTTCGCGACTATTAGGGCTGTGCAAGGCACAGTGTTCTTTTTGTCTGTGCATAAGGACTATCTGTACATTAACCGTTCTGCTTTTATTTAAAAAAACACAATATGAAACAGTATAACGACAGTCTCAAGACTTTATTGATTTCAAATCTTACTTATAATTGACTAATCTTTCTAAAAAAAAGTAGGTATTCATAATATGGCTTTAAATACATGTAAGAACATATTGGTAGACATGCATGAAGAGGAAAGAACTCAGTCCCAGGCAAAGGTTATAAACCAAAAACACAACATCCAAAAACAACACAAAAATACAGCTAAAAATTGATAAATTCTTCAACTAAATAGGAGATTACGTGAAGGTTGCAAAGTATTGTAAAATGTCTCAAAACCTCACCCATGAACACTAACGAAGTTTTGTGAGAGAATATTCTCAGTAAAAGTGTTTTTTTGCTGAGATTTTTTCCCACCAAACCTAATTCAGCAAGATTTTGCAAACAGTGCAGTCTTTACAAATGGTTGTGCACTGATAAATTACAATTCATTTGAATGGAAGTCCAGTTCCAAATCATACGCATTGCAAATCATCTTTTTATTGCCTTTGGTGCTATGAAAACGAGACAGCAAACGCGCTTCCTTCACCACATATGAACTTCCTCAGGGCACTTAAAATTCAAAATCCACCACTGAAGCAACTTATTCGTTCCGTCCCAAAAAATCATCAAATCAATCCCGATTCCTTACGTACACCCGGGTTTGCATATTCTTGAGCAGTCTATTACGAGCCAGCATCAATGTTGTGGGTAGTTTTCTGCTGGGTCAGCGGGCAGAAGACCGAACTGGCGGTCTTACGACCTAACGAGGCCACCCGACAAACTCGTAATGAGGCCCTGAGTCTCTGGTTCCAAAAGCACACCATGGTATACAACATGTGGTGAACAAAACGCGCTGACTGACTCTTTTTTATAGCACTAAGGACAGTGCTTAATTTGTAAATAAAGAGGTGCCGGTGCTCAAAGCCCTTCTCTTAAACAGGAGGCTGCTGTAATTAAATCTGCCAGCACGGAATACTGAGGCAGCGTAATCCTGAAGCCATCTCGGCCACCCCTGCCCCTTCAGCTCATCCTGCAACTTTCTACTTTGTCCCTCTATGACGCTTTTAAGTTTTTCCTTCTTCCGTCTTTCACATATATCTCTTTTGCTCGCAGCAAATGCTTTGGGCAGAAGAATAAGCCCCGGCCCTCAAAAATAAGTGCCGGTGCTCAGCACCGGACACAACAAGCACAAATTAAGCACTGACTAAGGAAAATACAAAGATGATTTGGATTACATATGATTTGGAACTGTACTTCCATTCGAATGATCTGTAACTTACAGGTGCACAACCATTTCTAAAGACTGGACTCGATTTGACCTTGGGGTCGCACCTTGGGAGTAGCAGGTGCTGTGGTATGTTGCATGTAATTGGACAACAGTGGTAACACACCTATGGGACGAAGACAAGGGGGATGCGGTGTTGGAAGTGGTTTGTTGTTCCAATGTGTTGATGGTTAGGATTTTGCAAACATTGCAGAATTTGCAAAGGTTTGAAAAGATGTCCTACCTTGAGAGGCACAACCAGGGGTTATGTGAATGCATGGTGGTTACAAGTTCTGAAATGCTGTGCTGTTCCATTTTAGATGGTGGAACCTTGTTAGAAAGCAAGGAGGGGTTTGGTATCTGCAACTAAGAAGTTGCACTCACCATCTTCAGTGATTTCACAGCTGCCAGTGGCAATAAAGAAAAGTCCCAAAACTGTAACATTTGATGGCATTGAATAAGACAAGAATACCGCATTTTAGGAAATGTCACTATCACCTGTAAACATTTTATAGTAAATACATTTTTCAGTTTGCACTGTATAACTGGACCTTGTAGAGACTTAGGGGATTTGCTAAGAATTTAAAATTCAGGTAGCCACAGTCAAAGGGTCATGCGTTCACTCTTTGGTTCCCTGATTCAGAGCGGAATCGTTCAAACTATTTGAAATAGAAGTGCAACATTTAAATTTGTTTAGTACAGAAACCAGCGACAAAATTAATAGATCATACGTGGATGTACGTGGATAAAAAAATGAAAATGATCTTTTCACTTATTTTGCAACAAAAGGCACAAATCTTGTGACGTTGGCCACCAAGAATAAGATTTCATATAATACCACTAATATAGCAACCTTTTGTCCTTACCTGCGATACCATGTGAATTTTGGAACTTTGCACTGGAGAAGCTGAACAAAGTATTCTGACTTAGCCTTACTTCAATGTAAACTTCCCTCTGTTACTTTTTTTGCCAACAGGATGTCCTAGTGGGCAGGACATCCTGAGTCTGGAAAACAACCCCTTTTTAGGTCGAGCGCACAAGCATTCTGACGTGTTGTAATCTATCTGTGGCTTTTATCCACGCCCACTGCACGCCCATCACACTCACTCGTTCGTGGGCTTGCCTTTCAAAAATCCTTTGTTATCATTGGTAAATGCTTTACGTTTGTCCCCTCCCTGTGGCACATTTGTTACCGCCTTGGCCATCGATCCTGTTACAATAAGTCGGACTGTAAGCAAACTTCTTTTTCCTCTTGTGTCTCTCCTTCGCGCTCATGGCGGCTGTGACACTTTGAATTGGCTCACTTATGTCAACTGTTTTACTTTTCATTTTCAATTTATGTGGCAAGAGAAGTCTAGTTAGGAATTTACAACTCTAATAGCTCTAACTCTAGCAAACGCGAGTCCTATTGCATTGCAAATGCTTGTTTAAGGTATAGTGAGGATAGGGTGGGGGCTGAGGCTTGGACGTGGTGGCCTGACAATGAGCTGGCTCTTTTCTACATAACCACTATACTCAAACAGTAATGTACAGCATATCTCTGTGTATGTAAACATTTATAACTAAATTGTATGTATATATCTAGATATGTGCATTTCTTTCTAAAAATATGTAGAATAACTATGTTTTTTAAAATATATAGATACTCTTTAACCCTGCTTAACAAATGTATATACTACTTACGATTAAAAATATATATATGATTCTATGCTTAACACGTTCATAGGTCATTGCATAGTTTTTTTTAAGTTGTTTGATTAGATGCTTATGGCTATCTGTTTTATTTATTTATCACAGCAGGTAAATATTATCATAACTGTTTTATTCATCTATCACAATAGGTAAATATGAATATTTATCTACAAGCACTTCATTATTGAAATGTTGAGGAAAACATACAATTACAAAATAAATAAATACCCTTGAGTTATAAAAATACACAAATTACCTTCAAATACTGCACCACTTAAAAGTCTGAATTTATACAATACAACTTAAATCTCAATAGATTATCTTCATTATACATATAATCTCTTTCTATATAATAATGTCTCTATGTATTTATTACTTTACTCCTATTGTACAAGATGGAACAAAGTCACACTCTCCAATGTACTACTCTAGAACTCTCTCAATCCATCCCTTATCTCCACTCTCTGACTCATCCCAAACTTCTTTCTACTACTATGGTCTCCAAAATAACCCTTCCTGGACCACTCCCTCCTCTATCCCCCCTGGCTCACCCCAAGCCTCAGTTTAAAAATATGATCTCCCAAACAACCCTACTACATTCTTTCCATATGTATCTCTACTTTGTCTCATCCGGAACCTTATTTTGCTACTATGATCTCCCTAATCACTTTCTAAAGACGTCCCTCCTCCATCTCTCCTTTTCACTCATCCCAAACCTCATCTTACTACTATGATCCCCCAAATAATACTTTCTAAACTCTTACCTCTTCTATCTCTCTAATAGTCTATTCAATCCAACTAACAGACTGACATGTCCACCGCTCAAATTAACTCATAGTTCCCAATACTAATCCACCACTGATTCTTTGGGTTCCAGAGTAGTGTGCTACTCTCCGAAAGGCACTTTGATGCCTCGTCAGGGGTAGTAAGCGCTATATAAATACAATTGCTGACCTTTCAGTTTTGCACACTCCTGATCAGAGCCTAAGACCCCCAAGTTCGTATAGTTGCTGCTGTTCTGTGGTGTGCTGTGGTGTGCTGTGAACAACTGTTAGATTGCCTGCCCATGTTTAGTGATGAGCTTTCTACTGGCTTACCTAAAATACATCTTCCTGATGGGGTTCATCTCTGTATTCTCAATGGGCAGAACATCAAAGGGTTCATCCTGTCTCAAAGAAGGGTCCTCGGTGACGTCCTCATTCAGGTCAAACTGGCAGTGGTAGAGGTATCCTGCATCATAGCCACCCTGAAAAAATTACGCCATGTTTGAGACAAAGGGCATATGCAACATTTTAATTTCGGATGGATTCTATTGTGCGTAATGTGCAGAACATCAAAGCCTGATAGACCTTTGGAGCCCTGTGTGATGAGAAGATAACAACAGCTTACCATGAGGCCATGTCTGGGGAGTTGCCAAACCTGGTGTTTTGGCCTACATTACATAGACATTACCACCCTGATGTTTAATTACAGCCTTGCCTAGATTAATGTTTCACAGATTTTACAGACTGGAGGAGTTGCAAATATGTGTTACAGCCACCATTTCATACCTATTGTCATTGTAATTAGCAGAGAACCTTAGAGAATGGGGCCATTCACCTATTCTGACTGAGGGCCTCAAAATCTAATGTGATCAATTTGGACATGCACAGTTACTTTTATTTTAGGCATGGCTTTTCAACAGTAGGGGCGATCAATTGAGGGTTACTCAGGAGATGAGTGAAGCTATACTGTTCAAAGATAACATGGGTTCACAGAATACATTTCACAAAACATTGGAAATTCCTTAAATTTCTGGGTTAGAAAGCCAACATCAAATACAAGTCTAGCCCTGATGATGGTAAGCGCTCTATTACACATGTGGAGTCCTATGGCTGACTCTACACAAAGGAGGTGGACTCTGATATTGCTCGAATATCCTGAAGTCTTTTTGGTACCTGGCATTCTACCTGGTGTTTTATTTTAAGTCCTCTGACAAAGAACAGATAATGCCAGTCAGTCAAAATGATACAAAGCTTCCCTGTTGCTATGATCTGTCTGCTTTTTCCCTACTTTCTCAGGTTCAAGTCAACTCAACTAATGCTTCAGCTATGAGCCAAGGTGGCTAAATATCTGCCAAAAATATCTGGACACCCAGATCCCCCAGTGGTGTACTGGGATTCTTACAGAACCAGAAAACGAGGCACTGGTTTGACACAGCATCAATTCAGAAAGAGTCAATGCCTTGTAACTTGACTAAGCTGGGTTCAGTATACTGTGTTCAAGAGACATCAGTCACAATTCAGGAGACACAATCCTAACTTCTTAAAGCCACGGTTCTTGATAGAGTTATACTTAAGCTGTAGCTGGAGCTTATGATGTCCAAAAAGTATCAAACTCTACTCAAGAACAGCTGGTAGCGGTGCAGATTTTTGGTTGGTTACCAACAGCATCATGAACTTCATCTAGACAGGGGTATTTCAAGTTGGAACTGGGGAAATGGGATATTTGGAAAAGGTCTAGCTAAGACTTTGAATCCAGGCAAGAGTGAAAAATCTCTCAGGCAGCTGCCTCATTTAGAACTGGGCAAAGCCTAGGACGGCCACAAGCTCGAATGATTGCCCTGGAAGCCCATCTTCCACTAAGCCACCCGGGCACAATGATAACTGCTTTGCCCTAAATTGTTCAGAATGAAATCCTCACCTTTGCAGGGTTTATTGTACAGAACAAAAAGTACTGAGTGGGCCACATCGTCCTGGAGAGCCACACGTATTCAACTGTGCCTAATGTAAATTAGTTCCATCCACAGACCCCACAGTCTAACTGACCCCTCAGGTCCTCATTAAGGGTGGTGGAATTTTACCGCGGTGATATCAGATTCATTCTGGGGATGTAGACACTGGGACGATCTTTACTTCCTGCACAGGCTGCGAACAGCGCTACAGCTCAGCGCCCAACAGACCCCTGCAACAGTCTGCCCCCTGGACAGAAACAAGTTTGTCCTGACCAAACACCCTCAAAATCTCTATTGGTTCTTATCCTGCACAAAGCAAATGGAAAACATCTGATTTATTTCCTCACTGGAATAAGGGAAAACCATTGGAAAAAGGGCCAAGTACCTCACGTCTGTGTAGTTATTCGTCATTTAGGGAAGAAAGCTCAAAATCAATGGATTTTGATCCACAAATACCTCCTCCTGCTGCTTAATTTGGAGTTCCGACCCTCTGGTCTCCATGCACCAAAACGTGCAGAATTCACATTGATGGCCTTGGTCTCTTGGTGGCCTGAACTGCAAGCCATCTTGGAGCTGCCAACATTAAAACTACCCGAGAAAGTGGAGTCTTTCTCTAAAAGGCCTTTACAGGCCTAATGACATGCCTTTGGTGTAACCGTAGTCTACCCTTTGAAAGATGACAGTAGTGGAAATCTGATGCATGTCTGCTTCATACACCTTTTTGAGCCTTTTTTTTATTTCTACACTTACACATACACTTTTGTTTAGCCTCGCTTTACATTTAAAACAACCTGCAGGGTAAGATCCCAATTGGAAGGTTGGTTCTTGTTTGATAAATGCTGACACTATTGAACAATATCTATGTTGAACAATGCACTAATGGGTTGTATGCATGGCAAAATAACATTACATTTGAAGAGTACACAACATATTACCAGAGACAGCCAGAACCTGCTGGGCGTGGAGTAAAATCCGGCGAGAATGGGGCTGGGCTCCTCTGGGATGTAAGTTGGTGGAAGCTCAGGCTCTTCCTCTGGCTTTTCAACCAGTTCCTCTTCGGTCAGCTCAACGCCCCGTTCCTTCTGCTCGGCTATCCATGCTAGCCTCGCCTTCAGCTTCTCCTCCTTTTTCATTGCTCTAGCGGCAAGCTCCTGTTCCCTCTGTAAGGAAACAATGATGGAAAAGAAATGGCGTGAGCACGTTGTTTGAACAAGGAGGTTATCGCTCTGCATTTCAAGAGTTAACCCGCAAGTCTAACGGCTCAGTACTCCAAGGAAGAGCGTGGATAAGGTCTACGGCAGAGCTCCCTTTTAGGTTGGGTTCTAATATGCTGACAAATGCGCCAATGGTAGAGACAGCCAAGGGGCCTTCTAAGGCAGAGGATAGTGCTGCCACCCGAGGACAGGGAATTCCCGTGAAGCTCTCGAAGGCTGGGTTTGTTCTACTATCAATGTGTGAAAATAGCACTACTTTGTGCAGACATTCCTTTTGTGCACACTCTGGTGAAAGATCACCTGGTCATTGTTCATATAATCGTATCATTCAAAATTAATTGAGAAAGCCAATCCTACCTTTGAACACGCCTGGTCCTATTCCTCAGCATTGTTCTCATAAACCTTCGTTTAATTATTTTAGATAACTGAATAATATCTGAGACAAGAGCTTCTAAACCCTTCACCCCTCCGACCTCCACAGAACTCTAAACACAGTCTCGCAACAAATAGGACAATCCTTCCCATAGTACTTCCAATAATAATTGGTCTTCACAGACAGACTATTTCCCTTTCTCCATCAAAGTTGTTTAGTTATAGATTCAAGAAACGAACACTAATTTTAAGCAAGAGAGGAAGATAATGTTGTTTCTACACTCTTCTCCTTTTTAGTCTCCTCCAAACCAATTTATCTCTTCATAGGTTTTATCAAAATGTGCTGTTACTCTTGCTTCAAACTTTTATCAATCCGATAACTAGATTGGAATTGCTCTCATATTGCACAATTACACAGTAAAGTAATCCAGATACACTGTTAAGAAGCCTGGGATTTGTTTTTATGATAGTTGTGTTTCGTCTTGAGTAAGTCAATAAAATCGTATTTACTAAAAGAAAATCTTACTTTTTATTGTAAGTTAGACCCTTCATACCTTTTTCATGATACTGTCTAGGCAGGAGAAAGATTTCATGATATGCAAAAGCCACATACTGATTTTTAAATAGGGCAACATGAACATTTAATGATAGCTAGTGAAGATAGCTATTTTTCAAGGTCATTTAACTAGGTCTGTGAAAAGTTATCAATAGTGTTGAGGCAACATTTAAATAATTAAGTTATTAATGGTGTCTCAACACGGATTTTAGAAAGTGTAGTTAAGCTTAAAGGAACTGCAGAAAGTACAAATTTAAAAATGTTGATCCCAGCCAGTGGTGCATAGTCTGTGCGAGAAAACATTTTTGTCCCAAGCTTTTAACTTCTTCTGCAAACAAAGTTACTCTGAACGTTTCCCAGGGACAGTCTACTCAAATGCTGCATTGCATTATGCGCCACAAATTAACAATACAGCCCAAGAATTACTATAATTCATTATTAGAATTTATGAGTAGCAGTCCATAAAACTGAAACAAAAGGTACATTTTCTTTAATTGCACATACTCATTTCAGAAAACAAAGAATTCTACGAAAGAACTAGAATGCTAACATTCAGTGCTAATATCAAAAGCAAACGTAAAACTGGCAGCCATGCTGCTGGTATAGGAACTGTAGAATTTACACCATCTCCTATGAACCAGTAAAGTAGCAACATTGAGGGGCTTATAATTGGTCTAACGGCACTGATTTCAAATCATGTTTCCTGATGATTTGAACCCTACTACTTCAAAGATAAGAAGAAAGATTTTAGTCATTTATGGCACCATGGAGTTTCAAATGAGCATCAGTTGTTACTGAGTTGGTCTTTACTTTACTTTGAAGGTATTATTTCTATGCTTATACATATATACAGTCACTGAAAAAAGCAGTGTTTAAACTTACGTTATAGTTAGGTGTTGCACACCCATCATGCACTGTTTATGACTTCACATATTACATCATGCATGACATGTTAAATTTCATCATTGCTGGCATGACTCATTAGAAATAAAGAACAATATTTTTCTAATTTCTTATGAGTACCACAGTCCCCAGGATAATATGTGACGTCACTAGCAGTGAACGATGTGGGAATAAATTACCTTAATTGGCTAAACTGTAACTGGTATATGGACACTCCCACCTGGACCCTAATCCTGCTGTGCAGAGTTCTATTAAGTGGAGAACTTCTAATAGTGGAAAAAAGGACCCCCTATGATTGTTTTTTTTTGTTTGTTTTCCCTGACGTGGAAAATTGTTTTTCCTGTGGAGAAATCCCTTTCCCTACAAACCCAGCAATCCTTGTGGAGTTCAATTTTCATTCCTACCACTGGTGTACATAAATTCCATTGTGGAAAGCAGAATTGGAGAAGTTTGTGAAAGCCAACAAACATACGTTTGCAAATTTCTGATGGCAAGCCCATTTTTCCACTCCTTGAATGATATTTACAGATACAAAGAACTCCACATTTGCGACAGAGATTTCTGTACACCTAAATGGGTTTACCCCTGCCAGGAATTCCTCTGTGAGTTGATAAATGGTTTGAGAAAGGCAGAAATAAGTCTAGTCTGATGAGAGTGGAAGCTTGAGTGCAATTTGGCACAAATTCAATCAGTTTTCTTTACTTTTCCTTGTTGGCTTAAAAAAAAAGAAAGATTGATAATACTATACAAACAGTTCATCATTATTATAAAAATTCATAACTCACACATTGAGAGGGAAGCTATACATTGTCCTCAAATATTGTCATATTTATTCAGCAAATTCATTCTTTCTTCCTCTTCATCTTGTTAGTCCACATTTCAAACTGAGGATGATCTCCATCTTTTCAGTCTTTTGTTATAATATGTCATGCAATTAACATAGAAATAAAAAGCAATTTCCTCAGTGGGTTTCTCCATAATGTCTAAATATTCAGAGCATCCCAATAGCACTAATGCACTTTTTGAACTTAAGTATAATCCAACAATGTTAATAGTACAAGTGAATATAAGTGAATAATGTATGTCAGATTTGCTGAAGGGCTGAACAAGTCAAAACATGTACCAATATCCTAGGGCACAGGTTCAAAATGTGAGTGTACTTGAAAGATACACTTCCCATTGTCCAATGCCTGTATATTTTGTCTTTGCAGAAAATAGAGTTTCTATAATACTGCAGGATTTCTCCAGCCCCATATTTGGTAGTTCACATAGCACTGCAAAAGTTTAATGTATGAACATCCAAACCATCCTCTATGGTTCTGTATTTTGTTGCTGATGTGGCCCCCATAAGGCTAAGTCCCTGTTGAAGAACCAATTGCCTATTTTACCCATATCTTCCAGCGGTATACCGGTCTTTCCTCTAGGTTGGTACATACGTTGATTAATGGTCTTTCTGTGTGTACATGAGATTTGCTTATTTGCATATGATAAGTATACAGGCAGTTCCAAGTGTGTTATCATACTAGTTTTTGTTTATGGAGTTCCGTTTTCAGAAATAACAAACCTGTGGGTATATTACCCATGAGTAAGTTTAGCAAGTAGGACTTGTTCCTGTAAGTCAAGTCAGATTTACAATAATGATTGCCAAGCAATAGTTCAGAAGTCCTGAAGTGTTAATACTCTTTTTCCTTGTGCCGAGTTAGCTTAGCTCTTATTCTAAGTTGTTTATATTCCACTGAAAGAAGGTAACTAGGCTCTCTATTTAAAAAAAAAAAAGGTTTTTGTATTAATTGCATGTCAAAGTAGAGAAGAGAAGCTGACATAGGCCCTCACTATGACCCTGGCGGGCGGGAGAGATGTGGCGGTAATATCGCCAATAGGCCGGTGGAAAAAAAATTGAATTATGGCCATGGCGCTTACCGCCATGGTCATCCGCTACTTCTCAACTCCGTCTGCCTGGGCGGTGACGACTGCTGGGCTGGAGACTTTGGTCTCCAGCCCGGCGGCCGTCACCAGACCGCCAGCAGTATCAGGACCCTGCATACCGCCATGGTTTTCAGGTGGTTTGGAACCACCACTAAGTCCAAGGTGGTCCTTCCTTGGCACTGATAGGGGTCTCCCCCAACCCCCTCCCCCACCCGAGTCCTCCCCCCACACCCCTGACCCCCCTACCACTCCCCAAAGGTGGCAGGACCCCCCTTACCCCCCACCCCGAACATACACCCCCTCTCCCCACTCCCTCCCCCAACATCAACATACACACCCCCCTACACGTACACTACAACAACACATACCCGCACACATGCAAACGGACATGCACACAGACCGACCTGCACACATTTCCCATACACACAGCACACCGCCCGCATGCATACACGCACTCACACACCCCCTCTACATACTCACACGCACACCCCCAAGCACGCACACAACACCCCCCACTCCCCTCCCCTAACGGACGATCACCTTACCTTGTCCGGTGATCCTCTGGGAGGGGACAGGATCCATGGGGGCTGCTCCGCCACCAGCACCCCGTCACCAGAACACCACCACACCGAATCCTGGGTTAGGATTCGTTGTGTGGTGTTCTGATGACAGGCAGTGGAGGAGGAGCAGCCTCCACTTCCCCGCCGACCGCCAGTATGGATGGAGGGCTGCCAGCAGTCATAATTCGCTACGCAGAAAACCGCCTGCACTGGCGGTCTTCAGCACAGCGGTACCTCGGCGGTCTATGTTTATTTTTATCAGTGATACTGTTCTTTTAAATGTCATTGGAAGTAGGTTCAATCTACTAGCAGACATTTAGGTTTTTGTGTGTGTTTTTTTTCTATTAAAAGGTGTGTAGTTCAGTTGTAGAGATCCTGATAGTTTTCAGAAATTGTTATACCCAAATATTTCTTGGGATCTTAATTATAATTATTTTGTACTGGACTAGGTAGATCTTCCTTCCTCAGTCTGTAAGTCTAGTAGAAACAGACGCATACATTCACAATTTGTGGACAATGAGCCACCATCTTAGAGGAAGCTTGGGTATCTACCCTTAGAAGGCTAAGACCAACATCTGCAGTGTATATTCAAGACCAGCATCAATCCAAGACTAGCATCAACAGAGTATATTCAAGACCAGTATCAATCCAAGGCCAGCGTCAATCCAAAACCAGCATCAACCTCGTATATTCAAGACCAGCATCAATCCAAGACTCGCGTCAATAGTGTATATTCAACACCAGCATCAATCCAAGACTGTTGTCAACAGTGTACATTAAAGAGAAGAATCAAAGGCTAACATCAACAGTGTATATTCAAGACAGCATCTATCCAACATCAGCAGCAACAGTGTACATTTAAGAACACATCAATCCAGGATGAGCATCGCCAATGTATGTTCAAGACCATCATCTATACAAGAACAGCGTCCACAGGGAATATTCAAGACCAGCATCAACAGTGTGTATTGTAGATATGGCTTCAGAGATGTCAAACATCAAGAATGCATGAACATGAGCCCAGCTGGAATGTTTCAGTATGCTAAAGTAGTGATGCAGGCCCCCATTCTTGAAAAACCTAGGTAGAATACGCTGTAAGTTACTAGAACTATGGCACAACTGGTGGATTCAGTATCTTTCAGCGTGTGCATGCATATGAACTTAATGTCTGAAAGAGTATTACATTTAAAATCCATAAGTATGCATTATTTTTAACACAAGTGTTTAAATTGAGTTTAAAAACCATGCACAAGCTGTTCTTTAAACTATAGGTAAAGGATGCCATGAACATTCCTTTCTTCTCATATAGAAAGAACTTCAAAACCGAGGCTGGTAGGATTCCCTCAGTTTTATAATGAAGGGTTGACTGGCCCTTTGGGAAGTGTGTGAAGTCCGCGTGTGGTTTCTCCCTCAGCCACACATGGGGGTAATCCTTCTCTACCCCCTTGATATTAAGCTTTTTGCAATTATTGATTCTCTCCACATGATTACACTCCTCTTTTAGGACCTAACCCAGCGTGTGCTACCACTGAGACAAAGCAGTACACAGTTGTTCACAGGTGTTTGCCTTCAGCACAGCTGCTTTCAGTGAGGCCCAATAACCACTGCTTTACTTGTAAAAGAATAGCTGCTGGGCCCAAAGATTCGATCAGAAGCCCACGGCCAGCACTACCGATTGTCAGGGGTGGCAAATACAAAGGCTGCATATTCTTGATTCCACTTCATGCCTCTTTATTCCACCACCAAACACTCCCTGCCTTTTTATCTCACTCTTTCATGTTCCTGCTTTACCCATTTGTCACTGCTTTTCCATCTTTCTTATTCTCCTTCATTCCCTTTTTGGTCTCTCACTCTGGGTCAAAGTCTGATGAGGAAATATAAGTTTTGGTTCCCAAAAATGAGTGCTGGTGTGCGACACCTGCGAGCAATGGCTCAAATTAAGCACTGCCCCTAGCACTGTGGTAGATATAGACCTTACATTTTTTATTTGCCTTTTTAGTACATATTTAGCTGTAAAATACCAATTATCAATGGGGTAATCTTCAATTTAAATAGAAGAGTTCAGTTTTCACTGAGGGCATATCTTGAAAAATGGCGTTTCATTTTCATTAAAGCTCTTCAGAAGAAATTATCATTGTGAGGACTAATGCACCTATTCTCCTTTAACCATCTATTGTTTGAAAAATGAGCCTTGTGAGAAAGTAGCCTCTTTCTAGCATGTTACCCCCACTTCTGGCCTGTTTGTGAGTGTGCGTCACTGTGTTTTTACTGTCTCACTGGGATCCTGCTAGCCAGGACCCCAGTGCTCATAGTTAAATCCCTATTTCTCAGTGTGTTTTGCCTGTCTCACTGGGATCCTACTTACCAAATTAGTCATTATAGTCTAGTGACTTCATATTCCAACTCCAATTGGCACACTGGACCCCCCCCTTATAAGTCCCTAGTATATGGTACCGAAGTACCCAGGGCATTGGGGTTCCAGGAGATCCTTATGGGCTGCAGAATTTCTTTTGCCACCCATAAGGAGCTCAGACAAACCTTTCTTCAGGACTGCCACTGCAGCCTGAGTGAAATAGTGCCCACACTATTTCACAGCCATTTTCACTGCACTTAATTAACTTATAAGTCACCTATATGTCTAACTTTCATTTACTGAAGGCTAGGTGCACTAGCAAAGGTGCCCCCATGCTGTCCAGGGCCACTTACCCAGACTGAGTGAGGGGACGCCATTACACGCGTGCACTACATATAGGCCAATACCTATATGTAGCTTCACAATGGTAACTCAAAATATGGCCATGTGGGGTGGGTGTCTAAGATCATGGAATTGCCCCCCCATTCCAAATCTGGTATTGGGAGGCCAATCCCATGCATCCTGGGGCTCCGCCCTGGACCCCCAGTACTGCCAAACCAGCTCTCTGAGGTTTGCACTGCAGCTGCAGCAGCTGCCACCTCACAGACAGGGTTCTGCCCTCCTGGGGTCTGAGCAGCCCAGTCACAGGAAGGCAGAAAAAAGCATTTTCTTTGGAAGGAGGGAGTTACACCCTCTCCCTTTGGAAATAGGTGTTTACAGGCTTGGGAGGGGTAGCCTCCCCGAGCCTCTGGAAATGCTTTGAAGGATACAGATAGTGCCCTCCTTGCATAAGCCAGTCTACACCGGTTCAGGGACCCCCAGTCCCTGCTCTGGCGGGAAACTGGACAAAGAAAAGGTGAGTGACCACTCCCCTGTCCATCACCACCCCAGGGGTGGTGCCCAGAGCTCCTCCAGTGTGTCCCTGGTGTTAGCCATCTTGTTTTCAAAGGTGTGGGGACACCCTGGAGATCTCTGAGTAGCCAGTGCCAGCAGGTGACGTCAGAGACCCTTCCTGATAGGTGCATACCTGGGTAGGTAGCCAATCCTCCTCTCAGGGATATTTAGGGTCTCTCCTGTGGGTGTCTCTTCAGGTTCAGCTTGCAATACTCCTCCAGGAATCCTCTGCATCCTCTGCTTCAGCTTCTTACAGTCGGTTCAATCGCACACTGCTCCATGAACCGCTGTAACTCCAACAAAGTATACAGGATGATTCCTGTGACCTGCAACTTCATCTCCAGTCGGCAACTGCAACAGTTTCCAAGGTGTGCACGCTCTGAAAACTCCCTGTCTTCACCCTGCACCAGAAGAACTGAAGGAATCTCCTGTGGAGTGACAGAATCACTTCCCTGCTCCTGCAGGCACCTTCTGCGACGACTACCAGTTCTCTGGGACGCCTCTCCTGATGACGAGCATGCTCCTTGGAACACAGGTGGTGGACCAACATGACCTAGACTGTCCTAAGGTCCAGCTGTCCAACTTTGGCGGAGGTAAGAGCTTGCCTTCCCTGTTGGGAGCACCCTCTGCCTCTTCAGAAGGAGTTGAGGCCCCCCCCAGGTCCCTCCTGGGTGCAGGCAGCGCCATTTTGACGCAATCCGCAACCTTGCTTGAACCAAGGCTTGTTGGACGAATCCAGAGACGCAAAGAGCCTGAAGCCAACATCTTGACGTGGGACATTTCCTGCATCATGCAGGAACCAGCAGCCATCTTCTCTGGTACTCTTCTACAGACTTCTTCCAACCGGAGAATCCTCTTTTGCACCATCTTCTAGGTTGGCAGGGGCACCTGTCCTTCCTGGAATCTTCTGTGACATCTGGACTTGGTCTCCTCTCTTCACAGGTCTTCAGGTCCAGGAATCTACCATTTGTTGATTGAGGTCTTGCTTGGCTCTAGCAATATCTCTTATCACGACTTGTAGTGTGTCCTGAGGAAACTTTCAGTACTTTACTCCTACTTTCCTGGCTCGGGGGAGGGGGGGTATTTTATTTACCTTTGTTGTTTTCTTACACTCCCAGCACCCCTCTACACACTACACTTGCCTATGGGGGAATTCATGATTCGCATTCCACTTTCTTAGTATATGGTTTGTGTTGCCCCTAAGCCTATTGCATTCTATTGTATTTTCTACTGTTTGCACTATTCTATGACTATTTACTTACCTGATTTTGGTTCTCTAGTGTATATATTGTGTATAATACTTACTTCCAGAAGGAGTATTGTCTCCAAGATATTTTTGGCCTTGTGTCACTAAAATAAAGTACCTGTAGTTTTGGTAACTCTGAGTATTGTATTTTATTGTGTATAAGTACTGTGTAACTATAGTGGTATTGCAGGAGCTTTGCATGTCTCCAAGTTCAGCCTAAGCTGCTCTGCTACAGTTACCTCTAGACAGCCTAAGCTGCTAGAACACTGCCTAAACTTCACTAATAAGGGATAAATGGACCTGTTATTAGGTGTAAGTACCATAGGTACCCACTACAAACCAGGCAACCCTCCTACAAGTCACTGGCTCAGCTCTACAAGGTTTGTTTTGACACCCACACGTGACACAAGTGAACTTAGTCCAATGAACCAGCAGTGAATGTGAAAGACAGGTTATTGTAACCCCGCAGAACCCCACCCAATATAACAACGGTGGGTCACTTACAGAGAGCAGTGGTATTGCAAACAATCACTCATTAACGATCTACACACTCAAGATCACTAGAAACGGAATATGTATTCAACATAATAATTTTAAAATAGTTATTTGAAACTACTGGGATCTAGTGCAAGTAATATTGGTAACATCTCAGAAGATAATAACAAGCAGCTAAGCTTTTCAATAACAGTGAAAACAGGGAAAAAATTTAACATCACAATTTACAGCCCTTATACTCTTACTGTGCTATCTCTAAGCGCTATGCTAGTTCTAGTAGATGAATAAATATTAAGCCTGAGTTTCAGAGGTGATGCGCATTCCTGGACAACAGGATCTTTTGTCTGTTTGGAATAGCTTGTCAGCTATTAGAAGTACGGCCAAGAGCTAGAAGATTGTGTATACGAGAGAACACAATCTTAGCACCAGTTTGTGAAGGCAGAATGGAATGCTTTGCAGAGCTTTGGGGAGTCTTGGTTGATGCTCTTTCGGTCGGGATGGAATCTGGAGCCATGCTCATCTAGAGAAGCTTCTCTCCTAACCAAGTGGTCAAGTAACTGTCCTTATAAATTGAATCTTATCCGAGATTGAAATTTCAGCCATAAATTGAGGAATGTCTGACGTACATTATGTGCGTCCCAGATGTTTCTTTATGGGCATATCAGGAAAGAGGACGTCAATTCAGACTACACTATCTTGGTTACATGCTGAGATGCATTTTTAATCAACCTTGCCATGGTGGAAAATATACATTTGACCCAGACAAATGTTGCTTCGTTCGTTGCATCTGTGCCATTGATCGAAGGGCTAGACGCTTTCGCAGTTCTTAGAAAGATAAGGTCATTTGTATCTAATAGCAGTCATGAAAATGGTTCTGCATAAATCGGGAAGGATGGAGACTGCCGTTGTTTGAGAGAGAGAAGAAGACGACCTCCACTAGTCAAGATGGAGCCAAGGCCTACCTAGGCAAACAAGCTGGATGGGCTAACTAAAATGGAAACTATAGCTAGAATGAAATGTGCCGTGTACGTGTTTCAGAACCTACAACTAAAAGAAAGGAGCTCAAAAGCAAGTGATTAAAATAAGAGAATTATCAAGGGAAACAGGCATAAGATTTATGACATGGCTAAAATAAGTTCTAAGCTAAAGAGTTACTAAATTGTCTCGGAATGTGTTGTTGATTGATCTTGCTCATTATACAATTACAGAATAAAAGTACATGCCAGAAACATGCATTTGACGAGATAGCAATCAATCACTTGTTACATGTTCATTAACATATGTTTACAAACTTAAATGATAAAGAGGTCTCTGCACTGGAAAACATGACACTTGCAGCACTTGTATTTCAATCATCTTCCCCATCACCCTCCTGATCAGCAGTGGCAGGAAGGACAGATGCATGCTGAATTAGTTCAGTTAAGCTTGACTGTACATGTAGGTATGTGATGTGGCAATCCTGAACGTCTGGTACAAATCTGGCTCTCCTGGACCTACGATGGACATCCCGGCAGCGTAGATCCTACTTACGTACCTGGATCTTGGATTTAACGCTGCGGAATCTGAAGTGCCGTAGTTGCAGATCCTGGATCTCATAGGTTGATACTGGAACTTGCGCCTCAACACTTGGAGCGGCCACTTGGACGGCATATCCATTCCCACAGAGCACCAGCAACGTGCTGTCCTCCTAAGGAAGGGCAAGTCAAACACACATTAGGAGTAGTTGCTATCCTGCTAGATGGAGGCAACAAAGGGAGAAACCTCATGAGCAGGGACTAAGTCAAAGTAAACAGACGACAACATTGACTATTTAGCTTTTCCTCTTGCCATGTAAATGTCAGTCAAAGAGCAAGTCGTCAAGTGCTCACCTGAACCCTATGTTCACTGCCCCTTCAATACTACCTCTGTGCGTTCAGAGATGTATCAATCAACACTGGGCACTGCCTTGCTCTTGGTAGCACTGCCATCTAATCAGCTCTAAGGAGCCTTCAACGTGGACTTGCAATGTCCCTGAAACTGCTATTGGAACCAATTGCCCCTGAAACTGAAGCATGCTATTGGTTTAATGCAAACATTGATTAGCCAAAAGGGGTTCTGGTGCAAGTAAATTAAAGCACCTACTTCGATTTTACACTGATGTGCCCATATTCTGATCAGGTATCAATAAATGAATGCAGATTAAAACTCCTGTAACACCGTACCCCTCATACAGCAATCAAAACTTATAATTCAGAAATAGACAAATGAAAGTTGAACAAGTAAGGGCAAAGTCAATATTATTCAGCTTGTTAGGTATGCTGGCCTTGATAATGCTAACAGCATCGGTAAAAAGTTAAATGTTTTGTACCAATGCTGCACAAAGTCAGCAAAAAACTTATAGAAAAAAAGTGTGATAACATGGGTGCTGTAGCCAGTCAGGTCACTCCATAGGCATATGAATGTGTCACCACGCACGTGCGCACTTAGAAAATGGCATGGGTGGCATTTATTATTGAATGATCCAACATGGCAGATGTACCTAAGATTGCGTAAGTGCTTTAAGGAATTTTTAACGCAGCAGAGTGTCATAGCACTTGAAATCTGTTGGTCCCTCCAGAAACAAATGCACCAAATAAAATAGAAATGCCTGTGAGGGGTTGAGGAGCAAAGGGAGACGGGCAGATAAACTCAAATAAAGCCCAGTGGGGGAAGAAGGGGTAAAGCAGCTCACGTGGGTGAGAGCAACATAAAGAGTGGGAGAGAGTCTAGAGAAGCAGGCGAAATAGACAGAAGCACAAGAGGTTGAGAGGTTGAGAGCAACACAGAGAGTGGGGGAGAGCAAATGAGAGAGACAGCACAATAAAAGGTGAGGGCAACGTGGAGCAAATGTGGGGATGACAGGTTTTTGCAAAAGGGAAGCAGCACACAAGGGAGAGAGCTAGAAAACACATGCACTCTCATGGACTGCTGAAAAACAAAAAAGAAACAGTAGCTCCCTACATGTGAGCAGTGGAGGATACACGCCATCCAATCAAAAGAACGGTAAAGAGACTTTGCTTCAGGGGATAGACAAAGAGAATGGAAAAGCAAGCTATCAAATAAGATTCAAGCAATCAGAGTGACATTAAAGGCAACCAATGGTAAGCAATGGGCGGGCACTAAAGGTAAAATGAAGACAAGTGAGAGTGAGACAATTGTTTTCTTTGGTACCATGTAACTAAAGGAGTATAGCCCCCTTGCACATAGCCAGAGGTCCCCCTACAGAAGTTCATCTGCAGTAACCATGCATTAACCTATCAGTATTGGAGAATCTCTTGCACAAATCGTTGGAAGAATACTTGAATTATGGCAGAAGCATCTAATACTCACATGAGAAGTCGGTGACCACTGGAGCTGCCTCACAGGTCCTGGAACGCGGATGAAGCCAATTGGCTCATATTTGTCTCCTGTGGCAAAGAAGAAGACTGTTTTGTCTTCACTCTGAAAATTAAACAAAGATTTGTATGAAAATGTATGATTTGTTCAGTGAGTGGCTAAATATGTAGAAAAGTATAGTGTTTCCTAAAATGCCATGCAGTGTGTAAGAACTTTTTTGAGGTTTCTGGCACTGTCTGGGGTTATCCTTTCGATACCCAAATTACAGTTTTTGAGCACTTGACTCTGCTGAGGTCAATTAGTTAAGACTTTGGTGGTGATATGAGCTGAATAGTATATAATAAGTAAATAACAAACAATAAACTAAATGTTCAAATAATGCTAGATGTTCAAATGATAGTGCTTTGTTTGCAGAAAGTTACATAAAGAGAGGAGTTAAATCTTCAATACACCCAAGGACCAGCAGTGGTCTGACCCCAAATGTTTACTGATTTTTATATGAGAGGCAGTAGGTTTTCCAATTCCATTACAGCCAAAGGCAAATGTTAAATTATGGGTAGAGCTCCTAAGCCCTTGAATGTAATTAGGGTTTTTCAGGTCCAGTACTTGCATGCAATCACAGGTTATGGAACACACATGCTAGATTATAGATTACAATGTACAAGATTGCCATTACACCTCTGATGTTAGTTTAAGTCAAAGTTGATGGATTCACAGAAACGTGATCAAGAGATCCTTTCACCCACAAATCTGCAGACTTAGGGGAACATCCCTTTGGAAGTGAAATCTTAGGCATACATAAACAATAGGGATGTTTTACGACTTGGGACATTATAGACATTAGGGCAACATTCAAAATACCTGTGATATAACCTGGAGCCCTACAATGGAAACTTCACCGCTATGAGGAAAATCGTTTGGGATCTGATGACAAAAAGAACTCACGGGGCAAAAACTACAAAGAAAATGCCTAACTTCCTGGCTCCTGCCAATCCCTGCTTTCATCAAGGGCCTGATTACAACTTTGGAGGAGGTGTTAATCCGTCCCAAGATATACCACCAGCCGTATTACGAGTTCCATAGGATATAATGGACTCATAATACACCTGGTGGTATATCCGTCACATTTGGGACGGATTAACACCTTCCTCCAAAGTTGTAATCAGGCCCAAAGTCCATTATGAATTATGAAAAACAAAACACCCTGTTTGCTACTACGTCTTACAGAGCTCTTGATCCCCTTTAAATATATGTTTAAAATACATTTAGATATTCCATCATTCGTCACTTCCCCAAACGTCTCTTCCTCTGTTTTAATATAATTAAGTAAAGCCTTGCATTAACCAACTATATACACATACAGCTGTGATGCCACAATGCTGTCCCAGTCTTCTATATCCAAGCAGAGGTCGACTGACATCACCCTGGTCTTTGATGTAGCTATGATGCCATTTTGATAAACAATTATTTGGGGAGACCAAATGGTTCCCAAAGGCACCTCAGCATTGCTTATTAACAGATAAAATATTAACTTGGTCCAAGACTAGCTCAGTAAACTTCAAGGAAACAATAATAAATGCAGTACTCCTGTTGCAAGCAGCTCTCCATTCCGATCATATGCCAGGGCAGTCACTGGGGCAACATGGGGCTTGAAAGCCTGCTTCAGACGCATCTCCGCTTCTCCTGTATTGGTGCGGCCTGCGACGATTGTGAGCCCCTTGGGGTTGTACACTTCCAAGAGACGCACAACTCCATCCTCGAAGCCCACAGTAAACATTCCTCCTTTGGGGTTGACCTAGAAGAGAAGAGGGTTTTAGAAGATACATAGCAATGCAGAAGAAGGGAGCATCTTGAATTTGAGATAGTACTATCCAGCTCTGTAAGCACACGAGGAAGAGAATACTGGCAAACAGAGGGCAATTACACGGCTTTGCTAAGTATCAAAATTTTGATTAACCAGAGTAATTGCTTTCAATGCCATCAGCACAAAGGCCAAGTAGTCAATGCCATGGATTAGGCACAGAACCTGAAACACATTGAGAAGAAGCAGTGCTCATGTTGACAAAACAGATTAAGTTCTGGGTTGGATTTTTTATGGGGATAAACGGAACCCTAATTCTGTACTGCAGGATTCTTATCATTTACTGCTCAAAGTCTGAGAAAGTCAAGATTTGAATCTTTGGAACTGCAGGGATGTGGAATTTATTAAAATATCTACTTGTCCAGGGGACAGGTTGCTTCTCAAATCTACTTGTCCTGTAAAAAGATCTACTTGTCCCTTTGGTGCCATGTAGTGTGGCGACAAATTATGGCAGCAATCTCACTATGTAAGAGCTCTGATAATAGCCTCTCTGATTATGCCAGGGCTACTAACATAGTAGTGCTTGAATACTTGCAGTTTCAATCCCTACTGTAGCACTTTCCTTATTTTGCCACCTTTCTGCAGATCTGCATACTGGGGCTGGAGGAAGCAGTAAGCAATAGTTCCAGGGCTGGAATGCCTTTGAGTCTGCAAACCTACTAACCTGCATGTTTTAAAGATTTTCACCAGCTTCTCTATTCTAATATTTTCCCATAATAAGAAAGGTTGGACATTTACTCCTGAAAATGGCAGAATTAGAACTTCTTCCAGGGTTGGGAAGAAAGTGACTGGAGGGAAAATGAACTTGCAAATGCTCAATAGATTTTCACATGAGCAAATCTACACATCGTATTTACCCATGCTAAAATACAGTTCACAAATATTTTATAGGGGTACGACATATACCATGGGTGCACTTTTGTGACTTTTTTTAAGAATTTGGGGCCACATGTAGTTAGGTTCAGATTTGCGACCCGCAATTTGCGAGTCGCAAATCCGAATGTAGGATGGTGTCCCTGACACCATCTGTGATTCGCAAGGGCTTTGGAAATGCCCACCTCATGAATAATCATTAGGTGGGTCGCAATTTGCGACCCCCTTGCGAATGGCGGCCCTCACAGGGATGGTGGCCTGCTGGAGACAGCACACCACCATGCCTGTGACTGCTTTTCAATAAAGCATTTTTTTTTTTTTGTAATGCAGCCCGTTTTCCTTAAAGGAAAACGAGATGCATTACAAAAACGAAAAATGAAACGTTTTCATTTTCGTTTCATTTTTTCAGAGCAGGCAGTGGTCCAGAGGACCACTGCCTGCTCTGAAAAAATGGTTATAGTGACATTCACAATAGGGAAGAGGTCCCATGGGGACCCCTTCCCTTTTGCTAAAGTGTTAGCACCCATTTGAAATGGGTGCAAACTGCGATTGGTTTGCGCCCGCGTTCGCGGTCACAAAACAATCCTACATTGCCCTGTGAGTCGCAATTAGGAAGGGAACACCCCTTCCTAATTGCGACTCGCAAACCTGTTTTGCGATTCGGTAACCAGGTTACTGAATCGCAAAACTGGGTTTGTGCATCGCAATGTGCTTTTTGCACGTCGCAAACAGCGAAAGTCGCTGTTTGCGACATGCAAAAAGCTACCTACATGTGGGTCTTGGTCCCTAATTAGGTCTGGTGTTAACAAAGACATTGGGCCTGATTACGATTCCGGCGGGCGGCGGAGGCCGCCCGCCAGAATTCCGCCCTCCATAATACCTTTCCGCGGTCAGAAGACCGCGGAGGGTATTATGAGTTTTTCCCTGGGCTGGCGGGCGGTCTCCAAAAGACCGCCCGCCAGCCCAGGGAAAAACTCCCTTCCCACGAGGATGCCGGCTCATAATAGAGCCGGCGGAGTGGGAAGGTGCGACGGGTGCTGTTGCACCCGTCGCGTATTTCACTGTCTGCAAGGCAGACAGTGAAATACATTTTGGGGCACTCTTACGGGGGCCCCGCGACTCCCCCTCCCGCCATCCGGTTCCCGGCGGGAGAACCGCCAGGAACTGGATGGCGGGAGGGGGAGTCGGAATCCCCAAGCCGGCGCAGCTTGGAGGATTCCTTGGGGGCAGCGGGAAACCGGCGGGAGACCGCCGGTTTTCCTTCTCTGACCGCGGCTAAGCCGCCGCGGTCAGAATGCCCCGCGGGGCACCGCCGGCCTGTCGGCGGTGCCACCGCGTCCCGCGGCCCTGGCGGAAGTAATCCGCCAGGGTCGTAATGACCACCATTGTGTTTTTATTAAACTTCTATTTCTCTCTCTTTCGGCTGGCTTTACTGTGAGTGATCGCATTCTGCTCTTCCACAAGGAGCATATTGGCACACAAAGTAGTTTTGTTCAGTGTCAGGAACTACAGTGGCAATCCGTGACGTAACAAAACTGGAGGGTGCCCCTTTGCAAAGAACATGGAGGAGCCGCCTCTCCAGACTCACTCAGAGCAGGTGCTGTGCTGAAGGGGCCCCCTGGAGGGCGGCTGCGGGGCCTTTGTTATGCCACTGGTGGCACCGTGTGCTTTTAGAGTTCTAAAACTTTTTGGGGGGTTTTTGCCAGTGTTTGTTACAATGTTGAGGGCCTGGTAGCTCCCACAACAATAAAGTGTTACAAAAGCCATGTCAAAACAAGAAACGCATTGATGAAACTAAAAGACTTATAAAAATATGTCAGATCAGTCAGTGTTTGTTTATTTTCATGCTTCCCATAATCGTGTTGAAAATGGTTACACTGATTTTCCATTAGAAATATTTTTGGGAAATACAAGCATGCATCAACACATTTTACTAAATGACACTTCATTTGCATCTAATCAGAGAGCATTCTGGGAGCATTATACTTAGCCTCATAGGCTAAACTTTAAACATGTGTATACACGTTTTTTTTTGTTTGTACTGGAACCAACGTCAGTAGTGAAGTGTGACCTTAAAACATTTATTTACAGCACTCACCCTAATAATGAAGGCTTTCAAATAATGAACCATAAATACAAGTTCGAACAGCATTATCTTTTGGAAACACATTACCTCAACTGCAGAGAGTTCCACTCTCTGTAAACAGGCAGCCAAAGAGTTTGTGCTGCAGAGGGTTGGGCCTACTTGTCCCAAGGACAAAGTAAACATAAAAACTTGTTGCCCTTGACCCCAAACAAGATGTCCCGGGCATCAGGCTATAGGAATTCCACATCCCTGAACTGCTAATACTGGAGGACTGCACCCCTACATACTCCCATTCCTTCTGTCTTTTCTTTCCTTTCCTTGCCTTCAATCCCTTATGCCAATTAGTCTTCTCATAAGTCATACGATTCCTTATTGTTCCTCTTCTCTATAAATCATTCATCCAAAACATCTAACTCTTTAGCAAATGTTTTCCCCGGTTACTCCAATTACCCTTCAACTTGTCAAGTCAGTCACCACATGACATGCGTTATCTCTTTCTTACCTATGCCATTACCCACTCTCATTCCTCAACTACGGCTGGTCCTGGACACCTTACTTTATCTCTTTCGCATTTGTGGAGCATCATTGCCTCTGCTACTTCAGACCCTCTATCAATCTTTTACCAGGTGACAAACTCCTCAAAGTTTGTCCCCTGAGCTACTCTATCATTTCACACTCTCTGCTTCTCCCCTCATGCACACAGCCCTACCCGTCACCTTTTGAAACGACAAGCACATTGATGCAGTAATATTTCCACAAAATCAGTCTTTCTATATATTGCATTTGCTTCTATTTTTCACAGTACAAAAAAAATAACAAAAATGCTTATCACCCGTGAAAGGAGTTCACCAGTGTTGTTGTCTTCCAGACAATTTCTTTCCTGGCAGATGTACCCTTCAGTAACAATGGAAAGCCTAAACTTCTTTGAAGAATTTAACCTTTTGGGATCTATCATGGTTCCAATTGTTGTAAGAAGTTTTCACTGAGGCTTCATAAACTCATCCACACCCCACCACCATATAAGATTCTATATTCTATATGTAAAATCTTTAACCACACAGTTTCGTGAGAGCTGCATGGCCCACCTGAGCTTATGCCCTGAATTCAGATTAGATAATATTTAAAGACATGAAATCTGTCCTTCAATTAGCAGTCTTACAAATCTTAACAAAAGACCTTGCACTAGCCGGTAGCCCTGCCCCATAGTATAGCAAACACTCACTCATACCAAAGGAAACAGATACAAATGTAATGCGCCAGTCCCAGACACATTGTTCAATCCATCAAGCTGTCCAATGCTAGCAATTGATTTTTAACATTACGGATAAAGTTGTCAAGTTCTTTCCATGGGACAGAAACTCTCTGGTCCAAAGAAGAACCCAAGGTCTCTCTTTTTGCATCAATATTTATCTACTTGATGGAACGGCTTTTGAAAGAAAGCAGGAAGAGAAATCAAAAATGTGATTTGAAAACAGGAATCGACTTTGGAGATAAAAACCTGTTGAGTCCTCAGACAGCCTTGTCACTTTGGAAAAAATTAAGGCTTGTCAGCTGAAATAGCCAGAATAATGGGCATGGTCCTAACAGATAATAAAGCCATAACAAAGTCTACTTGATGAACAAAAATTAAGTAACTTCATTAATGCTGGCTCTGATGGATACTGAAACAAACCTAGTCAAAGAAAGGCTGTATGACAAAATATTGAACATGGGAATATTGCGGTAAAAAAATATTGTTGTAAAAATATCAAGAACAAAAGCAACAAATGTATACTTTAAAGTGCAAAACGATTGACTACCAAAATATTGTGGCCCAAATGATCAACACTGTATTATTATTTAATTGTAATTCACATTATTTAAATTTAAAACAAAAGTTACATTATTTTAAAAAAATAATATCTAAAAAAAGAAATACTTAGCATAAAAATAACACGCTGTGATGCTATTAATTGTGTTTGACCAATGACTTTGTGTTTCACCACTGCGCATATTAGCTGCTCAATGTTAACCAGTAGCACATTACATGTTGTGTTCAGTTTAGCTGCCTATTGGCTTTGACATGGCATTAGCCATTACATTCTGTAATCAGTTTAGCTGCCTATTGGCTTTAACATGGAGTTAGCCATTACATTCTGTATTCAGTTTAGCTGCCTATTGGCTTTGACATGACATTAGACATTATATTTGCTATTTAGGTTAGCTGCCTTTTGGCTTTAACATGGGGTTAGACATTGCAGATGAGCTGTGTTTTTCCAAGCTGTGTTTTTCTACAAGATGGACCAAGCTGTTTTCTTCACACCAGACCTTAGCTGATAAGAGCACGTAGATTTTGTGTTTACCTCGCAATCCAGTCTGAGAGCGAGTGAGCTCAGGAGAATTGGCCTCTCTCCAAGGTTCTTCGGCTCTCACACTGAGTTTGCTTTTAAGGATGACTCTGGGCTACAGAGAGGTAGATGGAATCTGCTTTGACTTCAGACAGGGGCTAGACGTCAATTGCCTGTCTCCCGTTTGGGTAGAAAATCTCTTTCTCGCAGTTGACCGGAGTCATCAACTTGCAGACCCCAGAAAGATGAAACTGAGCTATAGGCCCTACGGTGATGAATTTGGACTTTTATGCTTTGCTTTCAAGTTATGCTATGATATAATCACCTATATTTGCTGTGTACATTGCAACTGAGAAGTACTTTGATATATTTTGCTTTCATTGCTGCGACTACTTTTGAACGTGTGCTTCCAATCTACTAATTTTGTCTCTCAGGAACCTCGTGGTGGAGAATTAATAACAGTAAATGTCTTCTTTAAACTCAGAAGTGCATTTCAGAGAGGTTCCGTAAGCTCGGTTATGAGATAAGAGGGAAAGCAGAACACACGCAAATGTGCACAACCTCAGGATCTATATTGATGCAAATCTATCCTTGGGGGCCCAGGTACCTAAAGTGTCCTGCACCTACGTATGGCAAATCAGGCTGTTAAAAAAAATCCCTTCTTTTATCACCATGGAACATCATTTCTTTGTAATGAATATGCCCATTCAGTAGGGGCTAGACGATGGCTTCTCTGTCTTGGCAGTCAGGATATCTTGATGAAAATATTATGGATGGTTCAAAATGGGATTGCATGACTCATTAGTGGCACAAGGAGAAGTGATCATATCACTCCTATTGTGAAGTCCTTACGTTGTCGTGGGTTAATTTTAGCGTTTTGCTTGGGCACATTTATTTTAGCTTCGGGCCTGCGACCTGTGCCCTTGTACCTAGCTCATTTAATTTATTACTTTTTATTATTATAGCATGGCTTCATTTTAGTGGTAATGTTTTATTATTTTTATCAGCTGCTATTCCACACAGGAATTGTTTCGTTCTGTGCTCTGCTGAAGGCAGTATATGATTATCTACCAAGTATCACCTTGTCCAAAAATATGAAGTCCACCTTACATAGAAAAGACGCATTATCACGTTAGGCCAGTTCGCAGAACACAACACGTTTTGTTATGAAAACACCACACTGGCAAAGTAAAGTTAGAGGGTACATTTCAGCCACCCATCTTACGTTGTACCATTTCGTCACAGCTCTGTTGAACTTGGCCTCGTCTCTCCAGCCACTTGGGAGGACTGCCAGCAGATCACAGGCAAACCTTGCTTATTATTCAGGTATGGGGCTGTGGCTTCCTTGCAGGGACTGTATGGGCACAGAAGGGCTATCACTGCTTTGTTCTGATTTTGTGTAGATGCTAGAAGTGTAGATAGGGATTTTAGATACACTGATTTGCCAGGATGCTGGGACCCTTTATCTGTTTCACGGTCACAATGATAATTGTATTGTATTTCATTTTCCTAATAATCACAACTTTCCTGAGGAGTCAGAGTGTCATGCGTCAGTCTGCAACAAATCACCTTTACTTTCTAGGTTTAGGTGAGGTGCTTCTAGCTAGCCCCGAAAGTTAGGCCGACAGTCTCCAGGCGGTGTAGGATTAACTAAGTCCCCCACACGCAGTGGTGCTGCCGCCCAACACCAGCAGTCTTACCCCAATAGTAAGAATCATACCAGAACATTAGCTCCTTGTTCGAAAGCATGCCTTATATAAAGGCACTTGCTATTGGACATGGGATAATGCATAACATTCCTCAGACTTTATGACAGTTAAATTTACTCTATCAGCAATAATGTTCCTTGTGATCACCATGCCTTTGACTCTTGCAAGTCCTGAAGACTAAAACTGTAACTTTAGGTGACAGAGCTTTCTCTGTTACAGCAGCTCAGGCCTGAAATATTTCCCCCTCCAAACTACGCAACTGCCCCCATCATCAACTCTTTTGTAAGAAAGTAAAACATTCTGTTTTTGGTAACTAACTAGTTAGTTGCAAAGTTTTACTCCATTCTCTCGGTCTGGTAATTTTTATCTTTATCACAACTAGTTGTGTTGGGTTTATCTACAGCACCAAGAAGCTATGGTCTATGATGTATATTATAACACATAATATAACATAACATTCATGCTTTGGGGAAATAGTAAATTATGTTGGATTTGGTGTTTTTTTATGAAGGCTGGGTGTCATTGAATCTGCTCAATTCAGGCACCAAATTCAAGAAATGTGGAATGAAAAGAGGATGTTGGCTCTAAATGTGCATTTTAGAAATAAGAAATTATGGACTAGTGCAGTGTTTCCCAGACTGTGGGTTGCGATCCACTGGTGGGTCATGAGCGGATGTTTGGTGGTCCGGGAAACTCCAAGCAAGAATAAAGATGCTTTTAAATTCTGTGTTTATCTTTTCACATTTGCATGGTTCAACAACAGAGGTCATATGTAAGACTTCTGATAAGCTCCTTGTTGTTTTAAAAAGTGGGTTGTAATTCTGAACAGTTTAGGAACCATTGGACTAGTATGTCTCCAAAACCTATTGCCCTGGGTGTGGAAATGCCAGCAAGCTAACCTTTTCCTTTTATTTGTTTCAGAATTGCCCATATTGGCTGTTAACTCTATGGCTTAGTTCTGATGGCTATAGGTGATCTAATATGTCTCCTTTCTATTCATATGAACCAGCAATCATTAATGTTGGTGCCCTAAATCCACTGGCTACTTTTAGATACACCCAAGGCAGGCAAGAGTTTAGGTCACGGAGACAATGTAAGCCAGGTTCTGATAACCTGTAGCTGCTCTAGTTCTATTGTTGTGTTATCTCCTTCCACTCTAACTCTCCTATAAAGGTGAAGGGGATTTATTTATGAAGCCTGGTTGATGCTCTACTGCAGAACAAAGGAAGGATGGAATATTGTGATTTCTGTGGTGGACAGGTGGGAAGTGTTTGTGCCTTTGGGGAAAGCTAGAGCCAAGAGATATACTCTGCTGCTACCAAAAAAAGCTGATAGACTTGATGCAGTCCTGTGGGTGAGCCATCATTTTTTGTTTGTTGTGCTGGTATCTCTCTCTGGTCATATTAATCATTAGTGTGTTTGGTAAATTCTGAAACAATATCTGCAACCGCACCTCTATTGCAAAAACCAAATGGTTCTCAATTACATTCTTTCGAATAGCTACTAAATACAAAATGTCCTAGTACAGCAGTTTATTGTGCTTCACAATTCAGAGATTAACATTTAGCAATAAGTATCTCATGTCTCCTCAACATGAGAATTCATCATAGTATAAAACAATGAAGGGCCTGATTTAGAGTTTGGCAGAGGGGGTTAGTCCATCACAAATGTGACAGATATCCCGTCAGCCATATTACAAATCCTTTGAAGTCTATGGGACTTGTAATATGGTGATATCAATATTATACTGTGGTGAGAGGTGGTCACTTCACGGTACAAGCACCTATATTATGAAAAACTAGCCATTTAAGAAGTGAGTCAAGCTTGTGCTATTTGTGCTCATTGATATGTAGATGTCCGCTAACACCATAAAAGCTTCAAGGTATCGGGCACTCCTAATACTCCTAATACAAATGCCATTAAATAAATGCACTCAGAAGCTGAAGTGAAAGACCATGCCTACCATGCGAGGGGCCCAGATGAGGGACGTCCCTCCTTGCTTGAACTTCATGTCCACCAGTGGGCATTTCCCAAGGATGTCATAGATCCGCACTGAGCCTGCAAGATAATCACACCAGGAACAAAGCTGAGTATTTGGATCAGTAAAATACTTGTTTGACACAACCCATCTCCTTTCATATGAGAACCAACTTTCATAATCTCAGAGTTGCATGTCTTGCAAATCAGAGATACAAAACCCACAATATTTCTTGAGATTTATTATTGGTACGGATCAGCTCTGATGTAGACAACTCTTTCTCAAACTCTTTCTCAAGCTCCCTTTCTTTAACTCTCCACTCCCCGTTATGGTGTGAGCAGATTACTATTATGGATCCCTGAAATAGGCCTTCAGGACATCCCACAACGCAAACAAGCCTGACACAGAACTTTTGTTAATTGTTAAAAACAAATGAATATCTTTACCGATCTAGTTATGGAGTCCTTCTCTTTTAAAAGAGACTTTTTGCTGCCTCGAAATCATCTCATGTGATTTTGGTTGACAATCCGCATATAGTAATACAGTGCTAAATATGCAAAACCTCTGCATTAAAAGAATGGAACTTAGTATATGGACAGAAAAAAACATTACATTTTTCATTATTTTTCCACAAAGCAATATTTTCAATCACAATACTCTGCAAAGTGCTCCAATGCAATATTTTTCATGCTTAAAGATTACTGCATGTTAACTAATTTAGTGCAACATCTTGGAGGAAAAAGGCTCTAAAACCAGGTGCCACATGGCAAAAGATCCACCTGCTCCCCTTATAGGCACAATGCAAAAGACAGGAAAACTGCCACCTTTTCAGTGCACTCATTTTTTGACGGTATCCATTCATTACTTACAATCAAGAGCAGTGGTGGCCACCAGGTGAGTGGTCGGAGAGGCATCCAACCCCTCAATCTTTCCCGAATGGTAAGAAAAGAGACACTCTGGATCCTGGGTCTTCAGGAAAGGAAACAATGAATGCATTATGACAAGGATTGGGGTGTAGTTACAAGAAGTCAACTTATAAATTGTGTATCGGTTACTTGCAGATCGACAGACCTAAGGGGTCTCAGGACACTCAGACTTCCTTTCTAGGGGGTTAGTTTTCATCTATAATATTTTGTAGAATAAATTACTCTTCTGGCACATGTTCAGCATGGTTACGCCGTTGGATTCATGTACTGCCAGGAAGGATTTCTAATTATAAGCTACAATAACAGATGGTAGAATGGGAGCAAGAGATGTAAGGAGACAGAAGGTGAGGTAGAAGACGCAGTGCGGTGAGGTATGAGTGAATGTTTCACAGGGAGATATAGAAAGGAAGAAGAGAAGAATGTTTAGGCATTAAAGAGGTTAAGGCAACCATAACTTACTATGTTTGAAAAGGACAGGTCCAACTTCCATATAGCACCAAAGGCATCCTAAGGAGGCAAATAAGAGTCATTAACTGGTACCCCCATGTTTTCAATTCAAAGTTTCCTACTAGATAGTCAAAGCTATTTAAAATGTCTATTATCTCTTGGACGAACATGGCTTAACTACATTTTGCCTTTGAAGTGCATGCTTTTGTCAGACAAGTTACATCATTTAAACACTACATGAGTACAACTCTTCCTAGGCTGAAACAAATACTTAGTATATGAGTGTCATACATGAACTCACTATCAAATCAGACAGACTAAGGCATATGTTTTCCTCTGGTTGTGTGCTAGTTCCAAAGGATAACAACCCATCAGATAGCGATGAGGACTCCAGAAAACTAGGGCTGGCCAGGAAAGCAAAGATAACATTGCTTCAGACCTCAGGACACACCAAAGAAATCATGCACAATCCAGAAGTAAATCGGATTGGAATTGGAGTTCGGATATATGGAATCATTTCTAATTGGTAGGTGTCAAAGATACTGTAGAAGACTTCTAGAAAATCTCTAGCTTGTGAGATGAGGGGAAATCCCTGATCAGGACTTGTCAATTTCCACAATATGAGGCATTAGCAGGAGTATAAATTATCACAAGATGCACTGGAAAAAAGCCATTGCCAGCTGCAATTGCTATGAGAAGAGGGACGTCCCCTTGGTTCTGGATATAGAAGAAGTCTATGGTGTTGTCTGTGTGGCTCGTAACCACCCAAAATCTCATCACTGTGAGAAAAGCCTTCAATGCCAAATAGGTTTCCTTTATCCAAAACGCCTATGTGGAGAGCAGATGATTTGTTTCATAATGCACTATTGAAGCTACTATGTGACCCCATCTGTACTCATAAGCTGCACACATGTGAGCTGGAAGGGGCATCCCACCAGGAGGTCGAGAGCATGGACCCACCAATTGAAAGGTGAGACTAAGGAAGAATGAACTTGGATAAGCGTCAACTGATTGCCCCACTGATGGTCCTAATATTTTCCTAAACAGATTTAAATAAATCGCTGGAGCTGATGTCATAAATATTATGACTTCTATTTCCTTCCCAGGACTTTTCCATCTTACTTATTGTGAATGCCATGTACTAAACCAAATAATCAGAAAGTGAATGCATCTGACTACATCAAGAACACATTCCTTCCATGATACCATTTTGTTAAAAAAGCGTGAATGTGATATAGATTTGGGTTATCTCTGCTGGATGTATCACAGTAGAGGCCAAGGGCCCACGACTCTGTCTAACTGTGTCAGCCATGGTGGCACTGGCAAAGGTTTTCAGATCTATCAAGACCTCACAATGAAAGGCATGGCGTATGCCCTGTTCTGAATATTACTGAGGGAGTGTTAGAGTATTTATCAGTGCAAAGTTGCGGCTGAGCTGTTGTAGCAAGGACTTTCACGGATGGTCTGATATTGGGCTGTCATTAATTCTGGAGACCAGGATGTCAGTACAATGCAGTAGAGATCTAACTTATGTGTTTCTTCAGTGTCTCTGGTGGGTTGTTAATGGTTGGTGGTGATCATTCAGGCCACTTAGCCTTTTTACTGTCCACTGTACATTTTGGAACTCGGGCTACTTCTAGCACTTGTGATTCCCCAACCTCGTTCCTGCTGCTTTGGACTCCCACCGCTAGGACTCATTATTACTTGATTTGTCATTCAGGGTCATGTGCAACATTGTGGGGTACAGGGTTTGTGATCTTTAGTACTAACATTTGTATTTCATCAGTCAAGCATTCTTATCTTCTTTGTTCTCTCCCCGTGACTAGAGGTACCAATGGAGCCTCTTTCTGGGTGCACTCTATGATAATGAGGTGGAGAGGATGTCTGCCCAGCATCTGTCCTATTATTTATGGTGTTAGACCTATCGCTTCTACTGTTAAAAATGCCAGGGATGTTTCAGAGGCAACATTAGGGCAGGTCCTGACATTAGCAGTTACTGCTTTTCTTGCTGCAGTTACTTGTAGTTGTTGTGAGCAGATATACCAGATTGTTCTTTTGAACATAACTTTGATTACACAAATGCATACTATATATTGCAGAAACTTAGGATACGCTGTAGTTGAAGTGAACATCTACACTACAATGTGGTTGGTTTGTGTATTGTGATGGGTTTTGGTGCAGGAAGTTGGGGTCATGCGGATAGGAAGGTTTGAGATGTATTGGCCAGCATTGTGTGATGCAGAAAGTACTATTAGAAGTGTGAAAATGTGAGCCATATTTACTCACACTAGTGTATCTGTAATCTGCTTCAGCCATGCTTTGTTGCTCATGCTGACATTGCCTACAGAGATACAGGAAGTGAACTTCTCCGACATACAGACGTATTTTTACTGTGGCTCCAGAGGTGTGACGGGTCAAGAAAAGCTTGCTCAGAGAAATCCGTTTACTTATTTGTTTCTGCATGAAGAACACCCACTCTCGTTCTCATGAGTTCAACCTCAGCACCTGCTTGGGTTCACTGTAAGAACTAACCAGGTGGCCACTACTAGAAACTAGTGTATACTAGGGGATACATTTGAGTCCTGTCTTCTCTCTGTGGGCTTGCTCCTCTGACCTTTGCCAGGGAACCCCCTGGCCAATTTATTATGATTCACAGACTAGTTATTTTTATTTTCAGGCTCGGATTGCCATGTGATAGTTACTTTAACAGAGGTTTGAGGTGAATGTGGTGCATAGAATCTCATAATGAGTGGAGATTGATGTATTGCTCTTTGTTGTTTGTTGCTGATTGTTGTCTGAGTTATTATGTGACTTATGATGTGTGTATTGGTGGTCAAGCTCACTTATTGCTAGATATTCCCATGCTTGTCCCAAAAGCTAGTGAGGTGCCGTTCAGACGTTGCAAGACAGGACGTTATTGCATGATGCACTGCAGTGTTGAAGTGCACAATGCTGTGTTGTCATGACTTTGGAACAGTGGTGCAGGCCTTCAAATTGTCACACCTGGAGGGTGGCAATGCTCTGGTAGCAGCCCTCCCCAAAGCCTCCATAGCACCTGTAAAAGCCCTTCTTCATGCAGCTCCTCACTTATCAAAAGCACCAAGTGTTATGCCTACTTGGAGGGGGACCTCAATCCTTCATGGACTCTGCTGAACGAGGACTGGAATCGTGAGCCTTCACAGACCCTGTTCAGTGGCCATGAGGATGAGATCTGTGGATTCCACAGACCGCCTAAAATTCTGGTAACAAACACAAGACTTCGGGAAAAGGAGTTACACGTTCTTGTAGGAGACACACCTACTTCCTAAGGTCACCCATTGGAAAAAGATAAATATGTTTATAAATGGTGTATTTTTAAAGTCTGGGACATCTGGTGGGTGAAGGACAAAACAACACAACTCTCAGTAACAGGAAATATAATGTTATTCTGTGTGTCTTGAACATACATGATGGTGGCATTCTGTGACTTGGGTCACTGGAAGAGGTGCCTGCACTGGTTTCCTATTTAAGGGTTCCAAGTCAGATCCGCCATGTGTGTCATCATTTGAGGATCCAGCTTCACCTGATTCTTGATCCACTGTACCTAGGTTTCTTGTTTCTGCTCTCCATGTTCTGATTATAATTCCTGTGTTAGGATATTTTCTTGTCTTTTCTTCTAAGTTCTAGTTAGAATTATTGTGATAGGATTTGCTTGTTTATTTTGTTTCATTTTTCCTTGTCAACCTTTTGAGAGCATTTTCCTGAAACTGTACATTGCCTCTTCCACCTTATCTTCTGCATCTTTCTTGATGCCTTGCGTGGTATCTCTTCACATTACACTCAGTGAATTTCGAGGACAGTGGTGAGATTCCTGACAGGTTGCCCTTTTCAACCCTGTTTTAAGAAGCAGGTAGGGGAATTACAACCTGCCATTACCCCCAAGAAATCAAACACATCACCCCCATTCTTAGAGACAGAATAAACTACAAAGTGGCCTGCACCACACTCAAATCCCTTGCCCACTGACTAAACAGCTACCTGATAAATAAACTCCACTCCTTCTTCAGAGAAATCGACACAGGAGGCAAATCCAGGCTCCTGCCTGAGATCCCTAGGCTAATACATCAACAACTCTCAACCAGGCCTTCTCATGCCAAGCACTTATGCCTTGAATGCGTCTCCCTTTGAAACTCAGGCTCTCTGTAAACTTGCAGGCTTTGCAGAAAGGGCTGAAAACACAACTTTTCAAATTACACTTCATTTTTAGAATACTGATGCTCCCAGTTCCACTTTCCTTTGTTATGTAGTTAAATACTGTTGTTTACATGAAAGGTATTGCCCTGGCCATGTGATGAGTTTCACATGAATCAAATATCTGTAATAAATAAAAAAAATAAAGTAATGGTATTATGTGCCTAGTTAGGTTCAGTGGTGTTGGCATTGAACCCTTGTCAATTGTTATGTCATGTCCCGTTGTGTATGCATTTTTCCTGTGGCCTGCATTGGAGTGGTGTTTGACATAGATCTAGTGTGTTTGAGTATTTTGCAGTGTGGCAAGTCATTGGTGGCATTTATCCTGTTTGATAAGTTTAGTTGCTGTGGATTTGAGCACTGGCTATTAGTTTTAGATTGTGTATGGAATGGTCTGCTGGGCTGCATTATAATGAACTGGGAGTTATGGTGCAGGAGGCTCGGTGCTAGGATAAGGTGATGTACTGTTAAGATCTTGTGTGCTGTGGGAGTACTTGGTGTGTGGTGTATTGTAAGGCAATGTAGGGAGAAAAGAAGCCTGATGTATCCCTGTGATGTTCTAGTCGAGTGATGTGGTATGTGGCCACAGTTTCATTTCTCCTGCATGGTTTGTAGGCAGCCTTGTGTAACATAAAGCACTGAGGAACTGTTGTATCATATACTTTTTGTGTGGTCTTCGTGTAGGTGTCACACTGACCGCCACGGCGGTAACAACCGCTGGGCAGGAGACATCAATCTCCAGCCCAGCGGCCATCACTGAAGCGCCTGCAGGATAATGACCCTGCCTACCGCCATGGTTTCCGTGGCTTTCTTACTGCCACGAAAACCATGGCGGTAGGCACTATCAGTGGCAGGGAATACCTTCCCTGTCACTGATAGGGGTCTTCCCAACCCCCTCTCCAGATACCCACAACCCCCCTTCCTCCACAAAGCCCCCCCACTCCACACATTCACGCCCCCATTCACACACACACCCATTCCCACAAACATCCATGCATGCATACATCCACTCACACACACCTGAACACTTTTAGACATGCACGCAGACACGCAGTCACAACAGACAACATACATGCACTCACACCACCATACATGCACACTTGCATCCAACACGCAACACATACCCGCATCCACGCACACACAAACATACACACACAACACCCCCACCGCCCCCTCCCCTGTCAGAGACCCGACTTACCTGGATCCAGAGGGTCCTCCAGCAGGAGACAGGACAGGGCGCTGCTGCCAGCACCAGCGTCCACCAGCAGAACACCGCCAGGCCGTATTATGGGTCATAATATGGCTGGCTGCGGACCACTGGCGTGGCGCTGCCGCCGGAATGGCCACAGCTGGATTTCCGCCATCCTACTGGCGTAAATCTGGCTGTGGTCATAATATTGCGGACAGCCGGTAGCCACGGCGAAGGTCTTTTGGCGGCCGTCGCGGTAGGCGGTTTTTACCACTGAGGTCAAAATGAGGGCCTAAGTCCCTACTATTAAGACAATGAAGGTCACCTTCTTCTTTAACATCCCACATATTATTACCAGTGTATGTACTAGTCTCTTTAAACCAGGTTGTGTTCTCATCTTTCATAGCACTAGGCCCATCTCTCCCTGTTGGTTTAGTCCGAGGTCTGCTGCGTAACACATGTTGAAACCATCTCTTAGGAGCCCCAGTCAGCTGGATCTAGGATGTGAGGCTATAGATAAGATGAAAAAGGCCCAGCACAAATAGGAAACTACAAATTGCCCTCTCAAAAAACTCATAATACCAATAGAAAGATAGTAACATGTGGTCAGCTAAGCAGAATACGTGTGTTAGCAATAATCAACAATATGACAACGTAAAATATCAGAGATGTCACAGTGTGTATGACCTCTTGTAAGTGCAAATATCCTGGTAATAATAAGGTACTGCTGGCACTGATCTGATCTGCATAAGTGACTTAGGAAACCATAGGTGCAATACCCCAAGTTGCAATTTCAGGTGTGTCTATTCTGAAAACCCCAGATTTGATAATTCCATCTCAGACATACCAGGTCTGTCACTGCTACTGCAGGGCAGGGGCTCTAGGCTGTAGCATTGTCAGGCCCCTGCCTGTTCCCTGCAGCAGTCTGGGAGGAGAAAGCATTGGTTCTCCCGGACAAGCAAAGGTGTGTCCTGCACCCCAGCCTCCTACCACCACCCCCTCATGCCCACTGCCTATTGGTACTCCCACTGACACTTTCTGAATGCTCAGAACAGGTGGGAAATAGCACTATTATCAAGAGTCATAATGACTGGACTTTGATGTAGAGATACCGGCCCGTAACGTAGATTCCAGCTCCTGATATCTCCTCATCAAAGTGTGGTCAACTCATAATGATGGCCTTAGCAGCTTAGTGGCATCAACCCCCTAACACAGATCGCTGCAGGGAGGCTGAGCAATATTCTTCTTCATTCTAAGATGGAGGCATTCCACAAGGATTCCCATCTAGAGAATGGTGTAATAATGGGGCAATGGTTGGCAGCTGATCGAGTCAATACAAAGCCAGGTGGATGGGCAGTTGTTGAGGCCGTGGGCCAACTGCATTGCCAGAGTTATCTTTGGAAAGAAAATAATCCTAGTTCTGCATTGTGGAACTCATGACTGAAGTCTTAAAGTTACAATATCCCCGTCTTTGTGCTAGGGTCCCAGACAAAACACATATATATGTGTTTTTTTTTTGGGGGGGGGGGGGGTTGTGCGAAGCTGGCAATCTGTGTTTTATAGCTTTACACTTATCAAATGCCTGATTTATATAGATGTTTTATTTGCCAGGTGAGTGAAAAAATTAAGTAAATAAATATTGCAGCAGAAATCATAAAACTGCTGCTGCTGCGAAAAAGAACAAAAGAAATATATAGAAAATCAAGGATACTGCAGCATGCATAGTAAAGCAGTAAAAAGTAAAGAGGTGTGTTAAGGAGTCAGCTTGGTCCTTTTCTTCTAGGCATTGATGGACCTTTCCCACACACCATTTTATCATTCAAGAAAATGAGGCAGGACAGTCAGTTAGTACTTCTGCATTGTTGGAGAATTCACTGAACAGGATCACAAGTAACATTTCTCGTGGCATCATAGGTTCTTCCGTGAAAGTCACTCATCCAGCGTATTATGTCATTAGAGATCTCAAAATCCAAGCAAACCTCATCAGACAAATACCATTCTACAATATTTATTGCTGGCGATTGTTAGAGATGCGGGACTGGTTGAAGTACATCTACGCTCCAAGACCACATTAAAGCTTGGATCTGCACAAAAGAACAGCAGGTCTCTACGTTGGAGAAAACGATATTTTATATTTATACGTATGATAGAGGTGTTTTAGGATCATTACATGCAAGGATGAAAAGTCTAACATATATGACAATTAATGAGGATCCTACGATGCAGAACCATTGTTTCCTAATGATAACATGCCCAGAAAAACGTACAAGCTTAGAGTGGACTTTGCGGCCTTGACCGCAGGGAAAGAAATGAACATTTTACTCTCTGGTTCTCATAATGAGGAGGCTGGTACACCAAACATGATTTTACCACCAAGACGGTTCTGCTTAATGATTTAATCTTGGAAAATGTTTGCATGGAAAATGTGAGAGAAAGAACAACCTGTGCCACTCTGGAGTAGGCATTGAAGAACGCAGCAGCAACAGGGGCAAATCTATAAGGTGCAGTTTGGGATTTTCCCTGGTGCAACAATAATTGTATGGTTAATCACTGGGACTTGAAATAAAGCCCTGAAAAGCTGTAAGCCTCGCCTGTTTTTTAACTATGGTCCCAGCAGTAAAGTTTTAAAAGAGAACAGATAGGTACTGTTACTGAGGCTAAGGGCCCAATTTAGAACTTGGCGGTGTTACCCCCAAACCACCACAGTGGCAGACCTGAGAAGACCATCAAGTTGATAGTGTTACATCTGCAGTATTTAGATGTATTTAGGCGATGCCGCCGACCGGCACAATGGAGTGCCCTTCTAGCCGTCAGGCAGGTGGGTTCCCGCTACCCGTACTTATATATTCCAGTCCTGCAGGCGGTGTACTGGAGGCGGTTTACTGAGGGAGGAAGGACATCACTGGACCCAATGGACATCGGACATGGCAGTGGTATAGGGGTAAATCACATTTACACACACACACACACAGTGCCTTTGCCATTTGTGACCCCCTGCATCACACACAACACACCACATACACACCATTATTCATTGCCATTCCACCACAACACAACACAGACATGCCGTAAACACACATTGACGTACATTCATGACACAACATACACACAATTGATGCTGCACCCACACAACACAACCACGATACTCAACACAACAACCTACGCATTTACACAAACATACTCACACATTACAACTACAACTGCCACATAACAACACTCACCTAAATGTTGCACGCAGCAACACAACACAATATACGCAACATCAATGCCATATGCGAAAGGCACATATACTGACAAGCACATCACCCACTCGAGCATCATCTGCCTCACCCACCCAATCGCATCGCACACACACATACAAGTACTGAGTCACACACAGAACTCAAAGCACACATGACAGGTACAGGTCCCCTTGCAATACGCACACATGGACACAGATGACAAGTGTGACTGTACCGTCACTGTGGTGCCAGCATTTATTTGGGAATGAATCTTGACATCAAAATGGTAGTTGTGTATGTGTGCGATATGTGTTGTGTACCAGTGTGTCCCCATCCATGTCTGACCCACTGGTGTCCCAGTCATACGCATGTCACAGTAATTTAAAAAAAATGACTGACACATGTGTTCTTGCAGTGGTCCTGAACGCATATGCAGTGACCCCACAACGTACACAGACAATGCGGGTTCACTAACTTCGTACTCAGTGACAGGGGGGTCGTGTTTTCTCCGTGGCACAGTGGCAACGGAAGATGTTGTCTAGTCGAAAATAGGGGTGGAATCAGGAAAAAGGTGAGTTTTCACTCATTTCCCCCCCCAATCTTTCAACTCAGAAGGGGCTGCCACATTTTGCTTGGCGGTAAGGCACATCCAAATCTGCACAGCAGTAAGTGTGGCTGGTGTCCCTTCATCAGCCACTATTTCTTATGGAGCAGTTGTGGCGGATGGGAATTCTTGGTGGAGTCGGCGGGACTTAGGCAGGTTAAAGTCTGCCAATATCTAAATCAGGCCAAACCAGCGAACTGGGTTTCCGTTGAAAAAGTTGCGGCAGACCTGTTACCACCAACATCTAAATCAGGCAATTAGTGTAATTGACAGTGACTTTATAAGGCTGACAGCATGCACTGAATATTAATATTTCTTATCCATTTTCTAAGCTACTCCTAATTTGTATTGACATGCTAAGTAGACAGAGGTAGGAGCGAGACCCTCCCCTCACATAACCTTCTTTGCAATTCTTTGTAGTCCCCTCCCCTTACATTTTTTGCTTGGGCATCATTAAATACCTTATTTTGCTAGATGCAAGTAGACTAACAGAAGCAGACCCAAATGTAGGCCAGGACCTGAGGTAGTATGGTGTTGAGATATTTCCTCATTGCTCACACATTTTACTGGTGGTTGACACCAGTAGTTGAGAACTGTGAGTCGGGTGCATGAATTTGTAACCAAAAAGCATTGAATGTAAGTCGATAGGAATACCTTCTTACTTATGTGTGCTGTAGTGGAAAATTTCACTGAGAGCAAATTATATATTCTTACCTGAGCAAACCAAATGTGAGAGTATGGAGCCAAGACTTTCACCATGGACCGCAGATTAACATGTTTGCCAACGAGAAGTTCATTAATGGGCTCCATCTCCACAATTCCAATGTCATCGCTGGTCTCAGCCGTGTCTACCGTCTCAAAGTCCCACACCTAAAATACAGACGAATTTAAGTGTCACAGCCTTCTATACATGTCCGTGTTGGCATTTTGCTTGCGCTATGACAAAACCAGTCAACTGACTGGAAAACCTACATAATTGTGTATGGTTTTGCAAGAATGCAGTTCCATAACCATAACAATACAAAAATGCACTTGGTGACTAAGTGACACTAAATAAAGTATACAAATCATATGTCCATTTATAGAGCCAGGGGTCACAACCGTCAATGTATATTTCCAATTCCTCTGTAGAGCGATGGCTTGTTGCCTTTGGTACCTACGCAGAATTTGTTTGGTGTACAACCCCTCTTGATGCCTCCAGTAAGTGTGTGGTGGATGCTGGGAAGAGCTCATTTTTGGACTGGGTTTAACCTGCAACAGGGTGGAAAATCTTTATTCGTTAACCAACGTCAAAGTTTTTTGCAAATACCAGGTTCCACTGCCAACTTGTATTTTGCACGGCTGAAGGGATTGGCAGCCCGTGGCAGGGTAGCTGTGACAAATCCCACTGTGCACGGCCTTCAGCCCCACAGGGACTGGCCAACAACTGCTTAACATAGCTGCCATCCCCACAGGCACCCCAGAGGGCCTGGTCACTCCCTGTTGCAAACAACCCCTCTTACATTTGCCCATTTCTTATATCTTTGTTCCTCTTATCTGATCTTGTTGAAATAGGAGATCCCTGAACTAGGATTGCCTTGCTTACAGCCTTTCAAATGCCATGCCAACACTTTGCTGTCCTTTTAACTGTGCCGTCTCCGGATGGATTTGCATGTAACTCAACATACTAACAGTAAGGTAAGTATGCTAAAGGTCTGATACATTTTTTTTTTTTTACAGGGCCATCATACTACACCAAAGATGTTAATGAATCAAAACTATTTTGACCTCCTGTAATTTTGCCCCCCTTATCTGATCTTCCAGAAACATGGGGTCCCTGCACTTGGTTTAACTTGGAAAAAGAAGACCAGAATTACACAAAACTTCTAATGTAAGTGGGATTTTACTCAATTAAGTTTTTTTGCTTGATTTGGTGCAAAACCCTTCAGTAGTTTTGGAGAAATAAGCATTTGAAAAAGGTTTCAGTTGATAGCTTAAATTATCAAGATATTTTCACAGTTAACACAGAAGGAACATGGAAACCTGAATCCGCGTACCTCCTGTGAGGCCAAACTTAAAAAAAATATTTAAACCTGGTTGGACAAAAGAGCCTGTTCTGCTGATATGCACTTCGAATCTGTAAACTCCAAAGTGAGGTTCAATGGCCCGAAGGTCTCTCATTGTCTGGCCACACAGAATAATCAGTTGCTACCGCCATTAAAGGACTCGGTGCTTTGGTCACAGTGTCCTGAGAAATATCTTAGAAAGAGATACAACTGGGGCAGGAGTAGCATCTCCCGCGGGTGGGAAGTTTATAAAAAAAAAAAAAAAAAAAAAAAAAAGATTCCCTTCCCCCAAGATGTTTTTAAAAAAGTATACTGGGCCAACCGCAGATGATTGGATGCAGGTTCTGGCTAACCACCATTGTGGGGGCCTACCCCACCTTACCACTGCACCCACTCCCTGCTCCGTGTTGGCAATAAATAGGAGGTTAGTGCAAGAAACAGTTGGATGTGGCACACAATAAAAATAACTAAAAAAAAAATCACTGAAGAAAAAACAAATATTAAAATTAAGTTGTGGTTAGCTTTGGTTATATCACGGTTTAAAAAACAGTAATTCACTGGCAAAACCAAAGTTAAAGTGAAGTTACAGTTAGAAAAACAAAACCTAAAAATCAGTTGGAGAGGTTCTGTTTAATTTTCAATGTTTTGTAATCTGCAGTTTAGGGAGCTCTAGGGTCATGGGGTTGCAGTAGTCCAATCTGGGTACTACGGTGGCTTTGAAATATTGTCTTCCTATGCTGGATAGGTGCAAAGATAAGAACTTTCTTTAAATTTTCAAGCAGAAAGAAAAAAGAGGGCTCCTCTTTGGATATGAGTTGTTGGACAGGGAGGCTTTTATTAATAAGTATCCCCAAAGTTCTTGTGGAGGAGAACGGGGAGAGGAGTTGTTGGTATCAATTTAGTTCACAGTTCGAAGGACCAGATGCAAACCAACACATGCACACTTGTAGCAGATTGGATAATCGGTTTATCCCAGTCACAGTGTAAAAGGAAGGAATCTGATGAATGACGTCCAATGGATCTCAGAACCCCAGTTGACATCATCAAACAAGGGAACATTAGAGAACGCCTATTGTTGGTGATTGTACAGATACAGGGCTGGAGAAACAGAACTGTTTATTTTGTCCTCCTATGCTTGAAGGCCACTTAAGACTGCACAGTAAGAGAAAGACTGGATTATGACAGGTACATTCAACATAGATTACTACCTACGTTGCACTTAAACGTTTATCATGTGTATAGTGCTTTGTAAATACACTATAATATGTACCAATATATACTGTAATATACCCGACCTCATATCTGCAATACACAGTACAAGACACAGTAGAAGCTACAGCTCATAGAGACATGTAACACACATCACAAGGCACAGCTGGCAGAGACATGCAAGACAGCCCAAGACACAGTACAAGGTACAGCTCATAGAGACAGGCACGACACATCACAAGGCACAGCTGACAGAGACATGCAAGACAGCACAAGACACAGTACAAGGTACAGCTCATAGAGACAGGCACCACACATCACAAGGCACAACGGACAGAGACAAACAAGACACAGTACAAGCTACAGCTCGTAAAGACAGGCACCACACATCACAAAGCACAGCTGACAGAGACATGAACAAATCACAAGGCACAGTACAAGCTACAGCTCATAGAGACATGCAACACACATCACAAGGCACAACTGACAGAGACAATGAAGACACAGCTCACAACACAGTACAAGCTACAGTTTATAGAGACAGGCACCACACATCACAAGGCACAGCTGACAGTCTCAGAGCGGACAGAGACATGCAACACACAAGACACAACTGACAGAGACAAAGAAGACACAGTACAAGCTACAGCTCATAGAGACAAGCAGCACACACCACAAGGCACAACTGACAGAGACACACAAGACACAGTACAAGCTACAGCTCATAGAGACAAGCAGCACACATCACAAGGCACAGTTGACAGAGAAATGCACACACCACAAGGCACAACTGACAGACTCGGAGCTGACCGAGACATGCAACACACAAGACACAACTGACAGAGACATCCAAGACACAGCACAAGACACAGTAAAAGCTACAACTCATTGAGACAGGCACCACACATCACAAGGCACAACTGACAGACATGCACACATCACAAGGCACAACTGACAGACTCAGAGCGATAGAGACATACAACACACAAGACACAACTGACAAAAACTGTACAAGACAGCTGACAGACACATGCACCACACATCACAAGATACAACTTACAGAGACATATAAGACACAGCACAGAACACAACACGTGCAGCACACATCACATGCCACAGATGAAAAAGACATGCAATTCACAGCACAGGCCAGAGCTGATAGAGCACAAGACAGGTAGCAGAGGTATGTAACACAAGGCAAGGTGCAGCTCACAAACACAGGCTAAACACAGCACAAGAAATAGCAGCTAGAGGCATGCAGTCCATGTGACACACTGAATCTGACAGACATTCGATACTCAGCACAGGCCGTAGCTGCCGGAGACATGCAACAAACATGCCATGACAGAGCTTACAGAGACATGCAGCACATGACAAGCCATAGCTGATAGAATCATCCAGTGAACAGCACAAGACACAGCTGACAGAAGCATGCAAAACACTCTACAAGACAGGGTTTCCAGAAACTTGCAAACTACAGCACAAGCTACAGCTGGCAGGCATGCAACACAAATGAGACAGTGCAGCTGACAGACATGCAACACAGCACAGATACAGCTGACAGAGACATGTCACAAACAGCACAAGACAGATGGCAGAGGTATGTAGCACATGATAAGGTGTAGATGACAAACACATGCAAAACACAGCACTAGACAGAGCCATTCAGTACTCAGCATAGGCCATAGTTGCCAGAGACATGCAACAACATGCCATGACAAAGATGACAGACATGCAATGCACATGCTGGGTGACAGCTGAAAGAATCATGCAGTACACAGTACAAGACACAGCTGACAGAAGCATGTAAAACACAGTATAAGACAGGGTTTCCAGAGGCGTCCAAACTACAGCACATGCTACAGCCGACAGAGACATGCAACACAAATGAGATAGTGCAGCTGGCAGAGACATGCAATACACAGCACGGCACACAGGTGACAGAGACATGCAAAACACATTACAGGATACATCTGACAGAGGTATGTAACACACAACACAAGCCACAGATTCTTGCAACACACAGAACAACCATAGCTGACAGACATACAACACACAACACAAGACACAGTTGAGTGAGAAATGCAAAGCACATGACATACTACAACCAAAACAGGCATTCAACACAGTGCAAGAAACAGTACAAGCCACAGCTGACAGACATGAAACAAACATCTCATGCCACAGCTGACAGAAACATACAAAACACAGCATAAGGCTCACCAAACAATGACATACAACACACACAGCTAACAGATCCATGCAAGGCACAGCTGACAGACATGCAACACACATGGCCAGGTGCAGCTAATAGAGACATGCAATACACAGCACAAGACACAGCTGAGAGAGGCAGCCAACAGATATGACACACTACAACTGATAGAGACATGCACACGCAGTATAAGACACATCTGCCAGAGACATGCAACATACATGAGAAAGTGCAGCTGACAGAGACATACAATACGCAGTGCAAACCACAGCTGAAAGACAGATGCAACACACAGCAAAAGACACAGCTGAAGGAGACATTCAAAACAATGCAAGACACAGTACAAACCACAGCTGACAAAGACATTCAGCACGCAGCACGTCACAGCTATAAATACATAACAGAAAACATATGACTGAGACATGCAATGCACAGCACAAGCCACAGCTTCCAGACATATGCGCAACTGACAGAAACTTTCAACACATACCACAAGGCACAACTCACAGAGACATTCAATACACAGCACAAAACACAGCTCATAGTGACATGCAACTTTGCCAGCACAATTACAGACCGCATCACCCCACTTGTGATCAACACCAGGTCCTTCATCCTTCTAGGTGATGTCAACTACCGCCCTAAGAACCACGATGACCTGAGCACATATGCCCTCCTGAACAACCTAGACACGCTAGAGTAAAGGCCTCACCTCATCACCCGTCACTACTTGACCCCATCTTCACTAACGTTCCCGGCATCACGGTGGACAAAATCACCTCCCTCCCTTGGACCGACCATTCCCTGATCTGCTCTAACTTCCACGTACCCTATCAACTAACTTTCCCAGCATCACGGTGGACAAATCCACCTTCCTCCCGGACCAAGCATTCCCTCATCTGCTTCAACCTCCACATATCCTATGAACATGGCACCGTCCCATCAAAAACAACTGACACAATTGGAACAAGATCCTTGATGACACCTGAGCCTCCGAAGTTCAATCCATCTAGCCATCGCAACATGACAACCTAAAATTAGCCTTCAATTTATGGATCTCCTCTTGCACAAACACAAAAGCCTGCTCAAAACCTCTGGCCTGACACAAACCAGACCACAAGCCAGTTGGTAACCCACCCACCTATGTTTCCCCAAATGCAACTGCAAACAGCTAGGACACTGTTGGAGGCACACACAAAACATATCTGCCAGGAACACCCATAAATCTGTTCCCAGGTGCAACCACCAGCAACTCAAAACCTCCAAATGTGCATCCCTCACTGAACTAATCAACAACTGCTCCAAGAACACCAAGACGTTCTTCTCCGTAGTGAGAGAATTCACCCAGACACCACCTCCATGTTCATTATCCCACCCCAGGAATTCTGCTCCCACTTATCCCACTTCTTCAGCAACAAAATCAGAAACATATGCAACAAATTCACCCCAATCTGTATGTCTCCAGTCTCACAGACCTCCTACCTAACCATTTGAATCCGGAATATCCCACCCTCACCATGTGGATTATCCTCACCCCTGAAGAAACAGCCGCCACCATACTATCCTTCCACTCGGGAACACCATTGGACCTCTTCCCTCCCTTTATGTTCCCCAAGGGGCTCAACTCCATCTTCCCTGCCCTTACAACCATCCTCAAAAGCTCCCTCTGCACTGGCACTTGGAATCAGGCAACCATTTTATCACTTCTGAAAAACCTCTCAGAGGATCCTTCAATACTAGCCAACTACAGACCCATCTCTTCCTTGAGTGGGTCCAATATTTCCTGGAGAACAGAGGACAATCAATTTGGCTTCACTATTTCTCTTTGAGCCTGAAGGCTTTCTCAGCTGGGGTGCCATAGGGCTCTTCTCTTAGTGATTATTCAATATCCAGATGACCCCGTTGGCACTGATGGCCAAATCACATGGATCTAAAGTGGTGTCATATGCTGATGACACCCTGCTATTTCTGTCTTTTGAGAAGGTGTTTCAAGCTATAGTTGTTCCCCTCAAAGCCTGCCTCCAAGCATTATTTTACTGGCTGCACACTAGTTATTTCTTGTGCAACAAGGACAAGACCAACATTTTATTGTTTGGGTCTTTTCAGCCCAACTGGTGGCAGAGTTGCTGGCCCAAAACTGCCCCTCCTCCACCTCCGCTGGTGGCTGTTGTGAAAAGCCTGGGTATGAGGTTTGGCACTTTGCTGTCCTTTCAACCCCAGCTGTCTTCGGTGGAAGGCACATGCTTTGGGCTGCTCCAAAATTTATTTTAAAGAAATGCCTTTCCTTCTTCTGATGAACTATTGAAAGACTAGTTCACATGCTTACGTCAAAAATGGTCTACAACAACATTCTGTATCTGAGTCTCCCTGATTACTTGATTGGTAAGTTGCAGGTCGTCCAGCATCTGGCAGAGTAACTGATCATAAACCTCCTTGTTGGATGCCTACGTTCCCTGATCTGAACTCTCTGCATTGGTTGCCAGTAAAGATATTTATTGTCAAAACGCTAGTTCTGGCACACAGGGTCCATTTTTCCTCTGGCTCACAGAACCTTTTGGCAAGGCTGCAACATTACTCTCCTCTAAGAGTTTTGTGTTCCTACAAGTCTTGTCTTGCAGTCAGGCTTAAGATTAGGGAGGCATTCAACACTGTCTCCCACCCAATTTTCATCAAGAGTTTTCACAAGGCAGGAAGCCAAGGATCTGCACTCCACTGGCTGAATTTCTTCTTCAAGGATCACACTCAATCGGTCAGCCAGGCTCCCTGTAACTCCACCACCTCCAGCCTGATCTGTGGCATCCCAAAGGATCATACCAAGCCCCACACTTTTCAATATCTACATGGCTTCCATCGTAACCACTGTCTGGACTTACATCGATCTCAATACTCAGCTCATACTCTCCTTCTCTGACGACTCCGGCAACACACAGACCAACTTCATCAACTGCATGAATGAAGTCGCTAACTGGATGAGGGACAGGTGTTTGAAACTCAACTCAAGCAAGACTGAAGAGGTGCTTTTGGGAAGGGACACCTTTCTGGTCACAAGTCTTGTGGCCTGCAGAATTTGGACCCATCCCATCCCCAGTGATACAAGCCAAAAACCTAAGGATCATAATCAATAACCAAATATTAATGGCCAGCCAAGTCAAGTTATCACCTCCTCCTCCTTCCATGCCCTCAAACGCCTAAGAAAAATCTTCAAATGGCTCCCTCTGAGCAACCACCATACTGTGACCCAAGCCCTGATATCACACAAGCTGAATTACGAAAACAATCTGTACATCAGAATCTCCAAACAGCTCACCAAGATACTCCAGGCCATCCAGAATGCTGCAGCCAGACTCACTCTCAAACTCCCAACCTGCAGCCACCCAAATCAAAGACCTCCACTAGCTCCCATTTCAAAGACACAGCTTTTCAAGGTCCTCATACACATACAAAGGCCTACATGGCTTTGGACCCACATACCTTAGCAGCTGCATCAGTTTCCACGTCCCTGCCGGATACCCTCCACTCCTCCAACCTCTTCATCCACATACCTGGCATTCACAGGTGCAGAATAGGTAGTCATGCAGTGAGGCCCTCTCGGGCTTAGGTTGGTTCCCTATTTTAGCTTTATTTTATATTTTACGTTTTACACATTATAGCTGCATCACTTTTAGCATTTTACACACTTTGCTTCCATTATATAATTCTAAGAATATATTGTATGAGTTGCTTGTTTTGGTTAGCCTTTTCTCAACATATAATCAGTACATTCTGTTTAAGGATAAGAACACAGTACACAATAGTGCTTGTGTTGCCCGTTCGGAAAAAGCTTCTAACACCTGACATATTATTGCATCAGAGCTGTGCCTCTAACACAGTGTCGCTTTGATTATATAAACAATGCACTGATCCGGAAGGGGCTGAGGGGCACTCCATCCGCAACCGTCCTGGGGCGAACATGCAGCTCTGCTGGTGTTGATTTACCAGCTTCTTGAAAGGAGTGCTATTCACACAATAGGTTGACTCCGGATGCTGTTCTTCAGGGATGGGGGCTAAGGCTAACCTCTGACATCAGGCAAAGGCAGAGGGCACACCCACTATGCTCTCAGTATAGGCATAGGTTTATGTTGGAATATCAAGAAATTATTTACCATGGTTGGATTATTTATTCTCTTCACTATGTTCGCAATGCTGATAACATTGCTCTGTTTCATCTGCCTAATTATCCCAGCTTATTCTCTCTATGCATGAGAAATACAGTGAAAGGGTAAGAGCTGTTTCTACAACTTCCTTGGGAGTAAGAGTGTCATGTTTAGGTTGCCACAATCACCTTGCACGCCAGTAAGATTAAGGGTGGTGGTGAGGCACTGTGAACTAGCCAGGAATTGGGCCGGCAGCTTCTGATGGTGTGGACAGACTAAATCCCCACATTCTGAAGTTCTGTTGTCCTAATATGCAGTTCTACTACCTTAATAGGAACTGTAAAACATTTGTGCCTGCTCGTACTCGACTCCCTAAACCTGGAATTACCTACCCCAGCATGTCAAAGCTGACAGGTCAGTCACCAAGTTCTGAAACAAATCTAAAAATCTGGCTTTTCCGTTAAGCCATGGGATGGGCAACAATCCCTACAACAGGTGCCAGGATACCCTCCTGGGTGACATGTGTGCCATACAATTGACATAACATACAGCACCAGCCACAGCATCCAGAGACTTGAAACCAGTGGTGTAACGAAAATTGAGAGAGCCTCCCTGCAAAGTACATGGAGGAGGCCCATTCCCCTCCGGACACAGTCAGAGGCCTGCCACCCATGCACAGTGTATTGTGCTGAGGGGGACCCCTGGAGCTCGGGGGACCCCGCACTGCGGGGGCTGCAAGGGCCTTTGTTACATCACTGCTTTAAAAACATAGCACATGACAGACCTGATAGAAGCATGTAATACTCATGACACAGCTGAGAGAAACAAACAAAATACTAAGCAAATAAGGGCAAAACACATGTTTAAATTGTTTCAGTTTAAAAAGGCCCTTCCATTTTCAAAGTGTATAAAGGTATGAATCTTAAATTATGTCACTTTTGGTACTCACCCTGACATATCCATCTGATCCTATGGAAATCAGTTCCCCCTCGTCCAGCACAAACTGGTTAATGGAGCCAGCATGACAGGGTTTGCGTCCTTTCCGACAGAACTCCACTTTGATAAGGCCGCCTTCCCAAAGCAGCATGTTACCCCATTCTGAACCAGAAACCACCTTTTAATAATAAGAACAGTAAAAATAAAACTATTAAAAAATATGCCAGGAATTCCAAAATGCGTATTTAGCTGTAAGTAAAATTGTCTACCAATTATTAATAACCCGAGCCCATCTCTTGGGCATGTCACCAACATTTCAATTCTCTCCCCACGCGGTAATACCCTAAACCCTGCTCATAAGCAGAACACCACCAGTTCAATGCTCCCCAGATGTTAGTGTCCCAAGTTGCACTCTTAAACAGGGAACCACTATTTGTATGTTCTATCAAAATCAGGAGGGGCCTTGGTTGCTAAAGAATCTTAGCATATAGAAATAATTATAAGTCAGGGGCTGCAACATAGGTCTGTGAGGGATGTCTGGAATATAAATCTGTAGAAAAATATGCATATAATATTTAATTTAAAGAGTCAGTGGTTATCCTGAAAATCTCGCATAGATCCGACCACCTGTACCCACATTGGACAGCGCTGATCTACTCAACTCATAACAGTTGCTGATCTGAAACTATCACAGGGCAATATCAAACCATTATGAACTTTCTGAACAAATATGCAATATGATATTCTAAACTTAATCTAAAGGAGTGATTTCGTACTGGTATGGGATTCAACATGTGAGTTATTGTTCCCCAAGATCTGGCCCAAAGAGCCCATCTTGAAAAATATGAATTTTCTTGGCAACTCACACAGAGATTCACCTAGGCTGAAAATAATTTGCTTTCTTACACTTGACACTTGCATCAAATCTAAATAACAAATCTTCTCCACTAATACTCTGTTCATTCAGTTGAAGTCTTGGAAATCATTTTGTCTAGAGACTGACTCTGGCAGGTGTATCATTGAGGTTATCACTTAATCGGAATGCTCTTTAGGGTGGCCCTACAAAAATGGGATTGTGCTTTGTCCTGCTCACCCTGGCATGGGTGAAGGAATGCAAAAAGGGCAATGCATTCACGTACCAAGGTGACTGAACCTGTACACCACGTAAAAGGGGCAAATGTGAACTCCTTCCTTGCCACAGAGCACATTCAGAAACTGTGAACTGGGGATTTGTATGGTCATTTAGTAACAATGTTGATTTAAAACCACTATGATATGGTCTGCTTCCTGACAGCACTCCCTGCTGAGTCACCACCGAAAGCTCATAATCAATCGCTTGTCATTCACAGGGAATTCTGGCAATGTATATATGATGGGCCTGATTCACAATGGTAAGTTACACTTTTGAGTAAGTTTACAGTTTCTAGTAAGTTTACTACTTTCGGTATTCACAAACTCCGAGGCAAAATTACTAGAAAAGTTTGAGTTGCGTGTCTCAACGCCCAGTGTAAAGCAATTGGCTTCCTCTGGAGTGGGTGGGTCACACCCCTCCTAAACATCTCTTACTCCTCCCAAGTCCCATCCCCTTTAGTAGTAAGTCTGCCCCTTTTTCCTCTCACTCTCCTGTGTCCCTCTCACAATTATACATTAATTAAACATACTACAGCGTGCACTTTGAGAATCAGGCTCATAGTAACTAGCTGAGGGCTGTCCTATGGTGATGTTTAGGAGCCTCTCTCCACCCAGAGAAGGATCGGGCACTGCAGATGAAGAAATGACCTGTACGAGGTGAAATTGAGCCAGACCATGGTCAAGGAGAAGGTCAGCACTCACAGAGCCCCCCCTATCTTTAGAAAACACTATGAAGGGAGAGGAAGCTCAAAGGACCTGTACCACCCCTGCCCTCCTGGCTGATGTTATGGCTACAAGAAGCTTCTGAGACAACCGTATATATGCTCTGCAGGGATCCCCAAAAGGAAAATGAGTACCAGGTTGAGGTCCCCACTAAGGTACTATGAAGAGAATCACTGGATATTTGTTGTGTAACCACTTAAGGAGTTTGCTAACAACTAGTTCTTGAAGCAGAGCCCTACTGTGGGGTGCTTGGGAGGGTAGGGTGTAATAGTAAAAGCAGAAATGATTGAATCAGGCACTGCGTCACTGAAGGGACATTACATTCTCTCTCTGGTGGTGTCACTGCAAACTGCACAATGGCCAACACACAAAATTATATAGGATCCTTTGACTTGGAGTGACACCAGGAGCCATGGTTAATGCTCAGTAATTTTTTTGTACTTCAAAAACAAACACCTGGAGCTGGCTTTTCTCACTGAAAAGCAAAAAAAGAGGAGTTTCCTGTGCACGCTAGGATTTTTCCCAGCTTATGAGGGTAATTTCTTTTATTTCCTGTATGAGACAGCAAAGTTTTCTCTGGCAGTCTTGAACAGCAAAAAAGTCTGTCGGAATGTCTGCCCAAAATAGGGAATGTGACTGAATGTCAGTCGCCCAAAGGTTTCCCCTGACAGAGCCACTGTAGGCTCGGCTGTATGAAACATTATGGTTCCCTTGAATCATGTGTTTGGTGATCAAGACATGTTGAGGGTCTAACTAAGGCCTGGTATATATACTATAGCACATTTTTGCTTTGAAATTGAACTCTTTGGCTGCCATCACCAGTGAAGAAAAGTGGGATATTTTCCACCAGGATCCCTATTTAAAACCTCACCTCTCTGCATTTGTAGTGGATTCTGTTTAGTTTTAATGGGTCTCAGGAGTTTAGCTTAGCCTCTGGCTTGCAGACCTGTGCCCCTGACACGTAGTGACTTTTAACCTACTTCGCCTGCTCTGTCTTAGCCTATTAATTTTATTATTTCTTTTAAGATGGCTGGTCTTGTTTAGAGTTAAAGCAATGTTTTGATTTGTGTTATCAGTGCCACTCTGTTAAGGCGTCACTCTCAGCGTCATGATCAAGTGATGTACGTGGGTATTAACATCATGTCCCTTTCCCACTTACGTGTGACTGGAATATAATGTACTTTTGGTGGGAATTGTTTACATAATTGTTGCCACAACCCTGCCCCCTTATCTTTTGTTTGGGAACGGTGTCAAAGTTCTCACTCAGACAAGGTTATCAAAGGGATGCTATTGACGCCATCTATGCTGCACGTCGCCTTGATGCAGACCCAGCCTTCGTGTCACCATGGAGTCTGACCTAGTCCTCATTCCAAGGTAACAAAGGTTGGGGGGTGCTTCTCATGGATATGGTACTGGCAGATTAGGTTTATCACACCTAGCTTTCTTTAGGTTAGGGATTAGGTTCTTTATGCTAGGGATTTTACATTTCATGTTTATTGCAAGATGGTGGGGGTCTTTGTATTCATGACTCCCATCTTTACGTTCCTTCTTCTTTAATTATGCATTATCCTAATCATTGCAGCTCATGCTTTTTGTCGTAGATTGCATTCTTTTCAATAAACTTTCTGAAAACTTTCCTGCATCTCCTTAATTGCCTGTGTGTGAGGAGACTTATTGCTAACGCGAGGAAAGGAAAACTTCCGTTCTACCACAACTCCCCTGAGATGTCACACTTTAGAGTCCATGCGTAAGGCTGCCAGAAATCACCTTTTACTGTCTGGGTTTTTGGTGAGGTACTGCTTGTGAGCCGCGAGGGTTGGGCGGACAGTTGTGACTTGTTGTAGGATTGGCTTAGTCGTCTACAAACAAAAGTGCTGTCATCCCTAAACCAGCAGTCTCACTTAGGAGGAGAGTCCAACTATGACACATTGACTAGAGAGCAGGTATGTGCTATCCACGATCTCTAGGGGGGCATGTTTCCTGCCTCGATTACATTCAAAGAGTAAGTGTCATGACCCCGGCTCTCTTAATGCCCCACTGTGCCAACAGGGTCTATCTCAAACTCAGAGTACCCTGTGCCATACATGCAGGCACTGCTGAATATGGCAAACAGGCTGCTGATTGCTATGTATGTCACCATGACCACATGCCTGCTGTCAGCTTCCTACACTGGCTGCTGGTGGCAGAGAAGCTGGGGGTCTATTCTCTAATGCATAATCCAACTGCTGTTGTATGGCTGAAATTCTGGCTTCTTTTGGCTGAGCTCATTATTTTGTCAATCTCTTTATTTTTATCCTCCTCGCTATTTTGAAAACCAAGATAGCCTGTGCAGAAGAAAGATTATTCATTAGATTCCTCCTCACCAGCAAAATGTATGAGGAAAATGGATGCATAATCAGAACGCCAAAGACTTAAATGTCCTATTTTAAAGCTCTTGAGCTTCCTCCAGCATCCCAGGGTTAGGCAGCACCAGGAAGACTTAGTGAACCTGCAACAAATGAACTAACATAGCATCTGAAACACTCCATGAGAAGCAATGGGCCTCACAATACTAGGTTCGGAATCATTTGTGACAGCAGGTTGCAGACTCTGACTCACCTTCCCATCGGGCAGCTCCACGTATCCTTCAATGTCCGACAGCCCTGTCTTCCCAAATCTCCCCAAGGCCCCCTGCAGCTTCAGGCCAGTGAAGGTGAGAGCCATTTTCCAAAACCTTGGTGAAAAGAAAGCACATTTAGAAGCACTAACAACAGAATAGTGTCCCTAACCAATCTAAGGGTTTAACAGTATATATTGCTCGCTGAAAGACCAACGGCTAACTGTCTAAATAATAATCTTAACTTCAGTCCATGTTACCTTGTTTTTGACACATTAATTAAATCTTTGTACGTTTTATCATCTGCTTAGAGGCGTTTCCAATTAAAAAGTTTTATAATCTTGGACCATACGTATCATGCATTTTTATAGTCAAAAATGGCCCGATCGGGGCGTTTGCAACTGCAAAAATGCATTTTGGTATGTATGAATTCCAATTTGCGATTCGGTAACATGTTATCGAATCGTAAATTGGAACTGCGCGCACATGCATACCATCTCAGTATTAGGAATGGGCGTGTCAAGGGCAGACCTTCCTAATACCGAATCGCAGTGATATGTAAGAATGTTTTGTGACCGAAATGAGGCCACAAAACATTTGCATTTTACCACCTACTTCAAGTAACTGGTAACCCACTTTGTGAATGGTAGCGAAAACGTTTTTTAAGAGCAGGCAGTGGTCTTAAAAATTGAAAAGAAAACTTTTCATTTTTCTTTCTAAAACGCATTCTGTTTTCCTTTAAAGATAACGGGCTGCGTTTAAAAAAACGCTTTATTTCAAGACAATCACAGACACAGACATGGTGGTCTGCTGACCCCGAAGGCCACCATCCTTGTAATTTTTGTGTTTCCTAATCGGTTGCAAATTGTGACGTGCCTCATTAATATTAATGAGGTAGGTTGACTTGCGACCCACTAGGAAACACTAAATGAAACTCATGGAGTTTCATGCATTCAAATAGTGATCGCCTAATTGCAATTCATAGAGAATCACAATTAGGTAATTGCAATACGGAATAATGATACATTTGGCCCCTTATTGTGACACCTATAGGGAAACCTTGTTATCAAGATGTGAAGCAACAGTGTTGAGCCACAACTTTAAACTACAAGAATGCAATATTTTCTGCCTGATTTAGGGCCAAATGAGGGGTCTTTATTATTAGCGTTCTTGACATCTAAAAACACTGGTGTAAGCAGATGAAGTTGATCCCTACTTCAACAACAAAACATGTTCTTTTCCCAAAAGAATCTCAAGCTCCTCAGCAGTCTTTTCCATGCACTCTGTGAAACCCAGCAAAAGAGTGATGTCCCATTGAGAACACCTTCCTCATCAAACATCAAAGGAGTGTAGGACCTATGATGTTTTACAAATGTAAGTGTTTATAGCCTCCCTTCTCTAAGTAATCCTCTTTCTTTGCTGCTTGAGAGTATTAATGTGCATCATTAAACATATACCACCCTTCTGAAGAAAGCTTGTTTCTTAAAGTCATCACTGGTGCATAAGGCATTTCAGAAGACAACAAAGAAAACTTTGAAACTAAATTCTCCTTTGTTGCTAATAGAGTGACACGAAGGTGGTCTTTGGAATTCAAAGTTTAGTCCTTTCTGAAAAGAATTAAAACGTGACTTCAGTTTTGATGGTATTCAGATAACTCCAGTACTTAAGCGTAAAACATGTTGGGCTTTGGAGGACAACTTTGTGTAGAATTCAGTGCTGTGCCTGTCAATAAACTCTTGGCCTTCATGGCATTCTGGTGAGATACCCAAAAGGTAGAATTAGATTCCTTCTGCTTAGGCTAACCATCAAAAACCTCAAACAGATCAGGAGATACTGAGATTTCCTGGCATGGATAACCTGGACATTGTCATCCTTTTTCCAATCAAAAAACAGTACTAACATTGCTGATCCTAATTGTTTTAAATGAGTGTACTTTATCATAGATGACACACAGGTGGCTCCCGGGCCTCCATCAAAAAATAAATGCAGCAGCATATTTGTAATTTTCTACCATGTCAAAATGGCTAATGTGGGACTGAATAATGAAAAAGAATACAATGTTAATGGTGGTGTTACAGGGTTCATTCTGCATCCATGTGCAGTAACATATCTAGAAACAAATGTGTCCCTATAAGGTCACAGAGTTTAGTTAAATGCCCACACAAAACAACCCATAGCACACAGGAGCGTTTGTGGATCCATGCTGTGTGGACAGAGAAAAAAAAAAGACTACACAGGTTGCTCAGGAAGCAAGGGGTATGTGGCCTAAAGTATTTACTGCAAAGTAACAAGACGTTCAAAATCTGGTGCTGGTAACTCTGGAAGGTGACAAAGTTTTACTTTTCAAGCATACCTTCAGGGGGATAATTAAGATGATAGGAGGCACAATATTTCATATGAACACCTGGAAGATCCAGTGTTGGAGATACCCATTGCAATTGTTTGAAAATAGTAGAGGATAGGAATCACCAAGGGACAATACTATGGCAGAGAGCAGAAGAAGACCATAAATAACTGGAAGGTTAGCACTGAGATGTTGTATCCAGAATCCAAAGTCTCTACAACATAATTAAAGAAATCTATGAGGGTTATGGTCTACCTTAACATTAAAAAAAAGAACAATTTGAAACTCACTTGATGTGTCCCGTACCAGACGTGGTAAGTTGCTCCTCATTTTCAGTTGAGAAGGTGACCCGATACACATCCTGTGAAAAAGCTTTGGACCTCAGCACAATCTTTTCATGCCTCCAGTTCCAGATAGTTAGCATGTAGTCTGGACTGCTGCCTACGCTGGCCAATAGGGTTCCAGACACATTAAAGTTGACAAAAGCATACGCTTCCACAGTTCCTCCTACAAAGACAGGTGGACATTTCAATTTCTGACTTAAGAAATAGAAAACAAATCATGGCAGTTACCCCAAATAAGCAGTGTCCAATATTGTATTTATATCCTTCTTATAAAGGTGAGTTATTTGCCTTTTCTATAATGTATGTACCACTTATCCCTCCATTCCGACCTGGTTCACCATATCAGGTGATAGAACTACCATGCAAAACATGGTTATCATATGGTCATAGTATTCCCTCAGGATGTTTTACTGTGATAGTCCAAGTTTCGGAATGAGAGCAACATGAGGTTTCAGTTTTAGCAGATGGTAAACCTGCACACAAGTTCCCTTTTTAACTTTTTTCTACCATGTAACTTTATTCATGTAATCCTGGAAGGATCTGCACAGGAAAACCCCTGGTTTATGCATCACTCTTAAAACATAAAATTAATTTAATGTGCATCTAAAAATGGTAGCTTTATTTTATCTCACAATAGTGTAAATTTCATCGCTGGTTTATCTGTACCTCACTCGTGTCTACCAGATCTGGGGTAATTGAAACTGTTAGAATACTCAAGTTTTCATTCTTTTCTCTCTTAAATATGAAGTATTATTAACATGCATTATGTTATAATAGATGTGTATAGCGTGGGTTCATCAAACTTTCTTGGCAATCCTAGGAAGAATCCAAGGCAACCATGGAACAGTGCTTGAGACCAAAAGAGACGTGTCCAAATCAAAACAAATCACATTTTCTAACTTTAAACCTATGTGCTGAGGTCCCCCGTGCTATAGAAATGTGCATTTCACTGCAGATCTATTGTAGTGCACAGAATCCATTATGCAATTTACTATATGGGTAGCCTTTGGTGCCATTTTCATTTTGAGAGTGGCTCTAAATTTCACGTATGCTCCAATTTGTAGATGGGCACTTTCTGAAAATGTAATTTTGAAGACTGGAACCTCACGCGACATTTAGTGCTAATGGTTGTGCTTACACCGGTAAGGTAGCAAACTTCCTCAATTCTCCTGAAAGGAGCCTTGAATAGTGCCACTTTCATCTACCTGCTATTGATAGAGACAAAAGTGTTAGTGAGAACTATTCCTTCAACAATAGGTCAAATATTAAGAAATCTGTTAAAGGGACTAATTGTTTTATATTTACTGATAAAGTGTAAATAAGTAATCCGTTTTTTAAAATTAAAAATAACAAGCTGTTTACCAGAGCTAGAGTGCTGCTGGGATTTGGAAGATTGGAGATGGCGGGGGGGGCAATAATGTAGTTTCCTTTAAGTTTTTACAGGATAAGGGCGAGTTGGAAAAGAGTGAAAGAAAAAGTGGTGCATGATCAATGTTTTACTCAGAACAGTGGTGTTTATGATGTTTTCTAAGAGTGTTCCAGGTTACACAAGCTAATAAAGAATAATTTGTTATCTGCAACAGCTACAGTAAACATAAATTCACAACCCTCAGGAGGCCTAAAGGGGCTTGAAAAATAATATATATATTGACGCACATTATGAAATCAGCAGGCATGGATGGTCCTCAATTTTTCATAGTGTCTTTCATATTAAACTAGATCTTGCTTTGAGCTACATGCAAGGGAGGATTTTCCTTCATCTCTGCTGAATTCCAGAAAAAATGCAATCAATGTGCAGGACAAGTGGACTTAAGGTGGCTATATTGAGTCAGGTTGCTTTCACTGTATTAAATTGGAACGTTTTGGGCGATATTTTTGATGTACTGCATTTGCCACTTACTGAGGCCCTGCAATCATTCTGGTTTCATGATGATTAGACGATAGACGGGATTGCTTGGGACTAAAAATAAAGGGCATAGCAGACGGGTTATTTCCATCAGACGTATGGCAGATATCCCATCTACCATATTGGAAGTGCATTATAGCCTTTGGCACTTGTAATATGGAAGACAGGATATTCAGACTTTTCCAACCACCTGTGAGAAAGTAGCCTCTTTCTAGCCTTGTTACCCCCACTTTTGGCCTGTTTGTGAGTGTATGTCAGGGTGTTTTCACTGTCTCACTGGGATCCTGCTAGCCAGGGCCCAGTGCTCATAGTGAAAACCCTATGTTTTCAGTATGTTTGTTATGTGTCACTGGGACCCTGCTAGTCAGGACCCCAGTGCTCATAAGTTTGTGGCCTATATGTATGTATTCCCTGTGTGGTGCCTAACTGTCTCACTGAGGCTCTGCTAACCAGAACCTCAGTGGTTATGCTCTCTCTGTACAAATTGTCACTAACAGGCTAGTGACCAATTTGACCAATTTACATTGGCTTACTGGAACACCCTTATAATTCCCTAGTATATGGTACTGAGGTACCCAGGGTATTGGGGTTCCAGGAGATCCCTATGGGCTGCAGCATTTCTTTTGCCACCCATAGGGAGCTCTGACAATTCTTACACAGGCCTGCCACTGCAGCCTGAGTGAAATAACGTCCACGTTATTTCACAGCCATTTTACACTGCACTTAAGTAACTTATAAGTCACCTATATGTCTAACCTTTACCTGGTAAAGGTTAGGTGCAAAGTTACTTAGTGTGAGGGCACCCTGGCACTAGCCAAGGTGCCCCCACATTGTTCAGGGCCAATTCCCTGAACTTTGTGAGTGCGGGGACACCATTACACGCGTGCACTACATATAGGTCACTACCTATATGTAGCTTCCCAATGGTAACTCCGAATATGGCCATGTAACATGTCTAAGATCATGGAATTGCCCCCTCGATGCCATCCTGGCATTATTGGGACAATTCCATGATCCCAGTGGTCTGTAGCACAGACCCTGGTACTGCCAAACTGCCTTTCCTGGGGTTTCACTGCAGCTGCTGCCAACCCCTCAGACAGGTTTCTGCCCCCCTGGGGTCAAGCCAGGCTTGTCCCAGGATGGCAGAACAAAGGACTTCCTCTGAGAGAGGGTGTTACACCCTCTCCCTTTGGAAAATGGTGTGAAGGCAGGGGAGGAGTAGCCTCCCCCAACCTCTGGAAATGCTTTCTTGGGCACAGATGTGCCCAATTCTGCATAAGCCAGTCTACACCGGTTCAGGGACCCCTTAGCCCCTGCTCTGGCGCGAAACTGGACAAAGGAAAGGGGAGTGACCACTCCCCTGACCTGCACCGCCCCTGGGAGGTGTCCAGAGCTCCTCCAGTGTGCTCCAGACCTCTGCCATCTTGGAAACAGAGGTGCTGCTGGCACACTGGACTGCTCTGAGTGGCCAGTGCCACCAGGTGACGTCAGAGACTCCTTCTGATAGGCTCCTTCAGGTGTTAGTAGCCTATCCTCTCTCCTAGGTAGCCAAACCCTCTTTTCTGGCTATTTAGGGTCTCTATCTCTGGGGAAACTTTAGATAACGAATGCAAGAGCTCATCAGAGTTCCTCTGCATCTCTCTCTTCACCTTCTGATAAGGAATCGACTGCTGACCGCGCTGGAAGCCTGCAAAACTGCAACAAAGTAGCTAAGACGACTACTGCAACTCTGTAACGCTGATCCTGCCGCCTTCTCGACTGTTTTCCTGTCTGTGCATGCTGTGGGGGTAGTCTGCCTCCTCTCTGCACCAGAAGCTCCGAAGAAATCTCCCGTGGGTCGACGGAATCTTCCCCCTGCAACCACAGGCACCAAAAAGCTGCATTGCCGGTCCCTTGGGTCTCCTCTCAGCACAACGAGCGAGGTCCCTCGAATCCAGCAACTCTGTCCAAGTGACTCCCACAGTCCAGTGACTCTTCAGTCCAAGTTTGGTGGAGGTAAGTCCTTGCCTCACCTCGCTGGGCTGCATTGCTGGGAACCGCAACTTTTGCAGCTACTCCGGCCCCTGTGCCCTCCCGGTGGAAATCCTTCATGCAAAGCCAAGCCTGGGTCCACGGCACTCTAACCTGCATTGCACGACTTTCTAAGTTGGTCTCCGGCGACGTGGGACTCCTTTGTGCAACTTCGGCGAGCACCATTTCACGCATCCTCGTAGTGCCTGTTTCTGGCACTTCTCCGGGTGCTACCTGCTTCAGAGAGGGCTCCTTGTCTTGCTCGACGTCCCCTCTCTCTCCTGGTCCAATTTGTGACCTCCTGGTCCCTCCTGGGCCACAGCAGCGTCCAAAAACGCTAACCGCACGATTTGCAGCTAGCATGGCTTGTTGGCGTTCTTTCGGCGGGAAAACACTTCTGCACGACTCTCCAAGGCGAGAGGGATCCGTCCACCAAAGGGGAAGTCTCTAGCCCTTTTCGTTCCTGCAGAAACCGTAGCTTCTTCTGTCCAGTAGAAGCGTCTTTGCACCCGCAGCTGGCATTTCCTGGGCATTTGCCCATCTCCGACTTGCTTGTGACTTTTGGACTTGGTCCCCTTGTTCCACAGGTATCCTAGATTGGAAATCCACAGTTTTTGCATTGTTGGTTGGTGTCTTTCCTGCATTATTCCTCTATCACGACTCTTTGTCTTTTGGGGAACTTCAGTGCACTTTGCACTCACTTTTCAGGGTCTTGGGGAGGGCTATTTTCCTAACTCTCACTATTTTCTAATAGTCCCAGCGACCCTCTACAAGGTCACATAGGTTTGGGGTCCATTCGTGGTTCACATTCCACTTTTGGAGTATATGGTTTGTGTTGCCCCTATTCCTATGTGTCCCCATTGCATCCTATTGTAACTATACATTGTTTGCACTGTTTTCTAAGACTATACTGCATATTTTTGGTATTGTGTACATATAACTTGTGTATAATTGCTATCCTCATACTGAGGGTACTCACTGAGATACTTTGGCATATTGTCATAAAAATAAAGTACCTTTATTTTTAGTATATCTGTGTATTGTGTTTTCTTATGATATTGTGCAAGTGACACTTGTGGTACTGTAGTAGCTTCACACGTCTCCTAGTTCAGCCTAAGCTGCTCTGCTAAGCTACCATTATCTATCAGCCTAAGCTGCTAGACACCCTATACACTAATAAGGGATAACTGGGCCTGGTGCAAGGTGCAAGTACCCCTTGGTACTCACTACAAGCCAGTCCAGCCTCCTACACCACCAAATTATCGATAAGGCCCAATTCCTTCTTAGCGTGGACGATGGGAAGCAAGGGTAATGAAAATGGTTATCTAGTCTAAATATGAGGCAACAGTGTTAAAGTACCAGGAGATGCCCTTGTACGCATGGTGAAAGGTGTGGCTAACTATGGAGCAAGTTTTGAGCAGTACACCCCAGAGTCCATTGCTCGAATAATCTCTGTAATCATAAATTATGAGATAATGCCATGGAACATACCTCTGAGTATTCTGTAAGATTTAAGAGATGGATATTCATAGATTATAATCTTGGGGGATTGTCCTTTTTCAGCTACCGCAAAGTAGTGTTTACTGTAGTGTACCTGGACAAAAAGAAATCATTATTTCAACCTGATAGCATGATCCTCAAATCTAGCACAGCAAAAGCAGGTTTTTCTGTGCCACAAACATTTGTCATAAGCATGTACTCTGCAATATCCATCATCCATAAACCTTACTTTATTGAAAAATACTGGTACAGTGGACAAAAATACATCAGAAAATACAAATGGAAAATAACAAAATATCTATGTAGGCACATTGATAAACATCAAGACAAAAAACAACCCACGATGGTTCCAAAAAATAGTTGCAGCACATGATTATAATTTTCTAATTAAGTTCAGTTACTCTGTAAATCATCACATACACAGCAACATCTAGAATTTTCTGTTCTTAATCAACTACAAAGGACATGATTTGCTGCAAATATAGTTTATACTCAATGACATCATCATCCAGATATATTACAATGAATCATATGATTGGAAAAAAACCATACATGTTTTCATGCCTTTTTTTTTTGGACTAACTAAAATTGTTATGCTAAGATGGCACAGTTTATGATGTATCTGAGTTCAACCGGAAACTAGATGAGATGGCGTTGAACAATCAGGTTCAAAGCTTAATATGGCCAGATATAGATACATTTTTTCCCACAGAGCAAATAGATGTGCACTTGAACAGGTTTGGACACACTAATCAATGCTAGGCATGCATCACACAGTGACACATTCGTTGTTTAAAGTCAATACAATGTGACATTTGTCAAGGATTAACCGCTGAAGAAATACATTGTAAGGAAATGTCCACAAAGTAGGTTCTTGTATTCTCTTTGTTTTATGAACTGCCACAAATGTACAAGTAATGCTCCTCCCCGCCACACTTTTCCAACATCTATGTCCAACTGCCCATATAAGGAATGTTCTCCCACAAGAGTACTATGATGACATCATGAACCCAACATTGCGTGGTCCCTGTACCTACCTAGTAATCCAAACATAACAGTCACATTTTCACACCCATAAGGAGTAAAAATATGTGAAGATCTAAGCGAGCTTGCTGGAAACACAAAGTAATAAAAATAACACATTTTGGTTTTGGTGATAGGAGAACAATCTGGCTTGAATATATGTATTGTCCACATATCAGGAGTCGGGTCACTGTAATTGTAGACATTTTCAGGATTCCTGGGAGACTATATGGTGAATAAGCAAATGCAGTGCTTGTAGGAATAGATAGTTATTTTTAAATGTCGTAAATCCAGCCTTCAGTATAATAACAAATGTATACTTTTTTTAAAATTAAGCTTAGGGTTGCGTTGGAGTTAATATTAAAACAAGGTGACATATTACGTTAAATAATGATACAATATAATTGAATTTAAGGTTATAGTAAGGGTGATATAATAATGACTAAGTTAAATAAAAAGTAAAATGAAGGAATGCATTAGCATTATGGTAAAGTTTAAGGATAGGGATGAGGACTACAGTGAAGACAGGATAAAGAAAGGAAGACAAAGTAAAAGTCATTTCAACTTTATGAGAGCTGGGAGTCGGTAGGTCAATGTAAACGTCTGGAGAGTATAGCCTTGGGGAAGTAAAACTCAGAAATACAAACATACGATTTTATAGGGTACACAATGTTGATTATTATCTGTCAGCTCATCCAAACATATGCATCAATATCTGATTGACTAAATGAATATCAAATAACCTTATATGGTGTCTTGGGAGGATTTTTTTATTGCCCACATGTGTGTTCTGGTCTAGGGCTTTCTTGCAGATTGATCACCCTAAGTGGGAACTGCCTGTCACAGTGATGGGGGTGTCCAGGCACTGGATGAGTGTTTGGGGATGTGTCATGGTGGGAGTAATGGAATGATGGATATCATTCAATGACTGATAGATTTGTTCTAGTGCATGTCCAGTCTATGTCAAAATCAGGGGCATTTTGTCATTGTACCACAGGCATATTAGCAGTTTCTGAATGTGTTGTAATATAGGATAGGACATACATTAAAAGATTTTGGTGCTGAGGGGCAATTTAAGTGCATCTTTGTAGGAAACATCTACTACTGAAATAGAAATAGTTTTGTGTGGGTATGCATGTAATGAAATTTGTTACAAAATGATGGTATGACTTTAAATCTCTGGTATTCGACACCTTTACTTTGGTACAAGGCATAACATTCTTCCCCAGTGAAAGCCGAGAGGTCAGGGTGATGTCACATAATGTCTCTTGGTCATGTTTGATTGAATCCCACAGTATTCAAACATACCACAGAAATCAAATCAAGACTGCAACAAACTTTATTGGAATCATACACAAACTTTTTGAAGCCCAGTGGGGGTTGGAGGTGGGTAGCCTATACATACACAGCCCAAGTGTATCTTAAACCCTTATTTCATCTCAGTGGGCAGAGATAATCAGTAAAACTATTCACACCAATTGTTATCTCACTATAGCAACTGAAAGGTGAGCAAAAGAGGAGTAATACTTACAAAAATATCTATTAAATACTTGACTCACAGTTGAGAATCAAGTGAAGTTAGGCAGAACAGTTTGTCACATGTAGTACATAACATATCAGTGGCCTAGTCTGTCTACTCTTTTTAAGCAACAATAATGCTTAAAGGGAATTCTTGTGAAAAATAAGCTAGGTATACCATAGCCTTCGGCTCTTTTGAGCCTTTACACCCTCTTAATATCAGTTTGAACTTGGATGCATCTGGGTTTGGGCTAAAATGGATTTTGAGGCATCCATTCGAACCTTTCAGAAAATATTTTAACCTTGCCTTTATCACCTTTCAAGTTCAGGACTTTCCAAACCTCTTGGTAACCAGCATATTATTCCTTCAATCGTTCCTGGCTCAAAAGATGTATTTTGCCCAGTGAACAAGTAGAGTCATCCTTCTGCTGAGGTCTACTGTAAGAAATTGTGTTGTTGGCAGACTCGGGTGTGAGCCTAGGTCAAATAGCAACCACAATCCTTGTCAGGGTAAGGCACAAGCAAACCCTAAATTAATTTACGCTCAACCTCCTGGTAGCTTGGCATAGAGCACTTAGGTTTATCTTAAAGGCAATGTGTAAAGTTTTGTGCAACACTTCAAACATTAACACAGTGAAAACACACCACAAAAGGAGCTTACAGAAGAATTAGAAAAATAGAGTAGATTCTAAGAAATAAAATAAGACCAAAGCAACAACAATCCAATGGATAGAACCGGACATATTGAATGTTAAAGTTTTAAGAAAAATAGAGCCAAAAAGCACAAGTGGCTATTGGGGATATCTGATTGTGTCGAACCGGAACAAAATCACAAGTTCAGGCTGACTGAGATGGAGTACAGGCTGGCTACAAAAACAAAGTTAGGCCTGCTCAACAAAGTACCTTAAAGCCTGGTTACGGTGCATTGCGCGGATCCACATCGAAGATGAATCACGCATCCGCGGCAATGCATTAATACCGAGATGCAGCAAGGCTGCTACTTGAGGTCCTATTTTGTCGACATTGAGGATCCCATCAACGGACCGTGCAATGTGAAGGCAGGTGTTAGGGATGCGTTGTGCAGTCGAGGAGAAGCGTCAATTCTGATGAGTGGTGACGCTGTGATGCAGAGCCGTCGACATGGAGACTGCTGTAGACAAGAGATGCAAGGATCTGCTACAGGCAAACATTGTGCAATGGCGGGTCCGAAAGCGATGTGTCGAACCAGATGCAGGATGCAGCAGCGAAGCAAGACTTTTGTGATGGTTCTAATCCACACAGCAGCAGCGATGCATCTGTTCTGCTGGAGGATGTGTTGCTCAGCCGAGGAAATGCATTGGTTTTGTTCAGGGAAGTGTCAGTCAGTAGAGGATGCATCGGTTCTGCTTTAGACCCACATCCAAGGATCCAGAACTGGGGTGGTGCCACTTGGCAAAGTAGATTCACAGATGGCAGAGTCCAAGGGTAGAAGCATGGTGAATGGAAGTATTTTATGTCCATGAGACTTCGGATCAGGAGGCCAGTCAAATAGCGTTTGGAGTCACTCTGGGTTTTGGGTTCAAGGGATGCAGGTCAGGTTCTACTCACCCATTCAAGAGGGCATCAAGCAGCAGGTCAGCACAGCAAAGTAGGAGTCCAGCAAAGTGCAATCTAGCAGAGTGGCAGTCCTTCAGCAGCACAGCAGTCTTTCTTCCTGGCAGAGTATCCACAGGTCCAGAAGTGTACTGAAGTGGTGGTGTCTGAGGTCCATTATTTATACCTTGGTGCCCTGGTTCTGGAAGGTGGAAGAAACGTCTAGACAGTGGCTTTGAAGTACAAGGAATTCCCTTCCCTGTCTCCAGGCTGGCTTGGGTGACAATGGAGGGTTGTTAGGCCCTTTGTATGTAGACAGGACACAGCATATTAAGGTAGACGTAAGGCTGTGTGGAGCTCCTCCCCCCCCCCAATATGACCCAAACTGCCCATTAAGATGCACCTAAGCTCCCATGCTGTGTGGCTGTCTAAGAGGAAAACACAAAGCCTAACCTCCAACTACACCCAGTCATGTGAGACAGGTTGGCTAAGGTAAGAAAATGCCAACTTTCTAAAAGTGGCATTTTCAGAATTGCCAATATAAAATCCGACATTCACCATAAGTTAGATTTTAAATTGTGATTCCAGGGACACCAAACTTGAAAGAACCATCTCTTCCCATTTGGAAATTACACTTATAAAACATAATAAGGCAACTCCAATGTTATCCTATGTGAGAGATAGGCCTTGCAGTAGTGAAAATTAATTTAAGAGCTTTTCACTACTAGGGCATGTAAGACTTAAAATTACATGTCCTTTTTAAATACATTACACCCCGCCCTCTGGGCTGTCCAGGGCCTACCCTAGGGGTGACATATGCATTAAAAAGGAAGGTGTGGGCCTGGCAAAATATTTATTTTCCTGGGTCGAAATGGCAGTTTAAAACTGCACACACTCGCCCTGCAGTGGCAGGTCTGAGACATGTTTTTGAAGAGCTACTTAAGCGGGTGGCACAATCAGTGCCGCAGGCCTACTAGGTCCCAGGATGCTTGTTTCTGGTCCAGGAAGGACCTGGCCTGGCAGTTTGGGCTGGATTATTTCAATAGGGAGCAGGGTCAGGAATAATTTGCATATGGCTGGGTCCAAACTGGGGTGCCATGGTGAGCAAAAAAATGATAGATTAAATCCAGATCTGTGACTAGGGTGAATGTTTGCATTGTTCAGCATTCCGTCCAACATCTGTTCTTTATGCAGGCTTGCTAGTAGCATTTAATTTACAGACCATGGGAACATGAAGTGCACTTCACTAGGGACTTATTAGAAATTAAATATGCAAACTGGGGATGAGCCAACATTAATATGTATTAGAGGAGATAACACAAGCACCTTAGCCCTAGTTAGCAGCGGTAAAGTGCACAGAGTCCTAATACCAGTAAAAACAAGGTTATAAAAATGGAGGAGGAAGGCAAAAAGTTGGGAGGAAGACTACCCTAAGGCTGACAGGCCTAACATCTATGAAAAATCCACCACATCTTTGCACGAATCTATGGTTTGCTTTCTAATCGTCCTAACTAAAGTGAGGGGGATTCCTGAACAAGATTTTAAATGGACTAAATTCTGTTACTTTTTGTGACGCTTCATGACTGGCATGATACACGAGATGGCAAGAAAATGTCCGACTGACTCCTTAAGGTTAGTCATCATGGTTTTCAACATTACTAAAAATGTTCCATTAGCCCATTGTTTTCATGTGTGCACAAGGTGGAAGAGTTATAGTTTCACTCACACTTAGACTTCATTTAGATAAAAATGAAGGTTGTTCTTCTGCTCAAAATCCTATCTTTTGAAAACTACACCTGAAAAAGAGTTTCGAGGGGAAAACCCTCCACTCAAATTCTGCTAAAAGGTTGGAGCGATGATGACAGCTTCCCATATATTGAAGCCTTATCAAAACCCAAGCTCAGGCAAGCAGTGTTAAAATTTAGGGTTGAGATAAATCCATGTTATGCAGATAAGAGTATACAATCAGCAGTGAGGGATGAGTAGGGTATGTGTACTTGTGGGATGAAGACCAAATGTGACGGCCCCATATTTTATTGGATTTTTACGGTTTTTAGATGGGCATAAAGCATCTTTAAAATCAATTTTTATTGAATATGGAATTACAAATCGTGATCATGCTCTAAGCCTGTTAGTGAACATGGGGTTTATGGATGTCACATCTGCAATTGGGAGATTTTTAATTGCGATCCATGAGATTTTAATAGGTTTGATAGGTAATATGTCAGGGAACTGGTGGGTTTTTATGAGATTCCCCAACTTCACTTTATTCCCCACCTCATTGTATGTATGATTTATTGGATTTTTTTTTAATAATCTCTTGTTGTATATACTATTGTAGGATGTATTTATGGTGACGTTTAGAGACTATGGTTTAAATAAACAAAGCTTTTTTACTGACTGACTGACATCTACCATACAATAAGTGCAGTTCCCACCAGAAGTATGCAGATACCAGGGTATGCTGAGCAGGGAAGGCTTGGAGGCTTCAAGGAAAACAGCATGATGGTCTTGTTACAGCTAACACATGATAACCGGGGGGGGGGGTAGAAAACTGCTCTTAGATGACTGGTAAGCATACAGTTAAGTGTTGGTTATTTATGGTCTTTTATGTGAAGAAATGAATGGTGATCTGCCAACTATGCACTGATAAACTGTGATTATTTGTCACATTAAATTATTATTAAATTATGAATTGAAATTCACTCCTTTTTAGGACAGATTCCCAGAAAAGATTTTCTGAGAGTCAGACATCAATAGAAGCTGGATGGAACCAACAAGGTTCCAAACTTGCTTGCAGCGTAACTTGACACGGAACAGGGGGCGCGACTGAAGAACATCAATCAGGTCGCCCACAATATCCAGTTAGGCTGCAACAGCTCCTTATTCCTGGTAAGACCTTCAGCACTATGAAGTTACCGAAAAAGGATGTGCAGACGTGCAAAACTTCAAACCAAATAAATAGCATGATAACATTAGCATGTTGGCAGCTACATTGAAACCAATGGAACAGCAATGCACTATAAACATTGCAATGCCCGCATTTACAGCCATTGACTGCCTCTCTCTCTTGCTTGCTTCTCCTGAGGATATTTAGATCATGCAGAAGAAGGATATATGCAGAGGCTGGGGTGAGAAAAAACAGGAGGCTTTCTCCTCTCCGCCTCCTGTGGTTCATAGTGTCACTGGGGTGGAGCCATGGAAGGAGGAAGGGGGGATTCTCCTCAGCTCATGCATCACCCTCATCTCTAACTAATGAAGGAAAGCAGGTTGGCAGAGCTGAATAGGATTCAGGGCTGGCTGATGCCTTCTTTCACAGCTGTAGCTTTCCATGTTTGGCAGTTACTCCTGCGGCTGTGTGCAGTGTTGGGTGCACAGCCGAAACTGTCAGACACACTCAGCAGACATCTAGAAGGTTCAGAGCAGCAGAGTTTTGTTAGGACATTCTGCACTACTGGAGTGGAATGGCTAATAGCCTTAAAGGCCAATGTAGGGGATAGAACAGCCTTTAAAGCCCAACCACCTTGTGACATGTCCTCACCATATAACACTGGAGTGGGCTTTTAATGGCTGGTACATCTCACTATGTTGTACTGTATGGTTATAATACAATGTTAAAACCTCCACTGAAGACAAAGGAGTGGTTCAGAGTCAAAACAGCTGCTTCAGATCTTCTGCATCAATATTCAGACGTTTCACTCTTGGTTTCTCCCTTTCTAATTTTGAAAGTTCAGCCCTCAGTGGGCAGAGTTTTCTAATAGCATAACAGTCTTGTGTCTTGGGCTACGCCAGTTGTTAAAAGTCCTCTCCCTCGTTATTTGCCCATGCTTGCTTCTCTGGCCTCCCACTTGGAAGAGGGCTGTTAACAACCGGTACAGACACTGGCAGCAAGTTTAAATGCCATATTAGAACATTGGAATGTTCAGATCTCCAGTGCAGACAATGGAGTGCTTCGGGGTTTTTTCTGGCTGGTAAAAGCCCGGAGCGTCAACATTCCATTGTTCTCTATGTTCACAGCAATAGCTGTGAACAAAGCCTCACGGAGCCCGAGGGGATTTTAATCCCCTCGAGCTTCGTGAGGAATTTGTTTTATTTAATAGAACATTCTGCTCTCTAGTGGCAGAATGTTCTAATAGCCTTAGAACCCGCCGTAGCGGGCTCTACCGGACATTAAAGGCCCTCTCCCTTGTTAAAGGTCCTCACCTTCGGCTTGGCCTTTTAACGCGGAAGCGGGCCTTTAATGGCCGGTAGAGCCCACTACAGCAGGTTCTACGGCTATATTAGAACATTGGAATGTTGTACACTCCACTAGAGACAATGGAGTAGCCCAAGCATCAACCTTCCAATGTTCATTGCTCACACCAACAGCGATGAACAAAGGCCTCCCAGAGCCCAAGGGGATTCCAGTCCCGAAGGGCTCTGGGAGGCCTTTTATTTACTAATTAGAACATTCTGCCCTTTAGGGTGGAAAGTTCTAATAGCCTTATAGCCCTCCATAGTGGGCTCTACTGGCCACTTAAGGCTCGCTCCCTTCGGCTCGGGCCTTTAATGCTGGATGGGCCTTTAATGACCGGTATAGCCCACTACAGAGGGTTATAAGGCTATATTACAACATACAATGTTTTGAGCTCAAGGGCAATAATGGCTGGTTTAGATTTTCTGCACCAACATTCCAATTCTTGTCTTTCTGTTTTTCCCTGTTTATTTTAGAACAGTCTACCCTTAGGTGGTGCAATGTTATAAGACAATTATAGCCCTTCTGCCTCTGGCTATATCAGTAGTTACAAACACTCTCCCCCTTTAGAAACGGGTATAGGCCTCAACAGCAATGGTTTAAAAATGTCTAGGGCCCATGGTTCAACCTCAAGTGCCTAAAAGCATTTATTTCTGTTGTGTGCACTACACTAGCTCATTCACTTAAGTCTATACTCAATAAAAATGTAGGCCTAAACTGCGCAGAGATTGATGCATTTTTTAGATTAAAAATCTTAAGGAGTATAAGTGTGTGAGAAACTGGGGCTGATTGCAGAGGCCCCCTAACTTTTTGCCCCCATTTTCCACTTTATGCTGGTGTTTTCCTGACTCTGATGGTGCCCTGGGTACTGCTAACCAGTCCCAGGGCCTGTGCTCTGTGTAAAATGGATATGCAAATTAGGCTAATTATAATTGGCTAAGTTAACCTACCTATAAGTCCCTAGTATATGGTAGGGCATGTAGGTTTAGGGACCACAGCATAGGTGGTGCACACCTAGGTGCATTGCTGAGGTGCCCAGTGTCATTTTAAAAGCAAGCCTGCCTTGCTGGCTGCTTTTAAATTAAAGTTATATGCAAATTCGACTTTGGAATTAAAGGTACTTCCAAAGTCTTAAACTACCTTATTTTTACATATAAGTCACCCCTAAGGTGTGCCCTATGTGCCCCTAGGGCTGGGTGCCATGTAACTATAAGCAGGGACTTTATAAAAATAGATTTATAAGCCCTGGTGAGGTAAAAACAGCCAAATTCGTTTTTCCCTCATTGAAGTAAATGGCCTTCATAGGCTAGAATGGGCAGACTTTATTTTAAATTTTAAAGTCTCCTTAAATGTTACATACCAAGAATTTGGTATCAAATTGATTGTTATAATAAATCCCACAACTTCCAGTTGTTGGATTTAATATAACTAGTGCAGGTAAAAAGTTTAGACTTTACCTAAAAAGTTGCCAATTTCAGCTCTGCATTGTTTTTGCTCCTGTGCTCTGATTGGCCAGCCTGCAGCAGCTTCTGCCAGGCTACTTTAATGAGGTGTGAAGTGGCCTGACTTCACACAAAGGAATGTGCTTGGGGGAGAGAATCTCCCCTCAGCAGATGGGGAAGCAGGAAGGGGGAGGGCTGCCAAACTGGTCTTCAAAGGCAGAGAAGGACATCTGGAGCACCCAGCAACACCCCCACATCCTGCAACCCCAGACAGCTAGGTGGCCCCTTGATTAGATTAGGAGAGGGCAGGAGAGGGGTGTGTTTATGATTTTTAGCCACACCAGTGGGTGGGCTCAGCCAGATCTCTCCTCTAAAAATCAGATTCATCCATTTTGGATTTTTAGAGACTATTGCCTTCTGGGATGGATTTTTGCCACACTTCCCAGGAAGTGGTCATCACAGGGGGACGACCCTGTCCCTGATTGGAGGACCAGGGCCCCCCTGCTTTTCACCCAGGAGCAAGGATAAAACTGGCAGACCTGCACCCACGCCTCAGATCCCCACCAAATTTCAAGAAGAAAGAACTACAAGGAGAAGAAGGACTGCCCTGCTGGACCCCTGGCCTGCACCTGGACCCTGCACTCAGAAAGACTGCACCAGCTGCACACTTGGGCTTCACCACAAGAAGGACTTTGCCTGGCTTCCACTGGTTCAAGGAGGGACTCCCTGTTTGCTACAGGTGAAAAATTGCTAACCAGAGTCCCCTGCACCAACTCCTGAAAAAGTGACCAGCTGACCACTGCCCAGTGGCCAAAAAGGAGTTTGCGCCAGGTGCACTCTGGGAGTTGAAGTCCGCACTTCCCAAGGACCATCACAGAACTTCTGGACCCTTGGGGTGAGCTGTGGACCCCAAAAGAACCTTAAAAGAACATCTGGGTGAAGCCCCAGAAGTTTGGAAAAGATTGGAGAAATTTTAGAAAAAAGCTCCATAAAGTGACCGACTCGACGCGGAAATTCTAGCCGGCTTGCCTCAACCGCGACCCGGCCTGACTTCGTGGTTCGTCCCGGTCAAGAAAAACATCCGAAAAAGAGACTAAGTCCGAACGTAAAAAGTTGACCGGGACCTTCCAGCCATCGTATCCGAGAAGGGCTCCACGGACGTCGGATCAAGATCCAGGTTTACCCCGGTCGAAGGATTTTCATCTCGAAAAAACGACTAAGTCCGAAGGTAGAAATCACCACCGAGGAAACCGACTTCGCGTATCCGGACAAGGGCTCCAGGAGGTCGGATCCAACTGGCAGGTTCGTCCCGGTGAAGAAAAACTTCAAAATAAAGACTAAGTCAGAAGGTAACTTTTTAACCGAGGCTTCCCGCGACCTGTATCCGAGCAGGGCTCCATCGCGGTCGGCCTGAAAGTTTGACTTTGTCCCGGTCCTGGTGCAACCAGATGACCCGATTGGCGCTTTTCGTTTCTGAGCGCTAGAAAATAATAATACTTTAAAAATTCATATCTCCGGTTCCCCTGAACCGATTTTAATCGTTTTTGTGTCATTTTAAAGATAAAAATATAAGCTATTTTTATAAATTGGTTTTGGATTTTTAAACTGTTTCCTGTGTTTTATTTAATTACTGTTTTGTGATATTTGAATGCTTTACACTTTGTCTCCTAAGTTAAGCCTTGACGCTCGATGCTAAGCTACCAAGGGTAGAGCTGGGATTAATTTACTGAGACCTAACTGTACTTTTGTGGAGGTTTGTGGCTTGTTGCTAGGTGTAGGTACCTACCTGCCCTATCAATAACCCATTTTCCAACATAATTGGAAGCAGCGACGGGATCCTGTACTTGTGTTCAATATCACGTTACAGTTTTAGGTAAAACAAATTAAAAATCCTTTAAATTGTCCTAGTGCAAAAATTGTTTTTAATTTTTAAATTTGGATTAATTTCAATTATTGAATTTTTGTAATTTTTCTAAATTATTGTTTCCAATTTTTGCAAAAAGTTTTTGTGACACAAAACTAGGGAACCATGGAGCTTGATCTGGCTAGCCTACCCACACTGACAGTAGTCCAGCTTAGGGGGTTGTGTACTGAAAGAGGGTTGCCTGCAACCACTGATCTCAGGAAGCAAATCCTGATCACATCCCTGACAGCATGGGCTGAGGCCCAAGAGGTAGAGACAGAGGAAGCTCCAGAGGGGGAAGAAAAAGAGGAAGATGCTAACTCTAACCACTCAGGGGAGGAAAGGCATCAGACCCCAAGTGAGGAAGAGGAGGAACGGTCCTCACTGGATACAGTCACTAGGGGCAGACCCAAAGCTAGTGGTAGGAAGAGGGTCCTTTCAGGAGGAGAGAACCCATCCATCAGGGAAAGAGAGCTGCAAGCCCAGCTAGCCTACATAGCTTTGGAAGCAGAGAAGCTGGCCCTAGAGAAGAAAAAGTGGGCATACAAAGAAAAAAGAGATGGAAGCAGCGATAAAGAAGCTGAGGTGTCCATGGGTGGGGGAGTTTGCCCCAGATTACCCAAGGGGGTAGTTCCTGCTTATATAGAGGGGGATGACATAGATAAGTGGCTAGGGGCCTTTGAGAGGGCACTCCAAATGAGAAGGGTTAAGCCTCAATACTGGGGTTCCCTTTTGTGGGAGTTGGTCCCCAACTCAGGGAGGGATAGGCTTCTGACCTTAAGGGGGGAGGAGGCAGATTCATACCCTAGTATGAAGAGGTGCTTAGTCAAGAAGTTTGGTCTGACCCCAGAGCAATATAGAATGAAGTTCAGGGACACCCAGAAGGTCAGTACCCAGTCTTGGGTTGACTTTGTGGACACCTCACTAAAGGCACTAGAGGGCTGGATTATTGGCAACAAAGTAAATACTTATGAGGGGTTAAACAATCTGATCATGAGAGAGCACATCTTGACCAATTGTATCCAAGAAAGGTTACGCCAGCATCTAGTGGACTCTAAGCTGACCAACCCTAGAGAGCTAGGGGAGGCAGCTGATGAGTGGTTGAGAACCAGGGTGGTTGTCAAGTCCCAGGGGGGAGACTCCAAGAAGGGGGGGACAGGTCCCCAAAAACCTAAGGAGGGAGGTGGTAAGCCCACCACAGAGACTCCCTCTGTACCCCAGAACCCTAAGAAGGAGGAGAGTAAATCCCACTCCCACTCTGACATGCAGAGACAGGGAGACCCAGGGTTAAAAAAGCTCTTGGACAGTAGGGCTTGCTTTGACTGTCATCAGACAGGTCACTTCAGAGGAGATGCAGCCTGTCCAAAGAAGGTGGTTAGCACTGGGCTGTCCAGTGTAGCCATAGAGGAGGATTCCTCAGATGATGAAGTCCTCCTAGCATTGTGCTGGGAGACAGGACCAGATGGTAAGCTGGTGATCCCTGAGGGTGGGAGTAGGCACTTCCACCACATTCAAGTGAATGGGATCCCTACCACTGGCCTGAGAGACACCTGTGCCAGTCACACTGTAGTGAGTGACCGGTTAGTGACCCCAGACATGTATGTCCCAGGAAAGACAAAGAAAGTCAGGATAGCCACAGGGGAGGTCACCTCCAAACCTGTAGCCATAGTGCCCCTAGAGAGGGAGGGTATCCTTGACTGGATTAGGGTGGTAGTCAGTGCTGACCTTCCCCTAGATTGTATCCTGGGCAATGACCTCCCAGAGGTGAGTCTGGTCACAGATGGGGTGGTCGCCCAGGGCGCCCCCCCTACGCAAAGTCCTGGGGAGTCAGTCCCTACAGTTAGGAGACAGGGGTCCCCAAGAAAAGGAAAGAAGAAAAGGAAGGGTAGGCCACTCTTAAAGAGAGTTCCAAGGAGCCAAAGGCCTTCTGCCCCAGTAGGGGGGGAGCCCAGAGTTGGCACTGGTGAGGCCTCACCTGACCCCAAGGAAGTCCTGAGTAGTCAGGCAGCTGTCCAGATGCAAGGTGTTGCCCCTGCACTGACAGAAGGGAGAGTGGAAGGAGGGTGTCTGCCACAGGAGGTGGTAGCCCCCCACTCTAGACAGCAAGAGGGGTACCAGGACCCCAAAGATGCCCCTAAAGCAGCTCAGCCACCTGTCAGTGGAGAGCTTAGGGTGTGGTTCTGGGTACTGACAGCTGTCAGTAGCCTCTGCTGGGTGCTAGCCTTCCTGGCAGCACTGTACTTGGCCTGGGAGGCAGACCCCAGGGCCAATAGCAAAGTAGGCCCCCTGACCCTATTGGTCATGGTGGGGTTGCTCAAGTGTTGGGTGACCTCTTTGGGTAAGCTAGGTGTTGCCCTAGCAAAGTTAGGAGTAGGGGAGGTGGGCACCTCACTACCCAAGTTGGCAGAGAGAGAGGAGGAAGACCCCCCTAGAGGGAAGTTTCAGTTTGAAATGGGTCCTTTCATTGTTGGGGTGGGTTCACTACCCAGAGGGAGAGACCCTGACAGGAGGATGTAAGGCAGAGTAGGCCCTGCAAAGAGACAGCCAGTTTTCTACACTGTCTTCCTCGCCTAACAAGCCAGGAAGACTCTCCCAGGGTTGGGCTGAGTCTCCTGGGCGTGTGGGCTGGGGGGGGGTTGTGTGAGAAACTGGGGCTGATTGCAGAGGCCCCCTAACTTTTTGCCCCCATTTTCCACTTTATGCTGGTGTTTTCCTGACTCTGATGGTGCCCTGGGTACTGCTAACCAGTCCCAGGGCCTGTGCTCTGTGTAAAATGGATATGCAAATTAGGCTAATTATAATTGGCTAAGTTAACCTACCTATAAGTCCCTAGTATATGGTAGGGCATGTAGGTTTAGGGACCACAGCATAGGTGGTGCACACCTAGGTGCATTGCTGAGGTGCCCAGTGTCATTTTAAAAGCAAGCCTGCCTTGCTGGCTGCTTTTAAATTAAAGTTATATGCAAATTCGACTTTGGAATTAAAGGTACTTCCAAAGTCTTAAACTACCTTATTTTTACATATAAGTCACCCCTAAGGTGTGCCCTATGTGCCCCTAGGGCTGGGTGCCATGTAACTATAAGCAGGGACTTTATAAAAATAGATTTATAAGCCCTGGTGAGGTAAAAACAGCCAAATTCGTTTTTCCCTCATTGAAGTAAATGGCCTTCATAGGCTAGAATGGGCAGACTTTATTTTAAATTTTAAAGTCTCCTTAAATGTTACATACCAAGAATTTGGTATCAAATTGATTGTTATAATAAATCCCACAACTTCCAGTTGTTGGATTTAATATAACTAGTGCAGGTAAAAAGTTTAGACTTTACCTAAAAAGTTGCCAATTTCAGCTCTGCATTGTTTTTGCTCCTGTGCTCTGATTGGCCAGCCTGCAGCAGCTTCTGCCAGGCTACTTTAATGAGGTGTGAAGTGGCCTGACTTCACACAAAGGAATGTGCTTGGGGGAGAGAATCTCCCCTCAGCAGATGGGGAAGCAGGAAGGGGGAGGGCTGCCAAACTGGTCTTCAAAGGCAGAGAAGGACATCTGGAGCACCCAGCAACACCCCCACATCCTGCAACCCCAGACAGCTAGGTGCCCCCTTGATTAGATTAGGAGAGGGCAGGAGAGGGGTGTGTTTATGATTTTTAGCCACACCAGTGGGTGGGCTCAGCCAGATCTCTCCTCTAAAAATCAGATTCATCCATTTTGGATTTTTAGAGACTATTGCCTTCTGGGATGGATTTTTGCCACACTTCCCAGGAAGTGGTCATCACAGGGGGACGACCCTGTCCCTGATTGGAGGACCAGGGCCCCCCTGCTTTTCACCCAGGAGCAAGGATAAAACTGGCAGACCTGCACCCACGCCTCAGATCCCCACCAAATTTCAAGAAGAAAGAACTACAAGGAGAAGAAGGACTGCCCTGCTGGACCCCTGGCCTGCACCTGGACCCTGCACTCAGAAAGACTGCACCAGCTGCACACTTGGGCTTCACCACAAGAAGGACTTTGCCTGGCTTCCACTGGTTCAAGGAGGGACTCCCTGTTTGCTACAGGTGAAAAATTGCTAACCAGAGTCCCCTGCACCAACTCCTGAAAAAGTGACCAGCTGACCACTGCCCAGTGGCCAAAAAGGAGTTTGCGCCAGGTGCACTCTGGGAGTTGAAGTCCGCACTTCCCAAGGACCATCACAGAACTTCTGGACCCTTGGGGTGAGCTGTGGACCCCAAAAGAACCTTAAAAGAACATCTGGGTGAAGCCCCAGAAGTTTGGAAAAGATTGGAGAAATTTTAGAAAAAAAGCTCCATAAAGTGACCGACTCGACGCGGAAATTCTAGCCGGCTTGCCTCAACCGCGACCCGGCCTGACTTCGTGGTTCGTCCCGGTCAAGAAAAACATCCGAAAAAGAGACTAAGTCCGAACGTAAAAAGTTGACCGGGACCTTCCAGCCATCGTATCCGAGAAGGGCTCCACGGACGTCGGATCAAGATCCAGGTTTACCCCGGTCGAAGGATTTTCATCTCGAAAAAACGACTAAGTCCGAAGGTAGAAATCACCACCGAGGAAACCGACTTCGCGTATCCGGACAAGGGCTCCAGGAGGTCGGATCCAACTGGCAGGTTCGTCCCGGTGAAGAAAAACATCAAAATAAAGACTAAGTCAGAAGGTAACTTTTTAACCGAGGCTTCCCGCGACCTGTATCCGAGCAGGGCTCCATCGCGGTCGGCCTGAAAGTTTGACTTTGTCCCGGTCCTGGTGCAACCAGATGACCCGATTGGCGCTTTTCGTTTCTGAGCGCTAGAAAATAATAATACTTTAAAAATTCATATCTCCGGTTCCCCTGAACCGATTTTAATCGTTTTTGTGTCATTTTAAAGATTAAAATATAAGCTATTTTTATAAATTGGTTTTGGATTTTTAAACTGTTTCCTGTGTTTTATTTAATTACTGTTTTGTGATATTTGAATGCTTTACACTTTGTCTCCTAAGTTAAGCCTTGACGCTCGATGCTAAGCTACCAAGGGTAGAGCTGGGATTAATTTACTGAGACCTAACTGTACTTTTGTGGAGGTTTGTGGCTTGTTGCTAGGTGTAGGTACCTACCTGCCCTATCAATAACCCATTTTCCAACAAAGTGGAAATCCACTAGAGTTGTACTTTCCCAGTATACTCCCATGTTTTCCTCGGTTACACTCCTGGGGACTGTCCACTGGATTACTGTTAAGGTTGCTGGTGTCACCCTCTAAAAATATGGTATTATCTAGGGAAGTTTCCCATTCAAACTTCATACTAGCAGGATCAGAATGCAAAATGCTCCATAAAATACTCCCCCATATCAGCATTACTAATTATGATGCCACACAGTGCATAGTGTTAGCTTAAGAAACGGTCTGTATGTTCTCAATGTCAATAGCTCTTACCATCCCAAAAACAAGAAAATAATTCAACTATACATTGGCTTTTAAGATCATGCAGACCTACTCACTAGTTTTGACACCTCTCATTAAAGTTTACATTTTCAGTAAGAATTTGCAAAATCGAGCCATTCCTCATGAACTGTGATTTTATCGATAAACATTGTTGGAGCCTTGAGTAATCGTTGGCATCTTACCGCAATATTTCCAATCCCACCGCCGCTGCAGCATCTCAGGTAGGTGTGCTCTTTGGTTTTAACATTTAGAATAACGACTAAGCTGCCAGCAATGTAAATGATTGTGTGGTCATCCAGCAACTCCAAATTGGCTCTTTTTGTGCAGTTGTACCCAAAGGAGTGTCTGGGGTGCGAGTGGTTAAGGAAACAATTGTCCATACACAAAGAATTGTTGGTTCTCCTCAGCAAATCAATGTCAGTTTCAAAGAAAATTGACTTAAACGACCTTGCCTGCACCACATCCACATTTAAAGGGTGCAGTCATTTTGAAGTAATGTTGGCATATCAAGCTAATTAAGAATTGTTCTCATTTTTAACAGATCTTTAGCTTCTCTCCATTCACAATTAATTGGTCTGTTAATCAACAGCATGTAAAATTGTATGCGAGGAAAGTATAAACTCCCGGAAGGTTTCCACTGAGTGGGTTAGAGTGACATCATATACAACAAAGGGTGAAGGCTGAGAACCAAGAGGTGAAACATGTCTTTTCTGTAGTGATGCCCTTTTGGAGGACCCTCGTTGGTTACCCATTTTTAGCTTCATTTCATATTTTAGAGGTTTTAGCTGTATTGCTTTTAGGAATATATTGCACAAGTTGCTTGTTTTAGTTAGCCTTTTCTCGACAGATAATCAGTATATTTTGTTCAAGGCTAGAAACACAGTACACAATATCCCAATGCTTGTGTTGCCAGTTCAGCTTCTAACATCTGGACATAACATTGCATCAGAGCTGTGCTACTAACAGAGTGGTGAGCTTATTATATAACTGATGCATTGACCCGGAAAGGGCAGAGGGGGCACTCCAGCCGCGACCGTCCTGGGGCGAATGCTGTGTTCAGTATGCACCACTGCTGACACTAATCTTCCAGCTTCCCAAATGGATTGCCATCTATACTGTGGGCTGACTCCTAATGCAGTTTCCAGGTATGGGGCTACGGCTAGCCTCTTAGAGCGAACAGAGGTTACACGTGCTACACTTTCATTATAGTTTTAGGGTTATGTAGAACATCCTGAAATAATTTATCATGGTTGGTTTATTCCTCCTCCTTACCACGTTTGTAATGCTGGTTACTCTGCTTTGTTTCATCAGTCCAATTATCACAGCTCATTCTCTCAGCGCAAGATTATGATTGTTTCAATAAATGTTTTGAAAACGTATCTCGTATCTCTCTTGTGTTTCACCTGGGCGTGCGTGGGTAATTCAACAAAAGGGTGAGATCTGTTTTTATGACTTCCTTGGGAGTTCGAGTGTCATGTTTAGTTTGCCATAATCACTTTTCACCTGGCTAAGGTTAGCGGTTTGCGTGAGGCACTGTGAGCTGGCCAGGAATTGGGCCGACAGCTCTTTATGGTGTGGGAGGACTTAGGGCCTGATTTAGAACTCAGCGGACAGGTTACACCTTGATAACGGTCACAAATATCCCATCCCCTGAAATCTAAATCCTAATATATCCAATGTGATTTAGATTTCTGTGGACCGTTCATCCGTCAGAGTTTCCCGTCCACCGAGTTCTAAATCAGACCCTTAGTCTCTCACATTCTGAAGTTCTGTCACCCTAATACGCAGTCCTATCGTTTTAGTAGGAATCGTATAACACTTCATTGATACCTCCCTTGGGGTGTGGTAAGTGTAAGAAAGTAAGAGTGATGCAGTTGATCTGACACTAAGAACTCCAGGATACCTAACCTGTCTGTGAGAAAACAGGGCTGATTGCAGAGGCCCCATAACTTTTTGCCCCCATTTTCCTCTTTTTGCTGGTGTTTTCCTGACTTTGATGGTGCCCTGGGTACTACTAACCAGTCCCAGGGCCTGTGCTCTGTGTAAAATGGATATGCTAATTAGGCTAATTATAATTGGCTAAGTTAACCTACCTATAAGTCCCTAGTATATGGTAGGGCATGTAGGTTTAGGGACCACAGCATAGGTGGTGCACACCTAGGTGCACTGCTGAGGTGCCCAGTGTCATTTTAAAAGCAAGCCTGCCTTGCTGGCTGCTTTTAAATTAAAGTTATATGCAAATTCGACTTTGGAATTAAAGGTACTTCCAAAGTCTTAAACTACCTTATTTTTACATATAAGTCACCCCTAAGGTGTGCCCTATGTGCCCCTAGGGCTGGGTGCCATGTAACTATAAGCAGGGACTTTATAAAAATAGATTTATAAGCCCTGGTGAGGTAAAAACAGCCAAATTCGTTTTTCCCTCATTGAAGTAAATGGCCTTCATAGGCTAGAATGGGCAGACTTTATTTTAAATTTTAAAGTCTCCTTAAATGTTACATACCAAGAATTTGGTATCAAATTAATTGTTGTAATAAATCCCACAACTTCCAGTTGTTGGATTTAATATAACTTGTTCAGGTAAAAAGTTTAGACTTTACCTAAAAAGTTGCCAATTTCAGCTTGCATTGTTTTTGCTGCTGTGCTCTGATTGGCCAGCCTGCAGCAGCTTCTGCCAGGCTGCCTTGATGAGGTGTGAAGTGGCCAGGCTTCACACAAAGGAATGTGCTTGGGGGAGAGAATCTCCCCTCAGCAGATGGTGAGGCAGGAAGGGGGAGGGCTGCCAAACTGGTCTTCAAAGGCAGAGAAGGACATTTGCAGCACCCAGAAACACCCCCACATCCTGCAACCCCAGACAATTAGGTGCCCCCTTGATTAGATTAGGAGAGGGCAGGAGAGGGGTGCGTTTATGATTTTTAGCCACACCAGTGGGTGGGCTCAGCCAGATGTAACCTCCAAAAATCAGATTCATCCATGTTGGATTTTTAGAGACTGTTGCCTTCTGGGATGGATTTTTGCCACACTTCCCAGGAAGTGGTCATCACAGGGGGACGACCCTGTCCCTGATTGGAGAACCAGGGCCCCCCTGCTTTTCACCCAGGAGCAAGGATAAAACTGGCAGACCTGCACCCACGCCTCAGATCCCCTCCAGAATTCAACAAGAAAGGAACTAAAGAAGAAGAAGGACTGCCCTGCTGGACCCCTGGCCTGCACCTGGACCCTGCACTCAGAAGGACTGCACCAGCTGCACACTTGGGCTTCACCACAAGAAGGACTTTGCCTGGCTTCAACTGGTTCAAGGAGGGACTCCCTGTTTGCTACAGGTGAAAAATTGCTAAACCAGAGTCCCCTGCACCAACTCCTGAAGAAAGCGACCAGCTGACCACTGTCCAGTGGCCAAAAAGGAGTTCGCGCCAGGTGCATTCTGGGAGTTGAAGTCTGCACCCCCCAAGGACCATCACAGAACTTCTGGACCCTTGGGGTGAGCTGTGGACCCCAAAAGAACCTTTTTTTTTTTTTTTTTTTTTTTTTTTTTTAAATGTGTTTTTATTATTTATTATCACACAACAAAATTACACAAGTGAAAGCTGACAATAAGAGTAACATTTGCAACAGGTTCGTTCATCACATCACCCTAGACGGCTTATGTACCATGACTGGGCTATGCTGTGCTTCGCCCACTTCCGCGCCACTGCCAGAGAGAACGTGTTGCCACGGGCTGGAGCAGGGGGGGGAATAGTCCTGACTGGACATCATATTAAAGCATCCTGTTGCATTGGAAAGAAAAAAAAAAAAAAAAAAAAAAAAAAAAAAAAGAAAAAAACAGAAAAAAGAAAAGAAAGAAAGACAAAGAGGGGAAATACTGTGGGGGGGGGGGGATAAAGGCTGGGGGGGGCCCTCAAGACGGAGGAAGCGGGGGCAGAGGAGGAAAGGAAGACACGCGCGCGAGCATTGGGTCATGCGTCCCTTTGTGTGCTGGTGTTATTGCTAGTTGGTTACCGCCTATTAGGTTATACAATTTCATGTTGTCTACCCCAGCTCCTGTCCGCCTTCCTCTATTTGACATTCTGATTCGAGCCTGATGAAGGGTGGTTGCGCGCTATCACTGGGGGATTACAGCTATTTAGGACTATAAAATGCAGATTTTAATGTTCGTTGGGGGGATCATTCAGGGCGGGCGTTCGTCATCTTTTCTTTCTATTATTGCTACGAAAGAGTTCCAGGTGTCAAGACCTTTGACCAGAACACCCTTTGTTGATAGGAGCTGCAGCGTGTCGGCTTCGGCCCTGGCCCAACGCCGCAGCTCCGATCGCCATTGTTCAATGCTCGGCGCGTCTGGTGCCTTCCAGTGCATGGCTATGAGGCGTCTGTACAACACCAGTGCCAGCGCTATGCATCTTAGGGTTTGTTTCCGTCTTTTAAGGCTTGGACCTACACCCAGCAAACACAGCTCCGGGGTGGGGGACATTTCAACAGCTGTCCAATCAACAAGCAGTACTATTATGTCTTCCCATACTTTCCGGATTGGAGGGCATTCCCAGGTCATGTGGTAAAAGGTGGCTTCGGGGGTGGCGCATCTAGGGCATGTTTGCTTTGAGTGGGGGAAAATACGGGTTATTCGGTGAGGTGATAAATATGTTTGATGTAAATAATTAAACTGGGTATAGCGAAAACGCGGGTTGCGTGATACTTCTTTTGTCATTGTCAACGCCTGATTCCAAGCGGGTTGTGGTAGAGGCTCTGCTAGCACTGCATCCCACTTGTTCTTTGATTGTACTTGTTTATCTTCAGCGCAAGAAGTTAAGATTATGTATGCTCTTGACACATTTATTGAATCTTCTATGCTACCTAGCAACTCATGCAATCTAGGGGAGATATTTGGTTCTGAGTTTTCATTGCCCCAGCAAAACCTTAGTGTCTGGCGTACAGCTCCATATGCTATAAAGCTTCCGCGCCCCAGTTCATATTTATCAATTAGTGTATTGAAAGTTAGGAGGCGTCCTTCACTATAGATGTCGCCGATGGTGCGTATTCCCTTTTCTGACCAACTGTTCAGGCCGACTCTAGCTGCTATGTTGGCTATTTTCGAGATGGCCAAAAATGGAAGCCTGGGGGAATATTGTGGTGTTTTATTGTTCATGATCACATGGTGGCCCCATATCCAGTGCGCAATTTTCAGTAGTATGTTGCGTGGGTGTTTGGGGGATTCGCGATTCATCAAGTATTGTATTAAGCCCCTGTTCCCCAAAGACGAGTGGATCATCTGTGATTCAGCTCCGTCTGGACGGCTTAGCCAGGATGAGATCCATTGTAACTGGGAAGCTGCGTAGTACATTTCGAATCTAGGCGCTCCCATTCCACCCATTGTTAGTGGGTGGTGTAATTTTGTTAGTGCCACTCGTCGTCTGCCGTTGCCCCATATGAGATTTATTAATAGGCTATTCAGAGGTTTAAAGAAAGAGGCTGGGAGAGTCAGTGGGAGGGCCATGAAGAAGTACAACAATCGGGGCAGGATCACCATCTTCGCTATGGCTACTCTGCCCAATGGTGATAGAGGGAGTGAGCACCAGAAGGGCAGGGAGCCTCTAATGGATCGAATCGCCTGCCCCAAGTTGCCGTCCCTGAGATCTCGTGCGTCGTGATATATGTTTACACCCAAGTATTTGAAAGTGGTGTAACACCATTTCAGTTCGCCAGGGTTGGAGGATAATCTGTGTGCTTCAGGGACAGGACACATAGGGAATATGCACGACTTAGACCAATTTACCTTGAGTCCGGCCAACGTGCCAAACCTGTGCAGTAACTTCAGCACTTCAGGTAGGGATTTTTGGTGATCTCGTAAGAAAATAAGTGCATCGTCTGCATATAGCGACACTATACGGTGTGTGTGGTCGTCTCGGATGCCCCATGCAGGGGCTACCGCTCGTAGGTGAGCTGCTAAGGGTTCGATTGCGAGGGCGAATAAAAGCGGGGATAATGGGCAGCCCTGCCTGGTTCCTCTCTCTATTTTAAACGGTTGCGAAATCGTGTCGCCCGTTTTGACTCTTGCAGAAGGGTTAGTGTAGAGTACCTCTATCCATCTGATGAATGTTCGACCGAAGCCCATACGGCGCAACGTCTCCATCAAAAAGGGCCAACCCAGCGTGTCGAATGCTTTTTCTATGTCCAGTGATACTGCCACTTGAGCATAGTCATCCGTTCGTGAGTTCGCCATAAGGCGCAATAAGTTTCGGATATTGCTAAATGTGCTCCGGCCAGGTATAAATCCAGCCTGGTCGTGATGTATCAGGTCCGGCATACATGGGAGCAAGCGGTTGGCTAGCAGTTTACCGAGTAGCTTACAGTCTGTGTTCAGTAGTGATAGTGGTCTATATGAACGTACATCCAATGGGTCTCTCCCCGGCTTAGGTAGCACTGCTATCAGCGCTTCACGGCATGTGTCTGGTAGTTGTCCACGCTCTAGCGCCTCCGTCAGCATCTCTAGATATGGGGTTAGTGTTTGAGTCGGGAACATGCTATAGTATTCAATAGGCAGTCCATCATTGCCTGGTGCTTTGCCATGCGGCAATTGTTTTAGGGCCTGCTATATCTCATTGATATCAATTGGTCTTTCCAGGTCTGCAACCTGAGCGGTCGTTAGTTGTTTCAGCTCGATATCAGTAAAAAACTCGCTCAGTGATGTTTCGGGTGGGGGGACGGGAGCTTTGTATAGTGTGCTGTAATACTCCTTAAAGGCTAGGTTGATATCGGCCTGTGCATTTACTATTAGTCCTGTTTCTAATCGGATGGCTCCTATGGGGGATTTCCGGCCACCATTGTGTATGAGCCATGACAGTAATTTACCCGATCTGTCACCCTCTGCGTGGTTACGAGCTATGTAGTGTCGATGATCAAACAGACCTAGTCGTCTATCAGCTTCGTACCATTGTGCGCGCTTTCCAGCTAGTTCTGTGTGTGTAATCTCGCCCCTGGCGAAGTCTTTCTCAAAAGAATGTACTTCCTTTTCTAAGTTACTAAGCTCACGTGCTAGTGTTTGACGCGCGCCGACTGTTGCTGAGATGCATGTTCCTCGTGTGACTGCCTTATGTGCGTCCCATTCTGTTGATCTAGAGCCCGTTGTCCCCTTGTTTTGGATGAAGTAAGAGGATATGTGTATGGCTAATTCATCTCGGAAAGGGGGGTCTTGTAGCAATCGGGTCTGGAGGCGCCAAGTTGGGATGCATGCGCGCGGGCTGCCCCATCTGAAATGAGCGATGAGAGGGGAGTGATCTGAGATTACCCTAGCGGTGTAATCAGCGCTAGTGATCTTGTGGGTGATGTCTTGGGAGATGAGGATAAGGTCTATGCGAGTGTGGAGGAGGTGTACTGGGGAGTAGTATGAGTATTCGCGATCATGGGGGTGTATATGCCTCCAGGTATCTATGAGACGGTGGTCTACCATCCATTGACGCAGCATCTGCAAATTTTTGATTGCTTGGGAGGCTGCTATGGGGGGGTGTGATCTATCCGTGTCTATATGTGGAACGCAGTTCATATCCCCGCCCCAGATACATGTAGAGGGTAGGTCGTTTGAGAAGTGTGAGATTGTTTTGTGCAGGAATTCACTTTGTCCGACGTTCGGGACGTACAGTCCGTTCAGTGTTACTGGTTCCCCATCTAAGTGGCCTGTTAAATGTATGTATCTGCCCTCTATGTCAGAAACGCCGCGCCGCACAGTGTACGGGACCCCCGGGGCTATCCATATCAAAACCCCTCTTGCGTATGATGAATTTCCCGATCCGTGGACCTGCCCGCCCCACTTTCTTTCCAACCAGGGAATATCTACAGGGGTAATGTGCGTTTCTTGGAGAATGGCTATATGAATATTGTGACGCTTTAGGTGCGCGTGTATCCTATTGCGCTTTCTTATGCCCGCCATACCCTTAACATTCCACGTCATTATATTATATGTTGGTTCATTTTTTGTCATGTTAAGTTAGGTTGTTGCACACCTATTTTTTTGTACAGTTGGGTCAATCCCGTGACGCGTCCAGGGACTGCTGTTAGTCTAGTGCGCGCTGCCCACCCACGTCTCCCCTCCGCCACCAGCGCCCGCCCACCAGCCCCCCCAGTCCCACAAAACAACATTATCAAAAGAGAATAATAAAAATGAGAGCAAAAAAAATAATAGGCAAAAGGATATTTCGGGTAAAGCCCGGAGATAAACATAATGGCACAACTGGTGCCTAAACTGCAAACTGCGAAGTTAAGTTCCATTCGGGAGTGACTTGGTTGTCGGAGAGCGTGGTTTTGGTATAGCCGGGCGGGAACCGACCCGTCTCCAGGATAATTTTGTCCCTGCTCGGTCCAAATTGTAAGTACAACCGCTTTGGTTACCCTGTTAGTCTCAGTCAAGGAAGCTAGCGGCCAGAACCCATCCCAAAGAAACCACCAAACACCGCTCTAGGCCGCATAAGGGCGGAAGGTCGCGTGTCCCAACGCCGGACTCGTGTCTGTGGCGCAGTTCATATTCCCTCACGAGGCCTAGAGATCATCCGCAACGCGCGGTGTAAGGTCAGGGCCAGCCAGTAGGAAGGAGGAGGATGCACTTGATTCCCCTCCTGGGGATCCGCTGTCTGTAGCATCTGTGTCACTTCGGGTTTTGGATTGTGGTCGAGTGAAGGAGCTAGTTTCCCTTAATATTTGAGCTTGCTCTGATTCCATTTGCGATTTCGTTGGGCGCAATGTGGTCTTGCTTTGTTTTTTTTTCCTCCTGGAGCTGGGTGTTATCCAGTCCTCAGTTGTTGTCTTTTCCGTTGGCGGGCTGATCAAACCTTTAGCGTGAATCCAAGTCCATGCATCCTCTGGGGTAGGGAATATGAGCGTTTTCTCATCTATGGTGATACGCAGGCGGGCTGGGAACATGAGAGAATAAGTTATATTATTTTGTCGCAAGATTTGTTTGATCTTTACAAAGGTTGCTCTTCTACGTTGTACTTCCAGCGTATAGTCCGGGTATGCAGATATGTTATTATTTTCCAAGCTGATTTGACTGGAAGATCTAAAGTGTTGAAGAACAGAATCTCTGTCTCTGTGGTTAAGAAATCTAGCTATCATGGGTCGGGGTGGCGCTCCAGGCCGAGGGGGTCTGCCCGGTATTCTGTGGGCTCTCTCTATCATTGGTGATTTCGTGGCATCCTGAGTTTTCATTATTTCTTTCAGCCAGTTTTCTAAGAAATCCTCGGCTTTGGGTAGTTCCAATCGTTCTGGGATGCCAATGAATCTGATATTGTTACGTCTTGAGCGCCCCACCCCAAAAGAACCTTAAAAGAACATCTGGGTGAAGCCCCAGAAGTTTGGAAAAGATTTGAGAATTTTTGGAAAAAAGCTCCAGAGAGGGACCGACCCGCCGCGGAAATTCTAGCCGGCTTGCCTCAACCGCGACCCGGCCTGACTTCGTGGTTCGTCCCGGTAAAGAAAAACATCCAAAAAAGAGACTAAGTCCGAACGTAAAAAGTTGACCGGGACCTCCCAGCCATCGTATCCGAGAAGGGCTCCATGGACGTCAGATCAAGATCCAGGTTTACCCCGGTCGAAGGATTTTCATCTCGAAAAAACGACTAAGTCCGAAGGTAAAAGTCTCCACCGAGGAAACCCACATCGCGTATCCGGACAAGGGCTCCAGGAGGTCGGATTCAACTGGCAGGTTCGTCCCGGTGAAGAAAAACTTCAAAATAAAGACTAAGTCAGAAGGTAACTTTTTAACCGAGGCCTCCCGCGACCTGTAGCCGAGCAGGGCTCCATCGCGGTCGGCCTGAAAGTTTGACTTTGCCCCGGTCGAGGTGCAACCAGATGACCCGATTGGCGCTTTTTGTTTCTAAGCGCTAGAAAAGTAATAATTCTTAAAAAATTCATATCTCCGGTTCCCCTGAACCGATTTTAATCGTTTTTGTGTCATTTTAAAGATAAAAATATAAACTATTTTTATAAATTGGTTTTGGATTTTTAAACTGTTTCCTGTGTTTTATTTAATTACTGTTTTGTGATATTTGAATGCTTTACACTTTGTCTCCTAAGTTAAGCCTTGACGCTCGATGCCAAGCTACCAAGGGTTGAGCTGGGATTAATTTACTGAGACCCAACTGTACCTATGTGGAGGTTGGTGGCTTGTTGCTAGGTGTAGGTACCTACCTGCCCTACCAATAACCCATTTTCCAACACTGTCTGTCTGTCCTTTTAATGCTGAAGCAAGCAGTGCCTTACATGTTTCAATGTGTAATGCAGACCTTAATATTTACAGTTGGTGAAAGAATGTTAAGTTAGGTAGGTATAACACTGAATCATAAAAATATTTCCATTCTGCATGGCTCTCATTTCTTAGTTTCTATCTAGATATCAGATGATCCATTAAAAATCCATACATATCACTAGTCGCATGCTTGGCCAAAATACTTGGATATAAAATGGTCATACAAGTCAACTCTTGGATGCTGTACTGGAATCATTTTCTGGAGGCCTCAGGAGATGTGGTCTAGTCTATATGTTATGCTCTTGTCACCTTTCCAACTTGCTGTTGAGCACTTTGATTTCGAAGGGGTTTTAATTGATTATGATGATGATGAGCTGACTGCTCTACCCACAGGGTGGTATTAGAGAAAAAACATTCTCTACCAGCAAGATGGCACTGGAGAAGTTAGTTTATTTCACTATCACTGTGGATCCCTTTGCTTAATGTTTACAATTTACTACCAGCTGAATCACTCCGGCCATACTTCTTGCTATGTTATCACAATATTCCATCATATTTTACATACCTTCATAAAATTAGGCTAGTTTTCCTTATCAACTGACACATAAAAGCTGCCTTCATCAAAGAGCAGAAGTTACAATCCAGAACAAAGGGCTAGGATGGAAAGCAGTGTTACAAGATGCATACCCGTAATTATTAGATATGTTAAAAGAAGCAACTAATAAAATCACCATATAGGGCATGCAAATGTCTACACTTTAAATTTACTTGAAGTGTGTAAAGCCTAGGGCTGGAGGCAGAGATGAACTTACTCAAATAGATTCCAAACAACTTCACTGCAAAATCCACTCCACATCCTTCTATCAGATTCAATACAGTTACTTGAGGGCATGGATCAATGGCCAATGGTCAGGCTTTCAGATTTCCAACAATGAAGCCAGAAGGAGCTGCTTTAGACCTGAAGAACATGTTACTTACCTTCAGTAACGCTTTTTTTGGTGGATACAATATCTATTTCTGGATTCCTCACCTTCTGAATACTCCCAATGTACCAGTATTCAACTGATTTGTTTTCTTTCTAGCTCTCCACATCAACAAGGATGTCACAATGGAACATCTCAGCACGTGACTCCGTCTGAAATAATCGGAGCCATAAGAAGTCCTCGCCGGCGTGCTGACGTTAGTTTCACCCACTATTTTATTGTGCCTTTGAGGTGAACGGGTAAACACCAACATGTGCAAACTCAACACAAGAAGATACTGTATCCAATAGAAAAATCGTGACAGAAGGTAAGTAACATGTTCTTCTGATGGATACACGTACCTATGGGTTCCTCTCCTTTTGAATAGAATCCCAAAGCAGCCTGCACTCGGAGGTGGGTGCCTGTCTGGTTTTACCAAAAATCCTGCAGCACTGAATAGGCAAAATTACTGTCCCTCCTCACTTCTGATTTCAAGCAGTAATGCTTCGGGAAATGTGGAGGGAAGTCCAAGTTGCTGCTTTGCAAATATCCTCAACAGGTATACCGCTAGCCAAAGCAGAAGTAGTAGACTTAGCTCTGGTAATGAGCTCTAAAGCCTTTGGGAGGATCCTTCTTTGCCTGTGAATAACATATTTCAATGCAAAGAATGACCCATCTTGAAAGCGTTCTTTTGTGGGCGGCTTTGCCCTTCATCTTACCCACGTAGCCAACGAAGAACTGAACGCCCGTCCTAAACTCTCTTGTCCTGTCCACATAGAAACTCAGCACGCTCCTTGGATCCAGACGGTGCAGCCTTTCCTCCTCCTTAGAGGGATTGGAAGGAGGGTAAAAGGATGGAAGGGTGATGGAATGCCCTAAATGAAAAGAAGTTACCACCTTTGGCATGAAAGCCACCCTGGTTCTCAGCACCACCTTGTTAGCATGGAAAGTGGTAAAAGGGGTTTTACACTCTAACGCGCCTAGCCAACATGATTGCTATGAGAAAAACAGTTTTAAACATAAGGAACCTCAAAGGCAACTATACAATGGTTCAAACGGTGTACCCATCAGGTAAGTTAAAACTAAATTTAAATCCCACTGAGGCATAATAAATTAAGTGGGAGGAAACCTAATAATCAAACCCTTAAGAAACCTTAGAACTATAAGGGACTTTAAGAGAGTTGGTCATGTAAACAAATAAATGCAGACAGTGCAGACAGATAAACTTTTACTGTCACAACTGTGCAACCTTGCTGCGCGAAAGAGAGAGCAAATTGTACAACATTAGGCAAATGGGCCTTTAAAGGATCAATGTGTCTCTCCTCACACCATTTAACAAACTTGGCCCATCTAACAGTATAGACAGTTTTGGTGGAGTGTCGCCTGGCCGACAATATAACATCCACCACTTCTCCAGGCATGTAGGCGTAGGCTATGGAGGTGGGGTGTAGAACCTGCCCCTGCGACTGCGAGAGTAGGTCTGCCCTGTGAGTGAGACGGAGTGGAGGGCATAGCGAGAGCTGAAAGAGGTCGGTGTACGACACCCTTCTTGGCCAATCTGGGGCTATTAATACGACTTGGGCCCAGTCTTGACGGATCTTCCTCAGAACCTGAGGAATCAGGGGTATGGAAGGTAACCGTAAAGCAGCCAGTTGCTTCAGCTCTACTGAAACGCATCCCCCAGTGCTCCCTGCATTGGAAACTGGTGGCTGCAGAAAGACGGGCAGTGCGTGTTCTCCCAAGTGGCAAACAGGTCTATCTGAGGCGTCCCCTATAACTGGAAGACGTGAGAACCACCTTCGGATGGAGATGCCACTCATGGTCAGCCGAAAAGTGCCGGCTGAGACTGTCCGCACATATGTTGAGAACTCTGGCCAAATGTTTTTCTACTATGCAAATCCAATGGTCCTCAGCCCAAGACCAGAGTCGCAGAGCCTCTCTGCAGAGAAGATATGACCTGACTCCCCACTGCTTGTTGATATACCACATCACAGAAGTGTTGTCCCTTAAGACTTGAACTGACTGACTGTGAATGGAAGGGAGGAAGGCCTTGAGAGACAGACGTATTACCCATAACCCAACAGATTGATGTGAAACACCTGTTCCACTGGAGACCAAACACCCTTGATCTCCAGATCCCCCAGATGGTCTCCCTGTCCTAGAGTGGAAACATCTGATATGACTGTGGTCATCAGAGGTGGAAGACAAAACAGCCTCCCCGGCGAAAGGCTGCTGTCTACACTCCACCATCAAAGATCCACTGCAGTGTCTCTGGAGAATGTTATTGACTCCTTGAGATCTCCTTTGTGCTGAAACTACTGCTTGCGTAGGCACCCCTGGAGAGCCCTCATGCGCCAATGTGTGTGAGTGACCAGCAGAATACAGGAAGTGAACAGACCGAGCAGGCGTAGGACCTTTAGGACCGGAACAACAGCTCCATCCTGAAACATTGGAACCTAGGCTGAATGTCCCGAATCCTCTGAGGAGGGGTTAGGCCTGATGCAATGCTGTGTCCAGTACTGCCCCTATGAACAGGAGGCGCTGAGAGGGCTCCAGGTGAGATTTGGGCACGTTCAACATAAAGCCCAGGTTGAACAACAAGTGGGTTGCCACCTGCAAATGGAGCAACACTAACTCTGGAGACTCGGCTTTGAGCAGCCAATCATCCAGGTAAGGGAATACCCATATTCCCTTCCTTCTGAGATGTGCTGCAACCACTGCCACCACCTTCGTGAAGACTCGAGGTGCAGAAGTAAGACAAAAGGAAGAACCACAAACTGTAGTGCTGCGACCCTACCATGAACCAGAGATACTTCCTGTGCGACTGCAGAATGGGGATGTGAAAATACACACCCTGCAAGTCAACAGAAACCACCCAGTCTTCCTTGTCCAACACCAGACACACCTGAGCTAGGGTCAACATTTTGAACTTCTCCTGTTTGAGGTACCAGTTCAAAATCCTCAGGTCTAGGATGGGCCTCAAAAGACTATCTTTCTTGTGGATCAGGAAATACCTTGAATAACATCCCTGACCCTTTTCCTGCTCCGGAACCAGCTCCACTGCGTCCTTTAATAGTAGATTTTGTACCTCCTGCTGAAGTAACAGCAGGTGATCCTCTGAACAAAATCAATGCTGGGGAGGGAAGGCAGGGGGAAACTCCTGAAAGGGAAGGGCATACCCATTCCCTACAATGCTCAACACCCATGAGTCTGATGTTATTGACTCCCACTCTTGAAGAAAATGAAATAACCTTCCCCCTACGGCCAACACATGTTGCTGAAAGGGGAGAGAACTAGGGCTGCTTTTCTGACATGTTACCAGCGGAAGATGAAGTGGAGGAGGAGGAGGAGGGCTGATGGACGACACCATGTTGCCTAAGTCTCCCATGACCTCTGTAGGAATTATAGAGGGGGTTGGTAGACTGCTGATTCTGGAAGTGCTGCCTCCCATGAAAGGAGGAGCTGCGGCCAAATCTCCTAAACCTACGGTAAGGTCTATAGGTCGAGGAGAGTGTCTGAAGACCTAAAGACTTAGCAGAAGCCTTACTCTACTTAAGCCTCTCCTAGGCCGAGTCTGCCTTGGCTCTAAACAATCTAGATCCGTTGAATGGACGATCCATTAAAGAGGACTGTACATCAGGGGAGAACCCGACCCTCTAAGCCATGAATGCTTTCTACTAGCAATTCAAGTCCCCATGGCTCTAGCAACAGTCTGCAGTATCCAGGCCGGATTGTATGACCTGTTTTGCTGCTGCCTGACTATCTTGCAATAGTTTAGCAAAATGACCCTGTACCTCCTGCTGCAGTTTGGGGATGACCTCATTGGCCCAATCTGTCAGCACATGGATACACCTGCCCAACAGACATGTAGCATTTACTGATTTCAACACCATACTTCCTGACGAAGAGATCTTTTTCGCTGACCGCTCCATGCCTTTCGACTCCCTATCCACAGGACCGGTAGGGAAGGAACCAGGTTCAGCCCCTGATAAACATGAAGCTTACCACACCAGGCTTTCAGGTGTTGGATGCTGACTCACAAACTGCGGGTCACCTGGTCCAACTGGCAATGGAGTTTGAAACTGCAGTTGTAGTAACAGGTTTCTGCCACAAATCTAAAATTGGCTCCGACAAAGCCTCATTAAATGGTAGAAGGGGTTCTGATGTCGCAGAGGAAGAGTGGAGAACCTGGGTCAACATGTTTGACTTCAATTCTGTAGTAGGCAGAGGTAAGTCCAAATGTTCTTCAGCCTTCCTAATTACCCCATGATATGAAGTAACCTACAGAGGGGGTATACCCTCAGGGGATAACAATTCCCACTCAGGGGATGTGCCCAGCCCACTCACTACCTTAATACCTTCGATGTCGTGGGAAGGTAATAAAATCTCTCCTTCCTCGAGCTCCTGCTGCTCTTCCAAATAGTGCTGCTCGTCCAAGAGCCACAAGGCATCCCTCCTAGGCCTCAGCCTGGATTCCAGCCGCAGCATCAATACAGAATGTGCTGACGTTGCGGTGCTGGTGAAGCAGGGGCCGGTGCCAGGACCTTACTCTGGGCAGGACGAGATCTATCTGACATCGGTATCGGCACTCATCGCCGAAGGTGATAGTGTTTTCCTCGGTGCTGTTCCAGTCCAGTGATATGGAGTTGTGGGCACAAAAGGCATAAATGGAGCCTGCCTATACGGTACCGAGAAACCTCCAAGATTAAAGACCGGAGGACCCGTGGGGCCCGCAGGCACACAAGAGAGGGCCATCACTCTGTTAAAAATACTATACATAGCATTCAAGAAGTTGGATGGGTCCGCCCACGGAGCCAGAAAGGTCAGATATTCCCGCTCCTGTTGTGGAAGCTGGACCTCACCTGTTGCCTGTTCTTCAATTTCCTGAGCCAATGGAGACACAGGAAAAAAGTGTGCCACAGGACTCTAAGGCGACGGCGAAATTTCCACTAAAGACGGCACTGGTGACACCTCAGGTGACTTTGGTTGAGGAGGTGGAGTGGAACTCACTTCCCAAGTCGAGCAGCACAGAGACCTCGAAGCCGGAGAAAAAGACTAGGGGCTGGTATCTCAGGATGAGCGACGCTGCTTGTGCAACAACGAAGACCTGTGGGACGATGACTCCTCCCCAGGCCTGGATCTTCTACGGCCCCACTTCTCCCTCTTAGCTGTCTCCAGGAAGAGCTTCACCTCCCTTTCTTTTAGTGCCATCGGGTTCATGCTTTGGGAAGAAGAGCATCCCTCGATGTCATGGTCGGAACTTAAGCACCAGAGGCACTTTGTGTGAGGGGCAGAGACTGACATGTGACCCCCCACACTGCCTACAAGGCTTAAAGCCTGACTTTTTCGGTGGAAACATTGTTGCAGAAACAAAACTCAACAAGGAAACTCCCTCAAAACTGTGTAACCACCTGGAGAAGTAGAAAACACGTTAGCATTGGAGGCGTGGAAAAAAGGGAACTGACGTCAGCGAGGACTTCTTATGGCTCCAATGCTGTCAGACGGAGTCGCGTGCAGAGCTGTTTCATTGTGACATTCTTGTCGACGTGGAGAGCTAGAAAGAAAACATTTCGGTCGAATGCTGGCACATTTTGAGTATTCAAAAGGTGGGGAATCCACAGGTACATGTATCCATCAGAAGGAAAATACAGTAGGGATTTGACAAATTAGCTTTCAGAGGAATGCTATATCCTAATGCAGTGCGGTGCACGCCCTATCTCACAGTATATTTGTTAATTCCAGTTGTTGCCTTACAACACCGCTGGCATGAATCCTTAAAAAGCAGGGCATAAGGTTTTTACAATGCCATACTCTCTACAATGGAAGATAAATGCTTGTGAAAAAACAAGAATCACTCACTTGTTTAAAAATATGAGCCCGATTACTGTAGAACATCAGGAATGGCCCAAAAACAAGAATTTACTGCCTTAAAATAATGTACAGTGGGGAAGAGTCAGAAGATAAACCATGTGCCTCTCTCTCTTTGCCAAGACAGTAACTAATAAGAAAGCAATAATTATGTTCCGCAGCCAGAAACTCTCTTTGAGAGATAGAAAACAGAGGAAACCTCAAGTGTCTATATCAATAATGTTTATGCCTTCTATTAGCCTGGTTTAGGTAATGCTGAATATCAAATCATACTTTCTTCTTTTACAAGTGTTTCTAAACTCCCTTATCACAAATTTGCAGTAATTCCAAAATTATTAGAAATTCTGATGCAGTAATTTCAAACCAAGCATTACTGCATTCATGGGATTCATAATTCCAGCATGCAAAAACACTGCACTATTCTAAGAATTTACAAATTAGCTGAGAAATCAGTGCTCCATACTCATTTTTTCACAAAATTCAACATTTTTTGAAAAATTTCAAGGACATTTCCACCAGGTATGACCTGATAAAGAGGCCAAAGGACAACACTGAGGAATCACTGCATGAGGTAATACTGAATCACTCAGAATTACCGGCTCGCCCAACAATGTCTGTGACAGGCTCAATCAGGAATTTCTCTGCACTTTATATTTCACTTCATGAGCAAAGTTTAGGCCAATTTAAAAAAGAGTTTGAGTGAAGAAAAGTGGCATGAACAAGATCAAGGACAGCAGAGTAGCAAAGGAGGAGGTGTTGGACCCTTCTAGAACATCCTGTGCTGATATTCATTTAGTCCCATTGGATATACACCATCCAAGTGTGGTGTGACTTCTAGTGTGAATTTGCATCCTTTCTTGATTTTGACCTGCGGATTGATGTTACCTACTTATCTATGATAAATAGAAGAAAGGTTGGCCACAAACCCGGTGGGACTCCTCAAGTAGTTTTTATCATTGACATTTTGAAACATATAAAACTTTATGTATTTATTTTGGTAATCTGCGAAGGTCTCTAAAACTGAATATAGTTCTCAACAATTTATTCCTTTTTCATTTTATAACACTTTTGGGGAGATCTCTGCAGATTTAGACACTGTTCTGAACTTAAAGGCTTTGGTGACAGGCAAGAGGGTACTATTTAGTATAGAATGAGGTGGGTACAAATTATGGTGCTAGATTTGGAAGATCACATAGGGACTCAAAAAATAGCTTTCTTCACTGTTATTGCCTTTTCAAGCAATAATGCGTGTCAATGAGAACAACATATGAAATATTATGATGTAAATAACTAGCTTTCAGAAAGTAACTGTCAGAGGCATTGTGTTGTTAGAGTCTTTGGGGCGTGGTATTAATTGACTTTAAAATGTTTTGACCTACCTGTCAATCATGCTTCCACTCTGTGAGATTTGAATCTGATTAACCCGTGACTTAACAAAAACATTTTGCTCTTTTTTTTTTTTTTTAAAGAAAAACTGCCTACTGATTTTGCCTGCAATCAAAAACTATATGAATGGAATCTTTGGACAGGTACTTATAAAGAAACTACAGTACAATCTGAAGTTTCCTTAAACGTAACTGCTGTTTCCAGCAGATACTTGACTTAGATCTTTCAAACACTAGTAAAAGGTGAAGGATACACAAGCTGCAGGAGATTAGTTGGGACTCCAGAATCTGGTGTGACATATGGCTGAGGGCAGATTTCATCATATTTATAAAAGAAGGACTCTGGGATTTTCTTGAGTAACTCCTCATCTTTCTTTCTTCGTTTTCGTTTTCTTTTTTCCTGCTCTTCTCCTGAAAATAAACATGAGAGTAAATTGAGGTATTGACACTTCTAAGAGAGAAAAGGATCCTACGACATGTGATAGCTGAAGGTGAAGTGGCAATAAGAGGGCATTTATATCTTGCATTAATTCACAATAATCTTTAACTGTCAAAACCTAGTTGCAAAACTAAGAAAATCATCTCAAAGAATGGCCTGATGCAAAGTTGTACCTTAGCCCCTTTATTTTTCAATCTATGTGTAAAGGATTTTAAAAATTGTTTTATCAGGGCTTAATAGTTTCTTCCTTGCTTCAGTACCATTTACATTTTTGATGGACTCACATGAGCTATACATTTGTGATCACAATCTTATCACATAGCATACAAACTAAGCATTAGACAAATAAAATGTTTGTGTGTGAAATGTCAATCATTCCCTGAATGATCTGAAAAAATATTACAAATATCTAAGACTGAGGATATTTACCCAATAAAGTGGGGGTTTAATTACAAAACCTTTGCTGTACAAACTATATTAGTTGTTAAAAATGTAAGAAGTTTGATAAAGATGTATATAGGAATGTTCTACCCCTAGACATCCAATCCTAAGTAACTATGTTTCTGTACATTTTGCTATGTGCCGTTCCTGGGGTGCTTAAAGAACAGTTTGAAGCACCTGGATGTGATAGAAAATAATAACATTAGGAATGTTCCATCAATTTTTAAACCATACAACAAATCATGATCAAGTTCAAACTGTGGTAGTAAGACCAAGTTACATTATTTTGGATGACCAGTGTCGGTGGCTTGACCGGCCAAGATGGCGGTCGTATTCTGAAACCCCATCCAGAGCAAAGCCCAGCTAATTGGTCAGCAATCCAACAGAAAACGGAGAACTGGGTGCTGCAGGACTAGCGGTTGCTGTAGCGGAACCCCGAGGGCAGAACTGCACCGCCGGGTGCGGCCGGAGCGACTTGTGGCCACAACGCGGGAAGACACAAGGGAATGGTGGCGCCTGGGCCCACGCGGCGGCAAGCGAAAGGAGGGAGGCCAAGTGTGCCAACCCGTGCAATTCCGTGGAGGTGCGGAGGCCCGACTGAGCACAACTGAGCCTCGCTGTGACGGTGTGACTGGCGGACACCTGCCTGAGGGCTGGAGACAGTAAGCAGCACTGTGGGGGGGCACTGAGGCCTAACAGGGGCTGGAGGTCCCTCGGCCTGTGCATGTGCGGCACCGGGGTGATGTGCCCTGTCACCCCCCTCTTTGCACCCCTGCTAGAGAGACAGATAGCAGGCCTAGGTGGCAGCTGAGCAGCGTTGGGCCCCGGGGAGGCAAGTGATGCCTGATCCTTCGGGGTCTCTGGCCTGATTCTGAGGGGAGGAACATGCAGTAAGGCCAGCCGGAAGAGTAAGGCTGTCCGCGCTACTGTGCCCCTGGCCCATTACAGGACGTGCGTGGGCGAGCTTTGTGCCGTCGGGCACCTGGGGGCCTGAAGGCAGGAAACTGTTGGCCTTCCCTGTTGTGCCTCCCCGACTGGAGGCAGATGTCTACCTGGGCTTCCCCCCTGAACAGACATTCCTCCTGGGGTGAGCCCGGGGGCGGAAGGTGAAAGTGAGTGAGACTTTGGGGTGCACACACCGAGGAGCCTCAGAGGCAGGTGTAACCTGCTGGGGAGCAGGACACCTGGCATGTGCTGGAAACTGCTAGAAGGGGGGCTGCACTTGCTGCTGCGCACTCTGAGGGTCGCCTGGCACATGTAGGCTGGCCCCAAATGTCCCCCAGCCCCCGTGCTGTGCAACAGGCTCTCCCGTCTGTGGGTGGCTGCAGCAGGGGGACAAACAGGAGCTCAACAGCACCTGTGCAGAGGCCACTGGACGAGGGATGGACCGCTGAGAGGCTGTGGTGCCTAAGAAACGAGAAAATCATCCCTGTCAAGCCGCCTGCTCATGTGCCTGGTTTCATTACTGGAGACAGCCAGGACCCGGCCACCAACGACATGGTCACCTTCAATCCGGGATGGGGAATGCCTCGCAGGACCCGAGATGGGAAGCCTCGGTCTCCAATGGCCACAAGCTGGATGCGGTTCTGGCAGCAGTGGAGCGTATTGGCACAACACTTGATCAAAAGCGAGCTTCACTGGAGAGTAAAATTGACAAAGTGACCAGTGACCTGACTCTACTGCACGCAGACCATCGTAAACTGGCCGACATAACACGCTTATTGGAGGATACCTTGATTGACCTCACCCCTAAAGCCAGCCAGATGGATGCCTCATTAAGGGATTTGATCTCCAGAGTGGAAGTGTTGGAGCATAGGGCGGAAGATGCAGAGGGACGAGAAACAACATTTGTGTGATTGGCCTCCCAGAAGGAACGGAAGGAAACAATGCCGTTTCCTATGTGGAGAAATGGGTTCGCGAGCTGGTCTGGCAGAGGCACTCACACAATTATTTTCAATTGCGCAAGCCCACTGCGTTCTGACGAAGCCCCGACCACCAGGCGTGGACCCCAGACCATTCTTGTTTCGAGTCCTGCACTTTGCTGTAAGAGATGCTATTCTGCGAGTGGTGAGGTGGCTCCCCGCTCTCCGGGTTGACAACGCTAACGTGCTGATGTTCCCAGATTACACTATTGCTGTACAAAAGCGTAGGGGCTCCTTCTTGTCTGTGAAATGTAAACTGCAAGCACTTGGTCTGGTTTACTCCCTGTTCTTCCCCGCAAAACTGCAAGTGATAGCCCAGGGGAAGAAGTGCTTTTTTGACACTTCAGAAGCCACATGGGAGTGGCTGGAATAGTCTGGTTTGGTCACCCACCAGGAGCTGCTGCCAGAACAGGGAACAATGGAACTCAGGGCCCGCAGATGTCGAAAACCAAGGGCATTGCTGCGAAATATAATGGTCAGGATCAACCCCCCCTCCCCCACTTACCCATTAGTTATCGGGTATCTTCCTCTCTTACGTTAATCACACAGACAGGAGAGTTGGATGGTTTGGGCAGATACCTGTTGTCTCTCTGCTTGGATGGTATTCTTTAGTTATGTTTTAGTGGCCGTTATGTGTTGGACGCCACGCGTTAGTTTGTGACTGGAGCCTGGGCTCCTGCTGCACCCCTTCCCCTGATGACTTACTGACCTACTCAGTACTACTAGCCACCTCAGTGGGAGGCGAACTTAAAGATTTTCTTATAGTCACCCATCTATGACCCCAATTAATGTCCTCACTTGTAATGTGAGAGGTATACACACATCGGCACGCAGGTACTCCATGTACTCATACCGTAGGAGGCACAAGATCCACATAGCGCATTTACAAGAGACGCACATCACGCAGGTGGAATGCATGAGGCTACAGTAGCGCTGGCGTGGACAACTGTTTGCGACTAAACACTTCGAATATGCCAAAGGGGCCCTGATTTGGGTTAGACCAGGTACACCATTTGTGGCAGAGGAATGGGAGGTGGATGCTGGGGGGCGATACGTGTTTGTGCGGGGGTGCTTAGATGGTCGTGTGTTATTGCCGGGGTCAGTATACGTGCCAAACATGGAACAGGCCTCCTTCCTCCATGATCTATCTGGAGTTCTCTCCTGCAGATATGGCCTTCCGTTGCTTGTGGGAGGGGACTTTAACAGTGTGCTAGACCCAGACCTAGACCGCTCCTACCCACCACTGCCCATCGCACCTACGATGGCAGCGGCGCACGCACTGAGGGACTGGATTCTATGATGGCGACTGGTAGACTTGTGGCGCCATCGCAATGCTTGAGACAGGGTCTACTCGTTTTATTCCCATCTGCACCAACTACATGTGCGACTTGATAGAATTCTTTGCTCACATAACCTATGCCCCACGGTGCTGCAGATTACCTTGGACGAACTCACTAACCACAATCCCCAGTTCCTACAGATGGGATGGGACACATCTGTGTCTGCCGTCCCCACCTGGCGGTTGCATCCGGAGATGCTGGAGGATGAGCCCTTCAGGTCCTCTCTTGGCGCAGCCATTGCTGAATAATTTAATCAAAATACAGGCACTGCTTCAACTGGGCTTATTGAGTGGAATGCATTCAAAGCTTACATATGTTGCTATAGCCTGTGCACACAATGGAGCACGCGTAAGTCCATAAGCATGATTTGACCCGAGTGGAGAAAGAATTGTTACAGCATGAAAGAAACGTAATCCAAAGTCCCCTAGATGCGCGTGCCTTGGCTAACAAAAGGGCTGAGCACCTATCCTTGGTGGAGAGGCTGCATTGTCTGAACTACGCAGCTCATTCGGCACATACACATGTAGCAGCTGACAAATCGAGCAGATTATTAGCCTGGCTGATAAGTCAGGACCAGGAGCGCACTCCCATCATGGAGTTGCGGTCGGAGACCAGCGACATGCTTTACACTCAGGGGGAAATACATGACGAACTAACACATTACTATACAGCTCTATACCACTCGAGAACGCAGGCGAGCCCCAAGACGGTTGAGGAGTTCCTCTCCTCGCATCCACTGCCCCGCCTCACAGAGGAGCAGCGGGAGGAGCTAGACCAATCATTAACCTTAGCAGAAATACAAGACAGTGTGCGTGCACTGGCAACTGGCAAAACTCCAGGCCCCGATGGCTTCCCATCAGAGTTCTACAAATCATACTCCCCTACCACTGCGCCTCTCCTGTTACGGCTATACGGAGAGGCGCTGTCGGCAGCATCACTGACGGCATCCAAGTGGGAAGCATTGTTGATATGCCTTCCTAAGCCCGGTAAGAACCCAACAGGACGGGGATCATATAGGCCCCTGGCGATGCTTAACACAGACTACAAAATCCTGGCTAAAGTGTTGGCAACACAGATATCGCCTCTGGTGCCTTACCTGATTCACCCTGACCAGAATGGCTTTGTGCCAGTGCACAGCACTTCTATGAACATCAGACATATTTTCTGGGTTATGAAATATTCTGTGCAGCAATGGCCTGGAGCAGGATGCCTGGTGTTAGATTTGGAGAAGGCATTCGACTCCTTGGAATGGCCCTTCTTATTTGCGGTACTGTGCCTGCTGTGTTTTGGCCCAGGCTTTCTGAGACTAGTGAAACTGCTATACACGAATGCACAGTTCAGGGTCAAGACAGGTGAAGCTATCTCGGGCCGATAGAGGTGGGCAGGGGGACACAGCAGGGCTACCCCCTCTCACCATTGATTTTCACCCTGGCGATAGAACCTCTGGCAGCAGAGCTGCGCCGCTTGGGGGAGGCCTGGAGTATTCCGCTGGGGATGGTGAACATGTTGTGTCCCTCTACGCGGATTATCTTCTTCTGTATTTCAAAGACATCTCTAATATCCCTGCGGAGGTCGCAGGTACACTGCAGGGTTTTGCAACTTTGTCGGGACTACGGGTCAACTGTCTCTTTCCTTTTAACCCTGATTGGCCAGACTCTGGCCTCGTTCTATTGGGGTCCTAATTCCATGGCAACCCAGGACAAAACGATAACTGGGAGTTATTGTCTATCACACAATGGAAGATATACATGAAGGAAACCTTAAAAAGGTGGTAACATCTATCCGTGCTCAAATGACTTTGTGGCAAACCCTGCCGCTATCCATGACGGGGCGTGTCACACTCCTGAAGATGGTTGTCCTCTCCCAGATGCTTTATTACTTCTCTAACTTACCTCTACGGATCCCAACTAGGTTCTTCAGGGAGCTGGAGTCCAGGATTAGAGAGTTCATTTGGAATAAAAGCCGGCATAGAGTGGCACTGACTAAACTGTACTCGCCACGGGAAAAGTGTGGCCTAGCGGTACCAAACATGGAACAATACTACTTGGCCACCCAGTTGCAATGGGCGACTAGGTGGCTTTCTGGACTCCAGCTATCGGATACGACAACACTGACTCCATCTTGGACGTTAACAGCGATATCGTACCTGTTTCACACCAGCGCGTGTCCTCAATTCTAGTAAAGGTGGCACATTTTGTGTACCGCAGGAGCTTCTGCATCACAAAAGCAGTTACTCCATACACACCTGCCTTGGTTTTCCTGGGCACACACTGGAAGATTTATACACCGAGGATGGGTTGTCCCCATTTGCTACACAAGCAGAAGAAATGGGTCTACCGCCGGGGCAGTTCTTATTGTATAACTTACTAGTTACATTGCTGTCCCGGTGCTGAGGAGACATTTCCGTTGAACCACCAACACATCTCCTGGTGCAGTATATGAATGTCATGGGACAGGGTAAGCATTTGGTGCTTTGTCTTTCGGAGGTACTGCGAACACACACAACTCACACCTGCACCGCACTGCGAGTTGCTTGGGAGGGCGACATGGCCAGACCCTGCGCAGATGTACAAGTTACTTACCTTCGGTAACGATATATCTAGTAGACATATTCTGGTTGCAGATTCCTTACCTTTGAATTTCCCCAGGCGTCAGACTGGTTCCGGAGATTTTTTCTTCGAGCAGTACCCCTGCGCGCCGTTAGGTGGTGTCGGTCTACTCCGCGGGCATAGTTGTCACTGTGATGACATCGTATATAGGTGCCACCCGGCGCACTGACGTCAGTTTCTTTTCACGACTTTCCACGCCAGTAGCTTGGAGCCATGAAGAACACTGAGACTGGTGCACCAGAAGTAGGGCCCTTAGAGGGAAGTAGCTGTCCCTAGAAATCAGTTCGCAGAGCAGGGAGGATGGGCGGGTCGATAAGGAATCTGCAACTAGAATATGTCTCTACCAGATATATCGTTACCGAAGGTAAGTAACTTGTACATCTGATAGAGACTTCTAGTTGCAGATTCCTTACTTTTGAATAGATACCCTAGCAATACCATCCCCGGTGGAGGGATGCGAACTAGGGTCACACCAAAAAGTCCTGAAGGACCGAACAGCCAAAATAGCCCAGGCAGTAGTGCTTGGTGAACATGTGTAAGGACGCCCACGTTGCAGCCTGGAAGATATCCAGGACTGGAACTCCGCGTGCTAACGCTGTGGTAGCAGCAGTTGCTCTGGTCAAATGAGATCGCAAACCTTCAGGGGGTTGCTTTTTTGCCAAAGCGTAGCACATCTTGATGCAGAGGACTACCCATCGTGAGATGGTCCTCTTCTGCACCGCCTTTCCTTTCTTCGCACCCACATATCCCACAAAGAGTTGATCGTCCACCTGGAAATCTTTGGTACGATCTAGATAGAACGATAACGCTCTTTCTGGATCCAGACGGTGGAGTCTATCCTCCTCATGTGAGGAATGTGGGGGTGCATAAAAAGTAGGCAAGGTGATAGATTGGCCTATGTGAAAAGGCGTTACCATTTTGGGAAGAAAGGAAGCCCTGGAACGAAGCACCACTTTGTCAGGATGCATTGCTAGAAATGGTGGCTTCGAAGAAAGAGCCTGAAGCTCACTTACTCTATGAGCAGAGGTGATGGCAACCAAGAAAGCTGTTTTAAGTGTTAATAGCCATAAAGGACAATTGTGGAGAAGCTCGAAAGGGGAGCACATGAGGTATGTGAGGACCAAGTTTAAATCCCACTGGGGCATGATGAATGGAACAGGATGGAAAAAATGAGTGAGGACTTTAAAAAACCTCCCAACAATGGGAGATTTGAAAAGAGAAGGTTGGTCTGGTAGCCATAAGAAGGCAGAGATGGCAGACAAATATCCCTTGAGGGTGCCCAGAGCAGAGCCCTGCTGGGCAAGAGAGAGAGTAAAGAGGAAAACCTCTGAGAGAGGTGAAGAGAGGGGATCAATAGATTTGTTGATACACCATGCCACAAATTTCTTCCAACGTCAGGCATGTACTGTTTTGGTGGAGGGAAACCTGCCTTCTAAGATGACATACCAAACTTCCGGTGGAAGGTCAAAAGCCGTCAACTGTCGCTGCTCAATATCCACGCAAGAAGGCGGAGACTGGACAGGTTCAGGTGGATAACCGTCCCCTGCTGCTGCTACAGAAGATCCTCCCGAAGGGGCAGTCTGATCGGAGGATCGATGGCCATGCTGAAGAGCCGCGGGATACCAGACCCTGAGTGCCCAGTCTGGAGCTACCAAGATTACTTGGGCCCGGTCTTGCCTGATCTTCTTCCGAACTCTGGGCAGAAGTGGTATTGGCGGGAAGGCATACAAGAGGCCTGAGTTCCACTTGTGACGAAAAGCGTTGCAGAGCGAGTGCTGCCTTGGAAACTCCAGCACGCAAAACAGCTGAACATTGCCTGTTGTCTGCGTAGGCGAACAGATCTAACCAAGGCTCTCCTGACTGCTGAAAGAGACCTAGCGCCACCTCCGGATGGAGACGCCATTCGTCATCGACTACGCATCGATGGCTGAGTTCATCTGCTCTGGCTTTCAGAGAACCCGCCAGATGTTGAACCACCAGGGAAATGCCCTGGAGTTTCAGCCATGTCCAGAAGCGAAGAGCCCATTGACAAACTGTCCACAACCCCACTCCGCCTTGTTTGTTGCAATACCACATGGCGGGGTGTTGTCGGTAAACACCTGCACTTTGAGAGAGGGAAGGAATGCTTTTAATGCAAGTCGGATCCAAAAGGTTGATATGGAGCCCGGACTCCACCAGAGACCAGAAGCCTCTGATCCCCGCCTCTCCCATGTGGCCGCCCCATCCCTGGAGTGATGCATCTGAGATCTGGTTGGGGAGGGGAGAGGGATCTGTCCTTTGCCCAATCTGGATTTGACAACCACCACTGCAGGTCTTTCGCAGTTCCCTCCGAGATCTGAACCATGTCAGGAGATATCCCCTGATGCTGCGCCCACTGGAACTTCAGGTCACACTGCAGAGCCCGCATATGTCATCTGGCATGTTGGACCACCAGGATGCAGGAGGCCATGAGGCCCAGCAGCCTCAGAGTCATTCTCACCGAAATCCAAGATAGAGGCTGAAACATCGGTATCATAGCCTGAGTATTCTGGATTCGCTTTTCGTGAGGATAAGCCCAAAACTGCACTCTGTCCAGAACAGCTCAGATGAAAGGGAGCATCTGAGAGGAAGTCAGGTGTTACTTCGCACATTGATAGTGGACCCCAATACATGAAGGAGGTTCGCCATAGGATGGAGGTGGGAGACAACTTTCTGGGACGTGTTCGCCTTCAACAGCCAGTCGTCAAGGTAGGAGAAGACTGGGACCACTAACCTGAGCAGATGAGCTGCAACCACTACCATCACTTTCGTGAACACCCGAGGGGCACTGATGAGACCAAAGGGGTGCACAGTGAACTGAAAGTGCTCGTGACCTACCACGAATCGTAGGTAACGTCTGTGGGCCAACAGGACGGGAATATGGAAGTAGGCGTCCTGCAAGTCCAATACTACCATCCAGTCTCCGGGATCGAGGGCCGATGGGACTTGAGCCAATGTCAACATTTTGAACTTTTCCTTTTTGAGGAAGAGGTTGAGGGACCAAAGATCTAATATAGAACGAAGACCTTTGTCGGCACCAGACAGTAGCGGGAATAGCAACCACAACCTACTTCTGGCAACGGAACCCTCTCTATAGCTCCTTTGGCCAAAAGGGCTTGGACTTCCTCGTGGAGAAACGCCATATGATCCTCCGATATTCGATTGTATGAAGGTGGCATGGCTGGAGGAGGTGTCTTGAAGGGGAGGGAGTAGCCCCTTCGGACAAACTGGAGGAACCATCTGTCCGAGGTAATGGATTGTCTTTGGGGCAGGTGATGGCGAATCCTGCCCCCAACTGGTTCCTGGTGTACCCACGGACTAGGAAGGATTGGAGGCTGAAGCGGGCTCTGGGGTGGACAGGGCGAATGGCTTGGTCCCTGATCCCCGGGGTCGTGGGATCCTGCGGCCGCGCAGGGGCTGTACAGCATGCGTGGGTCAATGGCACGGGGGGGAAAGGACGCGGTTGGGTGCCCCTTCCGTAGCCACAAAAGAGACGAAAGGCAGACTGCTGGGGTCTAGGAGAAGGCGCGAGGCCAAGGGACCGAGCCATAGCCGGGGAATCATTAAAGCGCTAGAGCGCTGAGTCCGCCTCGTCTCCGAAGGGACGAGTGCCATCAAAGGGCATGTCCATCAAGGATTGCTGGACATCCCCCGAAAAGCCAGACGTCCTCAACCAGCATTGGCGTCTCAGTGCTACCGTCAATGCAACCGATCTGCCCAGTGAGTTGGTCATATCCAGTCCACAACGGATCATAAACTTGGCTGCCCCTTTCCCATCTGTCATGACTTAAGCGAGAACATTCCGGGCATCTTCCGGAACTTGGGGCAGCACTTGTGTGACCGTATCCCAGAGAATATGGGAATAGCGGCCCAAAAGGCATGCGGTGTTCACGGACCGCAGCACTAGACTGGCAGAAGAAAACATCTTCTTCCCTAAGTGTCCAGTCTTTCCGGGGGAGCGGTAGGGAATGCACCAGAGGATGAAGAAGCCTGGATGACAAGGCTCTCAGGCGTAGGGGGTTTGGTGAGAAAATTTGGGTCAATCGGTGCAGGCTGATGGCGGCGGGCAATCGAACTATTCACGGGAGCCCCTGTGCTGGGTTTGGACCATGTCCCCAGTAGGAAGTCTGTAAGTGCTTCATTGAAGGGAAGAAGGGGTTCCGAATTGGAGGCCCCAGGCTGAAGCACTTCCGTCAGGAGGTTAGGCCTGACCTCCACAAAAGGAAGCTCGAGGTTCAGAACCTCAGCCGCCCTTCTCACCACCATTAAGTATGACGCTCTCTCCTCTGTAGCCACGGTACGGGGAGAAAACATGCCACTCTCAGAGGAGGTGTCCAACCAACTAATGTCGGAAGCTGGCTCTGTATATACTATATCAAAATGAGATGTAGTGTGCACAGAGTCCAGGGGTTCCCCAAAAGGCTTGACAGAGGCAATAGTAGATAATACTAATGCTCTATTTGTGGTAGTGTGGTCGAGCAGTTAGGCTTATCAGAGGGTAGTGTATTTGTTGTACACACACAAGCAATAAGTGAAAACACACACTCAGTGACTTAACTCCAGACCAATAGGTTTTTATATAGAAAAATATTATTTTGTTAATTTATTTTTAGAACCACAAGATTCATTTAGCAGGTAAGTACATTAAATGAAAGGTACTTTGCATAGTAATAGTTAGGACTTTGAATCAAATCAATATTGTACACAGATTTCATTAAAATGGCAAAAAGCTATTGGGGGAGGTAAGTAAAGTACAGTTTCTGAGGTAAGTACCACACTTACGGGTTCAGACTCCGGGGCATAGGTAGCCCAGCGTTGGGGGTTCAAGGCAACCCTGAGCACCCAGCACCAGCAACACAGGGCTGGTCAGGTGCAGGGGTCAAACAGGAGCCAAAATAACGTGGGCTCCTATGGAGACATGGGGTACTCCGTTTCCGGTCTTCTTGCAGGTAAGTACCCGCGTTGTCTGAAGGCAGACCAAGGGGGTTTGGAGGAGTACTGAAGGGGCCCCAAGGAGGCACAAAAACACACCCTCAGCGGCATGGGGGCGGCTGGGTGCAGCCTGCTAACAGGGCATCGGGTTCTCAATAGAACTCTATGGAGGGACCCGGGGGTCACTTAGACACTGCAGGCAGGGCACAGGAGGGGCCTCTCAGGCAAGCCACCAACTGGGCAAGGGTGAGGTCCGCCTGCTGGTTGTTGCTGCACCAGTGGTCGATTTCTCATGGGCCTGGGGGCTGCGGGTGCAGTGCTTCTCCAGACGTCAGATATCTTCGTCCCAGGCAGTCGCGGTAAGGGGATCCTCTGGATTCTCTCTGCAGGTGTCGTCGTGGGGGTGCAGAGAGGTCAGCCCAGGGTGGACACATCGTCTGGGTCGCCTGGGGGTCCTCTCTGGATAGTTGGCTTCTCTGGACACGGGCCGGGGCCGTCAGGTGCAGAGTAGTGGGGACTCAAGCTTCTGGAGTGAGGTGGGAGTCCCTTTAAAGATGGATGTCTTTTGTTCTGGTTAGGCAGAGCCGCTGCCCACAGGGGTTCTTGGTCCTCGTTGTTGCACCCAGTCCCCTGGAGGATTTTCTGGGGTCGCTGGTCCTGTAGAATGCGTTGCTTTTTGATTGCAGGGTCTTTGAAGCAGGAGACAGGCCAGTAGGACTGGAGCCAAGTCAGTTGTCGTCTCCTTTTCTTCTCTGTGGGGTTTTCAGCTCAGCAGTCCTTCTTCTTGTGAGGTCATCAGGAATCTGAAGCACTGGGTTCAGGGTCTCCCCTAAATACTAAATTTAGGGGTGTGTAAGGGTTAGAGGGCAGTAGCCAATGGCTACTGTCCCTGAGGGTGGCTACACCCTCCTTGTGCCCACCTTGAGCACATCCCTATCCCTATTGGTCCTAATCCTCCAAAGCAAGATGGAGGATTTCTCAAGGAGGGGTTCACTTCAGCTCTGGTCACCTTAGGGGTGGACCTGGCTGGGCTGAGGGGGTGACTCCTCTATGTTTTTCTCATTATCCCTCAAGAGTTGCCATCAAAAGTGGGGGCTCGTCCGGGGGGGGGGGGGGGGCGTTCATCTCCACTAGCTGGAGTGCCCTGGGGCATTGTAACACCAGGCTTGAGCCTATTGAGGCTCACCGCCAGGTGTTACAGTTCCTGCAGGGGGAGGTGTAAAGCACCTCCACCCAGGGCAGGCTTTGTTTCTGACCACAGAGTGCACAAAGGCACTCACCCCATGTGGTCAGAAACTTATCTGGAAGTGGCAGGCTGACATAGACCGGTCAGCCTTGCACTAGCAGTTGGGCTAACATACAGGGGGCATCTCTAAGATGCCCTCTGTGTACATTTCTCAATAAATCCCACACTGACATCAGTGTGGGTTTATTGTGCTGAGAAGTTTGATACCAAACTTCCCAGTATTCAGTGTAGCCACCTCAGTCCCCCAAAGAGATTGGACAAGTTGGCAGTAAGGGAAGCCTCATCCAAAACCACAAAAGCGGTATTGAAACTCGTGTGCCTCACGAGAAGGGGCAGAGAGGCCCAAAACACGAGAGGTAGCCCTACTCTCGTAAACCATTCAAGGGTGGAAACAGCCTTGTCCCCAAACAGGTACATCCTGTCAAAGGGCATCTCCATCAGGAAAAAGTGGATGTCACTATAGAACCCAGTGAACTCAGTGGATCATAGCCACACATGCTGGGAATGGCAACAATAGTGCCACTAGCTCTCCCAATGGATTCAATGGTGCTCGAATCACAACTATCCTAAATTGCTTCGGCCCGGACAGGGCAAAGGTCGCTAGGGACATCCTGGAGTACATGAACTACCAAATCCCAAAGGGCATGGGATCAATGGCTCAGTCAACAGCTGGCATTGACAGAACAGACTATCAGGCTGGCGGAGGAAAAAACCCTCTTGCCAAATGTGTTCACCCATTTTGATTTCCTGTCAGGGGAAGCGGTGGGAAACAGGGGGAGTGAACAACAAGGCTATCTGATGAAGGATGCTGAGAGAGAGGAAAGCAGGGTCGCTCAGAGTAGGACAGTGGTGACTAACAACTTTTTGGTTGACAGTGGACTTGAGTAAATTTTGGTCCAGGCCCCTAATAACGTATCCGTCAAACCATCATTAAATGGGAGAAGATGCTCAGCAGAAGTCTGTCCAGGTTGTAGGACCTCTGTCAGAACCTTAGTTTTTACCTCCATGGTGGCGAGCTGAAAGTCAATAACTTCTGCTGCCCTACGCATAACCGTAGCGTAGGAGGCCGATTCCTCTGTGACAGATCCAGGAGGACTAAAAGGGCCATTTCAGGAGGAATACTGAGGGGTTGGAGTGTAGAGGAAGTGGTGCCTCAGGTGGATTCAGGCGCAACGCGGTCAAGGTCAAATCGGTGCGAACTCAGCATCAGGGAAAACTATTGGTTCCTCCTCCTCTGCTGTCGACAAGCCAGCATGGGCTTCGAGAAAAATGGTGCTGGCACAGGTCTCAGGGCCAGAAGTGAGGTCAGAAGTGGAGCGCGAGTCATGACCGGCTCAGAGAGTCCAACTAGCGTCAAGAGTCAACCGCTGACTATTCCCCAGGTGGAGGACCTCGCAGCTCCTTGGGGCCTGGAGGTGCACCAGAGGGAGTCAGAAGGGATCCGAAGAGCATAAGCAAAGCTGCGTGGAACCCTTTGATCTGAAGCGGCGTGGCATTTGGCCCCCAAAACACGTTTTGTGCCAGCATGAGTTGCAGGATTGGCTCTGAAGTGGGCCAACTTCTAAAGTGAGATTGAGAAGAGTGATGCCACCCCCACATCTACTCAAGCAAATGCAAGTGTCACGAGGGAGCAGAATCCCACTTGGACTTCTTGTGTTTCTTTTTAGATTTATCTGAAGACTTGGAGAGTGATGAAGACAAGCCTTTCAAGCGACTACAATGACTCCGGGAATGAGATCGGAAACAAACCTTGTACACAGACTGCGACTTGGAGCAGCCCAGATGCGATGTATTCTTATGTTTGGTGATGTAGCGTTTCACCTCACATTCCCTAATGGCCTTTGGGTTCATTGATGCACAGTCAGTGCAGGCATTTGAGTTGTGACTCGACCCGAGGCACTGTAAGCATGCCTGGTGGGGATAGTTACAGATATTTGTTTGAGGCAGTTTCTACAGAGCTTGAAATCTGTAGTTTTTGTGGGTAAAATCCCTTGCATAGTTCATATAAGACACAGCAAAACCACAATACCATATAACAATAAGGCACCACAATAACAGCAATACAACACAGAAACAGAACATAACACAGCAATACAAAAATAAAAACACAATGACAACACAATAGCAGGACTAAACACAACTTAACACATAACACACCAGTAAAATACTGCATACCAAACAAGACACCAACATAACTTAAAAGAGTAAGATAAAAAACACAATATTACAATAAAACATCACAATAACTTCAACACAGGAAAACCACACAAACCAACAATAAAACAGGAACAAATGTACAATAAGACAGCACAGTAAAACACGCTGAACAAATGCAACAACATAATGATGACACACTGGCAAAACAAAACTGCAACTTAGAAAATACAACAATACGGTTATAAAACACATGAACACAACAACACAACAAAATAACCTGACACATAACAACATAACGGTACAAAGTGACAACTGTGTTGTGTTAGGTTGTATTGTGTTTTTGTGTGCACTGTGGTTATGTTTTTCTTATGTTTTCTAGTGTTGCTTTTCGCACGTATATGTTTTTGCACCAGTGTGCTTATTTTGGTACTTTGTTTGTGCATTTGTAGTGTCCTGTATTCTGTTGTTTATCTGCGCTTCCGTGTTATTGTGAGTTGTGGCATTGTGCTACTTTTGTGCTGCATGATTCTGTAGCATTTGTGTTGTTTGCTTCTGTTCCAGTTAACTGTCAAATCCAGTGCCAAATCGTGGCATAAAATTCAGACTGGGACAAAATTAAGAATTTGTGTCACTGGCGATCAAAATAAGTTTACTAATTGACAAATCTCACATACTGTCAGAAGACATCTTTGGCAAGCAAAATTCACTTTACAGGTCAACTCTACCCAATTTTCACAGTTTAGAGGCAAAGTCATTGGTGCCAACATCAGGAAATCAGGAACCTTCACGTTGACTGGTTCACTGTGGGAAACTTAGAATGCACACACATTTGATGCACAGGTGTGGTGCACAGCTGCTGATCTCAAGTCATACACACTAAACCAGGAAGAGGCTTGGAACACAAACTGCGAGGTACATTCGACACACTGGCACTCCGGCTAGCCATGCGAGCACAACTCAACTCCCAGTGTGTCCAGCTACCTAGACACCATTGGGTCAGACCACCTAACAGTCTGCACTTGCATGAACAGAAGAATACAAGGTCCCAAACCAAAAGGTGGACCAAGTGGGGAAACCACAACAGGACAAAACCTGTAGCACCCAGAATGGAAAGGTAGCAGCCCAGAGTCACGTTAGATGGTCTATGCTCTGGTGATCACAGTGTAAACACTAGAGAAGCACCTGTGTAGCAATTCCTTAGAGCGGAGACCAGAAGAATAGAGAAAGTGAGAGAGATATGTATCCTACTGGCGATAGGACCCTTTTTTCCCCACAGACATACCCATTTTTTGTTTTGCAAATAACTTTGCTGCCGTTTGACAAATATTCACGAAATGTTAAAAACTATGACAATCAGTTCATCTGCTGTATTGATAATTTTGGGGTGATTTGTCGAGCGTGGGCAAAGAAAAGGGGGGGGGGGTCCCAAAACATATGTGTGTGTATATATCATGCATAACCTGTGCAGACGTAAACATGTGCATCCCAGGGGCACGCACCTGCCAACCACTAACAACCTGGTTACTGGTGAGGTCCTTGGTATCTAGGGCCACTGTAAGGTATTACTTAACTTAAATTGCCCACATCCATGCTTTTCACCCAGTCAATCACTCAGTTGTTTCCTGTGTTCATGTTGGCTACAGTGTACCAGGAAGCACCCAATGGAGAGGGCGGCTCACGGATAGGATTAACCCGATGAATTGTGAGAAATAAAGAAACCCTGAAACCTAACTACAGAATCGTCAGAGATTTTTTTTTTTTATATAGAAGATTTTCATTTGACGCACGATTAAAAGGATTAAGAAATCAGAGAACTGATTTTTTTTGTGAAAACTGGGACACTCAGCACTATTACTATTTCTGAATTTAACTCTGTTAGTTTAAGTTTTGTTTCGACGAAACAGACATCCGGGTGAGGAGTGGAATCAGCATCCTCCCCACTTGTGTGCAGAATACAAGGAGTCAGGAGCAAGATGTACTATTTACTGGTCACAAAATACTGGTCATATATCATTTTACGAACCCACCAATGTACGAGTTCGGTTCATAAAATTCAGGTTCTGATTGGGTCATAGCCCGACCTACCTCATAAATAGTAGTGAGGACAGTGGAAAAATGCAGCTGACCCTGATTGGTGGCAATCAGGGGCCTGCTAGGGAAACATTGTTGCGTTTTGCTAAAACGTTTAAGCTTGTTTGAGAGGTGGAAATGATGCCCTGGACCGACAACTACTCTCCAAAAACATTTTTTACATCCAGAGTTAGAAATAGGTGACCATCCACACTGGGGATTCTGTAAGTTTTGAAAGCACAACATTGACTAGGTAGATCAGTACCTAGAAGGGACACCCACAACAAGCCCCTTCCAATTAAGGAGTCGGGATGGGGTCATAATCCCATTTCAAGGGCAGTAGAAGTTTACCAATTCCTGCAATTCGATTGGTACATTAGAAAAAACATTTTTTCAGTCACAAACTCTGGATTGGAGTGTTTGTCACCATAAGCATTGCTTTGTACATCTGGCCCATGATTCCCTTGTGAAAATCCCCATCTCCTTAGGACAGGTTTTTAATTTCTATGGGAACAGGAAATCTCCCTTTTTTGGGTCTTACAGTGTTTTAAGCACCAGCTGAGGACAAAGGCATAAAACCAGACAGCTGTGTTATTCCTCAAATGCAGGTGTTTCCAAAAGAGCAGAAAATCAAGTTTAAAGGGGGAATAAATACTTGGGAGTGCACCCACACCATTCTCAATAGGTTGCAGTGGTGACTGCTACTAGGGAGGGCTGGTGGGGCAGCGCGTGAAGCGGGGAGACATTGGGGAGGGGAGCGGTCGGACGGACACACAAACAGACATGCGCACTTAGAGTACATCACTACTCCGCCTCCCTCCTGACACACAGAGGATGCTGGCCCGCCCTGCCCTAGATAGCAGAAAAATAAAATGATAATACTTTATTATAATTTTATTTTTCTGCTGCCTTATTAGCAGTGGGATGACGCTCCTCAGCCATAGCAAAGGGGCCGCCCCTGATAGGTTGGGCTTGCCTCAGGATTATAGTGAGACCCTCACTGGCTACTCTCCTTCAATGGTTCATATTCACCACTGGAGTACTGGTAGTCAACAGCATCATCATAAGATCTCTCCTCCACCAGGAGGTAAAAGCTTTCTTGTCCGAGAGATGGTGGGATCTGTGCAAAAGTGAGTTAAAACTGCCTCAACTGCCTGAAAGCTTTCCTTTTATTATTATTATAGACAGGGGCCTGGGCAAGATTAAAAAGTGTAGGATGTTCTCAGGGCATGCAATCTGCTCTTTACAACCATTTAGTGAGAATAAAAATCAAAAAGGGATCACCGTGTTTCAGCCTATTGAGAATGGTGTGGGTGCACTCCCATTAATTTTTGCTGATACTTATCCAGGAAGCAAAATGTACCTTATGTTCACGCTTTGTACTCCCTTTCTTGATTTTTTTGAATAAATGTTTGCCTGCTGTGAAGCTAGCTATTGTCCCCAGTTGAAGAAAGCAGGAGTGAATGAAATAGGCAGAAAAATGCTCAGTGTCGAAAGGTCCAGCAGTCTATATCTGCTATCAACTGTTGTGTTTCTGTATTAGTCTTACCCCGATGGGTAGACCAACGGCACACCGACTAGCTGTTTTGTAGTGGTGTAGAGGCGAGTAGACTGCATGCCTCTCTGCTGTACTCTTTGTACTTATTTTGCCTGACCAATTGCCTAGGAATGACATTGTTTAGAGATGTTCCTTGCACAGGCTGCCAAAGATTGACTCACACGTGTGACTTTCAGCAGAGGGGGGCAGCAAAGAGGTGCCCACCACAAAAGAAGCTCTGGGATTCTGTGGTCGGATTTTAAGACTTTGCATTCTTGAGTTCAGATTACAACTGGTAGCAGAAAGTGCAAGAGAGGGGGCAGGAGGCGCAGTAAAGTGCCAGAACAAGACGTAGAGAGCAAAGGTATCAAGGGAGGGGCTAAGTGACCTGATGAAGACTAGATGATGTTTTATTATTCCCTGCAGAAGGCCTGGGTGAATTAAAGTGCGGCTGAAACACTACTGTTACGTTATATTTATTTGTATAGTGCACTATCACCTGAAAGGGTCTCCTGGCACAGAGCAAATATGTGTATATAACCTTGCCTAAGGCAGGCTGTCATTTGGATAGCTAGATCTTGAGCTTTTTGCGTTATTCTAGAAGAGCGGAGGAGGCTCTGATGTGAAGTGGGAGGTCATTTCACATTTTAGGAGCAAAATAAGAGAAGCCATGTCTTTCGGATATGGTCCTCTGTATACATGGGATGTGTGCGCGCAGAAGACCTGCGGGGCAGAGGTGTCTGGGTGATTGTTGGAAGGAGATGTGATTGTTCAGATAGATGGGCCCTAAGTTGTGTAGCGCCTCGAACATGTGCGTGAGGACTTTAAACTGGGCACATTTGTGCATTGGGAGCCAGTGGAACTCCCTGAAGTGCAGTGCGATGTGAGTTCTGCATGGTAGGTTGAGTATGAGTCTGTCTGGCGTATTCTGGATAGTTTGGTCTTCTGGTGAGTTGCTTGGTGATGCCAGAATAGAGGGTGTCACTGCAGTCCAACCTGCTGGTGACTGGATTCCCATAGGACTTGAAGAATTGTTACAGAAACCAACAGTCTCAACAAATCACTCACCTTCACTCCCGGTCTCTTCAGCCTCAGATGTCCCTTCATCACTCTCTGTTTGGTAGGTGGTGTCCGCTTGTAACGCCGATGAACGGCGTCTCCTTTTAACACGCTCTAAATTGAAGCAAAAATACTTTAAATTTCCTTCTACTGGAAGGACAAAGGGCCATATGTACCAACGCATTTTCCCATGGACATAGAATGGGTAAAACCCTTTGATACATCTGGCCCAAAGTATCCACCTTTGTGACACAGCGGTCCAAACCTGCATATTTGCAACAGTTTTAGCTTCCCCTGTTCTTTTTATAAACACCTTCACATATTTGCTAGTAGAAAACTAGGATCTGGCTAGCTGGAGGGCACCTAAAGTGCCCTACATAGTTATCGCAACAGAATAACTTCCTCCATTTGGCTTTGGCAGCACTGCATGGTCAGTGCCATGTTATTGGATTTAAGGCTATGGCCGTGTTAATGTACTCGTGAAGGAGAGGACTTCTGAGCCCTTGGTGCAAACTCCATGTAATTACTGGTCAGATGAAGACCTGTCCTTCAAGGCGCAAGTGAAAGAGAGCTCATCTTCATGCTTTCATACACTGCACCTCCTGGAGTACGTCTTTCCTTTTGTACCCAAAACTCAACACACATCTGAGCATGAGTGTTTTCCTAAACCAACTAGTGTAACTGTGCCTACCTTGGTATCCCAGATACCTGCACTGCAAGCTCAGCAAATCCAAGACTTCACAGCTCCGAATGAGGTTGGTCTTGAGATGCAGGCAAGACATTACACACAAACACACATATATGTTCACTAAAAAAAGGTTAAAGTAGTGTTATACTTAGCTAATCAAGCCACACAAGAGCTAACATTAGTTCAGAGAGCTAACTATAACTTGTGACCCTAACATGCACTGATTATGACCTCAGATATTACATCACTCTTGAGATGTTAGATAACATTATTGATGATATCGTCATGATAACATCTCAAATTACATCACTGATGACATCATCCAAGCTACTGCTACTCAAATTACTTCATAAACCCTTAGATCATTTTAAAAATACGAACTCTGTAGTAGTGGGTCTACAATCATATACAGCATAGACTGATTTTATCTACATTTGTGCATGTATAGAACAGAAAGAGCAGTCCTGAAGGCAATCTTAGTTCAGTATGGTAAAAGTTCATGGTGCACAGGTTTGCCACAAGTAATGCTTTTTGAGTGCAAGCACTACTTAATTTACACAAGGTACATACTGAACACAACTAGTGTCAGGTGCAGGCATACGTTTCAAATGGATCGTGGGTTAAATCCAAGGCCAGTCTCCAAAAATATGAGAGAAACGTTTAAACTCCTGTTTACCACACATTAATCACAAATGGATGTCTGGGCAATTGTCCATGTTAAATAGCTGTCATACAGTGCCATAGACAATAGCTTTATAAACTTGAGGTTTATAAGGTGCAGATATCTATTCCCAGAAGTTCTCTGAGTAGTTTAAGACATTATACATTGTTGAGGAATGTATAATAAATGAGGAGCCACTTACAACTGAGACAGACATCCTGTCCGCCGAAATCTAAATCCCATACGAAATATTGGGATTTAGGTTTCAGCCGACGGGATATCCTACATCGTTGTGACGGAGTAACCCATCCGACAATATCTAAATCAGGCCCTAAGTCAAGACATGATCCCTCTGGCCAACATCATCTGCGCACATAGCATCGACTTAGTTTCCTATGCAGACAACACGCAACTCATACTTTCCCTCTCAGGCCATACCACCAACACAAGAAAACCTTCATCAGCTGCATGACCAAGGTCACTAACTAGATGAAAGCAAACTGTCTGAAGCTCAACACCACCAACACAGATGTGGTGATGCTCGACAAGAACTCCTCACCATGGGACTCCAACTGTTAGTAAGACCCACGCCCAGAACCCACGCCAGAAACCTCGGAACAATCACAGGCAGCAAACTGGACATGACTGCACAACTCAACGCCATGCCTGCATCCTGCTTCCTGACCCTGGAGATTCAGAGGGAGATCTTCAAATAGCTCCAAAGCAATACGAGAAAAACTGCCACTCTCGCTCTAGTCACCAGCAAACTGGACTATGTGAACACCCTCTATGCCAGGATCACCAAGCAAATCAGTAGAAGACTACAACCATTCAGAACTAGACAGCCAGACCCATCCCACAACTTCCTACACAGAACTCAAATCACACCACACCTAAGGGAAATACACTGGCTCCAGGTACACAAATATGCTCAGTTCAAACTCCTCACACACACATTCAAGGCACTTCACAGCTCTTGCCCCACCTACCTAAACAGTTGCATCTTCTTCCACCAACCATCTAGACACCGACACTCTTCAGGACTCCTACTCGCACACATTATGACCATGGCGGTTCGGCCACAGACAGACTGCCTGTTTCCCTCCACTGGAGGGACTGGCGGTCCTAATCCGCTAGGGCAGCACTGCATGCAGCGCCGCCCTGGGGATTACGACCCCCCCTCTCCGCCAGCTTTTACATGGCGTTTGCTTTTACATGGCTATTGATGTAAAAGCTGGTGGAGTCGGGATGCAGAGGATCCCTGCACTTGGCGTGGGCAGTGCAGGGGCCCCCATGGATAGTCCTGTTGCGCTTTTCACTGTCTGCTTAGCAGATAGTGAAAAGCGCGATGGGTGCTGTTGCACCCTATGCACCACAACATTGCCGCCAGCTCGATTACGAGCCAGCGTAAATGTTGTGGGCTAAACTCTTATTAGGGGCCGCAGGAAGGTCACTGCGGAAATTCTGCTGGCAGCCTTTTCCGCCCACCGAAGTCATAATGAGGGCCTTAGTGTAGTACTTACTCACTTTAACACTTGTGGCACATAAATCTGCTGGAGTGTTCAAAACTTCATGCATGTTCATCTACACAACATCACAATCTGATTTATGACACCAGTGTTAATGTCTAGGACCTTATGCTTACACAAGACAAATATTTACAACTGTTTTCTGTTCAAGTCCTTGCCGTACACCAGAGAAATCTGCAGGTTTTATAGGTTTTCATGTATGCGCCCGTCCCCAACTCCAAACCATCTTTCTGTGAATGGCCAATACTAGTGTAAGGATAATCTGCAAGATTCATAGGATTCCATGCACACACCCATTTCTCCAAGCCAAATACCTGTGAATGGTCAGAGCAGCGTGAGGATAATATGCAAGATTCCGTGCATACTCCGGTTTCCCCCAGTTGTACCCCTGTGAATTGTCAGAGTAGCGTCACCAAGTCAGAGGGAATGGCTGTGATTGTAGCTAATGGACGGTCACAGGGGGGTTGATTTGACAGTTGCAGGGGGATGTTTGTAGCAAACGCAGTCACAGGGGTTTGATTGTAACAATCTGTATTGTACTGCAATATTTATATAATGCTTACTACTCCATGTGGGATGTTGAAGCACTTGCCTACATGGGTGGCAGACTACCTGGTGTAGAGAGTGTGGTTGTTTTGATCCTATGTGGGAAGTGTTTTCACGTCATGCACGATGACCATAGAGGTGTGGCTATCATGTTATGGGACGTAGTGCTTAGTGTGATGGATGAAGAAGTGTGAGGGAGAGGAGTGCAGTCTATTGAGCTTCAGTATGCTAGGTCCGTCTATAGTATTTCGCATGATCATAGTCAACTTAGCTAGTTATTGCAGTGGATTGTCCATTCTGAGATATTGTTTTTACAGTGAATGTGCATGACCAGGCACAGTTTTGAGGGTGAAATGGTGGTGAGATCTCCTGGGAAGGAGTCTGTTAATGTCATCCTATATCTGAATGCCACTGTGAGCTGTCAAGAATCCTTAGCATTTAGTTAGTTTGGACCTGGAGTAGTGGACTACTTTAGAGTTCTACAAATGATGGCAGATCTCTTTGGCTATCCTATGCTTGTTAAGTTGGTCATGGCTAGTACAATACTGGTGATGGACAAAACCTGCAGCAGATCTGCCTTACATGAGTGTAAGAGTGTCAAGTGATTTAATGGAATTAAAAAACAGCCGGTATGAACTACAGCTAACTACCTGACAGCAGAGTATTAGGCTATTACTGCAAGTCGGGGTTATGCATTGTATTAAACTGTAATTGCATTTATGTAGCACTTAATACCCTGGAAGAGGTGATGAAACACTTTACAGTGGGCAGTTTGCTGTTCCGGAGCCCGTGTGTAGTGTTTTTTCAGAGGCTATTGTTGGTTATTGGGACTAGCCTTGTGCTGTTAAGGTAACAATTCTATGCATCTACTCCAGTTTTTATGTGATAGATTAAATAAATAGGAGTTAAGTGTAATTCATGAAAATGGTTGACAGTCACAGGCGGGGAGGGGAGGTGTTATAGTAATCTGACACACTCTGGCATCAGACAACCTGCTATACTGAGGAATGGGGCCATCCCATTTTATCTGCCTCATCAGAGGTCCACTGCGGCCAGCATAAACAGTGGCCATATTCCACTTCTACACCCAAAAGGATAGGCGGTCTTCAGAATATGTAAGGGGTTTTCAAAATCTGCGAGGGGTCTTTGGGGGGGGGGGTCTTCAGAACCTGTAAGAGATCTTCAGTTTCACACACCATGGATCATCTGTGCTAACCGGAGTATGACCATGCTAAGGGGAGCCAGGAAAGAAACTCTGAGAAATATCCTCAATGACTTAGAGTCTGGGAGTTTATTAGAATATTAGGAGCTGGGTGGGCCAGACTTCTACAATCACGACCTTCCCCCAAGACTCTCCAATTGCTACAGTCACCCCGTGACTGTCAAATTGCTACAATTCCACCTTCTGACCAGCCGAGGAATAACTTAGGCTGGACTCTTCTTATTCCATTTCATGTTCAGCACACTTTCAGGGAAACATTTCTAGAGTGGCTGTGGGGCTGGTAAATCCTGTGCAAATAAAGGGCCCGATTTACAAAGAGCCTCTGCAGTCATGACTGAGGCTCACAGTTGTGGCGGAGTCTTTGCACTCGTGGGGGAATCTCCGCACTGCAGTTCTCATTGCGGACATTCCACCATGAGTGCAGAGACTCTACCATGCCTGTGAAGCCTCCGCCACGACTGCAGAGGCTCTTTGTTAATTGGGCCCAAAGTTCTCTTCCAGTGCATGATTGATTTCCAGATGTAATGTGCTCATGTAGGAGTACACTACAAAGTGGCAATTAACTGCATCCACCCACCCACCCAACTAGCTAGTGCTCCCTATCTTATGATCTGAGTTAGATATAGTATCGGGGTATGTGCTCAGGGAATAACAGAGGTTTGAATGTATTAGAGCACATGAACATCGCCTCCTTAGAATTAGTCCACTGAAGAATCCAGTGAAACAAATCTGCATGTTGAACTACCTCTATTAACCCTGTCTCTGCATGGAAAGAAAAAGTTGGCATTGAACTAGTTCGACCATATCAAGATTTTATGTACAATTTTTTCGACTACATTTTAACTCCCCTTAGCACAGCACTATAAGGGGCACAGGAGGTGGATTTGGGTGGAAGAGAACTTTGGCCCAATTCATAAAGAGCCTATGCAATCGTGGCAGAGGCTCCGCAGTGAGAACCGCAGTGCGAAGATTCCACCACAAGTTTGGAGACGCCGCCACGACTGTGAGCCTCTATTACGACTATGGAGGCTCTTTCTAAATCGGGCCTTTTATTTGCACAGGATGTACCTGCCCCACCACTGCACTATAAATGTTTCCCTGAAAGTGTGTTGAACATGAAATGGAAAAGGAAAGTCCAGTATACAGTAACTGTCACGTGGCCAGGAGGTGGGATTGTAGCAATTTGACAGTCACAATGGGATGGAGGGGTTTATTGTATCAATCTGATGATCAGTGGGTGGCTGTAGTAATCAGAGCGTTATGGGGAAAGGTGGTGATTGTAGCAGTCTGGCCCGCGCAGCTCCTAATATTCTAACAAACACAACTCCCAGACTCTAGGTCATTGAGGATATTTCTCCAAGTCTCCTTACTGGCTCCCTTCAGCATGGTCGTACTCTGGTTAGCACAGATGATCCATGGCGTGTGACACTGAAGACCTCTTACAGGTTCTGAAGACCCCCAAAGATCCCTCCAGATTATAAAAAACCCTTACATATTCTGAAGACCACCTAATCTTCTGTGCACAGGTTTCGGGAGTGGTGTTTCCATTGACTTAGGACCTGCTCCCGCTGGATTAACTGACATGATGGGTATCAGCGAAGTGTCTGCTTGAGTGTTTCTTGTAGAAGATTACCACATACTCTCACGGAATTCACAAGATGCTGGTCAGCTTCGGAAGACAGTAATTTTCCACTTTGGGCGGGCACATGAGTGTCTATTCATTGTAAGGAATAATATACATTGAGCAGATTAAAATATGAAGACACCCTGTCTACTCATTGGTCGGTGGAATAACCAATGTCTGCCTCAAAGAAAAGCAGATAGTGGAGGTTCTTGTTCATTCTTGTTCATTCTAAATTGATGAATTTTGCTCCCCATTGGCCAGTTGTCCAGCCCAGTTCACAAAAGCATAATTAGCAATAAACACATCTTGAGGGCTGAAAATATATTCATTTACGTCTGTCAGCAAGTTACCGAAGGAAACCTGCCAGGCATGAATGGTTTTACTAATTTGTAACTATCCACTAGCAGAGACTAGACTTGTACAGTATTAAACCCAACCCAAAGGGCAGGAATTGGACATAACAAGGTGTGGTTTTGTTGTACGACTGGGAACCCTCATACATGAATGAGTTTGTGGTCATGCACATACTTCAACCCAACCCTTTTCCACGCTGGAAATAGTTGAAGTTTTAGTCCAGCTAAAGGTTGCAGTAACTCCTTTTCCAGGGATGACAGGGGAACGAATCATCTCTACACTTGGTCAAGAAATGTGTTCACGGTTGAAAAAAGCTGTGCTTTTGCAGATTACACTGCATTTTCCCCCATGCTCAAATGTACACCATGTACAATGAGGCATTAAAGAAATAAGAGACCAGGGAAAACGTCAAGACTTTCCTAGTAGGTACCTTAGAACGTGCGCCCGGAGCAGCTTTCAATATATAGGACAGTAAATGTATGTGAATTGTGAAAAAGTAGAATAGTACTTTCAATATATAGATGTAAACCTTCGTGCCTCCTTTTACGCGTTTTTTTGTGAATTGGGCCGTAGCAGTTTAATCTCAGAGTATCGTCTTTCTCTTTTGGGTGTAAAAGTGGAATATGGCCACTGTTTGTGCTGGCCGCTGTGGACCTCTGATGAGACAGATAAAATGGGATGGCCCCATTCCTCTGTATATCAGGTTGACTGATGCCAGAATGTGTCAGATTACTAGAACCACCCCATCTTGCCTGTGACTGTCAATCATTTTCATGAATTACACTTGACTCATATTTATTTAATCTATCACATAAAAACTGGAGTAGATGCACGGAATGGCTTCCTTAACAGCACAAGACCAATCCCAATAACCAATAAAAACCACTGAAAATCACTACACACGGGCTGCCCACTGTAAAGTGTTTCATCACCTCTTCCAGGAAGTGGTGACTCCATTCCTGAAAGTGGTGGGGTGTCAAGCTTGCCAAGGTTAACCTCATTGTTTTCAAAACGTGCCTTGGGTGGCCTCACACACAAATGTCATATTCACAGTTTCTCACTCACAAATGCACTTGCACACACTGACCCTCACTCACAGCTACCAGTGTATAGGGGCTCTGATTTGAACCCCTGGGGTACATGAGTTCTGTTTTAATGGCGCAGCAGATGCAGTTGCGTCAGGGTCTCTGTGCACTGGTGCAACTCATGCACCATTGGTAAAGGCACTCCTGAAAAACTCCCACTCCTTCTCCCAACTTCCCCCTCACTCACTCATGCGGCTCACATTGCTCCATTGCTTTCCCTTACTCATACTCACTCTCGCCCACTCATTCATTCTCCCTGACACTCTCAAATACATTAAACTGACACACACTCTCACTTAGTCTCTCTCATAAACACACTTTTACTCACGCATGCACGGAGAAACTACACAGAATTAATTGTTTATACTACCTTTCTTCCTTTGCTGGCCCCTCAGAGGCACCATAGCAGCATCAAAGTGGAAATCAGGTGCCGGCCAGTGGAACTTGCAGCCCATGATTCCTAACAAGGAGCCAGGCAGAGGAGCAGGGTCAGGTTTCAGAGGAAGACCCACCTCAAGCCCTCTCCCAGCTTCTTGATAGGACTGGGAGCACAGCCCAATCAGCAGCTGGGACAGCGCTGGGGCTCCGGCCCCTGCTGCTCTGTGTCGCTCCTCATTGGTCTCAGGGATGCACTGATGTGCGCACTGACAGCTCCAATTTATTACATATACTGTGCTTACTGAGGCACGTGCAGAATATCTGATTGGTAATAAGGATTGTGCCTTTATTAGGGGTTGAGAGTTAAACTACGCCCTCCCTTCAGAACTCCAGACACCCATCTAAAGTGGGTTTTTAAACAACACTCTGTAGCTGAATGGTCCCTCAGCCTCCACCTCTTCCTGTCATCAGGAGCCACTGAAGAGGCCAGGAACGACCTCCACACTTTAGAATTCAGGTAAACATGAGTCATGTTTACATGGAGACTGCTAGATTAAATTATTACAAGTGTTAATTTAATTTAGCAGGGGATCTGTGGGTTTACAGGTGGCAAGGAGCCCTGAAAACCCCCAAAGAGGAGCCGCCACTGTAGATATCCCATACTTCTCTTCTCTCTCTCCCCTGTGACTAACCTCACTCCCCCCAGCACTTTTGCTATAAACTGTAAACTTCGCACATGTATAGCACACTACTCACCCGTTAGGGTCTCAAGGTGCTGTACGCATACCGCTGTGGAACCCCTCCTGGCCTTTTCTCTGTGAGGCGCCCATTCCTGGACAGCCCCAGGGTGAAGCCAGGCATCCAAGCACTGTGAGGGCCGTTGTGGAGATTAAGCAAGCTATTGCCCAGAGTTACAGAGTGGGACCCATTAAATAGATTAGGCACCGAAGCAAAAATTATCTGGTCCAAGGGAATTGAACCCTGGTCCCGGGCCAGATCTCTGCATCAGGGTCTGCCGCTCTAACCATTGTGCCACACTTCTCCATCTCATGGGAGCCTTCGCTGGTCTTCCCTGTGTCTAATCTTTGATCCAAGAATGCTATTTCACTCTTTTGTTCTTCCTCTATCATACATTTCCACTTCTTCACCTTTATTCTCCCTCAGCCAAATTCCTTCTCCATCTACTTTTGTTTTTCTCTCTTGCCACTCCACATGTAAAGAAATTAATTTCCTATTCCTGGCATCCTGTAAGCAGATCATTGTCAGTTTCCGTTCAGCACATCATTACCTCTCTCCTGTAAGCACACCATTGATAGCTTCCAGTAATTTCCAGTAAGCACATCATTGCCAGTTTTCACTAAGCATATCATTGTCAGTTTCCGGTTAGCACATAATTACCCGTCTCCAGTAAGCAAATCATTGGCAACTTCCAGTAAGCATATAAGTGCCAGTTTCTAGTAAGCACATCATTGCCAATTACCAGTCAGCAAAGCATTACCTGTCTCCAGTATGTTATGTTATAGGCATTGATAAGAGCACACTAAACCTGAGGGTTTCAAGGCACTGGCAGAAACCCACTCAAGGCAGAGGAACACATTCATTCAAAGCCATTCTGAGTAAAAAGCCACGTTTTCAGATGTACCTTCAAGATTAAAAAGATTTCCACATCTGCAATGCCAGGTGGCATGATATTCCATAATTTGGCTGCTCCCATCGAAAGCGCCCTTCCTCCCCATCTGGCTCTACGAAATGTAGGGACAGTTGCCAGCCTGCGAGAGGAAGATCTAAGAAGCCTTGCAGGTACATACCAATGGAACATGGCATTAAGCTGTTCAGTGCTTTTCAGATAAAGGGCTTTATGAATCATACCCAAGACTTTGAAAGCAACTCTCTTTCTGGTGAGAAGCCAGTGAAGAGCTTGCAGACTTTCCCTAACCGCACCCTGCCTGGGATTATTCAGGATGAGCCGAGCAGCAGAACTTTGGGTCACCTGAAGCTGGTTAATTCCTCTCTTACTCATATTAAGATAGAAGGAATTACAGTAATCTAATCGAAAGGTGCCCGGAGCAATGACAACCATCTGTCGTAGTTCATCAGGGCTGAAAGGGAAAATCTTTCTCAGTATTCGGATAATATAAAAACAGGTGTTGGACGTGTGACTAGCTCGGGGTGTTAAAGTAAAGGAATTATCTACTAAGATACCCAGGTTTCTGGCAGAATGCACAGGGGTGGGAAGAGATCTACACTCCTCAGGCCACCGGATATCAGACCATATTGACCATACTGAGTTCAGTAAACACATCATTGTCAGTTTCCAGTCAGCACATCAATACCCGTCTCCAGTAAGGATCTCGTTGCCAGTTTCCACTATGCACATCCTTGGCAGTTTCCCGTAATTTGCAGCAAGCACATCATTGCCAGTTACCAGTAAGCACGTCATTTCCACTTTTCACTAAATGTGCCATTGCCAGTTTCCACTAAGCATGTCATTGGCAGTCAGCACATCATTACCCGTCTCCAGTAAGCACATCATTGGCAGCTTCCAGAAATTTCCAGTAAGCACTTCATTGCCAGTTTATAGGAGGCACATCATTGCCAGTTTCTACTAAGCATATCCTTGCCTGTTTCCAGTCAGCACATCATTACCGGTCTCTAGTAAGTACATCATTGCAGTTACCATTAGGCACATCCTTGCCAGTTCTACTAAGCATATCATTGCCAGTTGCCAGTATTTTCCAGTGAGCGCATCATTGCCAGTTACCAATAAGCACATCATTGCCAGTTTCTAGTGAGTGCATCATTGCCAGTTACCAGTAAGCGCATCATTGCCAGTTACCAGTAAGCACATCATTGCCAGTATTTTCCAGTGAGCGCATCATTGCCAGTTACCAGTAAGCACATCATTGCCAGTTTCCAGTGAGCGCATCATTGCCAGTTACCAGTAAGCACATCATTGCCAGTTTCCAGTGAGCGCATCATTGCCAGTTTCCAGTGAGCGCATCATTGCCAGTTTCCAGTGAGCGCATCATTGCCAGTTACCAGTAAGCACATCATTGCCAGTTTCCAGTGAGCGCATCATTGCCAGTTACCAGTAAGCACATCATTGCCAGTTTCCAGTGAGCGCATCATTACCAGTTACCAGTAAGCACATCATTGCCAGTTTCCAGTGAGCGCATCATTGCCAGTTACCAGTAAGCACATCATTGCCAGTTTCTAGTAAGCACAGTATTGTCAGTTTCCTATACGCCCATTGCTCGATATTTTGGCCCCTTGCAAGGAACGGATGACATGACTTCAAAAGAAAGCTGTTTTATTGGATCACGTAACAACAAGTAGAAAAGAGTAGAAGGAGACCTGCAGTCAAGGCAGTCATATCTGCATATGCAAAATAGGAAGCTGAAATAGTGGCCAAGGAGGATTGATTTGTGCAGGAAGAACTAACCGTGTAGCCTGGAAAACGTCACGTATGTCCAGGATATTACCTGCAAAAGGGAGTCTTGACTGTCATCTAAATGAAAAATTCATGAACCTTTTATTTAATGTTTTCCTGTGTTCAGATGCCATCTTCCTAAATACAAGCTAGACATGCACAAGTTGTGTCTGCATCTGTGCGGAAACTCACTTTTTCTGATTTCACAGCATTTTTTTTAATGCAGGTCAATCCACTGTACGTGCTCAGAAATGCTTCTGAATTGGTATAAATGAGCGAGTTACTTACCTTCGGTAACGCATTATCTGGTAGAGACAAGATCTAGCCAGAGATTCCTCATCTTTGAATTCCTCCCAGGCGCCAGACTGGATGTGGACATTTTTCCCTTAGTACATCTTTGTGTCGGAGGAGAGTGCCGCACAATTCCGGATCGACTTCATTCACCGGATGTGACGTCAACAGAATCCATATAATTCTCCCTCCGATGTCAGTTTCTTCCAAGACTATTTTCTATGCCAAAAACACGAGCCACTCTTAGAAACTCCCTGTGGAAACAGTCTGCCAAAAGAGACATCTTTGTGTCAAATAATTACGAAAATCCATCAAAGGTATATTTGTGAATAAAGGGATCTTTGAGACAAAGGATAACCCAGTTTGCAGAGTTTTCCCTTTAAGGGGAGCCCCTGTCCTTAGAAATCAGTTCGCAGAGCAGGGAGGATGCATGGGTTGTTAAGCAATCTATTGCTAAATGCAGTCTCTACCAGATAATGAGTTACCAAAGGTAAGTAACTTGTTCATCTGATAGAGACATCTAGCTGCAGATTTCTTATCTTTGAATTAGATACCAAAAGTAATACTTTCGCCGGAGGTGAGTTGGCGAACAGATTCTACTAGTCTCATTCTAGAACACAACCAGTCTAGAATAAGAGAAAGAAACCGGAATCTCTTAAAGATTTAGGTGAGTAATAATACACCCTACACCATAAGAATCGTGGAAGGGACTACAGGCAAATAAAGTCATAAAGACATCGAAAAGCATGGGAATAGCATTAGTCCAAAACTGTGTCAGAGAAGAACTGACAATATGAACATGAAAACTACCTGCTCCCACAGTGGGATCAAAATCTTCAATTGGCCCTTAGGACACCAAAGTCAACAGGCAATGCCCTTGAACTAAAGCACTTTGCAGTCGGAGGGTATTATTTTAGTCAATTACTCTGTGCAAAAACACAGAGAAAAGGTGGGATCCAAGAACTCTATCTCTTATGGAGGAGCATCGTACAATTCTCTAAAAGAAATATGAGGAAAACAACAGCAATTATTGGCTGAAAACCAACTCTTCTCTGAATAAAAGGCCATTAATACATTAATAACATTAATACCTCTGAAATCATCTATAATGTTTAACACACAGATGGAAAGAAAAATAATTGTTCATGTGACAACCATATACCCGGTCTGTCTGTTTGTCTGTCTATCTATCTATCTATCTATCTATCTATCTATCTATCTATCTATCTATCTATCTATCTATCTATCTATCTATACTAGCTATACTAGCTATAGCCAGAGGTTGTCACTACAATGATGTCATAAATAGATAAATATGCATCGAGTCTAGTAATCAGCCATTTATTACTAAGATACTAGAATGGCAAGTGTGGAGGACATCACAAAACCCACAAAAGTAAAAGCTATTGAAGCCTTTAAATCAATGTCAAGTTACTGAGAGACCTACAGTCAGGACAATGAATCATAAACTTGTAAGGAAAACGGCAGGTCTGAAAAGGAAAACCTTGTTAGTCCAGGAAAAAGGCCACGCCTTGGATCTACAAGAAGGTCAAGGTGAAGTACAGGTCAACACTCTGAATACCTAAAACAGGTATTCAGCTCCAAAACCCAATATTAAGACAGATCAGCCATAAAAGGATCTGGCTGAAATGCAAAACAAAAGGTAACACAAATAGTTCTCTAGGGTCAAAAGCCTAAAAGGTGGAAGTCCGCAAGCAACAAATAATGTAGCAAAAGCTGAATCAACAGAAGGAGTTGCAAAGTAGACAAGAGCAACAATTGTTGACTACAGGAAACAATGTTTCTACAGGGAATCGGAGACATTCAAATCACTGGAGGATATACGACAAGGACGCCTATCGCCTTCCTTATACACCAACATATATATATATATATATATATATATATATATATATATACTCCGAAGGAAGTAAGGGACACAGCAAGAGGAGGCATTACATCATCTGACAGTGAGTGAAAAAACACACTCACTCCCTTCATTATAGTAATGTACGTGGACCTCCTCCAAAGGAAGAGATGTATACAACAAGAGGGGAAAATTCCCTTATGAAGAGAGGAATTAAAATAATAATACGAGAATTACCCCCAAAGGGCTAGAAAGATTATAACGCTCTGAACATGCAAAACCAACCAGGTATTCACCTTAAGTTTGAAGATAGCCATCAGTTCAGAAGATGGTCACATTACGGTGCCTAAAGAGGAATACATAGATATCTTGAGGCCCTGGGTGATGCGTGTACTCCTAAAAGATGCTTATAAGAGCAAGGGTACAGAACCTTGCACTAAGTAATAAGTAAGAATTACGTATCGCCTCACGTAAAGGGCCTGTGTGGTGACAATACCACCATCAGCCCTGGAGAAGAGCTTCTCGAGCTTGACCCACACAAACTATCAGGATAGGCAAGATGCCATATCAATTAAGACCAGTAGGGTACAAGAATGAAAAAAAGACCCCTTCTACAGAAACAAGAAGGAATGTTAACCCCTGTACCACCTGTGCAGTGCCATCTCAGCGGCAAAACCCCATCGTATAGCTAGATCCGCTCGCTACTGAAGTGCAGGAATGCACGGACGCGGAAGGGCACTGTCCATTGCCCCCTTACTATGTATGAGAAAATATAAGTCTAGAGGAGGAGACCTTAGAAAGGGAAGCATAATGAATACTCCAAATGTTAAAGGGAGGGGAATGTGATGTTCACCAAGAGGAAACTCCTGCACAAAGAGGTGAGCCAATTTTAAAGGTTCACAGGGAGCAATAATAATAATAATAATAATAATAGTAGTACTAATAAGCATAGACTTGAACCCTGGACATTCAGCGGAAACGTCTGATGCTCTACCGACTGCACTATTTAGACTCACTCCTTAGCCATCCCTATAGGGCACGCATAAGATGCTCTCGGCAGAGAAGGGAATATACCACACTGGTACTATCTCTTGAGAACAAGACCTTCTTCAGAGGAAAAGAAAATACAGTAAAATCTCTTGTTTAATCAGGTATTAAACCCCACAGAGCTGCAAAGAAATACCTGCCAACTGTGGAGAGGAAAACTCTGTCATAGACAGGCCTTAAGTAGAATAACCATTATACTTACACAAGTGAGGAACACCACACTGGGTGCCACCATGAGGTGAAATAGGGTAGTACTCAACAGGAATTATAGAACTTCATTCTGGCATGAGTACCATTAGAATAACCAGATATAAACTAAAAAATTCACCCTTTATTACTCAAAAAAATCAGAAGTAAGGAAGCCTGACGGTACAGTAAAAGACATATCTAAGAGTCTCTTCCACCCCGACTGTCGCTAAAATGCTGTTGCGCTGAATCGGCATGAACGCCGAACAGGTGGCACCATTCGAAAGGCATGTTCTCCAGTGTGGTCCGTATAGCATCTGAAAAACCAGAGGCGTAACCAGGGATGACGGCGCAGCACAATAAACTGTGCCATAGCTCGACCCACTGAATCTGTGGTATACATACCACACTTAGGGCCAGATGTAGCGAAGGTTTTTACCCATGCTGTGTCTATGGGAAAAAGTGTTCTTACATATGGCCCTTAATCACAAATTTAGCTGCTTCTCGTCCATCCTGTATTGTATGTACTAGTACACTCCGGCTCTCTTCTGGAAGTGAAGGCAGCAGGTGTGCCACTGAATCCAATAATGCATGAGAAAAACGACCCAGAACACATGATGTGCTTAAAGATCGCAAGGCAGAGCTGGTAGAGAAGAAAACATTTCTCCCACAAGTTTCAATCCACCTGGACTCCCTGTCTGGTGGAACGTAAGGGAGGTTGTTGGGTTCCAAGGAAGCCATAGCGGCCTGCAGCTGCTACATTTCTGCTACATTTCTCTATCAGATGTGTATTTTTGTCACAAAAGGAGATGCAAGTTTGCATACTGAAGACTTAGAGCCACATGTAGGTACCTTTTTACTCATCGCAAATGGCCCAATTCACAGAATTGGGCAGTTTGCAACAAAAACAAAGTTTTTACCGTAATCTATTTACCGAACCGCAAAAAGGGTTTGCGAGTCGCAATTAGGAAGGAGCGTCCGATGTATGATTGTTTTGTGACCGAGAATGCGGTCACAAAACAATCGCAGTTAGCACCATTCTACAATTGGTGCTAACTCATTCACAAAAGAGAAGAGGTCCCCATGGAACCCCTTCCCCTTTGTGAATGCATGTGAAAACATTTTCTGCCTGCTCTGAAAAAATTTAAAGAAAACTTTTAATTTTTGTTTTTGAAATGCATTGCGTTTTCCCTTAAGGAAAACAGGCTGAATTTAAAATAAAAATACTGCTTTATTTAAAAGCAGTCACAGACATGGTGGTCTGCTGACACCAGCAGGCCACCATCCCTGTGAGTGTCGCCATGCCCAATGGGGTCGCAAATTGCGACCTACCTCATGAATATTCATAAGGTAGGTCATTTGCGACCCCATCGCGAATCGCAAACAGTGTCATTGACACTGTTGTACATCATGTTTTGCAACTCGCAAATTGCGAATCGCGTAGTCTCGCAATTTGCGAGTCCCAAAACCTGATCTTTGTACATGTGGCCCTTAATTCCTTTCAGGCGCCAATCAGAGTTTGTATTTTATTCCTGTATTGTACCTAAAATGAGTTAGTCCGTGTTGCATGCCACATATTGCTGGAATACTCAAGAAAACACAGTTACATTACCTTCCACTTTATTCTTTTTTTTATTTTGCTAATTAGTTCTATTATTTCCCTTTCGATTTTTCATGTTCTTTTAAAATTCCCAAAAGTAAAACCTTTACTTCTAAATGAGTGTGTGGATCTCCCTGGTGATGGAAAAGGGTTTCATTGATAGATGGAGAAAATAAAGATGATTTCAGACTGGTTAATCTGTGTCTCACAAACACTTATTCAGTTCCAGCAAATGACTGCTCCAAGACAAAGCCTCCAGTCCTCACCTGGGACTGGGCAGGCGGGAAGAGGTATATTTGGTCACCACCTCACAACAGTACTATAAATGATTTACATACGAACTATATAAAAATGGAACTTTGTGAAATAGCACCTACCTAGGGCAGACATCTCTTTCTGGATAGACCCTCTTCTAAAGGACAAACTTTTTTCCTCAAGTGGAGTGGATCCCCTGCGAAACATCACACTTTTTTTATCTTGCTGCATAGACCCCCTGTGGAATGTCAGACCTTTTTCATCTTGCTGGGAAGATCTCCTGCGGAATGACACACCTTTTTCATCTTGCTGCATAGACCCCTTGCGGAATGTCACACCTTTTTCATCTTGCTGCATAGACCCTCTGCGGAACATTAGACCTTTTTCATCCTGCTGCATAGATCCCCTGCGGAACATCAGACCTTTTTCATCTTGCTGCATAGACCCCCTGCGGAACATCAGCCCTTTTTCATCTTGCTGCATAGATCCCCTGCGGAACATCAGACCTTTTTCATCTTGCTGCATAGACCCCCTGCGGAACATCAGACCTTTTTCATCTTGCTGCATAGACCCCCTGCGGAACATCAGCCCTTTTTCGTCTTGCTGCATAGACCCCCTGCGGAACATCAGCCCTTTTTCATCTTGCTGCATAGACCCCCTGCGGAACATCAGCCCTTTTTCATCTTGCTGCATAGACTCCCTGCGGAAAGTCACATCTTTTTCATCTGGCAGGACAGACCCTCTGCGAGGTGTCATGCCTACTTTATCTGGAAGGGTTGACCCTCTGCGAGGACTACCACCTTTTTTATCTTCAGACTTGGACCCTGTTGGAGACTCCACACCTTTTTCATCCAGCTGTGCTGACCCCATGGCAGATGCACCTTCTTCATCCATCTCAGTAGATCTCTTGCGAGAGGTCACGTCTTTTTCATCTTGATGTTTGGATCCTCTACGTGGCGTGCTACCTTTGTCTTCTCTTTGGATAGAGCCTCTACGAGATCGTGCACCTTTTTCAATCTGCCGGACAGACCCCCTGCGGGAAGTCGACCTTTTTTCATTTGGCAGTATGGATCCTCGGCGGGACGTCGTGCCTTTTTCATCACGCATGACTGAACCTCTCCGTGATGTTGCACCTTTTGCATCTTGTTGGATAGAATCTCTGCGGGACCTCCTGCTTTTTCCAACTTGCTCACTAGACTCCTTGTTGAACTTCACAGCTTTTTCATCTTTCGGCGTAGAGTCCCGGCCAGAATGACTCTCTTCAGTAGTATTCTCTTCCTTCTTGGGTTCTGTGCCAGATGTAGGGGAAGGGAGGAGAAAGAGACCTGCCTTAGTTATCCATTCATCATACTCTGGAAGGAACCTACCTATATATATATATATATATATATATATATATACACATATATATATATATATATATATACACGTATATACACGTATATACACACACATATGCCTCTTTAAACTCACAACGCTACCTCTATATTTGAAAAAGCTTATTGGATGCCTGGGACTATCCTATTACATGTCAGAGGGGCTAATAAAATGAGAAGTTACTCGGAGTTTATGGACTTCTGCAAATTTCCATCTGTTGGGTTAGCACAAACCAGAGGCAAGGACATAAAACTGATAGTAGCATCATTTAATCTAATTAAAACATAGAAGTAGCAGTTGTGAAATCACATACATTTCACTGCAATGACATTGTGGGATCTAAAATCATGTGGCCTTTAGACCCATTGATAACCCTGTGTCAATCTTTTTTATTTTATTTATTTCAAAGATAAATATAGATAGGTAGATAGATAGATAGGTATAGATTGACACAGGGTCACAATAATGTGATCAATGGAATATAGAGCAATAACAACCATTTACTGTATTGTTGCTGTGACCAGGGACTTTGTGCCCCAAGGAGACCTGTGCCAGGAGGTGCAGTAAGCTGAGCAGCGAGGAGGAGACTGACACCACCCACCCCAACCAAAAACGATATAAAGCATGTAGAGACTTCCCGCTGCATGGGATGCGTGCAGGCAACACCCGGGCAAATCGCAGGCCAGGAAGTGGCAAGGCCACCCCTCTTGGCTTCTTTACTTTGGAGGCTCCCTGGAGAGGATACATCCAGCCACAACAGTGAGTACCTGGGCATGCACTGTCTTGTTATACAGTGTACAAAAAGAAAGGCCTCGGGATCAGGACCAGACGGGAAATATGCTCAAAAGACATGCTGCAGGTAATTGTACTTTGAAGCTATTGAAGGCTTGATAGAGGACATATGAACAAAAGAAAAAACAGCTAGAGGCCATTGGCCCCAAACCAAAAATTACCCATTTCTTTAAAGGTCATAAAAATAAGGGGACCTCTGGTCCAGATACCGCTGTGGGCCCCCACATTTCTGTTGAAACCAAAGAATCCTGCCCAACAACTGCCTCTACTGTTCCAATTTCTGCACCCAACACACAACTTCCATTTGAGGAATCAGTCCCCAGTTATCACATATATAAATCACTATGCCTCGCTTGCCAACTTGGCAGACGAAATCTCCAGGCCAAATGTCCCAAAAGCAGCACCTGAGGAAATGGGCCTAGTAATTACACACCTAAAGAGCAAATGTAATGCTGTGAAGTTGACTGTTCAGTCCCTAAACTCAAGAGTATCTGAGCTACTAGAATCCAACATAAATCTATATAACAAGCTTGAGGCACATTTGGCCAGGTGTCGGGAGGACAGGTGCGGTAGGGTGCAGTTATAAAGGGCAAAATAAACCCAAGATCCTCTACCAACTCTACCATAATTATTTCAAGCTATTCTGATAGTAACCCCATGGACAGAAGAGACTGGTGACTCACAGGAAGGGACAGTGGTAGCATTGCAATGACCGAGCTGCAACCCAAGCATGCAACCCCTCCAAGATTCCAGTGCAACAAAATAGCTCATCTCCAATTCGCCCCCCTAATTCAGGGTTTATAAAGCTCAACTATTCACCTGTAAGGGTCTCAAAGCACTGGTGAGGTGGGGGGGTTAGTCCTCTGAGCTTTAGTTGAAGAGTCAGATTTTAAGGTCCTTCCTGAATTGAGCCAGCTAAGGCCTTCCATATGCGGGGTACGGTGGCTAGTGCTTGTTGAGCGGAGCAGAGAGGTCTGGTGGGGGAGTAGGAGGTGATGCGGTGGTTGTGGTAGGCGGGTCTTAGGTTGTTGAGGACCTTGTAAGCGTGGACAAGGAGCTTGAAGTTAATTCTTTTCTCTATGGGAAGCCAGTGGAGGTCTCTTAAGTGGTTGGAGATATGTTTGCAGCAGGGAATGTCCAGGATGAGTTTGGCGGAGGAGTTTTGGATGTGCTTTAATTTCTTCAGGTTCTTCTGGGTGGTACCAGAGTATCCATGGTAGAGTCTGCTGGTAACCAGAGCATGGATTACGGGTTAGCGACAGTCCTTTGGGATCTATTTGTAGATCTTATGGAGAAGTTGGAATGTGTGAAAGCAGGAGGATGTGACTGAGTTGACCTGGCGGGTCATGGTGAGCGATGAGTCCAGGATGAAGCCGAGGTTGCATTTGTGGATTGTTGGGGTGGGGGGTGGGGGGGGGGCGGGGGGGGGATGCCGAGGGTCGATGGCCTCCAGAAGTCGTCCCAGGCTGATGTGGATGTTCCTAGGATGAGGACCTCAGTCCTGTCGGGGTTGAGAATGTCCTTTATCCAGGCGGCGACAGCTTCTATCCTGTTATGGAAATTCTCCTTGCCAGAAGTTGGGTTTTCAGTCAGTGAGATGATCAGCTGGGTATCGTTGGCGTAGGAGACAATGGCCCGGGATCCCCCACAATGGATGCGAGCGGGGCCATGTAGATGTTGAAGAGTGTGGGGCTCAGGGAGGAGTCCTGTGGAACGCCTGCCACAGCTGATCTCTGACAGGTAAGGTGGGAGTCTGACTTTGTTCTGCCGGACAGGAAAAACCGTATCCATTGTAGGGCCTTTCCGTGGATGCCGGCTGGGTGGAGACTGGAGCAGAGGGTGAGGTGCGAAACCGCGTCAAAGGCGGCCGATAGGTCCAGTAGGATGAGGGCTGCAGCATGGCTGCAGTTGAGGAGCAAGCGGATGTCATCTGTGGCGGAGAGAAGGGCGCTCTCCGTGCTGTGATTGCTCCTGAAGCCTGATCGGGAAGTGTCCAGGATGTTGTTATCCTCGATGTGCTTACAGAGCTGAGCGTTGATGGCCTTTTCAATGACTTTGGCTGGGAGCGGCAGCAGAGAGATGGGGCAGTAATTCTTGAGGTCATAGGGTCAGCCGTGGGTTTCTTCAAAAGCGGGCAAATCTCAGAATGCTTCCAGTTCTCTGGGAAGGTGGCTGTCTCCATGGAGCAGTTGAGGGTATGTCGGAGCTCGGTGCAATGGATGTGTTGGCCTTTTTGAAAAAGTGGTGAGGACAGGGGTCTGTAGGGGCTCCACAGTGGATGCTGCTCAAGATGGTGTGGGTCTCCACTGTGGTGAGGGTGGTCCAGCAATGCAGGGTCTGTGGTGGTTCGATGGGTTGGATCTGGACGGTTGTTGGAGGGCTCAAAGAGTCTTGGGAACCAAAGCTGTTGTACAGGTCTTTGATTTTTCAGTGGAAGTAGTTGGCTAGCCTGTCGCAGAGGTCTTGAAATGGAGGGATGTTTGCTGTTTCTGATTGGGGATTGGCAAACTCTTTGATCATGGCAAAGAGCTCATTGGTGTTGTGAGCAGTGGCGCTGATACGGTCCTGCAGGGCAGCTTTCCCGGTGACTCTGATGAGGTGGTGGTGGGATTTGGTGGCCGCTTTGAAGGCCTCAAAATCGTCATGGGACTTGCTGTTCCTCCATCTTTTTTCTAGCCATCTGCAAGTGCGCCTGAAGTCCTGAAGTGCGAGGGAGAACCAGCTGGCCTTCTTGAGGTGGTGATTTGCTGAGGTCTTACGGAGAGGTGTTAGGGTGTTGGCACATTCGGAGATTCATTAGTGGAAGTTCCGTGCTGAGATGGTTATGTCTGCAGTGGGGACTTTCTGAGGGTGTTGGAGAGCTGTTCCTCAGTGATCCAGTTCCATTTTCTGCTTAGGGCTCAGAGTGTGTGGAGGTGAATGGTCAGTGAGGTGATGGAGAAATGGATGCAGTGGTGGTCAGTCCTGTGAAGTGTGGAGGTGTTGTCGCCGGTGATAATGTTGCTGGTGGGGAAGATGGCATCAAATGTGTGTCCAGCGATAAGTGTTTGCGAGGTGACCAGTTGCTTTAGCCTTGTGGCGACGTTGTCGAGCAAGGAGGCGGTGTTGGTGTAGTTGTCAATGTGGTAGTTAAGGTCACCGAGGAGGAAGTAGTTTGAGGAGGTGAGAGCTTGAGGAGAGATGATGGGGTCGCTGAAGGCTGGATGGGGGCGGGTGGCTTGTAGATGAGGGTGCCGCAGAAGGTTGACTTGGGTGTGGCGTTTATCTGGAAGTGGAGGTGCTCCATGAGGGGAGAATGTTCTTCTGCATTGGTTGTCAAACGGAAGGAGGATTTGTGCATGATGGCCAGGCCACCACCTGGGCGAGAAGGCCGGTCTTTGCGGAGCAGTTTGTAGTTGCTGGAGATGGCAATGGCGATGTCCGGTGCAGATGCTGGGTGTTGTAGGGTAAGGTGGATGGGTTTTCAGTCTTATAACTGCGACACGCATTACAGATGCCCATATAGGTATTTTAACTGTTCTTTATTATTTGAAATGTATATATAACACACGATACAGTGGTTTATTTGTAGTACTCGGCTTCGGCAAACTTTCCCACCTCTTCTCTTCTCTCTTTCTTAGGGTCCCAGAAGCTCGGGTTTGGACGGCGACTCCCTCGGACAGAACAAAAGGACTCTGGGTCAGGTAAGTGAATATCTCTTTTAGACGATTATCAAGAGGAAAAAGGGCGGGGAAAAGAAGGAAGGGGCCGTGCATGTGAGGGGGAAGGGAGATAGTGAGGAACAAGGAGTTCTAAAGCACCCCTCTATATAATATAATGTCCCCCAGTGCTTGTTTTCCCTTCACTCTCACCTCCCCGGATGTTGCCCCTGCCCTGGTCCCCTTGGAGCCACTTCCAATCCCAGGCCTGTACCTGAGAAAGCCACACCCTGCAGGGACGTGGCGGCAGGGTTCGCTGTAGTCTGTGGCTTCGGGCGGCTCCTGGGGTCTTTTGCAGCCTTGGATGGATCAACTGCAGTTTCCCTCTTGCGGGCTTCTTCTCCTTCCATACTCGCATTTCCTCCCATTGCCATCGTGTGGCTCCTGTTTCCTTTTCCAGGCTCTTGCGATTTCCCTCTGCTTTGCTTCTTCTATCGCGTCTTTCCTCCTTGTGTCTCTCTCTGCCCCTCTTTCATCTCAGACCATCTGCAACTGAGGGGAACTTCCTGGTGAGCATCTTCCTTCCTGCGTGCCCCCAGTGTACTCTTGTAGAAGCCCTGGGGTTAGATTGGGGGGAACACTGTCCTTCACCTCGGACAGCTCCCCGTCACGCTGGGTTTGTCCTAGTTTTAGTGTGGAAGGGGATGTCCAGGCGGGTGGAGTCCAGCAGGTCCAAGAGTCCTGTGGCGTGTTTGTGGAGGGAGCGAATGTTGATCAGGGTGCAGCGGAGACACTCTTGGTTGGTGTTCAATGGCTCAGCAGTGGGAGGGTCCAGTGCTTGCTGTAGGGTGAGGGTGTGGTGTCAGTGGAGGCAGGAGAATGGTCCATGGGTATCTCTGGGTGATGCGTATGTCAGGTGTTGGATCGTCCTGTGTTCAGCACTTGGAGGGTATCCGGGTTGTAGCGATAGGTCGGAGGACCACAGTTCGGAGCGCTGGGTGAGGTCCAGGTGCGGATGGGTGCAGATGGGCTTACCTTTGTCATGCCAGCGGTGCGGCCGCCATTAGTAAGGGGAGGGAGGCGGGGGGTCCGGTCAACTAGGAGGCAGGAGGGAGGGAAATCACTTTGAAGGGATGGAGGGGGTGGGGCCACAGGGACAGCAGCGTCACTGGAAATGCGGGGAGAGTGAAAGGCTGAAGGAGAGAGAAAGAGACAATAAAGAAAGAAAAGAAAAAATAAAGATGACATAAAAATAGCACAAAGTGAAAGAGACAGCCAGATAACTTACATGCAGATGAACCCTAGGCCACCAGAGATGAGGCACAGGTGGGAGTCAGGCAGGCTTTCAGTTCGAAACGCGGCAGCAGCAATAGGCAGTGCTGCACAGTGGAGGGCTAACAGACGAGGAGGTCAGAGGAGTCGTCCTCTCAGTGTGCAGCGGCTGCTATTAAGAAGGGAAGGTAGGCAGAGGGTCTGGTCAGCTGGGAGGCGAGATGGAGGCATGTAAATTCTACATGACAAGGGTCCCTAGATTATTGGCAGGCCAAAGGGAGTAAACCCAGTCAATGGTCAACAAGGTGACACATTAGATTCATAAGCGCAAGTGTTTCTCACTGATTCACTCATATATCACATTTGGGCAACATCTGTCCAACAAATTTAAGTACTTATGATAACACCAAATTGACCCTGAAAAATCAGACCATTGTAAACGGACTACTGGCACTTGAAGCTTGATCACTTCCCCCTTTAGACTCTGATATTCAATTTAAAGTTGTACTGAATCTTTTTTAATGCTGCTTAGCCAATCCTCTGGTCCTTGCCGGACCCAGAGCTCTAGCTTACAGGCACTTCCAAACACATAGAAGGGGAAGGATAGACCTGCACTAAATAATTCTATAGTGTTTCCCAACACAGATGGCCCTTTGCGATCCCTTATTAAGGAAGATGACTGATGGTTTTGTACAGCCCCAGATCTATAGACATCACCATATGGGCACCAGTAGTCCCCACACTCAGATCTCAGTACTGGAACCTGAGAGTACACCCTCAACCTCACTAGACTCCTATATTCACTCCAAGGACTCCAGACAAGGACCCATGCAGTGTACCTTCTTGGAACATAGCTGGCCTGAAATCGAAACTTTCAGACCCATTATGGGGACCTTTGATATCTGTGTGTTCAAGAAATCTTGGTGCACAGAGCCTTTTTATTGGTCTGGCTACTCAAACTTTTTTTGTCCAGCCATCATCCACAGGAGTGGTCATACAGCAGGTGTCCTAGTTATCTGGGTGAAGAATTCACTAAATTGTAGAATTAAGAGGCGTCTTGAGAATTCACTAGATTTCCTCAGCCTTTCTATTATGAAGGATAACCAATGTGCTCTATATTCAATGTGTACAATAGGCCTTCAGACACTAACAAGGAATCAGCCGCTTTTACTACCTTAAAGCATCCTCTAGGTGCTCTACTAGTAGAAGCACTATTGATAGTAGCTGGAAATTTCAATGTGACATTCAAACCTCTGGATAACTCGGTATTAGATCTAACCGAGGATGAGGACACTATAGGGTACAACCTGAAACTAGATATTCTCCAAGTTAAGAGACACTCGGTTTTAGCAAACCAGCTACTGGGTATGATGCGGAGGCTAGGTCTTAGAGCCTGCAATGGCAGATCTCAGTCTGACCAAGATGAAGCCCATAACTTTAAGAGACAAAAGTCAATCTACTAGACTACTATACTTCTATTCCTACAGACATGGTAGCACATGGGGGACATTATAGTCATCAAGAGGGGGGACAGCGACTATAAGCCACTTAAACTAGATCTAAAAGGTCTCAGGTCCTCTAGCCTTGAGCTAATAAAACCTAGACTTCTGGGTGATATTCAGCTCTCGAACCATAAAAAGGCACTAAAATGGGAGTACGTAGCGGGTCACTCCAACCTAATGAACCAGGTGTATTATAAGGTGCTTGGCACATTGGAAACAATGAGTAATCTGGTTCGCCAAAACAGAGGCTCCAATTCTTCCTTAGCACCCAATGAGGAACTGTTCGCAACTTTGAGAAATTTGCTATCAAGGGAGCCCAAAAAACAAAAAATAAATCTGTCATGCACTGTTGGTACAATGAGAAGTGTGGTTTAGCAAAAACAACTCTGTTGAAGACAAAAGACCAATGTGGTATCACAGTGGCATTTAGAAAGCACCAGGAAATCAAGCTGGGAGATCGAGGTTTGGAGTGACTTAGTTTGCGCAGCTAAAGCAAGAGACTTTAAGACCTTCTGGGGCATTATTGCACATGGTAGCCGGCACACAGTCTCGCCAGTTGCCTTTCATGTCCAACCTTATATTTGGGCCGAGTCCTTTAAGAAGCGGTACTCTGTTAGCAGAGTTGGGGAAACTCAGACTGGACCCTGGAGAATTATATCCTGTCAGATTTCCAGGCGGTATTCAGGCCAAAAACTTGCATTCTATACCAACTACTGTGATGCAGCATGATTTACAGGAAAACAGTAGTGCTAGCGAAGAGTCATCACTATGTGCACTCTGTTGATTTCAAATCAGCGTTTCACCTGGTTCCCTGCACAAACGCTCGGAGGTGCTAGACAGCATGGAGGTCCCAGATCAAATCCTAGATGTACTCATCAGACTCCAGGCAGATAAAGATGCGCTTGTTAGGTATGGGAACAATAGAGAATTGACCAATCCTTTCAAAGTCGAAAAAGGAGTCCATCAGGGATGCGACTTAGCTCCATCTCGTTTTTCTTGTACATTAGGGACCTGGTACAGTTTCTTGATTTCCCTAGTATTGATTCCTCGGATAATAAGAGCAACTAAAATGACACTTTATTATTTGCCGATGATACTCTCTTCATATCGAAAACCCCTGCAGGCCTCCAGGTCCTACTCAACCACTTTTTAGCATTTTGTAATGACAGAGGGCTTGAACTAAACATTGGCAAAACAACATTTATGGTGTAAAAACCATATAAAGCTGTGATATCTAGGGCCATATGTAGGTGCATTTTACCGGTTGCAAACGGCCCCTTGTCCGATGGGCGGCTTGCGACCCAGAAAAATGCATTTCCCTATGGAACAACCCTATTTTCAAGTCAGTAGCTATTAATGACTTTGTGAGTCACTATAAGGAAGTGGAATGTACAGGTGTCCCTTCCTAATAGCGAGTTGCACTGGTAAGTGTGAATGTCTGGTGGTCAGGAATGCGGTTGCAAAACATTCATACTTTACCAACTCCTTAAAGGAGGTGATAACCCATTCGCAAACGGGAAGGAGTCCTCAAAGAACCCCTTCTCCGGTGTGAATGGGGGTGCCAAAAATTTTCAGGGCAAGCAGTGGTCCCACAGACCACTGCCCACTCTAAAAAAAAAATTAAAAGAATGTTTTTCACTTTTATTTTTGAAATCCTTTAAGGAAAACGGGATGCATTAAAAAAAAAAAAAAAAAAAAAGCTGCTTTATTTTAAAAGAAGTCACAGACATGGTGGTCGGCTGACCCTAGCAGGCCACCATCCCTGTGAGTGCCAGCCATTCTCAATGGGTCTCAAATTGCGTCCTGCCTCATGAATATTAATGAGGCGGGTCCCTTGCGACCCATTTGGGAATCACAAACGGTCTCGGACACTGTTGTAGATCAGTGTTTGCGACACACAAACATTAAGGGTCGTACATTTGGCCCTTAGAATCCTAGTGCAAAACACACCTCTTGTTGGATGGTACAGATAAGCAGTAGTGTGCTAAAATTACAACAATGAACAGGGGCGGTTCTCAGGATGGTAAAGAAAATGAAATCCAGAAATCTCTCCCCAGCTATGGAAATCTATAAAGCCAAAGCAAAAAGCTCCGTCCTTTACAGTGTAGAATTATGGGGCCATGCAAGTGTTAAATAACTTATATTGGAGGAAAACCAGTCTCTTGTGGCCCTAGTTAACCTTCCACAAAGCACGCCCCGGTTCCCATTAGTTTTACATATGGGATTATACCTGATTTCTTTTAATGTACAACTAAGACTCTTGCTGTTTTGGCACAGGCTCTGGTCCACAGATGATCTGGAACCCTACAGATGTCCCCTTAGAGAACTACTAAGCATTCGGGTCACCTAAGAATCTCTTGGGTTGGCATAAATTATGAACATGTTCTACTTAATAGATCTTTGCTCACTTTGGGATTCCCACAATGAAGCTACTGCAACATCTAAACAATTGATTAAGGATAGGTTCAGGGAATAACTATGGAGGGAGGATCTCAAGTGCTGCAAGACTGACAGCTTGTAGTGGGGTAGTGGGGTCCCTCCCTATCCACAGCTTCCTGCCACTTCAGGAAGTAATTAGGGTTTGAGCACTCTATGCCCAGCATGCAAGCTTGTTCACGAAACAATGCATTACTTCCTTCTGTTTTTGCAATGCCTACAAGTCACCTCATAAGAAGTGGATCATATCAGTGTGCCAACTGCTAGGCTTTAGGCAATAACAGACTGCCCAAAGGATTCTGAAGTCTGAGAATAGAGATGTGGTAGTCATTAGTTTGCTTGGTTTACGCGACAAAGTTATCCTGAGAAGCACCTTCGTAGCCCTCCCAGAAATATTTGGTAGATTGCCTGTATTCTACCAGGAAAATATCTTATTTGCATATTATTACTGCTCTGCCTATTTCCTCTTTTACTACATGATGATGTACCTTTACTTAGCTATTTTATAAACCTTCTTAAGCACACTGATATTATGTGAGTGCTTCTTTATGTCACCTTATTCCTGTATGGAACAGTATCCTTCCCTTTTACAATGATCAAGTGTATTGCTATTTTGCACAATAGGTTAACTATTATATATTTATTACACTTTAGTGATTTGTTTTAGTAGTGATGTTTATATTGCATCAAAGTGAATGTTTTTTATTTTCTGTATGTTTTATGGATCACGTATCCAAAATAAACAGACTATCAATAATCATTTACTATCGCCAGTATCATATAGTTAAAATTTAGTTTTAAAAACTTAGATATCTGGGAGACACTTGGCACAGTCCTTGGATTACATTTAAAATGTGCCACTGTGCAGATGTTATTCTTAAACAGTCAAAGGAATGTACGCCTAATGACCTTGAAATATGGAAATACAAATAATGTACGGTTAAGATCCTGAATTGCTTCACAACAAAATGATATTTGAGCATCTGCATTCTTCTGACTATTCCAATCAAAAGATTTCCCTACAGTGAGCGGTTACTTGTGCTCAGATTTATCATGAATCTTTAAAGTTTATACAATTTTTACTTGAGACTATCAATATGTTGTCTGTGACCCTCATTTGAAGGGTATTGTGTTTAGCACTGTATATTTTCACCCTTATTATGCCCCCCTGGGCTTTAATTTCAAAAGCTTGAATCAAGAAATGTTCCCTATTATTCATTAATTATTTTAGAATCTTATTATAAATTATGTTTCTTGAGGGAGGTCCTAAATACCATTACCTTGGTTTTTTCTATGTTTATTTTTAAATTATGCTGAAAAGCATAGTTGTGAAGGTTATTGAGTGTTCTTTGCAAACCAATGGGAGTCTGATGTAGAATAATGTCATCCGGGTACAGCAGAGGACTGATCTCCCTACCCTTTAGGTCGATTAATATTTACTACAAGGGTGACCTGATGCAGGATAATCATAAATATATTGACAAAAAAGAAAGGGGCATGTACGCACCCATGTGTAAGACCATTATTCACATGGATTCTGTCACTGACTTTCAAATTCCCATAATACGGTGTCTACGTCCCAAAAGCGATTAGAACTCTTAATAATTCAACTGAAATTTGTAGGGAAACCAGTCTACTCCACAATAGATTTCTATCTACATTACCAAAAGGAGTAAAAAAAAAAAGTTTAAAAAAAACTTTGACTTTAGTTTCAAAATACACTGGAGAGTTGTAACTTTGTCCAAAACTGAAAATTAACATTGGAAACCAGATTGATTAAAAGGGATTACCTTTTGCTCTTACAGCCAGCTTTGAAGATGGCCTAAAACTGATGGAGCAGAAAACTTTTTAATAGCATCTAATACCGCCATCTGTCTATACCTTGAGTGCAATTCCTATTAAAGTTTTTATTTCTGGAAAACATGAAACCGAATAATGCCATAAACCAGTGAATGATAAAAGGCACAACCAAGCAACTACTAACACTACTAAAAGTAATCTTTCAAATAAGAGTTCCGAGACTTCACACCAAAGAGATTATAAAGTAGTCCACAAAGGTTTCAGTCAGCAACATCTAGGCAAGGGATGATCCAGGTGGGCCTCAGAAGCATTCAACTTTTAAAAAATCAACAGACCAGGAGATCATGTGTTCAAACTCACACCACACAATCAAAACCTTGCTCAACCCTTCTCATCGCTACACCTTCTCCCCCAGTCTCTAAGCCCATACGGCTGCTCTAAAGATACATCTTTCACAAACGTCATCTCATCTGCTATGTTTGACATGTCAGGGACTGGCAGTAACAGATCGAACCAGTCCAAGGTTTCAGATAACAGTCAAATAACAATGGCACAATATAAATAATAATAAACTCATGAAACACCCAACCATATGTATCTCTAGTAACATTTGTTCTGCTGTTGGGCTCATGAATATGCTGGGGAGTCTATATATCCCACTTTTGATGTATGAAGGGTTGTTAGCTTATACTCAGAATGATATGGCTTTGTTGGGGGTGCCTGTTGCAACATGGTTTAAATCATTACGGTGATCTCCTCTTCTTTATGGGCACATTGAGACCACAAGTGACTGTGAACATTTTTTCCTAGATAGAGCAGCTGGAGTATGTGTCTCTCTTACTTTCACCCTTGGATTTCCGAGGGTTGGGTGGAGTTATATTCAGGATTTGGGGGGCACTGGGCCAAAGGTATTTTGGGGGGGGCCCTGTTTGCAACAGCTCTGAATTTATGATTGAATTTCAGCTCTTTCATGTCCCCTTTGTCCAGGTCCCTAATAGTGCATAGGACACTTGTTCAAGTTCTAAATGTGTCTACATCTAATATTCAGGTCTAGTGATGTGTGTTTACAATTTTGAAACACAGCAGCGGCTCACTAATGTTACTGCAAATAATCTCTGTGACACCCTCCCATTTCTCATATGTGAGGTCCTGTTTTGATCTAAAAAATCTTTTTTCTGGATGATGCATAAAACATAAACACAACAATTCTCTGCAAAATGTCTGTAAAACACTCTTACACACCACCTGCTTTAAAAATAAATTAAAGGAAAACAGGGTTTAAAACAATCTGTTTAAGAATTATTAAGGTCATCAGGGCAAGAAATTCTGCAGAACAGAGCGGGTTCTAACAGGGGCCCCTTCAAAGGCTGGGGCCCAGGGCAAGAACCCACTTTGCCCATGCCTTAAGACATCTCTGGTTATATGTTTGCTACCGCACATGTATTACATGTGAAGTTAGTGAAATACTATTAGTTACAGTTCATACTTGGGGGGCAGCAAGAACTTTAGGTTCTGAAGTCCTGAGATCGGCGTTGCCGATCACAGTTCTTGGGCAGACACTCACCTTGTTTTGTTAATGTTCTGCAGTGTTTACCTGGGGTAGGGTTCCTTTTAGACATTTGGCTTATTGGAGGTTCTCACAATGGCACATCATGACTCTGATGATCACGCATTGTCTTAGGAAAGGACAGTACTGCGTTCCAGAGTATTCTCTATGGGGCGACTGTGGGCCTGTACTGATTGTGGAAATAGGATCAACACTGCATAGCAAGCTAGCACTCACAACTTTTTACCTGGACCGTGAGAGGCCTGAGAGCCTACACAAAAAGATATAGAGTACTCTCCTTTCTAAAACGACATGAAATAGATATTGTTTGCCTCCAAGAAACTCACCTTCCATATACCGAAGCACCTAAATTAGCTAAAGATAATGGCAGATAAACTCAATTCCTCTACTTGCTCAGGTTATGCTAGAGGGTCATGTGTATAGACCTCACTGGATATGCCCTATAAGCTGAAATTTTCTGATGCAGATACAGAGGGAGAGTACCTCTTATGGGGTGGCACGTTGGACGGGAGGAACCTTAGCATCCTGAACATTTATGCTGTCAATCCATACGACTCATGTTCTTTCTGAAACTTCAGAATCTCCTCACTGACTGTGAAGATACTCCACTCATAATGGCAGTGGACTTTAATTGTATAATGGATGGCACACTGGACAGCGTACCGCCAAGACTGGATACAAAACCAGGGATGACAAGCACACTACAAGAGGCCATGCTAAGAAAAGGAAAACACCCACTCACCAAGCAATACTCATGCCCCCCCCGCCAAAAAAAAAAAAACACTCAGCAGATTAGATCAGGTACTGGTTACCGCTAATGTATCCCCAGCAGTAAAGTCCATTCAATACTTGAGCAGATTCCTGTAAGATCATGCCCCCTTGCTGGTTGAGTATGTCATGGGGAATGCCTCTGCAGGCCACATAAGTGGCATCTCCCAGGAGACGTACTCGCTGATCCCATAGCAGTTGAAATGGTCGGCACAGCACTAACAGACTTTTTTTAAAGCAATTGGGAAACCCCTTCCTTCCTGTAGTAATGAATGGGGTGCTATGAAGGCATTACCAAGAGGGAAGTGTATAGAAATGTAATGGTAGCAAGAGGGCAGTTGCAAAAGGAAGTCAAAGAACGAGAGAAGAGACTGGTTGACTTACATCATGCTCCGCCTACATGACACACACGAGAAGTCACTCCTAGCAGCAGGAAGGGAACTGCAAGAAACATGAGATCTATTAAACAATTATACACTGAGAGTACTGTCCAGAGGATACAGATAAAAACGTATCTCCAGTTGTAGGATATATAAGTCCTATAGTGACAATGAACATAGGCTCATCCCCTCAGACCATTAATAAAGGGGTACCTGGTTCTGGTGGAGATATTTTGAGCTTTCTGGATTCTCCATTCAAGTGTTCCCTGGAATATGGTTGAGCCCTGCCTGGCTTTTCGGAGCAAGGATGAGACCCGATGATGAAGCATGCCACTACCAGAGTGGGTGAGGGTCTTAATAAAAATAAAAATATGTATTTTTCTTAAGCCTGACAGGACATCCACGTGGAATCAGGATTATGTTAGGGAGGGGATATCCTATAGGGTTTCTAGAGGTGCTGCCTCCCACAGGTGCCAGATGCAAAGGGACTGATTTCTTCATCTGGCCTGGGAGTGATCCCCCCTACCCCCCCCCGTGACGAGCTACTGGGAGACCATCTTCTCCAGACTAGAACCACTCATGAGAATCCAACTGGAACTTGGTCAGCTCCAGGGCACACAGAGTAATCCCCAGGAAAAAAGGGAAATCAATGCACCATAAATTCCTGAAGCTGGCACTGGTGTTGTCATGAAGAAGCACTGCAACGTGTTGGATGAGTGACAGGAGCCCCTGACTATATCAGTGGGACAAGGCCATGATGGAATGGGTCATCGTAGAGGATACTGCATTCCTCAGAAAGGATGAGAAGGTGCATAACGATCTACAAATATGGGGGGACCGATTGGACAGCTTCATGGTCAGGGAGGAGGAAGGGGCAGGTTTTTCAGAGGTAGAGGAGTCCACAGACAGCACCCTCCTCTGGCTCTCCCAGCCACCTCTTGTAGGACCTGGTGCCGATCTTAGAGGATGCGTGGCGCACCTACAAGTCAGGGATCCTCTCAGGTGGGAAATAGCACGCTTTGGATGGACGCATAGGGAGGGAGAATATAGAACATCTCTACACTGAGGACATTTGTCAGCTCCAAGTCCTGCGTGACAAGTCAAATGGATATATTGCGTCAGATACAAGTCCTTATGGTAATCGAATGTCATGTACTCATTGTTCTGTATTAGTATTATAATGACATAAAGACCAATAAAGAAATGTTTAAAAATATATATTTTTCCTGATGGCTATTGGGCTCCCTGTGAATAGGGTGTATCTTTGCAACATAACATGAAGTCAGGTCATTGCTGCAGCCTGGGACCTCGAGATGTATCACAAACTATCAGAGAGCCAGGTGGCACCACTCATGCTATAGGATAATAAACTAGGGTCATTAGATATAAGCCCAGATATGACACTGAGCACACTGTGCACCCCACATAAGATGCATCTATTTCCTGGCTTTTACAGCATCAGAAGATCCAATCCACTAGGACTGTCCTTCCAAGTGTCTCGGGAATCTCAATGGGACTGTTACCAGGCAGTACTAAACCTATTGGGATTACAAAATGTGGTGTTTCACATGAGGCCATCAGCTGCAGAAAACAGTCATAACCTCTGGGTACATGCCAAGCAAAAGCGTGTAGGAATTAGTGTAGAAACACTGATTACTGTATGTTATTACTCAAAATCCTGTACGCTGCCTACGCTGAGTAACTGATGCCCCTGGAGCAAAATACCATACAGAAATCCACCCAACATACAACGAGGGACTAAGAGGGGAGGCAGGGGCTCAATAAAAAATCTGCAGAGAGAGTGAATTATTCACCTGAGCCAGCAGAACATATTCTTCCCTCCACAGATCCATTGAAAGATCACACAGCAGCACTACGGCAATATAAGTGTTGTGGTTTTAGATTAAAAGAGGACTGTGGTGTCTCTAATAGTGGTGTTGTGGGGCACAAAAGGGGCCACGTAATAAACTGGTGCGGCCTACAACAATGGGCAACCAGAAGACTGTGCACATGTGTAATACATATTATATGATTCGAGACAATCTACAACTGACCATATAATATATATTACACATGTGCACATTCCAATTTCTCAGAACGCTTACTATAACTGCAGTGTGGCTATCAGCACTCTGATGAATTGCAGAGCGACGAAAGTCACTCTGTAGTTATGGACAGGGTGACCAGAGTTGGGAATTCCGGTTTTTTTGTCACTTTATTAAACTTTTCACCCATATGGCAAATGTGTGTGAAACTTCGCAGACCTGCTGCCCCTGCTTCATTTTGGAAGGACTAAAAGTTTGGTACCGTTTGGTCAAGGGAGTTTTAAAAAAAAAAAAAAAAAAAAAGGGAGATCCCAGAACAGGCTTCAAATCCAATGCATTTGCTGTAGAATAGCGCAAAAACCATCATCTGGATTTTTAGGGAACTTGGCAGTATTACATATTAGGGGGCACAGGTGATTCTGTGGGGTACTGCAGGTAAGTAGAGTAAGTAAATGATAAGTTATAAGGTTTTTCAACTTAGTAATATCTTGTAGCACAATACTACTAAAAGTACAAGAAAGCCCCAAAAATAAACTAGACTGCATATGTTAAGTTTCAGATTTACTACATGAACAACTAAAAGACCTATTTATGGTCACAGGCTAATGGAAACCTATAAACAAGGACATTATGAAAAGAATACATCTTAATCTACATATGTTGTCTTTGCACACTCCCTGGCTCACACTATAGAGCTGGCCCAACAAGCTAAACAAAAATCATCTCTCTTATGTACCCCTGTCCAACAGAATGAAAAACTGACCTAGCAGTGAGCCACACAAACTACTATTTGGAGGGTTTGGCAATTAGCTATTAGAAAACAAATTAGTAATCTAATTTTTAATAACAACAACGATTGCCTTTCATTCACTTTGGCCTCGGATGTAGCACAACCCTGCTAAAAGTAGCAAGGAAGCCCAAAAAATAAATCAGACTGCATATGTGATGTTTCAGATTTACTACATGAACAACTAAAAGAACCATTTATGGTCATATGGTAATGAAACCTTATACACAAATACACAACAAACACAATACATCTTAAACTACACAAAATAGAACTGTGCCTAACAAGCTGAAAAACAACCATCTTTCTTATGTACTCTTGTGCAACAAAATTGAATTGTCAGCTAAACAAACTACTACATGGAGGACATGATAATTGGCCATTAAGAAAGAAATCATAATCCTTAATTTTATAACAACCGTGATTGGCTTTTATTCACTTTGGGATTCATATGTAGCGGAATTCTACTAAAAATCACAAGGAGACCCAAAAAAAATAAACTAGACTGCATATGGGAAGTTTAAGACTTACTACATGAACAACTAAAAGATACTTAATGGTCACATAATTATGCAAACCAATAAACAAATACATAACACATACATAACACATTCAATAAATAAAAAGAAAGAAACCAAAGCAAAAGTGCAAGTGCTCTCTGTGTAAATTGCATGTGTAATTGGCTTTTCCATGACTGGCAGATCTGATTTACTACTACGCCCCAAGTAAAGAGCACTAGAGGTGCACATGGCCTGTAAATCAAATGCTACTAGTGGGCCTGCAGCACTGATTGTGCCACCAGCATGAGCAGCCCTGTAAACATGGCTCAGACCTGCCACTGCAGTGTCTGTGTGTGCAGTTTTAAACTGCCAATTGGACCTGGCAAGTGTACTCACTTGCCAGGCTCAACCCTTCCTTTTTGTACATGTGAGGCACCCCTAGGTAGTCCCATGGGCAGGGTGCAATGTATATTGAAGGTGGGATATGTACTGATGTGTTTTACATGTCCTAACCGTGAAATACTGCCAAATTCGGTTTTCACTATTGCAAGGCCTATCTCTCTCAAAGTTTAACATGGGGGCTGCCTTTAAATATCTTTTAAGTGCTGTTCCACTTATGGAGCAGATAGAGATGTGGAGTTTGGGCTCTGAATTCACAATTAAAAAATGCATATTTTGATAAAGTTGGTTTTTAGATTGTCAGTTTGAAAATGCCACTTTTTCAGAAAGTGGGTATTTTCATGCATAAACCATTCTGTGACTCTGCCTGCTTGTGCATTCCCTGTCTCCACTAAATAGTGACACAAATGGAGTTGGGGTGTAGCCTGCATATCCCGAAAGGGTCATCTGGGCTAGAGTGGAGGGAGGAGCTGACACTTACACCTGAATGTGCTGTGACTGCCCTCACACAATGCGGTCTCCAACAGCCTTGTGCGTGTCTGGGGCCAGGTCTGGGCAAGGCAGGATCTTGTGAACAACAGAGACTTTACTTTGAAGGCAGAAAGGGGTATAAATAGTGGACCCAAAACCCCAGATTTTTACAACCTCTGTCAAGGAGAAGAGCTGAAAGAGGAGTACTACCCCTTTGTCTGTGACTGTGCTTTGCTGGGTTGGCCTCCATTTGCTGCTTCTGCCTGAAGGAGGACAAAGACTGGACGTTGTGGTATTTTCCCGCTTGTGAAGTGTCTCCAAGGGCTTGAACTGAGCTTGCCTCCTGTTTTGAAGTCTCAGGGCCATCAAAGACATCCTCTGCCAGCACCTGGACTCTCTGCTGAGACTCCTACCCTGCCAAGTCATGCCCTATCCAGTCCTTGGGCCCTTGAAAGGTGAAGCTGGTGGAACCAAGGTGGAAATCCACGCACAGGAGCCGTGCGGGGACAATTACGATGCACCACCTGCAAAGTGGCTGTAAAAACGATGCACCACCTGCATCACGGCTGCAAAATTGACACACCACCTGCATCACGACTGAGAAATCGATGCATCACCTGCATCACGGCTGGAGAAACGATGCACAGCCTCACTTGTGAGTAAGGAATCAACGCATTGCTGACTTTTCCAACGCAAGCTCGCCCCTGCAACTTTATTTTTGAAGCAAACCAGGTACTTTGTGTAACATCAACGCATCCATTGTTTTCTATGGAGTAAGACTCTTTTTAATTTAAAAATCCATAACTTGTGTATGTTGGATTTTTGTTGTTTTGGTCTTTTTTTGATTTAGATAAACATTGGCTATTTGTCTAAACTGGTGTGGTGTCCATTTTGTATTGTTTTCACTGTATTACTGTTAGTGTTGGCAGAAATACTTCACACATTGCCTTTGAGATAAGCCTGACTGCTTGTGCCAAGCTACCAAGTGGGTGAGCAAGGGTTATCTTAAGTGTGTATCTCTATTGCCCTGACTAGAGTGAGGGTCCCTGCTTGGACAGAGTCCAAGCAGCATACACTTTCACCATCTCACCAGAGACGTACGCTCTGCCTCACTCGGACACATTCCCCGCATCCACAAAATCACAAATGGAGGTCGCTTATTCTCTTATATTGCACCCAAAACATCTAGTCACACACAAAGGAAAAATCTGGACGAATATGAAGTTCTTTGGGATCACAACCATTGAGCATAATGAAAGAGGTGGAAACCTTGAGCTCAGGCCTAGACATTTGGAGTCTAGATTAATAGTACAACTCAAAACAAAGACTCCGAGGGGATTAAATAGCGATGAGGAGCTTCACTACCACCTATGATGGTTTATGACTAAAAAGAAATTGGTGTAATTAGAGGCCATTTAATGAAGTGGCAGTGTGAAGGGTAAAAAAGCACTTAATCTTTATGAGGAACAGACATAGGGTCAACCATATGGAGCAACGGGTCTGAAGGTATAGATTTTGAAGACATTTACACGTACTAAGATGAGTATTATGTCTGGAAGAGAGATATACATGAAGTAATGAACATGTGGCCTGAAATACTATACCAGGTATACACAGTAGATTTATAGATACAAGGTAGATCAATGTCCCGGAAACTAGGTAAACATCATCACTCTCACAATGTAAACATTGTCAGCAATATTTCATGTATAAGACATATTTTTCAGCCCAACATCCCATAGATATGGTTAGCATGGTAACTTCTATCCCACAGATACTATTCATTTATCTGTAAATTATTATTAATTAGTCTTGGCTTTAGAGATATTTCCGTAGTTAATCATTCAACTTCCTTTTAGATGTTTATAGTAACAGAAAAGTTTACTGAATTTTGTATCATGTTTTATTTGTCACAAGTTTTTGTAGGGGACTATGTGTCCCAGCATGCACTTGGGTGGTGGTAGTAAGATGAACTATAAATAGAGATTCATGGTAAGGTTTTCTTTGTAAAACTGTGATCAAGACCGAGAGGTTGAAACGCGTTGGTGGTGTCTTTTTATATTTTTCTTGAATAGAAGCAATTAAACTCTCCTGAAGTGCAAACAAATCAATTGTTTGGCAATTGTTGGTGTTGGAGATTGTGGAGGAATGGTCCTTTCCTCACGTTTGCACCCGTGAATTCTGCGAGCCATAAGGTGGACCTTTGGATGGTGTAATATATAAACATGTATTTACTGTAAAAAAACAAAGTTTAAAATAACGTGATACCTAGGTGAATATGTTATTGACAACATTATTGTTTTGAACTAAAAGAAAACACAGAAATTCACCAGTTATAATTAGTAGAGCTAACTATAACTTGAGTCCCCACCATGCACTGCTTATGACCTCACATACTACATCACTCATGACATGTTCTATGACATCACTGGTGACATCCAAGTGACATAATTGATGAAAACACTGATGACATCATCCAAGCTTCTTTTGTGCGCATTGCCCAATAAATTAGTACGTCAATAAATGCATGAAAGTAAGTACAAAATAGCTCAGAATCACATGAAATATCATTGATGCCTTCATAGATTAAACTTCCCAAGGTGTAGCAAGCATGAGTTATGTGCACAATTACGCTATACAATACACTTCACGCGTAGCCTAGTTCACATTAACAATCAACCATAGTTTTATGTGAAACCCTCATTGCACACGGTGTTCAATCTGTATGCAATAGTTCAGAGAAAGCAAAGTTCCTCAAGATACCCAAAATCTGTTTCAAAATTAATGCCCAACTACAGACAGCTTTTATCTGTATCAAACCCCTCAAAATTACATTGAGAAATTACGTTGATAGCAGTAGAAAAGTGGGTACTGTAAAAAGAGTTTATTGTATGGAGAGAGTTTACTCTGTACCACACTGTTTGCAGACAGTGAAACTCTCATGAGTAATACACCACAGAGTATTAAAAGGTATCTACTCAGAACAGTGTACACTCTAGGCAACACTTGTCAAAAAAGGCACTATTCGCTTAAAATAATCAAGGTCTGAAAGTGCTAAAGATCATAATACCTGCAGCCGTCATACTGTGGTGAAAACTTTACAGATAGCCCATCTTCTGAAGTAAAGGAAGCACACGTACATAGATTAGTACCTGGTGTACACTGTCTTTTACGTTATGTTGAAATTGTCATGCTGAGGTGATTCTGTCTAATAACTCAAGGATGCTTACAATACTCAGGGCCTAATTACGACACTGGCGATCGGACCACCATACCGCCGCACTACGATGTTCCCGCTAGGCTGGCGGTCTTCAGACCGCCGTACTCGTAATCAGGCCCTTAGTATCTACTATGTGGAATCTTTGCCATGTTGGAAACGTTTTCTATAGAACCAATAACCTTGTATGGAACATACTAGACACAAGTCGTGAACTGTTATTTGCACGCAGAGTTACTCTTTAGTACAAACATTTATAACGTGTTCAGTACCGCTATACATTTACGATGCCAATCATGAGCAAAAAAAGTATTCATAGTTTTTAGATATAATCATATTTAACCTTCATTGTGTTGTATAACTGTGGTGGTGCAATATTTTACAAGACACTCAACAGGTGATTCTTCAAGAAGGAAACTGTTATTCTGGACCCAAAACAACAGTCCAACTCCTTACTTACCATAAACCACAATGCACTGTTTTCTAGGGAGGTAGCTTGGATATACTGTGGGTTGTTTGCTAGATTGTGGTTTCCTCCGAGGAAAAGTAAATAGGTTGGTGCCACTCACGTCAGTAAAGAGATGCAGGTTAGTAATGGTGCATAATTATTTCAGAAGAGGACAGATGTCACAGTTTTAAGGCCACTTCTAAACCGCACTATTGCAAGATAGGTAAAAATGTACATATTACACTATAAATTACACTTACATAATAATTAAACATTTATATTACACTTGACAGCTTTGTTTTGCCTGCCATAAAGTGTCACACTATATGCCACAAAAAGGCACAGAAATGTCACAGATAAGCATGCAAAAAACATGGAAATGTCACATGTAAGCAAACATTGAACTTGGCAGCTATACACTCACTGAAACATAACCAGTACACAAACCCACCATGTAATTGTCACACTCCAATGTGAAAACTTGGCAGCAGTTTACTGAATTTTGGGCCAGATGTATCAAAGGATTTTACCCATGCTGTGTCTGTGGGAAAATGCTTTAGCACATATAGTCCACTGTTCTTTAGGAATGCGTCCTGCTCCCTGTGGCATGTTCTTTGCTGCTGCCTTTAACTTGACACTGTTGTGACTGGAGGCAGCTCAGAGATAGTTCTCTCTGTCTCAGTGCTTAATTTGTAAACAAAAACGTGCCGGTGCTCAAAACCCTCCTCTTAAACTAGCTGCTGCTGCAATTAAATGTGGGAACACGGAGTACTGAGGCTGCGTAATCCTGAAGCCATCTCGGGCCTCTTTAATCCATTTACAGCCACTCCCTGCTCCTTCAGCTCACTCTTGCAGCTTTCTGCTTTCTCCCATTGTAATGCTTTTTCGTTTTTCTCTTCCTCGGTCTTTCACATATGTGTCTTTTGCTCGCAGCAAATGCCTGAGGAAGAAGAATGGGCACCGGCACTCAAAAATAGGTGACGGTGCTCCGCACCGGAAACAACAAGCACAAATTAAGCACTGCTCTGCCTCATCCTGCTCCATTGTTCTTATGCTCTGGTCTGCCCTTGTCCTTGCAGCAGAAGCAGGGAGTGCCAGTGCAATCCACTGGAGCAATCACCCAGGGTCAGTACTGGGCAAGGTGGCAGTGGACCTCCTCGTGGCACTATCAGTTGGCCTCCGTGGCGCTACTGCTCAGCAGAGGCTGGCAACAGATAACGCTGAGCCAGCCAGTGCAACTCACTAGTGGTAGCCTGTTGGCAAGCTGGGAGCACGGTTGTTAGACAGGTAGGCATGCGAGGGCTTGCACTGGCCTAAGCACACCCATTAGCACGGTGGGGGGGCACAAGTGGGAGGGAGGACAATTACCAAGGGGTTAGCTTGGTCAGTAAAATGGGGGTGGGGGAGCTTCAGATTTTCCAACAGTCCTGTTGGCATATAATGTCAAAGTACATTATACCACAAGCAGTGCGCATAAGAGGGGCCTAAGGGACAGTGAAACGGGAAAGAAAAGAAGATTGGTAGGGGTACTAAGTTAGAGAAAATTAAATATTTTACAAAATAACCAACATTTGGAAGACTTTGAAAGCAGAGAGGGTATTTTTTGTAAATATGTAAAAATGCCTTGTGAAATCTGACAGACACCTCACCGTACCCGCCTCGAAGATCCTGTACCCATCTGTTTTCCAGAAAATACATTTATTAGGAGGGTGTAACACTCCAAACAGCCCCCTCCTGACAATTACAGCTGGGGCACTGGTTCTACCTGTCCAACCTGTCACATCCACCCACCCCCAGCCACGGCATTGACTAAGATCTGTTCAATCATTGATTTTCCAAGCAACATTTCCGCCTTGGCAGCCGTTCAAGGTAATAATGATGTGCAAAAGGATTGAGAGAAGAGAATGCGACTGCCATGTCCATCTGAAGAGGCACCCTCCCCATAAAGGCAGTGGTGGCTGCTGTGCCTTTAATTCAGTACCCAACTATTCCTGCCCTCTAAGTCCTGCTTGTTGCCTCGTGTCACACCCTGAAGGATGTCACAACTATCATGAAAGAGTCTGTCAAAAGCCAACCCTCTGGGCAGAGTGTGTGCTACTAACAAAAGCTGGGTTTGCCAGGTACAGAAAGGTAATCATAGAGTGCCCTAGTGGGAGTCGGCTTGTGCATCATCTACTCTGCTTTATGTGACAACACTGGCGAAAAAAATGCTGGCAATTGAAAAGGTTGGTTTATTGACAGTTTCATCACCTGCTCACAAAGGAAGGATGGTTTCAATCCCCAAGTCATGTTGTCATAGGAGAATAGTGTCCAAGGAAACCCCACCTACAAACCTGTACCTGAGTCAACTTCTTGGCTAGTAATATTGCAGGTAAGGTGCCTGACATTACAACTGTGCAAGATGGACCCACTAACACAGTCAACACACCGAGTTGTGATCCCACTCATCAGGCGACCAAGGCACAGAGGAAACCAGTTCAGAAACAACTGCCGTGTAATGGAATATCTAAAAAGAGAACACTCATGAGGTCCTCAAAAACCTGGAAGGTGCTGGCAGGTAAGGTCTGACAGCGGATACCTGCAACCCTTCATTGGCAAGTCTGTGCTTTCGAATATAAAGTTCCAAGCAGAACAAGATGTGTCTGATCAGATCATGGTGAACTTTTGCCTTGAGTTGGGCAGGTCCTCCGAGGGGTCATGTCCAGCAAACAACAGGCACTCAGGATGCTAAGGTGTAACCAAGTTAACTCAGGTCTCGGTGCATTAAACTTTTTCGCTCATACGACAGAGGTGAGCACTGAAAAAACCTGAATAAGAATGACCTAAAAAGTGGGTAGTCATACACCCACATCTTACTTGCTGAGAGTTTTACCACGGATTACGAAAGGATGTGCAGCCAGATTTGGAGAACTCCATTCGTAAACAAATGTCTGGCTCCTGCTGAAGACGTAGTCTGAATACTGATGCGTCTAGAGATTGCTCAGTGCAAGAGTATCATAGCTTTCCTGCACAGTTTTAAAGAGTTCACTCTTCGGTACCTGTTGACATCTTGTGTAGCAGTTATATTCACAGATTCAAAAATCAACATTTGTCTGCCTTTTATAATGGGAACACAATCTGCCTTGACCTGCTCGAATCATTATGAAGATGTCAAATGACCACTCACATTCAGCTCCTCCAGATATGGCTTCCACACTCTATGCAGGAGCCATTTGTCGTCAATTTGAGACGACAATGCAGAACAACCAAGTTCTGGCCTTTCTGGACGTTTTTAATCTGGTGATCACAATAACAGGTCCTGGCAATATTCTCACTCATCAACAGGAAACCTTTGAGCAGCTCCTAATGTTGTGGCCACTAAAGCTAGTTCACCTTCATCGGGCTCGAGTGAGATATTAGCAGAATCAAAGACCAACAGATGGCCTATAAGTGAGAAGATACGAAGGGGTAGTGAGGAATCTATGAAGTAATCTTAGCCAAGGGCAATTACTCTGGTCTTCATTTGATTCCATTGCTTACTGATAGATCCCACCCATCTACAAACCAGTCTTGTATCTGCCCCAAAAGCAGTTTAAAACACGTCTGGAGTGGCTTGTGTTCTCAGGCAGTGGGGGACGGCCTAGCAGTTTATTTCAGCTGTCCCTTTTTAAGGGGAAATGACACATTTGCATATGGGTCTTCCCCTTCTGCAGTGGTAGAGTGAGAAAACAAAATCAATAGAACTAAATGTAGTCCATAGTGGAAAGTAAGCTCCATAGTAATTATCAGTGGATTCATCCATTTTTCAAATACAGAAGGGACAGTGAAGACTTAATTGATAGTGTCCATACAGAGAAAATGTAGCCTAACTGGTCTTCTTCAGTGAGATCCACCGTAATTACACTTTGACGGTATTTCACTTTGCACTTCTCAATGAGGCCTGTCTCCTCAGGAAGTTGACTGTCTTCTACACTAACAATAAATTAAACATGTTGTTTATGAGGGTGATCCTCCTGCGCTGCAAGAATGCCTTCATCGGAGATGTTCCTATCAGCATTCCAATGAAAGGAGTATTTCCAGCTGTTGTAATTTTGATTTTGATATGTTGAGGAAAAATTCCTGTCAGTGCAGCAGTGCCAAGGCCATCTGCAGACTAACTTGCACCTTTTTTGGGGGCATCAGAAGCAACTTGTCCAGGTAAGGGACTACCTACACTGCCTCAAACCACAAACCAGCGGCCGTCATGATTAACACCTTCATAAACACATAAGGTGCTGGCGTGAGATCAAAAGCTGGGACTTTGAACTAGATTTGCCTGCTTTCCACAATACAAACGCAGATATTTTCTATGTGCCAGAGATATCAGATTATGTAAATTATCCAAGAGCCCTCTTTGAGATCACCTGAATCTTTCTGTTTGATGTACTTATACAAAGCCCAGAAATCTACAATGATTTGAGCACATCTTCTATGGCCTGCATTAGAAGCAGCAGTTCTTGGGTTAGCTATTAGAAGACAGTCCTAGTGAAAACTCTTAAATGGAAGACTGAACTATCTTTTTCAATAACTTGTAGACCCATAGCTCTGAGGCCATTCCCCTTTCAAATATATTTCCGTGGACAAGTATCATGCGATTTCAAGAGGGTTATCAAGTAAGCTTGACATGGGCTGTTAGATCAACTGTTTCTGTATATTGGGTGTCTATCCTCTGGTCGGTTTTCTGCCGCTGGAAGAAGTCCGAGGTGTAGATCTGCATTGCCATGCTGTATATATTGCCTTATGAGTATATGGAAACTCTGAAGGCCTTGCTGTCTTCTCTGGATGCCTTAGTGTTTTTAAACAGCAGATTCATCTTGTCTAAAAACAACCCTGGATCTACTTGCACATCACAGCTCCCCTTTCAGAATACATGCCATTTATCACCCGCCAGGTAACAATACAGCTTCTATTGGGGAGTACACGGATCTCACAAATATCCAGTCAATGCAAAGTGACAAAGCGATATTTCTGGAATACTTCAATCTTCATTGGAGCATAACAGAAGAATCAGCAGGCAACCCACTTTGCCCTTTTCCTTTCTGGAAATGATCTCATCCAAATCAACAAAAACAAACACACACAAGAGGATCCACACTTCGTCTAATAATCTCCAAAGTGGGCCTGCTCTCAGTGGTTGAGCCCATTCCAGTACACTAGTCCAATAATTTACTTATTCCTATATTTCTGTGGTACTACAGCCCATTAATGCCCACCATGGACATCAATTACTCAACAGCCCACTGTTTTGGCTGCCTTTCAGACCTGCTTGATTTGGTTGCTTCACTCTAGACCAAAAAGAAAAGACCGAAACCATTGCCTCCCTGGTCCAACTAGACTCTATATGATTAAAGAAGAGCCCTATGAATTCTGAAGAAGAAATTGATTAAACTGTCCACCACCACCAACCTCACATGGCTCCAAAACACAAGATCAAAATACAACAGAAATGTCTTCTGTGAGAAATCAAACTATCTAAGATCCCTCCTCAACTCAGCCCACAACCGATTTAAAGAACGTTTTGATCTGGGCAAAACTGCAAACAGCCCCTCCATATCCGCATCCATCAAATTTGATGGCTCATCCATGAAAGTAGCAGAATTAGCACAACCCTTCCACTCCAAAGTAAAACTGATTGTGTGTCAAGAGGACCATCATAACCTGACCACTGTGAGAAAATACAAAACCACTTGGCAGCTGTTTGAAGTAACTAAGGGGGAAGACATACTTAAAATCATCATGAAAACCAAACCTTCAAACAATTTTATGAACCTTGTTCCAGGTAAAACTGTGAAAGACATTGACACACACATGCTCCCATACTAGATTCAATTGCTTAATCTCTCTCTCAGCCAAGTAACATTTCCTGACTTCCTCAATATTCCTCAAAAAATCATCTGCAGATGGGAATAACCTCCAATTTTTTCCCTGGTTCCAATCTCCTTTTTCTTGCACAAATCATTGAAAGATGGGATGTGGGTCAACTCAGCGAACACATCAAAGACAACAACCTCCTAAACGAGTGCCAATCTGGCTTCAATCAAAGATGCAGCACTGGTGCAGCACCGCTCCATGTGGCCGATGATGCACTTCAAGTCCTAGATTCAGGCAAATCCTGCCTCATGATGCTCTTCAACATATTGACAGCCTTTGATACAGTCAACCATTTTATGCTCCTTAACACACTCAAAGATTGTAAATGGTTTGAATAATTCCTGTTGGGCAAGACTTAGAGGATACAAACTGTTGATTGATTCTCAGCACCAATGGTGGAAGAGCCAAGTGTCCCTCTGAGATCTATCCTTTTTCACCCCCTATTTGACTTTTATATTGAGCTTCTTGGAGCCCTACTAAGAAAATCAAGGATTTGCTATCACCAATATGCAGATGTCATTCAACTGTGCTTAAAGGTCTCTTCTCCAGATTACATTGTGCACCTTGCCAGAACTCTAAACACAGCTCAAAACTGAATGAAGTCACGTCATCTAGAACTGAACCCCTCCAAAACCGAATTACTCCTCATTTCTTCATCAAAATCACCAATTCAGATACAATCCTGGATGGACACACTCAACATCCTTAACAGCTAACCAATCCTGGATGGACACACTCAACATCCTTAACAGCTAACCCACCGTGGTTGAGAGTGCCCAGTCCCTAGGAGTCATCCTAGTTAAAACGCTCAGCTTACAATTGCAAATCAACGCAATGGCCAGGAATGAAGAATATAAATTGTCCCTTTTGAGGTATTCAGGTATTCTGAAAACTCATGTTCAATCACTGGTGCTTTCCAGAATTGACTACTCTAACTCCTTCTTGGCTGGTCTCCCGAAGACTCGTCTCACTCCTTTTGAAACAATTCTACACTCTGCAGCACGTTTCATCTAAACGGCCAAAAGCAGTGACCACATTTCACTGATGTGGTCTACACTCCGCTGGCTGCCCATTGAAGCCAGGGCCATCCACAAGCCAGCTTGTATCAGTCACAAGGCTCTACACACATCTGTTTCACATTACTTAGCAGACAAACGTAGATGATAAAATGCTGAAGTACTGCTGCTTGAACCTCAAACGTTTAAAAGACTTATGGCTCAATCCTTTTTAGGAAGCATGACCAGAATATGGAACTTCCAAACCTGTACACCACCATTTTAAATCGGAGCTGAAAGCCCTCCTGCTTCAAAAATACCTTAGCTAACTAGTCCTACCCCGTTCTGACCTCTCTGGTTTAGTCTCTTGACTGGTCAGTGCTTTGAGATCCACTACACAAACTTCATTTCATTCAAGTCCATTTTGTACGTGGAGCCAATCGACATCCTAATGCGCACATTTTATGACAGCTGCATCATATGCTATGCTCTAGTGTTCTTGGCGTTAAAAGTACCCACATTTTAGATAATGTAACTTGGTGCCTTTGTAATAATCTCTTCAACCTCTACATAGCCCCCTAGCCACCATCACCAGACACCATGCACTCAACATCGTCTCATACGCCGACGACACTCAGCTAATCATCTCCCTCACCAACGACCCGCACACAGCCAAAGCAAACTTCCACAACGGAATGAAGGCAGTCGCCGCCTGAATGAAGAAAAGCTGTGCCTCAAATAAGTACCGAAAATACAGAAGTCCTCATCATCGCAACAACCTCTCAGCCTGGGACATCTCCTGGTGGCCCACTGCCCTCGAAAGCTCTCCGGCCCCAGCGACCATGGGCGCAACCTTGGCTTCATCCTGGACTCAGCACTCTCGATGAACCGTCAAGTCAGCGCAGTCTCCTTCGCTTGTTTCAACACCATGCGCATGCTGCAGAAGATATTCAAATGCATCCCAACCGAATCCAAAAGAACAGTCACCCAGGTCCTCGTCAGCAGCCATCTGGACTACAGGAACGCACTCTACAGCGGAACCACCACCAAGGTATGGAAAAGACTGCAAAACATCCAGAACGCCTCCGCCCGTCTCATCATGAACACCCTCAAACACAGCCACACCTCCGCCCTACTGAGGGACCTGCACTGGCTCCCAAAAGACAAGAGAATCACATTCAAACTTCTCACACACGCATACAAAGCCCTTCACAACGCGGGACCAGAATACCTCAACCACAGACTTCACTTATACACGCCCACGAGAGAGCTCCGCTCCGCTCCGCCGCCCTCGGCGCCGTTCCACGCGTCCGAAAGGCCATAGCCGGAGGAAGGTCCTTCCCCCACTACACCCCCAAGACCTGGAACTCCCTTCCCATCCACCTCAAATGATCTCCCACTCTATCGCAATTCAGAAAATACCTCAAAACCTGGCTCCTCATCTGATCCCCTCTGACCATCGACAACTACTCACTTACTCGCCCTCCCACCCCCAGCACCTTGAGACCCTAGCGGGAGACTAGCCACACTTTACAAGTATAATGATTGATTGATTGATGATCAGATTATGTAAACTTGTAGCTTATGTAATGAGCCATTTCTATGTAGAGCGCTATAGCACTTTTGGGTAATGTCAGCGCTATATAAAAATGCATAAATAAATAAATGACTTATCCAAACGTTCGACTCATTATCGGGGAGAATTCTGAGAATCAAAAACAAGACTGCACCCTTATCACTGAGGGGTAGGTATCCCACTTGCCACAAAGTTTGGACTATACTACATTTATGTTTGGAAGGTTCCATCCCATCAGCTATTATCTGATGCAATGCCTCAGCTTGAACAATAAGCAAACAGTACATTAGTCACTCCACCAGCAGCCACAAAGAATATTAGCCCCTTCTTACAGACTATGTCATATCTTTTAGATTGTTTTCAATAAGGCCACCGACTGAGAGATTTCGGAAGAAACTAGCCAGGGCTTTACTTCAGGGGAAAATATGCCCTATGAGGCAATAACGTTCTATTGCTAAATCGCCAGAAGTTTCTGTTTTTCACAGCTGATACCCACATACCACAGCCAGTGCTCAGGCTGCACCTCTAAACTCCAAAGATGATGTATTCATTTTTATAAATCTATAAATACACAATAAATGAGAAACATTCCAATGAAATGTGAACTTCTTGACCATTAGAACCTTTGGAGATGCACCAGGGTAGGTTATAAAGTCCTGATGTCTGGGTAAGGAACAGGGAACTGGAAAGGCTCAGTTGGGGCAGTGCCAGTTTTGAGATTGGTCTTGTCACTGCTAGCCAGCATACCATTTTAACGTCCTCTGATGGAAGTAGCACAAAGTGATGTCACGGCTGCGTGTAAAAGGCTTCCAGCTTGTGGGTAGAGTATTTCAAAATTAAACAATCTGTAGAGGGAATATTATCCACTATAATGGGTGCTTTATTGAGGTTACCCCCATAAAACAGACTCCAGTGCAAAAAAGGTAAATCTGCTGTACCAATCAATAATATAAAAAAGCAAATAAAAATGTACATATTGCAACAGCATATAATCAAATAAGCCTAGAGCAACTTAGAGTTCAATAGTGCCAGAACATTATTGAATCAAAATGCTTGAGTGTCCCAAGATATCTTGGTAGAATATAGATCCCCAATATTTCCTGCTCTTTCCCTCCACTAGAATTACCATTATCAAAGGTCCTAGAAATACCAGGAGGATTGAAATAACAGGGATTAGGGTTTTTTGGGAATAACATAGGGGAATCTGTTCACCATGCAGATTCTTGCATGCTTTTCCCCTGGTATTTATCCAGGATACTTTGACTGCTTGCATCAAGTGAAATATCTGTTTGGAATACCACAGAGCAGCAGTTTTCCCACTAAACACATAGTTCTGATGGGGCCTGATAGCTACTGTTACTGGGTCCACTGGATTTAACAGATCACTTGTAACAGTGACCTTCATGTTAGTACAGGATGTGCTAAACAATTGTGTCCAATTTGCACTCTATTTCGACATTGACACCTCAGAATGAGGCATAATGTGCTAATACTTCCCCTAGTCCCCAAATCTGATGTGTGTGTAAACAGCACATGCGTGCTATCTGCTTGTGCGATTAGAGGCAAGTTTTACAGGCCTCAAATCATGGTAACAACACCTACATTGGGTGAAATCACTTTTTTCTAACCATAAACCTGACAGGCACTCTGCCTGTTAAGATCAATAGGAGGAGGGGGTAGTAAAACAGGCTTACACCAGGAAAACTACACAAATTATACTTGCCTTGATACCATCTTGTGTCTTTTGTCAATACTGAAGAAGCTGTAAATATAAACAGGTGGTAGATGTGGGTCTACTCTATTAGTTTTTTGTGAATTGGTAATATTGAGGTTAGCTACGTTTCCAAAGTAACCTAACACATTGCTTTTGAAAATTCTGATTATGGTTTTCTTGCTTCATCTGCAACTATGTCTTAGTTTGTCAGCACCAGGTCAAGGATATATGTTGGTGATGATCCTGGTTTTTGGTTTGCTTATGTATTGGTTGTGTTTATTCCTGTTGTGTTTAGCATGTGCTGTTATGTATTCTTGTTTTTGTCCCCTCTTTTAAGGATCACATGCATGAAAAAGGTTTTGACAGAATGCATATAGATTCTGATTAAATGAACCATGAAGGAAAGGTTCCTCATCATTGCGCTGAATAGGAAATCACTCACTTCCTTCCTTCTGTTCCAGTTGTGTACTTTCAGATGTACCAGGTCGACTAGACCCATCAGTTGGGTCATCTTGGTCTTCTGGAAGGTTGAGTTCTTGACCTGATGTTTCTTGGTCAATATTCTCAGTAGTTTCATCCTTGATGTCAGCTTCTGTCATGTTACAGAAATGCAGCAGTTGTTAAAAATTCCTAAGAGTAATTCTTGAAAAAGTAAAAAAGAAAAGCATCCCCTTTCCAATCAAACATGTATTCTTTGCAGCTGAAGACAAAGGGAGGCTTTCATGGATTGTCAAGCACATGTTGTATGTGGGAGCATTCAGCATCAGTCACACTCTGGGTCTCTACCCTCGGTGGTGAAACAAGACATCTGCACTAAAAATTCCACATGTTGAATTTGCCATTTTAGGGGTCGTGGTGGGAAAGGTACTTTACAGCGGGCAAGAGTGGCCCCACAAAATACAGCGAAGACACACAAACTCAAACATTTGTTGGTATTCAGAAGCATGCAGGGGGTAGTTTGGTATCCATGAACACTTGTACAACTACTTCTGCTAAAGAGAAAAGTATGTGGCTTTCCTGGGTGAGAAAGGGGACAGCTCTAAATTTCAGAGTCCCCAAAAAGTCAGAAATCTACCCCAAATGAGGAAGAATACATAAGAAAACAGATTTTTGAGTTTGAAAAGTTGAGCCTTGCAATTCACTCGGTCAAGTATGTGCTGGTGGCCATATCCATGTGTCTGCCCATCAGATGTGACAGGCTCATATAGTCTAAGTATATGTCTTGCTGTGATACCTGCTTGCACTGGTCTTAGCAGACCAATAAGAATACAAAGGATGTGTTACTGGAATCCACCGGTAGATTCAGCTCCTATTGGTTGTCTCCTGTGTCGGTTTCAGAATATGCAGCCTGGTTGTAGATTATTGTTATGGTGGAACTGGATGGTGTCAACAAACTATATGATGGAAATATATGATCCAGGGCTTAGAAACTACTTGTGGTGTTCAATGTGTTCCCTCAAAGCAGTATTTCACCATGTTTTAGTTCATCTGAACCATTCCAAGAGGCCAAACCATATAACAAATGAGCCCAACTTCAACAAAAAGGAGCACTGTTGTCAGAAAAACTTAGCTATGCCACCTCTGAATGTGTAGGTAAGACTGGTTTGAAGCCACCACAGAACTCACTGAGCCAGAATCTGAAAGGGGGTGAGGGCACCACATCTCTTATGGGAACCTGGTACCAGTAAAGGAGATGCAACAAAGCCAGTACGTGGAACTAAAGTCACCACTCATTTGGGTCATTCTTGGTGGGGAACCTATAGCATTTTACTATTTGTGAACATGCAGACGCATGTATGAGCTCTCTTCCAGAAGTCGAGCATGTGCACACGTTTGTTTGTGTGTGTGTCTGTGTTTTGGATAGTAGTTGTGCTGTTCTTTTGTGTTGCTCATCTTGTTTGTCCTATATCTCTCTCACATGTAATTGTGCTGATTATTCACATTGTTTTGCCTGTGCATAAGGGCTTATGTGAAGTACTTTGGGAACATTTTCCACTTTTAAATTACTATGAGGTGATAAATAACTGGAGTTCTTGAATGTTTTGGTTTTATGGACATTTTAGCCTCAGGGTTGACATTTTCTCCTTCATTGACTTTTGCAGATTCATAGTTTATCTTTTCTTTCCTCTCTGTCATTGCACTTGCACATCACTTCCTGGTCTACGGCTGAACTGCAGGACTCTCTCTATCTGTGGCACTTTTACATGATGCACCTTCCATTGCCACTGTCTCCTCTGTATCTTCACTTCTCCATCACTTCATGGACTACCTAAAGCCAACATACACAAACGTCATATTTTTGGGTAGGGCTATCGAGCTGAGTGATGTAAGGGAGTGCACTTACCCGTGGGATCAGGATCGGCCGACTGTTTATTGTGAACCGGTAGGTTGTCAAATTCCCCCCTGGTGCCAGGCGACTGGCGGTCAGAGCATTCCGCATGTCTTAGCTCGACAAGACTTTCCTCTGCACTTTCTACTTCCACTGGAAAGAGAGATAATGTAAATTAGTGAATGACTGTATTCAGGTCCCAAAATACTTATCAATATCCAATCTGAATTTGTTGAGCTGACTAGCAGGACATCAAATGCCTGCAGCAGAGGAGCAGAACTAAATCAAAGTGTTCACTTGTGGTCAGCAAAGGGAAGTGCAGATTTTTTTATATTTAGTCTTGGGCTTCCCTTATGCTGCTGCCAAAAAGGTGATGATTTATTTGTACTGTATTGTGTTGGAATCTATATAATGTTTCCATACCCCTTGTGAGGTCCACAGTGGATGATCCAGAGAGAGGCTGTTCCATTTGTTGTGCATGGCTGTAGTGTGCTTTTTCTGTGCATGGTCAGTGTGGGAATAATGTTCAGTGATGTGTGCAAGGTTGTGAGATCCAACCATGTTGCAGTGAACTTGTAGCTGCACTTAGGTCTGGTGTGTATCAATAGTGGGTATGTTCACTAGAATTACATTACGGATGCGCTACAACATCCCAAGATATGCAGTTCTCTTCTGGAGAAGGGTCTTCTGTGCCCTTGGACTTGAACATTACTTACTACCTGTTCCATGTCTCTATGGCCGAACTTCTGAAGTGCAGAGGGTGGGACAAGGAGGTCAACCACTGTTTGTCATGAGGGGTTAAAGAAAGTGTGACTTTGGCTACCACTGGTATTTTGGAAAATGGACATCTACCTGGCGAAGGCACTATGAGACAATGAGGAATATTCACTTACCAGTTGTGTCAGGATCAGATGACTGCTTGTCCTCATCCATTGGGTTGTCGGTCTGCCCCCTGGCGCCAGGTGTGTGTGGGTAATCAGGCTGGCCCTCTGTGCCAGGTGTGCGTAGGGAGGACATCTCCTCTCGTTTTACCTCAGGAGGGTCTTCCTCTGAAACGTGCCCTGGATAGAGAGACCATGCATCTCAGTGAATAATTATACACACAACATTTAATAAAATTCATGATTCAGAGTACATTTTGACAACCAACAGTTTGATGCTTTGATTGCTCAGGAGAGGATAAAGGGCCTCATTCTGAGGCTGGCGGGCAGCGGTAGCCGCCCGCCTGGCGGGAACCGCCATATGGCCGCTCCGCGGTCGAAAGACCGCGGAGGCCATTCTGGATTTCCCGCTGGGCTGGCGGGCGACCGTCAGAAGGCCGCCCGCCAGCCCAGCGGGAAACCCCCTTCCCACGAGGAAGCCGGCTCCGAATGGAGCCGGCGGAGTGGGAAGGTGCGACGGGTGCAGTTGCACCCGTCGCGAATTTCAGTGTCTGCTAAGCAGACACTGAAATTCTTTGTGGGGCCCTCTTACAGGGGCCCCTGCAGTGCCCATGCCATTGGCATGGGCACTGCAGGGGCCCCCAGGGGCCCCACGACACCCCATACCGCCATCCTGTTCCTGGCGGGCGAACCGCCAGGAACAGGATGGCGGTATGGGGTGTTGGAATCCCCATGGCGGCGCAGCAAGCTGCGCCACCATGGAGGATTCATGAGGGCAGCGGAAAACCGGCGGGAGACCGCCGGTTTTCCTGTTCTGACCGCGGCCAAACCGCCGCGGTCAGAATGCCCTGCGGGGCACCGCCAGCCTGTTGGTGGTGCTCCCGCCGACCTGGACCGCCGGGGTCAGAATGACCCCCTTTGTCTTCTAGGCTTTACATAAGTTGCTAACTAGTGGCCAAGCAGGGTAATGCAGGCTTTGTAGAACATCTTTCACGTGCAGCGATTTGTCTACCTGGCAAAGAGACCTCTTCAATGCTTTGATTTCACTTCCTCTTTGGTGTTGGAGAGAGCACCACAGATGGTATATGCATTTGAGCACAAAAGGTCACATGATAGCAGGTTTTTATCATAGCAAGCATGGCTCAATCTAAAACTGATGCTCTAGAAGGAAAGGGCTGGACAGCCCACAGCCAATGAAAACATGGTATGAGATTTTTCTATGCCACACAAAAACTCTCTGGGCAACACTTCTGAGACCATTAATTCAGAAAGAAGAAACTGTGTGGCACCTGACAAGGAAAATGTGGTGAACCGGTGAGGTGGGTTCAGGCATTTCTCTGTGAAACAGTAAACCCAACAGAAGATGGAAACTTGAGGGGAGGGGATCGCTCAAGACAGACATGTTGGGAGAGAAAAAAGGAAGCCTTTCCATCAATGGTAGTAGTGCTAATAGTTGGAGGCTTGGGGGTCAATATGGAGATAGATTAAGGGATCAAAATATCTGCCAGATTTGCACTTTTTCAATGTCATAATGTTGGAGTAAGAGTCAGGAATGGTGAGGTTACAAGGAAAATGTGGTGAACCGGTAAGGTGGGTTCAGGCATTTCTCTGTGAAACAGTAAACCCAACAGAAGATGGAAACTTGGGGGGAGGGGATCTCTCAAGACAGATATGTTGGGAGAGAAAAAAGGAAGCCTTCCCATCAATGGTAGTAGTGCTAAAAGTTGGAGGCTTGGGGGTCAATATGGAGCTAGATTAAGGGATCAAAATATCTGCCAGATTTGCACTTTTTCAATGTCATAATGTTGGAGTAAGAGTCAGGAATGGTGAGGTTACAAGGAAAATGTGGTGAACCGGTAAGGTGGGTTCAGGCATTTCTCTGTGAAACAGTAAACCCAACAGAAGATGGAAACTTGGGGGGAGGGGATCTCTCAAGACAGACATGTTGGGAGAGAAAAAAGGAAGCCTTCCCATCAATGGTAGTAGTGCTAAAAGTTGGAGGCTTGGGGGTCAATATGGAGATAGATTAAGGGATCAAAATATCTGCCAGATTTGCACTTTTTCAATGTCATAATTTTGGAGTAAGAGTCAGGAATGGTGAGGTTACAAGGGGTGGCCCATAAAATGAGGTGAACAGCCACTAATTCATACCTTTATGACTACTCAGAAACATTTTACAGATAGTTTTCACCCTGCAAACATACGTAAAAATAGTCCCGTTAAAGGCACACGTAACACCATAACATAGTTTTCTGGGGTGGGAAAGGGAAAGAACTTTATGGAAGGCAGAGGAAGAAGTTTCACCACATGAAAAATATTCTGGAGAAGAAAAGACAAACAAATGTTACATGTGCACATTCCCATTTCCACATTAAGCATGCGTGCAAATTTCCACTTTAGGGAAACTCAGCATTATTATATTTTGGCCAGCAGGTGTAACACCTGGAAATCTACTTTACTGCAACATGGGGAAAACACTATGGAGTAGACGTTCAATGTCTTAAATAGTGGTTGTCAGGATGTGTTGGCAGCCCTATGCAGGTATCTAGCCATATACTTGCCCCATCGTAAATGCAGTTTGTACATGTTATGTGTATTTATACAACTCACAACTCACCTGGGATGGTATCCTGGCGCTGAAGATGTGGCAGGCATATGCGCATTCAGTACAAGTCACGGACTAATGCCACCTTAGGCTAACATTTGCATACTCCTTAACAGACCAATGAGGGCACAAGGAATGAGGTGTTGCAAGCTTCAGGGTGCAGTGTTAGGCTGTGGGGCGGGGGAGCAATACACTCCAATGCTATTGGTCTTCCTGTCCTCCTGCTGTGGTCTCATGAATGTGCACATTGGTTGAGGACAAACACCTTTACCTGCTCATGCTAATCCCATGTGGTGTCTGGTGACATGTGCTGCTTGTAGTGTTCCTTGTCAGTACTGCTCTCTTGTGTTACTCATCTATTTTACTGTGTACCTCACCACTTGTCTTTGGACTCATTATGTACATCCTTGTTCTGGGCATAAAGGATCAAATTAAATCCTTAGAATATTGTTTGAAACATCTAGGATAGGGTGAAGTACACCCTAACTACAGTGGTAGTCTTTGTTGACTTTCTGGATGTTTTTTTGTCAAAGTATGCAGGTTTCCTTTCTTTCCTTTGCTTCCTAGATTTGTAGTTCATCTTTTTTAGGTGAGCGTTCCTCCCTGTGCCTGGTTTTACATTATCTGCTCATGGTCTTTGCCACTCTGTGTCTAAAGCCAAACTGAAGAGATCTGTCTGTGGTGCCTTTGCTTAATATGGTTTCCAGTGTCACTTTATGTTCTTATTTCAAATTCTCTGTCAGATCACAAGCTACGTACAGCTGATAAACACAAACATCATCTTGTTCATTAGGGCCAACTATGTCCATCACCCTGAATGAAGGTATGGAAAGCCAACCTATAAACTCCTTCTGTGGGTATTCTGAAGCCTGGCTAAGTTACAATGAGAGGTCTGGGGTGCATTTGTTTACCTTGTCCATCAGGATCAGCCTCCTTGTCCTGATCTACGGGATAGTCAGGCGTTTCCTCAGTGCCAGCTGTGTGTGGGTTAGACTCCTCCTCGGGTCTTAATTCAGCCTGGGTTTCTGGTGCACTCTCCATTATTTCCCCTGGACAAATATAAAACACAAATGAGTGGAAGCTCTGAGCTGCATTTTGTTGTGTGACGGAATAGCAGAGAAGGTGAACACAATCTTTAAGGCTTTGCTGAAGGTGTGTTCTGGTGCTCATCAGATGACAGTTCAGGTTTTTTGTAATTTAGTCCTGAATCTCCCTAATTAAAGCTGAGAAACTACTATTTTGCTAGTAGTGATGTTAATGAATGTCTCTCCTTCCTGGTGCCTTCTCTTGCTTCTCTTGGGTTGCTCCTATGCTTTGAATGTTATCTTCTCCACATGTCTTCTTGCTCATTATATACATCTTTGCCTCAGCTGTGGAAGGTTACGTTTTATGTTTGGAACTTTTATTCTAGTGTGAGCTCTAAATACACTCTTAGCATGTTTCAACTTTGAGGTTGTTTTAATAGTCCACAGGTTCTTCTGTCACGCCTACAGACAGAAGAGTGTGGGCTGGCCTCATTCAGTGCATGCACATCCCCTGCAAATTGATGATAATAGAAAGCATGTATCCGCTAGCATCTTCTTACTAGGAAACATTTCTCTGTTGCCAAGCAGCACATGGGTGGACTGCTCCATATAAACTGAAGGAAGCAATCAAGGAATTATGGTCCTTGAACTATGTAGGCCTGTGATGCGTGGCCTATGCATTTAGGTGGGTGACCTATAGCTAGGAAATTGAAATAAAATAGGTTAGAAACTAAAGAACAAGTGGTGTGTACTAGCTATATGAATTAATTGTGATAAACATAGAAAATGAGAACTGTTCCCAAATATATATATAAAGAAGCACTTCATAAACAGGTGATACAGGGACTGGAAAGTTGGATTAAACACCCATTATACTTTGTAATTCATGGTTACTGCTCCTCCTAGATGGTGTGGCCCAGTTAAGGGGGGGAATCTTTCACCACAGGCTAACAGCTCATCCATCATAAGAAAAAGGTCAAGTAACATATCATGGGTAACTACATGAGTATTATGGCCCAATACTGTCAGGGTGAGCTAGGTTCTCAGTAATGTGAAATGCATTCAGAGGTATTTCAGAGACACCCCCGCCTAATCAAATACTAGATGCAGGAGGCACATGCACGCAGCCCTTTCTCTGTATCGCGAATGGAGCCATTGGCTAAGCAGTGGTGAGAAACCGAATACACTGCCGGCAGTTCAAAGTTTAATCTTTTAGTATAAAAAGATTGTGATTTTCCCAAGGTATCAAAACTCGTTGGAGCCTAGTCATAAAGGTAAATTTACATATGTAGATGTACTTGTGTGTAAACTTACTACTGCATCTAGTTGTAACGTAACACTTTTCCGCTATTCACCATTTCCGAGTGTAAATTTACTACTAGAAGTAGACTTCCATGTCTTTACCCACTCAACATAGAGGGTGGAGCCTGGCCACACAGGATTTACAGGTGTAAAGTAACTACTAGTAACTTTTCACATGTACGTAGGGATCTACACCACCAGGGTGGAAACTACCTATGGTAAGGAGAATAAAAACGTTAAGAATTATTAAGAAAATATTAACTCAACTTAAGTAATTATTAACCTAGAAGTAAAAGAAACAAAGCTTTACTGCACAAGGACTCAAATTAAATGTTTAACAAATAATTCAATAAAATATAATTACATTTATATTTATTATACAAAAACTTTTTTTTTTAAAACAGTCACACTATCATTTTATATTTAATTATTTTTAGTGAAATTTATTAAAACCTATTGGTTTAGGTATTTTAATTAATTTTAATTGTAATTGTTTATTACGTTTGAAAGTTTTACTTAATTATGTTTTAACAAAAAAAAATAAAAAAAAAAATAAAAATAAAAAAAACTTTAAATTGAACATACGCCAACACTGAAATTATGTATATGTAATTTTAAAACTGAAATGTTTTGTTTTATTGAACATTATTTCCTATCCCTATTATTTTAAATCCCTGCATCAATTATTTTCCATGGCAGCGTGTTTCAGTGCCTGCGTGGTGCTGTACTTATTCGAAGGCTCGGCTGGAGTACATTCATGACTGCTTTGGGCCCTTTTTTTGGCTCCAGTAATCTTAGGAGTGCAGTTTGTGATTAGCCATGGGGATATTCTTTTAAGGGTGGGCTTTTGTATTTGTACCCCTCTAAACTCCGCCCTAAGCCTGTTCTTACCCCTATCTATGAAACTTCCATGTAGTACTAAGTATTCCCCATTTCCCAGCCACTCCCCAAGCTTCTTCCCACATTTGTTACTAAAACGTTGACCTCTATTCGGCGAGACCTAAGCGACCAGGAGTCAATCTCCAGACAGAAAAGATAAGAGAGGCAGAGACCTCTACATGTAGGTTTGTGAATAGCACTTTGTGGTACATGAGTAGTTCTAATGCAGTCCTAGTAAACGTTCCACAAAGCACACTGTGTGAACAGGCCTCACAGTATTGGTATGTCCATCTAAAAATGATACATTTTGTTTTAAAACATAAACATTCAACAACTGTACGCGTTCTGTGTAATGATAAAACACAATGGTATATGCAAGCTAGTTTTATCCACTGTACCAAGGGTACGTTTATTTTAATATGTCTTCTATTGCTGTGCTTCTACAATATGCCATTTAAGATTATGAAAACATTCACAAGAAATGTGTTTTCCTAGAAGGGAATCTCCTGTGTGTTGCATTTGATTTGGAACATGCCTTTGTGATATTTTTGAGATTACAGGTGAATACACCTCCTGGACCTGTAACATTTGGACCGAGATTGGTTTATATCATCAAATAAAATACCCCAGTGGAACCCTGAAATAAAGACTAGAATAGGCACAGAGAAATATGTATCTTGTTCTGTATGTGCCTTTTTGTCTCCATCACTAGATATCCAGTTTTGGTATTACAGAGAACGGGAGCCTGGTTAGAAAATAAATGAAGATCTGCTGCGCATTTGGTAGTTTCTGTTTAACATCAGTGATTGAGACTCCTTCTTTGGCTTAACCAAATTTGTGGTTCAACTTTTCTGGGGTAACTCCTCCGTATATAGTTGAAGATGCATGTGCATTACTGGTCTTTGCTCTGTCAGCTGACAGTCGATCTTAAGCACTCTGTCTGTCTGTCTGTCTGTCTGTCTGTCTGTCTGTCTGTCTGTCTGTCTGTCTGTCTGTGGTCTCTTTTCTCAATAGTTTGACCTGTTCCTTTGTCTTCTTCATATGTGAACTTCTCTGTCACTTCACAAACCTCGCAACAGCCTATCAGACAAACATCGGTTTGGTATGTGCATCATGGTCCATGAACCTATGGACAACAAACTGGCCAAACCCTTTGTCTGGTTATCTGCATTCTGGCTGTTACAATGATCTTCATGAGACATTTACGTGCCTGGCGTGATGACATCATCAGGTTGTTTATCCTGATCCGGAAGAATGTCTGGCTCCTGCTCCCCATCAGGTACTTGTGTATAGTCAATCTGCCCACCTGTGCCAGGTGCATGTTTGTGAGACTCCTCCTTGGGTGTCACCTCAGCACGATTTTCTGCTTCACTTTCCACGACCACTAGAAGACAAGAAATATAAATGAGTGAATGATCATATACCCAGCACTTACCATTCCCAAGGCAGTGTTGGAAGTGGTCAATGTGAACAATACAATAGACATACTTGTTCTCTGCACCCCAACTACTGGGCTGTTAAATGCCTGCCCTAAGAGCAGCATTCCATCATGTTATAGCTCATCCGGCTCATGCAAAGAGACCAAGCCATATGAAAATCACCCCTCCCTGGCCAGAAGGAGCACTGCAACCACAAGATCTAGGCCACGGTCCTTCCGCATAGGGGTAACAAGAAACCCCAGGCACATTTAGGGCTTGTTGGTTGATAGCACCTTGAGTCAGCATCTCACACATACTTTGAGACCACAGATGGTAAGGGCACAGTGGGTACCAACGTACCACATTTAGAGAGACGCTGCTAAAATAGTCAGGGTACCTAATGTTCATATCTATTTGAAGCGTGTCACTGTGTACTTGTAGGGGCATGGTGGGAGGGGAGAGGAGGGTGTTTGTGTGGTGTGTGTGTGTGTGTGTATGTGTGTGTGTGTGTGTGTATGTGTGTGTATGTGTGTGTATGTGTGTATGTGTGTGTGGTGGGTGTGTGTGTGTGGGTGTGTGTGTGTGTGGGTGTGTTTTTCTTTGTGTTTTGGGTACTATCCCTTACTTGAGCTGTTCTCTTCTGATTTGCCTTACCAACTTGTCTTTCTGCTCATTACATAAACATCTGCTCACTGTATATACATCCTTGTTCTGTGCATAAGGTGTCAAGCAGAAACCTGTGATTATCGTGCAGTATTATTAAAAGGCGTTTCCAGGATGTATTGGCTTTGAGGATATTTTGTCACACATGTTGTCCTTCTTTGCCTTACATATCTTTTTAGTTTGTCTTATCTGGGGCCATCACTTGTGTGCCTGAATTTCCACTTTTCTTGCTGATCTCAGGGTAGTTAACTGAGCTGCAGCACTCTGGCTCAATGCGGTTCTCAATTCAGGCTGCACTGTCACTAAGGGCAGGCCGCCAGCCTTGTGTTGCCAGTCAGACCACCATGGCTGTGGCAATCCGACTGTCACATTACGAGGTTAGAGGGCAGACCTGCCAACCTACCTCCGCCCCCGCCAGGATCCTTGATCCAGATGGGCTGACAGTTGTCCTGGTTGTAATCAGCCAGGAAGGCGCCAAACTCAGACACGCCCTGCTGATCACAACCTTGATCTCTGCCAGCCTTTTCATGGAAGCTCCACCACCATGAAATGGCAGGGGGAGAACAAATGCAGGGGTCCTCCTACCCAGGGCACTTCAAATGCGCACTGTGTACTATGCCAAGAGTGTGCATCTCAAGAGTGCTAGTGCACCCTGGGTGTGGCAGCATTGCCTCCAGGTCAATTATGAGCCAGGAATAATGCTGCCACACCTTTCTCACTAGGCTGACAGGTTCCCGCCCAACGGGAAGGTTGTTACAGGGCCGGTGGAGAAACCACCACCTCGAAGGGGGTCTCCTCACCACGGGTCTGGCGGTCAGGTTTTCAGACCACCAAACTCGTAATCAGACCCTAAGTCTTTTTTCTTCTCGACTGAAGTTACAGAAAGCACCTCTATGATTTTTTCATCGCTTATTCTGAGTCCTGACTACGGTAACGCAAGGCACCTTAGATACATTTACTTACCTGCTGTGATGAGATCAGTTGACTGTTTGCCCTCATCCATTTGGCTGTCTGGCTGCCCCCCAATGTCATGTGTGTGAGAGTCAGACTCTGCCCCAGGTCTTATCTCAGCAACATTGTCCTCTCCACTTTCCATTTCACCTGCACAGACAGGAAATGCAAATAAGTGAATAATTAGATATGCAGTACTTAACACAACTCAAGGCTGGAAAGGTATTTTGTAGAGCAAGCAGGACAAATTAAAGGCCTTGAAATCAGAGGGGCAGAACTATGGCCCTCATTCTGACCTTGGCGGGCGGCGGAGGCCGCCCGCCAAAGTCCCGCCGTCAGGTTACCGTTCCGCGGTCGAAAGACCGCGGCGGTAATTCTGACTTTCCCGCTGGGCTGGCGGGCGGTCTCCTTCAGACCGCCAGCCAGCCCAGCGGGAAAGAGGCTTCCACGATGAAGCCGGCTCGGAATCGAGCCGGCGGAGTGGAAGCTGTGCGACGGGTGCAGTTGCACCCGTCGCGTATTTCACTGTCTGCGCTGCAGACAGTGAAATACATGTAGGGGCCCTCTTACGGGGGCCCCTGCAATGCCCATGCCAGTGGCATGGGCACTGCAGGGGCCCCCAGGGGCCCCGCGACCCCCCCTACCGCCATCCGGATCTCGGCGGTCCGACCGCCGGGATCTGGATGGCGGTAGGGGGGGTCAGAATCCCCGCGGCGGTGCAGCAAGCTGCGCCGCCGCGGAGGATTCAATGGGGCCGCGGTACACTGGCGGGACCCCGCCAGTGGTGCCGGTCCGACCGCGGCTTTACCGCCGCGGTCGGAATCCCCATTGGAGCACCGCCGGCCTGTCGGCGGTGCTCCCGCGGTCCTCCGCCCTGGCGGTCAAAGACCGCCAGGGTCAGAATGACCACCTATGTCTTACGGCCCTAGCAAATATCTTTACTTATGGTCATCATAGGCCAAGAATGACTCTTGAAAAGTAATTTGATAGTCGCATAAAAGGTGTAGATCCCAAGGATAGATTTTGCTAATGATAGGAAATGGTAACATTTGTGATACTCTGTTTCAATTAATCTATCAGGAATAATTATGTTTTGTGTATGCTATGGTGATCTACATGATAAAGTACCCACAATTATAAGTAACTCAGCACATTTCAAGTCAATGAGGAGTTCCGTGAAGAGAGGCGTGAGGACGAGGCCCTTTATAAAGCTGCTGAACTGCAAGGTGACTGTGGTTGCCTCATTAGGTATGGTTGGGGTACTTTACTCCAGTACTTAATTTGTAAAACTGTAAGTGCAAGTACCCTTCTCAGGAGGCCACTGCAGCTTGTGCCACGCATTGTCCCTGCCAACCTTGCCAATGTGAGTACCAATAAAACTACCAGCCATCACACTCATACGAATGGGACAATCCAGACTATTCCAGGCCACCCAAAGCTACAGAAAATGCTGCGAGCAGCAGGTTTTATTAATTTGTAATGTATATTGAATTAGTAAACAACTGTTATGCTGAAAGAAACAAGCAACTCGTTCACCTCTGCAGAGTGTACAATATTCAGGGCACCCACCCTCTATGAAACCTGACTCTCTTGAGACTTAAACTACATTTCTTAGAGGGGTGTTGTCTCTTTCCCTGTTCTCAATGTCACCTCTCATTCTTTGGTGGCCATTTCTAAGGCTCATTCTCGAATTTAATGCTGCCATGGAGTCTGAACCAACTAAATGCCAGCGGGTAATAGAAGGGCCATAACGCTCCCTGAAACCTTTGAGCTATCATAGAGATGAACCCTTGTCCCAGAATTCCACCCTCAACAGCCTTCTATTCATGCTGAGCATCTGTCAGAAGAGGAGAGGACATGTCAAAAATCAAATATGGCTGTTTCGCCCCTCTTACTTACTCTTCCTGCCACTGCCTTCATGTCTAATGTGGTCAGGGGTCAGAGGTGTAATGAGCGTATCATGGGCCCTAATGCAATAAAGGAAAATGGCTCACCTACAGTTAAATATGAAAATACTGCAGAAGCACAGGCCAGCTGCAACCCTTTACTTTTCCTAATTGATGTCCAGGTGTGCAGCCTGCATTTTAGGTCTTGCCGAATTCGACAAAGCAAGCTGTCTGTGTGGGAAGAATAAGTTACTTACCTTCGGTAACGCTTTTTCTGGTGGATACAGTAACTACCTGTGGATTCCTCACCTAAAGAATTCTCCCCCTCGTGCCAGCCTCGACGGAAATTTCTTCTAGCTCTGCACGTCGACGATGACGTCACAATCGCCCGACTCCACGCGACTCCGCATGGCGTCATCTAGGCAATAAGAAGCCCTCGTCGACGTGCAGACGTCAGTTATCACCATTTGTTACGTGCCATACAGGTGAACAGGTTGATCCTAAAGAGAACATATTCATCTCAAATGAATGAAAATAGAACATTTATTATAATAAAATAAAGTTAAATAACAGTAATAATTGCACTATACAAGAGTAAAATATATCAGTCAAGTCCAAACATGTTTTCCTTGAGCTATCTAAATTTGAAAAGGAAATGTATATACAGATATTACAACTATATACATGAATCAGATATATACATATATACACGGCAAAGGATGCTCACCCAAGGATTTCATGGTATGACCAGCCAGGCAACGGGGAGGCAGGTGGGACCGTGAGGAATCCACAGGTAGTTACTGTATCCACCAGAAAAAGCGTTACCGAAGGTAAGTAACTTATTCTTCTGATGGATACACCTACCTGTGGATTCCTCACCTAAAGAATAGAGTCCCAAAGCAGTATAACCTCCGGCTGTGGGTGCCCGAATGGTCAAACCAAGAAATCATGCAGCACCAAGCGAGCAAAATGGTCATCCCTCCTAACCTCAGAATCCAAACATTAGTGCTTGACAAAAGTATGGAGGGATGCCCAAGTCGCTGCCCTGCAGATGTCAGCCACAGGAACACCCCTAGCCAAAGCCGATGAAGCTGCTTTAGCCCTGGTGGAATGGGCACGAAGCCCCACAGGTGGTTCTTTCTTCGCCAAAGAATAACAAATCTTAATACATAGAATGACCCACCTGGATAGCGTTCTCTTGTGGACCGCTCTACCTTTCCTCTTCCCCACATATCCAACGAAGAGCTGATCATCTTGCCTGAACTCCCTCGTCCTGTCGACGTAGAAGCTCAGCGCTCTTTGTGGATCCAGCCGGTGGAGCCTCTCTTCCTCCCTGGATGGGTAAGGTGGAGGGTAAAAGGAAGAGAGAGTAATTGACTGCCCCAGGTGAAAGGGTGTAACAACCTTCGGAAGGAAAGCCGCCTTGGTCCTTTACACCACTTTGTCCTTAAAGAAAGAAAGGTATGGGGGCTCTACACTAAGAGCCTGAAGCTCACTGACCCTTCTGGCCGATGTTATGGCCACCAGGAAAACAGTCTTGAAAACTAGCAACCGCAAAGAGCAAGAATGCATTGGTTCAAAAGGGGACCCCATTAAAAACATTAAAACCAAATTAAGGTCCCACTGAGGCATAACAAATGGTGATGGTGGAAATTTGTTAGTGAGTCCCTTCAGAAATCTTAAACCAATAGGAGATTTAAAGAAGGATGGTTGATCAGGAAGGCACAGAAAAGCCGACAGCACAGATAAATAACCTTTGACTGTGGCAATCGCACAACCCTTCTGTGCCAGACAAAGAGCAAATGACAATATGTCAGATAAACGAGCCTTTAAGGGATCAATTCTGTTCTCTCCACACCAGCATGCAAATTTAGCCCAACGACTTGCATAGATTGATTTGGTGGAGTGTTGCCTGGCCGATAAAATAACATCCACCAATTCTGGTGGGAGAGAAAAAGCACTTAGATTGCCCCGTTCAATCTCCAGGCATGAAGGTGCAGGCTCTGGAGGTGGGGGTTTAGAATCTGCCCCTGCGACTGCGAGAGGAGGTCCACCCTGTAAGGGAGACGGAGCGGTGGGCACTGAGAGAGTTGGAGAAGGTCTGAACACCACACCCTTCTTGGCCAATCCGGAGCTATTAAGATGACCTGGGCTCGGTCTTGGCGAATCTTCCTCAGGACTCGAGGAATCAAGGGTATGGGGGGAAACGCGTAAAGCAACTGACTCTTCCAGGATATCTGAAACGCGCCCCCCAAAGCTCCTTGCACCAGATATTGGAGGCTGCAGAATAGCAGGCACTGCGCATTCTCTTGAGTTGCAAATAGATCTATTTGTGGATATCCCCACATCTGGAAGATGTACAGAACCAGATCCGGATGAAGACGCCACTCGTGGTCGACCGAGCTGCGTCGACTGAGAACATCCGCACGCACGTTCAGAGCTCCGGCCAAATGATGTGCTACCAAGCAAATCTTGTGGTCCTTAAGCCAGGACCAGAGTCGAAGAGCTTCTCTGAAGGACCCCACTCCTCCCTGCTTGTTTATATACCACATTGCGGTAGTGTTGTCCATCAGAATCTGGACTGACTGACTGCGAATGAAAGGGAGGAAGGCCTTGAGAGCCAGACGTACTGCCCGCAATTCCAACAGATTGATGTGAAATCTCTGTTCTACCGGAGACAAAAGGCCTTTGACCTCCAGGTCCCCCAGATGAGCTCCCCACCCTAGAGTGGAAGCATCCGTTACCACTGTGGCCACCGGTGACGGCAGCGAGAACAGCCTTCCTTGTGACAGGTTGTGGACCGCTGCCCACCACTGAAGATCCACTGCAGTGTCTCTGGAGATCTTTATCGACTCCTCGAGATCCCCTTTGTGCTGAAACCACTGCCTGCGGACGCACCACTCAAGAGCCCTCATGTGCCAGCGTGCATGAGTGACCAACAGTATGCAAGAAGCGAACAGACCGAGCAGATGAAGGACCTTGAGGACTGGAACTACCGCTCCATTTCAAAACATTGGAATCAACGCCTGGATGTCCTGAACCCGCTTGGGCGGAGGAAAGGCCCGATTCAATGTCGTGTCCAATACTGCCCCTATGAACAGGAGGCGTTGAGAGGGCTCCAGGTGGGATTTGGGCACACTGACTGAAAAACCCAGGTCGTACAACAACTGAGTTGTCGACTGGAGATGACGCTGCACGAGCTCCGGAGTCTTGGCTTTGATCAACCAATCGTCCAGATAGGGAAATACTGCTATCCCCCTTCTTCTGAGCTCTGCCGCTACCACCGCCATCACCTTTGTGAAGACTCTAGGTGCTGAAGTAAATCCAAAAGGGAGGACCGCAAACTGATAATGCTGCGATCCCACCACAAACCGGAGATACTTCCTGTGCGATTTGAGGATCGGAATATGAAAATATGCGTCCTGCAAATCGACAGACTCCATCCAATCTCCTTCGTTCAACGCCAAAAGAACCTGTGAAAGGGTCAGCATTTTGAACTTTTCCTGCCTGAGGAACCAATTCAAAGCCCTCAAGTCCAGAATCGGTATCAACCGACCATCCTTTTTGGGGATCAGGAAGTATCTTGAATAACAGCCCTGACCCCTCTCCTGCTCGGGAACCAACTCTACCGCACCTTTTGCCAATAGGGACAACACTTCCTGTTGTAATAGGAGAAGATGGTCTACCGAACAGAAGGATGGGTGGGGAGGGAATTCCCAAAAGGGAAGAGCGTACCCCTTCTTCACAATGTCGATGACCCAGGAGTCAGATGTTATAACCTCCCACATCGGAAGAAAATGGGCAAGTCTCCCCCCTACCGGAGACAAGTGGACAGGGAGTGGAGGAGGACTACGCCTGCTTTCCTTGCTGCACCCCTCCCGAGGAAGAGGAAGAGGCAGAGTTCTCCTGGGTGGCTCCTCTTGTCCGGACTCTGCCCCTGCAAGATCTGTACGGCAGGGTGCTTGCAGTTTGTTGTGGTCCTTGAAATCTGCCACGAAAGGAGGAGCCACGTTCAAATCCCCTAAACCTCCTATAAGCTCTAAAGGAGGATGAGGCAGATGACTGAAGCCCTATTGACCTCGCTGTGGCTCTGCTCTCCTTAAATCGTTACAGAGCAGAATCTGCCTTTGTTCCAAAGAGCTTCTCGCCATCAAAGGGCAGATCGAGGAGAGTCGCCTGTACGTCTGATGAGAAGCCAGACGAGCGCAGCCAAGATTGTCGCCTAGAAACTATGGTCGTGCCCATAGCCCTAGCCACTGAGTCTGAAGTGTCCAATCCCGACTGGATCACCTGGGTCGCTGCCGCCTGAGCGTCCGACAGTAACTGCAACATTTCCTGGGACAAGTTCGGATGGCCTTTCGCTTCCTCCATAAGGGCATGGATAGAACGTCCCAATATGCATGTCGCATTGGATGACTTTAAGGCCATACTACAAGAAGAAAAGGCCTTTTTAGCAGTATGGTCCATTTTCTTCGATTCCCTGTCCGCAGGTGTTCTGGGAAACGAGCTAGGAGAGGACCTGGATGAACAGGAGGCCTGAACCACTAAATTCTCCGGTGTCAGGTGTTTGGAGAGAAAAACAGGATTACCTGGTGCCACCCGATAGCGTCGAGCCACCGCCCTGTTGACAGCAGCCGTAGACACAGGTTTCCTCCTGTCTTTAATAGGATCCAGAAGCGCCTCATTAAAAGGCAAGAGAGGCTCTGCCGTTAAAGATGTTGGATGCAAAACCTACATCAACAGGTTTCTCTTAACCCCCGCAGCTGGAAGGGGGAGGTCTAAAAAGTCCGCAGCCTTCCGAATTACAGCGTGGAAAGATGCAGCTTCCTCAGTGAACTCTCCAGGGGAAGCTAGATCCCACTCCGGGGAGGTATCTATGCCACTCGCCGTATCAAGACCTTGAAAGTCACCAGAAGGCTCCAAAACCTCACCCTCTTCCAGGTGCTGCCTGCTATATTCTTCCTCCTCCAACAGGCGCAAAGCCAGACGTCTAGATCGAAGTCTTGACTCGAGACCCGGCGTCGATAAGGCATCAGCCAACGCCGAAGATCTCCGTCGGCGCCGAACCTCAGATCCATCCGACGCCGGACCCTCCGGCTCCACAGGAACCTTGACTGTGGATTGTATCCGAGGCGAATCCAACGGCGTGGTAGCGGGTGTAGCAGGTCTCCTCGGTGACGTCAAGGGCATCGGCGCTGCTTCAGGTGCAGCAGGCAAAAATGGAGTGAAAGGCGTTGATTTGTAAGACGCCAGAACACCCAAATTAAAGGCCAAAGGGCCAGACGGACCTGCTTGACCTCCACCCGGCGCCATGGAAGAAAACATTTTAAACATGGCATTCGAAAACGCCGCAGGATCCGTTCCTGGAGTCAGGAAAGCCGGGTATTGTTGCTGCACCGGCGCCGGCATAGACACCAAAGAGGGGCCAGGTAACTCCTGGCTAGGAGAGCCCTCTGGCGAGGCTCGACCTCGAAAACCGACCCGGGTGACGCCGGGGTCGTAGGAGGTGGAGGGGTGACGGTCGGGCTAATCTCCCACGTCGGACGGCGCTGAGCTGATGGAGATGCCGATCTTGATCTGGACGGTCCCTTGCTCGATCGGTGCCGGGAACCGTGACAGCGCCGAGAGTCACCATGGCGATGATGGGATCTCGAGGATCTTGAAGAGGACTCCCTCCGATGACGCCTCTCCTTCTTTTTCTTGGAACGGGCCAAGAACAATTTTGCCTCCCTTTCCTTGAGTGCTTTTGGGTTCATGCGCTGGCAGGAGCCGCATGACTCGACCTCATGGTCGGAGCTAAGGCACCAGAGGCAATTCTCATGGGGATAAGTAACCGACATCCGACCGCCGCACTGGTTACATGGTTTAAAGCCGGATTTCCTTGGCTGCGACATTGTAACCGTCGCTCGAAACTGTAGCTCCCTGTGAGCCTCAAAGAAAAACCGTTACTCGGAGGCACGGAAAAAAGGGAACTGACGTCTGCACGTCAACGAGGGCTTCTTATTGCCTAGATGACGTCATGCGGCGTCGCGTGGAGTTGGGCGTTTGTGAAGTCATCGTCGACGTGCAGAGCTAGAAGAAATTTCCGTAGAGGCTGGCGCGAGGGGGAGAATTCTTTAGGTGAGGAATCCACAGGTAGGTGTATCCATCAGAAAGATTAATTTTGGGCTCCTCAAGAACTTACAGTGGCCCTAAAGCCAGCCCATTGCTTACCATTGATTGGGCCAATTGCCACTCATTTCCTTGATGTAATTCAATGGCTTTCATTGTCCATCTTGTTCCATCTTGTGTTTGTTCCTCCACACCAGCAGAGCCACTTTATCATCATCTTATGATTGGCTGAATTGTGTCCTTCTATTGCTCATTTATAGGGACTTTTTTTTTTTGTGTAAGCACTCCATGGGAGTGCATGTGTTTTCAATCTGTTTCCTTAATGTGCTTCTCTTCCCTTCCCCCGCACTCCCTGTAGTTCTTGCTTGCTTGTATGCTTCTCACTGCCCCCTGCGCACCATGCTGCACTCTCCTTCAGGTGCTTCTCCTCTAGCCTCCGCATTTTTCTCTCCATCATACGCTTCAACCTCCAGCCCCCACATTGCTCTCTTCCCTTATGTGCTTGTCTCCCCTCATCCCCACTAGCCTTTACTTTTTTTTTTTTTTTTTTAAAGTTCTAGGCCCACAAATGTCATAATGCACTGCACATTAGTGCAGTGACACTGGCAGTGTCTGCGTGATTGCAGATTTTGTATTAATTTTTTTATAACTTATTTTTCACGATGATGCACAACATTGCCAAAAAGTATTGGCAAAGCCAATAGAGCAACTAGACAAGATCTATAGGCTTTCAGAATGCTTGTTTAAGTAAGTGAAAGTGAGCAGATCACAGGAGGCTGCTCGCCATGTGATCACAGTGACAAACTTTCAATTTCCATTAAGGAGCTCCATAGGATTTGGTGCAATAGGCCTATTTTTTTGTTTTTTTAAAATGTATTATACTGGTACTCGTAGAGCCTAGTATAACTCATAAGTCTCTTAGGACTGACTTCACAGGTCTTATGGGTGGCTATTCATATTATTTTCTTATTACAAGTGTGTTTTGACGTCATAATCTGTTTTTATTTGGGAAATAATAAACATGTGTTTACGTGCGTCATATGGAAACATGCATATAAAAGTATGGTGATGTCATTGTGAATCCCAAATCCCAATCAATTCATTCATCGAGAACACTAATTGCCAATTGTTGATGCTATGTGGAGGACAGATTACTAACTCACTTTTTAACTGTGGTTCTTTTCAATTATCTTTTTTATGATTTGCTTAATTTTCAACCACGGCCTTGTGCAGTGGATATGATTTGCTTAATTTTCAACCTGGCTTTTGCCTTGTGCCACGGGCCTAAAGCAAGGTCGCGTTCTCAACCAGCTATGACTGCCCAACCTCCACTGTACATGGCCTGCCTGCACCCATTTGTTTTTCCTTCAATGAAAAAAACAAAGGGTAAAGGGATGTTACAGTTAGGTTAACATTTTACCCATACAAAACTATAGAAATTCAGCAGTTATAGTTGTACTTATCATTATACTTATGTTAAGAAACTATAACTCGTTGCCAAAAGTTACTTTCCGGCACGTGTTGTAGGTCTTGTTCCGCCAGAGCTGCCGCTCCACAATCACAGCGGGTGCTGCACTACGTGAGGACGGACTCACGATATATGCGTTTTCACCAAAGGAATTCATGCACTCTCGGAGCGATTATCTCTGACCAAATTAATTCACCATCAAACATAGAAAAGGCTTCAACAGACGTTTCAGAAATCAAAACCATCCCTAGCTCTGGCCACCCTAACAATATATATATATATATATATATATATATATATATATATATATATATATATATATATATATATATATATATATATATTGTTAGGGTGGCCAGAGCTAGGGATATATATATATATATATATATATATATATATATATATATATATATATATATATATATATATATATATATATATATATATTGTTAGGGTGGCCAGAGCTAGGGATGGTTTTGATTTTTGTCTCTTAATAAGTTTACACCCATTTGACAAATATCCGCGAAACTTTGCAGACCTACTCCTCTGGTTTCATTCTTGGAGTCCTGAATGCTTCTCAGTGTTTTGTTAAGGGGGGGAAAACAACAAAGTGTGTGGGTGGTGGCCCCAAAAAAGGTTGCAAAATCCAATGCATTTTACATAGACTTTTTGATTTCACTTAGCGTGAAAACCATCAGTCGTATTTTTACAAAATTTGGAAGAATGATATATTATGGTGCAGATGATTCTTTGAGGTAATGCACGCACGTATCGAGAGTATTTTATGCATTCTTAATTTGGCTATATCTATGGCCACAGTAGTACCTTGGTACTCCTGAAGGATGTAGCGATGACAAACCATTAGTTGATTGGCTAATGACTGCCTTTACAAAAGTTAAAGTCAGCCATCTTGTTTTTACCTCCTGTATTCTTGTGTTCTGTGTTATGCTATTCAATATAGGAAAGTGTTAGGTCTTGTATTTTAAAAAATATATATTTATAAGCATATATATATGTTCACTAAAAAAAATTGAAGTTTCTCAGGAGTACCAAGGTACCAAAAGAAAAATTTTACAATTAAAAATTGGAAATACACCAGAAAACATTTTATCAATACAGTGTACTAAAGTGCTTTTTAAATTTTTTACACTCAGAAAATTGTACAAAGTAGTGCAGAAATGACTAAAGATTACTGTGCTACCTTAAAAAAAGAAACTGACCACAATTCAATAGTATAAAACTGTAGATCAAGCTCTAAACAAAAATGTTAACATTTTAAAAACTTTTTAGGGTACTGCAGCACTCACGCACTACTCTGTATTTTTTTTTTTAAATATAGAAATATATATTTAAATATAGAAATATATATTTAAATCGAGCTCCGCAGCTAACCCCGGATTATCTGCACAAAACACGGCAAGTGGGGGGCGATGATGGGCAGCCGACTTGCGCACTGTCAGGCGGAGCTCTCTGACAGTGGGTTGTTCTGCTCTAGGAGACTGGGAGAGCACCGAGGACCCCGCCGGGACTGCCGGCCCGCAAGACAAGGTGCTGGGAATGACCTGCATGGTGGCGCTTGGAGGAGCGGGCCCCGATTAGGATAAAATTTGCAGCAGTACACAGATTGGGTGAGAAGAGCGAGGCCGGCCGAGCAGTGATGGCACCATTTAAACACTGAACCGGGTGGGAGGTGACGACGCACCCCTACCCATCGCTGATCTCCTGCAGCGTACGGCAAGCCTGGAGTTGGACATAGCGACCTGAGGGCGCCGGGGAGGGGGCGGCGACTACTCCTGTTTGGCTGAGCCCCTTGGCGCGATTGGAGGGCGCTGGTGCGATCAAGCGCTGTCACTGTTTGCCCCTGGAATGCCCACCAGGAGTCTCGCCTGTGGCGCTCTACTGGCCTTGATGTGTATGTAAGCGGGCCTGTCTCACTTCTGCTCTTGTAGTTCACGGACATGAGCCCAGCTTCAGGTGACAGCTGCAATTATAACAGTGGAGGCCCCTCTCGGATCCAGTGTCTGCCCGCTGTCGTTTGCGAGCCCAAAGAAAGGGAAAGTACCTTTTCTTTACCCGATTGCCCCCCCCCCCGGAGCACGCCCAAATGTGCTGACCCACCCGGTCCATCTACTGCAGGACCGCTTACGATTTGTCCTTCTTGGCGGTGTGGGTGCAACAGAGGAGGGGGCTGCTCGTGCTGCCGCGTCTCCTTTACCAAACGCCACGTGCAAGCGGGGCCCCCCCGCCTACGCAAGCTGGGACCTGACTGGCATCTGAGGCAACGCCCTGCACCACTCTACACAGACTTCCTTGGCATAGACATGGCGAGCGCAGTCTGCCTACACTCTGGGACTGTAGCTAGGCCACTATCGGAGGCGCTGCACCCAGACAGTCACAAGTTGGACGCTGTACTGGCAGCGGTGGAACGCATAGGTACCTCTCTTGAACAAGCCCACACTTCGCTAGAGGACAAAATCGACAAGGTGGCCAGCGACCTTACCTTGCTCTATGCGGACCACCGCAAGCTGGCAGACAAAACATGCACACTGGAAGACAAGGTCAATGAACTAACTCCTAAGATGTCTCGCCTGGAGTCTTTGCTACAGGACGCATTGGGCTTGGTAGGCGAGCTGGAGCATCGCGTTGAGGATGCCGAGGGTCGCAGCAGGAGGAATAATATTCAAGTTATAGGCCTCCCAGAATGAGTGGAAGGCCTGGATGCGGACGCCTACTATGAATCCTGGCTTCATGAACTGATGCCGGAGGGCTCGCTGACACCTTTCTTTTCAGTGGAGCGAGCCCACAGGGTCTGTACCAGGGCGCGACCACCGAGAGCCAGCCCATGTCTCTTTCTGCTCAGTCTACTTAATTATGCAGACAGAGACATTATCCTCCGAGTAGGCAGATCACTACCTTCGATCTGAGTGGATAATGCCCAGGTCATGCTGTTCCCAGATTACACAATTGCTGTACAGAGGGAATGTGCCTCATTTCTGCACTCTTAATCTATCATACTCCCTCCTATTTCCAGCCATGCTTCGAATAGCAGCTGAGAGCAAGACGCACTTTTTTACCACACCAGGGGCATTCTGGGAGTGTCTGGAGTCCACGGGACGCATCAGCAGGCGGGACACAGAAACACAATCACCAACAATGCAAAGCCCCCACTCCCGCAAAAGAAAAGGTCGCAGAAATCTAGCGGCTGCCCTGAGGGAGGTGAAGCATGTTCCCGATCTGGAACAAATCATACAGGAGTGTAGCTGTGTGCTGCAATCCGCGGCGGCCATTAATGCACTCCCGATCGTCTAGAAGACGGAGGCAGAACTCTCACAGTCTAATGGTGAGGATCTTTCCTCTCTCGAGACCTCATCCGAAGTGGGATGCTCGGCTCACCTGGAGATGACACCTCAGACAGCAGATGATTTACTCGAACGTTAATATACTGGCCCATGTCTGCTGACTTTCACCACATAGCGGTACCACATGGGAAACTTCGGGACTCCCCAACTGTCGCAGTCTTTGTATGCAGGAGTGGTGTCCATGCTGCCTCTCCCGCGACCTGGTGGGAGACCTGGCTACAGCGGAACTGACTTCGGCGTCCCCGAACACTGGAGGCAGATCCTGGTGTGTTGCCTCGCCCCCCTGCTTTCCTCACGCACACTTCTACTCCGCTGCCATTGGTCCCCTGCGTTTATGTTGGCCGGGAGAACTGCCCTACTCTACCATCGCACACACCTCGACTTGCTTATCCCATTTTCCTATTAGTGGAGACCTATTACTCGCACCTGTTCTGTTAACTCTACGAGTTACTTACTTTGGGAAGATACCAGTTGTCATTCTGCTCTAATGGTATTCTATTTGTTAATTTTGGAATGGAGCCTGGAACCTCTCAGCCTTCCGGCCCGCCGGTGCTCTGCCTCAGGCAACACAATCTCTCCCACTGATGGAGACCAGCCAGATAGACATTATTGTTACAATGACCCCCCATGAACCCTTTTACTATCCTTACGTGGAATGTGCGAGGCATACGTACACCAGCACGGAGATATTCCATATACTTATATCTTAAAAGACAATCAATGCACATAGCCCTTTTGCAGGAAACACATCTCGCGCAATCTGAAGTGACTAGATTGCAGCGACGATGGAGAGGACAACTCTCTGCAACAGGTTACTCTTCCTATGCCGGAGGAGCCTTAGTTTGGATCAGACCGGGCACCACCTTTGTGGCAGAAGAACAAATTATTGACGAACAGGGGTGCTATGCCCTGGTGCGGGGACGACTTGCAGGCCGAGCCCTGGCGCTGGGCTCCATATATGTGCCGAACACGGATCAGGCCTTTTTCCTCCACTCGTTATCTAACCAGCTTTCACGTTGGAGTGAATATCCTTGGTTATTAGGGGGTGACTTTAATAGTGTACTGGATCCTCACTTGGACCGATCCTTCCCCCTATTACCTAATGCGCCTACTGTGGTTGCTGCACGTGCACCGAATAACTGGATCCAGAATTTGCACCTTTTGGGCATTTGGCACCACCGTACCACTAATGCCAGAGTATATTCATATTACTCTGCTCCGCATCAATTGCATGTTCGCCCTAATAGACTGCTGTGTACAGCTAATCTATATCCTGCAGTGATAGATACCAACTACTTGGGGCGCACTCACTCAGCCCACAACCCACAATTTCTGTAATTGGGCTGCGACATCTCTCCCTCACGTGTCCCTACCTGGAGGCTGCGACCTGAGTTGCTGGAGGATGGGGCATTTAGAATGTCACTGGATGGAGCAATCCCTGAATATTTTGAACATAACACAGGCATGGCATCCTCTGGGTTTGATCAAATGGGACGCATTTAAAGTCTTCATTAGATGCCACTGTATGGGTACGCAATGGAATTTGCGTAACACTATTGAGATTGATCTCACAAGGGTGGAAAGAACTCTAATGCTACACAAACAGTATGCTACTCAGCACCCTACAGAAATGACACAATTGTCGGCAGCAGGGCAGAACATATATCCCTTTTAGAGAGACTAGCTGCCTATATGCAGCCCACTTAGCATGCACACACATGCCTTTGCTGATAAATCAGGTAAACTGTTAGCCTGGCTGACCTGACAAGTTCATGACCATAGCCCCCGGGGGGCATGGCCAACATGGCGACCGGAGCAGCAGGATAAAACTGCAGCTCCGTGCCTGGCCCACATGAAAATCCTCTAAACTGCACCTGCCACCTTCTCTAAGGCGGGTGCCGTCCATTCCACTTACCGGGACCACTGCCCGACTCGCCGACTCTTCTTGCGGAGCCAGGGTCGCCTTGGAAGCCGGGAAGGAGCGCCGGCCTACAGTGTTGGCGCCCGCGGCCGCGGCGGGTGAGTCGTCCTCTCGGGGCCTTGGTCCGGCTTCCCCCCCGGGCATCGGGGACTCGGAGCTGTGCCGGGGGGGCGTTGGGGGGCGCGGGAGGCTGTGAGGACCGGCGTTCCCGCGCCGCTACGTAAGGACAGAGAGCGCCCCCCCACCCGCACTGGAGCTGCCGTAGACGTCGTCCGGGCGCCCGGCTCGGTGATCTGCGGCCGCGCCCGGACTCCTTGTTCCGCGGTGCGCCCTCCCCGATCAGCTACGGGTTGGGCGCCCCCTTTAGAGGGCACCAGAGGCAACCACTACGGCCCCCCATGGCGCTGGAATACGGCACTCGCAAGGCGGCGGCCCCGATGCGCTGAAGCAGCGGCAGTATAACGAATTAAGCCGGGAGGGCTGCCTGAGAGTGAGGAACAGCCGACGGGCTAGAGTTTACTTGGGAGCCTGCCAGGGGGTTCTCCGGTTGGGCCCAGGGTATTTAAGCCTGTTGCGGTGTGGTGGAACCACATTTCTCTCGGCGACACGACTCGAGTCGCAATGTGAGAGTGAGGGATCTCTCCCCATTGAGGCCACCGTAAATAAAGAGAACTACAGTGGAACAGGTACGAGGGAGACACCACCCCTGGATTATCCAGTTGAGTAGGCACACACCGTTGTCCCTGACCCTCAGTGCCTTGGGCATTCATGGTTTGCCTTCCAGTGATCCACGGCAGTTATAGCACTCCGGGAAACCAAACTTGTGCACCAACAGTCCTAATCGGAGAGGGAACTCCTCGCACTCTAGATGCTCTTCCATTTCAAGTAAAGGGATCCGCAGATAGGAGCGCAGGAAGGAAAGTGAAATAGCGGCCTCCTGACAGAACCGGTGCTATTTCTGGCTGCGCACTGCCGGACTACGTCGCACCTCACCAAACCGCTGCCATCACCAAGGGCACTATCAATGTTCGCATATTGGGAATTTTGCGAAGTACTGAATTCTGGATCGCCCCTCCTGTAGAGGGACAACACGCACGACAAGGGGCCCAACTGAGTCCTGCCATGGCCAAGAGCGGCGGCGGCCGCGTAGGGAGAATCGGATAGGTACCAGTCTGGGTCTACAAGTACAAAAGACGGAGCAAGGACTCAGATAAATCAAAATAGACACTAACACTAAAGCGATCATACACTACACCCTCCTGAACTGCTGACAAAGAGCACTAGGAGACGCGCTTAGGGAAGTCTGAAAACAGGAGCGGAAACTTTCGGCAATAGCTAATCCTGGAGTAACGTACTGGCGCAGGCCAACAAGTAAACCATGGTCAAACCAAAACACCCCAAAACGGGGGCCACCGGAGAGGGAGACCCTCCCCAGCCGACCGGCCAAGCAGATACGCATTCGTTCACACAGCAACAGCTGCATGAAACATTACGCACACACTCCCTTCAATTTGATAAAATTATGCAAGCTATAATGGACACCAAATCCTCGCTCGAAGGGAAAATCGATGCCGCAGTACAGGAAGTCTCATTGCTGCGGGCCGACCACCGCAAACTAACCGGAAGGGTTCAAGACAATGAAACGACACTGAAAATCATCCAGCCAGAGGTGGCAGAAATGAGAATTAAAATGCAAAAAATGGAGCTAGACATAACTCTACTCCAACGTAGAGCAGAGGAAGCTGAAGGACGCTCAAGACGAAACAACATCAGATTCCTCTGAATTCCAGAGAGAAGTGAGCAACCTAAGGCAGAAGAGTTCTTAGAGTCCTGGTTGAGGAACATACTTAAAGAGCAATACCCTAACACAGTACCAGTGATCACACAGAATACCGGGCAGACCGCCAAAGCCGGGAGCTCCACCCCGACCTCTAATAGGTCGCTTCCTAAATTATAGGGACAGAGACTTAGTCCTTCAGCATTTCAGAACATCTGACCAGATTATGCTCGAGAACAGCAGAGTAACTGCCTACCCCGATTACACAATGGAGGTACAAAGCAGAAGAATCGCGTATAGCATGATTAAGCAGCTGCTGCGTGAAAAAGGTATTACTTATTCCCTCATGTTCCCAGCACGATTACGAATCATCATGGACGAGAAAACCCTAATGTTCCCCACCCCAGAGGATGCATGGACTTGGATCCATGCCAAAGGATTGGCCGATCCGGCCAAGGAAGACTCTATCTGAAGAATGGACTATAGCTAACTCCAGGAAGAAAAAAAGGAAAAACCACAAAACATCCTCCCGCCCCACAAAAGCGCAAATGGCGCTGGATCGAGCGCAAATAATAAAAGACACAAACTCATTCGCCCGCGGGATACTGGACGCCAAGAGCAAAACGGATACTAATGACTCCGCCTCACATGGGGGAGATACAAGTCCATCCCCCTCTCCATTGTTAGTGGGCCCAGATCTCACACCGCGATCGGCGGATGAACTTTAAAAACGAAGAACTGGCATCCGCAGACCCCCCTCGACGACGGCGGCAATTAAGATGCGACATGCTGCCGGCACTGGGCCGCTGCCCCTGAGCTTCACAATGTACTATTGCCGTGGCATGAGTGTATAGGACTGATCCACCGATCGCTGCACAAGACGAATGGTACTGAAGTAACAGGAAGCATCCTGTAGGTGGGCCATCCAAGGGATCGACGTCAGGAATCCACGTCCCCAAATACCTAAATGGTATCCGAATGGAACTGACTATTATGGAATCCACTTTAGGCACCGGTTGTGCCACGTTATTTAGCGGACACACACAGTCTGCAATATCCTTTTTGTTGTTATACCTATTTCTCTCCTTTCTATCTTTAGGCCACTATGGGCTTACTCTTTACTCCTCAGAGCTTTTGGGTTGGGGCTTGGGGGCTGGCGGCCGGGGGTAGGGGGGGTGGAGGGGGGGTCAGGGGGGGCGAACGTATCAGGTGCGGTTTAGGTAATCCCCCACGTCTCAATATAACAAAATGAATAAGGAACCCATTTATAATATCATAACCTGGAATGTGAAGGGCATGGCCGGGACAAATAAACGTCACAGAATACATGCGTTTCTAAAACGACATCACATACATATAGCAATACTACAGGAAACGCACATCACATCCACAGAGGCGGCTCGGTTAGAAAAGTGCTGGAAGGGCTCAATATACAGTGCTGGCGATTCTTCCTTTGCCAGAGGGGTACTGATCTGGATAGCGCCAGGTGTCCCTTACATAGTACAACACAGTACAAAAGACAAGGAGGGCAGATTTATACAATTAAGGGGACTGTTGGATGGAGAGGAACTCGTGATAAGTGGATTGTATGTCCCGAACATTAAACAAGGCCAATTTTTACAAACTAAGGCCTCACAATTAACCCACGACCTAACTTCACCATGCATATGGGGTGGGGACATGAACTGCGTTCCAAACATAGTTGTAGACAGATCACACCCCCCCCTTGTGGCCGCCACAACAATGAAAAATGCCCAAATACTGGGCGCATGGATGGAAGAGCGGCACTTGATTGACATATGGCGGCACTTGCACCCACACGAAAAGATGTATTCCTACTACTCCCCAGTACACCTATTACATACCCGAATAGACCTCATCCTAACTTCACAGAATCTAACACATAAAATTACGAGAGCGGAATACTCCGCCAAGGTAATATCAGATCACTGCCCACTCATAGTACAAATGAGATGGGGCAGACCTCGCTCTTGTATTCCTACCTGGCGATTGCAAACACTCCTACTGCAAGATCCCCCTTTCAGGAAGGACATTGCCACACACATTTCAACATATTTCACAGCGAACGAAGGGACGGCCAGCTCAAGGGCCATCGAATGGGATGCACATAAGACAGTCATAAGAGGGGTATGCATATCAACCACAGTGGGAGTGCGGCAAACACTAACGCGCGAACTCCGAGCATTAGAACAAAAAATACAGTTAGCTGAAGGCGAACACGCTACAGGCTCCATAACAACAAACACCCTCACTAATATGCGATCCAAATGGACCGAGGCGGACAACCGCCTTAGACATTTTGATTATCGACATTACATGGCCCGCACACACGCGGAGGGTGACAGATCCGGTAAATTATTAGCGTGGCTTATAAAAAACGAACGCCGGAACACCCCCATAGGCGCTATCCGACTGGAGTCGGGTCGGATAGTTAATACACAGGCAGAGATAAATACTGCTTTCAAAGAATATTACAGCTCGCTGTATCGGGCTCAGCCGCCGCCCACCAATGCTCAATTAAACAGCTTCTTAAATGGTGTCACCCTGACCCACCTGACAGCTACTCAAATTATAGAACTAGACAGCCTAATACAGATAGCTGAAATCCAACGAGCATTGCTACAACTGGCAAACGGCAAAGCACCGGGCAGTGATGGTATACCCATAGAATACTATAGCACGTTTCAACCGCAGATCTTAGCACCATATCTGGCAATGCTAAAGGAAGCCCTGGAACTAGGTCTACTTCCTGATACATGTCGTGAAGCATTAATAGCAGTATTACCGAAGGCGGGCCGCGACCCTTTGGATGTCCGGTCATACAGACCATTATCATTACTGAACACAGACTGCAAATTACTCGGCAAAATACTGGCCAATCGCTTGCTCCCATGCATGGCGGAGTTAGTACATCAAGAACAAGCAGGTTTCATACCCGGTCGCAATACATACAGCAACATCAGGAATTTAATATGTCTAATGAGCAATTCCCCGGTGGAAGATGAGTTGCAGGTTGTAGTCTCACTGGACATAGAAAAGGCGTTTGACACGCTGGGCTGGCCTTTTTTAATAGAGACACTCAAACGGATGGGCTTCGGGCAAACATATATTAGATGGGTGAGAACATTATGGGGGTTATTCTAACTTTGGAGGAGTGTTAATCCGTCCCAAAAGTGACGGTAAAGTGACGGATATACCACCAGCCGTATTACGAGTTCCATAGGATATAATGGACTCGTAATACGGCTGGTGGTAAATCCGTCACTTTTCCGTCACTTTTGGGACGGATTAACACCTCCTCCAAAGTTAGAATAACCCCCTATATACTGACCCCAAGGCTAGGGTTAAGACAGGTGATACGATTTCCGAGAAATTTAGCATTGGTAGATGCACTAGACAGGGATGTCCGCTGTCTCCATTGTTATTTGCATTAGCGATTGAACCTTTGGCCGCCCGCCTTCGCATGGTGGCCCCCGCCTGGGATGTCACGGATGGCCAGACACATCAGACAGTATCCTTATATGCGGATGATGCGCTGATCTTCCTACGGGATCACACCGTCGCCCTACCGGGACTGTTGGATCTCCTGGAGGAATTTAGCTCATTGGCTGGGTTAACAGTAAACTGGACAAAATCCTGCATATTTCCTATGCGTCCAGTTCCCGAGGCGATGAGAATACCGGCGGTTCTGGGTGGCTTGAAATGGTGCCACACAACATTTAAATATCTTGGTGTAAATATATACCACGATAGTCAAGATCTTAGAGACGGCAACCTAGGCCACGTGATCAGATCAACGAGGGGCTCCCTACCCTTCTGGTGCTCACTCCCACTTTCCCCTATGGGCAGAGTGGCTATAGCAAAGATGATAGTACTGCCCCATCTACTTTATTATTTTATGTCATTGCCTTTGGTACTCCCGAGCTCATTCTTTAGACTATTGAATAGTTTATTAACGGATTTAATATGGGGAAATGTCCGAAGACGCGTCGCATTGACAAGAGTGCTCCAACCGCTCCAGCTGGGGGGAATGGGCGCCCCCAAATTTGAAGCGTACTACGCGGCTGCCCAGATACATTGGATATCCACATGGGGCGGTAACCCACCTGGGGCTGAAGCTCAGAAGGTGCTGTTAGAGCTCGGCGGTACGGAAATAATACAATACCTCATGAATCGAACCGACCCAGCACACACTGGCAATGTGCTGCTGCGCACGGCACACTGGGCCTGGGGCCGATATGCGATGCAAAACGCAAAAGGTCAGCAGTACTCACCGAGGATACCACTGTTAGCTCTCCCGAAATTAGCAAAAATAGCAGCCAAAGTGGGCCTGAACACGTGGGGCAGCAGGGGCATACACACACTGGGAGATATTTTCCAGGACGGACAAATCCTAACCTATGAGGCACTAGCCGACAGGCACGCGTTGGGTACGGGAGGATTCATAGCCTACGGGGCAGTTCGGCAGGTAATGCGTGAATATTGGAGAAATGGCAACTTCGAACCAGATGTCTCTCCTCTGCTACATGAGCTGTTGGAGTGTACAAACGCCACATCAAGAATATCGAATATATACAATATCCTGACAACCCAGACGGAACACAAACAGGAGCAAGCAAAAAATAAGTGGGACCAGGTACTACCGGAACCACTGTCACTAACTGCATGGGAGCAGGCGTTGAGAATGATACGAGAGGTCTCTCGCAATCCCCGCTTTCGGTGCACACAGCTTAATTATTTGCATCAGACTTACCTGTCTCCGCACCGCTTAACACGCATGTTCCCCCGTTCACCGCAAACATGCCCCAGATGCGGCACAGAAGAGGCCACTTTCTATCACATGACATGGGAATGCCTCCCGATTCGGAATACATGGATAGAGATAATAACGTTGTTAGCTGAATGGACAAATACCTCACTAACTCCCACTCCTGAGGTGTGCCTGTTAGGTATAACACCCCACCCCAAGAAACGCAAACGCACATATAAATGCATTGCCCTAGCGTTGGTGCTGTACAGACGCCTCATTGCCATGAAATGGAAGGCCCCTAGCGCCCCAGGCGTTACCCAGTGGCGAGAAGAGGTAATACGTTGGACCAAAGCAGAAATACAGACATTACAGAATTTACTGGACAAGGGTATACTAGCTAAAGGCCTAGAGGTATGGAAATCATTTTTGTTAGCTGTAGAAAACAAAAACGATGAACGCCCTCCCTAAACAGACGTGAATGAGATAATTGACAACATTAATGACCATAATAAAATTGTATCACACCACTCGATAGAGGGGCACATGGGAGGGGAGCGAAAAGAGAGGGAAAAAAAAATATATATATAAACTCAGGTGCTCTTGGTGTATGCCCTTGGGTGCTACGTGGGAGTCCCGTGGTGCGCCAGTGGACATGGGGGCCGGGTGAACTTGAAACTTGCTGATTCCTCCAATTGTGGCCAGCTCCCCATGCGCGGCAATACACGGCTAATGGTGGGCTGGTCCCCTGTCGGCCTGGGACAACAAAGCTTGGCGCTGAGGCGGCGTTATTGAAGGGATGTACGCACAACTGTTATGCACGGCTCATGGATGGCAGCTATAGCCTCCCCGGTGACTGGTTCTCCCCCTCTCTCCTTGGGGTTACCCCCTCCTCTTGCTAGTCCTCCCCCCCCCCTCGGGGTGGGTCCTCCGGTGCCACCTTAGCTCCTATCTAACTCTTTTTCCCTATATCTTTAGTTTCCTAAATAACCTTTGCACCCGTAGAATGTACCTCATGTGTGGAAGAATGGCTTCTAGGCCCTAATCGGGCAACAGTGCACTCGCACTGGATGCGCGAAACGTGCATTCGTTAAAATCACAAATATAATGTATGATGGAACAATATGTAACCTAATGTATCTCAGTTAAATGTTGCCACTTGGCTGATAAAACAATAAAAATATATAAAAAAAAAAAATGACCATAGCCCCATCCCGGACCTCCGCTCAGCGACTGGGAATGTGCTTCATAGTCCCTCGGAAATCCCCTCCGAGCTTATGAAACACTACAAGGCACTCTATACCTCTACTGCAGTGGTGGACCAGCCAGTCTATGATGACTTTTCCCCCCCAAATTGCCCTGCCCTGCTTGACTGACTACCAGCGGGAGGAACTGGAGGAGCCACTGACACTCTCTGAGGTCCAGGACACTATCCATGCCCTATCTGCAGGTAGGACCCCGAGACCAGATGGCTTGCCAGTTGATTTCTACAAGACCTTTTCTGCAACCCTTGCGCCTCACCTCCTCCGCCTCCACGAGGAATCCATACAATGGGCATCCCTGTTGGCATCGCAAAGAGAGGTACATCTGGTGTCGCTTCCCAAACCGGGCAGAGACCCATCAGAGCCCGGCTCTTACAGACCGCTGCCATTGCTTAAATACGGATTACAAAATCCTCGCCAAAGTCCTGGCGACACGGTTGGCGCCCTTGGTTCCACAGCTGGTTCACCTTGACCAGAATGGATTCGTACCAGCGCGAGACATCTCATAACATCAGACGTCTATTTCGGATCATTAGATATTCAAAGCAAGACTGGCCTCGAGCGGGGTGCCTGGTACTTGTTTTGGAGAAAGCCCTTGACTCCCTGGAATGGCGTTACCTTTTTGAATCTTTGCGGCAATTTGGCCTTGGCCCCTATTTTTTGCGAATGGTGAAACTATTATACACCCACCCTAGGATTTGGGTCAAGGCGGGTGGGAAAATTTCTGATCCAGTTGAAGTGAACAGGGGCACACAGCAGGGCTGCCCTCTTTCTCTGTTGCTGTTCTCCCTAGCGATGGAACCGCTGTCCACAAAGCTTCGCAGAAGGGGTGTGGACTGGAGCATTGTGCTAGGTGACGGCCCACACATCATATCACTGTATGCTGACGACCTCCTGTTGTATTTCAGAGACATTGATAACATCCCTCCAGCGGTCAGGACTATCCTACAACACTTTTCCACTCTCTCGGGTCTACGAGTCAACTGGACAAAATCATGTCTTTTCCCCTTCGATCTGGCGCTACCGAACCCTGACCTGTGCCTCTCAGGTGTTAGTGTCCCTTGGCAGCCAAGGACGTTCCGATATCTAGGTATACAAATATATCACCGAAGAGAGGACCTACATGACGGGAATCTTAGAAGGGCAGTGACATCCATCCTTCCACAAATGACCTTCTGGCAGTCACTGCCACTCTCAGTGGCAGAATCGCCCTCTTGAAGATGATAGTGCTCCCGTGCTTACTGTACTACTTCTCTAACCTACCATATTATGTCCCAACCATATTTTTTTGAGAGCTAGAGCCCAGAATGAGAGAATTGATCTGGAATAAGGGTTGTTGCAGAATGGCATTGAAAAAACGTTATTTGCCTTTAGATCAGGACGGCCTCTCGGTGCCAAACTTGGAACATTACTATTTGGCCTCCCAACTTCAATGGGTGGCCCGATGGCTGGCGGAACTTCAGCTGTCCGATACGGCAACCACTTCCAAACCCTGGACACTTGCGCAATTAACACACCTTTTCCATCCACTCACGATCTCGGCACCACCTGAAGTACTCTTGCTAAATGTGGCCTATCGCTGTTACCGCAGATGCTTACATCGTACAAAGGGAACCATCCCTTTTGCTCCGGCATTAGCACTGCTGAGTACACCACGCGGTCCGGGAGTCACATCTGCTACCGAACTTAGACCCTGGCATGCTGTGAACTTATATACGCTAGGCAATCTTTATAGCGATAACAAACTGACCCCGTTTAATGCACTGGTGGCTGAGACGGGCCTCCCGGCATGGCAGTTCCTGCTATACAATTCATTGTTGAGGACATTATCGAGTAAATGGGGGGACCTGACAACCGAACATACAACTCATTTACTAATACAATATGTACAAGTTATGGGACAGGGCAGACACCTGATTAGATGGTTCACAAACGCGCTCAGAACACATACACAGCATGATCACAACGCGCTGCGCACTGCTTGGGAGGACGACTCCAATGCTCCTTTTATAGATGCAATGTGGAAATCAGCTCTGTCCAGTCAAACAACTATCCCCTGCAATTCTAGAACCGCCTCATTCAATTCTATATTATCCATAGAGCATACCTTACTCCGGCCAGCATTAATAGATATTTTAACCGTGTTGATGCGGCCTGCCCCCGCTGTAAGCAAGTAGACACAAACATTCTCCACATGTTGTGGTCCTGCCCCTCCTTACATACCTACTGGAGCACAGTCACAGCATGTCTATCGACATTACCATCACATCCGCTGCTACACAAATGGGAAACCTGTATCCTTGGCCTATTTCCCAGAAACAAACACTACAAAGCTTCCACAAGAGTTCTGGACCTTGGGCTTCTAACAGCCAAACGTTTGATCACCCGGAGATGGAAAGCTACTGAACCACCATCCATGTTGGCCTGGAAGCACTCATTTCTGACATGGGCGGAGGCTTTGGGGGTGGCGCTGAGGCGCCGGGATACACTAGGCCTACGTAAATATCCCCTATCTGTTGGCTGGGATGCAATGCTGGTACTTTTGCGTGGTCAAGCGAGATACAAGCTCTAATATAACAGGTCAACCGGTTGCAGCAACACCACAGGAATAGGCTCTTAGCATGTTGAAAACAACATTGGTATTCTTTTTATTTTATATATTCCTATACACTGTTCTTGGTCAATTTGTCGGTGGCAATTTATATCTAGACACAAACTAAATCTTGAACGTAACGTCACATGTGTAGTTATAGTGGGGAGCTCCTTACCCTCACGGGTTGGGGGGGCGGTTGATTTGGGCTCCATGTTTTAGTTGTATTACCCTTTCTTTGTATTACATTGTTCTGTTTATTATTAATCTTGAATCCACAATTATAAATGAGTCAATAGCCAATACCGCCTATATCACAACTAAGAAATGTAGACACTAGCTATGCAAATATGTTACTGAGCCTAAGTAGACGGCCACCCAACGTATCTGTTCCAATGACTGAAGCCCACTCACGCTCCTCCAGTGATGATATGGAACTCGCAACTATTTCTAGCCTCTCTTTTTTTTATTTCTTTTTTTTACTTAGGACAATGTTTTATAAACAGATGGGAACGAGTTTCAAGTGACATGCAAAATATCTGGATAGTGCATGGGTGTGGCATTATATATAACACAATTGTATTGTATCACTTTGTTGATGACAAAATTTACCAATAAAAAGATTCAAGCAAAAAAAACATGACTTCACAAATCAGGACAATAAACCACAGCAACATTATAAATAAATACACAGCTCAATATCCTATTCCAAAGGGAAAGGACCTGACAGGGGAATACTTCAATTTTTATAAAAAGCTACTATTAATATACACATATAAAGACAAATGAAAAACATATAAAAGAGACACAATTACAAAATCACTTCATAAACTGTAAGGCAAAATATATGGTGTATATCTTAGGTTGTACATGTGATAAAATCTACATTGGAAGTTCTAGAAGATCTTTAAAATCCCGGATACAGGAGTATGTCTGTGTATAAGGAATAAAGATACTAAATATCCCCTAACACTTCATATGATGGAACATCTTTCTGGTGACAGTTGAATTTGGTTTCATGGGGTTGACTATGTAACGCCTGACCAGAGGGGAGGGAGTAGAGAATTAACTTTACGTCGTAAAGAGGCTACATGGATATGTCGTCTACGTTCGGTAGAAATGGGTCACAATACGGATGATGAGTTTAATTATTTTTTATAAATCTGCTATGTTAAAGGACGAAATGCGTTGCCTGTTGCTGTTGTGGATACATGTGTTTTTTTAAAAGAAAAAAGAATAAAGAGAAGATTTGTATAATATTATGCCAAGGAATTGGACATTGAAATATTGTTGACGGTGGTGCACTACCAGTGTTCTAAACATAAGTTATTGTTAGGCAAACTTTATTTATGTTTAGCATACAGCAAATTGTACAGTTATAGCAATATCTTAAAATTAATCATCTAAGCACCACTTTCACATTAATAAAAGTCATACTTAGAACTTGCATTTCAACTTATGTGCCACCTTAAAATTCACATAACAGCGCAACTCTGTACGTAGTGTTCTCACGTCACTTGCCATACTACATTAACCATTACTCACCCCTTCTCCATCCACTGCCTATACCCTTGCACATTACAAAAGTTAGAGCATCTGGAATCACTTCATTAATAACAACACTCATTACATGTCAAATTACATTGTTTGCCTGAGCACACTGCATAGTACAGTGGTGAGTTGTAAGTAATGAGTAGTGAGCCACAAACCACTACTTCCCTTATCCACTCACCAGTTTTTCCCCTACGCAACCTACACAACCACCCAACCACTCCCCTCTTACCTCTCATCATGCTTTTCTCCTTTTTGCTTTTGTTCTTCCCGTTCTCTGATACTCCGTCATTTCACCTTGCGATTGGAGCTTTCCTGTTTATTCCTCTTGCATTAAAAGTTATGAATACAATTTGCTAAACTATGCGTGACCTAGGGGCAGCACCTTGAGAATTATTAACACAGCATGTCAAATTATTATAATAATGTTGCTGTCCGTGGTATGAATAGGAAATACTATATAGACGCAGAAGCTCATATTATCTCTCCATCTCTTGCAGACCCACCTGGGTAGGCCTTTGCTCTACTGGAGTTTCCTCTTTTGGATCCATCTCAACAGGAAAGAAGATGGAACCTTGGTATGTTGCAGCTTATATACTTGTTAAGCTCCGTGATGTCATTGTCTGTGACCTAATAAAGAGGCCTCTGGCTAAGTAGCATTGTAGATAGTTCAGGCAGAGTGGGGGGTGACCTCAAGTATGGACCCCACCCTGTACGGATTTGTTGGAATAGTAGATTACTCACATCATGCTACTAGGGAAGGCGTATTTGGCTTTTTCTTGGACCCAGGTTCTCCAGAGAGGCAAACTGGGGTGAACACCAAACATTGTGAAGTGCTTTTTTGTATAACTATTCTCCAGGTTTTCAAGGCCACTTTGGTACTCTTCATACTTCCTGAATCAATTTTCCACTAATAATTGGCATTCAATATGATATTATCACACTTGTTGCCTTTCCGTCACACATGGAGCGTGAAGTGACAGTGTCTGGCTGTGGGTTGTGCATGTCGGGGTCTAGCTCTCTCATGAGATGTTTTTTATACTGTAGGTACTGTAATATAACAGAGCTGCTTGTAACTGCAATACCGAACCTTCTTTTTTGATGTTTTCTTTCTTTGAATATAGAATCCCATATTACATATTTGTACTCAAAGCGGACACTCTCTTCACTTTGCTCACTCAATCAGGTGATTCAATTCTTGAGAATTCAGGAGCCTGATAAATAACATCCAGAATATAAATATTGTTTGTTTTTTTTTTCTTTTGTTCTGTCTTTTCGATCGTTTTGTTTAATGTTTTCTAAGTTAAAGAATGCTTTTTGCTGAAAGCTTTCTGTTTATGGTTTGCTTAACAACCATGAGAAGAAACACATACTTTTTTTGGGCTTGATTTTTGTGTATTCTACTCAATCTGTAGATTTGTAGAGCGCTACTTGTCACATGTGAGGGTATGCAGGTGCTGGCATGGTCCAGTTGATTAATTGAATAGCCAGGTCTTGAGGGAATTTCAGAACTCTGGAAAAGAAAGGGAGGTCCACAGATGAAAGGGTAACACATTCCAACTTGTTACTGCTAGACAGGAGAAGGAGCATCTGCTATGTCAGGTGCGGGGTGTGAGTATTAGAGAAAGGAATGCGGAGAGGAGGTGTCTGGTGGGCTTATAAAAGTTCAGGCGGTGGTTCAAGTAGATGGGTACGCAGGTGCGTAGGGCTTGTATGGATGGATCAGGAGCTTGAACTGGAATCTTTTCTGTACGGGGTGCCAGTGGAGTTCCCCAATGTAGGGGATGATGTGGGTTCGTCTAGGGAAATCCAGTTCGAGCCTGGCTGCCGTGTTCTGCATGGTCTGTAGTCATCAGAGCAGGCAAGCTGCAATCTCTGCGTAGAAAGCATTGCCATAGTCCAGTCGGCTGAAGATGAGGGCCTGTGTGAGGGTGTGTCTGGAGCTTTGGGGCAGAAGCTGGAGCAGGTGATGGAGTTGATCTGAGTCAGCATGTTTAGCTTCTTGTCCAGAATGATGCCTAGGCTTCTAACTTGGTCAGTGGGCGTAGGAGTAGGGATCCACGTTCTGAGGGTGTGTCCTATGGGGAACTTTTGTTTCTGGAAATCAGTACCTCTGTCTTGTACATAATGAGCTTCAGGCAGTTGTCCTTCATCCAGCTGACGAAGTCTGTCTCGGTGTTGCTGGTATCTTCAGAGAGGGAGAGGATGAGTTGTGTTTTGTCAGCGTAGGATATGATATTGAGACCATGGGTTCTGGCGATGCTGACCAGAGTTGTCAGATGAGTATTGAAGAGTCCGGGGCTGAGAAAGGGTTCTTGGGGTACTCCACTATTATTTCCTTGGTTTTGGGAGTGAAGGGGGAAGGCAGACTTTTGGCATTCTTCCAGTGAGGAAAGAGCCAATCCATCTGAGAGCGGCTGCTTGGATGCCTATGTTGTGCAGGCTTGTGATGAGTGTGCGGTGGGAGACAAGTGGTCTAAGAGGATCAGAGCCACAGTCTCTCCTCAGTCTAGTAGGGTGTGGATGTGGTTGGTAGCTGCGATGAAGGCTGTCTTGGTGCTCTGGTTGCTGCAGAACCTGGATTGGGAGAAGTCGAGTAGCAGGTTCCGTTCCAGATTGGAGGAGAGTTGTTGGTTGATGGCTTTTTCTAATACTTTGGCTGGGACTGGGAGCGGGGAGAATGGTTGATTGTTGTTGTCTTCACTGGGGTCTGCCAATGGGTTCTTTAGTAGGGCATTGACTAGGTTGTGTGACCTCCTCTACTGTCCTATCTTGTGGTCATTGATTTGTACCATCAATAAAATTATTATGGTTGTTTTGTAATGGTTAAGCCACTAAATTAATATCTTAGCATGTGAACTTCTTATTACGCCTATCACAAGGAAGAACATACTCAACTACTTATATAGGAAAGGTACTAATACCTCATATTTGCCAAAGAATTATCCATTGTGAAGAAACACTGAGTGTGGGGTAATTTACACTTGGAACGACAGCCTGATAGGTCCATTGGGTGAACAAAGGCCCGCCTCGGGCCCACTCAGCGAATGACTGCTCACCCAGGTTAGAGGTCTCAGATATCTTAGTATCAATCAATCAAACAATCAGAATTTGTATAGCGCAGCTCTATTACCCCTAAGGGCATCAGGGGGATGAGGGTGCCATGTCTCCATCGAAAAGCCAGGTCTTGAGTTCCTTTCTGAAGTCCGTTAAGGAGAGTGCCGACCGGAGGTGGAGGGGCAGGTCGTTCTAGGACGTGGTGGCACTGTAGGAGAAGGAGCGTCCCCCGCTCCAGCAGATGCGGTGTGTGTGAGGGCGAGTGAGACAGATCCCAGGTGTCTTGTGGGCAGATGGAAGCTCAGTCGATGGTTGATGTAGGATGGTCCTTGATCATGTAGAGCTTTGTATTCATGAGTGAGGATCTTGAACTGGCATTTGTTCAGGATTGGGAGCCAGTGGAGATTTCTGAGGTGGGGGTGATGTGGGTCTGTTTGGGGAGGTCCAGAATGAGTCTGGCTGCAGTGTCCTGCATGGTATGGAGTTTTCTGAGGTACTGGGTGGAAATTCCTGTATAGAAGGCATTGCCGTAGTCGAGGCAGCTGGTAGTGAGGCCCTGTGTGATGGTCTTTCTGGTGTTGATTCAGATTCATCTGAAGATTCTGCTGAGCATTTGAAGGATGTGGAAGCAGGAGGAGGTGACTGCGTTGACTTGTTTCATGATCAATTGGCTGTCAAGGATGATGCCCAGGTTGCATGCATGGTCTGTCGGTGTGGGTGTTAGTCCAAGTTCTGCTGTCCACCAGCTGCGGTCCCATAAGGAGGTGTTCTTCCTGAAGATTAGTACTTCTGTTTTGCCCGAGTCAAGTTTGAGGCAGTTGTCTCTCATCCAATTGGCCACGTTAGTCATGGTATTGCAAAAGCTGGTTTTGGCGTTGGCAGGGCCATCGGTGAGCAAGCGGATAAGTTGAGTGTCATCTGTGTAGGAGATTATGTTGTCTGTGGGATCTGATGATGTCTGCGAGGGGGGTTGTGTAGATGTTGAGCAAGGTGAGGGAGAGGGATGATCCTTTGGGTATGCCGCAAATGTTCTTGGGTGAGGAGGTGAAGGGGGACAGCTTGATGCTCTGTGTGCGTTTTGTGCGAAACGATGCAATCCACTGGAGGGTGCTTTGCTGTACGTCGATGTTCTGAAGTGTTTCTATGAGGGTGTGGTGGAAGAGAGTGTCAAATGTACTAGAGAAGTCGAGGATTATCAAGGCCACAGTTTCTCCATGGGCGAGGAGTGTTCTCATGTCGTCAGTGGCAGCAATCAGCACAGTCTCTGTGCTGTGGTTGGCCCAGAATCAGGATTGAGAGGCATTGAGTAGGTGGTTTTGTTCCAAGTATTCAGTGAGCTGTTGGTTGATGGCCTTCTCAGCTACTTTGGGCTGGTATGGGAGCAGGAAGATTGGTCTGCAATTTCTGAGTTCACTGGGGTCGGCCAAAAGTTTTTTGTTTTTTTTGGAGGGGTCTGACGTCTGAGTGTTTCTATCTGTCCAGCAAAGCTGCTGTGGAGATGGAGGTATTGAGGATGCTGGTGAGCTCCGTGCTGATAGGGTTGGTTCTGAGGTTATAGAAATGGTGGGGGCAGGGGTTGGTGGGTGCACAGAGTGGAAAGAAGACATGATGGTCACGGTGGTCTGCGTGGTGACCAGGTAGTGATTGTGTGGCTGGTGTTCGCTGGTTGGTTGAGGTTGTCAAGGCTGAGGGTGGTGAGTTGGGGTTTAAGTTGTAGATGGTGGCAATCTTGCTGTGGAAGGGGTCAGAGGGAGTGTCGCAGAGTTCTTGTGAGGGGTGGATGGTGTTCTTTGTGGCTGTCGGGTTGAAGAATTCCTTGATTATTTTGAAGAGTTCCTTCGTGTGGAGTCGTTGCGAGTGGTGATGGCTGATCTCTTGACTTCCTTGATGCACAGGTGCAGTAGTTGCTGAGGACTACTGTAGGAAAGTACCATCTTGCCTGGCATGTTACCCCCATATTTCACTGTATATATGTTGTTTTAGTCTATGTGTCACTGGGACCCTGCCAGGCAGGGCCCCAATGCTCATAAGTATGTGCCCTGTATGTGTTCCCTGTGTGATGACTAACTGTCTCACTGAGGCTCTGCTAACCAGAACCTCAGTGGTTATGCTCTCTCTGCTTTCCAAATTGTCACTAACAGGCTAGTGACCAATTTCACCAATTCACATTGGCATACTGGTACACCCATATAATTCCCTTGTATATGGTACTGAGGTACCCAGGGTATTGGGGTTCCAGGAGATCCCTTTGGGCTGCAGCATTTCTTTTGCCACCCATAGGGAGCTCTGACAATTCTTACACAGGCCTACCAGTGCAGCCTGAGTGAAATAACGTCCATGTTATTTCACAGCCATTTACCACTGCACTTAAGCAACTTATAAGTCACCTATATGCCTAACATTCACCTGGTGAAGGTTGGGTGCAAAGTTACTTAGTGTGTGGGCACCCTGGCACTAGCCAAGGTGCCCCCACATTGTTCAGGGCAAATTCCCCGGACTTTGTGAGTGCGGGGACACCATTACACGCGTGCACTATACATAGGTCACTACCTACGTATAGCGTCACAATGGTAACGCCGCACATGGCCATGCAACATGTCTAATATCATGGAATTGTCACCCCAATGCCATTCTGGCATTGGGAAGACAATTCCATGATGCCCCGGGTCTCTAGCACAGAACCCGGGTACTGCCAAACTGCCTTTCCGGGGTCTCCACTGCAGCTGCTGCTGCTGCTGCCAACCCCTCAGACAGGTTTCTGCCCTCCTGGGGTCCAGGCAGCCCTGGCCCAGGAAGGCAGAACAAAGGATTTCCTCTGAGAGAGGGTGTAACACCCTCTCCCTTTGGAAATAGGTGTGAAGGCTGGGGAGGAGTAGCCTCCCCCAGCCTCTGGAAATGCTTTGATGGGCACAGATGCTGCCCATCTCTGCATAAGCCAGTCTATACCGGTTTAGGGATCCCCCAGCCCTGCTCTGGTGTGAAACTGGACAAAGGAAAGGGGAGTGACCACTCCCCTGACCTGCACCTCCCAGGGGAGGTGCCCAGAGCTCCTCCAGTGTGCCCCAGACCTCTGCCATCTTGGATTCAGAGGTGTTGCTGGCACTCTGGACTGCTCTGAGTGGCCAGTGCCAGCAGGTGACGTCAGAGACTCCTTCTGATAGGCTCTTACCTCTGTTAGTAGCCAATCCTCCTTCCTAGGTAGCCAAACCTCCTTTTCTGGCTATTTAGGGTCTCTGCTTTAGGGAATTCTTCAGATACCGAATGCAAGAGCTCACCAGAGTTCCTCTGCATCTCCCTCTTCACCTTCTGCCAAAGGATTGTCCGCTGACTGCTCAGGATGCCTGCAAAACTGCAACAAAGTAGCAAAGATGACTACTAGCAACCTTGTATCGCTCCTCCTGCCGGCTTTCTCGACTGTTTCCAGGTGGTGCATGCTCTGGGGGTAGCCTGCCTCCTTCTTGCACCAGGAGCTCTGAAGAAATCTCCCGTGGGTCGACGGAATCTTCCCCCTGCAACCGCAGGCAACAAAAGACTGCATCACCGGTCCTCTGGGTCCCCTCTCAGCACTACGAGCGTGGTCCCTGGAACTCAGCAACTCTGTCCAAGTGACTCCCACAGTCCAGTGACTCTTCAGTCCAAGTTTGGTGGAGGTAAGTCCTTGCCTCCCCACGCTAGACTGCATTGCTGGGTACCGCGTGATTTGAAGCTGCTCTGGCTCCTGTTCACTCTTCCAGGATTTCCTTCGTGCACAGCCAAGCCTGGGACCCAACACTCTAACCTGCAGTGCACAACCTTCTGAGTTGTCCTCCGGCATCGTGGGACTCCCTTTTCTGACTTCGGGTGGACTCCGGTTCACTCCTCTTCTAAGTGCCTGTTCTGGTACTTCTGCGGGTGCTGCCTGCTTCTGTGAGAGCTCCCTGACTTGCTGGGCACCCCCTCTGTCTCCTCATCCAAGTGGCGACATCCTGGTCCCTCCTGGGCCACAGCAGCATCCAAAAACCCTAACCACGACCCTTGCAGCTAGCAAGGCTTGTTTGCGGTCTGTCTGTGTGGGAACACCTCTGCAAGCTTCTTCACGACGTGGAACATCCATCCTCCAAAGGGGAAGTTCCTAGTCCTCTTCGTTCTTGCAGAACACCAAGCTTTTTCCACCCGGTGGCAGCTTCCTTGTACCCTCAGCTGGCATTTCCTGGGCTCCTGCCCACTCTCGACACTGTTGCGACTCTTGGACTTGGTCCCCTTGTCTTACAGGTACTCGGTCCGGAAATCCATGGTTGTTGCATTGCTGGTGTTTGTTTTCCTTGCAGAATCCCCCTATCACGACTTCTGTGCTCTCTGGGGGTTGTAGGTGCACTTTACACCTACCTTACAGGGTCTTGGAGTGGGCTATTTTTCTAACCCTCACTGTTTTCTTACAGTCCCAGCGATCCTCTACAAGCTCACATAGGTTTGGGGTCCATTCGTGGTTCGCATTCCACTTTTGGAGTATATGGTTTGTGTTGCCACTATACCGATGTGCTCCTATTGCAATCTATTGTAACTTTACACTGCTTGCATTACTTCCTTTTGCTATTACTGCATGATTTTGGTATTGTGTACATATATCTTGTGTATATTTCTCATCCTCATACTGAGGGTACTCACTGAGATACTTTTGGCATATTGTCATAAAAATAAAGTACCTTTATTTTTAGTATATCTGTGTATTGTGTTTTCTTATGATATTGTGCATATGACACCAGTGGTATAGTAGGAGCTTTACATGTCTCCTAGTTCAGCCTAAGCTGCTTTGCCATAGCTACCTTCTATCTGCCTAAGCTGCTAGAAACACCTCTTCTCCACTAATAAGGGATAACTGGACCTGGCACAAGGTGTAAGTACCTCTGGTACCCACTACAAGCTAGGCCAGCCTCTTACAACTACTTTGTAGGTAGGTCTGTCATAGGGGTCCTTGGTAAAGCGCCATCGCTTCTCGATTCGGTAGCAATTGTGCTGAGTTCTGCGATGTACCAGCTGGCTTGTTTAGAGGCTTTGTTGGTTTTTGCTGGTTTTCATGGGAATCTCCTTTGTCAAAAGTGAATCTGCTTGTGAAGTGAAAAAGAACATTTGCAATTTTTTTTTTTTTTAGGTCTTGAGTAAACAGCGCATGCCGTTTACTGTTAGTGGGCTCCAGGACTGCTTATTACTTACCATTGGTTGGCATCAAAGCCACTCACAATTGCTTACCTCCTACTGGTGAGATCTGCGGTCAGCACTTCCCTCTTCTTGCATGTGACTGACCCCTGGAGCATGGCTCTAGTACTTGTGTCCTCACACTGCTCGCAATTTCGGGAGCTAATTTTTTTTTGGGGCTATTCTACAGAATGTATCTTTCTTAGCTGTCTCTGTTGTCTGCTCCACCCCGTTGTCTGTGCTTGCTAGTTCCCCCTACCTCCCTCCCATTGCCAGGCCCCCACCCAGCACAATAGAGGAGCCAGGAAGCGAGATGCATTTGGGTCCTCCGAGTTTAGTTTTTGTTGCAGCTTTTATATAGCGCAAACTCAACCTGAAGTTGTTGGAGTGCTTTACGCAAGGACGCATTCATTTTGTGTAGGCAGAGAAAGAGTAAGTGGTTTGCCCAGAGTCACAGGATGTTGAGCCGGCACCGAAACTCAAACCACGTTCCCCAGCTCCAAAGTCGGCAGGTTTGGCCATTACACCACATCCTCTCCCCTGGCCTGCATGCAGATGAACGAGTTACTTACCTTCGGTAACGACTTTTCTGGTGGATACATTAGCTACCTGTGGATTCCTCACCTAATGAATACTCCCATGGCGCCAGCATTCAACGGAAATCTTCTTCCTAGTCTCTGCACGTCGACGAGGACGTCCCTCTAGCCCACGCGACGCCGTCTGACGTCATACAGGCAATAAGAGGTCCTCGACGACGTGCAGACGTCAGTACCAACATTTTTTACGTGCATGAGAACAACAACCCAATGCAATGAAAGAGCAAGGCTACATCCCATAACATTGTAAAATACACAACATTGCAATAAAATGGCTGTAAATTTAATATAACTCTCTCTTTTTTTTTTAAATATTTTTTTTTAAACAAATATATGCAAATCATGTATATACACAAAGATATATACATATATATATACATATAAATATACACAAGTATCCATATATACAACATCTATTGCAACCTTGAATACCAAGAGGAGCGCACTCAAGGATTACTTGGTAAGACCAGAAAGGCAACGGGGAGGCGGGTGGGACCGTGAGGAATCCACAGGTAGCTAATGTATCCACCAGAAAAGTCGTTACCGAAGGTAAGTAACTCGTTCTTCTGATGGATACAACTACCTGTGGATTCCTCACCTAATGAATAGAGTCCCAAAGCAGTACCACTCCCGGTGGAGGGTGCCTGTATGGTCAAACCAAGAAATCCTGCAGCACTGACCGTGCAAAATGGCCGTCCCTTCTGACCTCAGAGTCCAAACAGTAATGTTTCGCAAAAGTGTGAAGGGACGACCAAGTTGTGGCCTTGCAGATGTCGACCACAGGAACACCTCTGGCCAAGGCCGTAGTGGCCGACTTAGCTCTGGTGGAATGAGCTCTAATGCCATCAGGAGGATCCTTCTTTGCCAAAGAGTAACAGATTTTAATGCAAAGAACAACCCACCTGGAGAGTGTTCTCTTGTGGACTGCCTTTCCTCTCCTCTTGCCCACGTATCCGATGAACAGCTGATCCTCCAGCCTGAAATCCTTCGTTCTATCAATGAAGAAGCTCAACGCCCTCTTTGGGTCCAATCGATGTAGTCTCTCTTCCTCCTTTGAAGGATGAGGCGGAGGATAGAACGTGGACAAAGTAATTGTCTGGGCCAAATGGAAGGGTGAAACAACCTTCGGGAGGAAAGCAGCCTTGGTCCTCAACACCACCTTATCCCCATAAAAAGTTGTATAAGGGGGTTTTACCGATAAGGCCTGCAACTCACTCACTCTCCTTGCAGATGTTATAGCCACCAGGAAGACTGTTTTAATAACCAAATACCTTAATGGGCAAGAATGCATAGGCTCAAAAGGGGACCCCATAAGGAAAGTGAGGACCAAGGACAAATCCCATTGAGGCATCACAAATGGTTTTGGAGGATATTTATTTAGAAGACCTTTCAAGAATCTGAGAACAACAGGGGATTTAAATAACGATGGTTGATCTGGAAGGCAAATGAAGGCTGACAGGGCAGACAAATAACCTTTAATGGTAGCCACTGCACAACCTTTCTGCGCTAGAGACAGAGCAAAAGACAAAACATCTGACAGATGAGCATGTAAGGGATCAATCTGTCTCTCTCCACACCAGATAACAAATTTAGACCACCTATTAGCGTAGATAGATTTAGTGGAGTGTCGCCTGGCCGCTAATATAACATCCACTACATCAGGCGGGAGAGAGAAGGAACTCAGGTTGCCCCGTTCAATCTCCAGGCATGTAGGTGTAGACTCTGGAGGTTGGGGTGTAAAACCTGCCCCTGCGACTGCAAGAGGAGGTCCGCCCTGAGAGGGAGACGGAGCGGAGGGCACAGCGAGAGTTGAAGAAGGTCGGAGTACCACACCCTCCTTGGCCAATCCGGAGCTATTAAGATGACTTGAGCCCGGTCTTGGCGAATCTTCCTCAACACTCGAGGAATCAAGGGTATGGGGGGAAACGCGTAAAGCAACTGGTCGCACCAGGTTATCAGAAACGCGTCCCCCAATGCTCCCTGCACCGGATACTGGAGGCTGCAGAATAACGGACAATGCGCATTCTCCCGAGTGGCAAACAGATCTATCCGAGGAAACCCCCACATCTGGAAGATTAAACTGACTTGATCTGGATGGAGACGCCACTCGTGGTCGGCCGAGAATTGGCGACTGAGACTGTCCGCACGTACATTCAAGACCCCGGCCAGATGATTTGCTACCAAGCAAATCTGATGGTCCTTTGCCCAGGACCATAGTCGAAGAGCTTCTCTGCAGAGAAGGTACGACCCTACTCCTCCCTGTTTGTTTATGTACCACATCGTGGTAGTATTGTCCGTCAGGACCTGTACCGACTGACCACGAAGGGAAGGGAGGAAGGCCTTGAGAGCCAGACGTACAGCCCGTAACTCTAACAGATTGATATGAAACCTCTGTTCCTCTGGAGACCAAAGTCCTTTGATCTCCAGATCCCCCAGATTAGCTCCCCACCCTAGAGTGGAAGCATCCGTTATGACCGTGGCCACTGGTGGCGACTGCGCGAACGGCTTTCCTTGTGAAAGATTGTTGCTCGCAATCCACCACTTCAAGTCCACAGCAGCATCTCTGGAGATCTTGACCGCACCTTCTAGATCTCCCTTGTGTTGAGACCACTGCCTTCGGAGGCACCACTGAAGAGCCCTCATGTGCCAGCGAGCATGCGTGACCAACAGTATGCAGGAGGCAAACAAACCGAGCAGACGAAGGACCTTGAGGACTGGAACTACCGCTCCATTTCGAAACATTGGAACCAATTCCTGAATATCTTGAACCCGCTGAGGCGGAGGAAAGGCTCGATTCAATGTTGTATCCAGTACTGCCCCTATGAACAGGAGGCGCTGAGAGGGCTCCAGGTGAGATTTGGGCACGTTCACCGAAAAGCCCAGGTCGAACAACAACTGGGTTGTTGACTGCAGATGATACGACACAAGCTCCGGGGACTTGGCTTTGATCAACCAGTCGTCCAAGTAAGGGAATACTGCTATCCCCTTCCTTCTGAGCTCTGCCGCAACCACTGACATCACCTTCGTGAAGACTCGAGGTGCTGAAGTAAGACCAAACGGGAGGACCGCAAACTGATAGTGCTGCGACCCTACCACAAACCGGAGATACTTCCTGTGCGACTTGAGTATCGGGATATGAAAATAAGCATCCTGCAAGTCGACAGACACCATCCAATCTTCTTTGTTCAACGCCAAAAGCACCTGTGCTAGGGTCAGCATCTTGAACTTTTCCTGATTGAGGAACCAATTCAAGATCCTCAGATCCAGGATCGGTCTCAACCGACCATCTTTCTTGGGAATCAGGAAGTACCTTGAGTAACAACCTTGACCCCTTTCCTGCTCTGGAACCAACTCCACTGCGCCCTTTGAAAGGAGGACTTGAACCTCCTGTTCTAGCAACAGGAGGTGTTCTTCTGAACAATAAGATGGGCGGGGCGGGAGGGAGGGTGGAAACTTCCGAAAGGGAAGGGTGTAGCCTTTTCCCACAATACTGATAACCCAAGTGTCCGTTGTAATAGTCTCCCACTTGTGGAGAAAATGCCGTAATCTTCCCCCTACAGGAGAGGAGTGAGTGGGAAATGGTGGAAGCCTAAGGCTGCTTTCCCTGCTGCACCCCTCCAGAGGACGAGGAAGAGGCAGAGTGCTGTTGAGAGGCTCCTCTGGTGCGGGCCCTACCTCTCCCTCTAAATGATCTATAGGGGTGGGAAGAGGCGGGTTGCTGGAACCTCCCCCGAAAGGAAGAGGAGGAAGAGCCACGCCCAAATCCACGAAACCTCCTGAAAAATCTGGAAGAGGCAGAGGAAGAAGGAGCTTGCAGCCCTAACGATTTGGCTGTGGCCCTGCTCTCCTTAAATCGCTCCAAGGCCGAATCTGCCTTTGCTCCAAACAGTTTGTCCCCATCAAACGGGAGGTCTAAAAGGGTCGACTGTACATCCGCAGAAAACCCTGAATTACGGAGCCAGGCCTGTCTCCTTGCCACCACAGCTGTGCCCATCGCCCTAGCCACCGAGTCGGTCGTGTCCAGTCCAGACTGGATAATCTGGGTTGCGGCAGCCTGGGCGTCTGAGAAAAAATCCAAGAGTCCCTGGGGAAGCTCCGTAAAAGAAGATGAAATATCATCCATAAGAGCATGGACATATCTCCCCAGAATGCAAGTTGCGTTGGTGGCCTTCAACGCCAAACTGCAAGAAGAAAATATCTTCTTGGATTGCGCATCTAGTTTTTTGGAGTCCCTGTCTCCTGGCACCGTCGGGAAGGATCCAGGCGCTGATTTTGAAGAACAGGAGGCTTGTACCACCAAGCTCTCCGGCGTAGGGTGTCTTGAAAGAAAGCCAGGGTCAGATGGTGCAGTCCGATATCTCCTGGCCACAGCCCTATGAACTGCCGAGGAAGATACAGGCTTCTTCCACACCTCCAACACCGGATCAAGCAAAGCCTCATTAAACGGCAAAAGAGGCTCCGCTGCAGCAGAGGCCGGATGCAGCACCTCCGTCAATAAATTTTGCTTCGCCTCTGCCACCGGCAAAGGCAGGCCCAGAAAATTAGCCGCCTTCCTCACCACCGCATGAAAGGAAGCAGCCTCCTCCGTATACTCCCCTGGAGATGAAAGGTCCCACTCAGGGGAAGTATCCAGCCCACTGGCCGTATCCAGACCATGCAGTCCATCACCCGAGTCCTCAACCTCTCCTTCCTCCAGGACTCACTGGTACTCCTGCTCTTCCAACAGACGGAGAGCACGCCTCCTTGAATGTAGTCTCTGCTCAATGCGCGGAGTCGACATGGCCTCTGCCGAAGTCGAAGATCGGCGCCGATCTCCAGAAGCATCCGACGCCGCATCCGGCGCCGCAGACAGCTTCAGCGCCGATGAAGGAGCAGGACAAAGGGATCTTGGAGCTGATGGACCCACCGGAGTCACAGGACGAAATCCCGACGTCGACGGGATGGAAACATCCGGAGCCAATCCCTCTGAAGCCACCGGAGCGGCCACCGGCGCCGAGCCCACATTCCCAAAAGGGAGAAAGGGCATAAAGGGTGCCGGCCGAAGAGGCGCAGGATCACCCAATGAAAAGGCCAAAGGCCCCGAAGGACCAGCCGGAGCACCTCCTGGAGCCATCTGCTGAAAGATGGTATACATCGCATTCAGAAATGCAGTACTATCGGCTCCAGGGGCTGGAAAAGCCGGATACTGGGGTGCCTAGGGTGCCTGGATCGAAGGTGACCCCGACGCCGGCCGCGACGTCCGCGACGCCGGAGACATCCCAAGAGGCTGCATCACCTCAACCACAGACGCTTGTCCAGGCGAAGTCGGTGACGCCGGAGAGGGCAACGGCGTCGATGGATGCGGCGTGACCGTGGGACTGACCTCCCAAGTCCTCCGACGTCGAGCCGAAGGCGACCTCGAACGAGTCTCCTTGCTTGAATGACGCCGTGAATCTCTACGGCGCCGGGAGTCTCGATGACGCCGATGAGACCTTGGCGAGGAAGACTTCTTGTGATGTTTTTCCTTTCTCTTCGACTTCGCCAAGAATAATTTAGCCTCACGTTCCTTGAGGGCCTTCGGATTCATGTGCTGACATGAATCGCAAGTCACAACGTCGTGATCGGAGCTCAAGCACCAGAGACAGTCGGAGTGAGGATCCGTAACGGACATCTTGCCCCCACACTCTCGACAGGGCTTGAAACCCGACTTTCTCTGAGACATTGTTACCGCAGAGAAGAACTACGCAGCAGAAAACACACTGTAACCACTAAAGTAACAGTAGCTCCCTCGAAGATAACCGTTTCGAATGCACGGAAAAAAGGGAACTGACGTCTGCACGTCGTCGAGGACCTCTTATTGCCTGTATGACGTCAGACGGCGTCGCGTGGGCTAGAGTGACGTCCTCGTCGACGTGCAGAGACTAGGAAGAAGATTTCCGTCGAATGCTGGCGCCATGGGAGTATTCATTAGGTGAGGAATCCACAGGTAGTTGTATCCATCAGAAACCGCATAAACATTTTGCATTGCTGACTGGTATTTATTTTGGCACTGTGAGGCTTGCGTTAGAATCCAGCCCCCGTTCCTCTTTCTTGTTCTCCCACCTGCCACCCCACTCCTGTCCACTTCACAAAATTCTACTCTATGCCACACAATGCCACTACAAAATTCCACCGCACAAAATGCCACATATTTACATTCCACATAATTCAACTCCGCATAGTTCAACACAACACAATTAAGTTCCATGCAATTCCACAACACACAAATACAGGGAGTGCAGAATTATTAGGCAAGTTGTATTTTTGAGGATTAATTTTATTATTGAACAACAACCATGTTCTCAATGAACCCAAAAAACTCATTAATATCAAAGCTGAATATTTTTGGAAGTAGTTTGTAGTTCGTTTTTAGTTTTAGCTATGTTAGGGGGATATCTGTGTGTGCAGGTGACTATTACTGTGCATAATTATTAGGCAACTTAACAAAAAAAAATATATACCCATTTCAATTATTTATTATTACCAGTGAAACCAATATAACATCTCAACATTCACAAATATACATTTCTGACATTCAAAAACAAAACAAAAACAAATCAGTGACCAATATAGCCACCTTTCTTTGCAAGGACACTCAAAAGCCTGCCATCCATGGATTCTGTCAGTGTTTTGATCTGTTCACCATCAACATTGCGTGCAGCAGCAACCACAGCCTCCCAGACACTGTTCAGAGAGGTGTACTGTTTTCCCTCCTTGTAAATCTCACATTTGATGATGGACCACAGGTTCTCAATGGGGTTCAGATCAGGTGAACAAGGAGGCCATGTCATTAGATTTCCTTCTTTTATACCCTTTCTTGCCAGCCACGCTGTGGAGTACTTGGACGCGTGTGATGGAGCATTGTCCTGCATGAAAATCATGTTTTTCTTGAAGGATGCAGACTTCTTCCTGTACCACTGCTTGAAGAAGGTGTCTTCCAGGAACTGGCAGTAGGACTGGGAGTTGAGCTTGACTCCATCCTCAACCCGAAAAGGCCCCACAAGCTCATCTTTGATGATACCAGCCCAAACCAGTACTCCACCTCCACCTTGCTGGCGTCTGAGTCGGACTGGAGCTCTCTGCCCTTTACCAATCCAGCCACGGGCCCATCCATCTGGCCCATCAAGACTCACTCTCATTTCATCAGTCCATAAAACCTTAGAAAAATCAGTCTTGAGATATTTCTTGGCCCAGTCTTGACGTTTCAGCTTGTGTGTCTTGTTCAGTGGTGGTCGTCTTTCAGCCTTTCTTACCTTGGCCATGTCTCTGAGTATTGCACACCTTGTGCTTTTGGGCACTCCAGTGATGTTGCAGCTCTGAAATATGGCCAAACTGGTGGCAAGTGGCATCGTGGCAGCTGCACGCTTGACTTTTCTCAGTTCATGGGCAGTTATTTTGCGCCTTGGTTTTTCCACACGCTTCTTGCGACCCTGTTGACTATTTTGAATGAAACGCTTGATTGTTCGATGATCACGCTTCAGAAGCTAAGAGTGCTGCATCCCTCTGCAAGATCTCTCACTATTTTTGACTTTTCTGAGCCTGTCAAGTCCTTCTTTTGACCCATTTTGCCAAAGGAAAGGAAGTTGCCTAATAATTATGCACACCTGATATAGGGTGTTGATGTCATTAGACCACACCCCTTCTCATTACAGAGATGCACATCACCTAATATGCTTAATTGGTAGTAGGCTTTCGAGCCTATACAGCTTGGAGTAAGACAACATGCATAAAGAGGATGATGTGGTCAAAATACTCTTTTGCCTAATAATTCTGCACTCCCTGTACACACTTCAACATCTCACAGTTTCACGCTACACACAATCCCATTCCACTCCATGCCACGTAAGTACAATCTAACAAATTCAACTCCACATATTTTCACTCCGCTCCATGTCACATAATACCACTTCACATAATACCACTCCATGCAACATAATTCCACTCCACATAATCCACATTACACTCCATGCAACAGAAATCAACTCCAGATAATTCCACTACACATAATTCCACTTCACGCTACATAATTAACCTCCACACCAATATTTACACTCCATATATATCCACTCAGCTCCAAAACACATAATTGCACTGCAAACAATTCAACTCTGTGCCATGCCACTAAATTAAACTTTACATAATTCCACTCTACACGCATTTCAACTCCACACCACATACATCCACTCCATAACATTATTCCACTTCTCTCCAAGCACATAATTTAACTCCGTACCATGCCACATAATTCCAACCCACATAGTTCCACTCCACACCACATAATTTCACTTCACAAAATTCAACTCTGCGCTATGCCACATAATTCCACTCAACATAATCCCACTCAATGCCACAAAGTTCTATGCCATACAATTCACCTAATTCCATTCCACAGAATTCCACTTGACGCAACATAAATGTATGCTACATAATTCAACACCACACAATTCCATGCCACACCACATAATTCTACCCCATACAATATATTTCCACACTACAAAGCATAATTCAACCCCACAACAGTTAATTCCAATCTATGCCACTCCACAATGCTACTCCACATAATTCCACTCTATGCCACATAATTACAGTCCACTTGATTTCACTACACATCATACAACATAATTGCATTGCACAAAATTTCCCTCCACATAATTCAGCTCAACACAATTCCATGCCACACAGTTTCACACAACACAATTCCACCCCACACCACATACTCCCACACCACATAACTTTACCTCACACCAAATGCTTTTTACTCCACATGGACAAAAGGAAAACCCAGAGGAAATAGTCTTGAAGGCGAGACCTATTGGCCTTGCTAGTGCTGGTTTGTATTGTAGATACAAACCTCATAGCATTGGTGTATTTCTGCAGTACCAAAATCAATGGCCTTGTTGCACAGAGTTTTCTCCCTGCAAAGTCATCATTTGGTCTTCCTGCACATGGCAGTCCTGCCGGTAACAATGGTTGCGGGTAGGAAAAAACAGCACCACCCTCAATATGAAATGCCTCTTCCTACACTTCTGGTTCAGTTTCCCTAATACATGCAGATACTAAACTTTTAGGGGAGGCTTGTGAGCTATAATATTCCCTTTTTGTTAAATATAATTACCCAACAGAAAGATAGGTTTGTCCCTACTGTTCTTGTTGCTCTTTGTAGGAAAATGCCTACCTTTTTGCCTTTTGTTGATGCTAGCTATGATTGAAAGTGCGCTGGGACCCTGCTAACCAGGCCCCAACACCAGTGTTCTTTCCCTAAAACTGTACCTTTGTCTCCACAATTGGCACAACCCTGGCCCACAGATAAGTCCATTGTAAATGGTACCCATGGCACCAAGGGCCCTGTAGCCAGGGAATGTCTAAGGGCTGCAGCATGTATTATACCACCCTGGGGACCCCTCACTCAGCACATGCACACTGCCTCACAGCTTGTGTGTGCTGGTGGAGAGAAAAAGACCAAGTCGACATAGCACTCCCCTCAGAGTGCCATGACCACAACCCACTGCCTGTGGCATAGGTAAGTCACCCCTCTAGCAGGCCTTACAGCCCTAAGGCAGGGTGCACTATACCACAGGTGAGGCAATAGCTGCATGAGCACTATGCCCCTACAGTGTCTAAGCCAATTCCTAGACATTGTAAGTGCAGGGTAGCCATAAAGAGTATATGGTCTGGGATTTTGTCAAACACAAACTCCACAGTTTCATAATGGCTACACTGAATACTGGGAAGTTTGGTATCAAACTTCTCAGCACACAAATCCACACTGATGCCAGTGTAAGATTTATTGCGAAATGCACACAGAGGGCCCTGCATACCAGCCCAGTGTATTAAAAATAGGTATGTTTGACCACTGACTGTGTTGCACCACTTTGTATATTATTTGTTCACTGTTCACCAGTTGCAGATTACAGTTTGTATTCAGTTTAGCTGCCTATTGGCTTTATCGTGGCGTTAGACATTGCAGTTGAGACATTGCCGTTGAGCTGTGTTTTTCCACATGGTAATCTAATCTTGTTTCTTTGTATTTCTTCCTCACCGAACACAAACAGTTCATGATAAGAAAGCACATATTTTTTGTTTTCTTCAGTGCAGGGAACAGGTCGGCCTTGGGAGGAGAGCCTTGAAAGGCTGGCCAGTTTTCAACGTTTTTCTTCCAACTCTGACCTACATTAGCCAGCATGTTTGAATATTTCCATCTGAGAGGTGGGGGCTTTCTAGAAGGCTCTTTTCATGGTCGTTTAAGCTATAAAAGAGGTGGCCCTGCTCAGTAGCGAGGGAATTTCCAAGACCTCGGTCAGGATTGGACGTCAAATGCCTGACACACACACACTTGTCCCGTGAGGGTGGATATCGCTTTCTCGCAGTTGAATGGGGTCATCTTCTTGCTGGCATGAGAAAGATGAAGAGCTTGGCAGGCCCTACGGTGATCAATTTTCACTTTATCCTTTGCTTTGCAATTATGCTATAATATAATCACATACATTTGCTGTGTACATTGCAGTTGAGAATCATTTTGATATATTTTCCTTTCATTGCTGAGACTATTTTTAAACGTGTGCTTTTGACCTACTAATCTCTTTTTAGGAACCTCGTGGTGAAGTAATAATAAATGTCTTCTTTGAACTAAGAAGTGCATTCCAGAGATTTTTGTCAGCTCGGTCATTAGTGAAAGCAAAACATTTTGGGGTGGATCGTCAGTTTAAAGAAAAGGGGTTGGAGGTTGGAAGTACACGATTTAAAAGTGTAAATATGTTTTTCTTTAGAGAATTAAAAGAAGCACCGCAAACCATGTTTGAAAATGTATGTGAAATTAAACTGCCTTATGGTGTTGTGAAAAACATGTTTTCTTGCTTATCAGGACTTTCTACGTTTTGGGATGGGTGCTTGGATAAAACAAAAGTGTTTTCATATTTAGAAAAGGTGCTTTTTGAACGAAATGATGTCCCTTTTGTTCTTGGCAGGAGGGTTTGGATACCTTTGTTCACTTACAGAAAAATGCATGAGAGATGTAAACAGTTAGAATATGAAAATAAGAATTTACATGAGCAAATTAGCCAGAACAAATTATTGCAAGATAAAGCTGAACTCTACCAAGCTGTTACAGGAGAATCTGACTTTTCACATTCCAGTAATGAGGAGGTTAAAAAAGGTGGGGGCCAGTGTGAGCCTCATGAGCAGAGCGTAGTTCTCTGTGCGCAGAGCAGCCCACAGATTTTGGCAGGAGTTGAAATGCATTCTTTAAAAGATTACACTGAGCGAGAAGTTAGCGATGTTACTATTATATTCAGACCACTTTTGCAGAGTATGATGTGTACAATTAATTCAAACAAGACACAGGTACTGATGCAAAATGTGCAGTTTCTGGGAATTCAGTGGAAACCAGAACATAGAGAGATGTTGTTACAGGTAAAACAAAAGATTTTAGAGTTTATTACTATTGGCACAAAGCAAGAGACACAGAGGGCCTGATTCTAACTTCGGCGGGCGGCGGAGGCCGCCCGCCGAAGTTCCCCCACCAAAATACCGCTCCGCGGTCTAAAGACCGCTGAGGGTATTTTGGGATTTGCCCTGGGCTGGCAGGCGGCCGCCAAAAGGCCGCCCGCCAGCCCAGGGCAAATCAACCTTCCCACGAGGACGCCGGCTCAGAATTGAGCCGGCGTAGTGGGAAGGTGTGACGGGTGCAGTGGCACCCGTCGCGTATTTCAGTGTCTGCATAGCAGACACTGAAATACTTTGTGGGGCCCTCTTACGGGGGCCCCTGCAGTGCCCATGCCATGGGCATGGGCACTGCAGGGGCCCCCAGGGGCCCCGCGGCACCCCCTACCGCCATCCTGTTCCTGGCGGGAGACCCGCCAGGAACAGGATGGCGGTAGGGGGTGTCAGAATCCTCCATGGCTGCGGAGCACGCTCCGCAGCCATGGAGGATTCTGTAGGGCAGCGGAAAACCGGCGGGAGACCGCCGGTTTCCCGCATCTGACTGCGGCCGAACCGCCGCGGTCAGAATGCCCTGCGGGGCACCGCCGGTCTGTCGGCGGTGCTCCCGCCGACCCTGGCCCCGGCAGTCTGAGACCGCCGGGGTCAGAATGACCCCCAGAGTTTCATGGGATTGTTTGATTTTTGGAAACAGTATAACTTTCATATGAGTAAAATCGTAACCCTTTGGTACAAAGTAACTAGGAAAAAACATGCATTTGAATGGAGTAAAGAGCTGCTGTGTGCTTTTGATTTGGCAAATGAAATAATTCAACAGACTTTAGATTTGTGCGCAGTGCAAGAGGGAAACATTGATTTACATGTAACTGTTCAGGGACAGTATGCAAACTGGAGTTTGTGGCAGAAACAGGGGAGGACGAGGGTGCCCCTGGGACTTTGGACTAGAAAACTATCTGAGTGTGGGGAGCACTATACTCCTTTTGAAAAAACGTGTTTGACTTGTTTTTGGGCTCTAGTGAACACTGAGCAAATCACACTAAATTATAATGTAATTCTGAAACCTGAAATATCAATCATGCAGTGGGTGACGAGTTCGCCTAAATCTTACTGTATAGGACATGCACAAGACGCTAGTATCATACACTGGATCTGGTACATACAAGACAGGGCTCGAGTAGGGCCTACAGGCACTGCAGCCCTACATGAACAGGTATCACAAGCCCCTGTATAGGATGAGGAGAGGGTGCAGGGAGTACCACAGGCAAAAGAGTCACCAGTGAAATGGAGTGCACCATTTTAATTCTTGCCCCCTGAGGATAGGAAGCATGTTTGTTTTACTAATGATTCATTCAAATAAGTGGGTAATAAAAGACATTGGAAAGCAGTGTCATACAATCCAGTTACTGAAATGTCGCTGTCTACCACAGGAGATGGAAAAAGTAGCCAATATGCAGAGTTGTACACTGTGTGTGAGACTCTAAAGCAAGTGCTGCCTGAGACTTGTCATTTTTACACTGATTCTTGGTTCACTGCCAATGGATTAGCCATTTGGCTTTCCACATGGCTTGCACATAACTGGTTCATTCATTCAAAGGAGATGTGGAGCAAAGAGTTGTGGCAGGAAATTTGGGAAATGTTAAAAGATAGTAAAGTCATAGATGCTCATTGTCCGATTGACTCATTAGAACGCTGGTTCAATTCCCTTGGAGACGTCAAAGACAAAAGTTCAGAGGCAGAAGTGTCAACCCAGAATGCTGACTTGGTGGGGATGACTAAGTGGGCACACCAGAAATGTGGACACCTGGGAGAAAAAGCCACTTACAGGTGGGCAGAGACTAGAGAGATGCACATTCCCCTAGATTTGATAAAAACTTTGATTTTGCAATGTCCTATTTCTCAGCACACACAACAGAGATCTGTCCCGCAAACCGTTAATGGTCAGTTGGGGAGAGGAAAGTTACCTGGACAGATATGGCAAATTGATTACATTGGACCGCTACCAATTAGTAGCGGGTGTCAATACGCCTGCACCGTAGTGGACATGTATTCTGGATACTTAATTGCTGTCCCTTGCAAATGTGCTACTCAGCACAATACTATCAGAACTCTGGACTTGTTAATGTTATACTATGGAGTACCACTCCAGATCCAGAGTGACAATGGGTCACACTTCAAAGGCAAATTGGTACAGGACTACTGTTCCCAGCACAATACTGAGTGGATATATTATATTCCTTATTATTCACAGGCCTCAGGACTGATTGAGAGAATGAATGGTTTACTGAAAGCTCAATTTGCGAAAATTATCTGATGGAACTTTGAAAAACTGGAGAGAGCATTTAAATGAAGCCCTCCAGGTTCTGAACAATAGACCAGTAATAAATGCTGAAACACCTTTGATGCAAATGTTAACTCCAGCTTTGCAAATACAACCACATGTGGCCATCAATACCATCACATACTGGGAAATAAAACATGGAGCGCTAGCTCCTTACAGAGCCACACTTCAGTCTGCAGGTCTTGAGTTACATGCTTCACAAGCTTACAGACTAAAACCCCTAGACATAGCGTTGTGTGAAACAGGTGTTGGAATACCGATTCCCCCAGAGCATTTTGGATTGATTGCTTCCAGATCTGGGTTGGCCCTTAAGTTGAGGTTTTAGGGGGAGTGATTGATGCAGATTACCAAGGAGAAATCAAAGTTATTCTGTTAAATAGTGGAGAAGTTGACTTATTCAACCAGATTGGAGACAGAATTGTCCAACTTGTCATAAGTGCAGTGTATGGATGTTTGGTAAGGAAGGGACTGCCCCAGCCCTTCTAACAGTGCAAGGAAAGGGAAGTTCAGCAGATAAAAGCCTCAGTGCCAAGGTATGGGTTGAATCCCCAAATGGCCCTTCAGAACCTGCAGAATTTATAGCAAAGTGGCCCAATAATGTCCTGCTGATTATAAAAGAAGGAAGAGGACAAATGTTATTTGCAAGAAAAGTCAACGACTTGTCTCTGACCATTAGTGTGCTGTGTGGTCTCCCTTTGGGCGTTTGCGTGTGTGGTCGGGGGAGGGACCGCACCCCTAACCTGAACCTGATTGATAACCTTTGTGCAACGCTCCTGCTGCTTTTAAAGTACAAAACCTATGGATCCATTTGGCGCAAATTGTGCTTCACTGATTCAAGTTCTAAATGGGAACAATGCAGAGCACCATGGATGTTCTGTCAACTTGTTTGATTACATTCTTCCACTGGAACTAACCCATGGCTTGTTATCATCTGATGACTGCTGCCAGTCTCATTAAGCAAAATTGCCAGTTGGCTGGCTGTTTTCGTGTGGAAACCTGACTTTCAGTCACATTCCAGCAAATCTTTCAGGTGGACCATGTACCTTTACATGATTAGAACTCATGATGTTTTCATCTAATTCTACACCATCTTGCTATCCTAGAGACACTATTCAATCAGTTATCCCAATCAGAATATATAGGTTTCAGTCTTTTCATTGTAGGTGTGTCTGATTTAAAAGTTTATAACATCAATACATTAATCCTCTCCCATTGCTTCACAATGATTGCTTTTATCATTGCATTATTTTGCTGTACACAATGCACACCTAATTTGCTTATGATGTTTTCTTTTGTTTAAAATAAGAGAAAAATGCACAAAGTCATTGGTCAGAGGGTGGAAATGTATTAAAAATAGGTATGTTTGACCAATGACTTTATGTTGCACCACTTTGCATATTATTTGTTCACTGTTCACCAGTTGCAGATTACATTTTGTATTCAGTTTAGCTGCCTATTGGCTTTATCGTGGCGTTAGACATTGCAGTTGAGCTGTGTTTTTCCACATGGTAAACTAAGCTTGTTTCTTCGTATTTCTTCCTCACTGAACACAAAAAGTTCATGATAAGAGAGCACATATTTTTTGTTTTCTTCAGTGCAGGGAACAGGTCGGCCTTGGAAGGAGAGCCTTGAAAGGCTGGCCATTTTTCATCGTTTTTCTTCCAACACTGACCTACAGTAGCCAGCATGTTTGAATATTTCCATCTGAGAGGTGGGGGCCTTCTAGAATTCTCTTTTCATGGTCGTTTAAGCTATAAAAGAGGTGGCCTTGCTCAGTAGTGAGGGAATTTCCAAGACCTCGGTCAGGATTGGATGTCAAATGCCTGACACGCACAACACTTGTCCTGTGAGGGTGGATATCTCTTTCTCGCAGTTGAATGGGGTCATCTTCTTGATGGCATGAGAAAGATGAAGAGCTTGGCAGGCCCTACCGTGATGAATTTTTACATTATCCTTTGCTTTGCAACTATGCAATAATATAATCACATATATTTGCTGTGTATTGTAGTTGAGAATCATTTTGATATATTTTCCTTTCATTGCTGTGACTATTTTTAAACATGTGCTTTTGACCCACTAATCTCTTTTTAGGAACCTCGTGGTGAAGTAATAATAAATATCTTCTTTGAACTAAGAAGTGTATTCCTGAGATTTTTGTCAGCTCGTTCATTAGTGAAAGCAAAACACCCAGCTACTAGTGCTAGGCTGACCAGTTTCTGCCATCCTGCCACATCCAGGCTGGTTTCGGGCCACATGGGGTGAGTTCCTTGGTGCACTCTGTGACCAGGAACAAATCCTGTACTGGGTGGAGGTGCTTCACACCTCCCCCACTGCAGGAACTGTAAAAGCTGGCGGTGAGCCTCAAAGGCTCAAGCCTGGTGTTACAGCACCCCAGGGCACTCCAGCTAATGGAGATGCCCGCCCCCGGACACAACCCCCACTTTTGGTGGCAAGTCCGGAGGAGATAATGAGAAAAACAAGGAGGAGTCACCCTCCAGCCAGGACAGCCCCTAAGGTGTCCTGAGCTGAGGTGACACCTGCCTTAGAAAATCCTACATATTGCTTTGGAGGATTTCCCCCAATAGGATTAGGGATGTGCCCCCCCTCCCCACGGGTAGGAGGCACAAGGAGGGTGTAGCCACCCTCAGGGACAGTAGCCATTGGCTACTGCTCTCCAGCCCTAAACACAACCTGAACCCAGGAAAACAGATTTCCTGACGACCTGAACAAGAAGAAGGACTGCTGATCTGAAAGCCCTGCAGAGATGACGGAGACGACAACTGACTTGGCCACAGCCCTACCGGCCTGTCTCCAGACTCAAAGAACCTGCAACAGCGACGCATCCAGCGGGACCAGCTACTTCTGCCGACTCAGAGGACTGCCCTGCAACCCAAAGGACCAAGAAACTCCAGTGGACAGTAGTTCTGTCTAAACAACAAAGAAGCAACCATCTTTAAAGGGACTCCAGCCTCACTCCGGAAGCGTGAGTCCCCAACCCTCTGCACCCGATGCCCCCGGCTCGTGTCCAGAGAAACCAACACTGCACCGAGGAACCCTAGGCGACTCCCACGACGTGGACACCCTGAGACGACCTCCCTGCATCCCCACGTCGACGCCTGCAGAGAGAATCCAGAGGCTCCCCCCTGACTGCGACTGCCCGGTAACAAAGAACCCGATGCCTGGAAGAAGCACTGCACCCGCAGCCCCCAACTACCAGTGCAGGAGTGACCAGTAGGTGGTCCTCATCGTTGCCCAGTCGGTGGCTAGCCTGAGAAGCCCCCTGTGCCCTGCCTGCATCGCCAGAGTGACCCCCGGGTACCTCCAATGATTTCTATTCAAAACCAGACACCTACTTTACACACTACACCCGACCGCCCCTGTGCCACTGAGGGTGTATTTTGTGTGCCTGTTTGTGACCCCCCCAGTGCTCTACAAGAAAAACCTGGTCTGCTCCTCGAGGACGCAGGTACTTACCTGCTAGCAGACTGGAACCGGAGCACCCCTACTCTCCATAGGTGCATATGTTATTTGGGCCCCTCTATGACCTCTGCACCTGACCGGCCCTGTGTTGCTGGGTGTTTGGGGTTGACATGAACCCCAAACGGTGGGCTGCCTATGCCCCGGAGACTGAACTTGTAAGTGCTTTACTTACCTGAGAAACTAACTTGTACTTACCTCCCCCAGGAACTGTTGATTTTTTGCAGTGTCCACTTTTAAAATAGCTTATTACCATTTTTGCCAAAACTGTGTACCTTACTGTTTTCATTCAAAGTTCTGTATTTACTTATGCCAAATACCTTACCATATATGTACTTACTTGAATTCTGAATCTTGTAATAATATTTTTCTATATAAAAACATATTGGCCTGGAGTTAAGTCTTTAAGTGTGTGTTTTCATGTATTGCCTGTGTGTGTGTGTACAACAAATGCTTAACACTACCCTCTGATAAGCCTACTGATCGACCACACTACCACAAAATAGAGCATTAGTATTATCTAATTTCACCACTATCAACTTGTAAGTGGAATCCTTGGACTCTGTATACACTAACTCTCACTTTGAGTATATTCAGAGCCAGCTTCCTACATTGGTGGATCAGCGGTGGGGTCTAAGACTTTGCATTTGCTGGACTACTCAGCCAATACCTGATAACACAACAAAATATCCAAAAATTGTCATTAGAAACTGATTTTTGAATTTTTTACTATTTTTCTATTTTTTTTAAAAGTCCTGCTAGGGCCTTGTGTAAGTCCCTGTTAGCATTTCTTTTTAAGTTTAAATTTTTGTAAAAGTTAGGATTTAAGTACTAGAAGTAGTTGTTAGTTTCTTAAAAAGTAATCTCAACTTTTAGAGTCTTAATGAGTCACACAGATGAGATGGTGATGGAACTCAACCTCACCCCTTACCTGCATCTAGGGATGTCCGAGCTAAGGTCTCTCTGTATGATCAAAAAGATAAAGACTGGGTCCAACCTTACCAAGGTAAAGCTCCAGGGGCTCTTGGAAGAGTTTACAAGGGACCACCCCTCTGAGATGGAGGATCCTCCCTCAGATGGGGAAATTAGTGAACAGGAGGATGAACTCACCGCCACCTGTCCTAATTAGGGAGACCAAAACTCCTAGAACCCTGCCCTCACAAATCATAGTCAGAGAGCCTGGCTCTTCCACAGGGGAGTCCAGTACCTCTGTAAGCATTGAGGGCAACCTCAATGAAGAGGACATCCTTCTAGCAAGGATGGCCAAGAGATTAGTTTTGGAGAAGCAGCTCCTAGCTATAGAAAGGGAAAGAAAATAAATGGGTTTAACACACATAAATGGTGGACAGCAACTCAAATAGGGACAGAGAGAATACTGACATCCTAAATATCCCCAAAGGGATTGTAACTAAATATGAAGAAGGTGATGACATCACCAAATGGTTCACAGCTTTTGAGAGGGCTTGTGCAACCAGAAAAGTAAGCAGATCTCACTGGGGAGCTCTCCTTTGGGAAATGTTCCAGGAAAGTGTAGGGATAGACTCCTCACACTCTCTGGTAAGGAAGAAGAATCCTATGACCTCATGAAGGCTACCCTGATTGAGGGCTTTGGATTCTCAACTGAGCAGTACAGGATTAGGTTCAGGGGGACTCGCAAAACCTCAAGCAAGACCTGGGTTGATTTTGTTGACTTCTCGGTCAAACCACTAGATGGTTGGATAACTGGCAGTGGTGTAAATGGTTATGATGGCCTGTATCATTTATTTATGAAAGAACATCTGTTAAGTAATTGCTTCAATGACAAACTGCATCAACATTTGGTAGACCTAAGTCCAATTTCTCCCCAAGAATTGGGAAAGAAGGCAGACCACTGGGTCAAGATAAGGGTGACCAAGACTTCCACAGGGGGTGACCAAAAGAAAGGGGTCACAAAGCCTCCCCAGGAGAAGGGTGGTGAGACATCCAAGACAAAAACAAAGAGTCTTCAAAAGGGCCCAAAAAACCTGCTCAGGAGGGTAGGCCTGAGCCTCTTCACAGTCCACAAATGGGTATAAGGGTAAAAACTTTGATCCCAAGAAGGCCTGTTGTCACAACTGTAGACAGCATGAACACCAAATTGGAGACAAGTCCTGTCCCAAGAAAAGTCTCAGAATTACTACTCCAGTTAGCACTGGAATAGCCAGTCTCCAGGTGGGATCAACAGTGTGCCCAGAGCAAATCAGGGTTCACACTGAAGCTACTTTAGTCTCAGAGGGTGGGTTGGATTTAGCCACACTTGCTGCCTAGCCGCCTAACATGCTAAAATACAGGGAGCAACTCTTGATAAATGGGAATAAGGTGGAAGCCCTGAGGGATACAGGTGACAGTGTCACTATGGTAACAGACAAACTGGTATCCCCAGGATAGCATCTGGCTGGACAGACATATCCAGTCACCAATGCTGAAAATGGAACTAAAGTCCATCCCATGACAATGGCGAGTTTAGAATGGGGAGTGGTCACTGGCCTGAAACAGGTGGTAGTCTCCTCTGCAATTCCAGAAGAGTGTTTGCCAAGGAATGACCTGGAGCCCTCAGCATGGGCCATGCTGGGTACCCCTGAATTGGTGTGTGTTAAGACAAGAGCACAAAGCAGAGCACAGGGTGAAAAAGAAGTGTTGGAGTCTGGAATAATGGCCCAACCTTCTAAGAAAAAAGGAAAGAAGACTGGGGGACCAGCTTCTACACAGCACAAAAAACAGGACCTCTCTTCTCAGGAAGATGTCCTGTCCCCTGAGGGAACGGAATCCATTGGGCTGGAGCCTTATCAGGTAGAGCTCTTGGGCCCAGGGGGACCTTCAAGGGAACAGCTGTGCCAGGGACAAAAGAAGTGTTCCACTCTTGAAGGCCTAAGACAGCAAGCAGCTGAGAAAGAAAATGGAAGTGTCAGTGGATCCCACAGGGTCTATTAGGAGGATGGACTCCTTTACACTGAGGCAAGAGATCCCAAACCTGGTGCCACTAGGAGCGTGGTAGCGGCACAGGAGTTTAGGGAGTTTAACCTTACCTTTGTTGTGTAGCCATTTTAGTTATAGCTGCATGCACGGTATTTTAAAATACTAGGCCTGCCACTGTGCACCTTAACCTAGATATATTTTATTCGGCTTTGCTTTATTATTGTTACAGTAGCCACTTTTACGGTCTTGATTTATTTTCTCTCTGACTGTTTTTGCCTAGGTCAGGACTCTGTTCTCACACAAGACATTCTTGCTCACTCTGTGCTTCTTCCAAGGCTGCAGTAAGATAGGTTGCCGGTGAACGTGGCATAAATTTAGTCTCTGACATTCATAGATACACATCCTTACATACGGAACTTTTCTCAGAACATCAGCTGTTTTATTATAAAAACACTTCCCTTTCCCTTGCACGTTAGAGGGAGATTCCAGCCAGAGAACCAAAACTGTATGCTGATTGCCGAATGCTTTGCTACAGCTGTTTTGCAGACTTCAGGCCTTTGATCAGTTATGGGGATGATGTCTTCCCAGGGGAACCGGACGGGCAGAATTAGAGCTTAACAAGCTGTGCTCTATCATATCTTAGGTAGGAATTAGTCTGGTGACTCTAGTGACAATATGGTAGCATTATTTTTATGTTTTACTCTCCTTGTCACAATTTTAATCTTGTCATGCTGTATCGTACTGGTTATTGCAGTCCATGCTTTGCTATCTAAGATGCAGTCACTTTATTAAAGCATTATCAAAATATATATTGCCCTTGTTTGTCATTGTGTATGTGAGACTAATGTAACTCAGAGAAACGGATGAGACCTGAGTGACCACGGCTTCACTGAGAAACCAGTTATGTCATGCACTCAGCTGCCCAATCATCCCTGCCCTTGGGTAGAGATGAAGCACTGCTAGGTAGCCCGAGCAAAACTCGGAATGGGGCGACAGGTGTCACCTGTAGTGGGTTAGACTCAGTCAAAATCCAGTAGTCTCATTAGAATAAGGAGAGCCTACGCAACACCTTAGCCCATGACATTCCCTTGCTGGGCATTTGGGACAAACCAAGACTTGGGAGAGATTAGTCAACCATTTCTACTGCCCCAATATGTCCCAGAAGGTAAGGGAGTTTTGCAGCTTCTGTGTCACCTGTCAAGCAAGTGGCAAGACAGGTGGCCACCCAAAGGCCCCCCTCATTCAACTTCCAGTGGTGGGGGTCCACTTGAGAGAGTGGGAGTGGACCTAGTGCGTCCACTTGAACCTCCCACAGCATCAGGAAACTAATATATACTGCTAATAGTGGATCATACTACCAGGTACCCTAAGGCCCTTAGGTCCACTACTGCCCCTGCAGTAGCCAAAGCACTAATAGGTATCTTTACCAGAGTGGGTTTTCCTAAGGAGGTGGTTTCTGACAGAGGTACCAACTTTATGTCAGCTTACCTAAAACATATGTGGAAGGAGTGTGGGGTGACTTACAAATTCACCACACCATACCATCCACAAACCAATGGTTTTATGGAGAGATTTAACAATTAACAAGACATTGAAGGGCATGATCATGGGGCTCCCTGAAAAACTCAAAAGGAGATGGGATTTTGTGAGAAAGTAGCCTCTTTCTAGCCTTGTTACCCCCACTTTTGGCCTGTTTGTGAGTGTATGCCAGGGTGTTTTCACTGTCTCACTGGGATCCTGCCAGCCAGGGCCCAGTGCTCATAGTGAAAACCCTATGTTTTCAGTATGTTTGTTATGCGTCACTGGGACCCTGCTAGCCAGGACCCCAGTGCTCATAAGTTTGTGAACTATATGTATGTGTTCCCTGTGTGATGCCTAACTGTCTCACTGAGGCTCTGCTAACCAGAACCTCAGTGGTTATGCTCTCTCTGTACAAATTGTCACTAACAGGCTAGTGACCAATTTCACCAATTTACATTGGCATACTGGAACACCCTTATAATTCCCTAGTATATGGTACTGAGGTACCCAGGGTATTGGGGTTCCAGGAGATCCCTATGGGCTGCAGCATTTCTTTTGCCACCCATAGGGAGCTCTGACAATTCTTACACAGGCCTGCCATTGCAGCCTGAGTGAAATAACGTCCACGTTATTTCACAGCCATTTACCACTGCACTTAAGTAACTTATAAGTCACCTATATGTCTAACCTTTACCTGGTAAAGGTTGGGTGCTAAGTTACTTAGTGTGTGGGCACCCTGGCACTAGCCAAGGTGCCCCCACATTGTTCAGGGCCAATTCCCCGGACTTTGTGAGTGCGGGGACACCATTACACGCGTGCACTATACATTGGTCACTACCTATGTATAGCTTCACAATGGTAACTCCGAATATGGCCATGTAACATGTCTATGATCATGGAATTGCTCCCCCAATGCCATCCTGGCATTTGTGGGACAATCCCATGACCCCCCGGGTCTCTAGCACAGACCTGGGTACTGCCAAACTGCCTTTCCCGGGGTTTCACTGCAGCTGCTACTGCTGCCAACCCCTCAGACAGGTTTCTGTCCCCCTGGGGTCCAGCCAGGCTTGGCCCAGGAAGGCAGAACAAAGGACTTCCTCAGAGAGAGGGTGTTACACCCTCTCCCTTTGGAATAAGGTGTCAGGGCTGGGGAGGAGTAGCCTCCCCCAGCCTCTGGAAATGCTTTGATGGGCACAGATGGTGCCCATCTCTGCATAAGCCAGTCTACACCGGTTCAGGGATCCCCCAGCCCTGCTCTGGCGCGAAACTGGACAAAGGAAAGGGGAGGGACCACTCCCCTGACCTGCACCTCCCCTGGGAGGTGCCCAGAGCTCCTCCAGTGTGCTCCAGACCTCTGCCATCTTGGAAACAGAGGTGCTGCTGGCACACTGGACTGCTCTGAGTGGCCAGGGCCAGCAGGTGACGTCAGAGACTCCTTCTGATAGGCTCCTTCAGGTGTTGCTAGCCTATCCTCTCTCCTAAGTAGCCAAACCTCCTTTTTTGGCTATTTAGGGTCTCTGCTTTGGGGAATTCTTTAGATAACGAATGCAGGAGCTCATCAGAGTTCCTCTGCATCTCGCTCTTCACCTTCTGCCAAGGAATCGACTGCTGACCGCGCTGGAAGCCTGCAAAACTGCAACAAAGTAGCAAAGACGACTACTGCGACCTTGTAACGCTGATCCTGCCGCCTTCTCAACTGTTTTCCTGGTGGTGCATGCTGTGGGGGTAGTCTGCCTCCTCTCTGCACTAGAAGCTCCGAAGAAATCTCCCGTGGGTCGCCGGAATCTTCCCCCTGCAACCGCAGGCACCAAAGAACTGCATCACCGGTCCTCTGGGTCTCCTCTCAGCACGACGAGCGAGGTCCCTTGAACTCAGCAACTCTGTCCAAGTGACTCCCACAGTCCAGTGACTCTTCAGTCCAAGTTTGGTGGAGGTAAGTACTTGCCTCCCCACGCTAGACTGCATTGCTGGGAACCGCGTGTTTTGCAGCTGCTCTGGCTCCTGTGCACTCTTCCAGGATTTCCTTTGTGCACAGCCAAGCCTGGGTCCCCGGCACTCTAACCTGCAGTGCACGACCTCCTAAGTTGTCCTCCAGCGTCGTGGGACCCTCTTTCGTGACTTCGGGTGAGCTCCGGTTCACTCCACTTCGTAGTGCCTGTTCCGGCACTTCTGCTGGTGCTGCTTGCTTCTGAGTGGGCTCCTTGTCTTGCTGGGTACCCCCTCTGTCTCCTCACGCAATTGGCGACATCCTGGTCCCTCCTGGGCCACAGCAGCATCCAAAAACCCTAACCGCGACCCTTGCAGCTAGCAAGGCTTGTTCGTGGTCTTTCTGCACGGAAACACTTCTGCACGACTCTTCACGTCGTGGGACATCAAATCAAATCAAATCAAATCATTAACATTTATAAAGCGCGCTACTCACCCGTGCGGGTCTCAAGGCGCTAGGGGAAAAAGGGGGGTTATCGCTGCTCGAACAGCCAGGTCTTTAGGAGTCAAGCCAGGTCTTTAGGAGACATCCATCCTCCAAAGGGGAAGTTTCTAGCCCTTGTCGTTCTTGCAGAATCCACAGCTTCTACCATCCGGTGGCAGCTTCTTTGCACCCACAGCTGGCATTTCCTGGGCATCTGCCCACTCCCTACTTGATCGTGACTCTTGGACTTGGTACCCTTGTTCCACAGGTACTCTCGTCAGGATATCCATCGTTGTTGCATTGCTGGTGTTGTTGTTTCTGGCAGAATTCCCCTATCACGACTTCTGTGCTCTTTGGGGAACTTAGGTGCACTTTGCATCCACTTTGCAGGGTCTTGGGGTGGGCTATTTTTCTAACCCTCACTGTTTTCTTACAGTCCCAGCGACCCTCTACGAGCTCACATAGGTTTGGGGTCCATTCGTGGTTCGCATTCCACTTCTAGAGTATATGGTTTGTGTTGCCCCTATCCCTATGTGCTCCCATTGCATTCTATTGTGACTATACATTGTTTGCACTGTTTTCTATTGCTATTACTGCATATTTTGGTATTGTGTACATATATCTTGTGTATATTTGCAATCCTCATACTGAGGGTACTCACTGAGATACTTTGGCATATTGTCATAAAAATAAAGTACCTTTATTTTTAGTATATCTGTGTATTGTGTTTTCTTATGATATTGTGCATATGACACTAGTGGTACTGTAGGAGCTTCACTCGTCTCCTAGTTCAGCCTAAACTGCTCTGCTAAGCTACCTTTTCTATTAGCCTAAGCTGCTAGACTCCCCTCTACACTAATAAGGGATACCTGGGCCTGGTGCAAGGTGTAAGTACCCCTTGATACTCACTACAAGCCAGTCCAGCCTCATACAGATGTCCTCTTGCCATGCCTGCTTTTCGCTTACAGAGAGGTGCCTCAGAAGGAAGTATGGTTTTTCCCCCTTTGAGCTTCTGTTTGGCCATCCTGTAAGGGGACCAGTGGCACTTGTAAAGGAAGGCTGGGAGAGACCTCTCCATGAGCCTAAACAAGATGTAGTACACTATGTACTAGGCCTCCGCTCCAGGATGGCAGAGTACATGGAAAAGGCAAGCAAAAACCTTGAGGCCAGCCAACAACTCCAGAAATTGTGGTATGACCAAAAGGCTGCAATGGTTGAATTCCAGCCAGGGCAGAAAGTCTGGGTTCTGGAGACTGTGGCTCCCAGGGCACTCCAGGACAGATGGAGTGTCCCTTACCCAGTGCTAGAAAGGAAGGGTCAGGTCACTTACTTAGTGGACCTGGGCACTAGCAGGACACCCAAGAGGGTGACCCATGTTAACCACCTTAAACTCTACAATGGCAGGGCAGACATAACCATGTTGATGGTTACTGATGAGGATCAGGAAGCAGAGAGTGAACCTCTCCCTGACCTCCTCTCAACTGACCCTACAAATGGCCCAGTGGATGGAGTTGTCTACTCAGACACCCTCTCTAGCCAACAGCAAGCTAATTGCAGGCAAGTCCTAGAGCAGTTTGCTGAGCTCTTTTCTTTGACCCCTGGTCAGACACACTTGTACCCATGATGTGGACCCAGGAGACAGTTTACCTGTCAGGGATAAAATATTCAGACAGTCTGACCAAGTCAAGGAAAGCATCAAAGTGGAAGTCCACAAGGTGCTGGAGTTGGGAGTGATAGCGCACAGTAGTCTTGGTCCCCAAACCTCACACCAAGGATGGAAAGACAGAGATGAGGTTTTGGGTGGACTACAGAGGGCTCAACTCTGTCACCAAGACAGATGCTCACCCCATACCAAGAGCAGATTAATTAATTGACAAATTAAGTGCAGCCAAATTCTTAAGTACCTTTGACTTGACATAATCCAAAGAAGAGGGTGAAGTGGTGAGTGATTGGCGCTCCTACTTCTAACAATTATAACTTAACATAACTCAATTGACACGGTGCACAGAGACTCAGGTAACCACCCTCCAAACGTTACCTTCACGATATCCCGAAGGGATATCTTAACAATGTAATAAAGAGTAATGGCACACATGCGATAACACAACTCTAAGTAGATCAAAAAAACACTAACATCAGTCAGAGTATTATACACACTACATCTATCTGAAAAGGCACCAGAAGTTTATCATTATATAAATTTATTACTCTCATATAAGATTCTGAAATACCCAAAATCATATACACTGTATACAGCCATGAATGGCAATCAATTACAAAGCCTATATGTAGTCATTAGTACACAAATTAATACAAGAAAAAAGAAATCTATATATGCATTTCAATGTCAACTTCATTGTTTATATTCACAATCACATAATTAATCTAATTAACATAACTGCCTAAACCAAAGAAAGCTCCCTATTTGTTGGTCCGTCGTCAACACGTGTTTCATCCGGGGGAGTACCCCTAGGATTTCCTCAGGACTTCCTTGTGAGATACAGATCCATCCAATGTTTCCTAAAACAATATTACCATACCACACAAATCAATTACTAATTCTCCTATTCATGCATACCCTAATTATAGACTTCAAAAAAATTTGAAAAATTTAAAAAATTAACAAATTTATTAAAACAATCATGTGAGTTGGTGAGAACCATGCAAATCTCCACCAAAAATAGGTGATGTTTCAATTTCTATCTAAAGTGAACACATCATTTCATATATGTTTCGCCCTATCATGCTCTGAACCGTGTAGTGATACATAAAACAAGTGCAGCCTCACTATAATACACATTAAGATCCTATTTAGTGCCCAAAAAATAAATAATATAAGTTACAAATAAATAAAATTAATTTATGATAGAATCAAAAATAAGTATGAATATAAATAAGTGTCGTGCTCTTCATTTACTCAGAAGGACCCAATTATGCTGCATTATAACCCCCACAAAAAGAAGTGTGCCCCCCAATTTATTTAGATGTTACCTTATTAGCTCGATTATACTCAAATTTCTTTTAATGATCCAGAGTGCCTCTTGATTCTCGAAGTAGAGTCTAGTACTTTGTAAATACGATAAAAGTAAAATATTTCAATTATTCAACAATTTATAACGTGTTTATGATGTTCATATCATCCCCAAGTAAGCTTACCAGTTCACATTGTGAACTTAAATTAATTCTAGAACCTCTCTCCACTTATTATTAGCGAATGCACCTATTTTGAAAATTAGCACCAATTAGATACTATCCTAAAAATTCAGAGTTTCTATTTACCTGTTGCAGTATCCAAATATCGGCGAGTACGCTTCCGATTAGTTAAACCGAGTTGCTATCGTGCTTACCGCCGCTTCACCGCCGTCCGCCAGGGTCTAAATGACCCCCTATATGATACTGATGCTTTTATGGTTCTCTTACATATGTAGTGTTTTTAAATGGTTGGGTTTTTACCTCTGCATTTATACGTTGTAGGTAGCAAAGTGGATTTTATGGATTAAGTACATGGATGGGGTATTATTATATTTATTAAATTAATTTTTACTGATTATTTTGTTAGAGATTCATCACTGCAGTGCTGTGTGAATGTGATTGTCTGTTTTGCATTTAAGTATTTATGTTTGGAGTAAAGGCTGGATTGATTGATTTTTGCATATTTTGGGGGCTTTTTTGTTTCCTGGCAAAAGATATGCTGCAGCCCATAGGGATCCCCTGGAACCCCAATGCCCTGGGTACCTAAGTACAATATACTAGGGACTCATAAGGAGGCACCAGTATGCCAATTGTGGGTGAAATGCTGGGTTACCAGTATGCAACAACCAAATTTAGAGGAGAGAAAGCATATTCACTGGGGTCCTGGTTAGCAAGATCCAAGTGAACACAGTCAAGCACACTGACATCAGGTGGAAAATGGGGGTAAAAAGAGGGTACTTTCCTACAGCTATCAATGTTTCAGTGCAGAGTATCTGGGAATAGTGAGCATGTTTTGTTTTTTGAACTACGTACTCAAAGTCCCATGGAATGGACTTATCTGGTACCTTAAGGCTGGTTCAATACAGTGTGCTTCATCACACCACGTGAAATCTCAAATTGCATAACATAGGGACAATAGTTTATCTCAGAAGATACACCAAGGATATATTAAATCCACCCCCAACTTCAAAAAAGCACCCACTTTCAACATTTAAGACGTGTAAAAATCATGCCCATAAATCAGTGGTTCCTAACCTGTGGTCCTGAGACCCCTGGGGGTCTGCAAAGCCTCCTCAGGGGGTCTGCGACTGCTTAGAAAATTAAATAATATTAACAGATTAGGTCCCCAGCTTTCAATAAGGACTCAGTGGGCGGGGGGGAGGTCCCCGGATTCCAATAATTATTTTATTGGGGGTCCCCAGGTTCCAGTAATGATAAAGTGAGGGTCCAGAACAGTCAAAAGGTTGGGAACCACTGCCATAAAGAAACATCTTAATTAATTAGGGCACCAGTGTGTATCTAATCAATGCCATACTGGTTCAATGGTTGCACATTGAATCTTTGTACATAGTCACAGTCCAATTCCAAGAGCTTAAACTCCTCAAATGACAGGATGGACATCTACGCACATTTCTGTGCTCATAATTACAAGCTTGATTGCGCCGCAAGGACAGTCATACTTCTGATATGGGCAGATCAATACTAATAAATAAATATATAAATAAAACTACATAGCTCAAGTTCCACAAATAATTCTTCTATGAAAACTTCTATCGCAAGAGCCTTCGCTCACACATACATACACAAACACAATTCAATGCACAACATGCGCACAGTGACAGCATTAACCAGTATGGAAATATAAACATGTCATACAATAGTTAAAACATCACACATACATGTTAAAAACACAAAGTGAATAATATATATACAGTTATCACACAAGTCTGTCACATGCACAATGCTTTGACTATCCCCAACTGCCTGGCAATGTGCAGGTTGTTCATAGCAGTTCTCTGTCCTAGCTAAAACATAGTTGTTTCCATTGAGAACCACAGTAATAATCATTGAGCCAGTCTCAGAGATACCTCTGAATATCTTCCATGTGACAGATCATTTCAATCGAGGTCAAACAACAGGGGGGTCAAATGTCAACCCCGCTTCAGGGTTGATCTTGCAATTCTATGCCAATTGACCTTTGGAGCCCAGCCTTACGACCAACCCCCGCCATGCACGGCAGGGGTTGGAATAATGTATAGTATTTAAAATTATGTTACGGTAAAAAAAAAAAAAACATAGAAATTCACTAAAAAAAACAAAGGTTACAGAGACGTTATAGTAGGTTCTGAATTTACTTGTACAAAACAAACAAATTCAGCAGTTATGGTTAGAGTTCTTTCAAGTAACTATAACCTATGCCCTAAGGTAACTATAACTCACGCCCTCACCATGCACAGCTAATTACTTTGTGTCAGAAATTAACAGACGTGTTCTTGACCCAATTTAAACCAGTGGTCAAAGTCTATCAAAAAAGTATGGGAACTGTGATGCTGCACGCAAAGAGGGCGGGGTGAGTGAGCATGGGGGAGCGGTCAAAGGTGTCGCCCAAAAACAAAATACTTTAACTTTTTTTTTTTTTCGGTAGCTATCAATCAATCAATCAATCAGTAAATGTCTAAAGCGCGCTACGTACCCGTTAGGGTTTCAAGGCGCTGAGGGGAGGGGGGGGGGTAGCTGCTATTGGTCGAAGAGCCAGGTCTTGAGGAGCCTCCTGAAGGTGAGGAGGTCCTGGGTCTGGCGCAGGGGGGTAGGGAGGAAGTTCCAGGTCTTGGCGGTGAGCTGTGAGCTACATATACAATAACGCACAACGTGGATAAAAACTAAATGCAAGTTATGTTAATCCGTGGGAAATGCACTATCATACATAATGAAATAGTTAATGCATGCAGAGATCTGTGTGTGTAACCAGGGAGCCACAGAATTGAATCTTGGCTTGTGCATTAAAGAAAAGTAACTTGTGCATGATTTTTGAGTCTGGTTTGGATGTTTTAAGTTCTCATTTAAATCAAGTGTACAAACTGGGTTATTTGCATCGAATGCAAAAACACCTTGGAGCAAATAACACGTGCACTGGGGATTGAAGTGTGGTTTTGCACCTGGTTACTACCCCTGTGGTAAATGTAGAGTAACGCACGCAGATCTTTTTGCATGATGGGAAATCCCATTTGTTGCTCTAGTCTGATACCTTACCACAAGGCAATAAATCCCCGGGCTAAAACGGAGCAGCACTTTGTATCGTTAGACGTGTGGTGGTGCATTTCTCAGTATGAGTAGTAAATTCCAAACATTACAAGCTTCCAAAGTACTATTAAATAAAAGGTCAGGATGGCTGAACGTTTCGCGTGCCAGTGACATCATGCCAGTTACCAGCTATAAGTGATTACCGCACAATGGTTGTTTCTATTCTGTTATGTGTGATTGAAACTTCAGAAGGATCCTCCGATGATGCTGCTGCCTCCATACAGTTTTCTGAGTACTTAAATGTCACAGTAGCAGTAAAAACAAACCCATGTAATGTGACAAATATTTGAATTTATTGAAGATAACACACTAATTTAATCTCACAAAAGAATCAAATTCAAAGCACTGTCTTTTGATTTTAAATGGGAATGAGAGGACACATCCCTCCAGTGGCAGAATTGCTCCATTTGTTACTAAAAAACCTGGTCTCACAACCCAGCTTCCCTACTTGGACAAACTGTTTGATTCCAGGGAACTCACTTTATTTCAACATGCGTTCTCTTCTTTGACTGGCCAATTTGAAAGCACTTTGAAGAGATGCAGTTAAGGATATGTGCTATACAAAAACATGTTTTTGCATTTGGGTTAATAGATAATACCGTCGCTTCCCATATAACTACAAAACAGGCCATATAAGTAATGCACACGAGGAACTCGCATTCGTGGCAATGTCGCCAGGGCATAGAGATATTCTTGAACAAATCTGAGTTAATTTTCCAAAACACTATCACTTTCAACATATGTCGTCCCATGCAGTTGAGGCAATCTTATAAAATGAATTGATAAGTTTGCAGATTCTGAAAAAATAACATTTTAAATCTGCAAGGGTATTTATCATATGTTGCTTGGTGTTTGTTGTGTGATTTAGATGCCACTGGCGTGCCAACCTCTAACCACATTTAAATGGTGATTAATTGCCAAATTGGGACGCCCTGCTGCCAGTAAGTGTATACTGCTCCCGTGGGTGCCCCGGTAGTTTATACTAAGAAGATGCCTTCAGACAGATATTGGACGTTTTAAACCGATATGTACAGTTTTAAAATCAACTAACGAATTGTTGGCTAAATTGCAGAACTTTAGAAGGAGGCACGCGTGCCATGGGGCTTCTAGGCACTCTGTGAATTTAAGACAGTGCGATGTTTGTGCCCCCTAACACCACCACCTGTAAGTGATTGTCCTGGTGCCAGCAGAAGTCCCTGAACACGTGAATCAAGCTCCACGTGAGCAGAGGGTAGGGGTGAAACGGAGTCCCCCGTCTCTGGAGCTTCCTACCTGCCGGTGCTTCAGCCCCCTCTGCTGTTGCCTCCGCCGCCGCCTCCTCCTCCATCTTTGTTTACAGCGGTACCAAGGGAGATGCAGGCGTCCAATCTGTAGCCATGGAAACCGCCGCGTGGCCTGCTGGGTCTTGTAGTTTATACCTGGAACAAGGGCGACGTCATCGAGAACGGGGGGGGGGGGGTAGGGGCTCCCTGCTGTTGTGTTATAAGCATCGCTGTCATTTTGGCACAGAAAATTCAGAATGCATGCAAGCAATACTTTTTACTATATTATATCCTTTTTTATAATAGTTTGTATGTGATCATTTAAGAAAATAATTTAATGATAGTTGTATGAAATAGCCCTAGCTTGTGATGTTTTATTTTAAAATAATTATTATAGTTTGTATTTTTTGTGTTTAAACGATCAATCAGTCGGTGCGTTTGTCTGGAATCTTTGGCAATTACAAGATGGACGCCGCAGATTGATGAATAAGGTTGAATCCGTACCGCCGAGCCTACGGTCTATCCCCACCCACTGAGCGCAGTCTGCGGACGTGTGCGTTCGTGCACGTAGACGTGGCGGCCATATTAGAATTGTGTGTTCTTTCAGTTCGCGCCAAACGAAACCGGCCAGTGATATACTGGTGGTAACCGAAGGACTGTGTTTAGCAGACAGCTGAGCCTCACTCAATGTGATACTGAAGGGTCTGAGGCTGAAATTCATCACTGTGCCTGGGAGATTACTGCAATTGGATGCCTTTAAGTCATTGCTATTAGAAGTGGGACTTTACCATATACATGCAAGTGTACTTATCAAATGGAGGATTAGGGTCCATGGTTCAAGCTCCCACGCCTGCCGAATGAACTGGCATTTTATACAGGAAGTTTCCTATTTGGACCCATTTTTTGTGTAGCAGCCATTTAATGTTGGTACATGCTAATTTTATCAAATTTAGCTACCAAATTCAACAAGTTTACACACTCTACCAGTGGTCTTTAAACTTTTGAATTTTGTGCCCCCAAGTGAAAAAAATAGCACTGGGTCTAGGGCAAAGGTCTTCAAACTGGGGGACGGGCACCTCTAGGAGAACCCCAAGTGATCCTGGAGGGGTGGGGGTTACCAGACTCTGGCCAAAAGATGCATTATACAGATAACAGGCCTTTGTTTTAACCCCTGTGCTGCCAGGGCTTTTCCCCTCCTGTGCCAAGCCTTTTTTTGGCTATTTGGGGCAGTTTGCGCTTAGGCCCTCATAACTTTTTGTTCACATAAGCTACCCACGCCAAATTTGGGTCCTTTTTTCCAACATCCTAGGGATTCTAGAGGTACCCAGACTTTGTGGGTTCCCCTGAAGGAGACCAAGAAATTAGCCAAAATACAGTGAACATTTCCTTTTTTTCAAAAAAATTGGAAAAAGGGCTGCAGAAGAAGGCTTGTGGTTTTTCCCCTGAAATTGGCATCAACAAAGAGTTTGCAGTGGTAAGATCACCATCTTCCCAGCTTTCAGGACAGGCAGACTTGAATTAGAAAACCCAATTTTTCAACACAATTTTGACATTTTACTGGGACATACCCCATTTTTACTATTTTTTGTGCTTTCAGCCTCCTTCCAGTTAGTGACCGAAATGGGTGAGAAACCAATGCTGGATCCCAGAAAGCTAAACATTTCCGTAAAGTAGACAAGATTCTGAATTCAGCAAGTGGTCATTTGTGTAGATCCTACAAGTGTTTCCTAAAGGAAATAACAGCTGAAATAAAAGAATATTGAAATTGAGGTGAAAAAAACAGCAATTTTTCTCCACGTTTTACTCTGTAACTTTTTCCTGCGATGTCAGATTTTTAAAAGCAATATACCGTTACGTCAGCTGGACTCTTCTGGTTGCGGGGATATATAAGGCTTGTAGGTTCATCAAGAACCCTAGGTACCCAGAGCCAATAAATGAGCTGCACCTTGCAATGGGTTTTCATTCCATACCGGGTATACAGCAATTCATTTGGTGAAATATAAAAAGTGAAAAATAGGTATCAAGAATACCTTTGTATTTCCAAAATGGCCACAAGATAAGGTGTTGAGAAGCAGTGGTTATTTACACATCTCTGAATTTCGGGGTGCCCATACTAGCATGTGAATTGCAGGGCATTTCTCAAATAGACGTCTTTTTTTACACACTGTCTTACATTTGGAAGGAAAAAATGTAGAGAAAGACAAGGAGCAATAACACTTGTTTTGCTATTCTGTGTTCCCCCAAGTCTCCCGATAAAAATGGTACCTCACTTGTGGGGGTAGGCCTAGCGCTCGCGACAGGAAATGCCCCAAAAACACAACGTGGACACATCACATTTTCACAAAGAAAACAGAGCTGTTTTTTGCAAAGTGCCTAGCTGTGGATTTTGGCCTCTAGCTCAGCCGGCACCTAGGGAAACCTAGCATACCTGCGTAGTTTTGAAAACGATACACCTAGGGGAATCAAAGATGGGGTGACTTGTGGGGCTCTGACCAGGTTCTGTTACCCAGAATCCTTTGCAAACCTCAAAATTTGGCCCAAAAACACTTTTTCCTCTCATTTCGGTGACAGAAAGTTCTGGAATCAGAGAGGAGCCACAAATTTCCTTCCACCCAGCGTTCCCCCCATGTCTCCTGATAAAAATGGTACCTCACTTGTGGGGGTAGACCTAGTGTCCGCGACAGGAAATGCCCCAAAACACAACGTGTACACATCACATTTTCACAAAGAAAACAGAGCTGTTTTTTGCAAAGTGCCTAGCTGTGGATTTTGGCCTCTAGCTCAGCCGGCACCTAGGGAAACCTAGCAAACCTGTGCAGTTTTGAAAACTAGACACCTAGGGGAATCCAAGATGGGGTGACTTGTGGGACTCTGACCAGGTTCTGTTACCCAGAATCCTTTGCAAACCTCAAAATTTGGCCAAAAAAACAATTTTCCTCTCATTTCGGTGACAGAAAGTTCTGGAATCAGAGAGGAGCCACAAATTTCCTTCCACCCAGCGTTCCCCCGAGTCTCCCGATAAAAATGGTACCTCACTTGTAGGGGTAGGCCTAGCGCTCGCGACAGGAAATGCCCCAAAACACAACATGGACACATCACATTTTCACAAAGAAAACAAGGCTGTTTTTTGCAAAGCGCCTAGCTGTGGATTTTGGCCTCTAGGTCAGCCGGCACATAGGGAAACCTAGCAAACCTGCGCAGTTTTGAAAACTAGACACCTAGGGGAATTTAAGATGGGGTGACTTGTGGGGCTCTGACCAGGTTCTGTTACCCAGAATCCTTTGCAAACCTCAAAATATGGCCAAAAAAACACTTTTTCATCTCAATTCGGTGACAGAAAGTTCTGGAATCAGAGAGGAGCCACAAATTTCCTTCCACCCAGCGTTCCCCCAAGACTCCCAATAAAAATGGTACCTCACTTGTGGGGGTAGGCCTAGCGCCCGCGACAGGAAATGCCCCAAAACACAACATGGACACATCACATTTTTACAAAGAAAACAGAGCTGTTTTTTGCAAAGTGCCTAGCTGTGGATTTTGGCCTCTTCGTCAGCTGGCACCTAGGGAAACCTAACAAACCTGCGCAGTTTTGAAAACTAGCCCCCCTAGGGGAATCCAAGATGGGGTGACTTGTGAGGCTCTGACCAGGTTCTGTTACCCAGAATCCTTTGCAAACCCCAAAATTTGGCCAAAAAACACTTTTTCCTCTCATTTCGGTGACAGAATCAGAGAGGAGCCACAAATTTCCTCCCACCCAGCGTTCCCCCCAAGTCTCCCGATAAAAATGGTACCTCACTTTTGTGGGTAGGGCTACTGCCCGCAAAAGGAAATGCCCCAAAACACTCTCTGGACACATCAAAATTATCAATACCAAAACTACCTGTTTTTGCGGGGGCACCTGCGTTTTTGGTCCTGGGCTCAGCAGCCACCTAGGGAAACCTACCAAACCCAGACATTTCTGAAAACTAGACACCCGAGGGAGTCCAGGGAGGTGTGACTTGCGGGATCCCCCAATGTTTTCTTACCCAGAAACCTCAGCAAACCTCAAATTTAGCTAAAAAAATCAAAATTTTCCAACATTTCTGTGGGGGATCACCGCAGTGGGACAAATTTCATACCACCCAACGTTCCCCTCAGTCTCCTGGTAAAAATGATACCTCATTTGTGTAGGTGGCCCAAGTGCTTGTGAAAGGGAAGAGCTAAACACATGTCGATATTGAGTGGGAACCAAAGGGGATCCAAAAGGGCAGTTTACAAAAAAACATTTTTAGGCTGACAAGTGCAGCAGAATTTTTATCGGTGTAGAAGAGACAATGCTGGGTGGTAGGAATTTTGTGGATCCCTGCAGATTCTGGAAGGTTCCATCACAAAAACGTGGGAAAAATTGGTGATTTCCAGCCAAGTAGGAGGTTTGCAGGGCATTGTGGGTACGAAAATGGTGCGGGGTGCATGTGAAACACACCACCCTAGAATCATCCAGATGTTTAGTTTTCAGATGTGTCTAGGTCTTGTGGATTTTTCTACATGGCAGCGTCCGAAAGTCCATAAAGTGCAGCCCTCACCATTCCAAGTGGGACGATTTTGAGAGTTAGCCCAGCTCTCATGGCCCAAATGTAAAACCAAAACCCCAAATAATCAAATGTCTTCTTTCTTGCTGTGGGATAAGATGTTTTAGAGTGCGGGGGAGAGCTGAAAGACTATTACTCTTTTCTTTTGGGGTGGGGGCATAACCAGGGCCATACTGGTTGGTAGCCACCACTCCAAGATATATATATATTTTAAATTCCCTGGCATCTAGTAGACTTTCTTCCCCCCCCAGTGTGTGGATCAGGGGTAATTGCCCCATCTGCCCACTGGTGGGCAGAACAACTTTGGTCCCATTTATTTGGGGTGGGGGTATGGCCTAACAAATTCGTATTGCCCTAACAAAATCGTCGGATCTGCCCCCAAGGGGGACAGAAATGGCCTAAATATAACTTTCTCCCAAGGGAGCGACCCTTGCCTAAGGGGTCGCACCCCATCTCTAAAAAAACAAAAAAAACAAAAAAAAAGATCCCTGGCACCTAGTAGTTTCTGCCCCCAGGGGGGGCAGAAATGGCCTAAAATAAATCCCCCCCCCCCCCGGGAGCGACCCTTGCCTAAGGGGTCGCTCCTCATGCGTTAAATTGGCGCAAAAAAAAAGATCCCCGGTGCCTAGTGGTTTCTGCCCCCCTTGGGGGCAGATTGCCCTAACAAAAATCGGCGGATCTGCCCCCAAGGGGGATAGAAATGGCCTAAATATAATTTGCTCCCTAGGGAGCGACCCTTGCCTAATGGGTCGCTCCCCAACTCTAAAAAAACAAAAAAAACACAATAAATAAATAAAAAAAAAGATCCCTGGCAGCTAGTAGTTTCTGCCCCCCCCGGCCTAAAATAAATTTGCCCCCCCGGGGAGCGACCCTTGCCTAAGGGGTCGCTCCTCATTCGTTAAATTGGCGCAAAAAAAAAGATCCCCGGTGCCTAGTGGTTTCTGCCCCCCTTGGGGGCAGATTGCCCTAACAAAAATCGGCGGATCTGCCCCCAAGGGGGATAGAAATGGCCTAAATATAAGTTGCTCCCTAGGGAGCGACCCTTGCCTAATGGGTCGTTCACCAACTCAAAAAAAACTAAAAAAACACAATAAATAAATAAAAAAAAAGATCCCTGGCACCTAGTAGTTTCTGCCCCCGGGGGGGCAGAAATGGCCTAAAATAAATTCCCGTCCCCCAGGGGAGCAACCAGCTCCCCACCTCTGAAAAACTAAAAAAATGATCCCTGGCGCCTAGAGGTTTCTGCCCCCCCTGGGGGCAGATCGGCCTAATAACAATAGGCTGATCTGCCCCCAGGGGGGCAGAAATGGCCTAAAATAAATTTGCCCCCCCGGGGAGCGACCCTTGCCTAAGGGGTCACTCCCCTTGCATGAAATTGGCGCAAAAAACAAAATCCCCGGTGCCTAGTGGTTTCTACTCCCCTTGGGGGCAGATTGGCCTAACAAACATCGGCTGATCTGCCCCCACTGGGGACAGAAATGGCTTAAATATAATTTGCCCTCTAGGGAGCGACCCTTGCCTAAAGGCTCGCTCCCCAACTCTAAAAAAACACAAAAAACACAAAAAAAAACAGAAATAAAAATGATCCCTGGTGCCTAGTGGTTTAGATCGGCCTAAATATAATTTGCCCCAACTCAAACCCCCCCCCCCAAAAAAAGATCCCTGGCGCCTAGTGGGATCTGCCCCCAGCCTAATAACAATAGGCCGATCTGCCCCCAGGGGGCAGAAATGGCCTAAAATAAATTCCCCTCCCCGGGGAGCAACACTTGCCTAAGGGGTCGCTCCCCTTGCGTGAAATTGGCGCAAAAAAAAAGATCCCCTGGTGCCTAGTGGTTTCTGCCCCCCTTGGGGGCAGATTGGCCTAACAAAAATTGGGCGATCTGCCCCCAAGGGGGGCATAAATGGCCTAAATATAATTTGCCCCCTAGGAAGCAACCCTTGCCTAAGGGGCCGCTCCCCAACTCTAAAAAAAGAAAAAGAAAACAACAAAAAAATGATCCCTGGCGCCTAGTGATTTCTGCCCTCCCCGGGGGCAAATCGGCCTAATAACAATAGGCCGATCTGCCCCCAGCGGGGGCAGAAATGACCTAAAATAAATTTGCCCCCCCTGGGGAGCGACCCTTGCCTAAGGGGTCGCTCCCCTTCCAGGAATTCACCATAAAAAAAAATCCCTGGTGTGAAGTGGTTTCTGCCGCCCTTGGGGGCAGACTGGCCTCATACAAATAGGCTGATCTGCCTCCAAGGGGGGCAGAAATGGCCTAAATATAATTTGCTCCCTAGGGAGCGACCTTGCCTAAGGGGAAGCTCCCCAACTCTAAAAAAAAAAAAAAAAAAGATCCCTACCGCCTAGTGGTTTCTGCCCCCCCGGGGGCATATTGGCCTAACAACAGTAGGCCAATCTGCCCCCGGGGGGCAGAAAAGTCCATGAAAAAAATTACCCCCCCGGGGAGCGACCCTTGCCCAAGGGGTCGCTCCCCTCATGCCAGTTTCTTTTCAAAAAATAATTTCTCTTCCAATCGTGCTGGAAGCTGAGCTTCCAGGGAGATGGTGAAGTGGCCTCTGATGAGGTCAGCGTGTGAATGCGCGCTAACGTCATCAGACATCACTGGGGGTGTTAGAGGGGTCGGGGTGGAAGGGGAAGGGCTTCCCCTTCCATCCCTGCCTTGGTGGGGTGGGAGGGAAGCCCACAGAGGGAGCGCTTCCTCTGAGCTCAGTGCCGAGGACGTAATGGTTACGTCCTCGACACATGAGCACTGTGCCGGTGGACGTAACCATTACATCCCCGCCACAGAAGGGGTTAAGCAGAAGCATGTTATTGCATTTAAAAAAAGGTAACAGTACTTAACAGCAATGTTTAAATAGGCCTAGACATATTCAAACATTGCCATCTTTATAAAATGTGAAAAATTCTGAGGGGGGGGGGCCAATGATTTTTATTTTCCAACTGGGGGGGTGCAGCATTAAAAAGTTTGCAGACCACTGGTCTAGGGTGACCAGATTCTCAACAACAAAAAAAAAAGGCACAGGTCATAGACACAGAAGTAGGACTACAGTTTTCTGCAACAATCAACTTAAAAGTAGGACTAATTAACAGCTTTCGTAGACATAGAAAAAGGGCTACAATGACAGCCTCCTCCACAGACACATATGAAGAATAAAAACATTTCTAGCTTACGTGTCAAGAATTTTAGATTCTATTAAGGACACGGAGGCGAGTATTATGCTTTCCTTCTTTGCTGTTTATTAAAATCTAAAATCACAGCAGCCAATCAGAACGATTTTTTAAAATAAAGACTACATTTCCCATAACCACAATGTTATGTCCACTGCGCCGATGACAGGATTAGCCCTACAACTACTTGAACCGGCGCCATATTCCTCCTCTTTCTTTGCCAAACGCCGTAACTATATCTTGAAATGGACCAAGTCTCTGTTTTAGTTAGGTCACTTGAAGCCAGAATATTTTTAACAGCCATAACATGACTGACGACCAGCAGGGTCTGGAAACCTTGCAGGATGATGGAAATCGTATTCTTTCATCCGGTCTTCTGTTCCAAATCTGAAAATAATAAAGGAGAAACTGGTAATATCCACATTGTGATATATGGTTCATTATCGCAATATTGCAATCTGGGAGGGAAGAAACATTATAAAATATTACATTGATGCATCATTAAACTTGCATTATACAATGTTAAAATATATGCTATTAAATGAATGATCAAATAAATAAATAAATGGGAGAGATAATACTCGCCTCCGTGTCCTTAATAGAATCTAAAATACTTGATGCGTAAGCTAGAACATTTTTTATTCTATATCAGGACTGGAGGCTTCGTATTATGCTTGTTTAAAGCTGTTGTAACACCAAGCAAGCCACATCTAGTATAGGTTTGTAATAGAAAGTTTTAAATGTTGATAGATATGTCAATACCTGCTTCTGACAAAATCCATTTCACCCAGCGAGCTAATGTAGCTGATGACACTGGGATGGTTTCTGAAGGGCAATTAGGAGTTGACCATTGTTGGACTGTCTAAATTCTCGAGTGAGGTCTTTGTACTCTTTTAGACAGTGTACAACACAAAGTTTCTGATTTTCCTGAAAAATAGGATAGGAAATCTGTTTGGAAAAAGTTTTGTGCGTCTCGAAATGGAGAATGAGAATCCTTCTGGTGAAAACACCCGACCAGCAAGATTTAAGGCATTGACATCAGATACCCTTCTGCATGACACTAAGCACAAGAGAAGCGTTAATTTGGCTGAGAGTTGCTTTCTAGACAGGTGAGCGTTACATGGCCAACGTTGTAAAAACTTTAGAACAATTTTGACGGCCCAGAGAACTGAGTATTTGGGAATAGGAGGATTAGCTAATCTAATTCCTTGCATGACTCTACTTACCAGAGGATGTTCCTCTATAGGCTTACCGTCCTGCGGAAATGGCTGACCGGAAGTTGTTGATCGAACAATAACCAAGACAACTGGAGGGCATTTCGGCTAAGAAATTGATGATAAAGGCAATGGAGGCTCCCATGGGATCAACATTCTGTGAGTCACACCAACCCATCCATCTATGCCATGCTGAGGCACATCTCTTGTGAGTGGAGTCAGCCCAAGATGTGGTGATTAATTTAATAGCTTGTTCCGAAAGGTTCGGCACAAACCATCTTGTCCTGAAATGTGCCAGGCTATGAGTTAAAGACTGCTCTGTTGAAGAAGAGGGTGCCTGTTGCCCATAGGATCTGTCAAGAGATCCGGTAACAGGGGAATCATCACAGGGCAATCTAGCGACATCTCAAACAAAATTGGGAACCAAGGTTGCGCTCTCCAGAGAGGAGTGACTAGGATCAAATCGGCCTGTTGACGAAGGGTTTTCGCTGCAACCTTCAGGATCATGAGAAATGGAGGGAAGGCATAATGCAGATGACCCCCCACTGCTGGAGAAATGCATCTGTGGCCTTGGCCAGAGAATCGGGCCTCCAGGAGAAGAATCGGGGCAACTGATGTGACAGTCGAGATGCAAACAGGTCCATGTGGCATGAGCCCCAACGGTTCTGGAGGGCTCGGAATACTGAAGGTAGTATCTTCCATTCGCTGGAGTCTCTGAGGTACCTCGAGTTCCAGTCCGCCACTACATTGCACTGACCTGGCAGGTATTCCGCAGTCACTGAAATGTGGTGTTGGAGACAAAACTGCCAAAAGCTCTTTGCTATCATGGTCAATATATGGGAGCGCGCTCCCCCCAGTTTGTTGATATAGCAAACTGCTGAGATGTTGTCCATCTTCAGTAAAATGCAGCATTTGGAGAGAGGAGCCAAGGCTTGGATTGCAAAGGACCTGGCTAAGAGCTCTAAGCAATTGATGTGCAGTTGGGATTCTTCTAAGGACCATCGAACCCCGGTGGAGATGTTGCCGCATCTGGTGCCCCAGCCCTACGACTGGCGTCTGATTCTAGTACTACGTCTGGGTGAGAACCGAAAATAGCCTTGCCATTCCACACCGACATGTGTTCCAGCCACCACTGAAGTTCAGCTCTGGTCTCTGCGTTTAGAGTTATGAGATCCAAATAACCTACTCCCTTCTGGAGGTGTTTGATCTTTAAACCGCTGGAGAGCCCTGTAATGAAGAGGGGCCATAAAGGTAGCCTGTATTGAGGATGCCAGGAGACCTATGATCCGGGCTAGGGATTTTATAGAGATGAGATCCTTGATGAGGACAGCCTTTATTTCCTTCCGAACGGTCTTTAACTTTTGTGGGGGAAGAGAGAGGAGAGAGGACTCAGACTTGATCTGGAAGCCGAGAAACTCTATGCACTGAGAGGGAGAAAGGACAGACTTCTTCTCGTTGATAAGGAAGCCAGGATCCTGCAACAACTGGACCGTCCAACTCAAGTGTACTATGAGTGTGTGACGTTGTTGGGCCATAATGAGGAAGTTGTCTAAATAAATTATAAGACAAACGTCCCTGGAGTGAAGAGCCTCTACCACCGGTCGCAGCACCTTGGTGAAGCACCAAGGAGAAGAGGACACACCAAAAAGTAGAACCTTGAAATGGAACCACTGGTCCTTCTATCAAACTTGTAGGAACTTCCTGTGAGGCAGCCAAATTGGAATCGAGAGCTAAGCGTCCTTCAGATCCAAACCGACCATCCAGTCGCCTTCTCGGAGGATGTCCCTCAGAAGGTGGATTCCCTCCATTTTGAAATGGCGGTAGAGAAACCAACCATTGGAATCTTTCAGATTTATGACCAGATGCAAACCTCCCCCTTTTTTTGTGACTACAAAAATGTTGCTGCTGAATCCGGAGAGAACCGGGAGGCAGTGATCTACTGCATCCTTGCTCAAGAGCTGATCTATTTCCTGTTGGATAAAGTTCTGATCTGCATGGGAAAAATGGAGAGGGGGAAAAAACGAGTCTGTTGAGGAACTCTGTAAAATTCTAGTCTGAAACCCTGGATTGTTTCTAAAACCCATGGGTCTGAGGTCAGAAGCGACGAGGTGTCTAGGAAAAACCTTGTCCTGCCCCCTAAGGTTACGGACGCAGGTGGAATTAGGCATACCTTGGTTATTTGCCCCTGGATTGTATCCAGCATGGGTTCTGTAGGAGCCCCTGTTGTAACGGGGACAACCTCCCCAGTTCCTGGCCGGATAGAAGGTATCTTTGTTTTGGTGATAGTACCCACGACCTCCGGAGTAGTTTGAAGGGCCGGGGTTACGGTTGGGGAAATGGCCGGGTGGTCGCCCTCTGTACCGACCAGCCTTCACAAAATGGCGCTGATTTAACACTTTTTGGATTGAGGTTTGTGCTTTATCTAGGGTCGTAAAGGTGTGGACAAACTTCCCTAAACCCTTTACGAATTTCTCGCCAAAGAGAGCCCCATTGGCAAGGAGTCCTAGATCTGAATGTGCCAGTTCAGATAGCTTAGGGTCTATGCGCATGAGCACTGATCTTCTACGCTTCTCCGATAATGCGCAGTTGGCATTGCCTAGGAGGCAGAGAGTGCGCTGAGCCCAGCCTGCCAGAGTGTCTGGATCGACAGGGGTGTCAAGCTGTTTGGCCACCACAGCCATGTGTAGGATCTTGCATAATGGGTCTGAGATGTCCAATAATTTATTCTCTGGGAGAAGTATAAGCCTACACTTCTATTGCACCTTTAACTTTCTATTAAGAGGTTACTTATAACCAAACATACCATCGTTGAATCAATATACATTACTTTTTATTTTTATCATCTTTCACAAAATCATTCTTCAATTGCAAGAAATTTTTCATTTCTAAATCATGAACCTTAGGTGCTCCCAAAATATAACGGCGCAGTGCAGTGATTATAGTGATAATCTGAGTGCAAAAGTGTTCGATACAATATTTACAACAATGTGGTTAAAAACCAAGACAAAGCAGTGAACTTCAAAAGGACCCCTTTATTCCAGGTGTCTTGAAGTCACGTTGTATACATTTAATAGTCAACATTTCAAACCCTATATAGAATTAATTCAAGGGTCATCTTCAGGACTAAGAGTTTTTTATGTCGGTCGCACCTATTTTTGTAAGATTTTCTTTTCTTTAATTCCAATGGTTTCCTCAAGTCAATAAAATGTTTATGATTTTCACGGGCTCGTGTTGACGAGAGGCAACTGCGTTAAGGCACACATGGCAGAGACTAAAACAAAGTGCTCCAAAAGGAAACTAGGGCATATATGACTCTGCGCTACGACAGGGGATACCTAGATGTGAGAAGGTAGCCTCTTTCCAGCCTTGTTACCCCCACTTTTGGCCTGTTTGTGAGTGTATGTCAGGGTGTTTGTCACTGTTTTCACTGTCTCACTGGGATCCTGATAGCCAGGCCTCAGTGCTCATAGTGAAAACACTATGTTTTCAGTATGTTTGTTATGTGTCACTGGGGTCCTGCTGGTCAGGACCCCAGTGCTCATAGGTTTGTGGCCTATATGTATGTGTCACTGGGACCCTGTCACACAGGGCCCCAGTGCTCATAGGTGTGCATGTATATGTTCCCTGTGTGGTGCCTAACTGTCTCACTGAGGCTCTGCTAACCAGAACCTCAGTGGTTATGCTCTCTCATTACTTTCAAAGTGTCACTAACAGGCTAGTGACCATTTTTACCAATTTACATTGGCTTACTGGAACACCCTTATAATTCCCTAGTATATGGTACTGAGGTACCCAGGGTATTGGGGTTCCAGGAGATCCCTATGGGCTGCAGCATTTCTTTTGCCACCCATAGGGAGCTCTGACAATTCTTACACAGGCCTGCCACTGCAGCCTGAGTGAAATAACGTCCACGTTATTTCACAGCCATTTTACACTGCACTTAAGTAACTTATAAGTCACCTATATGTCTAACCTTTACCTGGTAAAGGTTAGGTGCAAAGTTACTTAGTGTGAGGGCACCCTGGCACTAGCCAAGGTGCCCCCACATTGTTCAGAGCCAATTCACTGAACTTTGTGAGTGCGGGGACACCATTACACGCGTGCACTACATATAGGTCACTACCTATATGTAGCTTCACCATGGTAACTCCGAATATGGCCATGTAACATGTCTATGATCATGGAATTGCCCCCTCTATGCCATCCTGGCATTGTTGGTACAATTCCATGATCCCAGTGGTCTGTAGCACAGACCCTGGTACTGCCAGACTGCCCTTCCTGGGGTTTCACTGCAGCTGCTGCTGCTGCCAACCCCTCAGACAGGCAGCTGCCCTCCTGGGGTCCAGCCAGGCCTGGCCCAGGATGGCAGAACAAAGAACTTCCTCTGAGAGAGGGTGTGACACCCTCTCCCTTTGGAAAATGGTGTGAAGGCAGGGGAGGAGTAGCCTCCCCCAGCCTCTGGAAATGCTTTGTTGGGCACAGATGTGCCCAATTCTGCATAAGCCAGTCTACACCGGTTCAGGGACCCCTTAGCCCCTGCTCTGGCGCGAAACTGGACAAAGGAAAGGGGAGTGACCACTCCCCTGACCTGCACCTCCCCTGGGAGGTGTCCAGAGCTCCTCCAGTGTGCTCCAGACCTCTGCCATCTTGGAAACAGAGGTGCTGCTGGCACACTGGACTGCTCTGAGTGGCCAGTGCCACCAGGTGACGTCAGAGACTCCTGCTGATAGGCTCCTTCAGGTGTTAGTAGCCTTTCCTCTCTCCTAGGTAGCCAAACCCTCTTTTCTGGCTATTTAGGGTCTCTGTCTCTGGGGAAACTTTAGATAACGAATGCATGAGCTCAGCCGAGTTCCTCTGCATCTCCCTCTTCACCTTCTGATAAGGAATCGACCGCTGACCGCGCTGGAAGCCTGCAAACCTGCAACATAGTAGCAAAGACGACTACTGCAACTCTGTAACGCTGATCCTGCCGCCTTCTCGACTGTTTTCCTGCTTGTGCATGCTGTGGGGGTAGTCTGCCTCCTCTCTGCACCAGAAGCTCCGAAGAAATCTCCCGTGGGTCGACGGAATCTTCCCCCTGCAACCGCAGGCACCAAAAAGCTGCATTTCCGGTCCCTTGGGTCTCCTCTCAGCACGACGAGCGAGGTCCCTCGAATCCAGCGACACCGTCCAAGTGACCCCCACAGTCCAGTGACTCTTCAGCCCAAGTTTGGTGGAGGTAAGTCCTTGCCTCACCTCGCTGGGCTGCATTGCTGGGAACCGCGACTTTGCAAGCTACTCCGGCCCCTGTGCACTTCCGGCGGAAATCCTTCGTGCACAGCCAAGCCTGGGTCCACGGCACTCTAATCTGCATTGCACGACTTTCTAAGTTGGTCTCCGGCGACGTGGGACTCCTTTGTGCAACTTCGGCGAGCACCGTTTCACGCATCCTCGTAGTGCCTGTTTCTGGCACTTTTCCGGGTGCTACCTGCTTCAGTGAGGGCTCTTTGTCTTGCTCGACGTCCCCTCTCTCTGCAGGTCCAATTTGCGACCTCCTGGTCCCTCCTGGGCCCCAGCAGCGTCCAAAAACGCCTAACGCACGATTTGCGTGTAGCAAGGCTTGTTGGCGTCCATCCGGCAGGAAAACACTTCTGCACGACTTTCCAAGGCGTGGGGGATCCATCCTCCAAAGGGGAAGTCTCTAGCCCTTGTCGTTCCTGCAGTATTCACAGTTCTTCAGCCTAGTAAGAGCTTCTTTGCACCAACCGCTGGCATTTCTTGGGCATCTGCCCATCTCCGAGTTGCTTGTGACTTTTGGACTTGGTCCCCTTGTTCCACAGGTACCCTCAGTCAGGAATCCATCGTTGTTGCATTGCTGATTTGTGTTTTCCTTGCATTTTCCCTCTAACACGACTATTTTGTCCTTAGGGGAACTTTAGTGCACTTTGCACTCACTTTTCAGGGTCTTGGGGAGGGTTATTTTTCTAACTCTCACTATTTTCTAATAGTCCCAGCGACCCTCTACAAGGTCACATAGGTTTGGGGTCCATTCGTGGTTCACATTCCACTTTTGGAGTATATGGTTTGTGTTGCCCCTATCCCTATGTTTCCCCATTGCATCCTAATGTAACTATACATTGTTTGCACTGTTTTCTATGACTATACTGCATATTTTTGCTATTGTGTATATATATCTTGTGTATATTTCCTATCCTCTCACTGAGGGTACACTCTAAGATACTTTGGCATATTGTCATAAAAATAAAGTACCTTTATTTTTAGTATAACTGTGTATTGTGTTTTCTTATGATATTGTGCATATGACACTAAGTGGTACTGTAGTAGCTTCACACGTCTCCTAGTTCAGCCTAAGCTGCTCTGCTAAGCTACCATTATCTATCAGCCTAAGCTGCTAGACACCCTATACACTAATAAGGGATAACTGGGCCTGGTGCAAGGTGTAAGTACCCCTTGGTACTCACTACAAGCCAGTCCAGCCTCCTACATTGGTTGTGCAGTGGTGGGATAAGTGCTTGAGACTACTTACCACTCTTGTCATTGTACTTTTCATAAGAGAAAAATATACAAAACAAGGTCAGTGTATATACACATAGCCAAAAAGTTTTGCATTTCCTCTTTTCACTCTTTTCTAAGTGCTGAAAAGTACTTCTAAACTTTCAAAAAGTTCTTAAAAGTTTAAAAAGTTTTTTCTGTCTTTCCAAAAGGTTCTGAAAACTTTTTTCTCTTTTTCTATCACTTCAACTCTCTCTAAAAATGTCTGGCACAGGCCAAAATGTTGAACTGTCCAAACTTGCATATGATCACCTTAGCTGGAAAGGAGCAAGGAGTCTCTGCATAGAGAGAGGTTTGAGTGTAGGGAAGAATCCTTCCTTAGAACTGTTAATTAACATGCTTAGAGTACAGGATAAGGCCATAAGTGCCCAATCTGGTGAAAAAGTAGCTAATGGTTCTCAATCTGATCCAGGGACTCCCCCAGGAAAAGATTCAGGAAAGAAACTTCTCAGCCTGCCCATTACTAGACAGTCTAGCATAGTTGGTACAGAGGTTGAATCACACCATACTGATGGTGTGCTCTCACATTATACTGTTAGCCAAGCTGTTAGGGTGCCCTCTGTAAGGGACAGGTCTCCTTCTGTTCATTCCCATCATACCTCTGTATCTAGAAATGTCCCTCCCACCCACCCTGATGACAGATTGTTAGAAAGGGAGCTCAATAGATTGAGAGTGGAACAAACCAGACTGAAGCTCAAGAAGCAACAGCTGGATTTGGATAGACAGTCTTTAGAATTAGAGAAGGAAAGACAGAAGTTGGGTTTAGATACCCATGGTGGCAGCAGCAGTATTCCCCATAGTCATCCTGCAAAAGAGCATGATTCCAGGAATCTGCACAAGATAGTTCCCCCTTATAAGGAGGGGGATGACATTAACAAGTGGTTTGCTGCACTTGAGAGGGCCTGTGCTGTACAGGATGTCCCTCAAAAGCAGTGGGCTGCTATCCTATGGCTATCATTTAGTGGAAAAGGTAGGGATAGGCTCCTTACTGTAAAATAAAATGATGCTAATAATTTCCAAGTTCTTAAGAATGCACTCCTGGATGGTTATGGCTTAACCACTGAACAGTACAGGATAAAGTTCAGAGAGACCAAAAAGGAGTCTTCACAAGACTGGGTTGATTTTATTGACCATTCAGTGAAGGCCTTGGAGGGGTGGTTACATGGCAGTAAAGTTACTGATTATGAAAGCCTGTATAACACAATCCTGAGAGAGCATATACTTAATAATTGTGTGTCTGATTTGTTGCACCAGTACCTGGTAGACTCTGATCTGACCTCTCCCCAAGAATTGGGAAAGAAGGCAGACAAATGGGTCAGAACAAGGGTGAACAGAAAAGTTCATACAGGGGGTGACAAAGATGGCAATACGAAGAAAGATGGTGAAAAATCTCAAGATAAGCATGGGGATAAGGGTAAAACCAAAGATCCCACTTCAAATCTTAAACACTCTTCAGAGGGTGGGGATAAAACAAATTCTTTCTCTTCTTCCCAACCTGCACACATTAAAAAGCCTTGGTGCTTTGTGCGTAAAAACAGAGGCCATAGGCCAGGGGATAAGTCCTGTCCAGGTAAACCCCCTGAGCCTACCACCACTAATACATCAAGCTCTAGTGCCCCTAGCAGTAGTGGTACTAGTGGTGGGACTGCTGGCAACAGTCAAGCAAAGGGTGTAGTTGGGTTCACTTATGGGTCCATAGTGGAAACTGATGTAATCAGTCCCAAGACAGTTTCTGTCACACCTAGTGGCACTGGCCTTGCCACACTGGCTGCTTGTCCCCGTACAATGGATAAGTACAGGCAGACAGTTTCAATAAATGGTGTTGAGGCCTTGGCCTACAGGGACACAGGTGCCAGTTTCACTTTGGTGACTGAAAACCTAGTGCCTCCTGAACAACACATCATTGGACAACAGTATAAGATTATTGATGTCCATAACTCCCCTAAGTTTCTTCCCTTAGCTATAATTCAGTTTAGTTGGGGTGGAGTTACTGGCCCTAAGCAGGTGGTGGTATCACCTAGCTTACCTGTAGACTGTCTCTTAGGTAATGACCTAGAGGCCTCAGGTTGGGCTGATGTAGAGTTTTATGCCCATGCAGCCATGCTGGGCATCCCTGAGGAATTGTTCCCTCTCATTTCAAGTGAAATGAAAAAGCAAAGGAGAGAAGGCCTGAAAACTCAGGATCCCTCTCCATCAACAGGTAAAAAGGGTATCACAGTATCCCCTAACCACCCTACCATTCAGGATACTATTCCTGTGGTGGGAGAAACCTCTCCTGGGGTGGCACCTGTTCCAAGGGAATCATCAGCTGGCAAAGCTGGACTCCCTGAGGTGGAAGTACCTCTCTGTGGGATAACTAACATTGGTGAGAAAAACAGCACCATTTTAGTTAACATGGAGCATCCCTCCAACCCTCCCAGAGAAACTTTAGTGCAGAAACCCTGCACTACCTCACAACACTTAGGACAGCATCCCTGCCCTAGTGTGGAGCTCATAGGACAGCATCCCTGCCCTGCTCCAACTCAAGAGAAACAGCATCCCTGTTCTCTCTTCCAGCCAGATGGACAAAGTTTTTGCCCAGCTATGGCTTTTCTGAGACAGCATCCCTGTCTGGCATTTCCATCAATACAAATAGGTTCAGTGGACAATTCCCACAGCTCTAAACTAAAACTTACTGATAGAAACTCTGAAAATACATCTTCACATTGTTGCTTAGCTAAAAAACTTCAAACAGGGTGGTTTACATCCCCACAGGGAAGTAACCATATAGTGGATGATAAAGGGAGTAACCAGTCTATTGCAGAGCTACTCTCTACTTATCACCAGTTAGACAATAAAGTCTCAACTGGCCAAGGTTAGCCTTATTGTCCTTCGTTTGGGGGGGGGTTGTGTGAGAAGGTAGCCTCTTTCTAGCCTTGTTACCCCCACTTTTGGCCTGTTTGTGAGTGTATGTCAGGGTGTTTGTCACTGTTTTCACTGTCTCACTGGGATCCTGATAGCCAGGCCTCAGTGCTCATAGTGAAAACACTATGTTTTCAGTATGTTTGTTATGTGTCACTGGGGTCCTGCTGGTCAGGACCCCAGTGCTCATAGGTTTGTGGCCTATATGTATGTGTCACTGGGACCCTGTCACACAGGGCCCCAGTGCTCATAGGTGTGCATGTATATGTTCCCTGTGTGGTGCCTAACTGTCTCACTGAGGCTCTGCTAACCAGAACCTCAGTGGTTATGCTCTCTCATTACTTTCAAAGTGTCACTAACAGGCTAGTGACCATTTTTACCAATTTACATTGGCTTACTGGAACACCCTTATAATTCCCTAGTATATGGTACTGAGGTACCCAGGGTATTGGGGTTCCAGGAGATCCCTATGGGCTGCAGCATTTCTTTTGCCACCCATAGGGAGCTCTGACAATTCTTACACAGGCCTGCCACTGCAGCCTGAGTGAAATAACGTCCACGTTATTTCACAGCCATTTTACACTGCACTTAAGTAACTTATAAGTCACCTATATGTCTAACCTTTACCTGGTAAAGGTTAGGTGCAAAGTTACTTAGTGTGAGGGCACCCTGGCACTAGCCAAGGTGCCCCCACATTGTTCAGAGCCAATTCACTGAACTTTGTGAGTGCGGGGACACCATTACACGCGTGCACTACATATAGGTCACTACCTATATGTAGCTTCACCATGGTAACTCCGAATATGGCCATGTAACATGTCTATGATCATGGAATTGCCCCCTCTATGCCATCCTGGCATTGTTGGTACAATTCCATGATCCCAGTGGTCTGTAGCACAGACCCTGGTACTGCCAGACTGCCCTTCCTGGGGTTTCACTGCAGCTGCTGCTGCTGCCAACCCCTCAGACAGGCAGCTGCCCTCCTGGGGTCCAGCCAGGCCTGGCCCAGGATGGCAGAACAAAGAACTTCCTCTGAGAGAGGGTGTGACACCCTCTCCCTTTGGAAAATGGTGTGAAGGCAGGGGAGGAGTAGCCTCCCCCAGCCTCTGGAAATGCTTTGTTGGGCACAGATGTGCCCAATTCTGCATAAGCCAGTCTACACCGGTTCAGGGACCCCTTAGCCCCTGCTCTGGCGCGAAACTGGACAAAGGAAAGGGGAGTGACCACTCCCCTGACCTGCACCTCCCCTGGGAGGTGTCCAGAGCTCCTCCAGTGTGCTCCAGACCTCTGCCATCTTGGAAACAGAGGTGCTGCTGGCACACTGGACTGCTCTGAGTGGCCAGTGCCACCAGGTGACGTCAGAGACTCCTGCTGATAGGCTCCTTCAGGTGTTAGTAGCCTTTCCTCTCTCCTAGGTAGCCAAACCCTCTTTTCTGGCTATTTAGGGTCTCTGTCTCTGGGGAAACTTTAGATAACGAATGCATGAGCTCAGCCGAGTTCCTCTGCATCTCCCTCTTCACCTTCTGATAAGGAATCGACCGCTGACCGCGCTGGAAGCCTGCAAACCTGCAACATAGTAGCAAAGACGACTACTGCAACTCTGTAACGCTGATCCTGCCGCCTTCTCGACTGTTTTCCTGCTTGTGCATGCTGTGGGGGTAGTCTGCCTCCTCTCTGCACCAGAAGCTCCGAAGAAATCTCCTGTGGGTCGACGGAATCTTCCCCCTGCAACCGCAGGCACCAAAAAGCTGCATTTCCGGTCCCTTGGGTCTCCTCTCAGCACGACGAGCGAGGTCCCTCGAATCCAGCGACACCGTCCAAGTGACCCCCACAGTCCAGTGACTCTTCAGCCCAAGTTTGGTGGAGGTAAGTCCTTGCCTCACCTCGCTGGGCTGCATTGCTGGGAACCGCGACTTTGCAAGCTACTCCGGCCCCTGTGCACTTCCGGCGGAAATCCTTCGTGCACAGCCAAGCCTGGGTCCACGGCACTCTAATCTGCATTGCACGACTTTCTAAGTTGGTCTCCGGCGACGTGGGACTCCTTTGTGCAACTTCGGCGAGCACCGTTTCACGCATCCTCGTAGTGCCTGTTTCTGGCACTTTTCCGGGTGCTACCTGCTTCAGTGAGGGCTCTTTGTCTTGCTCGACGTCCCCTCTCTCTGCAGGTCCAATTTGCGACCTCCTGCTCCCTCCTGGGCCCCAGCAGCGTCCAAAAACGCCAAACGCACGATTTGCGTGTAGCAAGGCTTGTTGGCGTCCATCCGGCAGGAAAACACTTCTGCACGACTCTCCAAGGCGTGGGGGATCCATCCTCCAAAGGGGAAGTCTCTAGCCCTTGTCGTTCCTGCAGTATTCACAGTTCTTCAGCCTAGTAAGAGCTTCTTTGCACCAACCGCTGGCATTTCTTGGGCATCTGCCCATCTCCGAGTTGCTTGTGACTTTTGGACTTGGTCCCCTTGTTCCACAGGTACCCTCAGTCAGGAATCCATCGTTGTTGCATTGCTGATTTGTGTTTTCCTTGCATTTTCCCTCTAACACAACTATTTTGTCCTTAGGGGAACTTTAGTGCACTTTGCACTCACTTTTCCGGGTCTTGGGGAGGGTTATTTTTCTAACTCTCACTATTTTCTAATAGTCCCAGCGACCCTCTACAAGGTCACATAGGTTTGGGGTCCATTCGTGGTTCACATTCCACTTTTGGAGTATATGGTTTGTGTTGCCCCTATCCCTATGTTTCCCCATTGCATCCTATTGTAACTATACATTGTTTGCACTGTTTTCTAAGACTATACTGCATATTTTTGCTATTGTGTGTATATATCTTGTGTATATTTCCTATCCTCTCACTGAGGGTACACTCTAAGATACTTTGGCATATTGTCATAAAAATAAAGTACCTTTATTTTTAGTATAACTGTGTATTGTGTTTTCTTATGATATTGTGCATATGACACTAAGTGGTACTGTAGTAGCTTCACACGTCTCCTAGTTCAGCCTAAGCTGCTCTGCTAAGCTACCATTATCTATCAGCCTAAGCTGCTAGACACCCTATACACTAATAAGGGATAACTGGGCCTGGTGCAAGGTGTAAGTACCCCTTGGTACTCACTACAAGCCAGTCCAGCCTCCTACACTAGATGATTAGATTCTGTTATTCAACTCGGTGAAAATCATAAAAATGTTATTGACTTGAAGAAATCATTGGAATTAAAGAAAAAAAATCTTACAAATATAGGTGCGACCGACATAAAAAACTCTTAGTCCTGAAGATGACCCTTTAATTAATTCTATATATGGTCGAAACGTTGACTATTAAATGTGGTTTAGTATACAACGTGACTTCAAGACACTGTAATGCCACGCCTTGACGCGACGTCTCTCTCTGCCTCCGCGGTAGGAACGCGCTGCCGATATTCAGAGCGCCGTTCCCCGCATTTTTTGGTTTCCTTGGTAGCGCGTTCTGGGAAGCGTGTGTTACGCTCCTGGTTGCGTTGCCCTTACCTGTAAAGCATTTTTCTTCTTTCCTGTCGGTGGTGGTTTTTCTCTGGTCTTTTTTCCTTCTTTTTCCTTGCCTTTGTCTTCTGCCTTTTTCATGTCCATGTTGTGTCCATCTTGTCTTCTTCCTGTTTGTATTTCCCAGCATGCTCTCTTTCTTATATACTGCTTTCTTTTTCCTAGTCTTGTCTATGGGCTTTTCCCAATTCAAGATGGTGTTCTTTTCCTTTCCTGTGATGTCACTTCCCCTTTTTCAGTATATAAGCCATTCAGTCTTGCTCTACCTTGCTTTGCAAACACTTCCCTTTGGTTGTGCTCTTTGCTCCTGTTCTTCATTCCTGATTTTTTGCCTTGGAGTATTTTTGCCTTGTTTTGTACCTGTTGTCAAGTCCTGTTTTTTCTTCTTCTTTTTTAGGTGTTCCTGTTTGAGGTTTTTCCCCAGTTCCTGGGGTGTTTTCCTCTGGGACTCCTTCTGGAGGGTACAGTCTGCTTTGGCATTCTCTGTCAAGCGGCACCGTGGCTACTAGAAAGGGTCGCCCCTATCTGGGATTATCCAGAACCTGTAGAAGACCAGGTGTGTTCTCCAAACCTGTATCCAGAGGTGAGAAGTCAAGTGCAGTTCGTGACAGATTGCAACGCCAAAAGATTACGCGTTGCGAGACAGCCATTGAAGATCCACAGGGAGAGGCGGCAGAAAATGCTGAAGCCATGCTGCAGACAGTCCAACAACAAGCCCAAGAGTTACAACAATTACGTGCCGAAAACACTGCACTACGACAGGTCTTGTCTTCCCGATCAATGGACATACCACCCGTATCTGCCGCTACTCCTCCATATTCTGGAGATCCTCTGAAGATAAAGGAGTTTTTGAATGCCCTAATGGTTTTCTTTGCCTTTCGTCCACTCCAGTTTTCCTCGGATAAGGCTAAGGTGGGCTATCTGATCAGCGCCTTGTCTGGTCCTGCGCTTGCATGGGCGACTCCTCTGGTCTCTGCAGAAGATCCAGTCCTGGCTAATTATCCTGATTTCCTGGCTCTTTTCAAACAGATGTTTGAGAGACCTGGGGTAGAAGCAGCAGCTGAAGAGGCCTTAGGTGACATTCAGCAGGGCAATCAGGATGTACTGCAGTATATAACTTGTTTCAAACAGCTGGCAGCTGAAACCTCTTGGGTGGAACGCACCTTTATAACCTTATTCCGCCAAGGCCTGCATGAAGAAATGAAAGATGATCTTGTACATTCTTCTCCAGCTTTTTCCTTGAAGGAATTGATGGATCAAGTTATGAACATCGAATATAGACTACGATAGCGCAAGATGGAGAGACATAGAATGCGAGTTCCATACCAGTCTGCTAATTTTCGTACTAGCAGTCGGCGAACGGAAGAAGTTCCATCAGAAGCCTCTCCATCCCCCCTGAAGAACCCATGCAGATTGATCTTGTTCGTAGTCCATTGACTGAATCAGAAAGGGAGGATAGAAGACGAAAGGGACTTTGTCTGTATTGTGGTAAGGCTGGCCAGCTGATTCGTAGTTGGCCGGTACGTCCCTCAAGACCTGCGGGAAATGCCAACTCCTGTCCCCTGTAAGGAAGAAGGAGACGGGAGGAGCTGAAGTACCATCGATCTGTTCCTCCAGAGAAAGTATGTCCACCCTGTTTATCCTCTCGGTCATGTTGCAAAGTTCACAGGATCAAGAAGAACATCTCCTGGCACTCATAGATTGTGGAGCCAGTGGAATCTATTTGGATGAGACCTGGGCCATGAATAAAGGAATTTCTTGTATTCCTAAAGAAACTCCTGAGGAGGTACACACGGTTGATGGCTCTCCTTTAACCTCAGGTCTTGTGGTGGCCTCAACACTTACACTTTGTTTGACATTTGGGGGGCATCAAGAACATGTTGCCTTTGATCTTATAGCCTCACCAAATCACATCATGATTTTAGGAATGCCCTGGTTAACTCGACACAACCCCTATATCAATTGGGAAACAAGAACAATATCTCTAACGTCTTTGTTTTGTCAGCAGAACTGTTATTCCACTAACACCCATTGGTCTCCTAAAAGGTCCTGTCAGTCAACTAAGGATAATACTATATAAATATGATCCAGGGAGTTCCAGATTGTTATCAGGAATATATCGGGATTTTTCAGAAACCCAGTAATCCCATTTTATTGCCTCATCAAAGCTATGACTGTGCTATTCCCTTAGTTCCTGAGGAAGTCGTACCTTTTGGTCAAATGTATTCATTGACAGAACAAGAAAAGAAGGTGCTACAGGAATACTTAGATGACAACTTACAGAATGGGTTAATTGCTCCTTCTACGTCTCCTGCTGGGGCTCCTCTCTTCTTCGTCCCCAAAAAGACTAAAGATCTGCGTCCATGTGTTGACTTTCGCAAACTCAACAGAATAACAATTAAGGATCGGTATCCGTTACCCTTAATTAGGGATATATTGGATGCCATTCAAGGAGCCAAGATGTTCACCAAATTAGATTTAAGGGGTGCCTATCATCTTCTTCGGATCAAAGAAGGAGATTAATGGAAGACAGCTTTCTGCACTCCTTTCGGGCACTATGAGTACCGTGTCATGCCTTTCGGATTCACCAGTGCACCTTCTGTCTTCCAATGATTCATGGACTCAGTGTTCTCTGATTTATTAAACCAATATGTAGTAATTTATTTGGATGATATCTTGATATATTCCCGTGATCCTGAGCAACATACAGAACATGTACTGCAGGTCCTCGAAAGACTAAGAAGAACCAGTTATTTTGTAAACCAGAGAAGTGTGAATTCCATAAGACCGAAGTAAAGTATTTGGGGTTCAGTATCAACCAACACGGAATATCCATGGAGCCTGACAAGGTCAGCACTATCTTAGATTGGCCTTCTCCAGCGTCTATAAAGGAATCGCAATGTTTCCTTGGTTTATCAAACTTTTATCGTCAGTTTACCCAGAACTTTGCCCACCTACAAAGTTTCATTACACAAACAATTAAGAAAGAGAACCTGAAGAAGGGCTTAGTCTGGACTGAGAATGCTGAACGTGCTTTTCAAGAATTGAAGAAGGCCTTTACCCAAGCACCCATTTTGCGACACCCTGACATTACCAAAAAATGTATTGTTGTGACTGATGCCTCAGACAGAGCCATTGGGGCAGGTCTGCTGTAGAAACAACACAACGATGGATTAGAACACCCTATCTTTTATCTTTCTCATATCTTATCAGATGCAGAACGCAATTATTCAGTACTGGGACGAGAATTACTGGCTCTCAAAGTAGCATGTAAGGAACGGAGGCATTTCTTGACGGGATCCAGAGAGCCTTTTGAAGCCAGGACTCACCATCGCAATTTAGAATGTCTTCGGAGTTTCCAGTGTCGCAACAGTCGTCAAGCCAGATGGGCTTTCTTCTTCAGCCAGTACGATTGTGTACATACCTGGCTCCCAGAATTCAGTGGCAGACGCTTTATCCCGTAGATATCCTGACGTAGCCAAGAACTCTTCTCCACATCTTATTGAGTCTAGTAAAATCATCGGAGCTACTCAATCTTTTCAAGAACGTGTTAAATCAGAGTAACAGTTTCTTTCTACTTCAGAATGGGATAGAGTGACTCCTTTTTTGAAGAAGAAGGACGACTACTTCTATCATCTGTAGGCTCTTTTCTTACCTACCAAGAAAGTTCAGACAGAAGCACTACAAATGTGTCATGATTCCCTGATAGCCGGGCATCGAGGAATCAGGAAGTCCCAGGAGCTGCTTCAACAATCATTTTGGTGGCCTTCGCTTAAGACAGATACAGAAACCTATGTTTCAGCATGTCCAGTATGTGCTCAGACGAAGACACCCCAAAATAAGGCAGCAGGTTTATTAAGGCCTTTACTGGTTCCCTCAGCTCCTTGGTGTACTCTATCCACGGGTTTCATATGTTCTTTACCTACCTCTTCTGGTAACCATGTAATCATGGTAACAGTAGATTAATTCACCAAGATGGCACATTTCACAGCCTTAAAGAAATTACCGACAGCCCCAGAAATGAGTTGCATCTTCATGCGGGATATTTTTCGCCTCCATGGTCTCCCGCAAGAGGTCATTTCAGACAGAGGGCCTCAATATGTGTCACGTTTCTGGAGAGCCTTTTGTGCCTCATTAACCATTGAGATCTCCTTGTCCTCTGGTTTCCATCCACAAACGAATGGTCAAACTGAAAGAGTGAATCAGGAACTCCAACGGTATCTGAGATGTTACTGTAATGCCACACAAAGTAATTGGTCGGAGTTTATTGCTCTTGCCGAGTTCTCCTATAACACAGTGCATAGTGCGACCAAGACCACACCTTTTTATTGCACCTATGGATTTCAGCCGAGGAGCATCTCTACTGTTTCCCGAACATCCTCTTTTGTTCCTGCAGTCACTTCTTTTGCACGTCGGATTCGCCAAATCCAGGGCCTACTTCATACAACTCTCTTAGCTTCGAAACAAGCAATGAAATGAAAAGCGGATCGTTATCGACAAACAGCACCTTCGTATCAAGTGGGCCACAAGGTGTGGCTTTCCTCCAGATTTCTACCTTCCAGATTTTCTATCAATAAATTCAAACCACGTTTTTATGGACCCTTTCGGATTTTGCAAATCTTGAATCCTGTTGTGCGTCTGCGCTTTTACCTCATACCTGGAGGGTTCATCCAGTTTTTCATGTGTCCCAGTTAAAACCCTTTGTTCCTGATCCATACCACCAACATTTCCAGCATCCTCCTCCTCTTTCCATTGACAGACAGCCTGAAAGATTTGTGATTCCCGATTTTTTTGTCAGAGACTGCAATTTTTGGTTTACTGGAAGGACTACCCTCTCAGTGACTGTTCTTGGGAAGATGCTTCCTCCGTCCATGCTCCCCGTTTGATTTGCCTGTTTTTGTGACCGTCATCCCGACAAACCTGGGGCTTAGGGGAGGGGACCTACTGTAACGCCGCGCCATGACGCGGCGTCTCTCTCTGCCTCCGTGGAAGGAACGCGCTGCCGATATTCGGAGCGCTGTTCCCCGCATTTTTTAGTTTCCTTGGTAGTGCGTTCTAGGAAGCGTGTATTACGCTCCCGGTCGCGTTGCCCTTACCTGTAAAGCATTTTTCTTCTTTCCTGTCGGTGGTGGTTTTTCTCTGGTCCTTTTTCCTTCTTTTTCCTTGCCTTTGTCTTCTGCCTTTTTCATGTCCATGTTGTGTCCATCTTGTCTTCTTCCTTTTTGTATTTCCCAGCATGCTCTCTTTCTTATATACTGCTTTCTTTTTCATATTCCTGTCTATGGGCTTTTCCTAATTCAAGATGGTGTTCTTTTCCTTTCCTGTGATGTCACTTCCCCATTTTCAGTATATAAGCCATTCAATCTTGCTCTACCTTGCGTCGCAAACACTTCCCTTTGGTTGTGCTCTTCTCTCCTGCTCTTCTTTCCTGCTTTTTTGCCTTGAAATATTTTTGCCTTCTTTTGTTTCTGTTGTCAAGTCCTGTTTTTTCTTCTTCTTTTTTAGGAGTTCCTGTTTTAGGTTTTTCCCCAGTTCTTGGAGTTTTTTCTTCTGGGACTCCTTCTGGAGGGTATGTTCTGCTTCGGCGTTCCCTGTCAAGCGGCACCGTGGCTAATAAAAAGGGTCGCCCCTATCTGGGATTATCCAGAACCTGTAGAAGACCGGGTGTGTTCTCCAAACCTGTATCCAGAGGTGAGAAGTGAAGTGCAGTTCGTGACAGACACCTGGAATAAAGGGGTCCTTTTGAAGTTCACTGCTTTGTCTTGGTTTTTAACCACATTGTTGTAAATATTGTATCAAACACTTTTGCACTCAAATTATCACTATAATCACTGCACTGCGCTGTTATATTTTGGGAGCACCTAAGGGTTCATGATTTAGAAATGAAAACAATTCTTACAATTGAGGAATGATTTTGTGAAAGATGATAAAAATAAAAAGTAATGTATATTGATTCAACAATGGTATGTTTGGTTATAAATAACCTCTTAATAGAAAGTTAAAGGTGCTGTGGAGGTCTAGGCTTATACTTCTCCCTGAGGACCAAAGATTTTTGATATTTGATTTAATTACCCAGGTCTAAGGGTTACTTGGGTTTGCCTCATTTGGTATAACAATAATTTATCCTGGCAGGCCTTCCAGGATCTGTCAATCCCTTTCTTGGTATCTTTAGATGACCGTTTCAGGAATGTGACAAGATTAGCGTCTAGCTCAGGGGTCTCAGCTACTTTGTGCGGGATGATGGGACGAGGACACTCTGACTTCAGTCTGTTGCGCACCTCCTTATCAAAGATCTTCCGAAGCCTTTCATGGGCATAGTCTGTAACAGATGGAAGGGGTGACCAATTGGACAAGCAAGGATGGACAATATTGTCTGGGTCAAAATCCAGGGAGGAGCCTTGTGGATGTAGGGGGTCTGAGGGGTAAGAGTGAGTTTGTGGGTCATGCCTGTGACGGTTGGCGGCTCTGCATGAGTCAGCGTCATCAGAGTTGGAATAGGAAGCTCCTGTGTCACTGTCTGGGTGATAGTCGTCCGGAGGGGTGGAGCTAGTGGATGCTTTGGGGTTGGAATATGCGTGGTCTGAGGCGAAAGCCTGTAAAATGCGTGCCATGGTCTTGTCATGAGGAGGGGTGTGGAATCTCGTCCCTTTAGGGAAGGGGAGGAGGGGCAACCGGGTTTGCGGCATAAGGGGGAACAGAAAGCAAGTACCTTTTTAATTGAGGCGCAATAGGTTGTGGAGCGACTGCCAAGGCCCTGTTTACTGACTGAGCGACAGAGGCATCCAGGGTGTGAACAATGTCACCTGCCAGAATAAGGTCTTCGTCTGTCTGGGGAAGACTGTCAGGGTATTCCTTCTGGGCCATAATTTAATGCAGAGCGGTTGACCAATAAAGTTGAAGAATTTCAAGGGGGGGGCAGCCCACTTTAAGTATATATGTCGCAAAGGGGGGCGATTGAATTTAAATGCAACTGAATGCAATTGAATCCTAGCTGCAAAGCTTTGAAGACTGTAAGAGTGTGCCCCTCAGGAGAAACCCTGTAATTGCCTGCTGTTGCCCTGGCTTAGGGCGTGTGGGAGTCGTTTTTTCCCTGTCAGATGGGTGTATTTTTTGACTCTGGCAGGGGCCCTCAACTTGCTGAGGCTGGCGTGTAGCTTGTGTCCCGATACACACTGGGGACTGCCTGCCGCGCAAAGACGCATGCAGGGCGAGCTAAAAATAGGACTTAATTGTCCTCGCACGCTAGAGCGCATCGTCTCCCTCCCCCAGGGACCCACGTCGGGTGCCGAAAGCGACTTGACGAGCGGAGCGCTCCATCGTAAACACTTGACAAAATGCAATTACAATGACAGAAAATCAATAAATGACGAGGATTCACTTAACTTTCTCCTCGGAGCAGCAAAGAAAGAGGAGGAATATGGCGCTGGTTCAAGTAGTTGTAGGGCTAGTTCCGTCATCTGCGCAGTGGACATGACATTGTGGTTATGGGAAATGTAGTCTTTAAGGAAAAAAATCATTCTGATTGGCTGCTGTGATTACATAATTTTAATAAACAGCAAAGAAGGAAAGCTTAATATGAAGGCCTCCGGTCCTGACATAGAATTACAGATGACAAATCAGAGGTCTTTTATTGACTGTAAACTTAGTTCCATTTTAACAGACCTTGCTTCAACATTTGCTATAGCTGGTGACCCTGGTGATTAATGTTCTGTCTGGTGAAAGACAGAATTCTCTAGTGGACGTTTTAAGGTAGTGCAGAGTTTTAATATGCCTGCTGCAAAGAAAGTGGGCCAGGCAGGTTAAGTGCATATAATGCAAATAGGTCAGTGGCTCACTACTTTTGTCAGAAAGATCCCTTTGTTAAGTTAGAATCTTAATATAGAACAGTGAGCTTTTACATGTCATTAAAGAGCTGCATGCAAACTGCAAGGTATAGATTAGAGCGTTATGATTTTTTCCCAGCTTTTCATTATCCTAATTTTGCAAAAAGTGCTCATTTTGGTAGAAATCAATTCTTCTTATTAAAGAGAACCCCTAACTGTGGTGTTACATTTAAAATTCTGAGTTTGTGCTTTTCCAGACCAAGCACTCAAACTATACTGCCTACCAGTATGCATGGTTCCACTCCGGGACCCTTTCGCCTTTAGCAGCTGCTTGATTCTGAGCTGTGTAAAAGGGCCGAGGAGTGTCACGAAGGTGGCTGGCTGGATCTTACTGCAGGCGGTGACCTCTGACCCCTGTGAGCAGGGGAGGGTCGTGCTATCACTGTTGGTTCGAAGGAGCTCTTGTCCCCATGGCTGCCACAACACTATTGTTGCTGCTTTGTATAAAGAGAAGGGAAATCCAGAGAGAAAATGTCTCTTTTCTCACTGGATTTCCCTTCACGATACAATGCTCACCTAAACAACGTCACGCCGCAGTTTCTCAAGCAGTGAAAAGTGAGCACACGCACATCGATTTTACAACAGTGCACATGCTCAACTTAGACACAACTGAAAAACCGGGACATTTCTATAAATAATCTAGTCACTTCCCAAAAACTGGGACATTTCTTTATTTCTGACGTAAGTGTTGGAACACCGGGACATTTCCCAAAAAACCGGGACTGTCCGGGGAAAACCGGGACGTCTGGTCACCCTAACTGGGTCCCCCTCCTAATCTTTCATAATTATTCTTTTACATTGGCAATGTTTAAATATGCCTTGACGTATTTAAACATTGCATTTAAGTTTTGATGCTGTTTCAAAAATGCAATCAAATAAACAATGTCAAACATACTATTCTGGTCAGGCAGGCCTTACTAAAGTGTAAAAGTATCCACAGTGTGAGTATTAGAAGTGAGGGTGGGGGTTTTGAAGAGTATTTGGAGTCACTTCCATTAAAATACATACTCCCAGCTTGGACATAAATGACAAAACATTTTATTGATGGCCCATCACAGAGCAGTTTACATGTTAGTAGCATAATGCTACTTTTGGCAAGAGCCTGGCCACTGGGATCACTTGAGGCCCCCATAAGGGGGCCTACCCCCCTGTTTGAAGACCCCTGCTCTATGCCTTACTGAGCAAGCCTATCAGCATATTGAGGTATTTGTGGATTTTTCCCACAAAGAATCATTAGTTTTGGCTAGAGACAGCTCTTGCTATTACCAAAAATCTTAGTCATAAAAAAAAACAAATATTTGAGTACAGGTCTGGCTTTTACCTGAAAGCACTTGCAACCTTCTATTCATGCGATATACCCTGCGGGGTGACAAGATTTTCAAAACCAAAAACTGAAACATGCCACTGACATAGAAGTAGAACTTTGGGATGAGGGAGCTAGGTTTGACTCTCAGTGTTGGCTCAACGTGGTCAAGATCCTGTGATTCTGGACAAATCAGTTAATCTTGATGTGCCTACAAAACACAGCGAGATTGTGGCCTTGTGTACTGCCCTGCCAAGTACCACGCATCAGGTGTTAGACTAACACATTCTTATGTGCTGGGGCACCACTGTATTAAAATGCATTATCACACATTTTTTAAATGCATCATGTACTGCCCTCTTGTGGCAACATCTATAATATACTGTCTACTGTACGGAAGTGAGTTGGAATACTGGTAGTGTTAAAAGCAGTGTTTAATTTGTGCTTGTTTCAGGTGCGGAGCACCGGCACTTATTTTTCAGGGAGGGCGCTTATTCTTCTGCCTCAAGTATTTGCTGCGACCAAAAGACACATATGGGAAAGACAGAAGAAGAGGAAAACGAAAAAGCATCACAAAGGGAGAAAGCAGAAAGCTGCAATAGTGAGCTGAAGCGACAGGGAGTGGCTTTAAATGGATTGAAGAGGCCCGAAATGGCTTCAGGATTAGCTGCCTCAGTAGTCCCTGTTCCCACATTTAATTGCAGCTGCCGCGTGTTTAAGAGGAGGGCTTTGGGCACCGGCACGTTTTTATTTACAAATTAAGCACTGGGTAAAAGGTAATTGTATAGCGCACAATATACCAAGAACATAGCTATTTTCCACTTGTCAATTATAGATTTGACTTGTGACTTAATTGCTTGAATACTTTAACCATTATGCAGTATGTTTTTAATGTCAATTTCCAGCCTGCCCGGGCTAAAAGGAGTTACTGCCGCCACTGGGTGCCAATTGAATTTATAGGAAGACAATGTCCGTCCTCCTGACCTCGACACAGTGAGTCAGAGCAGGTGGTGACTGTCTTTAAAAGGCACACGTGCAGCTCTTATCGACAGCATCTGTGTGCAGCCCAGGAATGTGGCTCACAGGGACACTTAATTGACCCATGTGCAGTAGGCTTCATTTTCCCAGCTGCAGCACTGTTGTGAGACTCAGGCTTTTGGAAGGCAAGTCCAAGATATGACGTTGCTGATTATAAATGTTCCTGCTCAAAGATCAGTTTTGTAGCTGTTTTGACTGCCATGATGTACTAGCGAAGAGGGATAATAGTTCTGCTGCAAAGAATGTGTACCAATGTGCATTTTTGTAAAACTGTATTTATGATGTCGGATACCTGTGTGAGTTACTGCTGTTCTCACAGAAATCCTTTTTAGGGTCGAGCCTGCGTTGCATGCGCTCGCGCATGCGTATCGCAGTGAGACGCTTTTGTATTTAGAAAAGGGCTCGGAGCCCTGTCAACTTCACGTCAGTGTTTTTTATTGGTTCGTGGGCTTGCCTAATAAAATCTGCTTGCTTTCATTAGTCAAAGGCACGCATACGTCATGCCTTTTCCGGTGGTTAGCCCTCCTCGAGCGCAGCGACCAAGTACAGAAAACATGCGAGGCTCGCTGTTTTCCATCGGGCTCGTGGACTTCTTTTTCTCTAATTTACGAGCGCGATCTTGCTTGGCAGAAGTCGAGCGCTTTACATAGTTAATTTCACTTTTTCGGGTTATGTACATTACTGCACTTTTGCCCAATAGGTGAAAAGTCGGGTTAGGAATTTACAACGTGATCAGCTCTAACATGAGCAAACGTGAGACCCGTTGCATTGTAAATGCTTGTTTTACTTCTGCTCACTGCACCTGCCGCTGAGCTGAGGAGGTGGAGAATGCTTTGACACATTTGTTTTACAGTACGATCAGGTTACCAAGGCTTTAGATTAGTACCTTTCCATTTCTGTGCTTTGCAGCAGTTTTAAGATCTTCTTTGAGTTTCTCGTTGCTCAAATGGGTGTAATTTCTTATATTTATATGTTGCCCTCGTCTTCATTGCTAGATTTTGCTCATGAGAAAGTGTTACCCATAGTTGTTGAAATGTCACTGATAATTACACTGAAATTATGAAAATGTCACACGTAGCAATCTAAAACCTTGGCAGCTGTGTGTGTCACGTAACTGATGCTCATCTAAAGTAAAGTCCACCTATACCTTTGAGTCGAGTCTGTATAAAACTCAGTATAAATCCCTCTTCGATACACACCACAATAACACAAAAGCTAGAGATGTTACAAACTTGTGACTTATTATTGTGTTATACTGACAGTTATACACATTGCAGATAACCAGACACACATTTTTGTTTAATCATCTGCCCTGCTGTTTCCCAGGTCCATGCTTGACCAGCTGCCCTAGTCTAAGTTTTTTCTTTGAATTCTTGGACTTGTAGTCTTGTTTATTTTATTATAAAGCCAGGACTACAAGTCCCATAAAGTTACAAAAAACATCTGGGCTGGAGAAGCTCCTGTATGGACCTGGAAACTTGCAGCTATGAATCAGAGATGATGATAAAGGCAAATGTTCTGATCCATGTTACATTTACATATGCAGACATAAAACATGGAAATTACTGAGTCAAGACACGTTTAGGGTGTGAAACTTGGCAAAAGGAACCTCTGATATGCTGGTGTCACTTTCCTGAACTGCTCCATGCAGGCTTTCTATTCCTTGTGCCTATCGTCAGAAGATTTTCACAACTGATTTTAAAATGGCATGTGCCATAAAACAGAGGCACACTAAGGTATGGTGTGTGGCATGTTGCATGTCAAGCTCAGCTGCTACCCCTTCTTCTATTGAAGAAGAGAGAAATGGAGCTGTTAACGCGTCCGTCTATGTCAATTTATACACATCAGGACTCGTTTTAGGCCAATGAATCTTTGGGCCCAGTGGTGAGACACCGTAGGACGAGATAACTGATCAAAATATCAATCAATATGTCAATAACATTGTCAGCGTTTAACACCAAATTATCTCTCACTTTAGACATTAACAAACATTTGGCGCAATCATGACCTTTCAGTCATGAATAACCACACCTTAATGGAGTTAATAAGTTTTATTCCCTATTGATTACAATCTAGTATCAAAGGCATTAATCTCAAAGTCAATAAACATATAAGCACGATTACAAGATGACAACCACAATAAGCTTTCGATAATGCAAAGATCAGTAGCATGAACAATCAGATAGATATAAGCGGATTATAACACATCGAACTTTCTAAGAGACTAGTTCAGCATAGCACCACGTCAGTCACGTCAGTTTGTCAGTCAGAATGAATACCTCGTCTAACCTCTAATTAGCATTAGCATGTTGGGCGTCATGTAAAACAATTTTGAACACCAATTTGGAAAAGTTCTAGCTAAGGTCTCTATCAAAACATACAGCAGTTGGTACCTAGAAAGAAAGGCAAAATGAATTTCCATTAGCAATTATATAATTACCCTCCTCTGATTAAGTCAGCATTCAGGATCAGTCTTCGTCTTCAGGACATCAGTTAGATCGCCATCAGTCTATCTAAGTTAGAGGCAAGAGACACTCTCCTCATAAGGAGAAAAGTGTAAGGGGCAGTAATATGGGCAAGGATAGTTTGTCTAAGTCTCGAGTCACAGAATAGTGTGACAGAGTTTCGGGATGCAATTGATATCATTCCCTACCTAATGGACTCGTTATTTCCTGTGTCATGGGTTTTTATCCCTTTCTAGTAATTCATTCCCCCAAAATTCTATTGGTTAGTCAATACACCCCATCATTGTTAACCTATCAAATTATACATTAAGTAATGCATTTGTCATTTCTCGATAATATTTAGTCTTCTGATTGGTCTTCATAATCAGTCTTCCGTAGGTGGCATATCCGGGGTTACTTCATCAGCTTGGCACACGTCTCAGGTTAAAAGTTCTCTTTCCCTCGTCTCATTGTCCTTGGAAGTATCTACAAATGTTTCGAAGCACAATCATTTTATACTAAAAGATGCTAGCATGCGGATGGGAAAATGTCCCTATGTTTCGAACTAATACAGAAAGAACAATAGCTGGGTCATGATCATTTGCAAGTCAGCACACTGAAGAGATAGAGAAAATACGCTTTGAATATGAGAGCTACACAGCTTCTGCTTGGCTCATGCTAACTTAAGATATACAAGTTTTAATGAATGCAGTTTTATACGTTTTAATGTGCTCAGTTAGGCAAACTATAAATGATTATTCCTTACAGTTGACATTAGTTTATACATATGAACGATTCTCCATTTTTTATGAATACGCTTTTAATGAATGTTTTATTAATACAGCATTGTTAGACATAAACATTTCACGTCTATAATATGTAATATCAAATTACGCTCTGTCAGTCCCTCCTCTGATGACGCTCGTCATCACAAATCTTCCAGGTTTTAACTTTTTACTTTACGCATAATGTGCATTTCAATACCTTTTCCCTTATGTGAGCTTTCCCATATTTCATTAAACATTTTCTCTCTTTCACTTTCTTTGTTTCTTTTGGTTCTGTTAGCCAAATTTCTATTCACCTTTTCATTAATTTAGCATATTCCCCAAAATCCCAATAAACAAATCAGAACAATTAATAATCCCATCATGATTTTTGCAAGTACCCCATTCCAAATGTTGGTAAACCAGCTTCCCACTCGGGCAATTCCCTTTCCAAATTTCTCCCAAACACCAAGTTCTTTTAGATCCTTCAAATCTGTACTATCTCTAGTCAGGTTAGTAAGCATGCTTCTAATTTTCTTACTATTGTCAGGTATATACGAGCAACAATGTCGCTCATTAAGCATTTTGCACACACCTCCACTCTTTGCTAAAAGAATGTCTAAAGCAAGCCGGTTTTGAAGAGTCATAGCTCTTTCTGCAGCAAGTTCTGTATCCATCAGAAGTATAGCTCCTGTGAAATTTGTCAGCATGTTATCCACAATAGTAGACAACTTTTGAATTTTCATAGAATTTAGGACAACCCCCACTGAAGGGAATATAGCTCCAAATATATCACCAATGACAGCCGCCACTGATTCTCGTTTTTGTCTGGTATGTTGTAATTCAGATGTTTTAGGTAGTTGTTTTAAGTCATCAATCTGGTAAATCTTTGGGAATATTATTCCCAAATAACATGTCCCATACCATCCCTTAGGGAGACGGTAATACGCATTTAACCCACAGATGTAATAGATTCCAGGAATTGCTGGGTCTTGTCCATTTAACATAAAGGTCCATTTGCTCTGAAACAAAAACACATGCCTACATTCACTCGTTCCCACAAACAAATTATCTTGATCAGATTTTGGTCTATATATACAGAGTCTACCTACGTGTAATGCATGTATAGCTAACTTGCCTTGGGTTTTAATTTCAGTATAAGCATAATCATTTGCATAAGTGCGTTTTTCTAAACCTTTTTCTAATCTTTCCTTTAATGCTTTGCGTCTATCATCTGTGTGATCTAAAAAACTTTTCTCTACAGGAGACAGTAAGCATGTTAAGTTATTGCGATGTGCATAAGCAGTTCCAAATGTTAGTGTTGGCTCAAAGAATCCTCTAACTAATTTTATATCATGTTCTTTAGCTAACTTATTTAAGAATTCAATAACAGGCACAAAAGAAAACACAACATCCAAATTTGAATAAAAATATTGCACATGCTCTTGATCATAAAATCTTGTTAATAGCAAGCTACAACTGATCCCATACGTAGGAGGGAGGCTATGATAAGTAACTCCCTCCTGCACAGATGAAGGAATTTTAGTACACACATAACAGTCTTTCGCATTCATAGTTTCCACATACTCATTTAGTAGGCGATAGAAAACATTAGTAGAAAGCTCCCCTTTTGGATTAGTTCCCTCATGCAGGTGTTTTGTGTCTTGCTCAAATTTCTCCCATGGTGATAGTTTATTAGTTGTAGTAGTAGTCTCAGGTTTTAAAGTTGCATTAGTAGTTTCATTCTCTTTCCATGGCATTCCTACAATCACTCCCACAATCATTATTGCACATACAGCACCTATCATAAGTCCTAACCAACCACACACTTTACTCCCTTTGTTACTATAAGCCATGTTTGTATAGAATCAAATAGCAGATTTACAATCAACTCTGAGTAGTAAACTCTTTCTGCGTAATTTACAGCGTCTTCACTCACTCCTGGACCTTTTTTCTCGTCAATTCAGGTTAGCAGCTTGTCGTAATCAGGTTTCTAGAAGTCAAATCCAGGTTTAATGTCACTTTCCGGTAGTTTTATTTCTTCTCTAAGATTCTTGTTTATTTTTTTAGCTTTCACAATTTTCAATGTTTTTCTCTTCAATTTTCTTGTTGTATTTTTCTTCAGGTACCGTAGTACTGTCCTGGTATTTCTCGATCAAAACAGAATGCTAAGAATTCTTGTTGCCATTCAGAGGTTGTAGCGTATGCCCATTCAGGACCGGTATATCTTCTGTTTGCTATTCTTTTTCTTTTTATTCTTCGTTCACCTTGCTGTTCTCCTTCACTCAGATCGTCCGCTCGTGAGGTATCGCTTTCCTCTATTATTGTTTCATTTGCTATTTCTCTTATTCTAAAGTGTGATTTGTCTGGCCAGTTGTCACCTCTGTTCGTCTTACTTCGGCGTTTTCCTTCAGTACCTTGGACAGCACCCTCCTCTGATAATATGGTGTTTTCTCCTGATAAGCTTGGAACTCGTTCGGCAGATCTTGATTCGTTCTGATTTAAATTTTCCACTTCTTCGTCTCTCTCTCCTTGTTCGACACTGTATTCAGTTTCTGAATTGTACTCGTCTGCTTCTGGGAGAACCTCTCCTTGACTTTGTTCTCCTGCTGCCTCCACTGAGATTGGCACTTCGTCACCTCTCTCGAACTCACTGATAGTTTGAGGGACACAGCTGTTCTCAGCGGGCTCTCCTGTAGTCTCAGATTCTTCTTGACTGATCTCTGATTCTGAGACTTCTCCTCTTGAGGTTGCTGCACCGGAATTTTCAAGTTCCTCTTCAACAGGACACGCTACCCTTTTTGTATGACTGGCATGTATCCAGTTGGGAACCCCGGCACACTTCACAGCAGTGGTGGTCGTCAATATCACTTGATATGGCCCTTTCCAACGCGGCTCAAGACACGATTTTCTTACGTGCTTCTTGACAACCACCCAATCTCCAGCTTGCAGAGAGTGTCCTGGTTCGCCGATTGGTGGTAACGTGTTAGCTTCCACCTGGTGAGAGAAAGAGCGAATCACGTCAGCCAAACTTTTGCAGTAATCCAACACCATATCATCTGTAATATTCACTAGTGCATTTGCAGGTACCGCCGGTAACCTCATTGCTCTGCCCATGAGGATTTCATGTGGGGACAATCCTGTTTTCTTATCTGGCGTGTTTCTCATAGACATCAGCACTAGAGGTAATGCATCTGGCCACTTCATGTTTGTTGCTGCACACATTTTTGCTATTCTTGATTTCAAAGTACCATTCATCTGCTCGACTAGTCCTGAAGCTTCAGGGCGATAGCTACAATGCAGCTTTTGTTCAATGTTGAGTGCGGCACACAGGAGTTTAATCACCTCATTGTCGAAGTGTCTTCCCCTATCTGATTCTATAGAAACCGGAAACCCGAACCTGGGTATTAATTCTCTGAGTAGAAGTTTTGCAACTGTAAGACTGTCATTCCTACGTGTGGGATATGCCTCAATCCAATGGCTGAAAACACACACAATCACCAGCACGTATCTCAGACCTCCACAAACAGGCATTTCAATGAAATCCATTTGTATCTTATTAAATGGACCACCAGCTCTCCCAATGTGGCTCAAAGTTACCACAGTTCCTTTTCCAGCGTTCATCTGTTGACAAATGATGCATCTGTGACAAGTAATCTCTGCGGCATGTCTGAATTTTGGATTGAACCAATCAATCTTAAATGATCTGATCATGGCATCTCTTCCCAAATGTGCCTGCCCATGATACAATCAGGCAAATTGTGACAGAAGACTGTTTGGCAACACTAATTTTCCCTCTCTTGATACCCAAATATCGTCTTCTCTCTGTACACACTGCATTTTCTGCCAAGAACGTTTTTCTTCCTTACCAACGTGGCTTTGTAGTGTCTTTAATTCGTCTAGAGTATCAACCACTCGTAATGCTAGACTTAAGGTTGTGTCATTCTCAGGTTGTGGTAACAGTTCCCATTGTTCTTTAAAAGATATACAGTTTAATGCACAAAATCTGGCAACCTGGTCTGCATAACCATTCCCCATTGACACAAAATCTTGTGATCTGGTGTGAGCACTGCATTTCACCACAGCAATTTCAAGAGGCAACTGAATCGCATGTAACAAATCTCTTATCTGTTCTCCATTTTTCACTGGTGAACCAGAGGATGTCATAAACCCTCTTTGTGACCAGAGTTGACCAAAATCATGTACAATTCCAAATCCGTATCTGCTGTCTGTATAGATTGTGACCTTTAAATTTACAGCAGCATGGCAGGCTTTTGTGAGAGCTATCAATTCTGCCACTTGTGCAGAAAACACTTTCTCGAGCCAGGAGGCTTCGACTATACCAGATATGGTACATACTGCATAACCAGCTCTCAAGGTTCCTGATGAATCTCTTAGACAGGACCCATCAACGAACATAATGTAATCGTTTTCCTTTAACTGGGTATCTTTTATATCTGAGCGAGGTTTGGTACTGAGCTCAGTTACCTCCAGACAATCATGCTCAAACTCTTCCCCATCTTTTAATTCTGTATTTTCAATGGGAAGTAGAGTTGCCGGGTTCAGTACAGTACACCTTTTCAATGTGACATTTGGTGACCCCAGAATAATTGTCTCATATTTGGTAAGTCGGGCATTTGTCATGTGTTGTGTCTTAGTTCGTGTCAGCAGAATTTCAACAGAAGGTGGAACCAATACTGTCAGGGGATATCCCATCACTATGCCCTCGCATTGTGAAAGGCTTTGACCAACTGCTGCAACTGCTCGCAAACAACCCGGTAAGGCTGCTGCGACAGGGTCCAAAGTAGCTGAAAAATATGCTACAGGGCGATTTGCATCTCCATGGACCTGTGTTAAAACAGACAAAGAACAAGCATCACGTTCATGACAGAACAACAAGAATGGCTTCTCATAATCAGGCATTCCTAATGCTGGAGCCCTGCACATGCACTCTTTCAGCTCTAGAAATGACTCAAGCTCTTCTTTTGTCAATGTGATTGTGTATGGTTCATCCTTAACTTCCTTTCCTGTCAGTTTTGTTAATGGTTTTGAAATGATCGAGAAGTTGGGTATCCACTGGCGACAGTAGCCCACCATTCCCAAGAACATTCTGACATCTCTCTTTGTTGTTGGGGGATTCATTTGTAAAACAACTGTTATTCTCTCTTTTGATATTCTTCGAGACCCTTTCTCAATCAGATGCCCCAAATATTTTACTTCTTTTTGGCAGTACTGCAGCTTTTTAGGTGACACCTTATGTCCGTTTTTTCCCAAATGATTCAATAAGGCAATGGTATCATATTTGCAACTGTCTTTGGTTTTGGATGCAATCAACAAATCATCAATGTACTGCACAAGAGTCGAATTGTAAGGTAGCACAAGAGGTTCCAAATCCCTCTTCAATATCTGATTGAAGATGGATGGTGACTCAGAAAACCCCTGAGGAATTCTGCACCAACTGTATACCTTATCCAGGAATTTGAAACTGAACAAAAACTGGCTGTCTTCGTGAAGTGGAATTGAGAAAAACGCTTGTGATAGGTCTACTACGGTAAACCACTCAGTATCACAAGGAATCTGGTACATTATTACTGCTGGGTTGGGAACCACAGGGCAGCATTTTACCACGATTTCATTTATTTTTCTCAAATCCTGCACAATTCGAACTTTCCCACAGGGCTTTCTCAAACCCATAATTGGAGAGTTGCACGGACTACTCAGGACTTCTTTCAAAACTCCCTGTCTGAGAAAATCTGCAATTATCTGTGTCACTTCAATAAGGACATCCTGAGTCATGTGATATTGTGACATTTGTGGGAACACTGCATTCGGCTTTATCTGCACCTTGATTGGTTTTACTCCCTTTATTCATCCAACCTCCTTTCCAGTCAAATCCCACACTTTCTCTATCACCGATCCTTGCAGATCAGCAGGTAGATCGATCAAGGTGAACACTGGAAAAAGGGTAATTAGAGGGTAATCTTCATTCATCTCTCCTCCTTCTTCCATAAGCTGACCCTCATCTGCCTCGTCATCACTGTTTGTCTGAACCTCTATTCCACCATCGGAACAGGTAATTGAACATTTGGTTTTGCACAATAAGTCTCTTCCTAACAAGGATACTGGACTTGAATCGCACACAACAAATCTATGCAGGCCCTGGAAATTTCCAATTTCAACCTGCACTGGGTCAGTGATTGGATTAGTCAGGTACTGATTAGCTACACCAACCACTCGTATGGTGCGCCCTGAAAGAGGTAATCTTGGTACCTCTGCACTGCGAACAGTAGAGCGTGTAGCTCCTGTATCAACTAAAAATGATACTTTGTAGCCCATTACTTTTCCCTCCACATATGGGCCTCTCTGGTCTACCTCTAAGGATGCGGCGAGACTGCACTCTTCACTGTCTGAGCTATCATCTGACCAGTCCCCATTCATCTCATTTTCACCTCTTAATGGGAATTGTTGTACAGTGTTGTTTTGATTTGTTACTTGACCTGTGACCTGTTGAGGAAGCATCACCTGTTGCTGTCCCATCGGAGCTAGGGGTAACTGCCTTTGCTGTCTAGGCACCATAGGGATCTGCTGTTGCATCGGTTGTACTGATACTGTTTGGAAACGTGGCATTTGCATTTGCTGCATAGGTTGCACCCCTGTCATTTGTACCGAATTATTTTGATAGTTCTGATTCGGGTGTCTCATTCTTGAACCTCGTGAATTTTGCAATGTACCGGCATTGATACTCTGCTGAACTGTACCATCCTGCATTATATTTGGACAATCCCGTTTCCAATGTCCCACGCCCCCGCATGCATGGCATGGTGACATCTTTTTCAATCCTTGACCATCACCTTGAACAACCACATTATTCATGTCCGCACCACGGTTCACAAACCCTCGACCTCTACCTCTCGGCTGTGCCTGAAACACACCATTCAATTGCGGTTGTTGCTGTATCATTTGCTGAACACCATTTCCCTGTATTCCAGCCTGTGCAGCTCTTATCTGCATCACCATCACCTTCTCCTTCAACTTTTTCTGCTTTAACTCAATTTCGTCACTACAGTATTTCGCGTACTGTAATACTTCATCAATCGGTTTAGCTTGCCAACAAATCAAATGATTTTTAATCATTTGGCTGACCTCCGGTCTCAGCCCTTCGACAAATCTGAACACAAGACGATTCATGTCCTTCGGCTCAATTGTTTCAGTACCACTGTAATGTTTGAATGCCTTTAACAATCTTTCATAATATGCATGTATTGACTCTTTAACCTCTTGAGAGGTCCGGTCAATTTTCTGCCAATCAGTCACCTTCGGCGACACCTTTTGTTTCAAAAACTCAATTACTTTATGATAATATTTCATCACCTCTTCAGAAGGCACTCCAGTCACTTTATCCCTTGCCGGTTCCTTTGTGGGCCAAACTACCCCTCTCTTGCATTCAAGCCATAAATCTGGCGGAACAATAATCTCAAACAAGGTATTTAAGTCTTCCCAGAGACACTTCGCAAGCTTTACGAATCTATCTGTCTGTTGATACCACTCGATCGGTTTTTCTCTTAACCTGGGATAATCATTCGTAAAGGACAAAATGTCTCCCCTGGACCAAGGCACATGCACCAAAACACCACCAGCTGTTTCTCTCATAGGTAGGATTTTCACTGTCCCTAAGTTTGGTGTGACTGTTGTTTCATTAGATACTGGACTATCTCTTTTTCCCTTATCTCTTTTCTTCATCCATCGGCCTTCCCATTTCTCTAGTGCTCCCCAAATTTGTGCGCTTTGCAGCAGCTCTTTCAAATGTGTCTTCATGCCTGCAGATCTCATGTGCTCAAAATCTTTTGAGTCAAAATCTAATCTGTAACTCCGTTTCAAATGTTTTGTGTTTCCAATGTCGATATTGTATTTGTCTGCCAAATTCGTTAATTTCTGGTGTACTTTGCCTACCTCTTTGGTGATTTTAGGGCATAAATACCTTAATTCTGCCTCAGTGTAAGACTCCAACCTACTTACTCCCATTGTTCCATCCACCAATTCAGCAGCTTCTGCTCCTAGTCGTACTAGATTTAGGTATTCATCGTGTTTCTCTTTCTCAGGTTCGATCGCAGCTGCTGTAGCCCTTTGTGATGTGCAGGTTTTCTCTAACCACTCATTTAGCTGTTGTACTGTAAAACCCTGCAGTGAAATGTTCCCTGCATGTATCATTGGAGTGTATGAGGTATTTGTACTCATAGTTTGGGGAGTCAAGACTCCCAATCCTGCTTGTCGCATTGCCTCAAGAGGTGCCCCTATTGGACTAAGGTCCATTAAGGGTCTTGATTGTTCACAAGCCTGTCCTCTCTGTGTCATTATTTGTGGAGTTATAATAGGCCCTCCTCTTATCGTTTCATGAGTTAGGGCTCCCTGTTCACACATCCTTGTTTTCTCCTGTGCATATAACGGCACCGGGGGACCAACTGTAATGGGTAGTGATATAGCGGCAGGTGTCTGGCCTGCTCCCAAGCTTCTTGGAGCTTCAACACCATAGGTCTGATCTAATAGTCCTGGTGCAGGTTCTTTTAAAGGACCCGCTACTGGGTTATACCCAGGTATCAGTTTTGGCGGTTGTGACACTAACTGCGGAGTTGACTCAATCTGCATTAACCTTGTCTTTGTATATATCGGGTGTGGCTGCACCACCAAGTTCGTAGCAGTCTCAAGCACTGGAACATCGGGATAAATTCTTTTTATCTGTGGTGGAGGCTGTAACTGTATCGGCGGGTCTGGAGCAGTGGGTACACTGACACCATTCTGTATCAAAGCTGTATCGCTAGTCTGCACTGTATCAGTAACACCCTTCTCTTTCGTCTGGTTCCCAGGATCCAAGCTAGTACTTGGAGCACTGTCGTTCACCGCGTAAGGTGGTGGACGATCATGTAACAGCCTATCCATAAACGCCTCGTCATCTGATTCGTCCTCTTCTTCCCAAGATCTTTTATTCTCTTTGTGTTTGTCTGGGTTTTTGTCAGTTTTGCAAGAAGCTTTCTTTCCCTGTGTTTCCTCTCCCTGGGTTATTGCCGGAAACAGCTTCAACCCATCCACTATTCCTCGTCTCCACATTTTGTTCTCATTATCCCACCTAGCCTCTGCATAGGATTTTTCAGCTCTTGTCAATCTCCTGTGAAATCTTTCTTGTCTATGTTTAAGAGCCATCAGGTCCCAAATTGCCAAAGCCTCATATTGTGCTGGTCGAGGAGGTGGTTGCTGCGTACTTAACATCCACCTCAGATTTTCTAAAACCTTTTGATTAAACGTTCCATGTTCGGGAAACGCTAGACACCCTTCTTTTTCTGTCAGTTTGCGCCATTGTTTTATCCATAAACACGGTGCAACACCCTTTTCCTCCATAACCGTGTAAGCTGGTGTACCCTCAGGTGGTGTAGGTTCCCCATCAGTTGCAACGATATACACATCTCCTTTTAATGCGCTTTTAAATGCCTTAACAAAATTCATTTTAATTTACTTTTTCTCAGAAAACGGCTTAGTTCCCAGGACACTCTTCACCTACCCTTTGCTCAACCTATTGCCTCTCACAGACGGCAGCCAATCCGTGCGCGACCCCTCTCGACATCTGGCCTATCCCAGCGCGGCACCACTGACGTCACACTCACACACACTGCAGCTGACAAAGTCTTGCGGCTTGTCCACACCTCACTAACTCCTTACAACTCATACAAACTAATGCAAATTATTGCTAGCACTTGAATGACAACACAAATCTGCCGGTTTACTACAGGAAGGGTAACACATTCGCTTCAGAACTTTACAGAGATTTCACTTGAAGCCTCGGCCGCTACTCTCTCCTTCTCAGTTCCCTCATACGCAAGCAGAAATCTCCATCGAAGGTTACACACATGCATCATAACTCGAAACTCGATCTGTCAACCACGCCCGATTGACCTACTAAACCGCACAGATTACAACATAAACCATTTTAACATCATACTCCGGAGTCTTAGACCTTAATAGGCCCGTATACAACAACCAACCACGTGGATAATTTTGAGCAACAAGCGCTGCATTCACATGAAGTACGCCGACTTCCCTACTCTCATGCTGTGGAGTACGCCCACTCCTTCTAAACAACACTTAATTTGGCCTAATCACACTCAAGTATTCACAATCACCTGCAAAGTGCATAAGATTTAATAAGCGCAAAGGACCCTAACCACACATACTATGGCGCCGAGAACATTCCCAACTCATTTAGGCAGGCTCCGAGATCCCAGGAAAGCCCATGGCAGATCTAGCAACTCATCATCTTTCCAATTTGCATTATCACAAGAAAACAATTGAACAGTGAAAATTCCGTCCTAGGGCCCCCAAGGGCCAAACCGTACTCTGCTACCAGGACTGTTAACGCGTCCGTCTATGTCAATTTATACACATCAGGACTCGTTTTAGGCCAATGAATCTTTGGGCCCAGTGGTGAGACACCGTAGGACGAGATAACTGATCAAAATATCAATCAATATGTCAATAACATTGTCAGCGTTTAACACCAAATTATCTCTCACTTTAGACATTAACAAACATTCGGCGCAATCATGACCTTTCAGTCATGAATAACCACACCTTAATGGAGTTAATAAGTTTTATTCCCTATTGATTACAATCTAGTATCAAAGGCATTAATCTCAAAGTCAATAAACATATAAGCACGATTACAAGATGACAACCACAATAAGCTTTCGATAATGCAAAGATCAGTAGCATGAACAATCAGATAGATATAAGCGGATTATAACACATCGAACTTTCTAAGATACTAGTTCAGCATAGCACCACGTCAGTCACGTCAGTTTGTCAGTCAGAATGAATACCTCGTCTAACCTCTAATTAGCATTAGCATGTTGGGCGTCATGCAAAACAATTTTGAACACCAATTTGGAAAACTTCTAGCTAAGGTCTCTATCAAAACATACAGCAGTTGGTACCTAGAAAGAAAGGCAAAATGAATTTCCATTAGCAATTATATAATTACCCTCCTCTGATTAAGTCAGCATTCAGGATCAGTCTTCGTCTTCAGGACATCAGTTAGATCGCCATCAGTCTATCTAAGTTAGAGGCAAGAGACACTCTCCTCATAAGGAGAAAAGTGTAAGGGGCAGTAATATGGGCAAGGATAGTTTGTCTAAGTCTCGAGTCACAGAATAGTGTGACAGAGTTTCGGGATGCAATTGATATCATTCCCTACCTAATGGACTCGTTATTTCCTGTGTCATGGGTTTTTATCCCTTTCTAGTAATTCATTCCCCCAAAATTCTATTGGTTAGTCAATACACCCCATCATTGTTAACCTATCAAATTATACATTAAGTAATGCATTTGTCATTTCTCGATAATATTTAGTCTTCTGATTGGTCTTCATAATCAGTCTTCCGTAGGTGGCATATCCGGGGTTACTTCATCAGCTTGGCACACGTCTCAGGTTAAAAGTTCTCTTTCCCTCGTCTCATTGTCCTTGGAAGTATCTACAAATGTTTCGAAGCACAATCATTTTATACTAAAAGATGCTAGCATGCGGATGGGAAAATGTCCCTATGTTTCGAGCTAATACAGAAAGAACAATAGCTGGGTCATGATCGTTTGCAAGTCAGCACACTGAAGAGATAGAGAAAATACGCTTTGAATATGAGAGCTACACAGCTTCTGCTTGGCTCATGCTAACTTAAGATATACAAGTTTTAATGAATGCAGTTTTATACGTTTTAATGTGCTCAGTTAGGCAAACTATAAATGATTATTCCTTACAGTTGACATTAGTTTATACATATGAACGATTCTCCATTTTTTATGAATACGCTTTTAATGAATGTTTTATTAATACAGCATTGTTAGACATAAGCATTTCACGTCTATAATATGTAATATCAAAATACGCTCTCTCAGAGCAGCTGTGTGGGGTAAGGTGATGCCTGATTTTGATCGCCTTTTAAGCGTTTTTAGACCATAGGGTCAGTTGTATGAGCAACATTTCGAGTACAGACCGCTGTGCTTACTCACCTGACCCCTCTAAAAGCCGGGACATATGTTTTATTTGGAGAAAGCAGCCCGGACGCCACAGCATATGTCCAAAACGCTGGATTGTCTGGGCAAATCTGTAACGTCTGGGCATCCTAATACACAACACGCCCAGTGCGGGTGGGGGACTCCTGATTTTTAAAGTCAAAAAGTGATTTGTTTTAGGTGTCCTCTGACTAAAATTGCTTCCACTTAACAAATTGGCCGATTAGGTTTTAGAATCTCCCTCTTTCCAAATATTGGCATGCATGATCAAGTCACTTGCCCATCCGTCCTTCCACTCAGTCACTCATCATCCATGCACTCAGTCACTCATTCTTGTCGTCATGCCTCATTCATCCAGCCGTTGACTTTTTCTTGCAATAACCCATTCACAATACCACACACACACACACACACTCATCAGTCAATGGAATGACACTTTATTAGTTACCAGCTAGACCTATTGGCTTTGCTGCTAGCTTAAGAAGGATGTCAGAGTGCTCTTGGTAAGATATGATTGCTAGTCTGCGGGAGCTTTGTTGGTAGTGTGTGATTTCTAGTCTTTGAGAGGTGAAAGAGCGACTCTGGTAGTGTGTGACTCAAGACCCATGTTTTCCAGATTCATACAAGTATCTCAGCCAGTCCAAGTTTTTGTGTTTGCACACTGAGTCGTCTAGTCTTTTATATCTGATTGTAAAACCAGCACTACATGTCCCAGAGTGCACAGAAAAACCTAGACTGGCTGAGCTACACACACATGGGCCAAGGAATGTGAGAGCTCTGGTGACTGCTAATCTACACAGAGTGTGAATGCTCTCAGTGGTGTGAGACTGCTGCTTTTTGAGGGTTATAGAGTGCCGTCCGTAGGGTCACACTGATATTCTCCAAGGGGTGTGATCCCTGACTGCAGTGTATGCTTACCTCTCTATGAGGGGTGTGAGAGTGACTCTGTCGTGTGTCACTGCTAGGGTGTGAGGGGTGTGAGAGTGACTGTCGTGTGTCACTGCTAGACTGTGAGGGGTGTGAGAGTGCTGTTAGTGTATGTCTGAGGGGTGTGAGAGTGACTCTGTCGTGTGTCACTGCTAGGCTGTGAGGGGTGTGAGAGTGACTCTGTTGTGTGTCACTGCTAGCCTGTGAGGGGTGTGAGAGTGACTCTGTCGTGTGTCACTGCTAGGCTGTGAGGGGTGTGAGAGTGACTCTGTCGTGTGTCACTGCTAGGCTGTGAGGGGTGTGAGAGTGACTCTGTCGTGTGTCACTGCTAGCCTGTGAGGGGTGTGAGAGTGACTGTTAGTGTGTGCCTTCCGCTCTGGAGGGTGTGGGAGTTCTCTCAGTATTTAAGATGTTTTTCGTATTCACCACAAGTTTTTTAACCTTATAAATGTGTTGAACTTTCCTTTGACGTCCAGCGCATTACTTCCGTAGTGTGGAGGAAGTCAACGGGTCGTCCTGGGCATTGAGAAAGAAAATTCTTTAGGGACAAGTGATGAAGCAGAAAATGAAGGTTTTACATTTATTTGCGCCTAAACGTAGTGTTGAAATAATCATGTGTGACTTTAACCGAACTAATAAAGATTGTACGGGGACAAAATGTGCCCTCAGAGTAGTTTGCCAACATTTATAAGCGTGCTTTATATAACGTGGTGTATTAGAATTGCACTAATCCGACATAATCGTAAACGTGTGCTATGATTTGCTTGCTTGAAATGCTTTAGCTTAGCATTACTTTAGTAGAGGCTTTGGCCTAGTTGCCTGGTCTCACGGTTTAGATGCTCGTATTTTTCCAATGTGCTATTAAACGTGTATTTTTGCTTGAAGCTGTACTTTTCCACTGAGATCGTTCACATGCTTATCTTAAAGTTTCGTGCCAGCCTAGCATATTTTCTCTTTACTCCAAGGTCGATCTGCAGGTGCGGACAATGGAAGCTCTGAAAGTGAGCTAATTGGTATAAAATGTTGCAACTTGCGTACCCATCTCCAAGGATAATGTATGCTTAAGTAAAAGCTTGAGAACTGTCGTTTTTGATTGGACAATTTGAAGCTAACCTATGAACCCTCCAATGGAAGACCCTACTGGATTTGAACTGTTGTCTATAAAAACCAGGTGCACGAGAAGAAATTAGGCTATTACCAGCTCGATACCCGCCATTTTGCAGACTTCGTAGCTATTATGGCCCACCTTGCTGCGACGCCATTTTGAAAGAGACTTCGATGCTTTCTCTAATCGAGAGAAAGAGGCTTTAAATGATTCTTGCCCTAGTGACTTTTAACTTTGATCCCCTTGCATGAAGTAGTAGTTTTACCTTGCCGCCGTGAGGCAATTGCCCCGTCCACCCCTGCCCCTTTGCCCCGTCCCATGCTGATCGAAACGGTACCCATGCTGATCGAGAAACGGTACCTGTGAGACGAAGACTTCCTTGTATGCTGATCGTAATTGGTAAATATGAAAGGAAAATTGTAAAATTGCATTGTGTTTCTTTTAGGTAACCAACTGCTGATTTTTGACAAGATCCCTAGTTAGGAGTTTTCTAAATTTATGTTGCTAAATTGTTTTTGCATGAAGTCCCACATGCCGATGCTAATTTGAGGTTAGATGAGGATTCCTTTTGTTGCACGATGCAATTTGAGACCTTGTTATGCTGACTAAATGTATGCAATTAGCTCGTTACAGATTATAGTATTAGTGATTTGCATTGCTATTATCGAATGCCTTGTTATTCAAATGCTGCATAGATTGCACTTGTTTCGCCGCTATGGACAGCTATTAATGTTCATTTATGTTTATCATTTGGTGTTGAGACACATCTATATTGTGCTAGCTTTGTTAATATAGGGAAATAAATTCACTAACTTTGAATAAACTGGTGTGGTTATTCCTGACTGAAAGGTCAGGGTTCGTCGAAATGTATTCTGGATTAATTGTTAAGTGTTATGTTGTTCAGGGTATTGCTTATGTTCGTTATTGATTATTGATTTGATGAAATTGATCGATATAAGAGTACGGAGAGTTCCACTTAGTCAAAAGATTCATCGGCCTAAAGAGCTTCCGAATACAGGTAAAATTACTAGTACGGACAGCTCTATCACAAGCACCATGTGCTTTTTATTTTTAAATATCGGGCTTTGAGAGAAAAGCTTCCCTCACGTCATGAGTTTGATTTGTTTTTTAGTTTGCTGTGACGCACAATACGTGCCAACATCACAACAAAAAGAATGAGAGCAGACCGGGCAATTAGGAGCAGCCTACTTTCACTTTGATCTGAGTCTGGGTGGCATCACTGCTCCCTGTGCACTAACCAAGGCGGCAGAGGCAGAGCTGGAAGTGGGGTGCCGCCTCTCCCTAGTGGACCCAGCTTGGGGTTCACACAGGGACCACCATCCCCAAGCAAGGATCCACCCACTAGACACAGGGGAACATTTTGTCGGGTTAGAATGGCCCCCTGGGCTTGTGCCTGGGCACATATGGGGCACAGAAGTCTTTCTGCCCCCTTCAACGGGAACTCACCAAACCAGGGACCATGCCAAGAGCAGATACACTTCATATAGTCACGGTTTCCTGTTATGGGCGCTAGGCCACCCACACAATGGGGTACCACAATATTGTATTGTATTGCAATTGCATTAGTATAGTGCTTACTATCCTGACACAAGGTTGGGGCACTTTACTCTAGGCAGCACGCTGCTCTGGAAGCCAAGGTTAGTGGTTAATCCAGTGAATATTGAGATTAGTTTTGTGCTGTCAAGAAACCCATTCCATGCGTTTATTCCAATATCTTTGTGGTAGATTAAACTAATAGGTGTTGGATGTAATCATTAGTGGGTGGGTTGTGAGTTCATTCAGATGGTGCTTAGACATTACATTTATTGCAAGATGTTGTAGTTTATGGTGCCTCTGCTTTCGTTGTTCAAATTAAAGCGTAGGTACTTGGCAATTGAGAGAACTTGCAGTAGCACTTGGATACTGTGCCCAAGGATAGCAGCAATGAGCTGCCTAACTACCTCAAGCCAGTGCGTAATTTGTAAATAAAAACGTGCTGGTGCCCAGAGTTCTCCTCTGAAACACATGCGGCTGCTGCAATTAAATGTGTGAGCACGGAATACTGAGGCAGCATAATCCTGAAGTCATCCTGGGCCTCTTTAATTCATTTACAGCCACTCCCTGCCCCTTCAGCTCATGCTTGCAGCGTTCTACTTTCTCCCTTTGTGGCGCTTTTTCGTTTTTCTCTTCCTCCATCTTTCCCATATGTGTCTTTTGCTCACAGTAAATGCTTGAGGCAGAAAAATAAGTGCCGGACTCAAAAATAAGTGCCGGTGCACAGCACCGGACACCATGAACACAAATTAAGCACTGCCTCAAGCGTCTGAGAATAGCCAAGGGCGAAGTGTAGGGATGGTTGTTAGAACAGGTTGTTAGTTCAGTGTAGGGGGATCCGTAGGAGGTGCCACCAGTAGTTTCTTTATATGGTTTTAGGATAAGGCGCATAGTAAGAGGGGATGTGCAGTGAAGTAAGACATTCCCTCCCTTCATTAGGAAATAATTAATGATGAAGAAGAGAGGTGGATTAGTAAAATGAGGGAAGGGTACACAGGTGGGGAATATCACCTCTTACCCACAGCTCCCACTGCTACTGCAGTATGTACAATAATTGCGAATGGAGAGGCACTCTACCTTTCAAAAATGTATAGCTTTCCGGGTTCGCCCACAGGTTTCACACTTGTTTCCAACAGAAACTGCAACAGGGTTGAACCCACAGAAACTTAAGAAACAGTTAGAAAATGCAAAAACGGTGGTAAGAGAATTGGTTTTCTTTTACAATTCTGATAGTTCCTGAAAGGTATGAAGTTGGATGGTGATCTTAGCACAGCAAAGGCTTTGTTGATGTTTAGAAAATAAATGCTTTCTTGAACTGCACCTTTTTACATTTTTCTAAGAAAACCCAACATTTTTCCATATTTTTGCCATTTTCTCAGTTCCCTCCAGGGGAATCCACAAATCTTGGGAATCACGAGCTGAGGAGCGGTGCGGCCGGCATGGAGGATCCCCCCGGCAACCCAGGCCCTGCAATACAGGTGTGCGGAGGGCTGGGAGGAAGCTGAAATAGAGGCGAGCCGTAAGAGGGAGAGGGCTCCCTCGCTTGAGCTAAACAAGGTGCGACCGAGCGGAACACTCGCGCTCCCGGCTGCTGACTCCAGGCGTGAGACGGGCGGCCCCCCAGAAAACTATCAGACCCCGGGACCCAACGCCCGAAGACGAAGCGGCGCGAAGTCCAACAGGGAGGCTCCCTCCCGGAAGAAGAGAGACTCGGCCCCAAAACAGTAAAAGAAGGGCCCAAACGAAACAACAGATCGGGCGACTAGACAGCCCCAGATCCCCTCCGGACAAAGAAACTAACTACAAAATACCAAAAAGACCGCGCCCCCATGATCTTTAATCTTGATTGCCGGGGAGAGACTCCCCTGAGCTCCGATCACATTGCAACGCCACAACGCTGATAATGCGCACCAGCCAATCCCGACAATAGAGACTTGTTGAAGGTGTGCTGAAGCCGCCAGAGGGATAAAGCGCTCCATGTCTTCCTAGGGACACGGGACAAGACCTGGCGCGAGAACAACCAGCCACTTGACGGCGCAGCCCAACAGAACGAAGTAGATCAGTGGCTGCCAGATCCCGGGGAAGAGACCGAGACAACGACCACCCGTATGTCCTGATGAGACCCCGCCGATGGTTCTCCTCTGGGGCTCCCCCCCTGTGAGTGCGCCTAGGGTGCAGAATCTAGACGAGGTGGCTGTAGAAACCGTATAAGCCACCCTCACCCTCCTGAGACAAAATGGGGAAGGACAGAGCGAACAAACAACCCCGCCCTCCCAACAAAGGATTGACCAATTTACAACGCCAGCAGGCCCCAGGGGAGAAAGAGAGACAACCGCTGGAGGCCCAGCGCTAGACTGAGTGAGCACCATCCTCCAAGCAATTCAATCATCGCAGTCAGCCGTAGAGACTAAAATCGGGGAAGTGCGTGAAGACATGGGCCTCATCAGGCAAGACCTCAGAAACGCCGTGACCCGAATCACTGAAGTGGAAGGCCGGGTCTCCCAGAATGAGGACGAACTAGCTGATCTTAGAACCAAAGTGGCCCAGTTGCAGACCCGAACATCCGAGCTGCACCGCCGTGCGGAAGATGCAGAAAACCGATCGAGACGTAACAACTTGCGCTTTGTCGGATTCCTGGAGGGTTCGGAGGAAGATAAAGCCACTGAATTCTTGGAGCATTGGATCAAGACTTGGATGCCAGACCAAACTCTTTCACCCTGGTTTGCAGTGGAACGTGCCCACAGGGCCCTTGCTCCGCGCCCCCCACCGGGCAGCCCAAAGCGCCCGATGATTGCACGCATTCTCAACTTCAGAGATCGCGATAATATCCTCAAAGAAGCAAAGCGCTCGGAAGATCTTCAATGGGCAAACCATAGAATTGTAATATTCCCAGACTACACCCGGGAGGTCCAGACCCGCCGCCGCTCATATGAGCATGTTAAACAAAAACTTAGAGCTATGCAGCTTTCGTACATGCTCCTCTTCCCTGCGCGACTTACGGTCATTATGGCCGGTAAGGCGCACTTCTTCGAATCCCCGGAGGAGGCATGGGACTGGCTAACTGAGGAGGGCATCGGGACTCGAAAAAGACCCACAACACGAGGAGGGGAACCCTCCCATGAGGATCACCCTCCCGCTGGGGGGCCCCGGAGGAGCCGTAAACGCACTAGATTGCGGAAAGGAAGACAAAGAGACCTGGACACTCCCGCAGAGGGGGAGACGGCTGGAGACCCCGGCTCTCGGGGGGCAGAGTTGCCCGTTGAGCCCCCAGAGAGACAGATCCAGACGCGGACTGGAGACGATGGCCGCCTGAGCCAATCCCCGGAGCTTGGCTGACATGTTACACGGAGCTCCGGTTGGGGCGCGTGGGAGGGACCGGAGTGTCCGATTCGCCCCGGAGGGGCCCTTGAGGGACTCCACCGGCGACCCGGTTTCTCCCTAAGACTTGCCAAGTATGGCCTGACTTCTTGCGAATAGTTGTAAGTGATCCGACTGAATGGAGGGGTCCACCACTCCACCCCTATGACAGCCTTACTGGCTATTTTGTTCTGGTTGGGTGCTAGGGTGACAGATGCTTCCTGGGTGGGAGTATGGGGTGGGGGGCGGTTGGGGGGGAAGAAGTTTGAGTTGGGGTTAGATAATTACACTTCGACAATTGTCCCTTATGACTTTAGTACTGCACTGTTACGTTTTAACTGGTCTCTCCATTGTCCACTGACGAGCACTCAACAATGTAAGACTCCCACGCAGCCCACGCCTGGTCCTCAATGACACAAATCATCTCCTGGAATGTGAACGGACTGTTAGACAAGATCAAAAGATCTGCAGTAATTAACACTCTCCGTAGGCACTCCCCCTCAGTGGTCCTACTGCAGGAAACCCACCTTCTGGGAACTAAGGGGGTGATTCTAACCCCGGCGGTCTTAGACCGCCGGAGCCAGGGTCGGCGGTCTCCCGCCGGTTTTCCGCTGCCCCTTGGAATCCTCCAAGGCGGCGCAGCTTGCTGCGCCGCCGAGGGGATTCCGACCCCCCCTACCGCCATCCAGTTCCCGGCGGTCCGCCCGCCGGGAACCGGATGGCGGTAGGGGGGGTCGCGGGGCCCCTGGGGGCCCCTGCAGTGCCCATGCCACTGGCATGGGCACTGCAGGGGCCCCCGTAAGAGGGCCCCTAAATGTATTTCACTGTCTGCTGCGCAGACAGTGAAATACGCGACGGGTGCAACTGCACCCGTCGCACAGCTTCCACTCCGCCGGCTCGATTCCGAGCCGGCTTCATCGTGGAAGCCTCTTTCCCGCTGGGCTGGCGGGCGGCCTGAAGGCGGCCGCCCGCCAGCCCAGCAGGAATGTCAGAATTACCGCCGCGGTCTTTCGACCGCGGAACGGTAACCTGACGGCGGGACTTTGGCGGGCGGCCTCCGCCGCCCGCCAAGGTCAGGATGAGGGCCTAAATGCCCTATGCTTGCACAAGGAGGATTCGATAGGGTTTACCATGCAGGCTTCTCCAGAGGCTCCAGGGGGGTGGCCATCCTGCTCCACCGCTCACTACCTATGGTGATCACATCTATGATGTCTGACCCACAAGGCAGATTTGTAGTTGTCTCAGGGTTACTTCGCGGCTTACCGCTGAACCTGGTATGCGTGCACGCCCCCCCAGCGGGACTTGACGCCTTTTTACTCTCACTCCGCCAGGTAGTAGCGGGACTCCCCCAGGGAACCACGTTAGTAGGAGAGGATTTCAACGCTGTTCTGGACCCCGGATTAGATATATCTGAGAACGTTACCGCAGGCAGGTCCTCCCGAGCCACAAGCCTTAAAGGCTGGGCTGAAAGCCTTGGCCTATGTGAAGTGTGGAGAACTTGGCACCCCATGGAACGTCAATATACACACACATCGGCCGCCCACCGGACGCACTCTAGAATTGATTTAGTATTTATGCCGGCCCTGGACTTCACCGGTGTCACAGGGGCGGAGATACTGCCTCGAGGGGTGTCGGACCATGCACCCGTGCGAGTCCGGCTGGGCGGGGTGGACCCCACTAGACGCCCGGTGTGGCGACTGAATGCTTGGTTCTTGCAGGATAGTGATTATACCCTTGAAATCAGGGACCACCTTGCGCAGTATTTTGAACTGAACGTGGAAACGGTCCAGTCCTCGGGTACACTATGGGCTGCCTTTAAGGCCACCCTAAGAGGGCATGCTAAGTGGCTCCTACGTGCGCGCGAGCGCTCTCGCGACATACGAGTGTCTAAGTTGGAAGCTGAAGCGTTAAAACTGGAGCGCCAACAAACGACCTCATCCGAAGCCGCTACACTGAGGCAGCTCACCAGGGTCCGAGACGAAATCAAACACCTAGTACTAGAGTCAGCGAAACACATGTGGAGGGCATCGTCCGCCTGAATATATGGTTGGGGAGACAAAAACGGGAAGCTCCTGCATTGGTTGGCCACCCGCCCTTTAGTTAAAAGAATCATTCCCGAAATTAGGGACGACTCGGGTACCCTTTCTAAAACACCCATCGAGATTGCACAGAGCTTCGCTTCCTACTATGCACGCCTATACGCAGAACACCCTTGGCCCACTATCGAAAAGGAATCCCCCCTCCTGAATGACATAACTCTCGCCAGAGTTTCCCAGGCGACCAAGGCCAGGATGGACGAGGCAATTAGCCTTGCAGAAGTAACTATTGCGATTGCCAGCCTGGCATCGGGCAAGACCCCAGGGCCAGATGGGTTCCCAGTGGAGATATACAGGAAATGTAGTGACATTTTGGCTCCACACTTACTTGAGATGTATGAGGAAGCTGAGCAGAAGGGTCACTTCCCTCCTGGGATTGATCTAGCTACAATTGTAGTGATCCCTAAGACCCAACCACTGTCGCAAAACTGCTCGGCATACCGACCTATTTCTCTCCTCAATACCGAGGTCAAGGTGCTAGCCTCAATCCTTGCCACTAGACTAGAAGAGGCAATGCCCACCCTGGTACACCCTGACCAATGCGGCTTCATGCCTGCCCGTGGCACTAGGCACTGTATTAGGCGATTACATCTAGCCCTAGCACACCGCAGGTCCTTGTCACACACCCCTCTGGCGTTGCTCTTACTTGACTTTGAGAAAGCCTTTGACACAGTGGATTGGTCCTACCTTGAGCACGTACTAAAAAAAAAACGGATTCGGACCCAAGTTCCGGGGCCCGGTGGGACTACTCTACTCTAACCCAACGGCTCATGTCCAAGTAAACGGAGTAATCTCAGATGCATTCCCTATTGGCCGCGGCACTCGACAGGGTTGTCCGTTATCCCCCCTGCTCTTTGCACTAATAATAGAACCCCTGGCGAAGTTGCTACGAGAGGACCCTCTGATAGAGGGCTGGCCTTGGCCTGTTTGCCCGGAAGACCGGGTGGCATTATACGCGGACGATGTACTGCTATACATCTCTAATCCGGCCAAGAGTGGCCCCCGCATTCTACAAATTCTAGACCTCTTCTCGGAGGCCTCAGGACTCACCCTAAATCCCAATAAATCCCTGTTGGTTCCCCTCCATCAATCTAGAGACTGTGTGGACTGGCAACAAAACATACCAGTGCGGAGGAATAGCTTTAAATACCTGGGGGTACATGTCTCAACGCTCCCTGAATTAACATGGGAGCTCAACATCACACCATTAACTAGAAGAATCAAAAATGATCTCCAACGGTGGAAGGACCTCCCCCTCAATCTACTTGGAAGAATTGCACTCTATAAGATGATGGTCCTTCCCAGGCTTCTCTATCTCCTCCAAAACTTCCCACATCCTATCCCCATGAGATGGTTTAGAGAAATGGACTTGCTAGCGCGCCAGTTTCTATGGAGTGGCACCCGTCCCCGACTGGCGCTTAAAACCTGCCAGAGAAACGTCTATGAAGGGGGTCTGGGAATGTCCAATATCCATTACTACCACCTAGCGATGCATTTACTCGTGATCAATGACTGGCTGGGGGGGGATGGACAGATACGGCGTACCGGCTGGAACTCCAGACACTGAGTTATCCCAAGATCTTTGATGCCCTGTACGGCGGCCCGATCACACGTGGGGTCCCAGAGGTGACAGGGGTGGTACTGCAGGGATGGCGGACGGCCCAAAAGGTATCCGGATGGTGGGGGCGCCTTACCCAGCAGACCCCACTGTGGCACAGGACATACTTAAGAGAGGTAACGGGTCTGGAAGGATTCCAGAAATGGGATAACATAGGTATCTCTACACTGGGTGATGTATGGGAGGGCGCACACATACGTTCCTTTGAAAGCCTCCAAGAAACCTTTTCACTAAACAAGATACAATTGCATAAGTATCTCCAGGTTCGCCATGCCCTACTGGCGCAGGTCCAGACAGGGGACAGCATACCCAAAAGCAGCCCTATAGATAAGAGGGCACTGATGGGGAATCTGGGTAGGGGAGGCGTTTCCCAGATATATCGCACATTAATCACCACCACTGCCTGTTCCCTGGAGGGACTTTGTCAGAAATGGGAGGGATGGGTGGGTCCTGTGGAAGAGGAGGACTGGACTGAGGCATTGGCAGCTCCCCACGCCCTGACGATGACGACTCGTCTCCGACTAATACAGACTTACTATATCCATGAGGCCTACCTTACACCCTCCAAACTGCACAGGGCGGGGCTCCGATCCACAGCTGACTGCCCCCGTTGTATGAGACCAGACTCTGATTTCTTCCACATGGTATGGACATGTCCGACTATTAAAACCTATTGGGGGGTGATCTCGCGGGAGATCTCAACAGTCCTACAGGTTGACATGGAGCTGACACCATTGGCATTCCTGCTGGGGGTCATGGGAGAATCGGGGCTGAGAAGAGCAGAACAAACCTTTCTAGGGTTGGCGTGCCTAGTGGCCAAAAGGGACATTATGATGGATTGGAAAGCCAATAATGCACCGGCCTTGACTAAATGGAGACGGGGGTGGACTGGTGTGCTCAATGTGAAAAACTCGTATACGAGGCTAGAGGGTGCCCAAATAAATATAACAAGATCTGGGGGAAGTGGGAGGCTATAACAACTTAACCCCCTACAATGCTAACTGACACAACGAGAGGGAGAGCCCGAACATATCCCTCCCCCCCCCTCTAGTGGGGTGAGGCACTTATGAGATACTCCAACATGGAGATGCACAACCTACTCGTTCATGGTGTTGTCTGTGACATTGGGATTGACCACTGTTTGGTGCCCATTGGCGCCTTGTTATTTGTGTGTATAATTGTTTTATTTGTTTTATCTTTTTGCAAAACCAATAAAAAATTCTTTATAAAAAAAAAAATACTTCACACATTACCTCTAAGTTAAGCCTGACTGCTTTTTATGCCAAGCTACCCAGGGTTAAGCACAGGCTAATTTAGTGACTTTTTGTGGTTCATCTATAAGGGATTGTGGCTGTTGCTTGACCAGGGCTCACACCCGAGTCAACCAACAACCCGGTCTTTCTCAGATACCATAGCTAAAGACACACTGGGAGCTTATTTACTGATAAAAGAGTCCTACTCTTGAGAACACATTGCAGCAGTTGTTCCTAAAACTGAGTCCTTGAGTCAATGTAACAATATTGGATACATTGGTGTTGTTGAAGCCCCACCCTCAGTTAATTGGCACATCAACTATGATTTACAGCTAGTTCCCAGAAGCACTAGTGCCCACATCTAGATGCTAAGCTCTCACCAGGATTATTTCTTGTCTTGCTTTTCCCAGTTCAGTGATCTCTAGTTTATGTCGTCCTACATGCAGGCCAAGTCGGAAGTGTATGTTATTTATTTCCCTTTCCCTTATCTTGTTAAAAGTTGTTCAGTTAATTAAAATAATTACAAAAAGAATCAATAAATAATATTTTGAATTAAAATGCAGTCACATTAAAATACCATTTCAGCAGTAAAAGTGCTTGTGCAAATAATGTTCGACTCAGATTTCATCAAATACTGCTTAGACCTCTGTTAATCCGTCATCCTCCATGCCGGCCGCCCCCACTAACTGGGATAGCAGCCGCCGGAGTGCTGTAACATATTTTGCGCATCTAGCCAAGGCCCACGCCGCCGAGTGTGAGAAGCAGATGTTAGATGTCTCCACACAAGTGCGTGGCCCCAGGGCCAAAGCTACAGGTTTGATTGACTGTCTCCTGTGAACGGCTAAGGAGGGCCAGCAGCAAAGAAGAAGCCAACTTTTGTGTTGATAGGAGCAGAGTCTGCAGGCTCTTTTATCCCTGTGTGCGGGCCATGAGGGGTTAAAGTCCTTGATTGGCAAGGCTAGTGTTCGCATGTAAAGGATCTGCCGTCGAGTTCCCGCATTTATTGATTCTAAAGGGTATGGCGGAGGAGCCCCAATCAAGTAAGTGTCACTTCCAACTGGCACTGCTGATGGTGACTTAACTGACAGAAAGTCTTGCTCCCTTGAGATTTCCTTTGACCTTCTGTTCATTGTTTTTCTCAAAGTGCTGAATGTCACGTATCTGCCAACTGGATGGAGCTGCCCATTTCAAAGGTCTTCTGTGCTTTGCTTAGCTGCGTATTCCAGCGATTACCAGGAGTTTCAAAGATGATTCTCAAGGTGTGTTACAATGAGTGTGTGTTTGCCTTCCTGAGCCTGATGTAGTATTTCAGGATGGCTGCTTGGCAGTCTAACTTCTGCGACATGAGGCCCTGTTCCAATCTGAGCAGAGAGTGACCGGTGTACTTCAGTTGTTAAAAGATTCTTAAATACACCCTGCAGTGAGCTTGTTCTATGGTGGTTTCTAAAGATCCAGGAAATGCCAAGTCACCATACTGCAGGGCAGTGAGTAGAGTTGCCTTTGTTACCCTCAGTACTGGGGCAGCCTACGCACTTCTTAGTTGATTACTCAGTTGGGAGATCCTGTATGTAATTTTAGCTGCTTTGTTTCTTTTGTTTTATCCTGGTTTACTTGAAGCTAGTTGGCTATGTTGAATTTGTTCAGCGCATTGAAAGCCCGCTGTACACCGGTTTTTGTGCAGTCCATTATCACAATGTCATCAGCGTATTGAATGGTTTGAAGTTTTGTGGAACCGATCTTTGGTGGAACCAGACTGCTATCCTGCAGGTGTGTCCCTAAGTCTGCTGTGTACAAATTAAACAGCAGTGGGGCAGGACGCAACCCTGCTTTAGGTCTCTGTTAGTTTCTATTTTCCGAGACATTGTGCCTGGGCCAGTTGTAACTCAGAACCGTGGGTGTATACAGTGAACTGATAGCTCTTAAGAGTTGTGTGGGAATACCCCGTGCTGACAGCTTCCTCCATAGGGTTTCATAATATACCCTGTTGAAAGGCGCACTGTAATCCACGAAGCAGCAGAATAATGGAAGGTGATTTTTTTTAAACCGCTTGCTTCTGCAAGTATGAGAGCGCCACGATGTTATCCCCCGTCAAAGCCCTAGGTCTGAAGCCAGATTGAAAAAACTGCAGGATTTGACACTCCTGGACCCAGGCTTCCAGTTGGCCCAGCAATAAGTGGGAATAAATATTCGCCTCCAAGTCCAGGAGAGCTGTGAGGTGATAATTTGAAGCAACTGTGCAATCTCCCGTTTTATAAATTGGGCAGAGTATGGGCCCTCGCCAGGAGTCTGGGAGTGTAGCCAGCTGAAACGCACTATTGAAGAGTTGGGACAGCCTCTCTGCTCAGTCCAGCGGAGAGCGTTTAACCAGGGAAGCTAATAGACCGCTTGGCCCTGAGGCGCCATCCTTCCTTATGCTCTTCATAGCGTTTTCTATCGTACTAACAGAGAAGTGATCCGGTTCCGCACTTTTGCCTCATCGGGGGCAACTGGCTGATCTGCATTTATCTCTGGGCTTTCTTCTGCTGTCGAGGAGTGTGCTTCACAGGGAGGGGAGGATGCGTACTGGATCTTCTCAGGCCTGTTACTGGCTGGACCAAGATCCAGTTGGGTGACCGTGTACAAGTCTGTGACGTGAGTGACCCATGCGGCCTCAGCATCACCATTATCCCTAGAAGCACTGGCACTCTTTAACTTATTTACGTGCTCCCAGAAGCGGGCATGATTTGAGTCCTTTAGTAGCTGAAATAGGGTTTCCCATTCTTTTTGATCTTTTGCCACCTTGCATTCCCATATTTGTTTCTTAAAATATATTCTGTTATTTGCTCTCTGAGCCGCTGTGTCATTTATGGGCTTCTGTTTGTGCTTGAGATGAGCTCTGCGAAGCGCCTATCTTGCCTTGTGCACGGCTTTACCTAAATGTGGTGCTGCGCTTGTCAAGGCAGGATGAGATGGGCAAGCTCTTGGAGGTTTGCCTTGCACCAAGGAAATAAGATCCTCCACTGACTAGTCCCAGCATTCAAAGTTCAAATAAGGCTCCAGGGTCTGAGTTTTTAACCATGAAGCTATACTGGTTGAATGTTCTGGTGTCCGTTTAATTCTTCTTACCAAATGCATCTTCTCTGTGCCCGTTGATGCCCCTACCACGGCGATCATTTCTGCTGCCTGGACTTGTAGGTCTATGATACACTTTAGAGAGTTGTGTTCACTCTCTTACCTTTCTATTTCTATTTAATAATTTATAAAGCGCATGCCTGCCCGAAGGTCTCCCAACGCTAATGCGGGGCCAAAATAAACAGACAACAACTGAGAGCCCTATAGAGGAAAGAGGAAGGTCTTCAGCAGTTTACGGAAAGGAAGTTCAGAGTCCACTAATCGAACTTCAACCCGAAGAGAGTTCCATAGATGGGCTGCCCTGAAGGCAAAGGATCTGCCTCCCCATCTCGATCTTTTAAACCGAGGTATGTTAATGAGGGAAGCAGATGAGGATCTGAGTATTCGTTGGGGAATGTAGGGGGTTATAATCGCTCGAAGAAAGACCGGACCTCTATTGCGAAGAGCTCAGTGAACAACGCAGGCTGCTTTGAAATTTGAAATTTATACGCTGTTCTATGGGTAGCCAATAAAGGGATGCCAAGGCGGATTTTACAGAAAGATGACTCGGAATCCCCAACAAAAGAGGGGCAGCGGCATTCTGTACCACCTGCAGCCTCCTCAGGACATATTTAGGACAGCTCATAAACAGGACATTGCCATAGTCAAGACGCAAAAGGATTAGGGCCTGAACAATAAGCCTTCTGGCTGAGAAAGGAAGAAATGTGAAGATTTTCCTGCAAGTCCTCAATGCACAAAAACAGAAAGAAGGTAGTTTCTTTGCGTGGCATTCCATTGTGAGTTGTGTGTCCAACCAGAAGCCCAAACTTTTAATGATATCTTTAGATGGAGTGAGGTTGTTTATTCCTACTGAAGCTAGTATAGGGGTCTGGGAACACAGAAAGTGCCCTACCAGCATAACCTCTGTTTTTCCATCGTTTAATTTTAATTTGCTCTCTGCCATCCAACCAGCAATGTCCGACAGACATGAAGAGAGGACGGCAGATTCCGAATTGCTATCGGTGCAAAAGGAAAAACCAATTGGGTGTCATCCGCATAGGAAATAAGAGATAGTCCATAGGGTTCCACGGACTTTGCCAGCGAGGCCATATAAATATTAAAAAGCGTGGGACTCAGAGACGAGCCTTGTGGAACACCGCATGTCAGGGGGAAAGTGTCTGAATAGTATGTCTGATTCAGGACTTGAAACGTCCTCTGCGAAAGAAAAGATGCCAGCCATTTGAGACATGTGCCTTCAAGTCCCATTTGAGCGATTCTGCGTAACAGAATCTTATGGTCCACAGTATCAAATGCCACACTCAGATCAAGAAGAATGATGGTTGCATAACCGCCTGCGTCTAGGCGGCGTCTAGTTTCTTCCGTAACAGCCAAAAGGGCAGATTCGGTGCTGTGGAAAGGTCTAAAACCCATTTGGGTACTGTGAAGACGGTTATGTTTCTCAAGGAAGCCGACACCTGGGAGTTGACGTGTTTCTCCATGATTTTATGTTCGATGATTTATTGTCTTTTAAGTTACAGATCAATCACTTGGTCAAGGTTTGCTTCTGGATATTAAAACTCTTAAGAAAATTTGACATCTTTTAGCGGATGACCTTAGACGTCCGGTCGTACTGGCACTGGTTACGTCGAGACTGGAGTATTGCAACTCGCTGTTGCTCAATGCCAATAAATCCTCTTTAGATAAATTGCAGTCTTTTCAGAATGCAGCAGCCCGTCCAACTTTAAATCTCCCGCATTCTATCTCTGCGAAGAGATGTGTGATATCTTTACACTGGCTCCCAATTAGGAAGAGAATCATGTTTAAAGCATTGTGCCTTACGCACAAAGCACTTCAGTCGGTGGGATGTGATTATTTGAAATCCACTCTGTTGTTTTATCAACCACCGAGACACCTTAGATCATCTTCTAAATTTATGATCAAGGTGCCAAGGTGTAAAAAAGTGAGATGGGGAGATCGGGCTTTTACGGTGGAAGCAGCCAGGCTTTGGAATGGTTTGCCTCTTTCGATGCGTCAAATATCGAATCACTTCCTTTTTAGGAAAAGTCTGAAAACCTGGCTTTTCGTAAATTAAAGCTTGGGGTAGTATGTGCTCGTTTTTTTTCTTCTTTGAGGGTCTGCTTAGCTCTTCGATTCTTATGCCGGAATGCTCTCTATAAAAAAATCAATACAATACAATTTTAGATGCAATAGGGAGAAGAGCAATTGGTCTATAATTGTCAGGTAAAGTGGGGTCAAGATTCGCTTTTTTTAGCAGAAGCTTGACCACAGCATTTTCGGTGACTTCAAAGTGGGTAAGCCTCCAAATGAGCTTTTCTAAGAGAAACACGTAGTCAATAGTTGAGCCACCCTTGAAAGTGGGAGTAAAGGCGCAGACCTTCAGTTTTGTCACGCAGTCCTGGCAAGTTGATGTAAATTTAAAGAATGTCAGGAAGTTTTGTATTAGTTGGCGGCCTCTGTCCTGGGAAGTGTCCTCTGGTTGGTCGCCTAGCCCGCTTATGTTAAAGTCTCCCAGCATGACTATTTCATGACCGGGGTGACGGAAGATGACGGATTTCAGGATCTCCAGGAGCTCGAGGATTTATCGCTGACTTTCGTTTTTTTGAAGCATTTATGTAGCAGTTGACCAGTATCAGGTCTACTTTTTCCCGGTCGGTGTTCACACCACTAATGGAAATTAGTTGAGCCATTTTACTGCTGTTTGGAAATTTAGTGGCCGCCATGAAGACTGCATGCTTGATGAAGGTGGATAAGACGCCAGAGGGATGTCCAAAGATAGTTGGGCGAATAGCTAGCAGGAAGATCTCATAGTAGCCTGACAAGTGAGATGGAACGCATTCCCAGGTTTCTTGCATGCAGATAATGTCGTTAGAGTTTAAATAGGACCATGCTTCCCTGGACCTGGTGATGCTCCCGAGACCTGCCACGTTCCATGCCAAAATTGACAGGGATTTAAGTGATTGCGAGAGTAATGCTCTATGCCCCAGTGGTGCTAGGACCTATGCCTTGGTCTGTCCAATTCCCTCCGCATGCTTTGTGGGAGTGAATAAGTGGCCAGGAGCACCTAGTCTGTTTTGTGAACAAACTATAGTGAGAGGCTGCTATGCCTCCATTGTGGGGGACCAGCAATTCCTCCCCTCACTTGAGCCTCTGAAGACAGTTTTCGGCATCTCCTTGGGGTCAGTGTTCAATAAAACAAACAGATATTTGACAGGTGAGGCGATTTGTAGGTCAATGCCCCATTCTGCAAATGATTCTCTTACAACCCAGACTGCGGCGCTCTGAGCTGCACTTTTCCAAAGTTGTTTTTGTGACCTCTCCACTGGCATTTAGGAAGGGTGGCTCAAACTTGACCCAGTCCATAACCTCGAGGTGATGTGCCTGAGTGCTGGCATTGGGGTGAAGAGACATATTAGGTGGCGTAGCGTGGGATAAAAGTTAGTTCCAGAGAGTCATGTTCTGCTGATTCAGGTGTAACATGTCTGATGGGCAGCGGGCCTGTCAAGCCCCCAGCAAAGTGCTGGGAGCTCTATATTGTGAGGAGGCGTCTGTTCCGGGAGGGACATGATGAGTTGTGTTTGCCCCTGAACAGTGGGCCAACTCTCCGCCAATCATGTTGCTGGATAATCCTGCAGCCTCTACGAGCTGTAGATTTTGCTCGCTTCTTGAGAATGCTTGTGGAGTGGGATGATGTACCTCTGCGCTGTGTGGGCTGGAGTACTCCCTTAAGCCCACCTCGCTAAGAGGAGGTGTTGTCATCCTTAACGGTTTTGCTTTTGGGCAGGCCCCTATGCCTTGGATACCCTGATCCGGAGAAGTCTTCTGGTCACCCGGGCTCCCTTGGGTCTCTGCTGCTCCTCTGGTGACGAGTTCGGATAGTGGAGTAGGCCTAATGAATTCCACTGCCTCTAGTCCCCTAGAGGGGGCCAACTGTGTCACTGCTGCATATACTTGAATTACAGCATCGAGAGTTTGTCACAAGAAACACAATTTTCTTAATTTTTCCTTTTTTTTAAAATAAACACAGAAAGTAAAAATATAATTTTCTGTCTGGATTTATCTGTACAAATCAGTAACAAAAGAACACTTAGAGCCTTAAAAAAAATCCTGAGCCTCTGTGGTGCTCAAGTCCCCTTTAATGGGTTCCAGGTTGTCCTTCACTGTGGAAAACAAAACAGGCCTTGTCCCACGGTAATGCTAATTAATTTCTAAAGTTTTCCTACTGGGATGCAAGGGGTCTCCTGGACACACACAGCTCCTGTGTAACTGATCTGGGAAGTGAAAATTGTAGGGACTAAACCCTCCAGTCGCTATGAACAGTGGTCACCCTGACCCTGATTGAGTTTGCATCTTATTTGTGTTTTTCACGCAGTGGCCTCTGCTATCTCTGAACTCAACACAAGGAACCCTTCATCCTCTCACATCCCCTCTATGATCATATAAAGACTAGCCTGGCTGGGAGGGGTGGGCCAGAGTGCATAAGCATGCAACTCTTTCTGGATCTAGTTTAGTACAATCCAACCAGGAAATCGTCTGGATCCCCAGTGATCTGGGATGCAGTGTGGAGTGGTTACTATCAGTCTCCTGCTCTGTCACATGCTGACAGTGATTTCCTAGTTTTTGTCAAGTTCCGAAGACTCATTCTTTTCCAGGATCTGTACCAACTTAATAAGAGTCATGACGTTAGGTGAAACCCTACTAAACCCTCATCAAAATCACACTCATGCCCCTTCAACTGGTGTTCATTGTACCTCCTTTATTTTTGTATAAGGCTTACGGCAGTGTTAATCCACCAAGCTCTTGCACTAATTGGGATAAACCCCAGTTTTAAGTTTAACCCAAACCTGCCCCACCCTTTCACTAATATGTCAAACTCATCCCACATTAAAAATCCAATAATACACCCATGGAGATGCAGAACCTGGATCCATTGCTTCAGGTGAAACAAAGATAACATCACTGGAGGATGAAAAGGTGTTCTGCGTTCTTACAGTGCTGCTAATATAAAATGTAAAAGCCACATCTTATTACCAGTCCATCCACCTTCCTTGACAGTTCACCCAATTTACATCTCATCAGTTTTTGATAAGATTAAGTGTCTCCCCTATAAAAGGTGCTGCTTCTCCCATGTACTAAACCCTTGCAAGAAGTGTTATTTTCACGAGACTCAGCCCTCAGTCCTGGTGTACAGGAGTAGGAGCACGAAGAAGCCTTGAAGAAGTTCTTATGGACGAAACGCGTTGGCTACAAAGGTCTCTATAAATTGGAAAAGCATTTTTATGGACATTATTAACCACAGAAGAAAATGATCATTACCAATAATTTTTTAATAAAGATTTGCTTCACTAAGAAAGAAGTGTTGGAAATGTGTGCCATATAGTACTCCGAAAAGAGACTTGACAAATTATTTACATCAACATGGAACACATATGAGTGCTGAGTCTCATGAAAATAATGGTTTTCCAGGACTTTGTCCTGGTGATTTGAGGACTAGGGGGGCTTGTCCTCAAGACTCGGGCACCACGCTTATGGATGCATTTTGGAATTTACATATCTACTAAAGTGGAAAGGTGTGGCACCAATCGGCTTGGCCCTTCTTCTTTCTTCAATACCTTGCAAGAAGTGTGTGCACCTGTCATTACATGACTGCTTCTTGCACATGAATTGACCTGTAGGAGTGGCATTATATTTACTGTTTAGTTACTTGCTCAAATGTGCCCAGGGCAATCATAGTACCCAAAAACCAACAGTTGGTTTTCCTACTGAAATAAAAGAGACTGACGTGCTGTGTTTGCAAGTATGTCAGACAGCAGGAAACTGAGTGACAGGGTTTGCCTTTTGTCAGCACTCAGTATGGGTTACCTTGGTCCTTTGCGGTCACCTATCTACGATGCTTTCTCATTCTTTTTGACACACAATTCTTTTTAGTTATTTACAGTTTGTAAGCGCTTCTTTCAGAGTTCTTTCAGAGTGCTAGGCAGAGGTAGTTAGACTCAATCAGTGAAGGGAAGATTATGGTCTGATATTCTTCACTCACTGACGCCGGCCCAGAGACCTGAGGTTTAGTTGAATGGTCATAAACTTGCAAGCCGGTTCTGAACAAGTTGTTATTTAGTTTTGCTCTGAGTGGTGGGTTAAGTTGGTTTAATAGCCTTGATACCCGGACTCCTTGAGATCTGCGGTACCTTGAAGATATATATATATATTGTCAAGGTACATATATGTGGAGTTATGTATAGTAAAACTTTACTTACCCATGGAAAATGACTTTCACGATATTCTTGTCCTCAATATTTTTGACACAATATTCGACACAATATTTTTGACAAGCATACGAGACACAAAATGCATACGGGACACAAATTCATAACAATATTCTGTCCCATGAAGTTTGCGTTTCCGATATTTTGTCCAAACACCCCATAGACATTACAGGCCTTTATCCCACTAAGCCTTATGCATGGTGCAACATATTTTTTTCTTTTCAAACATTTTATTGGTTTATGTTGCTTTTCCTAAAGAATTACATGTGCAAGTCACTGAGTTGTAAGGAAGAACCAAAGCAGACAGTGTGCATGGTTTGCTAAAGAAAAGTACCAAAAGCATTACATATAATTTCAAACAGAAGATGCCCAGAACCCCTATTCCCCTATTCCCCCATCTCCCTATACACATGTTCATATATTCCCTGCCCCTCCCTCCCTTCGCCCCCAACCTATGCTCTCCCTAACTGCGGAGGAGTAAGTGTACCCGGTATGTCTACGACCATGTGTGTGGTCGTAGTATCCTAACTTTGGTCCATAGATGTCATGCCAGCTCAGGCCGGTATTTCAACTGCTGTGCTCTAGTGAACAGTGGGAACTCACTCTATGTATGTCATTGAAAGAGGTCCTTTCAGCGGTGGTTCCTCTATGAAGACGTAAAGGGTGTTGCACCCCTGCATTTCTTGCCCCGTAACCCCTATATTAACAATGTTAAAGACAATTACGGGTCTAGAGCCCCCCCGCCACAGTCCTTTTATAGGTTTTGCTTGCACACATGCTTGTGAAATCTTTTGTTAGTAAAAACAACTTGAAAGGGGCTTGGAACCAGCCCCTTACTTACCTGAGCTTACCATTGGCTTACTCCATCATTGCTCTGATTTACCTGCTTTGGATTGGCCAGCATGTCGTCTTCACGTCACTTCCTGTCGGTGTCTTCATCTTCTTTGCCAGTCTCGCCATAGAGTTGCCTGTGGACCAAATACTCCTTCCGGTCATTTCCTATTGGACACTGGCCAGTGTCCTTTCTCTGGCTGTGATGCTGAAGGTACTTCTTTTTTCTTCTTGCAGGCCGTCTTCTTTCTTTGCTGACATCTTCATTCTTCGCTGCCGTCTTCTCTGTCTCCTATCTTCATTGCTGTCTTCTTTTTTCTTCCAGCATGCCATCTTCTTACTTCGCTGACTTCTTCTTTCTTGGATGCCTTCTTCTCTGTTTTCTTTCTTCGTTGCCATCCATCTTCTTTTTTCTTTCTGCATACAGTCTTTTGTCTTGGCTGTCTTCTTTACTCCATGCCGTCTTTTCACGTCTGCCCTCTTCTCACGTCTTCTGCCATCTTCTGCTTTCTACATCTTCTCTCATCTTCTGTCTTCGTCTTTCTTCTCACATCTTCTGTCTTCTTACACCTTCCATCTTCTTCTGTCTTCTACCAGCTTCAGTCTTCTTTTGCCTTCTGTCTTCTCCCGTCTTCTGTCTTTCACTGTTTTCTGTCTTCTCCCGTCTTCTGTCTTTCACTGTTTTCTGTCTTCTCCCGTCTTCTGTCTTCTCCCATCTTCTGTCTTCTAACATCTTCTGTCTTCTTTCTTCTTACACGCATGCCAATACGTTTCACCTTTGTCTTTTTATCTATGTAACTGGCTTACAAGTACTAGAAAAATGTTATAATAATGTTTGTTTTGAATTTTAATAAAACAAACATTATTATAACATTTCTCTAATATCTGTAAGCCAGTTACTTAGAAAAAAAGTCAAAAGCAAAACTTATTGGTTTGCCAATGCTTGTTTATTTAGTTGTTCTGCCACGGGCGGGTCAGGTGCACACTGAAGGCAGAGGCCAATCATGCGTGTGCACTCTCTGGATGGAAATGGGGCTCAATTATGACAGCAGACAAGCTTGCTGGGTCTTGCACTTAAGTGCAGTGTTAGTGAGCATGTCTGGTTGGAAAAGTGACTTTCTACACCCAATCTCACATGCGCACGTGAGGCTTCTCCTATCTGAACACCTACTGAGCTGTGGATTACAACCGCAGCTTCCCAGTCTCATAAGGAATGCTGGTTTGGACTGCTCAAGCAAATCTTGGTGCTGCTCCGATGCTGATAGGAGCAGCGTCTGGATTGCCTTAAGAGAGGTGACTACTGCTATCAGCCTTAGCCAGCAGTTATTGCGGAGGATGAACAACAGAGGCATCACATGCAAGGACTTCACACTCCGGGCCTCAACTTCACAGTAGGTTTGGCCTCTGTCTTCCGTTCGGTCTTAAGGTGTGACATGGTGGTGTCAGGTCTTCGGTGTGCTGGAGAAGTGCAGTTCTCGGACTTGGGGGGTGGGGTCTTTGTCCTATTTTGGGCGAGGTGTGTGTTTTGCATTGGGCGTTTTCAGAGCTCGGCCTGAGCGCGTGTTCTGGGAGCCAGGCGGGGCTTTTGGCTTGCCTCTTTATGCTGATTTGTTGGCTCGCCCACCTCTCCTTGCTCAGGGCTGCGTTCCATTGCTGTCCGTCGTGTGCAGTGGGAGCATGTCTGTGGGTCAGAGTTTCTGCTGAGTACTCAGTACTCAGTGCCCGCAGGTGTGCTTAGATGTCTGTGTAGTGGGTGTGCACAGGGTTTGGTGTATGTGGATGAGCGTGGGGGTTTCTCTGCAAGGGTACCTGTGTTTTGTTTTGCAGTTTCTGATACACATATGCGTATCCATATACTGGGTTTGTGCGTGGGTCCCACTCAAGTCTGGGACTTCTGCCCCACCACTTTTGGAGTCCATCTGTCGCCACTGGGTCCAGTGCCCTCCAGTGTGGGGGTGCTAAGCTAGAGACCCTTTTACTAAGGTATTGGACCTTTATTGAGTTCCAAAAGAAGCTTAAGACTTGGCTTTTCGTATAAGCACCCTGGGGACCACAAAACTACACAGTAGCCCAAGAGCCTGGATATCCTGCTGAATGACTAATGCAGTATACAAATCAATATAACATAACATAATACTGGCAGACACTTGGTTCTGCAGGCTAGGTGAGACCCCTGGATATTGCAGGTCAAGCATTTAAATGCTAGGATGTCCCATAATCTCTGGTGCCACTGTATCCGTGGCGGGCAATCTGGTTTCTTCAAGTTATGGGCTATGGTGAGTTTTGCCACACCAAGGCACTGAAGGCACATATGTCATTCATCTCTGGTCATCTACTGTAGGTTGCAGGGTTTGATGTTGAGGAACAGCACCGCAGGAGTCTCCAGGATCGGCAGTGCAGGGACCTCCTGGAGTAACCTGGACACCCCCTCCTAGAACGGCTTTATTACTGGGCATTTCCACCAAATGTGGAGAGCATTGCCCAGTGCACTGCATCCCCTCCAGCACCTAGGCGAAGTGATGTGGTACATGTGGTGCAGTCTCTGGGGCGTGTAGTCCCAACCATATCATACCTTATAATGTATCTCCCACCCCAGGGATGAGACAGGCAAGGAATGAATATCTTCGTGTAGCTTCTCCCACCTTTACAGCAACAAGTACAATTCATTTTGAACTTTATTCTTGCATTTACTGGGAACAAATGGAGCTCTTTCAAGACAGGTTTTATGTGGTTGTTCCACCACAGATTCAGACAAATTCTGTCCATTAAGTCCTACATCCACTCTGGGTATGCCAGAAGTCAGAGGCCCGGTTTGATGGAGCAGCTGTCTTCTGTCAAACCCCTCCACTTTCCAAAGAAAAGACCACTATCAGACTCATCATTATCCAAGGCAGACCATGGCCTCAATATCCCATCCAAACTACTGCACTGCTGTCTAGCATGGACAACAAACTAGTCTTTTAGTCCATGTTAGATCAGCTTTTATAAGTGAATACAGAACGGGCTCTAGACCTGCTGCTTGTGTTTTAGCAAAAATCCTACAATGGGACAAACAAATTGTTATTTTATTAGATTTTGTTTTATTTTTATTATTTATTTATAAAGTTCAACTGATGTTTCCCAAGGATTTCCAGGTGCTAGGAAACATTAAAAAGGGAGGGTTTGGATAAGGCCATGGATGTTCACACTCTAGATGGTTTTCAAAGCGTGTCTAAATGCTAGGTGGTTTTTAGAGCCCTAATATCCAAAGGGGTTGAGTCCTAAAGGTTGGGATCCAGTTGATAAAAGGAGGGCCTTCTAAGTCATGCCTTCTTAGCTGGTGGAACAAATACTAACATGACAAAGAATGAAGAGAGCAAGATGCTGTATAGGGGTTCCACAGGTTTTTTATTTCAGATTTTTAATGCTGTGAAAGATCCTGTGGGTAATACGGAAAGTCTTAAACTATATTAGAACATTGGAATGTTCGGATCTCCATTGCAGACAATGGAGTGCTCCGAGCTTGTACTGGTCGGTAAAAGCCAGGAGCCAACATTCCAATGTTCTCTTTGTTCACAGCAACAGCAGTGAATAAAGCCTCACGGAGCCCGAGGGAATTTTAATCCCCTCGGGCTTCGTGAGGAATTTGTTTTATTTAATAGAACATTCTGCCCCGAGTGGCAGAATGTTCTAATAGCCTTAGAACCGGCCATTAAAGGCCCACTCCCGCGTTAAAGGCCCTTCGGCTTGGGCCTTTAACGCAGGAGCGGGCCTTTAATGGCCAGTAGAGCCCGCTACGGTGGGTTCTAAGGCTATATTAGAATATTGGAATGTTGAACGCTCTATTGGAGACAATGGAGTAGCTCGGGGCTTCTAATGGCCAGTAGAAGCCCGGCACTCCAACATTCCAATGTGTGTTTTCCACAGCTGTTGCTGTGAACAAAGGGAGCCCGAGGGGATTTAAACCCCTTGGGCCCTGTGAGATCTTTGTTTTACTAATTAGAACATTTTGCCCTCTAGGAGCGGAATGTTCCAATAGCCTTATAGCCTGCCATAGCTGGGCTATGCTGGGCATTAAAGGCCTGCTCCCTTGTTAAAGTCCAGAGCGGAGCAGGCCTTTAATGGTCGATATTCCATCATTTGGTCATCCATGTAGGGCTTTCATAACGTGATCAAATTTGCAGAGCTTACAAATGATGTGGACGGTAAAGGAATAGGAGATAACCTGAAAGGCCACTGAAAAGACTGTTTCAGTAGTCTAATAGTGATACAATCAGGGCAGATATTACTGTGGAACGTTTGTTTGCTGGTATAAAGGGTAAGATTTTTGTGAGTGTTCCAGGAAACATGTAGAGATAACTGCATTAATGTGTGGAGAGAGGGAGAGAGATGAGTCTAAATTGATTGGAACTCCCAGAACTTTGGCTTTCTGGTAACAATCATTTGTTGCATTTACTGGTGGGTGTGTAGGTCCCAACAGCAACAAAAGTGGATACATTTCCTTACTAACAAAAGTGGATTGATCATGTATTGTGGTGTCATTCCACAAAGTATAGAAACCTGTAAATATCTCAGAAGTAGCATTATAGCCTGTAACTGCCTCAGCTCTGGTTAATAAGATATTTATACTTAATTATGCTACAGGCCCTGGAAGGGCCGGCTCTAGCGCTAGTGATGTCCGGTGTGAGAATTGTTTTGGCGCACCCTCGCCCCAACCCCGCCGCCCCCCCCTCATGACCTCCTTAACGGATTCTGTCACTGCCACCTGGCAAAAGTACCCCTCATCTCTCCATAACTCCTTGCTCACATAAATGTCGCTTGTTTTAAAGCGCTGGTAAAGTCCGGCTTTACTAATCCGCTCAGATATCCTGATAAAATACACATCTGTTCTTTGCAGCAGGCACATAAACCCTCTGTGCTACTTTATGGTGAGTTAACACTACCAGTAGACACAACTCCATAGCTCGCTCGCTCGTGCTCTCTCTCTCACTCTCTATCTCTTCTTGCTGATAAAAGCTTAACGCAGAAGGAACTCTGCAGCAAATGCTTGTAAATGTCAAGTTATTGCTAAACGCAGCACCGCACAGCACCGCCCCCTTCCTGAGGTCAGCGCCCGCCCCCTTCCAGGTCAGCGCCCAGTGCCGCTGCACGGGTCGCACTGCCCTAAAGTGGGCCCTGGCATTCTTAAGCACCGTCCATTTGTGTCCCTGAGAGACGGCTACAAGCCTTCTGTCATATTCAATCTGTGATTGCAAACCTGCCACACACCCCTTCCAGGGGAATGAAGTACTTCCTGGTTCATATCACTTGAAGGGTGTAATCCAGGGCAGGGTAAGGGGCTACAGATTGTTGCATCGTGGACTTCTGTAAAGACTTTCACAACAGTAAAGAACCAGTCTGTTAATTATCTTGATGCACCTGCAGATCCCTGTTTAAGAAAGTATTGAGCATCTTTAAAAGTGTCCCAGATATTGGGGTGTTTATTCTGCAGGCTTAGAGTTAACAAGACTGGGGTGTTGTTACTTGCTTGGGTTCTGAATTAACAATGATTCCAGTGCACCCTGAGAATGTTCTGAAAAATGGGAAATACTGGAATAATAACATTTTGGGTCCAATATTCCCAGCAATTCTTCATTTTGCCCCAGACCTTCAAACCAGCAGCTGAAATCTCCAGGTGAAAGGAAACACGCCCAGGGTGTTCCTGCAGATGCAATGACAGCAGTTGTTGCCCACATCAGAATTAAAAAGGACCATCTACTGAGCGTCTTACAAGCCCTAGCGAATTGTATCCTCTATCAGTCATCATGTTTAATGCAGGGACATCTTAAGGATTTTGGGTGTCCTGGGCCAAACGTATTTTGGGGGCCTCTGCTGTGAATAGTTTTGCATTAATGACCCAGTTTCAGCTCCCTAATGCCCTCCTTGGCCAGGTGACTGACAGTGCACAGAGCACACTGGTCCAAATTAAACATGTACTGGGATTGTGATGTGTGTTTCCAATATTGTACCATAGTAGCAGTCACTACATTACTGCAAATAATGTCTGTGACCCCCTCCCATTCCTCATATGTGAGGTCCTGTTTTGAATTAAAAGAAACTTTATTATGGATGTTGCATGAAATATCAATGCACCATTTTTCTGCAAAATGTCTGTAATGGACTCCCACAATAAATGAAAGGAAAACGGTATTTAAAACAATCTGTTGAAGAATTATTCAAGGTTATCAGGGCAAGGCTCTCTGCAGAGCAGAGCTGGCTCTATCAGGGGCCCTTGAAAGGCTGGGACCCGGGGCCAGAGCCCACTTTGCCCGTGCACTAAAACGTCTCATGTTTGATGTATACATGCCAGAGCTGTAGCCAGAGGCAGCACCTTCTCTCCAGGACTGAGGAAGCTGTGCAGTGTGCACGCCAGAATTCACAGTTAATGCTTCACAAATTACCTAATTATATGTGCCCCATCTCCTGGAGTTTATGAATAGGCATGCAGGTGCCAGAAACCTGAGTATAAATACAGTTAAAACACAAATATTGAAATTGGCAGGCGCATTGCAGCAGTAAGCCATCCACTTATCTCGCTGGCATTTACCCTGAAACGCTTCCTTTCCTGAGTAAGTCACTCACAGGAGAATCTCAGTAAACTGAGCCCAAAGTTAGCCGAAATATCGGGAATGTCTTATCTCAAAGCCTACTAAATAAAAGTTACTGTATTGGAGTCAATTTGCATCAGTGTTTGAACAGGAGAAGGGTAAGATATCTGTAGGAAATCCCAGTGGCTCAGTTAATCACCTCCAACTTATGCTGTGCGCCTCACACTTTCATCTATTGTCCAGCAGCTGGATGCAGGGACATTTTAAGGATTTTGGGGGGTTCTGGTCAAAGATATATTTTTAAACTATTTTATTATTCAGGGATAATAACTTGTGTTTTCAATATTGTAACACAACAGCGCCTCGTCCCATTCCCTGCCGGAAGACCCCCTGGACCACCACCAATGTGGTGTTCTGACTGCCACATTACGACCGCAGCAGTAGCGCTGCGGTCGGACCACCAGCAGCATCACTTTTCATCGGGACAATTGCCTCCAATGCCGTCTCATGTGGAGGTTTAGGGCCTGATTTAGAGCTTGGCGGATGGAATACTACGTCACAAACATGATGGGTATCCTGTCCGCCTTATTACGATCTCCAGAGGACATAATGGGACATAATTTGTGACAGAGTATTCCATCCGCCAAGATCTAAACCAGGCCCTTCATCTTTAAGCCTCCATGCCTTGAGGCCTCTCTCACTGCAGACCGGTGGCAGAGCAAGGGTGCCTGAGGTCTCAATGAAAGCATAGAAAATTGGCCCTCGTCCCAATGGTTAGGTAGCAAAATACTGCAAAATTAAGCTGCAGGGGACCGTGCCCGCCTCTAGACAACAGAGTCACTGCGTCTGCTGCAGTAGTGAAGGCTGTGCCCCTGTAGCAAACTCCTCATTCCCCTCTATCCCCGCATCAGTCCCTGAATATCACCTGGCCTTCCTTCTCTTTCTTGTCCGACATATGACACTAACTTCCACCTGTCACTCTCGCCCACTCCCCATGTATCCCTCCGCTTTCCCTCCCTCTTTCATTCACCCTTGATTGCCATAAATCTCCACTGTCTCCTCTGTCCCTTTTCTCCTGCATCTCTATTGATCCTGTGTCCCCCTGTATACCATCACTGTCTGCACTTTACCTCCAGTACTTACTACACCCTTCCTGGTATAGCTCCAATCTACTGCCCTCTTGTTGCCTCTGTCTCTCGCTACTTTCCACCTTTCCCTCTCTCCCATGCCACCTGTATCTCTCCACCTTCCCATCTCTCCACCCTCTGCCGGTTTCCATTCTGCACTGTCTACACCCCTTCATCTTTCTCTCTTTTCTAATGGATCCTTCTAGTCCATTTCAATTCCCTCCCTTCTCTTCATGTTTCTACTTTCTCCCATTCTTCCTTGCACCCCAGTATTCATCTGCATGCAGCGGCTTTACATCTTTGTCTCCCCCACTCACCCCTGTTGCATGGCATCCATCTGCATCTGGATGCTTCACACCTTTCCCTCACTCCCTCCTGCAGACCGGTACCCACCTGTATCTCGCTGCTTCACCCTCTTTGCTCACCACTGTGATCCATCTGCATGAGCTGCTTTACACCTTTGACTCTCCTCCCACTGTCATTATATTTCTAGTCTCTGTAAAAGTCATAAGACTTTCTCCATATGTTGACACCTTCTTGGTACATCTCTTAATCCTCCTCTCTTAACCTGTGCATCACACTCCTTTCTACCTTCTTCCACTTTTCACTGTATCACTATGCTCTGTCCCCTCTTACCATTCTCTTCTCTGTCGTTCTACTCTGACACATCTCTCTTCTCACATCTTTCCTTTTTCGACTATATCACCCGCATCACCGTCAGTTTCTTTCCCCTCTCTAGCTCTCCCTTTGATGTTTCCATTCTCACTTGTATCCCTACACCCTCTTTAATTCTCTTTCTCCCTGAACATTGCCTTCCTTTCACTTGTTTTACTTGTATCCCTCTATTCTTCGTAGCATCTTGCTAAGTTCAAGTTACCCCTTCCAAGCAGTACAGCAGAATTGACATTTGTGGTAGAAGTGTTCATTAGTATCGCCAGGCCTACACCAAGATCCAGGCAGGTCAGCTGCTCTCTTCCAACTGTCCTTTAGCTCCTCAACATGTTGTAATACCTCATAATGTTTTGTGACTTAGCCAAGCACAAGCTACAACAACTCTCTGCGCTCTCCACAATCCTCTCTTGTAGGCCTCCAGTCTTCCAAGTATCATTCCACTTATTTCATTTGCTCTCCACTCTCCCCTAAACCCCTTCATCCTCTACTGTATCCCTCTATTCTGTAAAGTATTTCTTAATTCACACATACATTTCTCCAAGTCTCTATGACACCAGTCTCCTCTTTTCTTTATTCACTGCATCTCGCCACGCTTCATTATGTCTCCACTCCCCTTATGTCTAGTGATGCTCCCAATTATCTCTTTATGTCTTTATTCACTTCCCTATTGTTATGAATGAGCCTCTTTTGTGTGGCAATCTTTCAGATTGTTGCCTTCTACAGCTCAATGCATTTGTGTTGGAATTAGGACTCTCTGCACTTTATCCCCTGCCATCTAGTGGTAAAGTGTGTTTGTTCTCTCCTTAAAAATTGTAAAATTGGCATCCACTTAATTGGCACATTTCATTTACTCATAAGTGCCTAGTATATTGTACTACATGTACCCACGGCCTGTAAATGAAATGCTACTAGTGGGGTGCAGCAATAATTGTGCCATCCATCCAAGTATCTCCCCAAAGCATGTCTCAGGCCTACCTGTCAACATCAGGGCAGTGCGCGCTCTACGGGCGACTGGAATGCAAAAACCCAGCACTTACAAGATAACGTAATTCATGCATTATGCTGATGTTCTGTTGTTTAACCTTTTGCATTGCAGAGTTTAATCCTGAAGACTTATTATCAAGGTGCTTATAAATACTGTTCATTTGCAATGTATTGCTGCAGGCTTTCAGAGTGTGTCAGGGTGTGGTCCCTTTCCAGGGCCTTCTAGAAGCTTTCTCTGCAGCATGACTGGGTGTGGTTTGTGGGCTGGGCCAAGAGTCTATATAAGGGAGCCAGCCCAGCTCCACATGCACACTATTCAGAGGTCCCGGTGCAGAGCAGCAGCAACTTCCTGAGCTCCTGTTCCGGAGGCCTACTTTGATCTTCCAGGCCTTGCCCTTCACTGTGTTGGTGATCCTTGATCAGGGCGGTAAGACGGAGGTCGGGCTGGGCCCCCGATCCTGTTCTCGAAGGCTTTCGAGTTCTTGGGCCTAATTTTCATGATAAAAGATTTTACCTTGTGCGTGTGAATGTGCGCTTGGCTTTTTCTGGCATTTGCATGCTGATATTCGAATCGGCAAGACGCGCAATTCATTTCTCGTGTTTAACTTGTGGTATTCATTGTGCGCTATCATTTCTTGGCATTCACATGGTGGCATTCGAATCGGCAAGACGCGCAATTCGTTTTCTTGTGCTTAACTCGTGATATTCAATGTGCGCTACCATTTCTTGGCATTCACATGGTGGCATTCGAATCGGGAAGACGCGCAATTCGTTTTCTTGTGCTTAACTCAATATATTCATTGTGCGCTACCATTTCTTGGCATTCACATGGTGGCATTTGAGTCGACAAGACGCGCAATTCATTTCTTGTGCTTATCTCGTGATATTCATTGTGCGCTACCATTTCTTGGCATTCATGTGGTGGCATTCGAATCGGCAAGACACGCGATTCCTTTCTTGTGTTGAACAAGTGATATCCAGTGTGTGCTACCATTTCATGGCACTTATACGGTGGCTTTCGAATCGGCAAGACGCGCAATTCATTTCTTGTGCTTAACTCATGATATTCACTGTGCGCTACCATTTCATGGCAATTACAAGGTGGCATTCGAATCGGCAAAACGCGCAATTCATTTCTTGTGTTGAACTCGTGATGTTCAGTGTACGCAACCATTTCATGGCATTTACATGGTGGCTTTCGAATCGGCAAGACTCGCGATTCATTTCTTGTGCTTAACTCATGATATTCATTGTGTGCTACCATTTCATGGCAATTACAAGGTGGCATTCGAATCCGCAAAACGCGTGATTCATTTCTTGTGCTTAACTCATGATATTCATTGTGCGCGACCATTTCATGGCATTTACATTGTAGCATTTGAATCGGCAAGACGCGCGATTCATTTCCCGCAATTGAACTTGATGTTTCAGATAGTTTGCAGTGTGCGCGATCATTTCATGGCATTTGCATATTCTTGATGAAATCAGCAATGTGCGCAATTCATGTTTCTGCATTTTAAAAACTAAGTGTTAGAATTCTAGATGTTACATTATATGTGCATAATAAGTAAGAAGTCCCTTAACCCAACTCCTATGGTGTTCCAGAAAAAGTTCAGATTATTTCTTTGTCCTCATGCAAAAAGACTATGGGGGTCATTACAACCCTGGCGGACGGTGTTAAAGCGGCGGTAGGACCGCCAACAGGCTGGCGGTCTTTTTTTAAGTATCATGACCATGGCGATTACCGCCATGGTCATCCGCTGCTTCCCCGTTCCGCCCGCCAGGGTGGAGACGACTGCTGGGCTGGAGACCTGGGTCTCCAGCCTGGCGGCCGTGACAATACCGCTGCCGGTATTGTGACCCAGCTTACCGCCGTGGATTTCCAGCTGTAGGAACCGCCATGAAATCCATGGCGGTAAGCACTATCAGTGCCAGGGAATTCCTTCCCTGGCACTGATAGGGGTCTCTCCCACCCCCACTCCGACCCCCAACATAACATTACTGACACACACCCGACACGCACGCAGGCACCACCAACACACAAACACGCACACACACCGACATACATGCCAACATCCACACACACACTCAGACACGTACATCCACATTCACACATTCACGATCACATCCATACAGACAGACACGCACACACACACCCCCCTACGTACACAGACGCACACCCCCATGCACCCACACAACACCCCCCACCCCCCTCCCCTAACGGACGATCGACTTACCTGTTCCGTCGATCCTCCGGGAGGGGACGGGAGCCATGGGGGCAGCTCCGCCAACACCACATCGCCAACAGAACACCGCCGCGCTGAATCACAGGACGTGATTAGCTCAGCGGTGTTCTGTTGGCGTGGCGGTGGAGGTGGAGCAACCTCCACTTCCCCGCCGCCCGCAAGTATGGCTGTTGGCGGCTCTCCGTCGGAAAAACGACGGAGGGCAGCCAACGGTCATAATACTCCGCGCGGCAAACCGCCACTACTGGCGGTCTTCCACACGGCGGTCCCTCGGCGGTCTTGTTAAAAGACCGCCGAGGTTGTAATGACCACCTAAGTTTGATTTTGAAAACGTAATTCTAGAGGGTTCTTATGTTTCTAGTCAATGTGTAACATTTCATTAAGAGATTCATTGAGAAGTTGTATTAATCATTCGTAACTCATTCCCAGGTAACCAGACGTCTTGAGGCCTAGTTATTTAGTCCATGCTTAAGTTATCCATGGTTACAGTATGACAATGCTTAGAATCATAGTCTAGTAAAGAATAATATCATATAATCTTGATATTGTGTGTTTTAACCTTTTGCTTCCTACAGGTCTCCTTCCCCGCTGTTCCCTACCCATTCCCCTTTTCCCCACTTGGACTCTCTTAGACTCTGTGACATTCTAATCAGAGTATTGGAGCTGTCTTGTGGTGGACGTGTTGGGAACGTGCGCAGACCCCGAGGATCTGGTGACTCTGATACTACCATTGCCACCTGCAACACAGTTTTAAACTGACATTTAGACTTTGCAAAAGAAAAAAAAAAACCTTGCCCAGCATAAACCTCTCTTTTTAATACTTACAAGTCACCCCTAAGGTAGGCCCTGAAGTCTTAAGCCAGAGTATTTAAAAAGCAGGATATGTATTCCTTATCCTATCCATGTCCTGGCAGTGAAAAAACCCTAGTGTCGTTTTCACTGTGGCAAGGCTGGCCTCCCGTAGACTATCACTGGCTCAATCCAGTTTGGGAACAGCTAGACAAATACCTCTTCCACTCATTTTATTTGTAATTTAAAATCTTCTGTAATGGTTAGGTTGAAGCATTTCCCTGCCTCCTTGTCCAAAGTACCTAGAACCTTTCTGTGAGTGGCCAGTTGCTCTTGGGCTGGCAATGGCTCCCGCTCTGAGAAATGTGTATTGAGGCCAGGCAGTGGACAAATGGAGATGGGTGTAGAGGGGAGTAGGTCTTCCTTAGAGATGTCTGGGGAGGAGCTGTGTTCTACCCTGATTACACTTCAAAGGAATTTGTTCCAGCTTACACAATGGAACCTGACACCAGGCCTGCCACTTCCTTCTGTCCCACTAGTCAGCTGGAGCTGACCCCCAGGGAAGGACAGGCCTGAACTAGGTTGGGAGTAGACAACGGATTGCCCCCGTCCACATATGGCATTGGGCATAAAAGTAGCATATCAGAATGCTCCTGGAGCTGAGGCGATCCATCAGAAGGGACTGCCCCGCTGGCCGAAGAAGGAAGACTGGACGTGCTTGCTTTGAACCAAGGACCCCAAAAGTGACTCCAAGGGTCAGTTGACTTTCCTCCTCTTTGAGTCACAAGAACACAACAGGTTTCTAAGGCCTTTCCTGTTTTCCAGCTGACCAGTTTCAACTGGACCTGAACTAATCCCCTAGGAAGGCCTCTGTGGGACTCAATTATGTCCCTCGAGTGCTGTCCTCAAGGTCCTGGACTCTTGGCTGGAGTCAGAGTGCACTTCTCCCTGCCTAACTGAAGGTTTCATCGGATCCAACGCAGCATGACACTGAGCCACAAGAAGCAGCACAGCTCCTGATTGAAAGCCTCACCGGAATTGATGCAGCATGATGCAGAGGCCTGCAAAGCCGCACCACACAGCTCCACTCAGAAGACTTCACTCGATTCAGCATGCGCTATGCAGAGGCAGTTAGCTCCAGACAGAAGGCCTCACCCAAATAAACCCAGCACGACACAGAGCCCCGCAGAGCTGTGCTGCCCTGTCATCGCATTAAAGTCAGAAGATAAAACTTCCAGTGGAATGTACTTGGCCCTGTTTCCGGCCAGTACTCCATCGCAGTCAGCCTGAACTAGTGACTTTGTCCTGGACTGACGGGACCAGATCCCCGGAGCTGACGCTTTGCACCTTTTGGTGCTATTTTTACCTCAAATTTTAGAAACTCAGAACTCCTGTTCTAATGATTGGAGTTTTGTTGTTTTAGTGTCATTTTATTTATTATTTCTTGTGTTTTCACTTTATTACTGTTTGAGCTCTGCATAAATACTTTACACATTACCTCTAAGTTAGGCTTGAGTGCGTGGTGTCAAGCTACCAGAGGATTAAGCACAGGTTTCTCCAGTGACTTTTGTGATTCACCCTGAAAAGGATTGAAGTGGGTTCTCGTCCCCTTCAACCAATAATCCAGTTTCTTACACCTATCTTTTGTTTTCCCACTGTATCTCTCCATTCTCTTATTCTTTACATGTGATGGTGCAGAACTTGTCTCCCCTTTGGCCCCCACCCTGTATAGAGTAAACTCTGGCTCACACCTCAGACCAGCAAAGGTACAAATAGTGCAGTTGGCCTGTTAAGTAAACTGCAGCTTTGCAGGGTGGTGTGGAGGCCACTCTCCCCTGAAGGCCAGTGTCACAGCCCTGGCTGCACCATTGATAGCTTTGACCTTGCTGCAGATCTGTCTCATTGCAATGCCCCTAAACCCTTCAGGTTTTACCCCTGAGCTCTTAATCGGTGCCACGATGGTGGAGCTACACATCACGTTGGCTGCTAAGAGGCTACAGCTGGGCCAAGCAGTGGGAGCTACAGAAGGTAAATATTTCAGAAGTACAATGTTTGCACATGGGCACAGACACAAATCCTCGGGATATCCGCACTGTGGTGTGCTTGACATTGAGCTTTCTACACTCAACTACTATAAAGGTGGTGTGCAGGATTATTTCATCTTTTCAGATCAGGTGACTATAGGAATGAGGTGAGAGACTATGGGACCAGGTGCTGACAGTATTGACTCAGGGGAATATAGGAGTCAGAGATGATGGTAGCAGTCATGCAGGAGAAAGCTCGTGGCACCTTGTTCGAAATGCCGTGGAGGTCAGGAGGACCAAGCTTGCAAATCACCCCATACCATGGTTGTACTTAGACTGCCTTTTAAACCTGCAAAGGAGACAGAGATTTGAGCGTGACCTTGTAGCCCACTCCACCTAGATTTAGCCATTTGTACCTGACTAGGTGGTCTGTGAACAGTTTTTCTTCTTGGTGTCTGTACTGTGTGTGGGGAGAGTGTCTATGAACGTTAAAAAGACTTTAGATGGTGGCCCTGGCAAGAGAAAAAGAGAATATTAGAGCAGGTGTACTAAAAAAGTGTAGCAAATTTTGTGCATCAAGTATTCAGTAATTGAAACCTTGCAGCAGCAAAGTACCCTCTGCTGTACATTATTAGGATATTGCAAGTCACTGCAAAGTCTGTGACCATATAGAGGAAAGAGGCCAAACACCAAGTTTCTTCAGAAGGACACAGAACTCCATGTTGACTTACAATATCCTTTTAAGGCAAGGCAGTGGGTACTTGGTGCCTTATAATGCATGGGCACACCATCAACCTTCCTGCAAACCACTTAAATCCTTGGTGTGTGTTGCTCTATCATATGAAAAAATAGGATGTGTGAAACGTGAAGCATAAAAGTAGACTCTGTAGTACACACCTAAACACACCAAAAACCAGCTGGTAATTTGTTGTAAAAATATATATCAGAATCCGCTTTATGTAAGTCAGATTAAAACATGCTGTAGCTCAGAAGGTGTAGAAACATGCAATGAGATTCTGTCACTCACTAATGGCCTACTGCATGCATGAAATAAACATGTTGCCATAAATATCTCTTTTCTACTGATCATTTCATTTTAGAAAAACAGATGACAAGAATGAAAGGCCAGTTTTCATTTTCATTGTTTAAACTGCATCTGTAATTAATCTCTGTGATCTGCTTTCACCTTGGCTGCTAGTTCTGGCACCAGGTGTTATGCCATCGCAACTCAATTATAATAAGTTATTACACTTGAGCACGCAAGTCATTTCTTTACTACAGGTCACTAGAGATGTCACAAGTCTCCTGTAATAAGGAAATTAGAGACAGGCTTTTATATAGGCGTTGCAGGTTACATGTCTCATATACAGTATTCTAGCTATATGCTGTAGTGAAGGAGATGCTGAGGTTTCTGGCAGATGGGGATGATTTTAGGTCATTCAGGGAAATAGATTTTCTGTGTTCTGGCAGTCTTAAGCATACTTGATTGATGCACCATCTGAGGCCAAATTGCTGATAAATAGCCAAAGGCACAAGTTATTAGTTGGGAAGGGCAAGTTGGAAATAGAAGGTTTGAGTGTCTTCAAGATGTAGATTATAGGAAAAGATGGAAGGGGAAATGATGTCACCAAAAGAGGGGTGTATACAGAGAAGACCAGTTGACAAGGACAGACCCTTGAGCGATACCTACTGGCAGGGCAGTAGGTAGGGGTTGCGAGGAGGGATGGGACAGAAGATTGATCAAGAAAGGTAGGATGTAGACCAGTCAAGCGGTCATCCAGGGTCTCTGAGGGTACAGAGCGGTGAGGTCAGGGAGGGCTAGTCCGGTATCTGAACTTTTGCCGACAGGTAGAAGAAAATGAAGCTAGTCAAGAGGGGATTCTGATAGGAAGAGACAGGAGGGAAGCAGTCTCCATAGAGGGATTTGCTCAGAATGGATAGGAGAGGATTGAGAATACTGTGGATGGAGAGCTAAAGAGTGAGACAAAGATGAGGCTGTCAAGGGTCCTGGACAACACGTCTGGGAGACAGAGCGACACCTTGATGGGGTGATGGAGTGAAGGTGCTGCAGACGCTTATTTACCAATAGTAAAAAAACTATGGATTTGAAGCCCTGTGAGGAAGTACCTAAATGGAGAGGATGGTTGAAAAGTGGGGTTAAGCAGGATATCTGTCTCGAAGTAGGAGCTAGAGGATGGATGGTTTGAGGACTGAGTGGATGAGGTGGTGCTGAGGATGGACCATGGTAAAAACTGTGCCGCAGATGTTGAGGAGAAGGTTAGTTGAACTCTAGAAGACAGTGGGAGAAAACTTGAATGTAGGATCGAGCAGCCCCTGAGTTTATCTGGTTAAGGACATTTTTTAGGAGAATTTTGAGGAGGTGAGGCACGAATATGTTTCATTTCTGAGAGAGGAGAGATTAGGGATGTAATAAGTGCGGACACTGGTGGTGTGTGTGTTTCAGTATCATGATGGATGGAATAGAAGGGAACACCAAGGGCTTGGGGTAGCAGGGTTATCGGTACCGAGGTAGTGGAAGTTGAAAGCTGATCGAGGGGTGTCTTTTTACTTATCAATAAAGAAGAGTTAAGAGGCAGTAAAAGTTATCTGCATGTCTTGTCCCAATATGTGGCAATAGAATCAATGCTTCTGTCTGATGATATAAGATGTGGCAGTAGGTTCCGGGAAAACATCAGTGGTCATGTGCATCAGAATGGGTCAAATAGAGGGGGTCAATAACGCATGAAATTCTATATTGTGTCAGATAAGGGGATGAGGACACGCATGGTGGCCTGAAGTAGCTGAGAAACTAGCAATGGTCCGAGAGGAGTTGTGTGTAGAGTCTATCCTTTAGTGGTTATTCAGGATAATTTCTCCTTGGATGAGGAGTGAGAGGAGGTAAGGAGTTGTGAGTGACATCCGGGTACTCAAAGTAAGAGCCTACAGTCCAGCAAGGAGGACAGGTGACTGTTGCAGCATTTGCCTCTCTGCTCAAGTCATTTAGGGCTCCATTAAAGGTAGGAATATCCGTAATACTCCATCTGTTTTCCCTCTCCCAGAAGCACTGATAGTGACTTGGGGACATGGCAGTAACACAGCATTGTGAGTTTACCGCTGAGGGTCCACTAAGAACCTGGGAATAACTACGGAAATCGCAAATAGTGCACTCAATTTTAAGGTTGAAATATCCCATTTTCTAACCCAGTGGTTCCCAATCTGTGGTCCAGGGACCCTTGGGGGTCTGCGAAGTCTCTTCAGGGGGTCCGCGACTGCTACGAAAATTAAATAATATTAACAGATTAGGTCCCCAACTTTCAGTAATGACCCAGCATGGTGGTCCCCGGATTCCATTAAAGATTCAGTGTGGGTCCCTGGGCTCCATTAATGACAAAGTGGGGGTCCACAGAAGTCAAAAGGTTGGGAACCACTGTTCTAACCCATTTCCACTTGGAAATTCTGATGCAATCTGTGTGAGGTAGGGGGTCATTCCCAGTATTCGATATCCAAGCATTCCTTCTAACTTCAGAAGTGAAAGAAAATGGCCTGCCAAATCAGTAGTCATGGGGACCGCAGTGGTCATTCTTTGCATGGTCCTGGATGAAGTTTTCTGTGGTGTCAATGTTTGCTACTCCTGATCATCAAAGTGTTTCTACAGTACCCCCCGCCCCCGAATTCTGAGTGCACCAAAAAGAAAACAGCGCAACACCCTCCATAATATTGGCATAGAACTACTTCCTCTTTATATAGTCCAGAAAGCAAAAGTTGACTAATTTAAAAAAGAGAAAAAAAACTATTTTTTGAAATGTAAAGACTTGCTGGCTTAATTTAAAGGAAAACATGCAGTTTTAAAACAAACTTTAATGAAAAAATATTATTATTTCTTGCCTAGGATAACACCAAATGTGCTATTGTAGTGTGTCATAAAAATAGCTTGTGGTGTGTGATTGCGTAATAGATTGGCAGGCACACGCAGTCCGATGAAAGTTTCAGTCGCGCGAGCCTCGTCTCCCAGGAGCTGCGAACGAGCCTCGTTTATCACATCTACCAGACTTTGGGAGTATTATACGTGTTTTTTTAAATAGCCTAAGTAAGTTAATCAAGAACAGATCCACGCCCAAACAGGAAGTTGGAAACGTAAGGCTTCTTCGTTCATTCTCGGGTGGAAGGTCCTGGCTCCACGCTCGGCTGGCATGGCGCGCCCTGTGCCGGGGGTGTGGAGGGGTGGGGACCGTCTGAGGTGAACGGTGGCCACCACAGTGAGCACCCACTGTCAGAAGGTCACCCGGGCCAGCCGTGATGTAGGGGTGACAAAAGAATGCCTCTGTGTGGCACGAAGGCACCTTCCTGGAGGCGGACGGGCTCTGCCCCCCGCCTCTGGATTCCACAACTGGCCCTTCTCTGCGTCACCTGTTTTCTCCCAGGTAAGCCACATTTGTACTCTCATTATATTCAGCAGGGCTGCGTTTTTCATTCAGCCCATGTTTGGTGTTTCCCTTCCTTTCCTCCCGAGAACATTTATTTACTCCGACCCTTTCCTGGGTGCTCAGGGGGTCGGAGAACAGGCTCCTGTAATACCACTCTGGAATACCACCCCCTTCCCCTAGGCTAGATTTACTCACAGAGAAATCACTGTGGGAGAACACGCGTCCATGATTGCAGGGGCGTAGGAGACACTAAATTTCTGGGGGGGACAGGGACAACCTTGAGGTGGGCCCCCTGCACAAAGCTTGCCCCCAGAAGGGTTGCCGTGGTGGGGGGAGATGGGGAAGACGGTCGCTTCCAGTCGAGTCCTGTGTGGCCTGCAATTCCCTGTCTGCTGGGCCCTTTGCTGCCTGTTAGGCAGCGACAGGCTCTGTGATGCTGTTCGCCTGTGTGAAGTCCTAAGAGGCCTGTACTGCCTGCTGGGCGCAGTGCTTCCTGTCGATTCCTGTGCTGCCTGTTGGGAGCTTTCTTACTAGTCAGGCTGTATAAGTCTCTGGGTCTCGTTCCTGTGAACTGCTGTGCTGTCTGATAGGGCCGTCCTTAGTGCTGGTGGCGCCCTGTGCGACATTGTTTGTTGGTGCCCCCCAGTGACCACCTCTGCCACGGATTCCCTCACTACTATCCATCACCACTCTCTCTCAGATGCATTTCATTAGTTTTATAGCACCACTCATACCGGTAAATATCCCTTACAACGCAATCAATGCAATGCAATGCATTGACCATGCTGCCATTACCACAAATATGGGTCTAGCACACATGCCTTTACCACACATATCTTTACAACACATATGCGTGGTTACAGCATAGATAGCGGTCTAGCTGTCCGGGTGGAACAGGAAGAAGCAGAGGAGAGAGAGGTAAGTAGGGCTGTGGCCGGGTTTAGAGTGGGAGGTTGGGGTCATTTTTAGGTCAGGGTAGGGTCGGGGTAGTTTTTAGGACAGGGTGGGGTAGGTTTTAGGGGTCAGGAGGAGTGCATGGAGTTCAAGTAGTTTTAGGACAGTGTGGGGTAGGTTTTAGGGTACAGGGTGGGGGTCATGTAGTATTTAGGACAGAGCGGGGTAGGTTTTAGGGTTCAGGGTGGGGGCAGGGGCATCAAGGTAGTTTTTAGAGCAGTTCAGGGTAGGTTTTAGGGTTCAGAGTGGGGGTCGGGGTAGTTTTTAGGACAGGGCAGGGTTACTTTTAGGGCTCAGGGCAGGGGGGTTTAGGGCTCAGGGCAGGGGCAGTTTTAAGTGCTTGGATGGGTGGAGTATGGTATCAGGTGTAAGGGGGCAGGGTAGGGAGAATTTACCACGCATGTTCCTTTACCAAACATGCTTTTACAATGAAATTCGTTGTAAAGGCATGCGTAGTAAAGACACGGTCATTGTTGAGACCGCGATGTTAAGGCATGCATAATATGCGCATGTGTTGTTCCATCATTCATCCCTCATACCAGTCTAGGGTGTCAAAGCACTTTACATCAGACAGACATTACGCAGAGACAATCATCATATATGTGTAAATCAGTGTATATGAAATGTTACATAAGACAGAGGACTACAAGGTGTAGGTGTCACAGGTCATCCATACTGGTAGCAGGTATAGTTTCAGAGTGCTTTATCTGGAGAAGCGCAAACTCAGAATTTAAAACATAACACCATGGTTGGGGGCTCTCTTTAATAATAAGAACTGCACTCAAATCAACTTGTTTTGCAACATTAAGTTAATCAAAAAGTGGGGGGAAATCATGACGCTCTAATATATACCTTGATGTTTGCATGCAGCTCTTTGATGAGTTCATTGCTCACTGTTCTATATTCAGTTTTCATTTATAAATTGCAGGGGACAAAAAAGGAGCTCTCTGATGTAGGAAGCTGGCCTTGTGTGTGGTGAGTACCTATGGTATTATCACCTTATACCAGGTCCAGGTATCACCTTATTAGTGAAGTGTAGGCAGTGTCTAGAAGCCAGGCTCTCTAGAGTTAGCTGTGGATGAGCAGCCAAGACTTATCTAGGACACATGCAAAGATCATGCAATACCACTGTAGTCACACAGCACTTACACGCATGAAAGAAACACGCGTTACGAAAATAAAGGTTCCTTATTACAGTAACACAAACACTAAAACACTAGATAGGCAATACTCCAATAGGATGTAAGTAACACACTATTATATGTACAGCAGCAATCACAAATTGGCATAAAAAGCAATAGAAAACAGTGAAAAGCAATAGGCAATACTGAAGGCCTAGAGGGGACCAGACCATATACTAAGAAAGTGAAATGCGAAAGCCGGGTCCCCACCCAAGGAAGTGGAATTGGTAGAGGGGAGCTGGAGGAACTAGGAAACCCCAAAGGTAAGTACCAGAGTGCCCCCCAGCGACCTGGAGAAAAGAGGTAAGTTACAGTTTTTTCCCTGACCCACCAAAAGGACTTCAGAGAAGGATATTGCAAAACGCAGACAAGACTGCAAGAAACTAGAGGTGGATCCTGGAAGAGTAAGACCTGGAAAAGAAGGGCACCAAGTCCAGTTTACGTAGGATGGTCCGGTCGTGGCAGGAGCCATGACCCACCCATCTGTGGATGCAGGAGTTGGTCGACGGGGAGACAAAGATGGTCAGCAATGCAGCACTGGAGCAGATGAAGAGTTCCTAGGTGATGCAGTCGACGTCCCACGCCAGATGAAGAATTGCAGTCAGTCTGTGGTGTGGAAAACCCACCAACAAGCCTTAGCAAAAGCAAATGTCGCAGTAGGAGAAAAGTGGAGCTACCGGGGACCAGCAAGGTCCAGGGGGACTCAACCCATGGAGGGGAGTCTCAGGTGACCATCAGCAAGGCAGAGAGTCTGGAGGAGGAGAGGCAGCCCCCACAGAAGACCTACAGGCAAGGAGCCCAGGAGCTGTAGAGAGGCCCACAGCACACCTGAAGAGAGATCCCACTTCACAGGCGAAGCACATTGAGGGCTGTGCTTCACAGAGAAGAGTGCCGGGGGTAGCTGCAAGAGATGCGGTGCATGGGGGTACTGTCCTGCATGGGAAGGCAAGGACCTACCTACTCCAAAGTTGGGCAGCTGGTAGAGAGGACCAAGGAGACCACTCCAGACTACCACCCCTGATGCAGGATCCACGCAGCTCAGGAGGAGAGGAGAGGAGATCCACGCAGCCGGTTGTTGTTGCAGTTGGTGCCTGCGGATGCAGATAAGTGACTCCTTCACTTCAAGGAATTTTCCTTCTTTCTTCTCATGCAGACTGAAGACTTGCTGCCCTCAGAGGAAGCACAGCTGGGCAAATGTTGCAGTTGCTGGAAGGAGTCGGAGAAACAATGTTGCGTGGCAAAGTCGTCGCTGGAGCTGCAGATTGTAGGTTCCTGTGAAGTCCAGTTGCGGTTCCAGTAGCCAGAAGTCAAAGTAAACGTTGCAGAGGAGTCCTGCTGGAATCTTGCACGTCAAATCTGAGGACCCACCCAAGAGGGAAACCCAAAATAGCCCAGAAAGGGGGATTGGTCACCTAGCCGGGTGACCACCTAGGAGGGGGCTGTGATGTCACCTCCCTGACCTGGCCACTCAGATTCTCACAGAGGCCTCTGCCAACCTTAGATTCAAGATGGAAGAATCAAGTGGCCACCTGGAAGAGCTCTGGGCACCACCCCTGGGGTGGTGATGGACAGGGGAGTGGTTACGCCATTTCCATTGTCCAGTTTCACGCCAGAGTAGGGGCTGAGGTCCCTGAACTGGTACAGACTGGTTTATGCAAGGAGGGCACCAAATGTGCCCTTCAGAGCATACTAGTAGCTTGGCGAGGCTACCCCTCCCAAGCCTTGTAATGGAGAGGGTGTTGCCTCTCTCTTCCAAAGGAAATCCTTTGTTCTGCCTTCCTGGGCATGAGCTGCTCAAGCAGCAGAAGGAGGGCAGAAATCTGTCTGAGGGGTGGCAGCAGCGTGAGCTGTTCGGAAGACCCCATAAAGCTGGTAGGAGCAATGCTGGGGATCCTCTAAGGAGCCGCCAAAGTGCATGGAATCATACAATCAATACTGACAATAGTATTGGGGTATGATTCTGACATGTTTGTTACCAAACATGCCCAGGTTCGGAGTTACCATTATGTAGCTGGACATAGGTAGTGACCTATGTCCAGTACAAGCGTAAAATGGCGTCCCCGCACTCACGAGGTCCAGGAAAATGGAGCTGGAGTTCGTGGGGGCACCTCTGCTCCTGCAGAGGTGCCCTCACACACAGGTACTTGCACCCTACCCTCTGGGCTAGGAGGGCCTACCATAGGGGTGACTTACAGTGACCTGGTGCAGTGGCCTGAAGTGAAAGGGTGCAAGCACCTTTTCACGCAGGCTGCAATGGCAGGCCTGCAGACACACTTTACATGGGCTCCTATGGGTGGCATAATACATAATAAATGCTGCAGCCCATGGGAACCCCTGATCCCCCAATGCCCTGGGTACCTGGGTACCATATACTAGGGACTTATAAGGGGCACCAGTATGCCAAGTGGGGTGTGTGTGTGGTCCAAGCAACCAAATTTAGTGGGAGAGAGCACTGGGGTCCTGGTTAGCAGGATCCCAGTGAACACAGTCAAAACATACTGACAACAGGCAAAAAGTGGGGTAACCATGCCAAAAAGAGGGTACTTTTCTGCATCTGACAAAAGCAGAAACCCACTGACCTATTCACATTATATACACTTTGTGATCTGCATGTAGACGGCCTTTGTAGCAGGCATAGTAACCCTGTACGTTATGATGAGTCAAAACTTCCACTAGACAAAACTTCAGTCTCTCTCCAGAATGACCATTAATCACCGGAATTATTTTAAGATTTTTATTGTTGCCTGAAAACTGTTGGTGGCAAGGAACATCCAGCAGGTGCTTTTAAAGTCACAATATACTTGCAAACATAGCACCCCCATCCTAAATCAGCACCCAGTGCGGCAGCACCGGTTGCATCGCCCTAGCTGCCTTACCTAGCCCTGTCCATCTCTTAGGCCATCTGGTTCTTCCTGGGACCCATGCTGTGTGCTGGTCTCTCTGCTGTCTATCCAGCAGTGTCAGGCTCTGTTCCACCATAGCCTGTGAAGTCCTGTAAAGCCTGTGAGCTGCCACAGTGCTGGCTTCGCATCCACAGGCCATTGGCAGGAAATTAGATTTACAGACAGCCCTTGCCCTTCAGAGCGGGCTTTCACAAATACCAGGAAGGCTGAGGGAGAGACAGGGGACAGAAATGTTGGGGGGGGCAGGATGTCAACTTAGGGGACAATAATTAGCACTGGGGCAGGCAAGCTGGAGACAGAGGAGAGAAGAGAGTGAGAGAGAGGCAACAGAAAGGGGGGCCCTAACAAACACTGGCGCACAGGGTGCCACTAGCGCGCTAAAGCCTGCCCTGCTCATATCTAACAGTAACTCAACAATACTGTTTTTAGAAAGGGAGATACTCTGCAACACAGCACTGTATTTAAAAAGAAAGGGAGTTACTTAGCAATAGTTTATTTAATTACCCAAACCTCCTTACGTTCTCAAATCTTGCTGCTGTCTTCAGGGTTCGATCTTCAAGGGACAGGAAGGGTCGGGCTCAGGAGGGACTGGATGCACACAGCAATCAACAAAGGGCCTCTCCTCCCCCTTTGTTCTCAGAAGTGCAAACTGCAGGCAGCTGTGGCGGCAAGGTGAGAAAGAATCCCTTGTGTACTGCAGCACAACAAAAGGGCAGAGGGCGAGTGTCCTGGAGCCAGGTCACAGGTCAAGTGCAGGGCCATATAGGTAGCGCTTTCATGCGCTAATGGCCCTGCGAATTACAGGAGAAAGGAAAATTCTTCTGTCCCCTCGTCCCCCCCACCCTTGTCCCCCGTGTCCCCCCCACTCCAAAATCTGGGGGGGACATATCCCCCGCGTCCCCCACACTTCCTACGCCCATGCATGATTGCAGAACCGACTATACTGAGTTTAAAAAAAAGTGCTTTCACACCTGTAAAGTCCCTCTGCTTGTAACTCGCCTGCTCACTTGGAAGAATGAGGCCCCGTGTGTATTACTAAGCAGTTGTGTAGCAGTTAGTGTCAATTACGGAGTATAGGGGTCAGAGACAACTTTCTAAGGGTCACCCATGTCCCCTTATGATATACAGAATAATGTACCTTCAGTTGGGCTTAATGGGTTATTATAAAACGCAGAAGCGCTCTATTCCATATAGTGTTCTACAACGGTCATGTAGCTATATACTAAATGGCGGGAGTGCATTATTCCGTATAATGCTAACAGGTGAATGCGTGTTTGTAGTCACTGAGGAGTTCTGTGCTGCTCAAAGAATGAGACTACAGGCAGAAGAACGCCTTATGTTAGTGGATAAATTCGAAGTCATTTGAAATATCTTCATAATGTACTTAATGGGGGTAAATTATTCTATCTCATTTTCAAAAGGCAATGTTGGAAAATGTGCTGCTATTGTAGACTTTGTAGTTAGCAATAGGTTGGTTAACGTCATAGAGTGGACTTGGGTCCTCCCTTGTCAACCATTGGCTTTTCACAACTCGCCTCTTTCAGCATAGACTTGAGACAGTGTCAATCATGTCTTGGCTCCGCCCAGTGGAGTATTAATCTCTCATGCAAGGCTATTTGGGATTATCCTTCCCCCTCCACTCTTGTGCTTGGATAGAAATGCACAAGGGACTATTTCCCTAATTTCTCACTCTTAAGTGTGTTAATGCTGCATGCTTTAGCACCGTAGATCCCAAACCTTTTAGAACCGCAACCTACTTCTTAGAACGACAAACTCCCACGACCCACCTAGCTTTAAAGGCCATGAGGCAGCCATTTTTTTTATGTATCTAAAGCGTCGTGTGATAGCACACTGTCATATAAAGACAGTACATTTTCCATTTAAATGACCACTAAATTTGCACAGACATACAGTTTTACTGATAAAACGATAATGCACACAAATGATCATGTGTGGAAATTGGGTTTTAGTGAATATTGTTTGTGTATCAGCAAATAAATTGTCTTGATTTGTTGTGATCCTATTAAAACCTTTGTTTCATCACATTTCAGAATTACTAAAAAAAGTGCTTCCGTTTTTCCTTTCCTAAATGCTGAATGTGTACAGTTCATTTATAGGTATTCACATTTTGTTGCGTGTTACAAAAAAATGACATCTGCAGCCTTTTCTTTCACTCTCCATGTACCCAGGAACTCTCATATAATTCCCTCTACTTTTCCTTCTCTGGCTGTAAAGTGAGTGGAGTTTGTAAACACCAATCCCCATGTTAAAAGAAGCATCAGAAGACCTAGGCTGATATTTGACCTCTCTCTTTGAAACCGGGGAAGTGGCAAGATGGATAAGGAATTCAGATGCCGACAGCACCAAATTATTGCAGGATTGGTTTTAGTGAAAGTTTTGTGGAGTTTGATGGCACTGAAGTTATCCTTAAACCCCCCAAAATAAAATGCTGGCGTGCCAATAATTTACTGTGGGGGGAGGAGGGTTTGAGGCTGCAAGCATACAGCAATTTCCAAAGTTTAGTACAAAATGTGTATACTGTATAGTTTTAAAGTGATTGAATGAAAACCACTGTATCTGATACTGAAAAAATCTGTACACTGATGACACTATAGGCACTTAAAAAACATTTTGTAAACTATTGTAAGTAGCTGATTGGTCTACCGAATGCGGTGATTTATGCAAGAATGATAAATTAATTGGATGTAATTTGACTTAGATAGGTTTGCTGAGAGTCTACAAGGTGGACCCCCATTTTTGACTGTGTTCTTGGGTAGATAACTGATTATGGATATGGACCCTGTTAAAAGGTCGTTTGCACTTTGTATTTGATGATGGCGTTTTAATTTAGAAAGTGTGCTATGGATTTACTGAAATGATATTGATATTTTAAATTGTGTGATCACGTATTATTTGTTTTTATGAGATGTATTTCTGCTTTCAGGGTTTTTAACCGAAATCAAGCCATATTACTGTTAAATGCTTCTGTATTTATTGCTTGGACCCACCAAAAATCGTCTCGCGACCCACAGTTTGGGAAACACTGTTGTAGCACAGTAAACCCAGACCTTTTTGCTTTGTTGCCTGTTTTTTGTGAAAGTGCCAGTGTGTGCCAGTTAATCCACCCGGTGCTCCACCTCATACTGCAGGGAGACCATACAAGGCCTTCTGTGTGAGGGGACCTTCCTGACAGCAGGCACCGACATCCCAAGGATTTTGGGACCCTGGGACCAAACGAAGTTTGGAGACCCCTGTTTGGAACAGCTTTGAATTTATGATCCATTTTCAGCTCCTTCATGCTCTCTTTGACAAGGTGCACAGGAGTATTTTCCAAATTCTGTGTTACATCTAATATTCAGGGATCGTGACGTGTGTTTTCAATATTGTAAAACAGCAGCAACTCACTAATATTACTGCAAATAATGTCTGTGACCCCCTCCCACTTCTCATATGTGAGGTCCTTTTTTGATCTAAAAGAAACTTTTTTTATGGATGTTGCATGAAACACAAACTCAGCATTTCTCTGCAAAAAGGAGCTTTTGCGTGTCCAGAACACATCACATTCTGGCTGAGACAACTGCATTTTAGTTAACCCAGAACTGTCCAGACAATAAAAAGGAACCGAAGCAACAGATTTGGCTTGCAAGTTGTACAAATCAGAAGAAAGAGGGCCTGATTCCAACTTTGGAGGACGGTGTTAAACCGGCCCAAAAGTGGCGGATATACCACCTACCGTATTACGAGTCCATTATATCCTATGGAACTCGTAATACGGTAGGTGGTATATCCGTCACTTTTGGGCCGGTTTAACACCGTCCTCCAAAGTTGGAATCAGGCCCAGAGTGTTTTGTTTCTATCAACTTTGTGTTTTTTAATTGCTATGACATCTTACAGCAAAAAGTGATTACTTTTGTAAAGTTCTTGAACACAAGAGGTCCACAGACACGTGGACACAGGTGACAGAGAAAGACACCTACATACATCAGTGCATACACAGAGCAGCACAACCCACAGACCTCCTCACAGGCAGTCATCTTATACGTAGACATGTAGAGTGCTTGCTTAGTGCTGTGTCCCGGTCTGAGGCTGTCTGAAATGCCAGACGTGATAAGAGAGTGGCAAGGACGGAACAAGGGACTGCGAATGGGGAATAGCCCTTGTGAATCGAATCGAGGACTGTAAGGTTAGGGGCACATCTATTGATGGTGCCCAGGGGTCGGAGGGGCCCACTGCACCAGAGTTATTACTCTTTTTAATACCTTGGCGTGAAGAAGAGGGCCTGTGTACCTTTCTGGCATTAGGGCCCCTGTTTGTTCCTTTGCTACACCACTGTGTTATTTGGCAGTGACAGCTGGAGACCCATGTCTGCAAGCCAACAATCAGAAAGTGACATGCACAGAAACAACAGGGGCAGATGCAGCCCCCCTCAACACAGGTCAATAAGGAATGGACAATCAGAGCTACACAAGCAGGCACACACAGCGGAACAAAGGACAAACAGACATAGAGTAGGATGCAGCCGGCGCATATGTCAAAGGGGGCGACGACGGAACGGGGAAACAAAAGAAAAAAGAAAACACACTCACAGGTTCTCTTTGTCGTCTCTTCCCGCTGCATCATGCTGCCTCGCTCGTCGCTCCTCTTCGTCTTGTGTCCCATCATTTACTCGGGCACCAGCACAGACTCCCCTGCAATTCTGGCACTGCTTTCATGCTAAACTTAGCATGAAAGCAGCGCCAGGATTGGTCCTAGCGGCAGTGACTGTCGCTCAGACACAAGCCTTGGGTCTGTGCTGTTTCTCCAGCCCCGCTGTGTATACAGCCGGGTTGGAGAAACCGAAGTGCGCCTGAGACAGCCGGCCAAACATACATGCGCACTTAGTGCACTCTCCCCTCCTCCCCTTCCCATTGCCACTCCCTGTACACACTGCTGGCTGAGGCAGCAGATGAAAAGTAAAATGATAGCAAGCTATTGTTTTATTTTTCATCTGCTGGCTCAGTCAGGGGGGCGACTCCCCTCCTCCTCTGAGGAGGAGTGGATACAAGCTTCCTGTCCACTTCATCTTGACACCCTTTGCTGACAAAATCCTAGTTAAGGTAGAGAAAAGGTTAGTGTGAAAGCTCAGACAATCCTTGGCATCTCTTTAGAGAAACCTCTGTTATGGGGTGATGGATACTTTGGGCTCCATGGCAACCCACTCCTTTACGATGCCCCCTTCGGAACAATTGCCTGACATTAACAGTGGCATGTTCTGTGCTATAATCATACGTATGTGGCATTGCAGTTCTCTTCCTGAATTTATTTAATACTAACATATAACATATTTATCCCAGCTCCCTCTGTCTACAGCAGTCACTTTGCACCAAGTCCTGAACATTGGGTAAAAGTAAAAACTTAAACTTGAACAATGCACATTGATTTATTAAATAAATGAAATCCCTGAACCAATATATGGTGTCCAATGTACGTACAGCAAGTTAGTAAAATATTTACTAATTTTCATGGTCCTTTTTTAAATAAATTAAATGATTCTTGGTGTTTCACAAAATAAAAATAAAATAAAAAAATTCTACGCTCATTAATGTTGATGAAATATGAGAGTCTTCATATATATTTCTTATTGGCCTGTTTGGAATAATCACCTGTCAGTAACACTGATGTGCTCTCTGCTTGCCCATTCTATTCTTGGCCTCTTTGTGATATTCGTACATATGTAGCACTGCAGTTCAGTACCTTCATTTCTTTAATATTAAAATATGAAACACTTAGGTTTGACAGATTGCTCAGTGTACAGCAAACGCATCCTGAGGTTTCCTTTTACAAATCACCTTTATCAAATACTATGGGTAATTGAAACAAATTAAGACTTCCTCCCCAAGAGAGAATTTTCTTGATAGATTAAAACCACAGGACCACAAACGTGGTATCCACAAACGTGGTGTCCACCGTACATGGAGCAAGTTTAATTTAGTAAAATCCTGCTTTGACGCAAATTAGTTAAAAAAATAAAATAAAAAATAAAATAAAATAAAAATCCACTCGTTAATTTTGGCTCGTTGCTTGCATTAAATCGTTATTCCATTTGCCTGCGACAATGATATCTGAAATTGTATTCTATTATTGTGCTTATCTCTCCGCATCTGAATATTTTATTTGCTGACAGTTGCTTCCACACAATAAGTCACTATAAAACCCAGAAACACATTATCAGCCCACGAGGCATTGATATCGATCCAGTGACTATCAGAACAGAAACCAGAGTTGGTGTGTCTGCACTCTGTTTCCACCTTCACCATTGGGTTCAAAATGAAAACACAAACAACTGTAGTAGCGAGTGAGAGGCTTGGACGAAAAAACAGACCCGGCGGTTGAGCCTTCTCCGCCGTCGCTCCTAAAGCGTGGAACGACCCGCCCTACACGTAAGAGCCTCCTCCACACTTGTTGGATTCCACAAGAAGCTGAAGACCTGGCTTTTCGAGTAGTCCCGCTAGGTCCTAGGCGTGCCTAGACTCACGCCTGCTCAGCGCAAGGATACCCTCCCCGGTGGTGGTGAACTCTAGAATACTGCTTCACAACATAACATAACATTAACAAAACGCAACACAAAACATAACGCATAACACAAAACAACATAACAAATAGCAAAACATAGCAACACATAACACAAAACATAACACATAGCACAACACGTGACATAACACATACCACAAAACATAACACATAGCACAAAACATAACATAACACACAGCACAACGCATAACACAACACATAACACAACACATAAAATATAGCAACATAACACATAACAAAGCATAGCACAACATAAAATATAACACATAACACAACATAAAACATAACACATTACACATTACACAACACTAAACATAAGATAACAGAACATAAAACATGTTAGATGGGTGACACAGCTGTTCCTCAGTCTGTCCTGCACAGAGCTGGGCATTTCTACGGCGCGACTCACCCACACGCCTGAGTCCAAAGACCAGTGCAGCTGTTCTGGCATCTGGCAGTCAGAGAAGGCTGCTTGACGCAGCTACTCTGTGTTTGATAACATCGAAAGTCAGAATCACGTGGGAGTGATAAGAAGATGGCAAACAAAGCTCGGCAACCATTGCCTTTGTAGACTAGACATATAGGCCTCACACCTTCACCCCTGGTTGCCCTATTGGCATAGATATACATATTTCATTTTCTGATCACACACTTTTCAGATAAACGGTCTTATTTAGGTCTTGCCATATTACGATCCCATTATCTCCTATGGGGAGTGTAATGTCACGGACAGGACGTCTGTCACATTTGTGATGGAGTAATCCCTCCTCCAAGCCCCAAGTCAGGCCCTAACTCTGAGTTAAAGTTGTAGAGAGGAACACAGAATGGGAAGTATAAAACATTGACAGGTCTTCAGTGTTACTTGGAGCACATTAAGAAGTAAATTTAGAAGTGTAGAGCTGACAGGGAAGCCCCCCACACTGGTTGTAAAATCAAGGAGTGATAAGAGAGGCTCCCAGTAGGCCAGTATCTACTCTGAAAGCTTTTACGACAAAGACTAGTCAAGTTGTGCATGTGACAACCAAATCTGGCCTCCATGGTACAGTTTCATTTCTCTGGGGATTCTGTAAGCATTTGGCAAACAGTTTTATAGTCTGACCAAATGGAACATTTTGACTTAAATGCAAATTATTATGTTGAAGCATAAACACCACATCACTAAAAGAACATTATTCTTCAGTGTTGAGGTGGGCCAAGGCAACTTCTGTGCTAACCCCACCAAGGAACACGGGCAGGTAGGAGTTTGTGATTGGACTCGCTGAAAGTATTTACCTTCAAACTTAGAAACTTTTCTGGAGGTCAAAGATGAGTACACCAGAAGACTATAGCCTCAATGGCTTACAAGGTTGGATACACCGAGCAGCTGATCACACTATAGCATTCACACTGTTGAGCTCTGTCGGGGAAAACAAAGAAGGTTGTTTCCACAGAAGTGGTGTTTTTTTTAGTAATGCAGGTCATCACTTCTGAATGGGGACAAGTGATACAGGCTTTATTCATTCATCTACGTCCCAGTTACCAGACCCCATGCAATATCTGCCTGACACAGTGTCCACTGTGTGGCCAGTCCTTTGCAGTGACAGCTGGGGTGTAGGGGCTGCAAAAGTGTGAATGAGGTGTGGTTACAACCAAAATCTGCATACATCTGGAAGGCCTTTTAGATATTTTCAGCCTGGGACTGCAAATTTCTTTTTACTAGCATTTGTGAGTCAAGTGTGACAAATACACCGTCATGTAACAATTTAGCAGAAGATATGTCCCAGAGCAAACTTTACGTGGAAAAGATCCAAGCTAAAAATCAGGTTTTTAATGCAGATGGGACAAATATATCCTTCAGTGCCGCCCAGCCTGTCTGTACCATGTGCAACTGGCTGGAAGAGCCGCATTCACTTACTTACCCAGTCACAGGAACAGCTATGGCTCACAACATTTGGAGCTAAAAAGAATGGAGAAGGAGGTCTGAAGGGACGTTCAGGTTTTCTTTTTAGTATTTAACTATCTCACTCGAAGTTCATTACTCTGGGCCTGATTCTAACTTTGGAGGACGGTGTTAAACCGTCCCAAAAGTGGCGGATATACCACCTACCGTATTACGAGTTCCATAGGATATAATGGACTCGTAATACGGTAGGTGGTATATCCGCCACTTTTGGGACGGTTTAACACCGTCCTCCAAAGTTAGAATCAGGCCCTCTGTTTCTTGAAGAAAACATTGGAGAAACACATCAGAGATTTCACCTGTGATTGCAGCTTTGGACTTTACCTTTTCTTTATTCCAGATTTTTGGAAACCCCCTTGGTCCTTATCTCCTCCCTCCGCCCTTTCCCGAGGTCACTGGACTTACGTCTGCTACTTACCTATAATGCTGTGTTGCACCATTCACACCAAACATACTGTAGGAAAGTACTCTCTTTTTGGCATGGTTACCCTCACATTTTCCTGCTATCAGTGTGCTTAGACTGTTTCCACTGGGATCCTGCTAATCAGGACCCCAGTGATTATGCTCTCTCCCTCCAAATTTGGTTACTTAGGACCTTTTTGCACTCCACAGTTGGCATACTGGTGTCCCCTTATAAGTCCCTAGTAGTACTTGGGCACCCAGGGCATTGGGACACTGGGGTCCCCCATGGTCTATGTATTGTGCCACCCATGGGGCCCATGTAAAATATGGCTGCAAGCCTGCCATTACAGCCTGCGTGAAAAGGTGCATGCACTCTTTTCACTGCTGCTCACTGCACCAGGTCACTGTAAGTCACCCCTATGGTAGGCCCTACTAGCCCGAGGGCAGGGTGCAGGTGCCTGTGTGTGAGGGCACCCTTGCATGAGCAGAGGTGCCCCTAGAAACTCCAGTTCCATTGCACTGTGCTTCGTAAGTGCGAGGGACCCATTTTACCGGTGTACTGGACATAGGTCACACTACCTGTGTCCAGCTACATAATGGTAACTCCGAACCTGGGGGTGTTTGATATCAAATATGTCGGAATCATACCCCAGTACTGTTGCCAGTATTGATTGCATGATTCCATGCACTCTGGGGGCTCCTTAGAGGACCCCCCAGTATTGTTCCTACCAGTCTTCTAGGGTTTTTCCAGGCAGCGTGCGCTGCTTCTGCCCCTCAGACAGGTTTCTGCCCTCCAGCTGCTTGACCAGCTCAAGCAGAGGAAGGCAGAATAAAGAATTTCCTGTGGTAGAGGGAGGCAACACCTTCTCCCTTAGAAATAGGTGTTACAAGGCTCGGGAGGGGTAGCTTCCCCAAGCCTCCAGTTTGCTTTGAAGGGCACATTTGGTGCCCTCTTTGCATGAACCGGTTCACATCAGCCCAGGGACCCCCGGTCTCTGCTCTGGTGTGAAACTGGACAAAGGAAAGTGGAGTGACCCTTCCCTTGTCCATCACCACTCCAGGAGTGGTGCCCAGAGATCCTCAGGTGGCCACTAAATTCTGCCATCTTGAAACCAAGATGTGCAGATCCCCCTGGGAGCATCTGAGTGACCAGGTCAAGCAGGTGATGTCAGAGACCCCGCCTGATAGGTGGTCATGGTGCAAGGTGACCAAACCCCCTAGTAGGGCTATTTAGGAACTACTTTGCCCAGATTCGATGGGCAAGACTCCACCAGGACTCCTCTGCATTGTTTACTTCTACTTCTGGCCACTGGAACCGCAACTGGACTCTTCAGGAGCAGACAAGACTACAACTGCCAAGACGATCTCGCCTTGCAGCATTGTTTCTCTGGCTCCTTCCAGCAACTGCAACATTTTCCCAGCTGTGCATCCTCTGGGGTTGGCAAGACTTCAGCTGCACCAAGAAGCAAGGAGAAATCTCCCATTAGGGAAGGAGTCACTCCCCTACATCTGCAGGCACCTACAGCAACAACATCTGGCTGTGTGGATCTGCTCTCCTCTGGAACTGCATGGATCCTGCATCACAGGTGGTGGTCTGGAGTGGTCCCCTTGGTCCTCTCTGCCAGTTGTCCAACTCGGGAGACAGTGAGCCCTTGCCTGTCCTTGCAGGACAGTACCCCTATGCACTGTGACTCTTGCAGCTACCAAGGCTTGTTGTCTCCTGCTCAGAGGGAGCTTCAGGCTCTGAGTAGCCCCGGCCTCCAACAATGCATCCTGCCAAGAGCTGTCTTCTCTCTCCTGCTCCAGCAATGTTGGACTCCTCTCCAGGTGTTCTGATTGGGCCTCACTGTGACTTACTGTGATTGCTGCTAGTGGGTTGCCTGTGGGGGCTGCGACTGCTTCCGCTGGCTCCCCCGACTGCTGAGGATCAGCCCGGACTCCCCACCAAGGGTTGGGTCTCCTAGACCTTGCTGGCCCTCTTCTGCCTTGCAACTCTTCTTTTGCTTCCTTTTGCTTGCCAAGGCTTGTTGGTGGTTCTCCTAACCACTGACCATCTGAAACCCAACTACCGATGTAGGGACAACATCTACACCACTCCTAGGACTCTTCTTAAACTCCTGGACTCCACAGCTGGTCTTCTTCTTCTTCTTCCCCCGTCGACCTAGATTTTTATCCACAGAAGGGTGGCTGTTGGCTCCTGCCCCAACTGACACTCCATTGTGGACTGACTCTGTCCTCTTCTTTTCAGGTCCTCTTCTTGCAGAATCCACCTTTGGTTCCCTCTGGACTGGTCCTGTTCTTGCACAATCCATTTTCTATGTCCTTTTGTTAGTCCTTGGGAAAACCAGGTACTTACGTCTGCTCTCCAGGTCGCTGGAGGTCATTTAGGTACTCACCTTTTGGGGTCCTGAGTTCTCCCATCTCCCCTCTAACTACTTCATATTTTAGTATATGGTTTAGTCCTTCCCTATGGCCCTCACTATTTTCTAAAATACTTCCCAATGCTTGTTGTTTCTATGCAAATTCCCAATTGCTATTGTGTGTATCTATATACAGTGTGTACTTACCTCCTGTTAGAAATGGGGTCTCTAGTTGGCAGAGATATACACCATTGTCCAAATAGGGACCACAATTCTAGTCAGGGTAAGTCACAACACAATCTAGATTATCCTGTGCCCACCCTCTGGTAGCTTGGCAATGAGCGGTCAGGCTTAATTTAGAAGGCAATGTGTAAAGTAATTGTGCAATAAATCATACAGTAACAAAGTGAAAACACCACAAAAATACACCACACAGGTTTAGTAAAATAGATAATATTTATCTGAATAAAATAAAGTCAAACCAACAAATATCCAGTTAGCAAAAGTTGAAATGTCACTTTTAAAAGGTTTAAAAGAGTCTTAATCCTTACAAATTGTGAGAGAACAGGGCTGATTGCAGAGGCCCCCTAACGTTTTGCCCCCATTTTCCACTTTTTGCTGGTGTTTTCCTGACTCTGATGGTGCCCTGGGTACTGCTAACCAGTCCCAGGGCCTGTGCTCTGTATAAAATCAGTATGCAAATTAGGCTAATTATAATGGCAAAATTAACCTACCTATAAGTCCCTAGTATATGGTGGGGCATGGAGGTTTAGGGACCCCAGCATAGGTAGTGCCCCCATGGGTGCACTGCTGAGGTGCCCAGTGTCATTTTAAAGGCAGGCATGCCTTTGCTGGCTGCTTTTAAATTAAAGTTATATGCAAATTCGACTTTGGAATTATAAGTAGTTCCAAAGTATTAAACTACCTTATTTGTACATATAAGTCAACCCTAAGGTGTGCCCTATGTGCCCCTAGGGCTGGGTGCCATATAACTATAAGCAGGGACCTTATAAAATAGTTTTATTAGCCCTGGTGAGGTAAAACAGCCACATTTGTTTTTCCCTCATTGTAGTGAATGGCCTCCATAGGCTAGAATGGGGAGACTTTAGTTTCATTTTTAAAGTCCCCTTAAGAAACAGATACCAGACATTTGGTATCAAATTAATTGTTATAATAAATCCTACTACTTCCAGTTGTGGGAGTTAATATAACTTGTTCAGGTAAAGAGTTTTAAACTTTACCTGAAACGTTGCCAACTTCAGCCCTGCAGTGTTTTTGCTGCTGTGCTCTGGTTGGCCAGCCTCAGGCAGCCTGGCCAGGCTGCCTTGATGAGGTATGAAGTGGCCTGGCTCCACACAAAGAGATGTGCCTGAGGGAGGAGATCTCCCCCTCAGCAGATGGTAAAGCAGGAAGGGGGAGGGCTGCCAAACTGGTCTTCAAAGTCAGAGAATGACATTTGGAGCAACCCAGCAACACCCTCACATCCTGCAAACCCAGACAATTAGGTGCCCTCTTGATTAGATTAGGAGAGGGCAGGAGAGGGGTGTGTTTAGGATTTTTAGCCACACCAGTGGGTGGGCTCAGCCAGATGTAACCTCCAAAAATCATTTTCAGCCATGATTAATTTTTGAGGAATGTTGCTCCCTGGGATTGATTTTTGCCACACTTCCCAGGAAGTGGTCATCACAGGGGGAAGGACCCTGCACCTGATTGGAGAACCAGGACCCCCCTGTTTCTCACCCAGGAGCAAGGATAAAACTGGCAGACCTGCACCCACACCTCAGATCCGCATCAGTTTCCAACAAAGAAGAACTACAGGAGAAGAAGGACTGCCCTGCTGGACCCCTGGCCTGCACCTGGATCCTGCACTCTGAAGGACTGCACACTTGGGCTTCACCACAAGGAGGACTTTGCCTGGCTTCAACTGGTTCAAGGAGGGACTCCCTGTTTGCTGCAGGTGAAAACTTACTAACCAGAGTCCCCTGCACCAACTCCTGAAGAAACCAACCAGCTGACCACTGTCCAGTGGCCAAAAAGGAGTTTGTGCCAGGTGCATTCTGGGAGTTGTAGTCCACACCCCAAGGAGCATCTCAGAGCTTCTGGAACCTTGGGGTGAGCTGTGGACCCCAAAAGAACCTTAAAAGAACATCTGGAAGAAGATCCAGAAGTTTGGAGAACTTTGGAGAACTTTTGGAAAAAGGCTCCATAGAGGGACCGACCCGCCACAGCAACTCTAGCCGGCTTGCCTCAACCGCGACCCGGCCCGACTTGCGGGTTTGTCCGGGTGAAGAAAATCTCCAAAAAAGAGACTAAGGGCCTCATTATGACCCTGGCGGGCGGCGGAGGCCGCCCGCCAGGATCCCGCCCTCCAAATTACCGCGCCGCGGTCAAAAGACCGCGGCGGGTATTACGAGTTTTCCCCTGGGCTGGCGGGCGGTTCCAGTTAAACCGCCCGCCAGCCCAGGGGAAAACGACCTTCCCACGAGGATGCCGGCTCGTAATCGAGCCGGCGGAGTGGGAAGGTGCGACGGGTGCTACTGCACCCGTCGCGTATTTCACTGTCTGCAAGGCAGACAGTGAAATACATTTTGGGGCCCTCTTACGGGGGCCCCTGCCGTGCCCATGCCATTGGCATGGGCACGGCAGGGGCCCCCAGGGGCCCCGCGACCCCCCCTACCGCCATCCTGTTCATGGCGGCTTTCCCGCCATGAACTGGATGGCGGTAGGGGGGGTCAGAATCCTCATGGCTGCGGAGCGCGCTCCGCAGCCATGGAGGATTCCAATGAGCAGCGGAAAGTCAGCGGGAGACCGCTGACTTTCCGCTTCTGACCGCGGCTGAACCGCCGCGGTCAGAATGCTCATTGGAGCACCGCCAGCCTGTCGGCGGTGCTCCCGTGGTCGGTGGCCCTGGCGGCCACCGGCCGCCAGGGTCAGAATGACCCTCTAAGTCCGAATGTAGGAAGTTACCCGGGACCTCCCAGCCAGCGTATCCGAGGAGGGCTCCAAGGATGTCAGATCAAGGTCCAGGTTTGCCCCGGTCGAAGGATTTTCACCTCGAAAAAACAACTAAGTCCGAAGGTAAAAAATCTCCACCGAGGGCTCCTGCAACGCGTATCAGAAGAAGAGTTCCAGGAGGTCTGATTGGACTGGCAGGTTCGTCCCGCTGAAGAAAATCTTCAGAAAAACAACTAAGTCCTAAGGTAAACTTTTGATCGAGGCCTCCTGCGGGCTGTAGCAGAGCCAGGCTGCATCGCGGTCGGCCTTAAACTTTGACTTTGCCCTAGTTGAGGTGCAACCAGATGACCAGATTGGCGCTTCTTGTTTCTATGCGCTAGAAAACAATAATTCTTTAAAAATTCTCCGGTTCCCCTTATCCGATTTTATTCGCTTTTGTGTCATTTTAAAGATAAAAATATAATCTATTTTTATAAATTGATTTTGGATTTTTAAACTGTTTCCTGTGTTTTATTTAATTACTGTCTTGTGATATTTGAATGCTTTACACTCTGTCTCCTAAGTTAAGCCTTGTCGCTCGTTGTCAAGCTACCAAGGTTTGAGCTGAGTTTAATTTACTGAGACCAAACTGGACCTAAGTGGAGGTTAGTGACCTATTGCTAAGTGTAGGTACTTACCTGCCCTTACCAATAACCCATTTTCCAACACAAATAAACAGTTGCTTCTTTGTTACACACAGTACCTAGGATGCGTAAAAAATAACGACACATGGAAACCGCAGAGGAGGAGATGCGTGAAAAAATAAGGTGTTTACGTTGGATTTCCCTGCACGGCACAGACAATGGGTCATTTCTTTCCACGCTGCAAGGGTTTGTGTCTTTTTTTCGGCTCACAGTCTTGGTTCCTCATTGTGATGCAGGGATATTTTGACGGCCAGGGACAATGCGTTGAAAATCCTTGACGCGCTGGAAGAAGGAGCAGGCACTGCGTTGATCCAGTAGGCGATGTGTCAAATTTTCCACCGCAAGGCAGGCACTGCATTGAATTTCCTGTCGGGAAGTTCGTGCTGCAAAATCCTTGACGCGCTGGAAGAAGGAGCAGGCACTGCGTTGTTCCAGTCGGCTATGCGGCAATTTCTCAGTTGCGATGCAGGGTGTGCATCGCTTTCTGCAGGCGTTGCATCGATTTTTGGCACACAAGGAGTTTCTTGAAGAGGTGAAGTCTTTGTTGGCCCTTAGACTTCAGAAACAGGAGGCAAGCTCAATCCAAGCCCTTGGAGAGCACTTCAGGGGAAGGCAGAGTCCTTCCAGCAACGTCAGTGTCCAGCAGGGCAGCAGGGCAACAGCACCACAGCAGTCCTTCTCAGCAAAGCAGTCCAGATGAGTCTTTTGGACAGCCAGGCAGCTCCTCTGACAGGGTGCAGGTGTAGGTCCAGAAGTGCCTGATTTGGTGTGGTCAGAGACCCAGTTTATATACCCCAAAATGCCTTTGAAGTGGGGGAGGCTTGAAAGAGTGGTTTTGAAGTGCACAATTTCCCCCTTTAAGCCCTGTTCTGTCTGCCAGGGTCCCAGTGGGGGGTTATCAGTCCTATGTGTGAGGGCAGGCCACTAGCCTTTGAAATATAAGTGTCAGGCCCTCCACCCTTCCAGCCCAGGAAGACCCATTCAGTATGCAGATGAATGCAGATGTGACTGAGGGCCTCATTATGACCCTGGCGGGCGGCGGAGGCCGCCCGCCAGGATCCCGCCCTCCAAATTACCGCGCCGCGGTCAAAAGACCGCAGCGGGTATTACGAGTTTTCCCCTGGGCTGGCGGGCGGTTCCAGTTAAACCGCCCGCCAGCCCAGGGGAAAACGACCTTCCCACGAGGATGCCGGCTCGTAATCGAGCCGGCGGAGTGGGAAGGTGCGACGGGTGCTACTGCACCCGTCGCGTATTTCACTGTCTGCAAGGCAGACAGTGAAATAAATTTTGGGGCCCTCTTACGGGGGCCCCTGCCGTGCCCATGCCATTGGCATGGGCACGGCAGGGGCCCCCAGGGGCCCCGCGACCCCCCCTACCGCCATCCTGTTCATGGCGGCTTTCCCACCATGAACTGGATGGCGGTAGGGGGGGTCAGAATCCTCATGGCTGCGGAGCGCGCTCCGCAGCCATGGAGGATTCCAATGAGCAGCGGAAAGTCAGCGGGAGACCGCTGACTTTCCGCTTCTGACCGCGGCTGAACCGCCGCGGTCAGAATGCTCATTGGAGCACCGCCAGCCTGTCGGCGGTGCTCCCGTGGTCGGTGGCCCTGGCGGCCACCGGCCGCCAGGGTCAGAATGACCCTCTGAGTGTCCTGTGTTTGTGGTTGTCTGGGTGAAATGTACAAGGGAGTTGTCAACCAGCACAGACCAGACATTGACAGGCTTTAAGACACAGATGGTTTTAAGTGCAGAGAAATGCTCACTTTCTAAAAGTGGAATTTCTAAAATAGTAATATAAAATCCAACCTCACCAATAAGCAGGATTTTCTATTACCATTCTAGACATACTGAATATGACGTTGTTACCCCTTTTAGATCATAATCTGCCACTCAAAAAGTATATGAGGGCTGTCCTAATGCTAGCCTAAGAAAGGAGTAGGCCTCACAGTAGTGGAAAACTAATTTAGGAGTTTTTCACTACCAGTACATATAAAACACTTACAAGTCCTGCCTTTTACCTCCATAGCACCCTTCCCTATGGGTTACCTAGGGCCTACCTTAGGGGTGACTTATGTGTAGAAAAAGGGGAGTTTAAGGCATGGCAAGTACTTTAACATGCCAAGTCGAAGTGGCAGTGAAACTGCACACACAGGCCTTAGGCATGGTTAAGGGGCTACTTATGTGGGTGACACAATCAGTGCTGCAGGCCCACTAGTAGCATTTAATTTACAGGCCCTGGGCATATGTAGTGCATTTTATTAGAGACTTATAAGTATGGCAGTTGGGGCTGAACCAATGTTACCATGTTTAATGGAGAGAGCATATGCACTTTAGCACTGGTTAGCAGTGGTAAAGTGCACAGAGCCCTAAAACCAGCAAAAACAGTATCAGAAAAGTGGAGGGAGGCAGGAAAAAAGTTGGGGGATGACCACCCTGAGGCTGCCAGGTCTAACACCTCCAGTTGGAGGGACTGCCTATAAGTAATCTAGTGTAGTGTTGCTGTAATACGGTACCTTTATTTTTGTAACACTGTTGTTCCTTTCATGTGTGATAAGTTACTGTGTGACTATTGGGGGATCGCATAAGCTTTGCATGTCTCCTAGATAAGTTTTGGATACTCATCCACAGCTACCTCTAGAGCGCACTGGCTTCCTAGACACTGCCTACATTCACTAATAGGGGTTGCCTGGACCTGATATAAGGTGCCAACACCATAGGTGTCAACCACACACCAGACCAGCTTCCTACACTTATCACCATGTAAAACAAGAATTGACAAACCCAATAGCTTCCTTTCAATGTGTATATGGAGACATGGCATAACTGCCAAGTTTTCCAGGTGAATGCGCGATGTGCCTCTCCAGTCCATGTTTTTCCCTTTGAATACTGGAAGTCTTCTTTTATAATTCAATAAATAAGACCACAAGTCCCTGAATTCAAAGAAAAACCCTGGACTGGAACAGCACATCACGCATGGACCTGGGAAACGTGGCAGGGCTGAGACTGGTATTTAAAGACATTAATGGAAAGGAGGAAGCACATAAACCCATGGACGCACAACAGGTATTTAGTCATTGCATGGCATATATTTTTAAATGCGCCTCGCTCGTATGCATGGATGAAAGATCTTTGAAACAAGTGGGTGCTTGTCATCTCAGACAGGGGCAGCTGACAAATACTGAGAGTGGTGGGGTGAGCAGATGAGTAGGGTGGTGTCAAGGAGGGGCTAAATAAAATAAAAATAACTTACCTTGCTTGCAAGGTGATGCCCTCGTTCCGGTTTCTGACTTCTTTCCACGCTCCAACTCACTTAACCAATCCTGGTGTTGCTCTCATGCTGTTAACCAGCATGAAAGAAGCACCAGGATTGGAGGGAGTGGCCTCTATCGGCACTCCAGAGTGCACTGGAGGCTTGTGCTTTCTCTTTACCCAGCTGTCTAAAATAGCTGGGTTGAGAGGTTTAAAGTGCGCGTGCCTGGCTGGCAGTCGCAAGACAACCAGCCAAAGGGACAAGCGCACTTTAAACAAATGCAGAGGCAGCCCACCACTTCTCCCTTCTACTGACACTGGCACTCAGCTGGCCCCGCCTCGTCCTGACACTCAGTTCAGGAACCGGGGATACAAAATACAAATTTTCATCCATGGGCAGTGCCGGGGCATTTTTAATAGTGGGACAGTGCTCCTCCGCTACGATGGAAGAGCCGCCCCTGATCTCAGAGGTCTGAAGCGAGGTTTATTGGCTTTAGGGTGACCACCTTGCATGGAGGCAAATTCAGAGCCGGACTGTAAAAATTCAGGATAAAGGGTCTAAATTCAGGACTAAAGTTCAGTTTTACACACACATCCGAGGAGAGGCCATTCCTCACTACTTTGTCAGCACATTTATTTAGGTGGTACATTATGTTCTTGTTCAAAAGTAAATGGATGCCCTTTGGCATGGCGTGAACAAATCTATCAAATATTTATTTAAGAGAAAGCAATAGCAAAATTGTGATTATGTATCTAAACATTTTAAAACCCATGGCAAACAGTTTGGGAAACATTAAGGTACATGACTCTTTCACCTTCTGCTAATTTAGGCAAGTTAAAAAAAAACTTTGGCCCTCCTCGAAGGTGTGGGCGACAGTCGAACACCGAATATCGGGATGTGAGGTACGTAAAACCTGTCTGTAATCTCACAACACTAAGAAGGCCTGACCACTGCATTAGAGTGTGCAACAGGGGCTCTACATTTATCTCACAACTGGGAGCCTGAACCACCAGACAAAGAGAATTTAAAGAGTGGGATGAATCCCAGATCACATGGGCGATCCTTAGCAACTGATCCAAAGGATTGTTCCTAAGAACCGGACAAACAAGGAGAGGAGAACACAGTGGGACAAATCCTCATGAGAAGATGGGCCCGCCATGAGTATGGAAAGTATTGCATACTTGGAGAGTAGTCTCAGCAGAGAGGCCAGAAGCAGAAGAAACAGTGTCAGGTAGCTGAACAAGCAGCACACCAACCCGAACAAACTCGGTTGGTGCAGTGGTCCATTGGTCATGCTTGTGCAGGGTAGACACAGGTTAGGCCCCTTGAAATGTTGGGCCCTGGGCAATTGACTACTCTGTCGTGTCTTAAAATGTTTCTGCAGTTGAGCCATGACCGACCAGTGCTCTAGCTCATCCCTGAGTGCCAAAGAACATGGAGAACCTTCAAAATATTTGGAATGTAAATTACACAACAAAAAAATTTAAGAACATGATAAAGACGCTAACATTTGGAAAGTGTTTCTGTAACACTTGGAAATGTTTCAGTTTAGTATATTTGATCATATCATTGCATTGTCACTTATTTGAAGTGATCGTTTCTATTCATGAACTTTAAAACATTTATTAACCCTCCCCCTCCAACGCCATGAGTGAAAAAAGTGAACCAATTTTGATAGAGGCCAATAAAGCATGTACAAGTGAGGTTTTTGTGCAGAGTCCATCTTGAACTGAATTACCTAAAAATGCTCTCAAATGTCACTGTCAAGTAAATTAAACACATGAAGTAAATTGATTTGACTTAGATCACACAATTTAGGCCTGTGGGGAAGTCAGGATTTGGACTCAGGTTCCCTGGTCATAAGTAGTGCAAATAAGCCATTGACCAGATGTTAACCTGACACAATATTTAAAAAAGCTTATATAATGAAGGAAAAGTGAGGTAGGACACAAAATGCTAATATCACTGGCTTTCTCGGACTCTACATAGCTGTTCAATGCAGCTGTCAGAGTGCATTGAAAAAAGTATAGATACTGTGATCCTGAGTGAGCAGTGTGGTTGGGGTCAGTGAGTATGAAAGCAGAGTCAAAAGCCTGGCTAAAAAGAACAAAATATTCTGGTAACTATGTTGTGGCTTTTTCACCATCCGGTTACTGCATTGAAAAATAATGCAAGCTAAACTAATCAGTGGGAAATGCACTACTTGACATTGAGAAACCTCCAACTATAGAATTGAATCCTGTCTCGTGCAGCAGGGAAGAGTGACATGTATTTTTAGCACTAAGGTCCAATGCCTGTCACGGAAAGCACTATAAATGCCATTATTGTATACTTGCATTACACACAGTACAGTGAAGGCTAGCATAGAATGAGCAGACAAGTTTAGTGTAAAGATAAAAAAGTTCTTCTACAGTATAGATTTTTGAAATGTGCAGATTCTACACAGTCCAAATATTTTTTATAACTGTCCTTTAAAAGCACATAGTGCACAATTTTTTTAGATGCTTTGGAACGAATTTGGCCTCCCTTTCAGTCAGCAGTGGGGGTATGTGCAAGTGCACCATTGTCTGACTTGTAGATTGGGCCCTCAACCTTGGAATATCCCGTCCTCTCCGGTGCCCACTTATATCATCGCCTGGGGCAGCTAAGGGCGTGATGTCCGGCATGGACAATCTTCTGATTCCCCATCTGTACTCCCTGCCACAGGCGGTGCACCTGCTAGAGAAGTGGCAGGTCTGCCTCCAGGTGGAGCATGAGGTGGAGGACTGGGCTGAGATCCTGGACAGCCTTAGGTGAGGTGTGCGGGAGGCCCAGGTGAAATGTTGCCTTCTCAAGAGTCTGCAGAAGTGGCACTGTATGCTGGACACAAGTCAGCTGGACTGCTGCACCACTCCTCCTTGTGGGCATGTCCACAGCAACATTATCCACATACTCTACGATTGTCCAGACATCTGCACCTTCTGGGATGCACTGGGGTCCACGCTGAGGGAGGCGATAGCTTTCTCCATCCCGTTGCCACATCACCTCATTCTGCTTCACGACTCGGCAGATTCTCCTCGGGTATCTCATCTGGACCATAGACCTCTCATCACCGCCCTGATGGTGGTCAAACTCTGCATTTTGCGCCATTGACTCTCCTCACAGGTGCTGTCACATGAGGAATGGCTCATTGAGATGTTTAACACCACTTCCTATGAGAGAATCATTTATAATCTGCAGGATAAGGGTGACACATTTCTCCTCATATGGTCTCCCGTCTTGCAGGAGGGTTGCTGAAATGTAGCCGATGTGGGGGAGGGCCTCCCCTCTGCTGCACAGTGGGGCATGCTGGTTTGGCATCTCCTCAGTCTTGTCCCGTTTTGTCGCCAGGGAACTCACTTCCCGGGTGCATCCACTTGTGGGTTGTCTTGTCGACCTCCTTAACCCCCATCCCCCAGATCCTTTCCCCTTTTTTTCTTTTTCTCCCCCTCCTTTTCTCCTTCTCTCTTTTCTCTTCTCTTCCCTCTCTTTCTTTTCTCCACCTCTCCCCCTCCTTTTCTCCTTCTCTCTTTTCTCTTCTCTACCCTCTCTTCCTTTTCTCCCCCTTTCTTCCTCCTTTCTCTCCCCTCCCCCTCTCCGTCATGCCCCCCGCCTCTCCTCTGTGGTCCATACTCTTGCAGTCCCCTTCTTATTCCTCCGCTGAAAGTACACGTTCTGCTGAGAGCGTTGGGGCGAGCAGTCTCTTTTCCTTTTCTTTACTTCTCATCAGAAAGCAAAGAATCAACATAATAAACAAACACTGCACCTTTATGAGTCCATGGTAACCACGGTAAATATAATAAACATGGAATAAATATCACACCGTCTACCAGTCAGCATTCTTGCCAGTCCATAACTGCACTGAACAACAGCTCCACCTCATCCTTCATTGTTCCTTGTTTGTGAGTTAAGTGCCTCTCATTCCTTGAGAGTATTCCTTCCTGTTTGGGAATAATGTGCTTGTTACATTGCATGTTGTTTACAGTTGATTACTTTAACCCTAGTTGTGTTTTTCAGCTGTCGAGGCTGTTATCATCAGGCGTCTTAGCACGCACCTAGGTGTTTCTTCAGCATGCATCATTTTGACTTTTCTGAAACATCAAAAGGTCTTTGTACACCTCCTGTGCAAGCCACCCCGCGAGCAACAGGTCCCATCAATGGAGAAGCATGTGTTTCTGACATCCTTCCTCAGGCTGACGTGTGTCATGGCTCATTGCGCCACAGCGCCACTTAGAGGCATGCCTGCGCTACAGCACCTGTCAAGTTGACTTGCCTGCTTCCATAGCAACAGATAACTTTGGGAGTAGCCGTGTGGTGCGGCAGCACGTGAGCTGGGGGTCATAACCATCTAAAACCTGAGTTAAGATCCAGGCCTTTGTTATAAGCAGCTTCACCTAGTGGCCAGTAAGTCAAGCACATTTAGACTTTATGAATTTGGCAGTTCTGAGCCTTAAATTCACAGGCATGCTTAAATATGAGAGCTTTTGTGGACCGGTAGCCAGGGTACCACTAACTTTCCCTCCTACGTAGGTGGGTTTCCGATGTTCTTTATCAGTAAACTAAGGAGGTGGAATAAGGTTATTCTTTCACAACTGGATCTGACGTGTGAGTCTTAGAGACAGTTCAGGGATTTCATTTAGAGTTTTGTTTGACTCCTGTGCAAGTTGTCACCCGATGACAAATCCAACTTTCAATTGACAAAATTGTTTTCACAGATCAAGAGATTCAGTCACTGCTTAACAAAGAAGCACCCAGTCTTGTTCGCTTCTTCACTCTGGTTTCATGAGGAATGTGCTCCTAAGCAAAAAAACAGGAGGTATCCATTTTGTTAACAATCTTGCGGACTTCAGTGCATGGATTGTATATATGCATTTTGTAGGAAAGTGCCCTTGTTGGCATGTTTAACCCCACTTTTTGCCTGATATTGATGCCAGCTTTGATTGAGAGTGTGCTGGGATCCTGCTAACTAGGCCCCAGCACCAGTGTTCTGTTCCAAACTCTGTACCTTTGTATCCACAATTGGCACACCCCTGGCACCCAGATAAGTTCCTGGTAAACAATTAGGGAAAGCAGGAAGAAGTGACCACCCCAGCTAGGACCACCCTTAAGGTGTCCAGAGCTGAGGTGGCCCACTCCCTGCAGAATCCTCCATCTTAGTTTGGAGGACAGGGACCAATAGGGTTAGGTTTGTGTCCCCTCCCCAAATGGAGTGGACACAAGAAGGGTGTAGCCACCCTCAGGGTCAGTAGCCATTGGCTACTGCCCTCTGACCCCTGTAACACCCCTAAATCCAGGATTTAAGGGCTCCCCTCAACCCAAGTCGCCAGATTCCGGGTGACCTCACAAGAAGAAAGAAGGAATGCTACGCTGAAACTGCAGCAGAGAAGAATAAGACAAAAACTGACTTGGCCCCAGCCCTACCAGCCTGTCTCCTGCTTCAGAAAACCTGCAAAAAAAAGCGACACATAATGCGGGTCCAGCGACCTCTGCCAAGCCTCTAGAGGACTGCCTGCATCACAGAGGACAAAGAACTCCCGTGGACAGTGGCCCTGTCCAATAAGAAACTATGGGGGTTAATACAACTTTGGAGGAGGTGTTAATCCATCCCAAAAGTGACGGTAAAGTGACGGATATACCACCAGCCGTATTACGAGTTCCATAGGATATAATGGACTCATAATACGGCTGGTGGTATATCCGTCACTTTACCATCACTTTTGGGACGGATTAACACCTCCTCCAAAGTTGTAATAACCCCCTATATCTAAGGACTCCAGGGCCTCCCCGGATCCGCGTGTCTTGACCACTCTGCACCTGACACCCACAGCCTGTGTCTAGGTGGCCCAACCGACTAGAGGGGATCCCCACGTGATTCCAAGCAAGTGCCCACCCTGGGTTGACCTCTCCTGAACCCCCATGACGATGCCTGCAGTGTGAATCCAGAGGACTCCTCTGACCGCGAAAGCTCCAGATGAAGATATCCGACGCCAAAAGGTACACTACACCCGCAGCCCCCTGGACTTGGAGATCCCGACCTCCAATGCAGCAACATACTGCAGGCGGCCCTCCTACTTGTCTAGTCCGTGGTTTTCCGGTATCTACCCACTTGACCCAGCCTGCAGTATGTAAGTGACCCCGGGGTCCCCTCATGGGAAAGCATTGGGAGCCCGACGCTCTGTTTGCACCCGGCTGCCCCTGCGCCACTGAGGATGTGAGTTTGGTGTCTACTTGTGTCCCCCACACCTCCCCCCCGGTGCTCCTCTAAACCCCCCAGGTCTGCCTTCGCAAGACTCGGCATACTTAGCAGATCTGAAACCGAGTGCTCCCACTCTCCATAGAAGCCCATGTTAAACTTGCCTCATCTTTGACACCTGCACCCGGCCGGCCCTGTGTTGCTGGTGGTTGGTGTTTGGGGTTAACGTGAACCCCAACCAGTGGACTTCCTAACCCCCAGAGACTGGAACTGTAAGTATTGTACTTACCTGCAAAACTTACAATTTTTCTATTCTCCACGAACTGTTCTGAAAGTTGCAATCTCCTTTTAAAACAGATTATTGCCATTTATTCAAAATCTGTACAACTTACCTATTCCAATCAAAGTGGTACTTCAAAAATGAGGGCATTCACCTCCTCAGGGAGTTGTTATGAGAAGGAAACTTCATGGATTACTCGACTCTAGGGACACTAAGCTCTTGGTTCCTATTTTTTCCTCATCCTTCTTTTCTCCAGTTTCAAATGCAATTACTCACTTACAAATTCTTGGCTTTAACCTTTGGGCTATCTTTAGCTCTTTGGTGTTTCACCAAAGTAATGAAACCAGCCATAGAATTCTTGGGACAACATGCTGCTTGTGACCCCGGATATAGCAATCTGTCCCTGACGGTCAATATCTTAGAAGATCTGGCATATGTCATCAACCAGGAAAAGTCGTACATGGTGCTCTCCACTCTCTTGGAGTTCCTAGGCTTCGTAAGAAATTCAGACTGGCACTCTACTTCTCCAGGTCAGAAGATAAGGCCCATTGAGAAGGGGGTTTAGAGGGTTCAAGCGTGAGACAAAGTCTACCTTGGTTGGATTGTCAGGTTGGTCAACATGTTGGGAGCTTCCATTTAAGTGATCATCCCAGGCCATCTCCAGTACAGGGCCCTCCAATGATTGAAGACCATTTTCCTTGCAATGGTTGCCCTATGTGGAGTTAGTTTCGCTTTACGAGGACGTCCATATTGACTTTAAATTGTGGCTGTCAAACACTGAAGCATGGAAAGGGCAAGCCATCTTTAGCCTGGTTCCAGATGTTGTGATCGAGTCAGATGACAAAAGGGGGCAAATGGTCTAGACTCTAGAGAGGAGCTTTACCTACATATGAATTGTCTGGACCCGGACTCCGGCCCCTAGTGCTGCCATTGTTGCATCCTCCTGAGAGTGGACAATGTCTTGGCTGTTCAGTGCATCAGTCACCTAGGAATGAATGTTATCAGAGTTAGCTAATGACTTTTGGCATGTCTTTTTGCAATTATGTTAGTTGACTTACCAGGCAAGGCGAACATAATCACAGATTGGAACTCACACCACCAAAAGGCCTTCAACAACTGGAAGCTGAGTTTCTAGTTTTTTTAGATAATGAAGATGTGGGCTCTGTGTAGGATAGACTACTTAGTGTCTTGACTGCTGTTTCAGCTCGCATTGCATTTCAGCTACAGACTAGATATATTTGCAATAGTGATGGACACCATTATGCAGGAATGTCTAGCATTTAACCATACCCTCCCTCCATTTTCCATAATTCGTAGGGTCACCAGTAGGTCAGAAAAAAGCCAGCAGAGCTGCCCTTAAAAGCTCTCCTATGGAGGACACATGCAGTTCCCAACTCTACTGGAGTTGTCTTGCGAACTCCTGAGATTACTCCCTTCACTACCAATGGTTCTTCTAGATTCAGTGGGCCGAACACACTAATTAGTGATGCAAGGCCTTCTTTATTTGGGTACATCTCTACTTTATGGAGTCACTGGTACATGCCAGGACTTTCGCGACAGCTCATCACTGCATCAGCCTGGCCACACACAGAAAGTACAGATTTGCTTAAAGTAGGTGTGAGACAGCCTTAATCCTGTGGGGCAGATGTTACTTATGTTGTCCATTTCATGTCAATTTTTGCTGCATATGCTGTAGCCTATAGGACTGTAAGCCCTTATCATTCTGCCTTCTCAGCAGGTTACTTACTGGTTGCAGATCAGACAGTTGGTAAACATCCTTTGGTGTCAAAGCTACTCAGAGGCAATTTATTTTCCATGTTTCTAGGACCAAAGTATCCCTTCCTACAGGTCTGCAGACAAGATGCTTATAAACAACACTGTTATATAACACCATGATTGCGTGTTATGGGCCATGGGCGGGCACACAGTTAAGTGAAGAAAGGAAGGGAACTAATAAAAACAAGGGAAAAAAAGAAAGAGGGACAAATAGACAAAAGGTGCATAAGAGGGAAATGTAACTAAGAAAAGTAAGGTTAAGAGGAAAAGGATGGGTAGATAGTAAGGGAAAGAAAGAACTGGAGGAGGAAGGAAGGGTAACAGGAAGAATGGAAACAAAAAGGGTGAAAGTAGGGTTGAAGGGTGAAAAGATGGATAGATGGAATGGTGAAAAGTTGGATGGAAGAGTGAAAGGGTCAGCAGATGAAAGACAATGTGCAGAAAGATGGGAGAATAGAGAGATGGAAAAGAGTGAATATATGGATGGATGGATACATAAATTTAGTGATGGATAGATGGGTGAAAGGATGGATGGGAGGTTGGATGGATGGATAAATGAAACAATTATGGTTGCATGGGTGATTGGTGGCTGATTGGAAAAGTGGGCAGATGGATGAGTGGATGAATGGATGAAATGATTAATACCACAATCACCGGTATTAGTTGGAACTGCAGCTGCAAACCCCCACCTTCCCAGAGCCCAAAACTGCAAGAACATTAATAAAAACACAATGCTGTAGCAGAATAGTCTCAAAGACACAGGGGTCCTAAACCAGAATAAGTAGGAAAAATGGAGATCCACCCACAACTGGACACACTGATCCTCACTAGAAGCTGGGGATGTCCTGTCCTAACGCAGGCATGGAGATCGGTTCAGAGTGAATGTCCAAAAAATGCAGAGGGACTGAAGGCATGAAATCCAACACAACACATGCACAATGCAGGGAGATCAAAAAGGAATCTGAGAAACCAACAAAGGTGCAGTGAGGGAGAAGATTGTGTGCAAACTAATACAAGAGTCAGAGGACCTAACAAGAAGCACGTTTACCAGGCAGTGAGCATTTACATCCTGCTGCCCTTTATAGTCCCTCTGCCTACAATGATCTAGAAGAGAAAGTGATGTCATGACCAATAGTGAACGGATGCTATTTTGGATTGGGTACTAATGTGTTAACAGTGATTATAAAGTATTCCCAGCGATCTTGGAAAGGGAATCATGCTGACCATGAGACCCTGATGACTCCCCACTCTCAAACTTTGTCCTAGTTGCCGTAATCTTCAATTCCTCTAATGTCTTACACTTACTGTAACTCACTGACCTCGGTCTGTGGGCTGTGTTGATGTATGCGGACGTTCTTGCAGTAGATGGATGTAAGGAGGATTAAAAGGAGAGAGGCATCATGTTTGCTTGAGTTGTGTGCTTAGTTTGCTCAATGTGACTGGAGGGATATTTCAAGTGATATTTTGATTTCCGAGAACTCCTTTGGCAGAATAAATACTTGAGGAGAATGCGGAGGCATGCCTCAGTCCTTGCATCACAAAAAGAGAAAGTGTGAGGGGATCATGGACCCCTATTACAAATGCTAAATTGTGATTGGTCTTCATTGTTTTCCTACTGATAAGATGTTTTTGAGCTTTGTTATGGCTGCTTCTTAATAAAGCAATAATTGTTTATAAATAATCAAATAGTGTCAGGCAGAGGTCCACAACAGTGTCCAGTTGTCACTGGTCAGCTGGGTTCTTCCGTGAAAAGGCCTCTTGCAGCTTGTTGTCTCTTTGTAGCCACACCAGAGCTCAACCAAGCGACCCTTGGAGTCAACTTCTTTGTCTAGGGTACAAGAGAGTCCTGTCTTCAGAGCTACTTGCAGTTCACAGACAGCAGGCTCACCCATCTTCTGATCTTTCAAAGATGCAGAATGTGTTCTGTAGTGTGTGCCTGGGGCTGCCACATTTATGCCTGGCACACGCTAGTGGGTGGGGGGTGACTCCTGGGCATACCTTACAAGTTCTGGGGACCAAGCCTAACCACTTTTTCAGTAGTTCCTGTTTCTCTTACTGCAAACATCCCCCAAATGCCATGCCATGAACATGGTCTGTGAGGGCTGGGGTTTGTGTGGATCACCAATTTCCTCCCACACCTCACACTAATCCGGTTTGAAACAGGTACTGTACACACAACATCCCAGAGACAGATGTCTGGTAGGAGAAAAGCAGAATCCTTCAATGATCAAATGGCGGATCCACAAGAATTGTCTTGGCATCCTGTTCTCTCCATTTCAGCTGTGCCCCATGTGCTACATGTGGCCCAGCAAGTGCCACATGAGGCAGGATTTGACAGTGTGGTGTCACAGGATGCCCGCAGTCCCATTCTGAGTATTCAGTGGAGTTCAGAGGAGTCACCTCTGCTCATTCAACTCAACCTATTGTTTGCTCCTGGGAGTCATTTTACAACCCATTCATACCTATTCAAGGCTGAGCACAGACTGGGAGAATCTGGAAGCTAATGCAAACTAGCCCCAGGAACATCAGGCAGGGAAAAAGTGACTTTGAAAATGTTACTTCTCCTTAATAGTTATTAGAAATCCAACTTCACCACTGAATTCAATTTTAATACCTATTACAAATAATGGCTTATCTTTTCATTCAGCAAGTCCCTTTCCAGAGGTAGCAATATAAGTGTTTTCATCTGCACTCTGGGTTTCTAAATATTAACAATAGTGATATTATTATTTTGCTACATGTCCCACTTTTAAATGCCATGTGCCCTACTGTATGGACCACAAGAGTTTCATAGGGGTGACTGATTAATAATTAATAAGGAAGTTTGTAGCTATCAAAGAGGGTCATCTTAACAGTTCGTACTTTAGGTTTTATGCTGCCAGTCAGGTTACACAGGATAGGCCTGAAACCATGTTTTCTTTTGTCACACTAGTGGATGGCACAATAAATGCTGAAGTCCACAAGTGACACTTAAGTTTTCATGCCTTGGGTGTATTTCCACACCATATACTATGGCCGTATAGAAAAGTTAAATCGCCCAATCAGGGATTAGCCACTTTCTCTAGGGGTTGTTTACTGGGTACTGGGCATCAGTGACCCAGAGTGCAGTCTAAAACCTAGCAATAAAATGATGTCCAGCAAAAGGTGAAAAATCATAGTTGGTCACTCAAAAAAGGCAGATTTCCTACAGTTCCAAAATATCAGTCAGAACAGCCAGGGGGTCAAGCACCCAGAGGCTCTTTGTCGCTTCCTTATGATCCAGTTTGTATCTACTAAACTTTGGGGGGTTTGTAGCACTTCTCTCTGCTCCATTAAGCTCATCTCGATCCAATGGACCTTGGAGCAAGAGCACAAACAGCTTTAAGCCACTCCAAAAGATCCGGCATTCCAGGGCTTCCTCTTGTTGCTGCTTCCAGACACAGCTGAAAGTTGTGGTAAATAAACACAACAACTGAAAAATGTGGTAAGGTTCTCTTCTTGGTTTAGTCTAAGCCCTGTCCCTATGACAACAGTAAGAGTAGAGGATCCTAACTGCAGGATTCCCTTGCACTTTTTTAGGGGCACCTTCACATCTTAGAAGCCTGACTCATCCACACATTCTGGACCAGGGAATGTGGGAACAGGCATATACACCTTTTACACAACACACCATTAATTTGGTCATAAAAACTACAAAATATGTTGAACACTGAGCTGTGAATTAACATTGATGTATTATTTGGCTGAATAAGAACAAAGTTTTAAAAACATAGGGCCTGATTTAGAACTTGGCCGACGGGTTACTCCTTCACAACGGTGACAGATATCCAGTCTGCCAAAGTCTAAATCCCATGGTATAGAATGGGATTTAGGTTTCGGCAGAGGGGATATCCATTACAGTTGTGACGGAGTAACCCGTCCACCAAGTTCTAAATCATGCCCGTTGTTTGAAGGTAATATTTGAACGAGCAGCAGCATTGACACATTTTGGATTCATTTTTAACTTTCTGGCTGTTCCCTGTTTTGCTTGCCCAGTTTTAGTTAATATTCTTTTACGTGAGTCAGTGTTTGCAGGCTTCCTATACAAATATTCATTATTACTTTATTAGACATTATTTTTGAGCTGCAGTCTTTCCTGAGACCAGATACAAAAGCTTGAATCTACCACGGATTGGGTGAGGGCTTGGTGGGAAGCCAACACATTATTAGTGATGTTGGTAATGGATGACTTCCAATAACCCTCCCTCTATTTGTGCTTAGGAATCTGCAAGGTTGTTTCCATCCAAGCCTCTCTGAACAGCACTGTGGTGCTGCCCTGCCATCATGCTATTGGACCTGAAGAGTTGCTGAGGGATTATCGCGTGTATTGGCAGATGGGACACATAGTGGCCCATGCACTGATGGATGGACGCCATGAGGAGCAGCACCAGAATGGGAAGTATTTCAACCGCACCTGCTTGGACCACAACAACCTATCCCTCAGCCTATCAGATGTCCGGGTCTCCGACGCGGGGTCCTACAGCTGCTACGTCCAAAAAAGAGATGGGACTGGCCGGGGTTTCAAAAGCATCCAGGCTGATTATTCAGTCCTGCTAAGTGTTATAGGTGAGTTGATAGTTATGTGTAGGTGAGTGGATAAATGGATGAATAATGAATGGACAGATATATGCGTTGTTTTGTTTGAACATCCTTTGGTTTGAAGGAGGTGGAAAGGGTCACTGATCACCTCTAGATTGTACAAAGCCTGTGTGTGGAAGTGAACCAAGTCCACGCTTTTAGCCATGGGACATGCTTGCAGAGTTTCTGATGTAGTATAAGTATGTACTGCAACCCCATTTGTTTTCCATGGCAAGCCTGTTACGGGTGCAAAGTGTATTGGAGAGGATGATCTCAGTTGCCCAAGAACATACATAATTGCTTGGTAATCTGTGTCACTGTGAATAAAAATAGAAGTCACTGTGATGGAAGTCCTCTTCAGCAATCACAAGTTCACTAGATAATTTTAAGGTCTTGTGTAACAGAGTTGTTCTTGTATTGCAAAGATCTGCACATTAAATTCTCTCCTGCTTCACTCAGTGGACTTAAAATAGTCACTGGGTTGGAAATCCCTTAGTACCAAACAACAGCAGCAAACTCATGAATGACAGATGTACTCACAGAGGTCTTTGAAGTGGCTGAGAAGCAGACATACTGCAATGTTGTCTACGCCAGGGGTTCTCAACCTTTTGACTTCTGTGGACCCCCACTTTAATATTAATGCAACCCGGGAACCACCACTGAATCATTATTAGAATCCTGGGAACCCCCCCCCCGAGTCATTACTGGAAGCCGGTGACTCCGGCCTAAACATTGTCAATGATTTGAACCGCAAAACAATACACAAAAAATACAGAAACAAGAATTAATCAAACACATAAACAATTGATAACACATTTTATTTAACTCCTTCGCTGCCAGGCCTTTTCCCCTCCTGTGCCAAGCCTTTTTTTGGCTATTTGAGGTAGTTCACGCTTAGGCCCTCATAACTTTTTGTCCACATAAGCTATCCATGCCAAATTTGTGTCTTTTTTTCCAACACCCTAAGAATTCCAAAGGTACCCAGAGTTTGTGGGTTCCCCTGGAAGAGAACAAGAAATTAGCCAAAATACAGCAAAAAATTGTTTTGGGGGGAAAAATGGGGAAAAAGTGCTGCAGAAGAAAACATGTGTTTTTTTCCTGCAAATGGCATTGACAAAGGGTTTGTGGTGCTAAAGTCACCATCTTCCCAGCTTTCAGGAACAGGCAGACTTGAATCATAAAACCAAATTTTCAACACAATTCTGGCATTTTACTGGGCCATACCCCATTTTTACTATGTTTGTGCTTTTAGACTCCTTCCAGTTTGTGACAGAAATGGATGTGAAACCAATGGTGGATCCTGGACAGCTAAACAAGACAACATTCTGAATTCAGCAAGTGTTATATATTATGATACTTTAGGTTTATGTTATTTAGGAATGCTAGTGTTGTAGAACTTTTAATATAGAATTCTGTAATGGAATGCAGAACATGGGAACAGAAGGGATAGGCCATTAAGACTAGAGAAGACTTGGAAGAAGGAAGACCGTGCTGATATAGAATAAAGATACCTTCATTTATACTATACACAAGTGTGGATTGGATCTTTTCTAGCAAGGAGTCAGATGTGTAGATCCTTCAAGATTATGCGACAGAAAGTAACAGTTGAAATGAAAAAATATTGAAATTGAGTTGAAAAAACAGCCATTTCTGCCCACATTTACTTCTGTAACTTTTTCCAGCTATCGCAGATTATTGAAAGCAATATACTGTTACATCTGCTGGACTCTTCTGGTTGCGGGGGTATATAGGGCTTGTAGGTTTGTCAAGAACCCTGGGTACCCAGAGCCAATAAATGAGCTGCACCTTGCAATGGGTTTTCATTGCATACTGGGTATACAGCAATTAATTTGCTCGAATATAAAGTGTGAAAAATAGGTATCAAGGAAACTTTTGGATTTGCACAACATAAGGTGTTGAGAAGCAGTGGTTATTTGCCCATCTCTGAATTCGAGGGTCCCCATACTAGCATGTGAATTACAGGGCGGTTCTCAAATAGACTTCTTTCTTACACACTGTGTTACATTTGGAATAAAAAATGTAGAGAAAGACAATGGGCAATAACGCTTGTTCTTCTATTCTGTATTCCCTCAAGTCTCCAGATAAAAATGGTACCTCACTTGTGTGGGTAGGCCTAGTGCCCACGACAGGAAATGCCCCAAAATGCAACATGGACACATCACATTTTTACATTGAAATCTGACCTGTTTTGTTTGGAGTGTTCCTAGTTGTGGAATTTGGCCTCTCGCTCAGCCGGCACCTAGGGAAACCTAGCAAAACTGTGCACTGTTGAAAACTAGACACCTAGGAGAATCCAGAATGGTGTGATTTGTGGGGCTCTCACCAGGTTCTAGCACACAGAATCCTTTGCAAACCTCAAAAGTTGGCAACATAAAACACTTTTTCATCACATTTCGGTGATAGAAAGGTCTACAATCTGAGAGGAGCCACAAACGTCTTTTCACCCGGTATTCCCCCAAGTCTCCCGATAAAAATGGTACCTCACTTGTGTGAATAGGCCTAGTGCTCGCGACATGAAATGCTCCAAAACACAACATGGACACATCACATTTTTCTAATGAAAACTGACCTGTTTTTTGCAAAGTGCCTAGCTGTGGATTTTGGCCTCTAGCTCAGCCAGCACCTAGGGAAACCTAACAAACCTGTGCATTTCTGAAAACTAGACATCTAGGGGAATCAAAGATAGGGTGCTTGTAGGCCTGTTACTGGGTTCTGTTACCAGAATCCTTAGCAAACTTCAAAATGTGGCTAAAAAAACATTTTTTCCTCACATTTCGGTGCTGCAAAGTTCTGGAATCTGAGGGGGGCCACAAACTTCCTTCCACCCAGCATTCCCCCTCATCTCCCGATAAAAATGGTACCTCAGACACCCGAGGGAGTCCAAGGAGGTGTGACTTGCGTGGATCCCCCAGTGTATGCTTACCCAGAATCCCGTGCAAACCTAAAATTTTGCTAAAAAAAAAATCGCGTTTTCCTCACATTTCTGAGTGGGATCACCGCACCGACACAAATTTCCGCCTAACGTTCCCCTCGGTCTCCCGATAAAAATGATACCTGACTTGTGTAGATGGGACAAGTGCCTGTGACAGGGAAGTGCCAAAAACATGTTGAAATTGAGAGGGAACCAAAGCGGTTCCAAAAGGACAATTAAAAAAAAAACATTTTTAACGCTGAGAAGTGGGGTCGAACATTTATTGGTATAGATGCGACAATGGTGGGTGGTAGGAATTTTGTGGATTCCTGCTGATTCCTAAAGGTTCCATCACAAAAATGTAGGGAAAATGTGTGATTTCAAGCAAAGTTGGAGGTTTGCAGGGCATTCTGGGTAAGAAAATGGTGTTGGGTGCATGTGAAGCTCACCACCCTGGACTCACCCAGATGTTTAGTTTTCAGATGTGCCAAGGTCTGGTAGATTTTTCTAGGTGCAGCCTCCCAAAGTCCAAAAATTGCAGCCGCTCACCATTCCAAGTGGAACGATTTTTGGAGTTAGCCTAGCTCTCTTGGCCCAAATGTAAAATCAAAACCCATAATAATCAAATGTCCTCTTTCTTGCCGTTGGGATGAGATGCTTTAGTTTGCAGGGGGGCTGAAAGACTGTTACCCCCTTCAGTTGGGATTGAGGGCATAACCATGCCCATACAGGTTGGCAGCCCCCACCCCTCTTTTTTTTTTATTGCCTGGCATCTAGTAGGCTTTCTGACCCCCCGGGGAGCAGATCGGTGTTAATTACTCAATCTGCCCACCTCGTGGGCAGAACGACTTGTTCCCCATTTATCTGTGGTGGGGGTATGGCACCCTCTTTTAAAAAAAAAATCTTCCCCTGTGTCTAGTGGGCTGGCTGATCTGCCCCCAGGGGGCAGAAATGACCATCAGTAATGTGCCCCATGGGGAGCAACCCTTGCCCAAGGGGCCGCCTCTCCCAAACAAAACACACAGACACCGATCCCTGGTGCCTAAGTGGTTTCTGCCCCCTTTGGGGGCAGGTGGGCCTAAGTGAACGAGATAAGCCTCCTCGTCCTAAGGAGAAACAAATCAGTTTCTCCTCAGACGCGATGGAAGCCATGCTTCCAGCACGTATGGGGCGACACCTGATGAGGTCATTGCCCCGGAAGGAGTCGGGGTGGGTCGGGTTTGCAGCGGAAGCGATTCCCCTGCCATCCTGCCCTTGGGAGTTTGAGTGGGTGAACCACAGGTACAGGTCATAACAGTTACGTCCTTGGCACACCATCGCTGCAGCCGAGAACGTAACCGTTACGTCCATGGCACCGAGGGGTTATTTGCAAACAAATATAAATAATTTATTTTAACAGGAAGATTGGAGCTCTTATAAGTTCAATTGAAGCCGCACATTGTCCAAACTATCACACTGTATTCCGTGCGATGCACCCGCACTTCTCCCATAGTTACACCAAGAAGCCTGCAGACTAGGAGTAACGCCGCTTTCAAGGACAACCATATTCCTCAAAGAAAAACAACAAATGCAATATTGTTTCCCTATCCCATCCGCACACTGAACTCTGGGCCTGATTTATATCTTGGCAGACGGGGTTACTCAGTCACAAACGTGACGGTTATTCTGTCTGCAGTATTACGCTTTCCATAAGATATAATGGCATCGAAATATGGCGGACGGGATATCCGTCATGTTTGTGACAGAGTAACCCCATCTGCCAAGATCTAAATCAGGCCCAGAGTTCAGTTTCTGTAAATAAGTTATGCAATTTTACACCGAAACTATTAATAGGGAGTGTCCCAAATCTAAAATTCAAATAAAGTTCCTTAGCCAAAGGCGGGGTGATAAAGTTCATAAATAGTTCAAAGTAATGATCTGGTTTACAATCTAAAAATCCTCCTTTGAGTGAATAATGTGGGGTGGTGGCATGAATGTTTTCCAGCGCAACCTGCCACTACCCATCTGAGAGTGATGTTTTAGATACTTATGTACTCTCCCGCGATTATTCCAGAGCTCCATCAAACCCAAGGAGGTCAGTTGCGAGTCTACCAAATTAAGCGAGGGAATCTTGTGGGAAGTGTCCAAGGCTATCACCTCTTCTAGTGCTGACCGATAATCCATGAATTCTTCAGTATTCCACAGTCTTCTCTCATATACCAGCACTCTTAGATTTTTTTCTGCAATGGTTTTGAGACCTAAATCAATATGGATCTCAAAAACTTGTTTTCCAAAGATGATAGCTATTTTAACTGTTTATTTGCCCATAATTCTTCTCCATAGAGGGCTCCACCCAATGCTTATATATTATAAATGTGTAAGGCTGGTGAAATAGACCTGGATGACTTAGTTTTTTTAACTTTGAAATCTTTGAATTCCAGAGGTGCTCTGCTGTAGTTTATGGGTGCTCTTTTAAATGTGATGTATCCACTCTACATTGGGGGATATTTATACACCCAAGTAATCAAAGTATCTTATTGTTTACAGTCTCGAGTTATCCAACACAATCCTACCCCCCCCCCGAAAAGATTTATGAGGGTTGAGGGTCATAAATTTGGTCTTTGAGGTATTAATCTTTGGACCACAGGTTTTATAAAATTCCATAAACTTCTACAACAGCTGTTGGGCACCCCAAGGTGATTCAAATGAGGAGAGTGTCATTGGTGAAAAATGACTCAAATAAGGTGAGTCATTTGTGCAACTGTTAAGGCCACTGATGACATAATTAATGTGAAGAGACAATAAATGCCCTTTATTTAGCGCTGCTGTCTTCCTATAAATAATGTCGAACCTAAATACCTGGTCAAATGTACTGACGTTTTTCCTCAAGCCTGCTTGTAAGGTTGTCAAAATGTTATAGGTGCCCACCCATTCCTGTAATTTATTAAGTACCTTGTGGCAGAAAAGTTTCTGGAACCATCACTTAAACTTATTGGTTGATAATTACATGGGTTGTCTCTGCCCCCTTTTTTAGGTTTCACCTGCGAAGCACTGGTACTGTGTTTGCAAAGTCTTTTGAATTTAAAAAAAAATCTTAAAAGGGGCTTAAAACCTGCCCCTTACTTACTTGAACTTACTATTCATTCATTACAACGTTGCTCGAATTTACTTACTTCTCATTGGCCAGCAGGTAGTCTGCTTTCACTTCCAGCTTCTTCCTGCTGCTCTTGCCGTCGTGTGGAGCTTGGACAAAGTGAACCTACGGGTCACTGGCTACTGGCCAGTGTCCTTCCCTGGCTACTCACTCGCAAGGTACTTTTTTGATCAATGCCAAACAATCACTCCATACGAGGGCATGTGTTTGTGGTCTTTATGCACATTTGTTGACGCATTCTGTACCTCATGCTACAGCGATGTACCACTGAATTGGATGATAGCTATATCGTTGCCTGTGCTGCAACCACTACATGGAAAACATGTTTGAGGTATGCAAAAGATGTAACTGTGCATATGTTTACAGTAACAGTTCCATGCCGATCCTTCCAATCTGCTTGAATTATCAAGATCACAGACACCTTGGTCCAAGGTCAAATGGAGCGTTTAGCAGGAAGGCTCTTGACTCTTCACCCATCAGTGTCATCTACTCCCTTCCTTTGTCGCCATTAAGCTTCATAGCATCAGCAGATAGCTGACACATGCACTTTGGCAGGGGGCGCACAGCTGATCTAGGCCCGTGTGCCTGCCAAGTTTCAAGGTTACACCTCCAGATGCATAAATATCTCTTGTTCTGACATTGATGGTGTCAGGCGCCTGACCCTTCCTCAACCCACTGCCGCAGCCTCCCAGTCATCAGACAGAAGCTAGTGATTTTCCACAGTGTTAGGTTTTTGACATTCATTCCTAGGCAAACATCTGTGCTCCTGTATTGCAATACCAAGCCTAACGTTTTCTTTGGGGCACTTAAACATTGTCTGCTTTCCCTTTCTCAACCCCCTCCTGGCCGCAAGAAGGAGTATTTTCTGAAGCATTGTTTTTGGTCAGCATGCACATCACCCTTTGATCACCAGTGTATCACTTGGTTTCTCTTATTCACCATAGTTCGGCCTTCAACTCACTCACAGTCTCAGCAAGAGTCCTAATTAAAGATTTTGGCAGGGAAGTAGCTCAGGGTGGGGGGGAGGGGTGTTTGGGGTGTGACCCCCCCCCAAGCAAATGCATTCTTGACTTGAGAGTTGGGTCTGGACGCCCTGAGTCGGGTCACCTATGCCTTTGTTGTTGTTTCTCATTGTCCTTGTTTCAACAAAAGGTTTTAACTTGTAATAATTTTTTATCAGGAACTTAGACGTGGCCCACCTGATGCAAATCAGTATTGAACTTGTTCTTCATGGGAACAGTGTATCCCAAACCTTGGTCATCTCTTCCCCCTTTGGTGTACTGTTTTTAGTTGGGAAATTTACGATTCACACCTTTACGATTCACACCTTTCCGAATCTCACCGACTACGCCGCCGCCCGTGGATTTTAGCTAAAAAATGTAATCTCTTAACTCTTGTTCCGAACCAGCATTGTCAGACCCTTCTTGAGGCATTTAAATCTTTGGCTCCAAGGGTTGTATATGTATTGGCAGGTCAAGCGGTTGACTCTTTTTGTCAGCAGTTAACACCTCAAACCTGTTCTTACACAAAACATTAAATTTATGGGACAATTCCAGTCTAGGGTAGGGATGACGAACAGCAGAAGCGCTCACCAGGTCATCTCCTTTACTGGGTTTCTCTATAGTAGTTGTGAATGCACCATAGGTGCAAGTACAATTTTTTATTTCTTTTTTGCATTTAAAATTTCAGGTATTTTAGGCTGTTTCAAAAGAGTAGGTTTTTATTTGTTGTTCCCTGGCTTAAGAATGAGCTCCACCTCCTCTACTAAAGTGTCAGTTTCATCTATTGCGCAGTTTGACGTGTGATTCTTTGATTTGGAAACTCCCTGCAGTGTTGTCCATGTTGAGTGGTAGAGACAAGTAAAGAAACTTAGACCTTCAACTCAGAACACAATGAGACTGCAACATAGTTGCAAACAAATAAGAGCAGGGTGGTTTTGGAGGAAGTAAGAGAGCACAAAAGCTGAGGGTGGGATGGTAGACATCGTGGGTATTCATAGATTTTATTAACTCACTGTGGCTGGGATGTCAGGCTCATAAGACCAAGGGGGGTAACCCCGCCTTGCCTCCTCCTGGCAATGACTGCGAAAATGGGCCCACCCTTGGCATGAGCTTTGCCCAGACCCGGCCCACACAGCGGGTCAGAACAATGCATTTCATAGCGCCAGCAGTCCATGGGGCCTCCACCTCCTCTGTTACTGTGTCCTTCCTCTGCTCAAGGGATTCTGGGATCGGTAGTCTCTCAGCAACCAACAATGGCAACATCCCACTCAGGGGGTAGATCAATGCGCTTTATAGCCAACACCGAGATGGCAGATCTCTAACATTTGTGTCCACCTCGGGCAGCTCACTTCAGGGGTGGGACTGGCCTGAGGGGGGTGGAGAGGCCTCCCTGAATACAGAATTTCTCGCTGGCACAGGTGCCAAATGGTCTCTGGGGCGGGAGGGCGGCCTCTCTCCTGTGTGTGAAGCCAGATCTGCATACCAAGAGCGGCGGGCCTGTTTGAAGCCTCCTACTTTGTAATTCAGATTTACAGGTCATTCTTTTGGGAGGGGTGTGTATAACACCTAACCCACGGCAGGCTTTGTGACCTACTGCCCGAGAGCACAGACCCTCACCCTAGAAGGTCAACCTCGTGTCTGGCGCTGGCAGACTGGCTGAAACTGGTCAGTCCACCCACTGGTAGTTTATTTATTTGAGAGTTTTCTATAGCGCTGGCAAGACCGAGAGGGTATCAGAGCGCTTTACGACAGAATACATAATAAACATATGAAAAACACATGAAAAATATAAGAATCACATTACAGACCGATTATACAGAAGGGTTCTCATGAACAAAAGGATAACGATCCGGTAGTTGGCAGGTTATCCTCTAAGGTGCCCTCGGGGTGCATGTATTGATAAATCCATCACTGGTATCAGTGAGGGTTTATCAATACGAGATGTTTGACACCAAACATCCCTATGTTCATTGAAGCCATCATGTAGCTGGGGAACTCGTACTGACAAGTGTCCAGCACATGTACTTAAAATAGCATCTTTGCTCACTCACCATGTCTAAGAATCGACAAAGACAGAGCAGGGGCGTACCTGCACACACGGATATGTCCTCACATGTAATATAATGCACTCTGCCTTAGGGTTGTAAGGCCTGCATAGGGGTGACTTACATATGTTGCACGGAGTGCTCGCGGAAAAGGCACATAGGAGGTGTGTCATGTTGTGTTTTCACTTTTAGCTCCATCGAGACATGCAGCCTGTAGTGGCAGTCTGCTTGTGCTAGGTGTGGGTCTCTGAGGATGGCACCGTACATGCTGCAGCCCTCAGGGAACCTCTTTGGTACCCATGCCCTAGGTACCAGGGGTACCGTCTACTAGGAACCTACAGGGGGGCCAAAGGTATTGCCAGTTGGGGAACCGTTGTACAGTTTTAGGGAAGAGATCTGGCACTGGGGCCTGGTTAACAGGAACCCAGTGTGCTTTTTGTCAAATTGCATCGAATACCAGGCAAAATGTGGGGGGTGACCATTTCAAAAAGGGGCACTTTCCTACAGCCATCATCCTTAGTCATCCTACATCTTTCTCCTCCTCCATCATCCTCTATCCTCCTCCTTCATCCACCTTTTCCATCATCCTAAGTCAACATCATCCTCTTCCTCCACCATCATCATCCTCGATCATCCTCCTCCTCCTCCATCACCCATCATCCTTTTCTTCTTCCATCATCCTCGAACAAAGCTCATGAAAAACTTTTTTCCTAAAAAAATAGTTGAGGTCTGCATGCATGGTTCTCAATTAATGTAACTTGTGCCAGATAAAATCCTGACCCACATGCTCCTGTGATGCAATTCCAACGCAGAATTACAGCGGCAGCCAATATGTTTGATGGAGCAATGCCTTCTGCACGAAAAGCCCAGCCAAATTTTTGGTTCATCAAAATATTACATTGTCTCCTTTTCTTTAGAATTTTGTCTTAAGTCGCGTCTTCATGTGCGGGGGTGGAACGGTTTGTGTTTTTGAATCCTCACGATTTAAAGAGACTCGTCTCAAAAATGGCAGTCCTGCACCACAGTAAGGTGGTGCCTAGCTGAATCAGCACAAGGGGGAACCAGATTTAAGCTATTCCTAAGTAGATAACTCTGCTGCCTAGAGATGGACAGGAACCACAGTGGCAAAATATAATTTTGACTGAGGTCCCTAAAAATCCTTGCAATGGAGCTGGAAGCAAGGGCTTGTGCCAGATACGCATGGCTGCGACTCCCGGCATTTAAAAGAAAAGCAAATACTCTACTCTAATTGGTGAATGCAAATAATCTGTGGTTACTGGGCTCATTTCCAGAGCTATTTTAGCATTTTCATTCCCTCTGTGAGTAGAATATTGGGTTTCTTGAACACAGTTGTAATTAGCTGAACCACCTGCATTCTGCATCACACATAGAAAGAGAAACTTGCTTCTTAGGAAGACACCCCTTCCTGCACAAAAAGAATCCTGTCTGTAACACATGCATCCTTGCAGCATTGCGCAACGTGCCTGCGTTGGTGCTAGGCAGCCCACATTGTGCCAGCGCTAGGAGAGAGCAGCTATATCTTAGTAGATATGGCTCATTTCTGCTCTCCTCTCTTCACGCAGCGTTGCATTTTTGTTGGCAACAATGAAGGTGAATTATCTGTGGGGGCGCACATATGTTTGACTGTTCTCAAAAAGTTGTCAATCTACCTGTAGGAGCATCTTACTGTCTCAAGCCCACATCTTGCTTACATCTCTTGGAGGTAGCCCTCTGCAGTTCCCTGGCAGGCAGAGGCCCGCTGGCAGTGCCCCTGGTCTGTACCTGGGGAGTCCCAGCCTCTTGGCAGACAGGTTAGGCCCATGAGAGATCTCAGATGTAAAAGTTTGCAGGTACTTTGAATAGAGACATCTTTAAATCTGTTGTAATGAAAGCAGAGTTTGGTGTTCGAGCCTCGGGTGGATTTAAGTCATGTGGACCCAAGCCATGCTGGCCACGCCAGTGTGTTTCATTTAATTTTACTTGTTGAAATGATTGTTTGCCTACAACCATGTCTTTGGTTTAAGCATTCGTATACAGTGAAATCAGCAATGGCACAGTCTAAGGTCTGGCATGTATTTTAAGTCCTGATTAAAGTATTCTTAAAGTCTACAGTGGTGGAAAGAACAGATTGTATCCTGTAAACAATCCCTCTGTGAGCTAACAATTTAATGTGTGATGAATGAATGTACTTTGGAGATGCAAAATAGTCCCTCATACATTCTAATGAAATATTCCACTGGAAGTGGAATTATATATTTGGAAGGATCCAAGGTCGACAGTTAACTATAACTGGTGAACGTCAGTGTTTTTAAGCATCACTTTAACTTTGTTTTTTTCAGTAGGTCACCACTAGGTAGTTATAGTTAGGATCTAATTTCTATAGAAAAAGCATTTTTTGTTTTGCTAATAACTTTGGCGCAGTTTTATGAATCTTCATAAAATGTTCTAAAAAAATACGACGCTCACTTCAGCGTCTGTCTGAAAAGTTTCAGGTTGATCTGTCAAGTGAGGGCCAAGACAAAAGGGGGAGGGTCCCAAAACACTTTTCCCCCCATGCATTTTTCCATAGGGATTTTTAACAAGAATAGCGCCCAAACCACTGGATGAAATTATACCAAATTTGGCAAGAAGGTAGCTCTTGGTCCAGAAAGTGACCTTTTTGTTATTTGGTGTTCAGAAAGTGCTGGCAGCCATGTTGGAACTCAGCTTCAGTAGAGTCCCAGAAAAAAAGACTAAAAAGATAGAAAAGAGGACAGAGTATGGACACCCTGTCCCCTTAGCTCTGGTGACCCCCCCCCCCAGAGCAAAAAAACATTAAAAAAATAAAAATCAGCAGTAGTTGCGTCAGATTTACGGATTTGCCGAAAATATTTTACAAAGAAGTGCATGCTTCCGTGCTTGTTTCAGCGAAGCCCTCCGGTGGGCCAGGTCCCAGTGGCATTGAAATTTTGAATGCAGGTGGGGCTGCCCGGAACCCCCTGCAGCCCCGGGGCCCACCACCTCTCTGGGGCTAATGTATTTTCAAATGCGGGGGCCAGGTGGCCCCCAGCAACCCCACCACCTCCCGGAGAACAATTTCAAATGAAATGCTGGGGAGGGGGGGAACCAACCACCCTGCAGTCCCGGGGACCACCACTTCCCCAGGGCAGAATTTGAAATGAAACACGTGAGGGGGAGAACCTTGTCACCCTGAAGCCCCAGGGACTGCCATCACCCAGAGGCTACATTTGAATAAGATAGGGGGTCTGTTTCGGACCCCTAGCCCCAGGGACCACCATCTCCCCAGTGTGGTATAAATTGGCCCCCCTCAAGGAGCTAGTGATGGCCATGGGGACCGCCACCCGCCAAGGTCGGCTCCTGCTATTTCCTGGGGTGCCAGGCCCAGGACATAGTTGTTTGTTCTGACCTTTGACTCCCCCCAAGTCAGAGCAAACACTCTGGTTCTAGCAAGTGAGAGCTGTCAAACAGCTCCCCTTGCTGCAAGCAGAAATGCAGGCAGGAAACCACAGGAAACAATTGCTTTCACAGACAGGGAGCTGCATGTTCAGCAGGTCCCTGTCTGTGACAGCAATGCTGGCTCCCGCAGAAGGCAGGGCGCCGAGTGGAACCACAGGGGTGCTCAGGCTCCACCCACGGTGTTCAGCCGTGGTGACTGGGTGCTCTGGCGGGCACCCAGATGACATGGCCGGGCCTCAGGGGATGGGCTCCCTGGGGCAAAAATCGGCCTGGAGAGGGGATCCGCACAGCCCTCCTCATCCCCAAAAATGATATGTTTAGGTGGGGCTCCAGGGTATAGGGTCCTCGAGGCTGAGATCAGCCCAGGGAGGGAAACACATGCTCCCCCTTCCCCGAACAATTTTTTTTTTTTAATGCTGGGCCCCTGGGGGATGGGGTCCTTGGGGCCAAAATCGACCAGGGGAGGGGGTCGCATGGGTCCACTTCCTCCCCCCAAAAAAATTTAGGAGGCTGGGTCCTGGAGGATGGTTTCAACAGGGCCAAGATCAGCCCAGGGGAGGAGGGCTACACAGACGTCCCTCCCTGAAAACAATACATATTAACACCAGGCCCCAGGAAATTGGGTCCCTGGGACCAAAATCGACCCGGGGTGGGCGCGTGGCCCGCCTCCCCCTCAAAAAAGGTTTTAGAAGGTCGGGCCCTGGGGTATGGGATCCCTAGGGCTGAAATCGGCCAGGGGATGGAGGCCACGCGGACCTGCAGCCAACTCCTGGCCAGGTGCAGCGTGGGTTGTGTGGTTTGGGGGGGACGGCCATGTGCAGCTGTGGTTGGATTAACTAATAGTAATGAAAATTCCTTTATTTAAAAAAAAAAGCCCATAGAAATTCACCGAAAAAAAAAAACAGATTACAGGGATGTTATAGTTCTGAAACAGAGCCCTAAGGTCACTATAACTCGCGCCTTTGCCATGCACTGTTAATTACCCCACAAATTACGGCACTCATGACATCTAACAACATCATTAATAATATCAATATATTATTTGCTGTAAAATCTTTGACTAAAAACTGTGCATGGCGGGGCGCAAGTTATAGCTACTTGAGATAACTCTATCTATAACAGGTGAATTTCCATGGTTTTGTATGTTTAAAATCTGAGCCTAACTCTAAGGTCCCTGTAACCTTTGTTTCTTAAAGTGAATTTCTATATTTTTTTTAATTGTATTTCCTAACTGTAACGTCCCTGTAACCTTTGTTTTTTTTTAGTGAATTTTTATATATATATATATACATATATATATATACACACACACATACACACACCCCTGCAGATAAGAGTTTCTCTGGTATGGTTGTCTGACCCTATATCCCTGGAAGAGCGTAACTTTTCATAGAAAAGAGTGGCAGGCACCTGTCCATTCATCCATTCTTCTTTTCTCCGAGGGGGAGTGATATGCATTTTCCCCTTGGCACTGTGGAGATCTGACCCGGTACGTCCCCTGCCCCAAACTGTGAGTTGTATGACAAGGTGAGATGATGATACCCGGTGCTTCTGTTTCTCTCTCCTTCCCATTCCCCTTTCCTCTGATCTACTGCTGACCACAACACTAACCCTTTGCATGATCGCTACTGGGTATAGGGAAGAGTTGACTAAAGCATCACTTTTCTGCATCCCAATTACTAGCTTTGTGCTACCACTTCATCAAACACACAAACAGTGATGGGAGAAATGCTTGCAATATGTCTAACCACTAGCAGTCACTCAGAGTAGCATCTCAACCCATCGTTCTTTTGCCCACCATGCCACCTCAGTTTGAAGCCAACCATTTGCAAATCAGTCTTGATCCTGCTACAACAGGAACAGTCCAGCCTGAACTTCAAGGCCAGGTCTTCCCTGCACATACAACAGAAGCACCCCAAGACTGGTTTGACCCTTTTTGGGGCTGCTCAGCAATGCTTAATTTGTAAATAAAGACGTGCTGTTGCACAAAGCCCTTCTCTTAAACACGGGGCTGCTGCAATTAAATGTGCGAACCCGGAACACTGAGGCAGCGTAACCCTGAAGCCATTTTGGGCCTCTTATTCCATTTACAGCCACTCTCTGCCCCGTCAGCTCACTCTTGCAGCTTTCTGCTTTCTTCACTTGTGACGCTTTTTCGGTTTTCTCGTCCTCTGTCTTTCCCATGTGTGTCTTTTGCTCGCAGTAAACGCTTGAGGCAGAAAAATAAGCACCTGCCCTCAAAAATAAGTGCCGGAAACAACAAGCACAAATTAAGCTCAGCCTCAGCTAGGTGTAACTTGGCTCTCTATACTTTAGCTCCACCATTAAAACTCCGAAAATGTCGAGTACCTGCACTTCTGTAATTTGAAAGGGAGAGTACCAGCACTTCTCCGGACTGCTGTAATACCTTTGTAGATTGGGTACTGGTCCTTGGTATCGCGAGGTACCCTGAGATAGTGAGTAGCTGCGCTGCTACATTTCCACTGAGAGCACGGGCATGGAGGGACGAGCTTTTGCAGATGTAGTTCAGACGGCCTAGGTCTAGGAACTCCTGGTTCCCCAGATCCATGGATAATGACCCCCATCCACCAATGGTGACAGAGACACTAAGCGCCTTGAGAATGATGTAACTGTCATGCACACTCCACACAGCTGCTAGAAGAGGGGACCAGACAGTCAGCACCTGGACGCACCTGTAGACACATGCAGAAGGAGGTCTTCACTTGAGCTATACTTCTTTACATTTATTGCAGAAATATTTGTTCTTATGACCAATAATGCATGAGCTATGTTTTGATTTGAAGAATAGTAAGGGTTAAGCTACTAAACTATTCAGTCAACTAGTAACTGGACTGGACATGGTGGAACTGTGCACCACCTGACATCAACAGCGAACACTAGCACGAGAAGCTGCTCGCTTTATTATAACACAATACACTGCTTGGATTGTGTTCTTTAACAACTGCATGGTCTGTTGGCATGAGACATGCACCAGCATGGAAATGTTATGTATTTACAGGTAATATGACAGCTCAGTAGGTTATTGCACCCGCTGCGGAGATATGCTCGCAATCAGTTCGTGAGTTAGGGTTAAAGATGTGCAAAGGGGTTGTATGTTGGAACGACGCCTGCCGGAACAACGAATGCCAGAACAACGAGGTCGGAACAACAACCTCGTTGTTACCACTAATGCCTTTACCACGAGTGCCTTAACAACGATTTTTCGTTGTAAAGGCATTCCTGGTAAAGGCATTAGTGATAGGCATCCATTGTTTCTGCATGCGTCCCCCCTGCCCCCCACTCCCACCCCTAAAAATTACCACGACCCCCCCCTAAAACCACACCAACCCCCCACCGTTGCCCCTAAAACTACCCCGCCCCTAAAACTGACCCCCACCCTACCCCCAAAACCTAAAACAACCCCAAGCCCCACCCCATCCCTGAAACCTAAAGTACCCCCACCACTAAAACTACTCCGAGCCCCCCACCCTGCCCCTAAACCTAAACCCCCCAACCCCCCACCCCGCCCCTAAAATTACCTGACCCCCCAACCCACCCCTAAAACCTAAAACCCCAACCCCCCACCCCCGCCCCACTTACCTGAATCGTGGCCTCGTCGCGTCGTCCTCCTCAGCCGACTCCCTTGTTTGTGCCTTAACCACGCATGTGCGTTGTTCAGCACATGCGTGGTTAAGGCACAAAATAACGAAGTTGTGGTTAAGGAAAGCGTTGTTCCGCTTTCGTTAACCAGGACTTCGTTGTTCGGGAGTCGGCCTTAAGGCCGTTTCCTGTGCAAAGGTTTCCTCTTTACTAATTTCTGTCCTCATTCATACATTTGGTCACAGTTTTCTGCTCCTCTTCTAAAGTATAAACTGGGAACGCTTCTTGAGAAAAATAGCATGTAACAGTTTTAGAGTTAGCATTTGTTTGAAAAGAAGATGCAGCGCTACGTGCAGCATTGTTTTAATGCCAAATTACTTTGGGCTGTTTCTACCCTGTTGACCAGGCACAGCCCACAGTGGTTAACCACCTGTGAGTGGTGATCTTTTCTCATGGATATTCACTCCCAGCTATCAGTCACTGAAGAGCCAAGGGACCTCAGAGCTCTCTTTAAGGTCCTGTTGGGTGAGTTTAAGTCTATAGGAAGCCACAAGCATCACAAAGTGTGAGCAAGGGAGTGAAAGACTTACATTGATTCACCTGTAATTCAGTTTTAACTGGCAGGCCAACAGCAGCTACCCCTCTCTGAGGCTCCCCCCATCCTTGTGAACGCCTACAGATATTGTCCCTAGGAGTTAAGGGAAAGGGACTTAATTGGAGCAACAATGCTCCACGCCATAGAAAAACTGCGGAATGTCCTTCGCGTCAAGGGTTTTAGTCATAACCACTAATGTAGTACCACCTAAATTATTAGATAACACGATACCCCCCAGCAATCTTTTTATTATTTTAACCCTTGCTGCTAAGTCCTTCCAGACACCTATGCTGTTGAAGTGCATACATTGGTACATATAGAAACCGCATCCAGTGGTATGGACCAATGAACCCTGTGTATTGTCTCTGTAGGCTATGCCACTGATTCTGTGGGATTGGGACGGTCATTGCACAGTGCCTGTGTCACTGTCCCTGTGGGAAAGTCATGCTATGGTGTCTGTGTCACTGTGAGGCAGTCGTGGCACGGTGCCTGTGTCACTGTCCCTGTGGGAAAGTCATGCTATGGTGTCTGTGTCACTGTGAGGCAGTCGTGGCACGGTGTCGGTGTCACTGTCCCTGTGGGAAAGTCATGCTATGGTGTTTGTGTCACTGTGAGGCAGTCGTGGCACGGTGTCGGTGTCACTGTCCCTGTGGGAAAGTCATGCTACGGTGTCTGTGTCACTGTGAGGCAGTCGTGGCACGGTGTCGGTGTCACTGTCCCTGTGGGAAAGTCATGTCACGGTGTCTGTGTCACTGTGAGGCAGTCGTGGCACGGTGTCGGTGTCACTGTCCCTGTGGGACAGTCATGTCACGGTGTCTGTGTCACTGTGAGGCAGTCGTGGCACGGTGTCGGTGTCACTGTCCCCGTGGGAAAGTCATGTCACGGTGTCTGTGTCACTGTGAGGCAGTCGTGGCACGGTGTCGGTGTCACTGTCCCCGTGGGAAAGTCATGTCACGGTGTCTGTGTCACTGTGAGGCAGTCGTGGCACGGTGTCGGTGTCACTGTCCCTGTGGGAAAGTCATGCTATGGTGTCTGTGTCACTGTGAGGCAGTCGTGGCACGGTGTCGGTGTCACTGTCCCTGTGGGAAAGTCATGCTATGGTGTCTGTGTCACTGTGAGGCAGTCGTGGCACGGTGTCGGTGTCACTGTCCCTGTGGGACAGTCATGTCACGGTGTCTGTGCTCTTTCGTTAACACTGTGGGACAGTTGTGATGGTGTCTGTGGTAGTGACACTGTGAGACTGTCATGTCATGGTGTCTGACACTGCGCAACAGTCATGCTTTGGTGTCTGTGTCACTGTTCCTGTAGGCCAGTGATGTCATGGTGTTTGTGTTACTGACACTGTGGGACAGTCATGCCATACAGTATGTTGTAAAAATGTTAATTGTACGTTTAGCCACTTTAATTATATACACTTTATTAATGATCTAATATTATTTAATGTTCTAAGCAGTCATGGACCCCCTGAAGAGGCTTTGTGGACCCTAAAGGGTCCCCAGACCACAGGATGGGAACCACTGGCTTAGAAGTATGTTTGTGTCTGTAAATATTATTAATTATCTCAGGAGGCGCATCATTTTGTTGTTATAGACTAAAAGGGACTTAAAATACCGCTTTGGGAATAAATGCTAACATTAATACTGCCCAAAATCTCTTCTGCCCAAGAGAGTCTAACACTAGGAACAGCAAATAAAGTGTAGTTATGGTAGGATGTTTTGCACCGTAGGAGAAATCGGCCTATTGTGAAAGGAGACAAAGGGCCTCACATAGAGTTTGGCGGATGGAGTTATATGTCACAAACGTGACAGATATCCCATTTGGCGTATGACGATCCCATTATATCCTATAAATATATATTTATATCTTTATATACATTTGTGAAGGAGTAACCCGTTCGCCAAACTTTAAATCAGGCCCAAAATCACAAATATGCTGAAGTCTGCAAATTATTAAATTACTTATTAAAGACCATTCAGCTGAAAGTAGCAACACATATTTTAAAAAGTGTACGATCCCACTACAGCCAAGAGCATCATATGTTCACTGTTTGTCTTTTTAATCAGCGCTGATGAAAACCGAAGACAGCACTGATTGTGCGACCCACTAAAGTAGTTATTTAAAAATCAGGCCTACCACTGCAGAGCCTGTGTGTGCAGTTTTGAACTGCCAATTCAGTCTGGCAAATAAACCTTTTGAGAGGCCTAAACCTTCCTTTTTAATACATATAAGTCAACCATAAGGTTGGGCCTACCAGCCCACAGAGCAGTGTGCATTGTAGTTAAAAAGTAAGATACTTTTAAGTTTTCCCTGTTCTGGAGGTGAAAAACACCTAATATAATTTTCACACTCATATAAGGCCTATATTTCCCATATGATTCCATTGGGTTACCTTATTACATTTAATAAGTGCTAACATTTGATTGGGACATTACACAACATTGGGGTAACCCAATGGACCAATAGGACCTGGGTACTAATTGATTCAAAACAACATTTGGTCCTAATGGATGCTACAAAAGATATATCAAACTAATTGAACAATCATGACTCTATAATTGTAGGCACATGCCCTCAAACCCAACCAGGGGGAGTATGTCAATCCTAAAATAAAACGAAGAGTCCAATAACATTACAACACACTGCAAAATCAATGGAACTGAATTCAAAATTGTATTGATATTTAATACTATATATATATCTACATTATTTACATTTCATTTCATAGTTGCACCATTGTGTGACATACAAATGCTCATGCATATGTGAAGAAAAATGGGAAAACACAACAATGTCCAGTTCATAAATTGGAAACACTATATCAGGCCTGTCTGGAAGTCTTCCCTTGGGATCAATCAATAGCCATCCATAATGTGTGGATACAATGTATGAGTCCATATAATCTCTTCTTGGACCATAAAGTCAGTCCAGGCGATAAAGATAGAAGATTGTCGACGTTTCGACCCTAAACTTTGGAGGCCCATTAAAACCTTCTGTGCGGGTCTTCATCAGGACAGATTGATGAATTGAAAGGAGCAATCTAATTTCGATAGTCCCAAGAACGATACTTATGGAATTTAATAGGCAAGATGAAGGCTCACCAGCTCTTTATATATTCCTTCATCTGCGCCTACCAATGGGGGCACTTCAATTCATTTTCAGAAGGAGCCATCTGATTCAATCAAAAATTAGCTCTCCGTGATACAAAGTATCTCTGCAGTGTTCGCTTGGGTGTTCAAAAAGCTGGTAGGGTGGTGGGGTTGAGGGGTTGTGACTAATGTTATAGAGTCAGGATTGTAGCATCCATTAGGACCAATTGTTGTTTTCTACCAACATTTGATTGGGAGCAGGTAGTATTTTAATTCACAATTCTGAAAATGCCATTTTTAGAAAGTTGGCATTTCATTGTGATAATCATTTGGTGCCTGCTGCCAGTGTCCTGAGTCACATGACGATGCTGTTAGGCTTTACGTATTCCTCCCAGACAGTGAGACCAAAGGGCTTAGTTGTAGGCAGGATGAGCCATCCTGACAGGATGGATGGAGGCGGAGCTCTTCTCTGCCCCACTTGCGCTTCAAAGGGGCTTGCCTCCAGCACAGAAAGAAAAACCCCAACACTAGTCTTTTGTCATCCCACACTTCTGGAAGCCCTGGCAGAGGGAGGAAGCAGCTTCCCAGAACCAGATATGGGGTGGCCTAGAGGTTTCCCCACTTCAAACGCTGGGCACCAAGTGTAAATATTGAACCTTCAAAATACTCTTCCGTGTAAGTCTGGAGCTGTAGACTACAGAAGAAAGGTTGCTTTATTCCTCAGAGGATTACTTTGCTGCTTGAGACCTTCCTTGTTCCCCAGAGGACAACCCTGCTGCTACCAGAGGACTGTCCTGCTGGTTGAGGCTGGCCTTGTTCCCCAGAGGACCACCCTGCTGCTAGAGGTCTGCCCTGTGCTCTATGAAGGAAGACTGGACCGCTTCCCTTCATCCCAGTCTAAGCTGAGTGACTGCAAGGGTCTGTAGGCTGACCTCCTTTTCTGAGTTATAACGACATAACAAGTTATAGAGGCCTCCCTGCAACTGCCTAAGTGACGTGCTCCAACTGTACCTGCCTGAGCCCCGCTGGCCTCTGCTAGAGTGAGGCCATGAGCACCAAGAGGTGCAGCCCCAGGTGTTGGACTTTTGGCTGACATCAAAATGTGCATCTCTGTGGAGAAAAAGAGAAATCCTGAAGTTTTGGCCTCTTCGTGGCAGCAAACGTCAAGACTTTGCGACCAGTGATGACCGCCAATGCGAACCTCCAGTGAACCTAACTCTGCGTTACAGTGACCACTAGTGACGGTCGGCAATGTGAGATCTGCACTTTGCGCTACAGCACCGACCGCCCAGAATGACCACCAATGCAAAGCTCCAGCAATGACCGTCAGTGACACCAGACTGGATCATCACATTACAGTGCTTTTCACACTACAGGGATTACCATCCGGAGAACTCTCCCAGCTCCTCTCGGCCTCTTTCACTGCTAACAGGACTTCAAGCCAGACCTTGAGAAGGTAACCTTAACCTTTTCAGCCGTGCTAAGCTCGTCCCTGTATCCGACCCACACTTCATCCCGCTTGGCCGGAACTAGGGACTAGAAAAAGCTAAATTTTGGTCTCCCTTGTACCCATGTCGCCCCGGGTTACAGACTTGCTTTCACACCAGCTGGCCCCTACGGTCATGGCTCTGTATAACTTATTCATTGACAATGGAATCATCCCAGTTTGTCCCTATACAAAAAAATGGATGCTGTCGACCCTATGAATTTAACAAATTACCGACCTATGTACCTGCTTCCGCTTCTAGGTAAGTCCTTAGAGGGGCTACTAAATTCACGACTTTCAGCCTATTTAGAGGCCAATAAGATTCTTAATCCCTCTGAGTCCAAGTTTAGGGCCGCTTATAGTACGGAGACAGCTCTGGCTGCAGTACAGACTTTATAAGTCTTTCCCTGGATAAAGGCACTTCCACCATTTTGGTCTTATTAGACCTATCGGCTGCCTTTGACACTGTGTCTCATCCTAGAATGATTCATAGGCTGTACGAGACTAACATTTCGGGTGTGCCTTGAAGTGGTTCCAAGATTTTCTTAGTAACAGATCACAGACTATTTTGTTAGGTTCCTTTAAGTCCCGTTCCAAGTCTATTGACGAGGGTGTACCACAGGGCTCTCCCTTTTAAGCCCTTTTTTATTCAACATCTATGTAGCGCCCACTTGCTGACGTAGCTAGATCCTTTGGTTTTGCCATAATATCATATCATATGCCCATGTCACACAGTTGATGATCTCCTTTGATAACAATGTGGAGGTCACTAACAAGTTATTCTCCAATGGCATGAAGGCCATCTTAGATTGGATGGCTACCAACTGCTTACAGATGAATGCAGACAAAACGAAGATCGTGGTATTCAGCAATGGCCAGCAATCTTGGACGTTGGACTAGTGGCTGCCCAATCTTGGTCCAGCCCCCAAGCTGGTAGTCAAAAACCTAGGCTTAAAAATTGACCAGTCTCTTTCAATGAAAGATCATGTTGCTACTTCAGTGGTAGCTGTTTCAGCACTATGCTTCTATTAAGGAAGGCCTTCCCTTTTCTTCCAACATCATCTAGGAAAACCTTAGTCCATGCCCTGATCATAAGGAAACTGGACTATGTCAAAGCTCCACTCGCTGCTGCTAATGAAAATCTATGGGCAAAACTGCAAATACAAAATATGGCTTCCTGACGGCGCTTCTTCTGAGCTTTTAAGCTCAGAAACTCAAACAGTATTGTCCTACTAGGGATTTTACATTCCAAATTCAAGTTTTTACTGACAGCCCTCCGTATTCGGTTGGTGAGAAGTGGAGAAGGTCTTTTTCCTATCTGGCACCGTTCTTTTGGAACAATCCGCCACTTCATTTTTGTTCTTGCTCTGATTTCACTAGTTTCAAGAAATTGCTTAACACTGCATTGTTTTAGGTGGGTGTTTTGTGTCCTGACTGTACCTTTTCTTCCAGCGCTGAGAAACCCCTTCTGGGGTGAATAGCGTGCTATATAAGCTATATTAACATAACATATTAACATAGCATAACTTTCCTGCAGTCTAGAATGACCAGATGACCACGAGTGGTGGTTTGTGCTTTTAGGTGCTATACTTACCTAAACCTTTGAAATTGCTTATCTCCGGTTCTACTGATTGAAGTTTTGCCATTCTAAAGTAATTTTATTTATTAACATTTGCTCTATTTTTCTGAATTGGTTTGGGACCATTCTTGTGTTGTGTTTTCATTTAATTACTGTTTGTGTGCTGCATAAATGCTTTACACTTTGCCTCTAAGTTAATCGTGACTACTTTTGCACCAAGCTACCAGAGAGTTAAGCACATGTTATTTTAGTGACTTTTGAGGTTCCCCCTGAAAAGGATTGTGGTTGTTGCTTGAGTAGGGTTTCCAACCCCCTCAACCAATAACCCAATTTCTTAGTCGTCCAAATTGCGGTTTTCCACTTCAAAGAATTTTCGGAAGCCGAGTTCTTATATTGATCACTTGCCGATAGAGAGGTGGCTCATTTCTATATCAGTTTTAAAATAGGCTACCAACAAATGTGAGCAATGGAAGTCTTATGGCGAGATAAGGAACATTTTTATTGCGTTTATCCACTTTGTAGGGCAGGTGCGTAAGACCTAAATCATGCTCCATCTTTAACAGGTTTGGGGATTTTCCCTAATTTGCTATAAGTTGTTGAATATGTTATAATATAAGGGATTCTGCAACCCAATCTGTCTCTAAATTCTTTATAATAGGCAACTTGTGACGCACCCAGTCACCTATTGTAAAGAGATGACATAGATGCTCAACTGTAATTAGTTGAGTTTTGACAAAGCGCCTGATTAAAAAAGCTGTTTAAAGAATGAGAAAATAAGGGTCTGATTATGACCTTGGCGGATGGGTTAATTTGTCACAAATGTGACGGGTATTCCGCCCGCTGTATTACAAGTTCTGTTATTTCCCATGGAACTTGTAAAATGGCGGGCGGTATAACCCTTACGTATGTGATCGATTATCCCATCCGCCAAGGTCGTAATCAGGCCCTAAATGTTGCTTTTCTTTCTTCTGCTCTGTTTTTTAGCTGTGCAGCTACAAGCAGAGAGTGGATATTTATGGCAACATGTTTATTTGTTTGCTCTTCATAGATATTTATAAAAACGTTAGAATTTTTCTGCTTGTTTCTACACAGCTACTGAACCTTTTTTTTAAACTGACGTGAATTAAACTGATTCTAATGTCCTTTTACAACAAATATCGAACAGCATGTTTGATGCGCTTAATTTTGCACTAAAGATTGATTTTATTCTTCATGTTTGCAAATGTGCTCTCTCTTTCATATTAAAGACCTTAAGTGGTCTTTGAGAAACGTGATGGCGCGACTATGTATAATAATTAATACAATTACCCCCTAACATACATGATAAGGATATTGCAAGTCATCAAGGAGCCCATAACCTTATAAAAGAACTCAACTTTTGGCCTTGTTCCTCTATATGGTCATGGAACTTCACAGTAGGTATCTGGCAATATCCTTGTACTGCACTGTAGGGGATATTTTATCCCATAGATAACAAGTTGATTATTTTGCTACAATGAGTTGATAAACTAAATATAATTATGTATATAAAAGGATTGATATTTATATCCCTGTAAAGGTTTTATTTTGAATATATATCACGGATATGTATGAAATATTTGCTAAAATGGATCTTACAAGATTTTCCAGTTTCAGTTGTATATATACATATATGTCTGGCAAAATTATATTATGGAGCTAAATAATGTTTTTATATTTTAATTTTAATGTTAATTACAGAATGGATTTGTAAAAAATTTTAATATTGTAAAATTTCTAGGAACATGTTTATGTGTACAATATGCATAAGTACTTGCATAAAGTGCTAGAAATAAGGAACGTGAATATGAATGTATTACATGTAAGGATGTTTAAATATATAAAACAAAAATTCAGCCATTGTTTAAAACTGTTCTGTAAATTTTTATTTCACCTGGTAGTGTGCTTTTATTGCAGCAGCCTACAGCCAGCCTACTGTATCTCAAGAGGAGCCCTCCGACAACACCTGCTGTGTAAACCTGACTTGCCTCTCCCAAGGGGGCTATCCACAGGCATCCGTGGTGTGGTACAACCTGACCGGGGAGCATGTGATACCAGAGTCCCAGCAGACCACTAGCTTCCTCCAGGACCCTGACAGCCATCTTTACAATGTCACCAGCCGGCTGGTGGTGGAGGCGTCTACGTGCCTAGTAGTGTGTTCGGTGCAAAGTGAGCATCTCCCTGCAGCAAACTCCAGCCACTTCACACCTGGTAACTACCGCTTGAAGCTTTCTGTTTGTAACAAACGTTCCTACAGCTAAAGCACAGAGCAGGCGGCCCCCTAACTTCTGGAAACCTCCTGATCACTTATCCGTGGGGGCTCTGTATGCGTATTCCACAGTTTAACACTAATGATGAAAAACAACTTTCCTCACATGAAAATGCATTTTATTTGGAAGTTACGTCCTCGCCCACTTTTCTGGCATGCTTCTTCTTCGGGCTCGCTTCTACACACCATGTTCCATCCTGCACAGGGGTGGTGCTTGATTATAATTCTTACCTCTTAATATGAAATAGAGATCTTTTAAGAAATAGTTAAAACTGCCCCAGAAAAACCCCAATCAATTGATTATTTATTCACAAGCTCACTGAACATTGTTAAAAGTGATATATGGAGAGTCTCCGAGCATATACACTTTCCCACCACTAAATTCTTTGTCAAAATGTTTCGGGCATTTTCCAAGCTGCCACCAAGGATCGCTGGCCTTCATCAGGACTACGATCCCTCTGTCTTGTCTAAAGAGTCAGTTGTGCACCGTCTCAAAGTTGTGTCCCACATACATGCTACAAATACCTTACATTCAGTCTAAAATGCTGATCTTGAGCTTTTCTCTGTAAAACAGGGATCACATTTTTCAGGCTCGAGTCGTGGAAGTTAATCAAAGCAAAACATTTCTCTGTTTTTGTGGTCTGGCTTAGAATTTCATAACATTGTTTCAATGATTATCATAAAATGAAATGTGATGCACTGTACACTGTGAAACACAGCACACTTCAAGTGAAATCACGCATTGTGGTTAGCACCCCTGTCCGAGATAGACTCCTTTCCCCGTCATTTGATGGATAATTCTATGGGAGCTTCACCCTGTAGTCACACACTGTACTTCATAAAAAGCCAAAATAAATTTAATTAGTTAGTTCTCATTACTAGTCTATTGAGCCTTATTTCTCTTTTTTCCTATGCTTTTTAATCATATTTTTGGGAGGGATGTCTTGTTATCATGCGTTGTGGATTAAATTTGAGATTCAATGCTATCCTAGCATTTAAGATTATCCTGTGTTTTTATCTGTTTTCTAAGACCAGGCATAGCTGCACAAACATATGGGAGGGGTTGTTATACCCTTAGATCGGGAAACAATTATTTATTGCCATATGTGCCCCACATTCATTAGCAAAATCATGTATGAACATCTTAAGACTCTTGCAGTGAGTAAAATCCGTGTCCCCATTTCTCAGTGTCAACGTTCACATATTGCCTTCTCATCTAAACAATATGAAGTTTTTTTAGGTGATGGGGCAATGAGTAAATAATCAATTGATTCGGTATTCTCTTAGGCAGTTCTAACTATTCCTTAAAAGATCCGTATCTCATATTAAGTTCTAAGAATTATAATTAAGGCTCCCTGTTTTCAATTTTTACTGATTTTTACAGATAAATACAGACTGAAAAACATTTATTTTCCTGTCTGTATTTTTAATTGTGAATAAAAATGGAAATAAGGTTCTTTTCTGGCAATTCTAAATACCGTCAGACAATATATTTGCAGATTGACAGGTAAGTAGGTTAAAAATAAAAAAAGACATATTATTAAGGATGATTAAAGAGCAGTGTATATGCGTAAGATTGACACTAAAAGTTTCATATTGTCTTAAAATGTATTGATTTATCATATACAGGTCTTAATACCATTGAAAACTGTTAGATATTCAAATAAGAATGTACATTTTTCGGTTAAATAAGTTTAGAAATGTACTAGTTTCAGCTTCATTTTTTCACAAAACCTAAAATATATACGGATAAATACAGATAAAATTAGCAAAAAATAAATATGGATAGATATAGACGGAATTCTAAAAACAAAAAGAAAAATACCATAAAACCGGGGGCCCTAATTATAATGAAGCTCCACCCCTCTACAGATTGGAGCATGCCTGGAGATTAAGCATGCCACGAAAAAAAAAAAAAAACCTTGCGATTGTATGCATCCAGGAAGAAAGGGCCAGACTGGTACCCCTATAAAATAATAATAACAAAAGTCCGTGGATGACAATATGAAAAATCAAATTAAGACCTCACACCCTCCTCCCCAAAAAATAAAGGTTGCGTGCTATCCTCGCAAAATTAATGTGTTTGAGATACCCCCATAAAAAGGAAACTGTGTGTACCTCTAACCCCACCTCCCAAAAAAAATAACTATTTGTGTAACAACTATGTTGTTGCTCTTGCAGCTGTAGCCAGGTTGACTACACACCCACTTGAATGTTTTCCACACAGATAAAGTTTAGTCTGTCAACACATCGCGATAGACTACTGATGTGCAGATGTCTATAGGGGCAGTGGCGAATCAATGATAGCAAAAAAATAAATACATGCAAGACAAGAGCATGATAAAAATATGGCACAGAGTGCCAGAAAAAGAGTGCATCGTGTCGTGACCATGGTTCCCAATGTTTTATTCAACCAGTGTAGGGTGGAGGGGCAGGAAGGGAATTGCAGAAGTGTGGTACGGAGAGAGGTATGTCGACGGAACAGGGAACTGAAATTAATAGAGCATATTTCAGGACTGCACGGTCCCAGATTGTGAGGAGAAAATGGATGAATTGTAGGGGATTCTGGTTTGGAAGATAATGATTCAATTTCCAGGGTGGTGTGGGATGTGGAGAGATGAGTGGGTGAGTGGTTGCAGGAGATCGGTAAGCTGGTGGTAGCACTTGGTGTTGTACAGTAGGAATGTTTTTACATGGATCCGCTTAACTGTAGCCTCTGATCTACAACTACGCAGTCTGCTGGCAGTAGAATGAGAAAGATTTGTTGTTACGGTGTTAACATATGATTGCTGGTGCTGTTGTTATGCCCGAGTGATATGGGAGTCTCATGTGCTTCTGTTGGTGTTGACAGCTGTCCTCAGGCCTACTAGTATGAATTCCGAAGTCAAATACCACTAAGCTGGGTCATAATAAAGCCTTTTATTTAACAACCAGGAAACTTAAATTTATTGCTGCTCTGCACTATTGGTTAATATTAAATGATAACATAGGCTGTGCTTGGCATGGGTCAAATAGTGGGCCGAGAGTACCTATTAGACAGGAGTAGAGTCCCTCCTCACCCATGTCTTCTTCTCCTTGCTCTTTTCTAGATGGATGTAAACTAGTTCCAGAGCCTAAGAAGAAGGACGCCTCAGCCATTGTGGTGGGGATTATTGCCATCATCCTCGCCCTGTTATTGTTGTTCCTGGCAATTAAGTTCTGTTGCCCCTGCTCCACAAGAAGTAAGTACTAATGCATGAACATTTACAATTAGGTCAGGGGGTATCAATGATATTCTGGATTAAGATGATGTTGACAAGCGTAGACTTTGCTTTCTTCAAGGTAGCACCATTAACCTGGAGTTTGTGATGAACTGGTTCGAAATGGGCGTATGAACAAGGAAGTGTTTGTTGGGTTACAGTGAGAAACATCAGTAACAATGTAAGTTTGATCTGTGTGAGGTGAGGTAGCCATGCGAGGAGGATGCATGGTGCAGGAGCATCTTCAAGGTGGTGTTCAGACAAAGTTTGGGAAAAAACATTGTGCGGACAAAATATTGTGTTAAGAATATGAAGGACAAAAATATTGTGAAGGTAAGTTTCTACTGGTAAGCAAAGTTTTAACCTATATGAAACCACATATATATATATACCTTGACAGTATATATCTACAAGGTACGTAGATGTGCAGTTAAGTTTAGCAAATCTATTCTTTCCTATTTGCACTTACCATCTCGATATTTGGGTCCTCAATATTTTTGACACAATATTCTGAACAACACAATATTTTTGGTTCCAATACTCTGCCAGTAATCCAGCAAGGCTCCAGTTTATCAGGCCCTGGATGGCGCCAGCTAGAATGTTAGCAGCAATGGAGAGCTGCCTAAAAAGTTTGAAAGCAACCACATCTGAGGCAGTGGCCATTGTCTATGCGGAAGCATAATTTCGCAGGGACCTCTAATTGTTCTAGATGGCACTGGCTGGGAGAGCTGATCACAGGATCGATGCACCCATCAAAGCTTGACTTTGTGAGAAGGAGATGCCATTGGGCCCCTGACAATGTGTATGAAGAGCATGCACTGCAGGCACAATACTAGGGCCAAGTTGCTGGTTCCAGCAGTTTACATGTCCACTGCCATGATGTTGCGCAAAAGTAATTGAAGTAGAACAACCCAAAGAGCCAATATGCTTGTCACAGTATCTCCTACTGCACAAGTCCTGGGATTAGCTGTAGTCTAGATGGCTCCCTGAAATTCCCCAAACTAAACTCAAAAAAAGACCCCAGCTTTAAAAAAATCTGTCTGTTTTAGCAGAACCTATATTCTGTCTGTTAAAGAGTTACACCAAACGTTGTCACCCAAATAAAACTAAGACAAAAACAAACAATAGGCAATTCTTTCACCCCAGGCAGCCATCATGGCAGAACTAGACATAGGGTGGGAGCATATTAGACCCCTGAGAAGGCACCGGGGAGTGACCCATCACAGGGAAAATGCCTGATACTAATGATCCCTATTAGATCTGCAACAAACAACATATGCAATAGAAAAGGATATCTCCTTCATTGAGGCTACTGTGGCCTCTATAGAACACAGGATCATCATTTCGAAGGTTAGCCAGAAAGAGGAGTGGTGTGGGTAACACTTTTGGAAAAGTAGGTGTCCAACATGATTTGCACAACTTGGCCTTAAAACATGTGCCATCTCGTCATTAATAGGCATTATGGGGGTTATTACAACTTTGGAGGAGGTGTTAATCCGTCCCAAATGTGACGGATATACCACCAGCCGTATTACGAGTTCCATAGGATATAATGGACTCGTAATACGGCTGGTGGTATATCCGTCACTTTACCGGCACTTTTGGGACGGATTAACACCTCCTCCAAAGTTGTAATAACCCCCTATATTGCAAACTGACTTCCAAAAGGTTACTCAGCAACCCTTTATGCAATCATATGGGGGGCGCCCTCTCACTCTGTCAGACGAGACACCCCTGTATGGGATGATACCTTGTTGACTGTAAAAAGCAGTTTTGCCAGAAGCATGTCCTCTAAGCTGGAGGTTTGAAAGACATAGGGGGCCTGATTTAGATTTTGGCCGACGGCTTACTCACAAACGTGATGAATGTTCCGTCCAACGTATTACAATTTCCATAGGATATAATGGAATCGTAATACAGCAGACGGGATATCGGTCATGTTTGTGACAGAGTAACCCCACCTGCCAAACTCTGAATTAGAATGGGGACTCACCACAAAGGTGGCAGAGTACTGTCCTGCCAACCAGACTCCCAGTTTGCCAGCTCTGTTTAGAGTCATGTTTCTGCCAATGGGAGATTCAGCTTTCTCCAGGAGTGGAAATCTTTAACTAATTGCCTGAGTGAGTTTGAGCCAGCAGTCAGACCACCTTAGACATTCCACCCTTCTGAAGTCCTTTTTTTGCTTGGCTTCTGGGACCACCATAGAAAGCCTTGCCTTCCAAAGCAGGTTTCCATATAAATGCCCCCCTCGTCCCCCACACATTGACAAGTTTTCTGGAATTCCTCCCCAGAACACAGCCTAAGAAAATGTTCTCAAAGTCCTCTGCCAGCAAGGACATGCCCAGTGTCCCAATAGGAGACGTGATGGACTTCAGTCTCTCTAAATTCACTAAGGATTGAAGAGTAAGGTGTCTGTGAAGTAACGATCAGTCCAGTGAGACTTACAGGAAAAGGTAGAGGAACTCAAACCTTCTTTCATCCTGAATAGACATAGGGGGTTATTCTAACTTTGGAGGAGTGTTAATCCGTCCCAAAAGTGACGGTAAAGTGACGGATATACCACCAGCCGTATTACGAGTTCCATAGGATATAATGGACTCGTAATACGGCTGGTGGTAAATCCGTCACTTTTCCGTCACTTTTGGGACGGATTAACACCTCCTCCAAAGTTAGAATAACCCCCATAGTCAAGAATACTTGGAAGCAAGGAATATATTTTCAAGATATATTAAAATTTTAAATCCTATTATAGTGCGCATGGTATGTACAGTAACTATTATAGCAAGCATAGGCATAGCCAACAGGTGTCGCCTTTGGGACTTTAGAAGTGTTTAGCCAGAGCTATTGACTTTGCCAGTTCCTTTAAACGATGCTGTAGAGCATTGTGGCTGCTGTGCAGCATGTTTTATAATAAAAGAGTGTTATAAGCAATCCAGTATCCCAGAACAAAAGTAACAATAATATGCTGATTTAAGGTACAACTTGAATCATTCCACCAGGGTATTGCAAACCAAACAATGACTGATAAATCTAAAGCGATACGGAAAGGATGAAACAACCGCAAGTCATAGACCAGAAACTTTAAAGAGCGTATCTGCTAGTAAAAACTATTACCCTCCAAGACCATTATAAGGCGGTTCATAGACATTTAAGAAACATTTATTGTTTTTCAATTAAAAGATTGACAACAGCAGCATCGGGCAAGGAGCAACAAGTATTGTTTCACAAGCAGGATAACACACAAGGTCATTCCTTCTAAGACTGGTTGTCAGTCACAGTCACATTAGCTGTAGTGTGACTGATGAAAACACTGTAAATTCCATTTTGCTTGATGAGCAGACCTTCACGCCACAAGGTCCATAGAAGAACCCATGCAGCGCTCCCAGCACGCAATACACGGGAAATGTCACTAGCTGTTCTTTACAGATCCTAGAAATGGTAAAAGAGCTGCATGAAGCGCTGAGTAAAAAAAACTGTTCCTACTAATGTCATTGTATTGAACTGTTGTAGCAGGTGCATAAACCAGGTGAGCAATCTCACAGGTTACCGTTAACAGTGCTTGGATACTACCCGTCTGAGCACTATAATAACACATGCCTTATAAAAACAAGCAGTGTCTGACATTAAAGGCCTGATTACAACTTTGGAGGAGGTGTTAATCCATCCCAAAAGTGACTGTAAAGTGACGGATATACCACCAGCCGTATTACGAGTCCATTATATCCTATGGAACTCGTAATACGGCTGGTGGTATATCCGTCACATTTGGGACGGATTAACACCTCCTCCAAAGTTGTAATCCGGCCCTAACACCCTTACCATCCGAGGTATTGTGGCAGTGGGGGAATAGACATGCAATACACCTCCAGAGCAGTGCAAAACAATCCAGCAGCCTCGCCCCCTCCCTCGCCCTCCGCGCACACACAGTGAACATCTCGGGGTTGGCAAGGCGATGTGCAACAGCCCACAAACGTGCCTGCCTCATTCCAGCTGGATCCCTGTTCCTCCTATTGCAACAGCAGTGGTACAAAAAACAATGGTGATAGCCACAGAACAAGCACTAGAGTTTGTAAAAACAATAAGCTCAGCCCAGGAACAGAAACCAGAAACAAGCCCCTCCCAAAAACATTATTATGACACTAAAGGCAATGTTGATGTACATCTTTATTTCTTTCATCCACATTAGAATTGTCTTAGTTTATTTATTATTACCATTGTTGGTATTATGATGATGATTATGTATGATATTTGGACCCGAAGGGAGCAGAATAAACAAGTTCCAGTAATGCCACTTTAATGAAATAAAATATAGTTTTTCAAGTTAGGGGTCTAAGAGGATGTGGCCTAATCTACAGAGCTGCCAACTTTGGTACTGGGGAATCAGGTTCGAGTCTCAGCATTAGCTCTCCCCTAAAAAAAAAAACGTAAACACTTAAACATGGGCAATTGAAACCAAATGGGAATGAAACAAAATTACAAATGCCGATCCAGCTACCGTATTGGTTGAATCGATGGTTGAACTCTCTTAGTGAATGACGCCGCTCGTGCTGATGCAACAAAAGCCGTAGAAAATTATAAATGCCGATCCAACTACACCAGGGGTTGAACTCTGTTTGTGAATAAAGCCGCAGCCATGATTGAAGCAGTGGTTGAACCCTCTTTAAGAATGAAGCAATGCGTGCTTATGCAACAAAAGCCACGGACTACAAAAGCACGTAAATGTAGAAACGTGTTGTGCTCACCTAGTTCTTAATTCTGCTAGCAGTGCACGCTTCTGTGTTTCGCTGGCCAATCACAGAAAACACCACATTCCTAAAACACAAGCGAGAGGAAAATGTAAAAAAAAGTGTTCCGCAATGAGCATAAATCAACAGGAGTGAAGAGTACATGTTGGAGGTGTGTAACCAGGCATCGTAACGGATTTTCAATGACCAATGACCTTGGCCCGACCCACAGAGTCAGTGGTATCTCTACCACAGCAAATGATTAATTTGGCTCCCTGCTGGCCATCTCTGATCAAGCGGGCAAGATCGTTCAGGGTGTCATCCGGGAAGCAATGGCAAGATGCATGCCAATGAGTCCAACAGTGAATGGGAAAAACATCCTAGAACGCAAGATGTATTAAGAAAGCGCAAAGCAGAACTGGTGGAGGAGAAAATATGCCTACCAGAAGTCAAGTCTCCTGGAATCTCTGTCAGATAGGAAATGAGGAAGAGTGTCAATATCATGGGAGGCTGAAGCAGCCTGTCCCACCAAACTACGAGGAGTAGAATGCTTTAGGAAACAGGCCGGATAACCGGGGTCAGGTGTGTGCCAGTGAGATATTGCTCAATCAACATCGGCCCCTGTATCAGCCTTTCCCAAGCCCACAACAAAATGTTGTGTAGGGTTTCACTATAAGGAAGCACCGGCTCAATCCTTGTTTGACCTTGATGGAGGACGTCAATGAGAGGATCAGTAGTCAATACCACAGAGAAAAGTGTCAGATCCAAAACCACAGCAACCTGCCTCAGCATGTCAGCTAGAGAGGAGCTCGCCTCTGTAGCAAGGCCAGGGTGGGAAAGGAGGCCCGAGGCTAGAGGAGAGTCCAAGCCACTAGCCACACCTAGGTCAGTCACCGAGCTATCCTCCATTGGAGGCTGAACAGTGCTTAATTCTTCTCTACTACGTTCAAAACCATGTCCCTCAGAAGGATAAACATGAGGGGACTTCACAGAAAGTGGAGGGATGGTGTCAGAGGCAACCCGCATGATCAACACCGTACCCGACATCAACAAGCAGTGTCTCGACATCAGGAGGGGAGAGGGGCATGACTTAGATCGACGTCACCTGCATCTTCGTCGGCTGAAAAGATACAGGCGCGGAAGGTGGAACCCAGAAGGGCTGTGCACCAGCGCTGCAATGGCTTCGGCAACAGAAGCAGGAGGCCTAACTGAAGCCGAGGAGGAACCCGCAGGCGCGGACACAGTCAAGGCAATTTTCACCTTTTTGGGGCTCAAAGGTGCCCCAGGGGAAGGTGAAATCGTCTGCGGTGAGTTTGGGGATGCCGCGACTTCGACCTCTTGCATTGTGACTTACTGTGTGAAGTCGATGGAGAACGACATCCACGGGAGTGACTCGTGGAATGGGCCCATGAGTGGACCATAGTGTGAGAAGGAGTCTGAGGTCGACTGGAAGCCAGGGACGGCCCTGCAACAAGCTTCATACAGTGTTCCTGCAGCACCTTTGGCTGAAGGCAATGACAGGAGTCACATTCCATGGAGTCATATTGCTCCCACAGGCACCATATACAAATATATTTGGGGTCCATGGCTGATATTTGTCATCCATAGGACCCACAGGGCTTGAACCCTGAAGACATACAATGGTAAAAAGCACACTGTTCCATCAAAAATCAAGAAAAAGTTGAAGTAGACCAAAAACGGCCTGCAGAACCATCACAAGATCTGCGTTGCAAGCACGGAAAATAAGGACCTTACATCGGTGCATCATTGAGGGGATTATATGGACTCCATCGACGTCACATCCGCTGGATGACCTCGATACGGTGTCATGAGACTCTCTCTTCCGACGTGTATGTGCTATGGAAAAAAATTCCAGATTCATTCTCACGCCTGGGGAGGATTCTAAAGTAAGGAATAAGCATCTAGATGCCTCTGGCAGATGTGTATGATTTACAGTCAACTAGAGCCTGATTTTTTTGGCCTCTGCCATCGGTTATTTGTGACATACCTCCACAATCCCAAACCCACTTGCGGAGACCACCATCAAACTTATCATTCCACTGTCCACAAGGTAAAAGTTAAACAAAAGGTTAATTTAAAGAAGGTTTTGAGTGTGAGGCCTTGACAAAACATCAACCTAGAATTGCTGAAAAAATCTGAGTCCACTTGGAGGTCCTTTGAAGAAAAGAGAAGCCAAAAACAAGAGGCGCCCATCGAGTGCACTAATTTGGGGTCCGTGTAATGGGAGAAGTACTTATAGTGTTGAGCAGTGGTGAGAGAATGATGGTCGTAGTAAGGGTGAGGGAGGCGTGGTGGCGTCAGCTGAACGACGAGGTGCCAAGGTCAAGCAATGAAAGTCGTCTTGAAGGGACCAAATTCCAAGAGATTGGGGAAGTGGTGCTGTCCAACGACTGCACAGGGGCTTCTGAGCTAATAGCCCAAGTGATATATATCCTGACATCTTGTAGGTCCAGCCACCATTTTATCGTAGTGACACAGTGGCTACTACCTAGCATGGTAGTTCTTTTGCCCACCAGCCCACTCCTTAATGCAGGGGTCCCTGTGAGGGGTTGGTCTTGGAGGATATATTTTTCTCGGTGGCTTTGTTTACAAAATGTGAACAGGGATCAGTTGTGTATTTAGGTGTGTCGCTTTGGGGCAGGTGCATGAGCAGTTGGCAGTGAAGTTGGCAGAACTCTATGGTTGTTGACAGCTGCAGTTTAGGTTGAAAAGTAACAGTAGACAAGATCACGCCTGGACGAGCTAGGAGGTTTAAGGTTTGTTAGGAAGTTAAGTTGATTAGAGGTTAATATTTACAGTAAGACTGGAAGGGAGTTTAAAGTTAGCGCCCCAGTAATTGCACAGATCAGCATGGAGGGAATACACTTTTCCAATATTAATGTTTTGAAGAGGGGTATGGTGTATCAAAGGTGGGGGGTACTGAACATAGGTGAGATCTTTGTGTAGTGAGGTTCATAGTTTTGTAAGGCAAAGGCCCGGGATGTTTTTATGGGATGTGCATCTGTTTCAATAAAGCAGCCTTTTTCATACAAAAACCTAGTGTTAGTGGTTGGCAATGCGCCCCTCTTCCCCAACAGTAATCCTGATCACAAAGCAAATGCATCAAACTATAATTTCTGTGAACACTGTTTTTCGTGACAGCTGTCTTTATACTTTGTGCCATTTTCTGTATCACTTGGTGTGCTTAGTGTGTGCCTACAGGGGAAGAAGAAGAGGGGTACCTTACCTCCTTACCCCTTGCAGTAATACAGGTACTCCTATCAATTGTTAGGACTTGTGTTGCTGCCTCAGATGGGCAACTGTCCTTCCTTGGTTGGGTGGGGGTTTGGGGAGGGAGGTCTGGGGTGGCCACATCTCTGAATCCCCCACTGAGTCGTCCCTGACTAGTAAAACAAATCTGAAAGGTTCTCGACCTGCGGACACTGTTAAAAGGCAACTTGCGACACGTACCTTATAATTTATTACTTTTTGTTTGATTTTTCTTTTTTATTGTACATAAGATATATTGTTACTGTACGCATTTTCTTCTGTAATTCATTGACTTCCCTCTTTTTACTGCTGTGTAAAGTGCTCTGTTTCCCTATAGGGCTGGTCAACAGTATGGAAAACCACACATAAATGAATAAAGTGATGGTTTGTGTAGGAAGAGCGGCCGAATAATTGTGGTTTTTTGTTTATATGAGTTAGTGAATTTCAGTGCTGGTATGTTACAGGTAGGTAAGAGGGCATCAGTGTTGAATCGAACAAGATGAGTTGAGGAAGTAACAACATACTGTAGGCCGTACTGTGTGAGTGACTTCCACCTGGACTGGATTAAGCTAGTAGGTAATTAAAGGTCTTGGCTTGCTGTGGGGGAGGTGTTGGGTGAGTACCTCGGTTTCCTTCTTGTGATGTGAGTGAGGAGCAGTGTTGGTTTAGTCAAGGTGAGGCAAATAAGAGACAGTCATGTTTGTTTTGGGGCAGGGTTGTGTGAGTGATTATTTTGCTTATATGTTTACAATGCAAGTGAGCAGCAGTGTTGGTTTGATAAGGGTGAGGTGGGTGGGAAACTGTCTAGATTTGGGTGAGAGGAGAGAAGCAGCCTTGTTTTGCACAGTTGAAAGGGGCTTAGGGAGGAATAGCTGTTAAAAATACTGTTCTCAGTGGTTCCCTGCCGCTTTTGTGACTCTCGTTGGAACTGTTTTCTGGGGTGGGGTTATGTTCCCCGGACAGCTTGGCAGCAAGGCGGGGACAGGAGGAGATGCGCTAAAAGGTCTTTGTGGGTCACGCAGCGCGGGTCGTTCTCTACGATTCTCTACCTGCTTTTGTGAATCTGCTTGGAACTGCAGTCTGGGATGGGACGACGTACCCCAGACTGTTTGGCAGCAAGGCAGAGCCCAGGAGGAGGTGCGCTTAAATCGCTTCGTGAGCCCTGCAGCGTGGGTTGTTCTTGACGGTTCCCTGCCCCTTTTTTTGTGACTGCTTGGAACTGTAGCCTAGGGTGGGACTACGTCCCCCAGACTGCTTGGGGGCAAGACGGGCCCAGGAAGAGACACGCTAAAAGCACTTTGTGAGTCCTGCAGGGGTAAGCACCCCAGCGTGCGCCTGGGCCAAGACCGGGCCCGTCTTCGCCCGTCATCACCTGGAAGAGGCTGGGCTGGGCCACCCTTCCTGGTTGTTATGATCTATTGGCACTGATGAGTCTCCTATTGATGGGAGAAAACGAAAGCACCACAGCTAAGTTGCAAACAGGGGTGACACGACTTCTTCCCTGCCTGTGCCGTGGGTGTGATTGCAAAGGAGATAGACTTGTCTGTTGATTTGGGAGCAGGGTGTTGTGCCTTGCCAACCTCTTCATCTCTGTGTGCCCTGCCAACCTCTTCATCGCTGTCATCAATATATTCGAAGATCCTGGCCAATCTCCTTTGCTGGCTCCAAGTAGGGTCCCTAGTACTGTTGTCCCGTGAGCGCTAGTATTTGTGAACCCTCTGCAAGTAGGAAGAGGAAAATTAAGAAAGGGCCGCTCTTAGTCTGACTAAAAAACAGGGGGCCGCCACCAACCACCCGAATGGTTCACCTAAGTTATATGGGTCTATCTCGCTCCAGAACAATTCACGGATAAGTGCTGCTGACAAGCAGACATACAAAGCCTCATCATTGGCCTGGGAGAATGCCATGGTCAAAATAGAATCTGTAGTGGCTTCTTTAATTGCTCTGCTGGTGGACAGGATATGTGCCCTAGAGGGTGTGATAACAGAACTATACTCCAAGCTCATCTCCCTGCTGACATCATCGACATTGATCCAACCACTTGCCCAGGTATCCACAAATGCGTGGGCCAAATCTAATGATCTGTTCATTCCCTGGACCGGAGGGCTGTACCTGCTTTTGGCACTCCTTCCTTAATAACATCCAGGTGCAGTCAGCTGGTGGGGGCGTGTGCACAGTAATCTCCAATTGTGGCCAAGTTGGACATCAGAAGTGAGCTCAAGAGAGACCTGACAGCTGTTCCTTCCGCCTGTGTACTCTGGTAGCCATGTCTCAGCACAATTGTTACAAAGGCTGCGGTAGTGGTGAGGAGAGCGAGAGAGAAGACCATTGAAGTGGAGAGAAAAGGGGACAGGTGACTTGGTGATCTAATGTGCTGTGTAACATCTGTGATTGCTGTTTTTTTAGTTTGAGTGAACTGAAGAGAAACAACATTGGTTTAGTCAAATGACTGAAGCTGGTGGAGGGAGAATAAACCAAAAAACTTGATTACTCAGAATAAGAGTGGGTCATTTAACTAGGTTGTGGTGGAAGGAGGGTGAGCTGGATGAATTGAGTCAGACAAGGGAATTCCTGGGACATGCACACAATTCCATGGAAGCTGTATCAGAGCAGCATAAACAGACCTTTAGAGAGCTAAATATGCTTTCAGAATAAAGGTGAGTAGTTCTATCCCATACTAATATGATTAGTTGTCTGTAGGTGTTTGATACATTGCACTCTAACAAAGGGTGTATATAGAGTATTGAAGACATCCACCAATTAGCACTCTAGTGTGGTCAGGCTGTGAATAATACCTCAACGATAGATAACATGAGAAAACATAGGGTTTGCTGATTACAATCATGGGATTAGTGAAGCAGCAATGTTGTTAGGTGAGCGGGTCTCAATTGGTAGAACTGGTTAGTTAACACATGGTTGGCATCCCAGTACATAAGAACCACTAATGAGATTGTTAGTAACCGGGACATTAAGCAGAATGTTTTAGAAATGGGGAGTTAGTGATGGGAGAGAAATTAGAGTTGGTCGGTAGAGGTGCAAAGTGAGCTCTGTCAAGTAAACCAAATGGGGTCAAGGTGGCTGACTGATTCATACAACAATGTGTGGAATTAGTACAGATCTTTATACTGGGCTCTCAGTCAACACACAAGTGTATCAGGAGGTTGGTGCGGATCTTGAGAGGTCGAAGAGCCTGCGGCTCTTAATGTTTAAGGACCTCTAAAAGAGGTATAGAGATGTTATGTGGGAGACCTACCAGTAGGCTATTGCAGTCATCTACTTCGAGGAGTATGAGCCTCGTGCTGAGGGTCTTGGCTGAGTGGAAGGCAAGTAAGGAGCAGACCTTCCTGACATTAAGGAGGTTGACGCGTGCTGCGAGGGCAATGCAGGTGATAGGGTTGGAGATTTGACTATTGCTATCTAGTGTTGAGTTGGAGGGGTAGTGATTGTGAAAAGGGAGAAGTAGAATGGAAAGTGGAAGGTAGGTGGGTTTGATGGGGAAGCACTGCTAGCTGTGGGGGATTTGGTGATATGGATGACAGCTACATAAAAGGTAGGTGTCAAATTGCAAAAGCCAATCAAACTTTGAGTTAGCTGATGTGAAGGCAAGGGTGGTAAAAAGGAATTTCAAATGAAATGAAATGGAAGTTATTTTTATATAGCGCACTACTGCTCAAAGGCGTCTAGGCACTTCCCACTACCGAAGACATAAAAACGCAGCGAAAAAGTGAAAGATTAGTGATGGAATCCTGACAAGGTCAAGGGGTAAAAACCTATTGATTGAAAAAACAGGTATTCAGGGCTTTCCTTAAAACAGGAAGATCCACATATGTCTTCAGCTGAAGAGGGAGGGAGTTCCATTTTTTGTCTCTCCAGTAAATGAAGCTCCTTCATCCCCAGTGAGCTCCTTTACCATTGGGAACCATCACATTTAAGGCTCAAGAGAACCGCAGGGTTCGAGACGGGTGGTACCAAACACATTTCTGTTTCAGATAATCTGGGCCAAGGCCCCTCAAAGCTTTAAACAGGATGCAGAGTGGATTCAATGTGCTTGCGGATGGTTAGCCAATGAAGCTGAACCAGGGCTTGAGAACCCGACTGATTCATTCATATCTTAAGTAGCATACGCTCCGCAGAATTCTGCAGGACTTGTAGTTTGTTTGTAAGTTTCTGCTGTAGATTAACATATAGTGCATTCCAATAGTCTGAGGACGTCACCACATTAATATTTTTTATCAAATGACAATTTGTCATCAAAGATGATGCACAGATTTTTATCTGTAAAAACCAGCAAGGGTAGGGCTCCAAATTCTTGAGGCCACCAAGAAGGGGACCAGAAATAAAGAGAGTTGCCCAGTAAGAGCACCTCAGTATTGCCGGAGTTTAGTTTTAAGCAATTGTTGGATATTGAGTTGCTAATTTCCAGCATACAGCTGTAGAATCTGCTGGCTGTGTCTTCCGGCTACCAGCCACAGATACTATTTATTATCTGAGTATCATCTGCACGACTGACGACTGAAAATCCTAACTTTGTAACTAACGTAGCCAATAAAGACATAAAGATTGAAAAACATAGGGCTTAAAGAAGAGAATTTGTGTTACGAATGGTACCAAAGGAGTTCTGGTTAGGTTGGTTGTGCAAGTAACTGGGCCAAGTTATTCGAGAAAGATGGGTGGGATTTACCTAGGCATGATGAGATGAGAAAAATTTGTTATGAGGGGAACTTGTACCCATCGGGATTGCATCATTGGTCTATTCTTCACATCATTACCAGATTAGGCTAGGTAAATTTAGCTGTTACTATTAGGCATAGCCATGGAGGGGCAGATTTACCAAACTATCAGACAACGCAGCGCAGCAGCCACAAATGCTGCTCTGTGCTGCGTTGCGTGCCAGGGAGGGAGCGGGAGAGCCATAGCTACAGAGATATGGCTCTCTCCTCCCCTCTCCCTAGCGCCGGTGCAGATATGGCTGTCTCCTCCCCTCTCCCTAGCGCCGGTGCAGATATGGCTGTCTCCTCCCCTCTCCCTAGCGCCGGTGCAGATATGGCTCTCTCCTCCCCTCTCCCTAGTGGCGGGGCAGATATGGCTGTCTCCTCCCCTCTCCCTAGCGCCGGTGCAGATATGGCTGTCTCCTCCCCTCTCCCTAGCGCCGGTGCAGATATGGCTCTCTCCTCCACTCTCCCTAATGGCGGTGCAGATATGGCTGTCTCCTCCCTTCTCCCTAGTGCCGTATCTGCAGAGATATGGCTCTCTCCTCGCCTCTCCCTAGTGCCAGCCATGCTGCTGTGCGCCACGCACACACCTTAGTGCCATGGTGCAAGGGTGTGTGCAAGAGTCTAGCATAGGTTTGGTACTGGACGGGTACCACTCCAGTACAAAATGCTATCCTCAGGCACACTTGTGTTCTGCACAGCGAACAATGACAATGACAAAGTTTCTCCTTTTAATGCCTGGTTATAAATGGCATTATTTTGTGACACAAAACCCCGTCTCGCGTTTTGGTAGATAGGGATTTACATCAAAAAGAGTGGGTGGCTGCATGGGATCGCCCATGTAATGCCCCCTTGACGCCAAGTAATGCGTTACTTTTAGTCATTTTCCAGTGCAAAACGAATAATAAAATAACTAAAAAAAACATTTTGTACTGGTTTGTGGAGGGTCATTGTCTTTTAAAATCAAGTTCGGTGTGTAACATTACCTGGAATAATATATTTTTTCTTCTCCGGCCTTTTACCAACATAGATCGAGAGGACATAATGTGAAGAATATTCGAAAATATGCATTATTTTTGAGTATCAAACTTAATTATGTCCTAAATGTTAAACAGTTATACATTTTTTCGCCTCAGGCTCCTGTAGCATTGCCTTAATAAAGCTTCCCTTTGAGCTTTGAAACGTGTCGGCTAAATTTGTCCTGTTGACATTTTGTATGTGTGTATATGACTGTTAAATATAGTATTGTAAATTATTGAAATCGTGGATGTAATTGAGATGGATTTTTACATGTAGCGTGGCTAATTGTGTTTTATGGTGCATCACAATTCCTTTTCTGGTATCTATTAACACCAGGAGGGCACCAGGCCCTTGGTACTCTATTCCTCTTTACCGTAAAGTGCTGGAATGGGAATAGTAGGGAATGCAGGACCCTTGGCAGCTGACATGGGTGGAGGATGATTTGGAGTTTGTCCACTCAAGAGATGTGGGGACAGTGAGTCAGAGCACTTATGTATTGACAAGCTCAGTTAATGGGAATTTCTTCCACCTGCAAAGGTGTGTGGTGTGTTTTAAGGGGGTCGATGTAAGCATTAACACATCACATGATCTTAACACATGATGGGGCCGGGCATTATGAATTATTATATTAAGTGGAGTTGTTAAAGTTCCAGTGTATTACTTCCTGAAAGTGTCAAAAAATCTTGGCCACTGGTAGGTTAGAAGGTTGTGAATCCGTTGTAGGCTTGTTAGAGATATTGTGGGTTTGAATCTCGTGGTTATATACACTGGGCCTGATTCACAAAGGTAAACTTAGAACCAAAGTCCAAGTTTTGACCAAAAGTCTAAACTTAGACCAAAAGTCTAACTTTACTACGAGTAAAGTTACACTTTAGGTCTAAACTTAGGGCCTGATTACGACCTTGGCAGAGGGGATTACTCCTTCTCAAATGTGACGGATATCCCGTCCGCCATATTACAAGTCCCATAGGATATAATGGAACTCGTAATACAGCGGGCGGGATATCTGTCACATTTGGGACGGAGTATTCCCCTCGCCAAGGTCGTAATCTGGCCCTTAGACTTTTGGTCTAAGTTTACCTTTATGAATTAGGCCCACTGTGTTTCAGTGTAGGGAAGCGATCCGACAAAGTGAGTGGCCAGGAGAAGGTTGTCGGGCAAGAGTAGTGGTCAGAAGGTAAAGTGTTAAATACCATTGGGTTAGAATTGAGAATGTGGTCCATGGCTCAACCACTGTTGTGTTTCCTTTGTGCGCCAGTATTGGAGAGTGAGTGTAATAGCAGCTTTCTATGTTGCTGTAGATTCCCAAGTAGAAATCCCCATGAAGTCAAGGATGGGGTTTAGCATTTTTTTAAATTAAAATAGGGGAGTGATTGTTTAATTTTGTTTGATTCAAGTTTGCCTAATGGAAATTGATTTAAGGTTGTGGGTATTGGGGTGTTGCGGCTATAGTAGTCCCTGTTTGAAACTGACCTGGCATTTCAAAGACAAATAAGTCATACAATAAATTGTCTCTATTTGGGGGAGAATCATTGTGTTGGAGACAATCACAGGTCAAGTCATCAGGTGCACAGAGATCAGGAAACACTCTCAGGCAGTGCCTCTGACTGTACACAAAGTCTTGTACCTTAATGCTACGGTGCCAGGCTCTGTGCTGTAATTTTGTGAACACCAAATCCTACAGGCAGGAAACTCAGCTTGGTTCTGAATGTGTTCTCAATATAGCTATTGTGTTAGAATGTCTAAATAATTGAATGTGTCTTGGATGGCATGGACTGGAAATAGTGCTAAGTAAATATTTTATGCTAGTAAGTCAGATGTTCCACAGTGAGACGGATGAGAAATAGAGAACTTGGGGCCAGAAGATCGTACCTTGTAATTGCTAATTCCTAATAGCGATTCTGTGATAATCGCAACAAGGAAAGCGCAATTCCAAATGTTCGAAACTCGTTTGAGTTTCTTTTGTGATTCGCAGTGGGTCGCAAATAGACCTACCCCATGAATATTTATGAGGTCGGTCTCACTTTGTGACCCACAGGGAATCGCAAAAAATCACAGGGATGGTGGCCTGATGGGGTCAGCAGACCACCATGTCTGTGAATGCTTTTAAATAAAATAATATGTTTTTTTTAACACAGCATGTTTTCCTTAAAGGATGAAGGGATGCGTTTAAAAAGTAGAAAATGAAAAGTTTTCCTTTCATTTTTTAAGAGTAGGCAGTGGTATTTGAGACCACTGCCTGCTCTTAAACAAATGCTTTTACAGATACTCACAAAGGTGAAGGGATCCCTAGGAGACACTTTCCTGTTTGTGAATGGGTTAACACCAATTTGAAGTCGCAAAACATTAAATCAGACCACTGCGATTCGGTTTTAGGAAGGGACGTTTAAACACGCCCCTTCCTAATACCAAATCGCAATGCCAAATTGCGATTCGGTAACAAGTTATCGAATCACAATTTGGCATTTGGAACATGCCAGACATGTCCTAGCTTGTCCTCGCAGAACCCTACATAATTTCTTTTCATAGCCTTTTCCAACCAATTATTCCTAGAGCTAAAACCATTAGGTCTTCTCAACCAATTAGATTTTTTCCTCAAATGTTGAAACTCCTGCAAAAGCAAACATTTTTCAAATGTCTCAGTCAAGAGGCTTCCATCAAAGCAGTCGGACTAGGAATCAGTTTCTGATCTCAGTTTGGTGTAAATCTGCCCTTTTGTTTTGTGTACATTGATACTTCGAATTGAATTGGAAATTCACCTAATTGGATCTCCCTACAGGTAAACCTCCCTGAATCAATGTATACTTTCTTTTAGAAGAGTAAACTGATCATTCCCTCATCCGCAGAGGCATGTTGCTGTATTGCTTGGAGATGGAACCCTGCCCATTTCCCAACCCACCATGTTCGTGGGCAAAAGGTATCTTCTTATGAGAAGACACTATAAGGGAGGTGGATTCCAAACGTTTGAAGTCTTACATCTTCTGTGAGGCCTTAGATTTTTCTGCCCAGACGTAAAGGTCCATGATCAGGAATAATTTATTCCAACGCATGTGTGGCTTTTCAGGATATTTTCTATCTCAAGCTGGCATACTTTACCTAGCAGTCTCAGACAGAGAGTGTACAGGTGTGAATGTTGTCAAAGGACCATTAGGTCAGCAAAACGGTGTTTGTAATGGGGAGAGGGTGAGGGCAACGCTAGCTCTGCCCTTGACATTTCCTGCACTCAAAATGAGACAGGGGAATAGAAAGGAGGGTGAATGGGACATCTTCCTTTTTTATGGATCTCTCATTACTCCCCTAATTTAAATGAGGCCATAAGACATCATGGGAATGAGCAGGGCCGGATCTTAGGGGGTGTGACCGGTGCCACCGCACCAGGCGTTGACTTCGGTTGGGGGCCATTGGTCATTGGGTGGGAACCAGCGAACACTGTCGCACCGGGTGTCTCCAGCGCTAAAGACGGCCATGGGAATGTGTACTGTAATGTAGGCGGGGCGGGTCACTTCCTACTTGTGATGTCATAAGCAAGTGCCAGTGCGACTCTCACTAAAATTGCGAATTGTGCCTCACAAATTATTGACAAAGAAAAATTGCTATTTGGAAATCGCTATTTAAATTAGTGAATTTTAAGAAATTGCAAAGTCAATGTAATGCTTGTACAAGCATAAAGATTTGCGATTTGGGAACTGTGGTGCCTAAAATTCGCAAATTCATAATCACAAAAGAGCATTTTTTTGTACACCTGGTCCTTTTTTCAGCATGTGGAGGGTTAACCTGGACTGACAAATCTACACATTAGTTGTTATAATTGGTGAAATTGGAAACACATGATGATAATGTCAATACCTTGCTATGATTTTAGCAACATATCTCTTCATTAGAATTTTTGTTTTGTTTGTAAAAAAAAAAAAACTACCTGCTAAACATTTGGCTGATAGAGATAAAAGCTCCCCCATCCAAAACCAATGGTGCCCAGAATTTGTACAGCATAGGCGTATGCATCTACCCCTAAAAAGGTGGGTGGAAAGAAATCTGATGAGCACAGAACACTGGTGCAGCATTGCTGATTAGAAATAGTGGGTGTCTCAGTTAAGGAAAGTGAAATGCCGCATTGATATGCTGAAACGGGTACTAATGTTAGATGGGTGAGCTCAGAGGAGGTGCAATTCCAGTGGAATATTCTCTACTCAAGTAGTACGTTTTGTAAAAAAAAATAAAAAAATCTAGTATACAATCTTATACATGCAGAAGAATTAAAACATGTAATATATCTATCACCAGTGGAGAGGAAATTCCCATCACAACTTGGTGACAACATGAAAACTCAATGCCTAATCCCTGAACATGTCTCCTGAAGGTTTCAGTCACACCTACATGCCAGCCTCTGAATATCATTTCTACTTATCCCTTCTTCTAGGAAACAACAGCCCTTCCTATGCAGCTCCTATTGGGCAGAGGGGAGGTGAGTCTGAGAGGAGTGTGTGGTATCCTGCTCTCTTCTATCACACATTCTTTCCCTTGTTTACATATAATTGTGAAGATTGTTATGTTTTGAATGTTCAGGTCTGGTATTGGTCAGTTACTCCACTGTCACAGCTCTGATTGGATGTCCCTGTTGGACATAACGTTGCTGCTGCTGACAACACGTTTTGTTGTGCAGCCATTTTAGTTATAGCTCCATACACGTTATTTTAGCAAACTAGGCCTGCCGCTGTGCACTTTAACCTAGGCATATTTTATTCAGCTTTGTTTATTATTTTAATATTAGCCACATGTGCGGTCTTGTTTTATTTCTCTCTATCTAGCTGTTCTTTGCCTAGGTCAGCACTGCGTTCTTAAACAAGACATTTCTTTCACTTTATTTTCTCAAGGCTGCAGTGAGATAGATTGCCGGTAAAAGTGGTAACGCTTTGTCTCTAGTGTTCATAGAAACATACACACCCTTACGTAGGGACATTTTCTCAGAACATCAGCTGTTTTATTATAAACACACTTCTCTGTCCCATACACGTTAGAGGGAGATTCCAGCCAGATGACCACAACTGTATGCTGATTGCTTCGCTGCAACTGCTTATGTAGACTACAGGCCTTGTGCTCAGGTCTGAGGAGTGATGTCTTCCCAGGGGAACCTGAAAGGCAGAACTAGAGCTTAATATGCTGTGCCCTAACATAGCCTAGGTAGGAATTATCTTAATGATTCTAGTGATAATATGGTAGCGTTATTTTTATGCTTTACTCTCCTTGTCACAATTTTAATCGTCATGCTTCATCGTCCTAGTTATTGCAGTACATGCTTTATTATCTAAGATGCAGTTGCTTCATTAAAACCTTTTTGAAACATATACTGCCTCTGATTGTCCATGTATACGTGAGACTAATGTAACTGAGAGAAACGGATGCGATCTGAGTGACCACGATTTCCCTGAGGAGTCAATTGTGTCATGCGCTCGGCTGCCCAATCATCCCTGCTCTTGGGTGGAGATGAAGCACTGCTAGATAGCCGGAGCAAAACCCGGATTATGCCGACAGGTGTCACCGGTAGTGGGTTCCGACTCAGTCCCCCCACAGCGCAAGTGATTCTGCCTCCCAAATCCAGTAGTCTCATTAGAATAATGAGAGCCTAAGCAACAGTTGGTTTAGGAGTATCGTTTTCATCCACTCCACAGAGTGCTGACCAGCTGACCTCTCCGGAAAGACAACAGGCTTAAACAATACAAGCATAGGACCAGGACACATGCAAGGGGGTTGGCACCCTAGCTGAGGTTTTATTTTTACAACCCCACCTATAGGAATGATACCTTATTTGATGCCTATTGAGGTGGTACTATACCCCAACACATGCCTGACGCACCCTAATAATTGCCTTGTACTAAAACTGGCCAAGGCCAGGGCTTCTGGGTCCACCAGGCCTTCCCACCTAAAATGCAGTTTGGGGTTTGGCCATTATATGCCCCCAGGAAAGTGCAACCTCCAAGGGGGTTGCTCTGGCAGGAAACCTTATATATTGTCCACAGACAGTACTTATAGTCAATGGAAGCAGTAGAGGGGGAGCACGTTAAGGTATGGGATGTCAATGTTGTTTTCTCTAAGAGCAGAGGGACATCTTCCAACTCACACCCACTATTTTGCTCAGACAGCAAGCAGTAGAGTTTGCTGACCCTAAGCCTTGTTGCTGTTTATGCTCCCTGTGAACTAATTCGGGACCCCTTTGATTTAAGCAGTACGGTTGCTTTTATTAACAAGGATGTGTTTTGACTTTTAGCAGCAGGGCATTCAGGGCTGTGATCAGAACTCCTGTTTCCTAATGCACTGGCTTCTTTAATAGTCAAGTGGTCAATAGTTATTGTTCTATTATTATATCCACTGACCAGTGTCAGCTGTCAAAGGTGGCCTGATGTCAGTTCTGGCGATATCACTGAGAAAAACAAAAAAGTGATGACTGGAGTATTTGAAATATAAAATATGCCTGGTGTTTCCGAAAAACCTGCATAGGAGGTATATGGCACAGCAGTTCAAGGTAGACAGTCCTCCTGGGTGGAGAAGGAGGGCATGGCAAGACTGATTTCATGTTCTGTCCTCATTGGAGTGGTATAGTGAGCACGAACCATGGGTAGGAAGTAGCCCAGAGTAGTAAGCAGTGATAGAAAGCAATAGAAACATCACTTCTCAAGACCTGTGGTATCAGCTGGTTCAAATGCCATGCCACTGTTGCTACTCTTAATGTTCGTAAGATGATGCCATTGTTACTTGCTTCCTTGGCACTGCATGTTCTGTTTTACTTCCGGTGTTTCAATTCTGGTTCTTAATCATCATTAAAGACAATTTCCGTAGGATGGGTGTAAGCTACAGTGATGGTGAATCTACCTCCTAGGAATCGGAAGGAATAATTTTGTTGTGATAATGCTTAGGGCCTGATTTAGATCTAGGGTGTAAAGGACTCACCATCGGTTTTCCGACTGAAAACCCGTCCGCTGCCTTGGCGATCTGTCCCACAGATTTAGATGTTGGCAGTCCCATTAGCATAGTCCCGCAGACTCCGCCAAGGATTCCCATCCACATTCACGGCGCCACAGAAAATAGTGGCTGGACTCCAGCCACTCCTACCGCCGTGCAGATTTGGAGGTGCCTTACCACCAGGCCAACTGTGGCAGTCCGACCTCCTATTCTGAATTTGGGGGAAAAATGAGGTACCAGCTTAACTTGTTTCCTGATTCCACTTTTGTTTTTGACTGGACATTGCTGGACAGCACTGTCCCCCCACCATCACCGGACTTGACTATAGGGAACCCGCATTGCCTGTGTCCGTTGTGCGGCCACTGCACATGAGTTCAGGACCGCTGCAGTTATATACATGTGACAGTAATTTATTTTAATTAATTTGACATGCATATGTCGTGGACACTATGGTGTTAGACATGGATGGGGACACATTGGTACAAGACACACATCGCACACATACACAACTGTCATTATGGTGTCAGTATTCATTGCCAAATGAATGCTTGCACCACAATGAAGTTAGAATCACACTTGTCAACTATATTCATGTGTGCACTTTGCAAGGGGACCTCTACCTGTCATGTTGTGCTTCCTGTTGTGTATGTGAGTCAGTACGTGTATGTGAGTGTATGTGAGATTTGATTGGCTGGTTGAGGTGGATGGAGCTGGGTTGGGTAATGTGGTTGTGTCATTATGTGTGCCACTTGCATATGGGTCTGATGTTGTTGTGTATGGTGTGTGTTGTGTGGGTGAGTGCAACATTCAGGTGAGTGTTGCTGTGTGGCAGTTGTTGTTGTGATGTTTGTAGCTGTGCCTTTGTGTGCATGTATTTGTGTAAAAGAGTGTGTAGTTCTGTTGGATGTTGTGCTTGTTTCATGTGTGGGTGTAGTAGCAATGTTGTGTGTATGCTGTGTCATGGATATATTTAAATGTGTATTTTTGGCATGTGCGTGTTGTGTGGTGGTGGAATGGCAATGGATCATAATGTGTATGTGGTGTGTGTTGTGCAGATGGACACATATGGCAAAGGTACAGTGTGTGTGCTTGAATTACCTGTATTCCATATCCACTGCCATTGTCCGATGCCATTGGGTCCAGCGACAAACTCCCTCCATCCGCAATCCTCCGGTAGTACACCGCAACAAGGACTGTAACATCTAAATAGAGTCAGTGGCAACCCGCCAGCCTGACAGCTAGGAACAGCACTCTGCCATGACGGTCTGCGGCTCAGCCGCAATACATCTCAGTACAGCAGGCGGAACAACCTGGACTTGACGGTGTTCTCGGGACCGCCGCAGGAGGGGATTGACGGTAATACTGCCAGGATCAAAATCAGGCCCTTAGTCCCGAAAGGCACGACATTGAGTGTTAAGCAAGACTTTTTCGACACCTTGGGGCATATTTATGAGGAAGGGTCGAAATGCAGCGCAGCAAGTCACCTTGCCGCACTCCACCACTTGGAAAGGGCAGGAATGTGCTGTGTTTAAGGCATGCATCACATTCCTGAATTATCCCTCTGCGCTGGCATCCTTTTGGCAGCCCAGTGTCAATGCAGGTAGGTGCCTAAGTCGCATGCAGGTTTGTTTTTGTGCAAGAAGGGATACCTTCCTGCAGAAAAAACATTCCTGGAAGGCTTATTCCTCTATGTGTGTGGCAAAATGCAGCACACATGGAAAGAGGAAGAAACAAGGAGAAATATTTCTCCTCGTTATGCCTCCCCTTGGAAGGCATAAGATTTTGGTGCACTCCTAGGTTCACAAGGTCTTGTATATCTGGGAATGCATCAAAAACCATGGGAGTTGCATGGTAACACCTCCGGAATGCCTATGGAATGCCTTCTCAGGGCAGAGTAACTCAATGCAGCGATTTGCACTGTGTTGCGTTACTCCATATTTTTAGAGCCACTCAAAGCCATGCAGAGTAGTTTGGCGTGGTTTCACAAATATGACTTAAAGTTTGTTTCACCCATGTATCACGTTGCGTGGTGCAAACATGACGCAAAGCGCTCATAAGTATGCTCCTTTATTGTTAAAGTGATAGGTCACATAAGAAAATAATAGAAACCTTTCCACATTAGTGAATTACAAAGGGATTACAAAAATAAGAGGGCAGGGGAAGAACATAGACGGGAAGGAGGGAATCATAAGAGCCTGTTCATCACACAGATGCATAGCTCAGGAGGAGAGGGAGGCTACAACCATAAATGTTGATACTGCAGGGTCTGGTATCATGTTCCCAAGAGCCAGACATTCTGTGATAGCTGCTTCTTCTTAGCAAGTCAGGTATATGTTGCAACATTCTTCAACCCTCCCAACTTAAGTCTTTCTATATGTCTGAAATGGCTTCCAAGTCCTTTCGAATTTTAACATTTTCTCTGCCACTCACAGAGTCAGTTTCTTCATCCTCAAATCATTATCCACTGAAGGGCTAGTGTGGGTGAATCCTTCTGCTTTGAGCAACGGGCTAGCTTTATGGAAGTTTTTCCTGGACTTTCACCAGTCTCATTTGTACTGGGTCCCTAACGAGATCAGAGCTGCCCATGTCTTCCCAGACTGAAGTTTACCTTCTTGCTCAAGGGTGCTTCTTGAGCGACCTCCTCGATTGGATGGGGGTCAAGAGACAGAGGCCATGGAAACCTAGTTGTCATGGTTTTACAAAGATAGCAGAGAAGGACACAGCAAGAGCGTCAGCAAAGATGAAGGAAAATTCCAAGAAAGATAGCAGTCATCTTTTTAACGAGGCAAGGTGACACGGGGAAAGAATCATCACTAGCCAATGTCAAGTTTCTGGAAGAGACCCAGTTGGTCCCCGTCGGGATCTCCACCAATCGCCTTCATCCTACTTGGGTACGGAAGGGGTGGTGCTCCTTTAGCCCTATTGAGGCATCCAGTGGGGGCCTCCAGACAGAAAGCAGCAGAGAAGAAGCTCGGAGACAATGTGTTGCCTAAAACTGTGGGTCCTGATGTTAAATAGTGGGTTGGTGTACAACCCTTGGTCATATTTGCCTTATGTAGTGTGCCAAAGGCCTCATAGGGTTCACCCAAATTGAATAGATTTTAGGATCGCAGCCTCATTCCATTGTAGATGTTCTTAGATGAATGGACCGAAATCGACCAACAAACTGTGCTTTTGGTAGGTTAGGTCTTGGCCCCAAATGAAAGATTACAAGCCACAGAGAACTCAAGCTGACAATCACAGAGCATGCCTCCTCGCCTTGCAGATGGGTGATAAAGCATTATTCGTTTTACCCACTCCAGATAAAAAAAATAATAGCCATGTGGTGTGGGCCATATGAAGTAATTGGAAAGGTAGGTTTTAAACTGGTCTAGGTCCACACACCTGAATACCTAGCAATGAATATCCGCCTCCAAAAATGCTACTTATCAAAGCATTTCAGTGCTGTTCATTTTACGCCTCACTGAGAAAAGCCACAAACTTAAAAAAATAATTGGTTTAAACCTAAAACGTTGAAAATAGTTAAAGATGTACATGGAAACAGCACCTCCTGCCAATACAAGATAGCGCTAACAGTAACCCAAGCCCTATCCCCAGCTAACCAATGAGATTACAAGATGGCTGCCTGTCATTTGGACACCATGTTTCACCCCTAAGCATTCATAAATTAACCCACTGTGTTCTGGAAGTTGTAGCTGTGGTTCACCTCAGTTGGACCATATCTTTAGATCACAGTTCCAAATTCGAAGGTGTAATTTGCACCCCAATACAACCTTTGTAAGGTTACCATGTGCTTCTCTTCTTAACAAACCAACCAGGTTCAGAATAGATGGTATTTCTAAACCATTCTCAATTTTTCCTGCACGGATTTTCCAGAGTGAGAAAGCTATGGGCGGAAACACCTGACCAGCAGTTAACAACTTCTTGAGTTTGGGTGATAGCTCCATGTTTTTTATCTGACAACCTTAAAGATTCTACAAACAGGGGTTGGTAGAAGGAAAGACTGAACTGGAAAATATTGTTCCTTGGTGACATGGAGTCCTCTGATGGTATTACCTCAGTCCAGTCCTTGCTCTTATTTAATACTTTCACCAGTCCTATCACAAACTGTAAGCCTAGCCTTAACTGCATCCCTTGCTCGACGCATAACTTTAGTCCCAACAGAACCCCAGACCCTAATTTACACATAACTGTAGACGTAATCTCTGTACACCAAGCATTATTTTTGTGAGTTGTGCTGGCACCAAGATTAATTTTCAATAAAATATGTGCCGGGAGCCTGATTGTCAGATGGCATAAGTGTTGAGAAATGAGGGAATACTGAGTCTATCTCTTGCTTAGTTGGTTAAGGATGTCCCTGCAGTTGTGCTGATGCTTTGGCCCTGCAGGTATGGCTTGCCCTGAGAGCACAAGTCTAACTAGCAGTTTGTGCTGTGGTTAGAAAAGGAGGAACCAGCCAGAACCCTAACTACACCCAGGGTTAGTTGGTTCAGCACATTTGTAGTGCTGCCATTCCAGTCTCCACAACTTAAACTTGCAGTAAAAATGAGCAATAACAATGGGGGAAGTCAGGCAAAACTCCAGAGTTGGAGAGGGTCCAATTTTGCTATTCTCCTGTGTAAATGCCTTGATTATAAGATGGGGGACTTAGCCAGAGGACAGGGACCCAAACGTCCTCTAAAGAAGAGAATGCAAAGTCAAAAAGAGGTAAAGTCCCACTCAAAAGTTCTCGAAATTATCAAATTAAATGGGGGAAGTCAGGCTGTACTGCTTCCTAGCAACACACACCCCTCCCCCCCAAAATATTCCCAACACAAAGTTATTTTAATTTATGGAACAGTGCATAAAAGAGGTCCTATACTTTAAATATAAGATTGGGACCTCTCAGGATCCTATACTCATACATCATTTTCCCGTTGCTTTCTTTAGGCAAACTTGGCTCTGCTTATCCCTACTCTCTAATGTCCCTCCATGCTTGAGCATAGCTTCTCCTTGTTGTCTCTGACAATGACTTGTGAAAAGGTTCAGCACCCTCTGTCTCCCAACATCTGTATTTCCTGCGGCAGCTAGGTCTTCTTCAAGTCTGCTCCTAGTGGAACCCACAGAATCTCTGCCACTGTGAACGTGACAAGTAAACAAGCAGGATTATTGTCCACATTTGGCATATCTGGCCTAAAAAAGATGCTTGCACTACAAACAGTCCAACACAAAAATTCACAATAACTTAAAAAATCTCAAATCGTGTGCCTTCTGCCTATTCACTGGCCCCAGTACTGCCATGAAGTCCACATTAAGTCACCCTCAAGTCAGGTAGACCTGCACCCCACAAAACCAAGGCCACCGAAAAATGATAAAGCTCAGGAAGCCAATACTCCTCCCTTCCCTCATTCATTGCTTAGGCCACTGATCCGTATACCATCTCCTGTCCTAGCAAAGGCCACATCTGCATCCAACAATATCCGAACTTGCTACAGTAGCTCATCATCAAAGTCCACATTGTCTCTCTTTGGAGCTCTACAGGAAAAAGCGTTGCATCTTCAAATCAACAAACAGATCTGCTCAAAATCTCTCTTTGTGGTGTGGCAATAGTGCTACAACATGGCAAACTCCAATTGCCTGCAAAAAGTCTTCTCTGTGTCTGCACTTTCCTCCATTTGCTCCATTGTTCTCGCTCCTACTGCTTTGTCTAGAAGTCTCAAAATGTCTTCATTCTTTTTCTTAGGTAACCATGCTGCATGCAGACTGCACCCATCTCAGTTCCCAGGAAAGTCATCACCGAACTAGGTCATTCTGCCTTCTCTGATGCCAAAGTCTTGCCCCCCAAATGTTAAACTATGTCTTACTGCACTCACCTGAATCAAGGGGACCCAAAATAAGAAATGATTCAAATAATGATTACAAAACTCCCAACCTGACTTGTCAGAAAACACCTACTGACCAATGAACTGAACTTTTTAAAAAGGCAACATGAAATGGCACAGCATCCCCAACGGGGGGAGATCTTCGGGATGTACCGGCCATAGCTGGAACACTGACTTTATGCTGCACTTGGCCAATTCAGCTCCCATCCCACATTAATTCTTAGCCATATATTAGCCGGAATTGCCCCTGCTGTTTTAATCGGCACCTCCTCCAAAGAAGAAAATGTAAAATCCTGCAAAGGCCAAGTGTAAAATAGGCCAGCATCCCTCCTTTCTTTAACATCTTCTATACAACATGTGGCACAGTTTTGCCTTACCTGTCCAAAAGCCTCTTTTCCCTGGGACCAGGTAGCATAACCTAAAACTGACCTGAAACTCCAGTCAAGAACCTCTGCCACTGCTCTATCTGGGTAGAAATGCAGCCAATCCCTCACCCTCTTTACATCCTTTGGTACAACTGACTTTTCCTCAGATGCTGCGGCTATCCATTCATTTCCTTGCTAGCCCTGCCCATGTTGCTACTGTTCTCTGTCGCCATTTGTCCGAAAGAGTGGGCTACAGGGGTTATCCCACCACATTTTGAGCATTCATGCTTAAATCTAAACAAATCTCTATTGCAAAACATCCTTCTCACAACCCCAAAAGCGATCCTACATTTGCACCCTGCCCGCTGCCAAATCCACTCACACCTCCTTGGTTCGGGCAGCCCAGAAAGGTTCGGTACTGGGAAGGTAAATCTGTAGTTCCCAATGCTGGCTTAGTTGCAGCCATCCACTTCAACCATATCTTGCTATAACCTTCTTCCCCTCCCCCTCGCCCTCTTGTCCGTGTTTAAAATCTACCCCAAACTCCACATCATGACTTAGCTGTCCTGTTTTCAGTGTTTATTTTTTGTGGACTACAGTGGTGTTTTTTCAGTGTTCTCAATACCCTTTAAAATAAGTGTTTATCAGTGTTTAGCCCCCACAATAGACAAAAACTGTGTTTTTCCTTTGTTTACAAAACATGTTCCTTTGCACTGATTGCTATCAAGCCCATATTTAATTTAAAGGAGAAGCAGTGCATAGTATACAGTGTCTTCCCATTGGCGATGTGTCCGTTGGGCCTATGGTGGACTAGTATAGAATATCAATCAATCAATCATTCATTCATTTGTAGAGTGCGCCTCTCACCTGTGAGGGCCTCAAGGCGCTGAGGGCAAGGGATGCTACTGCCAGGTCTTGAGGCGTTTCCTGAAGGTCAGCAGGTCCTGGGTCTGTCGTGGGTGGACTGAGCCCACACTCATATCTCATTATTCCATCTCATCATCTCTCACCCTCACTGTGTCAGGACAGAGCTCTGTCTGGTTTGCAGGACCATTAATTGATTGAAAAAGCAGGAGTGCTATATTCAAATGTTTCAATGAACAAATTCATGGGCACTCTTTGGGACCATTCACCTACTCCTTATTGAATAGTATGACACTGTAGGGGTGATCTGTCCTGCCAAAAGGAAAGTACCTTGTGAAACCTTTAACATTTTGAATTGCACCAGATTAATTTGAAGCCCAGCAATGTAAGACACCTGAAACATGATGCTTTAGCCATGTCTGTCACTGCTTTTTTACACTCTTTGCCTGACTGCATTCAGGTGGTGCTGCTGGTGTGCGGACGTTCATAGCTGCCAAGTGTCCCATGGGAAATATCTTACTTTAAGTCAGTCCCGACCTTTTAACAAACATCACATTGTATTCTAGGAATCAGAATGATATGCCCCAACTAATGGACTGGGCCCCTACAATGGTGATGTGAAGCCACAGAATCTTGAACGTCCTCTGCAACTAGACCTGGTAGACATGGGCACCCTAAGAGTACATGGCGTGTCAGGACAGGGCTGACACACCAGTGATTTATACTATTGATCTGTACCACCAAAGTTAACCTGTAGGCTTGAGAAAAGGCTGCTAATGTAAGACACACCTTTAAAAGCCTAACAAAGGTCTAAAAAAGAGCCGCACCCCCACCACCAGTACTCTTACTCAGACACTATTAATGACCTAAAGAATATCCCACTAACTTCAGGGTGGGAGGGTGCTCAGCAGGAACTGAGCCCACCCAGCATGTGACGGTTCCGACAAGATGGCAGACCTTGTGCCTGAAGCCTGCCTAACCCTACCTTAAGCTTTGCCTTTCAGGCACCACTACCCTATCTTGGCCATGATCTAGGTAGTCATTGCTACTCACCCAAAAAAACCTGTGAGGCGAGATATCATTCTGTCTTCCTCTACCCTTCTCTCTAACTCCCCCGCCACACACTTATTTGCCTCCTCTTCCCTCCTGAAGTGACCCAGTGTTACCGCCAAAGTTAATAATGATGGCCACTCAGAGTGCGCCACAATGGGTACCACAGATTCCTACACTCTTGTTGCTGTAGGGAGGGCACTGTAGAGCCCAGAAATGTGGTGCATCAACTAGTTTGTGTGAACTTTGCACTCACGTGAACTCACACAAAATGCAGATGTGATCTCAAATTTAATACAAAGCCTAACTACGACACAGTTGTAACTAAAACTTCATCCTGAATGTTTTGCATCTTTCTATCAAGTGTTGGTGTTTCAGTCAGCTCTGTTTGTCGGTCAGTGTGTGTATGTCTCTCTCAGTTTTATTAATTTGTGCTTGTTTAACATTTATTGGTGTGTGGATTTGTCTTTCTGCCTCCCTGCCTATCATAATGTGGAATGTGGGTCTGACAGAGCATGAACATGTCTGTCTGAATATCAGTGCATGTTGTGTTTGATTTGGATTTGATATTGCTCTAAAGAGTTAAAACCATGAGTTAATGTCTCTTCTATTAGTCTAGACTCACTGACTCCTGGATTGATGTGTTGGTGTTTGTATTTGCAGATAACAACAATGAAGACGCCACACTATGACATCAACTGTGGCACCTGCCAATCAACCCCTCCTGTACAGAAAATGCAAAGACCTTCCTGTGGATGTGAGTGAGAGGAAGCGGAGAGCACAATGATGCTTCTGCAGTCAGACAGGGGGAGCTCCGTGAACATCCACACATGGTTCCACAGATGGCTTTGCCAGTTCTCAGCATCTTAGTGAGAACTCTTCCCACATTACTCCAGACTGGGACTGCAAGGTCGGAAAACACCTACCCTTTCTTAGACCTGCTTGAGACTGACAGATGACACTCATTATGCTGCTAGAGAACAGGTCATTGAGGATGCCAGCCAGGCTAGATCAGCATTAGACTACTTCAGAACAGGACAGCTAGGAGGTCAAGTCATATCCTCCGCACATTGCTTGAGAACAGGGCAGCCAGAACGTCATATATCCACATCTCAGTTCCCTAAAAAAGACAGCTGGGGGCTATGTCCTAACACCAAAACTCTGCTCCAGCATGAGACGATGGTAGTCCGTGGCATATTCCCATCAAACTGCTCTAGAGCAGAGCAACTGGCATGTGACATAATATCTGTATTCAGTGCTGTAGAAGAGGAAAGCTGGGAAGCCACGTCTATGCCACATCACAATGCTACAGCACAGGGCTGCAGTCCTGTGCCTATTCTGCATGGGTAGAGTATATGTTTGTGTGTGCATTTGTTACACTATCATGGGTATATGGAAGTGTTAAGTTGGGCATTATGGGTGCACAGGATTGTGGTTCATCTGCCAGCTGCCTTTCTCCAAGGTGGATGTGGCTACCTGCATTTCTGTGTTGTGGGAGGAGTTTTCCACTCGCCTTTATTCACAGTAGGATTCCCCTGGTTAAACCTACTCTTCCCCTTCTTCCGGTGACGTTGACAACAATAGCTGTCTTTTGGGGGATGTCTGATCATGCCCGTACCTTTAGTGGTTCAAGCTGGCCAGACCCGAGAGTCTGCTGTGAAAGCAAGGGGTTTCAGAGCAGAAACCATAGGACAAATGAAGATGCACTTTTCCAGGTTTGTCTGAAGTACTAGAATGGTGATAAAGACTACAATTGTTTTGGCTCCAGTTCCTCCCCTGTGCCCCTAGAGTGGCATAAAAAACTGGATGCGGCTAATAAGTTGTAGATTGTTCGGGCACTAAGCAGCCGTGTACTCCGTTGTTGGGCAGAATTTTCACCAGAGGCCGACCCTCTGAGGGGGTTGTGCTCCCTCAGGCTGAGAACAAGTCGCAACTCCTGGAGCTGCTTGTGTCATCTGTGGAAGTAGCTGAACTACTCTTTAAGGAGGGGAGCAAGGGAAGGAGCTCAGGAGCTGGACAGCCCTACAAGGAGAGCAGTGACAAGAGTAAATAGGCTTCCCGCAAGGATAGGAAGGTAGGAATGAGTGAGATTACACAATGATCAAAGGAGTGTGGGCATAACTTGGGCTCGCCAGCGAGGAGAGGAGCAAGAGCAGGAGTTAGAGTGTTCTTAGGAGGAGCTGCCTGGCTGCAGAAACATCATCACAAGGCCCTGCTAAATGAGGAGCAGCAAAGAGGTTCACTCAAGGCACCAAAACTGCCCTAGTGCTTGAACGCAGCTGGATCCCAGCTGACCTGGAAGAAGCTAGGTCGCCGGCAGGAACTACCTTAGTCAAAGATTTGTGGGAACGCCTTCCTGGATCATCACTGGTGTGTCAGCCCTGTCCTGACACGCCTTGTACTCTTAGGGTGCCCATGTCAGCCAGGTCCTGCTGCAGAGGACGTTTAAGATTCTGTGGCTTCACATCACCATTGTAGGGACCGGTCCATGAGTTGGCTCAAATCATTCTGATTCCAGAACTGCTTGAGCCTTCAACACCGCGGGGCTTGGTCCATTGGCAGGCGCAAACCATCCTGATTTCAGAACTGTTTGAACCACATCTCTTGCCCATTTGGTTCTGAAGATATCTTATTTTAAGTTGTGGTGGTTCCTAATCCCAAAGTCAAGTTCCCGGTGGGTATGGTGAAGCCCTGGGGACCCCAGCATGTCTGAAATCTATTGGGTGCCCCAAAACCTAAAATTTTCAGAAGCAAAATGTAGTTTCTGTGACATAGGACACCAAAGATGGGTACACTAGGGTGTCTTCATAATGGAGGCTCATCCACTCATATCTGACTTCCTTTGTGGGACTTTAACTAGTTTAATGGGTTTGATCAGTATGTTTACCCAGAGTCACAAATACCTTGGGCACTGGCACTCTGGAAGAACCCTGAACTGGACCATTAAGTACTTGGGGTGGGACTCATAGTCATTGACCATGAGGGACAGAGACTATAATATGAAAGCTGCATTGTTGCTTGGCACATCTGTCCCGTTGAGCAGAATCTCCAACAGTTTGTAAGCACAACAGTAAAAGACCTGATGAGTCCAGAAGATCCTGAGTTGACCTGAGTGAAGCCCCAGAATACAAAACAAAGAGAGCCTGGTGCACAAATGCTCCAAAAATGTTTTTAATTGTACCTCTGATCCCTGAAGGTTTCATATTTTAACTTCTCATTTAGAAACCTGAATATTATTGTATTATTTTTATTTGGATATCTAGCACTGGCTGCTCATTGACTTTGTTGAGTGTTAATTATGCATCGTGTTCTCCCTGAGTATCAACCCCTACCACTTCCTGGAGTAAACCTTAAATCTTGAACCTTAACTGTTCGACTTCTCTCCAGCTAGAGACAAGTTTGTAAAGGAACTGACATAGGGCCTGATTTGATGGACTGATTAGAATATAATGCACATATAACACGGTAGACATGATATCTGTCATGTTTGTGATTGAGTACAAACATGCTCCAAACTCTAAATCACACCCATAGTTATCCAACTGGAGTGCAATAGTATCAGTGGCATAACAAAGGCCCAGACAGCCACTGCGGTGCGGGGGGCCCATGAGCTGCAGGGGGCCCCCTCAGCACCATACCCTGCCCTGAGAGCTCTGGAGTGAGTCCAGAGGGGGCCCCCCAAGTACTTTGCAGGTGGGACCCCTCAAGTTTTGTTACGCCACTGTCAGTGGGTCTGGGACATCACTGGTCAGACAGGATACTGCCCAGTTACTACCGACTACCAAAGGACCCCCAAGTAAGGAACTACCTCTGTCTCTATCTGTTTTTCTCAACCTTCTAACTGTAATTTGTCAGCATATAAGTGATACTGGCAAAGTATCCAAATCAGGGACTACACTCCATGTACACGTCTAAAGATACACAAAGCATTGACCCTCACAGAGGGCATGCTAGTCTGCAGAAATCCTCTAACTCCTGCATTATCAGGCTACATCATACTCATAAGGAGTGAGCAATTATAAAATGCAAAAACCTACCACACCCCCAACTTCTTAATCAGCCTGCAGTCTGTTAAAGGTTGCTGCAGCCGCCTCTGCTTCTCCTCCACAGCAAATATGGAGAATCTTTGAGTCATGTTCCACTTATAATGTGGTGAGTTTGCCTTTTAAGTTTGTTCTAACTTCCCTTTTCATTTGGCTGATATTCACTTTTAGTTTGCTTGTTATCCCCTTTTGGGTGGAAATTCACTTTCAATTTGACCAGTTCTACTTTTAAGTTGTCAGGATTCCACTTTTATTTTGGTCCTGAATTATAAGTTTCAACTTCCCATGCAGTCCGCACCTATAATTTGCAGTCCTTACTGCATTTTCAGGAAGAAGCTATCCCATCAAATACCATTTCAAAGATGTTGTATGGCAGATTCAGTTTAGTTCACTTGCTTGGACTGTACAACCCCACCCCTGAGTTTACCGCTGCTAATCGCTTCTCCCTATCAAAAGGAACTCCCCACTATACTGGTCATATTGTTGACTTTATTTGAATTACCAATGTGATATGTTTGACAACTCAGAAGAAGATGGTGTGATACAAAGTTTCAGTGCTCGGAAACACTAGGTACACCACAGAAATATTCTAATATTCCACATCATACTCAGATTTTAGCCTACAAAGATTATTCAAAACATTCTTGGAGAGTCTTGGTAAGGTCTCCATCCTTCTCAACAAGGGAAAACCACAGCTCCCTTACATTGGCCTCCACATGCCTCTCCAAATTTGCCATAAGGAGCATGAGGGGAATGGATACTCCCGGGAGGAATGCAGTCATGTCCTGCAGTGGCTCTCAGATGTCTTCCCAGTGGAACAAACATTTTCTTACTTTTTGATTCAGCTACTAGTCCTTGGAAGAAATGTAGGCTCCACAGGCCATCTTCAGCTTCCCTTTCACTCTCTGTTCTATGTGTGTGATCCTTATCCTGCAAGTATGATCATGTGCGATCGGATCATAAGAGATGTTGCTTATGTCAAAATTGAAGATCTTAAAATATGCCATTGCTTGAAACGCATAGCGTGGAGCAAAAGACAAATAACTTACACTGAATGACTATAAAAAAAACAAATGCTACTCAACAGAAAGAGTATAAAATCCAACAAATACCACATGATTGAATGAGACACACACTGAAACAATTATTAACTATTGTGGAATAAATATGATCATAGGTCCTTAGAATAAACACCAAAATTAATATGATACGTTAAAAATAATAAAGCGCATGTTAAAATGGGTGGCATGCAGCTAAATTAATATGATCTGTAATGAAATCAATACAATCCATGATGAAATTAATATAATCAACATTTACATTACTATGGCAAACACTGAAAATATCATGAGCCTTGTTGAAATGAATGAATGTTTTTGAGATGAGCAGATGAAAAGTATGTGTTTAAGTAACTACGACATCCTACAAATTTACCATGACCTACTCTGAAATGAATATGGCAGACCTTGAAATGTATACAACACATCCTGGAATTAAAATGAAATGCGCTGCAATTTAGGACAGTTGTTCAAATATTTATATGCATTGAGATGAACATGCCAAACTCTCAGATAAAAGACCCACATGAAAATGACTATGACATGCATTGAGAAAAGAATATGACAGAAAGTGAAATGAATATTACTGATTACCATGGGTAATCGTTGCACTTTTTAATTGAATTTTAACTATGTTCTATTGATAGCAAAGTACTTATCTGAGTGAGCTAGCCTACAGGGGAAGCTCCAGATATGTGATGGGTCCAAAGTCAACAGCAGCAGAGAAACTGTATAATCAGTGGATGTATCATGAACAGTCCTGCATGGAGGCACGTACCAGACTTGCATGCTTAGTGTTAGAAACTGGGTTGCTTAATTGACTGGGGTGTAAACCTTATTCACGCCCTCTGGTAGCTCGTCACAAAGCAGTCAGACTTATATTACAGGCAGTATGTGAAGTATTTCAAACAGTAACACAGTTGGAACACCACACCAAAAGATACCACACCAAGTTAGAAAAATAGATCTCACTTTAATAAATGAAACAAGACCAAAACAATAAAAAATCAATAAGTAGAACTCGAGATATTGAATTCCAAAGTTTTTTTTTTAGTTCAAAGAATTTTTGTAATTTTCAAATAGACAAAACAGTACAGAAAAACACTGATAATGGACTCATGAAAGTAAGTACATTGAGCTTTGTGTTGGTGAACCACTACTATAAAATTCACGTAATTCTAAGAAAAAGTAAAAATTAATAATAATAGAAGAGAAAAGTCTACGTAAGGGAGAATTGTGATTAAAGGTTTGTGGAAGGAGAGTAGAGCGATCAAATGTGCCTTTATTCACTTGAGCTCTTGTTAGATAGTACACCTAGGTCACTTTAGAGAAGAAGGCCATCTAATTGCTTACTTCCTAAAGAAGCAATGAGTAGCGTCTCAAGCTGGTTTACTAGTAGGAAAGCTGTTATCTAAGGAAACCCATGTAGGGTTTGTTTGTGACTTGCATGGCGAGTTCTGTCATGCAGTATTATTGGCTCCTCTGATTTGTGTTATCCAGTATAACCCAGGTGTGAAAGCAGTTTTATGAGTAGATTTCCAATATAGCCTTAGAACCCGCCGTAGCGGGCTTTACCGGCTATTAAAGGCCCGCTCCCCGCATTAAATGCCCGAGACGAAGGCGAGGGCATTTAACAAGGGAGAGGGACTTTAATAGCCGGTAGAGCCCGCTACGGCGGGTTCTAAGGCTATTAGAACATTCTGCCACACAGGGCAGAATGTTCTATTTAAAAAAAAAAATGTTCACGGAGCCTGAGGGGATTTAAATCCCCTCGGGCTCCGTGAGGCTTTGTTCACAGCTGCTGCTGTGAACAAAGCAAACATTGGAATGTTGGCGCTGCGGGCTTTTACCGGCCTGTAAAAGCCCGCAGCACTCCATTGTTTTCAATGGAGCCTCCAGCATTCCAATGTTCTAATTAGCGGTAATCAATTTGATTGCGGTTGTCAGTAGGAGATCGAGAAGGAGGCAGTCTGACTGGTTCTTGATGTTCTGGTCCAGAAAGCAAGTATGAGAATTCTTTCTTGAGTTGTATCTAAAATAGTTTGGAGGTAAAAGAGAAGACTTCATTCCAGAAAAGATTTACAGATTTGCAATAAAAAATTAGGTCAGCAAGATCATCTTTTTCTTCCCTACAATTCCAACAGGTAGGGTTGTCAAGGCGTCTCATAGTGTATAGGCAGGAGGGAGTCCAGTAGATTTTGTGTAATAGCCAGTATTTCGTTTGGGAACGTGTAGGTGATACTTTGTGTGACATAATTAATTTCCAAATTTTAATCCATTTGGATTTAGAGATATGGGAAGAGGAATGAGTGCTCCAAAACTCTTAGTTTTCTGTGTTTTGTTGATGAGAAGGTTGTAGGAAATGGTAGAGGTTTGATACTTGGTGGTCCTTTTTAGTTGAATTTTGAGATAAGGGAGGGATGGTTCATTGTGGTGGGACTAAGATTTAGTTAATGCCGCTTTGATTTTGAGAAAAGTATAGAATTCTTGGTCCTCAATATGGAAATTCATCTAAGATTTACAAAGGTTAAGGGGGAAGATTTGGTACCTATTTGTTTGGGATAATAAATACTCTTACTTAACCATGACTTCCAGTATATTGTCTGGCCTTCGTATTTGATGTTTGGGTTTTGCCAGAGAGAGAGTCTAGATTAAAGAACATAATTTTAGATGGCAGTTTACGTTCAATACACAGCAGACCATTTTTGGTGTTCTTAAATATGTACTTAGAATTGGGGAGGTGTCTATCGGTAGTAGTGAGAATGGTGACTGGGTCTCGGCTTTCTAATATGGATTTCTCTACTTCCAGCCACAACAGAGTATAGTTCTCTGGGGTAGAGAACCAGTATGAGTCTTGTTTAGCCAGAAAGGCCGCTTGGTAGTGTCTAAAGTTAGCAAGGTTGAGGCCTCCTAGTTTATTAGGGAGTCTTAGTTTATATAATGCTATTCTGGCTATTTTTTCTTGTCAAATGAATTTGTTAATCAGTTTGTCAATTCCCCGGTGAAAATGATCAAATAGTATTTGGGGTAGCATACTAATTAAGTAGTTAAAAATTGGGGTTATCATCATCTTTACCTTTTCAGTGCGACCGCACCAGGTGATGAATTTTACTGTCTAAGAGTTGTTGGACTTTTTTGAAGAGTTAAGTGCTCATTGTGGTTTACCTTTGATGTAATGGGGCTGCCAGGTTAGGCCTGAATTTCCTAAGAGGTCTTTCGTTCCTAATGAGTTCAGAGATTTAACTTCAGACTTATCTGCGAGACCTGAGACTTTCAAGTATTGTTCAATTGTTTCCATGAGAGCTTGGATGGAGAAGTGGGGGTTATCTGTGAGGATTAAGATATCATCTGCATAGGCAGATAGGTTTTATTACCTTCCCATGAAAGTCAATTCCTGTTATGTTGGAACTGTTTTTAATATCTAGGAGTAGAGACTCGAGAGCTAACCAGAAAAGTGAGGTAGAAAGTCTAGTTCCTTTTCCTAGTTTAAGTGGAAGAGACAAGAGGCCATTCATCGGGATGCAGGCTTTAGCGTTACTGTACAGTGCCATAACCATCATTATGTATCCTTCACCAAGATTAAAAGCTCTAAGTGAATGCTCTAAAAAATTCTAAGAGACTCTGTCAAATGTTTTTTCAGCATCCAGGGCTATTGTGACAGAAGCAGATGAAAAGTTTTTCGCCCTCTTTAAAACATGGCATAAGAGACGGGTGTTTTTGTTAGACATCCTGCTTTTCAGGAACCATACTCAAGAGTTACGGATTAGAAAAATGTTTAGGCATTTGGCAAGTATTTTCACATATAATTAATAGTCTAGAGATAGGCGTATAGTTTTCAAGTAGTAGTAAGTCTTTTCCTTCTTTAAGGATCACAACAGTATTCGCTTCAGCTGTAGTACCGTTGATAACTCCAGAAGCAGCATAGTTATTGAATAGTTCATCATGGTGGGTTGGAGTGCTTGGGCAAATGTTTTTTAGAATTTGGCGTTGAAGCCATCAGGGCCAGGCGCTTTGCTGTCTTTTAGTGTTTTAATTGCTTCAGTAATTTGAAAGGGAGGAAATATGTTTGGCTAGGAATACCTTATGTTCTTCTGTTATGCGAGGAATTTGCAGTTTATTTAGGTATTCTAGACATTCGTCAGTGTTCATCTGTTTGTCATCAGAGTATAGGTCTTCATAAAATTGTCTGAAAGTGTCTAGAATTTTTTGAGGGTTTGTGTGAGTTATATTTTTCTTATCCTTAAATGCGTTAATTGTTTTTTGATTCTGTTTGTGTTTAAGATATGATGTTAGTATCATACCGGCTTTAAATGCTTCACAGAGTTTGAATCCTTTATATTTATTGATCCACACACCTGCTCTTTTGCTGAGGATTCAATTATAGTCATATTTCTTGTCGTAGGTGTGGAAATCCAGTGTTTTAATATGATTTCATTCTAATTGTTTACATTCTTCCTCAAGAGTCCATAGAGATGCATTGCTAGTGTTATTGATTGCACTTTCGTTTCTAATAAGGTACCTCTTAGTATTGATTTAAGAGCATCCCAAAATGTTTACATATGTGTATCAGGTGAAGAGTTATCTATGATATAATTAGAGATAGCTGTCTCGATTTTTCTTTTTTTTGTTTTTTTTAATGTTTCCTTGATCATTTAGAACCTCATTATTAAAACACCATATATTATTTGAAGCTGTGGGGTTGGTGCCAGCGAGGAGTGTATTAATACAGAAGTGGTCTGAGATTAATCTTGGTGAAATATTTGTTTGGTAAATTAAGAGTGTATTGGAACTTAGAAAAAGGATATTCTATTCTTGTATAAGAGTTGTGAGGTGGGGAAGAAAAAAGATGTATTCTCTCGAGTCGGGATGTTGTAGTCGCCAGGTGTCTTTAAGATCATATTTGGAGCTAATTTTCTTTAAGATTTTATGTGATTTGTGTGGGTGATATAGACATGTGGATTGTCGATCCAGTGTCATGTCAAGTGGAAGATTGAAGTCTCTGCCTACAATGAGGAGGTCGTTAGTGGGTAAACGCCCAATATTTTCTGACGCCTTGTTCCAGAAGTTAGTATTATTATTATTCAGTATATATACTTTCACTACATGTACCCAAGAGTCTTGCTTGCACAATGTGACTATAATCCATCTGCCTTCCTCATCAGAAGAGCAAGATTCACATGTAACATTAGCATGTTTTGAGATCATTGTAATAACCCAATTTTTCTTGTGAATTGCAGATGAGCACTGAATTACAGTAATTAAGTTATTCTTGAGTTTGGCCGCCTCAGTATCAGTACTTTTTGTTTCTTGGAGTAGAATGATGTCTCCTTTGGATGTGTAGAGATAGTTCATGAATTTGCGTTGTTTTATAGGGTGATTTAGGCCTTTTACATTCAGGGAGACAATATTGAGATTGTCTATGGCATTTTGGTTAGCCATGTCTGTGGAGGAAATGGTGCTGGTATAGGGCGACGTGTTGAGATATGAGGTAATTGGTGTGAACAAAGTATATTGCCTCCAGTTGGTGAGTGAAAGGGCTTAAGGCAACGTATGGTGGGTCCATAAGTTGGGTTGTGTAATGTGGTGTGTAGGTTCCAGACATGGATTTGGCTATGGGATCTCACCCTGCATTTGTGTAGGATTGACCAGCGGTCATTATGTATATGAAGGATGCTATAGACATTTTCTACTCTCATATGAGAAATAATGTAGGATGAAGTGGGATAGGAAGATGAGTGAGGATCTGTTATGTCAAACATGTGTTCATCAAACCTATCCATTGAAAAAAATATATAAAAAGTAAAAAAGAAGAAGAACAGAATGAAAGTCCCATACCCCCACCTCTTGTCCCACCACTCCACCCCCCCATCCCTGCAAACTTGACATGGAGCAAGCGATGAAGAAGCCTGAAACATCTCTCAGTATGGAGTGGGAAATATTAACATCGAAAATCTATACTACTTTTTTTTTCTTTTTTTAACAAATCTCGTAAGGAAGATCCTGTAAGAGTAACTTAATTAAACATTAAACATGTCATTTAAATAGCATAAACATTTACATTCTTTAGTAGACTATGAAAGGGTACTATTTGTGTAGTGGACCTAGCCTATTAAGGGTTTAGACAGTAACTGCTAAGAAAATTGAAATTAGAGTTATTGAGCAAAGACGTGCATTCAAAGGCAAAAGATATACTTCTGTCAGAGGTTTGTCATTATAGCTACAGATGACTACACTGTGGATTTGCGATGACGATGGGAGTCATAAGATGAAATAGTGTTAGGTTCAGCTGGGGTCCAGATCGGTCAAGTTTTCCTTTTGTTTGAGAAGGATCTAGAAAAGTCCATTGCATGGTCTGACATCTTTTCCAGAAAATCTCTAGGCTCATCGAAAATGTGGCAATTTTTTTTTCACCATAATTTTGAAGTTTGCTGGTCCTGCAAAGGAGAATTGGATTTCCATGCCTATAAATCTGTTGTGTAACGCTTGGAAGCCTTTCCTGGTTTCCACCATTGTTTTGGAATAGTCTTGTGAGATGTAAATTTTGGATTTGTTCCAAGCAATGTGGTTATTTTTGCACATTTAAGATAGGATGGTTTAAGTATGTTGAAATCGTAGTTGCATGCATACTATTGGTCTTGTTTGATTCCTATTGGTGGATTTGAAGGATGAAACTCTGTGAGCTCTTTCCAATTCAAAGTTCTTGGTGAATTGCAGTCCTGCAACTTGTGGGAGCCAGTTTTCAAGGAAGGAGATACAAGAATTGGATGAGTCTTTTGAGCTTTTTGGGATTCCAGAGAGTCTCAGGTTTCCTCTTCTGTTATGGTCCTTCAATTCAGCAACATAGTTTTTCTTAATTTTCATGGTAGTTTGAAGAGAAAGTAAGTCTTTGGTTGATTTGTTTCTCGTGTCTTCTAGATCACTTTGTTTGTCTTCAAATATTTTGTTGATATCAGCTCTTATTGCTGTAATTTCAAGATGCATAGAGTCTGTATTTTTTTAAGTGGGCGTGGCAAGGTTGTGGACCCGTGACAGTTTTTTTAAGATCTTGTCCATTGTGCTGTTAATGTCGGCTTTGATCTTGATGGGCAAGTTCTGAAATGTCGGTTCAGCCTTAGAGCGTTTCACATGTGGTTTGGTTTCTTTTTCTGCCATGTTGGGGTTCTTCTTCACACATTATGTATGCCTGGAGCGTATCAAGTCATAGGCAAGAGACCAATAGTGGTACCGGTTATATATTGTGACCAATGGCATTCACTAATTGTATTCACTAACAGGGATCTACATGTTGACTAACACAGTTTCCGGGTATGGTGGATATCAGTTTTGTCAGACTGTTATTTATTGTTGATTCTGATTTCTAGAGAGGGTTATAGAAGAGTTGAAGTTCAAGTTAGTGACTAGTTATATTTTATTTCCTTTCTTACGTGTATAAACAGGTTATATGGTTTTCATTTTCTATGCAGAAGATCAGCAGAGGATCGTATGACCATAGAGTAGAAAATGTAAAATCGCGCAGTAGAGAACATGTTTCTGTAGGTTTCATAAGCATTATGAGCATTAGGAGTGCTTTTGATCATTTCCGTAGGATCGTGTAACCACAGAGTAGCAAATGTCAGACTGTGCAATAGATAACATGTTCTGTAGGATTCATGAGCATTCATGAATATTGTGAGCCTTTGGAGTGCTCTTGATCGTTTCCGTAGGATCGTGTAACCACAGAGTAGCAAATGTCGGATTGTGCAATAGATACCATGTTCTGTAGGATTCATGAGCATTCATGAACATTATGAGGGTTTGGAGTGCTCTTGATTGTTTCCGTAGGATCGTGTTACCACAGAGTAGCAAATGTCGGATTGTGCAATAGATAACATGTTCTGTAGGATTCATGAGGATTCATGAACATTAAGAGGCTTTGGAGTACTCTTGATCGCTTCCGTAGGATCGTGTTACCACAGAGTAGCAAATGTTGGATTGTGCAATAGATAACATGGTCTGTAGGATTCATGAGCATTCATGAACATTAAGAGCCTTGGGAGTGCTCTTGATCGTTTCCGTAGGATCGTGTAACCACAGAGTAGCAAATGTCAGATCGTGCAATAGATACCATGTTCTGTAGGATTCATGAGCATTCATGAACATTAAGAGCCCTTGGAGTGCTCTGGATCGTTTCCGTAGGATTGTGTTACCACAGAGTAGCAAATGTCAGATTGTGCAATAGATAACATGTTCTGCAGGATTCATGAGCATTCATGAACATTAAGAGCCTTTGGAGTGCTCTTGATCGTTTCCGTAGGATCGTGGAACCACAGAGTAGCAAATGTCAGACTGTGCAATAGATAACATGTTCTGTAGGATTCATGAGCATTCATGAATATTGTGAGCCTTTGGAGTGCTCTTGATCGTTTCCGTAGGATCGTGTAACCACAGAGTAGCAAATGTCAGATTGTGCAATAGATAACATGTTCTGTAGGATTCATGAGCATTCATGAATATTCTGAGCCTTTGGAGTGCTCTTGATCGTTTCCGTAGGATCGTGTAACCATAGAGTAGCAAATGTCAGATCGTGCAATAGATACCATGTTCTGTAGGATTCATGAGCATTCATGAACATTAAGAGCCCTTGGAGTCCTCTGGATCGTTTCCGTAGGATTGTGTTACCACAGAGTAGCAAATATCAGATTGTGCAATAGATAACATGTTCTGCAGGATTCATGAGCATTCATGAACATTAAGAGCCTTTGGAGTGCTCTTGATCGTTTCCGTAGGATCGTGGAACCACAGAGTAGCAAATGTCAGGCTGTGCAATAGATAACATGTTCTGTAGGATTCATGAGCATTCATGAATATTGTGAGCCTTTGGAGTGCTCTTGATCGTTTCCGTAGGATCGTGTAACCACAGAGTAGCAAATGTCAGACTGTGCAATAGATAACATGTTCTGTAGGATTCATGAGCATTCATGAATATTCTGAGCCTTTGGAGTGCTCTTGATCGTTTCCGTAGGATCGTGTAACCATAGAGTAGCAAATGTCAGATCGTGCAATAGATACCATGTTCTGTAGGATTCATGAGCATTCATGAACATTAAGAGCCCTTGGAGTGCTCTGGATCGTTTCCGTAGGATTGTGTTACCACAGAGTAGCAAATATCAGATTGTGCAATAGATAACATGTTCTGCAGGATTCATGAGCATTCATGAACATTAAGAGCCTTTGGAGTGCTCTTGATCGTTTCCGTAGGATCGTGGAACCACAGAGTAGCAAATGTCAGGCTGTGCAATAGATAACATGTTCTGTAGGATTCATGAGCATTCATGAATATTGTGAGCCTTTGGAGTGCTCTTGATCGTTTCCGTAGGATCGTGTAACCATACAGTAGCAAATGTCAGACTGTGCAATAGATAACATGTTCTGTAGGATTCATGAGCATTCATGAACATTATGAGCCTTGGAGGGCTCTTGATTGTATTGTGGCAGACTAACTTCTTTACATGATGGTATCTTGTACTCGTATTAACCAAGCAAGCTGCTGGTAAGCAAAGATGTTCTGCGCATAGTAAGCCCAGCAATCCCTGTTGCCATGGCAGACACTCGGGTGGAATCTAGGGCCAGGCGTCTCATTTTGGGAAGGATCGGGTGTTTCAGTGGTTTTATTGCGGTATAAAATTCCCCTGAGTGGAAGACCACAGCTCTTCAGTGAACGTTTTCAAAATTCAGATTCGGCTGGATTGAGTTAATTAAGCCCTCAAGCAAGTGGTGCTGCGATCGTATTGCAAGCGGCAGCTGCCATTTTGGATCACGGTAGCGCAGCGTGAGGGGTAATTGGTTGTTATTACTCCCGGAGGTGTCTGACCTTCATTTTGAGGCAGATTTTGCATGGTAGGCACCTTCTGATGTTTGAGGTAGCTCATGGATCAGCGCTAGTGGGGTCCCAAGTGGTCATATTCAAGCCATACTGCTCCGTGCTGCAAGGAGAGATGGAATCAGGCACTCATGCGCTTCTCCATCCAAGCCACACCCCGAAATTTGAAGGTTTTAAGTAGAAATAGAGCTAAGAAGCATAAAGCGCTAAAAATGAATATTTGGTCGCATGGAACAAACTCAAATGTTCATGCTGACTGCTATGGAGCCAGGCCAGCTACAAGGACTTGCTGAACAAAAGTACCTTAATCGAGGGTGCGGATCCAGGACTGCGGTTGCACCACTTGACAGGACGGACTCAGAGATGGCAAAATCCTGGGGCAGAAACAGGGTGGTTGAAAGTCTTTTATGTCCCTAAGACTTCACATCAGGGTGCCAGCAAGACAGCTCTTAGATTCACTCTCGGTCCAGTCCTTCTCACTTAGGCAAGAGAGCAGCAGGGCAAAAAACTAACTGGGGGATACACGGCTAAATAGTCGAAATGTATGCAACAGTCTTATTTATCAGAGTAGTGATTGGGTGTGGAGAGTTAAGGTAATGATGATTGCCAGGTAGGGATGCTGCAGCATGCTGATTATATGGGAACCTGTCTTCCATACACTCACAGAGCCCCTTGAGTTATATGGCAATAGAGAGCAAATATTCATGGTGGCGATGGATGAAGGGTGCTGCAACAGAAGGCAAATTGTGTGGCATAGTATGGCACTTCTCATTTGGGACAACATACTATATGCTTGCATTCCTAGATCTGTCTGTCACTTTTACAATTAAAGAGCTAATCAATGTTCTCTGTGTTAGGTAAGTGTGTAAATTGTACCCGTCTGCCCTCACTTGTTGGTTGACTCCTGGATATTTGCCCTACGAGGTGGGTGCAACACTGGGAAGCTTCATACTGTGCCAAAAGACAATATTCAGCCTGTTTTAACTCATCTCCAGACAGGTGAGGTGAGCACATTTGAACGTCTCACTGTAAAATGATTGTCTGAGGAGCACACAGATAGAGAGGTCCCTGCAAAGCCCTTGGGACATCGCTGGAGGGACTTCCTGATTCCAGATGCAGGCGAGGCACGCGGCTGCTGCTAGGCGAGTGAAAGATGGTGAGTTTCTCCCCTTGGACTGCATTGATTAATTGCACCCCAGCTGGCTCAGCCTGGTCCCTCCCCTGCTCTGTGCAGCTGCAGTCTATTCCTCCAGCTGGGCCTTGGCCCTCCATCTCAGGCATCCTCTGTGATCATGTTTTTTTCCTGTATTTCCTATTTTTGTGCTCTTTCACTCATTCTCTATATCCCTCTGCTTAATATCACTTTGAAATATATTGCATGATGCTTTGTAGTTAATTAATGGTCATTGAAAATGGTATCTAGACGGATCAGGTCACCTGGTTTTGTGGTATCCAGTTTTTGACATATACATTTATATGTATTCCTAGTTATTTTTTCTCCTTCTATTGGTATTTATCCATATTTAATTTTGTTAGTGAAAAAAATTAAGCAACAACCAGTATATTTCCTATTTTTTTATAAGGCTCATGCACACTCACACATTGATGCCTGCAGGAGTTTTGTGCTAAGTTGGCATGCCCAATGGCAGATCACAATATTATCATTGCAGTTCTAGCACATGGGCACATCTGTAGCTGTGATAGCTTCTTTAGTAAATCTCACCCCATTTTTTAACTCTCTGTGCTGTCAATATGCACAGTAAATGGCCTGCAAGCCATGACTGGCAGCGTGGAGAGGCATACAAATGAAAACTCGTTTATGCATTGTCCATTTTTAAAAATCAGAAAAGCTGTAGGCATTGCATGCCTTTTTGAAACAAGGAATGTCTTATATAAGGTCAGGAGAAATGTAGCTTTGCCTTTTGGGGTGGAAAAGCTGGAGATGTGTAAGAGCACACGAATGGCAAGGTAAGTAGCTACGATTCGAAGTCAACTACTTGGTGGTGGAGAAGCTGGAATTAGCATGCTACTGGGCAATGATTATTTTTTTGCTGATGGGGTTTAATGGAGTTGCCGGGCAGGGGAAAGCCGCAGTCGATTGCATGTCTTTGTTGCCCCAACTTGATCAAGGCAGGTGGGGCAAGATGGAAGATTATGGGCATGATTACGACCTTGGCGGATGGTATACTCCCTCACAAATGTGACGGATATCCACCCCCGTTTTACAAGTCCCATAGGATATAATGGAACTTGTAATATGGCAGATGGGAAATCAGTCATGCTTATGATGGAGTATTTAATCCGCCATGGTCGTAATCAGGCCCTATGTCTGGATGGTGCCTGATAACTGGATGCTGGCTAGCTGCCAAGACGAGGCGGTTAACTAAGTCATGAAATTTGAAGTGGAGTGTTGCGAAAACCAGGTGAAAGCAAAGTAACAAGGTTCTACTCCATTGTAATTGTAAGGTTATTCACAGATATTATTTGTTGTCGCAAAGTCTTCAACAAATCCAGAATTCAAATAAGCATTTCAGGAGGAAACACATGATCAGAACAGGTATTACAAGAAAACCTGCCTGTCCTCTCTTCTGTCTGCATGCATTTCCTTTCTCTCCTCCCATTCCCCTTTCCCCTAGATTCCTTTCCCTGGACCCCTGAGCCATTTATGGGCTGGAGAGAGGGAGAGGTCAGAATATTCTTCTGGACGATGCACATGTAGTTAAACTCAATATATCTTTGACGTGTTTGGTGGGACTGCTACATGGAGGAACATTCACAACCATGGTACAATAAGACAAAGCAAAACTTTTATGGGGCGGTTCTGGCACCTGAATACTAATGAGCTGCCATGCCACAGTGGCAGAAAAGCTCATTAGTTTTCCAAGACAGTGCACCTGTGCACGCTTGACAACTTTTTCTCTGGACTTGGCAGTCTCTAAGCATGACCGTTACAGCTACTTATCGACCCTTGTGTAAAAAGAACACAGTGTCCATTCTGACGGTGCTGGGCATATAGGCCCCTGCACTGCCTATCCCATGGATAGTGCAGGGGCACCCCTGTGGCCCCCGGCACTGGCTTTCCATCAGCCAAGTGGTGCTGAGTACAGCGCCACCATAGCTGGTTACAAGTCCCACCACCGTCACCCCATCGGGATCTATGATTTTGGCAGGGTCGGCAGTCTTTAGGTGGCTCCGCCTGCTAGAGTTGTAATTGGGTGCCGGCCCGACCGCCAACGCGAGTGCAGCAGTCCTCGGACCGCCACACTCGTAGTGAGGCCTTTGGGTAGCAGATGCCTGCCAAAGAACCTCTAATTGGAGCTTCCTTTTTCAGAAACCGTTATTAAAAATCAGAAGACTGAAAGCTGTTAGCACCAGAGAGACAGAGGATATTAGCAGAAGTCACAGTAGTCTTATAAATAGGACATATATTTGTGACTGAAGAGATATATGGAAAATAAAATACAACTGGTTATTATCAACAAGAAGATGTGAATATTTATAACTGGATATACCATCTCCACATGTGAATTTAATGTAGATATATGTTTTGGAACTAAATAAGGAAAAAATATAGGTTCCTTCTGTTGTACACTGTTGATGTTTATGTGGTTAAAGGATCTTGTTTTATGAGTGTTGAGTGTGGTGTGTGTGGTATGAATGCATTTGTTTTTTTAATGGGGATAGCAGTTTGCAATATAACGAAAAAGTGAAAAAGATGTACTGTTTTATTGCATTATGTGATTTATACTATATGAAATTAGCATGACTACAATCAAAACTATTATAAGTTATCGCATTTTGATTATGGAGCTAGGTCTTAAATTATATTAGAACATTCAAACGTTGCAAGCTCCATTGAAAACAATGGAGTGCTGCGGGCTTTTACTGGCCGGTAAAAGCCCGCAGCGCCAACATTCCAATGTTCGCTTTGTTCACAGCAGCAGCTGTGAACAAAGCCTCACGGAGCCTAAAAGGGAATGCTATAGTAATCAAAGCCTAACATCAATAAGAGCTGGACTAAATAGACAAATTAATAATCCTCCTTTTAGCAGAGCTGTTAATATCATGCATGATGCTGCGTTTGCACCCACTAACAATGTGTTAGTAGCAATTTTAAAAAAACAACGTAGAGAAGGCAAAGATGCCAGTATTAGAAAATAATTCATATCAGCACAGGACTTGTCACTGATAAAACACTGTGGTATTTTGAACTGTGATGAACCTACTTCACTGCAGTACAAAGTTTTTTTTGATACCCAACTTCACCTTGCAAGACGCGTCAGGGAAGGATTGCGAGAGTTGCCTAAAAATGCTTTCACATTCCTACTAGATGAACACAACCAAGAGTATGCAACGTTAACCTTCAATGAACAAACAAAAAATCATAAGGAAGTAAATGAGAAACTTAGATATCAAAACAGAGGGCGCATTTATGCCCAACCAGACAGTGCAATGTGTCCTGTGAAATCTTTGAAATTGTACATTTCCAAATTGCCCAGAGAATGCAGTTGCTTCTATGTACAACCAAAGAAACTTACTGTGGCGGATGCTGCAAGTACCTCTGTGTGGTATTTCAATAAGCCTCTTGGGAAAAATACAATTGGAGGACTAATGAAAGAAATCAGCAGGAAAGCAGGATTAAGCCGTATTTACACAAACCATTGTCTGCGCGCTACAGCTGTGCAATTGCTTGCAGATAATGGTTTTGAAGCACATCAGATAAAGGCAGTCACTAGCCACAAAAGCGAAATCAGTGTGCAAAATTACTGGAAAGCATCATCTGAAGATAGAACTGTTTGGTCCACTGTACTAGCAAATGCTCGTGACAGTATCAAGAAAGATGGATCTGAAAAATACGTAAATGGAGCACAACCCGGTGTAGAAATAGAAGACAGCTCTTCATTTAGAGTACCAGGGAGCAGCGCAGATCACAATACGCAAAGAATTGTTTCCGATATTTTCTCACATTGTAACATCACATTTAACGGTAATGTACAATTTTTACTGAAATGAAATCTTACTAGTACAGATGTGTCCTGATTGTTTTAATGCATTGCAATGCTTGTTTTTCCTCAAACACATTAGTGTGCATGTTTAACTTTTGAATGTAAAACTTTTTATTTCATGATTTTAGTACTTTTATTGTAGAATGAAGTTCATGGCGGTGTTAGTAATATAATAAAGGCTTTTTGTTCCCGGTTGGTTGCTGAAATTTAAAATGTGTTAAAAAGTCAGACCTTTTTACGCTTCTTTTGATTCTTCCAATTATTTAGTAATATTTTCAAAATGAAACTGACATTTTACAATTTTACAATTCTTTGTCAAAGTGTGCCTTACATACCTCATTTCTGGTAAAAACGGTACTGCTTTCTAGATTGCGTAGAGAATGAACATGGTGGGTGGGCTCTTCCTTATTTTCAGAATCTCCACTTCCGTTCTCAGAAGCGCATGCCCAGCAAAAGGACCCAATCTCTTTATTGAAAAAAAAAGCAGATGCTTGTCTCCCAGCAAGGTGGGTGAACCCTGGAAATTATTTAAGTAGAGTGAAAAATAAACTCTTCAACACCTCGTCCAATTCAAGTTACAGAGTGTGAAAAGAGCCGTTACACTTAACGGCAGCCGCCATTGTTCTTTACGAGATGAAAGTATGGGTACGAAAACGTTTATTTTTGTAATGTATCTGCCAAGGTTTTTGAAAACAGTGTATACGCTTTACAAAAAAGTAATTTAGTGAGCCAGACACGTGAAAATATATTTTGTTAAACATGGACCGGTTGCGCAACGTGTGCAGCCTGAGCTGCAACGGTATTGTTTTGAAAAGCCTCGTGCCTTTTCAAAACATAAGGCAATTGACCTCTGTGTGCAGCAACGATTGACCCACACTTCTCAGACCCAGAGCCGTACATTCTTTTATTATTATTTTAACATGAGTTCTGTATTTATTTCAACTTCGAGGTTTTTGTTTATTTTCCTGAAATGTAAAACTGCAGACGGTGGTGTTACCTTTCAGGAAAGTAAACGAAAACCTCAAAGTTAAAATAAAGACAGAACTCACGTTTAAATAATTTTAAAAAGAATGAACGGCTCTGGGACTGAGAAATTTGGCTCAGTCTATGACACCTTCATGCTGTTCTCGTGACGCGTTTTGACACGCATTTACCTTCTCTGTTCATGCTCTAATAGCCTTAGAACCCGCCGTAGCGGGCTCTACCGGCTATTAAAGTCCATCTCCCTTGTTAAATGCCCTCGCCTTCGGTTCGGGCATTTAACGCGGGAGCGGGCCTTTAATAGCCAGTAGAGCCCGCTACGGCGGGTTCTAAGGCTATAATATATCAATTTATTGAAGAATATTTATGATTGATAATAGTATGGCTTTGTGCATGTGGGGGGGTGAGGTGTTTTTTTGGTTTCTTTGATTCCCCTGTCCCGTTCCCTGGAATTTAGCTGGGGGATCCCATCATTTTGCTATTTTGGCACCAGTGAGACATCTCACTCTGCTTTTCTAGGGGCTCACTTAGTCATTTTTTCCTATTTTTTTGGGGAGGGCTATTCTTACTGGTGCTGATGGGTTTCTTATGACTTTGGGCCTCATTATGAGTTTAGAAGATGGGAAAGACCATCTGCCAAACTCCCGGCAGGGTGGCCGACGCCTTCATGGCGACCACTCCGCCGGACCCATTAGGAGTTTCTGGCAGGAAACAGGCTACAACATTGTCTCTGGCTCGTAATCGTAAAGCAGACAGTGAACATTGCGAGGGTGCTGGTCAGGGGGACCCCTGCGCTGCCACCTGTGACCCCCTAACACCTACTGTCCGCCAGCCTTTTCATGGCAGTAAAACTGCCATGAAAAGGCTGGTAGAGAGCAAGGCCATAATCCTACGGGCAGCGCTGCTGGCAGATTACGATCTCTGCCACCGACAGGCCGTCGGGTTCCCAGCGGTGCTGGCGCAACCCTGGTGGTCTGACCGCCATGGTCTTTATTTGGTGGTCCTGACTGCCAGCCTCATAATGAGGCCCTTCGTCCATTTGTCTTAGACTCTTCTTTATGGGGATGCTGTTGATTCTCGTTATGAGTTCGACTCTGCCTAGATTTGACTAATTAGGGCTACGTTTTATGATTGTGTATTTCTGTAACTGAGCCTTTATGGCATTTTCATGTATTTTGCTCATTGACTGTATTTACTAAACTTCTGTAATAAATGTAATTTTGCCTATTTTTGATGTATTACTCAGTTATTAGTTTTTTCTCATTTATTTCACTCTGCTATGCTAAATGTTTGATTATTCATGAGGAATGTAGTCTCTAACCTCTAGATCTATTGAAGAATCTGTAACCTGATTTATTGGATAAGATTTGGGATGATGAGAATATTGGAGTTCAGAAAATTATTGGGGATCGCCTCCCCCCTCTCCAGCAATCAGGGAACAACAGGTTATTTGTTCTTCTGATGTCTCCTACGACTCTCTCAGTGCAGCTTATGAAGCAGCACGGTCTTCGGTGACAGCATCATGATGACTACGGATGAGGTCATGGAAGGCAGATGCTGCGCAAAAGAATCTCTTAATGAAGATTCCTTTTTCAGTGACCACAGTTAAAACATCAGAAGATAAAAAGTTGATGGCACCCGTGAGACAGTCCTCAAGAGGAAGTTACTTTGGGGCTCATAAAGCATTTGGACCAAAATTCCAATAAAGTTGTTGTATTCAGCCACTGAATTCCCTGGTTCAGGAAATGTATAAATACCCAAAACAAAATCTATTATTTTTGAAAGCCCTTTGTCCTCCAGGGTGGGAGAATTGTGCAGCAGACCACCTGAGCAGAGTTTTTCCTGTCAATGACTTCTCCGTCATTGGAGAAGCAAGTCTTCCAGTAGTTGGTGAAGAAGTTTGGGGTCCCTCTCATTGATTATTTTGCTCTATAGAGGAATGCCCTCATTTTAAAATGAAAGGTGGATGCAGTGTCTTTCAAGCGGCCAAAGGAACACCTATCTGCTTTTCCACCCATTCCCATGATTCAAAGAGTAAAAATATAGGAAGACAGTTCTTTTGGTAGACCTGGGTTGGAGTTCTCACCCGTGGTACCCATTGCTTCTCCAACTACAAGTCCTTCCTCATTGGATGATCACCCTGTTGCCCCTATCCTCCAGAGACTCCCCTGCTGCCTCCAGCAGTGCTATCTCAGCTATAGTGGGGGGGCCTGGCTACTGAAAGGGTGAATTTGGAAACTGTGGGATGCTTCCCAGAGATCGCTTTATTCATGCAACTATCCAGGCGTCTGTCTACTTGAAGCCATATTCTTGCCACTGGTAGTCTTTCGTAAAGAGTTTACTAAAAAAGGTCTGGATTTTTGATTGAAACTATAAAGATTCTTGAGTGTCTTAAAGAAGGATTTCATTTGGAATCAGCCGTTTCCACCCATCGAGCCCAAAGGGCAGCCTTTGGAGCACTGGAAAATACTGAGTTTGAGACTTTGGTTCCTTTAGTTTCTAGACTATTTTTTAAAGTTTTTTTCCTGACAGGGTTGTTCTATCTGCTTTTCCTTGTTCTGAAGATTTGCTGTTTCTTGTATTTTGTCTTTCAAGGATCACTGACCCAATATTGTGGTAAGAAATATCAGTAACAAAAATATTGTGTCAAAAATATCATTTACCAGAATATTGTGCTCCTATACTTAAAATGGTAAGTACAAAATATTGGAAAAATTACAGTTTAAAGTAGTAACTGTTAATATTTTAATATATACATTTATTATAATGTAAATTAAACATATTCCACTAATATTTAATATTATGCATAAATATATACTTAAATAAACACATATATATGTTTGTATTTATGTAATATATCTATCTATCTATATATATAGTGTAACATAATATTTATTTTGCATTATATGTTTTATATTTTACATTTACTATGATATATATATAATTAATAGAAATACAATATATATAAATATATATATATATTTTATTTATTTATTTATAGTAATACAAATACAATTTTAGAAAATATATATATATATATATATATATATATATATATATATATATATATATATAAAAAAAACACCAACGTTGCCAGACATCCGAGGCTACTAATTCAGTAGCGGGCCAGGCGTGGACCTAGCCATCCACATATTATTGACAACAATCCTCCTGTTACATGCAGAGAGTTCCCGGACCCCATTTGGTGTCCGGGAACTCTCTGCATGTAACAGGAGGATTGTTGGCAAATATATATATATATATATATATATATATATATATATATATATAAATAATAAATCCATAAAATTAAAACAATTGAATTTGAAATAATATATGTGTAGATAATAAATAATAAAAATTGGAGAATCCAAAAAACACATTCACTAAAAATACTATACACATTCAAGTAAATTTAAAAATAAAAACAAATAATATAACAAAATAGACAATGCTAGAATAATATGAAAGCTACTGGGGGCTAAGAATATTAAACACACTATTCCTACTCACGTCACTGCAATAATAGGGAAGGTATTGGACGCCGGAGGAGTTAAATTTACTATTCCTACTCCAGTCAGTTCAACAGTAGGGAAAGCATTGGAGTTTGAAGGGGTGAAATTTAGTATTCCCAATCCAGTCTACACAACAGTGGATAAAGTGTTGGACTTTGGAGGGGTTAAATCTACTATTGCCACTCCAAACAGCACAACAGTAGGGTAACTGTTAGACTTCAGAGGGGCTACATTTACTATTCCCACCACAACCTGTGCAACAGTGGGGGAAGCGATGTACTTTGGAAGGGTAAGAATTACTATTCTGGCTCCAAACAACATAACAGTAGGGAAAGTGTTGAACTTTGCAGTCGTTACATTTGCTATTCTCACTCCAAATAGGGCAACAGTATTGAAAGCATTTGATTTAGCAGGGGTTTTACTGATTTCCACACCAAGCAGCGCAACAGTAGGTAAAGTGTTGGACTTTGGAAGGGTATAATTTACTGTTCCCATTCTGTAGTGGGTTAATTTTAGCATTGTGCTTGGGCACATTTATTTTAGCTTAGGGCCTGTGCCCTTTTACTTTGCTCATTTCATTTATGCTTTTTTATTAGTTTAGCATGGCTTCATTTTAGTGGGCATGGTTACATATTTTTATCAGTTGCCTTTCCATGCAGGCATTGGTATTAGTTCCTTTGCACAACATTTCCTCTTGTGCCTCTGCTCAAAGCTGTACATGATAGTTTAACAAGTACTGCCTGTCCAAGAGTACGCAGTCAACCTTACACAGAAAGACACATTATCACATCAGGCCAGTTCTTAGAACTCAACACATTTTCTTATTTAAAAAAACAACAACACACTGGCAAAATAAGATTAGAGGGAACATTCCAGCCATCCTTCTTACGCTGTACCATGTCGTACCAGCTCTGCTGAACTTGGCATCATCGCACCAGCCACTTGGGACTGCCAGGAGACCACAGGCAAAAAACCCTGCTTTGTGGTTCAGGTATGGGGCTGGAGTTTCTTTCCAGGGACTAGTCCAGGCAAAGAAGGACTATCACTGCTATGCTCTCATGTAGATGCTAGAAGTGAAGGTAGGGATTTTAGATCCACTAGTGTGACAGAATGCTGGGACTTTTCATCTGTTTCACACTTCACGCTTATGGTCACAATATTAATTGTATTGTGTTTAATTTTCCTAATAATCGCAGCTCATGCTTTTTTACACAGAATGCAGTTGCTTCAATAAAACCTATTGAAAACGGTCCTACATTTCTCTGTCTGTCTTTGTATGTATGAGACCTTGTGCATATGAGACCTTGTGTAAATGAGGGAAAGGGGTAAGAAATGCTCTACCACAACTTCCCTGAAGAGTCAGTGTCATGCGTCAAGCTGTCCAAATCACCTTCACTTTCTAGGTTTCGGTGAGATGCTGCTAGCTAGCCGAAAGAGACCAACAGCTCCAAGACTGTGTGGTATCATGTGGTATCCACACAGTCACCCACATCTCCTCCTCCATGGTAAGAGTCCATTGTTTGTGCAACAGTAGGGAAGGCGCTTGAAGACCTATGTTTGTGAAACAGTAGAGAAGTTATTAGATTTTGGAGAGGTGAAATTTACTGTACCCTCTCCAAACAGAGCAACTGTAGGGAAAGCGTTGGACTTCCCAGGGGTAAAATGTACTATTGCCACTCCAATCTGTGCAACAGTAGGGAAAGCGTTGGACTGCATAGGGGTGAATTTACAGTTCTTACTCCAGAGAACCCAACAGTAGAGAAAGCGTTGGACTTTGGAGGGGTGAAATGTACTATTCCCACTCCAAACAACACAACAGTAGAGAAAGTATTGGACTTTGGAGGTTTAAGTTTTACTATTCTTACTCCAGTCAGTGGAACTGTAGGGAAAGTGTTGGATTTTGAAGGGGTGAAAATTACTATCCCCACTCAAATGTGGAACAGTTTGCAAAGTGTTGGTATTCAGAGAGGTAAAATTTACTATTTCCACTGTAGTCTTTGCAACAGTAGGAAAAGTGTTGAACTGCGAAGTGGTTAATTTTAATTTTACTATTCCTAATGTAGTCAAGCAAGAGTAGGGAAAGAACTTCACTTCAAACACATTACATATGAGTAACCCCATAAATGTAGAAATAAAATGACACTCCTAATGGAAAATATTAATTAACATACAATATATATATATTTGAAACTAAAAACAAATAATTTGCATAAATACTACTCAAAAATGAATTATTAATTAATAAATATTTGTTATTCAGTTATTAATTAACTTCCCATCCTGTTCCCCTACAAACCTAGCAGCCCACACCAAAAATATAACTAAAAAAACTATTCAATAACTTACATATTTAAAATAAATTAAATAATTAACAATTAATAGATATTTGTTAATTATTTATTAATTAACTTCCAACCACAGGCCCCTAGAAAATTGGAAAATAAAATTAAAATAAGTGTTCCACAATTTACATATTTAAAATGTAATTAAAAAATTAATTTAGAAATAATTCATAGTTAATTAATTTTTACTTAATTAACTCCCCACCCTAAACTCCTACAAATCTAGCATCCTGCAACTCAAATATAAGTAAATTAAATCAGTATTCCATAAATTGCATAATGAAAAATCAAATAATGAAATAACAATGTATTCATTGTTAATTATTACTTAATAAACTTCCCACCTTATACTCCTACAACAAACACCCCACAAATAACATATAATGAAAATAAATCAGTATTACATAATTTACATAATAAATATCAATCATATAATGAAATAAAATGTAATAATTCTTAATTAATTAATACCTAATTAACTTCCCACCCTATCCCCCTACAAACCAAACAGCCCGGCATGACACTATAAATTACTGTGAAAATGCTTTTAAAAATCTAAATCACTTACAATTACAAATTTTAAAAGCAAGTAATAAAATGTATATGAAGAATTGTAATCTATAATATTATTCTATCTCAACTAACACAATAAAATAATTAAAAAACAATATTTTTAGCCACTATATTTGTGAAAATGATATAAAAAACATAGATATTATTTAAACCAATATTACCTATCTCAAAAAATGATTTTCTTATCAATGATATTTGTGCATCACAATATTTGTGTCACAATATTTAAGGCCTCATTTCGAGTTCCCATCCGCCAAACTCCCGACAGGGTGGCCGCTGCCTTTGTGGCGACCTTCCCGCCGGAGTTATTACAAGTTTCCCGCTAGTTTGGTGGGCAGAAACCTCAGTTTCCACCCGCCGGCCTAGTGCGAAAAAGGCTACGGCATTGTCTCCGGCTTGTAATCGAGCAGGCAGCAATGCTGTAGCCCGCAGGGTGCACCAGCAAAGCAGTCAGTGAAGATTGCTAGGATGCTGGGATGCTGCACTGCCCATGCCAATGCACTTGGCATGGGTCCTGCATTAAAAGGATGGCAGAGAACAGGGTCTTAATCCTCAGGGAAGCGCTGCCCTGGCAGATTACGATCTCTGCCACTGCCAGGCGGCCGGGTTAATGGATCCTGACGGAGCTGGCGGTTCCCTGTTGGTCTGACCGCAAGGGTTGTAATGTGGCGATCGGACTGCCATAACAGCGGCAGTCCTGACCGCAAGTGTGGCAGTCTGTAGACCGACACAATTGTAATGAGGCCCTTAATGTCTGAAAATTCTGTCTCCCGATATTTTTCATTCAATATTTTGTCCAATGACAGTCCTTCACTGGGGATGAGAAACGGGCAGTTCATACTTTGGATGCTACAAGAGCTATGTCAATCTACTTGGCTAGAACCGTTTCATTCAGAAAAGCGGATGCTTTGTTTGTTACTTTTGGGTCAACATGTCAAGTTTTCAGGTGCTACCTTGAATAGTTGGTTAAAATTAGCTATCATGTCAGCGTGTGCAGCTAATGGGGAGGGGCATGGAGTGTAATGCAGGCAAAGTCAACAAGAGGTATGGAGGCTTCCCGGGCTGCATGGAAGGTGCTTTAATAATAGCGATTTGTAATACTCCAACCTGTGCATCGCCTCACACCTTTTTGAAACATTATAGGTTCTTGGGTTCATGGTGGACGGTGGTTCTTTATTTGTTTGTGGTACTTCAGTGTTAAGTTTGGTAGAAAATCATTGATGACACTAATCATGATTGTTTATTAAACCGGAATTTATTAAATGGATTGTTTCCCTTTATGAAGCTGATTACATGCTTAGATATCATCACATTGGGCAAGAACTGTGATGGGGAAGGCAGGCGATAAAGTAATTGTCGGTTACCTAATGGGCATGTTTATTAATCTGAGTATTAGGCTTCTCGGTCACCGTCCAGGTTTCCCATCCCGCCTATCCTGTGGGGTTATCGTCTTCAGATTTTTTTAGCTTGGAAATACAGGGTGGGAGGTCAGTATGCTTCCTGTTTTATGCCACGTGACAGGAAGGGAGATAAAGCCATATTGTAGGAATGGAAACATATTATTTTGGATTGATGACTATTCTGGTGGGAATAGTCTTTGTACGTTGAGTAAGGACTGTGACGTGGAAGTCCAGGAGCCATGTCTGACCCCTTCAGACAATTTTGGCTTTCCATCCTGCAGCTCTGTGAGGTCTGGGATTTGTGGGTTTGCTTTTGCAATTGTAAGTTAAAATATAGATTTGTACTTCTTAGGATGCAAAGAGCACAAGGATGAAAAAGCAAATAACCTCTACATAACTTTTTATCATCTCGGTCTGTACATTATTAGGGTAACCACCCTCTGGACAGAAAAAAAACAGGAGAATTCTAGCAAGCCCTGCCCACCCACTTGGGTAGTATATAAGCCATGGGCTTGCCCGGTTTCCCCTGGTTGTTTTTTCTTTCCTTTGTGGTGACAAACTCACAGGATGAGAGGTTTTGGAGGAATTGCATCTTCCCTGCTGGGAATGGGAGTCCGCTCCTCTGCAATGAGGGATTAATCAAGGACTTACCATGTGGGCAGCGGTGATCCTTCTGCTGTGAGGCCATGAAGCAGACTTCATTCAGGCAAGTCGTGGTGTATGCCCTTTCTTCTCCTGTTTTTTCATCAATGGTGGTGGTGTGGTTGTTTCTCCATGCTCCTCTCCATCTGCTTCTGATATCTGTTACAAGAAGAGGGAGGAGTAGCAGTTGCATGGGCAGTAGGAACACGTGTCTTCTCGCTCCACCCTCCCTCCTGCTACTAGTGTTGGGTACGGGATGCAAGGGATTACCAGCCACTTTAGTGGTTGGAGCATGCCTTCTTCGGCTATGCCTTTCTCTCCTTCTGCTTCTGAGATAGGTTGCAGGTGGCAAGAGATTACCGGACACATCACCAGAGTTATGGGTGACGAGCATGCTCAGAGTTCAGGCTTCTCTTCCATTTTGGGCATGAAGGTTGCTGTTTAAACAGTATTTAACAGCACCTCTGGAGGCAATTATAAGTGGGATTGTTCAGAGCATAGTGAGAGCCTGTTTTGAGCACTATTTGAAGTAACTTTTTTGCTGTGTCAAACACTTTTTGCCTGCTGGGGCCTGCTATTTCAGTATTTTGAGATGGAGAAGCATTCCTCAAAGAGGCATCATACTCTCTTTCTTGGTCTCCTTTTATTTCTGGAAATTAGATCTCTTCTCCCACCCCTAGGCGCTCCTGGATACTTTAAAAGCGTTTAAAGATGATTGCAGGAAGGACTTCTTTAAATAGGATATTCAGAAGTCTGATGGTTTTCCCATTTCGGCATCTTTTGTGTCTTCAGATAGCGACATTTCTCTGCTAACTCCAGATTGCAAGAGGAAATACATCTCCAAGGAAGTATTGCAGGACATGCTTTCTCATATTTGGGGAAATCTGGGATTTCCTCTGGTAGAAAGACCTTCCTCTTCTCAGGATAATTTGCAGCTGCATTATGCAAACCTGTTGATGAGGGACTTCTAAGTAACCAATTTGTTTTATATGTCATCAGAGGTGAGTGGAAATATCCTTAAAAGATATCACTGCCAAGATCATGTTAAGCTCTCTCCTTTGGAAGACATTGAGAATGATTTACCAGAGTCTGTCCAGGTGGATTCTGTTGTGGCCAGTTTGGTGGGTTGTTCCTCCACAGCAAAGAAGAATATTCTTAAACACCCAGTGGAAAAGAAGGTGGACTCTTCTTTAAGGAAAGGTTTTCTGGATCTCAGATTGCGCTCAGAGCTGGAGTGTATGTGGCAAATACAAACTCAATCTTTGATTTCAGACTCAGAAGTTGTTATTTCAAGCCATTCAGGAGAAGTATTGCCTTCCTCTTCTGGAGTCTTTGGAACAGCAGTCACCCTAAAAATTCCTTCTGAGGACCAGAAATTGTTTGGGGCAGGTTTGGCAAAGACGCTCCATCATCTCTTCAAGGAGAGGACACACTGCTTATCTTTTAAGAAAAAAGTGCCTAAATCTTTCAGGTCTTCTAGATGGACATCTTTTCTGCAACCTTTAAGGAGGTAAATGTCGGATCCTTCCTCCAGACCCCAGGGCAATTCTTTATCATAATTTGGTTATTTCAAGAAACAGAAATTGGATGCGGCATCCAAAACGCAGAATTCCCGACTATGCCGGGGAACAGGTTCCCTTACAGGTCAGCAGACAGATAAAAGAGCTTTTCTGCAAATAGAGTTCATTAACCACAGATAAATGGGTCCTCAGTGTCGTCAAGAGGGATAATCAGATTGAATCTGACAGAATTGGAGGAGTCCGAAATTCTATCTGGAACACCATTAACGTGAAGCCTTGATGCAGGGAATTTCCTCTCTTATAAAGAAGAGTAACTGTCCTGTACCACAGAAGAAGAGAAGCAGGTGGGGCCTACTCCACTGTCTTCCTGGTCAGGAAATCCTCTGTCTGAATCTCTATATTCCAGATGTCAAGTTCAAGATGGAGACCCTTCAGAGGATTCCGAGTTTCATCATCACTTTGGATTTAGTGCATGCCTATCTGCATAATAACCCTGTTGCAAAAAGGACTGGAGTTTCCTGAGATTTGCAGTAGGGAGTCCTCATTGGTAGAGTATGGTCCTTCTTTTTGCATAAAGTCAGCACCCAGGGTATTCACCAAAATAATGGCTCCTGTTGCTGCCCATCTTCATTTACAGGGTTTCCCAGTTTACCATTATCTCAACGACTGGCTTCTTCATGCTCCTTCCATGAGGTGTTGAACGGGCTGCTCCTTCTCCTCAAACTTCCCAAATGTCAGCTGACGGCCTTCCAGGAGATCAGGTGGATAGGAGCCGTATTCAGGACAGATGTGACAATATTGTTTCTTCACCAAGACATGATCACTCGTATGCAAAGCCTGATCAGTTCTCTCCACCCCAGCACAGAGGTTCAGACTCGACTGTGTTTGGATGTCCAGGGGCATATGGCAGCATGTGTGGTCACAGTTCCCTGGCCACGTCTTCATCTACATCCTATCCTTTGGCATCTTCACTGGTTCTACTCCCAAAAGAGTCAATCCCTGGATGACTTGGCTCCTCTATCCTGACAGGTCAAGCACGAGCTGGAGTGGTGGATGGACCCTGCAACCTTGTCAAGGGTATGCAGATGGAGCAACCCTTGCTCTTTCCCATGGATGCTAGCAAGATCGGTTGAGGGCCCACATGTCTTACTCAGTAAGTCAGCAAATATGGTCATGGTTGGAGCAGAAGAGGTTTTCAAACTGGAGGAAACTCATGACAATCTACAGAGCCCTCAGACACTTCTCAGATCTCGTCAGGCAAAGGAATGTGTTGGTGAGATCAGACAACACGTTCTCCATTGCTTAAAAAAACCATCAGGGGAGCACCAGATCCAAGACTTTGAATCAAGTGGCAACTTCGATTGGTCTCTGGGAAGAATCCAATCTTCTGAGCTTGACAGCACCTCATATCAAGGGTGTAGACATCAGTAGGTAATTTCTTTCATCGATTAATCTGCCATTGTCTCGCAGGATCTTCCACCAGATCTGAGGAAGTTCAACCATCAATTTCTGGATCTGGTCGCTTCAGGGAAAAATTCTACGGTTCTGAGGTCCAGAGGAAGGAGCATGAGGCATGGACACTTTCCTGGTGGATTGGCCCCAGATATTGCTTTATGCTTTCCCTCTATTTCTGCTAATCACAAGAACTTTGGCAAAAATTCAGCGGGAGAGAGCAGACGTGATTCTGGTAGTCCTGTTCTGGCTGAGACGATCTTGGTTCCCTCTTCGGTAGTCCTCCCTGGTGTCAACTCTGTCTCCCTTCGGGACTCCTTGCCCTCAGCATCTTCATAAGTCTTTCTCTCAGTTTGGGGGTTCAGAGGGTGAATCTTTAAGGGTCACTCTGGCTTTAATCAAGACCATTCAGGGTTCCCAATGGTTCTTGACTCTCAAGGCCTATTCTAGACACTGGGATATTTTTCACAGTTGGTATTTCCAGTTGTAGAGTTTCAGTTTTTAACGGAAGGTCAGCAACTTAATATTTCTCTCTCTATTCTTAAATCTCAATAGTTCTCTCTGAAAGCTTTTAGGGAGTTTGAACCTCTAGGTGAGATTGAGACTTCAAAGGTTTTTCTATTTTGATACCTATGCTCAAGTCCTCCCTACTTGGGGTTTGCCCACTGTTCTCAGGTCTTTACAATCCCCTCCTTTTTGAACCGTTAGAGGAAGTTGGTTTGAAGTTTCTCTCCTATAAAGTTCTTGTTCTGCTGGCTATGACTTCTACATGACAGATTGGGGAACTTTCTGCTTTAGTCTGTCGTCCTCCTTTTCTCAGGCGTTTTGAGAATGGTGTTATTCTCCACCCGGATCCTTCCTTTCTACCTAAGGTCAACTCTTCTTTTCACATTTCACAAGAGGTGATTCTCCCTTCTTTCTTTCCTTCTCCTTCTTCGGACGAGAAGACTCTTCACTCTGTAGATGTTACATGTGCTCTCTCCATTTATCTTAACAGGTCTCAAGCATTCAGAAAGACACATTGACTTTTTGTGACTTTTGGATTTGCAAGTCAAGATAGGGCTGCATTTAGAGCTATGTTAAGTAGGTGGTTGAAGAATGCTATCATGCAGGCATAGCAGGGTCCTGGTGAAGGTAGTTTAAGTCATGGACGGTCTACCAGGGATATGGCTGCCTCCTAGGCAGAGTTCCAAGGAGTTTTTCTTTCAGAGATTTGTAGAGCAGCTACTTGGCCTTCACACTCTACTTTTGTGAGACATTACAGACTGAATAATGTTCTGGACTGTACTAAGAATTTTGCTGTGGGGGTGTTAAGTTCAGTTTTGAAATGAAATAAATGAATTACTTTGCTTAACCACTATTATTTTCACAGGTTCATTGTGTATTAAATCATTGGGTGTGCATGCTTTGATGTGGTTTGTGTTTTTATCAAAGGCTTATGATTTGGTATGTCTCATGATGTAATGACTGGAACGAGGACGATGGACATAGAGGTAATGCCAGTGGTGTAACGAACCTTAAGGGGGCCCCCTGAAAAGTACATGGAACGGGCCCCCGACTCAGCCAGGGGTTCTAAGGTCAGGGGACCACCGCTAATGCCTATCAAATCATGAGTACAGTGCACTGACCTGAACTCAAGAAAGGAATGCAAGACCGGTGCTTGCCGTAATAACAGCCAGACAGCAGGTTTGTGATTCTCCAGTACAGTGATTCCAGGAATGCCAAAAGCCCACAATGCGGAGAAGGAGCTGTTTGGAAAAATTAAAAACAAACAGCCAGGATAGGCTTGATAAAGGTATCTGTCTCCGTGCAGCAAGAAAACATGCAGACGAGCACCAGCACCACTCAGCATGGAAGCCGCAATGCCAAAACAGGTAAAGTAGTGTTAGAAATGGGGTCTTTGGTTGGCAGTCAGGTTACCCCCTGTCCAAGCAAGGACACTCACTCTAGTAAGGGTAAGTCGCACACAATCCAAATTATCCTGTGCCCACCATCTGGTAGCTTGGCACTGAGCAGTCAGGCTTAACTTAGAAGGCAATGTGTAAAGTATTTGTGCAATAAATCATACAATAACACAATATAGCACCACAAAAATACACTACACAGTGTTTAGAAAAATATATAATATTTATCTGGATATTTGCAGGTCAAAACGATAAAAGATGCAATAAGAAAATGTAAAGATATCACTGGAAAGTGATATAAAGTGTCTTAAGTCTTTTAAAAGCAAACAAAGTTTCTTTCAAGCACAAAGTACCTAGTTTGGTTGAAAAATCTTCGCAAGGGGCCGCAGAGGAGGAGATGCATGGAAAATGGCGTGTGTCGGTTTCGCCCCTTCACACACGGACTTGCATCGTTATTTTCCACGTGGGGAAGACGTTGCGGCAATTTCCGGCGCGTGGACGGGCCTCCTCTTCGGATTGCGGGCTTTTCAGATGCTCCGGGGTCTGTGCGTGGAATCCTGGGCTTGTTGGCAAGCTCTGAGCCGTTCCGGTGGGCGATGCGGGGAAATATCTCCCTCATGGCAGGTGCTGCGTCGATTTCCCCTCTGGGAGTCGGGCGTCGTCATTCCAGGTCGGCTGTGCGTCGATCTGGTGGGCCGTGCGTCGAAGTTCTGGTCGCACCGCAGGCGCCGCGTCGATCTTTTCCTTGCGAAGTCAAGCGGTGTCATCCCGGGTTGGCGTGCGGTGACTTTTTCACCGCGGAACAAGCTGTGCGTCTAATTTTTTGCCACACAAGGAGTCCAGTTGCAAGAGAGAAGTCTTTTTGGTCCTGAGACTTCAGAGAACAGGAGGCAAGCTCTATCCAAGCCCTTGGAGAGCACTTCTGCAGCAAAGCAAGAAAGCAGCAAGACAGAAGGGCAACAGCAAGGCAGCAGTCCTCTGTAGAAAGCAGTCAGGTGAGTCCTTTAGGCAGTCAGGCAGTTCTTCTTGTCAGGGTGCAGGTTCTGGTTCATGTTTCTTCTCCAGGAAGTGTCTGAGGTGGTAGGAAAGAGGCCCTGTTTTATACCAAATGTGCCTTTGAAGTGGGGGAGACTTCAAAGAGTGGCTTAGAAGTGCACCAGGTTCCCTTTCAGTTCAATCCTGTCTGCCAGGGTCCCAGTAGGGTGTGTGGCAGTACTTTGTGTGAGAGCAGGCCCTCCACCCTCCCAGCCCAGGAAGACCCATTCAAAATGCAGATGTATGCAAGTGAGGCTGAGTACCCTGTGTGTGGGGTGTGTCTGAGTGAATGCACAAGGAGCTGTCAACTAAACTCAGCCAGGCATGGATTGTAAGGCACAGAAAGATTTAAGTGCAGAAAAATGCTCACTTTCTAAAAGTGGCATTTCTAAAATAGTAATATTAAATCCAACTTCACCAGTCAGCAGGATTTTGTATTACCATTCTGGCCATACTAAATATGACCTTCCTAGTCCTTTCAGATCAGCAGCTACCACTTCAACAATGTATGAGGGCAGCCCCAATGCTAGCCTATGAAGGGAGCAGGCCTCACAGTAGTGTAAAAACGAATTAGGAGTTTTACACTAACAGGACATGTAAACTACACAGGTACATGTCCTGCCTTCTACCCACACAGCACCCTGCTCTAGCGGTTACCTAGGGCACACATTAGGGGTGACTTATATATGGAAAAAGGGGAGTTTTAGGCTTGGCAAGTACTTTTAAATGCCAAGTCAAAGTGGCAGTGAAACTGCACACCCAGGCCTTGCAATGGCAGGCCTGAGACAAGGTGAATGGGCTACTAAAGTGGGTGGCACAACCAGTGCTGCAGGCCCACTAGTAGCATTTAATCTACAGGCCCTGGGCACATATAGTGCACTCTACTAGGGACTTATCAGTAAATCAAATAGTCCAATTTGGTGTGATCCAAGGTTAGCATGTTTAAAGGGAGAGAGCATATGCACTTTAGCCCTGGTTAGCAGTGGTAAAGTGAGCAGAGTCTAAAAACCAGCAAAAACATTGTCCAAAAAGTGGAGGGAGGCAGGCAAAAAGTTAGGGGTGACCACCCTAAGGCTGTCAGGTCTAACAAGTAGTGTATGAGGGCAGCCAAGCAATGATCTGCCTTCCCATAGGAGGATCTGAAACCAAGCACTGTGGCAACGGGAGGCGCTAGATATAGGCCGTACCACTTGACCTTCGGGTGTATGCAATGCAATACCAAGTTCTCGCGCATTATGGAACTGCAGGGACAAAAAGGATGAAAATATCAGAGGTGAGCTCTGGGGATACCAACAATATGTTCCCCCATACCAGTGCCCGCCACACATCTACCAAGTGTCATCCAATACCATTATTTTATCAGTATCTTGAAGGGATGTGGAGGGATGAGCCTAGAGGGTCATGTTAACACCTGAGGACCAAAGCCTGACTGTCCGTACCAGGCATCGGGCGTTACCCCGGGAGGCTGGAAGGGTGGAGGGGACGGTTTTGTAACTGGGGGACAGTTTTGTAGCACTGCAGGAGTTTGAAAAGCACTGCAGAGTTCCTTGTATATCCAACAGTTTCCAGGCAACAATAAAAGTGCCTAGATAGCTCTAGTAATTAATGTACCTGCTGGAAAGAGATGGAGTTTTATTTTGTGGCAGTTTTGACTCATTTAAGGTAGCGCAGAGGGTTATGTTGCCTGCTGCAAAGAACGTGTACTATGCAGATCACAGAACAGTATTTTGTGTGCATTGCTCAGTGGGTACTGCTTTTGTCACAAAGATCCTTTTGTCACGGTGCAGTTCATAGGTTACAATCATAATCTAGCAGAGCGAGCCATGAACTGCCATCAAAGAGCTGCGTGCAAACTGCATGGTACACGTTAGAAGGTTATGTTTTTCCCAGTCCTTGAATATCCTAATACTGCTTAAAAAAAGTATTTGTTTGGGTAGAAATAAACTGATATTAATAAAGTCAACCCTTTCCACTGTGTTTCGGTCTGAATCCTGAGTTTATGCTTCCCCAGACCAAGCACTCTTCAAAAATGCTTCCCAGTATGGATGATGTGAATCCTACACCTTGTAGGCCCCTTTGTGCTATGGAATGTTTTCTGTACACTGATTTACACATGTATGATTCTGTCTCTGTATGTGTGTGTGATGTGAAGTGCTCCAACACATAGGCTGGTGAGAGAGGCGCTATAAAACAAATGAAATACATGAGAGAGAGAGGGGCTATGGCGAGATGAGGGGCTCTGCTAGAGGGTGATGGTGAGGGAATCCGTGAGGAACCCCAATAAAGATTGCCGTAGCCTGGTGCACTGTAAGGCCATCATTCACCATGCTTTAAAAAATAATACAGTTGAATAAAAGGTGTTGTAGAATGCACTGTTTTTGCCATTTTTTCCCAAATTTTCTTGGGGGTGGTAGCCCCCCTAATCCCCGTTATGGTAGACAGGCTCGCTCGCTGTGCACCCTATTTAGGGTGACCAGATTTTGAGGAGCAAAAACCGGGACAGGTCAGACATAAAAGAAGGACTAACGACTTTACACTCACTTTTATATCTGGCCTGTCCCGTGTTTTTTGCGTGGCTTTGTGAATGTGTGCCTATGTGTGTGTGTGTGAATGTGTGTGTATATATATATATATATATATATATACACACACAAACACACACATTTACAAGACTATTCTATACATATGAAATTAGCTATGGCTTGACCCACCCACCTCTCTCTGCCCCCCATTCCTATCTCTGCTGGGAGCAGACAGGGGACTGTGTTGCCTGACAGTAATAGATAAATTACTTAATTATTGCATACTTTGTAGGCGTCTGTTAATAGAGAGGATACCCTTAATTTATGCTTCCCTGGATAATCTGACCTTTGCCCCAAAAACCGGGACATTTAAGTAATAATTTGACCTTTGTCCCAAAAACCGGGACATTTGTTAAATATTAAGAGAAGCGTCGGGACACCGGGTCAGTCCTCTAAAATCCGGGACGTCTGGTCACCCTAACCCTATTGGGGCTGGTCTGACATTTGCCAGGGCTGCTTGGGGTTCCCGGTCCGGCCCTGATGAGGGCCGAACCTTATTCGGAAGGCGGAGGCAGCTCGGTGTGAACAAGTAACCGCTAAATAAAGTCAATTCAATTACAGACCATAGAAAAAAATTAGAAAATAAAAAAACCTACGCTGCCTGCACGTGGCCCTGTGTCGCCCGATAGGACAAGAAGCCTTTTAATTCGGATTTCTAAATGATCAGCAAATTAGAGTCCAATTGCATTTCAGAGTTTGCTCTACAGACACTTTTTGTAGGGGGGAGGGGGGGTCACAAACTCAGTTTTGCACGTTTTCCATCACTCCAAAACATGTTTACACATCATACTTCCGCGTAACTCCCTCCCCCGCACACGATGTGAATGGGAGGTTGTGAAATCCCTGAATTTTCCCCACGCTACACCCCCAATCGGTCTTCGAATTGTTTGGCTCGTGTGATTCAGGTGAGGTCACGCGGAGGAAGGTGCCTAGATGCCTGTGGGCGTCTTCGGGTGGGAGCTACTGCGGGAGCTGTGAGTGACGCGGGTCGGAGGGAGGCTGCAGAGGTGAGAGGCGCTACTCTCCCGCTGTGAGTACCTGTGCGCTCCCTATGGGTCCCGGAGCAGCTTTAGATTTAAAATAACAGAGATGATGGGGTGTCACTGATTAGACGACCCGGGGGGCGGCTGTGCCGTGTTTTGAAAGAGGGCTGGGGTTCCCTGACTCCATCTCATCGTTTTTGGGGGGGCGGGGACGTCATTACTTCCTTCTTGCTGTGTGCGCCCCGCTGTTTGCTCAACTTCCCCCGGTTTGTTGCTTTGCTCGCTCTGCGCCGCTGGAGTTAGTAAAACTATGCACAACTTTATAGCTCCTCAGTGTGCGGCTATCAAGCCAGAGTTGTAGCTGTCAGCAGGTCCACGTCACACCTTCTGCAGGCCGGGCCTTCTCACCAGTAGAGCTTTGCATTCTGGGATTTGTAGTTTCGTTGGTACTATTACAAGTTGAATTTAAAAATATAGGAAGGCAACGTGCTGTTGGATAAAAGCTAGTGAAAGTAAAACCTTTATACACACACACTCTCTCTTTTTGTGGGACCCCTTTTTAGTAAATTACACTTACCACCCTATACCACTACCCTCCACAAACCCTAAAATTACCCTTATCGCTCTTTCTGCCTGCCACTCTATACCACTACCCACTAAACCCTAAAATTACACTGACCACCCTTTACTCTTACCACTGTCCATTCCTAAACGCTAAAATTACCCTTATCACCCTATGCCACTACCTGTCCCTAAACCCCCATGTTTCATACAGATACCACTCTTTGCCTCTACTCAACCCTAAACCTACCTTTACCACTTCATACCTACTACCCACTCCTAAATCCTAAAATTAACAGCTGTTAGAAGTGGGGTCTCTAGTTGGCAGTGGTTTGCATCCAAGTGGGGACCCTCACTCTAGTCAGGGGAAGAGCATCACACAGCTAAGGTAACCCCTGCGCATCCCCTTGGTAGCTTGGCACAAGCAGTCAGGCTTATCTCAGTGGCAATGTGTAAAGTATTTGTAGACACACACACAGTAACTCAGTGAAAACACTACAAATTGACACCACACCAGTTTAGAAAAATAGCCAATATTTATCTAAGTAAAACAGGACCAAAACGACAAGAAATCCAACATACACAAGAAAAGATATACATTTTTTAAGTAAAAAGAGTCCTAATCCATCGTAATCAATGGATGCATTGTTTTAGCACACAAAGTACCTCGAATGTGTTGAAAATAAAGCTGCGGAGAGGTGATGCGTCAGAAAAGCAAGGGATACGTCTATTCCTTACTCACAAGTGAGGCAGTGCGTCGATTCTTTCCCTGCCGGGTGGGCGATGCATCAATTCTTTCCCCTGCAGGAGAATGATGCACTGATTTCTGGACATGCAGCCTTGAGTCAGAGTGGTGATGTTGAAGATTTGACGCCCAGGATGATGTGTGCAAAATCCGGCAGCACAGCAACTATGGATCTGTGTTGAAGTAGATTATGCGTCGATTTCGCAGCCGCGAGACAGGCGCTGCATAAATTTTTCTGCCGCAGCGGCCCCCGTGCGTGGAGTTTCCCTTGGGCTACCAGCTTCCACTTCTAGCTTTGACACCACTTAGCAAGGCAGGACTCTTAGCAGAAGAACCCAGGCACTGGCAGATGAAGTCTTTGATGCCCCTGAGACTTCACAACAGGAGGCAACGCATACACTCCAAAAGATGCCCTGTTAGAAGGGGTATGGGTTACCAAGGAGGTGTGGACCCCTTATATCAGCCTTAGTGGGTAGTAACAGGAACAGGAAAGCATTGGTAAATCAACAGGAAAGCATTGGTAAATCCATATTTCAACTTATTAGTCCATGTCTTTACATCAAGGTTCTGATTTAAATTAACATATCCAGCCAGGTCAATAGATTCAATGAAGATTTATTTATAATTTAAAATTTATAATAATTCAACTGCTGAGCCCAGAACTTTAGAACACTTCTGGATCAAGAGTAGGCTCTGCCAAGGAGAAGAGCTGAAGAGCTGTGAGGAGGTGTACTGCCCCTTTGCTGTGTGTGCTTTGCTTGGTTGGCCTGCAGTTGCTACTTGTGCAGAGACCCCAAACTCCATATATTTATCTGCACCCAATGGTAAATTACACTTAAAAGATATTTCAAGACAACCCCCATGTTAAACTATGAGAGGGATAGGCCTTGCAATAGTGAAACCCACATTTGGCAGTATTTCACTATCGGGACATGTAAAACACACCAGTATATGTTGTACCTCTTAAATACAATGCATCCTGGCCATGGGTCTGCCTTAGAGGTGACTTATATGTAGTAAAAGGGAAGGATTGGGCCTGGCAAGTGGGTACACTTGCCAGGTCGACAATGCAGTTTAAAATTGCACACACAGACACTGCAAGGGCAAATACAGGAAGCAGAGGCAAAAAGACAGGGGAGACCACGCCAAGGATGCCAGGTCTAACACTGCCTTCTACCACTACCCACCCCGTAAATTACTCTTACCACCCTTTACCATTACTCTCTCCTAAGCGCTAAAATTGCCCTTACCACCCTTTACCAATACCCACTCTTAAACCATATATATATGTATATATATATATATATATATATATATATATATATACACACACAATTAATTTATATACTTACCATGTGTGGTAGAGGCTGTTTCCCACCGAGTACTCCATGACATGTGCGACACTTTCACACAAGTCTGGGCCAACGTACATTATATAGCAGGGTTCTTTTGCTATACATCGAGTAATAAAAATGAAACTCCACCCTTCAGGATGGAATGAGCCGTTGGATGAAAAGTAAGCACTGGATGAAGTGCAGAGTGGCTGAAGGTTTAAAAAAAGAATGTGTGGGACGCCTGTGTAAAATTCAAGGTGCAGCCTTACCCACCTGTAAGCTTCCACTAAAATTAAACTGTAGTCCTTTTCATTGGGTTAATATTAAAATAATTTCATCCAAAAAGATTAAAATCTGCCAATGGACATCAAGCTCACTGTCTTGGTTCTTCCTAATTTCTTAGTAAAAACTTTGGGTTGCTTAGTTCATGTGTGTAGACTGCAGTCCCCTGCAAGAGGGATGTCCAGCATAGGTCTAGATGGGCCAGATGGATTTGAAATTTTCAGGCTAGCCATTGCTCTTCTAAAAGAGTAAATATAGCGTATATGAACTTCTTGGAAAGCTGAGAAAGATCCGGCCCTCCTGGACCTACATTGATGACCCATCTTATAGGCATCCTTAACCACACATGGCACATATACTACTAAACACAGTCTCCCCCATTCTAGGAAATCTACTTTTCCTCCATGGTCATCCCGGATTGTTTTTGCCTTTTGCTGGACGCTATATTTTTACTGTCTTTAGGTCTCTGTATACAGTAGTAAAGTGGCTGATCTCCCACTTTTAACATGATTGCAGTGACATACTTCTAATTAGTATATTTAACTTGCCTATAAGTCTGTAGTAGATGGTACTAGAAGTGTACTCGGGCCTGGAAGTTAGATGCCACTACGACCGATTGACAAACGACAGACACCGACTGCTGCACCTGCTCTGTGGGACACCCTGGGCCGTGGTCTGGCTGAATGTTCCCTAGCCATGCAGGGGGCTAATTCTTGCTACCTCGCCTTGTGAACTGAAGTACCTTGAGTGACTCATTCATAATCCTGTTTTTGCTTAGTCGTTACTGGCAGAACCTTCCCTCTAAGATTTATACTGCTCTATTGGACACACACAATGCTTGCTGCTCCTTATGAATTTTAACAGCCCTGAGGATGATCCATAACAAGACTAGGGTCGAAACGTCATCAACTTAAAGGGCCAATGGAACTTATATGTTTGAATCCATTGACGGACAGAGAATTGGATAATTATGTGCCTCTCTGCTTCATTAATTTAATTTTTAAATTTTCAAAACTCTCAGCTATGGATGGTTGATGAATTGTGTAATTGCAGGCAACTGTTGTTTTTTGTTTTTTGTCCTGCATAGGCCACAAGTTCCAGGTATTGTATTGGGTAGTATGGGCCAGATGTAGGAACCGTTTTGCATGTCGCAAACTGCGAAAAACATGCAAAACGGCCATCGCGATGCTGATTCACATTTTGCGAGTCGGTGAATCCGACTCGCAAATAGGAAGGGGTGTTCCCTTCCTATTTGCGACTCGCACCGCGATGCAGAATTGCTTTGTGACCGCGCAGTTAACACCCACTTGAAGTGGGTGGTAACTCATTCGCAAAGGGGAAGGGGTCCCCATGGGACCCTTTCCCCTTTGTGAATGTCGCTGTAATTATTTTGTCGGAGCGGGCAGTGGTCCAGTGGACCACTGCCTACTCTGAAAAAATGAAACCAAATGGTTTCATTATTTTTTTGAATTGCAACTCGTTTTCCTTTAAGGAAAACAGGCTGCAATTAAAAAAAAAAAAAACTGCTTTATTAAAAAAGCAGTCACAGACATGGAGGTCTGCTGTCTCCAGCAGGCCACCATCCCTGTGAGTGCAGGAACTCGCTATGGGGTTGCAATTTGTGACCCACCTCATTAATATTCATGAGGTGGGTCTTTGCGACCCCATAGCGAGTCGCAGAAGGTGTCTGAGACACCATTCTGCATACAATTTTGCGAGTTGCAAATTGCGAGTCGGTATGACTCGCAATTTGCAACTCGCAACATTTTCTGTTGCTACATCTGGCCCTATGTTTCTTTATTACATACTAGTGGACTGCAACGCCTATTGTGCCATCCACTACAGTAGCAGCCCAACCATAGCTTCAGGCCTGCCACTGTCTCTCGACTGTTACAGTTAAAACATGCACTGCAACCTGTCATAATGATCCCTTTTTGACCGGTAAAAACCTCCTTTCGTTGCAAAGGTGAAGGGGTGAGAAAAGTATGCCAAGACAATTCTTGTTATCCTCTGTCTGGTTGCAGAACAAGTCTGCTTTTATTCTACCAGACTTCCGTCACTGGGTTTATATATAACTCATGGGCTACAATAAAATGACAGAGAACAAGTTGGCAGGACAATTCTTGGGGTTCCACTGCTTGTTTGCTGAAGCACTCTGCTTGTGTCCCATCAGACTTCTGTCTCTATGTGTGTTGTGGGTCCAGTGGCGGTTTCAAACTGGATTTTAGTGCTCGATGTGGGAGGACACTTCGATTACCGTAGTATACTCCCCTCACACCCCAGCCCTCAGAGCCCAAGTTTAATGTGGCCCTAGAATTTGCCAGTTTGAAAATGCCCAAAGTGGGTAGGACTTGAACTGGGAATTTTTACCCCATTAGCTAGGGCATGCCCAGGAGTCATTCCCACCCACTATCTGATATGTGGCATAAATGTGACACCCCCAAGCACCTTGTGCAGGACACTGGTGGACCTTAGGAGGAACAGAAGAGAAGCGGACCTGCTACCTTTGACCTAAGAGGAGACCTGAACGACTGAAACAGCTCCGTCTTGTACCCAGGACAAAGACGTGGACTCTAAGGGTCATAAGGCTGATCTCCCATTCAAGCTAATGAGATACAACAAGCTACAAGAGGTCTCTTCCTGGAAGTACCCAGCTGGCCAGTGGCAACTGGTCCTGTAGTGAGGACTTCTAGGGCCCAAGTTGGTCACCCATGTTTTAGCTTCATTTTACAGTTCATATTTTATTTGTTTTAGTAAGGCTGCTGTTAGCAATGATTTTTACATATTTGTATCAGCTTGCTTGCATTCTAGGAATACGAGGAACAATCTGCTTGTTTAGTTAGACTGTGCCCACATGTAATCAGTACTTTCTGGTCAAGGCTAAGAACACTGTGCACAATATGTTAGTTTGGGTTGCCCACTCAGGAGACCGCTTCTAACACCTAGACACAGCATTGCATCAGGACTGTACTTCCAACACAGTATGCTTTATGATATAAACAGTGCGCTGACCTAAAGGAAGCAGAGGGCATTCCAGCCATGCCTATCCTGGAATGCATGCTGTGCGACATGCTGGCGCTGACCTACCAGCTTCCTGAGAGGATTGCCATCTACACCACAGGCCGACTCCTGCCACTGTTTCTAGATATGAAGTTGGGGCTAACCCCTTAATTCGGACCAGGCAGAAGGTTATATGAGGGCGCAAGTTAAAGTTACCTTAGGGCATGAGCTATTGTTTGTTACTTGAGAAAACTCTATCACGGGTGCATTTCTGTGGTTTCGTACATTTAAAATGTGAGCCTAACTGTAACGTCCCTGTAAACTTTCGTTTTTTAAGTGTATGTATGTATATATAATCACTGAAATAACTTGCACCCTAAGGTGACTATAACTTGCGACTTCGCCATGCACAGTTAACTACTCCACATGCTATATCATTGATGGCATCTTCTATCCCAGCTTTCATATTATCACTGCAACATTTGCAATAAAATTATTGATCAGACAACTGTGCATGGCGAGGGCGTGAATAAAAGTTACTTAGGGTGCAAGTTATAGTAACTTGAAAGACCTCTATAACTGCCCAATTTCTAAGGTTTTGTACCCACCCCGGTACATAGCTGTTTGCCGTGGCTTGGCTGCTGTTCTGCAGGTGCAGCCAAGCCACAGCAAACACTTTGGGTTTTGACAGTGGGACACGTAAAGCAGGTACTGCTGTCAAAATCCGAAGCTTTCATCTCTGTCCCCTACACATGTGCAAGGGCCAGAGATGAAATGCTTCAGCAAGCACAGAGCTGCTGTCATGCACTCCCTCAGCCTCAGTCAGACCCTCATGCACCCACTCACAGACCCACTGACACCCTGATGCACCTACTCACGGACCCACACATATACTGACGCACCCACTAAAACACTGATGTATGCACTCTCACACCCAGACGCTCTGACAGCCGCTCTTACCCCTAGATACAGTCTCTCACACCTATTCTCACCCCCAAAGAGGCCACAGCTAACTTCCAGCATCGGGTTGGGTGGTTAGGCGGGTTGCCCTCAGGGACTGGCTGCAGACCAGTTCTCGCTGGCAACCCTTTCTGTGCACGGGAGAAGGCCATGCAGGGTGCAAGGTTTGGTGCTTTTAGGGAGTTTGCTTTAGGGCCTGGCCGCAGACAAGACCCTATGGCCAACCACCATGCACGGCGGTGGTTGAATTACGTATAGCAATGAATATTACTGTACATTAAAAAAACACCATAGAAATTCACTGAAAAACAAAGGTTACAGGGATGTTATAGTTAGGTTCTGAATCCACTCGTACAGAACCATAGACATTTAGCAGTTATACTTAGAGTTCTATTGTGAGACTGGCTCCTTGTTGCAGTACCTCACCCCACACTTTTTTCCTGGTTTCTGTATGCAACTTGGAATGGAGTGCACTGGGATCCTGCTAACCAGGTTCCCAGTGCCAGTGTTCTTTCCCTAAAACATGGTAAAAGTAATTAGATACACCTTTAGCCACCACTATAAGCCCCTAGTAAAAGGTACTTAGGTACCCAGGGCATGGGGTACTATGGGTAGGCTCCTGAGGGCAGCAGCACTGATTGTGCCACCTTCTAGGGCCATGCATCCAGATGCACCCAGCACTGCCATAGCAGGCTGAGTGCCCTCGTGCAAACCTAAAATACAAACTTGACATGGCACACTCCTTGTTGCCCTGTCCACCGTACACTGCATATGTTATGGATAAGTCACCCCTCTAGCAGTCCTTCCATCCCTAAGGCAGGGTGCACCATACTATATGTGATGGCATTATTGCATGAGCAATATGCCCCCACTGTGTCCTTGCCAAACCTGGGACATAGTGAGTTGTGAACAGAGCAGCCATTTTAATATATATGCTGCACACTGGTCAATACGAGTTTCCCAGCTACATAATGGCTACTCTGAACCCTGGGTTGTTTGGTATCAAACAACTCAAAATGATAAATCCAAACTGGTACCAGTACTGGATTTATTATAAAAAAAAAGTACCCATGGATCACCTTAGAGGTGCCCTCTGAAAAAGCTAACTATCCTGGCATGGTTGCTGACTGGTTCCAGCAAGCCTGCCACATCAAGACAGCCAATACACAAACACTTGGAATAGAGGAAACTAGCCAATCGGGTTTAGGGACAGGGCTGTTACCACAGGAAGTGGTCACTGTAGTAGGGGTAGCCACCCAAGGGTAAGTGTCCCATTGGACACTACCAGGTTCCCCCTAAAACACCCACTAAATTCAGTATTTAGTGGGCTCTCCTAGACCAAGAATTTAGATTTGAGAAGGATTCGAAGAAGAAAAGAAGACCAGCACCAAAGAAATACCACAACAAAGAGATAGCTGAGGACCTGCTGCACAAGAAAAGGTGCCAAACCCTGCCTGCTGCACCCTGGTCCTGAAAATCGCCGCTGAGGAGGAGGTGGACATTGGACCAACTTCAAGAAACCCAGGGGACCTCCAGGCTTCAAGAATCATCCCAGATCTCCCTCTTGAGTGGACGCACCACTCTATAAAATCAAGAAACCTACAAAGGACCAACAAACCAGTGAGGGTCACTTCACTGAATCACTGATATCTCTGTGACCGAACGGCACAGCCAGACCCGACGACACACCAATGACCAACCGGATGTGACCTACAGCTGTGCAAAGTTTGGTGGCACTGCGCCCTCTAGTGGCCAAGTTACACCAGTACCCTGGGTACTGGTCAGCTGGCATCAAACAAGCAGAAAACCAGCTCCCCCAAAGCTGAAAAAGGATCAGGGAGAAGCCCCAGTCAAGGGACTTCAGGAACACCCCAGACCTCTGACCAGAGTGCCTCCATTGTCCTATAAGCAGCCGTCAAAGTAACTCACCTCCAGTTCCAAAGGACTCCGTTGCGCACAGCTCCTGGACCTCCAACTCGCTCTGCACCTGGGTGCCCTGCTCTTTGCATTCGGGATCTAGTGTGTGCCCCAGGTCCCCAACCTGTGAACCTCAACAGCCCAAGGGGACCCCAAGGCACCATATTTAAATCTGCAAACCAGATCCATTCCAAGTGGCCCCTCCAGGTGGCCCTGTGCCTATGCCAAGAACCTCTCCAATGGTGCTCCCACCGGAACTGGGAGCTGCCTGAGACTCTCCAGCTGGCACACTGTGCCCACCAACCACTCCAGCCATCCTGCAAGAGAAGAGACTGGTAACCTAACCATGTGATATTTACTGCATTTTTAAAGGTTACTGTGCATTGATTCCAATGGTGCGTAATTACGCACAGAAATACTAACTTTGCTAAAACTTTAAAAAGTCATAACTTGAAAAGTACTTAACGTCTTCTAAAGATCTTGGTCGTAAAATGTATATAAAATTCTGACATATTTTTATAAATCCTGGTCTTGAGTTGTTCAATGAGTGTGTAGGGTGCATGATTGGATTTGTGAGTACAGCAAATACCTAGCACATCTCTTGGATTAGCCTAACTGCTTCCAGCAGGAAGGTCACTCCTCGCGCGCCGCCCCGTGCCGCCTCCACTTTGTCGGTTGTATCTTTCCCAGCCTCCGTCCGTTTTTCGTTCCTCAAACCCTGCTGCTGCATCCCCGCGGCCCCTCCCCTCTCCCCCCACCTCCTTTCCGTCCGTTTTCTTTCCTAAACCCCTGCATCCCCGCGGCCCCTCCCCCACCTCCTCTCCGTCTGTTTTTCCCACCGCTGCTAATCCCTGTGGCCCCACCCCCCCAGCCTTCCCATTGGCCCAGCCCTCCCTCCTCCCAGCTGCCACTCCCTACCTCCTCCCCATTTATGGCAGCCGCGGCACGATAACAGGAGCAACCCTTGACCCTGCTTCCAGCAGGCAGGTCCCTCCTCGCGCCGCCGCCCTTCACCGTCTCCACTTTGCCGGTTGTATCTTTCCCAGCCTCCGTCCGTTTTTCTTTCTGCGTCCCCGGGCCCCTCCCCCACCTCCCACCTCCTCTCCGCCCGTTTTTCCCGCTGCTGCTAATCCCTGCGGCCCCACCCCCCAGCCTTCCCATTCGCCCAGTCCCCAATCCTTCCAGCTGCCACTCCCTCCCTCCTCCCCAATTATGGCAGCAGCAGCGCAATAACAGGAGCCCTGTGCCAGTCCCCCTGGCCCCCTCAGACAAATCTACTCCCCCCTCACCCTCCGCTCACTCAACCCAGGCCCTCGCCCCTCCTGCACCCTTTCCAGCCCCACACACACTCCTGGCCCATTCACCTGCTACACCTGTAATTTATCCTGCTCCTCATCCCTCACATCACACACCAACCATAGCGACCCCCCCAACAACAAACACAACACCCCCAATGCAATACACACCTGCTCTGCCCCCACCCCCACCAACCAGCCCCACCGCACACCACCCCACAACCAGAACACACCCCGCAACAACACCCTCATTCACCACACCAACACCACCCACCTCAACTGCCTGCTCCTCAGCACCCGCTCCCTTCACAAACATGCCATAGAACTCTGGGACCTCATCACATCACACTCACCTGACATCGCCTACCTCACGGAAACCTGGACCAACCCCTCCTCAGAACCCGACATAGCCATCGCCACCCCCAAGGGATACACACTCCAACGCAAAGACCGCCTCAACAGGCCAGGTGGTGGCATCGCCATCCTACACAGGGACACCATCAAAGTCACCACCAGCTCCCAAGACACTATCGACAGCACAGAATATATGCACTTCCTAATCCACATTAACAACAACTCCACCCTCAGAGGTACACTAATCTACAGACCACCAGGACCACGCCCCGCCCTCTGCGACACCATCGCCGACACCATCAGCTCGCACGCCCTCACCTCCACAGACTACATCCTCCTCGGTGATTTCAACTTTAACTTGGAGAACCTTCAAGACCACAACTCAACCTCCCTCATAGACAACCTCACCAACCTCGGACTCAAACAACTGGTCACCGCACCCACCCACTCAGCAGGACACACGCTTGACGCAATTTTCACCCCAAGCCAACACATAGCCTACACCCACACCACCGAATTCCACTGGACTGACCACCACTGCGTCCACTTCTCCTTCACCAAAACCCCCACACACCACCATCAACACACCACACCCTACCGCATTTGGGACAAGATCCCCACAGAACGCTTGGACTCCCAACTGGCTCACAACCTCCCCCCACACCAACGACCCCAACACAGGAGCACACAACCTCTCTAAATGGATCACTACCTGCGCAGACACACTAGCCCCCCTCAGAAAACACATCGCCACCCGCAACATCAAGAACGCCCCATGGTTCACCCCCAAACTCCAAGACTCCAATCGCAAATGCCGCCAAGTGGAGAAAATATAGCTACAAGAACCCTCTACAACCAACTTCTCCACCCTCAAAACTACCATTCGCACCCATCACCAACTCATACGCACTCACCACCTAGGCCCCCACCATACACGAAGAAACCGAAAAAATCATGAACTCCATCCACTCCGGATCCCCCTCCGACCCGTGTCCTCTTCGCATCTACAACAAAGCCAGCCCAACCATCGCCCCCATACTCCGCGACATAATCAACTCCTCTTTCCATTCCGCCACCTACCCAGACCCCTGGAAGCACGCAGAAATCACTGCTTTCCTAAAAAAAAAACAAAGCCGACCTGGAGGTCCTCTCCAACTATCGCCCCATCTCCCTCCTCCTTTTCCCCGCCAAGGTTGCCGAGAAACTAGTCAATGCCTGCCTCTCCCACTTTCTCGAATAAAACAACACTCTTGACCCCTCACAATCTGGGTTCCGCAAGAACCACAGCATGGAAACCGCCCTCATCGCATGCACTGACAACATCAGGACCAAAGTCGACAAAGGCGAGACCGTCGCACTCATCCTCCTAGACCTCTCCACAGCCTTTGATACTGTCTGCCACCACACACTCTGCACACGCCTCCACAACACAGGAATTCACCACAAAGCCTTAGACTGGCTCACCTCCTTCTTCACCGACTGGGCCCAAAGAGTCCGGCTTCCACCTTTCCACTCCACCGCTACCAAGATCATCTGCGGAGTCCCCCATGGGTCCTCCCTCAGCCCCTCACTCTTCAACATTTACATGATCCCCCTAGCCAACATCCTCCGACCACACGGAATCACTATCATCTCCTACGCAGACGACACCCAACTCATCCTCTCCCTCACCCGCAACCCCACCACCGCCAAAACCAACCTACAGGCTGCTCTCCTCGACACCGCCAAGTGGATGACAACTAACCACCTGAAGCTTAACTTGAACAAAACCGAGATCATCATCCTCGGCCCCAACAAAACCATATGGGACGACTCCTGGTGGCCCACCGCCATAGGCCCGCACCCACCCCCGCAAACCACGCATGCAACCTCGGCATCATCCTGCACCCCTCCCTTTCCGTGACACAGCAAATCAATGCACTAACCTCCTCCTGGTTCAACACAATCCTTTAAATGGATTCCCCCAGAGACCAGGAAGACAGTCACCCATGCACTCATCAGCAGCAGACTAGACTACTGTAACGCCCTCTACGCCGGCACCACACTCAAACACAAACTCCAGAGAATCCAGAACACAGCCGCGCGCCTCGTCCTTGGCCTCCCCGCCACTAACGAATCTCACCACACCTCAAATCCCTTCACTGGCTCCCCATAGACAAGAGAATCACTTTCAAGATCCTCATCCACGCACACCAATCCCTCCACAACACTGGCCTGACCTACCTCAACGAAAGAGTGAACTTCCACACTCCCACCCACAACCTCTGATCAGCCGACCTCGCACTAACTACAGTCCCCCGCATCCAACGAACCACCACAGGAGGCAGGGCCTTCTCTTACCTCGCCCCCACAACCTGGAACTTCCTCCCCACCAACCTCCGCAAAACCGAAGACCTCCTACTCTTCAGAAAAAACCTCAAGACATGGCTGTTCGAACAGTAACCCCCCTTCTCCCTGTCCCCCACAAGCGCCTTGATACCCTCACGGGTGGGTAGCGCGCTCTATACATTTTTTGATTGATTGATTGATTGAACTGCTTGACCAGCTACCTTAAAAATTGGAGCATTAGGTGGTCTGATTTTTACCTCTGGAAACCAACGTGTGGTTGCTTGAACCCTCTGCATAGTGTACTTGATTTTGTACACTGCATAGAGGGCCAGCCTCCAACATTAGAGGGCCAGCCTCCATCATCTATCAAGTAACTAAAACTCACGCCTCCGCCATGCACAGCTAATAACTCCACATGTATCATTAATGACAAATTCTATGCCATCTTTCGTATTCTCACTGCAACATTTAAAATATAATTAATGATAAGACAACTGTGCATGGCGAGGGCGTGAGTTATAGTTACTTTAGGACACGACTTTTAGTTACTTGAAAGAACTCCAACTATAAATGCTGAATTTCAAATATGTATTTTTTTCCCTTCAAAAAATAACTTTGGGGCGGGCAACAGAGGATCCTTGTGGAAGCCAATGGGTAGTGGGCAGAGTGATTTTAAAATAAAAAATGAAGCATGGGGTAAGTAAAATGCAGCACAGGAGGGAGATAACATAGTGGGTGGGGGGTAGAAGCACAGGAGTGAAAAAACAACACAGAGACGAGGGGATCGTTTGATAGGAGAAAAGCACACAACGAAGAGACCAACACAGAGTGGGGCTTAGGGTGGCAACAATAGTGAGGGAGAAAAGGGCACACAGGAGAGAGCTAAAACACATGCACTTTCATGGAGTATTCAAACAAAAAGAAGAAATAAATCCTTAAAAGTGAGCGGTGGATGAAAACAAGTTAGCGAAAGAATGGTAAACAGACTATGCTCCAGGGGATGGACAAACATATTAAACCATTTGGGAATGGTCCTGAAATTCTTGACCCTCCCCAAAGTGCCCCCATCCAGGCACATCCCAACTATGTGCCCTCACATGTATGCTGCACAGGCAGACTCTCACCATTTTCGAATGCATGGCCGACATGGTCACTTTCACCAGATCCCATGTACCATTCTGGACCAGAAGCTCAGCGTCCGGCTTAAAAACCTTGGCCACGAACGCCTACTTCCAGCCTCAGCTTCTGAGATGGATACTATTGTACATCTCTCAAAACTGTCTCAAATCGATAGTTCAGTCTTTGGAACTGTTGAAGTGTATCATTGATGTTCCCAAAATGCATCTTGCCCTTCACAAGGTTGCAGTGCTTGCTAATGCCAATCTAGTATATATTTGGGGAGGGAGGAAGGGGGAACTCCGGGTAACAAAAAGGAACAATGGAAAAGATATGTATGTGTAGTGGGATCAGGGGAGGGAGCTGGGGACTGACAAAAGTGGCGCCACCCCACCCCTGAATAAGTGGCACAATGGAAACCATCCCAGATATTGTAAAATATAATTTTAAAAAAACATAATGGACACATAATGGAAAAAAAGGATATTAAGTGACAAAATCTGTATAGATACCATTGACATGCATGTTAAACATGAACTTTTCAGCACAACTAATTTACAACCACCTACATTATCACATACAGTTACCCCCTTCTGGTATTTCCTTTAATGAAACCTGAAACTCTTGTTTTTTGAGAGACATTTGTAGTAATGCATAGCTTTCAGTGATAATGCATTGTGTGAAACAATCGTGTACCTTTTAGTGTTTTAGAACAGTGGTTCCCAACCTGTGGTCTGAGGACCCCTAGGGATCCGCAAAGCCTCTTCAGGGGTTCCGCAACCGCTTAGAAAATGAAACAATATTAACGGATTAATAAAGTGTATATAAATAAAGTGGCAAAATGTACAATTGAAAATTTGTATATGTACTGTAGGTGTCAAGGAATTTGAAATTGGAGGTTACAAATTAAATTAGTATCCTCATTGATTCGTGGGAACAGTACAGGTGCGTCAAACAGAATATAGCATGGACAATGTGTGGATTCAATTAAACTTAGAAAATCTCTGACCTTCCAATTAAAATTAATTTTTTTTATTTATATTTGTTTGCCAATTAAATAAAATGTTAACATTTGTGTATATGTTTGATGAATGCTTGTGTCTTTATTTTTTGTGTATTGTTTTGCAGTTCAAATCATCAACAATGTTTAGGCCGAGGTCCCCCGCTTCCAGTTATGACTCAGTAAGGGGTCCCTGGATTCCCTGAATTCCAAACATGATTCAGTGGGGTTCCCCGGGTTCCAGTAATGATAAAGTTAAAAGGTTGGGAACTACTGTTTTTAGAACTTTAATTCATTGTGTTTCTGTTGGAAACCTTGTATTGTAGTGTGATCACTCTTCAGTCAGTTGACCTGTGGCTGGCGATAGGAGGATCCCGTTTTTACAGGCTGCTCATAATAAATATTCAAAGACTTCCCAGTGCGTTGTGATCGTTTTATCATCACATTTCTGGTGGTGATTGCCAGGCACAACGGAACTGGCAGCCTGGAAAGTGATTCAGTACCTAGGGACCGCTGGCTACATCGGACCACAAGTATTGTATTGTAATAGTATTTATAAAGCGCTTACTACCCCTGACGAGGCGTCACAGCACTTTTTGGCGAGTAGCACGCTACTCCGGAACCCAACAAGAATTGGTAATAGATTAGTATCTGGAAATATGAGTACAGTTTTAGTATTAGTATGAGTTAATTTGAGCCGTGGATGTGAGAGTTTGTTAGTTAGATTGACTGGAGTGGCACCACAACTGGTGTATTACAGTAACCAGAGAGCAGTGAGGAGGATCATTGGTCGGCTGAACCTGGTGACCGTGGATGCAGGATACCCATGATTTTAAAGAAATTACAAGACATTTAAACACAGCAGCAAAGGATCGACTCGAGCACCTATTGCGAGACAGCTTCAGCCGCCACAAGTGAAAGCACGTGAGCACAAGCGTGTTGCCCAGCAACACGTGGCATCCGCCACCATAAGTCGGAAACTCAAAGCGTCCGAATCGCAAGCGATGCATTAATGGGATATGCGTGTTCAAAAACGCACTGACAATTCGCTAAGCTGAGCAAAGCTCCTATCACTGTTTACCGAGCACACACAGACAGGAACTCCTCTGCCGCCCCTCGTTTACTCATCACAACTCAGACGCCCCTTGTGACAATTAATCTAAGCATCTAAGATTTATTTTTACTTACAAAAGAACGTTTTTACTGTATCCCACTACAGTATGGCTTCATCCTGCATAGTTAAACCGCCTCCATTTTTGGGATAGCATGGGTAACCATCTATCCAATGGGAAGAGTGGATAGATCTATTTAAAAACTTTCGGATTGCTCTTGATGGACAAGAGTTTAGGCCAGAAAGAAAGAAAACTTTATTGCTGGGTACCCTAGGCAAACAGTGTCATCATAGTTGTAAGTACTTACCAGAGATGTGAAAATGACATATTAATACTGTTCTCAGTTTTCCCTATACTAATCCACCACTAAGCCTTTTGGGTTCTGGAGTAGCATGCTACTCACCAAAATGCAGTTCAACGCTTCGTCAGGGGTAGTAAGTGCTAAATAAATACAATTACATTACAACCAACCTATGGAAGATGTGTACAAGGAAGCCAAACTGCGCTTGGAACATAGATTTACAAAAGAAGAAAGTATTTTCATGTCCAGTTACAAGGTTTATATAAGACCACAGAGACCAGGGGGATCGTTGGAAGATTTTGTATCTAGTCTACCTGAGTTATCAGTCAATTGCAAGTTTGGCAAGATGACAGATGTGTTAATCAGAGACCAACTGATTGTCTAGTGTAAGACCAAGAAGACTCAGGAACTCCTATGGGCAACAAAGAAATCATTGGTAAAGAATGCTCTCAGCATCACGAAAATAGTAGAAGAATGAGAACAATGCATGACAGAAATTAATAAGAAAGACGTACTGAGTACAGAAGGTGAGGTTGATGCACTGGGGAAAAATGAGAAGACTTGAGAAAATGTAGGAGCAACCGGCAAACACAACCATAGATCACAGAAGGAAGTCAAAACGAAAATATGTGCAAGTTGTGGAAGAACATTTATGCAAGTGACTCTAAGTGGTGATTTGCGTCTAATAAAGAATGCAGTTGGATTATGCTTGCACGTGTAAAGACAACAGTAAATCACTTGTGACAGTTACCAAAGAGGCAGTTTGGGCAGATAACAATGGAGATTGTGTGCTAATTGTACATCTTCGAAGGGAAGGAGAATCAGACCAAAACTGTCCTTTGTAGAGTTGGGCAAGAGCATTGAACTAATGGTAGACTCTAGTTCTTTATACACCATCGTCCCAAAGAAAATGTGAGAGAAAGAATGGCCACAAGTCACATTACTTTCTAAAAATATAAATCTGGGAGGATATCACAGCGAAAGAAGAGATGTATTAGGATATCTTCTGTCTCCCACTGAATTCAAGTCCAGGCGTATGGAGGGGAAGGTGGGTGTAGCGGAAGACAGACCACCAATATTATAGTGGTATTTACTTATTGTGACTGATCCCGATCGAGTGTTAGTTGTGGAAGATTTAAGTGTTGAGGAGGTTTTAAGTGAGATGGAAGATGTATTTAATGAAAAGTTGAGGGAAATGAAAGGATATGTTCACAGAATAGTGTTGAAAGAAGGTACTATTCCTGTGAAACACAAGTTGAGAAGAGTGACGGTTATCGTGAGGAGAGAGGTAAAAAAAATGTTCGAAGAAATTATAAAAGAGCAAGTCCTAGAACCTGTGGAAGCCACTGACTGGGTTATACGAAAAAAAGGTGATGGCAGGCTCAGGTTTTGTGTAGACCTGCGCAGTATGAACCAACATGTAGTGATGGACAAGTTTCCACTGCCTAACATCAGTGAGCTTCTGTTAGTGCTCAACAGTGTAAGGTACTTTTCAAAACCTGATCTCAAAAGGGCATACCATCAGATCAAGTTGCACGAGGAGCCAATAACCTTGACAGCTTTTATTATGATGCAAGGCATGTTCCAGTTGATGAGGATGCCTTTTGAGCTACCCTCAGCTGCGAGCATTTTCCAGCATATAATGACTGAAGTGCTCAAAAGGGGTAGGAAAAGTGATTAACCTCCAAGATGACATTTTGGTGTTCGGGAAGTCTGTGCAAGAACGTAATAACATCTTGAGGTCAGTGTTGGACAGGCTTCGTGAAGCAGCTCAAATGTAAGTTCCTAGTCGATGAATTTGATTACCCTGGGCGTACCATCTTGGGCAAAGGAGTCAATTCAAGGATGATCTTCTGAAGGCAATCAGATCGGCGCCCATTTCCCATGACGAGGATCAGCTGCAAACCTTTGTGGGTGTTTTTGAATACAGTTCAAAATTTATCAGCAATTTCACAGAGAAAACTGAAAGGTTGAGAACGTTATTGAGAAAAGTTTGTATGTTTAAGTGGGAATAGGAAATACAAAGGGTGTCGTGATGTAGTGAGGAAAGATATGTCTGACGCAGGGTTGTTGGCACCATTTGATACCCAGCGGAGATCTGTATTGACAGTGGATGCCAGCACTTATGGAGTGGGGGCAGTATTGTCTCAAATGTATGGAAGGAGAGAGAGAGAACCATGGCAATTGCTTCACACTCATTAATGGAGAGTGAGCTGAACTATTCGGTGATAGAGCATGTGGCCTTGGCTGCAGCATGGTCTGCAGAGCATCCGACATTCCTGTGGTGTCTGGACTTTTGTACCCACATGGAAAACCAACTCTAATCAAGGTGTTGAGTCCAGGAGGGGCAGGAAAAGGGTTGTCAAGACTAGCCTACAGACTGCAGGAATAGCGGTTTCTAGTCATGCATGTTCTGTGCTGGAGGAATGCTCAAGTTGACTGCCTCTCACAGATGTCCTTAGATTGGACTGAAGTTGATGGTCAAAATATCTTGGCCAGAGAGCAGGCTGGGGCTGTGGCATGGTTGTATGATGTGGAAGAATGTGCCGGTGGACGTTCACTGTGAAAGAACGGAATAGATGTATGGGGGACGACCAAGTACTTAAAGGGGTTGAGCGAATGGTGGTTGGAGGAGGACGTAGGGAGAGCGCCATTGCTCCTCCCTTGAGGCCATACGTGAAGGTCTTTGATGAATTAACGCTGTGTGACAAGGCTGTGATAATTAGGAATGACACATTCGTACCACCTGTAGGGTTGAAGAAGAGTATCATTCAATTAGCTCATGAGGGCCACTTAGTGGAAACCATGACAGAAAAGAGGACAAGAGAAAATATTTGGTGGCCGGGAATGGACGACTAGATCAAGTCATGGGTGGAAAAATGTGATATCTTCAAAGAGGGTGGAAAGAGACTCACGACTGGTGTCCAGACCGTATAAGGCCATATTGAAAACCCAGGCAGACCTCGGAAACGGAGTGCTTGGATTTCATAGGACCCATGCTTGGGGTGAGCAGGAAAGTCAAGAATGCATTGGTAATGGTGGATGTGCATTCCAAGAGGTTGGTAGTCCAGTTTTGTTTGAGGTGACCACCCGTTGCAGTATTGAAACTTTGCAGAAAGTGTTTCTGGAAGAAGGGTTTTCCCGTTTGTTGATTACAGATAACAGGACCCAACTCACTTCACAGATGAAGTCATACTTGGACCATCAAGCCAATGGAATGGTGGAAAGATCCATCCTCTTGGTTAAGGATGCTAGATTAATGACAAGCCAAGGTAAAAAAAGATGTGGAAGTAATGGTGAGTGACATGGTGTGGGCCCATCATACCACAGTGTGACAAATAGTTCACCTTTTGAAAAGATGAGGGGGAGAAAGCCAAGCTCAAAGTTGACTCCAGTGTAGTTGACTAATGGTGGCAGTGAGATGGATAAAGAAATGAACCAAGAAGTGTCCAAGGGTGGTGACCTGGTGAAGCCTGGAAGGGTGAGTAAGAGATTATCCAAATTTTAGGGCCCTTTCAAAGTTAGGGAGATGAGTGTAGGATATTTTGAGTTGATGTCTGGAAACAAATAGAATAATCGTAAAGTGGCTCTTTACCAGAGGGACGATACAGAGGAACATGTTCAAGGGGACAGTTACATGCTCGCAGATGATGCGGAACTATTAAGAAATACTGTTTCTGGTGTGAGGGGGTAAGGGGAGAATGGTGGAGGTGATGTAAGAGGGGGTGACTGCGATAACAGGGTGCCTCCAGTAGTGGTGGAAGAAGTACGCCATCCAAGGAATCGCAGACCGCCTCCTTATTTAGAGGATGATGTACAACTTTCTTGAAACTGTTATTGTATTATTTTCTGCTTTAAGTAGGGTTTTATTTGTTTGATATTGCTTTTATTTAGTTTATCTTTAGTTTCTTTGTTTGGGCAGAAAGGAGGGGATGTGTAGTAATGCATAACGTTCACTGGTAACGCGTTTACTGTGAAAACATTGTGTACTTTAATGTTTTCGAACATTCATTCGTTGTGGTTCTGTTGGAACCCTTGTACTGCAGTGTGATGCCTCTTTAGTCAGTTGACCTGTGGCTTGTGATGGGAGGTCATGTTTTTACAGGCTGCGGGTAATAAATATTCAAAGTCTTCCCAGTGTGTTATGATCTTTTATCACCACAACATTCTCTATGTGGGTCATTTTAGCAGCTGAACCTTATACTAGTTATCAATGATGTCTTTGTTCTCGTGACGATTTATCCCTGGAAGGTCTGTGGTCCTCTCTTCTCGTGGTGATCTTTCACCAGGATGGAATGACCTATACCCTTGTCGATGAAAGTCCATTCCTATGATTGCCGGTGTCTGACTACAGCGTTTGGGACTACTGAGTGCCAATTCATCTTCAGCAGGGTGTCAGTAGTGACCCATGATGCACATCCCACAATTTAGTGTGTCAATACTTTGTTTTTAGTTTTTTAGTTTTTGTTTTATCTGAGAAGGCATTTTGACCTGTGGACTGCTTTAAGGCCTCTGCTCCCTAGTTGCTCTGCTCTGCTTTCAGGTGAAAACATGGTTTGGCTTGCGATACAGCTATAACATTCCTGATGTTCAGTCTCCCAGAGCTTAATTTATGTGTGTGGTTGCAGGTGGTGGGCAATGACACTCTTTTTTTAGATGAGGAGTGGAGTAAGAAATGTGGCATATAGTATAATCTAGACCAAACAGCCTCTGTGTTCAGCAGCACCAACAGCACGCTACTAAGAAAAGCTTTGGACCCCTGAACTTCTGTTTTGTTTTTATTTGCATTAAGCGCAGCAGTCTTCCACCCACTACTTTGTTGTTCAGTTCTACCAATCATCATGATGGAGAAGGGCAAATCCCTGGAACCCCAAATAGCCTCTCGGTTTGAAGTGATCCTTTAAGATCTCTTTGTTGATCATCCCATAAACCTGACTAAATTGTTGAGTTCACTATATCAGCGGACCCCGTCCTCCTAAAACGACCATCGCACCGGGGCAGGCTGTCTGTATCCTTGTGGTAGTCACCCAACCTCCTTACTCTGGTAGTGCTTCACACAACAGCTAAAGTCTGTCTCCCTTCCATCAAAAGAATCTTTTTGCCATTAAACGGGGCTTGTTTCACCGGATGAACTGCTTCCTTCCTCTTACCACAGGTGCTAGAAGCCACTGCTCCAGAAGACAGAAATGTAGCCGTTGACGGAGTCGACCAGGGTCACGGTCTCTTGCACCTTCTGGATCCTTCTGGAAACAGTAACGATGGCCAGGTAGGTCCTGAAAGTGAGGTGGTGAGCGAGTGAGTGAGCAGTAGTTGCACATGTCCAGAGCAAGCCATGGTGCTTTGGATTGAATAGGTGCAGGGCATGCTTCTAATTGGATTGAAGCTCTTCTGTAGACTCATTGGAGAGTAACGAACTCACCATGAACAGGGATGGAGGCATATTACGAATAGTGACCAGTAATTGTCAGGCTCTGCATTAGGGAGACCAAGATTGGAATATCGCATGCCCACAATGATTCTTTGCCACAGCAGCATCTCAGCCTGCTCTCCTTGCAAGCCCCATAGCTCTTGCCCTGGTGCTACATGCTGGAGACAAGGGCTGTGCTTACCTATGCCGGCACACAAAACAGTTTGGAGCTTGTAATCATAATTTATTTAAAAAAAAAAAAATTTAGGCAGGTGCATTCCTATCCATGGAGAATGCAAAGTTGTATGAAGCAATCTGGAGCTTGTGATCAAAACTTTTGTTCAAAAATAGAATACGTTAGTGCAGACCCTACTGTTCAGTGATTGCAAGATATATGTGAATTACACCAAAGAAAAAACAATATATTGCAAAGAAAGTAATACTTCACCAGTTCAACTTTTTCCACCCAATTATAGAAAAACTGTCCCATACTTTTCAGTTTCTATGCAAGAGTTTTCCAGTATCCTGATTCGCGTCTTTGAAATTACATTCAAGTACAACTCCTTCCGCCTGTGTTCAGCACTACTGTTCTTTCCACCAGCCGCCATTTCTGGGACCAATACAGATCTGGAATTGTGATCTGACTAGGGGTATCATTTATAACCAAACGCTTTCCCAATCTTTCTTTCACTTCATTGAACTAAACATTCTGCAGATGCCCCCATTACTGTTTCTTGAGCAACACTTGGACATACAGCCATGCAAGTGACACTTGTCATTCCTTTACTGGCCCAAGTGGACATTCCCCGGCCCGCTCACACTGCGTAGCGTGATCTAGAAGACAGGAGATTGTCTTAACCCACAAATAGCTGACATTTGATATCCCTAGTGGAACATTCTATTGGCCTAAGACATCTGTACCTTCAGGTCAGGAAACACAACTGGTTAAAAATACACATCACAGCTGTAGCTGAAACTGTAGAGTGTTTTTGGTGTGAGTGTTCGTGTCTACCGCTGTACACTGCTCGTGGGAGTGGCTTGATAGGTATTTCGTGTCCACCTACCAGAGCTCGGTGGTCCTTATAGGCTATTTCTGGTCTGCGGTCTCACAAGTACCTCACCATTTTGTCTTTCTTGTCTTTCTTATTTGCTTACTTTTCAATCAACAGCTTTCCTTGTGTGTTGTGTTGGTCCCTCCCCCTTCTTCTGTTTGTCCCCACCCCCTGGCGCATAGCCTGTTTACTTTCCCATTGACTTGAATGATTTGTAACCTTCTACTGGTAACATTTAAGGAACTACTTTTTTGTTTTTTGTTTGAACATTCCACAGGAGTGCATGTGTCTTCTAGCTCTCGCTCTTCTGTGTTGCTTCCCTTCCTCAAAGAACCGCCCCTGCTTGCTCCGTGTTGCTCTCTCGCTCGTGTGCTTCTGTTTCTAGCACGTGCGTCTTCGCCTGCACTTCATGGTGTTCTGTCACTCGGGTCCAGCTTTTCCTTCTCCCTCCCACCGGGTTTTATTTTTATTTGATCACCCTCGGCTAGTTCCTAATGTCTCCCGCCCAGCGCACTCCCTAACCCTCTCCTCCATTGCATGTGGACCTTTAAAATATATATATTATTTTTTGTTACATTTTGTTTTGGCAGGCCTGGTATAGGGGCTGCTCCACAGTGCAGTAAGCGATTTTAGACTAAAGAAGAGCAATGACTGGGCCACGCCCTACGTCATTTGACGGAGGATAAGCCTACAACATGGCGGACTGGATCATGTGGATATGGGGTTCTCAGAGCAAGAAAAGTTATTAAAACTCTGAAAGGGAGTGGATTACCACCTTTCGGAGGACCCTGGGACCGATGTAGGTGGAGAGGCGTGTGACAACCCTTGACAAAGTATGTGGGGGCTATCTTTTTAAGGGGTTGAGCACACTAGTATTGGATTTTAAAGACTTAGGAACCATGATTCTAACATAAATGCAACACCTGCAGTGTGTGACTACAGGGCTTGCCCCCGGGATAGCCATGAAACGATGTTCGAATTTTAATTGAGCATAAGTACGTGGTTATAGTCTTGACTAAGTCACTATACGCATGTGGGTCACGATGTTTGTGGGCACCGTTTTTCAGAAAATGATTACCCTTGAGAAACAAGCACGAATATTCTGAGCAATAGTTAGCAGTGACAAAAAAGCATGGTACAATGTGGTATGAATTGTGGTGCAGTTGGTTCTCTTAATAAAGAACGAGCATGCTATATGCGTAAAAGGGCACCAGGATTGTTTTGAGCCACATTCTGCTATTGGTGAGACAGATTATTAGTTTCATGGTATCAGAACAGTAAAATAAGCTCTGTTCACTTGTACACTTAATGTGTGTAACTGTGGTGGAGATAAGGGACCCCACACAATAGGGTTAATCCAAAGGTGGAGGAACTATAGGATCCACAATGCAAATGGAGTTAAGGAAGTGTCTATTCTCTGTGTTTCTTTACAGGCACTCAAATGGAGTTGTGCCATTGCTGAAAAAAACGCGAGTCAAGGGCAAGCAGTAGAGGCACGTGTCTTAGTGAGCTGGTGCCAAAAAGGAATAGGTCCTGAAGAAAGCCACGTTGACGCTATTGGGGTACACATAGGTCTGGCTGAAACATGTTGACCTTAGATTAGATGCAGGAGTACTTTAGGTCTCCATGTACATCATGCACTGTTTTTAATCTTGTCAAGGAGCACCGCTAATAAAGGTACACTAATAAGCATGCACAAAATATCAGCAACTAACCCGCTCTGCTGTAACCTGGTGTTGAAGCACACTCTGGGGCACGGCACCTGGGGTGGACCTCTATGATGAAGCATGCCACCAACTAGGTTGATGTGTGAGGGATTTTTTCTTTGAAGTTCTAAAAGAGTACTGTAACGCATAAAGACAAGCAACGGGTAGGATCAAGAGGTGGCAATATGCCTGCTCTCATTGTTTTGGTTATGAGTTAAACTTGGGAAGGTGGGCAGGTGTTCATTTCTTCTCACTCTCTCTTTTATTTGTTTATGTAAAGTATTTGTACATACACACAGTAACACAGTGAAAACACCACAATAGTACTCCACAAAGGATTAGATAAATAGCTGGTTTTTATCTGGATAAAAAAAGACCAAAACTACGAAAATCCAACATACACAAGTAAAGATACAAATGTTCAAAGATTAAATCTTAGTATAGCACTTAGAAACACAATAGCTCCAACGGGGGCAATCACAGCATCTTGACGGAGTCGCTTCCAACAGTGCGATGCCACTCATGAGGGAGTGCGGGCCGGTCACGGAGTTGCAGAGGTGTCGGGTACAGTACCTTGGAAAACGATGAGCTAACAAAGATGTTGCATGGAGTCGGTGGGGTGAGGTGTTGCTGGAGCCGGAGCAGCGTCAGTTCCTTACTGCTACCAGAGAGGTGAGGCATTGGTTCCTTACTGCTAGGGCAGGGGATGTGAAGAGATGGTTCCTTACGGGTGCAAGGGAAGTAATGTGTCATCGGTGGTGAGGTGTTGGTTCCTTACGACAAGGTGGGACCGATGAATCCAGCTGTGCAAGATGCGAAGCGTCAATTTTGCTATGTTGTGATCACACCATGGGGCCACAGGTGCTGCGGCGGGGTCGAATGTGATGGGCATTGATGACAAGGGACTCACGCTGTGGTGGAACTTCGGAGGCACTGCAGCAGCTCTGGGCCTGAATTGCAGGTTGCGGTTATTGCACTCAATGGTGACGACGGCTCCAATGCATGCAGCGGCGCGAAGTCAGACATCGGCACCAGTTCCGAAGTCGCTCTGGAGTCGATGTGTTCAGTTTCTTCTTGGTTGCACCAGAGACCACTTCCAAGGGCCCAGGAACTGGATTTGGCTTCACTTGTCAAGTCAGGACTCTCAGCAGGAGAGCCTTGCACTGGCAGCTAAAGTCTTTGATGGCCCTGAGATTTCTTAATAGGAAGCAAGCTCAGTTCAAGCCCTTGAAGAACATGAGAAAGCAGGATGTAGGAAGCCAAGTCCAGTCCTTTCAGTCCCAGGACAGAAGCAGCAGGCCAGCACAGCAAAGCAACAGGTAGAGTGGCAGTCCTTCCTACAGCATCCAGCTCTTCTTCCTGCTAGAATATCTTCAGTCCAGAAGTGTTCTAACTCTGTGGTGTCAGAGGTCCAATACTTATACCAGTTTCTGTCTTTGAAGTACGAAAATTCAAAGAGAAGTCTTAGTAGTGCGCAAGACCACGCCTTCCCTGCCCTGGCCCGAGACATGCTCCACGGGGTTAGAGACTGCTTTGTGTAAGGACCGGCACAGCCCTATTCAGGTGCAAGTGTCAGCTCCTCCCACCATTCTAGCTCAGGAAGATCCATCAGCCTGGTGTGGGCCATCAGGATATGCGGGGCACACCTCAGCTCCCTTTGTGTGTCTGTTTAGAGTGAATGGACAAACAGCCCAACTGTCATCCTGACAGACGTGTATTTCACAGACAGGCGAAGGCACGGAATGGTTAAGCAAGAAAATGCCCACTTTCTAAAGGTGGCATTTTAAAACTTACAACTCAAAAACCAACTTCACCAAAAGATGTATTTTTAAATTGTGAGTTCAGAGACACCAGACTCCACATTTCTATCTGCTCCCAATGGGAAAATATGCTTAGACGGTATTTCAAGGCAATCCCCAGGGTACCCTATGGGAGAGACAGGTCTTGCAGAAGTGAAATCCTAATTTAGCAGTATTTCACTACCAGGACATCTAAAACACACCACTACATGTCCTACCTTTTAAATACACTCCCCCCTGCCCATGGGGCTGCCCTGGGCCTTCTTTAGAAGGGACTTCCATGTAGTAAAAGGGAAAGTTTGGGCCTAGCAAGTGGGGGCACTGGCCGTGTCCACATAGCAGCTTAAAACTGCACACACAGTCACTGCAGTGGCAGGTCTGAGGGCTACTCATGTGGGTGGCAAAACCAGTGCTGCAGTGTAGCATTTGATTTACAGGCCCTGGGCACACATAGTGCACTTTACTAGAGACTTACTAGTCATGGAGAAACCAATCACTAATACTAATTACACATGGAACAGTTGAACTCTAGCACCGGTCAGCACTGGAAGGGTGCCCAGGTCCAGCAAAAAGACAGGGGAAACCACACTACAAGCTGACTGGTCTAACAGCTTGCATCATTTGAGTGCACCTAATCCAATAATAGTGCCAATATGGAAAGCTTTAGAAAGTACACTCATTCTAGCAAATCCATGCAAGCCGGTGCCAGTTATCGAAAGACCCCAGCAGTGAGTATGTAAATACAACAAAAATTTGTATTAAGGTGCCTTCAAACATAATGTCCAGCCATTTTGCTCAGGAAGGTTCAAGAAGTACCAAGAAAGGAGTCATTCAGCAGCAAACATAGAGTAAGGTGCTAGGATGCGTGAGTTATACTTAGAAATTTTGAGATTTTGTACAGCAGCCTAACCTCAGGTGTGTTTCTCTCAGTATCTAGGTGTGTTCACTGCTCTTCTTATTTGAGCCCTGTGTTGCACTAGTATTTTCACAAGTCTGCCCTTGAAACATAATAATTTGTCTCAGCTGAACTTTTGCAAAATTCTTTGTTTTGATCTGTAGCTATAACCTTTGCTTTCACTTATGAAGCTGTTTTTGATGTTGCATTTTCATAGCTCAGAACATTGCCTTGGTTGTTGAACAAATGTTAAGGTTTGCGTTCAAGGAGTGATTTTCAGTGTTCACATTACATGAATCTCCGTGTCTCCATCCGCGACACTTCTGACATATTTGCTCTGTTTAGATTCACAGAAGCATAGTATTGTTCTTCAGTTCTGTGCTGCCACAGAACATGTCTAGGGGTGATTGATTTTCTTTCCAGCTGTGTTATGGTCTTTGTTGATATTTGTAGTGGTTCATGGTCCTGCACAGGACTTCTGACTAACTGATTGTTTTTCTTTTTTCAATAGGATGTGGCTGTTCTGGGCTTGTATTGGCTCCGCCATGTGCTGCACAGATACAGAAAAAAGTAAGAGTCCTCTGTCTGCTGATATTCCTTCTTCTATTTCCATGCCAACCGAGACTAGGTCCAATGCCACCAAACGTCCCCGCAGGACAGTACATTGAGAGTGAAAACAGATAGTGCTCAGCAGAAGCATAAATTGTACATGTTACTCTAAAATGTCGTTCAACATGGACTTCAGAATAGATATCCAATTTTATCATTCTTCTTTCACTATTAGGCAAACATGATGTTTGATTTTCAGGATATTCATATGCCCATATGGATAATCTTTCACATATCTTTATTTAATGACATTGTTTGAAAGATATTGTTTACTTATCCAATTGTTGCTATATTTCTAGATTTTCCATTCTGAAATATTCAGTTTAAAAAAATAAAATAATTTAGATGTTATTTGATCAGTTCTCCTCTCAACAGTGTTTTATGAATGCTCTATTTTTGCATGATAAGTTTCTTACAATGCACTACAAATGTTTTTGCTTTCTAAATGAAAGGAGAAAGGTATTTCATATGTTTCCCAATTTTTTTTAAGGATAATGCCATTGTTATGTTTGCTATTCTTCAGGATAAATATGGCATACCTGCTTCTTTTTTAAATTAATGTAATGTAATTTGTGATTCCATCTACCGATACAGCTCTAAATCTCCTATAACTGTAGGTTATATTTTTCCTCTACCAAATGTATCTGTTAATAATATTTTGGATTAACCTTTCCCTAAAGCTGCTCTAATTCACCGAATACATTACATCCTATCTTATACAGAGTTAAAAGTATTGTTGAACTTTTTATGGAAAGGTAATTTGAAGTCTCCCAACACTGTTGATTTATGGGGAAAAAATATGGTTTGAACAGTTTAAACTTTTAGTGCAACCAATATAATCCAAACACATTTTTTATTATAATAGAACCATATACACCTCAACTTGTATCAATAAGTTTGATTTATCTACCTCCGCTCTTATTTGGTCTTGTACCACTGAACCTGGCTCAATTGCACATCTATTATTTGATTGTAAGTATGTTGAATTGTTTCTACTTTGGTTTGATCTAGGTGTTCAAACATTTTTGTTATCAATTTACCACTTACATTTGCTAATGTTTTTGTATCTTTATCACCTGATATTCGTAGTTCTAGTAATGTGCCTAACTTGTTAGATCTTCTTATTGCAATTGCTTATAAGGTGATATTATCTTGTTGGAAAGATTTTTCAAAATTATCATTTTTCACTTAGTGGAACAAACTTTGTTTGTGATAATCATGGAATTGATGTTGTTTCCTCTTTGAATCTTCAACAAACATTTATATATTATCTTTTCTGACTACCATTCTCTTGCTTTTACTATTTACACTCAACTCCGAATCTTTCCATATCTTCTGCTTAATTTAGTTTCTTTTCGTCTCTCTGTTCTTTTTGCCTTGTTCTATTCTTGATTTTCATTTTTCTTCTTTTGTATTTTTTTCTTCTTTTTTCTTTTCTATAATAAAATGTACTCTTATTTTGTTGGATATATGAATGCTGTATGACATACCATCACATGTTGTTTTACTGCCACTTTATCTCCTAAAATTAGACATCCAAAGACAGTAAGCTCAGGGTATTTGTTTTCAGGCCCATAGAGGAATGGCGCACTCCTGGAGTTAATAGACTCCAATTCTCAAGCACAGGGGGCATGAGGTATGCTTTTGGATAGTGTCCAACTAAACTATACAGGAAGGCTGACAGTACAGAGTACCCCTGTAGGACCACTTCAACAAGAGAACTAGTATTGGACATCCATTGCAGTCCTGACGCAGGCCTGATTTAAAGTTTGGTGGGGAGGAGGGGCTACCCCATCACAAATGTGACAGATATCCTGTCTGCCTTATTGCAGTTCCATAATACCCTATGGAAATTGTAGTACAGCAGATGATATATCAGACACATTTGTGATAGAGTAACGCCTCTGCTAAATTATAAATCAGGCCCTGAGTTTTCTTCCTGAATTTGGCTTAATACTTGCTGTGGGGCTTGCTTAAGTTTTGCTGTAGGATTTGATTATCTTTTTGAAAATTATTGCATCCAGTTTGCTTCAGGTGTTGCTTGAGTCTTGCTCTGGACATTGCTTCAGGCTTGCAGTGATTGCAACTTCTGTTTTGTTGTGAGTGTTTCTTCAGACTTGCTGTGACTACTTCTTCAGATGTGCTGTGAGTGCTTCTTCTGTTTTACTGTGAGTATTTCCTCAGGCTTGCTGTGAGTGTTTTCTCAGTCTTGCTGTGTGTGTCTTCAGTCTTGCTGTGTGTGTTTTTTTTTATCAGTGGTGCTGTGAGTGTTTCATCAGTCTGGCTGAGTGTTTCTTCAGACTTGCGAATGTTTCTTCAGTCTTGCTACGAGTGTTTCTTTCATCTTGCTGCAAGTGTTTCTTTCATCTTGCTGCAAGTGTTTCTTCAGTTTTCCTGAGTCTGCTGCTTGAATCATGTCATGAGGTTTGCTCCAGGCTTGCCTTGAGTGTTGCTTCAGGCTTGCCTTGAGGTTTGCTTCAGACTTGCCTTGAGGTTTGCTTCAGGCTTGCCTTGAGTGTTGCTTCAGGCTTGCCTTGAGTGTTGCTTCAGGCTTGCCTTGAGTGTTGCTTCAGGCTTGCCTTGAGTGTTGCTCCAGGCTTGCCTTGAGGTTTGCTCCAGGCTTGCCTTGAGGTTTGCTCCAGGCTTGCCTTGAGTGTTGCTTCAGGCTTGCCTTGAGTGTTGCTTCAGGCTTGCCTTGAGTGTTGCTTCAGGCTTGCCTTGAGTGTTGCTTCAGGCTTGCCTTGAGGTTTGCTCCAGGCTTGCCTTGAGTGTTGCTTCAGGCTTGCCTTGAGTGTTGCTTCAGGCTTGCCTTGAGTGTTGCTCCAGGCTTGCCTTGAGGTTTGCTTCAGGCTTGCCTTGAGGTTTGCTTCAGGCTTGCCTTGAGTGTTGCTTCAGGCTTGCCTTGAGGTTTGCTTCAGGCTTGCCTTGAGGTTTGCTTCAGGCTTGCCTTAAGCTTTGCTTCAGGCTTGCCTTGAGTGTTGCGTCACACTTGCTGTGAGTGTTACCATTGGCATGCTTTGAATGTTTTTCTCTCTTGCTGCAAGTGTTTTATGAGAAATTGGGTTATTGTTTGAGGGAAGTGCAAGCCGTTCTCAAGCAAGAACCACAATTTCCTTCAGGGTGAAATGCAAAAAGTCACTAAATTAACCTGTGCTCACCCCTCTAGTAGCTTGGCATAAAGCAGTCAGGCTTAACTTTGAGGCATTGTGTAATGTATTTATGCAGCACTTAAACAGTAATAAAGTGAAAACGCAACACAAGAAAATTCCCACTCCAATTTAAATAAATCGAGTAAAATGTAATAGATTATTTGACACCAAAGCAACAGAAATCCTATTTGTAGAACCAGAGATATGCAATTTTAAAGGTTTAAGTAAAAATAGTGCCTAAAAGCACAAAGTGCCAACTGTGGTCATCTGGCCACACCACACTGAGACAAAGTCAAAAGTTCAGGCCCACTGCGATGGAGTATGGACCGGATACAGCGACCAGATTAGGCCCACTGAGAAATGTACCTTATATCCTGGATGCAGTGTGTTGTGCCGCACACCAGCGGTTAAGAGGAGCGATGCAGGGTATTGCGTCCAGTTAGATTGGTCTGCATCGGTTCCAATGCGGTGCTGCTAGACGAGCTCCACGTTAAGTTGTGTTGCACTACGTCTGTTCCGATGGGAAAGTGCAAGAGTTGCAATGTGAGATCCTGTGTTGAGTTGAGTTGTGCTGCATCAGTTCAGATGAATAGAAACAAGAGCTGTTGAGATGCATCAGTTCTGATGAGGACCTGCAAGGGCTGCGTCAGTCTGCATTGCGTTGGTTCTTACGGGGACCACAGCTGAACTGACAGAACACCTTTATCTCCCCTTCCAAGGGTCTAGGACTGGGAAAGCACCACTTGAGGGTGTTGGGGGGTCACAGTAGGCAGTCTAGGTGCAAGGTTGAAGGGTGTTGGTGCACTTGAAGTCATTCTGGTGGTCCTGGGTTCACGGTACAGAACCAGTCCTTCTTCCTCAGGCAGCAGAGCAGGCCTTCTTGCAGACAGGGCAGCAGAGCAGATAGGCAGTCCTTGCAGCAGAGCAGTCCTTCCACAGGTCCAGAAGTGATCTGAAGAGCTGGGTCTGAGGGTCCCTTGTTTATACCCAGTGCCTCCTTGAAGTTGGAGAAGCTTCTGGAGTTTTCCACCTACAGAGGTGTCTGGAATTTCCTGCCTCCTTGCCATGGTCTCAGTCTGTCTGGGGTTCAGTAGGCTAGTGTGAAGTTCTTTTTGTGAGTGTGCTGTGGCAGTGTCTTAGAAGTCAGTGGCGTATCAAAACTGGAAGGAGCCACCCTGCACATAACAAGCAGGGGCCCCCCATCTGAACTCACTCAGGCCAGATGCTGTGCTGAGGGGGGGGGGGTGGCTGAAGCTGGGGGCCCCGCGGAGGCTGTAGGGGCCTTTATTATTCCCCTGTTTGAAGTGAAAGTGTGGTAGGAGACAGCTCCACTCCCTCATTAAGCCAGGATTGCCCATCCTGCCAACACCCATGCCCCCTATTGTGACACTGTCTGGGAGGAATACACAAAAGCCAACTACACCTAGTCATGTGATCCAAGAAACAGGCTGCAGGCACCAAATAGCTAGGGCAGGAAAATGGCAACTTCTTATAACTGGCATTTTGAGAATTGTGAATTAAAACCTGACTGCTGAACAGGGCCCTAGCTGGGAAGGAAGCATTCTTTGCTGCTTACCTAGATGACATAGCTGTCTAGAGTTCCAGCTCAGAGGAGCACCTGTACCACCTTCAGGAGGTGCTTCAGGTCCTGCAGCAGACAGGCCTGATTATCAAGGCCAGTAAGTGCTAAATAGGGAAGGAAACTGGTATAACTGAGCCAAATGGTGGGTGGGAGCAAGGTGCAGCCCCTCCAGGCCAAGATTGAGACTGTTCTGGCAATCCCCCAATACCCAGATAGAGGTGAGGGGCTTCCTGGGTCTCACCGGATATTACAGGAGTTTTGTTAAGTGATATGGCACCATTGTTGCCCCCTTAACTGAGCTGACGTCCAAGAAGTGCCCAAAAAGGTAATATGGACAGAGGCTGTCAGAAACTCTTCAGCACACTCAAGGATGCCATTTGTAGGAGACTTGTACTCAAGGCTCCTGACGTCTCAAAGGAATGTATTGTGCAAACAGATGCTTCAGCACATGGCATAGGGGCTGTCTTAGCACAGTTGCATAAGGAGCGCCTAGACCAACCTGTAGCTTTCATCGGTAGGAGGTCCATGGGAACAGAGGTGGATTGCTATTGAGAGGAAGGATTTGCTGTGAGCTGGGCGCTGACAGAGCTCAGAGTATACCTCTTTGGGACTCACTTCCAGGTTCTGAGGGACCATAGGTCCCTCGGATGGCTTGTCGCGTAGACTCTTATCATTCTAATGAGACTTCCTGATTTTGAGCAGCAGAATCGCCTGCGGCGTGGGATACTGAGGGGGTCATTCCGACCCTGTCGGTCAAAGACCGCCAGGGCCGCGAATGACGGAAGCACTGCCAACAGGCTGGTGGTGCTTCCTAGCCCATTCTGACCGCGGCGGTAAAGCCGCGGTCAGAAAACCGGGGCCGGCGGTTTCCCGGCGGTTTTCCGACGGTTTACCCCCGGCTGGGCGAATCCGCCAGGGCAGCGCTGCAAGAAGTGCTGCCTTGGGGATTCTGACCCCCCTTCCCGCCAGCCTGTTTCTGGCGGTTTTCACCTCCAGGAAGAGGCTGGCGGGAACGGGTGTCCTGGGGCCCCTGGGGGCCCCTGCACTGCCCATGCCCAGTGGCATGAGCAGTGCAGGGGTCCCCTAACAGGGCCCAGGGCGGCTTTTCACTGTCTGCTTAGCAGACAGTGAAAAGCGCGACGGGTGCAACTGCACCAGTCGCACCGCCGCAACACCGCTGCGGCCCTCATTCCCGCTGGGCCGGCGGGCGCTAACTTGCTTAGCGCCCGCCGGCCCAGCGGGAATGTCAGAATGCGGGAAGCGGTATTTTGGTCGCGTGGCGGCCAAATGGCGCTTCCCGCCTGGCAACCGCCGCCCGCCAGAGTTAGAATGAGGGCCTGAGTCTTAACCCACTACAGGTGATACCTGTCTCCCTTAATCTGGGTTTTTGCTCCGGCTAACTAGCAGTGCCTCATCTCTACCCAAGGGCAAGGATGCTTGGGTAGCCGAGCGCATGACATAGTTGATTTCTCAGGGAAATCGTGGTCACTCAGGTCTCATACGTTTCTCTCATTTCATTGGTCTCATATACACAATGACAAACAGAGGCAGTATATGTTTAAATAAGGTTTTAATGAAAAGATTGCATCTTAGATAGGAAAGCATGTACTGCAATAACCAGGACGATACAGCATGACAAGATTAGAATTGTGACAAAGAGAGTGAAGCATAGAAATAATGTCACTAGAGTCAATAGACTAATTCCTACCTAGGCTATGATAGAGCACAGCATGTTAAGCTCTAATTCTGCCCTTCAGGTTCTCCTGGGAAGACATCATCACCCATACCTGAGCAAAGGCCTGAAGTCTGCATAAGCAATTGTAGCGAAGCGTTCAGCAATCAGCATACAGTCGTGGTTCTCTGGCTGGAATATCCCTCTAATGTGTAAGGGACAAGGAAGTGTTTTTATAATAAAACAGCTGGTGTTCTGAGAAAATGTCCCTATGCAAGGATGTTTGTTTTCTATGAATACCGGAGACAAAACATTTACCACATTCACCGGCAACCTATCTTACTGCAGCCTTGAGAGGAGCACAGAGTGAACAAGAATGTCTTGTTTGAGAACGCAGTGTTGGCCTAGGCGAAAACAGCTAGATAGAGAGAAATAAAACAAGACCACAAAAGTGGCTATTGTTAAAATAATAAATTAAGCTGAATAAAATATATCTAGGTTAAAGTGCACAGCGGCAGGCCTACTATGCTAAAATAATGTGCATGGAGCTATAACTAAAATGGCTACACAACACCCTCATCTTGTCGGTTGAAGGTGGTTCAAAGCCTAAATATGGCGGTCATTCTGACCGCGGCGGGCGGCGGTCGCCGCCCGCCATGCGGTTACCGCCGAATGACCGCACCGCGGTCAAAAGACCGCGGCGGTCATTCTGGCTTTCCCGCTGGGCTGGCGGGCGACCGCCAAAAGCCCGCCCGCTGGCCCAGCGGAAAAAACCCCCTCAACAATGAAGCCGGCTCCGATGGAGCCGGCGGAGTTGAGATGGTGCGACGGGTGCAGTGGCACCCGTCGCGATTTTCAGTGTCTGCCAAGCAGACACTGAAAATCTTTATGGGGCCCTGTTAGGGGGCCCCTGCAGTGCCCATGCCAGTGGCATGGGCACTGCAGGGGCCCCCAGGGGCCCCACGACACCCGTTCCCGCCATCCTGTTCCTGGCGGTAAAAACCGCCAGGAACAGGGTGGCGGGAAGGGGGTCGGAAAGCCGCGGAGGATTCCCTGGTGCAGGGGAAAACCGGCGGGAAACCGCTGGTTTCCCTTTTCTGACCGCGGCTTTACCGCCGCGGTCAGAATATCCCCAGAAGCACCGCCAGCCTTTACCGCCAGGGTCAGAATGACCCCCTATATGTGTAAAAGGTGTCAGTAATGACAAGTTAAAAGGACACATGAGCATATATAAAAGGAAAATTTAAACTGTTAACATGTGGCACAAATGGGGCCGGATTTCAAGAGTTGCCAATTGAATCCGGGACAATGGAGGACAGGAAATCTTCCACTTCGGCAGGTGTTAAAGTTGGAAAGGCATCACCAAGAAGGACCAAGGAGCAGTTGTGTTCCATAGCCTGAGCCTCAGCCGAGGCAACAGCGTTCCGTGGTGTGCCAAGTAATGAGTTCAGAGACGCATCCTCCAGGAAGGGCAACTCATAAACAGCTTTCCATAGCAAATGCACCCTCAACGGTCATGTCTGGTAATGAGCCCTCAGCGAGAACATCAACAGATCAGTGTCCAATGAAAGCAAGCGCTGCGTATAAAGGCAAACTTTCAGTCCATGTTCGAATGAGCACCAGAGGCACCAAAACACGGGCTGCACACAATGCAAAACTGGTCTAAATGACAGAGATCATTCACACTCCAATTGCTCCAGGAGTGTTGCTCCAAAGTACTGCATTATGCGTTCACGACACAGCTGCGCTGGTGGGAGCGCCATCATTCCTCCTTGTTGCGGCAGGAAAGCCATTGCGCATGAAAAACAGCAATAGCAAAATGCCAAGTATTATAGTCAAAGTAATTGGAAATCCCCCGAAAATACTGTGGATGGCTGATGGTATTAAACCGAATACGGAGACGTAGGAGTGAACGAAACCAGAACCAAAAGCCTTAAAGAAATTTGCGATTCCAATAGTACTGGACGCATTCAATATTCATCCCACGAGTTCACCAAAGTGTCTCGGAAAGTTGGTACTTAAAAGGGACTGTATCTCTGCTGATGACCTTGCCACCTGAAGTGCGTAGGTCTCGCATGCAGATGTGAGGGCCACATGTTTTTGAAACAATAAAGCTGTGAGTCTGCTCAACTTGTCAAAATTCGAAATAGCAATATGGGGCCAGATGTCAGCTACCTCTTTTAGTCTAGTGGGAGGAAAACGTACGTTCCCGCAGCATGTAACAATCTTAGAGACCGAAACAATCCCACAATAGTCTTCACCATTGAGAATAACATAGCTGCCATTTGAAAGCACCTGGAACGCAGGTCTAATCAATAAGACTGGAACTCCCTTCAGATAACAAGCCAAGTTCGCTGCAGACGCGTTACATGCCCCGTGCAAGGACAACCGTTTACAAACCAACAAATGGCTTACAGAAGTCTTGCATTCCTACCGCTAAGAAAGACCTCTTTCATGCCACTGAGACATTTGTACGAGAAGGGCAGCTCCCACACCTCATGGATATAACTATCTCCCAGCCTTTCATATCAGCCTACAGGAATGTGTTTTAAACAGGATGTGAATTGTAGTGTGGAAATAGGCAGATTAATGACCCGGTGTATTAACCATTCAGCAGATGGTATTTCAGCCACAGTAAAAGGTAACTTTTCTAACTTTTCGATGTTTAGCATGACATATGTCGCTTTATTCTTAGCCATTAGTTGTTGTCGCATTAAATTGAATGTAGAAAATATATCTCTTGCGCTAACATGTTGCCAGGGAACGCGACCTGCCTTCAGTGTTTGAAGTGTCCAACCCAACTGCATAATGGACCTTAGTTGACTCTGTCCATGGTGTAACAAAGACATATCAGTTTGTACTATGTCTATTGCAGAAGAGACAATGGGGGTCATTTTGACCCCGGCGGGCGGCGGGCGCCACCCGCCAGGCGGAGACCGCCAGAAGACCGCACCGCGGTCAAATGACCGCGGCGGTCATTCTGACTTTCCCGCTGGGCGGGCGGGCGACCGCCAAAAGGCCGCCCGCCCTCCCAGCGGGAAAGCCCCAGCAACGATGGAGCCGGCGGAGTTGCTGGTGTGCGACGGGTGCAGTGGCACCCGTCGCGATTTTCAGTGTCTGCTAGGCAGACACTGAATATCATTATGGGGCCCTGTTAGGGGGCCCCTGCAGTGCCCATGCCAGTGGCATGGGCACTGCTGGGGCCCCCAGGGGCCCCACGACACCCGTTCCCGCCAGCCTCTTCCTGGCGGTGTAAACCGCCAGGAACAGGCTGGCGGGAAGGGGGTCGGAATCCCCATGGCGGCGCTGCTTGCAGCGCCGCCGTGTAGGATTCCCTGGGGCAGGGGAAAATCGGCGTGAAACCGCCGGTTTCCCTTTTCTGAGAATTGCCCCTGAAGCACCGCCAGCCTGTTGGCGGTGCTTCCTCCGTCCCCGGCCTTGGCGGTCCATGACCGCCAGGGTCGGAATGACCCCCAATGTTATTTAAGGTGAATATCCGGTCGGACAGGGTATTAATCCCATTATCTACAACAGCTAATGCCTTCTGTAAATTTTCCTAGTCTATTTGCCTTAACCGGGCAGCAGCTTCTTGTTGGGAAAGCTTCCAAATGTCATTATATACTTCATATAAGAAGCGCCTTCTACATTTTTTTCTGGGGCCTAACAGTAAGTTGATGTTATTAGACAGGAGATTGAGGTGTTCTTTAACCTCATCTAGTGAGGAACTCTTCAACCATTGCTGGCATAAATTCCCATACTGTATGTTGTTACTATACCCGCATGTTCAGATGATATATAGCGAGGGTCAAGCCTACTAGTTCTAAAAACCGCTGTGGAGTTTATAAAATGTTTATGACACCAATTGGCATCTATTGGCCACAATAACCACCTGCCAGGACGTGACAGTGAAGCATTAAACGTGCCATTCTGGACCCATTCATTGAGGTGATCTTCAGTTGCATTGATATAATTTTGCCATTTGTGAAATTTTGCAGGGTCAGGAATACTGGGCGTGTTCAAATCCTTAATCTTAGCTAAGCCTAAACAACTTGTTTGCTGTACAGTTTCATTTAAAAATATCATTTGAACAGGTATCTGGCATGCTCTAAATAAAGCTTCCTTCCCCCATATTTGCCAATGTTTAGTTCCCCACACACTTTTTAAGTCAATCGACTTTAGCCAATATTCATAGCCTGCTATAGTCAACCGGGAAACAAATGAATTGAATACATAAATTTAGTACTAGTCAATAATATTCGTACATTTTCAATGGATGGTAATTTAAAATAATATGACTCAGCCTTTTTAACATTGTGCCCAGAAAAATATGCCAACTTTTCAGAGCATGTGTTAGAACTCCCTTATGGTGGAGTTGGACAATGTTCCCATTGTGTGTAATTAAAAACTGTTTTTGGGGTACTTGCTCCGTGGATGAAATGGTGCCCATAACAATCATAGCAAAACATATCACCATAATTCTCTTTAGATTGGTAAACATCTTTGTTTTCAAATACAGTGTAATACTGCAATTCACAGTCATCATAGAATCAACTGTTTTCACATCCCAATCATCAGAAACAATTTCGGGTATTATTACATCGTTCATTAAAAGTTTAATCACATATGGTATTTGAATGACCTCTGTCAGGCCGTATATAGCAAATGTTACTTTATCCCAGACAATCCCATTAGAAATTGGTATGGCCGAAATTGTTCACAAAAGACAATACTCTATGGACCTTATGAGAAGAAAAATGTTGTTTTAGGACCTCATCCACCAGTTCAACAGTCGATTTTTCAGGAAGAAAATGACCATGTATTAGTAAAAAGAATGTTATAACAAACCCAGTCCAATGCAGGAAAGCCAGTACAGTCAAGGAAAGCCACAGATGGTTCCATGGAAGAATAAAGTGAGTTGTTTTAAGCCAATTTAATAGCTTATGTCTTTTTGACAGTTCTGGTGCAGAAGAGGCGAATGAGTCCGAAACGGTGTCGTTGATGTCGGCAAAGTATCCTGAAGCAGTTCATGCAAAAGCTGGATCCGTGTTTGTAGTTGGAGTGGGTGTTTCCCGCGGCGGTTCAGAATAATAGACCCCATCCGTTTGTGTTGAAGTTGTGTCAAATCGATCAATTGTTTCTGTATTATTTTATGTCACTGGAACCTATGCAAGATCATTTTCAACCCTCCCCAAGCTCGGAGAGGTATCAGTGTTGCTGCTTACAACCTGTAGAGGAACTTCTTGACCAGTAGTGAGAGGGATTCGAGAACTACTGGGTGTTCTTTTTGGTCGGCTGTACAGGATCGCCACATGGTGTCACAGTGTCCTTTCCACGGGATCTGCACGCCGCCGAACAACAGGTCCACCTTCCGGCGTCACCAACTCAGAAAGCTATTATAGCACAGAGTTATGGTGAAGCCAGTAAGGGGGGAGGGAATTAGGGTAGGGAACAGCAGGGAGAGAGATCTGAAAAGGAAAAATGGTTAAGCATGTATGTATATACTTGTTCATAACAGCATTAACATTCAATTATACATTTAGACAAAGGCGTCTCCGTGAATGCAAGTTTTGAGACCCTTATGGAATAAACAAAGGTGTCTTAGTGGATGCGAGAGTTGAGACCCTTATGGAATAAACAAAGGTGTCTCCGTGTGTGCAGGAGTTGAGACCCTAATGGAATAGACAAAGGCGTCTCTGTGGATGCAAGTGTTGAGACCCTTATGGAATAAACAAAGGCATCTCCGTGAATGCAAGAGTTGAGACCCTTATGGAATAGACCAAGGCGTCTCCGTGAATGTAAGTGTTGGGACCCTTATAAAATAGACAACGGCTTCTCCATGTGTGCAAGAGTTGAGACCCTTATGGAATAAACAAAGGTGTCTCAGTGTGTGTAAGAGTTGAGACCCTTATGGAATAAACAAAGACGTCTCCGTGAATGCAAGAGTTGAGACCCTTATGGAATAGACAAAGGCGTCTCTGTGAATGCAAGTGTTGAGACCCTTATAAAATAGACAACAGCGTCTCCGTGTGTGCAAGAGTTGAGACCCTTATGGAATAAACAAAGGCGTCTCCGTGTGTGCAAGAGTTGAGACCCTTATGGAATAAACAAAGACGTCGCCGTGAATGCAAGAGTTGAGACCCTTATGGAATAGACAAAGGCGTCTCCGTGTGTGCAAGTGTTGAGACCCTTATGGAATGGACAAAGGCGTCTCCGTGTGTGCAAGGGTTGAGACCCTTATGGAATGGACAAAGGCGTCTCCGTATGTGCAAGGGTTGAGACCCTTATGGAATAGACAAAGGCGTCTCTGTGGATGCAAGTGTTGAGACCTTTATGGAATAAACAAAGGCGTCTTCGTGAATGCAAGAGTTGAGACCCTTCTGGAATAGACAAAGGCGTCTCCGTGGATGCAAGTGTTGAGACACTTATGGAATAGACAAAGGCGCCTCTGTGTGTGCAAGAGTTGAGACACTTATGGAATAAACAAAGGTGTCAACGTGAATTCAAGAGTTGAGACCCTTATGGAATAAACAAAGGCGTCTCCGTGAATGCAAGAGTTGAGACCCTTATGGAATAGACAAAGGCGTCTCCGTGAATGCAAGTGTTGAGACCCTTATGGAATAAACAAAGGCGTCTCCATGAATGTTATGTTATGTTACACAATTTGTAGAGCGCATGGCTACCCTCGGGTTTCTCAGCGCTACTAAACCCTAACCACAGAGGGGATGAGAGTGATATGTAACTAGAAAGGAATAAAAACAACTGGACCTAGAATAACCAAGTTTTCAAGGCCTTTCGAAATTCCAGTTCTTGCTCCATCAGCCGAAGATTAAGAGGCAGCGAGTTCCACAATTTGGCTCCTAAAAACATCAGAGAGGACCCACCCCATCTTGCTTTCTTCATTTTCGGTGTCTCCGTGAAATGCAAGAGTTGAGACCCTTATGGAATAGACAAAGGCATCTCCGTGAATGCAAGAGTTGAGACCCTTATGGAATATACAAAGGTGTCTCCGTGAATGCAAGTGTTGAGACCCTTATGGAATAGACAAAGGCGTCTCTGTGGAAGCAAGGGTTGCCCCCTTTGGGGGGCGACCCTTGCCCAAGGGGCCAACCCCCACACAAAGCACACACACACACACACACATGATCCCTTGCTCAAAAACTGCCCAATAGTACTTTTTGCCCCTAGGGGGCAACCCTCGCCCAAGGGGGCGCCCCCCCAACACACCCAAAAAAATCACTGGCGTCTTCATGGTTTCTGCCCCCCGGGGGCAGAAGGGCCTACAAAAACTAGGCCAATCTGCCCCCAAGGGCCTACATTACATTGCCCCCTTTGGGGGGGTGACCCTTGCCCAAGGGGCCACCCACCCACACAAAGCACACACACATGATCTCTGGCGCTAAGTGTATTCTGCCCCCCTTTGGGGCAGAAAGGCCTAAAAAAAATAGGCCGATCTCCCCCCAAGGGTGCTTTTGGGCCCTTGGGGTGACCCTTGCCCAAAGGGCTGCCCCCAACACAAAAAAAACAAACAACAGAAAACAATCTCTGGTGTCTGGTGGCTTTCTGCCCCCCTTGGGGGCAGATCGGTCTAAAAATAAGGCCAATCTGCCCCCAAGGGGTGCAGAAATGCCAAAAAAGCATTGCCCCCCCCAAAGGAGAGCAACACTTGCCCAAGGGGTCACTCTCCCATGCCGTAAAAACACACACGCACGCACACACACTAATTCCCTGGTGTCTAGTGGGCATCGATCGCGCGGCAGGAATGCTCAAAGAGACATTGAGGGAAAGGAAACCTCTTTCACAGGCATCCCCCCGAAGGTAAAAGTTACCTCCTTCCTCGTAGATGCGCTGGAAGCAAATGGCTTCCACATCATCTTTCCTCCCTTTCATGATGTCAGCGCACGATCGCGCGCTGACGTCATGGGGGGGTGGAAGGGGAAGGGATTCCCCTTCCATCCCTGGCCGATATATGGATGTAATGGTTACGTGTGTGGTGCCATGGACGTAACTATTACGTCCGTGGCGGCAAAGGGGTTAATGGTATTTGGAGGTTGTAACTGCGCATTTTTCCAAGAATTGTGGCGCTAGGCTCTTTCCTTCACTTTATAGTTCGTATCCCAGAAACAGGAAGCTAAGGAAGGCTATTTTTGTTTTTTTAAATTGAATTTGTAGCTGTACTCGGCAAATCCAACAACAATGTGGGCTACCCGTCTTAAATGTTGTAGTAATTCATCATCCGTAAGATAGATATCATCTACATAGGACAATGCTTCAGGGTCAACGTCGTGCAAGATTGAATTCACACGAGCCGCGAACAGTCCTGGCCTGATCTTGTACCCATGGGGCAAACAACAGAATTTTTCTGAGAGCCTAGTGTGCTGAAACTTGTTAAGTCTCTACTCTCAGGCACTATATTTTGGCAGAAGAAACCATTGGAAATGTCCAGTGTTGTTTTGTAGTCTTTACGCACTATATTGTTCATCAGTGCTGTGCTATGTGAGTTTTATATAGCATAAGTCTGTGTATGACTATTTAAGTGTCTGTAGTCTAAGACTATTCTGTATGAATGGTCCAGTTTAGCTATTGGGAATAAAGGATTATTCATTGGTGAGACACAGGGTTTGATTACGCCCTGGTACTTTAGTTGTGTGAGCATTTCCCTCACGGGTGCTTTAGCATCATGTTTCATTGGAAATTGGGGTTGAGGTTGGCGTTCTTTCTTTATCGGAATTACATGGTAGGGGGGAGTCTTTATCACATCCTACATAGTTGCGATTTAACGCGGATGACTTCGCCCATGCCCAATCGATGGTGTAGGATTCTGCGAGTTCCTTGGGAACAAGGGGCGAGAAAGAAAGTTTAATAACATCTTCCCCATATGGGCGGGTACGGACAAATTCAGGTGGCCAATCTTGTTCGGCCAACAAAATATCATATATGTTTACCACACGATCCCAAAAGATTGCGTCTGTTGTGCGTTCAGTGTCCCCTTCTAACTGTATCGTTACTTTGTACACCCTGTCAGGCGGGGAGACACGCATGTCCGCAGTTTCCACTTGTAGGAAGTCATCAGTTGCTTTCACTTCCAGATGCTCTAGAACATTCTGGCAAACTATTGTGACCTCTGCCGCGCTGTCTAGTAGCGCTAGTGACCACTCCTTGATCTTCAAGAGAACCCTCTTCTTGAGTGGCATGTCGAACCGCAACTGCTGCCACTTTTTTCTTTTTAATTTGGGGTTTTTGTTGGGGAGGTTTCTCTTCCTTTTTAACAGAAACCTCTGTTGACCGTTGTGATTCCTGTCTCGGTTTCACGTGCTCTGTACTTCGCTCTGACCACCCATTTCTCTCACTGCGTTGTTCCGATGAGTCCTGAAAGGAACGAGATTGGCGTGTATTAGTATATTGATATCTGTCAGGTGTTTTTATGTTATGACTATTTCTGAGACTAGATCTATTCTGTGGGGTCTCCGTGTGCGGAGATTCTCCCCTTTCTTTTTTAAGAGTTTGTTGTTTTTTTGTCCCAGCGTTTCTTGTTACCATCAGGCGCTTGCTTGATAAAATCTTTATTAGATTTACCCTGAAATTGTGGTTTCGTTGGTCTGGCCCCCAGACTATCTCGACCAATACTAGAGTAGGTCTCTGCGATAATCTTTGGTAGCTCGCTACAGTAATCTCTAGTCCCCTCTGACTAGAAAAACTGCCAAAGTGAGACAGAATTTTCTGTAGCCCGATTGGTGATTTCAATAACGAAAGAGTGTCATCCGTAAAAATTGAATCAGGGGGTTTTATGTTGGCCAAGCAATGGGCATCACCCTCGCATTGTTTCAGGAAGGAACTCAGTTTCTCACTCTTTCAGGTGCATAGCCGCTCAAGATGTGTAGTACTAAATAACTTTTGAGAGCAATCTATTAAACTTATTGGGCTGTAGTTGTGCAGATCAGCAGGGGAGCCCTTCTTAAAAACTGGTGTGCCCCTGCCCACGTCGGAGGGGTTGGTGCCCCACCCATGATGGAATTGAATATTAGCATAAAATACGGACCACAATCATCTATTTCACTTAGATGCAGATTCCCCTGAACTTTATGCGGCCATGGAGCTTTGTTGAGGGCTTTCTTGGAGATTTCTTCTCTTACTTCTTGCAAAGAAATTGGCTCAAAGTTTTTATTACGACTATCTCCCCCTTGTCCCCCATATGGTTATCAACCAGCACAGAGTAATGGAGAGGGCTTTCATCTCCCTTCATTGAGTAGAGACTAGAGAAGGGCGTGACCCAGTCTGCTGCTGGGACATTGGTCACCATGGGTCAGATCCCCTCTTAGATTCCTGTTGAAAACAGGTTCCAAAAGACACACTGATCCCTTTTCCTGCAGCCAGCAGAGCTTTGCACTTTCCTGCTTCCTAGTCTCTTTTCTCAGATTTCATAGTCTTCTTAAAGAGATGCCTCTGTGCTTTAATTGCTCCCCTATCCTGCTGTTTAATTGCTGACAAAAGTGCAGGCCAGGCTTTCTTACATGCTCTGATGTACCAGGCCTGAGGGATCCTCCTCCCAAAGGCCCTTTTTGTGGCCACATAAAAATGTTCCTTCAGTGTTAGACAGGTTTTTATGAATGGTACTAACCTTTTCCAGATGGGACCCCAATGCTGCCTGCACCTTTCCCCAACTGCTCCTACGAATTAGCCATAGTAGCCCACTTCACTCGACGCACATTACTAGTCACTTGCAATCTACGGTCAAATGGTTCTCCAGAGCTGACCCTCAAACTAGGGGCCTGATTTATGAAAAGTTTGCGCCGCCTTTGCGTCATTTTTAAAAACTAAATCAGGCCCTAAATGCAGGGAGATTAACACCAGGGGCCAAAGCGTTGTGATCACTATCTTGTCTCTGCACAACCATATTAATCAAAAAGGGTTAAGTCCTTACGTCCACCAGAATATAGTCAATAGGACTAGTACCAGAAGCGAGGTTAAAAGTATGCCTTCTCTCATTATCAGACCTTGCTCTACCATTCTCTGCTGCGATGCGAGATCCTGCGTTGAGTTGCATTGTGCTGCATCGGTTCCAGTGGGGAGCTGCAAGAGCTGTTGATTTGCATCACACTGGGTTAGTTCCAATGAAAAAGTGTGAGGGCTGCGTCGGGTTGCATCACACTGTATCAGTTTTCAATGGGGACCACAGTTGGGCTGGCAGAGCACCTTTATCCCCTCTCCCAAAGGTCCAGGACTGGGGAGGCTCACTTGGGGTGGTTGGGACTCGTAGTAGGCAGAGTCTAGGTGCAGGGTTCAAGGGTACTGGAACCCTTGAAGTCACTCTGGTGGTCCTGGGTTAAAGCTGCAGGTCCAGTCCTTCCTCAGGCAGGAGGGCAGCTGGGCAGTCCTTGCAGGCAGAGCAGCAGGGCAGCACAGTGCCTCCTTTGAAGTGGGAGAAACTTCTGGAGTTTTTCCCTAAAAGAGGTGTCTAGAATTTCCTGCTTCCATGACATGGTCCCAGTCTGTCTGGGGGTACAATATGCTAATCTTAGTGTGAATTTCTGTATGAGAGTGCTGGTCAGTGCCTTTGAAGTGTAAGTGTGGTTGGTGACAATTCCGCCCCCTCATTAAGTGAGAATGGCCTTTCCTGCTAACACCCAGGCCCTCTGTTGTGACACTTTGTTGGAGGAATACACAAAGACCAACTCCAACTACACCTGGTCATGTGACCGAGGAAACAGGCTGCAGGTACCAAATGTTTAGGACAAGAAACTGCCAACTTCCAAAAAGTGGCATTCTGAGAACTGTGACTTAAAATCAGACTTTGCCATTAACAAGGGCTTTAAATACAATTCCTCAGACACCAAGCATGACTTTCCTACCAGATCCCAATCAAAAGTTATCACTTATTAAATGCAATCAGGCAACCTAATCCTGTGGAAGAGGTAGGCCTTGCAGTAGGGAAAAACTACTTTAGGGGGTTTTCAATACAAGGACATTTAAAACTTAAAAGTACATGTCCAACTTTTTAAATAAAACACACCATGCCCCATAGGCTGTTTTGGGCCTACCCTAGGAGTGACTGATATGATTAAAAAGAAGGTTTGGCCTGGCGAAAGGATTATTTTGCTAGGTCAAAATGGTAGTTTTAAACTGGACTCAGGCTGTAATGGCAATTCTGAGACACGTTTGGAAGACTACTTAAGCGGGGTGCTTCAGTCTTGCCACAAGTGTCACCTCACTCTTGCTAGGACTCGAGCTTCACTCTTGCAGTGCGTGTTGCTTCAGTCTTGCCTTGAGTGTTATTCCACTCTTGCCAATACTGTTGCTTCACTCTTGCACGATGTGTTGGTTCAGTCTAGCCAGGACTGTCACTTTAATCTTGCAGTGTGTGTTGCTTCAGGCTTGCCATGAGCGTCACTTCACTCATGCCAGGACTGTGGCTTCACTCTTGCAGTGTGTGTTGCTTCAATCTTGCCATGATTGGCACTTCACTCATGCCAGGAGTATGGCTTCACTCTTGCAGTGTGCGTTACTTCAGTCTTGCCACTTCACTCTTGTCAGGACTGTCACGTCCCTCTTGCAGTGTGTCTTGCTTCAGTCTTGCCAGGAGTGTTGCTTCATTCTTGTAATGTGTGTAGTTTCATTCTTGCCTGCAATGTCGCTTTACTCTTACAGTGTGTGTTGCTTCAGTCTTGCTGAGTGTTGCTTCGCTCTTGCCAGGATTGTTGCTTCTCTCTTGCAGTGTGTGTTGCTTCAGTCTTGCAGCACCTGTTGCTTTAGTCCTACCGTGATTTATCCTTCCTTCGTGATTAAGACTTGCTGCAGGTTTCCTTTGAGTGCTTCTTAAGTTTCCCTGCGAGGATTGCTTATGTTGCTCATGTTGTGCTTTTAGTTTTGGTTACTGTAGTTTTGGTTACTGTCACGCTGTAGCTTTTACTTAAGTCTATCTATCAGTGTTGCTTGAGCCTTTCTTCCATCATTCTTTGAGTGTTGCTTACATTTTGCTTTGTGTTGCTTACTGTAAGCCTAGCTAGGAGTATTGATCAGATCTGACTTGAAGTCTGATGTCCTGAAAACGTTAATCAAAGGTCTTGCTTTAAAGAACTCAGCTATGAATTTTTTCTTTACAGAGTCAACTCCCATCTTGGCAATCCTGGGTAGTAATGTCCTCTTGCCATGTACCTCCAAGAGTAAGCCAACCCGTATACAGAGCTTTAACCTCTACTGGCAGATCCCAGGGCCCTTTGACCTGGACTGGGTGGTTGATTATGCAGACGAGACAGAAAAAGATGGGCGGTCTATGCAGGAAACCAGATTCCGCAACCGAACTAAATTCTTTCGGAGCCACTTCAAGGATGGCAATTTCTCTCTCCTGTTGTCAGATGTTCAAAGAGAGGACGAAGCCTGTTACAAATGCTTGATCCGATTTGGCATAGAAAGGACCACTAGCTCCCAGGAAGGCTTTATTAACCTCCACACCTCTGGTAAGTTGTCAGATGGAGTTGAAGCAGAAACTTTTAAGACTCTCCTTAAAAGGTTTGTGTTATTCTGCTTTTGAGTACATATTTCGAAGTCAAGGTGAACTGTTGTCTTGTGGCTCTTATTATGATAGTAAGACTGAATGTTTAGCGTGGGAGACTGAGTCAGCCCCACACGTTCTGGAAGCTGTTGGCCTAACTCCTGCCTAGCCTGCTGTACCTCACTTACCCAGTCAGGGTAGTACTGATTTGTGGCGACCTAAACCTGAAACTCTGGCTCCTCAGAGAAGTTGTGGAAACAGATCACCCCACTTTCACTCAATTGCTCAGTGACAAACACATGCCAAGGCAGGATACAAGATGCAAAATATTTTTGCAGATGAAACATAATACAGTGATCACCATTACAGCTAGAGTAAAGAGGATAAACAACCCTACCATAGTATATGGTTGTAGAGAGTCTAGTGATTCCTTCCTAACCCCTATTTCTAGTTCTGAGAGCATAGCGGTGGTAACCCATCTCCTGGAACTCATCTAAGGGAGTAACCCCGTACCTGAGCAGGATAGCTCAGAGCACTGTCATTGATTCCTTCTTTTCACTGCCCTCCTTTCTTTTGTCACTAGAGTACTGTCTTTGACCCTCCTCAACACTGTCCTCCTTCCCTTCTTCTCTAGGTTACATTCTTTGCCTCCTCCATTTCACTACCCTCCTTTCCTTCTTCTCTAGAGTACTATCTTTGACTCATCAATTTCATTGCCCTCCTTTCCTTCTTCTCTAGAGTAGTGTATTTCACTACTCCTTTTTACTGCCCTCCTTCCCTTCATCTCTAGAGTACTGTCTTTGATTACTTCTCATCACTATACTACGTTCCTTCCAATCTAGAGTACACTCTTTGACTCCTCCTTTTCACTGCCCTCCTTTGCTTCTTCTCTAGATTACTGTATTTGAGTCCTTCTTTTCACTGCCTATCCTTTTCTTCCTCTCTAGAGTACTGTGTTTGACTTCTCCTATTCACTGTCTTCCTTTTCTTCCTCTCTAGAGTACTGTCTTTGACTCCTTCTTTTCACTGTCCTTCTTTCCTTCTACTCCAGAGTACTTTCTTTGATTACTTCTTTTCACTAACCTCCTTTGCTTCTCTAGGGCACTGTCCTTGACTCCTCCTTTTCACTGCCCTCCTTTCCTTCTTCTCTAGAGTACTGTTTTTGATTCCTTCTCTTCACTGCACTCAATACCTTCTTCTCTAGAGTAGTCTCTTTGGCTCCTCCATTCTCCATTTCATTGCCATCCTTTACTTCTTCTCTCGAGTGTTGTATTTGATTCCTTTATTTCACGGCCCTCCTTTCCTTCTTCTCTAGAGTACCGTCTTTGAATCCTTCATTCTTTTCACTGTCCTTCTTCTCTAGCTAATTACTGTCTTTGATTCCTTCTCTTCACTGTCCTGCTTTCCTTCTTTTCTAGAGTACTTACTGTCTTTGATTCCTTCTTTTCTGTCTTTGATTCCTTCTTTTCACTGCCCTCCTTTCCTTCTTTTCTAGAGTACTTACTGTATTTGATTCCTTCTTTTTACTGCCCTACTTTTCTTTGTCTCTGGAGTACTCTCTGACTCCTCCTTTTCACTGCTCCGCGAGGTAGCTCCGTCCGGCTTCTCTACCAACTGCTCGGGATCCTGCAGAGAGGCTAGTGATATATTTATGGCCCCTCCCCTCACCCCCAGAAACATTGTACTATGGGAGGTAATACAGTGGGTTAATGCAAAATGATGCCCCCATTCACCCTCCCACCAGAATTTGGTGAGGGGCCCTGGCAGTCCCAATTTTCACAAATATTCGTAGACCTTGGACTAAAGGGGACTCCCTCCCTAAGAGTGAAGCCATCCACCCCTCCTCTCCTTCCCCTCATCCCACCCATGACGCGGCGGACGCAAGGGTGGCTCATTTAGTTCATTTCGCGTGGGTTCTGAGCTGGTTCTCTGTAAGAGGTGGGGTTTGGGCCACCCAGCCTGTTAAAAAAAAAAAAAAAAATTGGGGATCTTTTTTCTGAGCCTGTAAACAGGATACTCGATGCTTGGTTTCACCTGCAGGTTGGTTGCTCCGGGGTGATGTTACTTCAACTTTGCATGACCGTGCGAAGAGAAGAAAAACGAGACGTTATCAAAATCTAAACGAGCCTTCAAAATAATAGTTGTCAAACTGGATAGTCACATTTAACAAAAGTCAATTGAGAGCACTTCTGTATTTTGGCAGGTGCCTCTTTTAACTACTATTAAAGTGGAAAAGGTGCCACCTGGAGGCAGCTGGTGGTATAGCCACGGAAGGTGCCTTTTGAAAGAAGACGTCGGTCGGGCTCACTTACAATTAAACATCTACAGGTACAGCTCATTGATGGCCCACAGTGAGCTGTACCTGTAGATGTTTAATAGTAAGTGAGCCGCTGTGAAGCCGTTAGAGGGGCAGGAGCCCTTTAATTCCAGTATCGCGCTCCCGCCATCGCGGGAAGCGCTGTGAAGCCGTGGGAGGGGCAGGACCCCTTTAAAAACAGTATCGCACTCCCGCCGTCGCGGGAAGCGCTGTGAAGCCGTTAGAGGGGCAGGAGCCCTTTAAAAACAGTATCGCGCTCCCGCCGTCGCGGGAAGCGCTGTGAAGCCGTTAGAGGGGCAGGAGCCCTTTAATTCCAGTATCGCGCTCCCGCCGTCGCGGGAAGCGCTGTGAAGCCGTGGGAGGGGCAGGAGCCCTTTAAAAACAGTATTGCGCTCCAGCAGCGCGGGACGCGCGCGGGACGTGCGCGGGACGCGCCCGGGCCAAGGGCGGGCCCGTCCTGCGCCCGTCAGCGGCCGACAGAGGCCGGGCTGGGCCACCCCCCTGACATCTATCACCCAAGAAGGCCACATTGGACTTAGTCCCATTTGCTATTGCCAACTCTGTGTCCCCAGTCAGCTGCTCCACTAAATCTGACACCTTATCGTTCAACCTTGCACCTACACCAACACCAGATGGGCAAAAGGAAAGCAATAGAGGCAGGGGCCGGGGCAGTGCTAAAAGCCAAGCGAAAAAGGCATAAGCATGCAGCTAGCAACTGCGTCATGGATAGAATCGACTCTCTCCTGGGCGAATGCAATGGAATACTCACTAGTCCCCAGGGTAATATTTCTATTGAAACTGGGGGGGGGGGGCCCACTTCAATTAACAGGAAGGATGGTCCCATGAAAATCACCGAGATTTTCGTGAAACGTGGGCAACAAGTCACTGACACTACAGGGTTGGGCGAAAGTAGGAACGTTATCACCCATACCGCCCCCTCTCTAGTAGAAGACCTACCACTTGCCACCAACGATTCCATCCAGCTCAGCAACCGTTTCGATCCCTTAACCAATATACCTGAATCACACGACGACATCACCCCAGACACCCTGGCAGATGGGCCAGCAGCAACCAATATGCATTTTCCTCATGTAACCCCACAGCATATTGAATGCATACAAGTCCTAAGGAAGGAAGTCACAGAACTCAAGCATATGGTTAACTCCTTAATCGCAATAGTAAAACAGCTAACCCACGCAAATAACACGACCACCACTAACCTTGCCCAAAACCCAACCCTATCAGGCATCATAACAAACCCGCCCAACTCCTCAGCTTCTAGCCACGCCGGCCCTCACCCTACCGGAGAAAAGACCATGAACTCTTACCAGACACCCCTTTTCCACAACTCAGGCATAGGAAACTCACTAGACATCTATCATAAAACACCCAAACCCATGAGCAACACTGCCTCAAAATACTCTGCACAACCTGCCACTGATCAGTCCCATCTAGGTAATATAGTCCTAATGGTTAACGTTCCCAAGTTAACCACATTGACACGCAGGGAAGGGGTAGACTCTATCAAAAACAAGGCAATCCATTGGATTCGCCATGTTAGAGGCTGCCGATCCATAATACGCGAGGACATAATTAACGTAGCACGACGGCCAGACCCGGGAACTCACTTTGATATCCTAAAACTGACACTCAAGAACAGGACCATGGTGAACAATCTGGTGGCCCTAGACGCAAGAACAAGCCCACCAGCACACTCACGCATCCAGTTTAAACACCCCAGGCCACCCACGCTCTACGAGGAGTGCTCGAGTTACCACCCAACAGAAAACCTATCCTCTCTTGGTAAATATGATTGACTCACAGCCTCACCTAAAATCTATGCAGGCAAACCTTGCACCCTTCTAACATCTACCACCCCCAGATCCTCCTTTCACCCCACCACTGTTTGTCCATGTATTCTCTCCCCTACCCATGATACTAAGACCACTTCCGGTCCACTGAACAATCATGACAACGATGCTCCTTCCATCTTGCAGGCACATTGCCCACCAAACCAAGTGCTGCTGCCTAGGCCTGCAAGCACTTCCTGGATCAGGACCAAGCCAGTTCCAACAGAGGAACATCACCAACCACCGCAAGCCTCACGGGCAAACATTGGTATCAACCCATCTCTGCTCACTCAACCTCATCTGCCAGACCAACCCCGACATCCAACCTTACAAACCCCAGGCATTTAGACAGGATAATTCAGCCACAATCCGGGGTACGACTTGTTTCATGGAACGTGGCAGGTTTTAAATGTATTCTTCCCTTGCCATCCTTCTCCTCCTTTATTGACGAACATGACATATGTCTCCTCCAAGAAACATGGTCACTCGTCCCACTTTTCCGAACAGGCTACACAAATTTCCACATCCCCGTTGTGGCCAGCACGAGAGGCAGACCCTCAGGGGGTCTGACCATCTGGATCAAAACATCACTTACCTGCCATATATCACAGCTACCTACTGTCTCCCCCGACCTGTTAGGCATTCGTCTATCCTTTGGGCCTGACTCTGTGGTGAACATCTTTAATATCTACACTAGAGAGGTCAGGGGGGGTCAAGTCTCCAAAACCCTCTGCGCCCTCGTAGCCCTCTTACAAAATTATCCCCGCCACCACAAAACCATTGTGGCTGGGGACTTCAACGTCACATTCGAACCCCTTGACTGGGATGATCTCAGGTCGACCCACGAGGAAGATCAAGCCTGGTCTATCCCCGCCCTGTCAATCCCACCCATCAAGAGATGGACGCCGGTCGCTATTCAGGTCAAATCACTGACCATGGAGTTTGGGCTCAGGGCGCTAAATGGCAGAACCAATTCAGACACCAATGGCAGTCATACGTACAATAAAACCAACCACACCAGCAGAATCGACTATTGTCTATTCGATATAAGATTATGGCCTCTAGTCATCGACATGACGATCATCGAAAGGACTGAAAGTGATCACAACCCTCTCTCTGTCTACACATTAGCTCCAGGTAATCTCCCAGCCACGTCCAACTCCGCAGCAGTAGCACCCGAGGGCATTAGCCTGGCCAACAATAAAAGACACTTGAAATGGGACAAGGTCGTGGCTCGGCCCGCACTCATCAACGCTGCCAATAACACCCTAAAATCCACACTAATGGGCCTAGAGGCAGGTTCTGCAATTCCCCACCAGGAAATAAGCTCAATCCACACCTCCTGCTTTAGGGATATCGCAGCTCACTTCTCAGTACCTCCAGCCCACGACGACAAACGACCCATAGGTAGGCACCGCTGGTTCAACAAAACGTGTCGGTCCCTAAACAAGCGCCTAGTTCAAGCCATTAAATCCAAGGACCCCACCGCCATCCGCGTAGCTAGGAAGTCCTATAAATCTGCAATACGCGTAGCCAAGCGTGATCAAGATAACAAATGGTGGACAGCACTCAGCGACGCTGTGCGCGAGAGGAACCATAGTCTGTTCTGGTCCCTGGCAGCGCGAGGCCCAGAAACCAGTGGTTTGGACATCACAACCAACATTGCCCCAAGAGACTGGATAGTTCACTTTAGTAGTCTGTACTCCCCTGATCATGATAGCCCCATCCCTGTTCATACGGGCCCCCACCTAAATCTCTCATTAGCACCCACCACCGCAGCACCCCTGTTGTTCTCTCAAAGTGATATAACCTACTCTCTAAGCACTTTAAAACGCGGCAGGGCCCCTGGATCAGACTGCGTCCCAGCAGACCTGTTCTCAACAGACCTAGCATCCTGGTCAAGATACCTCACCATTCTAGCTAACGCAATAGCTTCTGGGGCGCCAATTCCCGACTCTTGGAAAGCGGCCATTGTTATCCCGATCTTTAAAAAGGGCGACAGATCTCTTCCTTGTAACTATAGCCTAATTGACTGTGTCCAAAAAGTCTTCTGCCACTGCCTCCTAGGGAAGATCGAAGAATGGATGACTGAACGCGATATCCTTAGCCCCCTCCAAGCCGGTTTCCGAAAGAAGATTTCCACCACTGATCAAGCCCTCAGATTCCTATTATTATATTGGAAAATAGTGTTCATTGGTAAAGGCAGCCTTTATGTAGCTTTTGTGGACCTCAGATCTGCTTTTGACCTAGTACCTCGCAACAAACTTTGGGCCACTCTCTCTCGGATGGGAATCCCGGAGCACATTCTTGCCATTTTGATACGACTCCATGAGGACAACTACGCACAAGTCAGGTGGGGCAACAAGGGCCAACTAACCGATAGAATCCACGTCTCCCGGGGTGTGCGGCAAGGTTGCGTACTTGCCCCGACCCTCTTTTCCCTGTATATCAATGAAATTGTCCCCTCCCTCCTCAGACTGCAGGCTGACGCACCTTCACTTGGCACACAAAAAATCCCAGTCTTACTTTTTGCCGATGACACTCTTTTGATATCCAAGACCCCCAGTGGTCTAAGGAAACTCCTTGCGTACTTCGAGCATTTCTGCTCATCACAGGGACTCGAAATCAACGCCTCGAAAACAAAACTAATGACCCTTAATCCCCACAGATCTTTTAAAGGGAAGTTTACTCTGGAGGGCTCCTCACTTGAGAAGGTGGGCATTTTCAGCTACCTGGGCATAACATTCACTGACAACATGTCCTGGAAGCCACACATAGGAAAACAAGCCCTAAAACTAAGACAAACAACAGGGGCTCTACTAAAAAATGTCCACCTCTCACACACAAAAGCAATTCACCCAGCATTACAGTTATACGAAGCACAGGCCGTTTCCTCAGCGCTTTACGGGGCTGAACTTTGGGGCTATACCAAAACCCAAGACTTAACCACCGCTGAAAACAACTTCCTAAGAAACCTTGTGTCCCTTCCGCTAAGCACCCCACTGTTCCCTCTTTTCAAGGATCTCGGCATCAAACGCATTGGACACAAAGCCCGCCTGCAACCCCTGCTGTACTGGCTGTGTCTCTGGACCACTCCGGAGCTCGACATCTTCACCGAAGCTCTACAGGTCATCCTAAAAGCCGACCATCTTCACAGAATCCCCTGGCTACGATGCATCAAGGATCTACTTTACTCACTCGGGCTCGATGATCTCTGGAACTCTCCAGCCACGTCAGTCTTTCCCTCGAAAAGCAAACTAAAGGAACTATACTGGCAAATGGCCAACCTCGAAGACACGAGGGCTGCACTGCACACTACACTATTTTGTGACTTTGCCAACCTAAAAGAGTCATGCAAGTACGAAGCTTTCTGGGACCTAATCACGGCCCCAAGGTAAAGGAAACTGTACTTCCAGCTCCGCATTGGAACACTCCCATTAAGACTTTTCACCAGTAGCTGGTCACACAATGAATCAACCGCATACCCAGCCTGCAAAGCCCCCGTCGAGAATCTCCCTCACGTCTTTTTTGCTTGCCCCGCGTATACCGCCCCCGTAGGCAATGGCTGGCCCCGGCATGCAGACTACTGGGAGTCCGCTGCTCTGCGCTAGCCCTGCGAATCCTCAGATCAGACACCAGGCCAACGCTAGTGATCGCCATCGCCAAATTCCTCAGAGCCAGTTGGCTTGTCAGAGGGAAAACTCTTATGGATAAAGACTCTAAATAAGACTGTCCCAACATCCTGCGCTGCGCATTTTATTTTATTCCATTTTTTATTCCACTTTTATTTCACTTTTTCCATTTTCTCTTATCTTTTACTCCCTTTTTATCATTATATTTACCTGTAATTTTGATTATGTGTATTTATTTGTATTTATTACTGCTCGCGCTTTTTTGGCTCTTGTAGCCGCAATAAAGCTCTTTTGAATTGAATTGATGGCCCACAGACAGTGATGCTGGACCAGGTTTCGAAGTAGAGTGCTGCCAGCAATGTTACATCACTAAAGTCATAGGAATTGTGAAAATTCCAAGCGTCGCACAAAGAAACAAGTGCAGCAAATGAGCCTCAATGAGAGAGAGGCAGGTGTGTAGCTGGTGGTGCATTTTGCTCCAAATAAATGACTAAAGGGTGGAGTGACCGTGTGATGTCATTTATATACAGCACATTTTCCATTGAAGTGGCCACAAAATCCGCAACGCCATGCAGTGTCACTAATAAAATTCTATAGCGCACAAACTATAATGTGTGGAAATCGGGTTTCATCAAAACATTTGCACAGCACCATAAAGTGCCTTGTTTTGATCCTATTAAAATCTCTCCCCCCCCCTCTTCCGAATTATGAAAAATGTGTTTCATTTGAGCTTTCCCAGCTGCTATGTTCTGAAATGTTTAAATGTTGGATGTTAGAAAAGAATCTGGTATCATATAGTTTTTCCTTTCAGAGCCCCTGAATGCACCCCTGAAACATTGTAAGACAGTTCACTTTACAAAATGGTCCAACTTTGTAATTACAGAAAGAAAACTAACACCAATCTACAAGTTAACACAATAAGGGCCTCATTTACGAGGCTCTTGGTGCAGAGTGCCTCCCTGCGCCACCCGGAAAGGACAGAAATGCAATGTATCTACAAGATATGGCGCATTTCTGTCCTCTCCCCCTGTGCTGGCGCAGAAAGTGCTGCCTAGCGACAACGCAGGCACCCTTACACCATGGTGCAAGCGTGCCTGCCTTGTGGGGTTGATTGTTTTTGTGCAGCAAGGGATACCTTAAAGTTAGTAGCTTTACTTTTAAGATGGAATCAATCATTCTGTTCACTGATGCTTCGCCCCTTTTTCTCCTACATTCCTGTGGTACTTTACAGATGTTTTATTCAAATTAGCTGCACAAGTGACAGGTTCGCCATTGATCAACTATTATATGTGTTTTTCTGGACACCGTAAATATACCTACGGCTAAAGACCAGATGATGAAGGTGTTTTTAATCTTGCCTGAAGACACCATTATTAAAGCACACTGGTTTGGTGGCTGACTTTGAGACAATTCTAAGTCACTTCTCCTAAAATCCGTTGAGATCTTTCTAGACTAGTCAAAGCCTCTCAGCTGTAACCAGACGTTGAAGAACACCGTGGATGCTCTAGGCACCCAGGGTAGGACCCCTATGATGAAGCATGCCACCAACTAGGATGGGTGGTGAGGGCTCTTTTTATGAAGAAAATTCAATCAAGATTTAGGGAGAATCTGGTCACTGTGTGTAGGTATGTGGCAACATACTCACTTTTTGTGTTGATTTAAACATTTTTAGAGAAAAATATTAGAAATAGTCATCAACATAGTATTTTCTATGCTTCTTGGCAACAATGATAGATACGATAAAAGGATCAATTGCTTACCCTTTTTTTCTTTCTAACCTTTTCTCAGGCTGGTTTCTACTCTCTGTAGTCCTGATGATGACCCTTTATCCTAATTGGGTTGAAACGTTGTCTGCTTTTGCACCCAAGAGCCATTCATCCTTCTTGAATAAACAATTTTTCTCTTAAACTTTGTGTATTGTGACCCAATTGGAAACTTCACCTAATCACCCCTTATTCACTGTGTGTACCACTTGTGGATGTTGAACATTTTTGCAAAATTTTTTCTTCGTTTTCTTATGATCTTTGTCATGCTGTGTTTTTACTTATCCTTGCATATTCATATGATTAATTTACTTTTTTTTAATGCAACATTAATTATACAATAGGATTGTTGTGACATTTTACACAGGGGCCACCGTTCTTTGATATCATGCAGCACGACTCACAAAATTAAATATAGTGGGAACTTCTAGATCTCATACACTGACCGCCCTGTTATTTGGTTGCAGGTACAGCCTGACCTGCTGTACGTGAAGGGTGTTTGATTGGCGCGTTGGCGGCTTCCTGACAGCTGGCTTTGTGACATTTAAATCCAGCCACAGGTTCAGGCAGCGAATAGACTGACTTCCGTGGCACCTTCTGACTGGACAGAACTGTAGGTACTGCATCTCTGTTGACTGGCTCTGTTCTCTGGCCTGGACCACTTGTAGTCAGTATGCACAAAGAGTTCCAGCTTTTTGCCTAAACCCAAGGTTCTCCTCTCCTGTTGTCAGTCCTAGGACCATGGAGGAGCAGTGGTGGATGTTCACAGATGCATCATGTTCGTAAACCTAAGATGATTGGTGCAACGGGAAGATATGTTTTTTGTGAATTATCACCCACGTGGTGCGTCTGTTGCCAAACATAGTTTTGGTTGCCATGCCACTCTTGTTTCTTGTTTGGGCTGTGATTTGTTGCTGGTGGTTTGGTGCCTCCTGAGGTTTTGTGCTCCCTTCCCTCCTGAGCCTAGATTGCAGCAATGTCCTAGATGGTTCCTCTTTTCATTTCCTCTGCCTTCTTCCTGGCTTTCACCCGGATGTCGCTGAATCCGCTTTGAGAGATGACACAAGGCTGATCACCGGTTCCTCGTCCAAAAGCTGTTGTGACGCGTATTCTCTCTAGTGCTTTACAAGGTCATTTTAGTGCTACGCCTTAAAAAGCGCCTTATAAATGCTGTTAATCCACCCAGGCTTCTCTCGGTGAGCTCCCTGGAACCCCTCAGTAGGATTACAGGCTCTTTATCCGGCCCTGGCTTTCAAGTGTAGTTGATTTTATGGAAAAGTCTGGGGGTGAATGTTGTGCATTAAATATACCAGCAACACAGAGGGAAAAAAAACAAAGCCGGCATCAGTAACATTCTCCAACAATAGATATTCCAGAATGTTCCTTTGTTAATGACGTCAGTTGAGGTTTTGAGATGTATTATGACATCATTCACCGAATGGCCCCTTTAAAATGCATGAGTAAATATTGAGAGGTCAGCATAGGACTCATCTGATGTACATCAGTGAAAACGATAAAGTGCCTAAGTCTGAAACATTAATATCCATATTTTATCATTATTAATATTTTGTTTTCCCCTTTTTAAATAAGTGTCTTATATCTTTATTCATGTTGTTAGTTTGCCTTATTTGGGATATTGTAGGGTATAGTTTGTTTTTGGGAGTGTCCCAATGTCGTGTAGGTTAGTTTCCTTTTCCTGTCTCTGAACCTAGGGTGTTGGTGTAAATGGTGTTGTTAAACTTTAGCTCTCTTGTGGCAAAGATTTGTTTTTTCTTACAGCACAGCTTTCAAACGTACCTATTGCTAACAAGATACATAGACTGGTCTTTGGGTCCGCCCCTTTCAATGATTGGCTTTCTTCGATCAGCCTCTTTCAGCTATTGGCTTGAGACTTGTTCAGTCATTACTTGATTTAGCCCAGTGGAATATTCCCCTAATGCTATTGGCTGATGAGATATAGCATTAAACCTCCACTCATAATGAACTGCATATAGGACTACTTTACAACTATAGCCCTCTCTGTCCACACCCAGTGGCTGCCTCCTGTGATCTGTGGTCCATAGGGCTTTACCAGTGCCTATTCTGCCTCCAGTTAATAGTGCCATGCTGTTACTGCACCAAGTAGGGGTATGTGTTGGTGAAGCCTCCTATTACAGATCCTCGGAGCGACCTGAGCCATTCCTTCCCCTTCCTGGGATGGGCTAAGCCTCGCCTTACCGTGATTGGTTCTGAGCCCATGATGGGCAGCCAGGATTGGTCCCACAAGTGATCAACTTTACTTCCTGAAATTGTTGACGTTCTGATTGTCCAATGACGATGATGAAGAGTAGCCACTGCACGAGCGCAGTCTCACACACGCACACTCTGAAAAGTATGCAACATGTATAATTAAATATTTTATTAGTTCTAGGGTAAAAAGAAATATATTTTACAATGAAAGAAATAATATATATATTTTTTAAATCAATAAGCTTTAATAATTTTCTTTCTCATAGGGCGATCTCCACCACGGTGGGCGGGTTGCCCATCAGGGTGGCAGAGATCTCCACCTGTGTGAGAAAGGTTACAAGTAGTAACTATTGTCAGGGGGTGGAGACATGTAAATGTATATACCTTGGAGTAAATTTACGCTCGGAAATGGTGAATGGCCAACAATAGTGTATTTACTTCAAAGTGTAAGAGTAAATTTACACAAATATGCACTCATGAGTAAATTGCCTTTGTGAACAGACCCCTTTGTCTGTAATTACACTGCTGCGTGTGTTCTACCACAATTCACTTGGTAATAGCACCATTCGCAATGAAAGGAGCCATCCGGTGAATGATGTCACAATACAGGGAGTGCAGAATTATTAGGCAAGTTGTATTTTTGAGGATTAATTTTATTATTGAACAACAACCATGTTCTCAATGAACCCAAAAAACTCATTAATATCAAAGCTGAATATTTTTGGAAGTAGTTTTTAGTTTGTTTTTAGTTTTAGCTATGTTAGGGGGATATCTGTGTGTGCAGGTGACTATTACTGTGCATAATTATTAGGCAACTTAACAAAAAAAAATATATACCCATTTCAATTATTTATTATTACCAGTGAAACCAATATAACATCTCAACATTCACAAATATACATTTCTGACATTCAAAAACAAAAACAAATCAGTGACCAATATAGCCACCTTTCTTTGCAAGGACACTCAAAAGCCTGCCATCCATGGATTCTGTCAGTGTTTTGATCTGTTCACCATCAACATTGTGTGCAGCAGCAACCACAGCCTCCCAGACACTGTTCAGAGAGGTGTACTGTTTTCCCTCCTTGTAAATCTCACATTTGATGATGGACCACAGGTTCTCAATGGGGTTCAGATCAGGTGAACAAGGAGGCCATGTCATTAGATTTCCTTCTTTTATACCCTTTCTTGCCAGCCACGCTGTGGAGTACTTGGACGCGTGTGATGGAGCATTGTCCTGCATGAAAATCATGTTTTTCTTGAAGGATGCAGACTTCTTCCTGTACCACTACTTGAAGAAGGTGTCTTCCAGGAACTGGCAGTAGGACTGGGAGTTGAGCTTGACTCCATCCTCAACCCGAAAAGGCCCCACAAGCTCATCTTTGATGATACCAGCCCAAACCAGTACTCCACCTCCACCTTGCTGGCGTCTGAGTCGGACTGGAGCTCTCTGCCCTTTACCAATCCAGCCACGGGCCCATCCATCTGGCCCATCAAGACTCACTCTCATTTCATCAGTCCATAAAACCTTAGAAAAATCAGTCTTGAGATATTTCTTGGCCCAGTCTTGACGTTTCAGCTTGTGTGTCTTGTTCAGTGGTGGTCGTCTTTCAGCCTTTCTTACCTTGGCCATGTCTCTGAGTATTGCACACCTTGTGCTTTTGGGCACTCCAGTGATGTTGCAGCTCTGAAATATGGCCAAACTGGTGGCAAGTGGCATCATGGCAGCTGCACGCTTGACTTTTCTCAGTTCATGGGCAGTTATTTTGCGCCTTGGTTTTTCCACACGCTTCTTGCGACCCTGTTGACTATTTTGAATGAAACGCTTGATTGTTCGATGGTCACGCTTCAGAAGCTTTGCAATTTTAAGAGTGCTGCATCCCTCTGCAAGATATCTCACTATTTTTGACTTTTCTGAGCCTGTCAAGTCCTTCTTTTGACCCATTTTGCCAAAGGAAAGGAAGTTGCCTAATAATTATGCACACCTGATATAGGGTGTTGATGTCATTAGACCACACCCCTTCTCATTACAGAGATGCACATCACCTAATATGCTTAATTGGTAGTAGGCTTTCGAGCCTATACAGCTTGGAGTAAGACAACATGCATAAAGAGGATGATGTGGTCAAAATACTCATTTGCCTAATAATTCTGCACTCCCTGTAGATCTCAAAACCGCGGCCGGACCCACCAAAGTTGATGCCTGTTGTTGGCGATTGTTGGAGATGCAGGACAAGGCAAAGAACTGTTTTTCTCCTCTACATTAATGGGCCCTTGACTTTAAGCAAAGATTTAGCAGCTAATAATTAGTATAACAGCTTCTGTGAGGCAGAGGGTGGATTCGGAATATTGGTAGAAGATAATGCTGCATATATGTTACCTTATCCACCAACAAGCTGCATGTATGTTTTTTCATGTACCATTGAAAACCAAAGTGGTTGGTGGACTCTACTTCTCCATAGGTAGTAAGTGCAGCTTGTTTTCATCCTTGTGCACCTTCTGCTAATCCAGGAAGTTTTTTGGGTCGTAGATATTTGCATGCTGTGATTTTTAGGTATATTCTTATAAAGGAAATCAAAAAACTACCTGCCACATAATCCAAAGTGTTAGCTGAAAAGCCCTGGCTGCTTAGAGGTGAGTCATGAAATAGGGTCAGTGCACAACTCTGTCCATCTCATGAGAGTCTTGGAAAGAATTACCTTTCTTAGGGGCAGATTTATGGAAAGTGATGCTGCACCGAGTGCAGCGCCACATTCCCTGCGCCCCTTAGCACCCCCTACCGCCACCATGGCGCAGGGTAGGGGGCAATAGTATAATTTCACATGACGCTATTGATGTACTCTGCAGGAGTAGCGCCAAAATATTGGCGCTACTCCTGCAGAGTACATAGGGCCCAATTCTAAAGAAGGGAAGCCCCCTTTCAACGCCTGCTCTTAGATTTCCTTACGCCATTGTTCTGGCTCCCCTAATGTGGGAAACGCCCCCTTTGCATATATTATGCTTGACGCTGGCCTAATGTAGCGCAAAGGGTTACAGGGTGGCGCGATGCATGCATTGCGCCACCCTGTAAATACGGCGCGGGGACTTCGGGCTCGTTGCGCCACATTAGCATAAAAAATGATGACGTTAATGTGGGGCAAGGTGGCACTAGGGCCTTATAAATATGCCCCTTAGTACATTTAGGGCCAGAAGTACAATTGTTAGGGATACCAAAATTCTAATTGCAATTCTGTCTGAATCCCAATTAGGAAATCAGTATTCCTAATGTTCAAAAGTCACTGAGTTTCATTTAGGGATTTCTTGTGGGTCGCAAGTCAAATACCTCATTAATATTAATGAGGTAGATCGCAGTTTGCGACCCATTAGGAATGACAGACATCACAGGGATGGTGGCCTGCCGAGGTCAGCAGACCACCATGTATATGATTGTTTTTTGTTTTTTTTGCAGCCTGTTTTCTTTAAAGGATACAAGGGTGCATTTAAGACAAAAAAAAATGAAGCCTTGAACTCAGTGGGACTACTGCCTGCTCTTAAAACATATTATTGTGTACATTCCCTTTTCAAATGGGTTACCACCAGTTTTAAACAGCTGGTAAAGTATAAATGTTTTGCAACCGGAATTCGGTCACGAACCACTAATATATACCATACTGATTCGATATTTCGAAAGGACGCCCTAAACACGCCCCTCCAAATACCGAATCGCAATCGCAAAATGTGATTTGGTAACAAGTTGCTGAATAATATTTTGCATTTTGTGAATTTAAAAAAACATTTTATAGTCGCAAATGGGACGATTCTGTGAATCGGGCTGTTTGCGACAGAAAAATGCTTTGTAATTCTGGCCCTTACTGCTTTTATTTGTAGAAAAAATGTCTGTGTTTGCATTTAAGGGGGCATGAAAGAGGATGTCTTGGAGTGAATCTGCCCCTGTACTTTCTAGAGCAAATTTTCAGAGGGGTTCGAAGGGGCGGCTGAATAACTTCCAGCTGCTTTCTTGCCTTTTTTAATGTAACACAAACAGCAGTCACACTAAAATTCCGTCACATATATAGTGTTTCCGAAAACACTTTCCCAAAGCGTTGTCAGATGCAAGAATTACCAGGTTCAGAAAGATGAATGGTTGGGTTAGCTTTGCAGTGATTGCAACCCTCGAACACTCCGCAGCGAGCACAAAACCTACAGAGCCACCTCCCTATCCTTATGCAATAAATAAAAGAAAGACACTACAAAGCAAAGGAAGGAAATTCTGAAATCAATCTGAATCAGTATTTACTAACGGATATTCCATTGCCACACCGAGCTTTTCGAATAATCAATTCTAGGAGGCAGCTTCCGTTTCCACCTGCAAAGCGCCTGGATACCCTCACAGGTGAATATACAAATACATATAACAGAACATTATTTTTCACTCTCTGTGCACTACTGGCCTAGGCTGTAAATGGAATGCATTGAACACAGATGGGTTCGAATGAATCTCTCATTAATGGCGAGGGCCATGTAAAAACCTCCAAAAATGCACGCCTGCTCCACCAGGAAGTCTTGGAACTGTCCATAAAAGTGTGACTACACTGCTGGGAAATAGAGATACTGTCTGATAAGAGTATGGTAATTCTGCGTAAAAGTGCTGGTACTGTCCAAATACACATTTAGCACCGTTGAAAAGTGTTTGTATTGTCTAAGAAAGGTGTAGCAAACATCCTATCAGAACAGTGGTCTATTAAACTTATAGTAGGCCTGAGCAAAAGACATAGCAGTGGCTAAAAAATATGGCAGCCCTGCTGAGAAGTAAGGCTTCTCTCTAAAGAATGTATGGAAGCTCTTTTGAAAAATGCTTGTCATGATATGTGGCTTCAGCTCACCTTCCTGTGCTTGGGAACACACAACTGCAGTACACTTAGGTGTTCATTATCAGTCTGGCAGTCCTAGGACCACCAGACACGCGGTGGCGGTCAGTCCGCTGCCAATGCGGCGGTCCAGCCTCCACATTATGACTGTGGTGGACGCGCCACGGTCCGACCTCCGGCACCGCCACGTTTCCACCGGTCGACAGCCTAGCAGTGCTGGCGGTCATAATCCACCAGGGCAGCGCTGCTAGCAGTGCTGCCCTGGGGATTATGACCCCTGTGTCCGCCAGCTTTTGCATGGCGATTCCACCATGCAAAGGCTGGCGAAGTCAGAGTGCTGGGGGCCCCATGGTGGCCCGTGCACTGCCCAAGCACTTTGCAACCCCGTCATGCATTTCACTGCCTGCCGCTGGCTCAATTACGAGCCGGCGTCAATGTTGTGGGTAGTTTCCCGCTGGGCCAGCGGGAAACTTATAATAGGGCCACCGGGCAGAAGACCTCACTGGCGGTCTTCCAAACACTGGAGTTTTGCAGGCGGCCTCTGCCTCTTTGGCCAGGCCACTGACAGTGCTTAAGTACAATTTGTCGAAATTCTAAATGAGTTTATATCTAATATTCAGGGATAGTGACATATGTTTTTAATATTATAATTCAGCAGCAGCTCACCTAATATTATTGCTAATAATTCCTGTGACCCCCTCCTGCCATTTCTCATATGTGGGCCACTGTTGTGATCTAAAAACAATTTTTTTTATGTATGCTCACGGTGTTGAAACAAACATTTCTCTGCAAAGTCTTCAATAGACTTTCACACACCACCCACATTAAAAATAAAGTAAAATATAACGATATTCAAAACAATCTGTTTAAGAATTATTCAAGGTCATAAACGCAGAACAGAGCTGGCTCTATCAGCCCCGTGAAAAGCTGGGGCCCTGGGCAGAGCCCTCCTTACCCGTGCCTTAAAAGGTCTCAGTATTGGCATTTCGTTCTGCATCTCTGAAGGATGTCCTAATCATATATTCCTGAACACAAACTACAGTTCCCATAAGTCCTTTAAGCTCTTGTATTTTTTGGAAATGATGGAGGCCATTTTTTAAAAGTTTCAAGTTCACGTTTCGTCGTTGTTCAGAGCTTCCTTGCTTTACTGTTTAGATGATTTGTTGCTGAAGAATGGACGGTGCTACCAGCACTCCTAACAAATACAGATTGTTTCCCTTTTTAAAGAGTGTTTTAAACTGAAGATTAATACATAGAAGCAGTTGCGTGACGGGGTGGGCTGCGTGGGGGGGAATTCAATTAAAAATAAACAAAACTTAACTGGGCCGCTGCAAGACCCGCGCTGCTCCTCACCTCTTCTTGCAGACACCAGCTCCCAGCCTGCTCTACGCCAATCCCGATGGTGCTCAGAGCAGCTTCAGGATTGGCTGGGAGCACCCAGCCAGGGCGCTCCCAGGCAGACTGGAAGCCTGTGCAGGCTCTCTTCAGCCCAGCAAGGCCGAGACGGCCGGCCAACGAAACATGCGCTCTGAGGGGGAGTGCTCATCAACCACGTGGCCCCACCCTCTTCCCCCCAAAACAATAATAAACAAAGTATTGTTTTTGTGGAAAAGTTTTGCAGCTGGCGCCCTTATGGAGGAGCCACCCCTGCACAGAAGTATTGTAAGGTTTTAAGTTGTCAGTTTTTTGTGAATTTACATTGAACGAGTATAAAACTCTATTTGCATTGCACATTTTTGGATCCTACAATACACAAGGAAATGCAGGGGACCCGCTTCACTGTTAAAGATTGTTGAAATATTGGCAATGTAGATAATGCACTTAAGGCAGGAGTAGTGTTAAGTGGAGCTATTATTAGTCTCAGTGAGGGCTATATCATTCTAAGGAATTCTTAACAAAAGATTGTGAACTCACAAAAACAGAAGGTAATGACCTTTACAGGTGAAGAGACTGAGGTGATGGCAAAGACTGAAATAGCATTGTTTATAATATTCTTTATGTTCCAATTTCAGGAATGTCAGAGTTCTACTAAAACACAGGTAAAGTATTGTATTTCTGTAACATGATAGATGTTAACTATAAAGTACTAAAGATATGGATCTTATCTAGTAGTACACATTGGTATCCATCAGAGTGGCCATCTCTCCAGAGGCTTTTTTCTCTCTCATGTCCCCTTTCCCTTTTCCTTTAGTCTACAGCTAAACAATATGTTGCTATTGTGTTTGGTTGGCATTGGATATGGAGAAGTGTGGAAAAGTTAATTGCTCCCTTTGGATCTGGATTGAAATCTTGAAAACCTTGAAGGTTACTGCTAGAAGTTGTTCCTAATCTGCAATTAAGGTTTAGCAGCTCTGCTGAGATGAGTTATGGAAGTGCCTTGTAAATGTTTGTGTGGCCTGTAGAGAAGGGTTGGCTCAGCTATTAAATACATAGCAACCCTTCCAATAAATGTTGGTTAAAGGTTGGGTAGTTCCACTTAGAAATGCAGGTTTTGCCCTACTCCGAGTTATCACAGGCCATCTCTGATATGTGTTGCTACTGTCCTAAAAGTGTTAGGACATTGTGATATTTGAGCTGGGGAAATGAGAAATAGCTGACTATTGTTTTATTATTATCTGGTCATTAAAACACATTGCATTATTGCTTTTATTGGAAGGAAATCACATTGGATGTTTGTGAAACTTATGCTATTTTATATGCTCAGATCAGTGTTTCCCAAATTGTGAGTGGGTCGTGACCCAATGTTTGGTGATTCGCAAAAGTCCAAACAATAAGTATGGATGCCTTTTAATTCTGTATCTATCTTGTCACTTTTGCTGTTCTTCAAAGAAAGAGGTCAAATGTCAGGCTGTGTCTTCTTACAAACTGCTGCTTGATAACAAAGAGATCTGTGTTTACAAACTCCTCTCACTTTGCAGACAGAGAAAGAAAAGTAAAGGGACTACTGTGACAATCTTGCTGGGGCAGGGAGTGTGAAAGGCAAATCTTTAGGATGTGTTTTTGTGTAACACACAATAAAATGTAAATACCTTTAAATTAACTGTATACACTCAGCAGTTAGGAAAGCAAAAATGAAGCACATTTTTTGTAATTCTGAAGTGCGTTGGACACAAAGATTATAATAGGATCAAAACAAATCAAGACACTTGTTGATGCAGAAATGATAAGTATTCACTGAAACCTGATTTCCCACATTATCGTTTGTCTGCAGTATAGTTTGATCAGTAAAACTGCATGTCTGCAAAAGTTGTGACCATGTCAATGGAAAATGTGGTGCCTGTAAATGACTGTGAGTTACCCCACAATGCTTTGGTTATATGAAAAAATCGCTCACCTCATGGCCATTAAAGCCAGGTGGGTCGAAAAACGTTATCGTTCTAAAAATTGGTTTGTACTTCTCAAAGAGTTGGGAAGCGCTGGTTTAGATGCTTGTGACTGTGATTAAAGTTTCTGTATGTTACGATTTTTTTTTCATGTAAGAATATCTTTAAGTGAGGGGAATTGTTTTCCACGTTACTTATTAAACCGAATAACTTTTAGTGAAAATGGGGTGGTGATCAGTGAGCTGGGTGGAATCATATTAGGGTGAAGCGAGTGATCAAGGGCCTGGTTTAGGTTTGGCGGAGGCGTTATTCTGTCACAACGGTGACAGATATCCCATCCGCCAAAATATAAATCCGAGAGGACGTCTGTTTTAATGGAGTAACCCCTCCGCCAAACTCTAAATCAGGCCCTAAATGTTGATTATGGTGTGGCAGTGGCTCATTACATATTAGGGATTTGCATGATGAGGGTTAATGGGGATCATAAAATGATAATAGTGCCCTGATTACTGGGGCAGTATGGAGTACGCACAATAAAATAACTTTGGGACACCATCACCAAACGTTGCCTTCATCACCGAAACCTGGCTAAACGCCTCCTTGAACCCCGACATTGCCACCACAACACCCGACAGCTACAAGATCATACACCGAGATCACACCAATAAACGGGGCGGGGACATTGGCATCATATTCAAGAACACCAGTCAATGCATCGCCACCAATGACGACTTCTCACCCCTTGTGGAACACCTCCATTTCCAAATACAAACCAATGCCAAGACTACCCAAAGAGGCACTCTCATATACATAACCCCATCCCCAAATTCATCGCACCACTAGCCGTTGACTCCAACCACTACATTCTACTCGGCGGCCTCAGTTCCCACATTGACGATCCCAACTGCGCCAACTCCACCTACCTAGTCGAAAACAGCATAGGCCTCACCCAACTAGTCAACGTACCCTCACACAAGGCCAGACACACTCTCAAACCCCTCTTCACCTCCAGCGACAGACAGATTCAGCCACATCGCAGAACTCTCCTGGTCCGATCACAGCATCGTCAACATCACCATCGCCGACACCCAACACACCACCACCAGGAACAACAGAGCTGACTACTGCAACAGGAGCAGAGAAACTGAATCACAGTGCAAGCAGGCCCTCAGCTCATCCAAACGCAAGACCTCATCTGACCTCGACCAGGCTATCCTGAACTTCTCCTGGATCATTGAATACACTGACTCAATTGCCCCGCTGAAACCAGCCAGAACCAAAAAAAACCTCTACAAACGCAAGTTGGTACTCTCCGGAGCTCACAGCCACCAAGCGCAGCTGCTGCAAACTCAAGAAACAATGGTGATCTACTAGGAATCCCTCTGATAGAACATCCCCCAAAGCAGCCCTCAATAACTACCTCCGACAACTCAAGGAGGCCGAAATAGCAGCCATCATAACCTGCATCGACCCAACATCCAACTGCACAAAAACACTTTTCAAAAAGAATACTTGATCCCAGCAACCACAGAGAACACTATCCATCACTCCCAAGAACTTTGAAACACCCTCTCACACTACTCCCACAGCAAGATCGCCACCATCTACAACAACTTCGACCCCCAATCCACAATCTCTAACCTCAGCTCTCTCGACCCTCCCCCGGCATCCCCCCAATGCACATCAACAGTACGATCTCCATTTGGGCATCGCTCACCAATCAGTCCACCTCAGCCCTCAGCTATCATGTCATCCATTCACTCCAGTGTACCCACCAACACAGAACTCACCAGCATCCTCAACATCTTCATCACCTCTGTAATTTTGCCAGACAAATGGAAACATGTGGAAATCAAAACCATCCTGAAAAATCCTGTGCCGATCCTAACAAACTCAAGAAGTACTGACGCATCTCTCTTCTCCTGTACCCGGACAAAGTACTCGAGAAGGCCATCAAACAGTAGCTCTCCAATTACCTGGAAGAAAACAACCTACTGGAGACCACCCAATCAGGTTTTCATTCCAACCACAGCACAAGACCATACATCGCCGCCACTGACTATATCAGAGCACTCCTCGACCACAGGAAACCACCGTCCTGATCCTCCTTGAACTATCAGCCACGTTTGACACCGTCTCCCAGCACACCCTCATCAACATATTCCACAGCATTGGAATACATAACAACCCCCTCAAATGCATCACCTTCTTCCTGACAGGACACCCTCAGAACATCTGACTAGCCCCTTTTCATCTCCGCACCCAAGAGCATAATTTGCAGAATACCCCAAGGTTCATCCCTCAGCCCCACTTTGTTCAATACCTACATGACCCTTCTAGCCGATATTGTTCCTGTAGACTCAACATCATCTCCCACGTAGACAATATTCAACTGATCCTCTCACTTACTGAAGACCCCTCCACCACCAGAACCAGCTTCCGCAATGCCGTGATCACCGTAGCCGACTAGATGAAAACTAAGGCGCTCATTATGAACACAGAGGTCGCAACCGCTGTGTTCATGCTGGCGGTCAAAACACTGACCGCCAGCGTCCCCGGATCCCCGCCGGCCGTATTAGGAACATTCCTGAGGGCCGGCGGGCGGAAACATTGTTTCCGCCCTCCGGCCCACAGGAATGCCTGGCTGGGACATTGATGGCGGTTCCACATGGAACCGCCACCAATGCCTCTGTGTGGCGGGTGCAGCTGCACCCGTCACGCAGATCACTGCCACCTGCGCGATGGGGCACTGCACTGGGGCCCCTGCACTGCCCATGCCAAGTGCATGGGCAGAGCTCGGGCCCCCAAGGGTGCCCCGGTGCACCCCTTCCGCCAGCCTTTCCCCGGCAGGGAAACCCGCCAGGGAAGGCTGGTGGCTGAGGAATCATTATCCGAGGGGCAGCACTGCTGCCCTGTCGGATAATGTTTCCGACCACCGCCAGGCTGCCTGACGGAGGCAGCCTGGCGGTGAGTGAGGGCTGCCGATGGCACCCCTCATAGGGTTCATTATGTGGCGGTGTGGCCCCCCATGCTGGCTGGCGGTTTTACCCGCCACCGCCGGCATGGTGGGCCACACTGCCACGTTCATAATGACCACCTAAGTGCCTGAAGCTCAACTCCGACAAGACGGAAGCCTTGATCTGTGGGAAAAACACCTCCATTTGGGACGTAGCTTGTGGCCAGCTGAACTCTGACCCATTCTCATGCCTACAGACCACGCTCGCAAACTTGGCATCATCCTCGACAGTGAACTGACCATGAAGCGGAAGATCAACAAATTCACCTCCTTCTGCTTCCATACCCTGCGCAAGCTCTGTAGAATCTTTAGAAAGATCCCAGCCAAAACCAGGAAAACCATCACCCAGGTTCTCATCACCAGCTGCCTTGACTAGGGCAACACTCTACGCCGGCATATTCTCCCAGCTCCTAAAGAGACTCCAGACAATACAGAACATCACTGCCAGACTCATTCTGGACCTTCCTTAGGGCACCCACTTAACCCCCCACCACAGAAACCTCCACTGGCTTCCCTTACAGAAGAGATGTGATTTTAAGCGCCTCACATACGCCTACAAAGGCAAGCATGATCAAGGCCCGGGCTTCATAAACCACCGCCTACACTTCCAGCAACCGACCAGACACCTGTGCTTCTCCCCTCTGGCCCTTGCGTGCACACAGAGTTCTGGCACAGCAGCGGCCGCTCTTTTACCTACATCGTTGACAAGGCCTGGAACAACCTCCACCTCTGAACTGCACCCTCGTTGGCAGACTTCAGAAAGAGACTCAAGGCCTGGCTCTTCGACAGACACATCGCACCCAAGTGCCCAGGTATCTCCAGGGTGACAGCAACACTCTCTTCAGATACTGATTGATTACATGCAGTAGGCCGCTGTGGTTACTGACACTGCAATAGGAGTAGCATGGTGTGGCTCAATGTGAATAGTTACATTACAATGTCACTTTACATACTGATGATCAAACCAGAACTAAAATCGTATTACAGCTTTACGTCCTTCAGATAATTCTGAATTATGTCTTGGCACTTGTGCTTTACTAGCTGTAGGGCAGTTGTTGCTACCAGTGTTCTTAAAGTGGTGCTGCTCCTATTCTGGGGACCATTGTGGATGTAGGCATCATAATGCAGCTTTAAATGCCTGGGATAATGTCTATACTGGTAAGGCAATGATGCTTTACCTGTGTTGAGTGCATCACCCTTAAATATCTCACTATACATTAACTTTATGTGGATCTTTGATGATAATGGCACAAGGAAATCTCAATGGCTGCAACAATAATCAGTTCACTAGTACTTTTAGATTTTAGAGTCAATAAAGAGAATTTTTAAGTAGTTTAAAATATTTATTTTATGTAGTCTCCTTTAAATTAGTTTATTAATGCAAAATACTAATATACAGTAACACACATGAAGAGTGGCCTGAATCTGTCCCTACTCATTCAATCCTGTCCTCTAAACTTGTCTAATACAGTTCTTAGTCTGAGAACGTTTTTAGAATAGAGTGACAGTCTGCTACGTTTCAAAAATATTCTCACGATTATCGGTCTCATGTGCTTCTAGCTATCAGGCATCCTCTGAAACAAATTATCAACTCTTCTAAGACTCAATAGAAAGTAGCAGAGGAATAAATAACTTTATTGTGCCCAAAGATTTTGGCCCTCATTCTGACCTTGGCGGGCGGCGGAGGCCGCCTGCCAAAGTCCCGCCGTCAGATTACCGTTCCGCGGTCGAAAGACCGCGGCGGTCATTCTGACTTTCCCGCTGGGCTGGCGGGCGGTCGCCTTCAGACCGCCCGCCAGCCCAGCGGGAAAGAGGCTTCCACGATGAAGCCGGCTCGGAATCGACGGGTGTGCGACGGGTGCAGTTGCACCCGTCGCGTATTTCACTGTCTGCACAGCAGACAGTGAAATACATGTAGGGGCCCTCTTACGGGGGCCCCTGCAATGCCCATGCCAGTGGCATGGGCACTGCAGGGGCCCCCAGGGGCCCCGCGACCCCCCCCTACCGCCATCCGGATCCCGGCGGTCCGACCGCCGGGATCTGGATGGCGGTAGGGGGGGTCGGAATCCCCGCGGCGGTGCAGCAAGCTGCGCCGCCGTGGAGGATTCAATGGGGCGGCGGTACACTGGCGGGAGCCCGCCAGTGGTGCCGGTCCGACCGCGGCTTTACCGCCGCGGTCGGAATCCCCATTGGAGCACCGTCTGTCGGCGGTGCTCCCGCGGTCCTCCGCCCTGGCGGTCAAAGACCGCCAGGGTCAGAATGACCACCTTTATGTCTGGAAAGTTCTCACAGCACTTTTCTGACACAGTCCACTCTCTATTACCTAATTCTCGGATTATCCATGTATGTATATTCACCTATAGCTCTTAGCTTTAGCAGCAACTGCGGTCTGAATAGGTGGCTCAGGAGGCAGCGTTTGTCTCTTGGTCTCTCAGATTCTCTCAGCTATGGATCAGGACTCAGCATCCCACCGCACCCGTATCGAGCAATGTCGAAGGAGACGATGGCGACCCCCTCACTCTCCCTAGGACACCTTATACAACATTTTGATTGATACAGTGTAGAACATTCAACATAGTTTAAACAATACGTCTTCTGATTCTGCAATGGGGTTTGCTACTTTCATCCGTTTACTTGTCCACTATATGTATCTGAAAGAGCAACGTCATGTATGAATATAACACCCAGGCAATTCACAACATTTATGCAAATTTTAATGTTTCTAGCTTTGCTGTGGTCAATTTTATTACGCCTCAGCACACTCCAAAGCAGTTTAGTAGTTGGGTAAATGTTGTAAGTGATAGAGCTTCCATTGTTTTAAGAGATAGATGTAGTTGTGTAGGTCAGAGAAAGGACATAAAAGAAACAGATAAGAGAAAATACATTCCAGCGTGTTTTGCAAGTCATGCAGCATGGGTTAAGTAGAGTTCAGAGCAGGCTTCAGGCTCTCAAGCAATGGCGGTCTTTCAGGCCTATCAGGTAATTCTTATGGTAATGGTTCATGCTTATGAATCTTTTACTATGGAGGCCTTATCATCTGTACATTGGGAACTTGTGAATTAAGGGACGGTACCGAGGCATCAGATGCTGGAAGTAATTTTGGATGCTGTATTTGCAGTGGTGTCTGTGCTCTGGGTATCAGTACAAATACTGGGTTGGCATAACATAGCACGTGTATTTGAAGAGGGCAGGAGTACCTGTGCTGTTGACAGATGATGAATATCTGTCACCCTACTCTTTTTATCGATCCCAGGTGAATGAAAGACTAAGTGGACCCACCAGGTTTTGACATAGTGACTACAGGGTCATAAATATAAATGAATGATCCACAAATTATTGGTGATAAATTGAATTATACATATTAACGAAAAACTTTGGAAATGTTGGGAACTACTGGACCTAAAAGGAGAAATATTTTGGTATAAGAGTCTGGCGAAAGGGTTCCAGACCCCTATGCATTGCTTCACTCCTCATGGTTCCTCTGATTCGTGCGTGCATCCGTCCGCAATGTCACGGGGTCTGTAGAAGGAATTGCACTTGTGCGGCTCATGATTCCTGCCCGCTCTCTCAGGTCTCTTAGATTCTTTGCTTTAATTGTAAAGCCATGCACAGTATGTTCCCTGCTACGCGCCCTAAAGGGCCTTTACCCACAGACTGCCTCATTCTCCTGAGACTAGCACTGCTGCATATCCAGACATGCTCCCCTATACCCTCCTTTATGGTAAAATAACATTTAATATGCTTTTACATGGGACGGAGTTCACCCTCTGCTGATCTGCGCTATAGAAAACTGTCTAATACAAATACTTTAAACTTGCATGTGGTTCTAAATGGTGGTTCTGTTGTCTTTCTCAGCCCATTACAATGAACCAGTCCTACACATCAAAGAGGAGCCTTCCAGCAAGAGTAGGAACATCACATGCAGTGCTACTGGGGGTTATCCAGAACCAGATGTCCACTGGACCATTGATGGGAAACCTGTCCCGAAAGGGTCCAGAATGGTGCAGACAGAGATCACCAAGAAAGCCTCCAAGGGGACCTACAGTGTTTATAGCAGTCTGGTCACCGAAGCCAACAAAGACGTTGAATGCATCATTGAGAACAAGCGGCTCAAAGAGAACCGGTCTGCATCCGTAACGGGCAGTGAGTACGGGTTTCATTTTGAAGCGGTTTAAGCCCGGGGCGTTCCTCTGATGGCCGTGCCAACAGCTGCAGTTTGCGAGTATTTACTTGAGATGTTTTCTCTCCAGTGCTACACAGAAAGAAAGGCTGTAGATTTAAATGGCCCTCCATCAAGATGGTAGCCAGTCTGCCACAACACCTGCCAGATTAGGAAACAGATTGATAGTAGGCCTCAGAAGGGAAAAAAAAACAAGCTTTGGAAACGCCAATAGGTCTTGCCTTTGAAATGTGAGTGCCAAACTATTGGTTTTGACAGTACTTGATTATAAAGCCTTGCTTAAAAAATGAAATTGTAAAACAAAAGGACATTTCAAAATACTGGAAAAGTAAATGTATCTCCAAAGGTATCTCAAAACTGTACATCCAAATGAATATTGTCTTCTCTTTGTAAATACATGGTTTACTTTTCAATAGTTTTATTCCAGAAGCTCTAAACTGAAGTAAAAAATAATAATGAAATGACAAAATTTAAAGGAAAATGCGTGCCAAGCTTAACGTACTCTCACGGGATTCTCACTCTGCACCAGCTAGGAAGAGGTTACTTCTCTTTTTTAATATTTGGATCCTTTGAGGACTTTCAAATAAAGAGTGGGTCCCTAGGTCTGTGGTGTACTGAAGAGTTTGCTTGGTATATCTCTATGGCATGGATCACCTGAGGCAGGAGTGGTAGGGTGGCGTCAACAACGGCCACCCCAGAATTCTGACCTCAGTAGATGTCCGATGGAAGCCTCACTTCTGGTGTCAGATGGTTGTAGGCTGGTTGTTCTTATAGGCTGTGCAGGTTAGGCCCTCGGTTTTAGCTGGGACCAGTTTCATGTGGTTCCTCTGCATCTGTTATTTGACGACCTGGAGGCAGTGGTCTTATGTGTGGCATCTAGGTCCATTGGGCTTTCCAGCTTTGAGATGTTCTGGGCACTGCTTTGCTAGTTGTAATGGGATGTGGTAGGCGTTAAAGAGGAGTGGAAAGCTGATTGAGTGTTGAGACTGCAAAGTTGGTGTGGAGAGGCATGATGGGTCTGACTTACTTGCTTTGTTTGCTCACTGCTGTTAGAGGTTAGGTTTAACTTGGGGCAGGAACACATCAACTGACTACTTCCTCAAGGCGTAGCCTTAGTTGTGGATACGGGTGCTTGGTATGGAGGGAGGAATGCTAGAGAGGAGTAGCTGGATTTGTAGTAAGTGGGAAGACTCATCTTCTGGCTCCAATGTGGTGGGGCTGTGCACAGGGTTGGGAACGGCTGGAGGAGAAGCTGAAGACTTGGCTGTTCTAAACTAGCTAAGTGGGACCTGCCGAGCGACGCCCACCCAGATTCTGGTTCCACCCTTCGGTGCCTCCAAACACTCACAGGTGATTAGCTGCGCCTTACAAATCTATTAAACACAATGCAACTCATCACACACATCACATCACAAACTACAACACAACACACATAACACAAAAGGACACAACATCATGCACATCGCATAACACAACATAGCATAAAACATGACATAACAGTTATTGGCAATTAAAAGCAACTAGGGAGGGCTAGTATTAGGAGAAACAGGTAGACATTCAGGTGAGAGATCAGCTGTGAAAGTGGGGGTGAGACAGATTAAGAGAGGTGGAGATGAGAGGGAAACTGTAAATTTAATGTGATGGTGACACCTATGCAGGTTGCGGTGGACATTCAAGTCCTTATCCTGACCCCGGCATCCCGCCATCCGTGGCATGGTGTGAACATACTAGCAGTGCAGTCGCTGGTGGCATAGGTTTGTTCTCTCGGGGTTTCTTGGTTATTCTCGTCACCATGCCACCGGCGACTGTACTACTAGTATGTTCACACCATGCCACGGATGGCATCCCGCCATCCGTGGCATGGTGTGAACATACTAGCAGTGCAGTCGCCGGTGGCATAGGTTTGTCCTCTTGGGGTTTCTTGGTTATTCATTCTCGTCACCATGGCAGCCCTGGAATAAGGTGGACATCCTCAGCATATGGTGTACACCCCACGCTGCATGGTGGCTAGCTACTCCTTACACATGGTTGCCAACCATGGTTTCGGATGGGCATCTTCCCTTTTTAATTTTCCTTAGTTCTCTTGCCCCAAACAACTGTTTCCTATACAGTTCTCTCCACTCTTCTTTGTATGCTTCTATTCACTGCCCTAGCATATCTCCCTTCACCTTTCCCCTATTTCTCTTCCCTTAGGTGTTTTCTCCTAATCAGTCCCATTCCTCTCATCTGTATTCTCCCTTTCCGTCTCACTTAATCTTTTTTACTTTATTTGATTTTTTTCTGTTTATCCAGCACTTTAACTTTCCCCATACTTCCTTTACCTCTTGATACTTATATCACTTTCTCTTTTGTTTTGGTTCTTGTCTTTCGCTTTTTTCTGCCTGTCGCTTTGTTAAATTTAATTTGTTTTCCATATTTTTAGAATTCCTTTTTTTCAACTCTTATTTTTTTCAACTAATCATTTTCTTTTACCCTGTTTTTGATGTATTCACCTCTTTTCTTTTTCTCCATTTTACATTTTTTGTTTCTCATTTCTTTCCTTGCCCCTTTATTTTCTTTCCTAGCCCTTGAATCTTTTTATTCCACCTATCTCATTTCCTGTATTTCCTCCCACTGCCATGCTACACCCCTTTCTTTTGTTCTATTTTAGTATACACAGATTATCCCCCTTCACCCACTTGGAAAGTGAAGCTTAGCATAAAGTAATTAATTGTTGATCCCTTCCGAAGCACCTGGAACAAACCTGATTTTTAGCTACATTGTTTAAACTATTGTTCTATAAAAGTACCATTTGGACTTTTTTAAAGAAATGTTTTACATCTGCTGCTGGTTGGGCTCACTCGCTCTGCTTGCCCGGTACCATTAGAGGTTAAGTTGGGCATGGGGTGGTACATTAGGCTTCTTGTAACTCCCTCGGGTCACAGTTTTTAGTTTGAGGAGGTCCTAATGCAGGGTGCTGAATTCAACATATAACACCTTTTAAGCACTTCTCATCATGTTTATAATGACATTGATATTTTGTGATGGATAAGAAACATGGGTAATTTAGAAAGCACACACTAGAATTGGTTTAGTTGACCAGAGATTGTAAATTCTGCCTTTGCTCATTATTTTATTTTGATTGTCATGTACTTCGCATGGAATAAAGACTTCACGACAAATATAACAAAATAGTGTAACTGGAGAGGATGCAAGAACAATACTTGTTAAGGAACAAAAGGCAACAAACATACTAAGCCTCAAGGGAAGGCAAAATATACTGTGACTGAGGTATGGTAATTCATCCAGAATTTATATGGGGATGTTCCCACACACATCAAACACATACAGGAACCACAAATCCTCAAAGGCACTATTAAAATATAGTATAAGCACACAAGTGTCTATATCTATACTGAATCCATGCAAAAGAAAGGTTAAATGCTGTGTCAGGCTGCTCTGAAACTCAAAACACTGTTTGTTTCCTTGCTTTTCAGTAGGAACCTGTGAAAGTAAAATTCAGCAGAGATCTTTTCCTGCATAGTAACAATGGCTGCATTTTCTTTCAGCTCGGATTGGTGGAAGTGGCTTGAGTAGTACCAGCGGCCTGGCCCTCTGTGATGGTTATGCTGCCTTCATCTACCTGTCAGTGCAATGGATTTTCTGGCATTTTTAACAGGACTTGTGCACCAGATTTTAAGGGTGAGTACCCGTGGAAGGTATTGCTTGGAATCAACCATTATGTTGTGAACAAAGGTGCGGTGTACTAAAACCTATGCTCCTTTTCTGCAGGTGGGAGGTGCTCTGGACTAGCACAGATGCTGAAGAGCAGAGATCTCTTGGGAACACTGATGCTACAGGCTCATCCCACAGTGTCCCACTAGGTGTAGGTACTTGTGAAGAAGCTCTTGTACAGTCACCGGAAACATTCAAGAACAAAGGATGGACCATATGGTCATGATAGCTAAGTTCCGGGGAAACTCTATGCAGATTATCTCGAAAAGACGTCCTTGAACCATTGGTTATCTCTACCGATCTATCATAGTATTAAAGTTTCCTGCCTGTCTCTTAATTTCAACTTCCTTTTGATGTTTATGGTGTCACACCTTATTGTTGTACCTGAAGCTGAGTAGGTGCCCTGGTACTGGCCACCAGCATCATGGCTCCATTAAGTAGAGCAGTGCAGTTTGAAAGTGCAGGTCACTTGAGGCTGAGTGGGGGAGGGGTGCAGGTCACTTCCTGTACTAAAGTACTTAGGCCATACCTGTTTCCTTGGACTTCCCACTTAGAAGACTACTACTGGTGATCTTTTTTGCATAATTATTTTAGTCTTTGTTTTATTCCTTGCAACACTGTGTCCGTGAGTGCTTTTAACTGTTTGTGAATCTGTTTGTGACGGTCTTTGTGGAGCACTTTTCTTTTTAAGGAGCACGCTTCCTGTCGGCCGTTTTGGCCAGGCCATGTAACTGGGAAGTTAGCGGTCTAGTGGGCTGCCTTATGTCTGAACTCAAGTGCCCTACTAACTATAAAAAGGTGTGGTGCGCTCTGCTACTACTGGTGATTTTTCTTTTTCCAGAATGGACAGCACAGTTACCAGACACCCCTCGCCCAGCTTGAATGACTTTAAGGCTAATGTATACTGAGCTAGATACTATGGTTTTAAAAAATGCTTAGACTGGGGGCACTATAACAGGAATGCCATATGTGTCAGTGAGTGTGTGGTCTTTGGAATGGGATATATGTGTGTGAATGACTAAGAGCCTGTGTCCTATGTACTTGTGGCACAGGACATACCTTTCTCCATAGGTGGCACCATTACATGTATAACACAAACATAGAACCTTTTTTTTTTTAAATGGGAGAAATTCAAAGTACAGAAAAATGTGCTGCAAAAATGTTCAAAATAGGGAACATTTTTTTCTGCACTTTAAATTTCTCCCATTTATAAAAAAAAAAAAAAAAACACTGCATTTTTCAGTTCTACGTTTGGTACAGTGTCTACCGGCCTGTAGAAGCAAGAGGCCTGCTGTCTGTAAATGTGACACGTTAAAACAGGAGAAAATTAAAATGAATAGTTAACTTAATCATTGAGATAAGTTTTCATTTTAAATTTCTCCCATTTAAAAGCATTCAGAAACACCACTGTTTTCACCCTTCAACAACGTTGGAGGAAATCATATGAAAAAACCTATGTGCAAGCCAAGTCTACCACAAAATGAGTAAAAAAGCCCACACTGATTTGCCGATAAGATAAAAAAAAAAGTAGCAACTCCTTGAAAGAAATCTATACAATAATCCAAAGCCTGATTAAACCGCCAGATAACTCATGGTTGCCTGAGGCATCCAAAAAAATTGTGATAAGCTTGTGGACTATTGTTTTAAAAAAGTTAATGATATTTATATGCATTTCCCTGTCAATACTTGTAGTTTGGAGGCTGGAGGCCCGCACTAAGAAAGGGCAGCATGCCACAGAGGGATGAGCTGAGGGAGCTAGGCCTGCTGGACAATACTTCCTCCAGCTTCCTAATGAGGAAAGTTAAGTCGGGCTCCCCAGAGGACCCCATTAAACCTGAGTTTATATTTAAAATGCATTATTTTGTGAGGACTTCCTTTTTAAGGCTAACCCATGTCATTCGGTCCACGGCGGAACACACGCTGAAGTTATTCCTCTTGAAAAAACCCTCGCTTTGAACCATCCAGGAAACTATCAACGCTCCTGACGAAGGTAGTGTATATACATGTGAACAATCTTGTGATATCCTTCTTAGAGAATCACCAATTGTTAGAATCCCGCAGACTGAGTATGGACCCTCCCACACTACGGAATCCACTCCCCTTGTGGTGACTGAGGCTTTGCATCTAATTGCAGATGATGGTGGCTCAACGCCACTTATTCTTTTAGATTTAAGTGCCTCTTTCAATATGGTGTCTCATGAGGTGCTGCTACGTCAACTTCATGAGATCGGGGTGCGAGGCTAGGCCTAGGCGTGGTTCACCTCTTTCTCAACAGATCGATCTTTTCAAGCTATACCCCCCCTTTCATCTTCTGAAAGAACTTTGTAGCATGCCATTCCTCAAGGCTTTCCCTAAGCCCCACCCTTTTTAATATCCGGTTTTGGCCATTGGTGGATGTGGTTTAATCTTTTGTGATGTCTTTGGTATCCTACGCAGATGATACTCAGCTTATAGTCCCTCTGTCAGCAGGGTTTACGGAGGGTATTGTCAACTTCCAGAATTGTATGACCACTGTTGCTAGTTGAATGTATTTTAATTGTCTGAAGTTGAATGCCAATAAAATCAAAATTCTCCTGCTGGGAAAGTACGGTCAAGTCTGGGATGATCACTGGTGGCCAAGAGTGTTAGGGTCTCCTCTCAAGCCGAAATCTGATGTAAAAAATGTGGGTTTCCTGCTTGATGATGCACTATCATTGAAGTCACAAGCCACGGTACTATCGGGAATATGTGTTGGTACTTGTAGAAGCCTTAAATCGATGATTGGCTGTTTCCATCTCCATGTTTGTCAAAGGATTATACAGTTTTTAATCATCTTGCGACTTGACTATTGTAGCGTTCTTTATTGGGCCACCACCAGGTTTGTAAAAAGTAGGCTGCAGATTGTTCGGAATGCTGCTGCAAGATTATGTTTTCTTCCGCCTAAATTTTGCTCTGTCTCTAAGATGCTTTGTGAACATCATTGACTTCTGATACAGAAGCATAATCAGTTTAAAGCCTTGTGCATAGCTCATCGGATTATGAACAAGCAGGGGGCACATAGCTTGGCATCCCTGTGTGGCTGTGCGTACCTACTAGTGCCCTCCGCACCCAAAGTTGGCTCCTATACCTCTTACCAAAAGAGTTTAGCATGTGAGGTCGCTTTTTCCAAGCGGCGGCTCCGGTTTTATGGAATAACCTGCCTTTACATTTATGGAATATCCAGAACCATCTTATTTTTTTTTTTTTTAAGCAGCTGAAGACCTGACTGTTTGCAGCATAGGTCTTTTCCGTGTTGTATCACCTTGATAGCCTGGTTGTACTGGGGAGCCCTGTTTCCGGAGCAGCTATGTGCTTTATAAGTCTGTATGACATAACGTGTGGCTATTGCGGTTCTACCCACATTGGAGATGTTTATGCTCTAACAAGGCTTATCCATCCACACTGTCCAGCATGAATAGACGCTTGGTCGATTCAGAAGAAACGGACCACTGAGGGTTCCTGGAGAAAGGCCCCGCTCTCTCTCTGGTCCATGTGGGACTATCCTGGAATCGCAGAGGTTGTGTTGTTGGGATCTGGCTAGAAACAGCTCTGATGTTCAAAAGGTTAAGTCGGTGCTTTGTGGGCAATCCTGAACATCTGCATAAGGGCATCTGTGTCCAGCATTGCCAAGAGATACTGGTTGAAGCCTCCGTTCTGCGGAATGCCATGCAGCTAGAGGACTTAACAAAACTAAGAAGTTATATTAGACATAATATAGTGGGTGAGTCTTGTGTTAACATCATTTGTTAGTTGGATTGTTGTGCCCTTTGAATATCTGCTGAGCACAGAGGACAGTGGTTGGAGGGGAAAGCCACACAGATGTTGTAGACTCAACATTGCTTTCTTTGGAGAAGCAGCACAATGTCCAATTTCATTTTTGTTTGAGTGAAACTCTGCCCTCAGGAATATTATCAGTAGGATGTAACTATTTGTAACCAGTGCCCTGCAATCTGTTTTAGATGAAATGGTTAACTATGGTAAATTTGTCAGTAAATGGTGTTATTAAATAATTAATGTATTTTATGAACAGTTTAGTATACTCTATGTCATTCATTTTATTTGCTTGCTTTGTCCTTCACATTATGGTAGGTAGTAGGATTTTTGGAAGGAGGATTGTTCTTTTCTCCAGTAGATGCTGTTTAGGGTTTTTGAAGAATGCCAAGGCAGCTGGCTCCAAAGGGCGCTCTCAGATACATGCCCGCAAAAGTGTGACACGAGATATGAGCATTTTGGAACAATAGAGTATTACAAGATCTTTAAACCTGGATGGAAGCAGCCAATTTCAGAGTTCATGCCTTAATTTAAAATAACCAGGGGGCATATCTGCATCAAAAGTTTTTTGTTAATGTTATTCAAGTTAATTTTAAATTTCCCTTAAGTTAAAATGTGTTGCTTGCCAAATTGTTTCATGAACTATATTTACTATATTGTGGCCAGGAATGACAATAAAAAACTAAATTTAGAATCAATTCATTTATAGTCCCAAATATACTCTCCAATGCATAAGAATCATCATCAATGTGATGCTGAACATAATGATAAAGCACCAGGATCTCAATATCTTGTAAGTACATAGTGTGATGACACAGATCCATGATATCCCTTCTCCCTTGAATGAAAAACATTAATTTTGGTTGCCAGAGGTAAGATGGAACTACACCTCCTTCTGAAGTCTGTAAGAGCTAGTGCCCCATCCATGGAGAGGGTGATAAAGTAACACAAACCCAACATGATCTTCCTAAAGGAGACCTGGCTAGCGCACTCGACGCACCCACTACTGAGCGTGATCTCTTTATTGACGGTCCTGTTTGGTTGGTAGAAGGAGTTTTGCTTTATTTTGTATCCTTGTGGGACCATCAAGTGGAACTCCTCAAAGCTGACCTTGATTCACAGCACAAATTGCCAGTGTTGCCAAGAATGTCTAGAGGGCAATGCATTATGGGAGCCACAAAATAACATTGAGGGGAGTGATTTGACAAATGATGCAGCTGACACAGAGTTAATCGACGACGAGTTAATTTATCAGCACCCTAGAAGCAACAGACTTTGATTTGGATAATAACTTGAGTGGTATCAGGACGTGGAGTACAAAATGAGAATCCAGTTAATGCTACTGAACCCTGCCAGGTACCGGAGGTTTATATCAACAGACAGAAGCATTTTTGTGAAATACCCACAGCGGAGTTACAACAAGTGGTGGCCAGGTCATGGTGGAAATAAATGGGTAAAACAGAATATTCAACCAACTCCCTCTTTCTGCAGCTTTGCTCAGAGTTGAGTTACTAGTAAGAATGCATAGAGTACTTCGTACACCAAGTTAAAATTCCAAGCTATCCAATAATAATTAATTGAAGGCTATAAAATTTAATGTTTTTTTTGTAAGACTGTAGAACATTTGTTTAGTATGCGATGTAGTCAATCCAGGAACTGCAGGGAATCGCCTATTGAAAGTTGAGTTGATTTTCCCCAATATGATGGTTATTTTGACCAATTTGAATCCATTTGTCTGGACCTAAGGGTCTGAAATCTAAATACACATAAAATGACATTGCATCAAGCATGGGTGGTGTTATATTAAGCAAATCATTTGACTGTGCAAGCTGAAGACTCCCAATGATTGGTAAAAAGCCCAAGTAGCCATCCAGGCAGACTAGTGTACTTTCTATCAACCTAATGATCTCTATTTACAAGCCCACAAGGAGGACTTACACCCTAGTACTCTTGCTTCTCAGGGTGCAGGTCAAAGCCCGAAGTCGAAGGTCTGCTCTACACCATAGCTTCTCACAACGATCACAGGCCAGACTTACTCAAAAAGTTACTCTTTAATCATGCTCTCTCAGTCCTGTTAATAAGCCACTTTCCTGCAGGCCACAACCAATCATCCACACATGGGCACAACGGAGTCCATCTATTTGTCCCAGTGCCCACTTACACAGATTTCATCGAAAGGAGCATGGCTGTCAGGGTGGCTTCATGACTTCGGGAGGGAGGTTAAAGGTGATACGTTTAATCTCCACAGGTGGAGACCCATGCCCCCAGCCCACCATGCCCTGCTTGCTGCAGTACCACATGGCAGTGGTATTATCTATACAATCCAGCACCAACCCTCCACCTCATTTATTGGTGGGCAGGAAAGTCTACACCACCTAGTGAATTGCCTGCAACACTGATGTAGAGGCAGGCCTCCAACGGCGTCCTCTGCTGTCCTTCCCAGAGGGCCTCCACAACCCAGTAGTGACATATCCATCACCATCGTCCGCTGCGGGTGGGGTAGGGAGATGGTCTGCCTGCTGGTGAAACTGCAGTCAAGAAGCCACCACTACACATCATTCATAGTCTCTTTTGACACCTGGAAGGAGTCTGAGGTTCCCCTGGTCCTGGGCCCACTAAGACTTCGGATACCACTACAGAGCTTGCATTTGCCAACCAGCACGGTTTGTGAGCCAGGTGCAGGAGACTAGCAGGCCAAGAAACGTCAGAGCCATCCACACTGAGACTCAGGACAGAATGTGAACCATCAAGATCATAGCTCAAATGGCCTGGATGTGTTGATCCGGAGGAAAGGCATGATAGCACACAGTAGCCAAGATGACGCAGATGAAAAAGAGCCTCTGTAAAGGAGTGAGGTGTGACATCACCAGGCTGATTGAGAACCCCAACGATGTCAAGCAGTTTGCCAACCTCTGGAGATGGTCTGTGACTGACTGTGATGAACCTGCCTTCAACTGACAGTGGTTGAGGTAAAGGAGACTGGCACTCCCAACCTCCGAAGATAGGCAACAACCTCCACAGTCACCTACATGAACACCCAGTGGGCACTGGTTAGCAGCGCAAACTGAAAGTACTCATGGCCCACCTTGAACCACAGGTAGCGCCTGTGGGGCCTGTAGAGCAAGGATATGAAAATAGGTGCCCTGCATGTCAGACGCTACCATCCAACCTCTGCGGTCCAGAACAGAAAGAACCTGCCCCAATGTGATCATCTTGAATTTGTTCTTTCCCAGGAAGCCATTGAGAGGGCAAAGATTGAAGATAGGACAAAGTCCTGTGTTCCTTGGCACAAGGAGGTAACAGGCATTCCATCCAGTCTGCAGATCTAAGGCTGGTACCCTCTATAAGGCTCCTTTGGCCAAAGAAGTCTGCACCTCCCAGTGCAGAATGGGCGGTTGGTGCTCCAAAAGCTGCAGTGATGTAGGCAGCAGGTGCAGTGGGTCAAAAAGGAAAGGCCGGACAAAACCCAGTTGGACAAATTTTAAGAACCTACCCATCTGATGAGCTGCTCTGGCACTTATGAAGTGGCTGATTCTGCCTCCCACTGGATGGATTTGTTCTACAAAGGGTGTACTAAAGAGGTTTTGCTGTAGTTCCCGCAGCGGTGGAGCACTGGGGCAACCCCTTCCCCTTATGGCCTGATCATTGTCTGTTGAGCCCACAGCCCCATCTAGAAAGGGTTTGCATGCCTGTTGTGTGGGCAGGCAGGCCTGATGCTGTCAATATTCTGAGTCCCTGGCATAACTCCAAAAAGGGCAAAACTTTTGGGAGGTTTGCTGTCGAAAGGCAAGGAGTGTGCCATAGCCCAGAATTCTTTAAAGCATCCAGGGCATAGTCAGTCTTCTAACCGTACAGGTGAAAACAATCAAATTGCAAGTCCATTATGGAGTACTCGACATCCCAGAGAAGGCTGTAGATTGTATCCATTCGTGGCGCCTGAATGCCACGCTTGTCCCAAAAGCACTTCCAAGACAATTGGTGGTGCCTATAGCCTGAGCGGATGACTACTTTGGCTGCATCCCAGCCATCCTTGATTGGTTGGGCCAAGGAAGCCCATAAATCTTCAGGGACTGCTGGTAAGATCTTATAAACCATGCCCCAGTCTGCATGGATGCAACATCCAAGGAGGTAACTGACCAACCTCAAAGTTGGCAGATGAGAACAATCTTTTGCCATGTGTTTCCATACGCTGGGACTCTGTCAAGAGGAGTTGGAAAGGCGTTCAGGTTGACAGCTGCACCACAAACCTCTCAGGAGTTAGATAATGGGTTGGCTGGAGGTGGTCTATGGTGACACGTAACTTGTCAATTGACTGGAGGGCCAGAACATAGCTTTGCCCAGGTCCCTATGAGCATATCAGTGAGGGCCTCTTTGAAAGTTAGAAAGGGTTTGGTCAGTGCCTGACCAGGCTGAACGACATCAGTAAGCACATTGGTTTTTACCTCCTTATGACATACTTCTTTCAGCTGTGGGTCAGGCGGATGAGGTTGGGGAGGGCAACTAACCCAGTATGGGGTGAGGTATCCGGCCTACTGGCATCATATACAAACTCTTCCCCACTCCTTTGTGCTATAGCTGTGGCTGGCTCTGAGAAGTGTCAGAGGCAAAAAGTTGGTGTAGTGCCTGAGAAATAATGGAATAGTGTCTGAATCCAGCAATCCATCAAGATCTCGGTGTAAATTCTGTTTGGAATCGAGTACCAGGATAGGGTGTAGTTCATCCTCAGTGCTGGTAGAGTTGGAGTCGGTGTCAAAGTCAAGAGGCACCAGTGCAGATTTTGGCGTCAGACCCAAAGTTGGCACGGATGCTGATGCTGAACCCAAAGGTACAAGGTTTAGCCCAAGGCCTTAGGAAGGTATTGGTCACAGCTTCATTAAAATGTAGGAGAGGCTCAGAAGCAGTCTCGCAAGGCTGCATTATTCCGTCAGGATGTTGGTTTTTACCTCCATAGTGGGAAGATCGAAGTCAAGGACCTTAGCCGCCCTGCACATAATCATGGCACATGACACAGATTGTGCAATGGCTGGGTCAGGAGGGGAGAAAAAGGAAGTGTCAAGCCAATTAGCGTCCTGTAGTTCCTCATACCAATCTGACGTCTGCATAGGGCTGAGCAAACTCATCACCCTTATCAGGATCATAATCTGAGATAATGGAAAACAGAGAATGCTGGGAATGTTGCCCGCCTGGTGGCAATGCAAGAGCAGAAACCAGTCTGATTCGGTTGTGATGTCGCCTGAGCTCAGACTGGTGCCAAGTCAGCGTCAGAAAGGACATCTGGGGCCACCTCTACTGGCAGCGCAGTCGGCATCAGCATCAGCTTGGCCTTAAATCAGGTATGAATGCCAAGTACGGAGTCGGTACTGGAGCCGAAAGTGGAATTGGCACATAGGGTCCAGCTGGCACGGAGGGTGTACCCTCCTGCAGTAACCCAGATGGAAGGCCTCCGGCTGCGTGGGGCCCGATGGTGCACCAGTGTGAGTTGGGAGGGATCGGAGAGCCTGAGCATAGCGGGGCAAAAGTCTTCAATTTGGTGCAGTGTGGCTGAAGCGCCTAGAAACCCGGTTATGCCAGAACCATCTGCGGAATCGGCTCCAAAGTCGGCCAGATTCGAGAGCGGGAACATGATCATTGGCGCTGCCCATGCGCTTCATCAGTGGAATGGGAGGGGCGAAAGGAGTGAAATCCTGCTCTGACTTCTTATGTTTCTTGTCCTTACCTGAGGATTTGGAGCGTGATGAAGACTGGCCCAGCGAGTGGCTGTGCTAGCTCTGGGAGCGGGACCAGGAATGAACCTTTGACTTGAAGCTGGACTAGGAGTGGTCCTGGCACTGAGTCATCTTGTGTTTGGCGATGTAACGTTTTGTCTCTTGTGGCATTCGTGTTCATCAATGCACAATCCCCGCAGGTATTGGGATTGTGGCTCGACCACAGGCAGACCTGATGGGGATCTGTCATAGACATCTGTTTGTGACAGCCCTTACAGGGCTTAAAACCTTCCAGTTTAGGGGGTGACATCCCTTTCACGGAGTTAGAAAAGTTGACAAAATCTAGTCTCTGGGATACAAGAGAAACTCCGGCTCAGCATCTAGAGCTGCAGAAAGAAAGGAACTAATGTGGGACCTGGGAGTGTAGCCTTTCTAGACCCCGTACTTCACTATCGGCGTGGAACAGTGTCAGTGTTGAGCCGCACAGCGCTACCTTCCAGCATGCAGAGATACCACGAAAAACTTTCTGGATCCAGTCTGATGCCTGGGAAATATTCAAAAGGGGAGGACTCTGCGGCTGGAAGTCTCCATCAGCGGATTATTCTGTAATTCAGGATGTCAGAACTGTGATAAGCAAATTCTAAATGTGTGCATGAGCCGGAACTCTTGGGGGTATGACAACTCAATTTGCACTCATCACACAAGAGGTTCCAACTTAATAAACACTCTGATCATAGGGTGCCTGAGTCACAAAAAATCATAAAAGTACAGGCTATGATTTACATCTCCGCCTGAAAATACTTTTACGCTTCTTTTTCATTTCACATGATATTCTCAAAACTATGCCAAGATAGTGTGCCAAGCTCAGTTTTCCAGGCATTCTATTGGGAACTCAGGTGACTTTTCCAACTCAGAAGGACTCGCCTACTTGAATTTAACGATGCACACATTCTGCTGTGATGCTGTCATACTGTACCCTACCGCAAGCAACAGGAATCCATCAGTAGTGTTCTCGTGTTAGTTACTTATCCACATTACAAATATCAGATTAAACCAATACTGCAATCTTTCACTTTTCTTCAGTGCAATCCAAATATTCCTTAAACTACTTCATATAATTGGATTCATGTTTTGCCACAAAGAGCATGCCTGATGCATTTTGGCTTAGTAGCCCCTCTCCAATAGAACCATGCACCTCCTGTAAACACTGTCCATACATCTATATCTTCAGAGTAACTGTATGCATTTTATATATATATATATATATATGGAAAATGTCACTTACCCAGTGTACATCTGTTCGTGGCATGTTCCGCTGCAGGTTCACATGCTATGCATTATCCTGCCATCTAGTGTTGGGCTCGGAGTGTTACAAGTGGTTTTTCTTTGAAGAAGTCTTTTTGAGTCACGGGACCGAGTGACTCCTCTTTTTCGGCTCCATTGCGCATGGGCATCGACTCCATCTTAGATTGTTTTCCCGCAGAAGGTAAGGTAGGAGTGATATAGTGAGAACAGAAAGATGTCCATGCAATGGGATAGAGATGTATGTACAAAGTTTAAGTAAGGAATGTTTATATACATATGTACAATTTTAATCATAACTTAAACGGCTACAGGCTCCTGGGGAGGAGGGAGGGCGCGTGTGAATCTGCAGTGGAACATGCCACGAACAGATGTACACTGGGTAAGTAACATTTTCCGTTCGATGGCATGTGTATCTGCAGATACACATGCTGTGCATAGACTACAAAGCAGTAATCCTTCCCAAAGCGGTGGTTAGCCTGTAGGAGTTGAAGTTGTTTGAAATATTGTTCTTAGTACAGCCTGTCCTACTGTGGGTTGTTGTGTTGCTAACACATCTACACAGTAATGCTTGGTAAAGGTATGAGGTGTGGACCAAGTGGCTGCCGTACAGATCTCTGTCACTGGTATGTTTCCCAGAAAGGCCATTGTTGCTCCTTTCTTCCTAGTGGAGTGAGCCTTTGGTGTAATGAGTAGTTTTCTTTTAGCTTTTAGCTAACAAGTTTGTATACACTTAACTATCCACCTGGCTATTCCTTGTTTGGATAAAGGATTACCAGTATGGGGATTTTGGAATGCAACAAACAACTGCTTGCTTTTACGGAATGCCTTGTTCTGTCAATGTAATACATTAGAGCTCTTTTGATATCTAATGTATGCAGTGCTCTTTGTGCCACTGAGTCTGGCTGTGGGAAGAAGACTGGGAGTTCCACTGTTTGGTTTAAATGAAACGGTGAAATGACTTTTGGCAGAAATTTTGGGTTTGAGCGGAGAACCACTTTATGTTTGTGTACTTGTATAAAGGGTTCATCAATAGTGAAAGCCTGTATTTCACTAACTCTTCGTAATGAAGTGATTGCTACTAGAAATGCCACTTTCCAAATTAAGAATTGGATCTGACAAGAGTGCATGGGTTCAAATGGTGGACTTATGAGTCGTGTAAGTACAATATTAAGATTCCACAAGGGTACTGGTGGAGTTCTTGGAGGTATGATTCATTTTAGGCCTTCCATGAAGGCTTTAATGACTGGTATCCTAAATAGGGACTTTGTCTGTTTATTTTGCAAATAAGCTGAAATTGCAGTGAGGTGTATTTTGATGGATGAAAAAGCTAGATTTGCTATTTGTAGGTGTAGTAAATAACCTACGATGTCTTGTATGGATGCATCTAAAGGTGTGATGTGTTTTGCTTGGCAGTAGAAAACAAATCTTTTCCACTTGTTAGCATAACACTGCCTGGTGGTAGGTTTTCTTGCCTGTTTAATGACTTCCATACAGTCGTTTGGAAGATTCAGATAGCCAAACTCTAAGATTTCCAGGGCCAGATTGCTAGATTCAGCATTGCTGGATTGGCGTGTCTGATCTGTTGTTTGTATTGCTTTAACAGATCTGGTCTGTTCGGAAGCTTGACGTGAGGTACTACTGAGAGGTCCAACAGTGTGGTGTACCATGGTTGGCGTGACCACGTTGGTGCTATAAGTATTAGTTTGAGTTTGTTTTGACGTAGTTTGTTGACTAGAAATGGGATGAGTGGGAGAGGGGGAAAAGCATAAGCAAATATCCCTGACCAGTTGATCCATAGAGCATTGCCCTTGGACTGAGGGTGTGGGTACCTGGACGCAAAGTTTTGGCATTTTGCGTTTTGGTTTGTGGCGAACAGATCTATGTCTGGTGTCCACCACTGACTAAAGTGATTGTGTATTACCTGGGGATATATTTCCCACTCGTGAGTTTGCTGGCGATCCCGACTGAGGTTGTCTGCTAGTTGATTGTGAATCCCTGGAATGTATTGAGCTATTAGGCAAATGTTGTTGTGAATTACCCAATGCCAAATTTTTTGTGCTAGGAGGCAAAGTTGTGATGAGTATGTTTCCCCCCTGTTTGTTTAAGTAGTGCATCGTTGTCATATTGTCTGTCTTGACAAGAATGTGTTTGTGAGCAAGAAGAGGTTGAAAGGATCTTAGTGCCAGAAAGACTGCTAGCAGCTCTAAGTGATTTATGTGCAGCTGCTTTTGCTTGCTGTCCCACTGTCCCTGAATACTGTGATTGTTGAGGTGTGCTCCCCACCCAATCATTGATGCGTCTGTAGTCAGAATGGCGTGAGGCACGGGGTCTTGAAAAGGCCGCCCTTTGTTTAAATTTGTGGGATTCCTCCACTGAAGCGAATAGTGTGTTTGGCGGTCTGTCAACACTAGATCTTGGAGTTGACCCTGTGCCTGAGACCATTGTTTTGCAAGGCACTGCTGCAAGGGCCGCATGTGTAACCATGCGTTTGGGACAATCGTGATGCATGATGCCATCATGCCTAGGAGTTTCATCACAAATCGGACTGTGTAGTGCTGATTTGGTTGTATTTTTGGCAGCATGGTGTGGAATGATTGCACCCTTTGTGGGCTTGGAATCGCAATCGCTTTTTGAGTGTTGAGTGTAGCTCCCAAGTACTGTTGAATTTGGGATGGTTGCAAGTGTGATTTTTGATAATTTATCGAAAACCCTAGTGTGTGTAGGGTATCTATTACAGACGTGTGTGATGTTGACACTGTTTTTGAGTGTTGGCCTTTATTAGCCAATCGTCGACATATGGGAATACATGCATGTGTTGTCTCCTTATGTATGCTGCTACTACGGCAAGGCATTTTGTAAATACTCAGGGGGCTGTTGTTATCCCGAAGGGTAATACCTTGAATTGGTAATGTTTTCCTTGTATAACAAATCTGAGGTATTTCCTATGAGCTGGATGGATGGGTATGTGAAAATACGCATCTTTTAAATCCTGTGTTGACATGTATTCTCCCGGTTTCAGTAATGGGACTACATCTTGCAGTGTCACTATGTGAAAGTGTTCTGATTGAATGTATAGGTTGAGAGTCCTGAGATCTACTATTGGCCTTAGCGTTTTGTCCTTTTTGGGAAAGAGGAAGTACAGGGAATAACCCCCTGTTCCTTTTTGTTGATGAGGTACTAGTTCTATGTCTTGTTTTGTTAATAGTGCCTGCACCTCTGTTTGTAACATTGCTAGATGTTGCGACAATAGTTTGTGCGCTTTTGGGGGAATATCTGGAGGAAAATGTGTGAATTCTATGCAGTAACTATGTTGGATAATTGATAGTACACATGAGTCTGTTGTAATGTGTGACCATTGATTGTGGAACATTTTCAGACTTTCTCCCACAGGCAATGTGTGTTGGGGGAAGGTGATGGCAAAGTCACTGCTTGTTTGTGGCTTGCTTTGTTCATTGGAATTTTCCCCTGGATTTGGGAAATTGCCCTCTGAAGGACCCTCAAAACCCCTCTTTGATACTGTGTTTGGTATGAGGGCTTGGATTGTGAGGTGGATGGTTCGGATGGCTGTGGCCTGAAACCCCCCCTATACTGCGGCTTCCTAAATGTCCCTCTGTATTGGGATGAGTAATGCGCTCCCATCGCTTTGGCTGTGTCAGTATCCTTCTTCATATTTTCTATGGCTGTGTCCACTTGTGTGCCGAATATCTGTTGTTGGTTGAATGGCATGTTGATGACCACCTGTTGAATCTCAGGTTTAAAACCTGATGATCTGAGCCACGCATGGCGTCTAATAGTAACTGCCGTATTTATTGTTCTTGCGGCTGTATCGGCTGAATCTAACGCAGACCTTATCTGGTTATTCGTTATTGCCTGACCCTCCTCTACTACCTGCTGAGCTCTTTTTTGGTGTTCTTTGGGGAGATGTTGGATAATGTCCTTCATCTCATCCCAATGAGCCCTGTCGTATCTTGCGAGGAGGGCCTGTGAGTTTGCTATGCGCCGCTGATTGGCCGCTTGTGACGCTACCCTCTTTCCTGCCGCATCAAACATTTTACTTTCCTTATCGGGAGGGGGTGCATCTCCAGAGGACTGCAAGTTCGCTCTTTTCCTCGCTGCGCTGACCACTACCGAATCTGGGGGCAGCTGTTGCGTGATAAATACTGGGTCAGAAGGTGGTGGTTTATACTTCTTTTAAACCCTAGGGGTTATGGCCCTTCCTTTAACAGGCTCCTGGAAAATCTGTTGAGCATGTTTGAGCATACCCGGGAGCATGGGTAGGCTTTGGTATGTTGTGTGTGTTGAGGATAACGTATTAAAGAGAAAGTTGTCCTCTAGTGGTTCAGTGTGCATGCTCACACTGTGGAAAGCTGCAGCCCTAGCCAAAGCCTGTGTGTAGGAGGTGCTATCCTTAGACAGATAGCACTCTGGGCTGTTGTCTGACACAGGGTCATCATAAAGATCCCACGGATCTGTGTCCTGACGTGACTGCATAGCGTGTGTGGGTGACTGTGCAGTAGGTGTAGCAGATGGAGATACAGGTCTTTGAGGAGAATGAGGAGGAGACTGTTCTGGAGACAACTGGCGTGGCGGAGATTGCTCTCTTGGCAATTTAGCCTTTGGCTGATTAGTGTCCATGCGTCCATGAAATGCCGGCTTTCTTTTAAATTTGAGGGGAGGTGCTGTTAGGATCTTTCCAGTATCCTTGTGGATTTGTATCCTGGCTTGTCTTTCATCAAATTCCTCCATTTGTTGAAGTTCTTCCTCAAATCTATGGCTTCTTTAAGCGGCTTAGAAAGTCCATGTTCCTCAGTATATGATGCTCTTTTCGGCTCAGAAGCCGGTTGTTTTCGGTACTGAAATGCCCATGGTGATAGTAGGCCTCGGTTCCGAAAGAGTCTGTCGGGGTCTCAGTTCAACGAGTCGGTGTCAAATTTTTTCGGAGACAGTGTCTCGACTCGAGTCCGTAGACTTCGATGCGAGAGTGGCCTTTTTTGGTGCTGAAGGTGTTACTTGGTCACCGCTAGATTTTTTCCGGGTAGAGCCATGGCCTTCAGGCAGTGGCGTCCCAGAGGCCTTTTGTTTGGTCTTGGTCGGGGCAGGCGTACTCGCATGCTGGCCCATTATCAGTGGTCGGTCGACCTCTGATTTGTCCGAATCAGATCCTTGAACGGAGATGGAAGTGTGGATCATCTCCTCTTCTTCCGTGTCGAGATGTTCGGTGCTCTTGGACGCTATTTGTAGTCATCTCGCCCTTCGGTCCCTCAAGGTCTTCTTGGAACGGAAGGATCTGCAGGCCTCACAAGTATCCTGTCGGTGATCTGGAGACAAACACAGATTACAGACCCAATGTTGATCGGTGTAGGGATACTTGGCGTGGCACCGAGGGCAGAAACAGAACGGGGTCCAGTCCATGAGGCTTCGACGCTTCTTGCGGTGGGGCCGACCAGGCCTAGGTTGGGCGTGGGTGCCCCGAAGAGCAACCGAAGGTGTGTGTCTGCTGGTACAGAGGTTTCGATGCAAGATGGGGCATGATCGCGAACAATTCCGATGAATTTCGGTGATTTGTCTGAGTTTTCCGACTCGAACAACCTGAGTGAAGAGGAACACGTTCGAACCCAATAGCGGAAAGAAAACAATCTAAGATGGAGTCGATGCCCATGCGCAATGGAGCTGAAAAGGAGGAGTCACTCAGTCCCGTGACTCGGAAGACTTCTTAGAAGAAAAACAACTTGTAACACTCCGAGCCTAACACTAGATGGCAGGATAATGCATAGCATGTGTATCTGCAGCGGAACATTCCACGAACAGATGTACAACTTTCCATATATATATGCCATCAAATATATATATGTGTGTATATACATATATATATATATATATATCAATTCAAAGAACGACGTCGCATTCACAGAGACTGCAATTATAATTTTCATTTATTCCTCATGAAAGCTGACCATCAGACACCACGACGCGTTTCGACAAACTGTCTTCTTCCAGGTGGTTTTGTCTATGTTACTGATTCTTTCCTGTCATCCAGATTTATACACGGCATTCCAGTATTGGTAGTCCACAAGTCTCCACATCTATTAACACTTACGACATTTCTCCTCCTTAAGGCACGTTAGTTTTGCTTTATAACTTATAGTAAAATGCGTTTTCAATTCTATTCTCTTTATCTCATGTTCGTAATGAGCTGTGCCAAACCATTGTCAATATACCATAATCCGTTGATAATCCCTATCATTCATTTTCAGCACTTTTGTTTCACTCCAATTTACAAACATGCAAGAAGCTTTATCCATATAACTGCTGTTTTAATCCATGCACAGCATTGTGGGATTGGAAGTCCATCAGCAGTTACAACATATCTCCCCCGTTTTTTCTTGTGCACATTACTTGCAAAGTATTATGGTCATGTACTTTTTCAAATAATCATTCTAGCATACTCATAATGAACTGTGCTGAACCACTTCCGATGTTTCTAAATCCAGCAAATTAATTGTCGAGTTATTAACTTTAGGCACATTTATTTCCTTCCATATTGTCACCGCATTTATAGCAAACCGTGCCGAACACCATTTTCAATGTCAATTGATTTATATATCATTTGTAAACTCCATCCGTTTCCTGCTCAAATGCTTTCAACTGAACAAACTATAAATCAAAAAGGCAGTCTTCGGACCCTATTATATCAGGGCCGCATCGGCAATATCAACAACTTTTAAAGGCATCTACTCACAAAATCTGCAGATGAGTTAGTGCCCTGTGTCCTGGGGTAGCACTAGGCGCTTTTAGAAGTCAGACCAATCCCAATATCTTCCAGTGTAATGTACACCCGCAGGAGGTAAGTATCTCCTTGCTCACTCCAGAATTCCACAGTTCTTGTATGCCGGGCGCTGTCGCTTTTTCAACATTTTACACACAAACACTTGGTCTAAAATAAGCGAAGCGCCTTTCTGCTGGTGCAACGTTAGGGCTAAGACCAAAAACCCTCATATATCAATTCAAAGAACGACGTCGCACTCCCGGAGACAGCAATTATAATTTTCATTTATTCCTCATGAAAGCTGACCATCAGACACCACGACGCGTTTCGACAAACTGTCTTCTTCCAGGTGGTTTTGTCTATGTTACTGATTCTTTCCTGTCATCCAGATTTATACACAGCATTCCAGGATTGGTAGTCCACAAGTCTCCACATCTGTTAACACTTACAACATTTCTCCTCCTTAAGGCACGTTAGTTTTACTTTATAACTTATAGTAAGATAGACAAAACCACCTGGAAGAAGACAGTTTGTCGAAACGCGTTGGGGTGTCTGATGGTCAGCTTTCATGGAATAAATGAAAATTATAATTGCAGTCTCCGGGAGTGCGACGTTGTTCTTTGAATTGATATATGAGGGTTTTTTTGGTCTTAGCCCTAACGTCGCACCAGCAGAAAGACGCTTCGCTTATTTTAGACCAAGTGTTTGTGTGTAAAATATATATATATATATGGAAAATGTCACTTACCCAGTGTACATCTGTTCGTGGCATTAGTCGCTGCAGATTCACATGCTGTGCACATCCCGCCATCTGGTGTTGGGCTCGGAGTGTTACAAGTTGTTTTTCTTTGAAGAAGTCTTTTCGAGTCACGAGACCGAGGGACTCCTCCCATTTCGACTCCATTGCGCATGGGCGTTGACTCCATCTTAGATTGTTTTCCCCGCAGAGGGTGAGGTAGGAGTTGTGTATGCTAGTAATAGTGCCCATGCAATGGAGTGAATACATATGTACATAATGAAGTTTAAAGTAATATATTTACAAATTTACAAATGTTCAAGATCAACTTCTAAACGGCTACAGGCTCCCGGGGAGGCGGGTGGGCGCATGTGAATCTGCAGCGACTAATGCCACGAACAGATGTACACTGGGTAAGTGACATTTTCCGTTCGATGGCATGTGTAGCTGCAGATACACATGCTGTGCATAGACTAGTAAGCAGTTATCTCCCCAAAAGCGGTGGTTCAGCCTGTAGGAGTTGAAGTTGTTTGAAACAATGTTCGTAGTACAGCTTGACCTACTGTGGCTTGTTGTGAAGTTAACACATCTACACAGTAGTGTTTGGTAAATGTATGAGGCGTAGACCATGTTGCTGCCTTATATATTTCGTTCATTGGAATATTTCCTAGAAAGGCCATGGTAGCACCTTTCTTTCTGGTTGAGTGTGCCTTTGGTGTAATAGGCAGCTCTCTCTTTGCTTTAAGATAGCAGGTTTGAATACACTTAACTATCTATCTAGCAATGCCTTGTTTTGAAATTGGATTTCCTGTATGAGGTTTTTGAAAGGCAATAAATAGTTGTTTTGTTTTTCGAATTAGTTTTGTTCTGTCAATGTAGTACATTAGCGCTCTTTTGATGTCTAATGTATGTAGTGCTCTTTCAGCTACAGAATCTGGCTGTGGGAAGAACACTGGTAATTCTACCATTTGATTCAAGTGGAACTGTGAGATAACTTTTGGTAAAAATGTTGGATTTGTCTGTAGATCTACTTCATTCTTGTTTATTTGAATAAATGGTTCTTGTATGGTAAATGCTTGAATTTCACTCACCCTTCTTAGAGATGTGATGGCAATCAAAAATGCAACTTTCCACGTTAAGTATTGCATTTCACAAGAGTGCATGGGCTCAAAAGGCGGACCCATGAGTCGTGTTAAGACAATTTTGAGGTTCCATGAAGGAACTGGTGTTGTTCTTGGTGGTATAATTCTCTTTAGGCCTTCCATAAACGCTTTTATGACTGGTATCCTAAATAATGAAGTTGAGTGCGTAATTTGCAGGTAAGCTGAAATTGCAGTAAGATGTATCTTTATGGAAGAGAAAGCTAGTTTTGACTTTTGCTAATGTAGTAAGTATCCTACTATATCTTTGGCAGATGCGTGTAAGGGTTGAATTTGATTATTATGGCAGTAATAAACAAATCTTTTCCACTTATTTGCATAGCAGTGTCTAGTGGTAGGTTTCCTAGCTTGTCTTATGACCTCCATACATTCTTGTGTGAGGTTTAAGTGTCCGAACTCTAGGATTTCAGGAGCCAAATTGCTAGATTCAGCAATGCTGGATTTGGATGTCTGATCTGTTTGTGTTGTGTTAACAGATCTGGTCTGTTTGGTAGTTTGACATGAGGTACTACTGAAAGGTCTAGTAGTGTTGTGTACCAAGGTTGTCTTGCCTATGTTGGTGCTATTAGTATGAGTTTGAGTTTGTTTTGACTCAACTTGTTTACTAGATATGGAAGGAGTGGGAGAGGGGGGAAAAGCGTACGCAAATATCCCTGACCAGTTCATCCATAGCGCATTGCCCTGAGACCGATGTTGTGGGTACCTGGATGCGAAGTTTTGGCATTTTGAGTTTTCTTTTGTTGCAAATAGATCTATTTGTGGTGTTCCCCAAATTTGGAAGTAAGTGTTCAGTATTTGGGGGTGAATCTCCCATCCGTGGATCTGTTGGTGATCCCGAGAGAGATTGTCTGCTAACTGATTCTGAATTCCTGGAATAAATTGTGCTATTAGGCGAATGTGGTTGTGAATCGCCCAATGCCATATTTTTTGTGTCAGGAGACACAACTGTGTCGAGTGTGTCCCTCCCTGTTTGTTTAGGTAATACATTGTTGTCATGTTGTCTGTTTTGACAAGAATGTATTTGTGGGTTATTATGGGTTGGAATGCTTTCAGCGCTAGAAATACTGCTAACAGTTCTAAGTGATTTATGTGAAACTGTCTTTGCTGTATGTCCCATTGTCCTTGGATGCTGTGTTGATTGAGGTGTGCTCCCCACCCTGTCATGGAAGCATCTGTCGTTATCACGTATTGTGGCACTGGGTCTTGGAAAGGCCGCCCTTGGTTTAAATTTATACTGTTCCACCATTGAAGCGAGATGTATGTTTGGCGGTCTATCAACACCAGATCTATAAGCTGACCCTGTGCTTGTGACCATTGTGATGCTAGGCACTGTTGTAAGGGCCGCATGTGCAACCTTGCATTTGGGACAATGGCTATGCATGAAGACATCATGCCTAGTAGTTTCATTACCATTTTGACTTGTATCCTTTGTTTTGGATACATGGCCTGTATTACATCGTGAAATGTTTGTACTCTTTGTGGACTTGGAGTGGCAATCCCTTTTGCCGTGTTGATTGTTGCTCCTAAGTATTGCTGTGTTTGACACGGCAGAAGGTGTGACTTTGCGTAGTTGATTGAGAAACCTAGTTTGTGTAGGATTTCTATGACATATTTTGTGTGTTGTGAACACCGTTTTAGTGTGTTGGTTTTGATTAACCAATCGTCCAGGTACGGGAACACATGTATTTGCTGCCTTCTGATATGTGCAGCTACTACTGCCAGGCATTTTGTAAAAACTCTTGGCGCAGTTGTTATTCCGAATGGCAACACTTTGAATTGGTAATGTATCCCTTGGAATACAAACCTTAGCTACTTTCTGTGTGAAGGATGTATTGGTATATGGAAATATGCATCCTTTAGGTCTAGTGTTGTCATGTAGTCTTGTTGTTTGAGCAGTGGGATTACGTCTTGTAAAGTAACCATGTGAAAGTGGTCTGATTTGATGTAGGTATTTAATGTTCTGAGATCTAGTATAGGTCTCAGACTTTTGTCTTTTTTGGGTATCAGAAAGTACAGTGAGTAAACTCCTGTGTTTAATTGTTGTCTTGGTACTAATTTGATTGTTTCTTTCTGTAGCAATGCCTGAACTTCTAGTCCTAGAAGATCTATATGTTGTTTTGACATACTGTGTTTTCGGTGGGACGTTTGGAGGGAATTTGAGAAATTCTATGCAATAACCATGCTGGATAATTGCTAAGACCCAAGTGTCTGTTGTTATTTCCTCCCAATGTGTGTAAAACTTGGTTAGTCTCCCCCCCACAGGTGTTATGTGTTGGGGATTTGTGACTTTGAAGTCACTGTTTGTTTGGAGGAGTTTTGGGACTTTGGAACTTTCCTCTATTTCTTTGAAATTGTCCTCCTCTATATTGTCCCCGAAAACCTCCCCGCTGATACAGGCTCTGGTAAGTGGGCTTTGTTTGTGAGGTTGTGGCTTCTGTGGTCTGCCCTCGAAACCCCCCTCGAAATTGTGTCTTTCGAAATGTGCTTCTGCTCTGCGGGGAGTAGAGTGCGCCCATGGCTTTGCCCGTGTCAGTGTCTTTCTTAAGTTTTTCTATTGCAGTGTCCACCTCCGGCCCAAACAACTGCTGTCCGTTGAATGGCATATTCAGCACAGCTTGCTGTATCTCTGGTTTAAATCCTGATGTACGCAGCCATGCATGTCTCCTTATTGTTACTGCTGTGTTGACAGTTCTAGCAGCTGTGTCTGCAGCATCCATTGCTGACCGTATCTGATTATTGAAGATACTCTGTCCCTCTTCTACCACTTGCTGTGCTCTTTTTTGGAACTCTTTTGGTAAATGTTCAATAAAGTGTTGCATCTCATCCCAATGGGCCCTATCATATCTGGCTAACAAAGCTTGCGAATTTGCAATACGCCACTGGTTTGCTGCCTGTGCCGCCACCCTTTTGCCTGCAGCATCGAATTTTCTACTTTCTTTATCTGGAGGTGGTGCATCTCCTGAAGTATGAGAGTTGGCTCTTTTGCGCGCTGCTCCCACTACAACAGAGTCTAGTGTTAGCTGTTGTGTGATGTACACTAGGTCTGTTGGTGGCGGTTTATATTTTTTATCTACTCTTGGAGTAATGGCTCTCCCTTTGACAGGCTCCTCAAACACTTGTTTAGAGTGTTTTAGCATTCCGGGTAACATCGGAAGACTTTGATATTGACTGTGTGTAGACGACAGTGTATTAAAAAGAAAGTCGTCTTCAATGGGTTCTGAATGAAGGCTGACATTGTGAAATGCCGCTGCTCTTGATACCACTTGAGCGTAGCCTGGACTATCCTCTGGTGGCGATGGTCTCGCTGGATAGCATTCAGGACTATTATCTGACACTGGTGCGTCATAAAGGTCCCATGCGTCAGGGTCATTTTGACTCATTCCTGTATGAGTTGGGGATTGCATCATTGGTGGAGTGGCTACCGGTGATGGTTGCGGAGAGTGATGTGGGGGATGGTGGTGGTGTTACTTGTTTAGCCACCTTTGCGTGTGGCTGTTTGTCCTTGTCTTGGAAGGCAAGTTTACGTTTTATTTTGATTGGAGGAAGAGTGCTGATTTTCCCCGTATCTTTTTGAATAAAGAGCCGCCTTTGTGTGTGATCTGGCTCTATTGTCTCTATTTCTTGTCCAAATCTGTGTCTTCATTTGTGAGGACAGTCCTTGTTCCTCTGAATAGGAACTTATTTTCGGTTCCGAGGCCGGATGTTTCGGTACTGAAACCTTTTCGGCTGCTTTTTTCGGCTCGGACGAAACCTTCTTTACTTTCGGCCTCGTGCCCTCTCGGTCCCGCCCCTTTTTCGGTGCCGCTGTCTCGATGGCGAATCTTTTCGGAGCCACTCTCTCGGGCCCGAGATTGCTGTGTGCCGGTATCTCGACCGGAGTCGGATGACTTCGACACCAGCTCGCCCTTTTTCGGTGCCGATGGACGGTCACCTATTTTTCGGGTTAAGCCATGGCCTGTTGGCGGTGGCGTCCCCTGGGCTTTAGCGGTCTTCTCATGAGTTCTTTGTTTCGACGTCTTACTCACGGTTTTCGGCGTTTCTTTGGGATCGATCTCCTCCGAGTCCGAATCCTGGGTGGAGAATGTTTCTTCCTCCTCCTCGAAACGCCCTTGTCCTGTCGGCGCCGACGCCATTTGCAGTCTTCTTGCTCTTCGGTCCCTGAGTGTCTTCCTGGACCGAAACGCTCGACAGGCCTCACAAGTATCCTCCTTGTGTTCTGGTGACAAACACAAGTTACAGACCAGGTGTTGATCTGTATATGGATACTTGTTATGGCATTTTGGACAGAAGCGGAATGGGGTCCGTTCCATCAGCCTTGAAGAGACACGTGGCCGGGCCGACCAGGCCCCGACGGGGATCGAAAAAAAACCCGAAGGGCCACCGGAGCTCTTCTTAATTCGGTGTCGATCTGTTGTAACTAACCCGATACCGAACGCAAACAATACCAACAATTTTTCCGAGATTCTGACTAACTTTCGGACCCGAAACACGGAGCGAAAAGGAACACGTCCGAACCCGATGGCGGAAAAAAAACAATCTAAGATGGAGTCAATGCCCATGCGCAATGGAGTCGAAATGGGAGGAGTCCCTCGGTCTCGTGACTCGAAAATACTTCTTCGAAGAAAAACAACTTGTAACACTCCGAGCCCAACACCAGATGGCGGGATGTGCACAGCATGTGTATCTGCAGCTACACATGCCATCGGACATATATATATATATAGCCCCTCTCCAATAGCACTATGCACCTCCAGTAAACACTGTCCATACATCTATATCTTCAGTCACTGTATGCATTATATATATATATATACATATATATATATATATACACATATATATTCTCTTTAAAACATTTCTAAATTTGAGACCTCGCAGTACAACCGTATTTCTGAATCTGCACTTGGTAAGAATGGAATTTCTTCACTATTGTATACAAATTATCATCTAGTGTAATTAATAATGAAAACCGTACTAACCATAATTGAACACTATTTCTATTTTAGTATAAATGTTATGCCACCCAAAGCACAGTCTAGTGTATCTCTCCCCCTATGTTACAAGACCCTCCGCTCAAGCACCTTTCTCAACAATTCTGTATAAAATGGTCCCTTTATTACAATCTGCTCAAATATGTCGGCATCCCTTGATACGTATTAGTATTTCCTCACATCATGGCCTTTCAGGTGCAACTCAGTTCTCAAATACATAGCTCTAAATTTCTCTGGCCTGCAGATGAATCTCCTGTAATCATAAAAATTATCAATAATAAGGCCAGTTTATCAGTAGGTATAAACTAATGATGAATATTGGTCATCAATACTGGAGGCTGGACTTCCTTTTTAAGCCCATTTAAAGTCCCTTACTCCAATTTGCAAAAGCAGATTTTTTAGAAGAACTTTTGCTTGTCTACATCCTCTATGTAGGCAGTAAATGTGCTGGTCTGTGGCTGTCTCTTTCATATGGTGTGTTGTGCAACTACGCGCTTTATGTCACAAACGTTCAATAGTTTCTTCTCCTTTAGTAGTACAGGTTAATAAGGGCTCACTCTGTTTATATCCTCTTAGTAGGAATATTTTGAGGACATCTGTTCTTGGATAAGTCAAGTGACTGATTTCACCATCATGTGTACTGCATCGTCATAATTTGTCTGTCTTTTATTTATATATTAGTAATTGATTTAATTTTAAATTTGCACAGCGCAACAAATCCCCTTAGGCGCCAAGGCGCTACATTGAGAATTGGCATTGCTCCTAAAATCATCTTGAGAAAAAACACAGTTAATTATGGAAGGCAAAATGGCACCTCTCAAACTATATGTATTTAGTTATATTAGTAAAGCATTTGTATCCGTTGAAGGCCCAGATCTTATCTTTTCATGCTCTGAATCTACCAAGCTACTCCCTCATAATGCGTGAACCTGTAAAGGAAAACTTTTGATTCATAATACATTTTATCTGGTATTGGTATTTATGGCATAAAACATTTACAGGATTAACCAGCAGGTTAGTTTTGCAAAATGGACAATTTAACACATAAGAAAAAAGCCTGATCATGGAGTCAGCTGTAAATCAATTTAAGTTGGAAACCACAACCCCTTCAATGATACAGGATATATTATGCTACCCAAGGTGTATGAGCTCAGAGATAGATTCTTTCTACTTGGAACAAACATAGGTGGTGATTCTGACCCTGGCGGTAAAAACCGCCAGGGCGAATGACCGTGGTTGCACTGCCAACAGGCTGGCGGTGCACTGCTGGGCATTCTGACCGCGGCGGTTCAGCCGCGGCCAGAAACGGAAAGTCGGCGGTGTACCGCCGACTTTCCGCTGCCCTTCAGAATCCATGGGGATTCTGACACCCCCTACCGCCATCCTGTTCCTGGCGGGTCTCCCGCCAGGAACAGGATGGCGGTAGGGGGTGCCGCGGGGCCCCTGGGGGCCCCTGCAGTGCCCATGCCAATGGTATGGGCACTGCAGGGGCCCCCGTAAGAGGGCCCCACCTTGTATTTCAGTGTCTGCTTTGCAGACACTGAAATACGCGACAGGTGCAACTGCACCCGTCGCACACCCTCCACTCCGCCGGCTCCATTCGGAGCCGGCATCCTCATGGAGGGGTGTTTCCCGCTGGGCTGGCGGGCGGCCTTTTGGCGGTCGCCCGCCAGCCCAGCAGGAAACCCAGAATACCCGCGGCGGTCTTTAGACAGCGCATCGGTATTCTGGCGGTTCCCTCCAGGCGGGCGGCTCCCGCCGCCTGCCGGGGTCAGAATGACCCCCATAATGTCTATGAAAACACCTTGATTATACTTTTTATCCACACTTGTTCCAATATCTGGACTATGTCCTAACTGAGATTTTGGTTTGCAGTTTGTACGCTGGCCTTGTATCTCTAAATGTTTGTTTCGCTTTTCTGATAGTTTTATCAACACAGCACAACCCACATGGACATTTTATCAAGTAAATACAATTTTCAGTGATGGAAGTTGTAAACTGTTTGGCTTTGATCTTTTACTAATTTTTGTGTTGGTGCACAAACAGACTCTCAATAATGTTTGCAAGTACAATTCACACTGGGATATATACCCTTTTTCTGAACTTTAGAACATGTTTGTTGTACCTTACATTTTAGAAGGTTAGTCCTAATGATTTTGTCTCTGAGGTACCAGCCTCATTTGTAGAAAGCATTGTCTCTAAAGAGCTTCTTCTGTTTAACATCTACCTTGCTCATTTTCCACTTTTGAGCATCATTCTTTTCATCTTGTTACTTTGTAGAAAACTTTGTAACAAATTGGCATCTATTTATTCTGTTTTGTTGTATTTAATTTGTCTGTTTCTTGGCATCACTGATTATCTAGACTGAGTCTTAGGGGGGTGACATCCCTCGCACCATATCTTGCTTCACATTTCTTAGTAATTTTATTTCATTCCATTACGTAATCCAGTTGCTTAAACATTAGTCATTTGATCCTCAGAAGTTGTGAATATGGGAAGTGCTTTATTAAGTTTTGTGGATGGAAAGGTTGACCATGTAGTGAACTATTTCTGTTTGTTTTGTGCGTAATGTGGTGATCCATTTCCTTTCTTGCCATATATTTGCATTGAGAAAATGTACTATTTTCCTGTGCAGTGTGACCATAAACTGAGTTAATTTCTTTTTAACCCATTGATATTTCAATGATTTCTCATCTCGTGACCAGATAACCAAAATATTGTCACTAAATTTCGATAAAGTCCTAAGTTCTGTCATCCAGAATACAGCATTGAAGATATGCGCCTCCTCAAGTAATTGCATGAAGCTATTAGCACATGCTGGAGCTGCTACTGATCCCATCACAGTTCCTGACGCAGAAGGACTCCAGGACACTAAAATTATGAAGGCGAGTATTTTCACTTAAAGTAATGTTATCTCACAGGTGCATACACATTTCTGTTCAGCCTTTCTGATTTAACTGGCTTGTGATTTACCTTGAAAAATTGTCTTTAAGATATTATCATGCTCTTTGTATTATGGATTGTAAAAACAAATTCACGTCTTGTGACTTCTCCCATGGGGTCACACAGTATAGAAATCTACATAGCATAGATTTCTGCACAAGTTGAATGTAGCCCTCCCTGTACGTGCTTTTTCTCTCCTGGATAATTATTTTTTCCAGTGGAGAAACCCCATCTCCTGTGCCCCCACAAAACATGGAAAGCAAGTACATTTGCGCTTGACTGGTGTAAGTCTCTGACCATTTCCAGGACCAAAATCAAAGAAATTGTTAATGCCAACAAAGTACACACTTGTGGAGGAGAAATCAGTAGCAGTAAATGCATTTATGCCTGCCAGGAATCGTTTTGTGAATTCCAAGGGGGCGTAAATGAGGTACTTTAGTCTATAAACCAACCAACCACAGCACGGAAACCGCCCTCATCTCAGTCACAGACGACATCAGAACCCTGATGGACAACGGTGAAACAGTCGCCCTCATTCTCCTCGACCTCTCGGCTGCCTTTGACACCGTCTGTCACCGCACCCTAATCACCCGCCTACGCTCCACCGGGATCCAAGGCCAGGCCCTGGACTGGATCGCCTCCTTCCTCGCTAACCGCTCCCAAAGAGTTTACCTCCCTCCGTTTCGCTCAGAACCCACCAAGATCATCTGCGGCGTACCTCAAGGCTCATCGCTCAGCCCGACACTCTTCAATGTCTACATGAGCCCCCTCGCCGACATCGTACGCAAGCACGACATCATCATCACCTCCTACGCCGACGACACCCAACTTGTACTCTCCCTCACCAAGGACCCCGCCAGCGCCAAGACCAACCTACAAGAGGGTATGAAGGACGTCGCAGATTGGATGAGGCTCAGCCGCCTAAAGCTGAACTCTGAAAAAACGGAAGTCCTCATCCTCGGCAACACCCCGTCCGCCTGGGACGACTCCTGGTGGCCCACGGCCCTCGGCACCGCACCGACCCCCGCAGACCACGCCCGCAACCTCGGCTTCATCTTGGACCCTCTTCTCACCATGACCAAGCAAGTCAACGCCGTGTCCTCCGCCTGCTTCCTCACTCTCCGCATGCTCCGTAAGATCTTCCGCTGGATCCCCGCCGACACCAGAAAAACCGTGACCCACGCCCTCGTCACGAGCCGCCTGGACTACGGCAACACCCTCTACGCCGGGACCACAGCCAAACTCCAAAACCGCCTGCAACGCATCCAAAACACCTCGGCCCGCCTCATCCTCGACGTACCCCGCAGCAGGCACATCTCCGCACACCTGAGACACCTGCATTGGCTCCCAGTCAGCAAAAGGATCACCTTCCGTCTTCTCACCCACGCACACAAAGCCCTCCACAACAAGGGACCGGAATACCTCAACAGACGCCTCAGCTTCTACGTCCCCACCCGCCCCCTCCGCTCCGCTGGCCTCGCACTTGCTGCCGTCCCTCGCACCCGCCGCTCCACGGCGGGTGGGAGATCTTTCTCCTTCCTGGCGGCCAAGACCTGGAACTCCCTCCCCACCAGCCTCAGGATCACCCAGGACCACTCCGCTTTCCGGAGACTCCTAAAGACTTGGCTGTTCGAGCAGCGATAACCCCCCCTTTCCCCCCTAGCGCCTTGAGACCCGCACGGGTGAGTAGCGCGCTTTATAAATGTTAATGATTTGATTTGATTTGATATAAATGTACATGTACATTGAAAATATCTTTGTGAGTAGGGCCCACTGTTTTAGCATTCATCGCACAGTGTGAGAAAGCATATTAATGTTTTAAAAATATTTTTTATTAAATCACTTTCCACCGATGCTTAGCAATAGCTATTCCTAATTACCATTTGTCAATATTTCTTTAATCATTATCTGTCATTATTTCTTTAATGCCAGCAATGCATTTTATGTTTCCAAAGCATTAGAGATGCATTGCCTTCCTTTGCTAACCCACAACACTATAACAAAACAGTAGTGACTCCTGGCTTCAGCACTTGGTGCCAACCCTTCCCATACAAAGGAAGTGAACAATTAAAACACACAATTGAGGAGCTAAAGCACTGTACAGAGGAATAAAAGAACATTTATTCATTAAAGCTTGAACTGCAATTATCAGTGTAGCACACTTCTTTCATGTATACAGTGTTGATCACATGAAGGGTAAAGAAAAAACCGATGTATCTATTCCTGTAGTGTAAACAGTGAATGTTACTCTCTAGCCCAGTGGTTCCCAACCTGTGGTCTGGGGACCCCTGGGGGTCCGCAAAGCCTTCTCAGGGGGTCCGCAAGAGCCTAGAAAATAAAATAAATATGAACAAATATTGATAAATCCGGTCTCCAGCTTCCAGTAATGACTCAGGCGGGGGTCCCCGGATTCCCATGAGGATTCAGTGGGGGACCCTGGGTTCCATTAATGTTAAAGCGGGGGTCCACAGAAATCAAAAGGTTGGGAACCACTGCTCTATCCTACAAAACCTAATAGTTATTTACTCACCTGGGTGCAAAACGGCAATGTCAAGTGGCACTATTCTTAGTTACTTCTTCATATACTTGGGAAACAGTTGTGCAAACCACTTATATACAGCAATGTCCCCTTGGCATCTTAGCACACTACTGTTATTTTGAAGGCAAGTCGGCCCTATTGCAGGTTACTCGCCCCTTCCCAGTATTGTTTTTAGCACAGGGGTTCCAGTTAAACAGAACTCCTGGCTACATTAAGGGAAAGATCAGAAGGCAACTGTGGCCCTTCTAAGCTGTTCCCTCTAAGTACAAAGAGAACTATGTCCTTGAAAAGAAGATAAACACGGCAGGAGCAGCCTCTGTCGCCATCTTGTGGTAGGGTGTGTTAGCTGCCACATCATCAGTAAGTGCTGTAGGTTTGGTTTTGAAATGTATGTATAAATTCAGCAGGCAGATGGTACCCTGAAAAGGACTGAACTCCATATGCCACCAACCCACTTGCAATTGCCTTGGGGGACAAAATACGATTTTAAGCTGAGTGCTTAAAAACAGGCATGTGGTGGTATCTATAGAGTGAACAGGGCAGTGTGAATAAGATTAGAGCCCATATTTATACTTTTTTTGCGCCGCATTTGCGTCATTGTCTGATGCAAAAGCGGCACAAACTTACAAAATATAAGCCCTTACTTATACTTTTTTAGCACTGCATTTGAACCGCTTTTGCGTCAAAAAAATTATGCATACGCGGCACTAACAAAGTATAAATACAGGCCATAATTGTATTTTGTAAGTTTGCGCCGCTTTTGCGTCAAAAAATGACGCAAATGCAGCACAAAAAAAGTATAAATATGGGCCCAGGTTTGCTGCTCTGCCTCATGTCAAATGGAGATATGTCACATTTTCTCTCCCACTGTGCTGGCAAACGTTTAGCTGACATTCAAAGACGCACACACCCTGGGCCATTGTCCAAGGGTGTGTGCCTTTAATAAAGCACAGGCTTTGTATTGGAGGGGCCCTTTCCAGTATAAAACTCTTTTAAGGCTTTTCCCCACTTTGTATGCGTGCTGTACATGCAGCACACATGCAAAGGTGTACGGTTTTAGTGCAAATCCCTGTCCACAAAAGTTGGTACTAATGGATTTGGATCAAAACCCATAGGTGGCTGCATGGGAATGCCTATGTACTAACCACGGGACACCCTCTTGTAGCAAAGTAGCTCAGATCGCATTTGTGTTACTTTGAGGAACCTTTCCCCAATCCTGGTTTGCGTTGGATAGTAAATTCCATCCCAACATTTTGGGCCGGGCTTGTGTCACTTTTAGGACGTAAACCTAGAACAAAACTTTAGTTTTCAATTTATTTCAAATTGATAAATTAGCATCTGTTTGAGCTAAATTAGCTGCTGCACTAAAAAACTGCAAAATCATAACTTTGTCAATGTTAGGCAAGAAAGTTCACATCTACACAGATGTTTTATTTTAATCATGTAGAACAAAACTATTACATAGGGAAATAATCCTTTTCTAAGCATCAGGCCCAACAATCCTACAAGGATGAATGGTATCAGTACAATTTCCCTAGCATCACCGGCTCCTTTTGTACCGCACAAGGGGCCTGATTACAACTTTGGAGGAGGTGTTAATAAGTCCCAAAAGTGACGGTAAAGTGACGGATTTACCACCAGCCGTATTACGAGTCCATTATATCCTATGGAACTCGTAATACGGCTGGTGGTATATCCGTCACTTTACCGTCACTTTTGGGACGGATTAACACCTCCTCCAAAGTTGCAATCAGGCCCAAGGTGTATTTTTTTAATCCTTTCAGATGATCATTGCGCTCTCCTCTGCTCAGCAGGCCTCCTCCGCTGCACATGAAAACCGTCTGCGACCTTCATTTCAGCAGACTCTGCAGTTCCATCCTTCAGATGTGCAGCTACTGCCTAACATTTGTCAGTGCACATCAAATCAAGATTGATTTCTCATGCAGTAGGCTCCAGTTCTGTTTGCTCCATCTGAGTTCCAAACATCTGTTGGAAGCAATTCTTTCTTTAGGATCTCTTCCCAGATCTTTCCATCGCAGATCAGGTTCCGCTGGTCCCATGGTCTTAGCAGGCTAGGCTGTTCCAATCGTGATGGATACAACATTTAGAAAAGACCTTGGCATTATCTGCTAAGACCACAAGAGCGTCAGTTAGACGTGCTGTGACTTAGAAGAACATAGCCTACGGCATATTTGTGTCCTATGCTGAAGGACAGATCATCAGAGAGATCGATTCTACCCCTGGCAGTCGCTGCAAATTGGTCTGTCCAACAAAAATATCAGACAAAATGCAAACCTGCCAATCGTTCTGATTGTTATCATGTGCGACATGTTCTTTTCCATGAGCAGATATGTGAGAACTTCTGCTCAAACTCTTCAGCAGTTTCAAAAAAGCACACTGCATTATCAATTACAGCGAATAGATTCAGTGAGTGTGAACAACCAAATTAAAAGGTTTGCGTTACTATTGCAGACATTGAACTTATTTAGAAGCTCGTGACACTTATGACTTCCCCCAAATTAAGTCAGTCATTAACATGTATAAATTGCAACATTTGAATTGTGTAGGTCTCTCTGATCTCCTCTTCTCCGCTCGCGGTCGGCTGATCACGCCATCATTTCCCCGTAAGTTTCAGCACATGCTTCACCATGGCACCGATGCCATCGAAGATGTGATGCAGGTCTGTCTCGCACATAAACGCCGGTGTGGTTACCACCTTGTTCTTCTTGTCCACATGCACTTCGTAGATGGGAGTTAAGGAACCATCTCCTGGTCGAAGGAACACGTCACATGACCCTGGCTAATGTACGTCCAGAATGTAGAGTTTCTGATACCAAACTATAAGAATATTGATGGCAATATATCGACAACCATTCTCTCATTAAAGTAAGTACAATTAGTTAACTACTGATTTAGGGGCAGGTTTAAGGGCCCCTAATGCCTCCTTACGCCACATTAGCGTCATTTGTTTATTACGCGAATGTGGCCCAACAAGGCCAAAATCGCAGCTCCAAATTTACAAAGAGACGCAATGCACGCATTCCGCCACTTTGTAACCCTTTGCGCTACATTATGCCTGTGCCAGGGATAATAGATGCAAACGGGGCGTACAAGCTCATGGTTTTGTAAAACAAAAGCACATTCTCAGATGTAGTTCTGCAAACGCAGTTAGCAATGCCTTTCCACAGTGCGTCAGTAATTTTCAATCGGCGATATGGAATTATGCTAGTGTAGAGGCCAGGCAATATACACCTAGTGGTGCACCTTAAATACCACAGTGTGACTCTTCCACGTCCACCTTTCCTAACCATCTTAAGGGACTTTTGAGGCAGAATAGGACTGCCTACGTGGCTCAAAGACCTGCATGACATTAATAATCAGTCAGATCCTTGCGGCACAAAGTGGAATTTAAAAGGCCCACTTTCATAGGGACATGTTTATGTGGATAGTCATGCAGTGCAGCGGAGCAAGTCATCTTGCTGCACTCCACTGCAAGACGGAAAGAGCAGGAATTCGAAGTATATAAAATAATATGGTGCATTCCTGCCCTTTTCCCTGGTGCCCTTTTGGCTGCCTAGCTCCGACGCAGACAGCCTTGCACCATGATGCAAGAGTGCCTGCGTTGCATGCAGGATTGTGTTTGCGCAGAAAGGGGCACCTTCCTGCACCAAAACAATCCTGAGAGGCTTTTTCCTCTTTGTATGTGGGCTGCATAATGCAGCCCACATAGAAAATGGAAAAAAACGAGGAGGAATAAAGATATTTCTCCTCGTTGCACCTCTCTTGGGGAGGCGCATCTTTTTAGCCCATGCCCAGGTTTACCTATTCCTGTAAATCCGGCAATGCTTCAAAATCCATGGATGTTGAATGGGAACTCCCATGGAAACACCTCCCTGGGGTAGAGTAATGCAACGCAGCTATTAATGCTGCGTTACATTACTCGAGATTTATGAAGCCACGCAAGGTGGTCTTGCATGGCTTCGTAAATCTAATTTTTCATTTGTGTTGCTCTTGTGCCACGTTGCGTGGTGCAAAACCGACGCATAGGTGGTCACAAATACGGCCCTCAGACCACAAAATAAATTTAGAAGGAACTGGGCTGCAACCTTGTCTACTTTATTTGGAGCAGGATCACAGGGTGTGTTACTGTCTCTAAGGAAACTAACCAGAAGCTTTTTGTGAGAGTGAGGTGCCTTCCTGATGCAGCCAAGCTGATACCTGTATCTGGGGTGTCCACACGTCCTCATATCAGTGGAATGGACCTCCCAGGCACAATGCAGCCTGTGCGCTAAGGACAGGGTAGCTCTTATGGCCATCAGCTCTTCCTAGAGTATAAAGTATTCTGGGAGTTCTACCCTTGCTGGAGTTTGTAATTTTTGAGGCATAGATACTGTTTTCCCTATTTGAATGATTGCTATTTGTTTACAGTGATGTTTTTAAAGGTGTAAAGTTTTCTTGGATCTTCTACGGTGCTAGTAGGAGGGGAGAGAAAGCAGAAAGGAAACATTCAAAACTTCAGTAACTTAGAAAAGCACATTGGTAAGAAAAATAAGACCTTTTTAAGATGGCCAAGCTTCCCTAAACAAAATGCATTTAAGAGAGGGTCAACAAGACCTACACGGGGAACCCCAACAAAATCTGATGCCTTAAAGCTTTGAATATTACCACTTCTCCCAATATTCATCAATATCCCTGCTACGCAATCTCCAGTGACACACTTGGGAGCATATTTATACTATGTCTGTGTCAAATTTGCATCATTTTTTTTACGCAAATTCAGCACAAACTTAACTCCATATTTATATTTTGATGCTAAACACGTCTAGTGTCACAATATTGGAGTTTGCACCATTTTTGGGATGAGTGCACCTACCTTGTGTCAATGAGATGCAAGGTAGGTGTTCCCATCTAAAACATAGTGCTATCCCCCAGCCCCATATTTATCCCTCGTGCTAAAATGACTCACAGGTGGGAGGAGGAGGGAGCTTGCTTTACACCATTATTTAACATCTGGGTCAGACCAGGCGTTAGGGGTCTGTGGACCTATTTCCATGGTTAAACACCATGGAATGGGTCCACAGGTGCCCTCCCCAAGCACACCCCCGATCACACCAGAGGGACACCAGAGGATGGGGGACCCCCATCCCAGGTAAGTATTGGTAAGTATTATTATTATTTTTTTTTAAGTGCCATCGGGGGCCCTTTTTGGGGCTCCCTGCATGGCACTAGGTGCAATGGCCATGCCCAGGGGACCCTGGTCCCCTGTGCTGGCCATTGGGATGGTGGGCATGACTCCTGTCTTTTTTAAGACAGGAGTCATGTGTTAGGATGGTTGTGTGTCAGGAAATGATGCTAGGCAGGTTAACGGCATTTGTTTTTGCCTCTAGCCAGCCTCGTGTCATTTTTTGAGGCAAAACCCCCTTCACCCATACTGTTACCCCCACCCGGCTAACATCATTTTTACTGCCTGTAGCCCACGCTTAGTGCCGGCTTGCGGCATTCCATACATTTGGCACCCGGCTGCAGTTTGGAATGCCGGCGCTATACTTTTTGCCGCAAAACTGTGTTTACGCAGTTTTGCGCCAAAAAGTATAAATCTGGGCCTTGGTGTGGCTCTCATCTCTCATATGTTTAAGGGGAGAAGTACACCACCCGCCCCTTCTTCAAGAATCACAAGTCTAACAGTTTAGTCAAAGGATATATCGACATCGGTCGCACAGTGTTTCGCCCCCAGGGCACAGATGGCCTGTGCTGTTCCAGCGTAGGGCCACTTGCCACCTTTATCCTCTTCTTGTCCCACTGTCACTTCTGGGCCAGGGAGGACTTTGGCAGCCAGGACCGGGGCAATGCAGCACAGCCTGAGGAATGCAAGAGACGGGCATTAGAAAGTTGTCATTGGGTTCTCCATAGTGGGTCTGACGCCCTTAGTTTAGCTGCTTCCACTTGTGCGATGGACAAGCTCTGGAAGGAGTACAACAGAATGCGCCTTTGAACAGCGGGACATCACGCACTTGGGATCAAACACAGTTGTCATAATAGGAACACACACCACCACATCTAAAAGCAATTACAAACACATCGCTACTTGGGACTTCGCATATTCTTGGAAATGGGGAAATTAGACTAAGAAATCACTGTTTTGTAGAGTCCTGAAATGGTGGACTATTTTTAAGGTCAATACTTCTTGCTTATTGTGTATGTGCATAATCCTACATTATATGCTGATGGTCAAAAGTGGCTAGTGGGAAGGCACCCTAAACTGATGAACCCCTGTGAAATGCTGACAGCAGGAGGAGTGCCACAGGGTTAGAAGAACAGTTGTCTCTCATAATTAACCAGAAATCTCTATATGCATAACATGCACCAAGGTGCTCACTTGGGACTTTTTCCAAGGTCGAATCTACATGACACACCTTAGCCCAAGCAAGGTCCAAGGGTACAATGTTCTCCCAAGGATTAAAAGTTCTAGCTGTAAATCAGAGGTCTTTCCCTACCTTGCTACACAATCAATCTTGTTATACTGGAATTCAGTGTAAGAGACACCCGCAATCTCCCTAGTGTCATTAACCCTGGTACTCCTCGTACCGCCTACCACAGTACCTGAAGCCACGTGTAGAATACTGGAAGTACGTGCACGGAACAGGTATTACCACTCAGGCTCTCCAGGACATCATGCAAGACCATGAAGCAAAACATCTCTCATCCTACTGCACATTGATGGAGTCTCAGAGGTATTCCTAGGCTGCATCCAGCGACTGTTAGTGGTGCCACTGATGTTTGCTGCAGTGTCATCTCAAACTCAGAGCAGCATCCATGGTAACCTGATGCGAGACCTGTCAATATCAACCAACCTCCTTCTGGCGACTGTTGGAACTGCCTTTGCCAAATAAGTTCTGGGTGCCAAAGCACTATTGCTTAAGGTTACCTATGCAATACAGTGTTCAGAACTGCTGCAAAATTTCAAGTTTACCATGCAATTGCTGTTCCTATGATGAGACTACCAAGTGTCAAATGCTGTGCAGCAGCCATGACAGACTTAATGTGGATTGTCCTAAATCCATTTCAAACCCTCACATGTTGCTCATGGGGTCGAAGCTTATTTCAAAGTCGTTCATCAAATGCAGCCTCATGCACACCAAGGCCATTAAGAGAGCGAGAGGCTAAGCGCTTTATTGCCCTGGTGCATGACAAGTGGCAGGCTCGACACCAGTCGTGGCTAGCCTCAAGGTCGCGTTCCTCTCAGTCCTGCAAGGAAAAGAAGGAGAAGCAATGATACCCCTCAATGTCGTCATGTATAAAGCAAAGCCCAGGCGCTTTAACTAAGGCCCCACTGGACAGAATCCAAGAAACTGCAGGTAGTAGACAAGAAGGTAGTTCAGCCCTTTGAATGATGAATGCCAAATGCCTGTTTGCAAGGTATAGCTACAGTCTGTGGCATAAGGCGGCCATGGTTTGGTGGTACTAAATTTACCAGACCACCTCAAGAACCACTTTGTACAGGTGGTGAAGGACCGCAAAGACGCCTCCAAGTAGGTCTTAAAGGCAGGCCTAAAGACTGTGGGCAGTGTTGACAGAGCCATGAGTGCTTTAGTCAGCTGATCTTTAGGACTTCAATTCAATCTTGAGGCTGAGATACAAGCAGTATCAAGAACCTCAGAGTTTCTCCAAACAAGTTACCTTTCACCACTGTCAACCTTCCCATCCGGCCCAGGAGCCGCACTAACCTCTGCAGCAGTACAGGGGAAGAGGTACCACCTGGAAAGCCACTTCAACTACCCCTTATGGAAGCATGTGTGGCCCGTTAGAGGAAGGTTGTCTTCTTTTTTGCAGGTCAGGGAGGACATATCATCAGACCAATGGGTCTTAGAGATCACAGAATGGGGGTATGCCCTTCTCTTCCAACTCCTTCGATACCGCCCCCCAGATTCCGCCACTTGGAGAATCACACTTGATTTTGCAACATGAGGTGGCAGCACTGTTGCTGAAAGAAGTGTGTCCCAGAGCAGGAAACTGGGCAGAGGGGTACCCCCAGAAATTCCTGGTTTCCAAAGACAGATCTTCAATCCTAGGTCTCAGAATCTGGAACATTTATCTTCGAAGGAAGATGTTCAACATGCTGCTCCTGGCTCGGGTACTTTTAGCACTAGAAGCAGAAGCCTGAATGGTGTCCCTCAGCTTGCAGTATGCGTATATCCACATAAAGATCCTGCAGTCACACAGGCGGCACCTGCAGATCGTGGCAGATACTCTCCTCTGCCAATTCACGGTCCTCCTATTCCGGTTGACTTCGGCACTTGGCATATCGCAGGTCGGTGATCAAAGTGTTCCCAGACCTTGACAACTGGCTGTTTAAGGCAGGCTTACCACAGAAGGAAGGGAATCTGCACTCTTTGCAATTTGACCTCTGCTCTTGCCCGGGTTATTTCTGTGTCTGAAATGTGTTGAGTGGCAACATGAGCATCTCTTTACTCTTTTGCTAAGCATTACTGCTTGGACTCAGAAGTGAGAAGCGATGATCATTTTGTAGGTTCTGAGCTCCAGGTTTTCCTTGTCTGACCATTTTTAAGACCCAACACCTGGTAGGAGGTACTGTTTTGTTATCTATTCAGAAGGTAGAAGTTTCCAGCAGAAGAAAAAAGTTACTTATCCTCTGTAATGATCTTTGTTGTGAATACCCTTTTGATTCTTCATCAATACCGCCCACCCTCCTGTTCTGACAGATGGTCACATGCCCCTGATATTATTGAGTTTCCAAGTTAGTTGTTGCACTGTGAATCCACAATTAATCTGATGCCATCTTTGTCAAAATAAAATGGACGGGGAACTGACTGAAACCACAGTGCTGGGGTGGTTCTATATGGCTCAAGTAAAGTCACACCTGTACCGCTTCCAGCACAGAGATGAAACCAGCACGGACCACCAGCAGGAGAGAGATATGAAAGGATTCAGTCTGCCACCTGGGGATAATAAGAAATTGAGGAATCTGCAGTAGAGAATCCACTGGAAAGATCATTACTGAAGGTGAAGCACTTTATCATATAGCAAAAACATTTGGAAATACGAAGTTACAATTTTATAAAGCCTGTGAAGTTTTATACAGATCAGGCATTGCTTTCCAGATTGCAAAGCTGAACTTAATGCCTTGGGGTATCTATCACAATTTCTTTGTTTGAGCAACAACAATGATCTTGTTTTATTTGCTCTTAGAACATCATACAGGCAAAGTGGCTAAGGTTTCCGCCTATCCTTAACTAATCCCCAACAATTTGGAGAATGTCAAACCTGCTTAGCTCTCTCTTGTGGGATGCGGACTGTTTAGAAATTGTTAATGAATACTTGAATATTGTACTTGTACACAGCAATATTATACCAGACTACTGCTACCCTTTGTCTCCTCCTTTTCGATTACACATATCGGAGGCTGCATCAAAACTAACTTTATTTTCTTGGCAACAACTCAAGAGCAAAAAAGGACAAACGTCACTGTCTCCAGACTGGCATTTATGAAACTGGAGCATACAGATTTAAATTAGATATTTAAGTAGGACATCTCAAGGTTCGTCATATTTATTTGGGGACAATAGGAGGATTCTTGAAAGAGAAATAAGTTAGTGACATAAAATTACCACTTGATATAACTTCATGCACATGCAAGTGAAATCAGGTACATTCACTGGAACCTGGCGGGGTGAGATGTGGACCATGATGCTAAAAGAATGATTACCCACTTAAAAAAGTTCTCTCAGGGAAAAATGCACTTTGTTTAAGCGCATGGGATGTGTTAGCAAGGGAAGAAAAAAAGCTAATCCTCATTTCTGGGGCATGACAATCAGATCAAGTCCCTGCTCCTTCATGTGTACTTAACAGGAAGCCCTGATGATATCCTTGCTAGAATGACAACTGTGTCCATAGGATTCAGAGGTGCAATACGGTGACAAACAAACTGTGTACATGATGTGGGCACCCTCCTAAGAAGTTGTCCGCCTTTTCTTAAATAATGCTATAAATCTCCAGGCAATGTTCCTAATTTTTATCCCTGGAGAAAAATGCATGCTCAAATCCTATGATGTAAAATTGAGTTAATTTAAGCAGATTGCTGCAATGTTGGACTACAGCTTCATGCTCCAAGGCAAGGGCTCAAATCTTTGGTCTACCATGTTGCTAGACAATTATGTTTGACAGTGGAAATATCTTTAGAGTCAAACGTAGAACAAACCCCACCTCCATGAAACTCCCATCATTCTAAGTAGTGCAGAGAAAAAGGGGAGCACAATGCAGTTATCAGAGCTCCATGTCATGATATGGTGACCAGATTTTAAAACCGATAACAGGGACAGGCCACAGATCCTGAGGTAGGACTACAATCGCAGTGATCACAGACACGGAAGAAATACTACAACAGACCCCATGTGCAGTGAAGTAGTTTGTTGAGAATTGCTGAAATTTTTGTTTTAGTAACTATACACTGAAAATGAAACTGCAATTAATTTTATTTTTCCATATTTGGTGTTTGTCATAGGCTGGATCCTTCATGACATATATGGCTCTAGAGGGTGCACATGCACAATAAAACCTGTGAAACTTACACTGCTTTACATAGGTGGGACTTAAATCTTTCTTGGGAATTTTTAAAGTGGCAATAATAATTTTGATCAGACATGGTGGGCAAGGACTGGATAGCTGGTTACACCTATGAACCGCGGCCTCGTTCCTGCAGAGTGCACCAAGAGGACACCACAGGGGTTATCTGTCCTCAGCACAAACATGAGGTCTAAGTGCAATGTCCACATGGATGTTCAGGCTAATCTAATTATTTATCTTTTTTGTGTCAAGGTGCAGTCATGCATTAAGGGGAAGAGCGCAGTGAAGAACTGGCATGCTACTGCAAAGAAAGTAAAATTGATCATCTAAAGGTGTTTTTTCTGTGGTGAGGATCTTGGTGTTTTTTGGACATCCATAACTGGAACAATGCTTGACCATGGGAGGTTATCTCATTCAAAAGAAGTGTACGCTCCAGATTTACGTAATGAAAGGGTTGTCTTGCAATAGATTTAGCCCCCTCTGAAATGGACCAAAGGAATGTCCCTTGACCTTCCCATGTGGAGATGGTAAAGTAGGTATCTTCACACATATATACTCAACTTCTTTACCACCTGAAATGGCATGGTGTGGGTGAGAATCACCCCTGTGAAGATCTCCAGAGCCATATATCAGGTTTGTCTGAAGATCTGTAGAATGGGCCTTGGCCCAAAGCCCTGCTCCTTCTTCAGAAACTGACGTTGTCGGACCTCTTGAAAAAATCCACTGGGGGTGAGTCCAAATAGTTTTTTTTTATTTCTCAGAGGAGACTGGATAGTGCCTCTAAAATTATGTGGGGTGGAAAAGATGAAACTGAGGAATTTGGAGGAGAACCACTGCTTCTTATAGTTCTCCATCAAACTGAATCTCCAAATAAATAAGGGGGCTGGGAAGTAGTGCACAAGTAAATAATGGGATCTCCAGCATTCAAAGGGATGGATAAGTGCAACATACAGCTCTGTCAAGCATGAAACCCTCAGTCACTCACTATGTCTCCACCTCGCTTGATCACCTGAAAATCAATCAACTGCACTCACAGGAATAAATATACCTGCACCCGCACTATGCAACGGGATGAGCAGCTCTCAAACTGATTAATATCACAGGCACATACCCGATAGGTTTTGCAGCTTTGTGGAATTCCTGCAGCACTCGTTCCACTTCTTTGTCAACTTTGCAGTCTGCTCCATCCACAGCGAAGGTAGATCTGTAAAATGTGTGTAGCAAAGTCAGCGGTAATAAGTAAAAATGAAATTTAATCTCTGCTGTTTGTCATTGATTCTGCACATTCCCTCGTTCACTGCTGTGTTTTCAAAGACAAGGTATTATAGAAAATGGTTTTATACACAACCATATAACCTTCAATTGAAATGATCACTAAGTGAAACAATTCACAAAGAACAAACTATACACAACAGTTTGTGTTCTTCAGTGCAGTGATCAGAGAAATGGACTATCATGTACAAAGAGTCATCACTGTGATAACATTTTTATTTAAGTGGCAAAGTGTATCCATAATGTTGGGGTAAATTCACATAATGTATCTACAATAGAAACTCTGCAGTAATAATCTACCCTACCCTCGTTACTTTGCTTTCGGAAGGTTTGGACATCCAGGAGAGCCCATGGTTTTAAGAGCAGAGTAGAGTGTGTCGCAAACTGATAAAGCAAAGGACATGTCTGGAGGCCCCACAAGTGATCGTTTTTCCTCTATACAAATCTTTCTTTTACATCTTGGCTTTGACATTCTTATATCAAGGGAACCAAATGCTAGATGTTTATGAATAGCCTGTGAGTACTATATACTGAAAAGCACAAAACTTAACTCTGTTTTAATACAGGAATTGATCCACTTAAACTACATGTGCTTTGCAATGGGCAGTGCCATATTGAGAAGAAATTGCGCATGAGCACAGGGGAGCTGACAATTGGGCTCAGCAAGTAAATAAGCCTACTGACACGACATGGTCCACCGCCTTCATGCCCACAAGCCCAAAAAGAATTGTGTTTCTGACATTTTGCATACATTATGCACACCAATGCCATGCTGCTGATGGGGACCCTCAGATTTTTCTCACCTGGCAGACTAGAAATATTCTTGGGAGCTCCAACAAGTGTCATTTCTACAGTTTCCCAAAAGCCAGCGAATGCCCGCCTTGGACAACTGCCTTACAGCAACATAGCTGCGCCACCAGATAACATTTCCATAACATAACAATATACGTTGCTTCAACGTCTCCTGTCTCTATGGGAATATAGGTGATTCGATTCAAGGTACTCGAGACCCGCGTACCTCAGTCTTGTGCCCCTTTGAAGCCTATCATGTGAGATCCATTCCTTGAGCTCTATTCAGGGCCACAAGCTGGAGGCCTGCTAATTCCCTCCCATAACCACCCTTAAGGAGGATTGTTCATGTTCTACTGCATTGTATTACAGTTTTTGCATAGTGCTTCACACCCCAAGTGAAGCCATGAAATGCTGCAGTTACCACTGGTTCACGAGTACCCTCTAAGTGTGTGGGTGGAAGGGTGTTGGCAGCAGTAAAGTGCATATGTGAGATGCTGACTGTGGTGTATGCGGTTCAGAAGCATGCTCTAAATATGATGTGGCACATGTTACAGCATGTAAGTATGTTGTGTTGTAGGGAGTGTGGGCATTTGTGCAGCCACACATATACACTTACCTATTTGTTTAGTTTTTTACTCTACACCATTTGGTATTAATGATTGGAAGATCCATGCTTAAAATGCTTTCCAGGACTGGAGGTGATTGTCAATTCCGCCCTCATCGCATGCGCTGACGACATCAGGACCAAAGTCAACAAAGGCGAGACCGTCGCACTCATCCTCCTAGCCCTCTCCGCAGCCTTTGACACTGTCTGCCACCACACACTCCGCACACGCCTCCACAACATAGGAATTCGCCACAAAGCCTTAGACTGGCTCACCTCCTTCCTCACCGACCGGACCCAGAGAGTCCGCCTTCCACCTTTCCACTCCACCGCTACCAAGATCATCTGCGGAGTCCCCCAAGGGTCCTCCCTCAGCCCCACACTCTTCAACATTTACATGATCCCCTAGCCAACATCCTCCAACCACGCGGAATCACGATCCTCTCCTACGCAGATGACACCCAACTCATCCTCATCCTCTCCCTCACCCGCAACCCCACCACTGCCAAAACCAACCTACACGCTGCTCTCCTCGACACCGCCAACTGGATGACAACTAACCACCTCAAGCTTAACTCCAAAAAAAAACGAGATCATCATCTTCGGCCCCAACAAAACCATATGGGACGACTGCTGGTGGCCCACCGCCCTAGGCCCCACACCCACCCACGCAAACCACGCACGCAACCTCAGCATCATCCTGGACCCCTCCCTCTCCATGACACAGCAAATCAATGCACTAACCTCCTCCTGCTTCCACACACTCCGCACTCTAAAAAATAATCCTTCAAATGGATTCCCCCAGAGACCAGGAAGACAGTCACCAATGCACTCAGCAGCAGCAGACTGGACTACGGTAATGCACTCTACGTTGGCACCACACTCAAACTCAAACACAAACTCCAGAGCATCCAGAACACAGCCGCACGCCTCGTCCTTGGCCTCCCCCGCCACGAACGAATCTCACCACACCTCAAATCCCTTCACTGGCTCCCCACAGACAAGAGAATCACTTTCAAGCTCCTCATCCACGCACACAAATCCCTCCACAACACCGGCCCGACCTACCTCAGCGAAACAGTGAACTTCCACACTCCCACCCGCAACCACCGATCAGCCGACCTTGCACTAGCTACAGTCCCCCGCATCCATCGAACCACCACAGGAGGCAGGGCCTTCTCCTATCTCGCCCACAAAACCTGGAACTCCCTCCCCTCCAACCTCCGCAAAACCAAAGACCTCCTACTCTTCAGAAAAAACCTCAAGACATGGCTGTTCGTACAGTAACCGTCCCCCCCCCTGCTCACGAGCGCCTTGAGACCCTCACGGGTGAGTAGCGCACTCTATTAATCTTTTTGATTTATTGATTGGTTGTAAAGAGGGGGTCAGTAGATCAGCAGAAAGGTGTGAGTGTAGGTTGGTGATTAATGCTATGTAAAAACAATAATTCACATTAAGGGAGGGGGCTCAATTACCTCTCTGTCTAGAACAAAGGGCTGATCTGTGGTCAATGGCTAGTCCACCCTCAGTCTTTGGGTTGACAATTCTTTAAGAGCATCTTCAATACCTTAGGGATGTTATCAGGAAGAGGAGGATGTGCCTCATTACTGTACAGTGTCTTCAATCACATTTATTAATACAGATACTCTACGTGATCAAGACATTCAAATCTTACATGTATTGGAGCTCAACTTTTTAAGTACAAAGCCAACACAAATCTTTCCATTGTAGGTAGTTCACTTGTTATTAGACTGCAATGAACAGGAAATGGTTCGCTGAGTTGATTTTTGAAATGTAAATGTTAAAGTTGCTGATTAATGCAAGAAAATTTCCAGAGTTTCTGCTCATAGTAACACTCATAATATATCCTGTTTCTCTTTTCACTGCTAGGACTTCAGTGATGTAGTACACGTCAGTGGGATGCATAGCTGGGACTCAAATTTGTACAGGAATTTAAAATCGAATTGCAAATAAAGATAAAAAACTGAGTGTGTGATGACCACAGCACACAGCAATACATTTCATCAGATGCTTTAAAGACTTTGGGTCTGATTTTGACCTTGGAGGAGGGGATTACTCCATCCAAAAAGTGAACAAGTTCCGTAGGATATAATGGAACTTGTAATATGGCGGGCAGGATATCCGTCACATTTGATGATTTAATAAATACAACTGCTGCTGTTTGACATTTATGTTTATGAAACATTTCCATGTGTTTTCTTTGTATTGCTGTAGGCTTGATACCACAAGTGCACAGGTTTTTTCAAAATTATGTCCTTATATATTAAAGACATTAAATATTCCAGTATGCAGGAATTGCTGTTTTTGAGCATCAACGACTGAGCAAAGATAGGCCAACATGCTATTGAACAAATGACAAAGCCTGCAGCTAATGTGGTACCCCATCTCCCTCTGTATCTGAAGCTTGGGAACATGTCTATTCTGATGTCTTAGTTATTGGAAACATACAGATTTTTGGCAGCTCCAAATCCACCGGGAAAGATGACCGCGTCATGGTTATTTGCCTGAAGTTGAGCCAAATCGGTGATTTTGCCTCTAGCGATCCTTGCAGATTCTGCCAAGACATTTCTGGAAGCAAAGGAAGACATAAAAAAAGACTTAACATAACTGACTGGGAGAAAGCAGGTAGCAGTGTGCAAGTTTGGGCAGCAAAAGCATGATTAATGGTATTCTGAGGCACTGAAGCGAGATCCAATGCTCTGAAACTGAGTGGGAACCACAGGCCAGTAAATAAGGGTTACTCTATTGCAGACCTCATTGCAGGGTTCCCAACAGTTATTCATCTAGCAGTGAAGTAACTGGAGAAAAGTGACAAAGCACTTACTTTTAATGCTGGTTGCCAGATGCTTGTGGCATGGCTGTATTATTGTCTCCATCTACACCGCATGGAGCTTGAGTTGTGTGGTTTAAAGGTTCTTGAACATAGATGGTATGTTTTATATTTTGTTTACTTGCTATATTTATTTAGCATGAGTCGAGTCCAGAAGGCTAACTGTTACAGAGACACGGGGAACACAACATCGTTTGCATTTTTCCAGGTCGACAAGAATGCAAAATCTGCAGGTTAGGGAAAGGGTGTGCATGAAGGACAAAGAAGGGAGTGGCCTTCGGGTAGTCAGGTTACTGGTGGCAGATGCACTGAGAAGAGGTCAGGTATTCGCTTCCTCATAAAACCTTGCATGTTCTGGGGCAAGACTGGGGGCAATGAGGCTCAGGGAGCAGAGGTAGCTCAGTCCATAACCATGGGCGTAGGAAGGGAAGACTTGTGCATCTTCTGCAACTTCTGACTGACTATTCCATCCTCACATCTCTAAGTGTGGTCACTCTACTTCTGATCGCTCATGTTTCAAGGGAAGATATGTGTGCTGGGAACAGGCTCCCAGGATATGTTGTCTATCAATGAGAACCTGTGGGGAGGGCATGCCTTGAGGACCCTCACATACATACTGAACAGAAGAGTTAGGGTGGGGATTCTAGCCCAAAAAAAAGTGAAGCAACTCAAAAGCATGCAGATGTACATGGAGCAGGCACACCTAAATCCATGGTAGCATGCACCGAGAGGGTGAATGTATGGATGTTTGTGTTCCTGTAGAGGGTCATTCTTCTCACACTCATCCCCCCCCAACATACTGAAGATCAGACATTGTGCCAAATCCACTATAATCTTTTCCTTAATGCAATACAAAAGAGGACGGAAAGGGGTGTCATGCTTTAGTGCATGGAAGAAGCCCATGGATGCCAACATCACTGATAATGAGACTATGTTTTCTGACACTACTCTAGCCACTGCAAAAGTGTTAAACATGTTCCAATGTGTACAATGTTTAAACTTTATGTGGCAGATTTAGAATGCCCTAGCGCCACCTTGCGCCACATTACTGTCATTATTTTTTACGTTAATGTGGCCCAATGCGACCGAAATCCCCGCGCCGTATTTACAGAGTAGCGCAATGCATGCATTACACCATTCTGTAACACTCTGAGCTGCATTATGCCTGCGCCAAGCATTACGTATGCAAAGGGTGCATTCCCCCGTTAGGGGAGCCGTAAAAATGGCGCAATAAACCTGAGATTTCCTTGCGCCATATTTTACAGCGCTTTTAACGTCTGCTCTTGAGCAGACGTTAAAAGGGGGCTTCCTTTCTTTAGAATGGGCCCCTAAGCACAAGTAGCGCCAACATTTTGGCGCTACTCCTGCAGAGTACATCGATAGCGTCATGAAAAACGATGCTATTGCCATCTACCCTGCACCATGGTGCGCCGTATTTTAATTACGGCACACACATGGTGGCGGTAGGGGGGGGGCGCTAAGGGGGACAGGGAAAGTGGTGCTGCACTCAGTCAGGGGTGTGGAATTTATTAAAATATCTACTTGTCCAGGGGACAGGTTGCTTCTCAAATCTACTTGTCCTGTAAAAAGATCTACTTGTCCCTTTGGTGCCATGTAGTGTGGCGACAAATTATGGCAGCAATTAATAGCCTCTCTGATTATGCCAGGGCTACTACCATAGTAGGGCTTGAATACTTGGAGTTTCAATCCCTACTGTAGCAATTTCCTTATTTTGCCACCTTTCTGCAGATCTGCATACTGGGGCTGGAGGAAGCAGTAAGCAATAGTTCCAGGGCTGGAATGCCTTTGAGTCTGCAAACCTACTAACCTGCATGTTTTAAAGATTTTTACCAGCTTCTCTCTAATATTTTCCCATAAGAAGAAAGGTTGGACATTTACTCCTGACAATGGCAGAATTAGAACTTCTTCCAGGGTTGGGAAGAAAGTTGCTGGAGGGAAAATGAACTTGCAAATGCTCAATAGATTTTCACATGAGCAAATCTACACATCGTATTTACCCACGCTAAAATACAGTTCACAAATATTTTATAGGGGTACGACATATACCATGGGTGCACTTTTTCTTTAAGAATTTGGGGCCACAAGTAGGTAGGTTCAGATTTGTGACCTGCAAATTGCGAGTCGCAAATCCGAATGTAGGATGGTGTCCTTGACACCATCTGTGATTCGCAAGGGCTTCACAAATGCCCACATCATGAATAATCATGAGGTGGGTCGCAATTTGCGACCCCCTCACGAATGGTGGCCTGCTGGAGACAGCAGACCACCATGTCTGTGACTGCTTTTCAATAAAGCAGTTTTTTTTGTAATGCAGCCCGTTTTCCTTAAAGGAAAACGAGATGCATAACAAAAACGAAAAATGAAACGTTTTCGTTTCATTTTTTCAGAGCAGGCAGTGGTCCACAGGACCACTGCCTGCTCTGAAAAAATGTTTACAGTGACATTCACAATGGGAAAGGGGTCCCATGGGGATCCCTTCCCTTTTGCGAAAGTGTTAGCACCCATTTGAAATGGGTGCAAACAGCGATTGGTTTTCGCCCGCGTTCGCGGTCACAAAACAATCCTACATTGCACTGCGAGTTGCAATTAGGAAGGGAACACCCCTTACTAATTGCGAGTCGCAAACCCGTTTTGTGATTCGGTAACCAGGTTACTGAATCGCAAAACTGGGTTTGTGCATCGCAATGTGCTTTTTGCACGTCGCAAACAGCGAAAGTCGCTGTTTGCGACATGCAAAAAGCTACCTACATGTGGGTCTTGGTCCCTAATTAGGTCTGGTGTTAAAGACATTTTGTTTTTATTAAACTTCTATTTCTCTCTCTTTTGGCTGGCTTTACTGTGAGTGATCGCATTCTGCTCTTCCACAAGGAGCATATTGCCACACAAAGTAGTTTTGTTCAGTGTCAGGAACTACAGTGGCAATCAGTGACGTAACGAAACTGGAGGGTGCCCCTTTGCAAAGAACATGGAGGAGCCCCCTCTCCAGACTCACTCAGGGCAGGTGCTGTGCTGACGGGGCCCCCTGGAGGGCGGCTGCGGGGCCTTTGTTATGCCGCTGGTGGCAACGTGTGCTTTAAGAGTTCAAAAACTTTTTGGGGGGGTTTTGCCAATGTTTGTTACAATGTTGAGGGCCTGGTAGCTCCCACAACAATAAAGTTTTACAAAAGCCATGTCAAAACAAGACACGCATTGATGAAACTAAAAGACTTATAAAAATATGTCAGATCAGTTGGCTTTGTCAGTGTTTGTTTATTTTCATGCTTCCCATAATCTTGTTGAAAATGGTTACACTGATTTTCCATTAGAAATATTTTTGGGAAATACTAGCATGCATCAACACATTTTACTAAATGACACTTCATTTGCATATAATCAGAGAGCATTCTGGGAGCATTATACTTAGCGTCTTAGCCTAAACTTTTCAAACATGTGTGTACACTTGTTTTTTTTTTTGTACTGGAACCAACGTCAGTAGTGAAGTGTGACCTTAAAACATTTATTTACAGCACGCACCCTAATAATGAAGGCTTTCAAATAATGAACCATAAATACAAGTTCGAACAGCATTATCCTTTGGAAACACATTACCTCAACTGCAGAGAGTTCAACTCTCTGTAAACAGGCAGCCAAAGGGTTTGTGCTGCAGGGGGTTGGGCCTACTTGTCCCAAGGACAAAGTAAACATAAAAACTTGTTGCCCTTGACCCCAAACAAGATGTCCGGCATCCCTGCTCAGTGCAGCGCCACTTTCCATAAATCTGCCCCTGTATGCCTCTAAGGAATGGTGGATACAGGAGGAGGATGGCTTGGGATCAACAACTCCATATAGGGCAAAACTGGCCATTCAGTGATTGAACCCACTTATGTGGACCCCGTACGACCCGTCTGGTAAATACAATACAGGGCCAAATTTATAAAATAGTGTTGGTTCAGAAAATTGTAACTCAGCGCAGGTCGTAAACTGAGCTAGCTCATGAATAATAATGAGGCAGGTTGCAAATTGTGACCTACTCTCATTGGTGGCCATGGAAGAGACGGTGGCCTGCAAGTGTCAGTATTCCACCATGTCTGTGATCACCTCTGTTATGGCCTTTAAGTAAACTGATTTTTTTTGGGTTGTTTTTTTTTCCAAATGCAGCCTGATTTCTTTAAGGAAGATAGAGCTAAAGTTTCCTTCTTTTTTTTTTTAAAGATTGTATAGTAGTTGGCGGTGGTGTTCAGGACCACTGCCTGTTCCCCAATAAACTTAGTTTTTACATTCAAAGAGGAACCCTTTCATTGTGCAAATGGCTTACTACCCCAACTGGGGTGGCGCTGATTTTTAAATTTTTTGTACCTGGATTTAATCTCAAAACACTGATACATCCAATATCAAATTGCTATTTGGAAGGGATGCCTACAACTCGGGCCTTCTAAATAGCGATTTGTTAGGGGGTCGCAATCCCATTTTAGGAGCTGGTAAAACTTTACTGGCCCCTTAACTGAGATTCATACACTGCAGAAGCCATTTTCATGGTCACATACTCTGAGTTGGAGGGAACATATTGGTCATACTTTAGCCACTGAAACCATAAAGCTTGTTTTCGATACACAATCTGCATGAGTAGAAAACAGCAATAATATTGGAATCAAGGCACTGAAGATGTGAAAATCTATGTGGAAAGCTCTGTTAGTTTTGGCCCAATGATTGCTAGTACCTCATGTTGATGCTGAGTATACAAAGTATCTGTTCAGGCTTCTCTGAGGTTCTAAGTTTTCTTCAAGGTTCAAAGGTTAAACCTAAGGGTGAGCTGCATATACCCTTTAGGTGTTTGGTTGGAAAAGTGACATCTGTTTAATTGAGAGACCGTGGTCTTCAGTACTGAAAATTATCCTCACTTCTTTTGAGTGAGGATACTGGTCCCAGTTTACAAAAAGTCATATCTACACTGTGTACGTTCCTAGACATTGGTATTCCCATGCTGATGAATTGTAAACAGAATACAATTGCATTTATTTTGTTTTATCCTCCGTAGGAAGAAACATTTTCTTACGCTCCTACAAAGTTTGGGGGTGTTTAGTACCCTTTCACACCTTAAAAACGATTTACTACACCCCTTTGCAGGACTATATCACCATTCATTTGCACTGTGGGAAAGTGCTTCATAAACTGATATGTTTGTGGGCCCCCACATGTCAAGCATTTCAACCACACTTAAATTTGTACCCCATTATCCAAGTTTATTATCTTCACCAGCCTGAGCCAGGTCTGACTCTGAACCTCTCCAAAGATGTTCTTTAATAGTAGTAATTGGTGAACATTTTCTTGCTGAGTAAGCCCAACTTTTAATATGCATTTCAAGGAAGCTTAACAGGTGAGAAGTACCTAGTTTCGGTCTCAGCCGGCTGCCCCTTGCCGTGGTCAATCACATGCATTTGTGGAATGTCTGGGGCGTAGATTTGGACGTCGGCTCCCCCACGGCTCAGGTGGACCAGAATCCTACAAAAGACAAATCTTGTGTTAGTCTTGGTATGTACCTCACTCTTGAAGTATAAATCTATTTATTTATGCTTTCAAATTCACACTGGCACTTCTAGGAAAGGAACAGATAGTAAAGTGTTATTTACAACCATCTGAAGACACTGTGAAACAGAAATACAACTCTTCTGGACAGTGATATAATGGGTATGTAGAACAAGGTACTGACCTTCGGTAATGCTCCTTCTAGTGAATAATCTATCTAACCACCGACTCCAGACTGGATCCAGAAACTTTTAATGCAACAGGTCCAGTGATCTGCTAGGTGGCATCATCAGATCATGCCAGCTCCATCCCACCTCTGTTATGGCCCAGCATCACATGCAGGCACCACCCCTCCACTGTGCTGGGGTCTGTTTTACGGGGTGGCTCTTGAGCCCCCACACACAGAGCGAGTGACAAACTGATAATAAGACAGTGTGTGCAATCTAATCAGGGACCTTATAACTTCACAGAAATCCACTCCACAGAACAGAGAAATGGGCACACAGTGAGCAGTATACTGAGATTATCCACTAGAAAGAGTGTTACTGAAGTTAAGCTGTTCCTCTGAGGGATATTTCTAATGGTGGAATCCTAATTTATTTTAAATTAATGCAAAATCAGTACCCACACTAAGAAGATGGGCCTGATGATTATCTTTCACACTCAAGACTAAACCAGCAAAACGCTGTTCACTGTGGATCTGAGAATTGGGTCAGTAGTGCCTAGTCAGAGGTGGCCCATGTTGCGGCTTAGCAGATTTCCAACACAGAAAGATCCTAGCCAAGGTCATAGTTGTGGCCTTCACTTTAGTGGATAGAGCCTCCAGGCAGTTACTTCTTTGTCAAGGTGTAACACAGTTTGATACACAGGATGAGCCATCTAGACAAGGTATGGTTGTGGATTGCATTTGCTTTCCTTGTACTGGCAACTCTAACAAAGAGTTGGTCATTCACCCGCTGCTCCTTAGTTCCATCAATGTAGAAACTAGGAGCCCACTTAGGATCCAGCTGTCGAACTTCTCTTCTTTAAAAAGATGTAGTAGAGGGAAAAGGTGGATAGCGTGATGTACTGCCCTACATCGAAGGGTGACACCATCTTTGGGAGAAAGGATGCCTTAGTCTGAAGCATCATCAACCAGAACGACCACGCTTTTACCTCACTCATGTATGAAATGTTATGTGTTACTTAGGGTCTCCTGTCCCTTGGATTGTCCTACTCACTGTGATGCGTGGTGCTAACTCACTCTGTTGTTTACGCAAACTGCATGCAATAAGATTTGCCTACTTATCATGAGATAATAAAGCTGTTTCTCATTTCTTGTTGTGTTGGCTCTCATTATACTAATGAGACTGCTGGATTCGGGGGGTAGCACCTCTAGGCTGTGGGGAACTGAGTCCAACTGTCAGCCTAAGTCTTTCGGCTAGCTAGCAATACCTCACCCAGAAGTGGTGGTGATTTGTGGCAGCCTTGCTCATGACATTCTGATGTCTCAGGGAAATCGTGGTGCAACAGATCTAATCCTTTTCTCTCAGTTACATTTGTCTCACACATGCAAAGACAAACAGAAGCACAACTTGGTTCAATATACTTAATTGAATCTGTTGCATTCTAGACAAAATGTCATGTACTGCAATGATTAGGATGATAAAACATAATAGCAATGCAGTAACAAGGAATGTGAAACACAAGAAGAGTCCCACCATTGTGTCAGAATGCTAAGTGTCAGGATTCCTACCTATGCCACTAAGGTAGTACTAGAGCACAGCAGTGTTAGCCCTAATCCGCCTTTCAGGATCCCTAGGAAGACCCCATCCCCCATATCTGGATGTGGTAGTAGCGAAGAGGGCTGTCGGTCTACTGAGAGTCCTCTCCCATGTAGGCAGAAAGACGTCAAGTCTCAGCAGGCAGCTGCAATGAAGCAACCGCATGAAGTGTCAATTTTCTGCCTTGAACACACCCTCTAACTTATAGGGGGCAGAGGGATGTTTTATAATAAAACAGCTGGTGTTCTGAGAAAACTGCCCCAACGTAAGAGCACATATGTTTCTTTCGAAGTGGCAAAGATTGCAGTGTACCACTTTGTCCTGACAACAATATCAGGTACAGCCTTGAGCAGAATACAGAACGAGACTGTCAGACTAAAAAGAATTAAAACAGTTCCTAGGCTATAAGTGTATGAGCTAAAAGAAATAAAACATCACCGCAGAATTAATCTTCTGCTCAGGAACTAAAAAGAATAAAATAAATTGTTATTAGTCTAAAGGGCACAAGCTGCAGGCCTATGGCTAAAGTAACATGCCCATAAAAAAAAAAAAATAACCTCACAACACACTTTGCTGTTAAGTTCCTATATTTAAAATCGGAAAAAAAAAAAAAACACTCTGGGCAGAGTCAACCTTCTCTACGAAGACCCCGGAGCTGTCAAACTGCTGGTCTGTCAAGAATGCATTAAACATCCCTGGAAAAGGCTGAGGAATGCAGTCAGACATGGCATCGAAAAAGCACTGGTACCTATGGCACAACACAGACTGTTGTCCAGAGCAACCTACAAGATATTTTTGACAACATCTTGAACATCCTGCACTATATGCATTAAAGTTACGAAAGTCTTCAGGGAGGGCAGGCCAGATCTCACTCGCCATGTCCCAGACCACATATTTAATGGCCCAAAAGAGACAGCATTCAAGGATTTAGGAGCCAAACTGTGGAGGAGAAACCCCTCTTTCTAAGGGACTCAATTTGTTTAGATTCCTTGCCCAAAGGGGCAGAAGGGAAGGGATTGGCTTTCATCCTACCTGGTGTTGCCTGTACAATCAGGCTCTGTGTCAGGTTCTGAGACAAGAAGACAGGATCCCCAGAAGCTGCTCTATGGTGTCACCAGCGACACCAAGGAAGGTTTGGCCCAGGCCACAACATTAGATTATAATTAAAAGATGGCCAAGGCTTGCTTAGGTGGAAATGCCTGACTGAAAAATAAAGTAGGCAATGGAGCTCCAAACTCTCTGCAGCCCTGCGAACAACCAGGGGTGTTTTTTTTTTTTTTTTGGGGGGGGGGGGTTGAAAGTGGTCCAGGAGTCGGGTTGAGGGGTCAAGGGCGAGTCCAACTCTCTCAGGTGAAATATCCAGACCACTAGCATTTTTAAGGCCAAGATAATGTACAGAATCAGTATAGTGAGTGGGAGGATCAATCTGTTCACTCTTGTAGTAGGAAACACGTCTGAGACCTTGGAGTGCATCAAAGTCAGGTCCACAAACTGCCTCCAGCATTGGACAGTGGTGGCATGGAGGCAATGACACAGCTGGGGCACCTTCCCAGACCATAGGTTGCACCTTAGTGATCTCACTGTGCGACACAGCTGAGACTTGGCTGAATCCAGCTCTGTATGATAGAGCCAGGGTTGAGTCTGTTTCTGCACCTTGTGACTTTTCCTCAGGACCATTTTACCATCTGAGTTTTTCAAGTGGGAATGACTAATAATGTGCAGAATCTGTTTTACCGAACTAAAATTCCCCACCATTTTACCAATTCTGACCCATTTTCCTTAGATAAATTCTTCCATGTAGCACCTGAAGGCATTTCAGCGAGGGAAATCCCTGGAGCTGAACTGAAAATCGGGCACAAAGACTGTTGTGTTGAATGCACACAAATTATGATTTTCTGCTGATTCAGGATGAGGCCATACTGTGTGAGGATCAAGGAAAACAGGCTAGTTCATATGAGGTTGGACGTGCATAGTATGGTGACAGTGTATGGAAAGATTTAGGGTTGGTCCTTCCCAAAAGCATTGGGCACGCTTGATACTAAGGCTCCTATTTATGGGCTTTGTAGCGCAAGGCAGAGCAGCAGGTCATCTTGATGTGTTGCCCTGCGTCACAGAGAAAGGGCAGGAATGCACTGTATTTATCCAATACGGCACATTCCTGTCCTTTCCCTCTCCGCTGGCGCTGCTTTGGCACTCTAGGGCCAATACAGGCCCCCTTGCACCATGGTGCAAGAGTGTCTGCGTCGCATGCAGGATTGTTTTTGTGCAGGAAGGGATAACTTCCTGCACAAAACAACCTTGAGAGGCTTTTATCTCTTTCTGTGTGTGCTGAAAAATGCAAAACATATAGAAAGAGGAAAAGATTAGCAGAAATAAACATATTTCTTCTTGTTACACCTCTACCTAGGGTGCCGTATCTTTTTGGCACATTCCCAGGTTTACAAGTTCTTGGAAATCTTGGACTACATCAAAATCCGTGGATGTTGCGTTGGAGCACCCACCCATGGAAACGCCTCCCTGATGCAGAGTAATGCAATTTGCGTTACATTACCTGACATTTAAAACCCATGCAGGGCCACGCAAGGTGGCCTTGCATGGCCTCCTAAATATTACTTAAGGTTTGCGTTGCTCTTGCACCATTTTGCATGGTGCAAGATCGAAGCAAACCAGGATATAAATATGGGCCTAAGTGCGTTGAAGACACTGTATCCCATCCTCATGACCACAGCTGGTTAGGTCTGCCATAATGTCTTCAGTCGCGTTGTGAAGAAACATTGTGGAGGAAATACAGACTTTGCTCAATGAGATCAGGAGACTTCTCATATTGAAACAAAGTCCTTACTTTGGAGGGGTGCAGCCTAGTGAAAGGCTTGTTAGTAACGTGGAGGATCAATGACACACATAGTATAATTTAAATGAGAATAAAAATAAAAAATGAACTTCATGATGGGTGGATTCAATAAGAGTAGGAATATATAAAAACAAAATGTTAATGAGCGAACAGAATCTTAAATGACACAACAAAATCAGCTGGCAAAACTAAGGGCCTTTGGTCCGGATTATACAACACATATACAAAGCGATTTAAATTCTTACGGTGGCGAGTTGAACAAAACATTTATCAGCCAATTTACCAACAAGAAATCCTAGGTGAAACCAGGGTCCAGACTCTTTTGTACCTTCAAGAGGAGCCCAGGAGCAGCTGAGAGGCTTGAGGACGTGTGAGCTGAGAAGATTGATTTTGTGGTGCATCAATTGCCATGCCTCTTCTTAGCTCCCAAACTTTATAACAGCAAAAAATAAACCCTATGCCTCCGAGAATGCCACAGGATGCTTGGGTAGCAGGTATGTGATAAAGGTTTACACACCAATCAATCTTATCCAAAGAACCAATGCTAACCACATAACCATCATCACCCCAGAAGAAACTGCCACCACCATGATGTCCATCCACTCAGCGGCCCCATCAGACCCCTGCCCCACCACACATAGCCCAGTGGACTGCAACCTATCAGCGCCGTGCTTTTACCCATTCTGAATGGTTCCACCTGTTTGGCGACCTTCCCAGATGCTTCAAAACATGCAAGAGTCCTCCCACTGCTGAAGAAACCCGCTGCTGACCCTTCAATGCTTGCCAACTCCAGACCAATCTCCCTGCTACCATTCTTAGCCAAAGTCTTAGAGAAAATCATCAACATATACTGCACCAAATACCTCAACGACTACCAACTCCTCAACATCATTCAGTCTGGTTTCAGACCCCATCACAGCACGGAAACTACTTTCATCGCAGCCACGGATGACATCTGCATGACTCTGGATAGAGGAAACACGGCGGCCCTCATCCTCCTGGACCTCTCCACAATTTGACACCACATCCTCATCTAATGCTTACACAACATCGGGATCCAAGGACGCGCACTCCAATTGATCTGCTCCTTCCTGGCTGGTTAGCCTTGCACCACACACCTCGGAGTCCTCCAATCTCATCTGCGAAGTTCCAAAAGTATCCTCCCTGAGCCTGACCTTCTTCAACGCACACATGATCCCTCTAGCCAGCATCATCTGCTCTCATGACTTCAACGCCCTCTCCTATTCTTAACAACACACATCTTGTTGTCTCCCTCACAGACAAGATGCCCAGCACTTGGATGACGTTCAATGCCTGCATGCTGAAATTGCCCACTGGATGAAGACCAGCTTTCTGAAGCTGAACACAACCAGACCAAAATAGTGATGTTCGGGAAGAACACTTCAGTGTGGGACTACACCTGGTGGCCAACAGAGCTAGGATAGACTACCCACTCCCACCAGCCATGCCAGGAACCTTGGGTTCATCATCAACAGCAAACTCAACATGACCACCCGAGTCAATGCTGCCACTGCCTCATTCTTCCATACCCTGAAGATGCTGTGGAAGATTTTCAAATGGCTCCCAATCAGCACCCAGAAAACCGTCATAAATGTCTTCATCACAAGCAAGCTTGACAATGGGAACACTTAAAGGACTTCTGAAGGGGTAAAGTTATATCCTCCATACTGAATAGATGAATTCACAAACTGCTTTGTATATTAGCAAGTTCTCAATAAGATAATATTCTAATTTCATAATTAATACTAACATATCCTAGTTCATTAAAAACAAAGTCACTTAATATTATGTGAATACCTTTGGAGGAGGCACTCTACTACTAAGATGTCTTCCTCTTGGCTCTCAATACACTCTGGAGTAAATATGAAGGTGCACTGTGTTCATACATAGGTGGTAACACAACAGAACAAAATCACTTATTAAAGGCATTAAAAGGTAGTTTTAAAGTTACAGAAAGTTAGAGAAAGTTAGAGAATGAATGATGAATGCAACGGTATATGCCTATAGTTCATGCACCCCAGTGAACTGTGGATTAGCGACAGTACACAAATACTTGTGGTTGCACTACCGAAAGTGCTTTCACCATAAGAATCAATGAAACAATTGGATCAGTGGGAAACAGCTGACGGTGACTGGGGGCAGAAGGATGGTCTGATGGGTTGGTAAGAGAAATGTAAGTGCAGGAAAAACATTGTGTTTTTTGTCCAGTATTCTTAGTGATGTGCCAATTGCTGAATATATCTGCATGCACAAACCTCAGCATTCCTTATACTTACGCAGAGGCCTCATGGATTTCTGTCCCGTCAAAAACACCACACCCTGATAGAACCTGTGAAAATAGAAATAATCCAATACGTATGGCTGAGGTAGTATAAAAACAGGTTTCCCAATGTCACACAAAAAGAGCGTAAGACCTCTTAAGTATTTATAATAATTTTTATTTTACTTTGTAAAGCGCTTATGCCCAAGAGCAGAAGAGAGCACATTGAAAAGAAATAAAGATAAATATGGCAGAGGTGCACACGAAAAGCTAGCTATGGTAGATATAGACAAAGCTATGGGGCAAAACCTTGAGGTCAACCTACGCCTTCAAAGAGGCAGAAAAGATGCATAAAGACGAAGAAAAGGAGGAGGGACAAGGAATAGATTTCCAGGAGCTTACGGACGAGGGCAAACGCTTTGAATAAAGCAAGGAGCTCACAGAGAAGGGGTGGACCAGCCTCAATTACACAGTAGGGGAGAGAGGGAATGTAGAGCTGAACAGGGGAGGAGAGGTCCAGAGTGGCCACACCGTAGACACATCTGAAGGCAATGCACAAGAAAGTACAGTAGACAGCAAGAGAAAGGTAGCAGAGAGATCTGAGGTGAAGAGAGTTGAGCAGTTGGTAGAAAGTTTAAAAAGAAGAACGGTGGCAACAGGAGAAGAAGCAAGGAGAGCAAGCAGCAGGAAGGAGAAATAGTCAAGAAGGGACACAGAACATGAGTCAGAAAAAGTCTTTTGGTGACCTGGAAAGATTTACAAATATTGTAAAGTTGAACATGACAGAACTAAAATGTACGAGGATAGAGACAGTAATTAAAAATGAGCTCAGAAAGGGTAAGTGAAATCTGAGGAGGGGGAAGGTAGAAGAAAGTGGTGTGGAAAAACAAGAAATTTCAGGGTTGGAAGAATCTTCCTCTTGCATTAATAAACGCTTTTGATAGGGTGTATTCTATTTTATTTTTTATTTTTCTTCTTTTGTGTCTACTGGAATAATCCCAATAATATAATTCATTCTCTGAATAGGAAGTGGGAAAGCTCTCTATTAGATTAATGAAAAAGAAAGAGCAGATGGTATTATCACGAATGTTACATTTTAGGCAATCTAGCTTAATTAATAGATAATTTGCAGGCTTCCCGATCTAGCATTGTCGATATAGGAACCTTGGCTGGCAGTGCTGGCGGTCTTGATCCTCTGGGGATTACGAGTCCCCTCTCTGCCAGCTTTTGCATGGCGGGTGGACTGGTGTTTTAACAAAATGCATCTAAGTATCCACATTGATAACCATGTGACTGTTTACATTGGATCACTGCACTACGCCACGTGTGTGCACCTCTCTGCATTTCGCATTCAGTCTGAAACGGATGCGGCAAACCCTACTCCCTACCTACTGTTAGGCAACGCAGCCTAGCGTATGTCCCGAGGACGTCATGACACCGTCCCCTTACACCTTGTAACAGGTGCACATGGTACATGAAGATGCAGCAGACAACATACTATCTCGCCATCTAAAATGGGTTATGCTGCTGATGAGAGCTGCAAATCTGAGATTACAGCAGAGGGCCACTGACACTGGAGCAAAAAAAAAACATATCCGCCGGGCTTTGGATCCTTAGAAAAGCATTAAGGACATCGGAGAGGCTTTTTTTGCAGTTTTATATAGCGCAAACTCGACCCAAAGGTAATGGAGCGCTTTACTTGAATACATTTTGCAGGAAGTGGCCACGGAAACAAACGAAGGACCACAGGCATCACCTCCACACAGAGAGATGGCCCAAGTTAACAAGATGCCAAATGTCTGGTGTAGCGACATAAGCCCGCAGGTTTTTTTTTGGTATGTTGTAGTGTCTTTAAAGTTAATAGTTACTTGTTCTTCTGGTGTACTATGCTTTTATAGCATCTAAAAGACAACTTGTGTTTTAGTTGTTATCTACTTATATGTCTCTATTTGTCAATTGCAAAGATTCTAGACATAGGCCTGCATAATATTTAAAGGGTCTGCCTATATAGGCAATGTTATCAATTAAAACAAACATAAATTAGAATTAGACGCTACTTTGAAAAGGCCCGTAAGCCACATTACCCAAAACAAAATGCAAAAGAAATACACAGCTTTACAACTTTTAAAAATGCAGCAATAAATGGTGCTCAAAGTGCAAAACAGGCAATGCCAGGTCTAATAGCACAGGCTTCAGAAAGAGATCAAAGCTGACTTCAGAAAGAGATCAAAGATTGAGTCAAAGCAGCCCACTCCAATACACGGTGACCACTCACAGTAAATGTAAGCCTGCTGCACGTAAAACTTAGGGGAGAGGATGTGGCCTAACAGCCTGAGCTGCCGACTTTAGAGCTGGGGAACCAGGTTCCGGTCTCAACGTCGGCTCAACATCCTGTAATTCTGGGCAAATCACTTAATCTCACTATTCCTACAAAAAATGAAGGTCTCCTTCTCTAATATAACTGTTGGTCATGTAAAGTGCTCCAATACCTTCCGCTGAAGGACACAGACACCGCAAAGAAACAACAACAACAAACAGCAAAATGCCCAAAACAACACACAGCCACGGCAAAGGCGCTCAAATATCTTCAAGTCGACGGGCACAGACAGCGCAAAGAACCAGCGACATGCCCAAACAACATTTTGCAGAGGAGTGTGAAACAAAAGAAAAAAGTAGTGCGTGACAGTAAGTTACATGCCCGATCGTGCAATAATCCAGTAACAGGGTCAGTCTCCAAAGCAGTAACAAAACAGCTTCAAGGTGGAACAAACGTAAAGCATTTACCTAATAAACCAAAGGAATTTCTAAAGGCAATCCAAGGAACCAATGAAAGTGATGGGTGTGGTGTAAGACCACAGAAATAGATTACGGAATGTCTAGAGACAGGGCATGCACATTGCCTAGGCTCGGCCTAAAAATTAGTAGGTTCCATTTGAATCAATATTTGTGTAATTACTTATACAGACGGATAAATCTTGCATTCTTACATTGCATATACATCTCTCACATAGGGGTTTGACCCAAAGTCATGCCCACAACTCATAGCTTCTCTTTAGTACTTGTGAAGTGATAAGATATATGCCTTTGTTTCTTTCCATTGCTTTTGTTAGTGTCTTGTTATTATTCTAGAGATGGCTCCCTAAGCAGCATAATACCTGAACAGAAGAAGGGCTGATGGTCCTTTAAGACCGGCCTTTGTTTGTGCATAGCTGGAAGCGAGAGTAAGAAATCCCCCTTACCACCTGCAGATTCCTGCTCCAAACTGAATGCCAACAATGTGTGCCCCTGCTGAGTTATGTCCAGTGTCAGAAAATTACACCAAGACAAAGTCAGCATGTCTCCCTGGTACAGCCGGATCCTTGACATGGCCCAGAAAAAGATGCTGAAGCAGGGATCTGGCAAGAGCCCCCAACTTTCCAGCACTGAATATAACAATAAAAATATCATCTGGCGGCAACAGTAGAAAATCTACACCCAATGGGACAGCATTTTTGTAAATTATATTTAGGACACCAGTTTTCTGTTAGACAATATTTTGTGTGTAAGTAGGATAATCTAGAGGGCTATCACTGGTATGAACATAAGTAGAGTGTTCTCTCCTGACCTCCAGCCGGAAGTGGGGATACTCAGTGCAGTACTCAATGAACATTCTGTGAGTAAGGATACCACCTTAGAAGTTACCTTTGTTTATTTTTGGAAAATCTTCCTATTACACCCCATGTGACAGATTTAAGAGGCTCTTGTGCTGAGCAAGATTACACTTGGCTTTCCAAGTTTAGTTTTTAGTAATTTTGATCCAATTCGTAATAACACAGTGGGCTGTAAAAATATATATATTGTAAGTTTGCATTCTGTGTAGATTGGTCCAAAGAGGTTGCTCTGGTGGTTTGACCCCTGCCAAGAATAACAAGCAGCATGGCGTCAGTATTAATGAGTAACCTGCATGACGCAAAATCTGCAGGAATGCAAGTATACAGTTTATTCAAGGTAACTGGCTGCACAAGGTTTAGCTCTCTCCGGTTAGTGGTCAGGGGCCATACACTTATCCCTCGGATTTTGTGTAGATGCATAGATCTGCCTTAAAAAAACTAATTTTATATTATCTCTGCTAGGCTTAGAGAGCAGAGCAGTCAGAGGGTTAAGGGGGAGGTCCTTGCTGCACTGATTTAGTCCATAATATATGGGTTTCAAGTTACAGGAATTTGAGTGAACACTGAAACTTCTAGAATGTTTTCTACAGCTCCTCAGTAGAGTATCAATAAAGTGGTTAACAGTAACACCTGTCATTTATTGCACTTAAAAATTAAGAGTAACAGAAATCACCACAGTAATATTATTATAAGGATTATATTGTAATTGAATTTCTATCGCGCTTACTACCCCTGACTAGGCATCAAAGTGCTTTTCGGCGAGTAGCATGCTACTCCGGAACCTAAAACGGTTAGTGGTGGATTAGTAAAGGGAAATACGAGTACCGTATTAGTACGAATTGATTTGGGTGGAGAATATGTGAGTGTGTTAGTAGGTTTGAATAAAATAATGGAGGGACAGAGGAGGGAAGAATCAAGAAGTGTTATTTTGGAGTTTATAGTAATAGGATGATGCTTGGGATGAGTAAAGGAGAGATGCAGGAGGGAGGAGGCTGGAGAAAGGGGTTAGGGAGATCACAGTAGTAGTTGTGCCCAGGCTATCTAAGTACAGTGGGTGAAGAGCAGGGGTGCAAGGCCGGGGTGTATGAGAGGATGCTGATGGGGGGCGTATCAAGGAAACAGTGGGAGTGGGGTAAACTTAGGGGGGCATGTGTTACAACTTACACGATGGGAAAAAGAAGGTAAAGTGGAATTAAATTCAAGCAAAAGAGAAAAGCAGGAAAGTGACACTGAGAATTAAGTGAACAGAGAAAAGGAAACAAATAAAAGAGGGAGAAGGGGAAAGGAGAAAAGTAAAGAGAGAAGAAATGAGCAAAAGGGAAAATGGAGTGGAAGGGAAAAGGAGCGCAAGAAATGCGAATGGTATAAGAGAAAGTGGACTGAGGAAAAACGTGTTGGTGGGACAGATGGAAAATAGAGATAGCATAGGAGAAAATATTTTAAAAAGACAAAAGTGCAAAGGGTACGGGGGAGAGGTGGGAGGCAGAGGAGGGGCAGGTACTCACAACCGCCACGCGCGGCCCTGGGCTCCTGGGGGTGCTGTGCAGGGCCCGGGACGCGGGGGGCCCCAGCAGGGCCCGGGGCCCCAGGGCTCGGACTGCGGCCTGCAGCATGGCTGGGAGACGGGGCACCGACAAGGACAACGCGCTGCGCCACCGGCGTGCCTTACGCGCGCAGCGCAGCAAAGCCGCCGACGTCCGGAGGAAAACCTGCGCTAGCGGCGTATCCTACGCGCATAGCGTAGCGCTGGAACCTGCGTCACCCGCTCCTCTTACTCCGTAGCACGTCCACGCTGTCGGTGACGCAAATGTGCTACTTGCGTTCCTAACGCAAGGAGCGTAGCCTGGTAGCCCCGGGACCCTGGTGTGAACTCTGCGCTACTTGCGTTACTTACGAACATATCGTAACCCTGCACTTAGTTCGCTCTGCTGGCAGATGGGACCTGGGCACATACATTAAGTTTTTCACGTTTTATTTCGCCGCGCTTGTCTTCGTTTTTTTTTAATACTTGTTAACTTCCTAAAGTGATATTTGGAGGAAGTTGCACTCAAGTCCCAGCGTGCAACTCCGGCACTGACCAAGCCAGTAGGTCAGACGTATTTCCCTTAAAAGCTGTGGGTTCAGCAGTTTTTATAGGCGAGCGCAAAGCGCTCCGTCCATAATATAATCTCTTTTTGGGCTTCAAACCACGCCCAGGTCACGTCAGTCTCTTTCATTGGTTCCTGGTCTTGCTCTTTAAAATACGCTTGCTTTCATTTGTGAAAGGCATACATATGTCATGCCTTTTCCGGTGTTTAGCCCGCCTACATAGCACCAGTAAACTACTGTAAACATACGAGGCTCGATGTTTTGAGCATGCTTTCTGGACTACTTTATCTGTCAATTTTCCCCGCAGCGCAGTCGCACTGGGGTTTACATAGCACGATCGCGCTCCATTTCTTCATTTTCAATTTCAGCGCGATCACGCTGCATTTTACATAGCGCGATCACGCTGTGTTTTTTTTCTTTTCATTTGTGTGGCAAAAAAAGTTAGGTTAGGAGTTTACAATGCAATCCAACTCGAGCAAATGCGAGCTCCGTTGCATTGAAAATGCTTGTTCAATTTATATTTTGTCCTACACAGTGCAAACTGCACCTTTGCCAGTTTTCAAGTCACTGGTCAATGACAGTGGGAGCAACAGGTCAGTAGTGTGTAGTTTGGAAGACTGAAACCGGGTGTAAGGGCAGTCAGAAGTTTCCCTACAAGGGTTGCCACCTTTTTAAGAGAATTTTACCGGCCATTAGTTGTTGTTTTAAGAGTCTACAGAGGCCCAGACATGATACTAAATAGGACTTTAAACAAAATCGTTTGTATTCATTTGAAAAATAACTTTTCTGCCTTTGTTTACTTTTAGTTATTATTCGGGGATGGTTGACGCAGCTTTAGAACACATTTAAAAGTGTTTTGTATTTATATTTACTATTCGAAGTACATACATATAAGGGTTCAAAATACAGCTTTACTGATTTGGCTTATTTTTCTGCTGGCCGGGTCATTAAAATACTGGTGGTGCCGGCAAAACAACAGCCAGGTGGCAATCCTATTTCCTACTAAAGTGAGACTGTTTGAATTTATGTCAGATCACTATAAAATCACGACTAAAACAAAAATGTATAGAAATGGGGAGAAACAGCTGCATGAACGAATCACATTTTAGCTATCTCACTAACCGTTTGCCTGAAACCACAGTCCCCAGTAATGATAACACCTAACTGGAATTCATTTTAATCTACCACAAAGAAACTGGACTTAAACGCATTGATTCTTTTTCTTGAAAACACGACTGATCACAATAAACAACAATAGCTTTAGAATAATCACTAACCTTGGATTCAGAAGGAGCGTGTTACTCACTGTGAAGCGCTTCGTCAGGGGCAGTAAGTGCTATACAAGAGCAGTTACAACTCACTCAAAGCAGCAGTGCTACTCGGCGCTGAACAGTCAGGACAGCATAAAGAAAGAAAGCTGTTCTTATGTGCCATTCATTCTTAAGATATTAATAAGGCGTGTTGGTTAATAAAATTTAAAAGACTGATTAGTTAATTCTGTGAATGCTAATTAAATGGGGAGCCAAGAGTTTAGCATGCTGCAACAGACTACAAACACGAATATACATGAATATATGCTAATTTACAATAGAGGAAACAAGAAGTTCTGCAAAAGTGGGTAGGGCCGCCCCTGGAAATGTTTACATTGTTTAGGGAAAGGTCAGGAGTTTACCCCACACACAGGCTGGTCGTGGGCATAAATGTGACATCTCCAGTACCTTTCTCAGAACACTCCTGGACCCATGAAGAATCAGGACTGTAATTCTGACTAAATGATGGCTAAAGAATCTGAAGGAAGACTGGATCTGCTTCTCTTGAACCCAGGACCCCAGTAGTGAATGTATGGTCAAGCTGGCTGGCCTTGTGTTTGAGTTGCAAGGACACAACTAGGTTCCAGAGGTCCTTCCTTGCAGCTGGCAAACTGACCGGTACCAACTGAACCGTGCTGCTGGCCTATTTTGGAGTGAGTCCTGACACTTAAATGGTACAGGTTCTGGACCCTTGGATGGTGCTAGAGTGTACTCCTCCTATACCCCAAAATGCAAGAAGTGGGACTTTGATACTTTTTGGCAACTTTCTGTTTGGAGAACTGACAGAGACCGTGACAGCCGTCAGTCACAGCCATCAAATTGCTGGTTGGCCTCAGGTTGCTAGGCAGTACCACTAACGAAGATCTGATTTCCAGAAAAGTTTCGAAGTCTGAATATAGAGAGCTTCATCGGGATGATACCAAGCAACAAAACATTGATGTCCAAGCCTTCTCGGGCATAGACCTCAGGACTTTGCCTACTTGGAGCTTTCCCACCTTTGTTGACAACCACAGCAGGACCCCGCTCCTCAGAAGCCCACCATCATCGACCTCTGCATTGGATCCAGCTTGCAGCCTCCCCCGCCCACAACCACTTTTTCTCCATAAAGGTTTCTAAATCAGAAGGTAAACTCTTATTTGGGATAAGGCTGGTCGCTGTATCTGACCGGCAATCCATCTAATCCTAAATGTTGGTCTCTGACCTGGTCTAGCGCAACCAGATAAACGTAGTTGGCGCTTTATGCTTGTTGGTAATGTTTTTAAATCAACATTTAAAAAAAAGTCATGTCTTCTTTTCAACTTATAGGATTTGTGTTGTTTTGGTGTCATTATTAAAATAATCTATATTTTTATGAATTGGGATTTTTCTTGTGTTGTGTTTTCACTTTACTACTGTTTGAGTACTACATATATAATTTACACATTGCTTCTAAGTTAAGCCTGACTGCTTTCTGCACAAGTACTATAGGGCTAAGCACAGGTTTACATAACAACTTTAGTGGTTCACTGTAGGAGGTTGGCCTGGCTTGTAGTGGGTACCAGAGGTACTTACACCCTGTGCCAGGTCCAGTTTTCCCTTATTAGTGTAGAAGAGGTGTTTCTAGCAGCTTAGGCTGATAGAAGGTAGCTATGGCAGAGCAGCTTAGGCTGAACTAGGAGACATGCAAAGCTCCTACTATACCACTGGTGTCATATGCACAATATCATAAGAAAACACAATACACAGAAGTACTAAAAATAAAGGTACTTTTTTTTTATGACAATATGCCAAAAGTATCTCCGTGAGTACCCTCAGTATGAGGATAAGATATATACACAAGATACATGTACACAAACCAAAAATATGCAGTAATAGCAAGAAAAGTAATGCAAGCAGTGTAAAGTTACAGTAGATTGCAATAGGAGCACATAGGTATAGGGGCAACACAAACCATATACTCCAAAAGTGGAATGCGAACCACACATGAAGCCCAAACCTATGTGAGCTTGTAGAGGGTCGCTGGGACTGTAAGAAAACAGTGAGGGTTAGAAAAATAGCCAACCCTGAAAGGTAGGCGTAAAGTGCACCTATACCCCCAGAGAGCACAGAAGTCGTGATGGGGGATTCTGCGTGGGAACACCTCTGCAAGCTTCATCGCGACGTGGGACATCCGTCCTCCAAAGGGGAAGTTCCTAGTCCTCTTCTTTCTTGCAGACCTCCAAGCTTCTTCCAACCAGTGGAAGCTTCCTTGCACCTTCAGCTGGCATTTCCTGGGCTCCTGCCCACTCTCGACACTGTCGCGACTATTGGACTTGGTCCCCTTGTCTTACAGGTACTCAGGTCCGGAAATCCACTGTTGTTGCATTGCTGGTGTTTGTTTTCCTTGCAGAATCCCCCTATCACAACTTCTGTGCTCTCTGGGGGTAGTAGGTGCACTTTACGCCTACCTTTCAGGGTCTTGGGGTAGGCTATTTTTCTAACCCTCACTGTTTTCTTACATTCCCAGTGACCCTCTACAAGCTCACATAGGTTTGGGGTCCATTCGTGGTTCGCATTCCACTTTTGGAGTATATGGTTTGTGTTGCCCCTATACCTATGTGCTCCTATTGCAATCTACTGTAATTTTACACTGCTTGCATTACTTTTCTTGCTATTACCTGCATAGTTTTGGTTTGTGTACATATATCTTGTGTATATATCTTATCCTCATACTGAGGGTACTCACTGAGATACGTTTGGCATATTGTCATAAAAATAAAGTACCTTTATTTTTAGTACTTCTGTGTATTGTGTTTTCTTATGATATTGTGCATACATGTCTCCTAGTTCAGCCTAAGCTGCTTTGCCATAGCTACCTTCTATCAGCCTTAGCTGCTAGAAACACCTCTTCTACACTAATAAGCGATAACTGGACCTGGCACAAGGTGTAAGTACCTCTGGTACCCACTACAAGCCAGGCCAGCCTCCTACATTCACCCTGACAAGGATTGTGATTATTACTTGAGGTGGGTCCTCACCCACTTCAACTAATACTCAAATTTTGTACAGTAACAAAAGCATACTTCATGGGAATCTGAGCACTTTGAGGCCTTGTCAGGATTTTCATGCGTTATACACTGTCCATTAGCTCAAGAACAGCCACATGAAACTCCAAGACGACCACTGCTCTAGAGACATTCCCATTGAAAAATTCATTGTGTGTGTTTTGGACATACACATTTATACATATCAACTAAATTCAGGTCTAATAAATTGACACTTTGAGGTATACTGTGCAATAACTGGCTCTTCTTTTTCTCTCTATAAAGCTGTCTGTCAAGAGATGAGTGACAGGACTGATTGATCCCTTTTTTCCTGCTTGTGACATCATAAGATTGAATCCCTAGGTCCTCTGGCTTGCTGGAGTGCCCCATACCTTGTGCTCATTCACAAAAAAGCAATACATTTGTATCTAGTAGAATGTAAGTACCATCTTGTTGCACCTCAATGTGGCCCTCACAGAAAATCAAGTTTCAGGTCCCCGGTGACCAAGTTTCCTGACTCAAAGGAGAACGACAATTCAATATCCCCTGCTGGGATAAAACGCCTCCTTCAGAGTAAAAGGTGTTGAAAGAATCGCTTACTCACTTTAGGCTGTTATGTTTCCTAGCATTCATATAGCACAGAACTACAACTGTTGTGATCAACAGAGGAACTACAGGTGTGACAGTATTTTGGATGGAGAGTATGTGTGGAAAGAGTTGGACAAATGATTACTGTTCCACAGTGGTGTAAAAATAGCCCCTGCAGCCCCCGCGGTGTGGGGGCCCTGAGCTCCAGGGGGCCCCACGCACTGAGCACAGGGCTCTGGCCTGAGGGTTCCTGACTCAGTCAAGGGCACAGTACGACCTCTGACTTTGGTGCGGGCGCTGCGTTTAAAAATAACTTAAGGGTTTCAAAGCACTTGCATCCAGCAGTTGTCAGGCAACAATAAAAATGTCAATATAACTCTGGTGATTAATGTTACTGCTGGTGAGAGATCCAAATTTTGTCTAGTGGCAGTTTTTACTCATCATAAAGTAGCGCAGAGGGTTAATGCGCCTGCTGCAAAGAACGCGTACCATGCAGATCACAAAACTCTGAGTGAACTATGAGTAGTGTTTCAAAAAAGAAAAATATGTATGTCAGAGAGGGCTATGGAGAGATGAGGGGCACTGAGTGGTAGTGAGGGAATTTGTGGTGAAAGAGGTCATGGGAGGGTCGGGGGCCAAAAACGCAGACGCACCAAGTGCCACTAGCACTAATGCGCCCCTGCGTGGTGGGGCCCCCTTAATGTACTTTGCAGGGGGGCCCCCCTCAAACTTTGTTATGCCACTGCTGTTCCAGAGGATGGGCAACAATGCAGGCACTCTCATCTAAGGAGGCCTTGAATATATTGTAACATTTCTGTGACAACCAAACACGAGATGGACATCTCCAAAACAATCAACCATAACATCTTCTTGTGCAGTTACACATATGGCATTCATTGCAAGGCTTTGCTAGGTCAAACGAGCAAGAATGCACTTTTTGCAAATGCTATTCTTTACTGTTTGCCCAGAAATGTCCAATTGCAAGGGGTCTATGTTTTTCCCATGTAGTGATGTTCTGCATCCTCCAGCTTTAGGAAAGATGCTGCAGAGAGCATCAGCCATCTAGACAATCACTGAATCCTTCTAGCTTTGGGAGTCAGCAAGAGACTATGGGCCAGATATTGCGAGCACAAACGGCGCAAGCGGGCCATTTGCAATCGTAAAAAATGCATTTTGGTAAGTATGAATTCCAATTTGCGATTCAGTAAGAAGTTACCAAATTGGAATTGCGACTACATACTGATTCGGTATTAGGAAGGAGTGTGTCAAGGGAATCCCTTCCTAATACCGAATCACAGAGATATGTAGGAATGTTTTGTGACCAAAATGCAGACACAAAACATTCACATTTTACCCTGACTTCAAGTAGGTGGTAACAGTAGGAGGCTGGCCTGGTTTGTAGTTGGTACCACAGGTACTTACACCGTATACCAGGTCCATTTATCCCTTATCAGTGAAAAGTAGTCAGTGTCTAGAAGCCGGGCCCTCTAGGGGCAGCTGTAGCTGAGCAACCAGGGCTTATCTAGGAGACATGCAAAGCTCATGCAATACCACTGTAGTCACACAGTACTCACACACATGAAAGAAAATACTCAGGGTTACAAAAATAAAGGTACTTTAATTTGGTGACACAAATGCCAAAAATACCATAGAGGCTATACTCCCTTAGGAGGTAAGTAAGACACAAATTATATACACTAGTATGCAGAAATAGCTGTACAAACAGTTAGAAAACACTGCAAATAGTGAAAATCACAATAGTTAGAAATGGGCCCAGGGGGAACACAAATCATATACTAAGAAAGTGGAATGCGAATGTCGGTTTCCCACCTAGGCAAGTGTAATGTGTAGAGGGGCACTGGGAATATTAGAAAACACCACAGGTAAGTAATAGGACCCACCCCAGAGCCCAGGAAAGCAGGAGTAAATAACAGAAACTTTCCTAGAACACACAAGAACACGAGAAAGAAGATTATGCAAGAACCAGAAGAGACTACAAGACACCAACGTTGGATTCCTGGACCTGAAGACCTGTGAAAGAAGGGGACCAAGTCCAAGAAGCACAGAAGAGTCCAGGGAGAAACGGGGCCCCTGCTATCCCGGATGAAGGTGCAAAAGAAGAACCACCGGTGAAGAACAACAGTCAGTACTGCACCCACGAAGACGGATGCGGGTTCCTGGTTGGTACAGATGATGCCCCACGCCGGATGGAAGACTGCTAACTATAACTTGCGCCCGCCATGCACTGCTTATGCCCTCATATATGACAACTCATGACATGTTCTATAACATCATTTATAACATCAATGTTGACATCTCAACTGACATCATTGATGACATCACTGATGAAATCACTTATGACATCATCCAATGAGTGTGTTAATTTGTTTATAATTTATATAGTGCAGTTAAGTAGCATATTACTTATCTACCTTATTGTGTACAGCTTGGGTCCAGTTAATGGGTGTAAGTATTTACAAAACATGTGCGCTTCTAATGCAGCATAGGTGTGAAGAGGTATTGAACAAATTATAAATCATCTTCTCAAGTGTGTCTCTGTCTGCAGGTGACAGTCATTACATTCCACACAAGTTTTTGGTTCTGCAGAAAACGTTTCCAACGGAAGCACAAATCTATGTAGCAGATATCACCTTTCGTAAGCAGCCTTGACTTATTATAGAGAATTGTGTCTGCATGAGAATCTCTACTTAACACAGAAACCTGTGTGCACCACGTACTAACCTGTGTACGTGTGCTTGTCTTGCTTCAGAAGATGGGATATGTGTAAAGTTTTCACCCCACTATGAAGAGTGCAGGTAATATTAGCTTTCGCACCCTTAGATCTTGATTATTTTGACCAAATAATGTCTTTTTTGACAACTATTGCTAGAGTGTATAATTTTAGTTTACAATGTTAATCTAACCTTTGCTTTTTTCAGTGAATTTCTAAGGTTTTTTTGTAATCAAAAACTCATATTTTTATTACACCTAACTATAACGTTCCGTTAACCTTTGATTTTTTTGTGAATTTGTAGGTTTAAAAAAATATATAAATGAATGCTTGATTACCATATATAAATGCAGCTTCCCCTGCAGCCAGTATCCCCCATAAAGCCAACCTTATGCTGCCTTTGGCTGTGCGCAGTGGGGAGGCTTGCCCTAGGGCCTGCCCTGTGGACCCCATCCCCCAGGGCCATTTTTTTATTTCCTCTGCTTAATTTGCCTACTGGGGTTTAATACATAGATCTTCTTTCCTTTGTTTCAGCCACCTTAGCCTGCCAAACAATATCTACTTTAATAGTCTTTTTCTGGCAGTCTAGGTGGCAAAAGCGTCACTTCAAATAAAAAAAGATTTGAAAAAAAGGAGTTCAGCCAGGAAAATAGAAACAACCAGTGTGTTACACCATTATAGAAATCTACACCTGCTCAAGCAGATAACAACACTCCTTTTCTAAATAAAGTACTATTTTGCTGTTTAAGTAAGCAGAGCATTTTGTCATCAAAAACAAGTAGGACTACACAGAACAAGCTTCTCAATTGCTATAATAGTTGCTGTAGGCGGTAACAACAACATCAGTTGTGCAATTATTTTTTCTCCTGACTTTCCATATAGTTATTGTTTCCTCTTTCATCCAAAGTGAACCATTTTTGTTTCTGTAGGAGGCTGGCCAGGTCCAGTTATACCTTATTAGTGAAGTGTAGACAGTGTCTAGAAGCCAGGCTCTCTAGGGGTAGCTGTAGGTAGAGCAGCCAAAGCTAAACTAGGAGACATGCAAAGCTCTTGCAATACCACTGTAGTCACACAGTACTCACACACATGAAAGACAATACTCAGTGTTACCAAAAATAAAGGTACTTTATTTTAGTGACACAATGCCAAATATATCTTAGAGGCTATACTCCCTTAGAAGGTAAGTATTATACACAAAATATACACTAGTAACCAAAATCAGGTAAGGAAACAGTCATAAAATGGTGCAAACTGTGAAAATCACAATAGGTTGAAATGGGCCTAGGGGGAACACAAACCATATACTAAAATAGTGGAATGCAAATGTCGGTTTCCCACCTAGGCAAGTGTAGTGTGTAGAGGGGCTCTGGGAGTGTAAGAAAACACCAAAGGTAAGTAAATTACCCCGCCCAAGAAAGCAAGAGTAAAGTACAGCAAGTTTCCTAAAACACACTAGAAGTTGTGATAAAGAATAATGCAAAAAAACAAACACGACTGCAAGACACCAACAATGGATTCCTGGACCTGAAGACCTGCGGAGAGAGGAGACCAAGTCCAAGAACCACTGAAGAGTCCAAGGAGAACAGGAACCCCCTGATACCCCCGATGAAGGTGCAAAAGTTAAATCTCCGGTTGGAAGAAAAGTCAGAAATGCACTAAAGAAGACAGCTGTGGGGTCCTGCTTGGTGCAGGAGATATCCCACATCGAGTAGATGAATGCAGGCTGGTTTTCATCATTGGGTTCCATCAACAATCCTTGGCTCACGCAAGAAACACGTTTGGCTGGAAAAGGCACTTCTCTGGCCTAGGAGGGACCTGGGGGTCTCAACTCAGGATGAGGAGACCGAGGGGGCTCTCAGCACTTCAGAGAGCCCTCAGAAGACCAGGCAGCACCCACAAGAGTCCCAAAACACAGGGACAAAGGAGTTGCAAATGGCGGCCGTCGCAGCACTACACAAAGGGATTCCACGCAGCCGGAGAACAACTCAGGGAGCTGAGCATCACAGGATAAGAGTGCTGGGGACCTGGGCTAGGCTGTGCACAAAGGAATTCTTGGAACAGCGCACAGAATCCCTAAGAGCCACAAAACACGCAGTGCACAGGGGTACTGTCTGGCACGGGGAGGAAAGCTCTTACCTCCACCAAATTTGGACAGTCATGGTCACTTTAGTCCACCACCTGTGTTCCAGGATCCACGCTCGTCGTCAAGAGAGGGGACCCAGGGGACCCAGAGAACCGGTCACCGCTGTAGAGAGGTGCCTGCTGAAGCAGGGAAGTGACTGTCACTACATTGGAGATTCCTTCAATTCTTCTGGTGCAGGCTGAAGACAGGCAGTCCTCTGAGGATGCACGACCTGGATAACTGTTGCAGTTGCTGGCAGGAGCTTGAGTTACAGAGTTGCAGTAGTCGCCTTGGATACTTTGTTGCAAGTTTGTTAGATTTTTCATCCTTGGCTTGGTCTCCATTAACTTTTTGCCTCTGTTTCCCAGGTCGTTGATGTGTGCTGGACTCTGGGCACTTTACCACTGCTAACCAGTGCTAAAGTGCAAGTGCTCCTATACAAAATGTGTATGTAATTGGTTCATCCATGATTGGCATATTTGATTGACTAGTAAGTCCCTAGTACAGTGCACTAGAGGTGCCCAGGGCCTGGAGATCAAATGCTACTAGTGGGCCTGCAGCACTGGTAGCTCTGTAAACATGGCTCAGACCTGCCATTGCAGTGTCTGTGTGTGCAGTTTTAAACTGTAAATTCGACTTGGCAAGTGTACCCACTTGCCAGGCCTAAACCTTTCCTTTCCTTACATGTAAGGCACCCCTAAGGTAGGCCCTAGGTATCCCCTAGGTATCCCCAAGGACAGGGTGTAGTGTATGGTTAAGGTAGGACATATAGAAATGTGTTTTATATGTCCTGACAGTAAAATCCTGCTAAATTTGTTTTTCACTGTTGCAAGGCCTGTCCCTCTCATAGGTTAACATGGGGGCTACCTTTAAATATGATTAAAGTGTAGATTCCATTTGGGAGTGGATAGACATGTGGCATTTGGGGTCTCTGAGCTCACAATTTTAAAATACATCTTTTAGCCAAGTTGATTTTGAGATTGTGTGTTTGAAAATGCCACTTTTAGAAAGTGAGCATTTTCTTGCTTAATCCATTTCTGTGACTCTGCCTGTTTGTGGATTCCCTGTCTGGGTCAGTTTGACAGTTGGGCTGGTTGCACCTCCCACTAGACAGTGACACAAAGGGAGCTGGGGTGTAGTCTGCATTTCCTGATGGGCCATCTGTGCTAGGACGGAGGGGAGGAGTTTGTCACTCACACCTGAAAGGGATGTGCCTGCCCTCACACAATGCAGTCTCCAACCCCCTGGTGTGTGTTTGGAGCCTGGCCTGGGGCAAGGCATGATTTCAAAAACAAGAGAGACTTTCCTTTGAAGTAAGCCAACTTCAAATGGCAAAATGGGTATAAGAAGGGCACCCAAAAGCCACAGACCTTAGAACACTTCTGGAAACTAAGAGGAACCTCTGCCTGGAGAAGAGCTGAAGAGCTGAGGAAGAAGAGCTGCCTTGCTTGTGACTGTGCTTTATGGAGCTATCCTGCAGTTGGTGCTTCTGCCTGTGCTTGAGGACAAAGACCGGACTTTGTGTTGCCTTCCTTCTTGTGAAGAACTCTCCAAGGGCTTGATTTAGAGCTTGCCTCCTGTTGTTTGAAGTCTCAGGGACAGCAAAGACTTCTCTCTGCCAGCACCTGGAGCCTCTGCTGAGACTCCTACCCTGCCAAGTGGTGCCCATCCAGTTCCTGGGACCCTAAAAGGAGAAGCTGGCAGCCCAAGAGTGAGAGATCCATGCACCGACTGCCGTACGGGGAAAGATGGATGCGCTGCCAGCTTCGCAGCTGAAAATTGACACTCGCCTGCAACGCGACCGGAAGATCGATGCCCGTGGCTGGAGAAACGACGTGCAGAATCTCTGACGGAGGCTGGTGAGATCACAACCCGTGCAGCGTGGTTTTCGGATCATCGTATGGCTGGATTGCTGATGTAAACACCACTGGGCGTGTAATAACGACGCAAGACCTGCCCAGACCCGATAGTGCTGACCCGATCGACGCATTGCTCTCCTGCAGAGAGAAGAAACGACGCACACTGACCCGACTAAAGGAGAAATGACGCAAGGTCTTGCTCATGAGTGATATTGACTCATCGCAAGGCCTTTTTGACGCACACTCGTCCGTGCAGGGTTATTTTTAACGCACCCAAGGTACATTTTCACGCTAACAGCATTAGCGTTGTGTTTAAAATTACATAAAGACTCTTTTTGCATTTTTATTGATAGCTTGACTTGTCGATTTTTGTTGTTTTGGTCTTGTTTTGTTTGGAATTTTTTTAAATATTTTTCTAAACCTGTGTTGTGTAATTTTGTAGTGTTTTCATTAAGTTACTATGTGCGTTGGTACAAATACTTTACACCTAGCACTCTGAAGTTAAGCCTACTGCTCGTGCCAAGCTACCAAGGGGGTAGGAATGGAGTTAGCTGAGGGTGATTCTCTTTTACCCTGACTAGAGTGAGGGTCCTTGCTTGGACAGGGGGTAACCTGACTGCCAACCAAAGACCCCATTTCTAACAATGTTGTAGAGTTCCTGGAGCAGTTTTGCGGTTGATCCAAAGGTAGAAGGTGAAGCAAAGGATGCAGAGGAGTCCAGCTGGAGTCTTGCAATCAGAATCTGAGGAAACACTCACATGAGAGACCCAAAATAGCCCTCAAAGGGGAATTGGTCACCTAACCAGGAATGGACCTATCAGGAGGGGTCACCTGCTGGCACTGGCCACTCAGATGCTCCCAGAGTATCCCACCACCATGGAATCAAAGATGGCAAAACTCAGGGACACTCTGGTGGAGCTATGGGCACCACCCCTGGGGTGGTGATGGACAGGGGAGTGGTCACTCCCCTTTCCTTTGTCCAGTTTCGCGCCAGAGCATGGACTTGGGATCCCTGAACCGGTGTAGACAGGATTATGCAAGGAGGGCACCGTCTTTGCCCTTCAAAGCATTTCCAGAGGTTCTGGGAGGATACCCCTCCCCAGCCCTTCACACCTATTTCCAAAGGGAGAGGGGGTGACACCCGGTCCCAAAGGAAATGCATTGTTCTGCCTTCTTGGGATTCAGCTGCTCAAGCCCCAGGAGGGCAGAAGCCTGTCTGTGAAGTGGCAGCAGCTGTGGCTGCAGTGAAAACCTCAGAAGACTGGTATGGCCGTACTGGGGGTCCATGGTGGGGCCCCCAGGTTGCATGGAATTGGACCACCAATAATATAATCAGTATTGGGGTATAATTCCCAGTTGTTAGACACCTTAAAAGGCCATATGTAGAGTTACCATTGTGAAACTACATATATGTCTTGACCTATATGTAGTGCACACTTATAATGGTGTCCCTGCACTAACGAAGTCTGGGAAAAAGGGCATGGACAACATGGGGGCACCTCTGCTATTGCAGGGGTTCCCTCACACACAGGTACTATGCACCTAGCCTTCAGGGTCTGAAGGTTAGATATATAGGTGACTTATAAGTGATCTGGTGCAGTGAAAATGCCTGTGAAATAGTGCTTACACTATTTCACTCAGGCTGCAATGGCAGTCCTGAAGAAGTGTTTGTATGAGCTCCTTATGGGTGGCAAAAGAAATGCTGCAGCCCATAAGGATCTCCTGGAACCCCAATGCCCTGGGTACCTAGGTACCATATACTTGAGACTTATAGAGGGGGCAGTATTGCAATTTGGAGTGGAATACTGGGTTACTAGTATGCAAGTACAAATCTGGAACAAGAAAGCGCATAAGCACTTGAATTCTGATTAGCAGGACTCCAGTGACACAGTCAAGCATACTGACAAAAACAGTGAAACATACTGACCTGTAGGGCACAAACTATACGCACTGGGGTCCTGGCTAGCAGGACCCCAGTGACACAGTCAAAACACACTGACAAACAGGCCAAAATGGGGGTAACCATGCTAGAAAGAGGCTACTTTCTCACAGTAACCCATTCGCAAACGGAAAGGGGTCCACGGGAGGGGTCCCTAAGGGAACTCTTCCCCTTTGTGTATGCATGCAAAAACATGTTTTTAAGAGCAGGAAGTGGTCCCACGGACCACTGCCTACTCTTTGAAAATGAAAAGAACACTTTATTTTTCTTTTTTAAACACATCCCATTTTCCTTTCAGGAAAACCAGCTGAATTAAAAAAAAAAAAAGATTGCTTTATTTTAAAGCAATCACAGACATCTGGTCTGCTGAGCCCAGCAGGCCACCATCCCTGTGATTATAGCCAATCACAATGGGTCGCAAATTGCGACCGACCTCATGAATATAAATGAGGTAGGTCGATTTGCGAGCCATTGGGAATCGCTACGTGAAGCTCCTGGAGTTTCATACATTCAAATAGTGATTACGTAATTGCGATTTGAAGATAATCGCAATTAGGTAATCGCTATTTGGAAAAATGATATGTACAACAGTAGACTCTTTCTAGCTTGGTTACCCCCACTTTTCGCCTGTTTGTCAGTGTGTTTGACTGTGTTCACTGGGATCCTGCTAACCCAGGACCTCAGTGACTGTGCTCTCTCCTCTAAATTTGGTTGCTGGTCCCTCCATGTAAGTCCCTAGTATATGGTACCTAGGTACCCAGGGCATTGGGGTTCCAGGGGATCCCTACGGGCTGCAGCTGTTATTCTGCCACCTATAGGTAGCCCATGCAAAGGGTTCTGCAGGCCTGCCATTGCAGCCTGCGTGAAACGGGTGCATGCCCTCGTTTTCACTACAGGTCACTACACCAGGTCACTATAAGACACCCCTATGGTAGGCCCTCTCAGCCCAGAGGGCAGGGTGCAGGTACCAGTGTGCGAGGGCACTCCTGCACTAGCACAGGTGCCCCCACAAAATCCAGATCCATTTTCCTGGACTTTGTGAGTACAGGGACGCCATTTTACACATGTACTGGACATAGGTCACTACCTATGGACATAGGTCACTACCTTTGATACCTTTGGTATCAAACATGTTGGAATCGTACCCCAGTACTGTCGCAAGTATTGGACTTATTATTCCATGCACTCTGGGGGCTCCTAAGAAGACCCCCAGCATTGCTACAACCAGTCTTACAGGTTTTCCAGGCAGCCCAGCTGCTGCCACCCCTCAGACAGGTTTCTGCCATCCTGCTGCATGATCTGATCAAGCCCAGGAAAGAAGAACAAAGGATTTCCTTTGGGAGAGGGAGGCAACATCCTCTCCCTTTGGAAAAAGGTGTGACTGGCTTGGGAGGGGTAGCCTCCCCAAGCCACTGGTTTGCTTTGAAGGGCACATTTGGTGCCCTCAGTGCATAAACCAGTCCACACCAGTTCAGGGACCTCCAGTCCCTGCTCTGGCGCGAAACTGGACAATGGAAAGGGGAGTGACCACTCCCCTGTCCATCACTACCACAGCGGTGGTGCCCAGAGCTCTTCCAGAGGGTCCCTGTGTTCTGCCATCTTGTTTCCAAGGTTGGCAGGGAACTCTGGGAGCATCTGAGTGGCCAGGCCATGCAGGTGACGTCTGAGCCCCCTCCTGATAGATGCTTACCTGGTTAGGTGACCAATCCCCCTTTCAGGGCTATTTAGGGTATCTCTTGGGCGGGGCCTCAGATTCGGCTTGCAAGATTCCAGCAGGACTCCTCTGCAACCTCTGTTTCGACTTCTGGCCACTGCAACTGTGACTAGACCCTTCTGCAAATTTGTTTCCACGTCTCCTGCCAGCTTTGCAACATTTCCCCGGCTTTGCATCCCCAGAGGACTGCAAATCTTCAGCCTGCACAAGAAGAAGGAATTTCCCTTTGGAGTGAAGGAGTCACTCACTTGGAACCGCAGGCACCTACAACAAGTGACGACCGGCTGCATGGATCTCCCCTCATCTTGAGCTGCATGGATCCTGCATAATGGGTGGTGGTCCAGAGTAGTCCTCTTGGTCTTCTGTCAGCTGACCAACTTTGGTGGGGATAAGCTTTTGCCTCCCCACACAGGACATTACCCCCATGCACTGTGTCTCTTGCAGCTGCCAAGGCTTGCTTGCATCTCCTCCAGGGGATATTCAGGCAACGTGTAGCCCCAGCCCCCAGCACTCAATCCTGCAAAGCACGGACTCCTGAATGGTTCTCCTGGGGCATGGGATCCTCTTTTGTAGTGCTGCGTGGGCTCCTTCTGCAACTCCTGTGTCCCCGTCCTGTGGGACTCCTGTGCATGCTGCCTCTTCTCCTGTGGACTCTCTGCGATGCTGAGGATCCCCTGTGACTCTCCCTCCTGTGTTGAATCCTCCTGGGCCTTGCTGGTCCCTGGCAGCACCACTTTTCCCCTAACTGCGAGTTTGTCTTTGCCAAGGCTTGTTGGTGGAATTCCTACATCGACACTCGTCTGCAGACTTCCTTCCAGCGTGGGACTTCATATGCATCCTTCAGGAACTCTTCTCTGACTCCAGGGCTGCAGTGCTGACCTTTTCTTCATCACCGTCGAACAACTCCTGCAACTCCCACTCCTCCTGGACTCCACTGTGACTCTCTCCACAGGTCTTCTTTCTTCAGGAATCCAAAGCTAGTTTTCTTGCAGTCTTCTCTGGGTATCTTCTTTTCCTCCTTTTGGGTGGTTTGGGTAAAATCCAGTGTTTTACCCCTGCATTCCTGGTCACTCGGGGTACTGTGTTACTTACCTCTGTGGTTTTCTAGTACTCCCATCTCCCCTCTACACATTTTACTTACCTAGGTGGGGGTACCTTGTTCGTATTCCATTTCTTTAGTATATGGTTTGTGCTCCCCCTAGCGTCACTATTGGTTATTGCTATTTGCACTGTTTTCTAACCTTTTCTATGCCTGTTTCTGATTACTAGTGTATATATTTAGTGTATTACTTACCTCCTAATAGTGGGTTACCCTTCTAGTATTTTGTGGTGATTTGTTCCAAAATAAAGTACCTTTATTTGTGTACAAATTAGTGTGTCAGTGCTGTGTGACTACAGTGGTATTGCATGAGCTTTTCATGTCTCCTAGATAAGCCTTGGCTGTTCATCCACAGCTAACTCTAAAAAGCCTGGCTTATAGACACTGCCTACACTTCACTAAGGGGGATACCTGGACCTGGTATAAGGTGTAAGTACCATAGGTACCCACCACACACCAGGCCAGCTTCCTACATGATACATGGCCCTAACTCCCTTTGACCTTGAAAAATTGAAACAAAAAGATGGAGCCTCAGTTCCCTCAGTTCACTCTACTGTCGCGTAGGTTCTCATTATCCTAATGGGACTACTGGATTCGGGCGGCAGAATCACCTGAATTGTGGGAAACAATACCACATCATGGGACACCTGTCAGCCTAATCTGGGTTTTCCGGCTAACAGCACCTCATCTCTCCCCAAGAGCAGGGATGATTGTAGCAACCGGACGCATGACAGAGACAACTCCTCAGGGGAATTGTGGTCGATCAGATCTCATCCTTTTCTCTCAGTTACATTAGTCTCACACAGGCAAAGACAAACAGAGGCAGAGAATAGTTCAATAAGGTTTAATGAAGTAACTACATCTTAAATAAAATGGCATGTATTGCAATATCTAGGATGATAAAACACGTTAGGAGCAAACTGATAACGAGAAGAGTGAAAAACAAAAACAGTCTCACCATACTATCACTAAGAATAAGATGTATATGATTTCTACCCAAGCTATGTTCGAGCACAGCGTAATAAGCCCTAAACCGCCCTTCAGGTTTTCCCCCCAGGAAGACATCATCCCCCATACCTCAGCAAGGAAGACTGTTGTCTAAGAAGACACCATCCCCACATGGGCCAGGGATATTGTAATCTAAAGCAAGCAGCTGTAGCAAAGGCGATCAGTCGTACAGTTGACTGTACTTGGCTCTGTCCATGGTGTTAAAATGACAAGTCACTCTGTATTATGTCTATTGCAGAAGAGGCAATGTAGTTTAAAGTGTATATCCAGTCAGACAAGGTGTTAATCCCATCATCTACAACGGCTAATGATTTCTGTACATTTTCCTGATCTATTTGCCTTAATTGGGCAGCAGCTTCTTGTCGGGAAAGTTTCCAAATTTCATTATATACTACATATAAGAAGTGCTTTCTGCATTGGCATTTGGGGCCTAACAGAAAATCCTGCAAATCTGTATCATTAGACAGGAGATTGAAGTGTCCTTTAACAACATAAAGTGAGGAACTTTTTAACCATTGCTGGCATAATTTTCCTACACTGTATGTTGTCACAATACCCAAGTGTTCCGATGACACATAGCGAGGGTCTGGCATATTTGTTCTAAAAAAAAAACCTGGAGTTTACAAAACGTTTATGACACCCATTGGTGTCTACTGGCCACAATAACCACCCACCAGGACGTGAAAGTGATGTTGGATGTCTCATTCTGGACTCATCGAGCTGGTGTCCAGTTGCATTTATGGTCTTTTACCATTTGTAAAATATAGCAGGGGCAGGAATATTGGGCACATTCAAATACTTAATTTTTGCTAAGCCTAAACAACTTGTCTATTGTACAGTTTCTTTTAAAAACCTCATTTGAACAGACATCAGGAAGGCTCTAAATAAAGCTCCCTTCCCCTTAATTTGCCAATTTTTTATTTTCCCGCACACTTTTTAAGTCAATTGACTTCAATCAATATTCATAGCCTTCTATAGCTAACCGAGAAACAAACGAATCGGAATACATCGATTTTGTATCAGTCATTAAGATGTGTTGACTTTCCATTACTGGCAATTTGAAATAATACGACTCAGCATTTTTAACATTGTGCCCAGAGAAATACGCAAACTTTTCAGTATGCGTTTTGGAACTCCCCACTGCTGGAGTCGGACAGTGTTCCTACTGCATGTAATTAAACATAGTCTTTGGGGTACTTGCTCTGTGAATGAAATGATGTCCACAATTATAACAGAACATATCTCCATAATTTTCTTTGGATTGATAAACATCCTCACTTTCGAATACAGTGAAATATTGCAAATCAGACATCATAGAAATCAACTGTTTTTAAATCCCAATCATCAGAAACAACTATGGGTGTTATCAAATCATTCATGGAAAGGTTAAGTACATACGGAATTTGGATGACTTCTGCCAGGCCATATATATCAAATGATACTTTATCCCAATCAATCCCTTCAGGAATTGGTATAGCAGAAATGTTCACTAGGGACAGGTCTCTACGGACTTTGTGAGAGGAAAAATGTGGTTATAGGACCTCATCCACCAGTTCAACTGTACAGCGTTCAGGAAGGTAATGACCATGTATCAGTAAAAAGAAAATAATGACAAACCCAATCCAAAGGAGGAAAGCAAATATAGTCAGTAAGAGCCACAGATAGTTCAGTGGAAGAATGAAATAGTTAATTTTGAGCCAAATTATCAGCTTACGTGCTCTTGACTGTTCAGTTACAGAAGAGGTAGACGAGTCGGTGAAAGTGTCATTGATGTCAGCAAAGTATCCAGAAGCAGTTTGTGTAAAAACTGGAGCTGTGTTTGGAAGAAGGGAGCTGGCAGAAGTCTTTTGCGGTGGTTCATAGCAGACATTACCATCCGTTTGTGTAGAATTTGAGTAAAATCGCTCAACATTGTTTATGTTACTTGTTGCAGAAGAAGTTAATGGAACTAATGAAAGATCATTTTCCACCCTCCTCAAGCTCAGAGAGGTGTCAGCGTTGCTGCTTAAAACCTGTATAGAAACATCCTGGTCTGTAGTGAGAGGGATTGGGGTACTCCCCAGGAGTCCTCTCGGTCTGCTGTGCAGAATCGACCATATGGTGTAGCTTGACATTGTCGATGGAGGCAAAGCGATTTTCTTTAGAACCAGGCAGGTGTGCTAGAATGACCGTTCTGGTACTGTGTATTCCCAGGACTGGAACCGGTGTACGATAAGAAGGAACAAATTCAGCAATCTTTTCATGCACTAGATCCCCAACTTTTGGAATCCAGCGGGTAGATGTTATTGGTACATCCCTTATTCCCAAGGAGGCAGCATTGCCAGATGCGTTGTCGTCACAGAACTGTTGTAAGTCCAGCAAGACAGAGATACATTCATTTATGTCAAAAAGTGTATCTGTCGCCTCTGCTCCAGGACCATGAAGATCTGGAACATACATTTGTGTTCCGAACAGTTACTCGTATGAGGTACGCACCCTCAGGGACCTTCTGGGAAGATTATTAAGTGCTTTTTTGGACTCCCTACAGGGGATTGAGCCAACTATGACCCGGGCCTAATACTCTGGCTGTTAAGGATTACTTCGCTCCATGACACTATTTCCCTCGGGATGAAATGGAGACAAGTAATACAGTTGGACCCCTAACAAAGCCATGGCGTCCCTGAAAGCCCTTGAGGTGAAAGCAGGGCCCTGGTTCGAATGAAAAGACGCAACTGCATATGTGCAGATAAAGACTTGCAAATCTTTAAAAATAGTTTGAGCGTCAGCCGAGCGTTGTGGCCAAACCCATAGAAATCTGGAGCATGAGTCAACAGGGACTAAAATGTATTTGTATGCACTGTCAGGTGACCACAGTTGTCCAAGTACACACATTGTAAAGGTTTGTTGGAAATTAGGAGGGGTGTCTGCGGTGGGCATTTGACGGTAGACCCTTTTATTTGCTAACAGATGTCAGAGCAAAGGACATACTGCTTGGTCTGTTTGTATAGACCTGGCCATCAGTAATGTGCTTGTAACAATTATATTGTAGCCGCCACACAAGCATAGGCAGAAGCAACTCCCTCATGCACTGCTTTGATCAATTCTGGTCTTTGATCTTTGTTGGGAGTCCCACGATTACCCTCCCTTGGTATAACTGCTTGAGCAGTATTGAGGCATGATATGCGGTAGGAATATTTGGCAGGTTATGCATTTAACAAGGGCGTGCCGTCAACCGAAGCTTTCACAGCAGCCAGTGTTTCATCATCCAATTTTGTTTTAGAACGAGTTATTACAGCAACAGAAGCCACAGCTACTGCTGACTTGGCTGCTTCATCAGCTTAGGTATTGCCAGCAACGTGTATTCCAACACGCTGATGTCCCAGTGTATGTTATACATGGACATTAGCTAAAGTTTCCTTCAGATTTGCTACTTTCTCCCACAGGAGTCTGTGTTTGATGTTGTTACCTTTTGAATCTCTGAACCCATTCTGGCGCCACTAATGCAGATATTCATTGAAGGACTGGACACAATAGTACGAATCACAGACAATTAGTGTTAGCTGTTCTGGATCAGTGTGTTTCAGTGCCATCACCAGAGCCTTGAGCTCTGCCCATTGTCCCCCAAGGTATGCGTAGAAGTGTGCTGTGGATGGAATTCACCATCCTTAATGTAGCCACTCACGACTGTGTAAGCGGCGGTGTATTGATGTTCCGTGCCTATAGCAGGTTGTGCTAAGCCATCAGTGTACATGATTGTTTGATATTGTTCAATAGGCAATCTATTTGCTCGAACTGGGTATTCAGGTTCATATTGCAAAAATTCTTGAGTTTGTAATTTTGAGTCAAAAATATAGTCAACACCAGTGGCTGTCAGAGATTTGCCCACTGAATACAAAGTAGATGTAGTGCTTTAGTGTTAGGAACGCTAGCTTTGGTAACAGCTTCAAGGGCTGGGACTAGAGATACGACAATGATGCGTTTATCCTGGGCCAGAAGTCTCTCTTTGATGACAGCCATCTGAACAGCAGTGAGAATTTTCTCAGTGGGAGCAAAGCATAGTTCTGCTGTAGAGTACAAATGTGATTTGCATGCAATCGAGACGGTCTCCCCCTCATTGAATGTTACATAGGTGAAACCAATGGCACCAGCAATTACTCTGATGACCAAGTGTTTTTTTCGTCCCCTGTGTGTAAGTGTTTACCTGCAAGCATGTCTTGGGGAATGCTCTGAGATTGCGTGTGTGCGTGCGTGTCAACTGTCCATTATTTACTGGAAAAGTCAGGATGTATCAAGTCATATAAAGGTTTAATGCGTTGTGCATAATCTTGAATGTATGTTCTGCCAAAGTTTAAAAAGCCCAACAAAGATTGGAGCTTTTTGATACTGGTTGGAAGTTGCAGTTGTGCGCACTTTCCTAAAAATTGGGGCACTAGGCTCTTGCTTTCCTCTGATAATTTCTATCCCAGAAACAGGACACTAAGAAAAGCTATTTTGTTTTATTTAAATTGAATTTGTAGCCTCATTCTGCAAATCCCACAACAATGCAGGCTACCCGTCTTATATGTTACATATGATCGACATCCATGAGTTAGATGTCATCTACGTAGGACAATGTCATGTAGAATGTATGTGACACAAGCTGAATACCGTCCTGGACTGTTCTTGTGGGAGTCGGTAAAAAGTTCTGAGAGCCTAAAGCAGTGAAACTTGTTAAGTCCCTATTTTCAGGCACTATTTTTTGGCAGAAAAATCAGTTGGAAATATCCAAGGTTGGTATATATATTTTTTGTGCACTATATTGTTGATAAGTACTGTGCTGTGCGCATTTTGTATAGCAAATGTGCGTGTATGACTGTTTAAATGTCTGTAGTCTAAGACTATTCTATATGAATGGTCCGGTTTAGCTACAGAGAACAATAGATTGTTTATTGGTGAGACGCAGGGTTCGATTACGTTGTGGTATTATAACTGTCTGAGGATTTCCCTCACGGGTGCTTTAGCTTCATGCTTTATTGGATATTGGGGTTGAGGTTGGGGTTGGGATTTAATTGGTATTACATGATAAGGGGAATCTTTATCCAACCCTACGTGGTTTGATATAAGGTGGGGCCTGCACCACTGCACAAACAATGGTGTGAATTTCTACAAGCTTCCTGGGAACAAGGGGTGAGAAAGAGGGTTCAATAACCTCTTCGTTATAAGGGAGATTACGGACAAATTCTGGTGGCCAGTCCTTCTCGGCCAACAAGATATCATAAATGACAACGACTCGATCCCAAAAGATGGCATTGATTGTGCGTTCAATGTCTCCTAACTGTATAGTTACTTTATACACCCTATTGGGAGTGGAGACACGCATGTCAGCAGTCTCAACTTGTAACAAGTCAACAGTTGCGTTCACCTCCAGATGCTCTTGAAGATCCCGGTGAACTATTGTGACCTCTGCTGCACTGTCTAAGAGTGGTAAATGCCAACTTCCTGTTCTTCAGTAAAGCCCTCTTCCTGAGTGGCATGTCTAGTGCAACTGTTTTGAATTGGAGTTTTTGTTGGGGAAGTTTCTCTTCTTTCTTAACAGAAACTTCTGACAAGTGTTGAGTCCTTTCTCAGTTTCACGTACTCGGTTCACAGCTCTGACCGTTCACCTCTCTCACTGCATTTTTCTAGTGAATCCTGAAAGGAACGAGATTGACATGTATAAGTATATTGATATCTGTCAGGTGTTTTTAAATTATCGCTATTTCTAAGATTGTAACGATTTTAGGGATCTCCAAATGCAGAGATTCTCCCCTTTCCTTTTGAGGTGTTTGTTGTTTTTTATCCCAGCATTTTCTAGAACCCTCAGGTGCTTGCTTGGTAGAACCTTTATTAGATATACCCTGTAATTTTGGTTTATTGGCTGGCCCCCAGACTATCTCGACCAATACTAGAGAATGCCTCAGCGATAATCTTTTGCAGCTCACGTTCTTGATCCTGTGCAGGAACGTACCGGAGCTGCATATGCACTTGCTAGTGCTACTGCTTCCCCTTTAAGATTACTCAATATTATGGAGGACACTGTGGCAAAATTGACCATTAATTGCCTAAATCAAGGGCCGGGGCAGCCCCGTATTCATCTTGAATTTGTTTTAACACCTCCGGAAGATTGGCAAGTGTTGGTATACTGTGTACGGTAGTATGCAGCGTGGCAAATACTGTAGTGCAGTTATCTATTGTGGGAACCATCCCAAATGGCAAGAACACAGTCAGTATTCAATGTTATCCTGAGGAAAACTGATGCCAGTGCATTAATTTTATGAGCTAACCAAAACAGAATCTCCTCCTGTTTGGCGGGTACTTTACCCATGATCAAATGTACTGTCGCAGGGTTAATGCCTGGCGTAACTGCATGTGGTTGCGCTGGGGCAGCTTTTGCTGGGTTCGTATTTGTTTGCATTACAAACTGTACTAATAGTCTGTATATTGCCGTAAGCTCAGTATATTAGCCGCGAACCTCAGCTACTCCCAAGGTTGCTGCATCAGGGTGCGGTGTATATGTGGGCAGTAAAGGCCAGGTAGGACCATCATTGTTCAGAGGACGTAATCTAACATGTAATATTGTATGCGGTAGGGCACCATCAAGCCAATTATTATAGTCTTGATAAGACAGAGGTATCTCTAAGTATGCATCAGCTCTGTATTGTGCAGGTATGTAGTAATGAAATGTGTTAGTGTTTCCATCAACTGCTGTAAAGATGACCCAAGAATACAAAAATCTGTTCTGTAGGCAGAAGGAGCCTCAACAACAAAGGTGACTGGATCCCCCTACCCCAACCCCCCCTCCAGTCTGTGAGGCCATTTACCAATAAATGTGCAGTAAGGCGTTGTCGCATGTTTAATGCAATTGCTAGCGTTGGGGGTTCACCATGGTAATGGTAAAATATTTGTTCAGAGTTAAGGAGCCCAAATGGGGATTGATCCTTTTAAGGTTCAAGCTTGAACAATCGACAGCGTTGGATAGGTACTACCAACCTAGCTGAGGTGGAAATCCTGAATACCACGGACGTCTCCGTATATAGTATTGAGGTACCTTTAGCACATAGTGAGACAGAGATGCTTAGGAAGATCGGAAAATTAGTGCCTGACCAAATGTTGGCGGCACCATGTCGCATAGGTTCTCATTATCCTAAGGATCATTATCCTAATGAGACTTCTGGATTTAGGTGTTAGAATCACTTGAATTGAACTGAGTCCAATCCCACAGCATGTGGCACCTGTCAGCCTAATGCGGGTTTTTCGGCTAACTAGCAGCACCTCCTCTCCACCGAAGAGCAGGGATGATTGTGGCAACCGGGCGCATGACAGAGAGGACTCCTCAGGGGAATCGTGGTCGATCAGATCTCATTCTTTTCTCTCAGTTACACTTGTCTCACACATGGAAAGACAAACAGAGAATAGTTCAATAAGGTTTATTGAAGTAGCTGCATCTTAGATAAAATGGCATGTACTGCAATAACTAGGATGATAAACCATGCTAAGAGTAAACTGATGACGAGAAGAGTGAAACACAAAAACAGTCCCACCATGGTGTCAATAAGAATAAGATGTATATGATTCCTACCTAAGCTATGTTAGAGCACAGAGTAATAAGCCCTAATCCACCCTTCAGGTTTCCCCCCTGGGAAGACATCATGCCCCATACCTGAGCAAGGAAGCCTGTTGCTAAGAAGACACCGTCCCCATACAGGCCTGGGATCCAGTAGTCTAAGCAAGCAGCAGTAGCAAAGGCAATCAGCAATCAGCATGCAGTCATGGTCATCTGGAGGAATCTCCCTCTAACGTGTATGGGACAGGGAAGTGTTTTTATAATAAAACAGCTGATGTTCTGAGAAAAGGTCCCCACGTAAGGATGTGCATGTTTCTGTGAATGTTGGAGACACAGAGTACCACGTTTGCCGGCAGCCCTATCTGACTGCAGCCTTGAGGAGAGCACACAGTGAAAGGAACGTCTTGCTAAGAATGTAGCGCTGTCCTAGGCGAAAGAACAACTAGATAGAGAAAATAAAACAACACTGCAAATGTGGCTAATGCTAATAAAACAAAGCAATGCTGAATAAAATGTAAAGAGGCTAATGTGCACAATGGCAGGCCTAGTTTGCTAAAATAACATGTCTAAAACATGACTAAAATAGCTATACAACACCACCAGGCTACCCAACATTTTTCACCAGTACCAGTTATCTTATTTTCTTCTTTTTCACCTGTTTGCTCTCCGTCCAAGAGGGTAAACAAGCCTATGATTGGCCTTAGCCAATAAAACAAAAGTATTCACAATTTGTCCAGCTAATAGTTTCAACAGTATGACTGTTTCAGTTTCAGGAATATGTTTTATTGTGAAAGCTATCTCAGAGTTACTTGTAGCACAGAAAACCAAGATTTAAGATTCTGGTTCACTTTGTCTCTTTCTCCATCTCTTGAAAATCCTTCCAAGTCAAACCAAGTTGCACCCACTAAACATTAAAGAATCTCTTGTCATCTGCCTTCCCGTTTTATTAAGAACTGCTGCACTTGTCTTGGGCTAGACTTTCAGCCCAGAGGCCAAGTGTTACGTCATCCTTTCACAAAATGTTTTGACCTGGGTCTGAGTACAAAGCAATTGTCCCTTCCTACCAGCATCTTTTGTTTGGTTTGGCCTTGAAACCAGGCAATTGGCTACAGTACAACTTAAGTCTTAAGTGGAGGTAAGCTGTAAAACTGAATAGGTGAGAACCACAGAGAAATATTTTGGGGCTTGGCACATATTGTTCCTCATCACTTTGACCCAGAGCAATAGAGAGAAAAACACGAAGGAGGGGGGGGGAGACAAAGATCAACACAAAGGGAGAAAGCAGGAACCTGTAACAGTGAGATAAAGGGGAAGGGAGAATCTATTGGTGGACTGAAAAGACTAGAGGTGGTATGGGCAACCCTGCCATTCAGTATAATTGGCAGTGGGCCTCTGAGCAAAACTTTAAGCCCCAGTATTTAATATTTTACAAGTCAAGCACTGCCTTGCTTATCCCCCCAGATCTGTAAATATATCAGCATTACTTTCATGTGATGACCCTTTCCACAGACCTTTATGTGGTTCTACGTTACCTGTCTGGGCTAGGTCAATGCCTTGTAAACACCCCACCTAAAAACATAATAATGACACAACCATTTTAAAACATATATTTGTTTTATTTCTTTATGGTTTAAATTACAAAACTTCACGCAACATCTCCCCTTCATTACGTTTTGTACATCCTCTATAAATAAGAAACGAAACATCATGGAAACATTTACCTGCTAGTTTTGGGTTGAGTGGGCAGATAGTTAGGCATACTAGAGCATGCCAAATGCTGCAGAGAATTACTTTAGTTGGGTTTGTGAGTATTATTTTCATCTTTTCCTTTGTTCTCTCCTGGTAGCTGCCAATAAAGACTAAAGTTATACCTCGCTGATGCTACATACCATTCCTGGATAGCCTCCTGTGTTGTGTAAAGAGGTGGCATGGTGGCAGTATGGGCCGGACCACAGTCCTTAATTTGTAAATAAAAAAGTGCAGGTGTCCAAAGCCCTCCTCCTAAGCACACGGCTGCTGTATTTATATGTGCAGACACGGAATACTGAGGTGGCGTATTCCTGAAGCAGTCTCGGGCCCTTAATCTAATTACAGCCACTCCCTGTAATAAATAAGATTTATTTCCCCTCTAATTTATAGCTGATAAAATTGGGCAATAACTGAGTAGTGTTACTGACCACCTGCGCTGTCACGCTTGCTTTAGGTGTGATCTCAGTGTATGTCAGCTTCAGGTCCCAGTGCTTTATGTGGGATGAAAAAATTGGGTTGGGGATGCGGGTAGTATCGAAAGAAGGGCGTGGAAAAAAACATAACAAATTTTTGGGAGGGGGGGTGGGGGTAGAGGCAGCTTAGAACACATGAACTAAAATCCTATGCTTCACTCGGTGTGCCACCCGACCAGTATGCAGCTGGCACTCTGAGTTTTCTGTTATTGCACCCAGACATATCACACACCAATAAGCATGCACCTTCACCAAGCCAGGCCAACTGACTATGTCAGTGCCTGTTAGCCCTATCATATAAATAACTATGATTTTGCTGTTAACACTTAGAAATAAAAAGGCGAGTTAAACATTGCTATTGTCTGTGGAAGGGGCAGATGTCTTCGGTTTGTCTCAGTCACTCCTGTGCCCAAACGTAGACCATGTTCCTCTGCAGTAATTCACTCTGTTAAATCTTTCTGCCCTTTTTCCTTAGACAAGTTACTGAAATCCTCTCCTCTGCATATTTCAAGTCATATACTTCCAATTCATCACTCTTCGCAACCTGTTCCTGTGCCTTCTGCATTTATCTCTTTGCGTCAATGCTCCTTTACCATGACTTTTCAACCACTCATGCACATACTCTCTCTGTGTGTGTATATATATATATATATATATGTCCATTGTCATGTAAGCACATCATCTCTTCATTTGGTTCTGTCAATATTTTGAAAGCTGTGTACCCTTCGTTCTCAAGCAGTTGGCACATCTTTGTGTTCTGGAGAGAGGAGAAGTACTGGATGGACATGTAATAAGGCACTGTGTGAAAAACCTGTACTTCCGTCAGCCTCAGCCCCAGAGCTCCCAATCGTGCGGAGTCATAAACACCCACACAAAGCCTGAGTGCACCCAGACACCTGGAGGGGATTCAGTTCATAGTAAGCACTACACAATGCTCATGTGTTACTTGAAAAACCCAATGCAGAAGCACAGCACATGGAAAAAGCAAACAACCTCAGAGAAGGCAAAATGAACTAAAATATGTGAAATGTAGGCAGGGGCTGCACTACTGACATGGATTACTTTGAGGGTTTTTATAGTCACAGTGGAGAAATCAATCAGCGTATTTGCCTGTAGAATTCAGTACATTAGTACAGGGCCTCATAGGTACATGTTTTAAGTTCAGTTTGTAGTTACTGCTGGGTCTCAAACCTGGTAGAACCCGCCCCACTTAAACACTGGTGATTATTTTATATTTTTGTAATTGTAATTGTAATCGTATTTATATAGCGCTTACTACCCCTGACGAGGCGTCGAAGCGCTTTTCGATGAGTAGCACGCTACTCCGGTACCCAACAAGAATTAGTGATGCATTAGTATAATTTAATAAGGAGTACAGTTTTAGTATTATTATGAGTTAATTTGAGTTGCGGATATGAGAGTTTGTTAGTTAGATTGACTGGAGTAATGGAGGGGTGGAGGAGGAAAGAAATCCAGAAGTGTTAATTGGGAGTTTGTCCTTCATTTGCTCAATCCAAAGGCTTGAGATGAATAAAAGGGGGGCGGAGGGGAAAGAGGATGTGGAAGGGTTAGGGAGAGCATAGTAGCAGGGTGAGATGAATGCAGGAGAATTTAGTAGGGCTGTGTGGGAGGTCACAGAGGTAGAGTGAGGTTTGGTGAGTTAGATGTGGGGGTGGAGGGATGAGCTTAGGCAGAGATATTTAGGAGATGGAAGTGGTCGAAGGGATTTGGGATGAGTCCGAGTGAGAATGGAGGATAGTTTGATAGAGACATGACATAAGAGCGATGAGTAGATAAGTGTGATAAAAAGAGAGCAGAAATTCATAGAAACATGCCAGGCACAGAAACAACATATACACATATATATATATATTTATACACACACATGACTATACACACACATCTGCACATACAATACATAATTAGAAACATGGGTAAAAAATACTTAGTCGTCCATCCATCATCCTGGTAAAAAGGCGGGAACTCCCCCACCTACCTCGAGGGTGGACGGGGCGTGGCCCAGCGGGCGGAGCCCACAGGTGCTCCACAAAGGGAGAAACCCTCCACTCTGTGTCTCCAGCAGAGGAAGACAGAAACCGCGCGTCCCAGTCAGACACAGACCACGCTCCAGCACATCAGGAACTAGGAACTAGGTCTGCCCAGGCTACCAAGGAAGCAAAAACCCCAAGGAGTGTTAACTACAGCATATCTTAAGATGGCGGTATGGCGGACCAGAGCGTGATAAGACCGAGGTGGTCACACAGCCAGTTTCATCAGCATTCTGGTGCAACAGAACTCCTAGTCCTGTAACCAGACACCTGAGACAGACACAGCATTCACATTCATGGTACATTGAAGGACGTAGAAACTTAAAATGATTTTTATCTGGTCCCCATGTCCTAGATCAGGTAGACTTCATTTGGTAGGTGCAGCTGGTCATGGAACTAGGTTTGTAGAATTTAAAAGAATACCGTAGCACCTGGAGGCTGACTGGTAATTTTAAGAAGATAAGTCAACTTAAGCCTTCAATTCTTCAATTAAGCTTGCGTTCCCTTCTTTATAAAGGCCCTTATTTGCCACCATATTAAAGTTTCCAAACAACCATTGTGTGGTACCCAGCTGTACTCGACCTGGTCTGGATGAAGGGCAAATCTTAAAGGCCTCTGTACTTGCCAGGGTGTCAATGGAATCAAAGACTTTGTCACAGTTAAGACTCTTGAAGCTGTAGAATTAAAGGGCCCATCAAGTGCAGATGAAAAAATAGGTCTCTTTGCTCAGTCCTGCATCTACAACAATCACAAAACACCAGACAAATGTTCCTTTGATGATTTCTTCTTGGATTTTGACATGTATTGTGACATCATTCGCCGTGGAAACTGTTATGTCCCCTCTTATTACACAGAGAGAGCAAGTGCTTAGCAAGCAAACTGCCATTTTGTTTCACTTGTGTGCTGGAAGCTTAATAACACAATTATGATGACTGTGTTTGTTTGCAACAAATGGCTACAGTTGGTTGTAACTGGCTGGGACTGCTAGCATCACACCCACCATTCTTGACGCAACCACTGGGTTTTCTGCAAAACAATTTCTTGCCACCACTTCCTACAACTCCATCCATTACAAAAATGGATCAGTTCAGTCCTAGTGTGGATGCAAGCTTAGAATAAAGGAATGTTGTTAAAAAAAGATTTTTTTAAAAACCAAATGTATCTGCTTAAATGTTCTTGTGTGTTTTTGCAGACGGTTTTCCCATTGGCTTTGATCATTGTGCTATGTAGTTTACCCATTTTGTTAAATATGTTCCTTCAACATCCTTCAATATCAACCATATTTGGACACTGACAGTAACACGTGAGGACGTAACCCGTGATGATATAGTCCGTGTCGCCACTGAAGAACACGCAGCATTGGATACTGCCCTCTGCTGGTACCCTCCTGGGTTTGCAGATGCCATCAGTTATCCACCTTCATTCTGTAAGACACAAAAAGACATACACAAGTCAGGAAACATCCCTTCAATGATGCTATGGCAGCATTATACACCACATCTGGGGCATATCCATGGACCATATCCCTCTGGTCACTTCTTTACCCACCACTATTGCACCTTACGGGGTAAACAGCAACGTAGATCTGATTTATTGCTTCTAAAGTCAGGGTGGGAGGGAGCAGGTTATATGAAGGCAATAGTGGTAAAACGTTACAGGGTGTTTTTTCTTCAAACCATCGTTGCAGACCACCAAGGTTAATCTCAACAACATCTGGTACCCTAGCCACGACACCAGGGACTGTAGCATGATTTCGGTGCACACCTGAGAAAGCATCCGTGCTCCAGTAACTCTTAAGTTAATGCACGACTTCATGGCATCTCAGCCCAGTAACACAAAGCGTCAACCACCACTCGATGGGCCAGATCATGATGATATGTAGAGAGCTCTGCAGCCATTTTTGCAAGAAATTGCTAAGTCTGCAGTGCATGTGCTGCTTCAGAGCACATCTCAGAAACATGACTAGAACTGTTGTGTGAACCTGTCGTTCCCAGGAAACGTCTCTAAATTGATGCAGAGATATTTCTGGAAACATCCATACAACTCATCTGTTTGTGAACTGCACTAGAAGTCAATATTGTTCGGAGCCTAAGGTCTCGTGGACTCTCCTGATCAGCACGAGGTTAAATGAAGATGATGGGCACTTACTGTTCTAAGGTTTTGGCTGGTATTTTCCCTTCATCCTTTTTTTGAATGTTACTCAAGATGGGGGCTTCATACGCAAAGGGTTGTCAAAGGATTGTGAAGTTCTTTCCTTACTGTTAAAACTGGATACCCTTAGTGGAGCAGCACAATGCAGAAGTAACTGACTTCTACCAAACTTTATAGAATGACTGCTTCAGGTCATGAATGCACCATAAAATCAGGCATGTGGAACATCATTTCTGTTCTGTCCGAAGAAAGATATGAGATGCAGAACACAGAGTGAAGAATTGTGCTCCAGACGCAAAAAGCGAAAGCAGATACCAAGTGCGCCTCTACGAAATATCACCTAGTGGTTGTAGCTAAAACAAGAGACCTTAAGATGATTTTTCATCACTGGATTGGCTATTATGTGTGTGCATGTCACCAATGTAAATCTCAATGAAAAAGATACAGAAAACTGGCTATGCTTCAACTGTGTTAAACACTAAATACTGGGACTGGATAATGCTGTTCCACTGTCCTTGTCTTGACCTAAATCTTTAGGGGTCACCACCACACTGAGTGGAAAGAGCCTCCAATAATGTTGTCATTTGTCAATGGGCTTTCTTCCACACCCGACATAAATGTGGTGTCTTTCTCCCCTTCACCACTCAGAAATTCCACTGATAGTCCCCTGCCTTGACTATAGAATAGTCTTTACACTTGGCAACATCGCCCCCTCAAAAAAATCATTACCTCTACTCTAATCTATACTCTAAAGAGTCCATAATCGTACTGGTGGTCTCTCAAATTATATGACCACATCAGACCAGCACCCTACTAACTTCCAGCAAAGGGAAGAGTGAATTGTAAATCTACCTGCCTCATTCTTGAAAGCTTAAATGGGCAAGCTCTAAATTATCTGTTGAAGTTATTTGTCCCTTATCTTCCAATAGGATACCAAAGGACCACCAATCATAACCTACTATCCATCTGGCCAACTTCTTAGAAGTAATTTGGAGGAAGGATCTTCCATGTTTAAGGACAATCCCTGTGTATCAGCATACATGGTCAAATAATTCCTCTGTTGACTAAACTATTCAATAAATGTCTGATACTGTCCAAAACCTCATCTCTAGGCCCACTTCTATGACTCAGATCTAATGTGCTCTACAAGTACTGCAAGTTGGGCTTTAGGGCTTTAGAAAACCCCAAATAAATAAGTTAGCTTTGTGGAGATTTTTCATGTCACCACTTTAAGAATCTGCTAAGTCTGATGCAGCACAGTAGGTGAAATGGACTGCAGAAGAGGTCTTGGCTTATGTCAGAGTCCATGTTCAAAGCCACAGGAAATGCTTGGATGGTAGAGGGCTGAGTTCCTGTCCTAGCCAAAGGGTTGTAGTGAGACTGCATGGTTACTCTAAGTTACGGTACAATTGTTGGACATGTGGACTCTGAAAGGGATCGAAAGCCCTCTCTGTTTCTCATCAGAAGAGAGGCACAGACTTTAACGATTTCCTTCAGGGATGGGACCTGAAGCATTAACACTTTTAATGGGCTTCTCCAGTTTGACTGCTACAACAAGGATGCAGTCTTATGTGTGAACATCCTTTAGAGACCAGTTTGTATCAATGTATTCTTCAAACTTTCAAACACCGAGACATCCATCCACTACAAATGATGAAGATGCAGGGTGCCACTCTCCTGGCTCGAACCCTGAATTTTCTTATCAGAGATATTGTGAAAAGCAGCACACACTTGCTCGGGATTTGTACACTCCTGTATTGCAATGCCCACACCAGGAGTGTGTGAATCTACTATAATTATAAGCTTGACCCAGCCTGGCAGTGGCAAAAAGCCTTTGAGATTCATGGCACTGAGCTTTACTTACATCTAAGGTGTGAGCTGTCGGTGAGGGGATAGGTTCTGTTATGGTGGGCTTGCCCACTGGGTATACCTGTGGCATTCAAGTCAGACTGGAGGAGAAGCAGGTGAAGTCACTGACTGAAAAATCCTTATAGTTAAGCTACTTATCATTGGCAGGCTGAATAATGTGTGTTACCTGGCCAGCAAGAAGGGACTCTAGTGGTCCCATAGAGACAGTGAAGATGACTGGGGAGAGTTTATTACAAGGGACCCACTTGAGCACACTGATGTGAACCAGGTTAGGACTTCATGGTTTGTGTGCATGGGGGGAGCACTGAAGGTGCCAGAGAGGGCCTGAATCAATGGGTACCTTCCTAGTGACACAGGGGTGCGCTATGTGGCTGTGCGTGCTGAGGTTTATTTAGAATTATTTATTTGATATCCTTGCTGACACAGTTAGTTCTACCAGTAGCATACAAAATGGCGGTTCATGGTATCCTGATGCAGCATTTGGATTCTGTGCTGTTCGATGTAAACATTCTATTGAAGTGCTTTCAATCATTTGTTTACCAGCAGGAGCTGCATGTTAGCTTAAATGATCCTATTCCCACATTTAGGCCGGCTAGCAGTAGCATGCTCACCTCTGATGAGTCGACTCTGAGGTTGCCAGTTACATTTTCACTCCGGTGCAGGTTTACCTGCGAGCCGAGGGCAGGTAAGCCCAGTTTGCCTCTGTATCAGAGGGCTGCACGCAGCAGAGACAATCAAAGATCAGGTATGAGGTACAAAAGTCAGCTACAAAAACAGAGTTGAGGAGTTGTGCTATGCTGGTGTCTGAGATGGAGAGAAACAGTTCATTAAAAAAAAAACTTAATGTTCTCATTCTGTATGGGTGTTTTTTGTAACATTTTCCTTGTGTATTATGTAGTTTATAAGCCACGACAGTCCAAAATGTTCGATTGTTATGGTGTTTGAAGAATGTTCACTAGCTTCCATTTGGATATTGGTTATTGGCACTATATACACACTATACCAAAACGAGATATAGAGTGCACCGAGTCCAGGGGTTCCCCAGAGGCTTAACAGAGGCTAAAGAAGATAATACTAATGCTCTATTTTGTGGTAGTGTGGTCAAGCAGTTAGGCTTATCAGAGGGTAGTGGAAAGCATTTGTTCTACACACACAGAAAATAGAAGAAGCACACACTCAATGACTTAACTCCAGACCAATTGATTTTATATAGGAAAAATATATTTTCTTAATTTATTTTTAGAACCACAAGAGTCAGTTTGCAGGTAAGTACAAAAGGTGAAAGGTACTTTGCATATATATACTCAGGACTTTGAATAGAATCGACAATGTATACCGTTTTTCTTAAAATGGCAAAAAGCTATTTTAAAAGTGGACCCTGCATTTTTTAACAGTTCCTGGGGGGGGGGAGGGAAAAGACAATACAGTTTTGCAGATAAGTATACAACTTACAGTTCCTGTCTCTGGGTTTTAGGTAGTCCACCGCTGGGGGTTCCAGGTAACCCCAACCACCCACTACCAGCAACACGGAGCCGGTCGGGTGCAGAGGTCAAAGAGGAGCCAAATTAAAGTGGGCTCCTATGGAGACAGGGGGCACTCAGATCTTGGTCTGCTGGCAGGTAAGTACCTGCGGTGTCGGAGCGCAGACCTGGGGGGTTTATAGGAGCACTGGAGGGGCCCCAAGTAGGCACCAAACATGCACCCTCAGAAGCACGGGGTGGCCAGGTGCAAAAAGGACATCGGGTTTCCAATGCTGGTCTACGAGGAGACCCCGGGGTTACCAGAGGCTGCAGGTGAGGTCCAGGGGGGCTTCTCGGACAACTCACCGGCTGGACAAGGGAGGAGGGCTGCCTACTGGACAATGCTGCACCGTGGGTTGGTTTCTCCTAGGCCTGGGGGCTTCAGGTGCAGTGGTTCTTCAGGCGTCGGTTATCTTCGTCCAGGGCAGTCGTGGTCAGGGGGACCCTCGGGATTCCCTCTGCAGGCATCGTCCTGAAGGGGTGGAGAGGTTAGCCCAAGGTGAGCACTTGCTCAGAATTGCCTGGGAATCCTCTCTGGCTAGTTGGGCCACCTGGACACAGGCCGTGGGCATAGGGTGCAGAGCGGTTAGGACTCACGCATTCGGGGTGAGGCTGGAGTCCTTGCAGATAGTTTCTTTTCTTCTTTTCATCAGACAGGGCTGCTGTCCACTGGAGTTCTTGGTCCTTTTGGGTGCAAGGCAGTCCTCTGTAGCTTGGCAGAGGTTGCTGGTCCTGCTGGATGTGTCACTGTAGTTTTTGAAGGTTCTTTGAAGCAGAAGATAGGGCAGTTGTTGTCTTCTTTTTTCTCTCCTGGGGGTTGTAGGTTGCCAGGAATCTGGTGAGCTGTGTTCAGGGAGGCCCTTAAATCCTAGATTTAGGGGTGTTTTAGGGGTCAGAGGGCAGTAGCCAATTTCTACTGTCCCCGAGGGTGGCTACACCCTCCTTGTGTTCACTCCCTTGGGGGGAGGGGAGCACAAACCTAATCCTATTGGTCCCTGTCCCCCAAACCAAGATGGAGGATTCTGTAGGGAGGGGTCACCTCAGCTCTGGACATCTTAGGGGTGGTCTGGGCTGGGGTGGTCACTCCTCCCCGTTTTCCCTACTTTTCCAGCCGGACTTGCCACCAAAAGTGGGGCTTTGTCCCGAGGACGAACATCTCCACTAGTTGGAGTGCCCTGGGGCACTGTAAGCCGAGGCTTGAGCCCTTGAGGCTCACCGCCAGGTGTTACAGTTCCTGCAGGGGGGAGGTGTGAAGGACCTCCACCCAGGACAGGCTTTGTTTCTGACCACAGAGTGCACAAAGGCACTCACCCCATGTGGGCAGAAACTTGTCTGAAAGTGGCAGGGGCCTAGTTAGCAGGGTCCCAGCTCACTTTCAATCAAAGTTGGCATCAACACTAGGCAAAATGTGGGGGGTAACCATGCCAACAGTAGCATTTTTACTACAGCTATGAACTCTATTCTAGAACACAGTGCTTTCCATATGATTGACTTCTGCAGCCGTTATTTATCCTCAGGAGAATATATACTGATATTGCTATTAAACTGTGCACTCTAGAACCAAATCTCAATGTGTTCAATGTATTTTGTTTTCATTAAAGATACATTAACTCTTCGTTAATCTCAGTCGTGAATCTGGTTTATTTCTGATTTAAATGAACTTAAGACTTGAGCAGAGGTTTTTCAAATCGAACAATGTATGTGCTTCAAACTTGCTAATCAGTCAATGTTCAATACCTTCCGTAGCATTCATTTTTATTGTGTACTCCGTATGTGTATTGACAATATTGCCCAAACACATTTTCATCTTGTAGGGATATTACATTAGGAATTAATCTAATAACATTTTCCTATCAGTATTACTTTGAAATGCTAAACGTTTCAAATGATGATAAAATGCAGAACTTTTGGCCTTACCTTTTTTCATCCCTGTTAGACCGGACAGCCTTAGGGTGCCCCCCCCCCCCCCCCACCTTTTTGCCTACCTCCTCCACTTTTCTGACCTAATTTTTGTTGGTATTAGGACTCTGTGCACTTTTTCAGTATAACCAGTGCCAAAGTGCTTGTGCTCTCTCCCCTAAACATGGTAATACTGGTATATCCTCAGGTGGCATATTTAATTTACTTATAAGCCCATAGTAAAGTTGTACTATATGTACCCAGAGCCTGTCAATCAAATGCTACTAGTGGGCTTGCAGCACTGATTGTGCCACCCACTTTAGTAGCCCCGAACCATGTCTGAGGCCTGCCATTGCAGAGGCTGCGTGTGCAGTTTTATACTGCCAAATCAACTTAGCAAAATTCCCTTTTTGCCACGCCCAAACCTTCCCCTTTTATATATATAAGTCACTCTTAAGGTAGGCCCTGGACCACCCAAATGGCAGAGTACAGTGTATTTAGAAGGCAGGGGACATACCTTTTTAGTTTTACATGTCCTGGTTGTGAAATAACTCCCAAAGTAGTTTTTTACTACTGCAAGGCCTTTCTCTCCCCCATGATCAATCATTTATAGAGCACAGCAAATGACCCGTGAGGGTCTCAAGGTACTGATGCTGTATACTGCTGCGTGAAGGTATGATCATTCAAAATCCAGGTCTTTAGTTCTCTTCTGAATTGTTGGAACAACAGTGCACTTCTGAGGGCAGTGGGAGGTTGTTGCAAGCCTTCGGGTACAAGAACGAGCATCCCCTGCTGTTGGCTAGACAGATCCACAGGGTGTATGCAAGGGAGAGGGAAGCTGATCGGAGGTGTCTGGTTGGTTGGTGAAAGGTCAGGATTTTGTTGCTGTATGCTGGTCCTTCGTTGTGCAAGGCCTTGTAAGAGTAGGTCAGCATCTTGAACTGGCATGTCTTCTGAAACAGGAGCCAGTGTACTTTCTTGAGATGGGGTGTGATGTGGGTCATTCTGGGGAGGTCTCGTATGAGTCTTGCCACTGAGTTCTGTATTGTTTGGAGTCTCTTCAAGAGGTGTACAGTGATACCTTTGTAGAGTGTGTTTTCGTAATCCAGTCTGCTGGTGATAAGGGCCTGCATGACCGTCCTTCTGGTGTTTGCTTGTAGCCATCAAACGGTCTTGCGGAGTATACAAAAGGTGTGGGAGCAGGTGTATGAGAATGTAGACTTGTTTCTTCATGGACAGCTTGTTAACCCGGATGATACTGAGGTTGCGGGTGTGGTCCGGGGGCAGAGTGTGTGCCGGGCTCTGCTGGGCCACCATGTGTTGGTCCATGGCGAGATGTTGTTCCAACAGATGAGGAATTCTGTTTTTTTGGTGTTGAGTTTGAGACAGTTTAAGACAGTCGTTCCTCCTTTCAGTCCATGACGTTCATAAGGCATCTGTGGAAGTTAGCTTTTGTGGTGGAGGGCTCTTCAGACAGCGAGAGGATGACCTGTGTGTTGTTGGCGTAGAAGAGGATGTTGAGTCCATGTGATCCGATGGCGACTACCAGGGAGGTCATGTAGGTGATGAAGAGGGTCTGGCTGGGAGACGATCTTTGGGGGACTCCACAGATGATCTTCCTTGGCTGTGAGGTGAACAGTGGGGGACGGATTCTTTGGGTTCTGCCGGTGAGGTATAAGACAATTCATTTGAGGGTGTTTTCTTGAATCCCAATGTGGTGGAGTCTGTTAATCAGGATGTGGTGGGAGACGGTGTTGAACGCAGCAAACAGGTCCATGAGGATGAGGGCTGCTGTTTCCCTGTGGTCCAGGAGGGGCTCTGATGTCACCTGTGGCTGCAATCAGGGCTGTCTCGTGCTCTGGTTTCTTTGAAATTTGGATTGGGAGGGATCCAGGAGGTCATGGTCTTTTAGGTGTTCAGTGAGTTTCTGGTTGATCGCTTTCTCAAGAACTGTTGCTGGATAGGACAGCAGAGAGAAGGGCTGGTAATTCTTCCAGTCAGCTGGGTCAGTGGATGGTTGTTTTTCAGGCGGGGCCTCACTTCAGTGTGTTTAGAGTCCTCAGGGAAGGAGCCAGAGGTGACGGAGGTGTTCAGGACCTTCCTGGATAAAAATGGTATTACCTTATTATATTTTACAAGTGTAAGTCCCAATTGCGAAGAGATAAACATTTAGATTTTGATGTTTCTGGAATCACAAGTTAAAGTCCAAATTTATGGTGAAGTTGGATTTTAAATTGAAATTCTGAAAATGCCACTTTTAGAAAGTTGTAATTTTCTTACTTTAGCCATTTGGTGCCTGCTGCCTGTGTCTGGTCACCTGTCTTCGGTGGGTGACAGCTGGGATTTGTGTATTCCTTCTAGACAGCCACACAAAATAGGAGCTTAGGTGTGACTCGATGGGCCATCCTGGTAGGATGGGAGGGAGGAGTTGGGCACAGCCTCACTTACACCTGAATAGGCTGAGTCCTGTCCACACACAAAGGGGTGTTTACTTTCCTGCAGTGAGTCTGGAGCCAAAGCAGGACCTCTGTGCACTTCAAAGGCCTGTCTCTGAAGTCTCCCCCACTTCAAAAACACCATTGGGTGTAAGTAGTGGAACTCAGACACGCCACTTCAGTACACTTCTGGACCTGTGGATACTCTGCCAGAAGGAAGGATTTCAGTGTTGCTGCACCTGGAGTCTGCCATTTGTTAGTCTACCCTGCCAAATGGTGCCACCCTACTCATGGACCCTTGGAAGTGGCGCTAAGGTGTGTTCTCAACTGAACTGCCACATCCTCTGCTGATTGATGCATCCCCAAGCAGAACAGAAGCATCTCCTCAGCTAAGTGGTGCATCCATGAGCAGAACCGACACATCAATACTGCTGCATGAATTGGACTGCATTGATTCGACCTGATGCAAAAGACTTGCACTGTCGCTGCAACCTGCATCTTGTGTTCAATGCATCACCTTTGCAACGGTCAAGATGTGCAAAGCTTTCCTTGGCAAAAGCTCCTCACATCTCCAATCAACAGCAGCCTCGACGACAAGGCTGAAATCCTATATCGCAGCTTCACCGCTAATTGTAACCAACACATCATCTCCACTGTGCAAAGCATCCTTGACCCCAGCCTTCACATCGCAATCCCAGTCAACAGGACATGTTGAAACCAAAGCATCACCTCGACTGTGGGACGCATCTTCAAGGCGAATCCATGAAATGATCCACAACCAGGATTTAAGGTATTTCGGTTCAGCTGACCTAACAGGTTCCCTGTAGCCGACCGGCACTCCATCGAGGTCAGCCTGAACTTTTGACTTTGTCCTGGTCCGTCACAACCAGATATCCCCAATAGTGCTTCTTGGCGCTATTTTTACTTAAAATTTTGAAATTCAATATCTCCAGGTCTACTTATTGGATTTTTGTTGACTGGGCTTTTTTTAAATTTATTTATTAAATACAGATCTGTTTTTCTAATCTGGTGTGGAACCTTTTTGTGTGGAGTTTTCACTGTTTTATTTTTTGAAGTGTTGCACACATACTTTACACAGTGCCTCTAAGTTAAGCCCAGCTGCTCTGTGCCAAGCTACCAGAGGGTGATTTAGGGTTTTCTTCAGGATTACACTGGCTAGGATTGTGGTTACTGCTTGATCAGGGCTTATGTCCCAGTCAACCAACAACAATTTCTAACAATCTCTACCTGCGAAATGAGGCACTCAGTTATAGACAAAATTAACAGCTGATTATCAGTAGCTCCAAAGTTTGCCATTGCCGTATCCTTCCCCTTAGTCAAAGTTCCTCTCTTCCAACTAAGAGTCATCCCAGTTACGATGAGCACCCAAGCGAGTGGGGCTGGAAAATGGCACAATGGTAACTGAGAAGTCAAACTGGGGACATCCTTGGAGACAAAGGTGTGAGATAGTTATACTCTGACTTCTGCTTCCAAAGGGTAAGCACGCTTAAACTCAGGAGGCCAAGCCAAACTCTCTGACATGCTGGTGTAAATCACTCCCAGGAAGAAAGGGGCCTAGAAGTATTGTCTGTCCCTTAATGCTTTACAGGTCCAAAGTACTCGTTTCTGTGTACCATCTATGATATAAATTTAGTTAGACAAACTGCTCATGCTTAAAGTCTGATTCTTTGGTCTAATATGGATTTATTCCTTGCTTAAGGCAGGTCAGTGAGTGTCTTCCAAGAAAGATAGAGATTTCACTTTGAATGCACTGGATTCATTTGTCTTGTTGTCTCCCTGAAGCTCGATGCGTGGTTCTTTTATTCTTTGCCCCCTTGTTGGTGGTGGATAAGGCTTGGTAGGGGGTCTCCCTTGTGGGTCTTTTCTCATGCATGCTAACCATCTGCATGTATGGGTGTTAATGATATTTCTGCTCTTCAAACTGGTCCAAGATTATCCAGAGCTGACAGGCAAAAGGAAGACATATTTCTAGCAGTAATGTCTCCTCAACTAAATGTATTATTTAATACAAATGTATTCACATTGGAACCGCAATCAAAATGTTAATCGGTGAACAAACATGGCAAGTGCATGATTGTAAGAGCCTCATTGCACCACGTGTGAACAAAGATCTCAAGTCACACACGTATTTAGGGTTGAAACCAAATTTTGAATCTAATATTTTATGGCTGTGATCCAAATGATGTCAATGAAACAGGGAAAGTTGTGAATTGTACATTCAAATAAAAAAAACAATCCAACAACTTTGCCAGTTGCAAACGTATTAAAAAGCCTTTCGACCAAGAATTCATCTCTAGGGGCAAAGAAACTATGAAATATGTAAAGCCACATAAATCATTTAAATGATTGAATCCGTGATGCATGGGATGTCCAATGTACGGCATCTGTTGAGTACCGGGGAAGGTCTTACTGGTCAGCCTTTCATGAGGCATGGCTAACTTGACTCCCTAAGCAATAAAGAGCCTGTTCGCTAAGGCTTACAATAGTGAATAACTGGAATGACATTTCTGCAACAAATCTTGGGAATCCAGAAGTGGTCAATGATCTTAAGGGAGAAAAAGTAAAGAAATAAACCAACACCACAAGATATTTACTACTATGCAGGTCATAACTGGACCTTTTATTTTGTGGTGGACGAGCCCACCCGAGTATACTGCGCATTCACATCCAACTAGAGAGTGAAGGATTGTCGCCCCTTCCCCTCTCCACCAAATTCAAAGTTATGCATTTTTGTGGTAATGCTTTTCTTGTTTATGAATTTTAGATTTTCAAAAGAAGTCCTCTTAATAACATAAGCCATTAATGTAACCTGTCAGAAAGGTTTTCTTGACAAGAAACTAAATAATTGCACCTCTGAGTTTAATGAGACTATTTATTTAAAGTGAGTGAAAAAGAAAGATGAACTTAAGGTCTTACCTTTTTGTCTTTAATACTCCTTTATTCTTGGGTTTCGGTGAGTCGCCCTTCTTATCATGGGAGATGGGCAAATGTTGAGATGAAGGTCTGTGGTTTCCTATTTCATCATGATCGTCTCCTGAATCCCTCTTGGGGTCACCGTCAGGTATTTCCTGAGGCACATCATCTACAACTTGGGGGAAAAAAGAAAAGGCAACAGCTGCTTTAAAATCATGCCTTTTAAGCTACTTCCAGACACTAAATAAACACAATTTAGTAGATGTTAGAAAGAAGTTGAGTACCTGGAAAACAAGCACTGAGGAAGCCAACAGGGCAGGCTTACATTTTGAATCTCAAATAAAATATTTTTTTTAAAACCTGCTGCAGTGAAAAAAAACAAAAGAAAAACTATTGCCTTCTGCATACAATGCACCTAATTTAATGAGTGACAATTCATTTTGTAAATGTACATTTATTATTAACAAAAATAAATGACAAAAACACATGGTCACATAGTCAGCTGCACAATATTCAATCATGACAGTAATTCACATTGTTACCATTTTATGAGATTTGGACCACACCTCCTCCGTGTTGATGCATTATACTCTTAAAGTTTGGATTTTTATATTGTTTATCAGAGATGGGTTATTCTGTTTCAGTTCCTCCATATATTATCTAGGGTGTCCACATCTTGTTCCATTTCCTAGAGCAGCCCTGACTCTGATATACCACATGTTCAGCACGTTGGCACCAATCCAGGTCAGCTTCCCAGTCTTCGATACGTGGGACGTTCCCAATCTTAACCAGGAGCATTCTGGGTTTGGTAAACCCTATGTGATAGTTTTCGCTAGACTAATCTGAATCTGGCTTTTATTGCAACCGCTCTAGAAGGGCTACTCGCAACCTCCCCTTCCTGGAAATATCCCAAGTCCTTGGCCCACTTGATCCCTTATTTTTGTCAATGGGTCACCTTTGTTATTTAAAACCTTCCTACATATGAGGGGATCGCCTTTCGGTGAGAGCGGTTAGTTGCTTAACTAGTTAAAAAAAAAAATAAAAAAAAGGTTTGAGGGTTCAAAGTTTTTCTCACACGCTTGTTATCCGAGCTGCCGAAAACGGGGTTTGCTTTGACTCAGCTACTATCAGTCACTCCCTGCCCCTTTATCTTACTTTTGCAGATTGTTTCTCATCCCACTTTTTTCCTTTTGTCCTTGTTTCCCAGTATTTCTCTTCCTCTTCCTTTACTCCCTTTCCATCTTTCACTCTTGTTCTGTCCCAGTCCCAAAAAATTAAGCTCTGGAAATGTGAATCCTGACGTGTGGCCCTTGACGTTGGCTCTCAGGGCGTCTCTTCCACTTCGTTTAAACAAAATAAGCATCCCTCGATCAGCAGTAATGAAATGAAAACACACATTGTAAACATGGCGTGTGAGCATGGACTAAGTGGGGCGCATTCTGCACCTCGCCACCTTCCTTCCCTACCTCCACTAACTACCTATCGGCAGCAGGTGGAGATTCCAGAGTCGAGTTTATAACTGTACCTTCTGCCTCCCGGGCAGCTTCAGAGGAGAGAGGGGCAGTAGCGGCTCACGGGCCGCAGAAGGGGCGGGAGGCGCGGGGGGAGGAGGGAGGGAATAAACCTTACATTTAAATAAAAAAAAAAACACTTACCTCCTCCGCCGCTACTCTGTCCCTCGACTCTCCTCTGCAGGCACGGCTCCCAGGCTCCCTGCGCCAAAACTGACGTGTCTGGTCCCCCTAAGTAAAGGCACAGGTTCCGATTATGAGATATAGGTTCATTGTAGAGGAGATTTAACCATTTAATATAATTAAACCAAAAGCCATAGTTTCCAGCACCAAGAACATATATCTCCATTCCAAGGTACCCACCCTAGTGGCATCCATTGACAGCAGTGCAGTCTGTTTCCTTAAATCTCCAGTATACTTCAGTCACCCAAACAGATGCTGTAAACTGAGTTACGTTGCTAGGCATAAAATAGGATTGATGGCGGCAATGTGTGACAATTCACTGAATTATTGAGTTGTAAAATACTCGCTACTGCATTGCAATGCAAGCACACCAAAGGAGGCAAAACGGTACACAAACAGCCAATGGCATGAGGTAAGAGGGAAAAACTCATCTGGGTTGAACAAAAGCCCACACTATGTATATTTTAAAGCACTGTTCACAATGAGCTATGCAGACAGCTGAGCTATCAAGGCAGACTTAAACAAGCATTTGCAATGCAACGGGTCTCGCGTTTGCTCATGTTAGAGCTGATCGCGTTGTAAACTCCTAACCCGACTCTTCACCTATCGGGCAAAAGTGCATTTATGTACATAACCCAAAAAAGTGAAATTAACTATGTAAAGCGCTCGACTTCTGCCAAGCGAGATCGCGCTCGTAAATTAGAGAAAAATAAGTCCACGAGCCCGATGGAAAACAGCGAGCCTCGCATGTTTTCTGTACTTGGTCGCTGCGCTCGAGGGGGTCTAGCCACCGGAAAAGGCATGACTTATGCATGCCTTCCACTAATGAAAGCAAGCAGATTTTATTAGGCAAGCCCACGAACCAATAAAAAACACTGACGTGAAGTTGACAGGGCTCCGAGCCCTTTTCTAAATACAAAAGCGTCACGCTGCGATACCCATGCAACGCAGGCTCGACCCTAAAAATGGAGTCAGTTCTCTCGTGACAATCAACGCTTCTAGCAACAGCTAAAATACATTTCAGACAACCAAGGATCATGTTCAGAAGTGTTAGTTTTCAGCAGCAGATAATAGATGTCCTTACAAAGTTTCCTACCATCAGTTAACCAACAGGCAAGCAAATCCTGGTTTACCAGTTCACTGAGAGAGAGCACTTGTAGCCAGTGAGAGGGTGCCAAGAGCCAAGATAGGTCTGATGCTAAAGGAGTACTCAAATCACAACAGTGGCAGTGGTGGCATTCTGATTACTTGTATGGATGAAAAGCAAATTCAGTATCCTTGATTCTAATGCTCCTGTATGTATCCTGCCACAATGAAATCTCATGAGACTCCTGTGGGAGGGTCACTGTGAGCCTGGGGTCAAGGCAGCTCAAGATGAAATGTTAGGATCTGAACAAGGAAATCAGCCTTCATTGTTAGACCACTTAGTTAGGCTGCCTGGATACCACTGAAAAGCCCTCCTTTTTGGCCATGTAGGCAAAGTGCAGCAAGTCTTAGTGCCTTATTATGAGTTTGGCAGACGGTTTTGACCATCCGCCGATCTTCCGAGGGGTAGGTTGCCGCCATCCTGGCTACCTCCCCGCCAGGCCTATTAAGAGTTTCCTGCTAGGTCAGCGGGTGGAAACCTGAATTGCCGCCTGCTGGCCTAGCAGGAAACATCCTACAGCATTGTTTCCGGCTCGTAATCGAACCGGCGGCAATGCTCTGGGCTGCAGGGTGTACCAGCCCCCTCACAATGTTCACAGTCTGCCAAGTAGACAGTGACCATTGCAATGGTGCTGGCCAGGGGGGGCCCTGCACTGCCTATGCCAAGTGCATTGGTAGTGCAGGGCCCCCCCCTTGGGCTCCCTGCACCCGTTCTCTGCCAGCCTTCTCATCGCGGTTCTACCGCCCTGAAATGGCTGGCAGAGAATGAGGTCGCAATCCCCAGGGCACCGCTGCTTGCAGCGCTGCCTTAGCGGATTGAGACCGCCACCTACTGCCTGGCGGAGCTGGCGGTTCACTCGCGGCCCGACCACCAGGGTTGTAATGTGGCGGTCAGACTGGCGCATTGGCAGCTGTCCGTCCGCCGATCCGCGAGCCTTGCAGTCTAGTGACTAAGGGCCATATGTACGAAAGCTTTTTCCCATAGACACAGAATGGGTAAAATCCTTTGGTACATCTGGCCCTTAATCACTAGACCGCCAGACTCATAATGAGGACCTTAGTCTACATCTGGAGGGTGAAGATGGGGCATGCTATGGTATTAGAGGCTGGAAGATAGATCAAAGCAAACTCTGCTATGAAGCTAGTCATTAGCAGGAAAGAACACATTATACAGCAGGAGGCGAGACCAGCTTAACCATGACAAGGAGAGGCTTCTCTTGAACTGAATGGCTTGTCAGGAAATAAGTATTAACCGAGATTTGGAACAGAGGTCTACTTGGCTTATCATTATGCTTAAATATGACAATGTATTTGAAGTCAAACAATGGCCAAAGCCGCCAACCAGAATGCAGTTGTTGTGGAAAATTCCATAAGTAATCTATTTCTGGTTAGATGCTTTCTCCTGAAGGTAGAGCTGCATAACTCGTAGGAGAACTATGTCTCAGGATATCAAAAGCTGAAATGTGTGGGATGATGAACCTGGGTGATTAACAATTTGTAGCGCAAATTCAAAAGATCTGCCTTAGGTTGTATGAATTGTAACTAATGCCAAAATGAGAAACGAAACAGAAAATAGCATCTGATATCATATATGATGCAAAGCCCAGACTACAATAACGGAAGTATAGCTTATCATTTAAAATGTTGGGAGATTAGACAATTATTGATGAAAATACAGTATAAATTGTTTATATAATGGTTTCATTTTATACTTGCAGAGCACAAAAGCACCTATTAGGGTTTCATAGACCTGGATCTAGATTCATCAGAGGGAGCAAATGCTCTTTTTGAAAGCTGTTACAAAAACAGATAATGAATGATTTATAAAAACTGGCTAGATTAGTGACAGAACTGAGGGCCACAGAAAGAGAGTTCCAAATGGTGGCCTAGTGATCTGATTGCAAAATAAGAATGGTGCCTATTCTGGATGAAGACAAGTGTACAACCCTAAATAGACTGTTGACCTGTGCACTGAACCTTGAAAGTAATCCTCTCCTTAATCAGAAGCTAGTGCAGTGATGCTAGCAATGGCCTACCCAGATCAGGGTCCAATCTGAGGACCCCCTTCTGGATAAATTGAATGTGATTCAGCAAATATTAGGGACGATGCACAAAATGCATTTACATGGTTCGAGCGAGAGAGCAGAGATCGATGTGCTCTTCCACCCGGATCGGAGTATTATATATCGACCTCCAGGCAAGCGTGAGGATGGGAGGTGCGCCGTCTGCTCAATTCCCACTGTATATCGGGACGGGGCAGGGATGCCCTTTATCCCCTTTATTGTTTGCTATAGCGATCGAGCCCCAGTGGGATGGTTAAGGGTAGATGCCCTGGTGAGGGGCCTGGAGTTGGCGCTGGGGATCTCAGATATGGGCGCACTGTCCGTTGATGACATTCTCATTTTCCTGGATGACCCCCATGACTCCGGACCCTGTGTCCTTCAGATTTGGGGGATTTTCTGGACTATTTTGAGGCCTACTATCAATAAAGCCGAATCCTCGGTATACCCACTGCTGTGCCCTCCATCGGGGCTTGATGGAGCTGTAGCATACGCATTTGCCAAAAGGGTTTTCACTACTTGGGAATGTATGTGACCGATGTCCCCCCGTCCCCCTCCAGACTTGACACTACAACCTCAAGCCTCACCTGGATCTTATTTTTTGGATGACACTGCTGCTGTCCATCTTTGGGGGGGTGAGGGGGAACAGCCATTTATAAAATGCTAATTTTGCCCCATATGCTATACCAGCTGCATTATTACCTGTTTCCGCTCTCGACCTCAGTCTTCAAGAGACTGGATTTTCTGCTACAGGAGTTCCTGTGGCAGCACCACATTCCGAGGGTTGTCCTGTCCAAATGTTACAACAGAGGCATTGCGACTCTGGATCTACACTCCTACTACCAGACATCCCATTTCATTGTCATAAATTAATGGTGGTTCAATACCACTGCAGATCCTGCTTTTGCCACAGAGCGGTGGGCAATGCAGGAGATCCCCCTGCACCTGCTGGTTGGGGGGGAAAAGGCCTCCTCCAGACAACCTGCCTGCAGCCACAAAAGTGACACTCTGACTTTGGAGGGAGACCCATAGGACCCTTGGGTGGGCGGGATGCTTGACGAAGTAAACCCTGTTATGGTATGGGATCCGGATCCTAGAAGTTAAGACCCTAGAGGGATTCAAGCCTAGGAACACCATAGGCATCTCCAAGTTGGGGGATGTCCTGTCAGGTTCCTCAATCAAATCCTTCTTGGAGCTGCAGGCAGAATACAACCTACACCATTCGCAATTCTGCTATTTGCACCTAAGCACACCCGTATGCACTACATCAAGAGGCTCCCGGATATACCGGATAATAGCCCAGTTGAGGTTAAAATCTTCATCGAAGAAATACCTAATCACAAAATTTCGTGGGTGTATAGATCCCTAATGGTTAATATACCAGACTCCTTTGAGAAGCTGAGAGAAATCTGGGCAGGTGACTTAGGGAAACTGACTGACCATGGCTGGAGGGAAGCTTGCGCCTCCCCCGTAAGGTGGCGATTGCCTCGCAGTTACGCCTTCCACCTAATACAGTGGAAATACTTACACAGGGTCCACTATACCCGGGAGCATCTCTATAAGATGGCACGAGTGGATACACTGACCTGTCTGCACTGCCAATCGGAACGGGATGACTTTATCCATATGGTTTAGTGGTGTGAGGGACTGGCTCCCTTCTGGGAGGGGGTGTTCCCCTTCCTGGAACTTGTGCTGGCGTGGGTATTACCCCGGGATCCCAAGTGGTTCTCCTTCATGCTACAGGAGGCTAGATGCTGACAGATATTGCAGGACCTTGTTGTGGCTGTGTCTGGTGGTAGCAAAATTAGATATAACCAGGGCCTGGGAAGGGAGGGACCCTCCATCCTTGGAGCAGTGAACTTGGGATGGATCGGTATATGAGCTTGAAGATTCTTGTCTATAAGTCCAGAGGTTGCCCACTCAAACATTACAAAATATGGACTGCATGGAGTCAATATTGGGGCATTATACCTCACAGTCGAAAATCCTTCTAATTCCCTGGATGAGGAAATATGGACTTATGATGGCAAGACCTAAAGTGGAGCCATACGAGCTTGGGGGCATACAGAGGGGTCTGAAGGGTTGAATTCTGGCTGGTTTTAGTAGAGTACTGGGGGGGCCCAAGTAGGCACAAAAACACACCCTCAGCGGCACAGGGGCGGGCAGGTGCAGTGGGCAAACAGGGCGCCGGGTTTGTAATAGGATTCAATGGAGGGACCCTGGGGTCACTCAGACATTACAGGCAGGGCACAGGGCGGTTTCTTGGGCCAGCCACCGACTGGGCAAGGGTGAGGGCCGCCTGCTGGTCACTGCTGCACCGGTGGTCGGTTCTTTACGGGCCTGGGGGCTGTGGGGCAGTGTTTCTTCCAGGCGTCGGATTTCTTTGCCCCGGGCAGTCGCGGTCAAGGGGGGGTCCTCGGGGTTCCCTCTGCAGGCGTCGTTGTGGGGGTGCTGTTAGGTTAGCCCAGGGTGGACACATCGTCCGAGTCGCCTGGGGATCCTCTCTGGCTCGTTGGTTTCTCTGGACACGGGCCAGGGGCGTTGGGTGCAGAGTAGTGGGGACTCACGCTACTGGAGTGAGGTGAGAGTCCCTTGAAAGATGGTTTGTTCTTGCTTGGTTGGACAGGTCCACTGTCCATGGGAGTTCTTGATACTTTGTGGTTGCAGGGCAGTCCTCTGAGCCGGCAAAGGTCGCTGGGCCCGCAGGATGCGTCACTGGTGCAGGTTCTTTGAAGTTGGAGACAGGCCGGTAGGGCTGGGGCCAAAGCAGTTGTCATCTTCCTTCTTCTCTGCAGGGGTTTTCAGCCTGGCTGTCCTTCTTGGTAGGTCATCAGGAATCTAAAATCCTAGGTTCAGGGTCGTCCCTAAATACTGAATTTAGGAGTGTATTAGGGTCACACGGAAGTAGCTAATGGCTACTGTCCCTGAGGGTGGCTACACCCCCCTGGTACTGAGCACATCCCTATCCCTATTGGGCTAAAATCCTCCAAAACAAGATGGAGGATTTTCCAAGGAGGGGGTCACCTCAGCTCTGGTCACCTTAGGGGTGGTCCTGGCTGAGGGTGTGACTCCTCCTTGTTTTTCTCATTATCTCCCCGAACTTGCTGCCAAAAGTGGGGGCTGTGTCTAGGGGGCGGGCATCCCCACTAGCTGGAGTGCCCTGGGGCATTGTAACACAAAGCCTGAGCCTTTGAGGCTCACTGCTTGGTGTTACAGTTCCTGCGGGGGGGGAGGTGTGAAGCACCTCCACCCAGTGTAGGCTTTGTTTCTGGCCCCAGAGAGCACAAAGGCTCTCACCCCAGGGGGTCATAAACACATCTTTCAGTGGCAGGCTGGCACAGACCAGTCAGTCGTGCACTGAAGGATTTGGTAAAATACAGGGGGCATCTCTAAGAGTGCATTTTTTAATAAATCCAGCACTGGCATCAGTGTGGGTTTATTGTGCTGAGAAGTTTGATACCAAACTTCCCAGTGTTCAATGTAGCCATTATGGACTGTGGAGTTTGTTTTGACAAACTCCCAGCTCATATACTTAATATGGCCACACTGTACTTACAATGTCTAAGAATGGACTTAGACACTGTAGGGGCATAGTGCTCATGCAGCTATGCCCTCACCTGTGGAATAGCGCACCCTGCCTTAGGGCTTTAAGGGCTGCTAGAGGGGTGACTTACCTATGCCACAGGCAGTATTTTTTGTGCATGGCATCCTGAGGGGAATGCCATGTCGACTTTGGCTTTTTCTCCCCACCAACACACACAATCTGCAATGGCAGTGTGCATGTGTTAGGTGAGAGGTCCCTTAGGGTGGCATAACACATGCTGCAGCCCTTAAGGACCTTCCCTGGTCACACGGCCCTTGGTACCACTGGTACCTTTTACAAGGGACTTATATGTGTGCCAGGGGTCTGCCAATTGTGGAAACAATGGTACATTTTTAGTGAAAGAACACTGGTGGTGGGGCCTGGTTAGCAGGGTCCCCAGAACACTCTCAGTCAAGTCAGCATCAATATCAGGCAGAAAGTGGGGGTTAACTGCACCAAGGAGCCATTTTCCTACAGTTCCTATACACTTTCCTCTCATGACAGCCTTTAATGTCTCCCATTTCATTGCTCTGTGCTGCAGAGTGCCCCAGTTCAGCTAGAAAAAAATATGTTAAGGAAATTGCCAGTGCCTCATGACCTACTGTATCCATGAGGAAGTCAGGTGGCATATGCAAAGAGCACATCCAACCCCTTTCTGGTCCCCAGTGGAGAGCCATAAATACAAGAGCATGACTCAACAAGAATCTTCTCAGGTGAGTGACTGCAGTAATTTATTAAATGATTAGCTCTCACAGTAGGAAGCGACATAGGGGGCTGTATGTACCATGTGTTTTAGTTTGACATGTGCATTCCCGCCCTTCCGAATGCAATGCCCTCCATCCATCCATCCAGGAGAACCAAACAGCTCATGACCCCTGTGAGGGAGCCCACCATCTGTGGCTTAGTGCCTACGCAGGTGATGTATTCATCCAACACACAGCTGAAGTCACCAGCCCAAATAATGGGAGAATCCACTGCAACCTCCATCAAATCTTGCATTCTATCATAGTACAAGCAATCATCAGTATTCGGTGCAGGATTGTTAGAGGCCTCCCATCCAGTGTACCCTGCAGAAGCAGGTATCGGCCCTCCACATCTGCTTCACTATATGTGTGCCTAAAGGGGACCCATGAAGCCATTCAAATGGCTACTCCTCTTGCATAGAAGGAGTACTTTGAGGTGAATAATTGTTCACCAGTTTCTGAGTTTCTTCCCCCATCAAGTGTGTTTCCTGTAGACAAGCCGTCTGTATCTGTTGCCTGGGAAGAAACCAATGTATCCTATTTCTGTGCCCTCTGACATTCCACGTAACCACTTTCAATTGTTCAACCATCAGCTCAAGTGTCTCCTACCCCAAATGGGAACCACCATCCCACTCTTCCCCTTGGCTGTGCTGGAGATCTCCATGAAAGAACCCCCATTTAGCTGGTTGTCAGGGAACCCGGCTCATGACGCCTCCAAACGGCGTCTACCGCGCAGCGTTCGCGGCAAGGAAGACGGCTTGCCCTGTTGCCTAGGCAACAGAGACGCCGGAACCTCCCGCGGGAACCCGGATATCCGGGTTCCCTACAAACCAGAAAAGGAGGACGGACTTCCCGGAAGAAAACGCACGGAGGACGAAGAAGACGCTGAGGAGACAAGAAGAGAGGAGGACTGAGAAACGCACCGAGGACGAGGCACGGAAGATGAACAACAACGACAGCAGGATCGAGAACCACGCGGTTCCCAAGAAAGCAACTGAGCAGTGGGGAACCGAAGAAAGCGGAGAGACGCGAGCAGACCGCCACGACCCAGGAGGGACGTGGCTAGCAAAGGTACGGTCCTTTTTAAAGGACAGTATTCTTAGGAAGCGCGAGGGTTACAGAAGGAGGGGAGGGGAGGAGGACGGTACAGGAGGAGCGAGGGGAGAGGCTTGGAGGGAGAAGGGAGGGGACGAGGGGGAATAAAAGAAAGGCAGGTGAAAATTAAATGTCCTACAACTAAAGTGTTATAAAAAGCATGTGAAACAAGAGATGTTAACGGGGTGAAGTACAAGGAGGTGACTTTGCACACTCACTCTTATATAATACTACTTGCACACCGGGAGATATGGAAAATGTCACTTACCCAGTGTACATCTCTACATCTGCCTTTAACAGGATCCTGAAAGATTTGTTTAGAATGTTTTAGCATTCCTGGGAGCATAGGTAGGCTTTGGTATTGGCTATGAGTGGAGGATAGCGTGTTAAACAAAAAGTCATCCTCAATTGGTTCGGAATGCAAGGTGACGTTATGGAAAGCAGCTGCCCTTGCGACCACCTGTGTGTAAGATGTACTGTCCTCAGGTGGGGACGGCCTGGCAGGGTACGAGTCTGGGCTGTTGTCCGATACTGGAGCATCGTACAGGTCCCATGCATCGGGATCATCTTGACTCATTGTAGTATGAGTCGGGGAGTGCATCAGTGGAGGAGTTGCTACCGGTGATGTGTGCACTGACAGTGGTGGAGACGCTGGTGGAGTTGTTTTCCTTGCTACCTTTGCCTGTGGCTGCTTGTCCTTTTCTTGAAAGGCAAGTTTTCTTTTAATTTTAATAGGGGGAAGAGTGGTTATCTTCCCTGTGTCTTCTTGAATGTGGAGCCTTCTTTGAGTATAGTCTGGCTCTACTGCTTCAAGTTCCTCTCCAAATCCATGCTTTTGCATTTGGGAGGACAATCCTTGTTCCTCTGTATAGGAACCTGTTTTCGGCTCCGAGGCTGGATGTTTCGGAACCGAAACTTTTTCGGACGTCTTTTTAGGCTCCGAAGAAACCTTTTTAATTTTCGGCGTGGTGGTGTCTCGGTGCCGAAATTGTTCGGTGCCGCTGTCCCGATGCCGAAATTTTTCTGAGCCGATGTCTCGGCTCCGAGATTGCTGTGTGGCTGTATCTCGACCGGAGTCGGATGACTTCAACACAAGCGTGCCCTTTTTCGGTGCCTTGGGTCGGTCACCTAATTTTTGGGTTAAGCCATGGCCTGTTGGCGGTGGCGTCCCCTGGGCTTTTGTTGACTTCTCGCGAGTCTTATGTTTCGACGTCTTACTCACGGTTTTCGGCATTTCTTTGGTTTCGAGCTCTTCCGAGTCCGATTCGTGGATAGAGAAAGCTTCCTCTTCCTCCTCGAAACGCTCTTGTCTTGTCGGCGTCAACGCCATCTGCAGTCTTCTGGCTCTTCGGTCTCTTAATGTCTTCCTCGACCGAAACGCTCGACAGGCTTCACAAGTATCTTCCTTGTGCTCCGGAGACAAGCACAAGTTACAGACCAGATGCTGATCCGTATACGGATACTTGTTATGGCATTTTGGACAGAAGCGGAATGGGGTCCGTTCCATCAGCCTTGAAGTCACATGTGGCAGGGCTGACCAGGCCCCGACGGGGGATCGAAAAAAAACACGAAGGGCCACCAGAGCTCTTCAAAATTCGGTGTCGATCTGTTGTAACTAACCCGATACCGAACGCAAACAATACCGACGTTTTTTCCGAGATTCTAACTAACTTTCCGACCCGAAACACGGAGCGAAAAGGAACACGTCCAAACCCGATGGCGGAAAAAAACCAATCTACGATGGAGTCGACGCCCATGCGCAATGGAGTCGAAATGGGAGGAGTCCCTCGGTCTCGTGACTCGAAAAGACTTCTTCGAAGAAAAACAACTTGTAACACTCCGAGCCCAACACCAGATGGCGGGATGTGCACAGCATGTGTATCTGCAGCTACACATGCCATCGAACATATATATATATATATATATATATATATATAAATATATATATATATATATATATATATATATATATATCTCTTCTCTCTCTCTCTCTGTGCCCTCCTATCTACTCCAGCTAAGACGGTCAACCTTTATAACCCTGACTTACCTTCCTTTTTCATTACTCTTTCCGGTACGGCTGGGGAGTACTGCAGACCATCTTCGTTGGTCAAGAGGGGACCTGGGAAACGAGAGAGAGAAGAGTCACTCTATGGGAAGGAGCACCCCCCCCCTCTACACTATTGGCAAACCTAAAGACTATAAGAACTATAAATAAACTCACGGTTTCTCACTTAATCAACCATCTGAGTCCTTATGATCACCTGGCCCGCTATTACACCCCATAAAGTCAAACCCCCATACGCACTGTACCAACAAATAAGAACGTAGTTACAACAATGCCATAACATGATCAAATCACCCCAGACACCTACCCCACCCCAGATAATCAGTAAAACAACAGATAAATATTCTGTAGATATGCTGCAAATCCAATAAAGTAATCGCTGTTGAAACCTACAGCCCCCAACCATTGCCTATCACTACTGTGGAAAGGCTCTTCCCAGACTACAGAATGAATTGCTGTATCAAACTTTAGTTGTATAATTAGCAGAAACACCTTTCACATTCAGCTAGGATGAGTATACGTCATGACCTGTAAACGTTTTGCAAACGCTCTGTGGTCACACCCCTTCAAAGAAAAAAAAATATACAATGTGGAATCAAGGAGGTGGGCCATATAAATAGCAGAACCCTCAGTCACCACTGCATTCACATGAGAATGTAAACTGCCCTCTAAAGCAGACACCTCATCAGTAGGAGCAAACACCATTGTGTTATTCAACTGGATGACCAATCTCCGTGGGTCACCCTCCACCGGGAGGGGGCCTGCAACAGGGTTACTAGAACCCTTGAGGCTCCTGCGTGATTGGGGCCCATGGAGAAGTGCCACAGGGGCACTATAGAGAGCATCGTACTATTACGGCCAAACATCGAGACGAAACAGGAAGAAGGAAGGTGTTGAGTTGGAAGGGAAGGGGCGGTGAAAAGGATGCATACGAGTGGAGTGAGAGGAACAAACACCGGATTCTGGAGGAGGAGACCGGCGATCGTAAGGAGGCGGCTGAGAGACAAAAGATGGCAGAAGAAGATGGACAGGAGACCTTGGAGAGCCGCACACCGATATAAGCAAAGAAGGACAGCAGCGGCAGACTTAAACTTTGGAACCCGTTACCCTGCCACGTTCACAGAGGGAAATGGCTGGAGCAGGTACGTGCTCGTATACGGGGCTCGAGCACCTTTCTGCTGCACAAGGCATACCGAGGCGGGGCGGGGAAAGAGAAGAACGGAAAGGGGGAGGTGGGTAGGAAATACAATATAAACCTTAGTGAAAAGCAAGGAGAGTATCTTCAACCAGTTACCTGCGAGTCAAAACACACGTTGAGATACTAACTCTTGAACTGTTTGTTGTCATTATATGCACTTACACAAATTCACCGGGAAGAACCACCAATAGGCATATCACAGAGAGTGCATGGTTATTTCACTCCCCCTCATGTACCCTAACCCTTATATGTATAAATGAGGCATAAAACCCCAGACTTACCTTCTGTTTCTGTAACCTTTGTTCCCTCCTCACGCTCCGGAGTGCTGCCCAAGGGATCCTGAGCAGTATCTAAAGGAAAGCAAATCAGAGACCATTTAAAAAATGGAAAAGAGACAGTGCATTACAGAAGAAAGAATAGAATAACTAAGAAAGAGAAGAAAAACGAAAAGGAAAAGACTGGAAGATCGGAGATACAAAGAAGACTTATGAGCACACTTAACCGAGTACCTGAAGGAGGGTAACCTATAAAAATAATAAAGAAAAGTGCCATAATATACACCGGACCCAGCATTCTTGATCTTGTGAGACCTTGGGAAGGGAGTGAAGTAGAGATGGGGGGTTTTCGTGGACTAGCCCACTACAGGGCCCTTTCCACTGCTCTCGCATCACACTGCGTTCAGCTTGGGCTGCAAGCTCCCCCAGACCCACAGGGGCTCAAGCGTCAAGGATTGGCCTTATCTTTGGGCACCTTGTCACACACCTCCATCTATCGCCAGACATCATCCGGTGTATCAAAAAAGTGAGAATTGCCCCCGAAATCACCTGGAGTCTGTCAAAGTATAACAACATGTATCAAATGGCCATGGATCTGAGTTTGCCCTTGACATCCAGGAAGCTTTCCCACAAGTTTTGGACCTTATTAGTGTAATCAGGATAAGTGGAAAGCCTCTTATTTTCAAAATAGGGTAGATCAGTCACCTTGGCCACCCGTAGAACACACTCATGGTCTTTATAGTTCAAAAAGCACGCAATGATCGCTTGTGGCGGAGCCCCCTGCAGGAGGGACTGATGGGTTACCTGCGCACAATGTGCTCTTTTAGTGGGAAACAAAGGAGACAAACCCATTGGTTTCAGGGTGGTATGAATCCAGTGCAGCTCTGTTCTATAACTCCAGGAGTCTTACATTATTATGGCAGGACCTCCCCTCAACATCTTCCACCCGCGCCTTGAGAGCCCCACTTTTAGACGTGACTGCAGGCACCTGGTTCCAAAGAGAAGCCACCTCTGCCGGCAATAGATCCTTCAGCCACTCCCACCTTATCAGAGACCTTGAAAAGATCTGTGCATAGAAGGTTTACCTCGATCGCCACAGTTTCAGTCTTCCCCTCCAATTCCTCCCTAGAGCCGTGAACAGCCACAAGCAACTCTGCCGTGGCAGGTTCCCCCGCAGGCTCGTGATCGCTCCTGCCAGCCATTTGTCTTGTAGAGCGCTGCAAGGGTGTTACCCTGGGAAGGCCCCATCCGCCTTTGTCTGCCCATACTGTAGAGCACAGGTGGCAGAGATAATCCAGGTCTAAAACGCATAAACAGGCAGGAAGGAAGGAAGAGTCCCCCCGGTGTCCATGGGTGTTTGGAGGTATGACAGACACCCTCCTTCAAGCGCAATGAGCAAAATCAGATTTTCAGGTATGGCCTGGACTGCACCCCACACCACTGCAGCTGAAGCTCTACCATAGGCAACAAGGATGGCCTGGTCAGACTCCGGCACCACGCACAAGAGTTCCCAGCTCGTGGAGGGCCCACAGCGACAGGTGAGAAAAGCCCGAAAAGTCCCTCACTGGATCCACCATTGTCATGCAGGAGAGGGGGCCCGATAGCAATCCACTCTTTCAAGCCTCATGGGGCCCTTTGCTAAACTCCACCCTATCTGTTCTGCACAGCGTAGCAGGGGGCACTGTACCAGGGGAGGAGGCAGACCTCAATCATCAGGGCAGGTTCATCAGGTCCCAAGAAGCTGATGCAGCAGTGTCCCATTCGGCAACAATAAGGACTGCCACAGCCACAGACAAGGTGGAGCATGGTCCAACCCTCCCGCCCACAAGCCCTACCCAGGCTCACGCAGCATCCTGCAGCGCGACCACTGCAGGTGAGGCTGCTGCCAAGTAGCCCAGTGAAACAGATTGTGTGTGGCTGCCGTACTGCGGCCCACCAGCAGTGCCTTCGCTCCTTTTCCCAGGCCATTCAAACTGCCGGCCGCACAGTTAACTAAGGGCGAAGAGGGCGCAAACTTCTGCATCAGTGTCTCCACATCCAACAGGAACAGTGGGGGCTTCGTACTCCCAATGCGGGCTGCATTCATCTGCGCAGCCCCCGACATCTGATGCAGTGCCGCCCAAGGCACAAGGGACACGCAGTCTGCAGTGCCCTTAGCGGTCCCTGCGGCCTCAGCCGTTTGTGCCATCAGGGGCCCACCAGGGCCACTAATTAAGTGGGAAGTGCACCCCCAATGGTCTCTGCCAAGAGGATGCACAACGAATGCCCAACATCAGGCAGGATTATGCTGGATAATAGCAGGGTCGGACAGGAGCCTCTTAGAAGTGTGTCTCGCGGCCATCTTGCAGAAGCCATCGACTGGGTGAAAGTTAAAAGGTGAACTGTTGGCTCAGTGGTACAACCTCCACTCTCCAACATCAGGAGTATACAGATAAACTATCCTAACAAGTTTCTGTTCATGAAGTGCTGAAAGGTTTATACGGACAGTGCTCAGGTCTTACCGCTGCTCTCTCTCTACTGATGATTCAGTTGCGTGGCAGTGTGCATCAGTTAATGCAGGACCTTGAAGACTCAAGACGGACTGGCGGCTCATTCGCCTCCAGATGGGTGCCGTACGCTGCCACACAGTGCCTTCAGAAATATACAACGACATCCCTGTCTTGGTACACACAGTAACCTCAATCTGAATTAAAACTATTTGGGCATATTGTTTTTCGCAGAGGCAGGGGGTCAGCTAGACTCAAGGTTTGAGGTGGTTCCTAACAGGTTAACCAATGAAGGCGACACTAAAACTTCAACTAATGGGATGGAGCTCTCATTAAAATAATATGAGAAAATAACGATAAATTGTGCACTATAAACATACTGGTTGAACCAGATACAAATACAACAAACACGTTTTAGTGAAATTGACAATGTCTAATAGGCTACTGTCAGGTCTTTAAAAAGGCCAATGAGTGATTTGACAAATAAAAAGCACTTCTTCAAATATCATTACAAAGCACTTTAGAATCAGATTTCACAAAATTGTTTCAACACAACACAAACCCTTTTAGTCAACCCTCCAAAAATTCCACATGTGAAATGACAATGAAGCCATGAAGTATTTTTTACTCCATCTTCAGAAAGGAGCTGCTTCCTGACTGTTGACTACAGGTACATTTTCAGTCTGCTTAACAGGATCATCATGGCATTCCAACATAAGCTTGTTTGAGGCTGCGCACAAGTACAGGTCTCAGAATATTGAGGGCAGTGGGTAATTCACCTGATTTTGGAATGCCTGACTGGCAAGTCACAGGTTTGATTCCGAATGTATCTACCACCACTCCTGATATTGGGAATATTACCCCATCCTATTTGTGGAGATTGTTAAGGGATGCAGGAATGTGTTTTTATAGCTCCCTCTTACTACTTGAGGCCCCACCAGTGGCTATGCTGGCTGAGTTTCAGTCTCTGAATAGCAGCGTCAGATCCATTATGTTGGACCACCAAGGACCGTTAAAAGACCATGAACAAGAACAAGATCACCGGCGACCAGCTCACCACCTTCCTCAGCCAGAACCCCCCCACCAGCTCAACGGACCCCAACGAAGCCGCCAACAACCTCACACAGTGGATCACCAACTGCGCAGACGCCCTCGCACCACTGAAGAAGACCCCCCCCCAGCAGACGCAGCAGCAAGAAAGCCTCCTGGTTCACCGACGAGCTCATCACCTCCAAGAAGAACTGCCGCTCCCTGGAGAACACCTGGCGCACCAACCAGACCACAGACAACATGACGGCCCTCAAATACGCCACCCGCAAACACCACCAACTGATCCGCGCCACAAAGAAGACAGCCTTCAAGGAACGACTGGACAACAACACCCACAACAGCAAGGAACTCTTCAGCATCGTCAAAGAGCTCTCCAACCCCGACGCCGGAAACAATGACATCACTCCCTCGCAAGACCTCTGCGACTCCCTCGCAGCCTTCTTCCACGACAAGATCGCCAACATTCACAACAGCTTCGGCCCACCAACCACGAACCCCACCACCGAACCGATGCCCCCCACCGCCACCCTCCGCACCTGGACCCAAGTCAGCACCGAAGACACAACACGCACAATGAACACCATCCACTCCGGATCCCCTATGGACCCCTGCCCACACCACATCTTCAACACGGCCGACCACATCATCGCACCCCACCTCTGCGACATCGTCAACGCCTCCTTCAACACCGCCACCTTCCCGGAGTGCTGGAAACACGCCAAGATCAGTGCCCTGCTGAAGAAACCAACTGCAGACCCCTCCGACCTCAAGAACTACCGCCCCATCTCGCTCCTCCCGTTTCCTGCCAAAGTCATCGAGAAGACCGTCAACAGACAGCTAGCCGCCTTCCTCGAGACCAACGGATCCCTCGACCACTCGCAATCCGGCTTCCGAGCCAACCACAGCACGGAGACCGCCCTCATCGCAGCCACAGACGACATCAGATCCCTAATGGACAATGGGGAAACTGCGGCCCTCATCCTCCTGGACCTCTCTGCAGCGTTCGACACTGTCTGCCACCGCACCCTGGTACAGCGCCTGAACAACACCGGCATCCAGGAGAAGGCCCTGGAGTGGATCACCTCATTCCTCGCCGGAAGAACCCAGAGAGTCCGCCTCCCCCCATTCCGGTCAGCAGCCACCGAAGTCATCTGCGGCGTTCCACAAGGGTCATCGCTCAGCCCCACCCTCTTCAACGTCTACATGAGCCCCCTCGCAACCATCGCACGTCAACACAACCTCAAGATCATCACCTACGCCAACGACACCCAGCTGATCCTCTCCCTCACCAGCGAACCGGACGCCGCCAGAGCCAGCCTACACGAAGGGATGAAAGACGTCGCCGAATAGATGAAGAACAGCCGCCTAAAACTGAACTCAGACAAGACGGAGGTCCTCATCCTGGGATCATCACCCTCCGCCTGGGACGACTCCTGGTGGCCCCCCGCCCTGGGAGCCACCCCAAGCCAACGGACCACGCACGCAACCTAGGCTTCATCCTGGACTCCTCCCTCTCGATGACCAGACAAGTCAACGCCGTCTCGTCTGCATGCTTCAACACCCTGCGCATGCTTCGAAAGATCTTCTGGTGGATCCCCACCGAGACCAGGAAGACGGTCACCCAGGCCCTCGTCACCAGTCGGATGGACTACGGGAACGCCCTCTACGCCGGCACCGCCGCCAAACTCCAGAAGAAACTCCAACGGATCCAGAACGCCTCAGCACGACTCATCCTGGACATCCCCCGACACAGCCACATCTCCGGACACCAGAGAGACCTGCACCGGCTCCCCGTCAACAAAAGAATCACGTTCCGACTCCTCACCCACGCACACAAGGCCCTCCACGACCTGGGCCCCAAGTTCCTCAACAGCCGCCTGACCTTCCACAAGCCCACCCGCCAGCTCCGCTCCGCCAGCCTCGCTCTCGCCACCGTCCCCCACATCCGCAGAGCCACCGCCGGAGGAAGATCCTTCTCCTAACTGGCAGCCAAGACATGGAACTCCCTCCCCATCCACCTCCGGACAACGCAAGACCATCTCGCCTTCAGGAAGCAACTCAAGACCTGGCTGTTCGAGCAGTAGCTCAAGAAGCAATGTCTCAAAGAAGAGAGGTGGGAGCAGCTAGTGGGTGCTTGCAAGTTCGGGGATGTGCGGTCCTTCTGGCGTATAGTGAATCAGAAGTCTGCTTATCAAGCTTCCCCTGACATTGTAGGGACTACCATACATGTCCAAAAATGCACTGCCCACTCCGAGAGGGTCTACTCACAGGATAGTGTAGAACAAATGGTGGAGGTGGACATGGCTGTTCCCTCTCTGTTGTACTTAAACTTTAAATTGGAGGAAGTTCAGGTTGCCATCATGAGAAGCCCTTCCAATAATGCCACCGGCCCGGATGGCGTCCCTATGGACTTATATAAGGGAAACATTGCCTTGTGGGCTCTGCTATTGATGAATGTTCTTAATGCTGCATGTCAAACCGGTATCGCTAGCTCATGGAAGTCAGCAGTAATAGTGCCGGTTTTACAAAAAAAGGTGTAGACAGGAACCAGTGTGTTACCGCCCCATCTCCTTGCTGGACTACACGGTGAAGATAGTGGGACGTATTGTCCTCCTCCGTATTGAAGAATGAATCCAAGCAAATAATATTATCTGCCCGGCCCAATATGGATTTAGAGAGGGCATAGGAACAATGGAACAGTGCCTTAATCTTAATCAATTAATGGATAAATTTGTGGTGGCCAAGATGGGCGCTGTCTACCTGGCCTTTATGGACCTGAGCTGTGCCTTTGATAGGGTTGTTCAATCAAAGCTATGGTTAATCCTGGAAGGTCTTGGGCTGCCCCAACCTTTGGTAAATTTCCTCCGGGCGCTCCACCAAGATGTTAATGCCTCAGTTGGATTTGGAAAGGCAGGGGAATGCTCCGATATCTTTAAACTAGCAAGTGGAGTCAGGCAGGGGTGCGATATGGCGACAAACCTATATTTATTATATATCAATGGCCCGAATTCACATCTAGTTACCCATGGCAAAGATTTTTTTAAAGTAAAAAATAATCGTGTCCCGCTTCATTATATGCAGATGACGCTGTCATCCTGTCTCGCACACTGAATGGTCTTAAAGTTCTGGTGGATCTGTTTGTTGATTTTATGGGCGACCTGCAACTGTATGTTAACACCTGTAAGACACATTCTATGGTTTGTGGGAAGCGGAACCCGAAACTTAGACCGATCTTAATTAAGGATCAGGTGATAACAAAGGTAACCTCCTTCTCATATCTGGGTGTCACCTTTGAGCACTGTACGTGGACCAAATGTCTCGCAAACCGTTGTCAGCGCTTTGGCCAGTCATATGGGGCGCTCTTTAGATTTCTTGTTCAGTTGGGAGCACGCCTGTTCCTCCGTTGCTGCAGATCTACAAGATGAAATGCTTACCTGTACTATTACATGGTGCAGGAATTTGGGGGTACTCCAACTGTATATCTATTCAACGTGAAGAAAATAGTTTTTGCAGAAAGCTATTAGGGGTGGGATCTGCCAGTCCAAGCTGGTTTATGCATGAGGAGTTGGGTCTCGTCTTTGCGAAAGATTATGCATAAATTGCACCTATGTTGTGGATATCTGTCTGGAGTGGGGAAATGGCAACTTTTAACAGGAAAGTCATTGAGGACTGCCTCAGTTGTGATTTAGGCCTTAAAATCCCTTGTCTTACCCATATTAGATCTTTAGCTTTATCAGCGGGCGCCCAGAATTATTTTTTAATCCTCAAGTGTTGAAACGGGCGGACAACAAGACTGCAAAGGAACCACTATTAACGGAGCTCAGTGAAAGTAGACAAAATGCCGCCTTGGGCAGTAAGTCAGCCAGGGCCCTGATGACTAAGTACTACTGCTGGCCCAGAACCCTATCTTTCCTTGGTCAGAAACCCATGGGAAAGAGTCCTCCTCATCAGTTTCAGACTAGGTTCTATCCGTTGCAACTTATTCTTCCCACCTGGTCAATATGAGCCCTCTGCGATAAAAATGTGCCCATGTGACAACGCTTCGCTACAGACCTTGGTCTTGTTCTGTAGTTTTTATGATTCTCTTAGAAGAAGATTTCTTCTGCCCATTCTTAAAACCAAAGGATTTCATCAATATCGCCGTGCTTTCCTATATTTACAACTGCTGAATGATTCCATGGTTGCGGTGGCAGTTTCTCGCTTTTTTTAAAAAATGCCTTGCACTGGAAACAGATAATGAACTTTGGCCCTTAGATTTTTATGGCTTCTGGAGACGGAATATATGATTTTTTATTTAAGAACCCATGGACGTGATATGGCCATGTTTCTTTTTTTACGTTTTATGGTTTTTTAACATGTCTGATTGTTCATCATGTGAATTTTGTATATTGTAATGCTTTGTACTTTTATAATTATTTTTTATAATCAAAATAAAGGAAATTCAATCATCAATCAGTTACCACGTGTTAAATAATTTGCCAAGAATTTGAGCCATCTTAAATCAAGTTAAAATAGTTGTTCGCACTCCACACTGAGCAGTTCTCGTATCACACGACTGAGCTATATCTATGTAGGAAGCCACCAGACAAAGAACTGGCCAAAAGGTAATTGCTTGAAATAACTTTGCAATGAATGGTGTTCTAGCATGCAAAGAATACAAGTATTCCCTCAAGCTCCAGAACACACAGCACAGCTGATGGACAATGTCCCGCAAAGAGCTCACTCCAACAGAAACAGAAAACATGTCTCTTAATAGCATATGGTATATTAACAAAAACACGCTTTCAATACTGTACAGTAGCTCCAAGCACTTAAAGTGTCAATCCACTAAACTATAAATATTGTTACTCAGTCCTCCAGGGGCAATGTGCATTATAAAATGTAATATTTGTTAAAATGTCTCCAAAATTCTTTGAGAAGAATGAGCATAGCCCCTATAATGGTTGTCGCTCGACAGGCCTCACAAGTATCCTCCTTGTGTTCTGGAGACAAACACAAATTACAGACCAGATGCTGATCTGTATAAGGATACCTGTTGTGACATTTGGGGCAGAAGCGGAAGGGGGTCCGTTCCATTAGCCTTGAAGACGCACGTGGTCGGGCCGACCCGGCTCCGCCGGGGAATCAAAAACCCCGAAGGGCCGCCGGAGCTCTTCAGAATTCGGTCTCGATCTGTTGTAACTAACCTGATACCGAACGTAAACAATACCGTCAAATTTTCTGAGATTTTTACTAACTTTCCGAACCGAAACGCGGAGCGAAAAGGAACACGTCCAAACCCGATGGCGGAAAGAAAACAATCTAAGATGGAGTCGACGCCCATGCGCAATGGAGCCGAAAGGGGAGGAGTCCCTCGATCTCGTGACTCGAAAAGACTTCTTCGAAGAAAAACAACTTGTAACACTCCGAGCCAAACACTAGATGGCGGGATGTGCAAAGCATGTGTATCTACAGCTATACATGCCATCGAACTGGTTGTTACAAAAGTCTGTACTAATTATAGAAATTAGTCTGGCCTGGGAAGAGAAAGGGGCAGCCTTGAATGGGGCACAAGGGAGACAACATAGTGACCAGTGTGGCATTGTAACACTGGAACATGTAGGGCACAACATAGTGTTTACATTGTTCATTGCTTTTGTATTGCCAATCCATTATACACAACATAAGAGTTACGCTTCTTTTGAAAGACCCAGGATTGGTTTGACAACAGAATAGTTTTGTTTCATTCATTGTACTGCCAAATTCCACTGGTTTAAACAAGCAGGACACACCACTACACCAGGAGAGTGCGGGTGTACTTCCTCTGCATAAACACCATCTTGGAGAGAAAACACACAAGCCATATGTTAAAGCAAAGTCTACATCAGTTTTACAATGTGTTTTGAGAAACTGATCATAGAGGTGTTTGCTTTGGGCAGAAGGGGTATGACTCCGGTTAGAGATAAATGACATGCTTAGGCTTCACATAGCAAAGCTATCTCTCACTCGGGCCAAAGATCAGGGGCTAGACATCTGACCTATTCCTTGTGCTAGTGTGCTCCATCTCCAAAAGACAGAGCCACATTTGCTCGATTTCCTCTAAAACCACCACCAGTGCAGCATTTAATGCATGGGGCATCCATAGGTGCAAATTATTAGCTGAGCTGTTACTTAGAAAGTGCAACAAATGTCCTCAGGCATCGTTGCATTAAACTAACAACATGAGAAAGGCATGAAGATAATAAAACTGATTAATTTTAAGAGCCTTCCTAAACATAGAGTGGTCTTCTAGTTTGCTCAAGGCAAGACGGAGTGCATTCCAAGTTGAGGAACCAACAAAAGAGAAGGAATTTTGTGACAAGCTGTGCTGCCATATTCTGAATGCCTCGATGCTGATAATTAACTGACTCAGGAAGGCCAATGTAGCAAGCGCTGGCATTGTTTAATCTAGAGATAATGGTAACATCAACACAAGATTTCATGTGGCACAGAATAAAAGTTTTTCTTCGAGATCCTCATTTGAAGCTAACAGGGCGATGCAACTACAACAACAGGATGTAGCTGTAGGAAACTGGCCCCTTTTTGCAGTACCCCCCTCCACACACACACACACACTTTTTGCCTGATATTTGATGCTAACTTTACTGAGTGTGTGCTAGGATCCTGCTACCAGGCCCCAGCACATCTGTTCTTTCCCTAAAGCTGCACCATTGTTTCCACAATTGGCTCAATCTGGCACACAGATAAGTCTCTTGTAAAAGGTACCAGTGGTACCAAGGGCCCTGTGACCAGGGAGGGTCCCTAAGGGCAGGAACATGTATTATGCCACACTAGGGTACCCCTCACCAACCGCATGCACACTGCCATTGTAACTTGTGTGCTGGTGGGGAGAAAAAGGTAAAGTCAACATGACACCCATCCCTGGGTGCCATACCTACAAAACACTGCCTGTGGCATAGGTAAAATATCCCTCTAGCAAGCCTCACAGCCCTAAGGCACTATACCACAGGTGAGGGCTGTAGGAAGCTGGCCTTCTATGTAGTGTGCAAAGCTAGGCACACTGTGCAGGGGGTCCAAGCAACCACAAGTTGGTTTCCAGAGGTAACAAAATAGATCACCTAGTGCGCTACCTTTAATGGTAGCTTGGTCGAGCAGTTAGGCCAGTCTTGGAGAAGTGCAAAGCATTTGTTGTACTCACAGTATCAATCATGCAATTCACACATTCGAAGGAATAACTTGAGACCAATTTATAAAAATACTTCAGATTTTTATATACATTTTAAGACCAAAATTATCAAAATTGGTTAGGTACTTTTGAAGATAAGGATTTTTGAAGTTTTAATAAATGCAGTCTTTCTGTGCCTAATTACACACCATAAGAATCAATAGAATGACACCTGTAAAAACACATATAAAATCACACAGTTGATTTACCAACTTTTGCAGATTGGTCGAGGTCGCCAGTGGGCGGAAGCAGTGGAGAAACATCTCTTGGAGCTGGTACAAGGCCACTGAGGGGGACTACCTGGAAAAGGTCTGTTCTTGCAATTTTAAAGGTGATTCCTGGGGGTCCCCTTGAGGTGTCGAGGTTGCAAGGGGTGAGGGACTTTTGGGGCACAGCTGGTTCTTCATTGCAAGGCACAGGGCGGTCTGGTGCAGAGCGAATGTGTTAGCCAGAGGCTGTGTTCAAAGGTGCCCTTTGAATCTGGAAGTAGGTCTCTTTAAAGGTCGCTTACAGGACAGGGAGGTACAGGGTGTTCCTGAAGTCCCTCGACTAGGGCTTCTTCCTGGTCCTTTTTCAGCTCTGGGCAAGCTGGTTTTCCTGGTGTCTGATGTCAGCTGAGGAGTACCCAGGGTATTAGTACAATTCGGCCACTGGAGGGTGAGGTGCCACCAAATTTGGCTCACTTGCAGGGTTTGTCCTCCAGGTCGTTGGTGTGTTGTCGAGTCCGGCTGCGACTTCCAGTTCAGGAGTTATCAGCCGGTCAGTGAAGTGACCCTCACTGGCTTGTTGGATTCTTCTTTGTTGCAGAGTGGGACCTCCACTTTGGAGGGAGTTCTTGGGTGGTTAGCAAAGCCTGGAGATCCTCTGGGGGTTGGGAGGTCAGTACAGTTGTCAAGAAGCTCCGCAGCAGCGATTGTCGGGTCCTGGTTGCAGCAGGCAGGGTTTGGCGCTTTTTCTTGGTGCAGCAGATCCACAGTTCTCGTGCCTTGGTTCTTCTTTGTGCTGGCCTTCTTTCTGTCATTCCAATCTAGATTTCTTGGTGTAGGGATGCCCACTAGATACTGAATTTAGTGGGTGTTTTAGTGGGAACTTGGTAGTGTCCAATGGGACACCTACCTTCTGGTGGCTACACCCACTATAGTGACCACTTCCTGTAGGAAGGGTTAATTCCCTATCTGATTAACTATTTTCCTTCCATCTAAGATTGAGAAAAATTAAATGGAGTGTCCACCTCACAGGCAACACCTGGTGGTGCATGCCAGGTGGGGCCACTCCTCCTACCCTTTGTGTAGTTCCCCACCTTTGCTCCCACCAAATGTGGGGGTTTGCAAAGGGGTTGACCATCTGCTGCTAGCAGCAGGCCTCGGGGTCGAGTTTCAAAGGCGGTAAGCCCTTTGAAGCGCACATTCCTGAGGGAGGGGGAAGTTAGCTCTTCCACCCAGGAAGGGCATTGTTCCACAAACCAGAGAGAGACAGGGCTCTCCCCCAAGGTTTGTAGATTGGCTGTCTAGAGGTGGCAGGCTAGATATATGCCAGGGTAGTTAACCGTTGCAAAGGGCACCTCTAAAGGTGACCCCTGGGTACATTTAGGGATAAATCCAATACTGGTACCAGTTTGGATTTATCATTCTGAGTGTTTGATACCAAACAACCCAGCGTTCAGAGTGGCAATTATGTAGCTGGGGAACTCATGTTGACCAGTGTCCAGCACATGTAATAAAATGGCTGCCCTGTTCACTCACTATGTACCAGGTTTGTCAAGGACACAGTGGGGGCATACTGCTCAGCAACTATGCCCTCACATATAGTATTGTGCACCCTGCCTCAGGGCTGTAAGGCCTGCCAGAGGGGTGTATTACCCATAGTAAATGCAGTGTATGGGGAGCAGGACACACAGGCAGTGTGCCATGTCAAGTTTGTCTTTTAGGTTTGCACCAGGACACTCAGCCTGCAATGGAAGTGCTGGGTGCATCTGGATGCCTGGCCCTAGAGGGTGGCACAATCACTGCTGCTGCCCTCAGGGGCCTACCCATAGTACCCCATGCCCTGGGTATCTAGGTACCTTTTACTAGAGAATTATACTAGTAGCTAAGGGTGTATCCTATTGTGCCAATGCATGATATCAGTTTTATGTAAAGAGCCCTGGCACAGGGAACCTGGTTAGCAGGGGCCCGGGGCACTACAATGTCTAGGCTACACCACACATCAGGCAAAAATTGGAGGGCTAACCTGGCAAAAGGAGGCCTTTTCTCACAAGGGCATAGCTGCATGAGCAATATGCCCCTGGAGTGTCTAAGTCCATTCTTAGACAGTACAAGTGTAGCATGACCATATTGAGCACATGGGCTGGGAGTTTGTCATTACAAACCCCACAGCTCCATGATGGCTTCACAGAAGACTGCGAAGTTTGGCATCAAACTTATCAGCTCAATAAAACCCACACTGATACCTGTGTTGGATTTATTGAAAAATACACACAGAGGGCATCTTAGAGATGCCCCTATATTTCACCCAACTCTAGTGTAAAGCTGACCGTCTGTGCCAGCCTTCCACTAACAGACAAGTTTCTGACCCCATGAGGGTGAGAGCCTTTGTGCTTTCTGGTGTCGGGACAAAACTTGCTCTGGGTGGAGGTGCTTCACACCTCACCCCTGCAGGAACAGTAACACTTGGCGGTGAGCTTCAAAGGCTCCTGCCTGTTGTTCTTCTGCCTGAGGGCACTCCAAATAGTGGAGATTCCCACATCCTGGACTAAGCTCCACTTTTGGTGGCAGGTCTGGCAGGAAAATTAGTAAATACCAGGAGGTGTGGCCACCTCAGCTGGCACCACCACTAGGGTGCCAAGAGCTGAGGTGACCCCCTCCTTGTTTTAGAGGAGAATAGCCAATAGGGTTAGGAATGTGTTCCCCTTCAGCAAAGGGATTGGGCACAGGAAGGGTGTAGCCACTGGCTACTGCCCTCTGATCCCTGTAAAGACCATAAATCTAGTTCTTAAGGGCACCCCTGAACCTTGCTGTTCAGATTCCTGATGCTCTCAAGAAGAAGAAAGAAGACTGAGTTCTTTAAAAGGGTTTTGACGACCCATTTCTTCTATCCAATAGCAAAACTGGCTGACAAATCGGGTGTTAAGGGTAAAGGTAAAAGCAGGTGTAACCATTTTAGAGTTGTGACTGGACATGCATGATTTGGGATGCCGAACAAGGAGTAAACCATCTCTTCCTTAATCATTGGGAAAGCTGTTATAGGAGTGAAAAAAGGGTGAAGGCTTGAAACTGTGCTCCGTGAGATAGGACGAAACCAGAAGCTGGGAGGTACAACATGAACGGCCTTGATCTCCTCATAGAAAAGGCCAAATTGTCACAAACAACTTGGGAGGGTCAATACTCATTTTAACACAGGGCAGGTTGGTGAGATTGGAGGCTGCCTGAAATAGAGCCCCTGATGAGTTGAAGGCCTGAGAAACAGAATTTGAATTGAAAAGAGGTACCAGTAGGAGAAAGAGACAATTTGTAATTGTTGACATTTATGTGGTGCTTTCAAAGTCTGGTGCATGTGTGCATACATTCAAGTTTGTATTTTGTAAGTAAAATTGTGTATATTTTAGATACAAAGGCACAGGGGTTATAGCCCTGATTCTCTTCCCCTGACCTTAACTTTATGTGCATATACTACCTCCAGCCTGTGCTATTCTCTAAAGAATAGTGGTTTGCTGTTTATCAGACCGTTTTTGATGTTTTCATTAGCCCTATATGCACAACATGCTGACAGATTCAATGGAAAGGAGCAAAGACAGAGGTGAAATTAAAGTTCTCATTTACAGTTTTGCAGAGTGGGAGCACCAACATAACACTGTGGTACTTCTGCCCCACCAAACTTGTTTTGTTTTGTTTTTATTGGCATTTCAGCATCAACAGAGGCGTGTAAAATACACAAGAGCTATATTCATCATCAACATTAGCATTAGAATTTGTCATTTTTGCAGCTCTGTTACTGACCCACTATCTTCTATATAATAGAAGAACATTCTATCTACAAGAATGGTTTGTCTTAGGAGGAGTAAGATTATATATATAAAAAAAGAACTCTATTGGTAGTGCCATACAGAACCACACTGTCAGTACAACTCCCCCCTCCCCGTCCCTCTCCCAGGTTTCTCAAACTGAACACTTCATGGGGACTGTGAAGGTTAGTCACTCTACTGTATATGTCAGTAAGCACTGACCATCATATGTAATAGTCAAAAGGTCCCTTGGGTGGGTAGCCCGAGTGAGCTCCAGAGCCCATGCCCCATCTTGGAGTGCTCGGGAAGTTGTCTAGTACTGCTGTCAGGATGTGTGCCATCTCCCCCAGGCAGGCAGGTCATTCTGGCAATTTGTCGTTTTGCCATTCCACAAGATCATCCCGCCACCTATCCATCTGTGGACACCGAGCACTGTTCCAATGGATCGCAATGCGTCATCTGGCAACAATGAGTCCTAACAGTGTATATTGTCTGATACGTTTTTTGGGGGGATTGTCCAGAAGCAAGCCTAATAATGAAAATGTCACTTACCCAGTGTACATCTGTTCGTGGCATCAGTCGCAGTAGATTCGCATGTTTTGCAATAGCTCGCCATCTGGTGTTGGGCCGGAGTGTTACAAGTTGTTTTTCTTCGAAGAAGTCTTTCGAGTCACGGGTCCGAGTGACTCCTCCTTTTGTCTCCATTGCGCATGGGCGTCGACTCCATCTTCGATTGTTTTTCCCCGCAGAGGGTGAGGTAGGAGTTGAATTGTAGTAATAGTGCTCATGCAATGGAGTGACTAAGTATGTACCTATTTAAGGTTGAGATGATACATATACAAATAGTTGAAGGTAACTTCCAAACTGCTACAGGCTCCCGGGGAGGCGGGTGGGCACATGCGAATCTACTGCGACTGATGCCACGAACAGATGTACACTGGGTAAGTGACATTTTCAGTTCGATGGCATCTGTCGCTGTAGATACGCATGTTTTGCATAGACTAGTAAGCAGTTATCTCCCCAAAAGCGGTGGATCAGCCTGTAGGAGTGGAAGTAGTTTGAAATAATGTTCTTAATACGGCTTGACCTACTGTGGCTTGTTGTGCGGATAACACGTCTACACAGTAGTGCTTGGTGAATGTGTGAGGCGTAGACCATGTGGCTGCCTTACATATTTCTTGCATTGGGATGTTTCCTAGAAAGGCCATGGTAGCACCTTTCTTTCTGGTTGAGTGTGCCCTTGGTGTAATGGGCAGCTGTCGTTTAGCTTTAAGGTAGCAGATTTGGATGCATTTAACTATCCATCTGGCTATACCTTGTTTTGATATTGGGTTTCCTGCATGAGGTTTTTGAAATGCAATAAATAGTTGTTTAGTCCTTCTGATGTTCTTTGTTCTGTCAATATAATACATCAATGCTCTTTTGACATCTAATGTATGTAGTGCCCTTTCGGCTACGGTATCTGGCTGCGGAAAGAACACTGGAAGTTCCACTGTTTGGTTTAGATGGAACGGTGAAATAACCTTTGGCAAAAATTTAGGATTGGTCCTTAGGACGACCTTATTTTTGTGTAGTTGTATAAAAGGTTCTTGTATTGTAAACGCCTGAATCTCGCTTACTCTTCTTAGGGAAGTAATGGCGATGAGAAATGCCACCTTCCAGGTTAGGAACTGTATGTCGCAGGAGTGCATGGGTTCAAAAGGTGGACCCATAAGTCTAGTTAGGACAACATTTAGGTTCCATGAAGGAACAGGTGGTGTTCTCGGTGGTATAATTCTCCTAAGGCCCTCCATGAATGCTTTAATGACTGGTATCTTATATAGGGAAGTTGAATAGGTAGTCTGCAGGTATGCAGATATTGCTGCCAGGTGTATTTTAATGGAAGAGAAAGCCAGGTTAGATTTTTGTAAGTGAAGCAAGTAACCCACTACCTGTTCTGGAGTTGTGTGTAATGGTTGTATTTGATTAATATGGTAGTAGCAGACAAACCTCTTCCATTTACTTGCATAGCAGTGCCTGGTGGATGGCCTTCTGGCTTGCTTTATGACTTCCATACATTCTTGGGTAAGTTGTAAGTGCCCGAATTCTAGGATTTCAGGAGCCAGATTGCTAGATTCAGCGATGCTGGATCTGGGTGTCTGATCTTTTGGTTGTGTTGTGTCAACAGATCTGGCCTGTTGGGCAATTTGATGCAGGGTACTATTGATAGGTCTAGCAGCGTTGTGTACCAGGGTTGCCTTGCCCAAGATGGTGCTATTAATATGAGTTTGAGTTTGTTTTGACTGAGTTTGTTTACCAGGTAAGGAAGGAGAGGGAGAGGAGGAAAAGCGTAAGCAAATATCCCTGACCAGTTCATCCATAGGGCATTGCCTTGGGACTGTTTGTGTGGGTATCTGGATGCGAAGTTTTGGCATTTTGCGTTCTCCTTTGTCGCAAACAAGTCTATCTGAGGTGTTCCCCAGAGTTTGAAATAAGTGTTCAGAATTTGGGGGTGAATTTCCCATTCGTGGACCTGTTGGTGATCTCGAGAGAGATTGTCTGCGAGTTGATTTTGGATCCCTGGAATAAATTGTGCTATTAGGTGAATTTGGTTGTGAATTGCCCAACGCCAAATCTTTTGTGCTAGCAGGCTTAACTGCGTGGAGTGCGTCCCCCCTTGCTTGTTTAGGTAATACATTGTTGTCATGTTGTCTGTTTTGACGAGAATGTATTTGTGAACTATTATTGGTTGGAAAGCTTTTAGTGCTTGAAAAACTGCTAGAAGTTCTAGGTGATTTATATGCAGTTTTGTTTGATGTACGTCCCATTGTCCTTGGATGCTGTGTTGATCGAGGTGTGCTCCCCACCCTGTCATGGAAGCATCTGTTGTTATTACGTATTGTGGCACTGGGTCTTGGAAAGGCCGCCCCTTGTTTAAATTTATGTTGTTCCACCACAGAAGCGAGAGGTAAGTTTGGCGTTCTATTAACACCAGATCTAGAAGGTGACCCTGTGCTTGAGACCACTGTGATGCTAGGCACTGTTGTAAGGGCCTCATGTGCAGTCTTGCGTTTGGGACAATGGCTATGCATGAAGACATCATGCCTAGGAGTTGTAATACCATCTTTGCTTGTATCTTTTGTGTTGGATACATGCGTTGTATGATGGTGTTGAAATTTTGAATTCTTTGTGGACTTGGAGTGGCTACTCCTTTTGATGTGTCTATTATGGCTCCTAGGTATTGTTGTACCTTGCGCGGCAGAATGTTGGATTTTGTGAAGTTGACGGTGAACCCTAGTTTGAAGAGGGTCTGTATGATATGATTTGTGTGATTTGAGCACTCTATTAACGAATGGGCCTTGATTAGCCAGTCGTCCAAATATGGGAACACATGTATTTGCTGCCTTCTTATGTGTGCAGCGACTACCGCTAGACATTTGGTAAAGACTCTTGGTGCGGTTGTTAATCCGAAAGGCAGTACCTTGAATTGGTAATGTATTCCTTTGAATACAAACCTTAGGTATTTCCTGTGCGATGGGTGTATTGGTATATGGAAATAAGCATTCTTGAGGTCTAAAGTTGCCATGTAGTCGTGCAGTTTTAGCAATGGTAATACTTCTTGTAGTGTGACCATGTGAAAGTGGTCTGATTTGATGAAAGTGTTCACTACTCTGAGGTCTAGGATTGGTCTCAGCGTTTTGTCTTTCTTTGGTATCAGAAAGTACAGTGAGTAAACTCCTGTGTTTATTTGTGTGTTTGGCACTAGTTCGATTGCATTCTTTTGCAATAGTGCCTGCACTTCTATCTCCAGGAGATTGGAATGATGTTTTGTCAAATTCTGTGCTTTTGGTGGTATGTTTGGAGGGAATTGTAGAAATTCTATGCAATAACCATGTTGGATAATTGCTAGAACCCAAGTGTCTGTAGTGATTTCCTCCCATGCTTTGTAGTACTGACTTATTCTTCCCCCCACTGGTGTTGTGTGGAGGGGGTGAGTGACATGTGAGTCACTGTTTAGTAGTAGGGGTTTTGGGGCTTTGAAATCTTCCTCTATTTCTAGGGAATTGCCCTCCTCTATATTGTCCCCGAAAACCTCCTCTATACTGTCCCTGGTAACTGGACGGTGTTGCTTGTGAGGTGCTGGCTTGTGTGCTCTGACCCCGAAACCCCCCTCTAAAGGGTGTTTTACAGAATGTGCTGTAATTTCCTCTGCTCTGCGGGGAGTAGAGTGCGCCCATGGCTTTGGCAGTGTCCGTGTCTTTTTTGAGTTTCTCAATCGCTGTGTCCACTTCTGGGCCGAACAGTTCCTTTTCGTTAAAAGGCATATTGAGAACTGCTTGCTGAATCTCTGGTTTAAATCCAGACGTTCGGAGCCATGCATGCCTTCTGATAGTTACAGATGTATTAATTGTCCGTGCAGCTGTATCTGCAGCGTCCATGGAGGAGCGGATCTGGTTGTTGGAAATGGTCTGTCCCTCCTCAACCACTTGTTTTGCCCTATTTTGTAGATCCTTGGGCAGATGTTTAATGAGATGTTGCATCTCATCCCAATGGGCTCTGTCATAGCGCGCAAGTAGTGCCTGGGAGTTCGCGATGCGCCACTGGTTTGCAGCTTGTGCTGCGACTCTTTTACCAGCTGCATCGAACTTGCGGCTTTCTTTATCTGGGGGTGGTGCATCTCCAGATGTGTGGGAGTTGGCCCTTTTTCTAGCTGCTCCTACAACAACAGAGTCTGGTGGCAGCTGTGTAGTGATGAAAACCGGGTCTGTAGGAGGCGCCTTATACTTTTTTTCCACCCTTGGTGTGATTGCCCTACTCTTGACCGGCTCCTTAAAGATTTCTTTTGCGTGCCGGAGCATACCAGGGAGCATAGGCAGGCTTTGGTATGAGCTGTGGGTGGAGGAGAGTGTGTTGAATAAAAAATCATCCTCGACCTGTTCTGAGTGGAGGCTTACATTGTGAAATTGTGCTGCTCTAGCCACCACTTGAGAGTACGCAGTGCTGTCCTCTGGTGGAGATGGCTTCGTAGGGTATGCCTCCGGACTGTTATCTGACACTGGGGCGTCGTATAGGTCCCATGCGTCTTGATCTTGGTCACCCTGGCTCATGGTGGTGTGAGCTGGGGAGTGTGATGGAGTTTGTGCTGGTGAGACGTTAATCACGGGCGGTGGGGAGGGTGGTGTAGTAACTCTTTTCACCACTTTTGGTTGTGGTGTCTGTTCAGTTTGGAACTCCAACCTTCTCTTTCTTCTAATAGGGGGAAGGGTGCTTATCTTTCCTGTCCCGTGCTGTATGAAAATACGCTTTTGCGTATGGTCCACATCAGTTGATTGTAGCTCTTCCTCAAACCTATGCTTTTGCATTTGGGAGGTTAGCGAGTGCTCTTCTGTATAAGAGCCTGAAGCTGGGTCGGTTGCAGTTTGTTTCGTTACCGAAACCCTGTCAGCGTCCTTTTTCGGCTCCGAGGTGACTTTTTTCTTTTTCGGGGCCGAAACCTCTCGGCGCCGATCTTCTTCGGGGCCGCTGTCTCGGCGTCGAGCCGTGTCAACACCGGCATCTCGGTGTCGACGCTTGTCTCCAGCACTTTCTCGGTCCCGAGAAGGCTGTGTGCCGGTGTCTCGACCGGAGTCGGACGATCTCGGCACTGTTTGGGCCTTTTTCGGTGCCGACGGTCGGTCACCGAATTTATGGGTCGAGCCATGGCCTGGTGGCAGTGGCGTCCCCTGGGCCTTGTAAATCTTCCTCTGAGTGGTTTTCGACGTCTTACTCACGGTTTGTGTATCGTCGAATCCTTCGGAGTCCGAGTCTTGGATCGAGAAGGTACCTTCCTCTTCTTGTTCCTCGAACTCTCGGTGGGCTGTCGGTGCGGACGCCATCTGAAGTCTTCTGGCTCGACGGTCTCGGAGTGTTTTTCGGGACCGGAACGCACGACAGGCCTCGCAGGTGTCTTCACTGTGCTCAGGTGACAGGCACAGGTTGCAGACCAAGTGTTGGTCTGTGTAGGGGTATTTATTGTGGCATTTGGGGCAGAAACGGAACGGGGTCCGTTCCATCGGCGTTCTTCAGCACGTGGTCGGGCCGACCAGGCCCCGACGGGGGATCGAAAAAACTACCCCGAAGGGCACCGGAGCTCTTCGATCCTTCGACGCGGTGTTGAATCTAACTACGCCGAACCCGAACGCAACAATACAGACGAAAATCTTCCGAAATTTAGCTATTTTTCCGTTCCGAAACTCGGAGCGACAGGAACACGTCCGAACCCGATGGCGGAAAAAAAAACAATCGAAGATGGAGTCGACGCCCATGCGCAATGGAGACAAAAGGAGGAGTCACTCGGTCCCGTGACTCGAAAGACTTCTTCGAAGAAAAACAACTTGTAACACTCCGGCCCAACACCAGATGGCGAGCTATTGCAAAACATGCGTATCTACAGCGACAGATGCCATCGAACACATGTTTTAATCTGTCGAGGGACCATCCAGCTGTGGTAACCATTTTGAGATGGGTGAACGTTTCTGTCCAAAACACTGCCAAAACTGGGCACCCCCAGACCATATGTAAGAAATTTGCATCATTAGCACTACATCAGGGGCAGCGAGGGAGTCTTTGTAGGTATATGGTATGAAGTTTTTTTCAGTTACAGATATACCATGCGAACATAGCTGTATTGTATTAATTTGAATCATGCACTGACTGATATCAACTTAACCCCCATATGTATTTTTACCACTCCTTAGAGGTCATGGGTTCCTCAGTAATGTCCTCAACCCGGGGCGGCCCCAGACATCAGTCAGCTTATAGCGCCCGTTAGCGATACATAATTAACCACCGGCCTCCAGCAAACGCCAGCAGGGTAACCACCATCTGCAAGGGTTCTGGTGCATCAGGGAAAGTCAGCCAAAGTCTGTGGGTGGTGGTGGCCAGTTTTGCATATTGTTAAAAATGACCTTGTCCTCATCCGAACGTATCAAAGGCATCTTGCATAGTTATGAAATGATTGTCTGGGTATAGATCCGAAAAGACACTGCAGCCCGCCACCACTCACTCAGTGGACATTATGGGCCAGATGTAGCAAAGGTTTCTACCCATTCTGTATCTATGGGAAAAAGTGTTCGTACATATGGCCCTATGTGAGCTATTTGGACAAATGGGTGTACAATCCACATGTCAAGATCAGAGGCTATAGGGTGTCTGATGAATTACATGGTGCACCATGCAGTCCCCTAAGTGACAGATAAGGTAGATCACATCTTTACCTCTCATCAGGAGTTCTCATAGTTGGTAACCATCATGGGAGCCTGTCAAGAGCGGCGTCTCCCAATTATCCTCCATGTCGAGCCAGTGAACAGCATGCTGGAGGTGAGCGGCCAAGCAATCAAGTTCCAGGTTGGGGATCTCTAGACCACCCTTGTCCCACTCTCTCATAAGAGTGGTAAGCCAGATCCTACAGCGCTTTCCAGCCAATAGTAATTGTTTTAAAAGTTAGTCAAGGTCTCTGAAAACTCGGTGGGGAATATCATACATGGCTCCCTGAAGGGCGTAAAGGCATCTCGTTAATACCATCATTTTCAAAAGGGCTATCATCCCCATTAAAAGGGCTACATTGCAGAAGTCCACAGTGGGACACAGGGAGTTTATCACACGGCTCAAATTTAGGTCATGAGCCGAGTGCTCCTTTTGAGTTAGGCAGATGCCCGACAACAGATCCTGTCACGTTTCCAGTTCTGGTGGCAGCGCACTCAGTAATCCTATGGGAAATAGTGCAGAGTTTGCTGCAATGACATGTAGGCCGGAGAAGTCACCAAACTCTTGCATCAGATTTAAAAGGAGGAGGGCTGTCGAAGAAACATCAATGCATCATCCACATAAAGCGAGAACACATGCACCACGTGTCCCACCTTCACTTCCCATCCGCCAAGGAGTTGGTGAAGGAGGCAGGCAAGAGAGTCTATTGCTAAGGCGAATATAAGAGGGGACAACGGGCAACCCTGCTCTGTGCTGCACTGGAGGGAGATCGCAGAGGACACACAGCGCCCAGTGCAACTCCATGCAAGATGTTGTTCATATAACTTCACTCACTTTATGCAATTCTACCTGTGAGAAAGTAGCCTCTTTCTAGCCTTGTTACCCCCACTTTTGGCCTGTTTGTGAGTACATGTCAGGGTGTTTTCACTGTCTCACTGGGATCCTGCTAGCCAGGGCCCAGTGTTTATAGTGAAAGCCCTATGTTTTCAGTATGTTTGTTATGTGTCACTGGGACCCTGCTAGCCAGGACCCCAGTGCTCATAGGTTTGTGGCCTATATGTATGTGTTCCCTGTGTGATGCCTAATTGTCTCACTGAGGCTCTGCTAACCAGAACCTCAGTGGTTATGCTCTCTCTGCTTTACAAATTGTCACTAACAGGCTAGTGACCAATTTCACCAATTCACATTGGCATACTGGAACACCCTTATAATTCTCTAGTATATGGTACTGAGGTACCCAGGGTATTGGGGTTTCAGGAGATCCCTATGGGCTGCAGCATTTCTTTTGCCACCCATAGGGAGCTCTGACAATTCTTACACAGGCCTGCCACTGCAGCCTGAGTGAAATAATGCCCTCATTATTTCACAGCCATTTTACATTGCACATAAGTAACGTATAAGTCGCCTATATGTCTAACCTTCACCTGGTGAAGGTTGGGTGCAAAGTTACTTAGTGTGTGGGCACCCTGGCACTAGCCAAGGTGCCCCCACATCATTCAGGGCACATTCCCCGGACTTTGTGAGTGCGGGACACCATTTCACGCGTGCACTATACATAGGTCACTACCTATGTATAGCGTCACAATGGTAACTCCGAACATGGCCATGTAACATGTCTAAGATCATGGAATTGTCACCCCAATGCCATCCTGGCATTGGGGAGACAATTCCATGATCCCCCGAGTCTCTAGCACAGACCCGGGTACTGCCAAACTACCTTTCCCGGGGTTTCACTTCAGCTGCTGCTGCTGCCAACCCCTCAGACAGGTTTCTGCCCTCCTGGGGTCCAGGCAGCCCTGGCCCAGGAAGGCAGAACAAAGGATTTCCTCTGAGAGAGGGTGTGACACCCTCTCCCTTTGGAAATAGGTGTAAAGGCTGGGGAGGAGTAGCCTCCCCCAGCTTCTGGAAATGCTTTGATGGGCACAGATGCTGCCCATCTCTGCATAAGCCAGTCTACACCGGTTTAGGGATCCCCCAGCCCTGCTCTGGCGTGAAACTGGACAAAGGAAAGGGGAGTGACCACTCCCCTGACCTGCACCTCCCAGGGGAAGTGCCTAGAGCTCCTCCAGTGTACCCCAGACCTCTGCCATCTTGGAAACAGAGGTGTTGCTGGCACACTGGACTGCTCTGAGTGGCCAGTGCCATCAGGTGACGTCAGAGACTTCTTCTGATAGGCTCTTACCTTTCTTACTAGCCTATCCTCCTTCCTAGGTAGCCAAACCTCCTTTTCTGGCTATTTAGGGTCTCTGCTTTGGGGAATTCTTCAGATACCGAATGCAAGAGCTCATCAGAGTTCCTCTGCATCTCCCTCTTCACCTTCTGCCAAAGGATCGACCGCTGACTGCTCCAGCTCGCCTGCAAAACCGCAACAAAGTAGCAAGAAGACTACCAGCAAAATTGTAGCACCTAATCCTGCCGGCTTTCTCAACTGTTTCCAGGTGGTGCATGCTCTGGGGGTAAGCCTGCCTTCACCCTGCACCAGAAGCTCCGAAGAAATCTCCCATGGGTCGACGGAATCTTCCCCCTGCTAACGCAGGCACCAAAAGACTGCATCACTGGTCCTCTGGGTCCCCTCTCATCCTGACGAGCGTGGTCCCTGGAACACAGTAACTCCGTCCAAGTGACTTCCACAGTCCAGTGACTCTTCAGTCCACGTTTGGTGGAGGTAAGTCCTTGCCTCCCCACGCTAGACTGCAAAGCTGTGTACTGCGTGAGCAGCAGCTGCTCCGGCTTCTGTGCACTCTTCCAGGATTTCCTTCATGCACATCCTAGCCTGGGTCCCCAGCACTCCGTCCTGCAGTGCACAACCCTCTGAGTTGGCCTCTGGCGTCGTGGGACCCTCTTTTGTAACTTAGCGTGGACTCCGGTTCACTATTCTTGTAAGTGCCTGTTGGGGTACTTCTGCGGGTGCTGCCTGCTTCTGTGAGGGCTCTCCTGTCCCCTGTCTCCTCCTCCAAGGGACGAAATCCTGGTCCTTCCTGGTCCTCAGCAGCACCTAAAAACCTCTACCGCGACCCTTGCAGCTAGCAAGGCTTGTTTGCGGTATTTCTGCGTGGGAAAACCTCTGCAAGCTTCATCGCGACGTGGGACATCCGTCTTCCAAAGGAGAAGTTCCTAGTCCTCTTCGTTCTTGCAGAAATCCAGCTTCTTCCATCCGGAGGCAGCTTCCTTGCACCTTCATACGGGGTTTCCTGGGCTCCTGCCCCCTCCCCCTCCCCCTGGACACTGTCGCGACTATTGGACTTGGTCCCCTTGCCTTGCAGGTCCTCAGGTCCGGAAATCCATTGTCAGTGCACTGCTGATGTTTGTTGTTCTTGCAGAATCACGACTATTGTGCTCTCTTGGGGTAGTAGGTGTACTTTACTCCTACTTTTCAGGGTGTTGGGGTGGGGAATCTTGGACACCCCTGACTGTTTTCTTACAGTCCCAGCGACACTCTACAAGCTCCCATAGGTCTGGGGTCCATTTGTGGTTCGCATTCCACTTTTGGAGTATATGGTTTGTGTTGCCCCTAGACCTATGTTCTCCTAATGCAACCTATTGTAATTCTACACTGTTTGCATTACTTTTCTGACTCTTACTTGCCTGATTTTGGTTTGTGTACATATAACTTGTGTATATTAATTACCTTCTTACTGAGGGTACTCACTGAGATACTTGTGGCATATTGTCATAAAAGTAGGTTACCTTTATTTTTAGTAACTCTGTGTATTGTGTTTTCTTATGATATTGTGCATATGATATAAGTGGTATAGTAGGAGCATTGCATGTCTCCTAGTTCAGCCTAAACTGCTTTGCCATAGCTACCTTCTATCAACCTAAGCAGCTAGAAACACCTCTATTCTACTAATAAGGGATAACTGGACCTGGCACAAGGTGTAAGTACCATTGGTACCCACTACAAGCAGGCCAGCCTCCTACAGTGCCTGTTTGGGACCCCCCCGTGCTCTACAAAATCCCCCTGGTCTGCTCCCCGAGGACGCAGGTACTTACCTGCTAGCAGACTGGAACCGGAGCACCCCTGTTCTCTATAGGCGCCTATGTTATTTGGGCCCTACTTTGACCTCTGCACCTGACCGGCGGGTTGACTTGAACCCCCAACGGTGGGCTGCCTATGCCCAGGAGACTGATCTTTTAAGTGCTTTACTTACCTGAGAAACTAACCAATACTTACCTCCCCAGGAACTGTTGATTTTTTGCAGTGTCCACTTTTAAAATAGCTTATTGTCATTTTTGCCAAAACTGTGTATATTACTGTTTTAATTCTAAGTTCCATACTTGCCCGTGTCAAGTACCTTACAATTTATGTACTTCCCTAAATTCTGAATCTTGTGGTTCTAAAATAAATTAAGAAAATATTTATTTCTATCTAAAAACCTATTGCCCTAGATTTAAGTCTTTGAGTGTGTGTTCTCATTTATTGCCTGTGTGTGTACAACAAATGGCGTAACACTACCATCTGATAAGCATACTGCTCGACCATACTACCACAAAATAGAGCATTAGTATTATCTAATTTTGCCACTATCAACCTTTACGGGGAACCCTTGGACTCTGTGCACAGTATCTCTCACTTTGAGATAGTATATACAGAGCCAACTTCCTACATTGGTGGATCAGCGGTGAGGCCTAAGACTGCATTTGCTGGACTACTCAGACAATACCTGATCACAAAACTATAATTCCAAAAATTTTCAATAGAAATTAATTTTTGCAATTTGACTATTTTTCAAAAATTTTAAAAGTCCTGCTAGGGTGTTGTGTAAGTCCCTTTTAGCATTTCTTTTGAAGTTTAAAAGTTTGTAAAAGTTAGGATTTAAGTTCTAGAAGTAGTTTTTAGACTCTTAAAAGTAATCCCAACTTTCAGTTATAATGCGTCAAACAGATGATGCAATAATGGAATTCAACCTCACCCCTTACCTGCATCTAGGGATGTCAGAGTTAAGATGCCACTGTAAGACAAAAAAGATAAAAACTGGGTCCAACCCTACCAAGGAAAAGCTCCAGGAGCTCTTGGCAGAGTTCACAAGGGACCACCCCTCTGACATTAGGGATACTCCTTCAGATGGGGAAATTCGTGAACAGGAGGATGAACTCCCCCCTCCTGTCCTAAATAGGGAGGACAGGGCTCCTAGAACTGTGTCCCTAAAAATCATAGACAGCGAGCCTGGTTCTTCCACAGGGGAGTCCAGTGCCTCTGTGGGCATTGAGGACAGCCTCAATGGAGAGGACATCCTTTTAGCAAGGATGACCAAAAGATTGGCTTTGGAGAAGCAGCTCCTACCCATAGAAAGGGAAAGAAGAGAAATAGGTTTAACTCCCATAAATGGTGGCAGCAACTTAAATAGGGGCAGGGAGAATACTGACATCCTAAAAAACCCCAAAGGGATTGTAACCAAATATGAAGAAGTTGATGACATCACCAAATGGTTCACAGCTTTTGAGAGGGCTTGTGCAACCAGAAAAGTAAGCAGATTAAACTGGTGAGCTCTCCTTTGGGAAGTGTTCACTGGAAAGTGTAAGGATAGACTCATCACATTCTCTGGTAAAGATGCAGAATCTTATGACCTCATGAAGGCTACCCTGGACGAGGGCTTTGGATTCTCAACTGAGGAGTACAGGATTAGGTTTAGGGGGGGGCTCACAAGTCCTGGAGCCAGACCTGGGTTGATTTTGTTGACTACTCAGTCAAAACACTAGATCAGTGGTTCCCAATCTGCCTGGTGCGCCGTCAAAACTAGCCAGGGGCGCCGCACAGTTTGGGAACCACTGAGCTATCCATTGCCCTTGGGCCAGTTCGGACAAAATAAAACTACACAATTAAAAAATGCAGTTGTAGCAGATCTTTTTTCATTTTGTCCTTGAGTGCCCTCAGGTGGTTAAACACAGCTAAAGCGATTCTACATGTCATACTATTTAAACAGTCACGGCGTTAGGGCCGATAGGAGAGTGCCCCGGGGGTGCGGTGGAAAGTATCCTGTGCTTACGTCAGCACGTCAACCAGGAAGAAGAGGAGACACGCGGAGAGGCAGAGGGTGAGATGGAAGACGCCGTGGGAAGAGCAGAGGAGTGCGAACACCGAAGATGGGAAGACAACGCTCTTGACGTCCACGAGGAGAGCAGCTCAGCGACTGGAGACGGAGAGGAACGCATGAACAAGGGAGCCCTGAGAGAACTGAATGCTGACAAAAGTGGCAATTACCAGTCTTGGGACACGACAGCCTGCCATGTCCCGGGGAGACGTGGCTAGCACAGGTACGTGCCTGCATACCGGGCTCAGCTTCAACGCTATTAAGGAGGACACATGCAAAGGGAGGTGGGGAGAAAAGAGAGGGAGAGGGAGGGGAAATGCCTACTATAAGTCCCAGTGCGAAGCAAGGGACAACAGTAAAAGCTTCTCTAGCCCAAATTAACGCATGCTGACAATACTTATTATTATGAAATCATTCTTTTGTTTCACTCCTCTCAATTGCACCATAAAGGAGCACCGAACTTAAAAAAGTCATCACTCCTCACTTACCCCCTCCCTGATATGCACTAAAGGATACAAGACACGTAAACACTTACCTCCTGTCATTCTTTCCTTTGTTTTCTCCTCATTCTCCGGAGCGGTGAACGCGAGACCCGGAGACGCACCTAAAAGAGAAAAACCAGTGAATATTAAAAGACAAGACTGCCAAGGGAGAGGAAAAAGGGGAGAATATAGAAGAGAAAGAAAAGAGACCAGAAGAACTCCAAGAGACTAAAAAAGGAAAAATAGTGAAACTATTAAGAGAAGCACTTAAGGGGGGTAACATTTAATAGAAATAAAGAAAAGTGCCTCTCAACTTGGAGAGATACAGTTAAATGATTATGTGCGGGTGCCCAGTAAGGATCTACAAAAACACTCCCTCACTGAGGATACAATAGGGTACTGACCGACCTTACCGTCGCCAGATCTGATGTGTTATATCATTAATATATGCTTGCCTGGGACATCGCAGGACAGTCCCAGGGAGCTATGAGCATCAGTTCCCAGCTTATTATAGCCTCAATATTGGTGCTGGAGATGTCACGACACCAGGTCTCCATGGAGGCGGGGCTGATGGGTCAGGGGCAAATTCTGTGGCACGTAGTGTGTCTACTCTCTCACGTCACCCGGGGAGAGACCTCAGTAAAAGGTGCTAGAGGCAGGGGCTGTCTCCACTTGTAGTCCTCTTCCTACGCGCAGGGCTCCCTTCAGTCACCAGGCCTCTGCTTCTGCCTTGCGTGGCGCCCGAGCATGCAGCCAGTGTGGTCTGCACAGTCCTTTCTGTGGCACCACTGGCAGCATGGGCCCTGCGGTGTCTATTGGGGCTGAGAGGGAAGGGGCATCTCGCTGCAGTTCATGACCACAATGCAAAGTGCCCAACCGTGGCCCTGCTCACACCCGGGCTGCAGAAGGCAATGCTTCCAGTCCCCACCTCCAGGCAAACTGGGCTCTGGGAATGCTTGGCTTAGCGACTCTGGGAACCAGGAGGCGCAGGCCCAGGCAGTCTCGACCAGAGTGTTCGGGGTTGTCCTGGAGTTCACCGCACTCCCCACAGTGCAAAGATTATGGTGACAGTGTTGGATCTGAACTTTGAGGATCGATGATACAGGATTAAGAAGGATTATTATTTTCATGGCGGAACCCTCAGAGGATGCATCTAATCCGCCATCATGCTGGCCACGCCCCCAGCACACCAAACTTGCTAGTACCCTGCTCTATTTAGAGTTGGCTGAAGGACCATCTTTACACCGGTGAAGCCTCTACCACTTCCGCTGGTGTAAACCTCTGACCTAGCAGTACATCTGCAAATTGGAGAAAGTTCCCTGCGAGTCAGATCACCTGTGTTATGTATTGAAAAAACAGACTCCTGCTTTGAAAGTTAATTTTTTTAATACACAGAAGTAGGCCAAGTGGGTGCTTTGAAAATAGTGCCCACCTGAAAGTGTGCAGGGTCCTGTGGTAAAAGAGTGCAGTGGGCTATTCTAAGGTGGGTGTGGGGGGCTGAAGGAAGAGAGGGAAGAAGGTTGGCCGGTGAGGGGGAAGCACAAATATGTCCCCTTGTACTGTGGCTGAGGTTCAGGAAGGTGTTACTGAAGGCATCTGGGCTACAATGCAGACTTTTCCCTCAGCAGTTTTGCCTGCTGGACTTTCCAGACAGTAACATTGGGGTTGTTGTACACACACCCCATAAATGTGAGTGCAGAAAATCTGGATTTGTTAATTGTGTGGAATAGAATTATACATTGGAATTACGCTCCACACAATTTCCAGTTGGGGCCATGCCTTTTATGGGCATTTTGCAAGTGGGCTGATTAGGCGAAGTAAGCACTAAACCTTGAGGTGTGAGAAGCCTGAAAAAACAAATCCTTCACTTGTAAAAGGCTTTTGGATAGCCTCAGTGGCTGAAGTAGGCAGGATCTACTGGGACCCGCTTTAACAATCTTTTTTTTGTTTGTCCCTATGGAAGGGTGTAGGAAAATGCCTCCCTTGGCATGGTTCCCCCCTAACTTTTTGCCTTTTGTTGAAGCTAGTTATCATTGAAAGTGTGCTGGGACCCGGCTAACCAGGCCCCAGCACCAGTGTTCTTTCCCTAAACTGTACCTTTGTCTCCACAATTGGCACAGCCCTGGCACACAGATAAGTGCCTTGTAAATAGTACCCCTGGTACCAAGGTCCCTGATGCCAGGGAAGGTCTCTAAGGGCTGCAGCATGTATTATGCCACCCTGGGGACCCCTCACACAGCACATGCACACTACCTCACAGCTTGTGTGTGCTGGTGGGGAGAAAATGACTAAGTCGACATGGCACTCCCCTCAGGGTGCCATGCCCACGACCCACTGCCTGTGGCATAGGTAAGTCACCCCTCTAGCAGGCCTTACAGCCCTAAGGCAGGGTGCAATATACCACAGGTGAGGGCATAGCTGCATGAACACTATGCCCCTAAAGTGTCTACGAAATTCTTAGACATTGTAAGTGCAGGGTAGACATAAAGAGTATATGGTCTGGGAGTTTGTCAAACACAAACTCCACAGTTCCATAATGGCTACACTGAATACTGGGAAGTTTGGTGTCAAACTTCTCAGCACAATAAATCCACACTGATATCAGTGTGTGATTTATTGAGAAATGCACACAGAGGGCATCTTAGAGATGCCCCCTGTATATCAGCCCAGCTACTAGTGCTAGGCAGACCAGTTTCTGCCAGCCTGCCGCATCCAGATGGGTTTCTGGCCACATGGGTTGAGTGCCTTTGTCACTCTGTGGCCAGGAACAAAGCATGTACTGGGTGGAGGTGCTTCACACCTACCCCTGCAGGAACTGTAACACCTGGCAGTGAACATCAAAGGCTCAAGCCTGGTGTTACAGTGCCCCAGGACGCTCCAGCTAGTGGAGATGCCCGCCCCTCCGGACACAGCCCCCAATTTTGGCGGCAAGTCCGGAGGAGATAATGAGAAAATCAAGGAGGAGTCACCCACCAGTCAGGACAGCCCCAAAGGGGTCCTGAGCTGAGGTGACCCCTGCCTTAGGAAATCCTCCATCTTGTTTTGGAGGATTCCCCCCAATCGGATTAGGGATGTTGCCCCCTCCCACAGGGAGGAGGCACAAAGAGGGTGTAGCCAACCTCCAGGACAGTAGCCATTGGCTACTGCCCCCCAGACCTAAACACCCCCCTAAATTGAGTATCTAGGAGCGACCCTAAACCCAGGAAAGCAGACTCCTGCAACCTGAAACAAGAAGGACTGCTGACCTGAAAGCCCCGCAGAGACGACGGAGATGACAAATGACTTGGCCCCAGCCCTATCGGCGTGTCTCCAGACTCAGAGAACCTGCTAGCGACGCATCCATCGGGACCAGCGGCCTCTGAGGACTCAGAGGACTGACCTGCACCTAAAGGACCAAGAAACTCCCGACGACAGCGGCTCTGTCCAAAACTACAACAAAGAAACCATCTTTAAAGAAGACTCCAGCCGCTCTCCAGAAGTGTGAGTCTTCTCAATCTGCATCCGACACCCCCCGGCGCACGTCCAGAAGAACCAACACCGCAGAGAGGACCCCAGGCGAATCCAACGACGTGGACACCCTGAGTCGACCTCCCTGCACCCCCACAGTGACGCCTGAGAAGAGGATCCAGAGGTTCCCCCTAAACCGCGACTGCCCAGTAACAAAGGAACCTGATGCCTGGAAGAAGCACTGCACCCACTGCCCCCAGGACCGAGACGAAGCAACCACTGTTGTAGGAGTGACCAGCAGGAGGCCCACATCCTAGTCCAGTCGGTGGCTGGCCTAAGAAGCCCCCCTGTGCCCTGCATCGCCAGAGTGACCCCCGGATCCCTCCACTGATTTCAATATAAAACCCAACGCCTTGTTCACACACTGCACCCAGTTGCCCCTGTGCTGCTGAGGGTGTATTTTGTGTGCCTGTAGGAAAGTACCACCTTGCCTGGCATGTTACCCCCATATTTCACCGTATGTATGTTGTTTTAGTCCTTGTGTCACTGGGACCCTGCCAGGCAGGGCCCCAGTGTTCATAGTATGTGCCCTGTATGTGTTCCCTGTGTGGTGCCTAACTGTATCACTGAGGCTCTGCTAACAGAACATCAGTGTGTATGCTCTCTCTGCTTTCTAAATTTGTCACTAGAGGCTAGTGACTAAATTTACCAATTCACATTGGCATACTGGTACACCCATAAAATTCCCTTATTTATGGTACTGAGGTACTCAGGGTATTGGGGTTCCAGGAGATCTGACAATTCTTACATAGGCCTGCCACTGGAGCCTGCGTGAAATAACGTCCACGTTATTTCACAGCCATTTACCACTGCACATAAGTAACTTATAAGTCACCTAGTTGTCTACACTTCTCAGGGCAAATTCCCCGGAATTTGTGAGTGCGGGGACACCATTACATGCATGCACTACACATAGGTCACTACCTATGTATAGCGTCACAATGGTAACTCCGAACATGGCCATGTAACATGTCTAAGATCATGGATTTGTCACCCCAATACCATTCTGGTATTGGGGGGACAATTCCATGATCCCCCGGGTCTCTAGCACAGAACCCGGGTACTACCAAACTGCCTTTCCGGGGTCTCCACTGCAGCTGCTGCTGCTGCCAACCCCTCAGACAGGTTTCTGCCCTCCTGGGGTCCAAGCAGCCCTGGCCCAGGAAGGCAGAATAAAGGATTTCCTCTGAGAGAGGGTGTTACACCCTCTCCCTTTGGAAATAGGTGTGAAGGGCTGGGGAGGAGTAGCCTCCCCCAGCCTCTGGAAATGCTTGGATGGGCACAGATGGTGTCCATCTCTGCATAAGCCAGTCTACACCGGTTCAGGGATCCCCCAGCCCTGCTCTGGCGCGAAACTGGACAAAGGAAAGGGGAGTGACCACTACCCTGACCAGTACCTCTCAGGGGAGGTGCCCAGAGCTCCTCCAGTGTGTCCCAGACCTCTGCCATCTTGGAAACAGAGGTGTTGGGGGCACACTGGACTGCTCTGAGTGGCCAGTGCCAGCAGGTGACATCAGAGGCTCCTTCTGATAGGCTCTTACCTCTCTTGGTAGCCAATCCTCCTGTCTTGGTAGCCAAACCTCCTTTTCTGGCTATTTAGGGTCTCTCCTTTGGCAGTTCTTCAGATAACGAATGCAAGAGCTCACCAGAGTTCCTCTACATCTCCCTCTTCGCCTTCTACCAAGGATCGACCGCTGACTGCTCCAGCTCGCCTGCAAAACCGCAACAAAGTAGCAAGAAGACTACCAGCAACATTGCAGCGCCTAATCCTGCCGGCTTTCTGGTCTGTTTCCAGGTGGTGCATGCTCTAGGGGTAAGCCTGCCTTCACCCTGCACCAGAAGCTCCGAAGAAATCTCCTGTGGGTCGAAGGAATCTTCCCCCTGCTAACGCAGGCACCAAAAGACTGCATCACTGGTCCTCTGGGTCCCCTCTCATCCTGACGAGTGTGGTCCCTGGAACACAGTAACTCTGTCCAAGTGTCTCCACAGTCCAGTGACTCTTCAGTCCAAGTTTGGTGGAGGTAAGTCCTTGCCTCCCCACGCTAGACTGCAAACCTGTGTACTGCGTGAGCTGCAGCTGCTCCGGCTTCTGTGCACTCTTCCAGGATTTCCTTCATGCACATCCTAGCCTGGGTCCCCAGCACTCCGTCCTGCAGTGCACAACCCTCTGAGTTGGCCTCCGACGTTGTGGGACCCTCTTTTGTAACTTCGTGTGGACTCCGGTTCACTATTCTTGTAAGTGCCTGTTAGGGTACTTCTGCGGGTGCTGCCTGCTTCTGAGAGGGCTCTCTAAGTTGCTGAGCGCCCCCTCTGTCTCTTCCTCCAAGGGACGACATCCTGGTCCTTCCTGGTCCTCAGCAGCACCGAAAAACCTCTACCGCGACCCTTGCAGCTAGCAAGGCTTGTTTGCGGTATCTCTGCGTGGAAACACCTCTGCAAGCTTCATTGTGACGTGGGACATCTGTCTTCCAAAGGAGAAGTTCCTAGTCCTCGTCGTTCTTGCAGAAATCCAGGCTTCTTCCATTCGGAGGTAGCTTCCTTGCACCTTCATCCGGGGTTTCCTGGGCTCCTGCCCCACCCCCCCCGGACACTGTCGCGACTATTGGACTTGGTCCCCTTGCCTTGCAGGTCCTCAGGTCCAAAAATCCGTTGTCAGTGCACTGCTGGTGTTTGTTGTTCTTGCAGAATCCCCCTATCACGACTATTGTGCTCTCTTGGTGTAGTAGGTGTACTTTTCTCCTACTTTTCAGGGTCTTGGGGTGGGGTATCTTGGACACCCTGACTGTTTTCTTACAGTCCCAGCAACACTCTACAAGCTCTCATAGGTCTGGGGTCCATTCGTGGTTCGCATTCCACTTTTGAAGTATATGGTTTATGTTGCCCCTAGACCTATGTTCTCTAATTTCAACCTATTGTAATTCTACACTGTTTGCATTACTTTTCCGACTCTTACTTACCTGATTTTGGTTTGTGTACATATAACTTGTATATATTACTTACCTTCTTACTGAGGGTACTCACTGAGATACTTGTGGCATATTGTCATAAAAATAAAGTACCTTTATTTTTAATAACTGTGTATTGTGTTTTCTTATGATATTGTGCATATGATATAAGTGGTATAGTAGGAGCTTTGCATGTCTCCTAGTTCAGCCTAAGCTGCTTTGCCATAGCTACCTTCTATCAGCCTAAACTGCTAGAAACACCTCTATTCTACTAATAAGGAATAACTGTACCTGGCACAAGGTGTAAGTACCATTGGTACCTACTACAAGCAGGCCAGCCTCCTACAGTGCCTGTTTGGGACCGGGACCTCCCCCCCCCCACCCCCCACTCCCCACCCCCCAAGTGCTCTACAATACCCCCCTGGTCTGCTCCCCGAGCCGCAGGTACTTGCCTGCTAGCAGACTGGAACTGGAGCCCCCCTGTTCACTATAAGCGCCTATGTTATTTGGGCCCTACTTTGACCTCTGCACCTGACCGGCCCTGTGTGGCTGTTGCTGGGTGTTTGGGGTTGACTTGAACCCCCAACGGTGGGCTGCCTATGCCAAGGAGACTGATCTTGTAAGTGCTTTACTTACCTGAGAAACTAACCAATACTTACCTCCCCAGGAACTGTTGATTTTTGCAGTGTCCACTTTTAAAATAGCTTATTGCCATTTTTGCCAAAACTGTTTATATTACTGTTTTAATTCAAAGTTCCATACTTACCTGTGTGTCACGTACCTTTCAATGTATGTACTTCCCTAAATTCTGAATCTTGTGGTTCTAAAATAAATTAAGAAAATAATTTTTTTCTAACTAAAAACCTATTGCCCTAGATTTAAGTCTTTGAGTGTGTGTTCTCATTTATTGCCTGTGTGTGTGTACAACAAATGTGTAACACTACCCTCTGATAAGCCTACTGCTCGACCACACTACCACAAAATAGAGCATTAGTATTTTGCCACTATCTTACCTCTAAGGGGAACCCTTGGACTCTGTGCACAGAACCTCTGACTTTCAGATAGTATATACGGAGCCAACTTCCTACATTGGTGGATCAGGGCTGAGGCCTAAAACTTTGCATTTGCCTGACTACTCAGCCAATACCTGATCACAAGACTACAATTCCAAAACTTTTCATTAGAAATTATTTTTTGCAAGTCCTGCTAGGGTGTTGTGTAAGTCCCTGTTAGCATTTCTTTTGAAGTTTAAAGGTTTGTAAAAGTTAGGATTTAAGTTCTAGAATTAGTTTTTAGACTCTTAAAAGTAATCCCAACTTTCAGAGTTATAATGAGTCAAACAGATGATGCAGTAATGGAACTCAACCTCACCCCTTACCTGCATCTAGGGATGTCAGAGTTAAGGTGTCACTGTAAGACAAAAAAAGATAAAAACTGGGTCCAACCCTACCAAGGCAAAGCTCCAGGAGCTCTTGGCAGAGTTCACAAGGGACCACCCCTCTGACATTAGGGATACACCTTCAGATGGGGAAATTCGTGAACAGGAGGATGAACTCCCCCCTCCTGTCCTAAATAGGGAGGACAGGGCTCCTAGAACTGTGTCCCTAAAAATCATAGACAGCGAGCCTGGTTCTTCCACAGGGGAGTCCAGTGCCTCTGTGGGCATTGAGGACAGCCTCAATGGAGAGGACATCCTTTTAGCAAGGATGACCAAAAGATTGGCTTTGGAGAAGCAGCTCCTACCCATAGAAAGGGAAAGAAGAGAAATAGGTTTAACTCCCATAAATGGTGGCAGCAACTTAAATAGGGGCAGGGAGAATACTGACATCCTAAAAAACCCCAAAGGGATTGTAACCAAATATGAAGAAGTTGATGACATCACCAAATGGTTCACAGCTTTTGAGAGGGCTTGTGCAACCAGAAAAGTAAGCAGATTAAACTGGTGAGCTCTCCTTTGGGAAGTGTTCACTGGAAAGTGTAAGGATAGACTCATCACATTCTCTGGTAAAGATGCAGAATCTTATGACCTCATGAAGGCTACCCTGGACGAGGGCTTTGGATTCTCAACTGAGGAGTACAGGATTAGGTTTAGGGGGGGGGCTCACAAGTCCTGGAGCCAGACCTGGGTTGATTTTGTTGACTACTCAGTCAAAACACTAGATCAGTGGTTCCCAATCTGCCTGGTGCGCCGTCAAAACTAGCCAGGGGCGCCGCACAGTTTGGGAACCACTGAGCTATCCATTGCCCTTGGGCCAGTTCGGACAAAATAAAACTACACAATTAAAAAATGCAGTTGTAGCAGATCTTTTTTCATTTTGTCCTTGAGTGCCCTCAGGTGGTTAAACACAGCTAAAGCGATTCTACATGTCATACTATTTAAACAGTCACGGCGTTAGGGCCGATAGGAGAGTGCCCCGGGGGTGCGGTGGAAAGTATCCTGTGCTTACGTCAGCACGTCAACCAGGAAGAAGAGGAGACACGCGGAGAGGCAGAGGGTGAGATGGAAGACGCCGTGGGAAGAGCAGAGGAGTGCGAACACCGAAGATGGGAAGACAACGCTCTTGACGTCCACGAGGAGAGCAGCTCAGCGACTGGAGACGGAGAGGAACGCATGAACAAGGGAGCCCTGAGAGAACTGAATGCTGACAAAAGTGGCAATTACCAGTCTTGGGACACGACAGCCTGCCATGTCCCGGGGAGACGTGGCTAGCACAGGTACGTGCCTGCATACCGGGCTCAGCTTCAACGCTATTAAGGAGGACACATGCAAAGGGAGGTGGGGAGAAAAGAGAGGGAGAGGGAGGGGAAATGCCTACTATAAGTCCCAGTGCGAAGCAAGGGACAACAGTAAAAGCTTCTCTAGCCCAAATTAACGCATGCTGACAATACTTATTATTATGAAATCATTCTTTTGTTTCACTCCTCTCAATTGCACCATAAAGGAGCACCGAACTTAAAAAAGTCATCACTCCTCACTTACCCCCTGCCTGATATGCACTAAAGGATACAAGACATGTAAACACTTACCTCCTGTCATTCTTTCCTTTGTTTTCTCCTCATTCTCCGGAGCGGTGAACGCGAGACCCGGAGCCACACCTAAAAGAGAAAAACCAGTGAATATTAAAAGACAAGACTGCCAAGGGAGAGGAAAAAGGGGAGAATATAGAAGAGAAAGAAAAGAGACCAGAAGAACTCCAAGAGACTAAAAAAGGAAAAATAGTGAAACTATTAAGAGAAGCACTTAAGGGGGGTAACATTTAATAGAAATAAAGAAAAGTGCCTCTCAACTTGGAGAGATACAGTTAAATGATTATGTGCGGGTGCCCAGTAAGGATCTACAAAAACACTCCCTCACTGAGGATACAATAGGGTACTGACCGACCTTACCGTCGCCAGATCTGATGTGTTATATCATTAATATATGCTTGCCTGGGACATCGCAGGACAGTCCCAGGGAGCTATGAGCATCAGTTCCCAGCTTATTATAGCCTCAATATTGGTGCTGGAGATGTCACGACACCAGGTCTCCATGGAGGCGGGGCTGATGGGTCAGGGGCAAATTCTGTGGCACGTAGTGTGTCTACTCTCTCACGTCACCCGGGGAGAGACCTTAGTAAAAGGTGCTAGAGGCAGGGGCTGTCTCCACTTGTAGTCCTCTTCCTACGCGCAGGGCTCCCTTCAGTCACCAGGCCTCTGCTTCTGCCTTGCGTGGCGCCCGAGCATGCAGCCAGTGTGGTCTGCACAGTCCTTTCTGTGGCACCACTGGCAGCATGGGCCCTGCGGTGTCTATTGGGGCTGAGAGGGAAGGGGCATCTCGCTGCAGTTCATGACCACAATGCAAAGTGCCCAACCGTGGCCCTGCTCACACCCGGGCTGCAGAAGGCAATGCTTCCAGTCCCCACCTCCAGGCAAACTGGGCTCTGGGAATGCTTGGCTTAGCGACTCTGGGAACCAGGAGGCGCAGGCCCAGGCAGTCTCGACCAGAGTGTTCGGGGTTGTCCTGGAGTTCACCGCACTCCCCACAGTGCAAAGATTATGGTGACAGTGTTGGATCTGAACTTTGAGGATCGATGATACAGGATTAAGAAGGATTATTATTTTCATGGCGGAACCCTCAGAGGATGCATCTAATCCGCCATCATGCTGGCCACGCCCCCAGCACACCAAACTTGCTAGTACCCTGCTCTATTTAGAGTTGGCTGAAGGACCATCTTTACACCGGTGAAGCCTCTACCACTTCCGCTGGTGTAAACCTCTGACCTAGCAGTACATCTGCAAATTGGAGAAAGTTCCCTGCGAGTCAGATCACCTGTGTTATGTATTGAAAAAACAGACTCCTGCTTTGAAAGTTAATTTTTTTAATACACAGAAGTAGGCCAAGTGGGTGCTTTGAAAATAGTGCCCACCTGAAAGTGTGCAGGGTCCTGTGGTAAAAGAGTGCAGTGGGCTATTCTAAGGTGGGTGTGGGGGGCTGAAGGAAGAGAGGGAAGAAGGTTGGCCGGTGAGGGGGAAGCACAAATATGTCCCCTTGTACTGTGGCTGAGGTTCAGGAAGGTGTTACTGAAGGCATCTGGGCTACAATGCAGACTTTTCCCTCAGCAGTTTTGCCTGCTGGACTTTCCAGACAGTAACATTGGGGTTGTTGTACACACACCCCATAAATGTGAGTGCAGAAAATCTGGATTTGTTAATTGTGTGGAATAGAATTATACATTGGAATTACGCTCCACACAATTTCCAGTTGGGGCCATGCCTTTTATGGGCATTTTGCAAGTGGGCTGATTAGGCGAAGTAAGCACTAAACCTTGAGGTGTGAGAAGCCTGAAAAAACAAATCCTTCACTTGTAAAAGGCTTTTGGATAGCCTCAGTGGCTGAAGTAGGCAGGATCTACTGGGACCCGCTTTAACAATCTTTTTTTTGTTTGTCCCTATGGAAGGGTGTAGGAAAATGCCTCCCTTGGCATGGTTCCCCCCTAACTTTTTGCCTTTTGTTGAAGCTAGTTATCATTGAAAGTGTGCTGGGACCCGGCTAACCAGGCCCCAGCACCAGTGTTCTTTCCCTAAACTGTACCTTTGTCTCCACAATTGGCACAGCCCTGGCACACAGATAAGTGCCTTGTAAATAGTACCCCTGGTACCAAGGTCCCTGATGCCAGGGAAGGTCTCTAAGGGCTGCAGCATGTATTATGCCACCCTGGGGACCCCTCACACAGCACATGCACACTACCTCACAGCTTGTGTGTGCTGGTGGGGAGAAAATGACTAAGTCGACATGGCACTCCCCTCAGGGTGCCATGCCCACGACCCACTGCCTGTGGCATAGGTAAGTCACCCCTCTAGCAGGCCTTACAGCCCTAAGGCAGGGTGCAATATACCACAGGTGAGGGCATAGCTGCATGAACACTATGCCCCTAAAGTGTCTACGAAATTCTTAGACATTGTAAGTGCAGGGTAGACATAAAGAGTATATGGTCTGGGAGTTTGTCAAACACAAACTCCACAGTTCCATAATGGCTACACTGAATACTGGGAAGTTTGGTGTCAAACTTCTCAGCACAATAAATCCACACTGATATCAGTGTGTGATTTATTGAGAAATGCACACAGAGGGCATCTTAGAGATGCCCCCTGTATATCAGCCCAGCTACTAGTGCTAGGCAGACCAGTTTCTGCCAGCCTGCCGCATCCAGATGGGTTTCTGGCCACATGGGTTGAGTGCCTTTGTCACTCTGTGGCCAGGAACAAAGCATGTACTGGGTGGAGGTGCTTCACACCTACCCCTGCAGGAACTGTAACACCTGGCAGTGAACATCAAAGGCTCAAGCCTGGTGTTACAGTGCCCCAGGACGCTCCAGCTAGTGGAGATGCCCGCCCCTCCGGACACAGCCCCCAATTTTGGCGGCAAGTCCGGAGGAGATAATGAGAAAATCAAGGAGGAGTCACCCACCAGTCAGGACAGCCCCAAAGGGGTCCTGAGCTGAGGTGACCCCTGCCTTAGGAAATCCTCCATCTTGTTTTGGAGGATTCCCCCCAATCGGATTAGGGATGTTGCCCCCTCCCACAGGGAGGAGGCACAAAGAGGGTGTAGCCAACCTCCAGGACAGTAGCCATTGGCTACTGCCCCCCAGACCTAAACACCCCCCTAAATTGAGTATCTAGGAGCGACCCTAAACCCAGGAAAGCAGACTCCTGCAACCTGAAACAAGAAGGACTGCTGACCTGAAAGCCCCGCAGAGACGACGGAGATGACAAATGACTTGGCCCCAGCCCTATCGGCGTGTCTCCAGACTCAGAGAACCTGCTAGCGACGCATCCATCGGGACCAGCGGCCTCTGAGGACTCAGAGGACTGACCTGCACCTAAAGGACCAAGAAACTCCCGACGACAGCGGCTCTGTCCAAAACTACAACAAAGAAACCATCTTTAAAGAAGACTCCAGCCGCTCTCCAGAAGTGTGAGTCTTCTCAATCTGCATCCGACACCCCCCGGCGCACGTCCAGAAGAACCAACACCGCAGAGAGGACCCCAGGCGAATCCAACGACGTGGACACCCTGAGTCGACCTCCCTGCACCCCCACAGTGACGCCTGAGAAGAGGATCCAGAGGTTCCCCCTAACCGCGACTGCCCAGTAACAAAGGAACCTGATGCCTGGAAGAAGCACTGCACCCACTGCCCCCAGGACCGAGACGAAGCAACCACTGTTGTAGGAGTGACCAGCAGGAGGCCCACATCCTAGTCCAGTCGGTGGCTGGCCTAAGAAGCCCCCCTGTGCCCTGCATCGCCAGAGTGACCCCCGGATCCCTCCACTGATTTCAATATAAAACCCAACGCCTTGTTCACACACTGCACCCAGTTGCCCCTGTGCTGCTGAGGGTGTATTTTGTGTGCCTGTAGGAAAGTACCACCTTGCCTGGCATGTTACCCCCATATTTCACCGTATGTATGTTGTTTTAGTCCTTGTGTCACTGGGACCCTGCCAGGCAGGGCCCCAGTGTTCATAGTATGTGCCCTGTATGTGTTCCCTGTGTGGTGCCTAACTGTATCACTGAGGCTCTGCTAAACAGAACATCAGTGTGTATGCTCTCTCTGCTTTCTAAATTTGTCACTAGAGGCTAGTGACTAAATTTACCAATTCACATTGGCATACTGGTACACCCATAAAATTCCCTTATTTATGGTACTGAGGTACTCAGGGTATTGGGGTTCCAGGAGATCTGACAATTCTTACATAGGCCTGCCACTGGAGCCTGCGTGAAATAACGTCCACGTTATTTCACAGCCATTTACCACTGCACATAAGTAACTTATAAGTCACCTAGTTGTCTACACTTCTCAGGGCAAATTCCCCGGAATTTGTGAGTGCGGGGACACCATTACATGCATGCACTACACATAGGTCACTACCTATGTATAGCGTCACAATGGTAACTCCGAACATGGCCATGTAACATGTCTAAGATCATGGATTTGTCACCCCAATACCATTCTGGTATTGGGGGGACAATTCCATGATCCCCCGGGTCTCTAGCACAGAACCCGGGTACTACCAAACTGCCTTTCCGGGGTCTCCACTGCAGCTGCTGCTGCTGCCAACCCCTCAGACAGGTTTCTGCCCTCCTGGGGTCCAAGCAGCCCTGGCCCAGGAAGGCAGAATAAAGGATTTCCTCTGAGAGAGGGTGTTACACCCTCTCCCTTTGGAAATAGGTGTGAAGGGCTGGGGAGGAGTAGCCTCCCCCAGCCTCTGGAAATGCTTGGATGGGCACAGATGGTGTCCATCTCTGCATAAGCCAGTCTACACCGGTTCAGGGATCCCCCAGCCCTGCTCTGGCGCGAAACTGGACAAAGGAAAGGGGAGTGACCACTACCCTGACCAGTACCTCTCAGGGGAGGTGCCCAGAGCTCCTCCAGTGTGTCCCAGACCTCTGCCATCTTGGAAACAGAGGTGTTGGGGGCACACTGGACTGCTCTGAGTGGCCAGTGCCAGCAGGTGACATCAGAGGCTCCTTCTGATAGGCTCTTACCTCTCTTGGTAGCCAATCCTCCTGTCTTGGTAGCCAAACCTCCTTTTCTGGCTATTTAGGGTCTCTCCTTTGGGCAGTTCTTCAGATAACGAATGCAAGAGCTCACCAGAGTTCCTCTACATCTCCCTCTTCGCCTTCTACCAAGGATCGACCGCTGACTGCTCCAGCTCGCCTGCAAAACCGCAACAAAGTAGCAAGAAGACTACCAGCAACATTGCAGCGCCTAATCCTGCCGGCTTTCTGGTCTGTTTCCAGGTGGTGCATGCTCTAGGGGTAAGCCTGCCTTCACCCTGCACCAGAAGCTCCGAAGAAATCTCCTGTGGGTCGAAGGAATCTTCCCCCTGCTAACGCAGGCACCAAAAGACTGCATCACTGGTCCTCTGGGTCCCCTCTCATCCTGACGAGTGTGGTCCCTGGAACACAGTAACTCTGTCCAAGTGTCTCCACAGTCCAGTGACTCTTCAGTCCAAGTTTGGTGGAGGTAAGTCCTTGCCTCCCCACGCTAGACTGCAAACCTGTGTACTGCGTGAGCTGCAGCTGCTCCGGCTTCTGTGCACTCTTCCAGGATTTCCTTCATGCACATCCTAGCCTGGGTCCCCAGCACTCCGTCCTGCAGTGCACAACCCTCTGAGTTGGCCTCCGACGTTGTGGGACCCTCTTTTGTAACTTCGTGTGGACTCCGGTTCACTATTCTTGTAAGTGCCTGTTAGGGTACTTCTGCGGGTGCTGCCTGCTTCTGAGAGGGCTCTCTAAGTTGCTGAGCGCCCCCTCTGTCTCTTCCTCCAAGGGACGACATCCTGGTCCTTCCTGGTCCTCAGCAGCACCGAAAAACCTCTACCGCGACCCTTGCAGCTAGCAAGGCTTGTTTGCGGTATCTCTGCGTGGAAACACCTCTGCAAGCTTCATTGTGACGTGGGACATCTGTCTTCCAAAGGAGAAGTTCCTAGTCCTCGTCGTTCTTGCAGAAATCCAGGCTTCTTCCATTCGGAGGTAGCTTCCTTGCACCTTCATCCGGGGTTTCCTGGGCTCCTGCCCCACCCCCCCCGGACACTGTCGCGACTATTGGACTTGGTCCCCTTGCCTTGCAGGTCCTCAGGTCCAAAAATCCGTTGTCAGTGCACTGCTGGTGTTTGTTGTTCTTGCAGAATCCCCCTATCACGACTATTGTGCTCTCTTGGTGTAGTAGGTGTACTTTTCTCCTACTTTTCAGGGTCTTGGGGTGGGGTATCTTGGACACCCTGACTGTTTTCTTACAGTCCCAGCAACACTCTACAAGCTCTCATAGGTCTGGGGTCCATTCGTGGTTCGCATTCCACTTTTGAAGTATATGGTTTATGTTGCCCCTAGACCTATGTTCTCTAATTTCAACCTATTGTAATTCTACACTGTTTGCATTACTTTTCCGACTCTTACTTACCTGATTTTGGTTTGTGTACATATAACTTGTATATATTACTTACCTTCTTACTGAGGGTACTCACTGAGATACTTGTGGCATATTGTCATAAAAATAAAGTACCTTTATTTTTAATAACTGTGTATTGTGTTTTCTTATGATATTGTGCATATGATATAAGTGGTATAGTAGGAGCTTTGCATGTCTCCTAGTTCAGCCTAAGCTGCTTTGCCATAGCTACCTTCTATCAGCCTAAACTGCTAGAAACACCTCTATTCTACTAATAAGGAATAACTGTACCTGGCACAAGGTGTAAGTACCATTGGTACCTACTACAAGCAGGCCAGCCTCCTACAGTGCCTGTTTGGGACCGGGACCTCCCCCCCCCCCCACCCACCAAGTGCTCTACAATACCCCCCTGGTCTGCTCCCCGAGCCGCAGGTACTTGCCTGCTAACAGACTGGAACTGGAGCCCCCCTGTTCACTATAAGCGCCTATGTTATTTGGGCCCTACTTTGACCTCTGCACCTGACCGGCCCTGTGTTGCTGTTGCTGGGTGTTTGGGGTTGACTTGAACCCCCAACGGTGGGCTGCCTATGCCAAGGAGACTGATCTTGTAAGTGCTTTACTTACCTGAGAAACTAACCAATACTTACCTCCCCAGGAACTGTTGATTTTTGCAGTGTCCACTTTTAAAATAGCTTATTGCCATTTTTGCCAAAACTGTTTATATTACTGTTTTAATTCAAAGTTCCATACTTACCTGTGTGTCACGTACCTTTCAATGTATGTACTTCCCTAAATTCTGAATCTTGTGGTTCTAAAATAAATTAAGAAAATATTTTTTTTCTAACTAAAAACCTATTGCCCTAGATTTAAGTCTTTGAGTGTGTGTTCTCATTTATTGCCTGTGTGTGTACAACAAATGTGTAACACTACCCTCTGATAAGCCTACTGCTCGACCACACTACCACAAAATAGAGCATTAGTATTTTGCCACTATCTTACCTCTAAGGGGAACCCTTGGACTCTGTGCACAGTATCTCTGACTTTCAGATAGTATATACGGAGCCAACTTCCTACATTGGTGGATCAGGGCTGAGGCCTAAAACTTTGCATTTGCCTGACTACTCAGCCAATACCTGATCACAAGACTAAAATTCCAAAACTTTTCATTAGAAATTATTTTTTGCAAGTCCTGCTAGGGTGTTGTGTAAGTCCCTGTTAGCATTTCTTTTGAAGTTTAAAGGTTTGTAAAAGTTAGGATTTAAGTTCTAGAATTAGTTTTTAGACTCTTAAAAGTAATCCCAACTTTCAGAGTTATAATGAGTCAAACAGATGATGCAGTAATGGAACTCAACCTCACCCCTTACCTGCATCTAGGGATGTCAGAGTTAAGGTGTCACTGTAAGACAAAAAAAGATAAAAACTGGGTCCAACCCTACCAAGGCAAAGCTCCAGGAGCTCTTGGCAGAGTTCACAAGGGACCACCCCTCTGACATTAGGGATACTCCTTCAGATGGGGAAATTCGTGAACAGGAGGATGAACTCCCCCCTCCTGTCCTAAATAGGGAGGACAGGGCTCCTAGAACTGTGTCCCTAAAAATCATAGACAGCGAGCCTGGTTCTTCCACAGGGGAGTCCAGTGTCTCTGTGGGCATTGAGGACAGCCTCAATGGAGAGGACATCCTTTTAGCAAGGATGACCAAAAGATTGGCTTTGGAGAAGCAGCTCCTACCCATAGAAAGGGAAAGAAGAGAAATAGGTTTAACTCCCATAAATGGTGGCAGCAACTTAAATAGGGGCAGGGAGAATACTGACATCCTAAAAAACCCCAAAGGGATTGTAACCAAATATGAAGAAGTTGATGACATCACCAAATGGTTCACAGCTTTTGAGAGGGCTTGTGCAACCAGAAAAGTAAGCAGATTAAACTGGTGAGCTCTCCTTTGGGAAGTGTTCACTGGAAAGTGTAAGGATAGACTCATCACATTCTCTGGTAAAGATGCAGAATCTTATGACCTCATGAAGGCTACCCTGGACGAGGGCTTTGGATTCTCAACTGAGGAGTACAGGATTAGGTTTAGGGGGGGGCTCACAAGTCCTGGAGCCAGACCTGGGTTGATTTTGTTGACTACTCAGTCAAAACACTAGATCAGTGGTTCCCAATCTGCCTGGTGCGCCGTCAAAACTAGCCAGGGGCGCCGCACAGTTTGGGAACCACTGAGCTATCCATTGCCCTTGGGCCAGTTCGGACAAAATAAAACTACACAATTAAAAAATGCAGTTGTAGCAGATCTTTTTTCATTTTGTCCTTGAGTGCCCTCAGGTGGTTAAACACAGCTAAAGCGATTCTACATGTCATACTATTTAAACAGTCACGGCGTTAGGGCCGATAGGAGAGTGCCCCGGGGGTGCGGTGGAAAGTATCCTGTGCTTACGTCAGCACGTCAACCAGGAAGAAGAGGAGACACGCGGAGAGGCAGAGGGTGAGATGGAAGACGCCGTGGGAAGAGCAGAGGAGTGCGAACACCGAAGATGGGAAGACAACGCTCTTGACGTCCACGAGGAGAGCAGCTCAGCGACTGGAGACGGAGAGGAACGCATGAACAAGGGAGCCCTGAGAGAACTGAATGCTGACAAAAGTGGCAATTACCAGTCTTGGGACACGACAGCCTGCCATGTCCCGGGGAGACGTGGCTAGCACAGGTACGTGCCTGCATACCGGGCTCAGCTTCAACGCTATTAAGGAGGACACATGCAAAGGGAGGTGGGGAGAAAAGAGAGGGAGAGGGAGGGGAAATGCCTACTATAAGTCCCAGTGCGAAGCAAGGGACAACAGTAAAAGCTTCTCTAGCCCAAATTAACGCATGCTGACAATACTTATTATTATGAAATCATTCTTTTGTTTCACTCCTCTCAATTGCACCATAAAGGAGCACCGAACTTAAAAAAGTCATCACTCCTCACTTACCCCCTCCCTGATATGCACTAAAGGATACAAGACATGTAAACACTTACCTCCTGTCATTCTTTCCTTTGTTTTCTCCTCATTCTCCGGAGCGGTGAACGCGAGACCCGGAGCCACACCTAAAAGAGAAAAACCAGTGAATATTAAAAGACAAGACTGCCAAGGGAGAGGAAAAAGGGGAGAATATAGAAGAGAAAGAAAAGAGACCAGAAGAACTCCAAGAGACTAAAAAAGGAAAAATAGTGAAACTATTAAGAGAAGCACTTAAGGGGGGTAACATTTAATAGAAATAAAGAAAAGTGCCTCTCAACTTGGAGAGATACAGTTAAATGATTATGTGCGGGTGCCCAGTAAGGATCTACAAAAACACTCCCTCACTGAGGATACAATAGGGTACTGACCGACCTTACCGTCGCCAGATCTGATGTGTTATATCATTAATAAATGCTTGCCTGGGACATCGCAGGACAGTCCCAGGGAGCTATGAGCATCAGTTCCCAGCTTATTATAGCCTCAATATTGGTGCTGGAGATGTCACGACACCAGGTCTCCATGGAGGCGGGGCTGATGGGTCAGGGGCAAATTCCGTGGCACGTAGTGTGTCTACTCTCTCACGTCACCCGGGGAGAGACCTCAGTAAAAGGTGCTAGAGGCAGGGGCTGTCTCCACTTGTAGTCCTCTTCCTACGCGCAGGGCTCCCTTCAGTCACCAGGCCTCTGCTTCTGCCTTGCGTGGCGCCCGAGCATGCAGCCAGTGTGGTCTGCACAGTCCTTTCTGTGGCACCACTGGCAGCATGGGCCCTGCGGTGTCTATTGGGGCTGAGAGGGAAGGGGCATCTCGCTGCAGTTCATGACCACAATGCAAAGTGCCCAACCGTGGCCCTGCTCACACCTGGGCTGCAGAAGGCAATGCTTCCAGTCCCCACCTCCAGGCAAACTGGGCTCTGGGAATGCTTGGCTTAGCGACTCTGGGAACCAGGAGGCGCAGGCCCAGGCAGTCTCGACCAGAGTGTTCGGGGTTGTCCTGGAGTTCACCGCACTCCCCACAGTGCAAAGATTATGGTGACAGTGTTGGATCTGAACTTTGAGGATCGATGATACAGGATTAAGAAGGATTATTATTTTCATGGCGGAACCCTCAGAGGATGCATCTAATCCGCCATCATGCTGGCCACGCCCCCAGCACACCAAACTTGCTAGTACCCTGCTCTATTTAGAGTTGGCTGAAGGACCATCTTTACACCGGTGAAGCCTCTACCACTTCCGCTGGTGTAAACCTCTGACCTGGCAGTACATCTGCAAATTGGAGAAAGTTCCCTGCGAGTCAGATCACCTGTGTTATGTATTGAAAAAACAGACTCCTGCTTTGAAAGTTAATTTTTTTAATACACAGAAGTAGGCCAAGTGGGTGCTTTGAAAATAGTGCCCACCTGAAAGTGTGCAGGGTCCTGTGGTAAAAGAGTGCAGTGGGCTATTCTAAGGTGGGTGTGGGGGGCTGAAGGAAGAGAGGGAAGAAGGTTGGCCGGTGAGGGGGAAGCACAAATATGTCCCCTTGTACTGTGGCTGAGGTTCAGGAAGGTGTTACTGAAGGCATCTGGGCTACAATGCAGACTTTTCCCTCAGCAGTTTTGCCTGCTGGACTTTCCAGACAGTAACATTGGGGTTGTTGTACACACACCCCATAAATGTGAGTGCAGAAAATCTGGATTTGTTAATTGTGTGGAATAGAATTATACATTGGAATTACGCTCCACACAATTTCCAGTTGGGGCCATGCCTTTTATGGGCATTTTGCAAGTGGGCTGATTAGGCGAAGTAAGCACTAAACCTTGAGGTGTGAGAAGCCTGAAAAAACAAATCCTTCACTTGTAAAAGGCTTTTGGATAGCCTCAGTGGCTGAAGTAGGCAGGATCTACTGGGACCCGCTTTAACAATCTTTTTTTTGTTTGTCCCTATGGAAGGGTGTAGGAAAATGCCTCCCTTGGCATGGTTCCCCCCTAACTTTTTGCCTTTTGTTGAAGCTAGTTATCATTGAAAGTGTGCTGGGACCCGGCTAACCAGGCCCCAGCACCAGTGTTCTTTCCCTAAACTGTACCTTTGTCTCCACAATTGGCACAGCCCTGGCACACAGATAAGTGCCTTGTAAATAGTACCCCTGGTACCAAGGTCCCTGATGCCAGGGAAGGTCTCTAAGGGCTGCAGCATGTATTATGCCACCCTGGGGACCCCTCACACAGCACATGCACACTACCTCACAGCTTGTGTGTGCTGGTGGGGAGAAAATGACTAAGTCGACATGGCACTCCCCTCAGGGTGCCATGCCCACGACCCACTGCCTGTGGCATAGGTAAGTCACCCCTCTAGCAGGCCTTACAGCCCTAAGGCAGGGTGCAATATACCACAGGTGAGGGCATAGCTGCATGAACACTATGCCCCTAAAGTGTCTACGAAATTCTTAGACATTGTAAGTGCAGGGTAGACATAAAGAGTATATGGTCTGGGAGTTTGTCAAACACAAACTCCACAGTTCCATAATGGCTACACTGAATACTGGGAAGTTTGGTGTCAAACTTCTCAGCACAATAAATCCACACTGATATCAGTGTGTGATTTATTGAGAAATGCACACAGAGGGCATCTTAGAGATGCCCCCTGTATATCAGCCCAGCTACTAGTGCTAGGCAGACCAGTTTCTGCCAGCCTGCCGCATCCAGATGGGTTTCTGGCCACATGGGTTGAGTGCCTTTGTCACTCTGTGGCCAGGAACAAAGCATGTACTGGGTGGAGGTGCTTCACACCTACCCCTGCAGGAACTGTAACACCTGGCAGTGAACATCAAAGGCTCAAGCCTGGTGTTACAGTGCCCCAGGACGCTCCAGCTAGTGGAGATGCCCGCCCCTCCGGACACAGCCCCCAATTTTGGCGGCAAGTCCGGAGGAGATAATGAGAAAATCAAGGAGGAGTCACCCACCAGTCAGGACAGCCCCAAAGGGGTCCTGAGCTGAGGTGACCCCTGCCTTAGGAAATCCTCCATCTTGTTTTGGAGGATTCCCCCCAATCGGATTAGGGATGTTGCCCCCTCCCACAGGGAGGAGGCACAAAGAGGGTGTAGCCAACCTCCAGGACAGTAGCCATTGGCTACTGCCCCCCAGACCTAAACACCCCCCTAAATTGAGTATCTAGGAGCGACCCTAAACCCAGGAAAGCAGACTCCTGCAACCTGAAACAAGAAGGACTGCTGACCTGAAAGCCCCGCAGAGACGACGGAGATGACAAATGACTTGGCCCCAGCCCTATCGGCGTGTCTCCAGACTCAGAGAACCTGCTAGCGACGCATCCATCGGGACCAGCGGCCTCTGAGGACTCAGAGGACTGACCTGCACCTAAAGGACCAAGAAACTCCCGACGACAGCGGCTCTGTCCAAAACTACAACAAAGAAACCATCTTTAAAGAAGACTCCAGCCGCTCTCCAGAAGTGTGAGTCTTCTCAATCTGCATCCGACACCCCCCGGCGCACGTCCAGAAGAACCAACACCGCAGAGAGGACCCCAGGCGAATCCAACGACGTGGACACCCTGAGTCGACCTCCCTGCACCCCCACAGTGACGCCTGAGAAGAGGATCCAGAGGTTCCCCCTAACCGCGACTGCCCAGTAACAAAGGAACCTGATGCCTGGAAGAAGCACTGCACCCACTGCCCCCAGGACCGAGACGAAGCAACCACTGTTGTAGGAGTGACCAGCAGGAGGCCCACATCCTAGTCCAGTCGGTGGCTGGCCTAAGAAGCCCCCCTGTGCCCTGCATCGCCAGAGTGACCCCCGGATCCCTCCACTGATTTCAATATAAAACCCAACGCCTTGTTCACACACTGCACCCAGTTGCCCCTGTGCTGCTGAGGGTGTATTTTGTGTGCCTGTAGGAAAGTACCACCTTGCCTGGCATGTTACCCCCATATTTCACCGTATGTATGTTGTTTTAGTCCTTGTGTCACTGGGACCCTGCCAGGCAGGGCCCCAGTGTTCATAGTATGTGCCCTGTATGTGTTCCCTGTGTGGTGCCTAACTGTATCACTGAGGCTCTGCTAAACAGAACATCAGTGTGTATGCTCTCTCTGCTTTCTAAATTTGTCACTAGAGGCTAGTGACTAAATTTACCAATTCACATTGGCATACTGGTACACCCATAAAATTCCCTTATTTATGGTACTGAGGTACTCAGGGTATTGGGGTTCCAGGAGATCTGACAATTCTTACATAGGCCTGCCACTGGAGCCTGCGTGAAATAACGTCCACGTTATTTCACAGCCATTTACCACTGCACATAAGTAACTTATAAGTCACCTAGTTGTCTACACTTCTCAGGGCAAATTCCCCGGAATTTGTGAGTGCGGGGACACCATTACATGCATGCACTACACATAGGTCACTACCTATGTATAGCGTCACAATGGTAACTCCGAACATGGCCATGTAACATGTCTAAGATCATGGATTTGTCACCCCAATACCATTCTGGTATTGGGGGGACAATTCCATGATCCCCCGGGTCTCTAGCACAGAACCCGGGTACTACCAAACTGCCTTTCCGGGGTCTCCACTGCAGCTGCTGCTGCTGCCAACCCCTCAGACAGGTTTCTGCCCTCCTGGGGTCCAAGCAGCCCTGGCCCAGGAAGGCAGAATAAAGGATTTCCTCTGAGAGAGGGTGTTACACCCTCTCCCTTTGGAAATAGGTGTGAAGGGCTGGGGAGGAGTAGCCTCCCCCAGCCTCTGGAAATGCTTGGATGGGCACAGATGGTGTCCATCTCTGCATAAGCCAGTCTACACCGGTTCAGGGATCCCCCAGCCCTGCTCTGGCGCGAAACTGGACAAAGGAAAGGGGAGTGACCACTACCCTGACCAGTACCTCTCAGGGGAGGTGCCCAGAGCTCCTCCAGTGTGTCCCAGACCTCTGCCATCTTGGAAACAGAGGTGTTGGGGGCACACTGGACTGCTCTGAGTGGCCAGTGCCAGCAGGTGACATCAGAGGCTCCTTCTGATAGGCTCTTACCTCTCTTGGTAGCCAATCCTCCTGTCTTGGTAGCCAAACCTCCTTTTCTGGCTATTTAGGGTCTCTCCTTTGGGCAGTTCTTCAGATAACGAATGCAAGAGCTCACCAGAGTTCCTCTACATCTCCCTCTTCGCCTTCTACCAAGGATCGACCGCTGACTGCTCCAGCTCGCCTGCAAAACCGCAACAAAGTAGCAAGAAGACTACCAGCAACATTGCAGCGCCTAATCCTGCCGGCTTTCTGGTCTGTTTCCAGGTGGTGCATGCTCTAGGGGTAAGCCTGCCTTCACCCTGCACCAGAAGCTCCGAAGAAATCTCCTGTGGGTCGAAGGAATCTTCCCCCTGCTAACGCAGGCACCAAAAGACTGCATCACTGGTCCTCTGGGTCCCCTCTCATCCTGACGAGTGTGGTCCCTGGAACACAGTAACTCTGTCCAAGTGTCTCCACAGTCCAGTGACTCTTCAGTCCAAGTTTGGTGGAGGTAAGTCCTTGCCTCCCCACGCTAGACTGCAAACCTGTGTACTGCGTGAGCTGCAGCTGCTCCGGCTTCTGTGCACTCTTCCAGGATTTCCTTCATGCACATCCTAGCCTGGGTCCCCAGCACTCCGTCCTGCAGTGCACAACCCTCTGAGTTGGCCTCCGACGTTGTGGGACCCTCTTTTGTAACTTCGTGTGGACTCCGGTTCACTATTCTTGTAAGTGCCTGTTAGGGTACTTCTGCGGGTGCTGCCTGCTTCTGAGAGGGCTCTCTAAGTTGCTGAGCGCCCCCTCTGTCTCTTCCTCCAAGGGACGACATCCTGGTCCTTCCTGGTCCTCAGCAGCACCGAAAAACCTCTACCGCGACCCTTGCAGCTAGCAAGGCTTGTTTGCGGTATCTCTGCGTGGAAACACCTCTGCAAGCTTCATTGTGACGTGGGACATCTGTCTTCCAAAGGAGAAGTTCCTAGTCCTCGTCGTTCTTGCAGAAATCCAGGCTTCTTCCATTCGGAGGTAGCTTCCTTGCACCTTCATCCGGGGTTTCCTGGGCTCCTGCCCCACCCCCCCCGGACACTGTCGCGACTATTGGACTTGGTCCCCTTGCCTTGCAGGTCCTCAGGTCCAAAAATCCGTTGTCAGTGCACTGCTGGTGTTTGTTGTTCTTGCAGAATCCCCCTATCACGACTATTGTGCTCTCTTGGTGTAGTAGGTGTACTTTTCTCCTACTTTTCAGGGTCTTGGGGTGGGGTATCTTGGACACCCTGACTGTTTTCTTACAGTCCCAGCAACACTCTACAAGCTCTCATAGGTCTGGGGTCCATTCGTGGTTCGCATTCCACTTTTGAAGTATATGGTTTATGTTGCCCCTAGACCTATGTTCTCTAATTTCAACCTATTGTAATTCTACACTGTTTGCATTACTTTTCCGACTCTTACTTACCTGATTTTGGTTTGTGTACATATAACTTGTATATATTACTTACCTTCTTACTGAGGGTACTCACTGAGATACTTGTGGCATATTGTCATAAAAATAAAGTACCTTTATTTTTAATAACTGTGTATTGTGTTTTCTTATGATATTGTGCATATGATATAAGTGGTATAGTAGGAGCTTTGCATGTCTCCTAGTTCAGCCTAAGCTGCTTTGCCATAGCTACCTTCTATCAGCCTAAACTGCTAGAAACACCTCTATTCTACTAATAAGGAATAACTGTACCTGGCACAAGGTGTAAGTACCATTGGTACCTACTACAAGCAGGCCAGCCTCCTACAGTGCCTGTTTGGGACCGGGACCTCCCCCCCCCCACCCCCCACTCCCCACCCCCCAAGTGCTCTACAATACCCCCCTGGTCTGCTCCCCGAGCCGCAGGTACTTGCCTGCTAGCAGACTGGAACTGGAGCCCCCCTGTTCACTATAAGCGCCTATGTTATTTGGGCCCTACTTTGACCTCTGCACCTGACCGGCCCTGTGTGGCTGTTGCTGGGTGTTTGGGGTTGACTTGAACCCCCAACGGTGGGCTGCCTATGCCAAGGAGACTGATCTTGTAAGTGCTTTACTTACCTGAGAAACTAACCAATACTTACCTCCCCAGGAACTGTTGATTTTTGCAGTGTCCACTTTTAAAATAGCTTATTGCCATTTTTGCCAAAACTGTTTATATTACTGTTTTAATTCAAAGTTCCATACTTACCTGTGTGTCACGTACCTTTCAATGTATGTACTTCCCTAAATTCTGAATCTTGTGGTTCTAAAATAAATTAAGAAAATAATTTTTTTCTAACTAAAAACCTATTGCCCTAGATTTAAGTCTTTGAGTGTGTGTTCTCATTTATTGCCTGTGTGTGTGTACAACAAATGTGTAACACTACCCTCTGATAAGCCTACTGCTCGACCACACTACCACAAAATAGAGCATTAGTATTTTGCCACTATCTTACCTCTAAGGGGAACCCTTGGACTCTGTGCACAGAACCTCTGACTTTCAGATAGTATATACGGAGCCAACTTCCTACATTGGTGGATCAGGGCTGAGGCCTAAAACTTTGCATTTGCCTGACTACTCAGCCAATACCTGATCACAAGACTACAATTCCAAAACTTTTCATTAGAAATTATTTTTTGCAAGTCCTGCTAGGGTGTTGTGTAAGTCCCTGTTAGCATTTCTTTTGAAGTTTAAAGGTTTGTAAAAGTTAGGATTTAAGTTCTAGAATTAGTTTTTAGACTCTTAAAAGTAATCCCAACTTTCAGAGTTATAATGAGTCAAACAGATGATGCAGTAATGGAACTCAACCTCACCCCTTACCTGCATCTAGGGATGTCAGAGTTAAGGTGTCACTGTAAGACAAAAAAAGATAAAAACTGGGTCCAACCCTACCAAGGCAAAGCTCCAGGAGCTCTTGGCAGAGTTCACAAGGGACCACCCCTCTGACATTAGGGATACACCTTCAGATGGGGAAATTCGTGAACAGGAGGATGAACTCCCCCCTCCTGTCCTAAATAGGGAGGACAGGGCTCCTAGAACTGTGTCCCTAAAAATCATAGACAGCGAGCCTGGTTCTTCCACAGGGGAGTCCAGTGCCTCTGTGGGCATTGAGGACAGCCTCAATGGAGAGGACATCCTTTTAGCAAGGATGACCAAAAGATTGGCTTTGGAGAAGCAGCTCCTACCCATAGAAAGGGAAAGAAGAGAAATAGGTTTAACTCCCATAAATGGTGGCAGCAACTTAAATAGGGGCAGGGAGAATACTGACATCCTAAAAAACCCCAAAGGGATTGTAACCAAATATGAAGAAGTTGATGACATCACCAAATGGTTCACAGCTTTTGAGAGGGCTTGTGCAACCAGAAAAGTAAGCAGATTAAACTGGTGAGCTCTCCTTTGGGAAGTGTTCACTGGAAAGTGTAAGGATAGACTCATCACATTCTCTGGTAAAGATGCAGAATCTTATGACCTCATGAAGGCTACCCTGGACGAGGGCTTTGGATTCTCAACTGAGGAGTACAGGATTAGGTTTAGGGGGGGGCTCACAAGTCCTGGAGCCAGACCTGGGTTGATTTTGTTGACTACTCAGTCAAAACACTAGATCAGTGGTTCCCAATCTGCCTGGTGCGCCGTCAAAACTAGCCAGGGGCGCCGCACAGTTTGGGAACCACTGAGCTATCCATTGCCCTTGGGCCAGTTCGGACAAAATAAAACTACACAATTAAAAAATGCAGTTGTAGCAGATCTTTTTTCATTTTGTCCTTGAGTGCCCTCAGGTGGTTAAACACAGCTAAAGCGATTCTACATGTCATACTATTTAAACAGTCACGGCGTTAGGGCCGATAGGAGAGTGCCCCGGGGGTGCGGTGGAAAGTATCCTGTGCTTACGTCAGCACGTCAACCAGGAAGAAGAGGAGACACGCGGAGAGGCAGAGGGTGAGATGGAAGACGCCGTGGGAAGAGCAGAGGAGTGCGAACACCGAAGATGGGAAGACAACGCTCTTGACGTCCACGAGGAGAGCAGCTCAGCGACTGGAGACGGAGAGGAACGCATGAACAAGGGAGCCCTGAGAGAACTGAATGCTGACAAAAGTGGCAATTACCAGTCTTGGGACACGACAGCCTGCCATGTCCCGGGGAGACGTGGCTAGCACAGGTACGTGCCTGCATACCGGGCTCAGCTTCAACGCTATTAAGGAGGACACATGCAAAGGGAGGTGGGGAGAAAAGAGAGGGAGAGGGAGGGGAAATGCCTACTATAAGTCCCAGTGCGAAGCAAGGGACAACAGTAAAAGCTTCTCTAGCCCAAATTAACGCATGCTGACAATACTTATTATTATGAAATCATTCTTTTGTTTCACTCCTCTCAATTGCACCATAAAGGAGCACCGAACTTAAAAAAGTCATCACTCCTCACTTACCCCCTCCCTGATATGCACTAAAGGATACAAGACATGTAAACACTTACCTCCTGTCATTCTTTCCTTTGTTTTCTCCTCATTCTCCGGAGCGGTGAACGCGAGACCCGGAGCCACACCTAAAAGAGAAAAACCAGTGAATATTAAAAGACAAGACTGCCAAGGGAGAGGAAAAAGGGGAGAATATAGAAGAGAAAGAAAAGAGACCAGAAGAACTCCAAGAGACTAAAAAAGGAAAAATAGTGAAACTATTAAGAGAAGCACTTAAGGGGGGTAACATTTAATAGAAATAAAGAAAAGTGCCTCTCAACTTGGAGAGATACAGTTAAATGATTATGTGCGGGTGCCCAGTAAGGATCTACAAAAACACTCCCTCACTGAGGATACAATAGGGTACTGACCGACCTTACCGTCGCCAGATCTGATGTGTTATATCATTAATAAATGCTTGCCTGGGACATCGCAGGACAGTCCCAGGGAGCTATGAGCATCAGTTCCCAGCTTATTATAGCCTCAATATTGGTGCTGGAGATGTCACGACACCAGGTCTCCATGGAGGCGGGGCTGATGGGTCAGGGGCAAATTCCGTGGCACGTAGTGTGTCTACTCTCTCACGTCACCCGGGGAGAGACCTCAGTAAAAGGTGCTAGAGGCAGGGGCTGTCTCCACTTGTAGTCCTCTTCCTACGCGCAGGGCTCCCTTCAGTCACCAGGCCTCTGCTTCTGCCTTGCGTGGCGCCCGAGCATGCAGCCAGTGTGGTCTGCACAGTCCTTTCTGTGGCACCACTGGCAGCATGGGCCCTGCGGTGTCTATTGGGGCTGAGAGGGAAGGGGCATCTCGCTGCAGTTCATGACCACAATGCAAAGTGCCCAACCGTGGCCCTGCTCACACCCGGGCTGCAGAAGGCAATGCTTCCAGTCCCCACCTCCAGGCAAACTGGGCTCTGGGAATGCTTGGCTTAGCGACTCTGGGAACCAGGAGGCGCAGGCCCAGGCAGTCTCGACCAGAGTGTTCGGGGTTGTCCTGGAGTTCACCGCACTCCCCACAGTGCAAAGATTATGGTGACAGTGTTGGATCTGAACTTTGAGGATCGATGATACAGGATTAAGAAGGATTATTATTTTCATGGCGGAACCCTCAGAGGATGCATCTAATC